>NC_088886.1:61780627-64180627 GCF_037157495.1 Lathamus discolor | reverse complement strand
AATAAGAACTGACAAAGGAAAATCCACTGATTTTTCCTGCAGCCTAGGGAGCTAGCCCTGGGGATTTTCTAGCCAGCATCCATTCTGGATAAGAATTTCCGATGGCTGATGTAGTTGATATTATATATGCTTTCTGTGTGTATGTCCTGATTAAACTAATTGTTAAGAGAAACAATAGCAAGTGTGAATCTTTTGCAAGATCTTGTCATGATTTTTGTTAACTGGTTATGTTCTTGTGGCTTTGATCTCCCCATGTGTTTTGTTGGTGAAAAAAGTTAAAACCTGGCAAATCTTATGCTTATGTAATGGTTATTGTACGTTCAGTATAATTGTGTTTCCGTAGAACATCTCATATAAAGTAGGATTAAACTGTTTTAGTATTACTGTTACATCAGGAATATTGAATGAGCTCTGCATTCCTCAGTCCACTGTATTAACACTGAAGACTTTTCTCCCCCAGGTTTGCACTCACCGGGTTAGATCGTGCAGCAGCATTCGCTTTATAAAATCAAAATATGTGTGCGTGTTTGACAAATCTGCCCTCAAGTTTAGTCATCAGCAGCGATTATTCAGAACATCTGCTGGTAATTTTTTCATCATAACATTTCTTTTACTTTGCTATTTGATGAGTGTTACGTTCGCAGTTTGTATATGACTGGTGTGTAGACTATGCTTGATGCATTCAGATTTTTCTGTCTGAGGTATTGAGTATTAAACATTCTGTATTTCTGGTTCCTTTATTTTAAGTTTCACATGGCCAAATTGTCCAGTTTAAGCTTTCTGACATTGGAGAAGGGATTACGGAGGTGACTGTAAAGGAATGGTAAGCTCTACTTCTATAGAAATACACTAAGAAATGAGCAAGTAGCTTAACAGCTGTATTATCAGTTATGTATCTGTGAATATGTTTTCTGGATTACTAGTGAAATTTTCCAGGTTTAATTTTCACCATTTTTAAACCTTGTATATACTGAGCTTTGCATTTTGCTTGCTTACAGTCTGATTTATTTGAGAGTGGAAGAGGTGGAAGGAATGGGATGCCCTAACTGCACTTGTATATAGACTTTTGTTCAGTGATGGTTTTTTTTAGAGTGCAAGTTGGTCTTTCTTTTATTATACTTACTTAGGCTGAACTTAAGAAGCAAATGATTCTATGATTCTATGATTCTAAATACCTAGTCTGGAGAATCCACATCATTTTATCCTATACTTCTTCTCTATTGACTTCAGCAAAAGATTTGAACATTAAATTGATTGTAAAAAGCCAGTGATGAATGGATTAAGCAAAATCAAAGTGCACAGTGAAGGAAGGCAGTGTTGAAATGCCTTGTTCTTTGTAGAAATAGGTGAAAATATACTGACTCTGGCAATTTGAAACTAAGAACTTTATTAGATTCAGACTAAGTTGGGCTCATTCTTGTCTTTAGATGGCTTATAATCTGTCAAGAAAACTCTGCTTTACTAAAGTAATAGTAAAAATCCATATCTGATGGTATCCTAAATCATTTGTCATTTCACACCACAAACGGTTCTGCAGCAGTCAGGCAAAAGGCAAATGGCAAATGTACCCATTATGTAGAATTTGTATTCTTATCTGGAATGCATTTTCAAGTTGCGGGCATGTACATAACTGATCAAAAGAACACACAGCAGGGATTTTTACACTTAACATGTTTTATGCTAGCCCTTGTCTTTTTCTTTTAGGTATATAAAGGAAGGTGATAGTGTGTCTCAGTTCGATAGCATCTGTGAAGTACAAAGCGATAAAGCTTCTGTTACTATTACTAGTCGTTATGATGGCATCATTAGAAAACTCCATTACAGTTTAGATGAAATTGCTTATGTTGGAAAACCACTAGTGGACATTGAAATAGATGCTTCAAAAGGTATTGTAAACTGGGCTTTTCTCTCTCCTGTTTTATATTTGTTGTCATAAAGCCATCAGTGACAGTTTACTTTTTCCTCCTGAAACTCTTGAAACTGATTTCTCTCTCTCCCTCCTCCCCCTTTATACAGTCAAGAAAACTAAGTAGAAAAAGCTGTGATACTTTATTAGGATTTACAATCTCAACACTCCCTCTTGAAAATTTAGCTTAAGCAGCAGCCTTTAGCATGCTACGTTCCCATCCCGTCCCAGTGTTAAAACCCTCATCTGTCATGGAATCACAGAATGGTTGAGGCTGGAATTCAAGAAATGCTTATAATGTAGTAAAGTTAATTTTTTGTTTGCAGGTGTTGCCGCAGCAGAAGATGTTGTTGAAGCACCTCCTATGTCTCATGAAGAACACACACACCAAGAGATAAAAGGTCACAAAACATTAGCAACCCCTGCAGTTCGTCGTCTGGCCATGGAGAACAATGTAAGTTTGCTGAACCAGGTCTTGCTACATTTTATCCAGCTTATACATAGCAGTTTGACTGGCAAGGAGAACATGGATCTAGAGGAGAGTACAGTGAGAAATGGCTTGTTTCCAAATACATTTTGAATGTGTAAAAACTGTTGTAAAGATGAAGAGGAGTGTGCTTTCTGATGATTGTGGTGGATAGAAAAAGAATTACTGGGCTTAAAATGCAGCTGAGATGCTTTAAGCTGGAGATTAAGAAAACCCTTTTAGAATAAAAATCAGAGTGTCAGAATAGATTACTGGGAGAGAGGAGGGAGGAGGGAGAATGAAATCTCAGCTTTAGCTACCTTGTTCTGTTTTTCATACTTGTATTAGAGCAGAGGAAGTACTAGGCGAGCTTTTCTGATTCTTTTTATGCCGTGAATCTATGAATATTCCTTTGGCTTTGAAAGCTTGTGGTGCATTTTTAGGAGAAAAATTAATAAGAGGAGAAAAATAAATAAGCAGAGAAAATTCAGTGGAAATAGCTTTCCTCAGATTAATCATAGAATCAACTAGGTTGGAAAAGACCTTTTAAGACCAAGTTCAACCTTTACCCCAGGACTGCAAAGGGCACCACTAAACCATGTCACTAAGGGTCTCATATTGATTCTGGGAGGTAATTAAGAGGTAAGTAGTATTCATAGTTCTTGCTTAAAGTATGCAGCTAGGCACCTAGTGGGCCTTCTGGAGGATTTGAACAGTGTTGAGTACCTATAAATCATAGAAAGGGATAGAAAACTGTAGATATGTTAGATCAATAACTGAAATAATTTTTATTGTAGCTCACAATATAGAGTATTTTTATATTGCTGTAAAACGAAAGTGTCATAGCTTGTTATGTACTTTTCAGATTAAATTGAGTGAAATTGTTGGAACAGGGAAAGATAACAGAATCCTTAAAGAAGATATACTCAATTACTTGGCCAAACAAACAGGAGCTATTTTACCTCCATCACCAAAGGCTGAAATTATCCCACCTTTGCCAAAACCAGAGACTGTGCCAGCTCGTCCAAAGGACAAAGCGCACAAAATTCCTGTGCCTGTTTCCAGACCCATTGTGTTTTCAGGAAAAGATAGAACTGAACCTATAACAGGTAAATAATGCAATGTACAATCTTGAGACCAAGTTCACAGTAGGCTACCAGTAAATGTTACTCCTTAAACAGATGGTTCTTTTTGACGGGAATGTGTTTCATGTTATTGTCATGCAAGTAAGTGATAGGCAAATATGCTCTGTTAGAAGGTATTGCATGAAATAATTATTTTATGAAATAATTGTCCATGTTTCGATTGGATGGAATTGGGCTGCAAGTTGCATTTACTCATTTTTAGTCTGTGGTTCTTCAATGTGTGCTGAAACAGGTAGGACTTCTGAAACACATGTGAAGTATAATTAGTGGCAAAGTGCCATGAATTTGAGGGTTTATCAGTGCTTGATATGATTAAGCATACTTTAGCATTCACACTTCTGGAGAAGCATGCAACAAAATACATAAAATAAGAAAAATCACATTAAAATAGGAAAATAAAAGGGGTTTTGCTTGCCTTTCAGGCAGTGTTTATTTAAAATGAGTAGTGCAGATTACTATACTGTGATGTCAAATACATACATAGGAGAGATGTGCAGTAATATATTCTGAAATACTGCAGTTGTAAAAATTGAGTTGCGTGTGCTGAATAGTTGATCCTAAAGTGAGCTTCACCCTGTCCTTCCTTTGTTGTGGTTTGGTGTTGGGGGTTTTTTAAGTTGTGTAATTTGTTTAATGGAAATAAATAACTGAAATTTCACCATAACTTGCCAGAAGCGCATTTTATTGGTTTAAGAAGTCAGTGAATATTTTGCAGGTTTTCACAAGGCAATGGTAAAGACTATGAGTGCAGCTCTGAAGATCCCCCACTTTTGTTACTGTGATGAGATTGATTTGACTCAGCTTGTGCAGCTGCGAGAAGAGCTGAAACCTCTAGCCCAAATTCGTGGAGTTAAGATTTCCTTTATGCCTTTCTTCATAAAGGTGAGACCTGCAGCAGACCACTTACGCAGATTTGGTCAAAATCTGATCAGTGGTGTTGTAAGATTGAAGCACCTCTTTATTATCTGAATAATTACAGGGCAAGTAAAGTCTCAACTTTTCTTGGTTATTTACCAATTTATTATTGGAATTGTAGTTAGGGCTATTTAATATCATGGAAAATCTTTTAAATGTTAATGGGGAGGGATGGAGCAGATGAAGCATTATTTGTGATGGGGTTAAGCATCACTGGGTGTTTGTATTATACAAAATAAATTTGGGAAGCTCTCAGTATTTTTTATGAGCTCAATTAAAATGAACACACTTGAAATGCATAATTAATATTGTTATTATTCTTATATCTTTGGTCAGTGATGAATCCCATAGGTGAATCAGTATGTCTCTCCTGTTGTTCAAGTGAATCAGTATGTCTCTCCTGTTGTTCAGAAGACCAAACACTTGCACTCATTTAGCTGCTGTGGTTCAATTTCCAGCTGTTGGCATCAGTGAAGACACTGAATGCATAGCTTAGTCTGAAACTTCTGGTGATGCTATTTCAATTATAGTGTTAAGTAAGCATTGTTCTTCTCCCTCTCTTTAGGGGAAATTAATATTACTTCCTTGAAATAATTTTCATCTAAGTGGAGAGCTGAGAATGACATTGCTGCTGAATCTCTAACTTTTGTCTTGGGATATTTGATTTGAATTGTGGAATGGAAATAAGAGCAAATTCAACTTCAATTATACTTGGGAAAGGGATTATCACTCTTCATATGTCTGTCTGATACATATTTTGGTTTTGTAAGTTGTCTTTTTCTTCTGCTACCCTAATAATGACAGAGTATCAACAGACAAGTTTAGGAGAGTTTAAGCCATATTGTTATTAATCTAAATTGTCTCCCACCCTTCCATCCTTTCCATGCAGCTCTCCAATTCTAAAATATAAAAAACGGTCCTTTTATTTCTTCTTTTCTATTTACCAGGCAGCCTCTCTGGGATTATTGCAGTATCCCATTCTTAATGCTTCTTTGGATGAAAACTGTCAAAATGTCACATATAAGGTTTGTAAAGTACTGATAAAAGTTGTGAGCAGAAAACCTAAACTAACAGCTGACAAGGGCTTTTCAGAATGCCCAAGTTCATTGCAAGAACCAAAATTACAGTGTTGTGCTGGAAAATAATTTGTGTGTCTTAGAATCCTGGACTGGTTTGTGTTGGAAGGGACCTTAAAGCTCTTTGAGTCCCAACCCCCTGCCACGAGCAGGGACACCTTCCACTAGAGCAGATTGCTCCAAGCCCCTGTGTCCAACCTGGCCTTGAACACTGCCAGGGATGGGGCAGCCACAGCTTCTCTGGGCACCCTGTGCCAGTGTTTCACCAAAACTGTGGTGTTGTGATAGCAAATAATTTGTGTGTCTAGATTCTAAGATTGGATTTGATTTATTATTGATCTTATTTCAGGAGTTTCCTTAATGAGAACCAATTTGTTATTTAGGCTGGCCTTTAAAATGCATATTAATCTAGTGATTTCTTATTTTTCACCTGAAGATGAGCTGAGCATTTAAAAACGAGAACATATAAATTCTAGTGCAGTTTTTAGTAATGGCACAGTGGTTCCACTGTTCCAGCACTCAACCCTTATATATTAAACTCGTGTTTTAAACTCAGCTTTGGTAAAAATGAGTTCATTTTCATACAAGGTGCTGGATAAATTCTTCTGGGCAGGGATTTTTTTCTTAAGTGATGTGTACATGCTCCTTGCAGTACAAACTTTTTTCGTGCTGTTCTATCACTATCTCTCAGATGGATCCTTACCTATTCTTTCTAGCAAATGAAAGGCAACTCAGTTTCCTTTTAATGTTAGTGAACTTGTTAAAACGTGCTAATTATGTTTTGTTACCCATATAATCATCCTAAAGTCAAATATTTGCAGTTCGAAATTGATTCCAGGATTTAGTATTTGCCAAAATAAATTTGCGCTTGGCAGATGTGAAAAGGGAATAATTGAAACTTTTACATCCCCTTCTCCTATCAGAGATGTATAGAGGAGTTGCAGCTCCTGCTACAGACAGCACTAAGTTAAAAAGATACATAGGGAAGACTTATTCAAGTGTTTTTCTATGGAAAATAGATTTTATATTGACTGCTTATGTTAATATCCAGTTAATGAAACTGGTTGCAGGCTTCACACAATATCGGAGTTGCTATGGATACAGAGCAAGGTTTGATTGTCCCAAATGTGAAAAATGTGCAAGTCTGCAGCGTGTTTGAGATTGCTTCTGAATTGAATCGCCTACAGTCCCTGGGCTCTGCAGGCCAGCTGGGAACCAGTGACCTCACAGGAGGAACATTCACCCTTTCCAATGTTGGCACAGTAAGTACTGGAAAAATGGGAACTTAGACTGAAAACTGAAATAAGTACCTTAGCAAAGTTTAATATGCAATGAACAAATCCTGTGGCAATTAATGCAAGAGGCAGTCTGCTTAAAACAAAGTTAGTTTCATTAATATCCCTAGCTTTTTCTTTTCTAGATTGGTGGCACTTACACCAAACCTGTGATATTACCTCCTGAGGTAGCTATTGGAGCACTCGGAAAGATACAGGTATATTTGCTTTCCCTCAGTGATGTGAGTGTTTAACTAAGTTCATATGTAATGAGAATGTCTCTGTTTTGTTTTTCTTGCATAAATATTTCCTCTTTATGTTACAGAAGCTGCATAGCTTATGATTGAAAAGTTTTGTGATGTTTTTAGAGACACCAAATGTTTAAATAGAAGTCTCTTGTGCCAAGGGTTCAGATTTGTTTTCTAGAATCCTGTTATATTACACTCACATCTATGTTTAGCCTTCTAGTTATTCAGAAACAACATAAATACATTCTTCCAGGTTTTGCAACATGGTGATAGCATTTTTGCTTCATCAAGGAGAAAACATGAGATTAAAAAAGTATTCTGATAATGAAGTTTAGTTTCATGAGCCAGATAACTGAATTCATACAGCACTCTGTATGGTGAAAGGTGTTTAGTATTTCCTGAATTTTAGGCTTTAAATCTTTAATACAGACATTTGAGATCAATGGTGGAAATGAAGTCAATATTAAATTAAAATTACTTTTTCTGTGTTCTTCCTGCAAGCCTTTTGTTTAGGGAATGGTTTTAAAAAGCCTTCACTTTGAGCACTAACAGTACAATAAACTCTTCAGGAAGAAACTTTTGAGTCAAGAAAGGTTTTTGCTACTTCAAGTATCTCCGTATTGGTGGAAACAGGATATGATTGTTTATTATGTATCCTGATCTGCAGCACAAGTAATAATGGGAGGGCCTTTGTTTTTTCAGTGGCCCTACTGCTGTCTGTCTCATGTAGCGAAATGTTTAGATTTAGATTAACAACTTAATGGTGAAAGAAATACAGCTTTGTTGACGAAAGTATTTCCTATTCCTGTTTTTCCTGCCCTCTGATGTGTAGGTTCTTCCTCGGTTTAATGGAAAAGGAGAAGTATTTAAAGCACAGATAATGAACGTGAGTTGGTCGGCTGATCACCGCATCATTGATGGAGCTACAATGGCCCGCTTTTCGAACTTATGGAAATCTTACTTGGAGAACCCTGCTTCCATGCTGCTAGACCTTAAATAAAGGAAACCTGGGCTGGAATATGCCTTCCAGCTTTGTCAGTTAGACTGAATAATGACAAAAGCTGGCACTGCTAGCACATGCCCTTTGCTACGCACATTAGTATATCATATTGTGTGGTTAAAAGTTCTCAACAGCTGGTATCAGCCTATCAGACATTACTTCTTTTAATTAGTAGTGCTGTAATTTCTTCTACAGGAGACTGCAAAACTGAATAGATCATGGGGCGACTTGTGATTACGGTGATGGAATGAATGTCTTTATTTTGCCTTTTGTAATACGTATGGTTGTGAGGCTGGTGTGACCGAATGACACTGATCTAATTCTGCAGTATTTATAATCTGATTAATCTGTTTTGAAGGGAAATGCTCATAATTCTTCCTTGTTGGACACACACATTTATTTTAATAATTATTATCCAAATTTCTAAAAGAAGTTATGCAAAAATAATATACAAATAAAATGCCTTTTATGCTTCTGCTGTAAGATGTCCAGAGAGCTTTTTGTTGTTTAACTGAATAAACCTCTTGAGTCTTTTGCTAGTCCACTTTTTCCTGGTAATTACTTGCACAGGTACCCTTTATCAAGGTATAAATTAAGATGCCATATTTATTGAAATGCTTACTGATAACATTTATTGATAACTGTCAGGACATTAATAGTCTAGAATATCCTGTATTTTTATAAGCTGTAAGTAGTTGGAGGCCTTAAATACCTTCCAGTTATTTTTGTTTCATATAGAAAGCATCTGTCTGTTACAAAAGAAAGAAAGAAAATAAAAAACTGAGAATCTCATTTGGTTTTCTGTCCTTGGGAAAGCCTGACAGGAAGCAGAATATGTTCTGAAAGCTTGCATTGTGCATTGGTGTTCAGGTACTAAAGTTTGACAGATTAATCAGATACAATGAAGAATTAACATTAAAAAAATCACTGTATTAGATAAGGACTTTTTAAACTCTGATGTGAGGTACATGATGAACAGGTTCAAGTTAGTGCCTCCAAACAGGCAACAGTCATGTGGCTTTAAGGTAAACTGAACAGATGATGAGGCTTGCACTGGTGATTTAAGAGGAGAGATGAAGAAAACTGATGGGTATAAATTCCTGCTAGAAATTTAAGTTGCAAACAGACACAAGAGAAGACAGTTACATGGCCTTAAAAATGAATTTGTGAGGCACAAAATAGACATTTTTCTCCTTTCTTTAGATACATCAAAAATTGCCTCTACAGGAGCATTCTCCAAAACTGTAGACCAAATTTGTCTATTGCATTAGCTGTGAAGATGCAAGACACAAGCTACCAGAGGCAGTCTCTGCTATCCTTGATGCTGAGACTGAGCAAGAGGAAAACTGGTAACGTAGGGAGCATGGGAGCATACATGTAAGGTGCTATTTATATTTCTATTGTGGTATAAAAGTCTTTTATATCTAGGTCATTTCTTGCAAAGTTTGACTAATATATCGTGCTTATCACCTGTTTGATTTTTATCAGATTTATTTATTCCTAATAAAAAATTAAAGCCACAAAGACTTGTAGTAATAGTGGTTTTATTTGTTCATTTTCTGCAGGCAATTCTGTACAGGTGACAAGCTTCTATTTCTTCTTTATGAATTTCTACTTGTCTTAAAGATCCTCCTGCACTCAGGACTACCAAAAGAACACAGTCTGCTTTCCTACAAGTGTGGTGTTGTGGTAACAGCTTAGTCTGAACAGTGTGGGTTTTAATCTGATGACCATGGAGAAAGTCAGTTGAGGAAACATGACTGTGTGATAGAAAGCAATAAAGTGATCTGGAAGTATTTGAGACAGAATACTTTTGCTTGCACAAGGAGCTTGAAATTTCTTTGCCTCTGAAAACTGCAATAAAAGGGGAGGTTATTTGGTTTTCCCTAGCTCCAATTATCTGTTTCTCTTGAGGTGGAAATGAAGTAGTTAGATTTTTAGTTATGACTTTTTTAGATCAACAGAAAACACTGATTAGACACCACTGTGACACAGAATCTATACAAAAACTGGAAGAAGAAATACCTATACCAAAGAACCTGCTGGATCGTTTTTGATTCTGCATAACTTTAAAGGAAGAAAAAAAATCCAAATCAAACCAAAACCATAGGAGAAGGTTGGAAGATGGAAAACTAAAGTAGTTAGTGTCTTCTTACTTAGGTGTTGGTGTTCAGATGTTTATCTAGTTGGTCATGGACTGGAGAGGGTCTTGGTTATAAAATCCTATGTGGTAGTGCTAATAATGAGGAAAAATTCTTTCTACTGAAAGAGGGTTATAACCAGATGAATGACATTTTTAAAGTTTCCTCTTCACAGTTTCCACTCCGGTGCAAGAATTGGTTAGATCTATCCACTTCTACAGCTTCTGCCTTAAGTCCCTGTGATTCTTGCTCTCTCCCCATTTGGATGAAGAAAAGGATTCTGATAGAGTTGTTCTTTTACCTTCTTCAAGGGTTCTTTAAAGAGAGCGTTAAAAATGTTTAATGATTGGGAACATGAAACTGGGTGAGTAATAACCCTCTGAACACCCAGTACAGATTACTTTTCTGTCTGGTCCTTGATATTTTGCATTAAAATTCTCCAACAAGAGAATTCTTCAGCATGGGCATAAGTAATGAGGAAAATGCTTACTGATGTAATGCTTTTACTAGTCTAATTAGTCAGTGTTGCTGTTTCATAGCACTTCGAAGCTCAGTTATCTTGCAGAGAACATTGCTGGAGTAAAGCAAGTATTTGTCATTTTAAATTCAAAACTAGCTTCTTTTTCATTGTGGAGCATAACAAGTACTTTTTGGTTCTTTTTTCTGCCCCCAGTTTGTAGCTTTTGTTACTGGGACCCCAGTCATGTTCAGCAAACTGGACTGACAGTAAGAATGGTAAATGGGGTTTACAGAGTGCCTCATGTGATACCTTCTATTCTCAGCATTGGTTAAAATTAGAACTAGACTGACATTGCACTGAAGTCTGAGTGAGGATTTTAAATGGTTTCGTTAGCACAGGCCAGGTTTGTAACTTATCTCTGCTTTTGCTCAGAAAGCAATGAGTCCCAGAAGACCCTTGACAACACCAAGTAATTGAGGTACGTTGCTGTTAAACTCTTTCGGATACTTGGAGGTGAAGTTGTGGGGAGAGCTGATTACTTGGGAGTAAATGTGCAGCTGTTTTACAGCAATGCTTGGGAATTCAATTCTGAATCATTGGTTGTGATTGCATGATTATTATGGATTTTATCTTCCCGACAAATAATAAGATCTAAGAATAAGAAGCTTTTGATGGTAGTCCTGTTATAATGTAATTACATCTCTGTGAAAACAAAGTCATATACTTAGGCTCTCCTTTGTGTTTCATGGTTCTAAAGCAGTATTTATTGAATAATATGCTTTCCACAGCAAAAGAGTATTGCCCAGTGTAAGCTTTACTAAAAATAAGCATTGTTTCAACTGTCTAGTCCAATACTGGGTTTAGTAGTACAAGTATTAAGAAGTGTCCCTTTTCTGCACAGTTTATATAAAAAGATATCAAGTTTTCTACCTAAAAAAGGCTTACAATTCAAAACACGTCTCTAAACAACAAGAAATGATGGATCAGGTAAATCGCTTCATCTCCGTAGAAGTTTAATCCTGAAAAATAAAGCTATTTAAATTGTAACTACTAATCAGAGCAAAAAACCCTCATATGTTTGCATATTGGGGTGAGAAATGAGAAAGTTAATTACAATGAGGACCACTGACAGGGAAGTTAATCCTTCAAACTAGTAAATGTGATCACACTTATGTGGTGAAGGGAAAAAAAATACAATCCTCTCTTATCCAGGAAAAACTTCAATTCCTCCTTAGGAATCCAAATGCCAGACTGCATTGTGCTGCACTAGGGTTGCTGTTTGTGCCACCTGTCAAATCCTGACGTTCCTCCTTAACAAACAGAGAACAGTTAAGAATCCTTAACATTGCCCCAGGCTCTTCTTTATTCAAGCATTAGAATTGGATTTTTATGCTGTTTTTACAACAGAAAGCAGTCCTGACAATTATTTCCTATCATTTGCTTATACATTTTTAATTAACTGAGCTCAGTACAATCAGGCTTTACAAATAACTGTGTTACAAAAGACATGGTAAACATCAAATAGAATGATTGACCGAACACACGAATGTTCACTAAGCAATTGTGCCTTATCCACACCACACAAAATCGTAGTGGAATATGATAGAAAAGATTGCTCAGAAAGACAGACCTGCCGCAATTGTAGGGAAATACATGCAGGAAAAGACTTGAAATTCCCCTTTTGTTGTTATCTACCTGCTTGTTTGGAAGACAGCTTTACTCATTTTTTTAGCTTGAATAGATATCTAAGACATTTTCCTTACTTGTCCCTGTGTGTATTAGTAAAAGTTTGGAATGGGAGCATTCAGCTCATCAGTGGTCAGAGTACACCGAGTGCTGGCATGAAGTTGAGCCCCACAGGCTTATCTGAGTATCACTATCTTGGCTCCAGTTTATTTCCAAACAAACCCTTCCCCAAATGACTACATTAACAGCAAGAAGAATGCTTTTTAGAGGGATGCTCTGATCAGGATAACTGAAGATCCTGCTTTGCTGCTCATCAGGAAAATCTGTATTCATTATCTCACTAAGGACTTGATGACTTTAGGCTGAGGTTTTGTTTTAAATGTGGTTCCTGACCCTCAGCAGGGCTACAAGCAGAGACCTTCAAAGAGATCTGAAGGATTTTAAAAGTTTTTTTCTGAAAAGGAATGCATTACTAACTAAAAAAAAAATTATAATGAGTTAAACTGTGAAGAAAGTGAATGCAAATAAAGAATCCTCATTCACTTCCAACAACAGTTCAGTTTCTCTGAAGTGCAAACCTCTTTTAGTTACAAGTATTTATACCAGGTAGCTGCCAGGATGCAGCTATCAGGATTTAACTGCCTTAAAATGCAGGTAACAGCTGAATTTCTTCCTGAAAAGGGAATGAATGCTCATGTCTGCATTTAATACTTACGGTCAGTACTCAGCCTACCATTGGAAGGAACTGAGAGAAGCAGTTGTTCACTAAGAATGCAGAGAGATTGCAAGGATACCATTTCTTATTATAAGTAAATATAACTGCATGCAATTATCTATTTTTATAAAGAGAAAGCAGTTGGTAAAATTCTGGCAGTGCTGTGCATTAACTAAGTTTAACAAGATAATCAAGTGCATATTGCAGCATTTTAGTTTTTATATCACTGTCCCCATCTGGTAACTGGTGCATGTGCTGATCTATTGAGCCTGAAATTCACAGTCAGATTCCTGTGACTCTACCTGAACATGTAAGGATCATGAATGAAACTGCAGTTTGTGTTGGAACATTCACTGCTGTGAAGACACTTTGGGAAGTAAGAATACACAAGATAAATGAGGAATTACAGAAGGAAAAGGAATTCAGGCAGAGGTCTGCAGGAAGGTAGGTAAACTGTAGTTCTTTAAGTATGTGAAAAGCTACACCATGCGTTACGTTGCAGAAGAGTGCAGCTGGTCTGTTCAAACTCATGCAGAGTTGAATTCTTCAGTTGTTACAGGAGAGTTCCCACTGGGTAGAATCTAGCAATAGTGTTGGGTCAAACTAAGAACTGTGTTCTGTGTAAGAATATTAGCATATATACTATATCCCCTAAATTCAGTTATGAAAATCCTCTCCGGTGTGGATATCCTAACTGTAGAGACTTAACATGCTTTCCTCCCAGCAAAGGCATTCAAAGGGCCTCTTGAGCTCCAGTCTGGGCAGTAATTTCATGGAATATGAAGAAATTTAGCATTCTGTTTTTGGAACTCTTCCTGATCTGTCAGATGTGTTTGAAATGGAATCGCAAATTCAAAATACAAGCAGAAAAATGGAGAATTGCTTAATTTTCATGATTCTTGTGTAAGTCCCCCTGGGAAATCAAGCCAAAAGAATCCCTGGCTGGTAGACCTCGTTTGATTGCACTCACACTTGGTGAACTGAAGGCTTTCTTTTAAGGAGACGGCTTCAAAATAAACACGTTTGGAACTTCATTCCACATGACTGTATATTCTGTTGCCCTGCTGCAACATGGTGAAGGTGAATGAAGTTATGTCTTCCTTCTGACTGTAAATTTGAAGAGCTATAAAATAGAATTCCTATAAATTGCCTCAGCCAGACATTACTCTGTGTTCTTGTCTTCCCTCAAATAGATAGTATATTTAGCATCCAGTGGTAATAAGTGTTTGACATCCAAAAAGGCTACTGTCCCTTTGTTCCAGAAAATACAACTGATAGATGGTAATTATTGCCTGTATTTACTGTTGCACTACTGACAGAGCTTCTTTCCCTCATAGGCTACTACTTGTTTGGGAGGAGAGAGCTGCTTTAGCAAAGCTCAAAGAAAAGGTTATTAATGAAGATGGGAGAGCAATTTTAAGGATAGAGGAAGAAGAATGGAAGGTAGTGTTGATAGGAAGGAATGTTGAATGACTGATGCATTAGAAAACTACTATTTGCAACTTTACACTCTCAGTTGTACTATTTTTAATTTGTGAAGTGCTCACTTGTGTGCTTTGCTAACAATGAATTGAGATACACTGTTGTGAGAGTGTAAAAGCAAGCTGATTATTGAAGTCCTGAATATAAAGCATTACTTTGCAAAAATATAGCCCAAAAAGCTTTTCTGCATTAAGGAATTCTTTACCCTGCAAATGGTGAGTTTACTTAAGTAAATTCTCATTTAACATTACGACACCAGAACAACTGAAATGTATCGAGGTGATAACCCTCTGCGTTAGCTGCATGGAAATATTTCTTACCGGTTTTTCTTTCTAAAAGTGAAAATGAGCCTGTAAATTCGCAGGATATTATTAGTTTTGTGTCTAATGCATGGGGGTAAGTGGCTAACTGTAGATCAGTGACAGAGTGGTAGAAGTCTGTTCAGAGCCACACAGGAATGCAGATGCCAGTTCTGTGAAGTGATGAGAATTAGACCATGTTGAGGGCAGTGTGAGTGACAGCCCCATCCGGCAATACTCCAGTGTTCCTTGTTCAGAACTTGTAGCATACAGATATTGTAGCTCTTCTATCCCTCAGCTTATCCACTCTCAGCTGTACACTGGTTTTCTTAACAGAATGGGAAATACAACTTAGATCACCGTTCAAATGCGAAAAGCTATTTAGAGCAGTCTCATCTTCAGCTATATTGGCTTTGTTTCAAAACAACCAAACAAGCCAAAGCAAGCCTGTGGCTTTTCAAGCAGTGACAGTAGCGCACATACCAAACTCCTGGGAGCAAAACTGAGCGGGTTAAATCTGTGGTCAGAATGGCCCACATCGATAGTGTTAATTTGGGGATGTTACAGTGTGGCTTGAGAAGGAAAGATTGTTGCTCTTTCAACTACCAACTTCTGCCTAAGCCTATATTCTTGTTGTATACCAACCTGAATTTCTTCTGGTTCCTATTTCTTGTCTTAGACTCTACCTTCGTGCTTGTTGAAACTAGCCCATCTCCAGGAGTGGCAGCTTCACAGAACTAGTTTGCAGAAAATTCCTCACTTCATTGGAAGATTTCACAGTCTTGTTGTTCTGGATCTATCCCGGAACTCCATTGAAAGTGTACCTAAAGAAATCGGTAAGCTGTCCTTTCTTTGTTTTAGCTGCTTTCCTATCTTACAAAATCCATCTTACAAAAATGTGACAGTTTTGTGCACTTTGCCTGCCTGAGAATCCTGTTGGGTGGTTAGAGACCAGGCAATTGAAATCTGACGGTGAGATAGAGCGCTTGGAACAGTGGATCCCCTACAAATCCAAACAGATGGACAGATGCAGGAGACGATTCTTTATAAAAGCTCCCCGTAAGACAAAAGGACGTAAGCACACATAAGCACAGCAGGTACTGGACATCAGAGTGCACCTAAAAAAGTGCTATTGAAAGATACATAGTGAGAACACGTTGCACTTGTATAACGATAAAGGGGTAACACAAACCAAGTAATACTGTATCTCAGATAGAATGAACATGTCTCATTTTTCATTTTGCTCTCTGCAGGCCAGCTGACCAGCCTCCAAGAGCTGCTTCTCAGTTACAATAGAATCAAATCTGTTCCTAAGGAAATAAGTAACTGCATCAATCTGGAAAGATTGGAACTGGCTGTCAACAGGAGTATCTGTGATCTTCCTCCTCAGGTTCTGACAGACTAGCTTGTTTCATTTAGTTTTGTTGAATGCCTGTTTTGAACTTATCCAAACCCAATTATCATTAAACATCACACTCCATGTTTTCAGATTTGCTTTGGTATTGATTTCCCAGCCACTCCACAGAAACACAATATTTATGTGACTAGTCAAACTGAAGCCAGGTGAGGAGGACATACATATGCCTGAGAATTTGAAGGAGCCAGTCTTTACTTTGTCCAGATAAAGGATTTGGTAGTGCACATAACACGGTGGTACACCTGATGTTAATTTGTTTAAGCTGACAGTCTTTGCTGGTTTATCCCACTGAGGATCTGAGGCCTTAGCACAGATAAGTTCCCTTTTATGGTTGAGAATGCAAATGCATACCATACACCAGGACACAACTGCAAGCATCTTTACCAGAGCTGTTACCTGTGAAGAGGGGTAGTGTGGTTTATACAGCTGTTTATGCACAAAGAGTTGAACGAATGTTGTTCTGAGATGTTAAGACAGAATAAAAACAACTGCTTGCTTACCATTAAGCCTTAATTTGGACTGACCTATGTGAGCGAGCCCTGCATCTCCAGGTATTAGACTCCTAGATAGAGATGATTAACATGTAATCATATTTATTTGTTTTATTTAAGTAGTGGCAATAGTTGACAGCAATCAGTGCCTTGCAAAACTGAGTCCGAACAGTAATACCTAACAACAAAAAATCCTCAGATGAAAATATCCACTATTAATCAGTATGCAGAAGGTATAAATTCTGTGTGGATACAGGTTACATGCCACAAGTGACAGCTCATGGCAAATACCTAGTTCTGTCCTATTGAGATGAGTTTCAAGCCCACATACCTTCCAGGTGAGAACTGTTAACGGTCAGGTATTATCAGCTGATATAACTCACAAACCATGCTGTGTCTATGAACTTCAAAATGTGTCCTGATGATTTCAAAGTGTTTCTTTGTTTCAGTCAACATTATTACAGCACTGCTCTAATGCAACAGCTATTCCACTAAACCTCCCTTTCTTTTCAGCTCAGTGATTTAAAGAAGCTTTCACACATAGATTTGTGCATGAACCAGTTTACAAGCATCCCTTCAGCCCTTCTCAACATGCCAAATCTAGAATGGTTAGATATGGGGGGGAATAAACTCCAGGAGCTTCCTGATGCAATTGACAGGTAAATAAAGCTCAAAGATGTTTCAGTCTCAACTCCATTGCACTGAAATTCTCATTATTAAATCCTAATTCAAAAGATTATTTCAATATTAACCTCACTGCAAACTTCAGCCCTAATGTGATATTTTGGATGAATAAACAACAAATTCAGTGTCAACTATCAAATTATAATTTCTTGCCAATGACGTTTTCGACCAGAGGTTAGGTGATTATCTGGGGTATGGGGTTTCCTGTCAGAATTGTTGTATTCTTAATGAACGCTCCTTATGTGACTGTAAAAATGAATTACTTTTGTAATAACTGATAAGATTAATTTTCTGAATCCTGATCAATTGCACAAATAACTGTTTTACAGAATGGAAAATCTCCACACTTTATGGCTCCAAAGGAATGAGATAACCTCTTTGCCAGAAAGCATTGGTAATATGAAAAATCTTAGTACTCTTGTTCTTAGCAACAACAAGCTTAGGAATATTCCAGCTTGTATGAAGGACATGACAAGTTTGAGGTAAGAAAAAGTAACAGAAACATAAATACTAGCAGATAAGTTTTAAAGCCTCCCTTGAGCTGTGTATCATAGAGTGATACTAAGGAAGTGGAAAAGACATGTCCACAGTTGTACCATATAAACCAGTAGAATTACACTGGTTCACAACAGTTGAGGATGTGGTTAAGAAAGCTTTGTGTATCCTCACTCACTTAACAAAGTAAGGTACGATGGTTACAGTCCCAAATGGAAAAGGAGACTGTAATACATTTTCTCATTTCTAAAAGGTCCAAATCCCCATTTCTAATTGTCCTTTGCTGTCACTCTCTAAAGCCAAGAGCCAAGACAGGAAAAATACATGTCACGCATAAAAATGAGACAAAGTAGAACCTTGGCACGGAGAAGTCAACTGTTCAGAATTAAATAAAAAGGCTCAGGTGTAAAGATATAGATAAAACTCTCCTGTACTTCATTTGAGAAGTAAAAAAAGAACGGATGTACATTTTTAATGGGCAGAATCAGAAATATTATTTTGTATACTGTGAAAGTTTCCTTTTGTCTGCATTTTCACTTGGATTACTGGATGCTGGCTGTTTGAGAGAAAGAATGCTAGTCTAAAATCACATCTAACCCAGTAAAACAACCCCTGTTTTCAGCTAGCTTGGAAGAAGCAGCAGCTCTTTAAGCAAATATATTAAGCATAGGCCGAGGGATGGTTTAGTTTACTTCATACTACTGGTATAGTGGCAAGTTTAGTGTAAGGAAAGACTTACTTTGCTGAAAATATTGTTTGAGGAATCTTAGTTCAGTTTCAAGAGTTGTTGTGCCTGGACAAAACCTGTTGCAAGAGTAATCTTTTTTGGTGAACTGTCAGATTTGTCAACTTCAGGGACAACCCACTGGAGTTAGAGGTAACACTCCCTCCATGTGAGAATGAAGAAGAGGAGGAGCAACAGGAAATGTTTGGCATCGAATTCATGCATGTGTATATCCAGGAGTCTCTCAAGAAAACAGGTATGGCTTTTTTATTAACTCTGATCTCTCTGCAATACAGTGAGGAAGGGAAGGATAAGCTGGATAAAAGCAAGCTGGGATATGTATACAAATGAAACATGAGTAATCTCAGTAACTCAGTAACATTCTCCAAAACAGCTGTGAACAGATTTTTACTGAGGGTAGGGGCAAGTTTATCAGGGGTTGGCCCTGGAGCTTTCCTATAAACAGCATGTATTCTAGTAGGAACATGCTGAAACCATGCAATATTGGAATTAGTTACCTACAGCCTGGGTAACTGGAAGTTGCTGGCTGGCTCTAGAATTTGCAATTTAATCAGTTTATACAGTGTGGGTGTTCCAGCACTGTTTGTCTTACGAACTTCAACTCTACCTATTTCTTGACGTTGTCCAAATGGTGACTATCAAAGCAGCATGTAAGGGGGAGATGCCCATGATAAACAGAAGCTTCCCACCACTTGCTTTCCCTGACAGCAAATCCAGTCACTTAAACAAAACACCCTTCCAATTTCATCCCATTCCTACATCACTTGTGACTAAAAAATGCTGTTAATTAGTCTCAAAGATAACAGTTGAAAGGTGCAGACAGAGCATTGGGTGACATGGTCTAGGGTGAGGTGTTCCTGCCTATGGCAAGGGAGCTGGAACTAGATTATCTTAAGGTCCTTTCCAAATCTAACCAGACTGGGATTCTATGAGTCTGTGAAAACAAGCGCTTTTGAACACATGTGCAGGTGGCAGCTGTTACTTGCAGAGAGAATTTCACTGCACCTAAAATGAAGATCCAAGGGAACATTTCATATCTATTGTGAAGACTTAAAAACCTGAAGGACTGAAAGGCTCTTTAGTCAGAACACCAAACCAGATTTCTCTTCATCAGTAATTTGTGTCAGAATAATAAATTTAGCAAAAATACATCAAGATGACAGTTTACAAAGTTTTTTTCCTTAACAGACTCCCCTAGCAGCACAGGTTGATGGTTACTTAGGCCTACTTAAACATTTTAAGAGGAAATACAGAGCTATCCTGAACTTCCAGGTGAAAATAAAGTATGTTAACTTCTCTTATTTTAACCCATTGTCTTTCAGGAAATGTGGAAAGCACCACTTCTGGTCCTTCTCCTGTCATGAATGCTTCTGAATAAAGAATGTAACTGTGAATGGAAGAAAATACCAAGCATACTTATTCCTAGCGAAGAGGCGCACAACAGGTTTCAAATATTCCTAGGGATTTTATTTTTCCACAGATGAGTACTGGTTTGCATATCTGGAATTCCCACTCACACTGGGAAATAAAAGACCTTTTCCTTGTACAGGAAAGATTAAAACTTTTCTCTTTTTTTTTTTTAAGCAATGAATTAGCTTTGTAAAAACCAGGTAAGTAACCTATGTTCTGTCATGTAGTTGGCTCTGGTATCAAAGATGGACTTGGGACAGCTGTCAACAGGACATTCTCCAAGGACACCTCCGACTCTATGTAATACTGTAGCACAGCCTTGTATCCTCGTTGTTGTAAATACTCAATCCGTCCATGATCAATAAGCCGTTTACAAAGGCAGCCTATCTCCTTTCGTTCTTCAACTGTAAGTATCCTGGTTTCATAAAAAGGAGGAAAAGAACAATAATGGGTGTCAGAACAATAGTGTTGTTAACTAACATCAATAGGTAAGCTTAGAAAAAGCTATTTAAATCACCAGAAGTTCAGTTCAGTTCAGGCAAGAGTGACTTGAAAGATTTTGAAAAGTATGTCCATGAAAATGATATTTTTAAAGTAGAATATTTCTATCAATTAAAAAGTTTCTGTAAAATGAGGCATTTTGAGGACCCCAAAGGGTTTCATGTATCACTACACACAATGCTCATTTTCTGCAGGAGTCAACTTGCTAGAAAATGATTTCCATACCCGTGTAAAGTATCAGGACCACTCTCTATCTTGCTGAATGTTTGCTCGTGTTCTTCTGCGTCATTAGTTTGCTCTTCACTTTCTTCACTTTCAGAGGCTTGCTTTGTGGTTTCTCGCATGCCACAGGTGGCCCAGCTACTCATTCTCTGAAAATAGTGAAATTCTACTGGTCCAAGTCCTACTGATTTAAAGAACTCTCTGCCTACATAATGTGTCCAGTCACACTTGTGATGGCAACACAGAGCAATAACAATTCCAGCTACAGGCTTACAGTCAGCTTCACTACTTTCATTATCAGCAGAATTGTTGGAAGCCACCTCTGTTCGATCAGTTCTGGAGCGTTTTGGTGCAGGCTCTTCATTTTCTGCATCACAGCAAGTTGTATAACTTTCAACCAAGCATCTCAAAGCAAGATCTGGGAAAAAACAGATATACCCCCCCAAAAAAAAAGAAGCAATGAATGCCATGACATTATTTATACAGCCTGCATCCTGGTTGAGAATGTACTTACCATAGAGAACAAAAATTACAAGCATCCTCTGAAAATATGAAAACCCTAAATGCTAAATTAATACCATGATACCTCTGGAGTTACTAAGGGTCTTTTGTCTTGAATATTTGTGCTACGCATGTGGATTTAAATTATTTCGGTTAACAAAGTGGCGTATTGTGGGAGGATCTCCTGTAAAATATGCAATTATTTGCTCTAAAAGTCTGCTATCTAGGACACAACCTATTTAATATGTACAGGTACTTCTTAAATGCCTGACTGTGTCATCTTTGTAACAGTACCTATGTAGCTGTCATATCTATGATGTTTTTCTCTACTTAGTAGACATAAAACAGTAGAAACAGTGTATTAGTTTAAAATTATCAGGACAGAAACACAGTCTTCTCATATGTTTGCTCGGGATCCACACTGAGACAGGCAATACAGATTTAGAAAGAAAGACATTTCAGAGTAGAGGCAACAGTGTTAACAAAGATACTTTCAAAAATGTATGACCCATGTCACAACTCACTGTTCTTTGTTCTGCTCTATAAAAAACAAGGCAGGTTTTACTTGTTTGTAAAGTAGCCTTGCATCTGTTATCAATTTACTATTCCACTGAAGTCAGTATATATTTAGAATGCTATTGTTACATTCACCAGAAAAGGGTTAGAGGGCAAGAAAAGGTTAAAAGGGCAGTTTGGAAGCTCAGTCCATTCACACTGTAAGATCTGTATCCTAACTTTGTGCAGGTAACACATAGAGAATTCATACCTGTTGCAGCACCACACAAATGCTTCCCAATTCCTACCACTGGGAGTTTTTTCTTCTCCAAAATAGGTACCTTATCTGGAGCGGAAAAAAAAAAAACAAACAAGAAAATACACAAAATTCGCAACAATCACAGGACTTCTATTATTGTAATTAGGACAGTGTTTTTTTCTGGATAAAATATTTTCAGTACCCTAAAGAAACAGATGTTTACCACTACTAAAAATACAGTGGTCTGTACATATAGTTACAAGCTATCCAAAGGCAAGTTTCGTTTTCTAAAACAAACTAAGAGACTTAGATGCTGTAGCTGAGAAGCACATTTAGCCATTTTAGCCTTTCTACTGCTTATGAAATGTAAATGACACTAATGATCTCCTGATGACAGAGGACCCCATAAAGTCTATGCCATTGGGATGCACAGCACCTCAATGATGGCAGTACTTTATTCTGCAACCTAACACAAATAATTTAGTCCTGCAAGCTCAAAACAAGCTTCATTTTGTTTATTTCTCACCTATAATGATGGCCTGTAAGTGTATAAAAAGCAAAACATTTTAAATCACCATTTAAAGAAATAGACGTGCATATAAGTATCTATGCACACAGCATTAACCTGTCTCCAAGCCATCACTGAGAATAATCTTCAAAACCAAGTCCATTTAAGCACACTATGTACAAACTGACTTGACCTCCAGTATTCAAAATGTAAAACTAAGACCACTTCAGAATTACACAAGCCAAGAAGGAACTTACTTAAACATAAATGCTGAATATCAACTTGAAGCCTTTCAAATATAGAATCTCTCCTTTGATGTTTTCCATCCACCTGTGTAAACAGAACAAGATTGTTCAGTAGGGCTGGCCACTAGTTATTATCATTTGCCTCTAGCTGTTGATGCCAGACTCTTTTTCTGGCAAGTCAACATCTGCACACTTCCAACATTATACACCCACTTTTCTTCCTAATACATCTGCTTTTGGCAATGTATGGAATGTAGGCAATCACACTTCCAAAGCTTTTTCAATGTAAAGACTTTATGTTGGTTTTGAAGCTAAAAAGCAAATACTGACAGCTTCAATGAAAACAGTTTAAAAATGATACCCTGCTAATGTGACAATCTTCTCTTACCTTAAATCGTGTAGTTGCCCTTTCCACAAGCAAAAACTGAACATTTTCAACATTCTGCAAGGCAACATCAACCCAATGGGAGAGCTTTCCTCGCCCAGCTCCAAACTCAATAAAACATCTTCCTGGACCAAGTAAATGTAATTTTTCCATGTTACCTAAAATAGAAGCCTACAAACATCAAAAGATTATTTATGAACCAAGCAAACACACACAGTGAATATTGTAATGCCTGGTAGAAAATGATTACTTCATCAAACTGCAGGAGACTTTTTCAGGTCTTCCTTTCCATGAGGGATTAGGGGAAAGATCTTGTGTACAGAGGAAAGGTATTACAATTTCTGGGTAATCAGCATCTCTCTGCCCTTCTTCCACTGCTCACAGAATCCCATCCAGATGGATGGATTTTCAGGATGAGGTACACATCATAATATTTTTCTCTGCTGATTCTCGAAGTAGCCATCCAAAATACGGGCACTGGACTGGATTTTCTGGGAAGCTTCTGTGCTCACAGAACTCTCTCTGCTGCAGTTATGCATTTTGATATATATAGGAAAGTAGAGAGTGGGAAGGAAGTATGGGAAATGGACATTTCTCACTTGTAACTTTCTTCTTTCCTAATCTTTCTGTTTTGCTGCAGTATGCAATCCATCTCCCTTAACACTCCTGCTGTTCAATATACATAAAAATGCAGAAGCTAAACTCAGGTTCACCAACTCTTACAAACTTCTTAGCAAACACAACGTTTTCCTTTTTGGAGCTCAGATTTATTGAGCTAATGTAAAATAAGTATAAGTAAAAATTCTGAACATCATCACACAATTTATCATCTCAGTATCCCAATGAACTTGTTACTAACATATAACAAAGCAGCCATTCCAAGGTTATATATATATGCTATCATTTGAAGAACACAGTTATACAGTATACCAGATTTCCTCTATGTGGAGTGACCAGCATTATGAATGCAGTCACTCAAATTTACAGCAGCAGAATTCCATGTGTTTAAAAATATCTATAGCTATCAGTAAAGCAGTGTCCATACCTGTTGTTTCAAGTGTTTGAAAGCAGATTCCCCATTCTTTGGGTCATTTAAGGCTTCTTGTAAAGCCTGGTGGGACAGTATTTGTTCCTTAAGGTGAAATTCCAGGCCTGCATGCAAATGCAAAGCTTTTAGGTAACGGCTTCCAGCTTCCAAGAGTTTCTGGTTTTGTGACATATTCAGATATGAGTTCAACCTGTAGCACTAACCAAATAGTCTGTTGGGAGCACAAATCTATCATGTACGTTTATTAGAGTTGTGTTGTTACCTGTATTTGATGGGAAACAAAAAAACATGAAAGGAAGGGAAATTGGCTATCTAACAAAAGATCAGTGTTTTAGCATTCTCTCAATGTAGTTTATTCTTCTGAGTAAAATTTAGCTATGGGAGGACTGTCTGTGCCTTGATGATAATGACTTCACGTGTTTAATGCCAAGTATCTCACGTTTTCATAGATATCCAACAACAAATCTAATAATGAAATATTTAATCAATTAAAGGTAAAACATTTTTAGAATTAAGGAAGCTCACCATTACTCGCTTTTTTCAACTTAATTATCAAGTTCTCCAGCTCTTCTTTGGATAGAGAAGAGAGAGGTACCTTTTTAAGGAGAAAAAAAGAAAAGAAAGCATCACCCACAAATACAAGACCTTTTTATTTTTGCTAGCTCTGGAGACATATCACAAATTTCAACACGTTTTGTAGGGGCTGACCTTTAGAACAAATAAATGTACTCACCTGTTTTTCTGGTATTTCTGCTACATCTTTTAAACCTGCATTAATATCCTGAACAAAATAGACCTTTAAAAAGAAAAGGAAATCCAATTATGTTAATTACCAGGAAGCAAAAAGCTAAGCTCTTCAGTGTTTCTTATCATAAGGTACATAGCAAGAGGAATGCACTGCAAAAGAAGATATTCCAAGTATTTTTTCCCCTATAGTCTGCCCCGAATACGAGCAGAAATGACTGTTCCGACATGTTTTAACAAGATTGAACACAGTGAAAAGTGTTAAGCTGTCAGTGCTTACTAGACTGATCCCAAAGACCCTTGTAAGACTTCTCAGGTGATGCCAAAGGTACAATACTGGTAAGGCAGAAAGGCAGACAATAAAGAAGCCATCTCTCTCTGAGGAATCTCTCACCAAGCGAACATTAGGGAAACATTAATTCAGCATTTTCCTCTGGAACTAAAAGAACTGAACAGCGACAGGGCATGTGGAGGATGTGAATTCCATTCCAGCAAGTAGTTACTCAGGTTCTGCGCTGCCCTGACTGCAGTGCTTGCTACGACTGCTGTCCTCCAGTTCACAGCTACTGCCAGCACAAGCAGTTCTCTGCAAAGCTGTAATGTTTGGGGTCTTCAGTGGAGAGGAAGTAGTGCTATAGTTACACTGCACTTACTGGCTTTGGCTTCTCTCTTGAATTACATTTCTTTAAATGCTTTTGTAGTTGGTCTTCATATACTGTGCTAAAATCCAAACGGAAAAAAAAATTAAGTAATAGCACTTATCATGTGAACTGTGGCAAAGAATAGAAAAAGCATTTATTTTACTTACTGTTTTGGATCAAGAGGACATGGAATCCTTTTTCTGCCATTTTCCTCCTAGTAACAAAAGAAAGGTTTTTAGACGCCCCTTCAGCATGCATTCAATATTCCTGTTCCAGAAAAGCACCCGAGGTTCATAAAGCATCCATTCGTGGACAGGGAGATGAACCGCGATAGAGACACCGGCACAAGAATGCAACGTGAATGGATCCTAACAGAATAACCTGCAGCGCTACTGCCGGGCCGAGTGACGGCCCCAGCCCGCCCAGGTGCTGCCTCTGCTGCCCGCGCTGCGGGGACACGCCACCCCAGCCTTCACAGTGCCACCGGGGCTCCCGCTTGCCCCGGCTCCTCTCGGAGAGCCCGGGGCTCCCCTCACGCCAGGAGCCGACCCTCCCCAGCGGGAGCCGGGGCACAGCGCCGTACCTCCTGCTGCCCGTGCTCCCCGCAAAACCGCCTCCCGGGAGCCGGGATCATCTTGCAGAACCGCTTCTTCCTCGCCACAAAGAAGGCACATCGCCCCGGCAACGGGCAACTCCGGCCCAGCTCCGGCTCCGCCGCCGCCGCCATTGCCGTCCCAGCGCCCCCCGCGGCCACCGCCTCCCCTCCATGTTGAGGCTCCTCCTCCGCGGGAGCTGCGCGCGAAGCTTGGAGTGCAAGATGGCGGCGGAGAGGCTGTTCAACCGGCCGGTGTGTGTGCAAGTGCGGTGCCCGGGCTGCGAGGAGAGGTGAGGCAGGCTTGGTGGTCTCACCGCTGCGCGAAAGGTTTACTGCAGCCCGTAGGAGAAGGGCTTGCGGAGCGGCAGGCTTTGTCCTCCTCCCTTTTCTCTCTACTGTGCCCTAACAGCTGAGGGGTGAGAGGCAGCGTCTTGCGCGCGGTGAGCTCGGTGGCTGCCTGCGTTCTTCTTGCTTTGGGGCTGCTAATGGGGACTTGGTCCCGGCGAGGCTGGAGGTAGTCAGTGAGAGCTGGGGCGGCTGCTGTGGTGTCTTACCTGGGGAGAGGGGAGTGAGGGGGCCGTGGTGGGGAGGAAACACACAGGGGCTGTGCAGAAACAAGAGGCCCCCCCCCCTTGCAGGCGACGCGGGGACCGGGGTTTCTGCCTCGAAATAGGTGCATTAACGTTCTCTACAGCTGCCTGACAGGAGGTTGGAGCCAGGAGGGGCTGGGCTCTGCTCCCAAGGAGCAAGGGATGGGGCAAGAGGAAACGGGCTCAAGCTGCACCAGGGGAGGTTTGGATGGAGCTGAGGAACAATTCCTTCCCCAGAGGGTGCTCAGGCATTGGAACAGGCTGCCCAGGGCAGGGCTGGAGTCACCGTCCCTGCAAGTGTGCACACACCGTGGAGACGAGGCCTCAGTGCCATGGGTCAGTGGTGGCCTTGGCAGAGCTGGGAATGGTTGGAGTAGATGAGCCTAAAGGGCTTCTCCAGCCCTGCTGACTCCCTCCCCGGGCCCTCCCGGTGTTTGCGCGTCTCCCAGGCCGCAGCGGTTGCCCCGCGGGCAGGGCGCCGCCCCCTCCGCGCAGCCTGCAGCCTTCCTCACCGCGGCCTCCGGCAGCGTTTCAGCTCCCTCAGTACTGCCCCGGGGAGCCTACACGTCTGTCCCGACCCGGTTGTGCTGAGAGATCAGTTGATGTGGCTGCACCTGTGTGCGTGGCTCAGCAGTGGGGGCTGGGAAAGCAGAGGAACCCTAGAATCCCGGACTGGTTTGGAAGGGACCTTAAAGCTCATCCAGTTCCAACCCCGTGCCACGGGCCGGGACACCTCACACTAGAGCAGGTTGCTCCAAGCCCCTGTGTCCAACCTGGCCTTGAACACTGCCAGGGATGGGGCAGCCACAGCTTCTCTGGGCACCCTGTGCCCGCACCTCAGCACCCTCACAGGGAAGAGCTTCTGCCTTAGATCTCACCTGAACTTCCCCTGTTTCAGTGTGAACCCATCACCCCTTGTGCTATCGCTACAGTCCCTGATGAAGAGTCCCTCTCCAGCATCCCTGTAGCCCCCTTCAGACACTGGAAGCTGCTCTGAGGTCTCCACGCAGCTTCTCTTCTCCAGGCTGAGCAGCCCCAGTGTTCTCAGCCTGTCTCCATACGGGAGCTGCTCCAGCCCCTGCTCATCCTCATAGCTTCCTCTGGACTTGCTCTGGCAGCTCCATGTCCCTTTTATGTTGAGGACACCAGGACTGCACACAGTGCTGCAAGTGGGGTGAAGTGTCTATTTAGCATGCAGTGAATTTCAGTAACATAGGTCCTGTCTGGATTAGACTGTGTGTGCAGGTGTTAGGGCTGATCTGGCTCTCCCCTGTTAGGAGCACAGGAAGGCTGATGTCTGTGGGTGTATTCTGTAATGTAAGTAACTTATCAGATGGATTGCTCAGCAAGAAGTAAATGAAGACAAGGTAGCACAGTACAAATGATTATCTAAAGTTTCAGCAGTTGTTAACAAATTTCAGACTTTTGCAAAGGTTCCAGCTTCTGGACAAAGTTTTAAACCTTGCTATTTAAAGTTGGTGGACAACAAGCAGTAAAAAGCCTGAGCTGACTGAGGAGCTGTAATGATTACTGAAACTGTGGGGCTTTCAGGTATCTTAGTAGTAGTCACCAGTGGACACTTTTGTGATATTCCTGCTGAAGTTTTTGGTTTTGAAATGTTGTCTGATTCCTGTAATATAGCTCTGAACACATGGTATTTGGATATTGTTTTCTTTATTTGTTACTAAGCTTTATCTTCTTTTTGTACACAGGAGATTAAATGTTCGGGTGAATATTGAACTTCTGTCAATTTCTAATCCTGTTCATAAAAAGGTTTGTGAATTTAGTTATATTTGTGTCATTTACTAGGTATTAATCTCAATTTTATTGTGTAAGAGGACAAATGGGCACAGGAAAAGCAGAATATTAGTATGTTTGTCACTTGCCCTTATTTCATTTTAGGTGTAATTTCTAGAGTAATTTAGTTGATTTGGTATGGTAGGTGTTTTCTAGGCTTTTGGCCCTCTCAGTCTGGCAGCTCATGGGTTGTAGTAAACTTGGAAATTAAAAGTATTCGGAGACCCTCAGAGGAACCACAGTGAAAGCTTGAGAGCAGTCTTGCTGTAAATGTACTGAACACTGAGGAATGTGGAGCAGCAGTTGTCTTTGCAAAAATCTCGTCTTAACTCGCCAGAATGCCAGCTTCTGGATGGATATAACATTTTGTGTTTTATTGATAAGTGGTAGTCTTTGAATGTTTGGAATTCCTCCAATGGAGGTAGGAAGGATGTACAAAATTTGCAGTAAAATAAAGTCTTCTTTCTCAGGAAAAATAGCAATGAGATTACTATTGGAGGTTATATCCTTTATATATATATATTATATATATATAAAAATCTTTTTTTGTTTATGGCTAATTTTTCACTTAATCTGTACATCCACCTACTGTGATGTTAAGATGTCATTAGTTTTAGTGTTACTGAGTAAAGATTTGTTTGTAAAGAAGCACAGCAGTTGTTTTATAAGATTCTGCTAATCGTGCCAGTGATAATATTAGGTGCGAAGAAGCAGTTTAGCTAAGGACTGTGTTCCAAGGTGCAGCCTGTGTCAGGCTGGAGTCGGCTGGCATTAGTTTTAACATAAGCTGCTTGCACATATAAATCCACCTCCAATTAAGAGTTTTGTTAGTGTTGCTGGCATCTGAATCACTGAAACTGGTTTTGGATCTGTTTGTGTTAAGTGTGTTGTGGTCACACTTCAGTCACATTGGAGGAGGTTTCTACTTAGTTTCTTTCCTTGCCTGGGAAATATTACATTCTTCACACAGGTTTGAGCCTCGTTACAGAGAGCCTGGGCCTGAGGTAGCAGGTGTTTAGCATAAGCCCAGCCTTGTAGTAAAAGACTAAGGTTTATCAAGCAGACAGCTTTTCCAAAGCACTGTGTACACCTCCAGCAAACATGAGTTTGCTTTTAAGTCTAAGCAGTATAGTGCTACAGTTTTCCATAGGGGCTTACTCAAACACATAAACTCTTCAGAAGGTTGTTTCTTAAACTTTTAGGAGCAGTATGCTATGGAAACCTTCCAATTATGGGAATGATGTGTTTGTGATCTATTACAGTGCTGCCAGTGCTGTTTCATGATGAGGAAAAATAGCACATAGTATTCTTTCTGAAAAATGCTGAAGACACATAGAACTTTGAAGCCTCAAAGCTGCTCAAAGTTGAAGTTTTTTACTTGGTTTATTTTTGTGAGGCAGTTTTCTCAGTTTTTCCCACTGTAACATTTGCAGTTGTGTTAAATGTTAATGTTTTCCACCTTCGAATGAGTTGCCACAGTTCTATCTTAATGTGTGGTTAAACAGTAAAAACATTGAATATTGTTTGCAGTATTGGTTTACAATGTTTAAACAATCCTACAGGGTGGTTTATGGCTTCTTAAATCATATTTAAATGTCTGTCTTCAGGATTTAGCTGTTCGATTGACTGATGATACCGATCCTTTTTTCCTTTATAACCTTGTCATATCTGAGGAAGATTTTCAAAGGTGAGTGATATTGTCATGTCTTTTACATGAATCATTTTCAAATGACAAACAAGAATGAAGGAATATTTTTTAGCTTAGAATGGTATCATAGAATTTTGGTTTTGGCATTTTTCTCTTGTGAAATTTTGTCAGTATTTTGGTGATATTGTTCTCCCTGGCCACTCAGTGAAACAGCCACATACAGGAAAGTGATTTGGCTCAGGTTTATCCAGATGAGTGACAGAATCCTGATGTTAACTTCCCTGCATAGCTACAGTGCCACAGTTCATATTCCTGCTTCCATCTTCCGTTTATTGTAACTACTTCACATAGACTGTTGAATGCATGTGAAGTATTCCAGGCAATACTTGCAAGAGGAAAGTCTGCCTGGACAGGGACTCTCAGACCTGAGCCTGTATCTTCTGGGTTTCTTGCATGTTAACTGCATTGCTGAGTCTAAGTTTGCTTCACTTGCTCAGAATTTGGCCATCAGATTTGGGCACCTGACATGAACAGTTCAGTTTTCTGCTTTGTTGTTTGGATAAAGTCTTGATAAAGGTTGAGTCTCCCCTCATTGTTCTTTGCTTCTTTCGTATGCCCCTATCTACTCTGTGCTGTAAGGAAGACATCTACTCAAAGGATTACATTAGTTGTGCCACAATAACTTATTTGAAGTCTCGAAGACAAAAATGTCCTCTGTTGATTACTGTTGAAGATGTGATTATATTTCTTTGCATTCAGGATTGAAAATAATTTGCTGATGAACTTTAATTGGCATGATCAGAATTAGTTCTTTCCACTGGTATAAACAAAGTATTTTCTAGGAAATGAATTACACTCCTATATATTGTTAATTTTTTCCCCTCACCCTGTTTCTACAGTTTAAAGTCCCAGCAGGGTCTCCTGGTGGACTTCTCTGCTTTCCCACAAAAATTTATCGATCTGCTTCAGCAATGCATTCAGGAACAGAATAAAGATATCCCAAGGTAGGTCATGAGTGAGTGCCATGTTACTCTGTGTGTACGTGGGGAGTTATTAAAATACTTGTCAGCTGATCTGCTGGAGAAGGGTTGGGAAAACAAGAGAGAACCTTCTCTGGATGTGTCTGAGCATCAGTTGGTGGTAGTTACTGACAAAACTTAGGTCTTGAGAGGACAGAGCAGTGGGATTGATATCCAGTGATAGTCTCCCCACCTGAGCTGGAGCTGGCAAGCCTCCCAAGCTGGCAGATGGGCAAGGGTGCAGCACTGCTCCTTTTCTTTTAATGCCTTAGTGCTAGAGAGCTGCTCCGAATTTCATGGAATTGTGTTTCACAGGAGAAGGCAAAGTTATAAGCCGTTCTGGCAAGGATGGTTTTCTGTCTGTCTTTCATTTCAGTGTTCAGATATTAAAGTGTGAGGGGAACAACCTGAGCTCCACTCTCCTTGTAGCAGCCTTTTCCCATGTTTTTGTTTGTGTGGGTATCAAGGGAGGCCTTGTGCAGAGCACACAGCTCCACTGTAGTAGTCAGGCCATCTCCTAAAGTATATAATGTGGGCTAAGAATTTTCCTAGGCTGTAGGATACCTGAAAGTCAGGAGTCTGCTTTCCTCTTCAGTTTGGTTACAAAGGCCTTACTTGGTTTTGGACTCCTAAGACATGGTTCTGAAAATTGTACAAATAGACTGATTAGTTTTGTTCATTTCTTATTCCAAGTTGCAAGCATTTTAGTTGCTACTTATTTGTAGTATTAACTACAACATAGGGATCGCATTTCATAGTTCGAACAAAAGCTGGACAGTCTTTTCTTGTACATATGAAAATGTATTTTATTTGAAAATAGTTTGTAGGGTCTATGAAGGTAGCGTCAGGAAAAGAAATGTGCTAAACACCTGGTTATTTCTCTTTTCCCTAGGTTTTTGCTGCAGTTAGTGTCTTCAGCATCTGTTCTAGATCACACACCTGTCTCTTTAAATGTAGTGGAGACAAACCCTTTTAAACACCTTACCCACCTCTCTCTCAAATTCCTACCAGGAAATGATGCAGAAATAAAGAAGTTTTTAGCCAGCTGTTTAAAATGCCTCAAGGTAAAATGAAAAATTGACATAGCTGTCACTGCTCTGTGTACCTGAGCATTTTTGTCAGTCTTAATACTTCAGAAGTGTTTATCAAATTGCATGTTCTGGTTTATTGTTTTACTTTAGCTCATATATGTCATTGTTGTTTGGGTGCATGTTCTAAATCTAAATTGTTACTGTCACTTTAGCAAGGAAAATGCTACGTGTACATTTAGCCAGGCTGGCAGGAAGTCAGGTATTTTACACATGCAGTGCATGGAGAGTGCAGCTGGTGAATGCTCCAGTGTCTCAGCTTCACAGTGTTGTGCTCATTGCCAGAGCAACAGCAAAAATAAAACCCTGTAAACTTTCATGCTCTTTGTTGTGCAGTTGCTTTAGGAAAGCATGCCAGTGTGTGTAATTCTGAGGCTTCATGGACTTCAAAGGGCTAGGAGCTATAAATAGCAAACTAAAATTGTGACGTTGGTGCGCTTGCTAGCAGTTGTAGCTTGCTAGGTTTTATTGAAAGAGAAGTTAATGCTCTCATAGTTTGACTGTTGTCTGTTCGGTTTCATAGCCTGTCATTGTCTCCCTTACTGGGCTGTCACATTTATAGCCATATAATAAGCCATTTCAAACCATACATTTACAGTAGATCAGTTCAGTAGATCTGTTGTTCATGCAGCTCATTTGTAAGCAAGACTTTATGATAAGATACTATTCCCTTATAGAAAATAGGTAAGAGTTTATTTGGGGTTTTAACTTGTACCTAATGCCTTTTAAATTTATTTTAGTATCTTCTTGAATGTGAAGTTTATTTAATAAGATGATTTTTCCACAAATATAACGGGTATTTATTGCTTAGGCAGGGTCTGCTGATGAAATGGAAGCTAAATACTACTTGTATTTTGGGAGCTAAGGTTTTGACTTAATGTCACTTTGTACACAGGAAGACAAACTGATGTTGGAAGAAAAGCTTAGAAAAACCGAAGAGGATCTTACCAGACAGCTGAGCTACACTCAACAGGTAACATACAGCTTTACCTTCCCTTTGTTTGCACTTTGTTTTAATCTGTAGAAAATGTACCTTCTTGTGGGCTGGTTGGTTAGCCGTTACCTAGCCACAGTAATTGACTTTGGGTGAGTGAAAAGAAGAATGTCAGTCTGCTGGAGCAGAACAAGCAAAGGGTGCAAGTGGAGAATAAGATGTATTTCTTAGAGTACCAAACCAGGATTTCACTTCATTTGGAGCAGAGGTCTGTCTGTGTATGCACATACACGTTATGTACTATGCTAGAGCACTTTGTGTTATAAGGGTAGGGAACATCATCAGATACTTATTTTCACTCCTAAATAGTGGTTGGAAGAAAATTCAGTTGGAAATGAAGATTCTTCTATCCACAGTGTCGGAAAGGTGCTCTTTAGCTTCTCAGTGCCTTACTTTCCTGCTTACAGAATGATGTTTGAATTCTGTTGAGATATCCTGTTTAAAGATATTTTCACATCTGGTGCTGAAATCTAGAATTTTCTTAAGAATTCCATGTCTCTCTTTTTAAGAAGTAATGGTAATGAATCATTCAGTATTAACTGAAGTGCGTAGATGTGTAAAACTCTATTTGCATTGTCAAACTTCAACAGAGCTTGTCAGAGAGAAACCGGGAGCTTGACAAACTGAAACATGAGTGGACATCACATACTACAGCTCTAACAAACAAACACACCCAGGAGCTGACAAATGAAAAGGAGAGAGCTCTCCAGGTATGGCAACAGAGAAGACTTGACAATATTCTTACATGTGAAAGTTTCTTGCCTTTGTTTTCAGCTTCACTGAATAACTGCTGGGTTTCTTTTCCTCTCACAGGCGCAAGCTCAGTACCAACAACAGCATGAGCAACAGAAAAAGGAACTGGAAAATGTGCATCAGAAAAGTATTCAGCAGTTGCAGAACAGACTCTCGGAACTTGAGGTCATCAATAAGGATCTAACAGAAAGGAGATACAAAGGAGACTCCACAGTCAGAGAACTGAAAGCAAAGCTTTCTGGAATAGAAGATGTATGCTTTATTATTTCCCATAACCAAACTTCCTAGTTTTAGAGAATTCACACTGCCTGTCTATGCATGTAATAGAAAATATAGCATATTAATTTTGTTCAGCTAATACGCGTTCCACACAGACATGATGTTACTCTTTAGATATATCTCTTTAAATTAGTACTGCAGGTTTTCTTTAAAGGTCAAATTCCTTCCCAACATTCTAGGAATGTCAAAGAGCAAAGCAGGAGGTGCTGTCGCTGCGTCGGGAAAACACTACTCTGGATGCTGAGTGCCATGAAAAAGAGAAACTCATCAACCAGCTACAGACACGGGTTGCTGTTCTGGAACAAGAGATCAAAGACAAAGATCAGCTAGTTATTAGAACAAAAGAAGTACTGGATGCGACACAAGAACAAAAGGTTCCTTCAAGTTTCGAAATCATTTCCTCTAAAGCCCTGTTGAATGTGAAGTGCAGCCTCCATAGCTTAGCAGCTGAGCGGTTTTTATGAATACAGCAAGAAAGCTTTCAGATGGAGTTAAAGATTCTAAATTACAGCATAAAAAGTACACTGGATTCAGTTTCACAAGGGTTGCTACTGTGTTAGTGTTGTGGTACTGGAGCACAGTTAGTGCTAGTTCTTGTGAACAAAAAGATGAGTGAATTTGACTGAAAAGCAACAACTGAATTTCTTGTAAGGATCAGTCCTCAGAATTCCTGAGGTGCTCCTTGAAATCACCAGCAATGTCTGTCACATCTTTATAACAATGTTTTCGATGTTGTCTTAAAGGTTATCCTGGAGGAGAGCACAGAGAAAAAACACAGTCATATTGAAAAGCTAGAGGCAACCATTAAGTCACTGTCAGCTGAACTGCTTAAGGTTTGTTTGAACAAGCATTATCCTTATGAAATGTCTTCTTTGGTTTCAGGGGTTTATCTTGAGAGTATCCAATGATTTTTCTTCTTACTAGGCCAATGAAATTATCAAGAAGTTACAGGGAGATCTGAAAACGCTCATGAGCAAATTAAAATTGAAAAACACAGTAACAATTCAGCAGGAAAAGCTCCTGGCAGAAAAGGAGGAGAGACTTCAAAAAGAGCAGAGGGAACTGCAGGAGGTGGGACAGTCTCTTCGAATGAAAGAGCAGGAGGTACTGATGCGTTAACCCTCCCTCATACACATGTTACTGTGTAGGGTGTTGGGTTTGATGGGTTTTGACTTATTTACAATAATAATGTCTTAAATCTTCTCATGGAATAGAATGTGTCCTTTTAGTTTAACACATTTAAATGTGTAATCAGCTTTTAATTTGTTCATTTTAAACTGCTGGGGAAGAGCTATCCACCCTTACAGAACAGAACTGGATTGTGTTAAGAGTCCAAAGCAGTGCAGTGGATGAATTGACATCTTTCAGAAGGCACATTTGTGTGGAAGCTGGGGAAGGAGGCAGGAACAGGATGAACTTTTCCTTCCACTAAATGTATTCCCCTGCTTAGTCTTTGCATCGTTTAACCACAAAAGGGTGAAAAGCAGAAAGGTTTCTGGCTGCCCCTAACTAGAAGTAGGGCTTACCTGGAAAGAGCTATCATCCTACTCCTGTAAAATACTGGGCTTGGACTTCCTTAACTTCCGAACAACTCAGTTTGTAGCAGCACCTGATGGTGTTATGATTCTTATGGGAATATTGCAGGTTTGCAAGCTGCAGGAGCAGCTGGAAACCACCATGCAGAAGCTGGAGGAAAGTAAGCAGTTACTGAAAACAAATGAGAATGGTAGGTCTGTGCAATCTCCTTTCTCCTGCTGTAACAATGATGTAGGGATCTATCTGCTACTGCAAGTTAACGGGAGCAACTACAGTGCTTCACCTGTGTGCTGCTGTTTTGTAGAGAGGTTGTTGTTGTTGTTTATGGAAAATAAGCTTCTGTCTGTGGTCTCTACACGCAGCTCTGGGTTGTTGCACGCCCACAACTTCCTTTGGTGCTTGGGGTAGTGTGTGTGGTGGGGCTAATGCTGGAGGAGGGACAGGAACGCATGTAGGGCTGGAGGAACCTGGAGCCAAAGGGCTTTTTGTAAGACCTGAGCTTCTAGTGCTGCTTGAGCTTAAAGAGGGAAAAGAGCACTCTGAGCTGCCATTTGTTTCTTCGCGGAAGGGCTGCTCGCTGTTGTAAGCAGCTTGTAAGAGGCAGGAGGTGAGCTTGGCCTTTGTCTTCTCTCGTCAGTAATCACATGGTTAAACAAACAGCTGAATGAAATCCAGATGACAAAGAAGCTGGAGACTTCTGCAAGTGCTCATGCTGGTGTTAGGACTGCTATCTCTCCTCATGGCATGGTAAGGTACAACTAGAGCGGGGCAGTGACATAGTTGTTGCCTTAAATATATGGCCTTAGAAGAGGGAAAAACAAAATGTGCTTTTATCTTCATTGGGCCTTAGAGTGTGTGTGTGTGGGGTGGATTCTGGGAGGGGGTTGGTCTTTGTTTTGGGGGGGGAAATTTTTCTGCCTTTTGTTTTTGAATAACACCCTGTTGGGTGCTACTTGATGCCCTGACTCTCCTCAGTGGGACTTTTCTAAGTTCTCGTCTATTAGAATACACAAACAATGCAAAATTACCTTGGAAAAGATGATGCACAGGTGAAAGGGGAAGAAAAAGAAAGTGGCATTTTTGTGATGTGAGGTTACCTACCTCACAACAGTTATATTTACATAGGTTGAAAAAGAAAGTGTACTCTTTGAGTACTCTTAGTAGTAGTGATACTGAGAAGCATGAAAATAAGGGGTAAGAGCCTACTATCTTTGTTAAATTCCACAGCTTATTGGTTCTCACCTTGGCCCCATGTGCACAGGCTGTTGTCACCCAGCAGTGGGTGAGCTGTTCGCTCGGTAGCGAAAGGGCATATTCATGCAAAAAGTTCTCTGAGTTACAGCTGGATACAGTTAATGTATTGATCAGTGACAGGGTGTGTAATTGTACAGCTTATTATGAGAATATAGTTATTAGCTAAGAGTGCTCAATTCCTCTGAGTGTTTAAAGTTACATGTTTTCATTAAGAAAAAGTGGTTTTCCTACCACCAGGAAGCCTCAGGCAAGCATTAGCTTCACGTTAGTTATTAAGTTTGGAATTTTGAATCTGCAAACAATCACTTCAGAAATTGCTTTCCTCCTTTATGGATGTATTCTGTTTCTCTTACAGCATGAACGACCATCCTTTCCCAGCTCAGGAATCAGTCATCCCATTTCTCCTCTATATGCCTTCCAGAACTTTACAGAATCAGCACACACCAAAACCATCAGTTCTCAACCTCCAGGACCGAAGGCAGGCACTTGGACTTTTCTGTTTGGTTCAGAATGTGATGGCATAAAATAGCAAAACTTAATGTTCTGGATATTTCTCCAAATGCCTAAGTATTTACTGTATATCCCAGTGCATCTTAAACCCTGTCTCAAATAGTATCACTATTAGCAATAGCTAATGCTTGGGTTTAGGTTGCTTCTCCTTCCATGCTTTGCTGCACAGAAGGGCTAGGTGGGGGATAGAAACACTGAGCCCTGCAAAGTTCTCTCTGTGAATACACTTGGTGGAGTGCTTCTCTTTCACCTGCAACTCTTTTGTTTCTGCAGATCCAGCTTCACACCCAGCTTCCTAAAGTGAATCGATGTTCAGATGTGCAGACAGTGACTGCAACCAGTCGTCCGGCGAATAAGGAGAAGTAAGCGTTGGCGGGTGCATTTTTAGGACTGTGGGATTTTTGTTTATGAAATTATTTTATAAAGCCATTTGTGTTCCATGTGTGTCTGGAACTGAGCAAAACATTCCCAGTAATAAGCTTGTTCAGTACTGCCTTTGTCCAGCAACGTATTAAGGCATTTTAAGTTGAGGCAGCCTGAACCGGTCACGGGGCATGGTTTATGGACATCAGCTGAAGAGCTATGCTTTCAGGAGGGAGTCCTGAGGAACAGAAAGCCATTGTCCCTCCTGGTGACAGGTCTAGGGGTACTGGGTGATAGGTCAGTCAAGAGATGAGTTCTAGACTGTTCTTAACCTTTAAATGATAAAAGTTCAGAGGAATGCAGTCGTTCTACCTGAAGTTAAGGTTTTTCTGTATGTCTTTGTTCACGCTTGCTGGAGGTAGCAGTGCATTAACATGTATGTTAAACTTTAATTGGACTTTTTCTTTCTAGTGGTGACAATTTGGGGCTGGATTCAAAGTATTTCAAGAAGAAAGATGACAGCATTCCTTTACGAGGGCTTAGTCAAAACACACTCAACTCAGGTATGTATGGACATAGTAAAACAAGAATTTATTTGAAATGTAGTTAACAGTTCTGGTTCTATAACCGGCATCTTGTTTCTGCTGTTCTACAGAGTATCTGAAACCCTACTTGCCACCAAAAGCCACACCGTCACCTAAAGCTGCAGTAACACCAGCCTCAGCTTATTTTCCTGGATAGCAGACAGGGTTCCGACAGTGGGAGTCCTCTCTTAACCCTGGGGAGATTTTTGGATGTGCTGTAATAAGGTATTAGTAAAGTATCAGTGTGAAATGACATGGTTTTATAACTCTGAATCTCTTCTTTGTGAAAGATGTCTTGACTGACACCGATGACTTCTCAGGATATGTGAGCCTAAGGGAAAGAAAAAGCTTTAAGCAGCCTCAGCCTTGGTGAGAACAACGCTGCAGTCAGGTCCCTGCGGTTGTGCAGTGTCCGCTTGATGAGCCTGTAGTTTTCCTAAAACCCACCCGAGTGCACTGACCTTTGTATCATAGGCATTGACGAGTGTGGCTTTGTAACAGGAGAGCTGGACACACCGGCATTCCCTGAGAGAGACCAGGTCTCTTGTGCCAGTTCCTCTTGACTCCTTTCAGAGAAAGGATGATGCAAATGGAAAGTGCTGGGAACTGAGTGGTGCTGTCAATAATGGTCAAGCTCGTAACTTAGGGTGACTGCTTTAATCTAAAACACTTGCTTATTTGAATTGCATCCAGACTTACAAATAATGGAATTAATATTAAAGATGGACAGTTAATTCAGTGATGGTAGAAAATTGTAATTCAGAGGTCTCACTTTTGGTTACCCTGACTTTTCTATTGAGCTCTGGGGGTTCTGTTCCACTGTGTATACAAGATACCTGGTGAGCATGGGAACAGTTAATCAGGGAGAGCATCATTACAAGCAGCTAAAAGCTACTTGACTTACTAATGACCCTTTACCACTGTCAGACTGCAGGCATTTAAGATACTCAGGTTTAGAGGGACTGAGTCTGTTCAGCTTGTCCTGCTCCCTGGCTTCAAATGCTCAAATCATATAAGAAAGAGCTTCGTTCTGTGCTGTCTCTTACTGTAGAATGCAAGTATTTGTAAGCGTACAAAACACCTTTTTTTAATGGCTATTTACATACTTTTGTTGTTAAAGATATTTTGGACCTTTTACCTTAGTTATTTAAGTGCATCCAGAGGATTGTGTATTTCAGTGGTTTGTTTTGCAGTGCAAAATGTGTATATTTGTTTCTAAATCAGCACCTTGTTCATGGATGATGGTCACTGGGTTTGGCATGTGAAGGTTTCCATGGAACTATTAAATGGCTTTTATCAAAACCTGATTAGTAACTGTTTAAGAGCGTTAACCCCACTGCACTGACAGCGCTTCTCCCCTGCTGCAGTACAACACGCACACACACTACACCACTTCCTTCAGTTGAGGCTTTAAGAGACAGGAACAGTTATTTAAAAATTCATTAAAATATTCAACTTTATTAACAGGATATTTACATGGTTTTTTCCTGCTCTTGGTCAACCATGGTGAATGTTCAAAGGTAAAAAAGCATTAAGCAATAACCACAAGATGAAAACATTTTAAACCTATACAATACTTTATACACAAATTTATACAAAGGAACACTTAAATAATACAACTGGACACAAAAATATACACTTTTCGAGAAATTCACATCGGTAATTGTATAAAGCTCTCTTCTGTACTAAGGGTCCTGAAAATTTAGGACTAAAACATTAGCTCTGTAATGCAAAAGGGTTATTGTGACAGTCCTCAAAGGCCACTATATAGCACACGGACATATTCAAGGCTATCATCAGCTTATAGTTCAGTCTGTGTATTCAAGTTTTGAGGTCCTTGTATGATTATGCAAACATCAGAAATATAGTGGTATAATAAACGGTACATAGGGAAGCAGAGGTTTGGAGCCAGCAGTAAACGCTGAAGGCTCAAAACAAACACCCACTTAACCAAGTGTTTGCTACTCCCGTTTATTCAAAGATAGAAAGAGTAAATGCACTTACATAAAAATAACTCTGACTGCTCAGCAAGCGTGCTCCTGTGATTTCATCTTAGTACAAACCTAAAAAACCTGCCCTATCTATGCCTTTGAAACTAAATGATCCCGATTCCCCTGCTCCTCCTGGAGTACATGTACATTAAGGCTTTGAATCACCTGACCCAGGACATCACACCGTTACAATGGGGTCCCCGGGGGTGCCACTGTGTCTCACTGAGACTTGGCACAACTGGAATTAAAGCTCACCACCTTAAGGAAACAGAAGGACACATGCTCATGCCTGGACTGGTCTGTTTTGTCTCTGAACTACAAGGTAAGGTTGAGTAGTAACAGTACTTCATGGCAAGAGACAAGTACGTAACAGTTTGTGTTTAAAAGCAAATTATTAACTCAGTGGCAACATCTTTGGAGAAACTTCCTTATTTTTTTTTTTAATTCCTATGGATTTCATGCAGAAAGATACTTCTTAAGATCACCTTAAGAACTGACATTTTGGATGGAACTGGAATGTGTATCCCAAACTGCTGATGGAAAACAAAGTCCAAAATCCCTTCCTCGGTTCTTGTCATACATTTGTATCTTGCAGCAATGGTTCTTTAGCTTCCCCAGGAGCCTGGGGGCTGTGGGGGTGGCCGTGGCTGCCACAGTGCTTCTTCCAGTTGCTGGAGCGGACGGTCAGGTTGGTGTGTTCAGGGATAAACAAGGCAACGAGTAGTGCCAACAGCACGGAGCACGCTCCGAACAGGAATGGGGGGCCAGGAATGATGGAGTTCTGGAAACAACAGGAACACCACACAGGGTTAGAGCCCTCAGCCACCTGGGAGCAGATCACAGCTGCTTGTTACACACACAGCCCTCAGTGACATGCGTTAGTGCTGGGGAAGTTGGACTGGATGAGCTTAAAGGAGACCTTAAAGGAAGAACTGTCCCTTGCTATACTCAGCACTACAGTACATGTCCCCATGGGGGAAAGGACATTTACGAGGGAGCATATGATTTCCTATTAATGCTCCCCCACATCCTCTTCTAGTGCAAGTTCTTTCTGCTGAGTCTCCTCAACAAATAATATCCGTCAGGAACTAAAGTAAGTACAGAGAGCTTGGTTAAAGGGCAACAAAACCAAAACATACAAGGTGAAACACAAATACAGTGCCAGGGAGACAGGAACACCAGGACGCTGCTGTTCAGCCCATCCTCCCCTCCATCAGGTCTCTTCACAGGGGTCAGCAGTTACCGAGCTACAGTCAGCTGTCTCCGAGAGTTAAACTAAAACCATCCAGGTAAAGTTAGAGATCAACCGCCCTTGGCAAGAGCGAGTGAAGAACCTCTTGTTGCACGCTTCAGTAGGCTACAGACAGTGCCAGTGAGCACAGGCTCTCCCAGCTTGTGTTTTTGGAAACTGTAAGATAAGAATACCTGTTGTAAGTGGTACTGTGTGACCACACTGCCTCCTGATGGCGACTCAGGCATGGGGAGTTCATTCAGTTCAACGTGAAAGATATAGAATATAAAACCATAAAGTGCTGGGCCCAAGCCATTACACAGGCCTCGAATTCCTGTTATCATCCCTTGAACAACACCTGGAAACAGTAAAATACACCGTTATCTATACTTATACATCTAGAATCAACTATTTTAACAGATCAGCAGTACTTCAGTCACGTAAAACTGATGCAAGCAGGCAAGTGTCTCTAAATGATGCTGCAATACTGGGTAGCAAGGTAGCGGGGGGTGGGGGACAGAAAAATTCCTTTATTCAAGTATTTTTGCTGTCTCACTGAGTAAATTGCTGTGTGCAACCTGCACAACAGAGCAAACGTCTGTCAAACGTGAGGCGAGGGCCAGCACCTGAAGTCTGTTATTGATTTTGCTGCTATTGAGACTTGGTGAATGTTTTCCCTCTGTGTCAGAAGGACACAATACTTGGAAGGTGCAGTGTGAATGAGGACAACACGTACCCTGCTGGTCAGCATCCGCCGTTCGGGACACCAGTGCACTTACAGCCGGGAAAGTAATACTGGACATGGCTGCCACAGCACCGGCGGCCCACATCATCCTGCAAGCACACAGACATGGGTGACTGCACTGTCCCGTGGCATGTGGGCACACATGTACATGTGTACATATGTGTACCCAAACACACACTTGAGCGTCTCCCTTGGATAAAGGGTAACATGCAGGAAAGGGCTGGACCATTCCGACACTACGATGATATTCACCTACCAGGGCTCTGATCCAAAGCCGTACCAGGCGAGCTGCAGTATTTGAAAGCCAAGGCCCAGGAGGATGGTGTTCTTGTTTCCAATGGACCGCATCAGTAAACTCAAAACTATCGTCTGACATGGGCAAAGAGAGAGAAAACTTAAACATTTCAAAGTAAAACAACATTTTATTCTACGTGTTCGATCCATGCAGCTCGAGTAATGAATTAAAAAAGCAAAACACCTCAAAACATTCTATTCTGTTAAAGACATGCAAATTAATTTTCAAAAGCCACGTGCAGTTCTCCATAAGCAGCATTTGCAAAGAATTCAGGAATCTCCACCAAAAAACCAGCAATTGTGTAGCAAGTACCTGCCCTTTTGACAAGGGGGTGTGGTGACAGGACCAGGGAATGGCTTTAAACTGAATGAAGGGAGCTTTAGGGTTAGATCTAAGGCAGAAGCTCTTCCCCGTGAGGGTGCTGAGGCGCTGGCACAGGGTGCCCAGAGAAGCTGTGCCTGCCCCATCCCTGGCAGTGTTCAAGGCCAGGTTGGACACAGGGGCTTGGAGCACCCTGCTCTAGTGTGAGGTGTCCCTGCCCGTGGCAGGGGCTGGAACTGGGTGAGCTTTAAGATCCCTTCAACCCAAACCAGTCTGGGATTCTGTGAAATAACATGAACAAACTGTCATCTCTTCTTTGATGCACAAAGGATTTGGTTTTCCCAACACAAGGCAGTCTGGATACTGAGGAACCAAACCCTGCCTGGGTTTTCACCTAAGAGAACTGCAGCATTGTGGAGGTTCTGCACAGCGCTCGGCTCTTCCGGAGTTACCAAGCCAACGGGATGCAGAGTGGGAACTCACCTGTGCAATAATGGAAAGAATCCCAAGGACTGCTATAAATGCTGCAACACTTTCCGATGAAAATCCCATGATCTGTGTTAAAAAAAGGCAACTGAATGATGAACAGTAAAGTACATATCAAGGTGTCACAAACATCAAATGCACAGCACACAGCTGGCATTATTCAACCCCTCCCTAACTTAGAAGAAAAGGTGGGGGTTTCATTGGGTGGGGGCTTGTTTGGTTTGTTCCTTCCATTAAATCAAGCAAGTACACACAAAAAAACGGGCATAAATAGAAAACAATTTGTCTCTAAGAAGAGACAGAACCGGAACAGGAAGAGGACTTAACCAGTGCACTCTGCAGCTTCCAGCAGGTTTATCTCCATGTCCTGCGTTCATTCATCCATGCTGCAAACTGCCCGGTAAATTCATTTTTGTTTAAATCCATATCAAAACATTGAGTTACCTGTCTGAGGTATAGGAAGAAGCTGGAATATTGCCCTGCCTCCGGGAGGTATGAAAGAAAGACCGTTATGCAGATGAGCAGCACGATTGAGTCCTGGCCGACTTTCTTCAGTGACTACGGCAAGAAAATAGTATTAGAAACCATTTAATCTTCATATTCGACAAGCAACCTAGCAAGAACCCTAAAAGCTTGTCAGTTCCTGGGGCTGTGCTGTGGTACCACCAGAACCTTCCCTGGGTGGTCACTGGCAAAGTACTAGCAGCAACACAAAGTTAAACCTGAAAGATGCAGTTTTTCAAGCCTTAAACATAGCGAATTCATTCTCTTCCCTGTCTCAAAAGCTCAAGGTTTGCAACTAACAAAATACTCCACATTATAATAGCTTACTGCAAACGGGTCAGCCTGTTCCCACGAAATGGGTGCTCCCCAGGACGCTGGCCTCATCTTCTCTGGCAGCGACTCTGGTACAGCAACGAGAATAAAGCAGATGTCCAACAGGGCTATGGCTGTAGCCAGCACCACGACCAGGCTGTCTCCGTAGACTCGACCAAGGTAGGCACCAATAGCAGGGCTGGTAACTAAACTTGCTGCAAAAGTTGCTGACACCTACAACAAGGAGCAGCTGGTGAGATTTACAGTCAAAAGTCAACAGTCCTGCTACCCACCTGCCCCCATTTTCACAAGCCTAACCCTTTCCATCAGGTAGGGATTGAAAGTAACCTCCCTCCTGGGACACTGGGGTAGCAGTGGCTCTTTCCCAGCATCTCTCAATTCCTGATGTGTACAGGCAGAAAGAAACTATTTAGTTGCCATTCTGCTCCTCTGTAACTGCAGGCTTTGAGGGCCCTGAGACCAGGCAGGTCACTGGGAGACACAGAGAAATGGAGAGGAGGTGTAAGAACTTGGACAAACAAACTGCTTGCAGCAGTGCCTGGAGACTGGAGCAGGCAGCACCGAGCTGTCACACAGCAGCAGTTCCAACAGCATCCAGGAACAAAAGGTTAGATTTTTGACAAGACAATGGAGTAATGCTAGTGTGAGAAACAACGGAGGGGTAACTCAGAGCCTCCCAAACTACACCATGAACACTGGTAACAACTGCTAAAACAGACACACGAAAGACAGCTTTTAACGGGTTTGAAGTTAGAAGCAGAATATTCAAGAGACACAGCAACAAAAACAACTCAACAGGAAAACCTTGCTCCAAACTTGCCGCAGAAGAGGCAAGAATGCAACTTTGAAAAGCTTCCTCTGCTGAAGGGTTTAGTACTAAAGACACAGGAACAAAGCCCCAAAAATACCTACCAAGCCATAGGCCATGCTTCTTTCATGTTCTTGGGTTATGTCTGCTACATATGCAAAAACCACAGAGAATGTCACTGCAAACACTCCAGAGACGGAGATAACGGCAAAGTACCACCTAGAACAGTGCAAAGCAACCCATCAGAACAGTAAATGGAACAAAGAGCCCAAGCACAGTTCAACAATAAATCACCTTGTCCAATTTGCCATGACAAATACCAAGTTAAATGTGGATAAAGGCAAACTGAAAGTGTCTCGACACAGCTGCGTAGCTCCCCTTTAGCGCACCAAGGGCAAGCACTGGAATTCTGTTACATCTACAGAAAGCTGCTGTGGTTAAGAACTCGTAGGAGATGAGGTGCTGGATTTACCTTTGGCTGGATGCCTGTGACCCAAAGCAAATCAGGAACTTCAGGATTTTGAGAATCTGGTCATTGAGAGGTCAACACAAGCCTTATCTTTATGCTACAGCTGCCACACGTGTCATTTGCACCATGAATCTACACTTGGAAACAAACTACTTCCCAGAAAAGGGATGAGGAACTATGTGTGACCAGAGTGAAGGCTGGAAAGGCTCACGGAGCTACCTGAAGAGGCTCTGCCCCGCAGAGTTTACTGGAGAGCATTCTAGTATGTTAGTATCAATCTAGCATCCTAGCATCTAGGCAGAAGTACCTGCAGTAGGAAGTGGAGCCTTCAGCAAAGAGCTCAAAACCTACAGCTCTTAAAATCCTGACCAAGGCATTTGGCCTCATGGCAGCTGCTCCAGTTCGACTCTGCTCTCCCAGCTTTGCACCAAAGGAATACAAAAGCATCAACCCTCCATGAAGCACAAACACTATTTTATCAACAATACGAACACAAGCAACGTTGTCAGGAAACAACAGATGTAGTGTGAAAGCATCCACTAACCATGGGCTGATCTTCATCAGTGGTATTGGTGCACAGGTGAAAAACACTGTTAGCAGCAGGAAGGACTTCCGTCCCCATACATCGGATAGGGCACCAATGAGTGGGGCACTGAGAAAGGATAACAAGCCCTAAATGAAATAAAAGTATTTCCTGTTAGAATGGTTGGAAGTGGTTGGAACAGCAACAGCAAATCCTACCACAAACTGACAACAGCCAGGCTTCTACTTTGAGTAAAGCTGATGACTCTCGTGCAATGCACTGAAGGCAACATGGTCCAGTGTTACCCATGTCTGGTTACACACAACTGAGGCAACAGTTTGAGATCTGTTACCTCAGAACCACACAAAATTCAAAATGCAGATGATCCAGTGGCATCTGCAGGTTCATGAACTGTGTTTTGTAGTTTTATGTACTTTGAATTCACATAAGTAATTGGAAAAGCCCCACCGCAGCAACAAGCTCCAAGTAAACCACTATCCAACTGTAACACCACGTGTGCCATCTGGCGCTGGACAACTGCCCTCTTATTTGCTGACCCCAAACAGTGGGTGGAGACAAAACAGTATCTCACTAAAAAAATGCAGATTTGCTTTTTTAGCAACAATGTATTCCTTTGGTTTATTTGTACTGTGAAGGCTCTACTGAAAAACCTCTGGATTATGTTTTCCAGTCAATTCTCTATTCGTCCCACCACTCACTTTACATTGTGCCTGCTAGAAACTTTTGCACCTTACCTTTACTCCTTGAATTAGACCATTCATTAGAAATGTATGTTTTGGGAAGGTTTCATGCAAAACCTGGAGAGAAAATACAAAACACTGTCATTTACAGAAAGTATTAACTATGCACATTGCTCATGATGTGTCCAACACCTACAGCGACACAACCACAGGAGTTTTATACTTTCAAGAATATAGGGAAAAAAAACAAGAGGAACCACAAATAATCTGTTTAGTCTTTAATTCACAAGGAAGGCATGTTGAGATTTTAGCTTTGTGCTAGAGGCCTGAGTTCTCTTCACACCTGGGGAAGGATTCATGTCATCTGGCTTCAGTGCCTGAAATCTACACAGACCACAGAGAACCCAGAAAATGGTCTCAGGCTGGAGTCTCCACATGCTACAGTGTCACTTGTGGGGCCTGGGGAGGGAGAGAAGAGACCCCATCGTTCTTAGGTGCCTCTCCATTCAGTGGCCAGAGCCCAGCTGTGCAGATAAGACAGGAGCACCCCTCAGTCTGACTGTGCCACACGAGATGGACTCCATCCAGTGACCAAAGTGCAGCTCATCTCCAGGAGGAGACTGTCCCTGGTCAATGTCAGCTTACCAAGCTGCACCAAGACTGCGTTTTAGGTGGAGTCCGCTTGGAGATCCCTAAGCCTTTGCTCCTTTTAATTTGCAAGCATGTGTCACTGTCAAAGATTAAATCCAGACAGAAAGCAACCAACTCCATTAGAAAATAATTTGGTACAAACACGCTGGGATGACTGGCTCGCTAATCACAGGGAAGCTCCTGACTGGTCTAACAGGGTCTGCACACTAAAGCCTCCATTTAAAACGCAGCCAGGTCAGCAAAGATCTCCCTCCCTTGAAATGTGACCAAATTTCAAGTGTATTTTTGTCCTTACATTTGTAACGTGCTAAATTTTTGTAGTATCTTGAAAGGAAAGAGATTTCGCTGCTGTCTTGCTGGTTTCAAGTCAGAACATATTTACATGTCAGCTTGAGCATTAGCAGACTGCACATAAACAGCCCAGCTGCCCCATTACACTGCTGGGTCCAGGAATCTAAACCACAAAACTTCTCACATGCACAACAGAGCAGCTCAATGCTGTAGCACTGTCATTTAATTCAGAAGATGTGCAGTGCCTTTGCAGCAAATGTCCCATCTCCCATACAGTGAAAAGAATCTTCAGCCTATCACTTACCACCAGGGTGGGCGCTGTCAAGAGTCCCCAAGCAAAGAACTCCAAGAAGATCACTATCACAGCGTGGTAGACACTTGGAGAACCTATTCCTTGAGGCTAAAACAAGAGAAAAACCAGGTGATTAAAACGTCTAATAATCCACCACTGTCACAAGAAATGTATGTAAACACTACAAATACAAGGACTAAGGAATGGAATAGGACTCGGAACCTGGAATACAGTTACTCAAGCTAACTGGTACTCTGACATTCCTTTTTTTTTTTAACCCTCTGCTGCCATCACCCTGAAGTGTCTTAACCACCTGCAGAATACAAAGCGTGCTCCCATCTCAAAGTGAAAAATAAACCACTTCTACCGCCAGTCTGGGGAACAAGGATGCTGAGAGCAGAGACAGCCTCTTATTTGGGGAATTAGTTCCTCTTCCTCGAGAAAAAATGCTTAAGACCACACAATGTTGCATGGAAATCAAGTTCTTATTTTAAAAGATGTCAAAGTCTGATTACCTGGTCTGCCCAACAGCTTTAAGAGTACTTCTGCTACTAAAAGGCACCATGGCTACAGGAAAAATTGAGCTCTGAATCAGGGAAGAAAAACTGAAAGAAAGAACACCAGAACTGAACCTCAGGAACAGCACTTATCACTTCCCAAATCCTGACAGCAGGCCTGTGTTAGGCAAAATGTGCCTCAGGTGTAGAAAGAGACCTGGATAAAAGATTGGAAATAAGGAACCTTAAATTATTTGGTGATTTAGTATAATCAGAAGTAGTTTTTGAGGAGAACAAAAAGAGCACGGGTGGGAGAACCTGCTCATCTCATACACCTGTAAATGCCACCCTGTCAAACAACATGCCACAGCTCATCATTTGCAAATTGAGGAAACGGTGCACTAGCTATTTTCAGAAGGAGGCAGGATGAGTAACTCCTGAGAAAGCTCATGAGCATGCTATAAGCTTATGAGTGCTGCCTTAGCATCTACCTTCCTGGCTCTGTCTGGAGGTAAGTTACTGACAAGAGTACCACCGATCTGATCAGACCTAGCACTTGTACTCAGCAAACACACTGCTTCTCAAGAAAGCTCGGGGGGGGGGGGGGGGTCCTACCAATGTGTACAGATATCTGATGGGAGGGAGCAAAGACAAGCAGCGAGACTCCTCTCAGAGGCGTCAGGGACAGCTCTGAAGGTACACACTGAAATACAGGAAATTCTACTTAAACCTGGAACAAAACAAGCCCTGGGGAAACAGGCTGCCCAGTGAGGTTGTGGAGTCTCCACCCCCAAACCTGACTGGACTGCTCCAGCTGACCCTGTTTGGGGATGAGACTGGGTAGCTGGGCTAGAGATGTTCACAAGTGCCTTCCGACCTCAGACACTACACAATTGAAGGTGAGGGCAGTTAATACTTCAGTCTTGCTTTCATGACAAGATTTATGCAAGTCATACCTAGCCCTTCTTTCCAGATTCCAGTATTTCCAACAAGTGGGAGGTGGGAGGGAGGAAGGAAAGCCTTCTGAACAACTGTAGGAAGTACAGAAAACCACACTGGCCATTCACCCCTACTACTACAAAAGATAATAATTTTCTAAAGAAACTATACCAATATTTTACCATCCTACAGGTGAGCTACAAAAGTACCTTAGCACTGTGTTCATTTTCTTTCCCCAGCCCTTTTCTGTAAATACAGACATACCATACAGATATTTCTGCTATTTTTATAGCCTGTTCTCTTTAGGAGGTAAATTAACAGTCTATAGGTACAGAAAGCAGCTATAATTATCTTCACTTCCCACAATTCCTCTCCCTTTCCACCCACGACCCTTACTTTAGTTTTGGGTTAAAATCTATCCAGCTCTGCACAAACTGTGAGCAACAGTCTCATGAAGCCAGGTTCACTCTTACAGCCCCCAGATCCCTGTCACTTTTACTGGCTCATGACCCCAGTGTATTACAGCAGGTGAGGCTGGAGTCAGGAACGACCCCAGTCCCTTCAGGCACCAAGCATCAAAAGCACTTTGCTGTGTTCACAGGCAGCAAACACAAGCTCCATGTCCGGTTGAAGTGGCTATCCTGCACAGCTCAATTGCTGGTGACTCCTGACCCTGTCAGGTCACCCCACTGTAAGAACCTGATCAGGTGTTGCCATTACACTGGCAGAAACAAGCAGAGGTGACATTCAGATCACCAGCTTCCTTAAGCTTCCTTGCTTTCTTGTTGCTTATGCTCCCCTATCACAGCTACTGTTATTCACTCTGATCTATATATAAAAAAAGAAGTATTAGTCACATTTAGATTATCACCTCTATAGCTATTTTTAAAGATAGTTGCAACTATAACAGAGCAAAAATACTCCTCAGGTGGAAGAAAGAGGGAAGGAGCTGAAGAAGTGGAGATATTACAGCGCACTAAGATATATGATGTGCATTCAGCTCACAAGGACAAGTCTGATGCACCCTCCTACCCCAACACGCCCAGTGCAGGTGTTGGGTATTCAGCCCTGTCCCACTCCACACACTTGCCCCGCTGTGCTTTACAAACTGGCTAACAAAGTGCCTGTCATGTGATGTAATAACCTAAGTGCCACCAAACCAGAAGCCTTCCACCTGGAGGTAAGGCACAGAAAAGAGATACTTGTGTGAACAATCCCGAACGGAGATGTTCCCATCAGAGTAACAGCAACTCTCCCTTACAACTGTGTAGCCGCAGCCAATCTTATTAGTCTCTGGCAGAACCTGTGGCACACAAACGGTGCTAAGAATGCCCCTTTCTCTAGTTAGAAAACATCTTTAACCAAACACGCTGTACTGTCAGTCATGCCCATGATAAAACGTGGATGTGCCAGGCAACCCTGAGAACACACACCTGACAAGAGAGTAACCTTGAAAGCAACAAAGGCATCACATGGATGATGATGGCTGTTACTGCTCTGCTGGTGAGGGAAAGGCTCCAAAGCAAGTACTAAGCTCTGCCTCTCCCTATCACTGCCCAGGTGGGTACCTCCTATTTCATTTCAAGGCTGTTTCCAAAATGCATAATCTTACATCAGATGAATTCCAACTGCTCACAAAGGAAGGCAAAATTAAGAACAGTGCTGAAACCAACCATTTTGCTGCTCCTCTGGTGAATGTGACAACACACACTTGAGTACACACCAGTGCATATTTTGTCCTGTGCTGCAGCTCCTAAGCTGCAAAGAGACCACCAGTAAAATACCACCATCCACCAACACAGCCTCCTGCAGAGCCCACCACCTCAGTGTAACCTGTGGCAGGAGGAGAGGCTCTGTAGAGACAACAGCAGGTTTCCCCACCTGCTTGTTTTCCTCTTTCCATGGCAGAACTGCTGATTAGAAGTGGCAATAAATTAAACTGACTGAAGTTTCCCATCTGTAAACTCTTTTTGCCTGCAACACTGCCTCATTAAACAGCTGTATATTCTTGCTGGCGACAGTCACAGAGTCATCTTAGATGCCCAATAGTTTCGAACTAACCAATCAGGCTGGAAACAGACACTTGGATGCTTAATTAATTGCTGGTCTGCCAGTTGGAGACATTCACCGGTTTCCCATAATGTCACGTAGCACATTGGGTAAGCAAAGAAACTAAGGAGACAGAGCAAAGGCAGCTGCTCAAACCTTTCAGCAGATGTTAAAAAACAATCCAGGCATAAAGTTTGCTGTCATTATAAAGAACACTCCGCCATACCAGAATTTACAAACATATGTAAAACAAACTCATTCTCAAAACATTTACTTGAAGGCAGACAGTACCACAAGCTGGTATTTTTGTTATCTAACAGCAATCTGCATACCTTCATCTAATGCTTCTAGCCCATTTTTCCTTAACCCCAGCTAAAAATGGTACAGAACTCATGCAAGTTTGCACTCTGCTTTTGGCACCAATGGGAAGCACCGAGTGTGCTACCTCAGGTATCACTTCATGCAGTGTTAGAATATCCCTTCTCCTCTCTCAGCAAAAGACAGTTGAAGTTGAGAGATAAAGGACACTCGCACTTTAATCAATTTTTTAATCAATGATTACTCCAGAGAGAGGTTCTGAAGCACCTGTCCTGTGAGTAACAACATGTACTCTCCTTCTATGACCATTCTAAACCACTTGCATTTAGCATTTGTGCAGGGTAATATCATACATTCCACCTTTACAAAGAGCAGGAAAACACATACTAGGAAACATCAACAGCCATCACTGGAATTAGTTCTGCTTCTTTCCACTAAGTAATCCAGACACGGTCACTAGTGCCTCTACCAACTCCCTCCTCTCCCTTATTGTTCCAAATGGACAAACTGAAAGGCCACCAGCAATTTAGGCTGTCAAGATGTCTCTTTATTTGAAATAATGACACTGTGTTGAGAAGCTACACAATATTCCACAATGGAAAAATCCAGGGGCAACGCTACACTGGAAGCAATGCTACTCATCAATTTAAAAGAAACTCAAGACAAACACAAGCTCCAGCAGCCAAAACATGAAGCAGCTTCCTTTCTTTTCGGAATTTCTGTATTTAAGAGGAAGCAAGGCAGCTAAAGAGAACTGCAAACCACTTCTGCCACTACCCTTCATGGGACTTCTCTGATGCACTGTCCCACTCACAGGACTCCTCTTCCTCAGGCTCTGGAAGCAGAAGGCAGCTGTGATGGGATCCACTCCCTGTGCAGGGGAAGACATCACAGCCAGCCTTTGTACCAGCACCACTGGAGGGGTTCCTGTGTTCCTTCAGGCCGAGCCAGGCCACTGTGCTGCCCGCTGCTGCTCCAAGCACACAGATGTCTCCAGTGACCGAGGTTGGAAAAGCCCTTTCAGCTCACCCAGTCCAACCCTTACGCCAGCACAGCCAAGGCCACCACTGACCCATGGCACTGAGGCCTCGTCTCCACGGTGTGTGCACACTTGCAGGGACGGTGACTGCAGCCCTGCCCTGGGCAGCCTGTTCCAATGCCTGAGCACCCTCTGGGGAAGGAATTGTTCCTCAGCTCCATCCAAACCTCCCCTAGTGCAGCTGCTTCCCAGCAGCTATACCTTCTGCAAAGATCCACTTCAATAATGTCCAATATAAGGTCAGGTTTAGGTTAGGACTAAGGTATAATATCGGATGGTCGCGCACAGATGCAAGCGATCTGCAGCTACCTACGCCCGACTCCTCAGTCGACACTCGCTCCTGAGCCCTAAACACCGGCCTCGGCTGACAGACAACACCACTGGTGACGACCAGCACTATCCTGGCGCTCTTACAGGTGTTCCTCTGCCAACGGCATCAAGAGAACCAGCCCGCGATGCCAGAACGCGGCTACAGGGGCCGCCAACAAAAAAGAAACCGAAACCGAGCCCCGCGGGCCCCCAGTCCCTCTCCATCCGCTGCCCGCCCTCCGCACCGCCAGCTCTCCCCACTGCCGCCCGGCCCCGCCCGGCCTCACCGTCCCGCCGTCCTTAATGATGATCTTCTTGGCCAGCATGATACTGCGGTTCACAGCACGCTTCTTCTTCTTCCCACCCTGGGTCATTTTACCATCCTACGGCCCCGGGGGGAGCGCGGGCAGCAGCGGACCCTCCCCGGCAGCCGGGCCTTCACCTCCCTCCCCGCGCGGCCGCGCCTGCCCTCACACACCCGGCGCCATCTTGGCCAACTTCCCCCCCACCACCACCCCGCCACCCTCCTGCGCAGCCGCCGTGCATCACGCGATCGCCCCATTGGCAGGACGCCGGTCACGTGCACCGGACACGCCGCCCGCCCTCCGCCGCGGCGGGGCGAGAGAAGTTGGGGCCCGGCCCCGGCTCCTGCTCCGCTCCTCCCCCGGGCAGCCCCGGCGCACCGGGCCCCGCACCCCGCACCGGCATCGGTGCCCGCGGGCCTGGGCCTGCCCGCTGCCAGCTGAGCCCACAGCGCTGTTCCCAGCCTTCCTCCCCTCCCTCTTCCGCCGGCTGGCTGGGGACCTGGAATAAAGGAGCGAAACCAGTCAGTTGTTCCAGGACATACCTGGAATTTGGCGTTTCCAGAGCCGAAGTCCGTACCCTCTGAGACAATCCAGCTTAAAAATCCAGCTTGGAAACGTTCTTCAGGCATTGGAACAGGCTGCCCAGGGCAGGGCTGGAGTCACCGTCCCTGCAAGTGTGCACACACCGTGGAGATGAGGCCTCAGTGCCATGGGTCAGTGGTGGCCTGGGCAGGGCTGGGGTAAGGGTTGGACTGGGTGAGCTGAAAGGGCTTTTCCAGCCTGGCTGGTTCTGTGATTCTCTGAAATTCCTTCACGGCTGATGTCTGGCAGCAGTAGTGGGAACATCTGTGCACATCCAGCATGATTACATTCATGTCTAACACACAGCTCCCAGTGGCCATATCCACATACCCGTCTTTTCTCTGTTCATCTTCCAGGCCTCGTACTACCTATCTTTATCTCCCCTGCTCCTGCAACACTGGTTCCCCCAAAACCTCAGTCGCATACTAGTGTCTTCCCTGTCCATACCAACAGTGGCTGCTAAGGCAAACCTGAGCTCTAGCTCCCTTTCACCACAGGCAGCACTATGGGTGTGTAATCACAAAGGGGTGTAAATCATTGAACACTTAGGATGGTGTGCACTTGAGTTAAACTATTAACCTTGAGACCAAGCTCCTTCTTATGTCATCATAATGCAGCTTTTACAGAACTTGGAATTTCACAGCCCTACTCACGCTAATGGATCCACTCTGGTCTCACAGTGAGACAAAGGCAAGCAGACTCCAGCTCAACGTACAAAGTGTGGACCTACTGCTACCCACAGGGGAGAAAGGTCATTTGCAGCCTCTGCTATTACCAGTGCCTTGTCACAAGTGTCAGTAAGTCACACCAAGTGTGTGACAATTTTGATCCAGGGTTTCTCACCTGAAAAACAGAGGGATCCTAAAATTCTGACACAGTTTCAAGCTTACCCCTTGGAGACAGTGCTGTTACTTTTGGTGGGAAAGTTACACACAAACATAGATGTGATGTGTAAGGGACTCAACTAAAGAAGTTAATGCATCTCAGCAGACCCTGTGTAATGGGGTTTTTATCTACATCTTTATATCAGACCAACCCCTGTTACTGATGTCATCCCTAAAGAAATGCACTCACATATCAAGTTTGCTGAGCAGACACAATTCAAGTAAGAATTCATCATTCAGACATTTAGATTCAACTCTAGATAGGTACAATTTGCTTCTACTGGCATGAATTTCAGCCAGCTACATGTTCTCAAATGTCAAACTCCACTTACCCATGCCAGTCCTGACATAATCCACTCTGCCATTATTTAACTGAGAGACAAATTCCTGACATTTATTCCCCTGAAGAAGAGAAATAAAAAAATGGCTGTTACACTGAAACACCTGTAGTGTTGAACCTTCTATGCAATGTAAATGCATAACAGTACCTGCTAGCTGTAGAAGACAGTACCATCTTTTTGGAAGTGGAATGAAAATGGACAGAGTACTTACCATCTCCCCAAGGGAAACCCCAGACAGACGATGGTTTCAATGGTTTCTATCAAGACTCATACAGATTGCTTTTAGGCCAAACTTGAAGAACTCTGTCCCCTGCATCCCAGTACTCTGTTCCTTTGCTTAGTTGATGAGTAATTAACTTCTGTTTTTAGGTCTCTAATTTCTGTTTAGGTGTATAACGACCTAAAATGATGCTAAAAAGTTTAAATCATGCTGCATGTGATCACTAAAATCAGAGAAGAACTGACAAAAGAAACAGAAGTGAAGTGTCCTGACAATCACTGGTGCACAGCTGGTGAAACAGCCTTCAGGAAAGGGCAGGGAAATGCGTTATACACCATCTACAGCAGTATGTTTGTGCACTCTGTTCAGGTTTGTGATATATTATAAATTAGTTATAAAAACTCTCCATTTCTAAACTGGAACATGAATCAACAGATTGTGTTTTACTCTAGAGGGTATATTGTATAGTACTTACATTGCAGTAAAAAGTCAGTATTCAAAACAAGGGGGAAAAAAAGCTTCTGCATCACCAGCTGCCTTCTGGTAACTTGTGGCAAAACTCTTGTACAAAGCATCACAGTGCTCTACCATTGCATGCTACCCTGTAGTTTGGTTCTTGACACCCAGAGGCTCCCCACCACCTCCATTTCAGGAACTGCAGTCCTGAAAAAGGAGGCCAGGGCTTTCAGACCTATGTGAGTGCAGAGACAGTCACAAGAGCACTGCTTGAATGTGATCCAACAAGAAGGCACGACACAGTGGTCAGAAAGATGCATGTCTCAGGCAAAATGAATTCCTGGCACAATGCAGTAAGCTGTATGTTCAAAGACACCATTAGCAAACATCTTACAAGAGCATGCTGCAGTTTATAGAAAATTATGCCAAAAATTATATTCTGAAATAAGAAATGTTAATTAAAACATTGTTTTATTTCTGCCAAAATATGTATAAGGCAAGCCTCTGCTTTTACAAAGCTCTCAGTTTTATACGATATTCTTAACAAAGCTAGTGCTTAACTTTAACCAGTTACTGTGGTGACATTATCTACACATACAGGAGGGAAAAAAAATACAGTATTTTACCTCAATATGGTTTTAAAAAAGACTGTATTAGGTCATGTAAGATGGATTCCATGGTTCAGCAGTGTTACACCAAAAAAATAACCTATTTCAATGTATTGGAACTGTATTCAGTGTAATCACACACAAATATCAACATACATAAAATCCTAGGACTATCTTAAAAATTGCTACAATGTTTGAATATATTATTTATATTTGGGCTCATATATTTTAAATTAAATTTAAAATATACTGACAATAAAAACAAGCTTTTAAAAATCTAAAGAAGTGCTAACTTGTGACAGCAAATGTAGACATATGCTTGGCACAGAAGCAATTCCAACTGAGCTGTACATTGCTAATGGAATGAATGTGGCTAATTTACAGTCAGAACAGTGATGGAAGGTTGAAGGCAAGAATTAAACATGTCACATCTACTCTTGGATGTAAACATGCAGCAGACATTCAAGAATGAGCACTGAATGACACCTCAGGAAAGAGTTCTGTTGCTTCTAAAAAGAGTTATACATTCAACTGCAGAGAATCTGGATTCATAGTAACTGAAGCAGAAGATACCATCTCATTACCTCCACTTATTTTGTTGCATTTCCCCCTGCATTTTTTTTCAGTAAAGATACCTTAATTCCAGACATCTAAAAGCATATGAAGAGCTTACCTGGAAAGAGCAGAACTCTTTAAATAACTTCCTGTGGAAAATACTCAGCATTATCAACAGAACGATGAACAGAAAGGCAAGGAAACACTTCTTGTACTTTCTTACAAGAACCAAGCACCACAGGTGCTTGGTACCTACCACATATATGGTGTAAAACCATGTTATAGATAAACATCACCTTTCTAATACATCCAAAAACCTGTTGTGTTTTTTAGTATCTCATTCTTACAAAGCATGGATTTCGGAGAAAAAACCAATGAATAATCTTCCTCATTCACAATATCCAGCAAGAAAAACTGTCACAGGAGGAAAATGAGCAACAACTTCAAATTTGGAAAGTGATGGTAGCTTAAATACAACAGAACATGCGCAACTGATAAGGAAATATATTAACAACAAAACACAGAAGAAATGCAAGGTTTCATTTATCAATTTTAAAACAATTCAACATAATCCATTACAGTCTTTCGAATTACAGCCATAAAAATAAGTTAGGAACACAAAACAGGTACATACTTCCAAAAATCAGAGAAGACGGTATGAGTAACTGAAATGCAAGCATATGCTACCAAAATAATCCATTTTTGAGGAAAAATAAAACAATAGTTTAAAAAAGTTACAGTAAAACCCTCAGGGTATTATCTTGTAGAAGCCAGATCTAGAACATTAATCTACCCCTTATTAAGCAAACAAAAAGGGAAGCTTTCTTGCAGTTTCTCTAAAGCAAAGAAGTTGAACAGGACTATAAAATTATCTGAATTCTTTGAGAAAAAAGATTGCTGGGCACTTGCGGACAGCACAGAAATACAACGTTTAAAGAAAAGTTTATCTTACTTTATATTACACTCAAGATTTTTCACTACCGAACTGCTGGTTTATTTTACTTTGAAGACAGTTCTAAGTTTATTTGACCATTTACTATGTGTCCCAGAAATTCTCAAATAAAACTACCAAATATCCAATTACTCAATAAATACCAGTACTCCCATTATGCAAATCTTAAAGAAAATCACATCATTCAAGTTATTGCAAATAAATACCTAGCTACAATTTCATAAATATTTAAATAAAATTCTGCTAAGTATAGCTTAGCCCCCTAAATATACAACTAAACTAAGGAATCTGTTGACTGAAAGTCAGAAAAACAGCTCAGAAAAGCAGGTTTGGTTTTGGAACGTTAGATTCCTACATTTTGCTTGTAGGGCAAACTCAAAGCACGCTACCCCCCCTACTTCCTGATGCTCTGTGCTAGCTACGCTTCTTTGGTTAGTTACGAGCTATAGACTGAAAGTTTTAAGATACAAAGGTATCTCAAAGAGAAAATGTGCATATGCTCACAGATTGCAAAGGTTACAGAAATCACTGATCCCTCCTCAAATCTTTTCTGTTCTCAAGAAACATACACCATCTCCCTGTGTCTAGAATAATGCTTTTCAATCTGGAGGGCCTCAGACAAGAGTCTTAGCCTGGAAAGGGCTAAGGAATGACAGCTAAGAATGCAAATTCGTATTTCCTTTATAGCAACAAGTGTATGAAGAGATCTACTGAAAAATTTAATGGAACTGTCAGTTGAAAGCACAGAAGAGTCACCGACCGATGGACAGGAGTTACTGTTCCTTAGTACAGTAGATACAGTGTTTTCCAAAGCTGTAGGACATCCTATTCAAAAGCAAAGAGCACATATTCCTATTATTTCCTTTAAACTGTTCCTTGGTGACAAATATTGACAGGTTCACCCAAAATACTGAACCTGGGCTATATGTAACACAATTCCAGCAATGTGGTGATTATGTGGCCTACTTGGTCCCCTCCTGTGCACCCAGCTTTAAAGCATTTTCAACCTGCTACTTATGGTTCTTGGAGAAATTCCTCAGGGAAGTAACCAATTATATCACCTGAACATTTTCACTACTGTGATTCTTGCAATTAAAGTATCATTGTATAAGGCAAGCTCCAGTTCAGATATTACTACCAACTTCTCCATCATTTCAGAGTCATTCTGCACTTCCCATTCTACACAAGCAGTGCTGTGAGCCACTGCTCTATGCTGTTCTGTCTTACTTCATGTTGCATCTTATTGGCCGAATGACTACATTTAATTTTTGAAAGATTCTGCCCCATTAAGGGTTATAGGTAAAAGGCTGAAGATTAACATAGCATGCCAAGTTAGGGTAATACAAGATAGTTTTGACTACCAATTTGACTGTAAGTATGGCATGCTGGAACAGATTCACAGTTCACAAAGCTCAGCAAGCCCTGGACTCTGAAATTTCTTTAGTGTCTTGCTCTGATATGATAAACAACCCAAAAAGCTGATAATTTATGTCACTGCCAACAGAAGGAAAACACTATTTTTGCTTGGCTGATGCAAGCGGAATTTCTCCTTTCCCATTAACAATACTTCATTAAAAAAATCTCAGAGCCCTCTTCCAGACTCTGCTTGTCAATCCACCACTAAAATGTGGAAAAGAGGATGGGATGCTTTGGTTAACATTTTAAAACATCTCTCTCTTCACGTGTTCATTAGCACAAGACAGAAAGAGCATGGGGGGAAACGAAGGAAATCATAACGTTTGTGCCACTTGCCATTCTACAGGTAAGGGACTGCTGATGGGGTTTGTATGAATGTGTATTTTTACAAGGGTTATGTGTGAGTACGAAGTCACTCTACATAACTATCCATTGTGAATAGACCTCCTGAAAACAAGTGCTTTTTAAGACACCTTTTTTGTTTATTAGGTCCCCCGTTTTTAATTTTTTTTGGTGTGTTTCCGGTTATATGCAAATACTTCAACAAGTGAAGTGTTTATAACAGTCTGATTGATTTAAGTTCTGACTGCATCCAGGTTTCCTTAAGGTTGGTTTTGGTTTAAAACAGAAGAACAGCATGCTTTTATATTTACCTATTGCACAATTAATCACTTTTGCATTATGTTTCCTATTAAAGTAATTCTACGACTAAACTGAATAGCTCCAGAGAACCCATTTTGGTCTCGTGTCAGCCCAAGGACTCCCAGAACAAAATAATAACAATGAAAAAAAATAATCTCTAATTAAGCCACTACATAGAAATGTCCTGAAAAAGCCTTGGAGAGTTCATGAGTAAACACCACTTGTGTAAAAAACACCTCTGGAAGAGTACAGTACAGGATACAGACGATAGACCAGAATAGCTGCAGATGGAGCTGTTAAAGACAACAATTATGCATTCAGAATGTTTATTATGGGCTCTTTGTTTCAAATTGTGGTTTAAAAATCCCCAGAGGATATTTAAAGCATAAGATCTACTTTGAAGGTTCTACCAAGAAGTTGATTTATAATCAATAAAAAGAATGAGCATTACCTCTGAGCAAGCACTCTGTCATAACCCTACTCTTGGTACCAGGAACATCCAGCCTGTGTTCACAGAGCAGAGTTTTCCCTTCTGTTGGAACACTACAGGCTATCCTGATGATGGCTGGATTATCCACAAAGATTTCCAGCTTTCACTCTGAATTTCTTCCTTTGAACGTTAACATTCTTACAATAGTTTTATATAAGCAACAGAATTATAGTATTATAATTTAATAACAGATTTCTGTTATTAAATCAGCCTTCTAAAAATATAAAAATATTGGATCTCACGAAAGTGTCTTTCGATCATACTGCAATCTTCACAGTCTTTCTTCATAAGAAACCTAATTAGAACCATCGCTTTACAACTATGATGTGTATTCATCTGATTTCATGTAACTAGACAAAACAGTTAAAAACTGTATTTGCTAAGATTAAATACAGTCAAATTGCAAACCCATACAATCTGACAATGTTGTCATGTGCTCTTTCAAAGAGTGCATAGGACGTATTTCTGCAGCAGTCAGTACAGTAAATTCTTTTGATGCAATCCCAGTCAAAGCTGTAAACATTCCTAATTGCAGTTTCTTGGAAACCTTTTGTTCCTTTCAAGTTTTTATTAGCAAGTTGCACTGGAAGATCCCCTGCCTTTTTCTTTTTCCTCTCATCAGTTACAGGCAGTATCATCACCTTCAACCCCTCCAGCTGTTCAGAACTACTCATAAGCATTTCTTCAATAGACTCAGGGTAGGAATCCTTTCCTTGCAGTGCACAATGACACTTTCCACATGCCATTGTTAGCAAGGCTCCCAGTGCATGATCTTGAGAAGCAGGTTGATGAGGAAGTGTGCTATGCCTTAATGGGATTTCCTGCAGGTTTGGGATCATAACCGTATAGGAAAGTAGCTGCTATTACAAGGACTGCTCCAAAGAAAAAGACACTGAATAGAATAAGGATGGGGGGAAAAAAAAAAAAAAAGAAAAAAAAAGAAAAAAAGAAAAAGTTAGCTTGTTTCAGTTGATGCAATTTCTTTTATGTGTTACAATCAAAGACAAGACATTGCGGGAACACAGGGGATAAACTGTATTTGTCCGATTTATAAAGAACAAAACAATTTGCATATATTTATTATAGAAGGATGCAGGGAGAAGTTGGAATAAGACATTTACATCCACAAAGTAGCGTATCACTATAGTGACATTCTGAACATTACAATTACAGTTTCATGGAACAACTGTCAAAAGTAATCAGAACAACCTTATTTTTTCCCCCTTTCTTTTGCCTAAAGCTCTGTGCAAAATGCAAGCAGAAGCTAAAGTGCAATTGCTGCAGTTATCCAGCAATGTCTAACATCTTACACATAGCATGTTGTTGGAGTCGTGTTTGCTTTGAAGTCCAAAGCTTATGTCAAAACAAATTACTGCGGCCCAAGAAGCAGTTTGCTAGTCAGTATAATCTAATTTTTGGCAGATACATCAAGATTTATGTAAGGAGAAGATAATAAAGGCATCCTTTGTATTGTGACACATGGGCCTTTTAGGTTGTTTGGATAGTTACAAGTCTGAAACAAAATAACCCAAAGCCAACAGATGATCAGTACACATGTTAGAAAAGAACCTTGTCATAAAGACATGACAGTGTTGACAATTTGAGCTTCTGAACCAAATGCTATAAAAACTGTGGCACATGACTTTATAAACCTTTAGAGAATACAGTTAGCCTGTTTCTGGACACGATCCATTGCAACACATTGAAACACTTATAGCACTTTACATTTATTATCCCAATCAAAGATATTTATTGAAGCACAGAAACAATTGTGCAGTTTCAGTTAAAATAAATTCAGTTGGCATAAGCCAGGTACTAAAGTTTGATTAACTTGACTTAATCAAGTTTTATTAAATGAGATGGCTTCAAGTTCTACATGCTGCTAGTTGGCTTCACCTCGTTTAATTATTTACCACGGTTTCCATTTTCACCATGTTTGCAGAAGCTGGCAAGTTACTTATTATTTTCCATTTGAGCACACAGAAATACCTAAGCCACTTTGTACATTTGTTTTAATAGGACAAGTATAGGCTGCTTATAATTGAAATTCAATGTCTTCCACTTTTTAAGCCTAAATAGTTGTTCTGCTTCCCTTTTTAATGTTTATGGAAAGTCCTGCTTATACTGCAAGTGCTTTTAGATAAAAATATGGTTATTTTGTATCAGATAAAGTTCCGAATATTATTCAAAATATTTTTATACTATGAGTAATGTGTAACGTGAGGAGTGTAGGTCAATCATAAGCAAACTCCTATTAATATTAGTTGGAATAGAGAAAGAAGGTTGGAATATTACTTCTGCACTCCACATACTAACATGCACTGCCAAAACAAACACTGTTGTGGAACCTAACAATATACAAACCCTGCAGTGCACAGAACTACTAAAATCTGATTCACACAACATCTGGACACAGTGTATTGGGCCTAGAAGCCTATAGCAACAATTTTCCTTTTTTGTTTGGTCAAGTTGTTTTCACTAGTAAGTACTAGATTCCTTTACTAATAAATACGGGATTCTTTATGGTACTTGCTGCAGTGTAACTTCCATGTGTGTATGCAAAGAGACATGTATGTGGAGAGCAAAGCAGGACCTGAACACTCTGAGGAAGGTCTGGTAGGGAGGAAAAGGAGAGAAAGGGACAGTGAACTAAACCACAAGCCAGAGTAGCTTGTCAAGAGCCAAGATCTGAGTGCCAGTTATTCCTGACCTGTGGGGGACTCTGTCTTACAGGAAATTTAACCTTGCCAACTAGGTATTACCTATGGGATGTTATGAAACTCAACTTTCATGTGCAAGTTGCATATATGTGGAAAAGACTTCTTACCTTGTAGGGACAAAATCTTGCAGCCAGAAATAGGAGATCAATGTTGACAGTATAATAGAGAGAGAAGTTGCAAATCCCTTTAAAATGTTGTCTGCATATTTTATAACAGCAGCAATCACCAGCCCTCCGAGTGCCTGCAAAAAAATAGTAACGCTTGGATTTGCAACCTGCAAATTCAACTCAGAGCATCTGTTTTAACAACATGCACTTACTTTAGGAAAGGGTTTTGTCTATGTTTAGGAGCATCACATTTATGTTATGGATATGGGTTGTTAAATATTGGAGAAGTTCTTTCCCCATTAAAGAAACTGTTGATGATATTACCATCACTAAATCAGTGGAAGTGTTTGTACACTGCATTTTTAGCCATAGGAGGAAGGGCTTTTTTATATTATTTCTATTAAACATTTCAAAACAAATAAAGTTTACATGCTTTTATGTTGCATAATACTTTGTATTACATACATTCACTATATATTTTCAAGGTTTTTATTTAGAGGTTTATTCTAATAGTGATAGAGCAGACTTTCGGCTATAGAATTCGCAGTAGCTTCAATGACACCCATTAGTTTCCCCAGTCATTTATAGGACAGTAAATCCCAAGTGCCTCCACAGAAACATGTGATACAAGTTATCTCACCTGTAGAACAACAACTACCCAAGTAAGTTTATTGTATCCTTGAAAAAATCCGTTCTTTGACAGCTGCTCTCCATCATAAATGTATACACCCATCAGTCCAAATATGCTACCAAAAAATCCTGAAAATACAAGATTGATTTAAAAACTTCAGGTGAAAAACATGCAAATGGGTTCCTTGTCCTCAAGGACTGCTCACATATTTCCCATTTTAAAAAAGGACTGCCCCTTGTGATACCATCACATTCAAATGCAGCCAGTGTTCAAATAGGTATTCACATTTAAAAGCTGCTTTCCACACTTACAACAAGTTTTGACTGTTTCCAGTAGGATTTTCTTCTGCTTTTATCTTCCACTGCTTTCTACTGGAATGGGGTCATTTTTGTTTGTGGCATAAATAGCTATGATTCTAAGATTCTATGAACATATTCTACTGAGTTTTGCATGGAGGCAAATTAAGCTCACTGACAAAAAGGAATTAAAAACAGAATCATAGAATAGTTAGGGCTGGAAAGGACCTTAAGATCACCAAGTTCCAACCCTCTGCCATGGGCAGGGACACTTCACACTAAACCATGCCACCCAAGGCTCTGTCCAACTTGGCCTTGAATACCACCACGGATGGAGCATTCACAACCTCTCTGGGCAACCCATTCCAGTGCCTCACCACCCTTACACTAAATAACTTCTTCCTTATATCCAGTCTAAACTTCCCCCGTTTAAGTTTTAACCCGTTACCCCTTGTCCTGTCACTACAGTCCCTAATGAAGAGTCCATCCCCAGCATTCTTATAGGCCCCCTGCAGATACTGGAAGGCTGCTATGAGGTCTCCATAGCAGGTGACTTGATTCTCACTGTTAGCACAGGCATTTCTGTCTTCATATATCACAGTCATAGTTACTCATTACCTTCAACAGTTCATGTTTAGATGCAGCCTCTCCTGACCTCATCTTTTTCACAAAGCAACTACTGGAACATTCAATATATGACCAGGCCACCTGGTCATCAAACCTATGAACTCACTTGCTTTCATACACACTTCCGTGCACTGCAGAAAATCTGAAGAATGTTTGAGGAAATCCTTGATGATTTTTTTTTGGGGGGCAATTACAACTGTTTAATTGGAAATTGTTTCATGTATCCTCGTTGCCCACCAAAGCTCTTTTAGTATGGAAATTGAGAGTGATAGTAGTCAGCTTTCCCTGGCAATGGATTTTACACTGTAGCTCCATCCAGAGCACCAAATCTTCCCTTAAATCCTAGACCAAACCCCACCTACTCACCCTTCTCTGCCTCCAGATTTCCCTAACATAACCTTTCCTGATGTATTCCCTCCCCTACTTCTACAATAAATACTAGCAGATAGTAAGGTTTTGAGCCCCTTCTCTATCCTCAATTTGCAAATCATTATGGGCATGTCAAACTATTAAAATATAATCAAAATGCAGTTCTGTGTTTTTAGCTGAAACCATTTATAATTAAAACACAGCAACAGGAAAAGAAAGGAAAAAAAATACTGCTGATATTCAGACATTTTTGACTATACCAGTATCTGACCAACCATAACTACAAATAAACTACACCATCTCCTGCTTCTATGGTACATTCTACCAGACTCAGCACTCTATATTGCACATTTATCTTAATTCTTCAGCATGCAGTATCTCTAGGAGATGACCTGAATGAAACTTACCAAGCTGAATGTTTCTGATCCACACAGACTGCTTGGTTTCCTTTAAGATTTTCTCAAAGTAAACGCCAGCAAATCCACTGGAAAAGCAAGCTATCAGAACTGCCATCAGGCCCACAAACTGAGATCCTGCCGAATGCTCCTTAGCAGCTGGTGCTTGGGAGTCTGAAGGCCACTGGATGTAAAAACAGTTACACAACATTCACTGGTTAAATCAAGTCAAGAGCACCTATAAAATGCGAGTTTGTTCTCTAGCAACTAAATACAATCCCATGCTTGCAAAGTTTTGTATTTTCACCATAGATACCTAGAAAAGTCTGCAAACCCACCAGTTTTATTTCTGCATATTTGTAAGGAGTAAACCTGTACCTGAACTGGGAGAACACCCTTCAATTTAAACAGGGCCAGGATTTATGTTTTCTAAGGCAGAACTGTTTGTCAATCCCAGCATAATTTGTGATGGTCATTCATACTCAACAACTTTTGCAACCCAACAGTCACCTTATAAATACAAGTACAGGCAGAAAACCACATACACAAGCTGCCTTTAAAGTTGGATCAGTTGACTTTTGCATGTGCCTCTCTTCAGTGATTATGCAGATGACTAAACCCGAAATTTGTGAAGCTAAATCCTGCAATATATCTACTGCTAACAGAATAAAATGCAATGCCATAGATAAAAATCATACTGAAGTCTGCTTCAGATGTTCTGCTTTCAGATGCTATCAGAATGTTTTATTCTCATTTTTAATTATTAAATTTGAAAATTCTACAAAATGTAATCCTCAGATTCTTTTTTAAATCCTTAACAAAAAAAAAAATTAGGATATGCTAAAATCTGCTAAAAATTCTTAGAGCTTAGTCTCTTACTCCATGATCCTGCCCTCTAAAAACTACAACCCCTTGTACCTGCACTATTCAGAACAGAGGCCAAGTTTGCCTCTTGAAAAAGTTCAAGTAAATTTATCATACTGAAACCATATCACACTGTGAGCAGCAGCAGATCAGTAAGTCCCTCATGTCTGAAGAAGCATGCTAACAAATACTGCTAGCACTGTTACTTGCAGGTTGCTCCAGAGCTCCTGTCTCATTCTACAGGGGAGCACTGGAACACAAAAAAGGCGTTATCTTCTGTCTTCAAACCAGTTCTGGTGTCCTCTAGCCCTTGCCAGTGATGATTCTTAGCTCCTGACCATACTCTTGTGCTCATGTGAAGCTGGTGGAATCAGAAAGTAAGCACAGAAATCCACGTTCCTTGAATAAACACATTAAACAAACTCAAACTACCTGTTAATACTTACCTGAACAAATGCCACTCCTGTCATCAGTATTACTAATGAAAGCCACTGGTATACACCTAACTTCTTGCTCAACATGGACACAGAAAACAATGCTGTGGTAAGAATTTTCAGTTGATATGTAACCTAGAAGAACCCAGAAACAGTTACTACTGCATAATTCATGGATGGATTTGAAATGTACAGAGAAATCCAAAGGTACAGTACCTGATACGTGGCTGCGTCGAGGTTCGACAATGCTACATACAGCAAGTTATTCTGAAGAGTATAAATCCCTGAAGGAATAGCAAGTTTAAGAGTTTCCATGGGTTTATTAAGGATTTCATCATGTAGCACTCTGTTCAGAGTCCGTAAATTGCACTCTACCCAAAGAAACAATAAAAGAAACACACATTCACTATAAGGATGGGGGGGCAGGCATATGGATAAATATGAATATATATAAATGAATTATCTATGTGAATATCACATGTATATATGAATATATAAAAAACATTCTGTACTTAAAGATTGTTGCCTCCTTTCTAAAGCTATCACTGCTATCAAGACCTCAAAATACTATGTTTGTTTAACTTTCATGAGACTCAGATATATGCAAGGAAAAAGGGCTGCAAGGTGTCTTCCAGGTATATCGGAACTAGAACAATTATTCAGAAGAATTTAAGTACAACTTAGTGAAAACATGTCAATATTTCCAGATGAATGTAATCTAAAAAGTGCACATTTAGAAGCAAGTCATCAATATTTATGAATATACAATGATATTTGTAAGCTGTTGAAGATCAAATATATATGTCAAGGAACCAGATAAATTCAGTCTAGAATGTACAAAGAACTGGAGTAAATCTGAATATACATTTCCATGCTTAAACCTGCACTTCTTCCTGTAATAATGAACTTGTTTTCTCCCTTCTGCGTCTGCTGTTTGTTTTCATTTTTTTTTCCCTATTATTCATGCTTTGGACACCTTAAAGCTTTTCATTTTTTCCTACTTTTACATATGAATGTCTTCAAATGCCTGAGCAAACACAGCTGCTCGGCTTCTTTTCTACTACTAGCTTTAACCTGTTAGTAGAAAATTCATTCTTCAACTGCTCAGTATCCACATTCTTTAAAGTTAACTCTTGCAAGCAAACAGACAATATCTTTTTTCTGTGTTGAAGAATGAGGTATGATTAGTGTCACTCCAAGACTATTTCTAACATTTCTAACATGAGAAGGGAAATGCTGTTTTCACGCCTGTACTCACATGGCTGTTCTGCAGTTGCCACTACAATACAGCATATTGATTAGGAAAATTACTTGGTGCAAAATTTGACACATACTGCTGTCTTTGTAGACCAAGAGAACACAGGCCAAAATCTTCAGAAGTTCAGCAATAACTACTGCAGTGGATGATAAGTAACGAGGTCCTTCTTCCTTCAGCGTCCGAGAATAACGCATGGTCAAGACTAAACTTGTGGTCTGAAAAACCAGGATGCTCAAGGAAAGGTATTTTAAATTGGTAGACATTTCTTGACTTTTTTCTTCCTGAAACAGAAAAAAACCCAAACCCAGGCTTAAAAGGCAATACTGCAGATAGAGGTTTCCCATGGGAATTGGCATGTTAAAAGAAGTTATCCAGGGAGCTCAGCCAAATGAAAACAACAAACCTAATCTGGTATTTTAAAAGAAAAAGGAGATGAACAGTTTAGAAATGTTTTTTCAAATACAAGATTACAAATGGGGAAGCATATCAGAACATTAGAGTGAGAACTAATAGAGAAAAGCAATATTGCTTAGCTGTAGTAACAACAAAGTAAAATAAGGACTAATAACTGGTAATTAGCTTTTCAATAACTGGTTTCACTAAAGAAACCTCTCAAGGTAAATCAGTGCTGGATTTCTCTATGTAGGTGAAGGCTCAGAAGGTATTACCAAAGCGAAGGAGCAGGAGGCACTGCAGAATGCCCAGCACCCCTGCTGCACTGAGCTATTCTCAGAATGAGATCTTCTCACCCTTCCACCAGGTTGCAGTCTCTGCCTTGCCAGATGACACAGTGCCAGCACAGCACAGGCTGAGGGCTGCGCTGCTTTACATGGGAATGAGGTATGCCTGATGCTGAAGGAAAAGGAGAGTTGTGGGAAAGCAGGGTTAGAAAGGAACATGTGGGAAGGAGGAGCTGCAAGGAGGCAGCACCAAACCCGTCCAGCTGGTTATTGTGCTCAATTGGTTCAATACAGATGACTGGTGATTGCACCCACTTTCTCACACTGCACCAACCACCACAAACCTTACATTAGTAAAGCTGTATCATCTTCACCTCTACCATGAACTTTCACCAAGCTGACATGGTTTCCTTTGCCCTTTGTCACCAACTGAAGTATTAACTGAGTGCAGAAGACTAACAGATTCAATGCAATTTGCATTTTGAGAGTACAGTACATTACAAGGACATTACATTCAGAACATTGCATCATTTTCTGCTGTTCTTCATACTAAGTGTTTCCATAACACAGAAATGAATGCGTTTGATAAAAGATTAACTACTACTGCCTTCACTGCCCATATATTCAAAAATGGAGCTGTGCTTTATAATGAAAAAGTAAAATCAAATAAGTAATTAGAAGTCAACAGAAATGTTTTCAAGTAAAAGAAAAGCAGTAAGAGTCAAGACAATAAATAACCATTCTGACTTTTGGAAGGCTAGAGATGCATAATCAATACTTAATGAATGCATATGCCAGAGCTGCCCCTGTGCATGTTTTAGATCTACAGGCACACAAGTTTTGACTCATTATCTAGGTTTGTACCACTGCTGAAGGATGTGCTGGTACCTCTAAATATTTGTAGCTGAAACTGGAGCAGTTTCTTGCTCGACCGCATTTCTCTAGCGCAAGATGCATTTCGTAACAGTTTTCATTGCTATGAGATCTGGAAAGCTGTGCTATTCAAGTATTTCTGACTTGCCTTTATCTTGTCTCTAAGCAGTAACAGATTTTCCCCAGTCAAATAGACAAACTCAAATTAATACCTACATGGCACAGATTGGATGCTTAAGAGACACTGCAAACAAATACAAATTGACAATAGCCACAGAGATAGGAAGTACATACTTGTATCCTGCACACTAAAATTGTTTACCTCAAGAATTATATGGCTGTAAAAATATTTCTAAAATCATCTCAGCCAAGAAAAAGATGCCAGGATGCAGAAACTGAGAAGAAATACAAAAGGATTCCTTTAAGGAATCTTAATAAGGAATCTCTAGCGTGAGGTGTCCCTGCCCATGACAGGGGGTTGGAACTAGATGATCTTAAGGTCCTTTCCAACCCAAACCATTCTATGTTTCTATGATTAATAGAAGATAACTTTTGTATGAACTATGGTGTCATTTAGCTCACTGAAGAAACAAATACTAACGACACAACTGCACCGGACAATGTAAATCAGACAAATGAAGAAGAAAGCTGCAGGCAACATTCAAGATTTGCTAACTTTTCCCACATGTTCTGGTGGAATAACCCTTTACATGAGGATGTGAACTGTGGAATTATGCATCCGCATCAGCAAAACACAGAAGATCAGTTAGTCAAAGAGGAACAGCTTTGAAGAACAGGTTTGCTATACCTGAAAACAAGGAGGAGAATGAGAAGAACAGTTCCCACGAAGGGATGAAGAAGGGACATGCAAGGATCAGACTCTCCAGAGGAATAGAGATCAGACTCTCCAGCAGCAGAGAGAAGATGGAGAAAAAAACCCAAAATCTATTGGGAGAAAATACAGAACTGAACTTCATCAGAAGGTCTGTCCATGGTACCGAGGAAAACTAACACTGCAGAATGCACACTTACATGAGACAACTTGCACAACATTTTTTCCACCTTTTCCATCTACCTCACTTTTTGGTATTGAGACCTGACAATCTGGAAACACAATAAGCTGTGGCTAAGAGGAACACCACCAGATTTCATCCAAGCACACTTGCAGATAAATAAGTTTTAAACTTTTTGGCTTTCACTTTTCAAACTGCTTCTGAACAAACTACAGGTACTGGGAACACACATCCCTCCTGAACTGGGACCCAAATTTCTGCCTTCTGTGAGCCTGTGAAGTGACAAAGGGTCTTATAAATGTTCCCAATTCTGAGAGATCAATTTCATAACCTTCAAAACTGGTCACAGTCTCAGAAAATAATGTTCATGTGAATTTCTTGCTGAAATAGAACCATCTATTTACTAAGCAGCTTAAAATGGAATTTTAAAAGCAAATTGCTACTATCTTGTTTATGAGCAAGTATCAAAGCATTCAGCATGAAAACATACCAACTAGGTTAACAGTTTAGTAAGCCCATCAGCAAAGCCATAAAGAATACATACCACACTAGTGCCTTGAACTACAGTCTCGTCTTCAGTAGTAATCGTGATACAAAAAGGAGCTTTCCCAACGTGTCTCAAAAAGGTACCAGTAGCAGGAAGCATTTCTTTGCCATAATTCACTAAAGCAGTTTCAGAGTTTCCAAAACTCACACAAAATAGACTTTAAGTGCCCAGTGTGCTAGCTGAAATAAGGATATCTTTAAGAGCTGTCCTGTCAGTGGCCAGCAAGGCAGGCTTGTAAAGGACAAGTGCGTGAAGTTTCTTGCTGTATTTACAAATAGTTGGTTCACTGAAACTTATGTGTACCAATAAAATAACCACCCTTTACTGAGCACACATACTATCTTATCAGCTCTCCTGGTCCCTCTTTCTTTCTTTAAAGAGAGCTGAGTATGAGCTCATAAAACTCTGCAAACAGGGGACTCCCGGATCCAGAGAAGGATCTAAGCACCAACCTTCAAAGGGTTGGACCATCTTTAAATGCATTTCACAGCAGGTTTAGATTTAGAGGTTTCTACCAGAGGTGTAATTGCTTTCTTCTAGCCATGAGTTTCTGCTGCTCTCACTGCAACAAACTGTGCATCATATACTAAGTGTCTTCAGGAACAGCTCACACTTTGTCTTAAACCAATAATGAACCTGATTCTCAATGTGTTTCCTATACAGAGTTACAACCAGGCTTAGATTTCTTCCTGGGCTTTGGACAGACTACTCAGTACTGTGTTCCAAAAATCAGATTTAGGTTTGCCAATTCAAAGACACAAAGTTGAGGGGTCGCATTTACTCAATGACTTTTGAACTGTACCTTGCAGTGAGAGGTGCCAAGTACCTGCAATTCCCAGGCTGCCACATAGCCTGTCATGTCAGTTAACGCAGTGACTTGGCTTATTGTTCTTTTCTTCTATTAGTCTAAGAGAAAACAAGTAAACCGCTTCTTCCTAGTTTATTCAGTATTACCATGTAGACACACCCTACAGCCAGCAACATGGAAGGCAGGGACAGAGCTGAAAGGCAGGTCTATATAGGAAGTTGGCATTCAAGCCAAGTATTTGCAGCCACGTAACATTCACCTTCGGTACACACAGGTGGATAAAACGCAGAACTTTTCTTAACTTTTGTCTTTTACAGATGTGATGGTGTAAACCTCTGAGCTTCTGAGCTGCCAGATAGCTGCAGTAAGAGAACTTTGTGCAAAATTAAGGACCAGTTTATGAATTTATCCTATTCTTGAATTTGTAGGAGGCCTCAAAACCTGAAAGAATTACTTCAGCTCAAGGTATCTAAAACACTAAAACCAAAAAAAGAAACCTCTAGAAAGAGACATGACTTATTGATTTGAAATACTTTTTAGTTAAGCTGAGAGCCTAGAGACTGTCTTGAGACATTTTCCACAGATGGAGTTATGCTGCACATCATGGACATCACTCCACCAAGCATGGCCTAACATCATCTTTGAGAACAAGAGAGCAGGGACCACTTCACAGATCCAAGCACCCCTATACAAATCCTGATACAAATACGTTAAGGTAAACTAAGTATAGAACTGTTAACACTCAACTTTTTCAAACATCAAATATCTAGTTGAATAGCATGTTTTAGGCTCACTGAAATTACATTTTCACATACTGTTTTATAAAGAACGATGAAAGCTCATCCACAAAGGATGTGAATTTCATTCATTTGTGCATTTCTCCTGCATCAATTACTTTGAGAGTTCCTTCAGTATCTGAAACTATCCAATATTCTGCATTATATTTCACAAATTCAGCATGAATTACTAAGAAAGTTTTTCTTAGAAGTTGGCTCACTTTTTATTATATTCATTTGATATAATTTTTTCCTAAATTAAAAAAAAACAAAACCAAACCCAAACCTAACTACTATCATGCTTGCAATCTTCACAGTGATGACGTTACATGAGTTACACTTCCTCTAGCCTGTGAAAGGTTTTCATTGCTGATGGTCTTTCACAGTAAAAAGCCAGGTTACAGAAGTTATTGCTAGTGCTTATTCCATTTTAGGATCAACGAGTTTAAGACTGCTTAACCAAACTAAAGGCACTTGCAGATTAGTTATAATACAAAGTCAAGCAGAACCAGACAACCAACCTCTTAAAACTGCAGAAGGGTAACTTGAAGTCTGAAGCCTTGAGCAAAACTTTAAGACCAGATTCTGTGTCTGCAACCTGCTAGAAAATAAGCACTGACAGAATCTGCCTCACAGAAGGGTGGGAAGTAAAGTACACTACTGCATTCCAGTGGAATGGATATGGACACACTTCCGGGCCATTTGCTTTGAATTCACAGCAGCAGATTGAAAAAATATTACTGTGTTCTCCTATTTCTCAAATGGAATGTGAGCCTGGTGCTGATGCTACACCTTTACAAATACAATAAGCTGGCAACAAAGAGGAAAAAGACAATTCTTAGGTGGAGCAAGAGCTCACAGAACCTGAAGGACCTATTTTTATTACTTCCTTCTACACTTTGCACTTGCATTGCCCTCCTCCCTATGTTGGCTAACAAATAATATACTACTATCCCTCAGAGGAAAGTTCTGTTCCATAAATTTTTCACTTGGATTCAATATAGCCTTCTTCCCACCAAAATTAGTATCAGATACAACAAATACATTAGTTATAGAAATAAATGGATGAAGTTCAATAAGCCCACGTGCAAGGTCCTGGATACGGGCTGGGGAAATTCCCAATATCAGTACAGGCTCAGTAATGGCTCAAGAGCAGCCTGGTGGAGAAGGATGTAGTGGTGCTGATGGACGAAGAATTGGACATGAGCAGGCAATGTGTGCTTGCAGCCCAGAAAGCCAACCTTATCCTGGGCTCCATCAAAAGTAGTGTGGTCAGCAGCTTGAGGGAGGTGACTCCGTCATTCTGCTCTCATGAGATCCCACCTAGAGTACCACATTCAGATTTGAGTCTCCAGCAGAAGCAGACTTGGCCCTGTTAAAGGAGGACCTGAGAAAGGCCACAAAATTGAATAGAGGGATGGAACACCTCTCTTCTGAAGAGCTGGGGTTCAGACTGGAGAAGAAAAAGGCTCTGGTGAGACCTTACTGCAGCCTTTCAAAATATAACAGGAGCTTTTAAGACAGACGGAGACTTTTTACTAAGGCCTGCAGTGTCAGGACAAGGGGAAACGATTTTAAACTGAAAGAGGGGAGATTTCAATTGGATATAAGGAAGAGAGTTTTTAGCATGAGGCTAGTGAGACCATGGCAGGGAGGTTGGAAGTAGCTGATCTTTAAAGGTCCCTTCCAAACCAAAGTATTCCAGGATTCTGTGATAAATACCCCAGATAGTACTGAGGGTGCACAGACTTTTCTAAATCTAGTAAATGTTGCTGGACTGGGTTGTGAACAAGATCTTACATATATATATTTGAAGTGCTAAATTTGGACTGCTATCATGCAACAATACATTTCTTTCTCTCCCCACCCTTCCCAATGCGTGTCCTTTCATACGTGTATTTATTTTTTTCATAAGCCGTGTTATAAATATTTCTAATAATCTTAAACCTCCTATTTCTCACTTTAAAATATCGCTATTAATGTTTTCAATCTTTCTCATATGATAGAGGTTTCTCCTTCATTCCCTCCCATGTGTCTATACTTGCTAGCTGTTCCTCACCAGATACAAGGCACTCTTCACCTAGACAACTGCAACGCACTCCATCATTTCAAAACTTACCTTCCTTTTTCTTTTGTTTTTTGGTTTGTTACTCATTCTTCTCGTTGGATACATTATAATGTGTATTGAGCACGCTATGGCAAAAACAAGCTATGTTCTTCTTAGATCTTGTCTTCTTCTTCAGAAGCGTTATTCAAAGCAAATCCTCTAGCAAAGTTTTTCCTGCCTCTTCTAGCAGAAACTGAGTAACAGAGATGTTTTCACAAGAAGGTTTCCTTCAGGCAGTGTTTCCAATTTCTTCATTGACATTAGAAAAAAACCACTGAAAATAATTGAAAACATTACTGCATTCAAGTAGTATCTTCACAACAAGGACAGCAAGCACAACACAGCAGAATGCTGGTGGACCTTGCTCCTGCAACGTCATCTAGTACCTATATAGATAGTCCTATCTAGTACCCTATCTTGGTGTGCTCATTTTAGCTAGGGCAATTTTCTTCATGGTAGCTGGTATGGGGCTCTGGTTTGGATGTGTGCTGAACATTGTACTGATAACACAGGATGTTTTTTAGCTTACATAGGGTCAAGGCGGTTTCTGCCTCTCACCCCACCACCGAGCAGGCTGGGGGTTCACAAGGAGCTGGGAGGGGACACAGCTGATCCCAAGGGACCAAAGGGATACTCCAGACTGTATGGAGTCAGGCTCGGCACATAAAGCTGTGGGAGGAAGGAGGAAGTGGGGACATTCAGCGTTTGTCTTCCCAAGTAACGGTTACGTGTGACGGAGCCCTGCTGTCCTGGAGATGGCTGAAGCCTGACCATGGGAAGTGGTGAGTGAATCCCTTGTTCTGCTTTGCCTGTGTGTGTGGCTTTGGCTTTCCCTGTTCAACTGCCTTTGTCTCTACCCAGGAGTTGTTTCCTCACTTTTACCCTTCCCATTTTCTCCCCCATCCCACTGGGGAGGAGTGAGCAAGCAGCTGCTTAGGGCTTAGTTGCTGACTGGGGTTAAACCACCATATTTGGCCTTTTTAAAATCATGCAGGTACCTTTTAGCACTGGCAAGGGCACTTTTGCACAGAGCAGTTACACATTAAGCTATAATTGCTAAAGATCAAGCAATGATTTCTTCTCAACTTTGCTCAAAAGCCCCAGGCTTTTGCCAAGCATAGTAGAGGCTGTATCACTGGCCTAACACTCAACCAGGAAACTGCACCACTGCCAAGTCTATCAAAGGGAATGCAATTATATATTAACTAACATCTAATTTCAGATAATGTCATAGATTGCTTGGGATTCAGGTAAGGTTTTCCTCTAGGTTGACAGAAAACACAGCAGTTAAAACACATGGTTCTGATGACCTTGCAGAGATTTTCTTTCTTTCTTTCTTTTGTGGGGGAGAAAAAAGAAAAAAAATCACCATTCCAATCTATGAATCAGAAAGGAAAAGTTGGGCATTGCGAACCTTAAATGCCAATATGTGGCTAAATAATCTTTAAGCCCACCCCACCCCCTTTTATCCTTTACACCAAGCCTAAGAGTCCAAGGACAAGATTTCCTTGACCGATGAGAATTTGTTTTGATGACTATTAAAGAAATCACATACGGAGAATAAATATTCAGCATTCAGGAAATTCAGGCCCTCATTGAGCCAAATCTAACACCAATATTTCTTGTAAGATGAAGCCTTCAACTATGCACACAGTAGTGCAATAGTTTTATATTGACATAACAGTCATTAAGCCAAACTCTGCCTGCCAGCACAGAAATCTGATACAACCTGCCTTAACTGCCTCTCTCTTTTCAAATAGCGCATACACTGCACTCATTGTATGGACCACAGAACAGAAAGATCCTAGTAGTCACGGTCAGACTCTGGGAGCAAGGAGGCATTCAGTTCTCAGTTTCAGTTCAAGCACACAGGAGGGCAATGCCAAGAGCTGAAGCACTGCCTGAATCCTGCATATCTCTCAAGCCAACGAAGGGACTTGACTTAAGGTGCTGAAAGGCTGAGCGCTGAATACAAGCTACAGTTTACTCTTACATTACTTATGAATTACTAATCAAGCCTCAGTATTTGAGGCAATGCAGCCACCCTCACTCGAGGTGACCTAGCTTGAGTAACACAAACTAATACTACAGTGAAAATCAATCTGTAGACACTGCCAAAAGCTAGTAGTAAGAAATGAAATTAGACAGCTGAACAGTGCACTGCAGGGGTGTGACTGTAGGACAAGAAGGTCCAAAAATTCAGTGGAAAATCCTGAACTCCTAACCATCTTACATTCGTATACTAGATCCTAAGAGGTGCAGATTTTAAGAGTCTCTCCTCCCTTCTAGGGACACCCACTATCAATGTGACCCACCTCTGTAGCCTGCTGAGCTCCAGTGAAGACACTGACCCTGTGCAAGCAGTGTGCATATGGGTATGAACTGGACTAACTGGTGAGGAATAAACCCAGGTGCCAAGCAACCCACTAATAGTAAGAGAGGAATAACTATCTAGCAAGCCTGCACCAAAATCAAGTATGCATTGCCCTCAGTTAACACTCCAAGTCTGGAACTGTTTCAAGCAGACACATGTGATTAGTGGGACTGAGGTGCCCTCAGAAAGTCTGTGATGGCACCGAGCTGTATGGTGCAGTCAACATGCTGGAGGGAAGGGATGGGATCCAGAGGAACCTGGACACACTGGAGAGGTGGCCAATGCCAACCTCATGAAGTTCAACAAAGCCAAGTGCAATGACAACCAACCAAAACCTGGGTCAGGGCAATCCCAGGCACAGCTACAGGTTGGGCAGAGAACAGATTCGGAGAAGCCTGAGGAGAAGGACTTGGGGTGTTGGTTGATGAACAGGAGCTGCTTCAGTGAGCACTCACAGCTCAGAAACCCCCCCTGTGCTGGGCTGCATCAACAGGAGCGTGAGCAGCAGGTCAAAGGAGGTGATCCTGCCCCTCTGCTCTCGTGAGACCCCACTTGCAGCACAGGACATGGAGCTGTAGGAGCAAGTCCAGAGGAAGCCATGAGGATGAGCAGGGGACTGGAGCACCTCCCGTATGGAGACAGGCTGAGAACACTGGGGCTGTTCAGCCTGGAGAAGAGAAGCTGCGTGGAGACCTCAGAGCAGCTTCCAGTGTCTGAAGGGGGCTGCAAGGGTGCTGGAGAGGGACTCTTCATCAAGGACTGGAGTGAGAGGACAAGGGGTGATGGGTTCACACTGAAACAGGGGAAGTTCAGGTGAGATCTAAGGCAGAAGCTCTTCCCTGTGAGGGTGCTGAGGCGCTGGCACAGGGTGCCCAGAGAAGCTGTGGCTGCCCCATCCCTGGCAGTGCTCAAGGCCAGGTTGGACACAGGGGCTTGGATCAACCTGCTCTAGTGTGAGGTGTTCTCACCTGTGGCAGGGGGTTGGAACTGGATGAGCTTTAAGGTCCCTTCCAACACAAACCAGGCTGGGATTCTGTGATTCTATGATTCTTTTTCCCTAGATGCCTGGCTTGGACAATCCCTGCCTTTTTTGTTCTGTTATTGCAGACAGCGGCATAACTAGCACAATTAGGAATTAGGCTGTGTAAGAAGCCTGTAGGATTGTTAAAGACATAAAGACGCTCCTAACAACACACTGCTCTAAATAAAGCAAATTTATACTTGTAATTACCATAGTCTTTACCAAACCCAGTGTTTTTACTGCATATGCTACTTCTACGAACCAGAGCATCCTGCATCCCAAAAATATGGAAGATTCTTATCTTCCCGAACTAACTCTCAATCACACAATGCCTAACAGTGCACAAGGGAATCATGAATCACAACTCCCTCAAACTCACCCTGCAGCTCCTAAAGAAATCTGATGTTGCCCATTCTACTCTAGAAGAAAAGCACACACACCACAGAGCTGGAGTCTCCTCCAGCAAAGTGTCTGCACAGCAACAGCTTCCGTGGAGCAGGCCCCGTGTACACAGCTAACAGTGAGGAGCTGAACGGGTCTGGCTCAACTCAGTCTGAACAGGAGCTTCCCACTGTGGCGTTTGCTCAGTTTGGGAGGTCTGTTGCATACATGTCCCACATCGCACACCCTCCATCGCACAAAGCAGTCTCAGCCTCCTCCACCCAATCCTTCCTTAAATCCTCTTCTCTGGCACCCAGGTCTCCCTCACAGATGTAAAAGACAGTTTTGAAATGAAACAGATGTGCGTACCTGTTGGTGTTTATCTTTTACCTTCCAGCCTGCTCCATACGATGCATTACCTCACTACATGCGTTACCTCTGCACCCTCTGGTTTTACGACACAATCCATAAGCCTTGTCCTGCTAAAACATTTCCCACCTGAAACCCCGGCGTGAATGTGACACCATGTCAGTACCGACGAGGTGTTAACTTCGTAATTCTTGTGCTACCTCCACCACAGCACTACCCGGAGCACAGGAGACCTCCTCGCCAGAGCACTGCCCGCACACAGACAACAAACCCACCGAGCGGCCACAACCCCAGCACCGCCGCTGCTGCTGACCACATCCACATCCACATCCACATCCACATCCCTTCCCAATTGCACAGAATCAACTCGGTTGGAAAAGACCTCGCTACACACCTCACTGCAGCCTCCTTCCAGGCAGTTGTAGCTGCTCCCCCACAGCAGCTCCTCCTTCACCCCTCCCTGCCCCTCAGACCACTCCGGTTACCGGCGTTTCCCTCAGTTTCTCCTCCATCCCTCTCTTCCCCTCCCACAGACCCGCTTCCCACCCCGTCCACCAACCCCGAGCGTCGCTCAGAGGCCTCCCCCGCGCTCCTTCCCTCATCCATGACCCTCCGGGGCAGCCTCCGCCGCTCCCGGCCCAGGCCCCCACCTGCAGCGCCGACCCCGCTCGCCGCCGGCTCCGCTCCACCGCACACACGGTGCTTCCGGCAGCGCGGTCCCGTCCCGCGAACGCTCCGGCTGCAGCCGCGGCCCCGCCCGCTCCGTTCCGTTCCCAGCGCCGCGGCAGCCGGCGAGGCCGGGCCCGGCCCGGCGTGAGGCGAGCGAGGGTGCGGGGAGCCCGCGCGGCCGGGAAAACCCTTTAAGCTCATCCGGTCCAACCGTTCCCAGCCCTGCCAAGGCCGCCACTGACCCATGGCACTGAGGCCTCGTCTCCACGGTGTGTGCACACTTCCAGGGACGGTGACTGCAGCCCTGCCCTGGGCAGCCTGTTCCAATGCCTGAGCACCCTCTGGGGAGGGAATTGTTCCTCAGCTCCATCTAAACCTGCCCTGGTGCAGCTTGAGGCCATTTTCCCTTGTCCCATCCCTTGTTCCCTGGGAGCAGAGCCCAGCCCCTCCTGGCTCCATCCTCCTGTCAGGCAGTTGTAGGGAGCGATAAGGTCCCCCCTGAGCCTTCTCTTCTCCAGACTGAACCCCCCAGGTCCCTCAGCCTTTCCCCATCACACTTGTGCTCCAGGCCCTGCACCAGCTCCATTGCCCTTCTCTGGCCCCGCTCCAGCACCTCAATGTCTCTCTTGTAGTGAGGGCCCCAGAGCTGAACACAGGATTCGACATGTGGCCTCACCAGTGCCCAGTGCAGGGGCACAACCACTGCCCTGGCCCTGCTGCCGCACTGGTGCTGATACAGGCCAGGATGCTGGTGGCTTCCTGGCTGCCTGAGCACAAGCTGCTCATGTTCAGCTCCATCAACCAGCACCCCCAGCTCCTTTCCCATGAGCGGTTTCCAGCCACTCCCCTCCAAGCCTGGAGCGTTGCAGGGGTTGTTGTGGCCCAAGTGCAGGACCTACAGTTTGCCTTGTTGAACCTCATCCCTTTGGCCACAGCCCTTGGATCCAGCCTGCCCAGATCCCTCTGCAGAGCTTCCTGCCCTCCAGCAGATCAACGCTCCCACCCAACTTGGGGTCATCTGCAGAGCTACTGGGGGTGCCCTCGATGTCCTCATCCAGGTCATCAATGAAGATATTAAACAACACTGGCCCTAACACCGAGGCCTGAGGGACACCAAGTAGATGTGACACCATTCTATGCCATACTTGGGCTCTGTCATTCAGCCAGTCCAGTGAAGAATACACCCATCCAGGCCATGAGCAGCCAGTTTCTCCAAGAGAATGCTGTGGGGGGCAGTATTTTTTACTGTCAGTGTTTTACTTAGGTCCAAATAGACAATGCCCACACCTTTTCCCTCATCAAGGAAGTGGGCCGATAGCCTGCTGGGCCAGGGTCTCACCAATGGAGCAGGGGCTCTGGTGCTGGGGACACTGCATGACAATCGGCAACAAGAGCATGTCTGCAGTGAGAGACATGAGCATTTTGTATGAAATCCGTGATAAATCGATTAGAGGAGGCAAGTCCGCACTAAGATATGGAGCCCTGAGTCAGAACCATGTTGCAAAGAAACAAATTGTCCACCAAATATTGAAGACCGTATTTAGGCAAAACTCCTTTATGTTTCAATTACAGCTTCAGGTACTTAGGTTGGTTTACTGGTGGTTGGCATAGGACAGTGCATCCTGTGCAGCACAAGTGACACCCTGGCCCCGCTGAAGCTCGTAGCAGAACTTGAATGGAAATGTATTTCATCAATTATAATTGTAAACCACAGGAGACAAGCACAGTACAAGTAAATGTAACTTTAATACTAGGCACATTTTCCATAAGACAATAATTAGAAGTACTCCGTAGGACAAGGCACTTTGTTAACACCAAAGGAGCTTAGCTGGAGCTGCAGAAGTTCCGGTGCAGGGCACACCACTGCTAACAGGGTGCCAGAGCAATGGCCACAGCACATACAGACACAGCTCTGGCAGTTCCAGAAGAGTTTGCTGCAAGATGTGGAACTTCTCCCAAACTCAAAAATGGGCCATGGTCTTTCTGTGACCACATTTACTATGCCTGCTTGCAGATATCAGCATCATTATTGATATTAAACTTGAAGATATGTCTGGTATCACAGGTTAGACTAAATACTGGAGAAAAGGAGCCAAGAAACTACCAGTTTTATGAACTTAATTAAATTTCCATTCCTTCCCAAGGGAAAATGCATTGGTTTTCAGCAGCTTTTACACTAGCAGCCTAATCTAGGGTGTGTTTGCCTCATATGCTTCTCTACAGAACTTCAGGTATTTGAACAGAATTCAGCATTTCTTTGCTCTGAGCTGTTTGGCTTCTTTAATGAATAATTAATTTCCCAAGATTTTAGTCCCATGTGTTTTTTTTCCCCCAAAATTTTAGCCCACTGGGCTAAACCCGATACTCTAATATTATTCTAGCATTTTTTCTTCTGTCCCATGGAGGACTGCTTATCAGATGTTCACCTTAGCCTTATTTCATCTGATGATGACCAGGCAGTTTCAATATACAACAATTTGACCTCCTTTGCTCTTGTCAATAGCCGAATAGTTTTTAAGGAGTTGTTTGTAGCATCCATCAGATTTCAGGTTCTTTGCATTGCCCGTGGGAAATAAAAATAAACCATATAGGTAGGGTACAATATGCTCTCTTAAAATGATGCCTAAAACACTGACAAAACTAATGATATCTACTAATGACTAAAACAAAAGGTAAACTAATGAGAGGCATGACATACTAGCTACACACAGAACGTAACAGCCAAGTAGCATCTGCCAATTCAAATTAAGGGTATTTTGTTTTTCTTACAACAAGTAATTAATCTAGTATTACAGCATATAATCCATGTCTAGGATGCCAAACAACTCTTCAGAAGTTCATATAGACCATTTTGATGTAGCAGCAGAGAGAGCAAAGGCACTCAAAACACTGAATAACAGCAGGAATCCGGGAGTGGAGTGTTTCCCAGCAGAGCTCTGTAAAAAAAAGAGAGCATTTTGATAAACCCAATTCAAAATAGTTCTAGTTATTACTATTATAAAAGCATGGAAAGTTTCAGAATAATCTTTTCCTATTAACTTTTCTTATTAAGCAGACACTTCTGATGTTACAAGATCACATCCATGTATATAGTACACGTAAATCAATAGGTCTTCAGTGATAGGCAAGGTTCAAAGTTTGTACTTCCTATGTGCTTTGTAACACTTAAATGGTCCCATTTTTCCTCATTTTTGTTGATAATATTCCCTTTTATTGTCGTGCACATATTCTCAACCTTTTATTCAGAGATAGGAAATCTGACAGACAACTGACAGGGTAGACAACGCTTTCAGTTTTCTACAACATGAAGAGAAAGAAATGAGTAGAAACTACAAAAAGTGCTTACCACTTGACTGCCGCCCGAGGAAGGAGAATTCTGAAAAGAAACAAACAAATCAATCTAAAAGTGTTCCCAGTTTGGGGGATTTTGAACACAATTTTGTCTGTGATCAACAAAATTTCCATAGCTTAACCTACTGCATGGCTTTAAGTTGTTCAAGAGGAAAGTAGCTTTGCATAAATAAAGGAAATAGAGAGAGTGTATAACCAAAAGTACCTCATCTGACATCTGAAAGTTTCAGCTAAAATTACTGAAAGGGCAAAAGCCTCTCTCTGTCTCATTCCATTACCCTATTCCATAGAGTTTTCCATCCCTACAATTAAAAGAGGATGCAAAAAAATTGTTGACTACTGAAAAAAGAAGTGGGTAAGGGGGGAAGAGAGTGCAAACCAAAGTAACCTGCCAGGGAGAAACTCAACAATCCAGTTTATAGCAAAATAAAAGTGAAGGATTAACTGGGCAGAGTCTATCAAATCTACACAGGGAACAGGAACTGAAGAGTATCAAAATTGTAAAAAGGCCACAAACTGGAATGGGAAGCAAGGCAGGTTCAGATTTAAACTATAACTGATACTGAAAGAGCTTTCCCAGGCTGAGGCTGTATTTTTGACAGCAGTTTCTTTAAATGTGCTCTAATAGAAATGGAACTAATACACAATGTTCTCTTCAGAACAAACCAGCCCAAAATTGCTGTCAACCTCTCAGGTTCTTTGTTTTCTAAGAAAAGAAGGTGAAAATGCTGCGATGAAAGTATTCTTACCGGTTTCCCAGAATAAGTGCTTCCTGAGGTAGAGGAGCCCTGTACAATAATTATAAGCCATTTACTTTTGTTGTATGAGCCTCCTAGTGAGTTGTACCCAAAAAGCACACAGCAGGCTTGAGAATGCCCTGGATATTAGTAGTTTTGATACTGACGACTTGATTTTACCATTTTCCTTGCCTTTCCCCCACCCCGTATTTTAATTGAATGGTCTTGAGTAAGCGCAGCTTTGTCCTTTTCATTCCATGAACAGTTACAGAGGGTTTTCAAAGCAGCGTATCACTGACTGAACTACAAAGTTTGAAACAGTTATCCTGTTATATAAATACATCGTTCTTAACAGAATGACCCTATGAGTAAGTAACAGAGTGTATCAAAACTTTGCTGTGGCAGGAATGAATGTTGCCTCAGCCGAAGGCTCAAGTGTGAACCCAGTATTTCACCTTTTATTGGTCACACTTCACAATTGTAATAGAATTTTAAGTTTCACCCTCATTATTGTTACCTATTTTCAAACCTAATACCACATTTCTAACTTGGTTGTGGAATACTGAAAAGAAGAATATCCTTACTGGCTTTCCTTGATGACTGCTTCCTGAGGAAGGTGAGCCCTGAAAAAAGATACCCATTTTTGACTCTAAGCCTATTTGTACTTCAGTATATTCTGGCTATCTGGAGTAAAGGACCACAGGAGAACAAACACTATTTTGTGTCTAGTCAACTAAAAATCGCACGGAAAAGCTTATCTGAAACACAAATCATTAACATCTTTCCATTACAAGTGTTCTTTTGAACGATGTATTGGATAGAGAATTTGATTGAAAGTTCTCAAGTAGAAAGAGCTAATTTGAAGTTACAATATGTTTAATATATGGAAAGGGAAAAGATAATAAGGTCCGATTAAACATTAGTTCCCCTTCAATCACTCTACAGTTAGATTTCTTCCTACTTGAAGAAAGCTGTGATAACAAAGTAAATGAAAATAAAGGTGGATACTGAAAAACACATATTCTATTAAACTTATGCAGCTTTCTGGCAAAGTTGCTCTGCTTATTTGAATGTCAGTGCAATAGGACAAGCATTGATTCTTTAAGAAATGCCATCAAATATGGTACACAAAATCTTTCACCTTTATGATTCATGCAGAAGAAAATGTAACAGTTGTGCCTGCTTTTTAACAACAGATAAAACATTGGGTGTGCTTATTTGTATCTCCTGCCATTGAATGAGAATGAGAGCAAGGTCTGAATTACATAGTAAGAAAAAGTGGTCTGAAATGGGAGAAGATGAAAATATGCATAGTCAAATGCCAACTGTTATTCCCTTCAGAAAGTATTTTCGTCAAAGCAATCCAGAATACTTAAAACAAATGCACATAAAGTCAGTGAAAAAGTGAGCCCCGAGCACAGAACATTGATTACTATGAATTTAAACAGAAATACCTGTTAAGAAGTATAATAGTAGTAATAATAATAATAATATCCTGTAACCTCATCCTGTGTTGACTACAACTAATTCAGAAGTTGAGCTCCATATCTAATTGGATATATATTTGTAGCAGGCTTATAAGAAAAAAGAAAGGTAAACTTGAATTTTTTTTACTTACTCCTTGACTATACTGTCTGCCTCCAGAGGAATACGAGTCCTGTAAGAAGTCAATCAAACATGTATTAATTGAACGAATAAATCCTCTATCACTGTCTTGAGACAATTTGTGCAATACTTAGGACAAACTTACTTGGATGTTATTTGAACAAAAAGTAACTGGGGTACCTAAAACTTCAGCTGTCTACTGCAAATCAAAATGATGGCAATTTCTTATGCTGAATCAAGAAAGTGGTGTTATGAAATACAGGATAGCAATGGTAGTGTTTTACACAGAGCAGGAATTCACTGTAACCAATTCTTTTATTCAGCTTGCTGAAACAACTTTAATCAATATTACCTCAACTATTTAACCTCAGCAACACGGCCAGATGAATGTATCTTACAGCACCAAGTAAATGACCTGATCCAGACAGTACAGGTAAAGCTGTAGGACTGATGGTGTGGGAAGAGAATATACCCACCTGCCCACCATACCGGCTGCTTCCTGAGGATCCCTATTAAAAAAAATCACAAGAAACCAAAATGCTTAAGCATTTTTTTGTTTTTCTGTGCAGAATGAAACCTAGTAAAAGGATCTTCTGACAGGGGATCCCAGCAGGAATGTGGAAACACTTCTGCCTTAATTCTTCTAAGTTACTCAACACTTGAAAGTAATAAATTTGGCAAACAGTCATAAAATATCTGCTAATATTATTCTCTGACATTAATATACAGGTATAAAGTGTCTTTAAGTGTGGCTCTGCTCAAGAGGGGGAAAAAAATCTACTTTATTTGTGATTTTCTAGGTCAAAAACGTGTTCAGAGAGTTTCATGTGTATTATTGTAAGAAAAGAAGTGTTTTGGAAAGAGTTGGTTTGCAGCTGTTAAAAATCCTCTCTATGCAACAAGAAATTATCTTAATAGAGTGATACTGAACTCAAAAGCTTGCCAATGGAGTAAAAAGTAATTAGTTTTTTAGTATAGCAGAGTGAAACTTTGCAAACAGAGTAATACTAGTGAAAAATATGGTCCACCTTCTTATTAGAGAGCCATCCATTACATCTGTTAACTCTTTGGGCTAGCAAGATTTCTCACTCAGTGACAAACTATGAAGTCTACAAAAGGTACATAGGGAGCAGCTTACAATAAGAGGCTCTAATGGCAGCTGAAGATGAGTAAAGTAGTATTATTGCAGGTAACACACCAGAATTTGTATTTTCAAAGCAATATCTATTGGTAGATGTTGTACCAAGTTTCTAAGTATTTAATCTAAACAAATAAAAAAAAAAAAAGAAAATAATAATATAATCAGAGAAGATAGAGTTTTTGGTATCATAGGAATGTGAAAAAAAAAGTGAATTAAAATCATCACTTGAGAGAAAAGAGTTAAAAGAACTAAAATGACTATCTGTGCAGTGTCTTTACATTGGAGTTTGTTCATGCCACTCCATTTCATTTACTGAGGAAGAGCCCCTGTTTTCAGATATTTATTGAGAGTAAAAGGACTCTGACAAGGTGCCTGGCAGCAGATGCACTGCATCCTATTTTTCATTCAATAAATAGCAAGTAGGAAGAAGATCTTGAAAACAAAGAAACATTGCTTGCCTGGCTGCTTCCAGAGTATGATGAACCCTGTAAAAAAGGGGAAACATTTGTAAATGGTGTTTTTAAATATCACTTGGCATCAAAAACCTGGACCTAATCTAAACAATACTCATGGCACTGATTAACTGGAACAATAATACATAGCAGTGGCAAATGGCTACTTCTCTGCCCACCAGATTAGTGGTTTATGCAATGAGATGAAGCCCATACTAGTCTCTGCTGGTTTTTCAAGTTAAGAAAGCTTCTAGAGCTACACAGTGAAATCTCGGCTCTAGTAGACAGAAAGATGTAACTGCAATGTCAACAGCAATTCACTATAAGCCACATGCACTCTGTGAAATTATTGTCCCTACCTCTGTGACTAAACTGAACTGAATATTTAATGGCTCTGGGCAATTCTGGCAACTGTGCCATACTTACCCCTAAGGAACTAATCTGTGTAAATGTTCAAGACAAATTGCCTACCTGTCTACCAGGGTAATTGTTTCCTGCATAAAAGCCCTGTATGCAACAAAAAATAGCAAGTTTTACTCTGAAATTAATACAATGTCATGCATAGGAAAACCAAGAGAACATATTGACCTACTGCAATGATCAAGTCATCTACATTGACGACTAGTATACTTTTCTATTTGGTTGATTAAAGAAGTAAATGAGTTAGTGTTAGTTCATCCACATTTCTTCAGATTATTTGCTTGCAAAGAGAAGTAAACTGATAATTTACATGTTTTCAGCACTTCAGATTCTCAGAAGTGGCACATATCCCATTACTGGTATATTTATAGCATGTGGGTTTTGCTTGATTTCATAATCTGAGAAAGAGAAGTAGTCATCTAAACAATTTTGACTCTTCCAAGACAACAGATAACTGAACCTTCCCTTAAAAGTAAATTAGCTGAATTCCAGCAAAAAGTGTGTGTGTGTGGTGGGGGGGGAAGGGTCTTGTTTTGTTTTTGTGTGTGTGCATTTTTGTTTTAAGTATTTACCCAAGTACAGGGAATATACTGATTAGACAGAAAAAATGGAAACAGCTTTAACTTTTTTAATGTACAGCTCTGCTATTTTTGGGCCAAGATTTTAGAACTGAGTTTCCCTGGCTCAATCATACTGGTAATAACCATCATAAGAAGAGGACTATTACACACACATGTCCAAACCTCAGTGGATATACTATGAGACACTTGGGAAACAGATTCTTAAAGTTCCAGGTATCTCTTACAAAACAAAAGAAATAAAAGCTTTGAAGCAGTTTTTCATGTCCAAGTATTTTACAGAGTTAGCACTATTTATAGTATTAAACACAGATACCAGGAATATTACTACTTGTTTAATCCAGGGTGGGGAAAGGGTAATTTATTTCCCAGGTATTTCCTTGACAACAGAAGTGTGTCTGGGTGGCTAGTTTTGAATACAGGAACAGTTGCAAGTCACTTTGTATTTTTGTTCTTAGCAGGTTCAAAAACCCTCATTTTAGTACAATGTGAAAAAAATTCCATCATACATATAAATTCACAGTCAGAATGATTTCAAGAAATGCAGTTCCTTGGGAATTACATACTATGAGCAATATAGAAAACCAAGGAATACTTACTGTACTTCCACCGGGGCACACACATCCACCCTGCATAAAAAACAGCCAAACTTATTTTCCTGAGTCTATGACTGAAGGAAGCCTCTGAATTAGTAAATCAAACTCACATTCTGCTACTGCAAGAAAACAGACTCCAAAATCCTGCTCATAAACTCACCAAGCTCCATTTAAAAAGGAGTTTCCTTCTTCACCATCCTTTCAGGCTAGGTGTGTACCTACTGGTCAAAGTTTTAAATAGAGTCTTCTAATTTCTCATTTAAAACTTGCAGTAAAATCCTTATCCACCAAAAGAGTAAGAGGCCAGAGCACCTCGAATATATGCAGCACTCTTTCATGCTACAAATATTACAGCAAACACTACACATTACTTCCAATGGAGGCTTACTAGGTGATAAAACTAACTGAGAAGTGGCCGGGAGTTCACCATTCAGTGTCTCACTTTCCACATTCATTCTGCATGAAATGGGTAAGGACAGTGTTGGCAGCACACAGTTGTTGTGAAGGAAAGATAGGCAAAGTAAATTGTGAGTGCCTGCCACTACCACAACTGAACTGTATGGAGAAAGGCATACCTGTCCACCGTGCTGGCTGCCTCCTGAAGAACCCTGGAGAAAAGGAGTAACTGGTTATTCCTGTGTTACTGAGTAACATTCTCACTTGTTCTCTGTGGTGCTTAGACTTTGAAATCACTTCCGTTTAAACATAACAACAAAAATGGGATTCTCAGAACCACCGGTTGTTTAAGGAAGCATTTCCCTGCAGTCACACACATCCCTGTTTCATTTGCTCACATAATGATCTGACATAGCAGACAGACCCATACTTGGCAATCCTCAGTCAGTTTGGCTTAAAGCTATTCTTTCTTAAAATGTTCCTTTTTTTGCAAAAACCATGGGTCAGTTTTCCTAATGAATTGTGTCCTGAAACTGCAAATACTATAAAAGTAGAAGCTTTACCTGTCCACCATACTGGCTGCTTCCTGACGAAGCACCCTAAAAAAGTGAGAAAGAATTTACATTTGGAGCACATTCTTTAACTTATGTATGACCTGGCATGGAAAAACACGTTGTTATTTTCTTCCATGTATTTAAGTGTCACAGGAATGCCAACACCTCCTTTCTAACCACACTGAAATCTACTGGCTTTTACAACGGCTACTGTTTAATCAGAAGAGTAAAGTTCAAATCACAGTCAGCTTCCGGCAGGGGTGAGCAGTGCTGCTAGAGTGTGCGATGTTTTACTTTCCTGAGTGGGCTGACACAGCAGAAGGTCATATTTTCATGTATTCTGCCTAAACACTGCTCTGCTGTAAGCCACCCCTTTATAAAATACACTGGTTTTAACCCCGAAAAAGACCCAAAACCAAAAAACCCAAATAGAAAGATGAACAACTTTAAAAAAAGAACAGAAAAAATAATTCTCACCTGCCCCTGTCCTCCATACTGGCTGCCACCATAGGAAGATGGACCCTGAAGTAAAGGTGCCAATTATTTCTCTATTAAAAAGCTTCTTTAAGGGTTTTTGAAAGAAAGACTATTTCTTTCTCTGCCGTACAATGAAGGATTACAGAAAAATAGTCACCCAACCTATCCCTGTATGTGTTCTGTGCAAATTAGGGATAGTCTGTAACAAGTGAATCACCCAGAATACTGATCATGAGCTATCAGGATTATATACCTAGTTTCAGGAGACTGTATATGGACTGAAAATCTCTTTCTTCTCTAATTTCCTCTCCAATAAATCAGACAATGAATGTTTTCAGAGGCTAAGGGTAAGTTTGTTGAAGACTTTACACTATAGTAAAGGCTGTACCATTAGGCAGCACTAGGAACCCTATCCATCATCTTTCATTTCACAAGGGCATGGAACACCTCTTGGGAAATCCTGACTTTCTCCCCATTCACTTGCTGAGATATACTGCTTCTCTGGTATCAGCTCTGATACTGCATTTTGCTGAAGGGATGAGGTATTCCATAGGTTGAGGTACAGAAGGTATGCAGTCTGCTTCCAGCCACTCTTTATTGCTGGAGGTAAGAATCTATAGCATCAGCAGAAGGGAAACAGATCCAGAATGAGGAGGGCATGTGGGAGGGTAAAACAAGGCCAGAGCTGCATTGACTGTGAAACCACAGAAGTACTGGGCCTTCATAGTTTCTATATTGTTTCACATCATGTATCTTTAGGTACTTGATCATCTATTACTCGGTTTTATTCAAAACACAATTTTCTTTCAGTCCATAGAAAAGTACCAAGTTTTGATGTAGAAGATAGGTGTTAGAGTAAGGACTACACAGGAAGAGATTCTTACCTGTCCTCCATACTGGCTGTTGCCTCCCGAATAAGATGAACCCTGAAAAAATAGAATTAAATAATCTCTATATCCATGTCATAGTGCTCCTTTAAACAGTGCTCCATATGAAGGAGAGATGCCCAATTCTTTCAGTGCAAAACTGAGTAGACTGAACCAGACTGCGCAAAAAGGAGGGAGACTCATCTGCATTTATCATGATGCACCAGAAATTACACCTCCTAAAAGCTCTCCTGGGGCTTTGTATCACTTACATTTATAACTACTATATGTTTAGCAACACATTAAATAAAACATGAGGGGGAAAAAAAACTCAACCTCCTTAAAATGTTCTTTTACACAGGTAAGTACCAAGTCTCTTAGATAAAGTAGTAGACACCACAAGGGAAGGATTCTCACCTGTCCACCATACTGGCTGCTTCCTGAATAAGGTGAACCCTAAATATCAACAAAAAAGGGAACTGAAACTTCTTTACACCCATTTTACAGAACCATAAAATCAATTCATGAGGCTTTGAAAAGTTTTGGTCAGCCTCATGTGTTTATTTCTGAAAGACAGGACCTCTAATCCTGAAAATTTCAAGAGCCAATTGAGTCAATCATGTATTTCACATTCTATTATTAATTAGTCTTAAATAATGCTCTTCACCTGCGCTTGTTTAGTTTAATCATAGTAGCACAGAATACTACAAAGATTTATTGAGAAGATTTTAGACTTAGATGAGTCAAGCTAAGGTGGACAGTCAGGTAGACAATAAATAAACTACAAGTTTGCACAGGTCAGAACTACAGAAGTGGGGACTATCAGTGCTTACCTGTCCTCCATACTGGCTGCCTCCATAAGAAGATCCCCCCTAGAAAGATATTGAAAACCAATTATTTCTGAATACCTCATTCATGGAGACGAGTGTCAAAGACATCTGTATTTTGTTACTTGACTTTAATCTTCTCAGAATAAATTCTGTATCTTTGTATTTCTTGAATTCACAATATTACTACAGAGAATAGATCATTATGAAGTTTCTTGGAATACTGAGATAGCTATCTGGATAATCCTTTGCTTAACGAGAGTCAAATAACGGTAAAACAAATATATCACATCAAATACGAAAAGAAGAGCTTACCTGTCCACCATACTGGCTAGCTCCAGAGGAATACGAATCCTGTAAAAAGTACCAAATAAGTGAGTTACCTGCTGTAGGATTTCCTTAAACCAAAACATGACTCTTCCAGGACAACAGGAGCAAAGGAGCAGGACTTTCAGTATGATTTAATAGCTAGAGTTCAAGCCTTACAAGTACCTTGGGAGAATACCCAAGTTCCTAAGCAAGGGTGGAAGGCAAAACCCCTGCTGCTTTGTTTGTGTATGACTTGTTGGGAAGATTAAAGCAGCATTCTTTCAAGTGTCTTCTCTGCTCATTTCAGGAGAATGGCATTTCTCTACTTTGAAAGCTGAATCCTGGGCCAAAGCTATCAGTAAAAATTGCCCAACAGGTCTCTGAAAACCAAAATCAGCAAGTTCACTGGACATACAACAAGAGGTCTCTTTAAAGAGGGGAGATTGGATCTGTTATTCTTCTTAATGGAATTAGATCCACTAGGAATCAAAAATGCTACATTTTGCTTTGTTCTTTACCCACACCTGGGTTTTGTGTGAGCTTCATTATGCAAGTCTCACAAAAACAAGGGCATATTGACTAAAAAAGCCATCATATATAATCTTTGGGACACATTGAATTCTATGCGGAATTTCATTTACTATGTTTTTGCTCTTTAAACATAGTACCCATACAAAAACTGAACTGAAATGAGTTTGTGAACAACCATAACAAGCTGGCTCTCCTTTTGGAATGAGTACTTACTTGGCCACTGTACTGGCTGCCTCCAGAAGAAGATGAGCCCTGGGGAGGGAAAATAATAAAGAAAAAGAAAAAAGAAAGAAAAGCAGAGAAACCGGTTGTTTTTCTCTAACAACAGAACTATTTCAAAGCAAAACTCCTTGAAAGACAGCAGTTTATACATCCCTACTTTAATTTTAATTTGCTCGGGTTTAAAATCTACTCAAAATATAAAATCCAGCCTTCCCTACTTTGTGAATACAGCTCAAATTTACTGTGTACCTGTCCATTAGGATGGATGCCTCCAGAGCCCTTCCGGAAAGGAATACCTGTTGTTACACTTTAAAAGATCTGACTGAAGGACAGGCAGTTTCTTTCTTTCTGTTTAAAATCAGCACACTGGAGAATGACATCTCCACAAAAAGCTTTTAAAGTTCATTCTTGCAGAGTCCTACAGAGCTTTTGAGTACTCTGAGCTTCCACAAGACCTGCTAAGCTCATAAAGAAATGAAACTGGTTTGTATTTAGTACATAACGTTCAGCATCTATCAGAAACGTGGCCTTCACTGGGAATCGTAACTGTGTAAAATGTAAATTGTCCTCTGAAGAAGATATTAAAGACAATGTTCTGAGGTGGACTAGAACATAGAGTTGGGGGAGAATCAAGATCTACGTTCAGTATGCAAAAGCCATTCTCCCATGCTGAGGTGTTGGGTACATTAAAATAGAGGTCAGTTGTGTGCTTTGAGATAGTCCTCACTCCATGATGCAAAACAAACAACACTGAGTCTTGGAATGAATTAACTGGATACTTTTAAGGTTAATCTAAATTGTAGAATGCTTTCTAGGGTAATACTTAGTGCGTTCATGTAGCAAATGGACTTTTGATCCACGGGACCAGACCAGAGCAAACCCTTCCTGAAATGTGTACAGTGTGGCCATCAATTCATCAGCACTGGGTGTTTCACTCTGTAGGGTGAAATAGTCCTAGCAGTTTGCAGTACTTGTTGGTGTAGACACAATAACTATGTTCCCTTAATCTATACACAATATCCCTGATTACAAACTGCTGTCCAAAGATGGCCAAGCCAGTAAAAACAAAACAAAAAAACCCAAGTCCCAACTGGAAGTTTCAAAGGAAACAATTCCCAACATCAATAATATGAAGTATGTAGAACACAGAGGGGTAAGAATATTTTCTTGACTGTAGATATATACACATTCCTCTTTCCTTCAAGGCAGCAGTCCTGTTTATCATGTAATACCAGTTTCTGTCCAGACACAAAGCTGTGCCCAAGCCAGCCTGGTATCTACTAGTTGACGCCACTCCTGGTAACAATGCCAACAATGCCACAGAGCTCTGTCCCAGGTACAAAAAGACCCAAATGGTTTTTCTCTCTTTAGTGCAGTACACACAGAGCTCCAGCGACATATGCTGCATAACTTCCTAATACATGATGAACGGAACTGGCCTTGGGAATGCTCTAAACAGGTCTCTCCTGCAAAAGAGCTCTTATCCATGTGGGATAAATTAAAATTCCTATCTATGAACACTAATCTTTCTTGTGGTAAATTATCTAAGAATACAAACACATAAGTCCATGTCCTTAGGGATATTTTGACATAATGCCAAGGAACCCAATGGAACTAATATCCAAAATAAATATTGTTATGTACCTATGTTTGTGTCAAACAGCATTTTCATTCAAAGACTCCTCTTTGAATGAATACCATTTCAAACAGAAAGAGAAACTGTTAGCGTTGCATGAATGTCCTGTGTCTACTTTTAATTGTAACTGAGGTAGGGTTTTTACACAAGTGTATGACTTTTACTAGGTACTGACTCTTTTAACCTCTCTAGCTGTTATATTGACAAAACAAAAGCAGGGCACACTTAAAAGCTGATGAATATTGCTTACATTTGCAGAGGTATCACTCCTGACTAAGGTAGGGGATCCACCCTGTAAGGGGGAGGTGGGATGGGGAGAAAAAGAAAAAAAATAGCCTTTGTCTTTGATCATAAACTAAAAATGAAATAAAACCTTAGAATGGCTGTTCTGTGGCATTGGAAAGGAGGAGTATCCCAGCCTGCAATTAAATGGCACTTCACTTACGTTTCTTAATTTGCCAAGATAGCAAATGGTCTTTTTTTGGCCTGGAAGACCATGAGTCACAACAAATCATTTTGTATCTACCCGTACCTCATTGCATAGTGAATAAGAATGCTACCCAAAGTGCAGGAATGTCCTTTACATACTAGATATTGATTGACCACAGCCTAAATAATTTCATATGGAGTTAAAAGCACAAATGAGAAATGGCTCAGGTTTTTTTGTTGTGTTTTGTTGTTCTGTTTTTGTTTTTTAAATTTGGTAAACATTGATTTCTAAGACAACTCTGAATGGTTGGCAATTTTGTACATTTGATATTATTTTGACTTTCCTACATGATAGATCTTTTGTTAGTTAATTCTGCTGTTTAATGCAATCTGTCCGCCTGCACTGGGCACTGGTGAGGCCGCACCTCAAATCCTGTGTTCAGCTCTGGGCCCCTCACTACAAGAGAGAAATTGAGGTGCTGGAGCGGGGCCAGAGAAGGGCAATGGAGCTGGTGCAGGGCCTGGAGCACAAGTGTGATGGGGAACGGCTGAGGGTCCTGGGGGGGTCAGTCTGGAGAAGAGAGGGCTCAGGGGGGACCTTATCGCTCCCTACAACTGCCTGACAGGAGGATGGAGCCAGGAGGGGCTGGGCTCTGCTCCCAAGGAATAAGGGATGGGACAAGAGGAAACGGCCTCAAGCTGCACCAGGGCAGGTTTGGATGGAGCTGAGGAACAATTCCTTCCCCAGAGAGTGCTCAGGCATTGGAACAGGCTGCCCAGGGCAGGGCTGCAGTCACCGTCCCTGCAAGTGTGCACACACCATGGAGACGAAGCCTCAGTGCCACGGGTTAGTTGGCAGTGGCCTTGGCAGTGTTACGTTTATGGTTGGACTTGATGATCTTAAAGGTCTTTTCCAACCTGAATGATTTTATAATTCCTAATTCTTTATCCTGGCATAATGAGAAGTAACTCCTACCATGTCAGTAATACATAAGTCACCAAAGGAGCAATGATTATAAAATTAAGAGTACATTCAAATAAATAACTTAGACATAAATAGGGCCACAGATAATTTTCCAGTTAAATAATTCAGTAAAAGAAAATAAATAATAAAAAATAACACTTACAGAACTTGTCCCAGAACAATCACATCCACCCTGTCAAGAATGCAGAAAATATTTATCAGGAGAACAGGACTAGGAGGGACCTCAGTTACAACTCAGATGACTTTTTCTATCATCCCAGGTACATTCATAATTGTCCAAATTCCCATCTTCTAGAAACTAAGCTGTTTTCTGGTCTCTTCATCCTATGCAACTATTCCTGTCCTTACTGCTTTGATGAGACAAAAATCTTCTAAAATAATTATCTTTAACTTGTTATCTACAGTCTTTACCTTCAAAACCTTACTCACTAAAAGGACAAGTAAAACATTCCGAGTCATATTACAGATAGCAATATTTTTTCCATACAGAAACATGTGATTTCTTCTCTGATAAGTATAAGTGGGAGGTGGCCAGCAGTTCACCATTCGGTGTCTCACTTCCCACATTCAATCTGCGTGAAATGGGTAAGAAGAAAAACATATAGCGACAAAGCAGGGGTAGAAGTTCCAGTACAACTGCCACAGCCACTACTGATGCCTCTGGCCTGCAGGATGTCTGAATGACATGAAAAAAGAATATGTCATTGCTGAGGCTTTAGGCAGAAAGGACAGTGTTGGCAGAACACAGTTCTCATATAGGAAAGATAGGCAAAGTAAATTGTGAGTGCCTGCCACTAGCACAACTGAACTGTGTGGAGAAAGGAAGGCGTACCTGTCCACCATACTGGCTGCCTCCTGAAGAACTTGAACCCTGTAAATGTTATATTTTCATTTAAAAGACTTTCTTTAAGTTTGACATGTATGTTTGATTTACCACCCATTGTCTTCTACTCTGTAACGTTTGTTTGAAGAGATCTATCTGGTTACTAACCCAGTTTTATCTATAGAAAGATTAATTAGGATAAAAAACCCCACAGTAGTCTGGAACCTTAGGTACTGCCAATCTGGTCATATTTTCTTGATATGTGTACATTGGAGGAAAAACAGTTAAACAAAACCCCCCAAACCTCAAACAAAACCTGCAAAAAAACCCCAACCAACCAAAACCCACCACCACCACCAAAACCCACAACCCCACCCCAAAAAAATACCAACCCCAAAACCCTTAACCAAAGCCAAGCCAACAATGAAGAGAAATTTCCCACCTGCCCACCATACTGGCTGCTTCCAGATGAGGAGGAGTCCTGAAAAAAATAAAAATAACTTAATTAATAGTTAACAATAGAAATTAATATCAAATATTTCTTATTTTCACTTGTTTCCTGGTGTTAGGACATCAGTCAATAGATGAATAGTGTTTTGACCACTCTGCTTACACTTGGACTTTTACGTAGAGATACAGAAGGAAAAGGTGTTTGAGTACCAAGTGAATCTTGCTCCCAGATAAAAGATTGCTGTAGTGCAATATGGGGGCTCAAGCTTTTGTATAACAGATACTTGGGGTCAAAAATACAAATAGTTAGTATTTACCTGTCCACTGGAGTAGCCACCACCTTGAGAGGATGAGCCCTGCAAAAAGTAGACCCAATTTATTTTTGTTTCCAATAGCTTTTGGAAAACAAGACTACGTTGTGTCTTACACATATTTCTTTAATCTTTCAATCATTAATCTTTTAAAAACAGTTTGCCATTTGGTTTTACAAGACATGATGCCAGATGTCATGAGAAATTCTAGGAGATAAACAGTTGGGTATCATTTACTCATCAGGACAATTGAAATAGAACAGCCATGTTCTATTGGAAGGGGACTGCAAATAAGGAATAAAATAGATGCTTACATGTCCACCTGACTGGCTGCCTCCTGGGGAATAAAAATCCTGGAAAAATGCATTGAAATTACATGAAAAAAAATCCCAAAACCCCCAAACCTGGAAAGATCAGGATGGAAGCTGAATTTCTCCACATTCCTTAATTTTCTCTTACGGATTGTTTAAGAACAACAACAAAAAAGTCTTTCTGTTTAACACAGCACATGTTCCTTTATGCCTGTTGACAATTGCTCCTTTAGTGAAAGATATTCTTTTGGATGCAATGATTAAAGAGTTCTTATATCTCCAACAAAGTAATTTCTCAGTCTGTGTCATTTAATTCTCATTAGAATAAATAAAATGTGTGCCATGTATAAAGGACAGGAAAATGGAAGCCTTCAGAAGTGAGTAATACAGCACATTACAGCAAAGGGTTATACTTAAATAAATGCTGGACAAATCATGGTATTGAAGCCTTCTGCAGCCAGGTAATGAGTAAAAAAGTGCAGGAACCTGAACAAGTAAATTGTGGTACTGTGGTTTGTAATGTTAGAGATTCAAGAGTACACCTCAGCATCAGCTGGGATTTCTAGCAGTACTTTAACCATATCCTCATTCCCTCTGTGCTTGCGGGACTTTTTTGTCCCACACTGGAAGCTGCTGTGGCAGCTTCCACACAAGCTGTAATTTAGGTGGCTAGGAGTCGCCAGGCCCTGGGGCATACACCCTGGCAACATGTAAGGAGGGAGTACTTACCCGTTCATTCTGCTGACTGCCAGATAGTGAGCTGGAGCCCTAAAAGATGTTAGAATCTAGTTACTGCACAGCAAATAGTTCTATTTTTTATTAAGCAAGGGTGGAAGGCAATGAATACCACTGCTTGTTGGGAAGGTTAAAGATGTAGGCTGTAGAGTAAGCAGCATTTTTTTCAAGTTCTTTCTCTGCTCATTTCTAGAGAATGGCAATTCTTTGGAATCCTCAAAATCCAAAAATCCTCATATAGCATAATAAAGGAATGAGATCACATCTCAAACTATGTTATTTCCTCTTAGAATGCTATAGTCAAAACCAGCAGCACTTTAAATGCTGTGTTGGTTCCTGTAAGAGCTCAGTGGAACACATCAATGTTGTTGTACCTTAGTTTCTTTCATACCATTGTTTCCTTCAGAAGGCCTTGGGGCCCTCAGTGCTATCGTATTTTATCTTTGTTGAATATCCACAAGAAGATTTTGATACAGAAACTGTGTAAACTGATGACACGCTATACTTGTGGCTGAAATGCACAGCTGAATTTTTACAGAACAATTTCCTGCTAAGCAGGATACTGGAAAACAGTTGTTAGAGATCCAGTTAAACTGTGAGAAAATGAGACATGAAACCTACAGTTGTATTAACAGCTCCACCAGAATTAATAGGAAATATACTTTAGTCAGGAGGAAAGGCATGTTCTTAGGCAGAAAAGCAAGCAGTTGTCACCACACTACATGGAAAGGAACCATTCCTATGCAATATACAGATGCAGGAACTTGAATCTTATATATCCAGCATTAGAAAAACACAAATGAAATGTAATGTGAATTGGAGATGGCAAGAGAAGGAACTAGTCTGTGCAGGATTGAGAAGGGAAGTTGTATTGTAGAAAAAGAATAAAATAAAATGAGAAAATGCTTAAGGGTAAAGAAAAAAAAATGAAAACACCAAGGAAAAGTTGAATTTTTAAATAAATCTGTACTTCAAGAGCAATTGCATTTGAAAGTCTTAATTTGTGGGAATTGTTGAGAGTCCAGAATAGTAAACATAAATGGCATACGCTCTTGAGGAAATAAATCACAAAATACAACCCTTAAGAACAAGAATGGCTGATGTGATGTATCGATAATGCTGCTCTTGTAGCTAAATCAGTATTATTAAATTTAGTCAGTGAAAAAGTAGGCCAATTAAATTGCTGGAAGTCTCTGGTTCTGTATACCTTGAGCATACACTAATATTGAGTTTCAATGGAAATCCTGAAATAAACAAAAAAGAGCTTCCTTTGTAAATGCTACTTCTAATAACGACTTCCAAGAAATCTTGATGGCTGCAAGTCAGAACTGTTGTAAATGGAGTTTTACTTTGCCAAGTCCTTGCCATACCATAGCACAATAATGTGACATAATTTAAATCTATGCTTTCCTTTATCCCTAGAAAAAAACCCCAACATTTCAAACAAGTTATTGCACAAAACTACTAACCAACACAGAAGGCTAGAATGTACTGGGAAGGAGCTCTTAAAGATAAGATGATGAGATAAGGTAAAGGTCCGGGTAATCACCTAGATACTTAAAAAGGTAGCAAATTCTGATATTGCTATACTTGAGAAGAAATGCTTACATTGTCGCTGTCACTGCCTCCTATGGAAGATGAATCCTGTAAAATAAAGAAAAAACATTTATTTTCATATAAAAAGGACTCTCCCATGACCTTGCTTGTGAATGATATAAAATAGAAGAATAAGAATAAGCAGCCACTTAGAATTTCCTATTTTACCTAAACCAGTGAATGCACAAGAAAAAAAACCAAAACGTAACTTCACCTGTTGCTTAAGCAAAAGAGGTTAAAAAATCCCAACGCTCCTTGTAAACATGCGTTTTTATATGGAAAAATTTTGGATAAAGTTGATTTGCAAAATTAACCATTCTTTATATTCAGAAATCCCACTATCCACACTTTATTTCTAGAATCTGCTCGAGAAGTAGCAGCACAGCTATGAAAAAACAATTGGGATCATATGTCTTCTTAGTTTTAATAAATAATTAGGTATGACTTGCGCTAGTTAAAATGTGTTGCTAAACAAAAAACGTAAGATAGTCCCAGCAGAGTAATCCCCCAATGACATTCACATTCATAAATATAGACTTCAGATATAGCGTGTGCCTGCCCCTAAACTTGGAACAGCTTCTGCAGAGGTAAAGTAAATGCACAAAACATCTTATTTGTGAATGAGTTGATGCATAAACAATCAAATAGTTAAAGCATTGAAAAGTTACACAGTTAGCAAGAGAGTATTTATAGTGCATCACATCCCCTCCATTATGGAAATATTTGGAGTGGTAAAGGGGTAAACACAGGAGAGGGAAGCAAAAAGTAAAATAACTGATATATAGAACCCAGTGCACAGAAGAACCAACAGAGTGAGCTTAAGCTTTTGATGTATGAGACAAATAACATTTACCTGACCATAAGATCCAGCACCACTGTATGTTGAAGATCCACCCTGTTCAGAACACATAAATCATTTTCATATTGCAAACAGACCTTTTTCCTTCTTTAATTTTTTTTGTTAAAAGGAAAAAGAAAATATTTTAATGTTTATTGTAGTGATATTTAACAAAGGTGAATATTTACTTGATCAGAATGGCTACTGAGCAACTCATAGTTATGTCCCTGTAAAGCACTCCTTTAGCATCTTTTAAGCTCTGATTCTATTTCTACTTTTGGAGAGGCCTTCATCTTGCAGATGATTCAAAGCTACTTTTGTTGAGAAGAACAAGCTTTAATGGTTGGAGGCATCCCACTTTTTACTCCTGTATAAATTTTAAGGCTACTTAGTTAAAAGTAGATGGAAATTTCACTCCACAAAGAAAAAAGCCATGTTCATTAAAATAAAGAGCCAAAATACAGAATACAGCTGTATATAGGAGTCCTCAGCACCATTTTTACACAGAAAACCACATTACTTACCTGACCATAGGATTCACTGCTGCTGTCATAGGCAGAAGACCCGCCCTGTACAGAAAATAAAACCAAGTTTATTATTTTGGCTCCCTCAAGAAAGAGTATTGCTTCTTTCGAAGGGTAATACAGGAATGAGAGTAACAGAAGCCTCCGTTACCTTTTCAAATGAGGAACACTCACCTGTCCGTAAGATCCTCCAGGATAGAAGGAAGACCCACCCTTCAGAGAAAACATTAAAAATTACTGGTTTGTAGTTGAAATGGTCTCTCAAGGAGGACTTTTAGGCTGCTCCTGTGCAGGCACAAGTGACCACAAGATTTACCTGGTTACCGGAGTAAGAGCTGTAGGAAGAATCTTGGCCGTCCTGGAAAGAAAATACAGACAAGCTATTTTCTTGCAGACAAAATGAGTATTTAAATACCAGGGTAGCTGGTTCTCACTTATACCCTTCCTCCTAGGATTGAGCTAACTTTTATGTACCTAAGTAAAAATCAAGTCCAATAGTGTTAAACTGGAAGAAATTTTCTGGTGGCAACTTTCTTGGCCTGCTAAAATCAGAATTCTGCAAGGAACCTGCAGATTCCTTTCTGTGCTGTTCTCCGTCAAACCTCACACCACTAGGTTACAGCAGGGTTAATGCAAGTTTTCTGCTCTGAGACAACTGTATGATAGTAGGTCATAGCACCCACAATATCAGGAGTGGAGGAACTGGAATGGTGGGAGTCTGTGTTATCCTGGTAAGGGAGGAAGAACAGCTACCTGTCCATAGGATCCTCCAGGATAGAAGGAAGGCCCTCCCTGTGCAGAAGACAGAATGGGTTAATGTTTTATATCTGGCTACTTCTTCAGGGAAGGTTTTAGATGGAGCTTCTGAACAGGGCAATTTATCTGCATGTTTACCTGGTTACCAGAATATGTGCTGTGTGAAGAACCTGGGGCTCCCTGTAATGAAAACACAGACTAGCTATTTTTTTGCAAACAGGATCACGCAAATAGCAATGGACCTGACTCTCACTTGAGGCCAATATTGTCAAAGAACAAGGACCTCATTCTCACTGATTTTCTTAGCTGGATGAAAGATTATTTCATGGAAGTCGTAAACACAATTTAATATTTTCTTCTGATGGACTTCATGGTGCAAATTACAACCCGTCAATTCGGTTCTTGGGTGTTACATTTCACAACATCCGCTGTATGGGGAGTGCAGGTATGGGAATAACAGAAGCCTCTGTTACCTTTTCAAATGAGGAACACTCACCTGTCCATGAGATCCACCATGATAGAAGGAAGACCCACCCTGCAGAGAAAACATTAAAAATTACTGGTTTGTAGTAGAAATGGTCTCTCAAGGAGGACTTTTAGGCTGCTCCTGTGCAAGCACAGATGATCACAAGACTTACCTGGTTACCGGAGTAAGAGCCGTAGGAAGAACCTTGGCCATCCTGAAAAGAAAATACAGACAAGCTATTTTCTTGCAGACAAGATGAGTATTTAAATACCAGGGTAGCTGGTTCTTACTTATACCCTTCCTCCTAGGATTGAGCTAACTTTTATGTACCTAAGTAAAAATCAAGTCCAATAGTGTTAAACTGGAAGAAATTTTCTGGTGGCAACTTTCTTGGCCTGCTAAAATCAGAATTCTGCAAGGAACCTGCAGATTCCTTTCTGTGCTGTTCTCCGTCAAACCTCACACCACTAGGTTACAGCAGGGTTAATGCAAGTTTTCTGCTCTGAGACAACTGTATGATAGTAGGTCATAGCACCCACAATATCAGGAGTGGAGGAACTGGAATGGTGGGAGTCTGTGTTATCCTGGTAAGGGAGGAAGAACAGCTACCTGTCCATAGGATCCTCCAGGATAGAAGGAAGGCCCTCCCTGTGCAGAAGACAGAATGGGTTAATGTTTTATATCTGGCTACTTCTTCAGGGAAGGTTTTAGATGGAGCTTCTGAACAGGGCAATTTATCTGCATGTTTACCTGGTTACCAGAATATGTGCTGTGTGAAGAACCTGGGGCTCCCTGCAATGAAAACACAGACTAGCTATTTTTTTGCAAACAGACATTTAAGTGAGTGAGTTCATTTCTGAGGTTTTGTTCTTTCAAAATATAGTTTTCAAAGAGGACATTACTGCAATCATTAGACGAGAGCGCTGGCTATTTTTGTTAGAGATACAAAACCCTTTATCACGTACTTTCTCATTCAGGTTAGAAGATCTCAAAGTACTAGTTACTTTTCATTTTACCCTTTCTAATCCCAGAATCTTATGTCATACCTGGCAGATTCTGTATTGTCATAGATGACCATGACCTGATCATGTTTTGAAAAACTGTAAATACACTTTAGAAGAACAGATTTTTCAGCTCACTTAAAGGAGAAGAATATTTACCAGTACGTAACAACCATTATTACTGTCAGATCACCATTATATGTAAAATAGATCAAGTATTATCCTATGACTAGACTGCTTCCTCAGAGTCTACTTGTAGACTGAGCTCTTTAGATGAGGTTTAGAGAAAAAAACTGAATAATTGCAGCACGAGGAATTTGAGGATCCACATAAGGCAAACCCATTGCTTCCTTTGACACAAGATGGTTTAAATATGCATAGCTTTGACTATTTCAGCATGCAAAGAAGGCCCTATTAGAATGAAAGATGTCCACCTTTCCCCTTGTAAATGGATTTGCTTACATAGCATTACAATCACACGACACAACAAAGCTTTTCCTTGATGAGGCTTCAATATTAAGTATTTCAATAGAAAAGTCTCTATTTTAAAACATGTAAGTCATGATTGCTGCTCAGCCTCAATTACAGGGAAGAGGCAGTATTTTATTGCCTGACCAAAATTACTATCGCTCTATGCTAATGACCAGTTCAGGAAGCAGTAATTTCTTTACACAATTAGTTTGTTTAAATAAAACATGCTTTTTTATAGAAATAATAATCCACAATATGGTTCCTGTTGAACTTGAAAACTACAAAAATATTACACCATTCAAACGGGTGTATGTAAATGCAGCTTTGAGAGAAGCTTTAAAAACTGTTATTAGGCAGAATGCAGGTGACTTTAAAATGCAAGTAGGGTAATTCAAGACAGAAGTTGGGTAAAACTAGTCTCTAATGCCCATGTAATTGCATTCCTTGGGCTTTATCCTGGCAGGAAAGCATTGCCTAGGAGAAAAGTTTATCCAGAGCCACTGATGATAAAACTGCAGTGACACTTCATGGGAAAAGATAGTTTAAATATTGGTTTACGAGCTTATATTTAAAAATATTTATCAGATCTTGACATTTTAGTCACAATATTTTATTGCATCTGTGAAAAGGACAAAAAACCTAAGGTGGATGGGATTAAATTCTATGGCTACTACAGAGCATATGGACTCTGGATTTTGAAAGTAATGAATGAGCACATAGCAGTCAACTGACAGAGCATCTGGATTACCAAGCACAGTTACAAAAAGTTAGTGGCCAAATGGTAACTATGCAGTTAAAGTGGGACACATTCATCAGTGACTGCAGCAATAGGACAAGGGGTGATCGGTTCAAACTGAAACAGGGGAAGTTCAGGTTAGATCTTAGGCAGAAGCTCTTCCCTGTGAGGGTGCTGAGGCGCTGGCACAGCGTGCCCAGAGAAGCTGCGGCTGCCCCATCCCTGGCTGTGTTCAAGGCCAGGTTGGACACAGCTTGGAGCAACCTCCTCTAGTGTGAGGTATCCCAGCTTGTGGCAGGGAGTTGGGACTGGATGAGCTTTAAGGTCCCTTCAACTCAAACCATTCAATGATTCTATGTTTTCATTGTATATATTTATATCCATACTAAGAAAATTCACCAAAATGTTTAGCATTGCCCAATACTATTACTGGTAAGTGTGCTGTCCATACTTACTAGGTGATTAATTGACTATGTAGATGAAAGTATAAACTCAGAAAAAGAATTACCTGTCTGCTACCACTGCTGCCATCAGGACAAACACAACCACCCTATAAATAAAAAAAAAAGGAAACAATTATTGATTATGGAAGTTTAAAAGAAAACCTTATTTCAGATGTGAAACTGTGTTTGGGGGAATAAAGCCTGTGGGACTACAGAGTAGCTGTGACTGTTCCTACATCTAGAACAAATGAGGGGACAGCACAGCTCTGTACCTTTCACATTTGCTTTGGAAGCTAGGCTGACACTACATCTCTCAGTGCTATGACCCTGCAGATGCCTCATCAAGAGGAATTATTTGGGTAGTCAAGGGTCATCATCATTGTGCTCTCACCAATAAACCATGTGTGAAATTGAAGCAGTGTTACGAAGTGATTTTGGAGAACCATTTCAGATAAATCTAACCTTAACAGGGTAACTTCAGTTATAACTTAGTGCATAACATCACCAATCCCCCATGCAAAATGACTGGACTTAAAGGCTGACTCCTGAATTTAATTACTTCAACTACTAGGAAGCTATCTGGATAAAACTAGATAAAAATAGTGAAAATCCTGACCTGACTTGATCCATGGGTTGCAATAAATGATCCACCCTGTGAAGAATCCAATTATTTTTTTATAGAAGCATTTTATCAGAATCTAAGATACATAAAATGATGTAGTGTGAAGAAAGAGACAAACTTTGTACTACTTCCCTGAACCAACAAACAGAGTCTGTTCAGAACTCTATGAATCCTTGTGAAAATATCAATTTGGAAGAAACTTAGTTAATGACCGGGAATGGCTATCAGGAAAACTAACGAAGGAAACCTTTACTCTCTGGAGCTCAGAGATCTGACTGTACTATTGAATTAGGTTTCAAAGTCTCAGAGACAGAGGATTATGCTAGTGTTGCATCTAATGCTGGGCACAGTGGGATTCCAGATCTCTGGGAAGCTGATGAGTACCAATACAGTACAAAATATTAAGAAATACAGAATCAGGTGTCACTCTGGTTCAGTTAAATTCATAGAATTCTGTAACACACAGACCACTGCAGCAGTATGCAAGTCTACACAATGGGAAAGTTGGACCTACTTTTGGAACAGAAGGTATGCCATCACTAAGATGTACCTTGTTACCAAATTCTAAATGAAACAGAAGTATGTGTCTGAGCACAACCATCACCAGAGCAGGACTGTCTCTAAAAATAAGTATTAAAAAAAAAAAAAGGATTCTAAACCTATTTCTTTTGTGTTTTACAAGCAAATTTTACAAAATATGAAAACAAACACCTGCAATGCTTTTCTGCTCAGTGAAGGAATGAGGAGACAGTATATTCTGGCCCCATTGTAATTATTTACAACTGCAAAATCATAACATTATAGGGAATACGCTGCCAAATCAAACTAGTATCCTTCAGCACAGATCAGGGAGTGGAATCTAATTTTCAGGAGTGAAAATTAGATTTCTCACAAAAGTCTTTGCAATATCATGCAATAGACACTGTTATTACCTGGGGGTTACTGTGGCTGCTATTTGAAGTAGAAGACTCATTCTGTGAGGAAACAAGAAATGACTCATTTTTCTGTAAGGGTAATAAGTGAAAATACATAGTTCTACTGGGAAAAAACTACCTAACCCTAACCAGAATACTCTGTTGTGGGAATTAGATCCTTATTCTTCTTTTTGTAGGTAATTACACCGAGGAGCTGTAACACCAGCAGAAAAGTGACAAGAATAGTTTACCTGTGCATCGTAGGCTCTTTTGCTCAGAACATGTGAGGTATCCTGTAAAAAACAAAGACATTTACTATGAGGAGATGAAAACTCTATGAACAGTGACAGGGCTCTTTTTTTTTTTTTTTTTTTTTCACTTATTATGTGTTTCTAACAGCTCCAGACCCTTTGATACATACATTGAATAGGAAAGCCCTATTATAAAATTAAAGCACATTGTTTGCCTGACTTGAAGCTATACAATACACATATCCACATCTCTGAGCAGTATTTAGAAACATTATTCTTTCTCACTCCACTATTCTACATTTCTTCAGCTAAAATTTTAGCTATCCTCTGGTTTTATGACACTCATTGGATTTTAACTTTAGCTTGGACCAACTCTGTATGTGCTTCCTGAAGAACAGGAATCTGAGCTGCCGTATATCTCACAGCAGGAATTTCACGTCTTTTATTCATATATATACTTTTTTAACATAAATTCACCCAAAGAGCAAATAGCCAAGCTATTTGTCCTTAAAGAAAAAAGAAAAGGTGCTACTTACTCTGGCAACAAGAACTTTCTTCTTTGTACAACCAGAACTCTGTAAAGGAGCCAGAAGCCTATTATTTATAGATGCAGCCATCCACAAAATACTTTCAACAAAGATTTATTTAAACTTGTCAAAGTGGCATATTTTAACACAGGAAATGTCCAGATCTATCATTTTACTATCAGTAAGAGTCTTAAAAAGCATATTCTTTGTCTGTTGTCACCTTCACACTCCTTCAGCAGAAGTTCCTGCTGCGCGGAGTCTCCCTCAGCTCAAACACAATGGTTTAGAAGCCATCAGTATAATGATTTGTTCTTGTTTAAATCCCCTCCCCTTCTTTGTGAGAATGCTTCGAAGCAAACTCTTTTACAATGAAATCCAGCACTGTGCACTGGATAGGGATAACCAAGGGAATAATAACATCTTTTGTGAACAAAGGAGGAGGTGATGAGGCTCAAACAAGGTTTGCTGCTGAAGGATTTTTGTTTGCAGAACAAAAACCTAATGCAATGCGGTCAGGGCAAAGAAAAAGAGGTTTTCAGAAGGCCTCCTTACTTCCTAGTGTACGTTTTGGGGGCAGTAGTAAAATACTAGAAAGGAAAAATGGGGAAAATAATGAAGCAGTAAAGTATCTGACTGGCAACTGAAGGTAAGCGGCTGATGACAGAAGGTTACTCTAGATGGCAGTAGAACAAAAGGAGGCCGAAACATATTAAAAATACCCATGTTACTAGTTTCTACTTGTAGGACAGAATGTTACTTTACACCACCAGCAGATACATGTTTAAATGAGGACAAATGGAAAAAGCCTGGGATGGCTACATGCCTCACCTACCCAGATGGTTAATTCCCAAATAACTATCCAGTCAACTGTATATACTACAGAAAACCTGTGTTACTACTGTGGAGTTTTAAATAATTACCCAGCAGCCTTGAGAAGGGCTAGAAGGCATTGAGTACAGAGAACTATAATATCAAATATCTTCCTCTTCAGCTGCCTTTTTGAGGGGTACTATAAGGCAATCATACTATACAATCAGAGGCCCACAGGACTAATGTTGAAGTGCTCAGTTACTAACACTGTCATTAATCATTTGAATACTACGGAAGGAAAAGAGTACTTACCTGAACATTGGCACTATAGGTGGTGTCACTCTGCAAAAGAATGAATGATTTTCTTCTTTAACAGTTACTTGAATACAGTAAGCTTATAGAAACCCCATTCTTTCCTCTACTGCTTACAGACATAAAAAAGAAATAATACTCTGTTGCTCATATTCCCTTGCTTAAATCAGTCTGAAATCCTACCATTTCAGTCTGAGAAAGATTTTAATAGCAACTTTGGATTAGTAGAAATGTAACATGAAGAACAGTGCAATATCTGCCACTGTATCTCTCTCTTCTTTTTTTCCTAGTATGCAGTTAAAGTTTGTCTATGGGACTTGCTTTTTTTTTTTTTTTTTTTTTTTTAACATTATTGTAAAATTTATCTTTAGGTTTTAAGTGAAGCTTTCTGTTACTGCAAAGGTACCAAAGTCTTTTTATCCATATTTCAGTTCACCAAGTTAAATGCATTTAAAAGCACAAAATGCATCTGCCAACACTTACATGACAATTTTCAGTAAGAAAACATGCTATTAGTGTGGGAAATCAACGTTCTTTCTGGATCATTCTGCTCACAAGGCTGCATCTAGCAGTGCAAGATTTTCCCATCTACATGAAAAATACTCTGATGAAAATATACTAGAGAAAGCATACTCACATCATCACAAGCATTATCGTCTGAGTAACCTTGTGAATCCTAGAAGGACATTAAATACCAGTTATTTCCTCACAAAAATGGATGGTTAAAACTAAACTTTGTATTCAGCAAGACAGAATTGAGGCTTGTGCAAACAAAAAGCTGAATTAAATTAAGTCCTTTATAAGGAAAATAAGGAGCCAAATACAACAGTTGCTTACAGGGAATGTTGAAAAAACCAAAACCAATCCAAAACAAAAAGAGCATAGAAACTGTTATGTTTTAGTATATCTTTGAGAAAGATAATGCAGGGACTACAAAGATTAGAGCAAAATAATAGGTATCTAGAAGACAGAAAGAACTAGTTACCTGATTATCATAATAGGTGTCTGATCCACCCTTTAAAACAAACAAACCAAAATCAGAAAAAATTAGAATATGGGAAACCTGATTTTGAACAGAGGCTAAAGCTTGTACAAAGCGATGAACAAGTAGTGAAATAGAGCATTACTTACTTGGCCACCTGAATAGCCCTGCGAGTAGGAACCACCCTATAAAAACAAATATAAACCCTATTTCAGAAGAAACTGTGGTTTTATTTGGGAAATAAAGTTGGAATAAACAATTACCTGGGATTCCTTTGATCAAATACAGCTTTCTGGATATCTATACAGCTTTATCAGATAAGATAAAAGTTCTTACAAGGAGAAAAATCAAGGTCTACCTACCTGGTTACCACCATAACTTTGTGAGGATGGTGATCCACCCTGCCAACAAAACCAAATAGGATTAATATTACAAAGTCATAAATCACCTATTGATAATCCCTTGTGGGACTTGTGAAGTAAAACCTCAGTGGGAAGAAATAATAATCTAGTACTTACTTGGCTACCATCATAGGTTTGTAAGGAGTATGATCCACCCTGTGAAAGCAAAACAACAACAGGTAATGCTGGAAAGCTGAATATGACCAGCAGCTTTATTAGGCTACTGAATTCTTTCTATGTAAATGGAATTTCCAGGCTGAAAAACCCTTCCTTTTTAAGAGAGTGAGATGCAGGTTGGAGCTGGGGAACCTCTGCAAGAGTCTATACCCTCATGAGCAAGGAAACTGTACTCTGGATTAGAACTGCTTGAAAAGTTTTTACCAATGGGTAATAAAGAGCTGCCTACCTGACCACCCTGTGATCCATCCTGTAAATGAGACAAAAATAGGCATGCTTTTGACATTTGCTGTTTGACTATGGCTTATTTTTAATGAAAGCTATGATACTTTCTGAGAAAGAGTAAGGAGCAAAGGCGATACAGATATGATGTCTAATGTAGTGAGCATGAATCACCAACAGTGCAAAGGTAAATGCTACATAATACCTGTGCCAAGGAACTACAAACTTTTAGCTTTAAGTAATGCTTAGTACGCAGATGAGTTTCATTCTGAACAGTCTCTAGAGAATGTATCTTTTTTTCTTCTGTGGAAAACACATTCTCTACAACTGGAATGAAAAACTCCCCTGGTAGCATTATTACACAGAAAGCTGTGAGATGTGAGATACAGTGGCCTTGAGGAAAAGGTTTAAAATAAAGCATTCGGTATGTTTCAACATGCCCTCTTTAGAAGGGGTTGTAAATTCTCCAAGTGAAATCAAAAGAGACATTTGTAGAAGCATTAGTGTCAAAAGTGCATAAGAACAGTGAGATCCTGAGCTACTGAAGAGTGGGATATTTGCCAGTCACTAAAATGGGGCTCAGACATCAATCCAGAAGAGGCAAAGGAAAATGAAATGAGAAGTACTGTCTGTTGGTGTTCTAACAGTTTTTAGTACAAAATTTAAGTGTTGCCTTTAGTCTTGGAAAGAAATAGCTCTTCTTTATTAAAAAAAATAGCTATTATAAAATAACATACTCATGTACCTACATCATATAGTATTCTTTCAAGTTATGTACAGTATATTGTGAATACTATATATTCTATACCACATAATGTATTATAGCAACATCTATGTCGTTTGTACATTTATCAATATATTTAGATTGCTAATACAATGAATGGATCTCATTTTTCTATTTCTTGTGAAAAATCAGTAAGAATCAGGAGAAGTGTGAATAAAAAAAAAATCATCTATTGCTGTTTTCCTCCTAATTTCTAACATTTACAGAGATTGTTTCTTTAAACATAGTAGACATCTTTTAGGATGCGCTTTTTACAGATTCAGCAACAAAATTTCCAGCTTTCCAGAATCTGGCCTTAGTATCCTATAGAGCTAGACATTTCACAGACATAATGCTAGGAAAAACGGGAGAAAAGCCCCCAAGCCCATGTGATATTCCTGTGTAGAGGAAGACAGTAAGTGCTAATCTCGTAATTGGTAAGATTACATGGATTTACAGTCTATGAATCAGAAGCTGGTTCTAAGTGAGTTAGTGGCAAAACTAATTTTGAATGTGTCTCAAAAAACAGAGAAGGAAAAGCATTTACCTGGTGGCAAGGATTGCTGTCATAGGAGACACCCTGTTAAAAAATAAACAAACCAAAAGGTAAATGTCCTAACTATCATTTTCTTGCAGAGTAGTCAGCTTTCTTCAAACTTCTATGTGAGGATTAATGGAATGAAACTCTAAATAAAACTTTACAGAGGGTGAGTTTAACTGCATCTAACCCTTTAAGTCTGTGGCTTTACCCTCTGTCACTCCCATACACACATAGTCACAAGCACCAAGACACATGCACACAGATGATCAAAGGAGGACTACTGTGTGCCATATGGAAAGCAAGGTAGGCTGGCAGCTGAATGATACAGACTCTCTGTATCATCCTAGTTCCTCTTGATTGCTAAAGGTAAACTGTTTTGTTGGGTTGGTTTGGACAGTCCATTTAGGAATCAACAGTTACAGCTGTGTGATCATCTACTTCAGAATCACGCTAGACTCACCCATCATAGATATTAGGCAAGGCTACTGCCCAATAATCATAGAAGCAGCTGGGTTGGAAAAAAACTTTAAAATCGTCAAATCCAACCATTCCTCCAGCATTGAAGACACTGTCTTTACACTGTGTGGGCATACAGAAGTTGAAATGGAACCAGGATGAAAACTCCTAATGCAATTCTTAATCTGTAGGAGCCACTCTCTAATCCTGTCACTTTCTGTAGGAATTAAATGGGCCAACATCCAATAATCATTCCCAAGCAAAGTTTTTGCCTGTTTACTAAGAAGATACATGAATCATTACTCGGCCATCTTTTGCGTGTAACACTACATGGTGAGAAGCCACTTCATTTTGGTTACAATGAACAAAAATATCAGTGCTTCTTGATCTCTGTGCTAGAAGATTCCATGTAAGACTGAAACCAAAAGATTTCAACTAATAAAAATTAGCTAACTTATTGGAAAATATGTTACTACTACAAAGAAAGCTGGGTCTAGTTTTCAGATAGTGTGGAGAAAGAGGACTTACTTGTCCACAACCGTTGCTGCCACCCGAGTAACCAGATCCACCCTGTTGGAGGAAAGAAAAAGAAAACAAGGGGAAAAAAAGAGCAGCTCAGTAATCCAAATATTCCTTTCCTTCATTTCAAATACAAGAAAATATTGTAAACGGCTTTAGCTGCCTGACCACTTTTTAAGAAAACCAGGGACATCTTAGTGAGTGTTTTATTATGAAGTATTCCCTAAGTGGGAAGGACATGTATCAATAACCCTATAGTTATGAGACCCACATGAATAAAGTTCACAACTTCTAATGAGACCTTACTATACTGTTTCAAGAAAAAACCCATAAAATTCTTGATACATATAAAGGAACATCAGGTGTGTTGTATACTGACTGGTATGTTTACCAGGCCATAGGAAATGCAATCTTGAGGCTGATATCCCTGTAACAAAGGCATGAGTTCATTTGTAAACAAAGCTGATTCCCTATTAGGCAATCTTCTAGAATAGAATTTTAGGCATTTTCTAGAATACAAAATGTTCTATCAGATTTGGAATTGTGAGAGCTTGCTGAGTGCTTTTGCAGTGCTATGGCACTCCACATGCTCCAATGCTGTGGTCTGACTGATGATGGGCAGATACTTACCAGGTTGTAGGAAACACTTTGAGGTCGGGAGCCCTGTAAGAGAGACAAAAACTCAGCTGTAACCAAAGCTGTAGTCTCAGCAGAGCTGCAACAGAACCGCCCATTTCCACTAACAGTTCCTCTGTGCTCAGTTCTTTTTCCTTCATTCAGTGGCACAAAACAAAACCAAGGACCACTCACAAACACCAAGAAAGAAAAACCCCAGCCAAACCCCAAAGCCCATTTGCAAGGCAGGACCCCTAGAGAAAAGCTCATTGCATTTCAGGAAAGAAATCTCACCTGGCCAGAGTATTGGCTGCTTTGAGGAGTCTGTAAAAAAGAGAAGGCAATTAACACCTTGACAAGGAGGCTTTTATAGAGAGCATACTATTTTTGGAAGTATAGCTGCACAAGGGTTTCCCAGAAAGGCTCGTCCTAAGCCAAAGCAGACAGAGCAGGCTGCTGGCATCTGTGCAGCAAACAGGTTGCCCTATTCTCAGTGAAAGCACTGAATCAATTTGAGATGCAACTGCCAAAGGAAACATCAAAAACCTGCCAGTGGTGCAGGTCACAGAGATGGCAGTGAAGAATTTCCTACGGAATAGCCAGTTTGCTTTCCCAGCCATAAGAACTGCTACTGCCCCAGGAACTTGACCCACACTAGGACAAGGACATGTGCTTACTCCCCTTTTGTAAGGGATCCAGCCTGCATTAGGAAGAGCAAGCAACTACATCCTAAAGCTGTGTGGGGCAGTATGAAGAGCTCAGACTTCCTCCTGGCCCTCACAATGATGCTAAGTACAAGGACTTCATGTGCTGGGATTCCAGATAAGAAAGTATTTTGAGTGTGAAAATACAGATGTTCGGGGAAACATCCTTAAAAGCTGCAATTGTGAGAGCTTGCTGAGTGCTTTTGCAGTGCTATGGCACTCCACATGCTCCAATGCTGTGGTCTGACTGGTGACGGGCAGATACTCACCAGGGTGTAGGAAACACTTTGAGGCCGGGAGCCCTGTAAGAAAGACAAGAACTCAGCTGTAAGTAAAGCAGTAGTCTCAGCAGAGCTGCAACAGAACAGCCCATTTCCACTAACAGCTCCTCTGTGTTTGGTTCTTTTTTCTGTCAAGGTAACTCAGTGGCACAAACCAAAACCAAGGACCACTCAGCAACACCAAGCAGGAAAAATCCCATCCAAACCCCAAAGCCCATTTGTAAAGGAGGGCTTAGAGAAAAGCTCATTGCATTTCAGGAAAGAAGTCTCACCTGGCCAGAGTACTGGCTGCTTTGGGGACCCTATGAAAAGAGAACTGTCATTCAAAGTTGGAATTGTGAATGATTGCCAAAGTGCTTTTGCAGTGCCATGGCACTCCACTTGCTACAGTGCTGTATTCTGACTGGTACTGACAGATGCTTACCTGGCTGTATGAAACACTTTGAGGCCGGGAGCCCTGTAAGAAAGGAATTAGTGATTCATAATTATTGTATTGATGAAGTAGATGCCTCTCTCAAGCTTGTCTCTTTGTGAGCAAAACCACCCAGAATACAACAGAGAATGTACAGTCTTTGCTGCTTTACTGGTGTTATTTTAATCTTTTAATTCTGGATAAATATCTGATCACAGAGTATTTATCAAACAACAATCACAGAGTATTTTTATGTCCATCTTACCCAGGACTCTACTATTATAATGGTTTCCCAGCACATTCAAGGGACAAAATATTTTCTTATTGTGTTCCTTTTGCTGACTGTTCTTAGACACTGGGCTTAGATGGCTAATAGTAGGTGAATCTTAGAGTCACAGACTAGTGTGGGTTGAAAGGGACCTTAAAGCTCATATAGTCCCAACCCCCTGCCATGCGCAGGGACACCTTCCACTAGAGCAGGTTGCTTCAAGCCCCATCCAACCTGGCCTTGTATGGGGCATCCACAACTTTTGATTTCCTGTACTTGTATTATTGGGCCACATCTGCACAATTCCCTTCCTCTGAGGGAAAAAAAGGTGAAAAATAATTTGAAAAAATTAAGAAAGAATTTGACAAAAAGATAAAGATTCATAAAATGGAAACAATGCAATTAAAAGTAGCAGGTCAAATGAATCAGTCAAGGATGCCAGTACTGTGGGTAACTATATGCTGCTGAAGCAATTTGCCTTAAACAGAATGTCAAATAAATGCAGGTGCTTCACGTACATTCAGATCTGTGCAACAGCTTTCTGGGAGGGTTATGAAGTCAGCGATTACCAAAAAGAACTGGAATTATCTTGTGTACTTCTGCCATCTGACATAAAGATCCTGACAAAATTCAGAGCTATCTTAGGCCTGCTTTAATTCACATGGAAACTGTAAAGGGAGGTGAACATACATCATCTGCAGGCTTTAAGACCAAATCTTCCTGCATCTAAGGACCTAAGCCGATACTCTTTAACTCCTCAACATTGTTTCTCTGTACTGGGACCAAAGGAGACAGCAAAAAACTTACTGTAAATTCGCCTTGTAACATGTAAATCAACTAGAACAACAGCATATAGACTATATCATAAAGTTCGAAGTTCCATACACATATAAAATATCAGACAGCAACAGTAATTCATGCTTCCGGCTGATACCCATTACAAAAACAACTGTCACATTAACAAATAAAGATTTGAAATGGATTCAGATTTGTTCTTTCTGAAGAGATCAGTAAAATTTGGGAAAAAAAAAGAACTACATATTTGCTACCTTTTGCAGTGTCAAGGTACTGCACTGGCTCATGTGCTGTGCTGTGATAGATACTTACCAGGCTGTAGGAAACACTTTGAGGCCGGGAGCCCTGTAAGAAAGACAAACACTCAGCTGTAACCAAAGCTGTAGCCTCAGCAGAACTACAACAGAACAGCCCGTTTCCACTAACAGCTCCTCTGTGCTCGGTTCTTTTTCCTTCATGTTAAATCAGTGGCACAAACAAAAACCGAGGACCACTCACAAACACCAAGAAGGAAAAAGCCAAGCCAAATCCCAAGGCCTACTTGCAAGGCAGGATCCTACAGGAAAGCTCATTGCATTTCAGGAAAGAAATCTCACCTGGCCAGAGTATTGGCTGCTCTGGGGAGTCTGTAAAAAAGAGAAGGCAATTAACACCTTGACAAGGAGGCTTCTATAAGTAGCATACTATTTTTGGAAGTATAGCTGCACAAGGGTTTCCAAGAAAGGCTCGTCCTGAGCCAAAGCAGACAGAGCAGGCTGCTGGCATCTGTGCAGCAAACAGGTTGCCCTATTCTCAGTGAAAGCACTGAATCAATTTGAGATGCAACTGCCAAAGGAAACATCAAAAACCTGCCAGTGGTGCTGGTCACAGAGGGATCAGTGAAGAACTTCCTACGGAATAGCCAGTTTACTTTCCCAGCCATAAGAACTGCTACTGCCCCAGGAACTTGACCCACACTAGGACAAGGACATGTGCTTACTCCCCTTTTATAAGGGATCCAGCCTGTGTTAGGAAAGGCAAGCAACTACATCCTAAAGCTGTGTGGGGCAGTATGAAGAGTCCAGACTTGCTCCTGGCCTTCACAGTGATGCTGGGTGCAATGATTTCATGTGCTGGGATTCCAGATAAGAAAGTATTTTGAGTGTGAGAGTACACATATGCACATTAATTGCCCTTGAAAGTTGCCATTGTGAGAGCTTGCTGAGTGCTTTTGCAGTGTTATGGCACTTCATGTGCTCCAATGCTGGTTTTGGACCAGTGACAGGCAGATACTTACCAGGGTGTAGGAAATACTTTGAGGCCGGGAGCCCTGTAAGAAAGACAAGAACTCAGCTGTAACCAAAGCTGTAGCCTCAGCAGAGCTGCACCAGCTAAGCCCATTTCCACTAACAGTTCCTCTGTGCTCAGTTCTTTTTCCTTCGTGTTAACTCAGTGGCACAAACAAAAACCGAGGACCACTCACAAAACCCAAGAAGGAAAAGGCCAAGCCAAATCCCAAGGCCTATTTGCAAGGCAGGATCCTACAGAAAAGCTCATTGCATTTCAGGAAAGAAATCTCACCTGGCCAGAGTATTGGCTGCTCTGGGGAGTCTGTAAAAAAAGAGAAGGCAATTAACACCTTGACAAGGAGGCTTCTATAAGTAGCATACTATTTACGAAAGTATAGCTGCACAAGGGTTTCCCAGAAAGGCTCGTCCTAAGCCAAAGCAGACAGAGCAGGCTGCTGGCATATGTGCAGCAAACAGGTTGCCCTACTCTTAGTGAAAGCATTGAATCAATTTGAGATGCAATTGCCAAAGGAAACATCAAAAACCTGTAAGTGGTGCTGGTCACAGAGGGATCAGTGAAGAACTTCCTACGGAATAGCCAGTTTGCCTCCCTGGCCATAAGAACTGCTACTGCCCCAGAAACTTGACCCACACTAAGACAAGGGCATGTGCTTACTCTCCTTTTGTAAGGGATCCAGCCTGTGTTAGGAAGAGCAAGCAACTACATCCTAAAGCTGTGCAGAGCTGTATGAAGAGTCCAGACTTCCCCCTGGCCTTCACAGTGATGCTGGATGCAACAATTTCATGTGCTGAGATTCCAGATCAGAAAGTAGCACATGGATAAAGTTTGAGTGTGAGAATTTATATGTTCATATAAAATGTCCTTCAAACTTAGAACTGTGAGAGCTTGCTGAGTGCTTTTGCAGTGCCACGGCACTCCACTGCTACAGTGCTGCGTTCTGACTGGTGACTGAGAAATGCTTACCAGGCTGTAGGAAACACTTTGAGGTCGGGAGCCCTGTAAGAAAGACAAGAACTCAGCTGTAAGTAAAGCAGTAGTCTCAGCAGAGCTACAACAGAACAGCCCATTTCCACTAACAGCTCCTCTGTATATACAATATATACATGACTATATACAATGTGCTCAGTTCTTTTTCCTTCATGTTAAATCAGTGGCACAAACCAAAACCAAGGACCACTCACAAACACCAAGAACTAAAAAAACCCAGCCAAATCCCAAGGCCTATTTGCAAGGCAGGATCCTACAGGAAAGCTCATTGCATTTCAGGAAAGAAATCTCACCTGGCCAGAGTATTGGCTGCTCTGGGGAGTCTGTAAAAAAGAGAAGGCAATTAACACCTTGACAAGGAGGCTTCTATAAGTAGCATACTATTTTTGGAAGTATAGCTGCACAAGGGTTTCCAAGAAAGGCTCGTCCTGAGCCAAAGCAGACAGAGCAGGCTGCTGGCATATGTGCAGCAAACAGGTTGCCCTATTCTCAGTGAAAGCACTGAATCAATTTGAGATGCAACTGCCAAAGGAAACATCAAAAACCTGCCAGTGGTGCAGGTCACAGAGATGGCAGTGAAGAATTTCCTACGGAATAGCCAGTTTGCTTCCCTGGCCATAAGAACTGCTACTGCCCCAGGAACTTGGCTCACACTAGGACAAGGGCATGTGCTTACTCCCCTTTTGTAAGGGATCCAGCCTGTGTTAGGAAGAACAAGCAACTACATCCTAAAGCTGTGTGAGGCAGTATGAAGAGCTCAGACTTCCTCCTGGCCCTCACAATGATGCTGAGTGCAAGGACTTCATGTGCTGGGATTCCAGATAAGAAAGTATTTTGAGTGTGAAAATACAGATGTTCAGGGAAAACATCCTTAAAAGCTGCAATTGTGAGAGCTTGCTGAGTGCTTTTGCAGTGCCACGGCACCCCACTGCTACAGTGCTGTGTTCTGATTGGTGACTGAGAAATGCTTACCAGGCTGTAAGAAACACTTTGAGGTCTGGAGACCTGTAAGCAAGACAAAAACTCAGCTGTAATCAAAGCTGTAGTGTCAGCAAAGCTGCAACAGAACAGCCCTTTTGTTTCTTCTTCACTCAGTGCCACAAACCAAAACCAAGGACCGCTCAGCAACACCAAGAAGTAAAAACCCCAGCCAAACCCCAAAGCCCATTTGCAAGGCAGGACCCCTAGAGAAAAGCTCATTGCATTTCAGGAAGAAATCTCACCTGGCCAGAGTATTGGCTGCTTTGGGGAGTCTGTAAAACAGAGAAAGCAATCACCACCTTGACAAGAGGCTTCTATAGAGAGTATGTTTCTGAAAGTATAGGTGCAGAAGGGTTTCCCAGAAAGGCTTGTCCTGAGCCAAAGCAGTCAGAGCAGGCTGCTGGCATCTGTGCAGCAAATAGGTTGCCCTATTCTAAAGTGGAAGTCTTGAATCAATTTGAGATGCAGACTCCCAACCTTTTGCATGTTGATTGTTAGTGCTGTTGAGTACTTGTCTCCCTGGGTTTTGATCCCTAGAAGTCATACCTACCCTTCTGAAACATATTCCTGGCTGCATGTAGTGGTACAGAGAATATTGACAAACATCTGTCTTTTTTTCTTTTTGTCTGCCTCCAAATAAAAGGAATTCTGAAGATCCTTCGCACCTGAGCTCATACTATGAATGTGTTCCTCTGCAACAATGTCTGTTATCATTATGGTGGTATTTATTAAATCACACACTTGGTTTCCACATGAGTAGCTTTATCTGCATGGGTTTTAGTAAGGCTGAAAGACATTGCACGTAGTTTTGACTTTATGATTCTCCATTTTTCATAATATGGATAAGCAACTATGTGAGATCTAATATACATGGGATCTGAATCTACTACTATAAGACTTATGGTGTGATACTGAGCCTAGAATCACTTACTTGCAGTGCCATGACTTTTATGCCCCTTTTCGAGGACACACTGAGTGGAATGTAGACATTCCACTTCAACTGACCACAAATAGAAATACATTTATGAGCATTTCAATCAAAAATAGCTGAACAACAATACCAGGTGACAATTTTATGAACAAAACCCCAGAGAAATAGAAGCACTTGCACCCTGTCAAACACGTTTGAACATGTAGGAAATAACTGATTTCTGAGTTGGGGTGGCCCTGTTTTAGTGAAGCCTACAGAAATAAATTCACTTACCAGAACATAAGTGCTGCTGCTTTGTGGTCTTGGTGCACTCTACATGGGGACCAAAAAATGGTTATTTACTTTTAAAAGAAATTACTTCTGTAACAAGACTTTTTAAGAAGCAACTCTATCCTTATATCTACTAGATGGTAGAACCTAATGTTATGCATTTTGCAAACAATGATGTTCACTAGACAAATTTCAGCTGTGGCAACTTGCTACTAATCTTTCAATGGAAGTGAGAACTCGTTACAGTTTGAAGGACTATCATACTAAGGAAGGAAATCCTAAACTATGAAGAATGGTAGGTAGGTTAAAATTGAAAAGGACCCAGAAAAAATACTCCTGAGTGATAGCCATAATACTAAACTAGTTGTTTCAATCTTAAAAATAGACAGTTTAAGTGAACATGGAACTGTTCAGGTTAGGATTTATGCATACTTGATTTAATAGTGATAACATTCAAACTTTAGTTCTAGCATTCCATGCATCTTGCTGAGTAGACTGAGATGGTTAAATTTCGCAGATTTTTGAGAGCACTATGGAATGAGCATACAGAGGTTTTCATATTTCTTGGCTGTGGAAAACATGCAATGGTCTTCAATCAGCAGACAAGTAAGATACCACTTTGCTGTAACCACAGAAACCCCCTACTCCACCACTGTAGTCTACGGATATCTAAGATACCCATAAGGTATTCATATTTAGTTATTCACAAAGAGATGAATCATAGTTTACTGACACAGGGCTTCAGCCGAAACTTGAGCATAATGGAGAAAGAATGCCTACCTGTATAACGACCCTAGCAGCAGAACTTCCCAAACTCTGAAAGAAAAAATAAACCAAAACCCCACATCAGATAACATAGAATTTTACTTGTTTAAATGGAGTGCAGTTAAACAGAAAATACAAAGTTGTACTGGTTTGCTTGGGAGAATAAAGGGAAAGATTGTATATGCAATATATTGAGCATTAAAGTGCTAACACCCAGCAATAAACTAGGGTTTTTTTTATCCTCAGGTCTCTACTAAGTAATTTTCTAAATTTGCATCTGGTTCTATTGCAGTTTCTGGGGAGAGCAGCAGAGCAGACGCTATGCCCTCTTTACACAACCAGTGAGTTTGGCTTAAGATATGGTGAGCGAAGCTTAAGACACCATCAACCCTCCGACTTGTCTCACTGTCACCTGCATTGGACATATCTTGCCACAGAGACTAATTCAATTACTGATTTAGTCATTTGTTTGCTGTATTTGGTGGCATGAGGGTAAAAGGGTAGCAGACACCACCCTGAGGCAACTGGTTTGATCCCATAAGAGCCACATTCCTATTATAGAAATAATAAAAGTCTGCTTACCTGGGGATAGGTGTGACGCTACAAATGAAAGAAAACAACCTTTAGTTATTTTGTACAAGGGCTTGTCCAACAGAACATTGCAGCAGAAAAAGAGCCCTATCTTTTGGATACAATACACAACCAAATGTGAAAGAAAGATACAGGAAGGATAGCATAGGACAAATGGATTATAATCGTCACTCAGGTTAGAACAATAAGATGTTTGATTAGAAACTAGACATCAGAAAAGAATATATATCAAATGTTTCATCATGCAAACTTTCTTTAACCACTTTCAGGCTAAATTTACTTTTGACTGACTGTGTGAGTTCCAAGTGAGCAGAGTGGAAATTGAACAGTTTAAAAATGAGGCTAAAAATGAATTGCAATAGATCCAGAAAAAGAACAATCAAACTATTCAGGAACAGAGATTGTATGCATTGAGAGACCTGGAATCTGCAGCTAATCCAATATCTCTGCAAGTACTGATAGCAATCATAGAATCATGAGTTTTGTAGCTATCTTAATACTGGCTTTCCCTGAAGATAACTATACACCTAGGGTAAACTATGCCTGCCAAGGGTTGTCTCGTACACCAGGAACCTTTCTGACAAATTAAGCCTGTAGGTATTTCAAAGCTTTTTGAGTCAGAACTTTGAGTAGTGTAGAGAAAAATTGCTTACCACAGGTGGAAAAGGGTTGCTGTTGGCCACCACCACCACCTACAGAGGAATAAGAGAAAGCTGCTTATTCATCATAGAGTTTACTTCGATAGTTCAATATGTTAGGAAAAAGAAGAATACAGAGTTTTCTAGATTTACAAACTCTAATAATAATGCTATGTATGATCACTTTTATAAAATACTATTTTTATAAACACATTCAATGCACATTAATAAGCAAAGAAGAATATATATGTATATACAAGAGTATAAGGAGGTAAAACACTTGCTCTCAGTCACACAAGGACTCAGCTGTACAGGCAGAAGCAGGATTTCATGTATTGTACCAAACCCACTGGCCTACACTGTGTGTCCTTTTTGATCTTCAACTTTCCACTTCAAAATGGAAGATCAATTTCTTTTCTCTTTATTCAGCATTATGCTAAAAAAAAAAAAGGCTTCATATTGAGTTTATTCAAAAAAATGAAGCCAAATGCAGTAGTAGTAACTTCTGTAAAGGTTTTAATATTGTCTAATTAGAAGCTTCTCTTCCCACCTTATTTTACCTTTTTTACTGAAGACAGTATTATCCAGTGGTGTAAAAAAAGAAGGGAAGAGTTGGTGCTATCAGAAGAATTCTAGTATAAACCAGGGAGAAGCATTATGCTTTTAAAAGCAGCTATTACAAAAAATAATCTATCAGGATGTTTTGAATTCTTAGAACAATGGGAAATTAAATAAAAAACTAGATCTGTGAGGACATGAATTGGTACATTATGTTTACACAGTGGTGTACATACACCACAGAATTAGCCCTGCACTCCTTGGGGCTGAACTGAGAGGAACAGTCCATGTAAATATTATCAGTCAAATACAGTAACATGAATTCTATTCATTTCACTTGCTTTGAGCCACACTCATTCTTCAGCCCCGTCTAAATAACAACTGCATAGCCTATATCATTTAAAGTCCGCATTACCTCACAATCACTATGCTAACTCTTTAAAAGCAAATCACCATAAACATGTATGGATTTTATTTTATATACAGTTAAGTCAACTACCAACAAAAGCCACCACAGCACAGCTAGTTAGGATAAAGCATCTAAGAGCCAGACGGATTCAAATCATATGAATCAGTCTGGGTTAAAACCTTGAGAAGCCTTAGAATGATGGAGTGGTTTGGGTTGGAAAGGACCTTAAGATCATCCAGTTCCAAACTCCTGCCATGGGCAGCATCGCCTCATGACCATGTCATCCAAGGCTCTGTCCAGCTGGTAAAATGAACTGTAGCACCACTGAAATAAAAGGAGTAATGCCAAGCTATTTCTAAGCATGTTTTCTATTTGAATTGAAAAGAAGAGCTTACCTTCTTACTGGACTCTGAACTGCTTGAAGGCACAGACTGTAAAGAATACAGAATCCATTTGCTACTTAGGTAAATGTACGACAAATTAATTACAGCACTATTTGTCACAAGAATGTGGCAAGAATGCTAACATAATCTCCCTAAAATACCAAGCAAAATAAGATTCTGATGAAAAATGTTAAAGTATTGTCAATTAATAAACAAAAAACTGAAAGAAATCGTCTGGTTTATTTTTTTCCTACAAACCCCAGTTATTTTGTGAGCTTCCCACGGCACTGTGTAAGAGCTGCAAATGTTTCATCCAACATCCAATTGGGAATTTGTTTATAATAAACTCTTGGTAGAAACAAAAATTAATCGATTCTACTATCATCAGAACAGAAACCAACCCAAACCCCATTCAATCCAAACTGAAAAGACTACTGTTGAAATGTGAACTTGAATAAATAGGATGTGCCATAAGAAGAGAAATGCCTTAAAAAAAGCATAAAATAATCTGCAGCAAAGTTTTGCATTTCAGCAACTCATGTACACAATTGCATAGGCAAAAGCCACAAAATACACTTTTAATTCATAGTAACTATCAAAGAAAGCACTGACTTTTGGAAAATCATAATAAAAGCAACTGGTGTCCATTCACAGAACAAATATAATGGAGTTTCTGTGCAAACCAGAAGTAAATAACTTCTAACAAAGCTGATATTACAACATTAATTAAGCATATAATTCATCTGTTGAAGTTATTTCCATTACTACTTAACCATTTGGATACAGTGCTCCTTTATCCCCTTCCATGAATTTAATTACTATTTGGTAAAAGTTTGGCATTACTGCTTGGTTTCTGAATAGCTTAGGAAGCTGAAAACATGTTGGAAAGCACATAGTTACCAGGCCATAGGAAATACCACTGCTGGAGGGTGCACTCTGAAATAAAAAACAAAAATCAGGTATATATTTATATAATGATTTGTTAGTTATATAGATAAGTCATAACTTCTTTCTCCTTAGAGGACGTACACTTCAAATCAAACTGATTTTATCTCTATGTAAATAAATCTAGGGCAGTAATAAAGTAGACAGAACTTGCTGAAAGACAACTGAAGGAAATATTTTCTAACATTCTACTGCAGTCATAAGATTAATGTCGCTCTATCACAAATAGAGTTTACACTTACATAGTAAGAATAGGTGAAATATATCTAACATTTAGGAATTAACATATCGAATGATTTATTTAAAGTTAAGCATATTAAGCAGTTTCTTGGCTACAGTTTCAGTTTCTAACAGATATTTGAGAGTGTTTTCTTACTTGCTTTTATGATTTTAAAAACAAGAAATATGTCAGGTTTTGAAATAAACCTGTTTTCAGGTGAAAATGAAATAAATGAAATTGACAATAGAAATTACTTAATAAAAAATCATCTGATTAATACACAAAGATTGCAAAAAGAAACCCAAATAGTATTGCACAATATGCAATAGCCAAAGACAATTACTCTATTGGACAAAGATCATTATGCAGTTAGGAATTCTGACATTTTAGTAAACTAACAAATTAGGCATTTTTAACAGGCAATGAGTACCAACTGTAACATAAATTACTACTTTCTGAGGAAGTGAGTGCAACACCTTTTAATCTTGGTTTTTAACCTCAGAATAATACCTCAGCCTACCACCACTTTCCTTAGTATATTTAGGAAGAATAATATAACTCTGCAGACGTGAACAAAATACAATTTGCAGTAAGAAGTTGATGTAAAAAGCACAGTATTAGATAACCAGTGAACACATATATAACCAACTTACATCTCTACAGGCTTGTTGACTATAGGCGTCGGCAGCACCCCCCTAAGAACAAAATGAAATCAGTTATTTCTCTTCTGTAACTGCTTAAAGGCACACTTCAGACACCAAGCAAAATAGCCCCTTGTATATTCATGATTATTTAGTGGTACTCAGGAAACATTTTAAAACAGACACTGTCAAGACATTTATTAATAGAAATAAATTATCAAGATTTAATGTAAAGCTTGTGATTCAAACTTATCATCTATGTCATGTGTATGTACATATATATGTAAAAATTAGGAAGTGGAAACTTGAAAGAAATAAGAATTAACACCTCCCTGACTTACAGTCAATCAACTATAAAATATCAAGGTCCAGCATAAGTAGAGATAGCTCCTTCTTTAAAGGAAATCTCACTTACTAATACAATCAACGGTCCCCCTCCAAACTGTAACTTTGTTGTTCTTTGCAAACACACAATAGACATTGTGATGAATTTTACAGTTCACAAAATGATAGGAATGGTTTACATTTTTGGAAACATTGTCTTTGTTGGAGCGGTGCCATCCTCATTTTTCTAGTTGGAAGTGGCAACCAATAGTGCTTACCTATGACTAGCTCATCTTTGTTTACTTGCTATACTTTGAAAAAACAAGCAAAACCCTGTCATCGACATAGAAAGACTAAACTTGATTGTTTCAAGCTTTTTTGTCATTTTTATATCAAGTAGCAACTTAGAACATGCAGACCAATTTGCATCAATTTTGTCTTGAGTAGAAGGGGAGAACAGACAACCTGTATGAGTGTAATGTCACGCATGGATCATGATTCCATGATCCATATGTTTCTATTTAACTTTTTAACATCTCTGTTTGCCAAGTACTTCATAACATTGATAAACTGTAATATTCATCTTCTTGCTCACTCCAGTATTTTCTATTTACAAAAGAAACTCCCACATGAACACTCATAAACAATGCAATCGAAGGTTAGGAGTTCGTATAAATATAGTTATGTTGGGGACAAAAAAGCAAAAGTAAGAGAAGTGCTTACAGGGCCACATCCATTCTTGCTTATTGTGTAGACTACTGCATTCTGAAATAAAAACAGGATTCAGTTATTTCCATGTAAAGAATAAAGGGGGGGGGGGGGGGCAGAAGAAAAGATAAGCCCTGCTGCTTATGGTGTTAAAAGTTGTACAGTTGAGAATTTGTATGTGCAAACAGGGGATAAGCAACTGCAAAGGTTACCAGTTCACTGGTATCTGGCTGTATCAATTCTAAGTCAGTACAAACCATCAGTCATCATCTGGATCTTGTATAACTTTTCCATTGGTCATATAACCTTTCAAAAGCTGTAAATTGTTTTACTAAATGGTCTGTATTTTAGAAAAAATAAATAACTTCATGCAGTTAAGTGACAAGATGAGAAACTTAACTCTTAGAAAAGAGTATGTATCATATCTGAAGGAAATACAATGAAGAAAAATCAGTATTTAGTATATGGACATCAAAACAACTGGTATTCTCAGAGGCTGGTGATTCTGCTTACAAGTAGTGAAGACTGAACTAATGTAGTATTACTAGATAATTCATTAATAAGTAGTACGAAATACATCTTTGAGAAGCTCAGTTCAAGAAACTGGAGACATTCCAGAAAGTATCTGACAGTTCAAGTGCAAATAGGCGTGTTATGGTAGTGGAGGTAATTAACTAGAACACAAGTATCCATTTCTGTGATTAAGGCAGTGAAAGCAATAGGTGAGAATGCAGACATACATTCCCCAGAAACTTTAAAAGGCTAACTAGTCAGTGAAGTCCCTAAATTTTCAACTGCAAGTATAATCTGCTGTTAAAAGTGATATAGACTTTATAGTGGAGCTTTAATATACAGATGAATATCCGGTGAAGTCTGAAGAAAATTTGTGGGGAAGGCAGTGAAATACAAGTATAATTCTAAAACTATAAAATAAATTATTTTATGATTCTGTGTTTTATAAATACCATAGAACCACAGAATTATTTAGGTTGGAAAACACCTTTAAGATCATGGAGACCAACCATAGAGGGGTTGGAACTAGATCTTCAAGGTCCCTTCAAATCCAAACCATTCTATGATTTTATAATAATATATTTGGATTACAATACAAATGTTTATGCTTGCTTTATAAAACCTTCATTCTCACTATGACAAATGGAAAAGAAATTATCCCATGTCTGCAGTTTCCTCTTTCTGAAAGGTACTGCACACAGTGGGGGGAGTCCTTTTACTTCTTAGAATCATAGACTCATAGAAGGGTTTGGGTTGGAAAGGACCTTAAGATCATCCAGTTCCAACCCCCTGCCATGGGCAGGGACATCTCACCCTTGTTTCTATATGCAAAGGATTCAGGTCACAGGGAACACTCCTAGGGGTCAGCAACAAACCAGCTTGACTGAATGCATGGAGTGTTTGTTGCATACACAGGTAGGAATACCCTAGGAAGATGGAAGGAATCTTTCCTCAAAAGGGTCAAGTTAAAGCTTGATAAAAATGTTTAATGTGTGAGATCAGAGGTGGTGAAGCATTTTGTAGTTAAGAATACTGACAGCAATCTACTGAGTGTAGGAAGATGAACCTAGTCCACGTACTGGACACACAGTTCACTGGAACAATAACTCATTCTCCATTAACTAGCAGAGGTGGTATTTCAGTACAGTATTAAATCACCTGAGAACTCCATAGTTACAGAGTTTTAGTTGCTTGAGGTTACTGGAAGTTAGAACTCTTACCGGACTGCCTGAATAGCTGCTCTGAGAGGAACTGGAAGGTCCAACCTGGAAAGAAACCAAAATGCTATTAATTATTTCGCAGAAAATTGATTTTTAGATATGTTTTTATCTAGATTAATTTTAGATTTTTTATGAAAGAAAAATCTGCTTAGCAGGAAAGGGAAGAAGAACATACAAAATAGTTTTCTGTGACTTCATTCTGTCAACTGATACTATTGAAATTATCTCAGAGATCTTTAAAGATCTGAATCTTGAATCAAATAATCAAAAGCTAAAATCAAACAATCAAAACTATACCAAAACAGCTGGTATAAATCAACATAATTTAGCTGCTTGCACCCTTTTTTATCTGGCCTCATACACTTGATGTGCGTCATTGAGGAGGAGATTTACACTGTCAAGATCATTAAAAAGTATATGAAAACTTTTTACTGGTATGACAATCTAATCACTGAACACTATGGCATGTAGGGCATATTTGCTTGGGAGAAAGGAAAAAAGAATAAGAGGATTCTTCTCTTAGCTGCAAGTGATAGCTTTCAGAAAAATAAAATCAAATACTTGAATTCTGTAAGTCGATGATGATTTCCAAAAGGCAAGGTTTCAGAGCTGTTGCAATAGGTGGTCTTTAAAAGCAAGCAAGCACTATGACTAAAGAGTGAAGACAGAAGAAAGGGAACTTCCCCTAGAAAGTTACTCCAGATCAGCTCAAGAGAACTGGCAGGAGGAAATGGGAACAAGGTTGATGACCATTTAGGAAGTTTGGGACTTTCATCAACCAAGGTAAATTGTCAAATAGAAAAATTAATTGTGAGACAAGATGGATAAAGATTTGAGTAGAAGCAGGTTTTGACTGGCTCTTGAGGTCTTGAGCAATTAGCAGTGTTTCAATGTCTTTGGAGAAAGAATACTTACCATGACGCATCCGCCTTGTGTTGTGTAAGTCCCCCCAAGCTGCAAGAAAATACAGGTTCCAGTTACTGTTTATTGATTGGTGCATAAGTACTACACTATTTTAAACAGTAAATCAACTGAATGCACATTCATGGTCTGAATGAAGGAGTCAAGTGTTTCATTGCTTACAATACCTCACACATTGTAACAATCCGATCTGAGAACTGACATTAACTAATTAAAATTCAATTATTAACTAATAAAATGAATTAATTAACTAATTAAAAAATAATTCAAAACTGCATACAAGAATATAGGCAGAAATGAGATCTTGTTAGGAAAGTAATTTAAATGGGACAATATAACCTTTGTGCTACAACCATGAAACAACTAGGCCAGTATGACAGGAATTCTAAAAACTGGGAAATTGAAGAAAAATTGCTCTTACCTTCCTACATTCTAGTGCTATCATAACCTGTGGGGGGGAAAGAGCAGAAATTATTTACTGGGGAAAAAAAAAATCAACAACTTATTATAGGAAACAGGAGAGATAAAATCAAGGTGCTCACTCTTGGTTAGATCACGAGATGACATAACTCAGTATTGCTACAGCCAAGAACCAATACTGTATATTTGAACAGACTTTCTTTACGTTAGCTGCCAGTCATGTTTAAGATGTTTCATATAAGCATAATTCTTGGCTAAAGAGTAACCAAACTCATTTCTAAGAATTTGCTACACAACTCTAGTTCCAGTGACTGAGGCTTCAGACTGGTGTATTATGCTTTAGATTAGCATAGTATACCACAAGTATAATAGAGTTATCCTTTTGACCAATTTGGTTTTCTTTGTCTTTATGCTAGGGATTCCTTTAATAACTAGATTGTTAGTTTCCTTTCACTCAAAACATACCTTCCTTTTACTTTTTCCTGTCCCATTAACTGACTCAGAATGTGTAAGTGTGAGAGTTTTGCTTTGAATTCCAACCCAGAATTTCTCTAGATCTTGAACAACAGTTGCACTGGAGAGAGAACAAAATAACCATTATTTTTCTATCAATCAATATGATTTCAATATAAAATACCAATGAACTCTCTTCCCTCCCCTGCCCCCAGCCAAGAAAATCCACTGTTTTGATTTTAAGAGTATACAGTCCAAAATTGAAAAGAACATCACCATTTCCCAGAAAGCTTGGCTTTCCCAGTTACTATGTTATCATCCAGCACTATTTTGAAGATAAATAAAACAGATGCTGAGAAGGAACAGAATGGTCACTATTTGAAGAAGCATTGACTCCATTGAGGCTTATCAGCTCAAATGTCCATAACAATTGTCACACCTCTTTCCTGCTCTGACAAGCTCTATGATGGTGAATTGATTTTCATGGCATTAATGAGAGGAAATGATTGTGGTTTTAAGTTGTGTTCTTTTGCCCCTTTTTGTTTTCCTCAAGATTTAATGAAGCAAGGCCCCTATTGTAAATCTGTGCTTCAAACAGTATTGAGATCAAATATTTAGATATTTCCAATTACATCAAACATGCATTTTTGTAGATCAGGTGATATTTTTACAAGCATCAGATCTGCAAGAAAAGTAGATCTGAACACAGGATAAATTTGTCTTCTGTTTGCAAAAATTAGTTCATGGGTTGTAAACTTAAATTTATCTTACAAGCATTTACATCAAACTACTGTTCTGCTGTTCAAAATGAAAAAAGTTTTAACTAATTAGTTCGAACTTCACTTATTCACTCAGTTATATTCATATTGCTACCCCTGTAATTAAAGAGACCAAAGTGTGAAAACTGGTTACTCAAAGATCCATTAATAACACTGTGCTTAATGGAATTATTTACATATATTAACATCTGTAGGACAGTATTTATTTTATATTATTATAATAATTGATAATATTTATGGAAATATAAATATGTTTATTATTATACCTTAAAATGGAAAAATGTTTTGAGAGTAGCCCTGAGGAGAAAGACTTGGGGGTGCTGATGAGAAGCTCAACATGACCTGCCAGTGCGCATTTGCAGCTCAGAAAGCCAACTGTATCCTGGTCTGCATCAAAAAGACCATGAGTAGCAGGTTGAAGGAGCTGATCCTGCCCCTCTGCTCTCATGAGACCTCACTTGGAGTATTGTGTGCAGTTCTGGGGCCACAAGAGGGAGATCAGAGGAGGCCACAAAGATGCTCTAAGAGCTGGAGCACCTCTCCTGGGAATACAGGCTGAAAGAGTTCAGGTTGTTCACTTCAGGTGAAGAGAAGTCTCCAGGGAGACCTTAGAGCAGCTCCAGTGCCCAAAGGGGGCCTACAAGGATGCTGGAGAAGGATTTTTGACAGGGCCTGTAGGGACAGGACAAAGAGGAATGGCTTTAACCTGCCAGCGTGGGGATTGAGATGAGCTCTTAGGCAGAAGTTCTTCCCTGTGAGGGCACTGAGACCCTGGCACCAGCTGCCCAGAGAAGCTGTGGCCGGCCCATCCCTGGCAATGTTCAAGGCCAGGTTGGAAGGGGCTTGGAGCAACCTGCTCTAGTGGAAGGTGTCCCTGCCCATGGCAGGGGGTTAGAACTGGATGAGCATTAGGGGTTTTCAACCCAAACCATTCCATGATTCTATGATTTTATGTTATTCAATGGACACAGTGGGAAGTTACGACAAACTATGAAAAACCCACAACTGTGGCAGGACAAGAACATCAGCAAGAGCAACACAGACCTATGTCAAAATAGTCCATAGAAATAAAATTTAAAATTTCAAGAAAAAAAAAAAAGAAAAAATATAAACAATTATTTACATAAATTGAAGATCTTTAACACCATGGGGAGCAATCCATGTTGTTGTAACTTTCTGTTTCACATCTGAATTGGCATGACTTACTGCTGAATTCTGCAATTAAAAACAAATACATATAATTATATAACATACAAAAGTGACATTTTTGTCTCTTGAGGTAACTGATGTCCTCCTAAAAAGTGCCACATAGATTCTATGAGATTCATTCCACATGCAGAAGATACATGTATTTCTCATGCAAGCCTAAGTTTTTAAACTCTATTAATGAAATAACTTTGCTACAAAAAATGTTCACTACTTCTGTCAATTATGATTAAAGTATTTAAAAGGAAACTAAGATCAAGTAAGCATTCCAAAGACTGAACACGTACCGTCGTGTTATGACACTCCATGCCTTTAGTGTTTGGATCTGTAATTTTAAACGTACCAACAGGAACATCTCCATCTATTTCTCGAGCTTGTAGATTAAATCCTCTAAAACCAACATCTTGAAGTGCTTCCAGAGTCACTGTGAAAATAGACATTTTGAGAAATTTAAGTTTCACACACAACTAAAAGCTCTTAAATTTTGTTTCACAACTGATTTCCCTCACTGCAAAGCACAAGACTGCATGTAGAGAAAGTGCTTTAAAAATTGTTCAGCTTTTAAAAATGTTGGGATTTACGACAAGTTTTACTAATAATCAGGGAAATGGCAAGAAAGAAAAAGTAAGAAATTTGGAGAGGCATTTCTGTTTAAAGTAACATGAAATATCTGATTTAGTGACAATTTTAGAAGTACTCTTGCCCTACTAAATGACTACAACTGTCTTACTAATCTCATTTGCTCCACATGCGTACTCCGAATATAAGCCAATGGCCCTGCTGATCAAAAGGTTATTTATTTTCTGTCTAATTAGGCCTATGGAGTCAAAATAACTACAGAGAATTACATTTCTTTCCACATCTGTTTGAACAGAAAAGATTAACTTTTGCCTAATGCTGAATTACAAACCCCCCTTTTTTTTTTATGTGCTATAACTGGAAAAGGAGGAACCAGAGAGTTTGGCTCTCATTTTCTCTAATAAATATGAAAAATTAGTGATTATGAGCTTCTCAATTTGACTCAAATTTTGTTACTGAAGAAGCTCAGAAAACTGGAAGAGAACAGTTTGTGCATATCCCAATTAAAAGTAAATTTAAAGAGGTGTAACCAAATTTTTTAGGATCTATCATAAACTCGCTCTGCTAATGCCAGTATTAAACACTTTCGCAAATACAATCAGAATAACAGGTTTATGCCCAAATCTATGTGTATTCACTAAAAATAAGGACAGATAAACTAGGAATGGCACAGAAGTCAAGGCAAGGCTCAATCATTCCTTGACAATAACACCTCCATAATTAGCCTTCCAATTTGTCATCAAATTTCAGTCCTAATTCACCAATTTTTCACAGGAGGGATGACATCAAACACTTGGACACTGTTAAATCAAGCAAAAATGCAACTGCAAAAGTGTTGGTACATGACATGCCACAGGTGAAACTGCAATGAACTCAACTGGAGGGTAACAATGCAGATCCCTGAGACCAGGTACTGGACACTTTACAATCTGAAGCAATGAAAAGTAGTGCTAAAGCAAGAAAGGCATGGTTAAAAGAAAAAGGGGGAGAAGAAAGGTTATGAACATTTGGGATTCAGTATTTTTGTCATGGTAAATCCGATACAAAATCACAGAAGGGTCTGTCTATACTTAAATGCATCCATTCAACATTTTGCTGGCAATGCTCTTTAAAAAAATAGCTACCAAAGAGTCCACCCATCCTTGTAGGATCTATTCACGTTTTTCCAAGAATGGAAGCTGCAATAGGACACTTCTCCATTCTCCTCCCTACATACCACCCTCTGTGGAAGCACATCCATGCTACGGGGCTTAGGTAAAACAGAATGTGAACTAGGCAATAGCATTAATGAATAATGCTCTTTTTCAGCTACTGAGATTGAAGAATAGATATGTGACAGGTTACAAGTCCCACTTCCATGCTTCTAGCAAATGGCTAGAAAAAGCAGCATTCACAAGCCACTTAGAGTGTGATAGCAGCATGAGATGGCATCATAGTGTGGAGGAACAAGGCTGTCAGGGTGTTCCTTCCAGAGAGTAATTTGGGATTAAGAAGATAAATAGGTTGGTTTAAGTCACAATAGATCCACCTCCTGCAGTATGATAAAATCTGGGATGCAGCTCTTAGAAGTATGACTCAAAATGTCTCACTCTTGAGTTGTCTTATACTGCACCCTGAGATTTTATTTTCCTGTAAGATGACAGCATGTGAGCATCTACTGAGTAGGATCCCTTTGTATTGCAGAGGCCTGACACAACAGCAAATACTCATATACAAAGTTGAAGAGCAACTAATTATTAGTCCGGTTTGGCCAGTCATCATCCCATTTCATTTTAACTTTGTCACAAAAATTAAAGCATAAAGTTAAAATACATTTATTAGCCAAGGAAGATAAAAAAGAGATATACATGTATATATATATATAAAAAGGATAAAATGTATATACAAATATATACATATATATATATAGAAAACATTTAAAGAAAATTAGTATCTCTGGTATAGATGAATGAGATTCAAATAAAAAAATAAATGGAACTAAACTGAGAGGGAAATTTGAGAATTTTGGTGACAAAGGGGAATTCTGGGAGAGAGAGCTAAAAATGCAGATTATTTACCTTGGACTTCGTTTCCTGGCTCAAAGTTATCAAAAGATACAGCAATAATATAGGGTGGTGCAGACGTCTGTGGGACAGCTTCATAGTTTGGTAACAGAGAATCACAGTCAATTGAAGTATTTGTCTGTGGAAAACCAAGGGTTCCGGGCAAAAATATCCCACAGAACAAAAAAACGAAGCTGCAGTGTCTCCTCATCTGTGAAATAAAAAGGCAATATAGATTAAAGTGACTTCTTTTGAGTAGTTGCCAAACAGCTGCTTTTCTCCAGGGTAGGAAACAGAACAAGACTATAGAGCTGGGCTTTCATTGCATTCATGTTTTTTGAAGAAAATAAGTTAAACTAAACTGCCTATATACACTGGTAGAGCAGTGCAACATATGACACGAGTATTTCCATTTGAAAATACAATCTCTCCTTACACACATGCCAGCAATCCATGAACAGCCCTGTCTGCTGCATTATGGCTTTAGACTAGAAAAGGCTTTAAACAAAAGTCCTCCTTGTTAAACCAGCAGATTTAGCTCAGCTCCTTTGTTATTCAAGAGCTAAGACACAACCCTTGGTCTCTCAGACTGCTTTCTGTAGCTCTAACCATGATTAGCATGGTCTCTTTTGACTGCTTTGCCAACTCTCACTTCCAAGAGACAACCAAGAAATCTATTGTTAAACGCCCCAGAGAACTCTGAGAAGTTTTTCAAGCTATTTTTTTCCTGAAGGACTTAACAAGACTTCTGCAAAGTCCTTTGGAACTTCTAAACAAGTTAAAACTACTAAATTGTTGTGCATGCTTCCTATAGGATAAGAATATTATGCCCAGCACAGAAATTCACAGAAATAACTAAGAGGCAGAATTGAAATCCAGTCTTCAAGGACTGTCAGTGGAAAGAAAATGTATTTTCTTAAATGAATTATAAATTCACTTGTAGCACTGACATTGATAGTAAACTGTTTTCAGGAAAGAAAGGAAACATTTCCCAGCAGGATTCTCAGGTGTCTAATGCCAGATTTTCTGGCCCATTCTCAAAGTCTAAACATTCAACCATGGCACCACAAAATTTGTCAGGTCATTACATCTTATGACTATCATCACTGTTCCAGCTACAAAAAGGCTGATACAACTGTTAAATCACAAGAAGAACTTAGTATATATTTGATGCTGTCCGCTACAGGGTTGCCTTGTGCCATACAATAAACTGTAACAGAAAGAATGGAGATACTGACTTGAGATTTTTTTAAGTTTTACAAACACAAGAGATATGTTCAGTTTGTATCATCAACCTGTGTATCTTCATTTGCACATGAATGTGGAAGACCATTTGGTTTTGTATGTGCTAATGAATTAAGTAACAGGAGCATTTGGAAGCAGCAGGGAAAGCTTCAGAACACAATTCCAAACACCCATATACTTAACTCTGAACTTCAGTAGCTTTTTAAAAAGCCTCATGAGTCAATAGATAATAAAAGAGGTGACTGTGAAGTGCTGAAAGATTTCCTATAGGAAGATGGACGTTTGCATGGTGTCACAACCCGTAAGAGCAGCAATCAGGATACATATTCCATGTTACCATGTCTTTAAAGCAGAGGGAGACTATCCCTCCCAAAAGCGCCATGAAATTGTCACTTCAATGGGATCCTGGGCAGCATCATGTTTTGGTATCAGTGTGCTGGGTGCGGTTGTCCCATCTCTTGTGACGATTTGGACATGGCCCGCCTCTAATTAAACTTTAAATACAGCATGTAGGTGCTATTATAGTGACAGATGTGGTAAACAGTGATTTAATATGAACCAGTCTACGTGTTGTTGAAATCTCTGTCTGACTCATGGAGAGGTGGAAGAAAAAACTGTTCCTAATTAGATGTTCTATTTCAAAGCACAGAGTCCTTAGCACTAGTTCAGCTAGGACTGGAAAATTGTCTGTAGCTACACTCCGCCATGAAAGGAAAGCAGTCTGAAACCTCCTTTCCTCTTTTTCTGACTAGAAGAGAGCACAACAAGTTGAAACAGAGCCGAGATGCCTTCTCCATGCATCAGCTCTCTGACTTAACAGTTCCAGAGCTTTCCTAAGAGGCTCAACATGCCATCCTTTGGAAGCAGGTTTTAGATGAGGAAGAGGGAGAGAGCAGCATCTTACAAAATTCCAAGTCCAGACTTGAGGCAGGAGCAGAAAATAATTCCCATGGACCCTGAGTTCCAATACATATTCAATGCAATCATGTTATGTTGCATCACAAGTTGACCTTTTCTTCATGGAAAATGTAAAGAAATTTAAAGTAAATATTTATAAAATAGAAGCACAGGGAATTTTGTCAACTAAATATCATTTGCAAGCTTCTAATTGGATATAATTGTGAAAAAATTACTTTCTTCTCAATTCCTTTATCTAACGTATTCTAATTATTTTTATCACAGATACAATCCCTTCCTCCTCAGAGCCTACGTAGCCCTTATCTTTGCAGTACCTGAGCTGCTACCTTAAATATCCACTTCCACATTTAGTCTACTATGACTTGAGGCCAACAATTAAATCCCCAGGTGCTAGTTACTTAGCTACAGCATTCAAAGTCTAGTGGACTTGGGAAGAGGTACTTTGGTGGCTTGCTTCTCCAGAGCCTTAGGCAAATTTCTGAATAGAGACAAAAGTTGTTTTAAAAGCCTTTAAATATAGAGCATTTAATATGATAAACACCTTTCTGTAATTTGAAAAAGCATAGTCCTGGCATGCCCATCCTGCCAACAGTCCTGTAGACCCCTTTCTAATCCCATCCTTTATGAGTATTTTCCTCTCTTTTCTTCTCCTAGATGCTCTTGATGAGCCACAGACCTCCTCCTTAGCCTTGGAGAACAAGGACCAGCAGTTAGTGTGCACCCATTCACCACATCCCCACCAACACACCTTCTCTCCGTGCGGGCACCTCCAGTCCCTCGGTGGTCAGCGTGGAGGAGCTGCAGCCTGGCAGTGCTGGTGGCCCAGCAAGATGAGAGGGAGGAGGTGGAAGGCTCAGCCAATCCGGGGCGAGGCGGGGAGCTGGTGTGGCCAATCAGGGCCGGCCATGCTCCTGCCCTGGAAATGAGGACAGCAGAGGTGGGACCGCGCTGCCCAGATGGGGCGAGGACAACACACGCCGCACTCCTCATGGGTGAGTCATGCCCCTCCGACCTCTAACTCTAACTCTTACCTGGCACGGGGAAGGCTTCTCCAGGGTGATAGCCTCAACTGCTGTGTTGATTACAGCCACAGAAGTACGCTACACAAAACACTTACTAACATTTCATGAGTGGCTCCCCTAAAGTGTTCTACACTGGTTGGTTTAACTTGACCTCGGAGTAACTCTGAGAGTATCTAGGAGGTGCTCTGCTGCTTTTTTTTTCACTTTTCTATGCTTTTCTTACACCTGGAAAAGACATGGACAATTCCGATCATGTATTGGAACAGGCTGCCCAGGGAAGTGCTGGAGTCACCATCCCTGCAACTGTTCACACGCTGTGGAGAGGAGGCCTCAGTGCCATAGGTTAGTGGTGGCCTTGGCAGGGCTGGGAACGGTTGGACTGGATGATCTTTTACAGTCTACTTGATTCTATGATTCTACAAATACCACCAAGCATTTTCTCAGAGCAAAGAGTTATTGAGGCTGTTTCATTTCATGTACCTTGTGGGAAGAGCCGGAAGTTATTTTATTTGATCTGCATTAAAAACTAACTTATTTTTTCTTTTCAGAAGCATTTTCACAGGGTCTCTGCTGAAGACTGGGAGAAGCCTGAAAGCTGGGTGACATAGAGGATAGAATATTTTCAGCTGGAAGAGACATACAATCATCAAGTCCATCTGCCTGATCATTTCAGGGCTAAGGCCATTGTACAAATGCCTCTTAAATGCTGCCAGGCCTGGGGCATTGACCACATTCCAGTGTTTGACCACCCTCATGCTGAGGTGAAACTTCTTGTATTTTAGTTTATGGCCATTGCTCCTCGTCCTGTCACAGGATACAAGGGAGGAGAGCTCAGCACCTCTCTCCCCACTTCCCCTCCTCAGGAAGCGGTAGAGAGCAATGAGGTTGCCCCTCAGCTTCCTTTTCTCTACATTAGACAAGCTCACAGTCCTTAGCTGCTCTTCATAGGACTTTCCTTCCAGCCCTTTCATCAGCTTTCTTGCCCTCCTCTGGATTCAAGGACCTTAACAATATGACAGACATTTCCATGTAACCAGTGAATACCAGGAAATCTATGAAGCAAAGACTTTTCACAAGAAATTTCTTCAACTTCTTGATGGTCGTGCATTAAAATTACAATTCAAAACGCTGATAGTATTTTACAAACGGTCTCTATTTTTAATATTTAGTGTATTTAACTAACTGTATTCCTTTTCAGTTAATTATGTTTAATTAATGAGGAGCATTTTATTTACATTATTCCATTATGAAAGACATTACTTCCTATCTGCTACTATCCACTGGGGAAGAGATTGTAATCTGCCTTCTCTTACTGTACCACCAAACTAACCATTGATACCAATATTATAAATAGCAATGAAAGTGCATGTACACACCACAAATACAACAGCTTACTGACAACACCATCAAATACGTGACATAGGAAAGTAATGGCAACTGACTGCCCTAGAAACACATAAACAAATGCACATATGCAAGACCTCCTTCACTACCATCTAGGAGATACTAATAGGTCACCAGAGGGATCAGAACTATTACTCCAGGCTACTCAGAGCAGCAATCAGTACTCCATGAATATTTGGTTTGAAACATACACAAATGTCAGGCAATGAACTGCTGTAATCTTGGTAATATCATGGTTATAAAGAACCATAGATAAGGCAAGCAAGATGATTATGCTGGTTGTAACACTAATAAAATACTATACTGAATAAGCTGGTAAAGACTCAGACCATTAGTTTACAATGTGAGAGTTGTAAACCTGCTGCCCCAGCTCTTACACAATACACTGTTTGTGGTTTATTTCAAAGGAACAGTATTTCCACTGAAACAAACCTAGGGCACTGATTCAGTTTTAATTTACCTGCTCTCCAGAACTGCCAATAAAAAGAAGTCTTTTCAGTTCTCCACACCTGAAAGGACAATTTGGAGATCACAAATTAACTACTGACTGAACTAGTGGTGAATTCCTGACTCTGGTGAAACCATGATTACAAAGTTTGCTACGTACTGAAACTACTGTGCCAGAGTAGATCAACTCAATGCTGGAAGCACATGGGCTTCCCTGGTGCTTGGAATGCCTTTGTGCATATTCTTGTGGGAATCTTAGCTTTTTTATTTTATTATTTTTTAAGATACCTGAACGTATAGTTGCCCATATAGAGTTTGTTGGTCTTTCTTTAAAGTACACACATTAGACTTGTGCCACCAATTCATTTCATGAACAAGCCAGGAGGCCAGAGTTTAGAACGTTGAAAGAAAGGGGATCCCTCCTGTAAAGCATACACAGAGGACAATGGGGAAGCCAGCCTGCTACTCACCTAAGCAAAAGAGCATCTGCTTGAATAAAGGACTGGAAATGCTGGTGGAGTTTTCTAGAAACATTTTGCTTCTACTAAAAGCTCTTCAAACCAAATCGGATCAAACAGCCTGTTTCTTTTTTCCTCACTGACATCAGGAGGTCCAACTGCCTTCATGACCCTCAACAACCTTCAGCCTGCTCTCTGCAGCTTCCGAGCCAAAGATTCTTTTCAATCTGGTACATTGCCACTGGAAATGCAAGAAAGCATAACAGTGCTTCAGTTAATGTCAACATAAACAAGGTAAAAGATGTGAGGGCTCTTTTCATCAGGGTCTGGTATCCTAATCAAACTGCTTTGATGCTTCCAGTAAACATCACCCCTGGGCCTTTGTGGGAGAATTGACAGACTATTTGCTTGGATACCTCAGGTGTGCTGGGAGACAATGAATGATAATCCAGTCACCATCAGAAATCATTTTCAGAGACAATGTGCAAAAGAAGTGGGTTTATGGATAAGAAGAGGTGAGTTTATAATGATACACATCTTTTGTTGAGTACTCCAAACTGACTTCATGTAACAATACAAGTGAGTGGGAAGGGAGAGAAAGAAACTTTATTCCTTCCGAACACTATTTTCCATTGTGCTGACAAAGAAAACAGTTATTACTGAGCATCATTGCCTCCTCTTCATGCCAGCTGCCTTCCCAAACTCTCTCAGTCCTTGTCTTTGCTTCCTTCTTGCTCAAAGAGGGAATGTCAAGAAAAATTCCTCTATATCTTAAAAACAAAATTTGCATTCCTGATGCTTACTCTTACAATCACAAGAAATATCCACAAGAGATACTCCTGGAAGATCCTACATTGCATCTCCAAATGAAAGCGGTTTGCTTACTGTTCATTATTAGTACTATTAAGCGGATGTTATCGCTGCTGCAATCCTCCAACATACTCTCTGTAACTTGAAAGTACTCAACTGAGGTTATTTTGAAACACATTCTAGTCTAAATTTAGTGGTGAGAATCCTTACTAGGCTGTGTGAATTGTATCATAATGATTATGAAGACATATATTTATTTACTTTTCCTTCAAAACCAGTATTTCTTCTGCCTTATACTAGTGTGTCAATATTTATATCCTATTTCCTAGGCCTTTAAGTATTACATTTTTTATTTGTAAGGGAACATTATACTTCTTGCTTTCAATAATTATATTGCCTTCTTAAAAATACACCAACATATAATACAGCAGAATGACTTACTGCTCAAAACAGCTCTAGCTGTAACTGAGTATAGTGCTGTTCTTCAGAAAAATTTGACTGCATTAAAATAGTGCATTGTAAGTGCCAACTAAAATTTACACGTATGTTCCTCTATTAAGGAAATATATTACATGTACACTGAATAAACATGTAACTGGTAATTCAGCAAACTTACATTTTTACTGTGAAAAAAGATACAAAAATGATCCTTTCTCACATATTAAAAACTTTCAACTCCTTGTTGTCTTTCATTTTTTGTCTTTGCTCATGTTAGTGCTCTTGTCTTATCTAAACCCTGCCAAAAGTAGTCTAAGTCTGGTACTCTATAAATAACAATGGTCCACACCCCGAAAGCCCTAGTTAGGTGATGTCACTGGGAGCCTAATGAGAATTAGTAAGCAAAAAATAAAAGGTTTGACTTGACTACAAAAGAGTAGAAAGGGAGTGAACAAATGGATTATTTCTACTGAACCTTTTCTGCCATAGTAGATGAGGGTGAAAAAGATTGTGCATAGCTTATCAATGCCATAGTCTTATGTCCTGCTCAGGAGAAACACCTGACATGGACAGCACACAAAACAGCAATGACACGTGAACATTGCACCATCTTATCTCATGCATTGTGCAAGCTAACAAACAGTATTGTCCTATGTGCTTTAAGGCGAGTGCTTGGGTGTGGCTGCAAACACAGGCAATACTTCATATAAGCCACTGTGACTACCATTTGTTAGTGACTTACCAGACTCCATGGGCATCATTAAGCAAATGTAAACATCTGTTCATAGGATAGAAGACACTGTAGAAGAGGGATCCCACTACTGAGATTCGCAGTCTAAAAGAAAACAGAAGCCGTAAGATTAACAATCAAAATTCACCCTTTTCACAGTCACAGAGAAGCTAAATGATCTCTTAAACATACATCCTACTGGTATTACTGACAGGCTGAGAACACTAGGGCTGTTCAGCCTGGAGAAGAGAAGCTGCTTGGAGACCTCAGAGCAGCTTCCAGTGTCTGAAAGGGGCTATAAGGAAGCTGGAGAGGGACTCTTCATCAGGGACTGTAGTGGCAGGACAAGGGGTGACGGGTTCAAACTGAAACAGGGGAAGTTCAAGTTGGATCTAAGGCAGAAGCTCTTCCCTGTGAGGGTGCTGAGGTGCTGGCACAGGGTGCCCAAAGAAGCTGTGGCTGCCCCATCTCTGGCAGTGTTCAAAGACAGGTTGGACAGAGCCTTGGGTGACATGGTCTAGTGTGAGGTTGGAACTTAAGGTCCTTTCCAACCCAAGCAATTCTAGGATTCTATGATTCTAAAATTCTCTTTGTATGTAATTTGCATCTTTGGATCCAGAAGACTTCAAGCATAGTTGAAATAGATTTGCAGGTTATTTCTAAGTTCCTGTGGCCTAAAGAATTCACCTGGATAGTGGAGCTAATGCAATGCATATATTGCTTAATTCATTAGCTAGGGTTCATTAATGTAAGTTTAGCTTTAGAGCTCCTACCAACCTGCCATTATTGGGTCAAAAGTATCATAGGTGCATGATACAAAACACTGACTGGTATAAATTCACATTGTTGATTGAGTCTCATGAATTCAAAGATGTTGACTGCTTAGGCTGAGTGAGTTTTGGCTAATTTGAGAGAAATGCTGTTGCATATCCATAACTGATATCCTGTGTGATGAGAAAATGCATACATTTGGTACTAATAAGCACAGAACTGCAGCTTGTAAAAGTTTCTTTCAATCTCCTGGCCTAAAGAAAGATGCTTGCACTAATGGACATTCCTTTAGATTTCAGAATCAACTTAAACACTTGGGATCCACTTCCTGGAAGCTGTAACCCAAGGAGGTTTATCACTTACCTTTACGTCAATCTATACAGAAGTTCCTAGGTAAGAGAATGGGACTTCAGCTTTGGGGGGAGGGTTGGGGGTATTTCAGGTTTATCATTTATAGAAGCCAAAAGCAGCCATCATAGAATGTGCACAACTACTTGAATACAAGAGCATAAAGGCGGCAAAGGAAAAAGGGATAGTATGATGGGCTTGTGTGGTTACTGATAATATCAGATTCCTCAGCAACAGCCAATTAACAATGTATTTTCCAAGACATGATCAACAAGGTGTTTGAGATTGTACAGGTTTCCAGCAATAACTAATCACATTTTCACTGCATCTTTTCTGTTTGTCTCTGAACACACCTGGCAAACAGTAATGAAGTAATCCCCACAGCTCCTTGTAAGGCAGGGAAGTACTATTATTTGTACCTAATTCTGCAGATGAGGAAGCCAAGTCACAGAGGGATTAAGTGACTCGGCCAAGGTCATATAGAAAGTCTGCTACCACTCGCGGTATGCGTCAGTCCTTGTCAGCACTCAGTGACACTCCCTGAAGAGTTCATTCAACCCCTTTCTCTGGGTAGGACAGCATCTTTAAGATTTCATAAGTATCATCTTCCACCCTAACCTTGACTGGAAGAAGAAACTTCATCAGCCCAGGTCAGAGTCAGGCTGAGCATGATCCCTACTTAATGACTTTCCTGATGTTTCATTTAGGACTCATGATTATCTTCAAGATTCTACTTTGTTTTCATCCCTGCCAGGAATTCCTCCTCATGGACGTCTCTAACTTAAAACTATGTAGCTAGGCAGGATAATAGCGTACAAATAGACCAAGAATATATATCTGCAGTAATTATTTTCAAAGATATATACATATTTCTCTCAGAACACGCGCAGGGCACAAATTTCCCAATTTCTACTCCTGCATGAAAAAACCCTACCTTCCTTCTCTACACAATATAAATCAACTCCAAGTTTCACACAATTCATGTCATACTATGTGTGTATATATATACACATACAGACAAATCACAAATGGCAGAATACCTCCTGTATAGACACTTGTACTACAGCTGGAAATCTGTAAGCATACAATCCTTACAGTAAAAAATAGAATAATCTTAAAAAACTAGAACTCACGTGCTAAAGTATTTCACTTTTACACTAACTTTCCAACTAAAATTTCTGATATATTTTCATGTGTAACCATTTATGTGATGTATTTCACATATTATTTCACTGGGTGTTTGTGTATCAGAACAGTTTGTGTACTAAGTTTGAGTGATGTCTTTGGGTGGTGAAAAACTTAAGGGCACATCATGTCCTTTCCTTATTGCTGGTAAAGCAGAAACATGACCCTCATCTTTAATCTTCAGTTGCTCAAACTTTCCTTTAATTGAAGAAATGTCTTCACAGCATCTTGACTTGATTGTTTTGTTCCTGAATTTGAACAAACACCCTGAATCTGTTGTTTTGAAGTTCTATTTTGTGCACATAGCAATAGAATTTGTATTTTTTTTATCGTTTAATAGTTTAACAGCTTGCTAAGTTAAATACTCTGAAATTTCACAAGAGCCTGATGGCACCAATACCTTTTGTAATTTAGTCTACTTTTAACTTCTTATACAACTATAATTTACATTTCACATGCATCTTGGGGAACAGTCTTTCCACTGAATGCTGGTCTTTTTGTAAGCTCAACATGGCAGACAACAAACAGAGCAACAAACTCTGTGAAGTAAGAGAATAGTATGAATTTGTGGAGACTGGTTAACCCACTAGGGGAAGTGAGCTGTGTTGGATGAGGAAAGACAGAAATATTACTCCTTTATCTGTGTTAATCTGCAAAGTGAGAAACTGGGCATATCCCATGAGTCAGCAATTGAATAAGAGCCTCTTCATATGCAGCAAATGAATTAACATGGATACATATACGGGTCACAGAAGTGATCAGCGCCTTTCTCACATGCTGGGGAAGAGGAAACACCACCATCATCCCCTGTGACCCACACAGCAAACACTGCGTTTTGCTCAGTATAAACAGAAATGATGACATTCGGCCACAGACAAATCAAGCAGCCCAAGAATGAATCAGTATGTTCAAGCCTCCAGACCAGATTAACAGCTGTTTCTTCTGTGCTGGTCATACTGGATTTTGGGTGCTGCATCAAACTGCTGAAATCCCCCTTACCCTCCCTCACCCTCTTCAAAGTCAGGGCTAGGATTCTTGCATTTTTATAACCTGTCTCTACTTAAAAGCAACCCTATGCCAATAATAGCTCAATTTCTTCATTAAATTAATAGTAAAGAAGCAGAGCTGTTTTTATGGTTTTTGTGTTTTGTGGGTTTTTTTGTTGTTGGTTCAGGTTGGGTTGTTTGTTTGTTGGGGTTTTTTAACTGATCACCCACCTTTTCAGTTCATACATTAGTAGTGCTGCTCCAAATGCAGGTAGTACCTTTTCTTTGGGGACAGAGTCAGTTTGTAACCAAAAAAATAGGCTGGGGAAGCTGCCATTCCTTGCACTGTCACAAATTTCCTGTGTGACTCTAACAAGTCATTAATCTGCATGTGCTTCATCTAGAAAATAGGATAATGCTGGTTAACTATTTCATTGGGAGACTTAATGGTTATGAAATGTGCTGAGCTCCTTGGATGGAAGGAAGCTGCTGTCAGTGTAAACAGTAATAGCATGATTATGCTTGGTGGGAAGGTTTTAGGAGAGTCACTTTGTCACATCAATATCACAATTCTGCATTACACAGACAAGCCTGGCTAATCAAGTGAGTCACCAAGAAGTCCGTGGTTTACTTCCCTTGTGCTATCTATGCATGCTATAAGGACCCCAAAGTCAAGATTAATTGGTAAGTCTTCATAGGATGACACAGAATCACAGAATCCTTTTTCTAGTCTTAGAATCTAACTGCAAGCATCAGCCTACAAAAAGTTTAGAAACATGCCTATGGGCTTTCAATTCTGCTACAGACTAGTGCATCCCACCATGTGATAGATCAGAGTCATAGACAGTAGCACAGATGTTAGCTTCTTGTTGATTTTTCCTCTGATATTCTAGCAAACAATGAGTCTTGAACTGACTGGCATTCACATACTCTCAGATGGGAATGCAACTACAGCTTCTGAAAGCATATGTGAAAAAGAAATAAGAAAATTAATGAATTTGGTCAGTGGGAACCACAGATGTTTAGAATCTCTAGCAAAAGCCACATAACCTTTTCTGGAACTACTGTATGCATGTAGGTACCTACTGTTAGACACACATACTCAGCAGTTCGAACTTCCCAAAGTCTCACCTCTCTCCAGTGTCCTGTCCTGCCCTCTCTCTCCTTCTCATCAATATTTCCTGATTTTGGTTTTGTTTTATATTCCTTTAATTGAGAAAAGGCCATGACATCAAATACCCTTCCATACGGCTTTTGGACAGTGTAACATGAAAAATGTCATGACTATCTCCTACGGCCTCAATCAATTCACGCTGACAAATTACTGGTAACTTATTTTGAGGCAACAACTTCAAGCTGTTGTTCTGTTACCACCATAGCAATCCTCATTTAATTTTTGATAAAGGAGTTAATATTAGTTACCTAAATCCTCTGTGATGTTTTAGTGCTGGTAAAATGTCAATGGACGTGTGTTGTTTTCAAATTAAAAGGTTACCTGAAGTAAACATATCTGATTATATAAATTATTTGCAAGTACCTAATACCCCATTACTGATACCTTAACAAGTTCTTGATATCCACAGCCAGTACCTTGACTAAACGAAACGAACAAGCCACCTCTTCACTTGAAAAAGGAACTTAATCAGGTGTTCACTTTCACCAAATGCATGTTACTAAATGACAAGGAATTAGAACAGTGTTATGTACTAGTGAAAACAGCATACAAGAGGCAGAGAAAGCTATTCCTGTATCACTGTCTACATAACACATTTTCAAAGTGAAGGCATGGCTTTCATGGTATTACTAGGAATGTTGTTACAACCATAGCAGAAATAAAGCCTTCTGATGGGGTTGGCACTAGAAACTGCTTCTATCTATCTAATCCATTCAATTGGCAACGCATGGAGTTCCACCACCAAATGACTTGCTTCATGTCAGCCCTACTAAAACAAGACCAAGTGGCCAGAATACACAGTATGGTTCAACAGGTTAAAATATTTGTTCTACAACCAGCACCTAGGGACATACACATGAGAGAATCAGCCAGAGTCCTAAAAAGAATAAAAAATTACCATTTACTACAGCAGTTTTAAAAAACTCAATCACAAATGAGTGTTGAAATGGAAACTTGTAACACAGGACCCCTGTGGTTGTTCCTGCTTGGCACTACTGACTAAGGCAAATCTTGCTAGTAGCACTACACTGAGTAGATGACAAACTATGAATTATGATGTGAAGGTTACAAATTAGATGTAGGAGTATGTGAATGGACCGCTCCTGTTCTCTTACTGTTTTCTGCCTGATTCTGTGCTCTTGTAAACCTTCGCAACAAGAATAATTTTAATATCTATGCATTCTAAAGGCTCTTGCAAGACAAACCATAGCAGATATAGTACAAGAGACGATATTAAACCTCCAAAAACTCTTGGATGAACTTTACTCCAAATTTTAAACTAAGAAGGATTCACCTGTTTTGCAGATTACTGAAAAATAGATGTACTCTGATAAGGCCTATATTCAACACCTAAAAATGATCATCCATTAAAGCTGGGGCTTTCAAGTATGTGGTTATACTCCAGATTCTGTGGGTTTGAAATTAAATCAGGACATCTAAGTCCCAAATATTTGCTTTCTGCAAAAGGAATGAAGTAACTACACTGTGTAAGCTGACATCACAGACAGGTCTGTACAAATCTACACTTGCTTGTAACAACACAGAGATTTACAGCTGAGAATGAGCCCTACTTTCAACTCAGAAGGCAGTGTCTGCCAGCAGAACCTATCGCTCAGTGGAGAAAAATGTGAGCTTGGCATGACTAAAGTAGGCATTAGAAGATGTACAGCTGGGAGTGGATAAACTGGATTGGGCAACGTTGAGAGTATTAAAATTTGGCCTATTTCTTCTACTGAAATATGCTCACTGAAGGACTGTGCAGGGACAAGGTGCCATGGAGTTGGTATGCAAACAACGGTGAAAATACACCATTCCAAAAGAAGTGTCAGGAAGAAGAATGTGTGTAACAAATTCATGCAAATTCAGGAACATGTGAAGAGGCATTTAAAACACTAAAGGAAGAAGTTAGAGATTACTTTTTCCCACTGAATTTTGCTCCTGATATGCATTTAGGCTGAGAAAGTAGGGGCTTATACTGAGAAAGTTGGGGCTTAGGCTGAGAAAGTTGGGGCTGTTCAGCCTGGAGAAGAGAAGGCTGTGTGGAGACCTCATAGCAGCCTTCCAGTATCTGAAGGGGGCCTACAGGGATGCTGGGATGGGACTCTTCATCAGGGACTGTAGCGACAGGACAAGGGGTAATGGGTTAAAACTTTAACAGGGGAAGTTTAGATTGGATATAAGGAGGAAATTCTTTCCTGTTAGGCTGGTGAGGCACTGGAATCGGTTGCCCAGGGAGGTTGTGAGTGCTCCATCCCTGGCAGTGTTCAAGGCCAGGTTGGACAAAGCCTCGGGTGGGATGGTTTAGTGTGAGGTGTCCCTGCCCATGGCAGGGGGGTTGGAACTAGATGATCTTGAGGTCCTTTCCAACCCTAACTATTCTATGATTCTATGATATATGGGTGGGCAAAAAGGATATAATATGTGTCTCATGCCTATCTCAAAATCCCCAGTTGCTTCTTTCCATCTCATTTGAACTGTGTGAAATGAGAAAGGACATACTACCCCATGCAGCTACATAAACTACTGTGCAAAGACTTCAATTGCATAAAATCTTGTGCCTTGCTAAGAAGGTAGGAGCATATAATGGTTGAAATGAGCAAGGTAAAAAGGAATAGAGGAAGCCAGAGAAGCAAGTCCTCCACTGGACTGAATCCCAGCAGTAAGAATGGTAAACTCTACAGAATTCCCAGTTTGTTTTCAAAAGTTCAGCTCTGAGTGAGCCTGAAGTAGCTCTAAAGGACTGAGAAGGATACTGACAAGTACCTTCAAGTCAGCTCTTTCCCATTTGGTAAGAACAGTGCCAGGCTTTTGAAAGTCAGGAGCTTGCTATTTTCTCCCAGTGTAACTCCCCCCACCCCCAGCGTGGACAGTTACAAGAGCAGGTCTTAGATAACCAACAAAATGATCAATGGCCTAGCCATTCATTCTGAATGAAATTTGCTCCTTTTCCTCTATCAATATTAAATGTTTAATGGGTAACTATAGGAAATTTATCATTTCAGAGCATAAAAATTAGCTTTCATTCCAATTCATATTTGCAATGTATGGTGTTAAGTTTAGAGTAGAAAACTTTCTTTGTAATTCATATATTTTAGAAACCTCAAATTGCAATGTTTATGTGGTTAGCTGCAAGGTACCTAACGTTTTATACATTTATAATTTATACTTTGCAAGTGTTTAAGTGTCTTTTAATTGTAGAGGGCCACTTTGTTGGAAGGGTGCAACCCAAAGTTTAAGGGCTGACAGTGACCTGTGTGGTGATGACATGGAGCCATAGGGAACTGGGATATCCCTTAATTTATGATGATGCTGGCTGAGGCACATCACACAGTTTTCTGGCCTCTTTATTAATGGTAACCTCAATTCTCATTCCCTCGCTACAGAAACATAAGCTAGTTAGGATACACATGTTCCTAAGTATGCTGTGGCAGCTTCATGCAAATCAAGTGGAAAGGAGGAATAAAAAAACACAACAGAAAATCTGGGCAAATTCATTTGAAGGCATGCAACTTCATGGGTTTTGCAAAAGAAAAGAATTAATTTTTATTAGAGCAACACAGTATTGGCAATTCTTGTCATATATGCACTGTCAATATGCATAATGCATATGTCAATAATGCATTTATTTAGGGCCAGAAGAAAAGTGACCACATCGGAGTATCAGCTTTCTTTTTTCACTGTAGTTATGCCCCCCCCAAAAGTAATTGAAAACATAATTTGTATTTTAAGTACTGATTATATTTCAAACCTCATAGTTTGTGCAGTTAAATTTGCAATGCTGGATCTAATCACAGTGCTTTTGTTTTTCTAGCTAAAGAGGAGACTCTTCTCCTGTAGAACTACCTTACTCCAAAAATAAGATTAGGGCAATGGTTTTGGCTTAGAATGTTAGGCATGATACAGCTCTTTATCTGCAATGCTGCTTGTGGAAATGAGAAACCAGACTTCTTGTAAGTTGTTAAGAGAGACCTTTCATTCCTTAGAACTGCTACTCTATATAAGAAATGCTAGTAATAGCAAATTAGAGCAGCATTTTCCACTTACCCCTAAAGCAGAAAGCGTATGTTCAAACGCCTTCAAGACACAAACTTCTAGGTAGGTTCAGAACATTTTGACCCTCTTCTTGTCTATCAGAAATCTAGTGCAATAAAGCTTTTTGAACTTTTGGGTAATACAAGACCTAGAGAGTCTACACAGGCTGCAGCATTGCTAAGCTGGACATTTTTCACTACAGTGAAAAGTCTGGAACAGGGTGCATCTGGGAGTTTATTACTGCAATATAGGAGCAGGCTCAGCCCTCAGAGTCCTAAAGAAATACTGGTCCATTATGACTGTGAATTTGTACCTAAGCAAACACGAATGGCGAGTAACAACTGTGAGACAGATAGTCTCTGAAGGCACAAAAAGAGCAAAAAGATGGGAGATGGATGAATCTATGTAAGTCTCAGTCTCCAGTATTTAGCAACCACAGCAACCTAGAAATTAAAATAGAAAGTGTAGCATTAGTGGCACTGATTCCAACTAGCCATAGCTATTTATTTTGAGAGAGAATATACAAAGAGGAGGGAGAGATTTGAGAGGGAGTGCTCTGTGTTTCACCATATCCTGTTTTGAACAGTTTCATTAGGCTTACCCTACAATTAATTTTAGGAACAATCTTGCAGCAGCCTAAGGATACCTGCTCTTTCCTGGCTCTGCGCTCCAGAAGCTTGCACTCAGCTGGTGATACTTCTAGACCACAAACCTTTTCCAAGCTCGTCAACAGTCAATAAAGCAACTTATTTGCTGCATTCCAAAGTTCTAGATGATAGCTTTAGTCTTGAATTGTTCTGCTAGGGACTTAGTAACAAGCCTTAGCGATCTGAGTTACTTCCTACTTAGTGACCTATGACCTACTGATATTATTTTGGAGCTTAGAGTGAGAAACAAATGAAACCTATAAATAAATTGTTTGTTTTACATGCAGAAAGAGAGTGGGTCCAACAAAACTGAAGTGCTAACAAAGACTGAAAACTGAAAGCACAGCATATAGTGTATGTATGAGGGCCTAAGATAATTTTCGTTAACAAAATTAAAACTCATAATGAGCACATTCAGTATATTGAAAAGACTAGAAGCAAAATTCTAAATACAATTCTAAATTCAAAATTCTAAATTCTATTTCTTAGAATACTTTTTTCCTAACAAAAATATTTCTAAAAAATAATGAAAAGTTGAATAGAATGTGAGAGAAAATGTAACCGAGGTGAAGTTTCAAGTAGCTGTTTTTTCTGGTACTGGATAAAACCAGGTTCCTAAAAATGAAGTTTTGGAACCAGTAACAGCAGTGTCACTGATAGTACAGCAATGGTAATTATCCTCCCCACTTGCAAGCATATCAAAATGATACCTAGTGTTATGAAAGTAGGAGGGTGTCTGCTTCAATCTATCTGCTAATCTAAACGAAGGACCCTTCTTTGCTCAGAAATGTGACAGGAGAGGTGTGGATACACTTATATATGCAAAGACAACTATTTACTTATATGGCCTGGGAAACAAGAAGTTAGGTGTGACAGGCTTGAGCAATGCCTATTATCACTTCTGCAGATAGCTTGCTACACTGAAATCAGGCCCGCAATAATTACTTCCAAGGGCTTGACTGGGTGGCATTGCATCAGAACTCCATTCTCAACTTTACACCTGAACCATTTTTGCAATTCTGAAACAGATTCATCCCAAAGCACTTGACAGCTAATACGATGACAGGAGATGCACTTTCAGAAAATGCTGAGGAAGAACACAAATGACACAGGAAGAGGCAGGTGGCACTGAGCAGTGGCACTGCACATGGGATGCTTATTCATAGAACCGAAGAATGGTTTGGGATGGAAAGGACTTTAAGAACATACAGTTTCAACCCCCTGCCATAAGCAGGGACACCTCACACCAGACCATGTCACCCAAGGCTCTGTCCAACCTGGCCTTGAACACTGCAATGGATGGAGCATTTACCACTTCTTCAGGCAACCTGTGCCAGCGCCTCATCACCCTGAACATATTCTATATTGATAAATTCTGAGAAGTCTGATGCATACCAATATCTGATCATGCTTACTTTGGTAACTGAGAACAATGATAATTGATTCATCTCCATTTATTCATCTTTCTGGAAGCAGCACAAGAATAAACTTGCTGGGTGGCTCAACCATTTAATGTGGGTTAAGATTTCGCAATGACTTGGATGTGAGCTATTTTCATGTTTTAGGTACGAGTACATCTTAACTAAAACAAGATTTACTTATACAAAGTACTTATATACTTCTAGACTACCCAACAAAATGTTATTATGCAAGAAATCATATACTGGCACTAATTGACATATTTTTAAAACCGAAGTATAAAATGGTCATTCAGGAAATATAATTTCTACCTGTATCTTCACCAAGCATTCATAAGGCAAGCATAACTTCATAGAATCATGGAATAGTTAGGGTTGGAAAGGACGTTACAGGCTTTTGTTTTGGCTGCAATAGGAACCCCAGAGGAAAGAATACAGTTTTGTTAGGGCCTTCTTTCTCAGAGAGGTATTCCATTCTCACTACAGTAACAATGACATTTTAGAGAAAAATACAGAAACAAAATCACAATTACAACAGAGTAGTTCAAGAAAGAGCATCCAGAAGAGGTCTACTCATACATTAGGGATTTGGGGAACAACGCTATCATTGTTACCTGGTTACTTCTGATAAATCAGTTATGCTTCATTGTTTTAAATTAAATGATCACCAATAGAATCTTTATCCTTATAAATCAAGGAGATTCATAAAGGTGTACCTCCTCCTAAAAGCATCAGTAGCTTAACTTGATCTTAATTCAATAAGAATTCAGTAAAGAGCTATTGATAATTGCAGTAGAAAGAATGTGGATGTGATCACCTAACACCACTCCTTGTCTCTCCTCTCCTGAGAATCCCTGAAAATTGCAATCTCCATTTTGACACCCTGCCTGCCTCCATCGGATGAAGGAAATATGTTTGGTAAATTTGACTCCAGATTTAAAAGTCCAAATACCAAAGACTGAGCAAAAACATGTTGAAAAATGTGTCTAACAAACCCAACAAATGTGTCACTGTCAAGTGATACTTCTGTCAAAAATAAATAAGATTTTAATGATCCAAGATAGAATCTGAGAATGTGAACTGAAACCCAGAATAGACCACAAATTAGGACAGTTATCAGGCTCAGGGAGTTGTCCTAAGCAAAATGTGTCTGGACCGATAGTAATGCTGCATTTCAGACTAGAAGTATACTTTCACATCACTCCTCCAGCACTTGTCTTCTTTATTTTAGCAAAATCTATCTTATTCCTCTTTTTTTAAGGTCCTTTACAGTTCTCATCCTAGTGCATCTAGCCTGGGCAATAACTATACTGCGTCCCATTCCGCCTGATCCACAAGGTCCTTATTTATGCTGAGTCAGCATCTCTTTTTTGTAACCGAGGCACAGAGTGAAAGATTTCTCTCTTGTTTCTTTGCAGAAGGCTATTGATGAGCTACAGTGAGCGGGTAACATGGAGATGCTGCATGTGTCTATTGGACTAAGTTCCTACTAGATTGACTCATTTAAAGAGGTTTTGATTTCAGTGGTTAAGGAACTGACATTTTCAACCACTGAGACTTTAAATTTGTTAAAATGAAAGGACACCTATTAAATAAATTTTAAAAAATTGTGTCTGATCAGAGGTAGTAAGCTTCCTGGAGGTAAGGGTCATGACTGCTGTGTCATCATACTCAGCACATGAACACCTTCTTGGGCCTTCTAGATATTGCTTTAATAGAGTAGATAGAATTAATATGGAAGGTGAAAGAGAAGCCCACAAAGAAACTCTTTAACTACGGCCTTACTTTGTACAATCAGCTGATCTTTATTGTTTAATATCCAAAGGTCTCTTCCAGATGTGCCAGGACTGGAATGTGTGCCTTGGCACTCAGGACTTCTCAGTCAGCCAGAGTCTAGCCAGTTCCAAAGGTATTCCCTGACTGTTTCCCAAGCCCTTCCTTTCACTCTGCATAGCAGTGAGAAGTCATGGCAGGATGTGCTCTCATGATGCTATGTCACAGTGGCTGGGGTTTCACTTTCAGCAGATAACACTATAAGGAATACTCAGGTAACAATTTCAGAATTTTTAACATTTTTTCATGGTAAATTTGAAAAGTACTATAAGAAAAAAAATCAACTTACTTTCTGTAGACAGTTCCCCAGACCTGGAACAATGTCTTCCACGTTGTTTCAAAATGCTAAGCATGAATCATATCTGAAACAAAGAGAAGTGTTGTATATTTAGTATGCCTGTGTTTTCAGGCACATCTATATTCTCCAATCAGTTTGACTGGGATGGACAGTTAATGCCTACCAACATTACCCCCACATTGTCCACCAATTCACCCACAAAAGGAAAGCATCTTACTAGCATTCCCATTGCATGGCAATAGATAGAAGTGCAGTAACATATAAAATTGGTAATGGATAAAGCTTCAGAACAGCTAATATATCATACACACTTTAGTAGGGCAGGTAGCTAAAGTGTCTGTTTTGCAAAGTCTACTCATTACAGATAGCATAAACAGAAGGACCTAAAGGCTGGAGACAAAACATTCCTACTGAGGCCTCATAACCTTTTGCTTTTTGACCTTAGTTTTTTTTTTCCTTCACTCTTAATCCCTTTCCTACAACATCACCGACTCCTCCATCAGACAGAACATGGTCTTCCTGTGCAAGCTGTCGCTTATTCCGACTTCCTGGCTTGCAAAGACACTTTATAAACTTTCATGTTCTTCTGGCAAAGCTTTCAATCCTGACAAGGCTTGATTGACAAGCCTTGGAATATCCAAAATTCTCCATCCTGTAGACCAAGCCAGAGACGATGTAAGTTTTACTAGACTATGGAATCTATGTTTTCTCAAGTACTTGACAGTCAGGTACTGAATGACATGCCAACAGATGTGATTTCCTAAATGAAGTCACAACATGAGAATACACACAATTCCTAGTATTTTGAGGAGAAGAATCTGCTTTGGAGGACAGTGAGAATGGAGCAGAACAAAGAAGTCCAATTCCTACGATTGCTTCATTATCACATAACCTTGTGTAGAAGGGGCACACAAAGACCTGAGCATAGTGCAGAAGTGAACTGAAGACAGCAGAGCAACAAAGAGCTCCAAAGGGCTGAGGGACAGGCATGTAAACAGAGGCTGTTGACAGGGAAGCCTGACTCACAGGGTACCCTTCTGTGGAACTGAAGAAAGGAGTCCCTGTTGTGTAAACAGTCCATTCAGTTCACAGGACGGGTGAAGTGCAAGTGCTCTGTACATTGGACAAGCACAGTTGCCCTCAAGACAACACCGTTTTCTGTAACAAATAACCTTCACACTAGTAGTATTCCTTTCCATATCCTAGTTATGAAAATGCTTTGAGCTCAGAGTTTACTTAATTACAAATACCTAGCTAGTTAACTAAGGCAAAGATCATTTGTTTTTGAAGTGGTCACTCTTGTCCTGCCATCTAATTGTCCCCTCGTCTCTTGCTATAACTCATGATGTTAAACCTAAACATAGGATTATCACCTTTTGGAGGCAGAGGCCAAGTATTATGTCTTTGAAGCACAATGAATCCTAATTAGGTATAATCAATAATAATTATAGTTAGGTAATGGAAAATGGGGAGGTGAGGAAAAGGAAATGGCTGAGCTCGTAATAATTACTTTGTATTAGGAGTGATAGGGAAAACTAGTGTGAGAAGCTGGCCACCCAAGGAAACAGATACCTATTTGTTTGGGTTTTTCTTGGAGCCGAAATAGCCAAATTAAAGTGTACGAGGTGTCACATTAACTATGACATAAATAAGACATATTTAACAAACTCTGGAAGTGAAGCTATACTTTCTTTCTACTTGAGGTACACGTATCTCTGAGCGTTTTGCTGTGGTAACCTCTTTGGAATGCAGCAATTATCACCTACGTGGCAAATTGGAAGTGTTACATTCCTCTGTTTGTAATCCACTCCTCCATTTAGCCAGAGGACAGGGAGGGGAAGGAGGTGACTACAGGAGGGAACAGTCACAGCCACAGAGTATTCTACTGCAAGGGCAAAGAAGCACTAGGCATTAACCTCACAATGTAAGATTTAGAAGCCCTTCATATGGAGCGTGAAAGCCCTGTATATCCATCACATACAATATAATTTGGAAATAAACCGAAAATTGAGCTCCCTGATAGTTCTGATCAAATGCTTCATGCTCCTGCTGACCATCAAACTCTGCCATTCCCAGAAACGTTGCTCAGTGCTACCTTGCTAGCACAAGAGTTGTTTCTTTTGGTTGTTTTCTGACAGACTCATGATACCTTCATGCTACAGCGATTTGTTGCTTTCTAATCCAACAAGTTACACTACAAGTCTGTAATGGTATCAGCATAGATAAATATACACATATGTAAACACATAAATATTAGCATGTACCAGCATAATTTCAGGACTCGAGTTTTACAAGAAAAATACTGTTTTATCTCCCAAATATTTGTGGTTAAAGGCAGAGTCTCTGAATGTGTATGTACTTTAAAGGAAGAAAAAGTAGTGCTGCACAGGCATAGGCTGCTTAAGTTATTTTAAGAACTGCTGTGTTATTCTCAACAAGATGAAAAAGCAGCAAAAATTTCACACATTCTAGTGTTCTTCCTAGTCCAGTTAAAACCAAACAAGGAAAACCCAAACACCACCGCTCCAAACACATAGATCACAGTCTTTTGGTTGCAGCTCCACAACCTTATGCAATCTCCAAGAATAACTACAAGTGCTCTTAGTTCTCTACCTAATTTGACACCTGTATTTTAATAACCATAAAAAAAGTCCATGCTTTCTCAGCTGTCATTATTAATGTTGGCCCATACCCAGTTCTTCCGCTAACAAAGTGGTACTCATGCTAACTTTAAAAAGCTGTCTTAACTTTCCACATTGCATGAATTCCTGCTCCTGCCACAACCTGTACTTATATTAATGCTAAACACAGCACTTTGAAGACCCAAAAATACTCGATTCAGTTGTGAGTAGGTGTAAGATGATGTAATGTTTTGTAGCTATTATTGATGAAGATAAATGGTAGTAAGATGGTGATGAATCCTTTTAGTAGTAAGTAGCGTAAATCCGGCTTTTTACAGCATTACTGGATTGTACTCTGAGTTCAGGTCACAGGTCACTTCTGGTCGTCAGTGGGGCTTTTTTTTTATGATGGTTCCACAGAGGACCTGCAGACCACCAAGGCTGTTGTTGGCAGCTATGCTGTCCCTCTCAGCTATGCTAGACCTGTAGTGACTGGGTATACAAAATGCCAGGTAATAAGTTAGTGTGTGACATGCCTGGCAAATAGAACTTTTAAGTCCTCTTATTCTTCCAGCATTTTTTAGTATTTTTGCTCTGCCGTAAGAATCCTGCCCAGCCTTCTTTGGGCCATCGAAGATGATTATGATCACGTAGATTTCCTGCTCATGAGGACTGGCACATTAATTTTCTTGAGTTCCTCCAATCTGATGTTTCGTCTATTAAATGGGTTCCTTACAGAACATATTCTTTTCGCAATAAATGTAAATGCAATGATAATAGATAACCATCCTTATGGAGAAGTATTAATTTACTACAATCTGTTAATTTAAAGACTTTAAAGCTTAGTATGATATTATCCACAGTACGAAAGACAGACTATTTGTTAACATCTTATTACCCTCTCACAAAAGAATAGCATCCTTGAGGCAACTGTAAATATAGAGAAACAGTGATATAAACATCCTTAGTGTTACTTTCAATTAGGCTTTGCAAGTGAAAATATTTTGGAGAGTCAGTGATTCAGCACCCTGTAGTGATCCACAAAGCACTAATGAAGAAGCTCTGCAGTAACTTATACTATCTGCTATAGCTGCATAGTCATACTATTGGTTGTACTGATGATGCATATATATGCCTTTGCAAAGGGTTAATTAAACCACATCTACATCCACAGTGTAAGATATTAACTAGATACTTGAAACTACATCACTGTGCATAGTTTTTCAATGTTCAAATAAAGTAATCCAGCTGGGAATAAAGAACAAACAGAAGTGAAAAACAGCATAGGAAAAGGGAAAAAACAAAAAGAGGAGCACACCTCAAGTCAGAAGAAGTAGCTGAGGGAAAAAGTACGTCTCATAACTAGGTAACTCATAAATCCACAGGATTTAGCTGTGGAGCCGGGTACTTTCAACTTTGCATCTAAGTTCACAGAAAGACAAGCTTCATTTTTAATTTAAGGAATCTCTTATTTTTACATGTCCAACGTTTTCTCCATCAGTGTGTAAATAAAGCAAAGTCAGGAGTGTGTGATTTCCAGTAATAGTTACTGGTGGTTTTATCATAGTCTATAAATCTGTGGCCTACACATCTTAAGATCTAAATTATGGAATAATCATTCAGCCTGCATTAAAGTAATATCTAGATACAACTCTTATACATCAGTTCCTCAAATGCCACGTCATTTTCTGCACAATGCAACGTAGTGAATAACATCTCCAAAGGAAGATCAATGGATATTTGAGCTGTTTCATCATATAAAGCCATACGATGATCCAAAGAAAGACCTGTCCTGGACTTCTGGCAACCTTTGTGACACACTTCAGAACTCAATTTGGAGATCATGCTTGAAACAGAGCCCAGAATGCTGTGTACAGTTAGGTCAGAGACTAGAGCATAGGCTGTGATTTCCTGATGGCTAAACATGATATGATGTGACAGATAGGAGAGCAAAGGAGCTGTAAATTGTAGGAAATAAGTATTTATCACGAACTAAGAAACTATAGGTAGCGCCATCTAAAGGCACACACACAAACTGACCTTCAGGCCTACTACAAAGTTTTGTGAGACTGGGCATGGTGTGAACGGCTGTGTAATCCCTAGCACATGTACAGTAGGATTACATATCAAGCACTTATGGAGGGTGAATCCAAGGTTTTACCAATCCTCCTGACAGTCATGATAATAGGACAGATAAGTATCTCCTGATGAGTGCCGTGCTCAGATAAATGTTAGCGTTACTGCTACACTGCGTGAGTGATCTGACAGGCAGAATTAACACTGTGTGATGGGTGGCCTGGTTTTGGCTGGAATTTTCTTCCTCGTAGCTGGCACAGTGTTGTATTTTAGTGTTTAGTCTGAGAACAGTGTTGATAACACATCCATGTTTTAGTTGTTGCTCAGTAGGGCTTGTTCAAATCAAAGACTTTTGAGTCTCTCATGCTCTGCAGTGAGTAAGGCTGGGAGGAGGCAGAGGCAGGACAGCTGACCTGAACTAGCTAGAGGGATACTCCATACCACAGCATGTCATGCCCAGTATAGAAACTGGGGGGAGTTGGCTGGGAGGGGCCAACTTTTTGTTGTTTCCCTTTTCATTATTATTATTATTAATAATAATATATTATACCTTATTTTAACTATTAAACTGTTTTTACCTCAGCCCAGTGCTTTAACCTTGGTTGTGATTCTCCCCATCCCGCTGGGGGTAGTGAGCTGCTTTTGTGTGGTGCTTAATTACTTGCTGGGCTTAAACCATGACAATGAGAAACTAATTCCTGACTTCCTGGTTTTAAATGTCTGTATTGTGCTGAATTTGACACTCTCAAGAATATGACACCCTACCAGTCACCTCCACCCATATGCTGACAAGAGGAGTGTTTTTCTGTTAACAGCACCACCACCAACAGAAGCAGCAATACTTAGAGATCATCACCAACAGAAGCAGCAATACTTAGATATCACAACCAATAGCAGCAGCAAAAACAATGGTTCTTTGCTTAGAAGCTACTTCTTGAGCCAAGCAGGAGTTCAGCTAGCAGCACTCTTGTTTTCAGTAGAAAACCATTAGTGATTAAGTGGGAAGGGCAGTGAAAATGACGGAGCAGAAACCAAAATCAAACCTTTCCTCAATGAAGTGTGTTAACCAGCTGGAACCAGCTCTCCTCCACATCTGCATGGCCTGAAGCTACCAAAAGTTCTCAGTGTACAACAGTAACAATCTTCCAGGAAAGGAAGTTTAGGTCAGAGAGACACCTACCTACTATGCAGATGTCTCTTCAGTTAATTCAAAGCAATCCTTAAATTCATAGCACTGGAAACACAAGAAACTAATGTGACTGGGGTGTACTGATTTACTGTCACAACTGTTAGCATTTCAAAGCATCCTCGTGTCTGAGTTTCATGCCAAAATTTTAATGTAATACAGAACTTAATAAAGCATTAGTACTAAAAAATGCTAAGGATGCTGTAGTATCCTTGACATCTACTGTTTTCCCCCATGTTTGGAAACATACATCAGACATATATACATGTTGAAAGAGTGTGTTTATTAGCAGCACATTGAGTATATAATTACAGCAAGTTAAACAGAGAACGCTGAGAATTAACTTTATGAGACAAAAGTTACTATTATAGTAATTATTATTATGAGTTACTTTTGTATATGACATCAAAAGACTTTTAAAACGTGACGTTCGAGCACATAAAACCTTACAGTTTGATGTAGTACTTATGTTTCCAGTGGTTTTGATGATTTCTGGGTGGAATTCACAGTAGTACTTTAGCTACACTGAAGAAGGGTGAAGTGAAGGGCAGAGACATTGAGAGTCCTGTCTAAGTGACCTCACTATAGTGAGCTGGTTGAAGAGCTAAAGACAGAGCTGACCAAATAATGCAGAATTTTGAGCAGTCAAGTGGAAAATGTTTTCTTTCAGCCTCTACAGGAGTTCTTTGCCCCCTGAGATTTCAATATGAAAAAGGATCTGTTTTTCAAAAGTGAAAAACAGGTCACAATTGGAATATGTATGGAAATGCATCCGTGGTTACAATTAGGTCCTCAAGCTGCCCTTCCCTTCTGTGGTCCAGAACTCCTAGTAAGACTACTATTTCATTCTGGTATAATATCACACAAGCGCTGTGACTGCTGATATCTGCTAGGATATATGGTGCAGCTGGGGAGACAGAAAAATAGGACATAATGTCCTTAGGATCACACATCTCACCAGGCAGTATTTCCATTTCAAGCTACACCTCAACCACCACCATCTCCTCATCCTCCATCTTCCAGGATCTGGAAATATAGCTCATTTATTTGTTGGACAGCTGTGTCCAACAAAGGGACTCTTCAATTCTTACATTATCATGGTAACAGACTACAGATTACCTTTGTTGAAGAGCCTCAGCCCATACATTAATGAACACTCCATGAAAACTTGAGAATACCCTTCTTTGTTCTTCATTCTGACTTTTTCTTGAGTCTCACACATGGATTATTTTATTTCAGGCTGAATGCTTTGTTTCCTGCTGAGCAAAACAGGAGTTTTTTAATTTGCTTACAGTATAAACACAATTAGGAAAAAAAAACCCTAAATTAACTTCTACCTAGATTAAAAAAAAAAAAAATCTATCTTTTTAAATTGTTGAAAAAGTTTCTTTGCAAAGGTTTCTCCTAAGTTGTAACCCAAGCCCATGCTTTTTGTATTCAGAATCATCTCAGAATTCATCTATTAAAGAAATAAAAGTGATTACTCAATGCAACAGTAATATAAGTAGTTTAAGCAACCTCAGTTTAATAATTTGGGAGTTTATACAGGATTAGAGAATCCAAAATGGATAGAGTTGAAGAGTTCAATACTAAAAGCTAACTTACTTGTCAGCATCTTTCTGACGAAAGGCTTTGTAGTATGAAAACAATTACAGACAGATCTCTAAGCAGTCTAACAGAATCTGTGTTAATTGCTTTTCTTTTGTATAACATGAAGGTGATGAGCCAAGACATTCTTGTACAGTTAAATCCCACAAATAACACTCACAGTAAAATGCCTGTTCTTTTTTGTAATTCCCAGAACATAATAAACCTTTGTTGTTATACTGCTGAACAGGAGGCTATTCAATTCCATTTCATCATTTTTGTTGTAGTGCTGCATCCAGCCACACAAGACACCAGAGGGGCCCCTGTCTCCTGCCTCTTCCCTTTGAAACACTCCACAGCTGAGGAAACACTCTCCTTGTCCCTCTTTGGTGTCCTCATAGAAGCCCTTCTCTTAACGATCACCACATCTCTGACTTCCCTGAAGGATTCACTAACCAGCAAGCAGCAGGTTGCTCTTCAGTCTGAAGTCAAAATCGAAGCACTGAAGCATGGCCCGAAACACAGGGATTCTGTCTCCCTAGAGATTCTCTTCCAAATAGCAACTCAGCAGCTCTCCCTCTCAACAAATATTTTAAGTGCTTTATAATTGGAACCCTGGCAAGCAGATATAGAAACACCTACCCCCTACAATTAAATAGGGCCTCTTATGGTAAATGAACTCAGGGAGAAGGATGACATTTTAACAGCAACATTCAATTTAGGACACCTAAGTCATCACTGATAACAAGTATGTGCTGAGATCTGGAAGAAAGCTTTCATTGTCTGCCTGAAGAACGCTTATCTTACCTAGTAAACTAATGAACATTCCCTTTGCAAACGTTCCAACTTTCAAGCTTCTCCAGTCAACCTTCCAGCAGCGACAGAACAAAACTTTCTAATAACCTAAGCTCAAAATGTCCAGATCCTTCATGTTTTTAAGGAATTTCTGTGCAAAGGTCAGCTTGGAAACCATAACAGAAAGAATCAGACGAACACCTGACTCCTGCTACCTTATTATCAACTGATTTTTATTTGCTGTCAATATTCTTGCAGAGAATGTTTTCTCCCATTGGATAAACCCAAAGTACATAATCCTATCAGCTTTTGGGGAACAAAGCAGTCTGTTCAGTTAGAGTCCTACAAAGGTACCTACTGTGTTTCAAAGAAAGCAAAAGCCTCTATGTATGACTATTTTAAAGAACCTGCAGTGACAATGTATCAAATCACAGCACAGGCTCCCCTCCCCTGGAACAAACAACAGTTGATAGCTTTAGTAGTCCTGATTTCTACTTTTAACTGCTGTTTCTAAAGCTGTTAAGCTGCCTAAAACCAAAATTACGGGAAGGTAAACCTGCAGTTACTCAAAGCATGGAAATTAGATTACCCTGCATTTACTTTGATCCAGCTGATAACAGCATCCGGTACTTAAATTTAACTGAGTGGTGGCTGGAGGCTTTGGGAAAAGCTCTGGAATAACCTAACTCTACCAGACGCCTGGGGAGAGACATGGAGCGCACTAGCCAGACAGACATTACAAGAGAACAGAATCACCTCTTTAAATAGGTGTCACAGTAAGTCTGATTATAGGCTTCACAAATTACAAAATTAGCTGGAAAATGTGGTGTTCCCACCCAGCTTCAGCAAGTGGAACAACTGCTAGAAAATGTGGCCTGTTAAAAGCACATAAAGCTGATGTAACTTCAATCTGAAGTCAAAATCAGAGCCCTGAAGCATGGCCCGAAACACAGGAATTCTGTCTCCCTAGAGATTCTCCTCCAAACAGCAACTCAGCTGCACACTCCGTGGTTTTGCTTTTGTCATTGTATTTTATCTAAAGCTATTCTGAGCCACTGAGTTACCATTTCATATAACTTTTCATTCTTTATTCTTACCATGTCTTAGTGCCTGAGTCCATCCCAATTCTCCCCTGCTCCTGGTATTCTTATGAAGACTTCTCCATTACTGGCTTTCATTCCTAGGCATATCAAGGATGAGGGGGTCATTAAGAACAGCCAACATGGCTTTATGAGGGGGAAGTCATGTATGACCAACCTTATAGCCTTCTATGAGGAAGTGACTAGGTGGAGGGATGATGGTAGAGCGGTAGATGTAGTTTTTCTTGATTTCAGTAAGGCATTTGATACTGTCTCCCACAGCATCCTCATAGATAAGCTAAGGAAGTGTGGGCTTGACGATCAAGTAGTGAGGTGGACTGAGAACTGGTTGAAAGGAAGAAGGCAGAGAGTTGTGGTCAATGGCGCAGAATCTAGCTGGAGGTCTGTGACTAGTGGAGTTCCTCAGGGGTCGGTGCTGGGACCAGTGCTGTTTAATATTTTCATCAATGACCTGGATGAGGGAACTGAGTGCACCATCAGCAAGTTTGCTGATGACACAAAACTGGGAGGAGTGGCTGACACACCAGAAGGCTGTGCTGCCATTCAGTGAGACCTGGACAGGCTGGAGAGTTGGGCGGGGAGAAACTTGATGAAATTTAACAAGGGCAAGTGTAGAGTCTTGCATCTGGGGAAGAACAACCCCATGTACCAGTACAGGTTGGGGGTTGACCTGCTGGAAAGTAGCGAAGGGGAAAGGGACCTGGGGGTCCTGGTGGATAGGAGGATGACCATGAGCCAGCAATGTGCTCTTGCGGCCAAGAAGGCAAATGGTATCTTAGGGTGCATTAGAAAGGGAGTGGTTAGTAGGTCAAGAGAGGTTCTCCTCCCCCTCTACTCAGCCTTGGTGAGGCCGCATCTGGAATATTGCGTCCAGTTCTGGGCCCCTCTGTTCAAGAAGGACAGGGAATTGCTTGAAGGAGTCCAGCGCAGAGCCACAAAGATGATTAAGGGAGTGGAACATCTCCCTTATGAGGAGAGGCTGAGGGAGCTGGGTCTCTTTAGCTTGGAGAAGAGGAGACTGAGGGGTGACCTCATCAATGTTTACAAATATGTAAAGGGTAGGTGTCAGGATGATGGAGCTAGGCTTTTTACAGTGATATCCAGTGATAGGACAAGGGGCAATGGGTGTAAACTAGAGCATAGGAAGTTCCACGTTAACATCAGGAAGAACTTCTTTACTGTAAGAGTGACAGAGCACTGGAACAGGTTGCCCAGGGGGGTTGTGGAGTCTCCTACCCTGGAGATATTCAAGGCCTGCCTGGACAAGTTCCTGTGTGATGTACTGTAGGTTACCCTGCTCTTGTGGGGGGGTTGGACTAGATGATCTTTTGAGGTCCCTTCCAACCCTTGGGATTCTGTGATTCTGTGATTCCTAGAGTACAGCCTTACAATAAAATACGCCTTAACTAACATCACAACAGAAATCTCAGACATATGGATTTTTTATACTCCATGAGAACAAATGCCTTCAAAGCAAACTGTGGCAACTAAATATCAGCACTACACAGTTTCTTATGAGCCCTAAATGATTCATTTTCAAGTATAGTTCCGTCATTTTGACCCTCACTGTTTGCAACTGATTGTCCTGGAAAATTGCTGTGTGCAAGTTGAATGCCATTAGAGAAACCCATGTAACAAAATACTTCAGTTCAAATCACCAGTTAGAGTGAAAGGTTGCCCAGGCAGAACTATTGCGGGTTTCATAGGATGTTTATTTGTACATAAACAAAACATACAGGAGGCAGATACAAATATGAACAATTATAGAACCATTAGATGAACTATGACACAAATAAGTGCCTAACACACACCTGGCATCACATCCTTGCATTTCCCATTCTTTAGGAGATAAATAGATTCTTTAACTTTTTAATACTGAAGTCTACTAATTAGCTGCAATTATCATAGGATCACAGAATGGTTTGGGTTGAAAAGGCCCTTAAAGCTCATCCAGTCCCAACCCCCTGCCACAGGCAGGGACACCTCACACTAGAGCAGGTTGCTCCAAGCCCCTGTGTCCAACCTGGCCTTGAACACTGCCAGGGATGGGGCAGCCACAGCTTCTCTGGGCACCCTGTGCCAGCACCTCAGCACCCTCACAGGGAAGAGCTTCTGCCTTAGATTTAACCTGAACTTCCCCTGTTTCACTTTGAACCCATCACCCCTTGTCCTATTGCTGCAGTCCCTGATGAAGAGTCCCTCTCCAGCTTCCTTGTAGCCCCCTTCAGACACTGGAAGCTGCTCTGAGGTCTCCACACAGTTTCTCTTCTCCAGGCTGAACAGCCCCAGTTGTTCTCTTTAAAACATCAAACTATCAAAGACAGATATATGTTTTCTACTCTTCCTCTACATGGGAATATGCTGCTGAAATATTTTCTAAACATTTAAAAATCCTATTTTGACCTTTGGGAACAGAGCCTTCAGCCATCAAACCACAGACAAGCGAATGTGGCCCCACAGAAACACCCAGACCTCAGAAGGAAGACCCAGAGAGCTGAATGGCCCAGCCTAGTCTTAATATGAACCTGAACTGCTATGAACATGTTAATTTTCCAGCTATGATTTAAAGGTGCATTATCCTTACCCCATCTAGCACCTCCAGCTTTCTACCGAGATGTTCACCTCCAGCCAGCCCGCAGTGCTGGCCTCCAGGTTACCATCCATTCAAGTAAGATCCTTTCTAACATGTCACCCATGATGTTTAAACCAATCATTCACATCCACAAAGTTTATATAGCTCCCTAAGTCAAAATACTACTCCAAACTGTCCTGAGGCATAATTCTGCAAGACTTCTCCACAATAGTTAGCCTACTAATGTCCTCCAATGCCTCCTCTTGCTACGACAATATAACCTCTTTAGTTTGCTACTCTTGAGGCGTTACGTGAGCAACTGTGAGCCTTACTTTTGCATTTAGAGCCAATTTTTCTTTGCATATTATTAGAGCAGGTACCATTCTCCAGGTCTAGGCTGTATTTAGAACCCTTATAGACAACGGCTGTAAGAAAATTACAAAGAAATTTAAAACACAGCTCCTGAATGTATCCCACAAAAGAATAGATCTTTCCTTTTGTAGAAAACTTCCATTTGTGATGTCACTTGCAAGAAATAGATCTCTAGGTTTTACTGAATTTTTATATGATCGTGACCCTAAAAAAACACTTAAAGAGATTTCCACTATTACCATTTAACTCCACCTTATGGCATCATGCTTTGAAATAACTGCACATGCAAGTCTGTGAGTCATAAGTGGCTGCAATTATCTTCCTTTAGAACGATTAGAAGATGCCCTCTTACATTTCCCATCACTACACAAAATTAAGCCTGGGTCTATTTGCCAGAGTCAGAGTTAGCAATATAGAACTCCATGTCTGTTAGAAAATGTAATACGGGGAACTTACCTCTACTAGTGGTTGGAGCTCAGATCACCCAACTTAAGGCCCTTGCCAGGCTGCAGCACAGTTGTTTTCCATTGTGGCCACCTTCCATTCTCATTGCAAAAGGGAGAACAGTGTCTCTGAAGTTGTACAGAGATACTGCTGCAGCACACACATAGGCGCAGAGAAGGGAAGCGCTACTGGGTCTCACAAATCACATGAACTGAGGTGAACAGTTACAGTGTTTGTCAAACAGGGTCAGTGATGCCAGCATCATTTGTGCTCAGATTAGGCAGCGGGAGCAGCACCCTGTGGGTGAAAGGCTGCAGATAGCATGGATGTAGCACAACAAGAGAAAGATTTCTGAAAGAAGCAGATTAGGGAGCATTCCAGCATGAGACGAATACACCGCTGGCCACAGGAGTGTGCAAGTGCCTACAGCAACTCAAGAGGCTACAACAGCACAGATGGCTCGTAGTGACTGACCACAACTCCGAAGGAGTCTCCGCTTTAATGCACAACTCCGAAGTAAGGAACCCGTTTTAATGCAGAACTCCGAATTAAGGAGCCCGTTTTAATGGACAACTCCGAAGTAAGGAGCCCCCATTTTAATGCACAACTCTGAAGTAAGGAGCCCCCGTTTTAATGCACAACTCCGAGGTAAGGAGCCCCCGTTTTAATGCACAACTCTGAAGTAAGGAACCCGTTTTAATGCACAGCTCCGAAGTAAGGAACCCGTTTTAATGCACAACTCCAAGGTAAGGAGCCCCCGTTTCAATGCACAACTCCGAAGCTGGAAGCCTCTGCTTTAATTCAGTGAGCTACCGCCCCCAGGCAGCTCTCACTGGCTGCAGCAGCTCTGAGGGCTGAGCTCTCCCTCACGCTGCTACATTAGGACGCCAGGTGTGTAAGCCCCGAAGCACAGCAAAGCACACACTCATGGCGAATCCCTTTTCCTTCTTACTGCTTCAAGCAAAACCGCAAGTTTTCTGTCAGCCAGGGCGAGTCTGACCGCCTCGGGCCGGGCGCGGGGCTCGCCGTGAAGAAGCACTCCCTGCCGCGGAGGAGGCAGCACCGCCATGGCGCTGGGCCACCCCTCGCACCGCTGCACACGGGCTTCTCCTCACGGCCCGGATCGCTCCGCCCTGGCTGGGCTGTGCTGCGGCCTAAGCCGGCGGGCGCTGGGCGCCGGGCCTCCAGTGAGGTACGGCTCGGGCGGCGGAGGAAGCCCTTCCTCGGGCCATGGGGTGAGCTGTCACTGGTGAGCTGCCACAAGGTCAGAGCTCAAGTGTCCGCACTGGAGGTGCTTCTCGAATAGCTGCCTGGAGCCTCTCCAGCAGGAGCCTGACCGGTCACCGCTAACACTTCCTCCATTGACTCCCGTTTAGCTGCTGGAGGTGACAGGAGCCCCCAGGGCTCGCAGCTCCCTCCAGCAGCAACTCAGCCGCTGGTCACTTCTCCATTTCCTTAACAGTTTCTCAGCAGCTGAGATTGTTTTCTTGAAGGAAATGCTTGAAAAGAGGACGAGAAAAACCCCTGATTGTATAAAGCATGCCATGAAAAGGGGTAGGTGCAAACCCCATTATATCTGCCAGTCACCTGTGCAAGGCTGGAAAGTGAAATCCCTTCGCTGCAGCCACAGGGATTTTGCACTGCGTTAATAACTGTGTATATAGCGCTTGGGCAGTACCCTTGAGGAATCTGCAGTACCACGGCTTCAAATCACACGATGACTTGCAGCCCAATCCCATGTTCCTGGTCAATCCCAGCTGGGACAGCCAACATGGACACAAGCGTTAGAATCCGTGTATAGGGTTTAAGTTAGGTTTTGCTTTGTTTTTGAATGAGTTGATAACTGTTGTTAGCATTTACTAACATTTGACCTGAGAAGTTCATTACCCCTCCAATGTGTGTAAAATGGGCAACAACTGAACAAGCAGCAACAATAATGTTTGGCTTTCTGCCCCCCCCCCCCAAATAACCACATGAAAAGGTTACTTTGTCTGAAAGAGTTTTATTTTGTGCATTTCAGAAATAAGTGAATAATGACATCTAAAATCAGGTGTTGCTGTGCTAGGCAGACACATGTAAAACTTGTCTTTCCATTTACATGACAACACGCAGCGTGGAAGGATACCTGATTTCACCTGAATTCAAGTTAATAATCTCTGAATAAATCAAGAGCTATTAACTACGAACACTGGAAACAGTCAAAATTATTTCAACCGAGAGGAAGAGAAGACGGATGTGTCATTACCATATAGATCAAGAAACACCAACTGGAACACATGGATTCACAGTTCTTACCAAGTTACTTAGCTTATTTCTAAAACACGTTTTAGTGATTATAACTTTGCATTACTGAGTTTCTGAGTGTGTAATATAAATGATACTAATGAATGAAAATACCGTTCAGGATCAGTCAACATGTCAGCTATTTTTAGGTGATAATGATTTAGGTATAGAGTTCATCTAGATGAATACGAGCCCATGAGTGTTAGATCTAACACTGCTTTCTTCCCTCTTCATTTTTAAACTGTCTCAACACAGTGTTGAACAGCTTTGTGATAAACACCACCACCCAAAAAATCCCCCAACAGTTACAACCTCAAATCTTACTTCTGTTGCTACTTAACAGCAAAGTCAACCACTAGGATACATATTTTTTCCTATTTAACTATGCTCAACAAACCAGTGCAGAAGCAACATTATAAATGGGCATGTTGAGAAGTTCCATAACACATACTTTGGTGTACACAGTGGTGATTTAGCTTTAAAATTGTGCTAGTGAATGAGAAAAAAAAAAAAAAGATCCTAGCAGTGACAAATATGCAGTCTCTATCACCAGTGCAGTTTGCAAAGCAGTGGAAGGTCATCTGGAATAACATAGGAAGGCTTTGATGATTAATTTAACACTTCTTTTTCCAATACTGAAAGAGGGTTATTGCCAATGTATACAATTAAAAATCTTTTTTGAAAGCCCTCAATAGCTCTTCCAATTTTAAAATGGTTTCATCAAGTCAGAATGATTTTTCCTGCCATATTGTTCCTGCTTTCTAAGCCATAGGAGCTATAAAAACATACCTTCAAATAACAAATGAGAAAAAATAACAAGAAAAACAGTAAAAAGCTAGTGATACACCTCAACATCATTATGAGGAATTTTGCAAGGTTCAGTAAATGGTGAAAAATACTTTATATGCCTCTTCCACAATACAAAAGTAAATCTGTGGCTGACCTTTCAGTAATGCTTTCAAACAAATGATATCTCTCGTGCACTGTGCTGAGAAAATAAAAGCTTTCCAACTCATGTACTGCAGCACTCAAACTGAGGTGCAATACAGGCCTTGCCTATTCACTCAGAAGGGACTTCAAATGCTTCCTAGCCTTTCAAAGTCTAAATACAGCCACTTCTTACAATTCATCTACGTTCAGCCTGTTAACTGGCCCTTAAGTGTATCTATCTACCTGTAACACATCTCCCAGAACAAGACAGCACACTTGCACTGTACTTAGCATATAGAAACTTTAAAATGTGGATATAGTGAGAACTTGACATGTGTTATTAGTGCATTATAATTACAACCTGTGTATATTTTTTCAGCTTGTGCTGTCTAAGATTAAGAAATGCCATTAACAGTTTTGCTGTCCCTCCCTTGTGACGTATGAAGTGTTGTCATCTTCGTTCCGTCTCCTTATTATAATAAGATGGAAAACTCACAGAATCACAGAATATCAACAGGGAGTTGAAAATTACCAGCTGCACTCCTGTCAAACACCCTTCCATGTGGGAACACTGAACTGAACTCCGTTAGGGCATACAGGCATCCAAATCTGGCAGAACATGGTTTGTATCATGTTCACTGGTGCCGTTCCCAAAGAACAGTACATAGAGGTAGGATGCTTTTTCTTATTGGTGTAATTTCAAAAGGCCGAGAAACAGTCTGTTCTCTGGTAGCCTACTGCTAACCTTTCTTCTCACTACTGTTATGTTTCCACTTGCTTCAAAAGAGCTAGGATTTTCCCAAGAATAAAGGGCCAAGATGACTATACCACTTCCATAAATTAAGCAATCAAGCACAGTGACTTCTGTATCCTTGGCCTCCACCAACACGTGTTGTATGCGCATGTACATGCTTCTTATGAATTCTTCATAGGGAAAACCAGGTTTAAGTGAAGATGATTTCCTGCACGGCCCACAGTATTTTAAATAAATGGAAAAATGGAGTAGTGTGGGATATTACCTTATTCTTGCTCAAGTTAACTTTCGAGGCAGTTTAAAAGTTTTGAAAATTTCATATATAAAAGGTTGGTTTATTACAGCATTTGTAAATTTTATTTCTGGGGTTGCTTAACGGAGTGTTCAACTGAACACATAAAAAACATCCTGTAATATAGTTCAACAGAGAGACAACAAGTTATGCCTTCATTAATGTATGGTGCCACATCACAAACCATACAAAACTCAAAGCTGTACGTTAGTGTATGCCCCTTTAAGCATGCATTTGCAAAACAGCCATTTACTCTTTATGAGACAAAAAACAAAAACAGAGCTGTGCTACTCATTTTTAGCTCAGCAAAGAGCTCCCTTTGTTACATTAAGATTTTGATTCAAAAAGTCTAAAAAAAAAAAACAAAGCTACTTTTAAGTTTGTGCATATGCTTAAACTTGCTCCTGAAGTAAAAGTTTCTGCATTAAGTGTGCACTGCAGTTTTGTTTGATTGTTGTGGCCTGATTTTCAAATACACCACCCAAGCCCCACACAGTTAGAGGCAAGGGAGCTGCTGGCCTTCAGCATCTTTGAAAGTCAGGACACAGCTTCATTGGTTGTGCAGAACAGGACATTTCCCTGCAGTATAAGCCAAGTGTTCATTTATGCCCAATAATAAGACCACAGAAGTTTGATCAAAATTAATGAACTTTTACAGGTCATAAAGTATTTCAAGGATAACCCCAATAGACCAGGCCTGAGTTTCACAGCTGAAAGGGCAATACTGTCCATTTTCATTGGTCAGCTCTGGAAGCCCTTTCCAGGATGATCTGATAAAAGAAAAAACAAACAAGTACTCTTGTTAGATTATACATTGAAATTAATACAACATTTCAGTTTAAAATAATTCAGAATATTACCTAGTAGGGATTGAAAACCATGACTAAAGGACTGTTGTACAGGCACAGTCTGTACTTTAATAACTACGATGTAGTGATTCTTCCTGCAGCTGGGAATTGTTTTTTGCAGGTGCCTCTCCTTCAAAGTAGATTCTCTGCTACTAGTAATATCTGAACTTACACTGCTGTCATGCTGCTCCTCTTTGTCATTCAGGTAGTTGTGCAGTTGGAAGAACAGGAATAACATTTGAGACAACTGAATGGTATCAAGCTACACTTGAAAGTGGATTATGGTGGATTATTTGGTACTACTACAAAACAAGACACTGGGACAAGACACTATGTAGTGCAAAAAGTTGCTTAACAAAACCCTTTTATCATGACCAGTTCTACTGAGTTACTTTTATGGATACAAATAAATGCATGTTTGAAGTACTGCAGAACAGACTGTACAGAAATCAAGGGCAGTATCTTTGTGTGTTTGTTTTCATTTGTCTCAAATCCTTAAGAATTAAAAAAATAACAGAAAAAAGGGAAAAAAAAAACAGTGTGGGGTTGGTGGTTTGGTTTGAGGGAGAACTCAAAATGCAAAGGCAGTTTTCCTGCCCTCTCAGAATATCAAGAGTATTAAGATTCTGAAATACTGTCATGCTAATTTCCTCATTTCTAACATAAGAAGTCCTAACTATACTTTGCAGCAGCTTATCTGAAACACAAGTTTCACCTCAACATGAGGAAGAACTTCTTTACGTGAGGGTGTCAGAGCCCTGGCACAGGCTGCCCAGGGGGTTGTGGAGTCTCCCTCTCTGGAGCCATCCCAGACCTGCCTGGACATGTTTCTGTGTGCCCTGCTCTGGGTGGCCCTGCCTTGGCAGGGGTTGGACTGGGTGATCTCCAGAGGGCCATGCCAACACTGATGGTTCTGTCTGATCTGCCCCAATTTTATCTGTCACTACCAGCCCGTTCATGATTTTGTTTTGCAGGTTGTTTGGAAATATGTTTTATTTTAAAAAAGAACTCACCAACTTTTTTTGTGAAATTAACTTTTTGTATGATGCTAGATCCTAATTTTTAGATAAGGTTTATTTCACCCAGTCTTTACATGGGTAAGTGTTAGTAATTTTGCAGTCTCTAAAGAGCACTAGATCTCAGCTGTACTTAAAACCTGACTTGATATCTGCAATAGCTCTTATACCAGTGAACTTTCTATGTAGAAAACAGATGCTGTTGATATTAGAGATGTGTATAGATGCAATTGGATGGTGGATACCAGTAGGCTGACTGAACACTTGGAATCTGTGTTAGTTGATGTCTTACCTTTCAAGGTGAACATAGTGTCGAGAAAGAACATTCTTAATCATAACTACAGTTTTTGCATAGATCTCTGGACCAATCAGCTTGGAAAAGTACAATTTGGCACGAAGAAAATAGCCAATTGGCCACAGCCATTCCTAAGCAAAGAACAAAGAGATGATTAGACCTGTCAGTTTTAAAAGGTAACAGCACTTCTTCTAAAGCTGAAGAAACTGGCTCTTACAGGTCCTTGATGATAATTAAAACCTCTGGCTACATTATAGTTGTCGTTGTCAAGAGCGTTATCATACACTCCACAGTAAACCATATCACTGCAAGGAAGATAAAAAAAAGAAATTACGCAAAGCCTTAAGAATAAAGATACTTAAAAAGGGAAAGCAGAAGTGACCCCAAAATTTGTTATGGCATTTATGTTTAAGGATGGGTAACTTAGGGAGGTCTCTGCCAGGTTCTGTATTTTATGTGACAATGGAATTCCAAATACAGTTTAAACTAGTAGGAAAACAGTTAAAGTCTTGGAATGACTTCGGATTAATAATTTTACCCTTGTATGCTTACTCAAACTGCAGTGCTGTTCACTGTATCATATGTAAGTATGTATCAAGATAAAAGTTCAACATCTCTTATGACACTAAATTTGACTAGCTTATTGTGTGGCATCCGAAACCACAAGTGATTGTCTACAGGAATAACATCAATTTCATGGGCTTTTAGAACAGTAAAAGAATTGTTCTGGAAATATTTGTTGGAGCCTTATTTCACAGGTATATAAGAAATAAGAAATAAGAAATACCAACCCCCTGTGTGTCAAATAATCACAACTGTCACGTTCTACAATGAACACTTATTTCTACAATACTTACTCTGGATCTAACATTAAGAAATAAGAAAAACTACCCCCATGTGTCAAGTAATTCCCATTGTCACATTCTATAATGAACACTTATCTCTACTATACTTACTCTGGATCTAAGGTTTTCATGCCTAACGGACCAAGCAGCTTTTCCTCTGCTATCTGCAGAGCTTTCCAAGCTCTCTCAGGTGTGAATAACTCAGGGGCCTAATCAAATAATAAACATTTAATGAGTAAACTCTGTGCATGCACACACGTAGGACTGTGCATACAAATGTAGAAGGGCACAAAAAGCTACAGTTTTATACTACTGAATCAACTTCTGGAGCCTACAGGTCAGAGCAAGCAAGAAGACAGAAGCCATCAATGCTTTCCTGCATTTAAAATAAGAATTAACTTGCCAAATATTATTGCTGAAGCTCTTCACAAACCCGATAAAGACAAACAACCCATGGCTTTTAGCCAGCCTGACAAGAAAAGCAGCCTCACAGATCTAATCTAAAGAGACATTCTGAATACAGCAAACACTCCAAATTGATCCTAGCTATACCCTGGACAGCAGGTTCATTTAGGCAAGTCTAGCCAAGGATGTATTTCTTAGGACATACTCCAGGACAGACAAATATTAAAAGCATGGAAAAGCTTTCAAAGTTATTCTAAGCAATAAAATGCCATGTAAATGGACCTTACCAGACAAGCTTAGTTCAATAATAAAGAGAATTTTAAGTGCAAATGCTCCCAGCCAGTGCCCCTCACTTACCACAACCATGGCTATTGTAAAGTTTGGCCTGAGTTGGTAATCACACCATGGACTTGAAGCTCCATAGCTGTCCTTATAAATGCCACGTTTGTGAACGAGATTGGGATGTTTCTCATTAGGATCTGCTGGGTTCTCAGAGACAAAGAAGAGCCTTTCAAAGTGCTCTTGGATTTTTCTGTTCCATTCATCGTATGTGATGGTCTCCTCCCTTCCTGCAAGATGTTACATACAGGGGTTAGTTTCTGAGAACAGCCACAGTGGCAACACCAGCAGTGTATGTATGTGTGTGTTTGGTTTTTACTGTTTTGCTTATTGAAGTTTTACATAAGATACCCTAACACAAGAAATGCCATAGTAGCATTGCAAAGAGTTCCTATCTAGAAGCTGAATTCTACTGCAGATGAACTCCAACACATGCATAACTTTTTTACTCAGCTAGCTAGAGCAAACAGTGTGAGGTACTGTGATCTACAGTAAATAGTAAATTAACTTTAAAATCTATACTTAACAGTGTAGTATGGTAACATGTCGGCTCTTTTATAGTCCTTGGTATACATATTCTTGCTCTTTTGGACACTTCAAAGACAGTCTCAAAACATTAGGATAAGCAGCACTTAAAAGCTTTCTCTTCATATATTTCCTATATAGTTTTAAAATAGATTCAACAGCAGAGGAATAAAATTTAAACCCAGTTACATGAGATTAGAAAAAGCAGGGAATGTCCACAAATCAAACTGAATCTGAAGAAGCTGCTTACAACTCTGGGACAAAAAAGGTAAGGCAACTCCTATAAATAACATTTCTACATCTACAGATTATAATATTGCTGTGCACTGAAATCTAAGTTGTCTTGCTCTGGCTGTGTATTTGAAGAAATCCTGAGGTGACAGGTAAGTTCATGACCTAAGAATTTGTCCTGTCTAGGACTGACAGGAAAACACATTCATAGTTTCTAAAAGAGAATAAAAGAACCAGTAAGCTAACTGCTGTCCAATATTCTCCTTCACTGAAGAGTAAGAAAGCTTTACAGGGCATGTATACTCACTTGGGCTGGGTAAGCTCAAAGTAACTCTGTAACAGAGCAGCATCCCTCTGAAACATATGGGACAGCTAAAGATACTTATGTAAAAATTCAGAGGAAATTGTATTCTGTGTTGTGAATATTGGGACAGAAAGAGTGTCTTGGACATTTTACTTGGCATTCTTGTAAAGAGTGATGCAGTCATCATAACATATACTAATCCCATCACTTGCATCCATTTTGAGAAATGTTATTAGACTCCAAGATTCCTTTGTAACCCACACCTTGATACATGGAATAAAATATTTGAAATAGAGCAGACTGTCAACTCAATCATTGGGGTTTTTTTTAGTAACAAAAGATTTTAATCATACAGGTTTTTTTCCCCCAAGTTTTCCCCCTTTTTCCCTTACACCTTCCTGAGTAGTTTGATAACCATCCCTGATGCTATATGGCCATGATTGCAGCAGTCTGGTTATTTTGATACTACAGTAAGGCAACTATGAGATGTGCTTGTTTTTACCATGTCTTTTTACAGTGACTCCACGGAATGGAAACACATTTTTCCCAGATAATTCCAGCAACCAGCGAACAGCTGACTTGCACAAGCCAACAATTTCCACAGCAGAGCCATCTCTGAAGTAATGATACAAAAAAGCCCAAGAATTAGTTTAATAGCCTCTCAAAGCAACAGGTAACTGAAAAAAATACATCTGTATCTTATTTAGACACTTCATTTCCCCCTATTCTTCTGCTATTCCCCCATTTCTCCTATGTGAGCATCCCAAAGTTCTACAGTATTGCAGTGTTATGTGAATTGCAGTGATTTGTGAATAACAGCTCCATCATCATCACTACTCATCATTTCCTAAACTGCAGTCAGACCTTTCCCACCTATGAAATGAGAATTGAAAATGAGGAGTCCTTAGACACTCCAGTCTCTCCTTGCAAGGCAGCTACTCCATCCCTTTGGGCTTTCAGTGCCCTTCTCTGTACCACCTTTATCATGCCCTTCCTGAGAGCAACACTACACGGAACACTCAAGTGTATCTCTCAGGTACAAAGTTCCACCAAGAGGCAGAATAATGTCCTCTGTCTTGTTCTGAAAACCTTTACTGATGACACCCAGTGTTACTGGGTTTTATTAGCTTTTTTGGCTGCTGCTCTACACTAAGATATGATTTCAGAAAGCCAGCAATTGATTTCCTTCCTGTGTGGTAGCTCAGTTCTGACGGCATTGTATAGGCATGGCTTAGACTATTTTTGCCCTAAATGCAAACTGTATCTTAACTTCATCCACACCGAAGCTTATCTGCCACTTTAAAGAATGCTCGGTTTTATGTGGCACTTTTGAGTTTCATGAAGGGCCAAGAATAAAAGACCCAGGCTGGGTCAATTTACTTTTGTTTAGATCAGTAGGATTCTACCCAATGAAGAAACTATGGAGGAAAGGGTGGAAAACAGGTGAGGTTTTCTATCAGCTAAGAGCAAGGAAATGAGCTTGATTTCAAACTGCCCAAGAGATTTTTTTTTTTTTTATCATATCCAGCCAATTTGAACAGATTTAAGATAATTTTATACCAGTGACTAAGAACATGTGGTTTAGAACACGAAAAAAAAAGGATCAGCCTCAAAAAAGTTGGTCCTCTGCTGTTAAAACTGTGTTCAACACATTGTTTCTCTGCTCAGCTTAGTGCGCTTTGGTAACCTGGGTAATGCTTCTGCTGTATAAGATTAGTCAAGTCAAAAATGAAGCATTAAAATAAGCACTAAATGCACCTCTTGGACTTGCCTTTTTTGTCAGATGATATTCAAATAATTACTATGTGCACAGATCTCATATTGAGTTTTACTGCCTGCTTGATGCAAAATTTCTTTCCAGCAGCATCACTGATTTAGCCTCTTTAGGGGCAGTTTCCTCAATCTCCCCCAGTTCTCAATTCAATTGCCTAACTTGTCTTCTTTCAATTCTCACCTACAGATGGCAATAGTACAGCATCAGTTTCACATCTGAAGTCAAGCAAGGATGCCTGCAGCAGTTTGTGAACACAGAATTAAAAGCTTATTTTTAACATGTTCCGTCCCAACTTCAAGAATTTAGATAGAATCATAGAATCCCAGACTGGTTTGGGTTGGAAATGACCTTAAGATCATCCAGTTCTAATCCCCTGCCACGGGTCTTGAACACGGCCAGGGATGGGGCAGCCACAGCTTCTCTGGGCACCCTGTGCCAGCACCTCAGCACCCTCACAGGAAGAGCTTCTGCTAGCTGTTGCTACAGTCCCTGATGAAGAGTCCCTTCATCACGTGGTAGGTATTTTTGAATTGTAAATGGCAAGTATTCAAACAACACAATTATCAACAGGTATCTCTTCTAGTATGCCTAATAACAAAATACTGCTAGTACTACTACTACTTGTACACAGTTTTTCCTAAACTAGATTTTTTTACTTGAATTCCAAAGTGAGCTCTCTGCAGGGAGTGAAGACCATGCTAGAAGCTGAGGGCTGCATCTGCTAAAAATGCACCTTTCATTTTACTTCAAATGAACAAAAAGAAAAAAACATTAAGAATTTAGTAGGCACGAACGGTTAGAATATTTGAGAGATCACCTCTCAGATGTGTTAATGGAAGGCACAGTAGGCCTCAAGCTGTGCCAGGGAAGGTTTAGACTGGAGATGAGGAACAACTCCTTCTCCAGAGGGTGCTCAGGCATTGGAACAGGCTGCCCAGGGCAGTGCTGGAGTCACGGTCCTGGCCAGTGTTCACACACTGTGGAGACAAGGCCCTCAGTGCCATGGGTTAGTGGTGGCCTTGGCAGGGCTGGGAATGGTTGGATTTGATGAGCTTAAAGGTCACGTCCAACCCGGTGTATTCTATGATTCTGCAGGAGAATTTAAGTTTAAAACTCCCCTCCATTCAAAGATCCTCCCTTTCCCAGCCTGGATTTCACACCTTGGAGTAGCTGGAATTCCTTTGTTGCGAGCTCTGTCGCTCTCTCCCATTTTATCCATCCAAGTGCCACAATTGAAACGGTTCCCTCCAAAGACAAAGCCAGTTTCATGGTCAACACCTGCAGTTACATTAAAACCTGCCAAGGAAGAGTATCACGTGTAAAGTCGTATTTTAAGCAAAACAAACCCCCAACTTCTCCCTCCTTCCCACTCCAAGCCTCCTAAATAAACCAAACCCCACCTCCAAACAACAGATCTGAGGTGGGTTTCTGAAGCAACTTTAACTTAAGTCAAGATTTATTTAAGGATAACTTGTACCACAACATGTAACAGTTGCTGATAATAAATGTATTTAAAGAAATATAGTTTTAGTTGCATTAAACATTCTTTGTTTTTCAGAAACATAATCAAGACCTAAACAAATATAAGCCATAACCAGCATCTTTTGAATTGTATAGCAAGTGTTCTGTTACCTTCATCTCTCATATTTTGATCTATCTGTGGACCGGCATTCCTTTCGCGGAAATTTATGCCTTCCATGTGTCGTTGCATTGCTTCCTGCATTACTTCATAGAGTGGCTGATCCTAGATGGATTACATATTGCATATGATGTGTGAAAGGCAAGATGAAAGACTAGCAGAAAGGCTGTATCTAATGTGCAAGCAAGTAGCAATTCTTAGCCTCTAGTTTGAGGATTGAAAACCCCCATCTATCATTTTCAGTAGTATCTTTGTCAAGGGCAATACATTGCATACAAATTTTAATACTTTTAACTTTCCAAGGCAAAAAGCAAAGAACTAATTTAGAAGCTCATGGAATTTTTTCTCTCCATCCCAATCCGCACACTTGTCTAATCACATGATGCAGATGTAGCAAGAAGTGCCTAAAATATGGAATTCAAATTTCACCATAAACACCAGATTTAACACAACTATACATTCCTAATGAAATACTTATATCAGAAGGGATCTTTACCACAGTGCCTGCACGCTGAGGAGAAGAGTCATCTGTTGGATACATCCGAGAAACAGGACACCTGAGAATGTCTAATCCGTTTGGCACAATTGTACAGTAGTCCTGGATACACTGAAGCCACCACCATACAGCATCTCGACAGTTGTACCTTGCATGTGTCCCCTGGCCAAGCAGATTGGGAATGAGACCATGTCTTAAAGTCCCACCAAATGCTAAAATGATGTTTCTAAAACAAAACAAAAACACAGTCTTGACTAAGTTACTTTCAAGGCCTTTACTGGACCGAGTACTAAGTACAAAGCATACAAGTTTTTAGCAAGGTGGGTCAAGGAGACACACGGGATCTTAAAGAGAGATGCCAGAAGTTTGCTGGTGAAAGCTACACGTTATTTCATTTGGCATTACTTCTTTTACAATAAAACCTCTGTTCCCTAACAATTCCCCAACATGCATGCATTCGAGTCAGTCTGTGTAAAACATACAACATCCGCTGATATGACAAAGCTAGTTTGCTTTTTCACAGCTAACACTATAGAATCTAAATCTAAACCCCACCAAGGTCACAGGGAAGGATTTTATTGACATTGTTTACCCTGGAATTCATTCTGATGGGGGTTTGGGGTGGAATGGGGATGGAGGGCAGGAGTAGATGGGGATTTCCTATTAAGATACAAAGAGATGATGGCAACTGAAGTTACGAGAAGTTTCATTTGAGAACCCTTGCACATACCTTGTGGAAAACATGAATTCCATCTAGCTTTAGAAGGGAATATAAACATACTAGTAGACTGCAGACCTTACTGCATGAGAAGGGTAATAGTTATCATAGAATCCCAGACTGGTTTGGGTTGGAAGGGACCTTAAAGTTCACCCAGTTCCAACCCTCTGCCATGGGCAGGGACACCTCACACCAGACCATGGCACCCAAGGCTCTGTCCAGCCTGGCCTTGAACACTGCCAGGGATGGAGCATTTACCACTTTTGTGGGCAGCCTGTGCCAAACGTACAAAAGTATGAACAAATGCCAACTTAAACCAATCAGTTTAAGCCAATATTTATGTTTGTATCTCTGTCCAAATTAAATATTAACAAAGTATCAAATCAGTGCAACAATGGTGCAGGTACACGTGAAACACAGTGGCTTTGTTTAAGGATAAGCAGTAGTATTATAGGAATTAGAACTCCTGTAATCTATACAGAACATTGGCTTCATGGTGATAAACAAGCAAGAGAAAGTCATTTAAGTAGTATTTAATTCCACTTAGGGAGAGCTCCCAAATCCATCCAGGGCCATACTGCACATAAACTGCTTCTAACCTCCTGTGTGTCGTCTCAGACTTTGAGACCAGCCATTTTCCTAACTGCAAACCCAGGAAGAACTGAGTCGAAGCCAGTCTTACCTTGCTTCTAGATAGCGCCCAGTAACCAGCATTAGACCTCTCAGTGCAATAAAGGTATCCCTTCCCCAGGAACGAAAAATTCCAGAGGAAAAGTGAGGTAAACCTAAACAGAAAGGTCATTGTTCATCTCATTTGTTGATACAGCAGAAATCTCCACGCACACACGTACATACAAAATAACCACAAGTAAGAATATATTCACATTTATCATGATTTTTCTAGATGAAAATATTGAAACAATCTCCCCAACCAAGTTCTTGATAGAATCAAATAAAACCTCACTTCAGAACATCTGCTAGAATTTCAAGACCATGCAACAGAAATTCTCACCTCAGGAAGAGTCCCATTTTAATTAAGTCACTCTGTAACTTAACCAAGTGGCCACCCTTTTAATTACAGGAGCAGAAAGAAAACTAACAACCAAAAAGCCAGAACTATGTGAAGATTTACACTGCTTTGCCAGGAGAGTTACTGCAGGAGGGCCATGAATCTCGGTAGTACAAAGGGGACAAGACTGGAGCGCTGTGAATTTGTTCAGACCAAAACTGTTCTCAGCCAGTATAAAAGGAATCCTGCTTCTCTTTACCATCGGCTTCTAGACTACATCTTATTGCAGACTTATAATATCTAACTTATGATTCTGACTGACACAGCTTAAGAAGTACAACAGGAGGGTCCATCCTTGTGTTTACTTCCATTTATTAACCTGAAAGTTTAACTTACTGGACAAAATATTCCACTTAGTGAAGTCTCAAACCAGCAGCCTCTGGTGCATGCTTGACAGAACAACATTTTAACTTCCCTCACCTACTTGTCCAAAGTATTTGCTAACACTCAAATTCTCCCTCCACACTTGTGGATTTTACAGTACATGACAAGAACACTTGAGAATGACAATCCATGTACAAGTTCAAAATCTCAGACACAACTACCAGTGAGTATGTGAAGGGAATATGTAAACTCAAACCCTTTGGTGTAATTAATCTTCACGACCAGTTTAAGGGAACACTGTGCCTCTTTCCTGCTAGGTAACACTAAAGCAGGCAGATGGAATGTAACTAAAACCCAGAAACTAGCACCAGTAAAATTCCATGACAGATGGCAGAAAGGAGGAAATAAACACCCCATTGACACAGATGCCACAGACTCTGGGGATGTGAAAAGTTTCTGTGGTTGCAGAAAAGGAATGGGCCAGCCCAGAACAAAACCGAATTCATTCTAGGCCACTAAACACAGAAGATAATACTTTGGACATTGGAAAGTGACCAGTTCAAAGATGGCAAAATGCTGGCTGAACATTTGGAGCTATAAACACTATTTGCTGACTGCTTTTATGCTCTATCCTTTTGGAGAGTTTCAGATCAAGCGTTTTGCTCTGCTAAAGGTTCTTTTTCTCTGAGAACTTGTGAAAAATAAATTCACCCTTGTACTTCATTACAATTCAGTTTTTAAATCCATGTTTAAAGGAAGATAAACTAAAGCCTATCACACAAGTCTATTTATCTCAAGCAAGTCTCCTAGAAAGAGAGAACACACTTATGGATCTCCATATATGATAAAGAAAGGTATTTCTATCTACATGCACTACTGGATGGTCGCACACAAAGTTGTGGTCAATGGCTCAATATCCGGCTGGAGACCGGTAACGAGTGGTGTCCCTCAGGGATCGGTGTTGGAACCGGTCTTGTTTAACATCTTTGTCAGTGACATGGGCAGTGGGACTGAGTGTGCCCTTAGCAAGTTTGGCGATGACACCAAGCTGTGTGGTTCGGTTGATATGTTGGAGGGAAGGGATGCCATCCAGAGGGACCTCAACACACTTGTGAGGTGGGCTGATGCCGACCTTATGAAGTTCAACCATGCCAAGTGCAAGGTCCTACACCTGGGTCGGAGCAATCCACGCACAGCTACAGGTTAAGTGGAGAAGAGATTCAGAGCAACCCTGTGGAGAAGAACTTGGGGGTGCTGGTTGATGAGAAAATGAACATGAGCTGGCTTCAGTGCGCGCTTGCAGCCCAGAAAGCCAACCATATCCTCTGCTGCATCGAAAGGAGCGTGACCAGCAGGATGAAGGAGGTGATCCTGCCCCTCTATTCTGCTCTCGTGAGACCTCACTTGGAGTATTGTGTGCAGTTCTGGTGTCCTCAACGTAAAAAGGACATGGAACTGTTGGAACAAGTCCAGAGGAGGCCACGAGGATGATCAGGGGACTGGAGCACCTCCCGTATGAAGACAGGCTGAGGAAGCTGGGGCTGTTCAGCCTGGAGAAGAGAAGGCTGCATGGAGACCTCATAGCAGCCTTCCAGTATCTGAAGGGGGCCTATAGGGATGCTGGGGAGGGACTCTTCATCAGGGACTGTAGTGACAGGACAAGGGGTAACGGGTTAAAACTTAAACAGGGGAAGTTTAAATTGGATAAAAGGAGGAAATTCTTTCCTGTTAGGGTGGTGAGGCACTGGAATGGGTTGCCCAGGGAGGTTGTGAGTGCTCCATCCCTGGCAGTGCTCAAGGCCAGGTTGGATAAAGCCCTGGGTGGTATAGTTTAGTGTGAGATGTCCCTGCCCATGGCAGGGGGGTTGGAACTAGATGATCTTAAGGTCCTTTCCAACCCTAACTACTCTATGATTCTATGAAATAAAGTGTTTATAAGCTCCATCTCCCATCCCCCAAGAGCAGTAACAAAATGGGTTTTTCAGAGTAGTACCACTAGATAGAGTTCCCATAGTTTTAAAGTTAAAACCCAGGGGAAAGGCAAGCAAAACTGCTACCTACATTTTATACCTACATTTTATTCCTGGTTGCTGACATAAGGATCCCAAACACCATGGAGAGACTTTTTAAATACAGTTACTAAGGACAGCTGAACTATTCTGGAAGACTTTTAACATTGTTCTCACTTACCAGCTGCCAAGGAAACACAACACTGCTCTTTCACATTCGTAATTTCATTCAGCCTATAGGGAACATCATGCAAGGAAGGAGACAGATCTGGCAGGCAAGAGTATCTTCCTATGCCACACATCTGGATCGAACCCAAGGAAAGGTGTTTCACAAATGTTGATCCCTTCTGCACAAAGCTGCAATGCAACATAATTCAACTAAAATAAACTAATGTTCAGCAACATCAATCTATAAAATCTATCCTTTATCATTTACTGATGACTACTGTATTAGGCGTAATATAATAAACTAACTATGGGTTAATATTTCTATTTTGCAGTACATAAGATTCAGTTTGTAAATCGATTTTTTTCCCCAAAAAATGCATGCCCAATATTAGCCTTAAAATTTAATTTCACAATGGCAGTAGGAGTCCTGATGTCAAATATTTCTAGGGAAAAGTGCAAAACCAAACACTTGGTTTACATGATGCCTTCATAGAGACCTCAGACCTCAAAAATATGAGGAAAGGTATTTTACCACAAACAAGAGCCTCTCTCAAATCTGGGTTTTTTTAAAGAAAGATCACCACATATTAATATATATTATCATACATAAAAATGTATAGATCAGCGAACACTGTCCAAATTAATGCAGCCTGTGTTCCTGACAAGTCCAGGCCCAAACATTTTTTCATGGAATATACCCCTTTGCACAGGAGTTCACTGCCATACCAAATTCTAGTCCCATTTTAACATCTGTATTTAAAACACCCCAAATCTGACTTGTTCAGAGCACACATAGCTAGAATAAAGCCTCCATTAAATCCATCTCCCTTCCCTTTCCAAGTGAGAAAAGAGAAGCAGATGCTGAAGATTAGACAGTTGTCTGAAGAAGAAAAGTGCTCAGATAATGAAGGCTCTTCAGCTGTGTTAGAAATGTTGAACAAAGCAACAGCCCCAAGGACAATCTGGTTTTCTTCTTTCCCTGAACTTCAGGAATCATTGCAGTTGTACTAGAATTACAGCAAAAAAAGGGTTTTCTGAAGCTTGGCAAAGAAATGCTGGCTCAAGGCTTCCTCCTCCTGCTGCACACCACCAACAGGAGTTACAGATTCAAGCCCTGCATAGCTATGCAAACCCTCAGCCTTCCAAACCACCCCCGCTAGAAGATGGATTTGATATTCATTACCCATTTTACCCTTTGACATTGGACAAGTATGAAGAGATTTAAATCACATTCTCCAGCAGATAAAACTGAGAAGGTGCAAATATGTGCAGGTACCTCTACAGCTCTGATCTGCCCAGCATACCTAGACATCTGACGCCATCCCACATCCAGAAGCGTCGTGTATGCACCCACTAATATGGCATCAAAGTAACATGGGATGAGGTAACGTGGAATTCTCTTTAGGTAGACAAACATGGCTTTCAACCATTTACCAACCTATTAAAATAAAAGATAATTAGAACTTGATAACACTATGGTTCAAAACCAGTGCTTTCAGGATCCAGCTAGCTGAAGTATGTGTACATTTATTATACCCAAGTTATGCTTGGCTACCACAAAAATGAGATCCTCTTCTGTTACTAACACCACCACCAGCATGCAACCATTCACACCTTCAAAGCTGTCCATGACAGATATTTGTGGTAGAACTGCTGCACCCTCCTGCTCCTGAAGTAGTAGGGAAAAATCTGTACTATACTTATGATATCATAAATGGGCAAAACCAACAACAATAGAAAGATTATATTTTGCTACTCTTGTAGGAAAAACCCCAAATATCACAAAGAAGTTATCAAAACTGAGCAGCAAAGGAGAGCTGCAACTTGGAAAACATCACTACAGCCATGGGAAGGGTTTCTCATTGCTTAAAGACAAGATTGAAGAAATTAAACTTGAGACAAAGATACAAAAATTATCAGAAGGCTGAACTATTTACAGCCACTAGCGGAAAATGACTGCAGATTTGGGCCTAGGGCTCTGTATTCTGGAGCTTCACCATCTCTCCGTCACTGTAAAGCATTCAACACATGGGAAGTATTTCTCCTGTTAAAAAAGCATCGTGACAACCTACTCAAGATTTAAACCTTGCAGATGAAGAAAGTAAGTATCAACGTATTACATGATGACACTGTTCTTGTAACCTGGAAATTAGGAACGGAAAGTACCTATTGGTATAGGTACTTTATATTTTCCGCAAAACAGAGTAAGACACTACAAAAGAAATCAAAAACTACACAGGAACAAACAAGCAATAGTCTTTGAGGAGCAGTAAATTTGGCAAGTATCAGAGCAACTTCCTTTCTATAAAAGCTCTGTCTGTGAGGTCAAATTCAACATTCACTTCAGTACATAAGCTGCTTTATCCATTCTTCTAATTTCTTACACTTGACTTCAGGAACAAAATGAAGTAAGAATGCTAAAGCCTTTATTATTATATTCATTATGGAAGTTACTCAAATCAGCTCATCTTGTGAACTAAATAAAGTAATTGCCACACAGGAAAATCAAGTATGACAACAAAAGGAAAGGACTGCATACAGATAACCTGAATCTCAGTAATCCCTGTCTTCTCAGTGATTGATTGTGCAGTCTTACAGTAACTCTATCATAATAATGTACATCTTGGTATTCAGGCCCTCTTTTGAAAGTACTTAAAGAAGTAACAGTTACTTCATTTTTATGTGAGGAAAAGTAATAAACAGGGAAGGACCCTGCAAGAATTTCCACCAGAGCTATCCACCCCTCCATGCCCTAGGTAGTTTTCACTTCCCTTTTGCAGTCTGTTCTTACACAGAATTGAAGAGAGGAAAGAAAAACGGTGTCCTGGAAGTCCTACAAGAACTTGCCTAGACAAAAGGTGTTACAGACAGACTGAAGTTCAGAGCAGAGCAGCAACTGAAAAGGACACAAACTAATAATTTAAAACCCCAATGTCACCAAGTAAGTATTTTTACTTACTTCTGCACAGGCTCCTGCACGTGAAATCAGGCGATTACTGACATAATCTATCATCCAGTCACCAGATCTTAAATTATCACAAAATGGATGACCCAAATCATTCTTTGGTCTAATGTCTGCCATCACGGACATTAACCCTGAAGATATAAACCCAACTCTGTTAAAAGACATACTTATCACACATAGCAAGTACAATTCAGGAAGAAAAGGTACACAGCAACAGATGGTCTGGAGCACAAGTGTGATGGGGAACAGCTGAGGAACCTGGTGTGCTTAGTCTGGAGAAGCGAAGGCTCAGGGGGGACCTTATCACTCCCTACAACTGCCAGACAGGAGGATGGAGCCAGGTGAGATGGGTATCTGCTCTCAAGGAACAAGGGATGGGACAAGAGGAAACGGCCTCAAGATGCACCAGGGCAGGTTTAGATGGAGCTGAGGAATAATTCCTTCCCCACGGGGTGCTCAGGCATTGGAACAGGCTGCCCAGGGCAGGGCTGGCGTCACCGTCCCTGCAAGTGTTCACACACCGTGGAGACGAGGCCTCAGTGCCATGGGTTAGTGGTGGCCTTGGCAGTGCTGGGGAATGGTTGGATTTGATGAGCTTAAAGGTCTTTTCCAACCGAGGTGATTCTATGATTCTGTGCTCCAAGTGAAATTAACTGCATTCTCTAGGTCTGCACAATGAGGTAGGATACAATTTAATAGTTGTTCCCACAGCATACATCATATACAGTTATGAAAGTTGAGAAATAACAAGCACAATGCAATTCATACATCTGATAAGTGGTCAACAGTGCTCAGAATTTAGTAATGCTGAGTTTCATTAATGTGACTTTTCACTGGAGATACATGTATTTTGGTTTTATTGTAAAAGCAATGGCATTGGGGTTAGAATGCCTATTGAAACCTTATTTTTGCAGCGCAGAGTATCAATAGAGAGGAGTTTTGGTTTAGTATATGGTTTTTCTGGGTACAACTACAATTAGTAGCATGGTCAAGCAGAAAAAAACCCTCACTTATGTTTTTTACCCAAATAATGGCACTAGTCATAAACCAGCATTAAGGTATGAGCTAGACTGGGCAGCTCTATGTGATGTTTTTTTAACTTGGCAGAAAAAAGAATGCTGAAACTATTACCTTGGAGGCCTGCATACTTCAGTGATGACCAGTTTGGTATATTATAACAACCTCCACCATCTTCTTGCTCTTCTGCCTCACATCTATACAGCACTTGATTTAGGTCAGCCAAAGTCAGTTTAGATGCAATACTGAAAAAACAGTGGAGAAAACAAAAACAATTCTAAACCCAAAGAGCAGCATCAATAGGGAAAGAGAAGAGGATTTCAAGAACAATGCTAGCTTCAGACTTCAATCAAAATAACTCACCACTTCATCCTGCAAATTAAGAGCCTGAATTTTGAGATGCTCTGCTCTGATATTTCAGTATTTATTTAGAAACACAGTATTAAGTACAAACCCTGAACAGTCAAACCCCAGCACTGACAAGCACTCCATGTAGCATGCCCACTTTAAACACCAATTATACAGAACGTGAACAAAAGAGCCCAGGAAGTTTTGAAGTATTAACCCTGCTTGTATTATACACAAAAAGAATCTCTGAGAGTTTTTATTGCCTTCTGACAATCCAAATCTACCTGCAGGAGCAACAACAACAAAATCCTCACTGAGTTTACAGAGTGTTCTTTGCTCCCAAGTGTAGCTCTCTTGGTTCTACTTTAGAAACTGAAAGCATACTCACGAGGAAAACAATGTATTTAATATGGGTGCTGAATGATCATCAGGAAGACTTCCAGATTTAAAGTGAGGGCTGAACTGGATCAAGTGATTGCGGAGTACACCAACAGCCTCTTGTGCCTTTGGGTCAAGACTAACTCTGTAAAAACAAGTGCATAACTTGGAGAAATTGAGCACTTCAAATAACTATTCCCAAGTCTCAAAGCAAAGCAGCCCATCATTCCGTTCACTTAACACAGCCGTTGCACAGCTATAACAACGTACCTGAACACTATTACACTTCCTGGGGTCAGTTTTTCAAACTCTATTTCTTGAACAAATTCATTCGGCCCTTTTATGGCCGTTCCCGCTTGCTTTATGATTTTACTGTCCTTGATCTTTGAAAAGAGAACACATTTGCAACAAAAATTCAATGTCTTTTCTAAGGTAAAACAACACAAATGACAAAGTATTACATGAGAACATGGGTGAAGGAGCCTACCTGGATGTGCTCTCTGAGTTCCACTGTGAAATTAGGCAATCCATTTACAAAACGCTCATCTTTTTTGTAAGGACTGGCACTTCTCTCAATAGTCCGAGCCTCAAGTACTACTTCTTCTATTTTTCCTAAGTTAAATCATATTGTAGCTGTCAAGATACTTGAAAAGGGGTTCTTTTGAAAACATGAAGCAAAATCTAAAACTAAATCCCCAAATACTCAGAATGAAACCCTCAAATACTCAAAATACAAGTCTCTGTTATACAGCTAAAGAACAAGCAGATGTGAGGAAGTGTTTTAAATATCCTATAAACACTCACTACACACTCACTGTTGCACTGTATTTAAAAGTTTTGTTATTTCATAACTCAACCATAAAATCAGTCACCAATTAGTGAATTAAAAACTGACTTCTACTGATCTGTTAGTCTCTATTATCTTAGAAGAGAAATTGTAAGAATGGTTTCCAAACTGCAGATACAGATGGATGGATCTAGGGCAGAAGTTCCTCCCTGTGAGAGTACTGAGGCGCTGGCACAGGGTGCCCAGAGAAGCTGTGGCTGCCCCATCCCTGGCAGTGTCCAAGGCCAGGTTGGACAGGGCTCGGAGCAATGTGCTCTAGTGGAAGGTGTCCCTGCCCATGGCAGGGGCTGGAACTGGATAAGCTTTAAGATTCTTTCCAACCCAAACCAGTCTGGGATCCTATTTTTATCTTCAAAGTGGAACAGCTACCATTATTATTCAAATGATCCAATTTTCTCTATCCTTTCAGTAAACTACAAACTAAGGTATACAGGTCTTGCAGCTGCTTGTAAATGTCTTAACATGTAATGTGACTAAAACAGACACATGCACGCAAAGAACTGAATATACTTAAAAAGGCAGTTTGGAAAGCTTCTCTTTGGAACTGTGTTCAGGTAGTGTATAGAAGTTGTTATAATTTCCTGCTATTAAGTATAGTAAATACTTTGCATATGTAGGTAATACATACATAATATTATCTCTACATTAACTTATGCACTACAAAGTTGTTTCTTATTAATATGTATTTAAAAAATACAAAAATAGTCATACACAAGGAAGCTGAACATCAGTGACTTACAAATATGATATTTTAGCCTTCACAGTATAACACTTAATAGCAATCCCTGCCCCAGCTCTGTACAACTTTCTTGCTGTTATTTCTTATCAGCTCACAAACAAGACAGCAAACAAAAGCATGCCCTCATGGGGAGCTTCTAAGAGAAAGGAGACTCAACATGAATGCCTTTGAAAACCCTAAGTAAGGTAAGCTTCTTATGGTTTATTTAACCACTTCTGGTGGATGCATGTTGGTACATATAAAAAGAGTGTTATATACTGAAAATTCTCAACCTGAAACATACAAAATCAGTATAAAAAGTATGGAATGAGAATAACTTGAATTTTTTGTACGCCTGCCATCTCTTTAAAAGAAATCTGATTACCTGGGATACACATTTCAGGTACTTCTTTACTGTAGAATGAAGTTTTAGGGTCCCTGAAGGCAGTTCGACTTACAGCCACAACAGACTGGTGTGTGTTAGGGCAATGCCTTGTCACTGCCACTATGTCTTCATCAACTTGATCTACATACACCTAGAAAAGACAGACTGTTGCAACTGTGCTCACTCACAACAGGAATATAGAGAAATCACAGGGATACTCTCACTTCTTGCCTGATTAAAGCCTTTAGCCCCCAGCTCCTGATGCAGCCTGTTTATGGCCAGCCTTCCTGCTAGAATTCCTGTTTGGAAGTTAACTTCACCAGAAGCCAGGTGTGCTGCTGGATTCCATTTTGCATAAAACCTCTCTTCAGATACCACAGAGATCTGTAGAGAAATCAAGATTTAAGCAAATATCAGCTACTCTGGAAAAACCAAGCAATGAACAAACAGCTGAGGGTGACATACTTTAGTGGTAGGCTTGGCAGTGCTGGGGTAACAGCTGGACTTGATGATCTTAAAGGTCTTTTCCAACCTGGCTGATTCTATATAATCAATTCAAATTTCATATGAAATCAGATGATCCAAAGTAACACCAGCTAGTTAACTGCTTGGAATTTCAAATAAACAGCATAAAAGTATGTCCTAGAACAAGAACAAAGCTTACGTATCTAAAAAGAACTGAGGAGTTCAACTGCAAACACATACCTGGTGTGGTACTAGTTCATCATAGCCTTTGGTGCTTCCTGTAGCACAGCATGCCATGGAAACAATCATTGCGCTGGGAAGGGCGTCATATGCAGATCGGTGCTACATTAAAAACACAGTGGAACAAAGACATAACTCATCCCTCCCAATTCAGGATGCAGAAGTTCTTCTCAGTTTAAAAGAGGAGTAAAACTAACTACAAATGCATTAACAAAAGCAACTTGAGAGAAACACACAAAAATAAGCACTCCAGTTCCCACCGCACTCTCATTCTCCCCTGTAGAGTGGCTTAGGAGAACAGGTTAAGAAGCAGAAACAGAACCACTTACAGTGTCTGAAATCAAAGAATCAAACCAGCTCATGAAGTAGCTTTATACACTTTTTCCCTTAAAAGAAAAAATCCTGACCGCCAGAGGGAGTTGTGATAAAATTCTATTCTCTGCATGACAACCTGAAGAACTGAAACACATTTTCCCTCATTATTGCTCAGGGAAAACGTTCAGCTTGTACCAAGCCCTCCCATGGCTCAGGAAAAGCAAATCAGAAAACATTCAATATAAACTCTGGGGTTTTTTTTTTAGGTGCTCACCTGAATTGGACATTCATTATCATGGGTAATATCCATAAAGAGTGCATGAGCAATAGCTGGCATCAAAGGCCTCAAATGTGGCTGAACAAAAGAGCCAACGGGTTCACCTCCAAAACGATAAACTAATCTTCCCTCTTCGTGGCTATTATAAGCAGTCATTGCCTCTAAAGAACAAAACGGGTAAACATTTGCATAAGAGTAACTACCATGGAGTAAAACATGCACAAAGATGTTAATGCAGCACTTCACAGTTGTTACTTTGGTGTGTTCAATCATTAAAAAATACAAAAATTGCATATAACGATATGCTCCAGTCTGAATATGCAACCTGGGAGTTGTTGAGCTATTCAGTGTCATAGATTAAGGTAGAGAAAGCTAAGGGGGAAAAGGGAGAAAAAAGATCTGAAACTGTTCCTCACAGGCTTTAAGAAACTGATGCAACAGAAGTCAGACACGATGCAGCACCTGCACAGCAGAACTGTGCTACAACTTCTTCCCTCACTAGAGTAAGAGGGAAACATTTAACCTTCAGTAAACTGATGCAGGATATCTTTTCGTTTACAGCTAGTTCTGTATTTTCTGCTGAAGTATCAAGGAAGTCACAATACAAAAAATGTACTTCTGGTTGCACATAGTATGAAATTCATAGTGCATAATGCAGAAGCAACCTTTCCTTGGAACAAGCGTGTATGTCATCTATAATCTCTTGTTGGGACCACAGCACACACACAGCAAGCCTACCTCTTATTAAGGAGGTAATGCCCAGCCTATTCACAAAGATATTGTCCAGCTCCTCATTTCCTGTGAACAGCTCAGCCACTACATACAAATTGGCTCGCAATTTCCTAGCTGTGTCCAGCATGTACTGCAAAAAGCACAGCCAAAAAAGCCACAGAAAGGGGGGAAAGGTAGATACAAAAAAGGACAAGTTTCAAAGCTAGGCAGGGAGTGGACAATAGGAAAATGCCATGCAGCAAAGATAAACAGGCAAAATTAAGGAACAAAAAAGTTGTTACACAGAAGAGGAGACACAAACATGAGCAAAAAATCAAGAAGTAGCATAAAACACAGGCAAGTTAAATAGAAAATGAAGAAAAGGTAATTGCATAAGCAAAGAACATGGATATGTAAGGAAAAAAAAAAAGGCATACCAATGTTAGTTTCACATTAAAAACCCAAAACCATACATGACAATCCTACATCATTTCCATCTGCTTATTGTACCTCTGATCAGGCTGGTAATTCCCAGGCGGTTGACAAAAATATTGTCAATGTACTCACTGCCCGTGAAGAGTTCAGCTACCACATAAAGATTAGGTCTGACTGATCTGGCTGTTGCTAGCATCTCCTATAGATCATAATACATTTTTAATGCAAGGCATCCATTGTCAGCTGTATCTATGCAATCATGAACATGAATGGTAACCAAACTTATGTAACTCATACGCTGTTCGTTAAAGAAATTTCTAACAGTTAAGATAGATAAAAGCGCATTTGTATTTTACAATTCACTCTAGGAAATTCTTTTAAAGAGTTAAAGCTAATTACAATTTTGGTTTGAAACAAAGCTTTAGCTAAAAATGGAAAGACAGACTGGATAAAAGTGATACCTGTAAAGACTTCAGTTTTAGCCTTCAAAGTTACCATTCCAAACCCAGTAACAATAATTGAAAGAATGGCAGAAGTTCAGAATTGGTTGCACTTAAGAGCTCTGGTGTGCACAACTTAATCTGTTTTAGAGAGTTCTTCATAGATGTAGGTAAGCTCTGTAATCAAGCTGCACTGACAAGCTGTACTACACAAACTCAAAGCTCATTTCCTAGCAAAGTACAATGCCTAGATGAAGTCAGAACCGTAGTAAACAAGAAGCACTAATCGTAGCAATAAGCCTGCCAGACAACTTCTTGCAGGTGTTCTTTCCCAACTTTTCAATTCTGGGAAGTAAACCTCTTCCTGATTAATTCAGCAATAGCAAAAATATGTATGACAAAGACACACTAAGGCTTTGCATCATGTCTTGGCAATGACCCCAGCTAAAACTGACATACTGCACCCTGGCAATCACTGCACTTAGTCCATAGCTATGTGAGGGAAAGTTTAGCCAGGTCTATCTGCATGTGTAGTATTCCAGATAAAGCAGAGAGGTGAAAAATACAACAGCTACACCACTCTATGACCTGCTTAAAGGACCTGAAACCATACCTAACATCACCAATCAAGAAACCTTGCTTATGCTATGAGGAAGATTCACTCACACCTGAACTCTGCTGTGTAGATCCTGCAAATTCCACAGCAGTGGTGCAGGACTGAGTTCAAAGGCAGAACCTGCTTTACAACAAACATGCCTAATTTTACATACCTCAGCTACATGAATGGGTGTTGAGTGACAGTTGTCAAGACGAACACCATGGAAATATGTGGCAGTGATTTCAGTGTATTTTTTCATGTGAGCCCACAGATATGGGCAGTCTTCAGGCTTATTACCATAACGCAGCTTCACACTGTCTCCCCAGCAAATGAGCTCTCTTCTCAAGTAAACATTAGAACCTGCAAGGGAAATAAATTCATTATAGCATATATATAGTACAGAAGGTGTACCAAAACCAGAATGTGAGATTTCATTTCCTAGAACACTATGATGAAGAATAAAGATCTAACAATAACCGTATCAACTCAAGATCGACGTAGTCGACACTGACACAATTTCAGAGTACTCCAAGAGAATACTTAACTTCTATAATGATATTAATTCTTCAAATTGAAATAAAATTCTCTTTTTTCTAAGTAGTATAAAAACTGTACTTGAGGGGGAAAAAAGAAGAAAAAGGCAGCAAACAAATAAAGGGAATCAGTAGCTGGGTTGTTTACACCAGCCAAATTGAAAAGCATCTCTCTGTGTTACCATATAGAAACTGCCACAGCTCCAGCTTCAAATTCCATTTCTGTTACCAGCAGACTGATGCTGTAAGGCAAATTTCCAAAGTACTTAGGCTGGTAGGGCATTTAAATAGACAAAGTTCCTAAATAGCTTCTCTATGTATGAAAATAGTTATCCTTCATCTCACCTAGTTCCACATACTAATTTTTTGCCTCCTTTTTGATGCAATCAATAACAAAAAATCTTTATAGAATCATAGAATAGTTAGGGTTGGAAAGGACCTCAAGATCATCTAGTTCCAACCCCCCTGCCATAGGCAGGGTCACCTCACACTAAACCATCCCACCCAAGGCTTCATCCAACCTGGCCTTGAACACTGCCAGGGATGGAGCACTCACAACCTCCCTGGGCAACCCATTCCGGTGCCTCACCACCCTAACAGGAAAGAATTTCCTCCTTATATCCAATCTAAACTTCCCCTGTTAAAGTTTTAACCCATTACCCCTTGTCCTGTCACTACAGTCCCTGACGAAGAGTCCCTCCCCAGCATCCCTATAGGCCCCCTTCAGGTACTGGAAGGCTGCTATGAGGTCTCCATGCAGCCTTCTCTTCTCCAGGCTGAACAGCTCCAGCTTCCTCAGCCTATCTTCATACAGGAGGTGCTCCAGTCCTCTGATCATCCTTGTGGCCCTCCTCTGGACTTGTTCTAGCAGTTCCATGTCCTTTTTATGTTGAGGACACCAGAACTGCACACAATACTCCAGGTGAGGTCTCACGAGAGCAGAATAGAGGGGCAGGATCACCTCTTTCAACCTGCTGGTCACGCTCCTTTTGATGCGGCCCAGGATACGGTTGGCTTTCTGGGCTGCAAGCACACACTGCCAGCCCATGTTCTATCTGAGTTCATCTGTAATGCACTTACGGAGATTTAACTGTGACAGAGACTTAAATAATTAGTCAGATCTAAAACAAACGATTTCTGGCCTATATAAATCACTTATTTGACAGTGCAGCAATACCACTTAAAAACTAAACAAACACCAAAACCCCACACTGTTTGCAACATGTAATACCCAGGCCAAACATGAAAATGTCAATATACAGACCCACATAAGAGAAATACAATTGTATTTGAGACATCAGTCTTCTGAAGATCTATTTATATTCATCTTATCTAAACCTGATCAAAACATGAACAGGGTCAGCACCACTCAGGATGGGTAGGACATAGCTACTCCATTGCTTTCTGCTACACCCAGCCCAGTTATACTGATGCACAAGTTATTTTAGTTGTTGAAGCTTGAATTAGATCAGGAAACTTGATGAAAAGTAATCCTGGGTTAGCAAAGAGATGTTTTTTCAGCCAAACTGTTTCCTATGCTCACATTATGGACACCTTACTGATTGGTCCTACACAATGAAAGATGCACAAGAGTATGCAACTAGTAAGTAAAGAGCAGGGACTGTAACTCACCAGAGCTTCCAAAAGCATTCACTGAAGCACAGCTGACCTTTTATCTTCACTAATGGCAACACAGTCACACTGACAGAAAAACTGGCTTCCTTCGGATGAACACCATTATTTTTGCAAGAGTCATTTACAGAACTAGCCACAATTGTTTTGCAAGTCCTATAGTTGTACCCTTATGTATCATATTTTCACAATGTATTCTCCGGTTCAGTAACATGTGTCACAAACCAAAGATATAACACAAGTATAAAGCACTCAAAAAGCTGTAGATGAATTAAGAGGATGATCAGGGTCTGGAGCACCTCCTATACAAAGACAGGCTGTGAAAACTGGGGCTGTTCAGCCTGGAGAAGAGAAGTTGTGTGGAAACCTCAGAGCAGCTTCCAGTGTCTGAAGGGGGCTACAAGGATGCTGGGGAGGGACTCTTCATCAGGGACTGTAGCAACAGCACAAGGGGTGATGGGTTCACATTGAAACAGGGGAAGTTCAGGCTAGATCTAAGGCAGAAGTTCTTCCCTGTGAGGGTGCTGAGGTGTTGGCACAGGGTGTCCAGGGAAGCTGTGGCTGCCCCATCCCTGGCAGTGTTCAAGGCCAGGTTGGATACAGGGGCTTGGAGTAACTTGCTCTAGTGGAAGGTGTCCCTGCCCGTGGCAGGGGCTGGAGCTGGATGAGCTTTAAGATCCTTATAACCCAAACCAGTCTGTGTTTCTATGATTCCAAGAGAGAAAACTCAGTAATAGACATTATGTATGCTAACTAAAGCCAGAGACCAAAGTAAAGTCTGCCAGAAGAAAGGGCAATTAGCTGAAAGGCAACTGAACAAAATCCACCCTTGACACATGTATTATCTTCATCCTTGTGAAGCAGGTTAAGAAAAAACCCAAACAAAAATGAAACAGTAAATAAAAACCAGTGAAAGGGCTGTAGATTACTTTGCAAAAGTGAGGCATTTGCAAACTCCAAAGCACTCTGGAATTAGATTAGCTTCTAAAGCTGACTGTAACTCTTAGATTAGAATTAAACTGACCTTTGTTTGATTCAGTTTACGAAATGAATGCGTACTCTGAAAACTAGAGTTGTCAGTCCTGCTTTTATTGGGTATCAGTGCTGTCCCCAAAGGAGTTAGACTGCAGTACTTTAGTGCATGGTTATTTCATACTCCGCCTTCCCTTCACAAGTAATTTGCATTCTTAATTTGGATGAACTGGGTCATCTCTTGACTGCCACTAAGTGGCCCTTTCAAGTATCCACTTTTTGCTCACTAATGCAGTAAAACACTATCCACCTTTCTATTGCATTAGCTTTCCGCCGCTGCCATTGTCTTATGGAAATGCAAACAAGCAGTGGTGTTGGAACAAAGTACAAAGTAAGCAGAAAAGACAATGACAAAAGCAGGGAGGCAGGATATCCCCATTTCAGTGGCAGAAAGCTGGTTATTTCCCTCTCAAATCTTGCAAAACTGCACCTCAAATCCCAGTTCTTATAGTTGATCTGTATACTGAATGGGAAATAAACTGCTGTAAACTGTCTGCTATTCTGCAGCTTCACAGGAATACACCTGGAAAATAAGGTACATTAAATAAAACCCTTTCTGCTTTGGCTAGAATATCAAAAAGTTTATAAGATGATTCAAAGTTTGTTTACAAACCTGGTTCTGCAAAGTTTCTAAGAGGATCATCTCCCATAACCCAGCCATTATGTGCCATGAAATAACAGGCTTTATCTGGTTGATGTATCATAGTTTCTTCTTCCTCCACAGTAAGCTCTTTGAATGGATAAGTGAAATACCTATGGAACAGATAGGCAATTAAAACAAGCCAACCACATAAAGTAACCTAAACTGAAACTTGTTGGTTTTGAAATTAAAATATCTGCTATGAACTGGATAAATAAACCAGATAAACCAGATACAGACTAGACTATAAGTGATGGAGAGCTTCCTGTTTGGTAGCATGCCCTGAAGGAGGAAAGACAGGTGCTGGCACTATCTTGGTGTTAGCTGGTAGCATATAATCAAAGCCGTAGCTCTTCAGGTACATGAATGGTGTCAAATACATCAAACCTGACAGGTGTAAGCTTTCCCAGTTCACCCCTCTTCCACCCACAAGAGCCATTTCCACTACGTATGACTTCATTGTGCTGAGTATTGTTTCATGCCCAGGTCACATAAGTTACCACTGTGGCTTAAATTCATTAGGAAGCATTTTTCCATGGGGAAACAAAACATACACTTGTAGGTATAAATATATACTTTTAATGAACTTTGAAGTCACTTTCCCTGGAAGATTCTGATAATTAAGAAAAAAAATAATAGATATGTACCTGGTAACTAAAGGATATTTTCTAGTGATAGGACCCAGCTTAGGACCATCATTAGCCAGTCGTTCATAAACCACAGTGCCCACAAGACAATTGACAGCCTAGAAGTGATTAAATTAGGCATTATTGAAGCTTCTACATTTCTTTGCAATTTAAAACAATTCAGCATTACAACGCAACTAATTATAAGACCTGCTCTTGATGGTGATGAGTTTGTCTCTGTTGTTCAGCATTCAGTTCCTCAAGTCTCTTGCGAAACCAGTTACAACACTCTTCTATTGCAGCTGGTCCATTGCTTCTCAGGACATTGAAAGCAGAGAGCAATTTGAATAGGTTATTTTTAAAATATGCTCTGCATAACTAAAAGAAATTTAAAAATTCTTTTTTCCCATTTCTGAAAATAGTTCCATTTAATTTGGTTTTACAAATTTAACTTCACTTTTGATTTTAACTTGTAATCAATAATACAATAATACAATAACACAAAAATACCTGTGTGGTATGAACGTTGCCAAGGCTATGTTCATATCTACAGTACAGCCAAACCGCCTATAATCAGGGTCCTGAACTACTTGAAGATGTTGATTTGGATCAGATTTAGTGCTCATTTTGCCTAAAAACAGGATTAAAAAAAAAGAGTATTCACCATAACATAGAAACAGGAATTTAAGAGACACAACTTTCTTGTTTCTAGTATAAGCAAGATGCAGGCAGATAAAGGCTTTGAAGGGGTGCAAAGTTTTCAAAGGCTTCAGTAGCCCTCAGAGCATTTTTGTCTGCTTAAATCTGCGTGATGGATTGCTCATGTAGCAAAAACTGGTATTAGTCTGCTCTCCAGCTTACTGTTAAGTTTACCTGTAAGTTTCTTGAACTATAAATACATAATCCACATTCTTCAGCAACATACTCTTAATTTACCTTGAGTTAGAAGGGTTTTAAATTGCTGCACAGCTTTGTTAACATCCACTTGGAAAAATTCCCATAGTTTAATTTTTGGATACATGTCTTCCCATATTATTTTACGGATACACTATAAGGATAAAAATCATGTTAGTTAATAATGGTGATAACTGATAGACTTAAGAAAAGCTAAGTGCTCATACAAATGGTTCAGGAAAAAAGGAGTAAAGAGTTATTTCATTAAATATAACTGTAAAGCACCATTTTTAATGCATTTCCACAACCTTGGAAATATTACAGGTTTATTCAGCTATTTATAGTGTTCATTAGCTTATACTTAGTTATCAATCACTTACATTCAGCTGATGATCATTTTCAATCAAGGGAGGGACCCCTTTAGCAGTATACTTTCCATCAGCCACCATACAGGTTAAGTGCCACAGAGCTCTATCCAGGACCCAGGCTGGCTTCAGGTGAGGAGAATTTACAAGGTTATAGCCACATTCTGGATGCATCCTGAGCCATTCACTGTTAGTGGCTTATTCAGAAAAGGGAAAGGAGGAAGAAAACAAAGTAAGTACACACACTGAACACTTTTTTTGTTTTGTACAAAGAAAAGAACACCAAGAAGTTAAGGTACTAAGGCATGTATAGTTAGCTCATGTTTCAACTAAAGTTTTCCATGTCTTATGCAGGTGTGCATTACTGATAGCAGTTGTTTTGCAACAAATAGAGTTGCAGAGGCCACAGAGAAACCTTGATAGTTACATAAAAATATGTAATAGTACCAACAACTCTAAAACACTAAAAAAAAAAAAAAAAAAAAAATCACATTTTTGTTGTGGGAAATACGTCAAACAATGGCCATGAAATGTTTCTTGTGTATTAAAAGCTAAACATACATCCCAAACCAGGATTTAAGATTACTCAAGTTTTTGGGATTTTAATATTCTTAACCCTATCAGATGTTACCCTCACAGCCAGAGAGCAAGAGTGCTACACACACCGCCCAAAAAGTGAATGAAAAATGTAGTTAAATGAGCTTTTTAGAAAGGATTAGCTGTAAGCCTGTTGTGTACATAGGAAGTAGCAGACTAGCGGGCAGTGATGCCATCGAGCCTTACACAGGAAGATGAGTGCATGCAAAGGGAACGCTAGTTCAGCTCAAACACGCCACTTGACTGTTCTGTCTTCTAAACAAGCCTTGTAGTTATCGACAAGCACCAGAAGGTACACTGGACATTAAGAATTAAATCAGAGAAGGCAATGAGCCTTTGCTAGAAAACTGGTGTAATATTTGACATTGTTTAGTGGTGGAAGGGTTGGACTTGAGGATCTTAAAGGATTTTTCCAACCTGGTTGATTCTACGATTCTAATAGACAGTAGTGTGCCTGTAGCAGCATGAGTAAATACATGTATGGCAGAGAGGATCTTGATTTTGAAAGTATGACATGAAAGAAAAAAAATCCAGGAGTTCATTTGTTTCCATTTTTGGAACTGTCCTAAACACTGTTCAGCTGAAAATAATTTTTATATATGCCTTTGGATGACTATCTGCAATTGGAAAACTAAACATGAAAAGCACAGAATGCATAGGAACAAATACAATTTTTACTCGGGGTTTACAATTATTTTATTGATAATCATTTCTCATAGAACACATCTTACTAGTCCATTGCGTTAGAAAAGCAGAGAAAAACAGAAGTACTACTTCACACAAGGGAAAAATTATACTGGAATCATGAAGAGCCATTAATGTGTCAAAATTATAGCAAACAATGAGCACCTAAACCCCAAATCTGCTTATTTCAAAGAAGTTGAAACAAGAATGTTAAAGGGAAAGAAAAGAGAATCCTTTCTCAGTCTATGGTACAACCAGCTCTTCTGAGCACACTCTTACATTATGTCTCCAAGACCATTATAAGCATGGCAAAATTCCATGCTTATAAGGTCAAACCATTGGTGGAAATTGAGATCTAGACTGGCTCAAATGCCACCTTCAACTAAAAATACCTTATTTATTTTAAAGTTGCATAAAGCAACAACGCGCTCAGGCTGTTATAGGCTGTTGCGTATCTTATTTAAGAAAATAATTCCACGTTTTTTAAAGGACTGTATTTCATATTTTCCAAAGGACATTGTTGTATAAACTAAGTTTGCTCATTGCCCAAGGTGACATTTTTTTCCTCCCCTTTATAAAGCTGAGAAAAGGTGTTTAACGTGATTATTCAACTGCTTAAAGTAAGATTTGCTCAAGTGTTAAAGTCCAATTATACAGTAGTAGCCTCTTCTGAAAGATAAAGCAAGATATAATTTATTTTAGTCCATTTTTATTACTTCATGTGATTCATTATAGCCACTGAAAGCTCAGAAGAACACCCAAGTGACATTCCTTTTTCCATCTCCTGGTGAAAACTAAATGCCAGCAAACACAGTATTTCTTATGCAAGGGTGTTTGAACACCTCAAAGGAAATGGCAGGCCTAAAACGATACACCTACCCAGTTACCAGCCAGGGTTTGCAAGTTTATCTATGCTACTCAGGGTAACATGCCAAAAGGTGCATCTATATTTAACATTAGTATATGCACCTACATCAGTTTTCAAGCCAGGCCACAGATGCTGGCTTTCACTAGAGCCTAAAAGACACATTACCATCAAAGCCTGACTCCCACTGACATCTGCTGTGCACACAGCCTGTTCTCCACTCCAGTGTGAAAACCAAACACCTTAACTGCTTAATACTGAGAGTGAGCTGCCTGACTTCCAGCAGGAACAGAGGGGAAACACTCCCACTTTTACACAGTGGTCTCACCTAGAAAGCAGGGATTACCAACAGATACAGCCACTGCAAGCTGTGAGAATTACCAGCATTAGAGGATTTACCGCGAGACAACTTAAGCTTTAATGCAGACACTCTGCAGAATTAATAACAATGTGCAAGTACCCATCATCTGCTCTAAGTAACTGCCTACATATTTTGTGTCTTTTCCATTCAAATGGGGCTATTAAACCACCCTAATGTGCAGGAATGAACTAATTTAACTAATTTAGAAATTGCTGTTCAATAAAACCAAACAAAAGTAAAGTCAAACTTCCACCTAATAGAGATTCAGACAAAAAGAACTCCCCAAACTATTTGCCTATTTTCTTATTTCAAAAGACACCAAAAAAGCTCTACAGGCATATACAACATTATTGCTTACTGACACATTTCTCAGCATATGCTTCTGTTTATGCCAAATGTGGTGTTTAAGTTTGGAGTGAGTTGTAAATCAAGAGGTTTTGATTCTACACAACAAAGGTGGCCAGGAAATAGGAATTCAAAAGTGTGAAAGCAGGAAACAAAAGCATCAAAGTAGATCCTGCTTAATGATGTTAAGTCAGGACCCTGGGCATATTGCTATCCTGTTAGGAAACTTCTAAACACCTAAACATCCTTTTACCATAGTACAAATCAATCATCCATCCCAATGAAGGTTACTTCAAACTCTGAATGTAACCTGAAAAAGCCCTTCTACAAATGTAGCCAACTAAAGTGACATTTTTCTTCTCAAACATATTTTGGAGTCTAATAGTTAGGTATTTCTGTCCATAAAAACATTCTCCTTGGCAGCATGCATATATACACAGTGAAAAGATGACAGAATCTCAAGCACATGTGAACAAAACTGGACCTCCCAGTTGGTGAAATGCAAGTTTTTGATCTGAAACTGGGAGGATGTTTAAAAGGCCTCATGATTAACTGATTTAAAATTCCCTCAGACACAGAGCCAATAACTATACTTAGTAACTTCTCAGCAAACAGATATGGCAAACACAGGACCCACGCTGCATTACAGACTGATAAGAATATTGGGCAGCAGTCAACACCAAAGAACTAAAGCAAATAAAGCAAATTTCAAATTCACAGGTATCTCTTATTAGGGTTTTTTTAAGCCTCGAAGGACTGCAACATAAACATATATAACTATTTGTTGTACTCTGCTATGAAAAAGTATGATCTTTAGGACTGCAGTGTAAAATGACAAGTGCATTATAAACATAATCAAAGTGAACTTATCCAAGTAATCAACAAAACTACAAATGATGAAGTACTGTAAGTTTTATCAGATCACATTGAAGAAAACCCACTGCTCCTCAAGCAGTGAAGTAAAGCCTTCAGTGCATTGGCTTTTATATGCTTAACCTCCTCCCCCCCCACCCAAAGCTATCTCACACACACACACAAACTGAGCTGTAATGTTTCCTCCATTACTTAATCCCAGCCTCTTGTCCCTATTGTTTGTTGTCTGCATGATGTTAGATCCAAATTCGGGCAGTTACTTTTAAGCAGCTACAAGAATAATCTCCTGTCTAGCAAGACAGTACTCAGTTCATGTTCACAAAAAAATTCATACTGCAGATGCCATTCATTTATGTGGGAGCTGCGCACCGCGGATCATAAAAATAACCATACTATAAAAATACAGACACATGAACAGCTCATTAATTCTCTCTTAAGAAGAGCTCTATTCACTCTTTCACTAACAATAATAAATTCTTTTACACTGTCACAGAGACGTATCAGTTATAATTGTAGAGAGTTGTCCTGGATTTGAGAGATTTAAAGGCAGAGACAAGTAAGTTGCTTAAAACAGCTACTAAAAGATGGGTTCAAGGGGGTGAAGTTAAGGTAAACAGTGAAATACAATTATAGAACCAATCCAGTTATTGAACACACACAAAAAAATCCTACCAGTATGATTGTAGACTACATCTGTGACACAAAGCATATTCCATTCAGTTTTCAGCTTTTCCACAAGAGCTCCTATATCACTCCAAGTGCACTGTTTATTAGGGCTTGAAAATTCAGGATTTACTTCTAATTGATCAGCCAGTGAATAACATGATCTCGACAGTCCAAGCTTCTGCAGTGGCGTAAAATGAATCATGTTGTAACCTACATATTAAAAAGGCAATTCATTTAGTAAGAAAAATAGATTTCATCCAAAGTAAATTGAAAGCAGCATAGTAAACTGCAGTTACAACATGTACTTAAAGCTAGGGATTAGAATAACCAGTGTAAAACGACTTAAATCTTCCCCTTGAAATTCTGTGTAACACCAGCTTTAAATGACCCTGTCAGTTCTACAAACTTCTAGGTCTATCTGAAATCAAAACAATAAACCAAGAGGTTTTCCATCTTAGGAAATCCCCGAATTTTTACACCTCCTCAAATATTATAATAATTTCACTGAATCTGTTAACTGAATTGAATCTAGTGGGAAATATTTAGTCTATAAACTGAAGAACAAACGAACTGTTCCCACTGAAGCTCTTCAGTGTACCTCTGGGTTTTGATCAGAAGATAAAAGTATACCCTTTAATACATGTCTGAGCATTACCTGTTTCTTTTGCAACTTTAAGCCTATCCTCCCATTCATGAAACGGTCCCAGACACTTAGCAAGGAACGTCTGGAGTGTAACACAATCCAAAGGTAACACATGATTATCGGCTCCGACACGCAAAATAGGATCCACAACGATGTAACCTCCACCACTTTTTTCATTTCTAGGGAAAAAAACCCCAAACATTTTCATAGGTATGGTAAACATCCATTGTACCAGCCAGTTTCAGAAGGAGAATCCAACAAGCACAACTATTTCAAAACCACAGTAACCCAGTACAGTGGCTGGGGGCAGGTGGGGAATAGGACTGCAGGGCACCTGAAGAGGAGACACTGAAGAGATGTTAATTTCTTAGGCATCATCATCTCTCTACTAGGTTTACAAGAGTACAATTGGGATACAGAGCTTTAAACTCTGCAAAAGTGAGATGCCCTTGTTATTTTCTGAGGCAGAGTACTTTTCCCTCCTTGTGGGATACAGACAGACAAAGAAAGCAAGACTGCCCATCTTTTGTACAAAGACCTCCATTCAGAGCACCATCTTTGGTAAGATATCCTGAGCTAAATGCCCTCTTAAGCTTAAGGGAATTGAACCACCCAACTCAGAACACCAGACTACAATCATTACAGATACTGGTATAACTTCTACACTTGTCCTGTTGAAACAAAGAAGGAAATTAAGAGTGGGAAGTAAAGAATGACAGAACCTTTTTTCTAGAAAGATAGAAAACAAGTGTCAAGGTCAGTGAAGAAAGTACAAATGAATCATCCAAATACTCAGAACACTGACGACTTTGAAAACTTGTAAAAATGGCTTGGCTCTCCGACACTCACCAAGAGTCTGTTCTGTATATTCTCTAGAGTATCTATGCATCAAGAAAGTACTAAACAAGCACCACAGCCTTTCACTAGCAGATTCAGAGATGCCACATGGTTGCAATTTGAAAAATGCATGAAAAAAATGCTTTTATTCTTAACTGTGATTTCTTCAGGTTAAAAAGTAAACCAAGGCAGCACACTGCATCTGGCTGCAAGTGTATAATTTCACTTACCCAAGACTGAAATAGTACTGGTATGACCCAGAAATTTGGAGATCCAGCTTGCAGTATTTGTCAGAGTCATCTTCTTTTCCTGTGGGATTGTGCCACGATAGCGTCCTGAACTTATGGCGATCAAATACTCCTCCAGGCGCTGGATAATTTGTGTACACAGTCACGGGCTTGCCTTGAAGAGTTGGGCCCAGTCGGAATTGTAGTTCAAAGCCTCAAGAGAAAAAAAACACTTTATCAGGAAGATATTTCTATTCTGTAATTAAAAATCATTATTTAATATGACATTAAGAAGAAAGGACACAAATATATCTGCCAAGAATTTTGCAGAATGGTGTAATTCTGCAGCATTACCTCCCCCTACTTTCTTAACATTGCTCTTTGCACATTTCATATAGTCCTTTACTTATATGGATGGCACTATTCAACTCCTTTCCCATTTGTTCCTCTTTGCTGTATGAAAAGCCTTAAAAACAAAATTCAGCAAAACAATCATAAGGCTACACAAACTTTTATGCAGATTTTGGATTATGTAGTATTTAAGTATTTAGGTTTACCAAGTCCATGTATTAAGCCTACCCATGAAAGCATCTGAAAAAAAATTGGGAACACATTTCAAAACAGAAAATATTTCAAATCCCTTCCTTCGCTATTGAGGGTTCACTAAACAAGGCTAAACTCCTTATGTTTTTAATCTTGGAATGATATATACTTCTGAGTCATCTACAGCATACTAGAAAGTTGCTAAACTTTCAGAGAGCTCAAGAAACCAAAGGCAGTTTTGCATACCTGCATACCTCACACACACACAGAAAGAGCAGTATTTAGGCTGAAGATACTCATGTTGGGGACAAAATGAAGTTAAACTATTAGGAACTAAACCCATGATGTAGTCTGTTAAGATGGAAATGAACTATGCAGTTTAGTCAACAGGTTTCAGAATCAGTTTCCACCTTCAGGCAGAGGGCCACCATCGTGTGCATGGCTAAGTACAGGGCCCCTTCAAGTGACTGGAACAGCTGTAAGTGCTTGCACAGTAACTTTTATTACATTACATGCCAGCCATGTAGTTAACTGTAGTGAAACACCTACTAGCTGGAGCAGTCTACAAAATTGGGAGTAAAAGAAACCTGAAGATTTGCAAAAAGAGAAAGTTCTTAATACACGGGTACATAATCATAAAGTTTAAAAAAACCTGAACAATGGCAAGTTCCACTATCTTAAGCTGAAAAAGAGCAATTCATGGGGGCTCTAACATCAGAGTTCAATGTCTGAATACATTTAAATGTAAGTCTCACCAAGCTCACAGTTCCTCTTACTAACATAATCACCACTGCACCAAACCCCACTGCATAAAGCAGTGGTTTTAGGATCTTTATGTCTGTCAGATAAGATGAAGCTCATTTACAGAGGAAAAAAATCTTAACAGAAAAAATCACTTTTGGAAGGTGCAGTAGCCTTTCCCCAGCACTGTCCTGACATTTCATTGCAGGGATTACTAAAATTAGAAGACAGGGGTATATGCCATTGATATCTTATTTCCTGTAACAGTTACACTGACATCAGGAATGCTGTGCTTAAAACTAGCTCTGCCCTCTCAGTGACTGCCACCAGCAGAGCACTTTAATAGCCATGCAATGTGCGACTCCTTCCAAAAAAACTCACAATGAGTTAAAAACAGAGGTTAGGGTCAACTCTGCACATCTTCATTACTGGCATTTCCTTAGCTCAGACTGCCAGGAAACTTTGAAATCCATACAGTTGAAGAGACGCTTTACTCCTGAGAGCCAAAATCTTACTCCTTCACTAAGACTTCACTAAGACTCCTTCACACTATGATATAAGGCTCCTAGATCAGTAAAATGAAGTAATAAACCCCATAAAATTTAATGAGTATTAAGAATCGTTGCATCATTAAAGAAGGTTTCTAGAGATGGCTTTAGCTTTACAGTCTGAATTTGCTGAGCAGCATAATGGTGGACTAATTAGTGGGGATGTTCCTTGTTTGGTTTGGATTTTTAGAGGGTTTTTGGGGGGTATGTGTGTGATGTGTGTTTCCAAATAGACTTGAGAACACTTTCAGAGAGAGAGAACATTAAGTTCTTACAAGCAGACAGCCAGAACACTAACACAGCACAGCTCTAAGACATCTGGCAGGCAACTTAAGATTCAGGAGGACCTAAAGAGCCCATATTCTGAAACATTACCTCAGACTTTGCAAGGTATTAGCATAATTAACATATTTCAAAATTATGAAGGGTGCAACATAACACACTGGAGATAAACACTAGATTTACAAAGGCTTTTTGGAGTCACGTCAGTACATTATAAATGCTTTGCACTTCATTCCCGGGAGACCGGCAGCAGCAAAACCCGAACCCCACCTCAGGCTGAGCTCCCTTCCCACTGCTGCCCGAAGGCGGTGGTGAGCTCCCCGTCCCGGAGACACCCCGCGAGGAGAAGGAGGAGATGTAGGCAGTGCTTGAGGAGGCCGCTGGCCCCGACCTACCTTGCTCCAGCCTGAAGAGAGTCTTGTCCAGCTTCTCCATCTCGCTCAGGTGCAGCAGCCGCGTCTCCTTACCGCCCGGCATGGCTGCAGCCGGCTGCCCGAAGCTCCTCCCGCACCGGGAAACTCACTTCGGGGACGGAAAAGCAAGCCCTGCCATAAGGAAACACAAACAAAACCCGCACAGGTCAGCGGCGACCCCCGGGGGCCGGCGGCCGCCGGGCACGCCTCACGCCGCCGCTCCCGCTTACATGTTCCCCAGCACCGGGGGAGCGCAGGGACGAGGCGCCGCAGGGCAGGGAGAAGGGTGCGAGGGAGCTGTCAGGAGGCGCCCGGCGCTGCCCTGGCACCGCCGCCGGCAGCACCTCGGCTGCGCTCCCCGTCCCACAGCGCGGCCCGGCCCGCAGCCAGAGCCCGGGGGGGCAGGGCTGACACCTGTCACTGCGCTCGCCCGCCCCGGTACCGCCGGGCCCCTCACCGCCGCGCTGTCTGCGCCTCACCTCCCCTCCATACTCACGAGCGGGCCCGCGGAGCAGCGGAGGGGCAGCTCCCCGCCGAGGCCGAGCGCAGCCGGGGCGGGGCGGGGGCAGCGGCGGTGCGGGCCCGGGCACGCGCTTGGGCACTCTCCCGCGGCGGCACCGCTCTTTTTCCTTCCCTTTTCCTTGCTTTTCTTGACACAAACTTTATCGGCTCCGCCGCGGCCGCGCACGGAGTCGGGCGGCGCCTGCGCAGCTCCCGCGAGAGCCCAGGGCCCGCCCCGCCAGCGGTGCGGGGCTGGGCCAGGCCGGGCTGGGCCCGCCCCGCCGCGAGAAGCGTAGCCGAGGGAAGAGTTACCTCAGGAGCGAGCCGCGTCCCCGGTGCGGCTGCGGGCCGGCTGAGCTCTCCGCCAGCCGGGCCTCAGAGCGCACCAGGACGCGCAGACAGCCGATCGCCAGCACCTGCGTTTACAGTCATAGCCCCCACCACGGCGTGAGGGACCGCCCACCACCGGGGGCTCGGGCCAACGCTCCGTGTGATTTAACGGGCGTTCCGCTGAGGAAAACGTGGCTTTAAACGCTGCGTGGAGTGGCTCCTTGCGGCGATGGAAGCGCCGCTTCAAGGGGCTTCCTGCCGCGGCCGATCCCGCCCTGCCGCGGCCGGGGCCTCGCCGCGGCCGGCTCCTGTCTGATAGGCTGCGCTGCAGAGCAAACATGGTGTCAGCTAGCGTTGAAGTACTATATATAGGGTGTGGAAAGGGGCTGCGAGGATCTGCCTTTGAGCAAGAGGTAAGGTGGTTTTAAACACAAACACCACTGCAGACCCCAAAACCCACCTTCCTTGTTTTGGAGCATCCTGGTCACCAGACAGCCCTTCCCGTTGCTTTGTGTTGCAGAATACCTGGAACGGTTGCTCCAGGCCTCTCACCACCTGTCATTGACTGCACCCCACTGCAAAGGTCACCCACCCTTGCAGCTTCGGAAGGTCAGTTTGTTTTTATTGCCTAGAACTACCTAAAATGAAACACCACCACCAACAAAGTGCTTCTCAATTTACAGCCACGGTGTCATTATACTGTTTATTGCTTTTTAATTTTCAAAGTATTTTGTGGACTTGGAAGGAGCCTGGAAAACAATTTAGACAACCATTTTACTTCCAGTCATCCCATGCATAGCCTTATAATTGTGTCCTACTGCAGTGTGTTCACCTGATTACAATGCATTTAGGGTCGAATGTAAGGAGGAAGTTCATTACTGTGAGGGTGGTGAGGCACTGGAATGGGTTGCCCAGGCAAGTTGTGAATGCTCCATCCCTGGCAGTGCTCAAGGCCAGGTTGGACAGAGCCTTGGGTGACATGGTTGAGTGGGAGGTGTCCCTGCCCATGGCAGGGGGGTTGGAACTTGATGATCTTGAGGTCCTTTCCAACCCTAACTGTTCTATGATTCTATGATTCTATGATATGCATGGAGGCACTTCCACCCAGTTCACCTTTGTAGCTGTTTTTTTGCCTTGCCTCCTTCACTTGCTCCTCCCTCTGAACATTTGTTTGTTCCTCATTACAGTTCACGTTTTTCTGGTATTGCTGAGAGAGGTTTTCATGTTGGTGTAAGTGATGAACATGTCAGCTTTTATGCCCCAACAATACTACAGTCCCTAGAGAGACTGGGGGAAAATTCCTAGTAAAAGCCCCCCTGTGTGTTTGTGCAGTTCCCTTAACATTCACCTCAGTGAGACTCATTCAGATAGGATTCAGAAGTGATACTTTCAGTCTGGATTATTTTACACGGATGTTTCCTGGGGGCCCGGTAGTATTCTCTCATCTTCCTTGTGTTTCCTTGCCCCCCTATTTCCTACTCAGCTTTCAGGCCTGCGTGCTTTGTATACAAGGTCAGACTTGCACCTAGCAGAAACCCACCTCTCCTGGTTTGCTGGCTGTTTTCTCTGAATAGGATCTGTCCTAGCAAAGAAGATATAACATAGGAATGGGAAACACAAGATGCTCCAACATGTGGAGGATTAGCTTGTCGAAAAAGGTCAAAGGTCACGTTCCCATCAACGAGCTGAAACAAGACATCTGTGTAGAACATGATGCAAACCTCTCACGCCAGATAATGAGGAAATGAAGGACACCGGCAAACAGCAACAAACTATGACCAATCACAGCCAAGGCCACTAAGTGATAAGTGCATGAGAAGGAGGATGGTAGGGGGGTGCATGGTGTAGCTGCAAAAATGTAGAAGCTACAAACCAATGATCTTGTAACATGTAAAAGCTGTAAGCCAATGATCTCTCTGTAACCAAACTATAAACATGCAAGCAAGGTGTCGTGGTTTAAACCCAACCACAAACCTCTTTTGCTCACTCCCCCCCTTCTTGCCCTCCCCCTGCTTCTGGAGGGACGGAGAGGAGAATCAAAAAGACTACAACTCCCACGGGCCGAGACAAGAACAGCCCAGCAACCAAGGTACAACACAAATCACTACTGCCACCACCAACAACAGTGCTAAAGGAAATAACAAGAGGAAAGAATACAACACCTCAACACCAGCCGACCAATAACTCGCCCCACTCCCCCCAGCAGAGCACCGACCGATACCTCCTCCAACCCTGCAGTCCCTCTACCCCTTCCGGGTCCCTCCAAGTTACATCCTGGGCATGACGTGCTGTGGTATGGAATACCTCTTTGGCTAGTTTGGGTCAGGTGTCCTGTCTATGCTTCCTCCCGGCCTCCCCTCCTCCCTGGCAGAGCATGAGGCTCAGAAAGTCCTTGGCCAGACCAAACATTCGAGCAGCAACTGAAAACATCGGCGTTATCACCACTGTTCCAAGGCCAAAAGATCAAAACACAGCACTGTACTAGCTCCTAAGAAGGAGAAAAATGACTGCTGCTGCTCAACCCAGGACACAAGGTATATAAGTATCCATCTGCTTAGCAATAAATGAGACTTGTTGGTCATCATCTGATGAGCTCGTCTCCCGGCGATTCCCACACCAACAGGTATGGGAGTTTTAGGAATAAAACCAACAGACATATCATTGAAACGGATCTGGACCATCTCTTTGCTGTGGTCCTCAGCAGGCTTCAGCAGCCAGAAGTGACTCTCTGCCGCAGAGCCTTGCACAAGAGTCTCTGCCTCCAGGCTTGCTATTGTCCTGCTGCATTCTGTTATTGTGGGGTTTAGAAATTCCCTGAGCTTCTTAGGCAGTGAATGCTTCTAAGAGAGGAAGAGCAAATAATGCCTATGTAGCCAAGTCCTTTGCATTAATAGTTACCCTAAAGTGCATGTTGAATACCTTATGAAAAGAAAAACCCCAAAGGGTATCACTGAAGGCAATTTCACCACTGCTACTAAGTTTTAAAATGTGTCTCTACTGTACTATGCATTTAGACAGGTTTTGAAATGTATCCAAGTTTGTGAAAAAGGATTTTGAAGTTCTCAAGACAAAAATCATTAGGAAACCAAACTAGCACGCAGCCTTCTGGTTCCAAATCCTGAAGCAGTTATTTTGACCAATACTTGTGGCTGTAGCTAAAACAGATATCAACAGTCTAAATGAAGGACACGATCCATTACACAGCTAAAAAGTTCCCTGAGTACTATTAAATCACGTAGTGACTAGAACAGTATCATTTCATTTGCCTTCAATTCAATGTGAAAAAAATTACCATTACAAAGATACTGAATGACTATAGCAGGTTTATGAAGTTTAATCAGGAAAACGGAGCAGATTGCTCTAATCCTTTCTCTGTCAGCATCATCTCTTATGCTGACACATCCCCCACAGACTTTGGCCTGTGTTAGCAGACGTATATGGGAACCACACCAGCAAAACATCAGTGCAGAAGTGCTACCATTTAGCATTGTAGATATTGTGTAGAGCACAGCCAACAGCAATCAATCATGGCATTTGCTATACTAGCATCTAAATGGTGGATTTGACAGTACCATTTTACCTTCAGTTGCAGTTTCTCTGTGTGTGATATGATATACTACAGCAGGAAAAGATCAATAGTTGCTTCAAAATAAGAGGGGATACCATATCAATGTCATTATCAGGAAATAATTTCCCAGCTTTTTCAATCATATTCATACCCAAATCCTTCCATTCTTTTACACCCATCTTCTTAGTACTGCCTTCCCTCCCACTTTCTGTTTTGTATCACAGGATCACAGAACACTTCCCCTAGCAGTGGCCTCAGTACACTTTGGGGAGCCCATTCACTCAGTGTCAGATGTCATATTGCTTTATGCCTGTTTTAAATGCATATGTTTATGCCTGTATTGCTTTGTGCCTGTTTAAATGCGTTAACTTTATGACTGCAAAATATGGGAACTTTGAGTACTTGCATAACAGTCCTCTTTTTTAGAAATAGTTAATTTTAATAACAGAACAATAGCTCCCAATGACAACAGTAAAAGCCAACCAGCACAGAGAGACCTTAACTGAACAGTTAACTAAAATTAAATGCAGATTCCTTTGGCTTGTGTGCAGGAGTAAGAGACTTTGTAACATTTAAAGTGAGAGCACAGTTTTTCTCAATGCCCCACACCCGTGACCTGTAAATTCATGAGTTTACACTGGGCTGTGGTTCAAACAATAGAAAGCTTCAGAGTTGTTGACTCTTCTGTCCAGCTGTCCTCTTCTAATGGGGAGATCTCATCCAGAAATGCAACCCTGATTTTAAAGAAAGCTTGTTTTCTTTAAAACTCTCTCTGCAATTTGATGAGACTGAAGTATTTTCTGTGAGTTAGAGCTTTCCTATGCAATGGCTGAAAACAAATGCTGTTCTTAGACACGTTACGTGCCCTGCAGGAAATTACACATGGCCTTGGACCATAGAATCTAGTATTAAGAGTAAAGATTGGTCAGAATATTGAAATAATCACCTATAGCATATTTTTCTCAAATCCCTTTAAATAGATAAACAGATTGCATTAGCCTGATAGGCAGTGAATAACTCGTAGGCTGGAATAAAAATGTCTGTATAAATAAGAGATCAAATGAGATGAAGAGGCTAGGACTCTAGCCTATGCAGTTTGTTCTTACTGAACTTGTAAATGCCCTTTCCTCCAGTTACTTGGCACTGTTGGTTTGACCTTTCAAAGATGAACCTGGTGTCATCAGGAATTTTTGGATTGCAGACACATTTTTTGTTTGTTTTTAATCCCAGTCTGGCCATTCTTTTACTGTGTGGCCTTAAAAAAGCAGTGCTTTCTGCTTCAACTTCTATATAAAGTTAGACTGCTATAAATTTTTAATAGAAGCTAGTAAAATTTAATGCATTTGTCTTTAAAGAGGTCCGAATAAAATTTTGTTATAGTTAAATGGAGCTTTTCACATAATTGCTTAAGATTTATTTGAGCACAGTGTAGCTAACAGCATCACATTTATTTGATATTAATAATCTTCTGCAATTGTGGTGACTTGGCAAACAACGTTTTAAACTAAGTGTCTGGATGGTATTCTTATACCATTTAACTCAGTTAAGAGTAAAACAAATTCACATGTATTGGGACAATTTTTGTTTTACAAGGACAACATATTATACCAGTTTGCTGAATCATTAACAGTACTTTTATCTTCCCATAAATTGTTCCATTTACAGTGATACATGCTGAGATTTAAGACTTCAGAGTATCTATTCTTAAATGAGCTCTAGTAGTTTTATCAGGCAGATCTGCTCTTTTGGTTTTATATTTCCTCCTCAAAGATAAATATTTAAAGAGTGTCTCTTGCACAGTCCATTTTCTTTATGATGTCCCTTCCTACCGTATCGAACTACAGTGAGATTACTGTATTTTCCAGGTCCATTAAAATTATAATCCTTAAATTTTACCTAAACAGCTCTTTAAGATCAAATGGCAAACAACTGATAGCATGTATGTCTGTTGTATAAAATTGGCATCTGATTTTTAAGCAAAGAAGTAACTATGTACTAGTCCCGCATAACCTGAGGTTGTCTGAAAGCTAATACTGGGTTCTGTAGGTCTGCTTTGTAATCATTCAGCACAGACAGAATTCAAGCAATAGCAATTTAAGCAGTCTACCATGCTGTAATGTGTTGCAGCAGGAGAATATTTCACCAGATGTATGGCTACAGAAGCATTTGTTTTAAAAGATAATTTTCATCTCTTCCTCATCTTCATGCCTTGGAACAAATGCCTGATTTCTCATTGCTAAATCATGTTCAGTCCCAGGCCTCTTTTCAACATGTTTTTACATTCTACCACCAAGTTAAACACGAGCAGTGAAGGTGATGCAAGAGTGGTTTGCACTCTAAAGCTAAAGGTTTGCACTCCAGAGCTAAAATTCAGACTTACAGCTCTTCTTCTGCTATATAGCAATCAGTGCACCTAAATCAATATTTACAGTTGAGCCATCATCAATTGCTGCTACCAGAAATTCAAAGTTCTTACTTAATATTTGTCTTATTGATATTGTCACATCTTCTGGTTACCCATGAATTTGAGTTTAAGATTGCTGATCAGAGGTAGCTTGCCCAAAGCTGGGCAGCAGCTCCTATGTGTACTCACAGGAGCTAGGAATTGCTGCTGTGTGTTGAGATAAACTGCTGCTGCTGCCCAGCTTTTCAGAGGATCTATCTCTCTGCAAACCCCAACTCTCCATTCCAGCTTGATTCTTGGTGGTGGAGGAATCAGTGTCCCCTACAGTATTACAGTACCGATATTTTGCCTCCACATGTGCCTGTGACATATTTGTCGGGTCACTTCAGGTGCCATGCAGCAGGTTCCCCCAAGGTTTGAAACTTCCTTGGAGGTACCAGCTTGCACAGAGACTATGTACTAAACTGGTTCTGCAGGAGGCAGCTTTCCATAGCATCTCTGGACTGGGTCACTACACCTGACTTCATATTCCCTTGTGCTCATCAAGTGAGGATTGCTGCTTGTAGGACTTGAAAGCTGGGATGAAATAATCTTTCTCTTACCCTTCTCATGACTCTCCTATGTTGGTGAAAAATACAGAAAACTCAAGAAAGTGAGTAATTCAGTACTTTTAACAAAAAATCTTCAGCAGTGTGCATCAGATAAAGTGATGGCCCATGTAAAGTGACTTTATTGGGTTGCTTTATCCAATTTGATTTGATTTGATTGTGCTGTGCACTGAGTGAAGGTGGAGACTTTTCCAGAGCAGTGGCAGGTTGTCACTGCGTCGTAGCACCCTTACAGACCTGGCTCAAATTGGAATCAAGGAAGAGAACTTCATTCTTTTACTTCACATAAGCAAGGCGTTAGTTTTTGGAAAGAATCGTCTTGAAGTCAGAGTCGATACACATTTGGGTATAAACTATGGTGCGAGTACTTCAGCTGCTGGTGTGCGGGGACACCAAAGCGAAGTTTCTACGTAGTCCAGGGCAAAGGCTTATTTACTTAGTAGCTAATGCCACCAGGTGGTTGGGGAAGGGAATCGGCTGAAAGCCGTGAAGTGCGGGTTTCTTTTCTCTCTAGATAAACAGGTACCGTCGTATAAATACGTTTTCAATTTTATACGTGACATAAAACAATGTAAAAGTAGTGAAAGTAGAAAGGGCTGATGAGTAGAGAGGAAGAAAGACCAAAAGGAAGCATTCACAAAAAAGGATATTTCTGGAGGTCAGTGGGATACATGTATCTCTTTGATACATGGATCTATTTTGTATCCTTTATTTCTACAAAATAGAGTAAGTCAGTTGATAGAACATGTAAGTACAAAACAGGAAGCTTAAGGATGCTACACTGGGACATTTATTTCCTTTTAGATGGTCAGGGTTGTTTCAACGACTCGCCATTCCCCTGTCTTTGGAGAAAAAATGCGTATGCAAATTGATTTGGTAGGAAAAAATATTTCCAATCTAATATTATTGTTATTATTTCCCTAATACATATTTAGCTAAGATGATGCTGCTGAGAAGCTTGAAAAAGCTTGAAAAAAGCTTGAAAAAGCTTGAAAAAAGTCTGGTCCTGTAGGTGTAGGATGCACAGAAGTAAGGTGAATAAATATGGGTGTCTTCATAGGAGGACCAGTATCCTGCATGTATTGGGCCAAATCTAAATGCACCTTTTCAAACACATAGTAATATATCAAAATAGAAAGCAGCAGTAACAAAAACTTCTTAGATCCAAGCTACCCATCACCAAGACAATCTGATAGGGATGCAGCCTTTTTGCACATCACTTGATTTAAGCTCAAGTAGTGTTTTACTGAGGTAATCTTTCCAGTAACACAGAGAAACTATTTGTCTCGTGCACATATATATGAACCTTGAGCAAGGACTGACCTTCCAAAAGACCACAGTCTTGCTGTATAGTTAGCTTAATACCTCAGAGGAAAACTGATTACAAGGAACCACATAATAACATGGGGCCTCTTCAGACCTAGCTTCAATGGCTTATTGTTTTCCATATTACTTTGGGCTTAAAAAGTAGCACAGTAATTGGTATATACCTTGGACTGTGCAAGATTTCATTTCCAAAATGATATATATTTTACTTAATTGTTTCCTCGGTTCTTAAGCAACAGAAGTTCCCCTTTATGTACTTGGCATGAAGCCTCCCTGTTTCTTTCCAGATTATCAGCTTTCACTTCTTCGAGGTTCTGTAACAAGCTATGCAAAAAAGTCTTCAGCTTCTGTTCATGTTAGATGTTATGTTGCTTATTTGCCACTTGACGTTGTCATCCTCTGACATAGTTCAATAGCAGATTACATGATTTTATCTCTCTTCAGGCTTGTAGTAAGCTAAAACCCCAACTCCCCAGCCCTCTTTGTCTCTAACTGATACTTTGGTTAAAATAGAAACTAATGCTTTGCAATAATTACAGAATCATTATGAACAGACTAATAGAACTATAATTGCAGAAAACTTACAAAGAAGATGCATCTGTGGACTCTTTATGGTTCATATATCCTAACCATAGAATCCTGGACGGGGTTAGGTTGGAAGGAACCTTAAGCTCATCTAGTTCCAACCCCTGCTATGGGTGGGGACACCTTCCACTAGAGGAGGTTGCTCCAAGCCCCTGTGTTCAACTTGGCCTTGAACACTGCCAGGGATGGGGCAGCCACAGCTTCTCTGGGGACCCTGTGCCAGCGCCTCAGCACCCTCACAGCATTTTATTGCCTTGATAAAATGCATTTTATTTCCTTGATACATGTTGGATGTTGACACTTCACAAGTCAGCATGCAGTACTCTTTCATAGAAATATTTTCATTAAGGCTGTAATACTTGCTGACAATTTTTCTTTTAAGGAGACCAGTATGACTGAAAAGAGTCCTTCCAGACAGACTGATGATTGCCAGTGTGGGAGGAGTATAGGTACTCATATTCCATACTTAAGAGCAGTTGTTTTTTTCTTGGCTCTCTTGGTGTTTTCCTGGTTTTCTTGCTTTATAGCTCTATGGCAATAGAGCCAACACCTTCTGAAAAAGAGAAACTATAAAATGAGAAGCAAACCAGTATTCCCTCCCTTACTTTTCACAGGTAAATGATTTTTTCCTTAAGCTCTGATTATAGTTTCCAGCAGGATTGTTGCTTGCATTTTCATCCCTCCTTGTGGGTATTAATGCGGAAATTATGTCCATATGTATTTTTATATTTCTAACAATGTCTCAGACACCCCTTTTTGTCCATGAGCCAAGACCCTAAAATAAGATCTTAAAAATATTTTTATACTTATTCCACTATAATCTTTGTAAATTAAGAATCTAAAGTTCATCAAGAATGTTGGTCACTCTGGTCACCAGAGTTTTTGTACTGTAAATGTATGTGTATTAGTTGTTGTCATACTAATACTGTATCTGCAAGGAAGGCAGCTTTTAATCAGCATATATGAATTAGAAACACACAAACACATAATAAAGCATAGATGTACTTGGGCTTAGAATTGTATCAAACTCTTTCATATTTTGGGGACTTTATGAATAACTTGTTATTCATTAAGTTCATAAATTCATTAGTTCATTCATTAATATTCATACATAAACCTAATTATACAACCCACTCCCCCCAGCTAGGGGGAAATATCCATATTTCACTTTAAGCTATTGCTTATGTTTTATGTTCCTTCAGGTGCTGTAAACTTAGTTCAGTTGCTGTAAGATTAGTAAAAGTCTGAGCCTCCCAGTGTCTTTCATAAGCAAGATAATACAAGTGTAACAGACAAGTCATTTGTATGGTTAGGCAAAGTAGTTCATTATTGTTTTTCATGTTAAATATATCTCATATATATATTATAATCTCTAGGGTTAATACTGCTTTTATAGAAACTGAGAAATCAGTAGAATTCTAACAGAGCATTTGCAAGTTCTGTCATATTTTAGTGGAGAAGTGATTTTAAAGAAAATATGGGTATTTCTATTCTGAGGGAGGACAAAATTCCCATGGTATTTTTATTCAATAATTGTCTTTCTTTGCCGCTTTATGAGCAACTGAGGACTAGGAACAAGAGGAAATAAAACCAAACTCACAGAAGCCTGTGTAAGTAACTGCAGTTTAAGCCGGTAAATACTGAGTTACAGCTAGTACTTATTTGCTCTCTCGATAAGAGCAACCCGATTTTGCAAGCCTGTGCATGGGAACACCTTTAGGCACACGAATAGCACTGCACATGAGCTCAGCAAGCGTCTACAAGGACAATCTGTCAATAACACCCCCAGCGGCAAAACTCTAGCCGCAAAACCAGGACGTTTATCAACACCCCCAGCGTTTGGAGCCTGCAAAGGAGCGATGTGCCTGTACCACATGTCACAGGACCCCAGTTCTCTGGGCGGAGAGGTAGGAGGAAGGCTCTTACAGAGGAAGGGGTTGGCCCGGCTCGACCCGCCTCCTTTCGCGTTGCCCTTCCCTGCGGGAGCGGTGTCTGATGCGAGTGAGGGTGCTGTGGACGGGGCTGTTGTAGCCGCAGGGTGTTGCGCTTAAACTAACCTAGAGAGTGCTCAAAGTGTGGGGACTGCAGGCGTTTTGAAAGCTAGGTGTGCCTAATAGAGTGTCTGTAGTAGCTGTAAAGCTTTTAAAGCACCTTTAAAGCTGCCTTGCATGCAGGCAGTCCTGAATTGCTTTAGGGAAAACTCTTAAGCCTGCTTGCCTTAATGAGTAAAAGGTAAGCTCTGGCTTATTTTGCCTGGAAACCACCCCCAGCCGTGTTCCTCTTGTATATTGTTTGTTTCTTAATGTTATGTGAATATTGCTTGCTTATTTTGCTTCTTCATCAGTGTGTGTAGGGGATAGATGTGACAGTAAATGTACTGATACTGTAGTTGGATTTGCTTATTGTTATAGATCAGTCTGTAACTTTCAGTTCAGAGTTTAAAGTTTGCAGGGTTGCAGCCTTAAAGATTCTGTGCAGATCAGATGCCCAACGGAAAGTTAAATAATTAACTGAACAGGGCAAAATCCTTGCCTCTTGTTCATTCTTGGTGGGATATATGGAAAAAAGATAAAATTACCATGTTCCTTTGTAAGATTGCTCATGCTTCTAAAAGTAAAAAAGTGTCTCTGGTACGGAGTAAATGTGTAACGAGCTTTAAAATTAAGCTGCAAACTTGTACCAACTTCTGCTTTCAGGAAGAAGTTATTAAAAGCTGTGGTTGGGTTTTGTGGTGCTTTTGTTATTTCTATAGGGGGTTTTTTGTTGTTGTTGGTTTTTTTTTTTTTTTTCCTTAACTTCACCAGAAGATAATTAAAATAATTACTTAATATGAAACTGCCTGGGCTCTGTGGAAGTAGATGTCTACCAAAGCAAAGGAAGCTGCAGGGTTACTGCTTCATTCCAGCTCATGCACTTCAGCTGATGTGTAGGGTCTCATGGGCTGAGCTTGGGGAGAAGTGTAAAATGTGTGCTTGAGGTAAAGAACACTCTCAGAAAAGTTTCTTTTTTGCTGCGTGTACTGTTTCTTCTTTCAGGCAAACTTCCTTTGATCCTGGGTTTGATAAAGGTTAATGCTGTTAGATGCAAGTCATACAGGAGAGGTTCCACTAATGTAGGTTGTCTTCCTATTAGAAAGCCAGTGTCAGTTTTACTTGGACTTGCTCACTCTAACAGAAGGACTGGCTGTGAGGTAAATACCTACACTTGAACTGTTATAAAACCTGGTTTTGGAACAGACAAGCCTTGAAGTTCTCTTTGGATGTTTCCTGAGTAGAAAGACCAAGAGGCTGAGGTGTGTATGTTTTGTCATCTTGGGGGATATGGGAGTGTGTGTTTGTACTTTAAAAGTAGCAAGTTATTGTGAATATGAGCACTACTTGTTTTCTGCTCTTGCTCAATCCAACTGTTGTGATTATGACCACATTTAAATGAGCAGAAGCTAACCCAAGCTCTTCCTCTGAAGCTGGAGGGGAGGTGACTCTTGAACAGCAAGGTAGCCCACTTTTGCTTTGTAACAGTGTATTTCTGAAGAGACATGGCACAGTTCTGTTAATACACCTTATTCTCCTTTAGATGGCTTTTTACTTTTCTCATTGCCCTCTTGGTTGATGGTGGTTCCAAGAAAGTTTCTGGCCATTACAGTTTTTGGTCTCTTGAATTGGCAGTATGTTTGCCTGTTAAAAGCTGGCATAAGACGATTTCTGTGAGGAGGTCCTGAGTTTGTGTGAACATTGTGCTCTTGAAGAATTAGGTTACCAGGGCTGAGACCTGCAGGGACTGAAGGAATGTTTTCATCACAGGAGGGAGTATCTTGCTGCTCTGCTTTTATCCAAATCCAATAACTGTAGGATTGTGAGGTGTAATGAGCAGAGTAAATTCCAGTGTATACAGGTAATTACTTTGGCCTTTAACCATTAATGTTTGGGTTACCACAGAGGTGTTCTGGTCTTGTCATGGTCCATCATAAGTATGAAGTACAGCTACTTCATCTCCATTCCTACTAACTAGATTGTTTCTAGTTCACTTTTTTGGGAATAGCTGTCTTAGGTGCCCAGTGAGATTTTTTGGGCTGTCTCTTACGTCAAATAGCTGTTCTGCATCTCACTGTAGTTGAAATAACTGGCCACATATGGAATACCTTTGGGACCCGTGTTCTGATCTTTCTACATGACTTTCCTCCGAATTTCTGTGGGTTGTATGCAATGTAAGTTCCCCCAAAAGAGGCTGCTTCTAAAAGCTCTATTTCTGTCCTGAGTTCTGACCTACCCAGCAAACATCTGAAATAACTTCACTCAAGAAATGCTTGTCTGAAATTTCAGATTTATTATTGAGCAGTCTTTGTATGAAATTGAATTTTACTGTTATAATCAAATTCCATATAAAGTAAATACTAATGGACATTCCAGTTACTCAGCTTCCTTGGAAAAGCTTAGCTTCCTTCTAAAGCATTTTGCACAAGTTAGGGAAGGGTGATGAGAAGATGACTGTTGCTCTGTATATTTTTATTTTCTGTTAATCAGAGGTCTGCATTATAAATAGTTTTAAGTATACAGTTCTCTCTTTCCCTCCCTGCACCCCAAGAGGGGCATGATGTTCGAAACCCTGTTAGAATTACAGGTGATGATGGAGTTTGTTAGAACAAACTTGTTTTGAAGCTTTCTTTTGTGCCAGTGGGTGTAAGTTTTGTATTATATTGAAGATTAAAGTAGAGAGGGTGAGGAGATGAATAATGAATTTCCAGTCATGCTTCAAACTAATAAGTATTGAAGTATTTTTTTCCATTCCAAATCAAGGTATGGAACAGCAGTTTGAATAACTGCCCGATACTGTGAAACAGTGTGGTGTGCCCTAGTAGCTCTATCTACAGGATATGGAAAGGACTCCTGCATCTGATACTGTCTCTAGTTGTATATAACATTGAAAACTGTTTATAGTACAAGACTAAAATCACAATCTATGTGACTGTGTTCTGACTATGGAGTATGCTCTGTAGCACATCCTATGACTTCGGGACATTTACTGCTGCATGCTACTCTGGTGCAGCTGGAATGCAGGCAGGGTAGAGGAAGGAGATGATGGGTACTCTCAGGCCCTTGGTTAACACAAGCATTTCAGTGAAGTGCATTTATGTTGGATCAAAGTGCAGAAATCCTTAAACTCCCTGTTTTTCTTCAAGGCAGTTCAAACCATAGTAAGTTAACAAAAATGCTGGAGAGCTGCCAGCTGAAAACTGCTTTAGGAATTAGCTTTTATATTTGACATTGTTATCCTTCTGTCCTGAAGTCAGTGATTCCTCTTCCTCTTTAGTACAGGGAACTGGACTGTCTGATAATTCATAGGCTGTCACCAATGAGTTATAATTTAAAGCGTTATAAATAAGCCACTACAGCCGAAGCTGCTTAATACAACTTGCAAGCAAAATCTGTTAAGAGGGGCAAACCTACAATTTATAATAAGTTCTAGTGGAAACACAGAGTATTTTCAAATGCTGTAGGTAATGGCAGGCTGTTCCACAGTTTACACAGCTCAAAACCAGAGTTAACATAGATTCTCATTCTGAATCTTAGCTTTAATGGCAATACTTGGTGATTTAAGGTTCTGTTGCAGTTTGTCATGTTCTTATCTAGAAAAGATGATCTTGCAGAGGTCTGCTGATTCATCGTGACATTAATCAAACCCCTTTTTGTGCCGGGTTGTACTTCTCGGTGTAGTTGTGAGATTTAGTTGTCTTCTCTGCTTTTCCTACAAAGGTGATTATCAGAAAACAGTGGCTTATACTGCAGATTATTGTGTGTTCATTTATTACAAACCTGAATTCTTTTACCTCTGTGTGTAATTCTTAGAATGTTAAAGCTAATTACTTCTCTAATTCTCAGTAACTGTTCTGCACTGTGGTATATATATAATGTATGTGCTAAATGTCTAAAAACGCAGTCATTCCTGACCACATCACTTGGAGTGAAGTTATGTTATCACGGCTATAGGTAGAACTCCGAAGAGAACAGATGAGATCTTATAGAATCTTACAGGAGATGATTGTTTTACAAAGGAGTGATTTGCTGCTTGCCAGTGGCTGACGTTATGGTGTGTGTTTTTGTTTTGTTTGGGTGGTTTTTTTTGGGGGGGGGAGGGGTTTGTTTCTTTTTGTCTGTTTAGCAAAGCAGATGCTCTGTTGGCTGAGGATGAATATAAATGCTCTTCAGGCTGAGTATAAAGATATCTCTTGTCCCTTCTCAGAATTGCTTGTTGCTGGTTCATTAGTTTAGCTAAAAACCACTTCCTTAAGTGTCTTTTCAAATAATGTTCATTTTTGAGCTCCTAATGCTATGTGCTCAGCATTCTAGACTCACTGTTTCCTTCTGGCCAGCCTGTCACATTCACGAGGCATTGCATACTGTTTCATGCTCCTGTGACAGGTCCTTTCTTAGACCTAAAGGAGACATCTTACCCTGCTATATGAGGAAGTTCTGCGCATCTCTTGGATTTCCTCTCTTCTTTCCTTCCTGTATGTTCTGGTTTTGTCCTTGTTTTCCTTGCTTGTTGTGGTTGTTTTGAGGGTTATTTTGAAGAGGTCTTGCCTGAAGGCTGAGGGTTTGTGTTGATGTTGTGAAAGGGGTAAGGAGATGCAGTGAGATCCTAGGGGCAGCAGATGAGTGGATGCAAACTTCTATTTTTGACTATTCCAAACAACAGTTTTAAATATGAAGTTCTACTGTGTTATAAAAGGGTTTTACTGTGGTATTTGAGTTAAAGTCCAGAGCTCTTCAATCTGGAAATAAAGAATAATTTCTTAAAGCTTGACATTGTCTCGCATGTTGACTTATTGTACTGCTTTGTCTCCAGTAACACTTCAGGAGGTGTTTTCCTAAAAATACAAAATGAATCTTTAATCACAGAGTGATTGGTGTTATAAGGGGGCTTCTCATCTTCCCTCTGCCTCTTCTCTGCTGTGTAAGTGCAGAACAGATAGCGCCACGACATATTCCCATATTAAGCGAGGAAAGACTACCCAAAGCAACTGAACATGGGTTGTTTGAGGAAGGCTAAATTTGAATCTGGAAATTACTGTTCTTTACAGGATGTAGCCCTTGTTGGAGGTACATAGAGAAGATTGCTCTGATATAGTTAACCCTGTTTAAAAAACAAATGTTTCTAAATTCCTCTTCAGTACAGTAGTTCCAGATTTTTGCCTTTTTCATTCTTTTCCTCTCTGCTTCTTCCTTCTCTTTTGCCAGTTTTTGTCAGTTGAGTCTGCCAAAGAATGTTTCTTGTTTCCTTTTAAATCCCTACCACATCCTCTGCTACTTAAGCTAGAGCACCAACCTACTCGTCTTCTTCTCTCTGCAGTATGCAGCCTCATCTATTCTGGCTGCAGCTGGGTTTGGAGATTTCACTGGGAGATGTAAAAGCTGTTTTAATTCCACCATTGTACTGAACCCCAGTTTTTAGCTCTCTGTTGGCTTCCTGAACTCCTGAATAAATTATGTTGATGGAGCCTTGTGGCAGTTTGGGGAAGTATTTGTGGTAGAAGGAAAGGCTTATTTTAACTAGCAGTTAATGATATTATCATGATGTTATCTTGAGTATTTGGGAGGAGGAGTTGAGGTTGGAGCTTTTTTGTTTGTTTTTTTTTTTTTTCTAGTTCCTGAGATGTAACTGTTCAATCCCTCCTCCCCTCTGATTCTTTTCTGTTTACTGATGTAAAGTTGCTGAGGAGCTATTTTGTTGAAGGACAAATGTAGCATTGCCCTGGGTATTGTGGCGTTTTAGCACTGAATGTAGGAGAAGTTTGGAAAAGTTAATATTGATGACTGTTGGAGAGTGTGTAAGACTAATGACATGCCTTGTCTTCATCTGACTGCCTTTTAGGTGCCAGAGTTCAGCCTGAAACGCCTCTGTGCCTTTCTTATCTTCATGTCCATGTGTGCTCTGTCAGGAAACTTCCTAACTTGATACTTCTTATCCCTTGGTGCAAAATGGGCCTGGCTCTTCGAGAAGGCAGCCATACTTGCCTTGTATTATGTTCCACTAGAGTTGATAATCTGCTTCTTGTGACTAAGGATGTTCTTCTGGCCTTCTAGATATACAAATGCTTCTTGTTGTTGGTTAAGGTGTTCTGTGAACAATACAACTGTAAACCTTGCATGCTGCTGACTAACAAAACAATTACCACAGTTCTATAGGAAACAGTATTGTGGCAGGGCAAAATATCGTATGATGGATGCTGGGGTTAGTGTTCATATAACTGTTTTAAGCTCTTTGGTCCTATGACACCACGTGTTTTTCATGCCTATTGCTCCCTTATTCGGAGCGTTAAAAGCAATGATATTTTTTGTCTAATTGTCTGGAGGTCCAGTATCCAAAAGAAAGAAAAGGAAAAGTCTTGTGCTTGCCTGTAGCAAAAGTATACATCTTTATAGAATCATAGAATCAGTGGGGTTCAAAACACCTTTATTTAAGCTCATCTGGTCCAACCGTTCCCAGCCCTGCCAAGGCCACCACTAACCCATGGCACTGAAGGCCTCGTCTCCACTGTGTGAACGCTTGCAGGGATGGTGACTCCAGCCCTGCCCTGGGCAGCCTGTTCCAATGCCTGAGCACCCTCTGGGGAAGGAATTGTTCCTCAGCTCTATCTAAACCTCCCCTGGTGCAGCTTGAGGCCATTTCCTCTTGTCCCTCCCATCCCTTGTTCCTTGAGAGCAGAGCCCAGACCCTCCTGGCTCCATCCTCCTGTCAGGCAGTTGTAGGGAGCAATAAGGTCCCCCCTGAGCCTTCTCTGCTCCAGACTGAACCCCCCAGGTCCCTCAGCCGTTCCCCATCACACTTGTGCTCCAGGCCCTGCACCAGCTCCATTGCCCTTCTCTGGCTCTGCTCCAGCACCTCAATGTCTCTTTGTCTAAATTTTTATACCAAATTCCCACTCTTTTTCATGTGTAAAATGTACTTCTGGTGTTGATAGCTTTAGTTTCCCTGCAGAAAGAGGAACTATCTATCTGGGAATTATTTGTCATATATGAGGATTAGACATGAGTTGTGGAAACAAAGGACAGTCTGTCATGATGTGTAATTTGGAACTATGATTAATAAGAGTGGGCTTGATACTAGCTGTGAAGTTCCTCACTACTGTGGACTTTTATACAACAATGAAACATGTTTTAAGATCCATCTGTTCTGTGCAGATATTCAAGGGACTTGGATTATTTTTTGCTTTGAGAGAAAAGAGTGGGAGAGGCATAAGCAAAAGAAGTTTGAGAATTTGTGTCAAAATGCATTGAGAGAAATAATCCACCTAGTGGATGGAGGGATCCGTCTACTACCTGTACCCTTGATGGCCTGAAACATCCTCTCTGTGAGCATTGCTGCAAAGTCTGGCAGTTATCAGAAACACACATTAGTGTGCAGCTGGGGATGGTGTCTTCTCGTGCATGCTTTTTAAAACTTGTTTTTAAATTGTAGTGTTCAACTGACTCATTTGAAGATGAGCAGTGACCTGTAATGTACATGTGTGTTGTATTTAATTGCCTCTCTTTACTTTCTATAGATGGAGCTAGCTGGCCTTGCTTTTGCTGTTTGGATGCTTATTTGTTTCTATGCCTCTGTGGGTGGCTATCCAAATGGAAAAGTTAGAGAAGCCTGCACCAGCATGATACCCTGTCATGGTAGCTCTCCACAACTGTCACCTGAGCACACCATTACAGTGAACGGGACTGAATTTAAACCAGGGGACAGCATAGAAGGTATGTGTCAGTTATAGCTAAGGAGTTTAACTGACTGTTTCATTGTGTAGCTTGTCTTTACTCAGTTATGCTAGATCTCTCTAAGCTGTTGAATCTTGCTCAGGTGATCCATTCAACAGTCATTCAGTACTTGTACTTGTTCAATCACTTGCTTCTGGTGGTTGAAATATTTCATTCTTTCTCTGGAGAATATTTCAGCTTAATTTTTCTTCTGGTTTCAGTTCATCTGTCTGGACCAGTTTTTGAAGGCTTCTTCATCCAAGCTCGGGATGCAGAGCACCTGGAGAGCCCTGCACTTGGTTCTTTTGTGTTAGCTGACCGGAGAGTGTCTCAGCTCCTGACATGTGGCCGTACCAAGGTATGGTTTAGTGTCTTGAAGTGGGATATCAGACACTGAGGTGTTTGTACTAGACCCTGTGCAGTCTTCTTTGAGCTCAGTGACATCCAAGTAACGCGTTCATCAGTGCTGTTAAGCCATGGAGGTGTCTGGGTTGTGCCCTTTGTGCTCCAAGGACTTAGCTCAGTGCTATGTCTGATCTGTTTATCTTGTGCAAATAACTGTCTGATCCTAAGTCTACTTTTGGGGCTTGTCCTCTGGGATACTAGTTCTGTTCTCTGTACAGTCATTGCACTGTCCCTTCATGCTCTTACTATCAAAACCACGGAGCATTATCTTACTATCAAAAAAAAATCTAGTGTTATCACACCATTACAGCATAAATGCTGCAGGGGCCTCTCTCTCATCAAAGAATCATAGAATAGTTTGGGTTGGAAAGGACCTTAAGATCATCTAGTTCCAGCCCCCTGCCATGGGCAGGGGTGTCTCTCACTAGACCAGGTTGCTCCAAGCCCCATCCAGCCTGGCCTTGAACACTGCCACTGAAGTCTTCTGGATTGAAAGACCTTTAGTTGTTCCTTTTAGCCACACAGTTTATTCGTATGTATAAGTTTCAGTGGCAGACTTAGACTGACTGGGGAGAAGCTGGTTGCAGTGTGGCTCTGTGCAATGTAACAGTGCAGTGTCAGTTTAGGGTTTAGTTATAGCCTGCGATGACTGTGTTATCTGAAATCTCCTTCCTGCATATCCACTATGTGCATCTTGATATGTGTGTGTTTTCAGAATTCAGCTGTCAGTCACACAAGTAAAGCAAAAAAGAAACACATCAGAGTTTATTGGATTGCTCCTGGCGATGCACCAAAACGGGTACAGTTTCTGTAAGTAAATGTAGTATTAGTTCTAGCTGATTAAAATGCAGGTAAGTAAACCTGTGCCATTGCTGTGTCAAGTATTGGCCAGCAGCTGAGAAGTATCCTTGGACTGGTGGCCTGAAAAGTGGACACATCTTGCTTGCTGCAGAGTCTGCATTAATGCAGAGATTTGTGCTTTAGGGAATACTTGGAGAGGACTATTTTAATTTTTGTGGGGAGAGCAGAAAGGGATTTGGAGACCGATTTCTTTACTATTTCTAGTTAACTGCTCATTTCTCATGTCTGTAACACACAACGTTAAGATTCTTTTTCTGTGCTGGTACTTACTGAAATGTAGTACACTGTCCTACTAGGTTTTTGGGAACTAATGGATAAAAGCTACATAACTCTCTCCAAGACGGAAACATTCATGCGTGTGGCAGAGATCACTTATATCCGACAGAGCATGCTGTCGTTTATATTTTAGTATTATTTTTCCACTGAGATTTTAGATATTTTCCTACCTTAATCCTTAATATGATAGAGGCCTGCCTAAAGATGGGGGTTTTGCAATAAGTTGTACAAACTATAGCTTTTCCTTTTTCCCTTTTTTTTTTTTTTAAAGTAACAACCAGTTGTTGATGTACAGTATGAGCGTGTGTGTGGTTTGTTTTTAAGAGCCACAGTTGTGAAGAAATACAAGACTTTCTGGGTGAAGATTCCTGGTCCCATTGTTTCTCAGCCTAGTGCACTGTCCCCAACAACACCTTTGCATGCAACATCAGAGGCTGTATCAACTTCACACCCTGTTTCCTACTTATCAAAGCCAGTAAGTAATTACAAACCTAAATAATGCTATTTTTAATGCTTGTGATCAATGTTTAATGTTTGTTTTATGAAACCACTTTGACAGAAAGGGAGAGGTGATGGATGAGTAACTTAGATATCAGAGACTAAGGACATAGACTGCTCTTCTCCTGTGTTAGTGGAGTAGCCTGAACTTGTGTAGGTTAAATGTCATGTCCCCACAAGGCTCAGAAGGTCAATAGAACACTTAGAACTTAATGGTCAGAAAATATTGTGCATACCTGGGAGGAGAAATGAAAAAGAGACTCTAGTCTGGTTTTAACTAGTAACTTCCTATTTAGTAACTGCAGGCTCAGAAACTTCCTTCTGTGAGTTCAGCTGTTACTCGTTTCTGATACGGATTTCCATTACCGATTCTTGACTGAATTGAGCAAGCATCACTATTTGATCCAGAATAAACATGACTTTTAATCCATATATTTTCTTCTTGTGCATCAGTGGAGTTCCTACTTTAAAAAGGAAACAAAAAGCTGGTCTTCCCTTTGTTTCTCCCTCATCTACAGCTGCTGTTACCTCTTTAAAAACTAAACTGAAGGCAGTTTCTCTCAAGCTTTCCCTTTCTTTTCTGGAGTCAAAGTACAGTTTGGAACCCACCAGCGTTTCACCTAGTAGTCCTGGGGTAATTTTTTTTTGGGGGGGGGGCGGGGTAAGAGATTGGTATGTAGACATAGATGGCATTTCATTGCTATTCCTCATATACTTTCTTCTAGAATGGTGCAAAAAGGGAAGAAGAGGGGAAACTCTCATTGCTTATGACTTGTTTGTTTAATTATCTAGTTTAATGCATCTGGTTGTGGAAGGACCAAGTTCTGCATTAGGAACCCTTCAAACTGTGATCCTGAAAGTGCTTCCTGTTTTTTTCTATCCTTCCAACAAGAGAGGAGCTCAGTATTTATTGAAATGAGTGGTCCAAGTGAAGGATATTTAGCATTTGCGTTGTCCCATGACCAGTGGATGGTGAGTATCCTGTTCTGCTTTAGTTGCTTTTTGTGGTTTCAGTTAAGTTGGAATGGTACTTTAGCAAAACATTCATATAGAAAACTGAAATGCTGCTAGTCACAAGAGTGACTTCTCTTTCATAGTGCTGAAGCACAGGTTGCCTTTTTTAGATGGATGTTCAGTTTTAGCTATCTGAAGTAGAATTTCCCTGTAGAGATCTGTCTTGGAAGAATCCAATCTGTATGATTGCACCATAGCTGACTGGGATTCCTGGTTAGATCAGTGTTTCTTTGTAACCTAGCCAAAACCCCTTACCTGTCAGAAGCTGAGCTGCTATGCTTTCTGAAACCCATTTGCATTTCATCACTGTTTGTACAGGAGTGATTCCATTCAGTCTTAAACAGTGTTTAGAGATCCTTTTTTATAATTGGTGTTGAAGTCAAGGGATGATGCTTTTGACAAATGCATAATCCATAAACCAACTGTTGCACAAAGGAGATGCTGTTTATATCCATGCCGCTAGTGCAGGAACACTTGGTTCTTAGCTGTAAAGGCAAAGCATTGCTACAAGGAAATCCAACTTTTAACTGAAGAGAGTTTTAAAGTAGCAGCAGTGTCCACCTCTGCCTTGTCTGCTTAATTTAGTGAACTATAAATAATTAAACTTTTGATAATATGGTTGTTACCCTGGTGTGTGTGGGGAATAAGAGTCTATACTGTAATGTGCCTGTGTCATCTGTTTGACTTAATGTGATTCCTCTTTAAAACTGAAGTGTTTGAAAGCTGGGAAGTAGTGGCTTCGCAGGTAGAGAAATGTGTCTTGGGTCTTGTTGCATATGTTAAAGAGTTCTTGGAGACTGCCAGTACTTGTTTTTATTGGGCTTATAAATACCTTTCTCCTTTAAACTCTCCAGGGTGATGATGATGCATATCTGTGTGTTGGTGAGGACCACCGCGTTCACACCATCACTGCCTATTTGAAGGGGCGAAGTCCTCCTGTTTTGGATTCAGAGGTACATTTGGAAACAATTGAGACACTTCCACCAATGTAGGTTTGAAGTAATGAATGATGGGCTGCTGCTTTGTGCTTTTATTTTGCACAGCAGATATTTATAGTAAAGTGGATCCATAATTCTTTAAGGTGGGATTGATTGGGCACTTGTTTCCTAGGAAATGTTACCTTTGGAAATAAAAATAGGTGTGTGTGGGCTCTACTCTACTGAGGAACTTTGTGCCTTATTACTCTGTCCCTTTGCTAAGACTGTAGTTGCAATTGGTGGTAATAAGTCCAACACTTATGTTGCTGTTTTGACCTACTGACATACCTTTTGAGTAGGTATGGAAGAGATTTTTACACACACCCCTCCACCGCAATCGCTGGTGTTCTTTCTTGGTGCTTTGCTTGTCTTTTGGTTACTTTTTTGAGTCAATTACTCTGACATTCTGAAAAGACTGGGTATTGAATGTTTCCTGTTTCACAGAATGCCCTTGAGGATGCGTCATGGAGGCTTGCGGATGGTCTTCTTCAATGTTCTTTCAGAAGAAGTATTCGTCTCCCTGCTCACAAAGGGAGGTTTAATCTGGATGCCAGTTACTACATCTTTCTGGCAGATGGGGAAGCTAGTGAAGGTAAATTTGACTTAGATATTGCCTCTCTTTGAACAGCTGTACATGAGTTAGTAACCCATTATGTAAGATGTGGTGTAGCTGAGAGTTAGTATCTGAAGTAAGGTTTCCAAGTTTGAGGCACTTAGTCCAGTCATCTTTACTGGATCATGGATTTGCTTTTGGAAGTTACATTAAACTTATATATATATGTGTTGTCTGTCCACTTGGTGTTAGGAACTGATAGCTTCTTGAGAGCCGGCCACATACTGTTAAAAAGAAGATTAGCATCTAAAATGGGGACAGCACCAAAGGGAATTATTCTTCATGTCTTGTGCCTGTAGCGGAGAAAGCTGTTAGCTATAAAGGGGTGAGCTGGTTCTTGTACATTAAGTGTGCAAGACAGCTCAGATGACATCTTAAATTCTTACCGTTTTGTGTGTCAGAAATGTAGTTTGTATGATTATGCTCAGTGGTAACAACAGGACTTGCATTCATAAATAAGGAGTGGGCATATTTACAAGTGCAGTGGCTTTCATCAGCCATAAATAAACCACTTTATGCTACTACTTAGGTGGAGTAATACACAAACATCAGCAGCAGCCTGTGATCACCAATGGAATGTACGATATCACAGGCCTTCCTCAGGATATTGGAGGTTCCCGGTCTCCACGACTTATCAAGGCTCATGGTAAGATGCAAATTCTAGTTTTGTCTTCCAGTTCCAGACTTGCTGAGGCTGGAGAGTTGTTTTCCTCATTATTGCAGAGTAGGTATTTCCTTGTCTTTCTGACACTCATGTTTATCTGTACTGTTGGCTAGCAAGACGTGAGACTGTGAAGACAAAGTTATTAGTAGTCTTTCTTTTCAAGAACAGCACTATAAGATTCTTATTGCCCAGGAAAATGAACTTGTATTTGCCTTTTCTCTTAAATTTATAATCTTAGCATCACAGGATCATTAGTGTTGGAAGTGCCCTCTGGAGATCATCTGGTCCAACCCCTTCCCAAGGCAGGGCCACCCAGAGCAGGGCACACAGGAACATGTCCAGGCAGGTCTGGGATGGCTCCAGAGAGGGAGACTCCACAACCCCCCTGGGCAGCCTGTGCCAGGGCTCTGACACCCTCACATAAAGAAGTTCTTCCTCATGTTGGGATGACACTTGTTGTGTGTTAGTTTACGGCCATTGCTCCTTGTTCTGTCACTGGGCACCACTGGGAAGAGTCTGGCACCATCCTCCTGACACCTTCCTTTGAGCTATTGATCTGCATTGATGAGATCCCCTCTCAGTCTTAGTCTTTTCTAGGCTAAACTGGCCCAGCTCCCAACTCCTCAGTCTCTCCTCATCAGAGAGATTTCTGTTTACCTTTTTCTCTTTGGTTCAAATTTTCCTAGTTACATTATTGGCTTAATTAATTTGAAATGAGAAACCCCTCAACTGACTGTCTAGAGCCATCGAAGTTAAGGAGAACATTTTGTGTTACAGCACTGGACTTTAAAGCAGGCCCATGGGAGAACTGTCACTTGTTGCTTGTCAAACAAATTGTAAGAAATGTCACCTTTCATTCCCTGATGTCCAAGTTGGTGACAGAACAGGCATCTCTCGCCACTATGTACTGGCTGTACTGGTGCATATGAAACATGCAATAGCCAGAGCTGCTCTGTTGTGCTGTGTGGGCACAATTTGGTTATCTTCTCTATGGATGTTTCTTCCCTTTAACAAGATAACTGCTACAAAGCTCTAGTCCGAACCAGGTGATTAAAACTTACGACTGGTAAATTCTGACCATATATGTACAGACTAAACTGTTACACAGTCTTTACGGCTAATTTACTCACCTTTCCCTTGTTTTCCATTTTCAGGAGCACTGATGTTCATTGCTTGGATTACCACAGTTAGTATTGGTGTCATTGTTGCACGATTCTTCAAACCTGTCTGGTCTCATTCATTTCTGTTTGGAAAGGAGATGTGGTTTCAGGTGGGCAAAATCTCCTCCTATCTCTTGCAGTATTTTCTAGCTTTATTTTAAGCAGAACTATAAACCTACTAGATCCAAGACATAAAAGATTAAACTTGATGTGATTTTTATCTTTTTCGAATCTTCCAAAATGGAACAATTACAAATCAGAAGTTCACCTACTTTACTAATTAAAAGCAAAGTCTACAGAGGCCACTAAGTACATCTTTAACTGTAGATGTTAAGTGTACTTTAATGTATATTAAGAAACTTGTAAAGTTTCTAAAAGCAAACTTAACTTTTCTAGGTGCATCGTATGCTTATGTTGACCACAGTCATGCTCACAAGCATTTCTTTTGTGTTACCTTTTATATATCGAGGAGGTTGGAGCCAAGTAAGTGTGTGCTTTTCTTTTGTTTGTTAACTCAAATGTAGATGGTGGACCAAATGAATGAGAAGGAGGTTCACTGATGACTGATGTTACTTGAATTTGGGAAGGGAGAGAGAATGGGATGGCTAACTAACTCACATGGCAAACCTACTGGGAGTAAGTGTTGTGATGGACTTGATGACTTGACGTAGCTGTATCCAGTGATTAAGCTTGGTCTAGAAAACTTGGTAGAGATTGTGTACCTGTTGCTGGCATCTGTACAATATTTGGTGTGAGGTGATATCAGAAATTGGAAAGCATAGAGAGTATCTGAGTTAAATGTGGGAGAATGTGGTCACAGGTATGAGCTAGAGCTAGAAAAACTGAATACAGTGGTTAGGGTTAAGGTCAGAACAGGCAGGGTGAGAGGAGAGACTAGTGGTGGGAGGAATGATGAGATAGGGTTCTCCTGAAGGAAGGCACAGGACTGAGGATCAAGAGCTTGGAGCATAGCTTCTACAGTCACCTTGCTTTCTGCTCTTCATGTGGTAGAACTTCCCAATACACAAAACAGTGGAACAGACCCTGGGACAAATGGTAGAACTTCTCAATACACAAAACAGTGGGACAAACCCGGTGTCTCATGCTGCCAAGGAGTACAATCTCTATCCTGCTGCAGGACACCTTGCTGTGTTATGCACCTCTGCCAGTTTAAACACTGTGCTGTTCCACCACTGTAACTTACTAATACTAGCATAAATAAAATGATCAACTTTTTGGTATGTTCTCTATATCTTTATATAGATATGTTATTAAAGACAAGTGTCCTGTGTTTAGCAAGCAGGTTTTCATCCTTATCTTGGCTGTACTGTGATGGCACTGGCAATCTTTCAACCGCTTATGGCAGGTTTCAGACCATCTCGTCATGCACCAAGGTACTCACAACTAACTCTTTAAGTTACAGCCACAGAAATTAAATATGCTTGTTTCTTTAAATATAATTTTTATGTTGAAAAGATGTCTTTAAAGTATTTTTACTCCTGCCCCAGCTATGTAATCAATTAGCTGCTTTTCATTGCTTTGTAGGAGGCAATTGTTCAACTGGTTTCACTGGAGTACTGGTACAGCAGCTAGAATACTAGCTGGTGAGTAAGAGTAATACTTGTAACTACTTCTTAAGTGATTTAAAGGAATTTTGTTCATTGTCTGGGCTGTTGCTCATGTAAAATCCCTATGGACAGCCATTCGAGACATCTCTGAAGATTCCTTTTCTTGCTGGCCATCTTCTGTGTGAGTTTGAAGTGGTCATCAGGTATAGCTTTAGGGAGAAGTGACTGTGTAAAACCAAAGAGACTCCAAAAGAATATAGTATCTCTAATGAGGACCTGTTCTTGAGTGCTTTCTTTTTGCCTTGGAAGACTTGGGGATAGTGTCCTTACAGTAATGTAGTTTAACATTATGTAGTGGGGGAAGGGAAACTTGCAGGACCAGAAGCTGAGCTTTTAATTCTGTTAATAGTGACAAGTGTCCACAGGTAATTTAAGCACAAATGTTGTGGTGACTGCAGTCCTGTTGGTAGAGTCATGAATGCTAGTGTTTGTGTAACTGTAATGTGATAGGGCACTGAGCAGGATGAAAAGTAATCTTCGCTTTCTCCTTTCCTCCCTGCCTTCCCCCTCACTGCCAGAAAAATAAAAGCCTTTATATACATGAGCTACATGGATTCCTTTAACCTCATTCCCCAAGCAGTTTCAGGCAGTTTGTGGGTAATCTTTTGCCAAAGGTGTTGAGAACGCAGCATGTTTAGTGTGCCTGTGTCTTGTTTTTACTGCCTAGTGGTGACTATGTTCTTGGGAATGAACCTAACAGCACTTGACCTGCCTGACCCTTGGGACACCTACATAATGATTGCTTTTGTAACTTGGCATGTCGGCATTGAGGTTCTCTTGGAAATACACAGCTACTGTCTCATACGTAAAGGTAAAAACCAAGTGAAACTCCTGGTGTTATCTTGAGTGCTGAGGATTGATTGAATTTCAGATGTTCTTTGGCCTCTAACATGGAAGCTGGAAGGGCATAACCTCAAGTAATGGTGTTGTATCTTCTGTATAAACCAATATGGGAGTAAACCAGGCTTCAAGACCAAAGTGTTCCAGAAAAGTTGGTTTTGTTCCGTTTTAAATAGCAGCCTCTTATTTCTCAAACCACAGCTGATAGGGGCAGACTGAACTGCAGAAGTATTTTCCAAGAGTCTATTACTGTTTGCCATGGTTTTGATCCCAGGTGAGTAGCTAAAGTACAGATTAGGTCATGCAAATGTGGTTTGTGTTTTATTGTGACAATTTGCTGGTATGAATGGCTCTATTGCATGAGCAAAATTATCAGAAACCTGAGCACAAATGCTTGCAATTTTGAGTGAGCAAGGGAATGAAGGTGAAGGTGAAAACCTGACCCCAATAAACCAGTCTCATGAAGAGACTGGTAGTAACTTCATTGGGAATTCTTAGCTTCAGTGGCTGGTGTCACTGAGAGGAGATGACTACGCCCAAGATACTCTGTATCTTGAACATGGATGAGACATCTGCAGAACTGAAGAGCGTGATTAGTTAAGAGGCCGCGTAAGGTGCCAGGTAGAGGAGGAGTGATTATAAAAGATGTGAATTTAAGTTCAACTGCAGTAATTACTTCCTAGAAATAGAGAAATGAACCTGAAATGTTTGAACAGTGAAGGTTCTCATGTTGGCTAATAGAAAATACTTCTTAATGAAATCTAGTTGTGTTCGGTTGAAAAGAAAAAGGGTTTAGAGCAAACAAGTATCTTGTTCAGCTCAAAACTTGGTGTTTTCATAATTCACTCTAGCAGAAGAGGCAAAATGTTTTGCCATTTCTGTGTCCAGAAGTTACTTTTTGTAGGTCAGCTCCAGAACAATTTTTCACTTGTGCTGTGAGCATGATGTTGCAGGTCATGAAATGTCAAGTGAGACTTCCAGGTGCTTTTCAAATTAGATGCTTTATAAGACTTAGTTACTTAGTCACAGGATCAAGACTTCTGCAGTATAAAAATGAGCCCACTCCTTCCTCTGAAGAGCAAACTTTTTCTTCCCATTAACAGTTGAAGTGATAGAGTATGACAGAGTACAGATACTGCAGTCACTCACATCCGCAGAAGCAGAGGTAAGTCACAATTTTGTAAATAACTACTACAAAATGGGATGATTTTTTGTTCAAAGCGATAAAAAGACCAACACTTCTGTGTTCTGTGTTTCCCTTCTCTTGCAGGGTCGTCTGTTTAAACAGATTGTGTTAACCATCTATGTCTGTGGAAATATAATATTCCTCATTGCCTTTCTGTCAGCAATCAACCAAATCTGAAAGAAGTAATTGAGAATTTTGTGATGAAATCTTGTGCAGTTGAATTTAAACCTGCAAGGAATGCTTTCTGTTATAACTTCTCCCTCAACACCTCCTTGAAGATGCAATTGAAGAATAACAGCATGTGTGTCATGCTCAGTGTCAGGAAGAACTTGAATTCCAATCTATAGAAGGATGCTGCAGCCCTACAAAGCTGTGTTCTGATGGGACTTTTAATGGGAGGCTTTGCCTGAGTAAGGAATGAAGTCTCTGTTTTTTAAGTGCTGTAATTGAACTTGATTGAAGCTTGTAGGTTAAGACAACTGAGAAGATGCTGAAAATGCTGTCTTGATACAGTTCCCTAAACCTTTTGTGAATATCATTGAGAAAACTGAAAAGATTGGTATGAACTCTGTCATAACTGTTCACTTTACTATGTTCCAATGGCATGTGATGTGGAGGCTTCCTGCTCATGACAGTATTGTGCATTAAAAAACAAACCAACCAAACTACCAGCTTAGTGGAAAACTCTCAAATGCAGACGATGCATGAGCTAAATGCTGTTGTCTGTCTTTGCAGTAAAATGCAAAGAACATTCTCCCTGCTCTAAGAGCAACACACTTACAGAAGCTTATGAGTTTGGGAACTTTAGTCCTTTAGTAGAAGCACCATTTTCCTCATTCAAGATACTGTTTGTCCCATGCTCTCAGTGCTTCCAAACCAGAAAGAGGAAACGTGTCTGCAGTGTAAGTGCAGCAAACCCAGTTGTGCTTATTCAAAACTCAAACAGTGCTAAGCTTCTTCAGGCTAGGGCTGCTAAGCTACCTGGGAATGAAGGTACTGGAGTATTGGACAGAACAGTGAGAGCTGGAGTAGTATAGCAACATCTCTGTATTACCTGGTGGCCAGCTCTTAAAATATTCATTCTTTGTTTACTAAAGCTGTTTCTGTCTTCCTCCATCTCCCCAAATCCACAGTGTAGCCTGCTTCAGGAATGAGTCCTACTCAGAAAGCTACAAGTTGGTTTGTATTCAGTGATCTTTTTGGCTGCTTAAGTAACTAGCTGGTTTAACCATGAGGGCATTTATAGAGCTGGGACTGATCTGTTGGCAGCAGACTGCAGGTGAGTGTAAGTTGAATCATCTCCCTTCCTCCCAGATGCTGGTTGTGTGCAGCTTGGGAAAGGGGGATTATGAAGAAACATAGCAAACCCCAGGCTGAAGGGCAAAAAGTATATGGCTAATTGTGTGGTTTGTGTCTTTTTTAATTTTCATGGAACTCTGATCTCAAAAGTCTGGGAATCACAGGCCCATCCAGTGGTCAAGTTTTGGGGGACTTTTGTTTTTGTATACTATGAGTTTATAGATGAAAAATCTCTCAAACAAGGTGTTATTGATGGCTTTTTAATTAAAGGCAATGCTGGATTCTTTGTGTAATAAAATACCTGTGCTGCATGTTGTTTTCATTTGCATGTGACAATGAACATGGGTTTTTTAAAGCATGAATGTAAATATCTTAAAGTTTTTGTCCATTTTAGTAACTTGAAAAAACTGTCAAATAGAAACTAGGAAAGAATAATCCTGCCTAGCAGCAAAGTGGATTGTCTGTTTTCTTTGGAGATGTTATATAAATTAAAGCTATCTAAATACTTCCTGGAAAAACTCGTATTGAAACTGAATGTTAAAGCAGTTTTGCCTCGTAATGCAGAGTTCATGTTCCTCAGGAAGACAAAAAATTCCTTTTACCACATCTAATTCAGCTTTAGAGTTCGCAAAATGGGCGGTTGCTCTGAATAACTTGTTCCTTCCCAGGGCTAGCAATATTGTGTGGTGTTGCAACTAGTTCGATGGGACGACTTGTGTAATGTCTGTTCACAGCACCAGCCCTGCCCTCCTCCTGCATGACTAGCAAGAAGAAGCAGAGTGTCAGCATATTCCAGTGACTCACAGACTTTCTGCTATACTCCTTTGGATAAAAAAAAAAAAAAGGAAGAAGTCTATGGAAGTGTTTGATATCAGCAGGAACAGGGTGACAGGCAGTTTGGTTCTAGAGATGCTGGTGGCTGCTGTATTTTACTCCATTTTCTCCAATGATAATGTATAAAAGAAATTCCAGTTCCTTGCTTATTAAAGAATCCCACTGAAGTCAAGAAAACTTCTTCACAAGAAGAGCTGAGAAGGTTTCGGTGTTCTCTCACTCTCACCTTAAACTTGTGATGACAAATCAACATTAGCATGTTTCTGTTTGGGCTCTTCTAGCCAGGCAAACACTCCCAGTCAAGTAGAAACTTGTGCTCAGGCTCACAAGTAGTTTACTGTTTTGACTGAGCTGCTAGGTGCAGCCTCTAAATACTGGCCATCTAAGCTTGATGTAACTACAAACCATGTTTCTTGCATGTGTTTTGAATGAAAACTGATGTAAATAGCTCAATTTCAATAGAGTTCACTGCTGCTTTGACTGACTTGAAATGGTATGTTGCTAGCTGACATGCGGGCTGCAGAAGGACATAGGGTGTGCTTTGTTTCTCCTCCTTACACTGAAATCTACACTGTTCTCTGTTTTTGTCAAAACCCATGAGATGGAGACTTCATTTTCAGTGTAGTAATGCCTGTGTTTTTGCTTCACCGGTTTGGGAAGCCTGGGAGCGATGGCCTGCCTATTTTCCATCACGATCTGTGACACTGTGTGGCGCTCTTGGTCATATAACAGCGTTTGTATTCTGCTTGCTTCCTTTAGTCTGGCGGGGACAGGTTGAGACACGTAAAGGATGTCTGAAACAGGAGGTGTTCCTGCATGAACTAGTTGGGAAAATTCCAAAGCTTTATTAAGAAACTCAGTGTTTAAATTCAAGCCGGTTCATACAGGTAGATATGATGAAATGGGTGTTTGCTTGATCTCTATGCTTCAGCTTTTGTTTGAACAGCCTGTCTTCCTCTGTGATGCGTGTAAACTGTGCTCTAAGTGAGTACATCCCTTTCCAAAAAGCTAAGATGAATGCCAGTCATTGAGGAAAAACTGCAGACTTCTGCACTTCAATACAGAAGCTAGTATCTTGGTGAATTTTACACCTTTGGCGCAGGCTGAAGTACAAAAGGCGCCAAGTGAATAGAAGGATGGTTAACAGGTCTGCTAGTAATTCTGAGGAATTATTTGCTTACATCAGTCTGGTTACAGGGGTATGTGTGAAGGGCATTGCTGTTGCAGTCACTTACCTGAGGAAGTGGCAATGCAGAATGGGCACAGGAAAAATGCCTCCAAACACACCTGCTACCATCAGTTTTGCTTATACCTGACATAATTCAACTACTTTATAGCTTCTGATTGTCTTTGTACTGTGCAAAAGTGACTTCACATGTAAACCACAAAAGCTGAACATCTGCATCCCACTGAACCAGTTATCTCTAACACTCATCCTGGACAAATGATACTGCCCTAAGAAGGACTCCAGGTTTGGCTTTGTTTCAGACAGTTTTGTCTTGGTGGACCATAAAAATCATGTGGCTTTAGTGATGAATTGGAATTTTGCATGGCATCCATAGAGATGTGTAAAAGGTGGTTTGCCTTTTTGTAAATCTGTTCTTGTCTTCTAATACAGAGCTTCACAAGCTAGGAAAACTCAGATGACGAACATCTCTGCTTCCCAGATGCACACAGCTCTTGACTGCTCCATTTTGTGTGTCTATTCCTTCAAATGAATGATCTGCTGTCCATGCTGCTATGTAGCTGGGGTGTTGGTGTGGGACAGCTGGGATTCGTCTGGCACAAACTGAATAGCTTTGATATACTTGACATCAGAATTGCCCTTTGGCAAAGCAGGGATCTTCTAAGCCCTATATTGACTCCAGCAGTGGTAGGAATGAGTACTTACAGCAAGAGATGTAATGAGACTGCAGTGATATTTTTTTCTTCTCTTCCCAGCCGGGTCTCATTGCCACTTGCTAGAATCTATGCAAGGATGTCCTACACTAGAAACTACAGCTGGACAGCTTCTGTGGTGGTTGGATTTTATCTATGAAGTGTGCAATGAATTATTATTAAAAAAACAATGTTTTTCCCCCCTCCATTTACTCAGTCATTGTGAGACAGTGCTTGGGTTTGGTTTAAGCCTGTTTCTTCATATCCTCATTTAATGCTCTCTATATTGGTTTTACCTTCCTGCCTTTATCATGTTTCTCTAGGTGTCTCATGTCTGTACCTTACTGTCTCTTTCCCTGTATGACTGCTGCTGTATTTAGCCATTTTGCATTTCTGATAATCTTCATTATCCTTCTTTGTCTCTTCAGAGATAGGGTGGCTAAACTCTACTTAAATTGTAAATATGAAGTACTGCAGTTGTGTTTTAATTTGTTTTCCAGGTTTTCCCTAATGAGACCTCTTCATTTTCATGGCTTCTGAGTATGGAGCTGGTATTTTCTGAGGGCTATCTAAAATAATGTCCAGGTACTTTGCTTTCCAGCCAAGGGGTCTGTAGCACCAACTTAATTCCTTGTGCTATGGAGGGTTTGGGTTGATTCTATTTGGTTTACATTACTTTTCACATATTGGTAGCAAACTTCACCTCTGGATTTACTATGTATTCACCATTGTAAAGTTTCTCTTCAGTCTCCTCTTTTTTAAGCTACTTTGAATAATACTATGTTGGCAGCAGCTTTTTTGTCCCATTTGCCAGGTCATTTAAGTTTTATAGCACAGATGGTTGGGGAAGGCAGGGGATGAGCATCCATAGCCACTGTTACAAAACCTGCTTGTGACTACTTGGTACCAGTCTCCTACTCTCTCACTTTTGGGTATATGCTGTTAAGAACCTCTTGAGAAGATGTAAACAAAATAGCAGAAGAAACATGAGGGAAAATAATTTACTATAACAAAACCCCACCAGGACAGACACAGAGAAAATGTGATACAGTTATATTTATTTGGTTTATCTACTATTCCACTCTTCAGGTAACCATCTCTGACAAGTCCTAAGATTGAAGATTTTTACCCACTTCAGACTGGGAGCCACCAAGTACTCAGAGGCTACACATCAGCTGATTCCTACCATCCTGCCTCAGTATGAGGTAGTAGCTTTAGTTTCCTGCTTTGAAAGAGGAAGGCCAACAAAAAACTTATGGTAGTTTGGTTTCTTTGCTGGTGCATAATTTGAGTCAGCTATAGTAGAATAACACAACCTGAGCTTTAGCTGTTCAGTGATTCAAACCAGGCTAAGATCTATCATACTGATTTGAGTAGAAGGATGCAGTGCTAGGAGGCACTTTTTCTCACCCCCAAGAACTATGTACTAGAAAAATACAACTTGCATGTATTTCTCTAGGGGTAACTGTACCTTATGGCTGCTTTCAGGGCCCTCATTTCCTCCCTCATGTGGAAGGAATTAACCTGCTCATTCATGGGAGCCTTGGGCTGCAGGGTCTGGCAGCGGCTGCATCTCTAACAGACCTTCTCTTGATGCTGCAGGACAAGCCATTGGCAACTCCAGTGTTTCTGTTGGGATGCCTGCACTGCCTGGCCAGGCACTGTCTGTCTGGAAACCAGTTTCCTGGAAAAGCAGGGATTTCTAAGCAACCTATGAAGGGAAATGGTACTTGGAAGGTCAGGCTGTTCATGGTGTTGAAGGGAGCAGGGGCTGAGGGTGGTTGTGTGGTCATATGTAAAACAGAAGGGTGGCTGGACTGTGGAGCTCTAGAAGGCAGCTAAAGATTTAAACTGACTTCTTTATTGGTTTAGTTTCTTTTGGTGTCACTTAAAAAGGAATGCTTTAAATTTTGGCCAAGGTGGCATGCTTGGAAACCAGGTTTTATATTTCTCTCTGCTCCTGTCTCTCATGCTTAGTTTTTTATTAACCAATGGTAAGAACCAGCAAAATGGCATTTTCAATCACAATTGGGTAGATCAAACTTGGAAATGAAGCAGTGTCCTGTGAAGTTCTTTGGAGATGGGTGTTTATCTGCTTTATGTGTATAGCAACAGCATATTCCTGACTGTGGAACAGGTATGCACATGTCTTCATACTTGGATATATACTGTGTTTATGGTCTTAGGTAACTCTCCACTACTTACAGAGAAATCCAGGGTGTGATTTGTGTCTATGTGGCAGTTGGTCAAATCTAAAAGTCTGTTCAAGTCCATTGGGTTATGCAGAGGGCAAAATAACCCAGGTGCATAAAAGAGAGGAGCAAAGCAAGCATTCTGATCCAAAAAAAGGTGTGCTGCAGAAATTCTTCTTAGCTTTATGCTGTTTTGAGTAGCAAACTTTACTTCCATGTCATTACAGCTGTTAAATCACCTTTTTCCCCAGCTTTGCCATTCTCATCCTCAGAGCTGGAAAAAGAAAACAAAGCCATTGCATTTTCACACTAACTTCCTCTTTCTGACACTAAATCTTCATATAGAGAAAGGAAGAATTACACGTACCTCCGGTGATTAATCCAGCAGAATAAGCATTGGTTTAGTATTATAGAAAGAAATCAGTAGAAAGCATTAGTTCTGGTAATTTTGCAAGAAAGTGGTATATTAAGAAATATTAAGAAATGGCTCCAGTATTACTATTTGAAGGTTAGCACAGCTTACCTAACTGTTCCCTTCCCGAATGCATTGCAGACAGCTGGTATTGTCCTTGACTGATTCAAAGGATGCATGAATAATTAAACAAACTCTGTGTTTAATCTAAACTCCTCAGTGGGAGCTGTAGCTGTTTGGAAGTTGATGTTCACAGACAACTCTCCTGTCTTCCCGGTGTAGTGAGTCAGTGTTATTCCTATGATTTAAGTCCAATGGAGTGACTTACTATCTGTATAAACATCAGTGTGGCTATTGTCTGTAATGGGGGATAGTGTGGGTTAGTTTGAAAGTGACAGTGGAGGGCAGAAGATTAAATGTTAAGGTTATTTTTAGAACAGCAATAGAAGGCTGCTGTTTGATATGTAAGAGCTCCCTCCACCATGTAGTTGATCTGCGAATCCTCTCCAGCCCTCTGACCTCTTAGTTTGAAGAGTCACCCAAAATAGCATCTCTTGTCCCTTCGTCCTGCACATGTCCCTGTACTGAGAGACAGAGGCGTCAAAGCAGCTGTTTACTTGATTTATGTATGTCAGCAAATGCCCAACTGGAGCTATGTTTTGAATGCTGAAGTTGTTGCAAATCATAGAAGCATCTGAGTGTAACTTTATAGCGTAGGGCCACTGATGTTAAGCTTAGCTCTTACAAAGACCCTGTGTACTGTTCTCAGACTAGGGAGTTCTGAAGGATTCAAGTCCTGGTTGTGGTTTGGGAGAACAATCAGTCTGCTTTACTGAGAGCTATTAATCCCTTTTTGCCTTGCTCTATACTTTACGGAAACATGGTGTGCATGAATCTTTCTCAATGAGAAAGCTTTTTTGTCTATTATTCTTTGACACAAACATGTGGGTTTGAAGGTTACACAGCTTCCAGTGATAAGAAGAAAAAATAGCTCATCTAGACCTGCTAAAAGCCTTGGACCTTCATGCCCCATGAGAGCTTGTTTGACACTGTTACTAGGTTTTACTGCCTGTTCAGCTTCAGTTTTTCTTGCCTTATTCATTCCACTATGTCTAGCCTTTGTTTCCCCCCAAGGACTTTTTATTTCCTTAATGAATATTTCATCTTGAAAACATTTGCACACTGACTGAAATTAAAGAGGAATATAAGCTCTAATAATGCAAACCACTGGTGCCCTAATTATAGCATTGTCATCCTTCTCTCTGTATGGTTTTTCTGATGGCATGTACTTGGAGATATTGGTCCTGCAACAAGCCTATGGGGAATGGAGAATTGCTTCCATGTAGAAGGAGGTATGTCCTACGTTTCTATCGGTTTAGGGGCATGCTGAAAGCTCCTAGTTTAATCTGACATTTCTCTATATAGATTGGCACATGGAATGATTCCTTTGCCTCGTAGTTGTCCTCGGCCGTCACTAACTTCTCAGTAACTTGCTCTGAAGGTTCATTTCTTCTCTATAGCAAGATTGCTACATAAGAGATCATCTCCGTGGTGTGTCCTGTGCTTCGTTCCTTTCCATTCTCTTAATGCCTGTTTAATGTTCAAATGCTGCAATTGTTTCCTAAAGCTTTCATTTCACAGAGTTATTTTTGCTGTTGTTTTAGTAATGAATGGTGAGGCACCAATCCCAGTTTTAACTCCCTCTTTTCATTGGTGGCAGTTAGGGTGAACCTTCTGGGCTGGACTAGTGGCTGCGTTTGAAAGCAACTTATTTCTCTAAGAAACAATTCTGTGTAATACATTGTTGTAGATTTAAGAGGCTTTCCTTGTTTTGTTTCCTTTTTAGAAGTTGCATTAGGATTAAAGAACTGCTGGGGAAAAACTGAGTCACTTCCTGGCTTTTTCCACAGAGCAAAATGTCCCAGGGAATGACAAAAAATAGGTGGAGAGGTAAAGAGGCATATGGCTTAGTTCCAAATTCTCCTGGGCACTTAAGAACACTCACTTGGAAGCAGTGCTAACTGTTGGGGTGCCTTTTTCAGGCAGTTGCCAAACTTTTTAATTTGCTTTTAATTTAATTGGGACCATTTTTTTCCTAATGGGCTATTTTTCCCATGGTAGAATAGTTGGAATGAAATGGGTAAGACCCAATACAGACTCTCAAATGTCTTTGCTAGATTTACACTTATCTCCATCCCCTGAAAGTCAGTGTTTGTTTTCTATTAACTGCAGAAGAGGGAGAACCCAGATTGTTTAGAGGGTGCCTATGAGGGGCAGGGGAAAATGAAGATATTTCAGATGCTTCTTTCAGGAGATAAAAATAAGCAAACATTGTTAGATGTGAATGGGTGAGTGTTGCTTCTCCATTATATGCCTATGTGCCTATGTGATGGGGGAATTAGGGGACTATTCCCAAAATATAATTGGCTGGAACAGCTGCTGGAGTGGTTTATCTTGCCTGTACCAGCTACTCCTGCTTTCAGCTGCTGGCAGCAGCCTTTGGTCCTGGAGGACACAGGGAAGTGCACAGATGGCAGAATTGGTGCTTGAGGGAAGCAAAGGTCCTTTCAAGTGATAGAACAGTGCAGTGGCCTCATTGATCAGAAAGGCTGGGAAGCACTGCTGGGATATTTCTGGCTGTTGTATGCACGGTTGCACAAGGCTGATACTCCTCTAAACTGAGAGTATTCCTTACTGAACAGCTCTTCCTAATCAGTGCATACTGATGCAGAAATGCTTGATACCCCTTAGGTAATGCAGTGACCACCATCCCTCCCGGCTTTACCTGTAGTTAAAGAAATTCTAGGCTGCCAATGGTGCTTTAAGCAGGACCCAAACTTACTTTTCTGCTGCCAAAATGCAAAATAATTCAGAATACAGTCTGGAGAGGAGCAGAGAGAGAACATGGGTTCAGGACCCCTTATCTTCCTTTAATTCAAGCACAGTGTTCTTTCTCTGAAGCAGAACGTGACTATGGTCTGAAATCTGCTGCTCTATAAATGTATTTTAAGTGCTGTTCAGTTGTATAAGTTTAAGTGCAACATAATACTAAAGAAGAACTTTCTGTGTTTCTGGAAGGTCTTGCTGTTATTCTGTCAACTTTTTATTATAAAACTTTATAGTAAGAAATAGACATCTTCAATATCAATAGAATATAGAAAGTGTTTAAAAAAAAAAAAAAAAAGACACTATGGACCATGTGGACTAACCAGAAGTAATGAAAACTCTTTTGTTGTCTTTCAGAGGCTATAAAAATACCTAAGTCAGATTAACAAAGGATGCTAAAACTTGCATAAACATTGTCAAGGCAAGATCGGCAATGCTGATTCCAGAGAAATGCCAAGCAAAGTTCAGTATTAAACAGTCTTTCTGATTTAAGATCAATTTGGGAACAATTTGAGGAGCAAATATCTCTGAATTGGTTAGAATGCAGGTAGGCACGAGAAACATTCCAGTGAGGAGACAGTGTTAAAAAGCAATGCTGCTAGTTACCTGATAGAAATGAAAACTAATTGTGCTAATTGGGGTAGCACTAATGGAGCTTTTAATTGTCACTTGGAAGAGAACCACTTTGCATCTCTGAAGGTTACAGGCTTTTCTGAGGGAGTTTGGTTTCCGAATTTTGAGCTGGTAACTAGTGCATTACTAAAGATGAAATAATTCACCAGTACCAAACTGCACATTGGCATTTGTTAATCAACAAGAGCAAAGAAATTATTAGTAATTGCATATTAGTCCAAAATCAAGTGAAACAGTTGCTAGCAGAGAAGAGCAGTATTGGTTTGCTACATGAGTGAACAGCAGTGACAAGATTTTCCTTTCCCATTACCTGTTAATGAGGGATCTTCAGTGCCATCTCCACATCCCTGGCCATGAAGATGAGCATGGTGTGTTGGAGAGCTTAAGCGTTCCTCTTGTTCTCGCAGGGAAATGGAGTTTTTGTGGGGTACCTTGTTCAGACTTGTGCCCAGACTGCTCACAGGGTTCATCTGTGGGACTTCTGCGGGCTTCCTGCTTGATGGCTGATAAACCTGACTATAGTGGCCTATGGGATGATATGCTGGTTTCTCAGATTTGCTATCCTCTTCATCGTCATCATCAATGATAACTAACTCTGCGCGGATAACCCCATCGTATTGCGATAACTTTTGGTTTGCCTCTGCATCGTCATCATCAATGCGCTGATAACCCATGAAAATCATGGTTACTGGTTCAGAATCATCCACGTAACATGGCACAGCTTGAACAATGCTGTAGCGAGCATCTTCCTCATGTTGGGGTGCAGGGGATGTTTCATTAGGATGGCAGGGACTTGAAAACCTTGTCTCATTAAGTCTTTCTCTGGTGTTCGGGGAAGGTTTTAATTCCTCATGCATAGCTTTTCGTCCTTCATTATGTATCATCCTGTTCTCAGGATTAGTGTGCACATTCTTCTCTGAGGGGGGAAGGACTGGAGAGGGTGACTTTGGCTGTATTACCTTTGGAAGATCAAGCCCATTCTCTTTATGCTGCTGCATAAAGGGCTCTGTTTTGGAGGAGAATTCTATCTGATGATTGCTAAATCCATTCATCTCTCTTCTATGAGTGTCTTCCAGTTTTGGTCCAGGGACTAATTTGTCTTTCTGAGGAGTAACTGGCCTGCAAAACTTGTTTGCAAACACAGGCTCATGGTACTCTGTGGGAGACTGGGAATTCTTTTCAGTTGCCTGCCGTAGCAGGTCCTCTACCTCAACAGGAGCAAGTTCGTCCACCCCATTTTGTGTTGTGCTGCCGTTTGAAGACACTGCATAGACCGACTTCCTGCCATCATCATAGACTTTAATTCCTGTCTCTTTAAACTCCTTTGAGGGAAGAGGTATTGTTGACAACACTGTGTTTTCTCCTGTCTTCATGTCTTTTTCAACTTTAATTTCCATGGCAAACAATGCTGCGGAAAGAAAGAAGTGCTTAAACTGATAATGAAGCAGTTGCACAGACTATTATAAAGAGTTCTCATAGTGATAGAGAATGAATGTCAGAATTACCAAACACATGAAAGTATCACAAACATAACTAATATATTGGGTCCTCATTCTGAATCTCCCCTTCCATCCTGTCAAAACTTAAAGTTGTAAAAAACCTGTTTTTTTGGATCCAATTCTGTGTGGAAAAACGTATTGCTGAGGAGCCAGTTTTCATAACTTGGCTGAGAAAGCCAGGTTTAACAGTGGGCCATGGTGCTGTGCTGGGGCAGTTGAAAGAGCTCAATGTGCTACAAGACTGAAGAGTCTTGGGTGCTTAGATGGGTTTGGAGGCTTTGTAGGAGGTGGGAAATAACCAGACTACTGCCCAGCAGGTGTAAGTGTGGATAGAAAATGAAAAGTATCTGGTATGAGGGGAGGAACTACTGTCTGCAATGTTGATCCTTCCCTTAAAGCGTATTAGATTCAATTGATAAGAATATTCTATGTGACCATCAGGTAAAAGGAGGTGATCCTGCCCCTCCACTCTGCTCTCATGAGACTCCACTTGCAGCACTATGTGCAGCTCTGACTTCCTCAACGTAAGAAGGACATGGAGCTGTTGGAGCAAGTCCAGAGGAGGCCACAAGGATGATGAGGGGCTGGAGCAGCTCCCATATGAAGACGGGCTGAGAACACTGGGGCTGTTGAGCCTGGAGAAGAGAAGCTGCGTGGAGACCTCAGAGCAGCTTCCAGTGTCTGAAGGGGGCTACAAGGATGTTGGAGAGGGACTCTTCATCAGGGTCTGCAGCGACAGGACAAGGGGTAACGGGTTCAAACTGAAACAGGGGAAGTTCAGGTGAGATCTAAGGTAGAAGCTCTTCCCTGTGAGGGTGCTGAGGCGCTGGCACAGGGTGCCCAGAGAAGCTGTGGCTGCCCCATCCCTGGCAGTGTTCAAGGCCAGGTTGGATGGGGCTTGGAGCAACCTGCTCTAGTGTGAGGTGTCGCTGCCTGTGGCAGGGGGTTGGGACTGGATGATCTTAAGGTCCTTTCCAACCCAAACCATTTTATTATTCTATATTGGCACCCTTTGAAGTTACTGATAAGTACCTTTCCTCTTCTCTTCCTCATCAGTGGCAGCATGTGCTGGACTTCTCAGTGTGGAAGGCCTGAAATGCTTGGGCAGGTCAGGTATGCTGGCATATATGTAGTCTGCCTCTGAATAAAGAAGACCCACAAAGCATGAGTAATGCTTTCACTGACTTCTGCAAGAACCTTTTGGAAATATTTTTTTAGACTAAACATACCTTTTTCAACTCCTGCTTTTTCAGCCTTCACAGACTAGGAAAGAGAACCATATTAACAATAAATGTGATTAGTTAGTTTTAAGATGTTAACTAGACAGTGCATTGCTTTACCTGCTAGTTTCAACTTTTTCTGAGCACAGCTTCATAACGAGAAGGGCTAAAAGTGGAACCTGCTCCGTGGGAGCATAGCAAGTGAGAAGGGGATATTTTTGAGGTCTCTTTTGCCAGTGTGATTCCAAGTCACTCAGGGGAAGGCAGGATGTAAAAAAAACCAGTCACCCAGCCTCACGCTGTGGCCCAAGCTGGTTGCCTTCAAAGGCTTCACTTCAAAGTTCTACTTTGGCTTTCCTGTTGTACTTATCTCCCTGCATATCTTTTAGAGCGAGCGTCTGTGTGTATGAGCAACTGTAGAGCTATAAAGTTCAGTTTTATCACTATATTATTTGAGATCATTTGAGATGGTTTTCAAATACTGGAATGACATTTTGACAAAGACTAATGACTAAGTCGTGTTTCATTATACACTCTCTCAGAGACTTGGGGTAAAAAGCATAATGCAGTTTAGCCAGGCACATCACCTGGAGGGGTATGAATAGATCAATCTCTGTGTTCACTTGGTATCTGTTAGATCTGTCTCTGGCTGAGATGCAAAGCTGCTGGTTAGTGGCAGTGCTATGGATGAGGAATGATAGCAATTGCTCTTCCACCCCCATAAACTAGCAAATAGAGACATTTGGGCACTTGAACAGTGTAACATCTCAACTCCTCTTGTATTTGAACTCCTGTCACTTCGGACAATAGCTCATGACTACTTGCACTACTCATGAATACTAGCAGAACCAGCTAGTTCCACTTTCGCTGGTTATTACGATAAATGAGTAACAAACTCTACTTCTGGAGTAATATAGCACTAACCTTTATTATGTCTTCTGTTGTTTTCTCAACAGACTTAAGTTTCTTTAAAATTGCTTCTTCCTTAGCTGAGACTTCCATTTCTTCTCTTTCCAGGGCCTCAATTTCCTTCTCCAATCTGAAATCAGAATTCCTTTTGATTTGATACTAGGCAGAGAACAACATTGCAGATTTAATGCATTGTGAATGCACACCTTCGTGGGGCTGATTCTACTTACCCTGACAGATTCTGCTGGCTTATCACTTTGCATGCATCAGGAAATGCTGTGAAACTGTATTCTTTTAAAGCAAAAATGAATCTGCCATAGATTCTTTCTGGTCCTACTTTTCCATGAATGTGTAGGATCAAGTTCAGATTTAACTCTGAACTGGGACTTGAACTGGATGTCTCACTATAGAATCGTAGAATCAACTGGGTTGGAAAAGACCTTTAAGATCAAGTCCAACCTTTACCCAAGTACTGCTAAGTCCACTACTAAACCAGAGTTCTGGTTTATCTACCTTTTCGTTTTTGGGATTGTTTTTGGAAGAACTTTTAACTTACAGGGAAAACCAAGCAAATTTTAAAACCTTCCACACTGGAGTAAAATACATCTTCCATTGGTTTTGAGTCCGTCAGCAACCAATGGCTGTAGACTTAAGGCAACTGCAACTGATATCACTGGTTACTGAGGTCAGTCAGAAGAGTTACAACTAAACGATCTGAGCCAGTTACAAATAGAGTAATGATGTCCTATAACCCTGATAGAGACAATTGTTTGATGTTTTGACTTACTCTTTAGTGTGTTTTAGGATCCACAATATTGCACCAAAGTCAATGGTAAGAATAAAAGCCTGTCATCCCTTTAAGCTGACCAGACAAGTTGAATGCAGGCTGACAGAAATACATTATTTGTCTCTTTGTGTGTGACTGCTTAAGGAGTCTGAATTAACACCATGACCCTTGCCTTATTTAAACTCAGATTTGTAGAGCTATAATAATAGGATACTACATGGACTGTTATCTGTAGTGAGAATATCCTCTTTTTTGAAACACAAAGGTATCACAGACTTCAGAACTGAGATGTGAGGAAAAAGGCATTCAGGATGAAAGCAAAAGCTAAAAAAAAAAAGGTAAAACTTAAAAGCTGATCACACTTTGGACCTAAGCTTTGCAGGAAGCTTAGGATGCCCTTAGGACCCTGCTCAAAGGTACTGGTTACAAGTGCTAAAACTATATAAATATTCTTGGAGGGCTATATAAGTAATGCAATGACCATGTGCCATGTTTCTGCATTTCTTACAGTTTAGTATTACCTTAAGACATTGAAATGTATTTTTACATGAGGCTTGATGGCAGTATTATCATAATATGAAAATTAATCATTGAAAGCTCACAGAAGCATAATGAACTGAAGGCTCATTTGCTTTTACTATGGATTTATTTCAGTCTGGACTCTAAACACTCCTAAACAGGTGGAAGAAGAGGAGGAAAAATCCCAAAAAGGGAGTGGGGAGAGGAAAAGAGAAGAGACAACCCCAAATAAATCAAAGGTTATAAACCCTATATGGTTACCTGGGAGATCAGGAGAAGTATTATTAAAGTTTATATAAGCTCTCACACCCATACCAACACCCACTGTGTATGGTAATTAACATGGCTGATTCACTGCTCAGTGTGGAGTTAGGGAAAAATTCCCATACCCTTGTAATGGGAATTGCATCTACACCTTAAGTATCTCTTTTTGCATTCATACTTGCATATAGACATAGATTTTAGGATTAATTTTCAGAGGATGCTGGGAGTGTGCACACGGGAATTTGTTGAAAGGAGCCTTTTAAAAGATGCAATCTGTAGAGCTCAGACTGACTCTGAACCCAGAGTTCTGACTTGGTGCAGCTGAGAAGTTAGGCTGTGATCTTTCTGATGTGTTTAAGTCTTTAGAAACATCTAAATAAATGGCATTTTATGAAGTTACATCACTGTTTGTATATGAATTTGAAAGGGTCTAGCAGCTACACTAGCAATTATAAGAAACTATCTTTCAATGGTGCTGCTGTGCTTTGTAGAGAAATGGGAGTATGATACAGCTGTTTTATTAAACCCTTTGGAGATTTATCCTCTCCTTGAGTAGCGCTCATTATTTGAGAGGGGAAATAAGTAGTGTGGAGGTGTGGATGGAAGATGGAACTTTAGAAGCTGAGATACTAAACTGGAGGTTTCTCTCCAAAGCAGCAGCTGAATGGAGACATTCTGCAGAGTATGCCTTACTCCTGCTAGCCACTAACAATCTGCTGGGGTTGGCACCACTGCCACCCCAGAAGAAAAATAAACAGCTTAAGGATGAAAAGCAGATAGGAGGATACCAGACTGAAAGGAAAAGGCAGTTTAGCAAGTCCTCCTATGTTTTGAGGTGAGTCACATGCTTTAGCAGGTCTTGAGTCTATCGAGCCCTAGCCTATCTTCATTTATCACATTAGAAAACACCCATCAGAATCATAGAATGGTTTGGGTTGGGAAGGACCTTAAGATCATCCAGTTCCAACCCTCTGCCATGGGCAGGGACACCTCTCTTAGTTACCATGATGTTGTTTGTACATTTTAAAGTATGTTGTTTAGCAACTAATTCCATCAAGAATGAGTGCTATTAGCTGAAGATTAAATGAGAAAATGGGGCTCCTTATTCTTCATTCAGCTTGTACCCTAACCAAGGATATGCTTCCTTGGCTCACTAACTTCTAACATGTAAAGGGGGTGAATAGGACAGATAACGTAAATGCTATTTTTGGTCTATAACCAGAACATTCAGCTATTTGTCTGCAAGGTGGTTCAAGGCACTTGTTTTTCACTGGTTTGTTGTTGATACAAAGAATGGAACTCTCTTTTTTTTTATCAAAAAATGCTCAAATCCAAACTGATAAGCTCTTTTTGACATCCCAGTAAAGAATATTTCAAAACAGAGGTCCCATTTAGAAGATGGTGGAAAAGCCCATCCATGCCGCTACTGTAAATAATCGGCCTGCAATTGTAATTGTCCTCTCAGCAGAAAGAAACAAAGACTGGTCTAAGGGTATTCAGAAAGTCTTTAAAGGGATTCAGATGTTTCAACTAAAGGTAAAAGCCACCCAGAATAATCAGCAGAGTGGACAGAATTTGTCTGAATCAAGTGAAGTTTAATAGATGCCCAGAAGAAAGAATTCTACTGAGCTTCTCAGTAATATAACTTACTGCGGCTGCATGACAAATGTCTACTTGATCTGTTAAATGTCTACTTATCGGTTTAAATCTTTGATTTACAGGGCAGGTTAAAGGTATGACTTCACATCTATGTAGTCAAACAAGCTTTTGTTAGCTTGGGTGATATGTATAGATTGGCAGAAGCACTATGCAAGAGTACTGTATGGTGAATTTTTTGTGCTTTTCAGTGGACTTTGTTCATACTGAGCTCTCTATTACTGGGTTTCTGTATTGCTGCTGGCAGGTTTGAAACTGGGCTGGGTATGTATAAACAGAATGTGATGATATTTGGAAGGCAGTATGGACGTTTTTCTAGAGGCCTTTGTTAGACAGCTATTGAAGAGGAGTGGTAAGAAATATAATTTATAACAAAAGATGCTCTATGTGAATAAATCTGCTTAAATTCCTAGTTCAGAATGAAGGTCCTACTTGACTTCAAGTATGTTCTTCTGCCTCCATTCTCCACCTGTAAAATCAGGTGTCCTTGTCTGAGTCCTTTCTGTATCTTGAAGATAAAAGCTGCTAAAGACATTAAGGTGTGTAGATTGTGTGGCTATGAGAGTATCTCAGTAATGAAAATGTCTTTTGGTATCAAGGCCTTACAAACCTCTAAGAACTTCAGCAGTTGTAAATTAAGTCCTTTTAGTTCAGGGTGGCTCAGAAATGTAAGTAGGAACATTTCTGTACTGACTTTCATTTCTAGAATGCATTAGACCTGAGAAGTTGTTGTAAGAGTGAAGGCAGTGTCATTTTGTGTTGTATTTTCTTTGTCAGTTCATCTATTCATCTTATCCTGATGCAATTTGATGCATTTCACTACAAAGAAATCTGAAGTGTTTCAGATGTACATCAAGAAGTAGGAATCATTTTAAGGAAGAAACAATTTGGTGGAGCTTCCCAGGAGAAGTTCATAGGCAAGAAAAGTTAGTTGGTAACACTAATGTTAACAACAAATGCTGTGAAAACACATATTTTGCCATGAAAATACTTATTTTGCCATGAAAAAAGAACAAATTGCCATGAAAAAGCAGTGCGTATACATACATATAAAAATAAATAAATAAATATATAAGAAGAGGAACCATTTACAGGTTTCATTAAACAAGTGTAGTAAAACAAATTGCCTTATATTCCTGGAAAAAGTATAATGTTTTTTTATAAGAGGAGAAAGTCCCGAAACTACAAACATTTACTGCACTTCTTTCCACTGCAGTGCTTACGTTGCAAGTAAACTTATTTAATTTCATTATCAGCAGCATTTAAATGGCTGGTTTATGGTCTGAATATCAGCCATCTAGATAGACAAGCATTACTTGTGCTTGTAGTTAACTGAATCTATGTGGGAAAAGAATTCCTACTTAACACATTTCTCTTAAGTGCAGGCATATAAAAGGACACTACTGGGAAAGAACTCAAACAAAATAACCCAAACCAAATAAACCCCAACAAAAACGCAAACCACAAACCAGAACCAACACAACAGATGAGACCTCTCATCCCTGCATCCCACCTACACAGGAAAGGAATTCTAAAATGGAGGGTTTTGTATACGCTGAATGTTAATCAAGTCTCTGGCAAAAAATTCCAGTGGGAAGGTTGCAGGCGCATGTCTATAGTGAGGCTGTTACAGACTCAGACATACATCAAGTGTACAAGCTGAGGAGCCTCAGCCCTGTTTGGTGCAATGCTCTTGGTTGTGTGATGTGGTACTAAATGTGCAGTCTTCTCATTCACAATGTGTCTGCATCTGCTCCCTGTAATTATCAAAACTAGAGACAGGCTGAAATGTTACTCCAGGATTCATGTTGTGATTTCAGAAAGCAATTGGGGACAAATGATGGGTTTGGCACCTTAATTTCTCTCTCCTTAAAGCAAAGATACATTTAGAAATCTTCCTTTAAATGCCTATGGGTGTTTTTTAAAAGACCTGGAAACTTCTAATTCAGATAAACTTTAAAATTTGTAATCCTTTGTCAGCTCTTGGATCCCATCTAGAGTTAAAGCAGAAGGAATATTCTTTGTGATGCTGATTTACATCCATGAATCAGAGTTCTTCAGGTCTGAAGCTTCAGCTGGATTACTGTTCGATTATTTGAAATAGAAATAAATTCTAGTAATGCTGAAAGGAAAAGTTGATATGGATAGATTCAGAGGAGTAAAGCTCACTGCATGTGTTCAGTTTTGGTCTCTGAGGAAACAGAAATGAAGGCCACTGATCTGACAACAAATTCGGGACAGTCATTACAAAAACAGTATCAAAAGACTCTACAGCTGTAGTTACAAACCCAGGATCCTGGGAGACGTGGGAATGAAACAATCAACCCTATTTGCTGAAGTCTCTGAACTAGTATTGTAGGAGAAGTTTTGATTCTTAATCCTGAGTTCTAGGTCTTCCCAGGGATAGGGCAGGAGGGACCTGCTGCCAGCATTGCTGTGAGAGCTCAATTACAGTGACTCAGGTGGAAAGAGCCCTAAAAGTGTGTTATGAGGGGACAGACTAGATTTGGATACTGGAGATGCAGTATGCTTTTTGCTAAAAGATTTTGCTGTTTTTAAGGCAGGCAGTATGTCAGGAGTTCAGTAGCTTTCCTTTTTAGTGCCATAGACATTGATAGATCTCCACTATAAGAGCATTTCTTGTTCATTGCTTGGGTGTTGTCAAAGGAATTTAAAACAGTGTAAATGTAGGTTATGTCAGAACAAAAGCATCCTTCTTCCAACATAGCCACACACCAAACCAAGTTTTTGACTTGGTAGCTTTAAAGGCTCAAAGTCAATAGGAATTTGAAAGTCCAGTCTATGCTGCCAGTGCTTGGAGGGGGGCTGAACTGCTGAACTTCCAGTGGGCTGGTGGGGAGCTACTTCCTTACTGCTCCTGAGCCAGTCACACAGCTTCCCCACACAGCTCTTTCCTAGTGATCACACAGTCATAGGGTATGCACTCTTCCATGTCTTCATTATCACAACCTGCTGGGGTGTTCTTAGAGCTCCTGCCACTGCAGTCAATTCTGCTGATGTGTGTGGAAAGCTGGTTTGTTGAGAAAAGGTGCTTTCAAGTAAGAAGTCACCATAATTATAGGACCAGCTAGCACTGGGACGCTGCCTGTCGGAGAGATGGAGTATGGAGGTGAGTGGGAGATAACTGGGTGACAGCTTTGCCAAGAGAGTGTGTGTGGGAAGACAGCGGAGGAAGAGTATGGAGGAAGTTGCTATTGAACTGAAATAGGGGAAGAAGCCTCAAAAAGTGATGATGAAAGTTTCCAGAATCTAAAGAAACAGGAGCACTTAACCGTTTCTGTAGGCGCTACTGGGTAGTACCAGTCAGTATGCCTGGACCCAGGGAAGGAGCTGATTGTGTATGGAGCCCTGTGGTATTTGAGAAAGGCTAAGTGTAGTAATAAGCACCTAGTATCATGTCCACAGTAAATAAAGGACTTGTACGTGAGACTGTGCAGTTTAATGTTAGCCCCATATGGCAGGCAGGCACTAGGCAATGAGATTTGTAGGAGCATCTCTAATAGAAGGTAGGAAAAGGCCTTTGCTAGAACAGGCTTCCAGGAATGAACTGAGGACAAAACAGCGTGGAAAATAAGTGAAAATCAGGAAAAGGATACTGACAGGGCTTGTACTGTTCTGAAGTGTAGTGTTACGGTAGAAATCAGGTGTTAAAGGCTTTGCAGGACCTACTGAAACTGAAGAACTTCTAAAACTGCTTACTGTTGTTTTGAAATTCTGGTCCAACAACTGCTATCTCAGAGCAAAACCCAGAGATGGGAGATCTATGATGTGTGAGTATAGCATGGAAGGGATAGCTGGGATTAGAGAAATGAGTATTCTGCAAGATACTCATTGTGCGTAAAATTCACAGTATTGGAGTTTGCGTTGTGCATTCTCTAATTTTATCAGATTAAAAAATATAATGAAGCTGCTTTGCTTCGTGTATCAAGCTGCCTATATTTAGCCTTACTGATGTCTTTTTACAAAATGAGGGTCCCTTAAGAAGGGACCATTTAAACCAGACAGAAGGGCAGGGGTCTTAACCCTACCTGAAGATGTCTCGTTCCAGCTCATGAGTTCGTTGTTGGTCCTCCCAGTTCTGCTTTTGCATTTCTTCTTGCTCTTTTGGAGTGACAGAACTAAGGCCATCCAAGAGCCACTTTTCTCGCAAGGCCTTTTTCTGATGGGGAAAAATACAGACAAGTTAGTGTACTTGAAAAGTTAGGCTCTTCAGACATATACTGTATTTGCCTTGATGCCATAGGTGCGATCCGCATTCCTGTGCTGTATCTAGCAGAAGGCAACTCGACAGCAGTGAGTGCCACTGAAAGAGAAATACTAAGGAACATTTGTGTTTTGAGATTGACTTAAACCCAAACTGGTTAAGTACTCAAACTGGTTAAGTACTCAACTTAATCCACTCAGTAAATATCTAGAGGATGCAACTAATCAGTTAGTACCCGTAACAGATTAATATTTATTAGTGGATTCAGTGGTGTGCTTGTCCTCAATACAGCAAAACAGTTGTATCAAATCACACATATGAGACACATGCAAAGGCTACAGTTAGAAGTGTACATTTCTATTTCAATAGCCCTGATTCCTGGGGTCATGGCATTGTGTAACTTCTGGGAGGAGGTATAAGAGGTGAATATTTCAGTAGGTAAGGCTGTAGGGGGAAGAGATCTCTAGGGAGTTAGTAATGCAGTGGTATCTCTGGAGTTTATAAGGAAACATATTTATATAGATGTGTGTGTTGAGATTGGGACTGGATGGAAAGGCAGAGCATGGGTAGCTGATGTGATTCATGTCTCAGCAGATGCACTACATGTTTAGAGCTGCTCTTGTAGGGGCAATCCAGGGCTTACTTATTTAGGTCCTGACCCGTTTAATGCCTGTGGAGTGATTTCTGGACAGTAGTGGCTTATAGCTGGGTGTATTACATGTGTTCAGGTGAGTGAACCTCTCAGATGTGTTTTCAGATGGTGAAAAATAAGACTGTATCCACTGATTGTTTCCTATAGCTGCTTTACAATAGAAAAGGTGGCAGCTGAAAGTCAACAGAGGTTTTCAAAATATTCCTAGTGTAAGAAAATATTCATGGAGATAAGTTCCTATTTGCAGTTAGAGGTTGTAAACCATGCAGACTTAATTGTGCTCTTTTTACTCCCTTCAGACTAACTCAGGAATAGAAATCCAGTTGCTGCCTTGGGGAAGAAGTGGGAGTCAGGGCTCCTTAGGAAAACTATTTCAACAGGGGAGGAAACAGATGCGTAGAAGGCTTTTCATCAGCCATGACTTTTCCATTTGTAATTTAGATTCCTTGAGCTGCCTGACTTCCATGCGTGGTTTTTTGGGTTTGTTTTTTTCCTCTATCTAGTTTGATTAATTGTAGGATGTAGATGAAGATTAAATTGGATTTTGGCTGCTTTGAGGCAGAGCGGTGCCCAGTGCTGATGAGAAGGCTGCATTAACCTCAGTGTCTGTTGGAATCCCTGCCTGCATCCTGTGTGTTAAGTCACTTAAACCGTTGCTTCCTCCACTTTTCTGTTTACTGTACACTTTACATGATGTTATTACTGACGCCCAGCTGATGAGGAGGATGCATGTAGGACCCGATTGCAGTTAAAGGCTATTTTCAGCTTGCTTGATGGCTGATATACATGATGTGATAGAAACTGTAGCTAAAACAGGGATGTTGGGAATTCTGTGCCGGTCCACGGTACTGGAGTGTTTCCAGTTGTTTTAGCCCTGTGGGATAGTATTCTCTATCTCAGTACTGGATCCTAGGAAACCTCTGGGCAACAAGGGCTGCTCCAGACTGATGTCTTGAGCCTTGACCCTGTAGGATCACTTAGCAGCACTTCCTGCCAGTTGTGTCTTAGGGTTAAATGAAATAAATGCAGGTTTTAATAGGATCTGATGTGGTAGGTGAATGTAGGCTGGTGGCACAACTCTTACTGACCACAAAATCCTGTTTTCTTCAGTTGCAGGGAATAGGGTTCTTAATTCCCTTTTCAATCAAGCTAATGAGATTTTAATGATAAGTAGAGCTCCTAGAAAAGTGAGAGGTTTTTTGAATTCTGGATTGAATGGAATTATTCTAGCATTGCTGTCTCCAAAAATCTGTATTGTAGACCTCAGAAACTGATTACACCCATTGAAATCACCAATAGTTTCATGTATGTATAGGGTTAGGCCCAAGAAAACGAACTCCTTCAATACAGGCAAAACACAATAGTGTTATTTTTGCATTTTCCTCCAATAGTTTGGTGCTGCTCCCAATTCAATGCCATGTGATCTTTTAAATTGAATGAGACACTTTTAAAAGAGTGGCACATTGTGCAGTTTGGAAACAGCCTCTGAGCAAGACAGTTTCAGGGCTGCTCCGCTGAGGCATGGGCACAAGCCAGTGCAGGAGCAGCTGCTTTGGGGGTGTGGGGTTCTTTCTGCTGCCCAGCATTTCCTTCTGCTGTGAAGTTCAGTACTAGGTGGTGCGTGTGCTACTGGATTACATGAAAGCATTTAATTTTGCATTAGGGGCTGAGTATGTTAAGGGAAAGGGATACTTCTCCACTGATGTGATAAGACCCTGGAATGACGAGGGTGATGTAAAGTCATCACTTTTGTAGTTCATGGTCACATCAGGAGTACTGCGACAATATTCTGCATAGTCTATGAATAACGTCCTACACATGCTCCAGGCACAATTCCACTGTGATCCTTAACAAGGCTTGACTAACATTCCAAGATTCCTCCTTTGCTAGAAGGCACAGGTGTGTTGGATCTGTGGGTCTTGCTTTACCATAGTATGGCAGTTCACCTTATGGTATGTTGGGGGAGGCATAAATCATCTTCACAGCTTTCACAGATGATGTAGTTGAGTGCTGTTAACTCCTGAAATAAAATGGTGTGTAACCAGCACCTAGAAGATAGTAGCCATGGAGTTCTGGCATGTCAGAAGCCAGAAACTTAATCAACTAAACTAGAAAAGCTCTTGGAAGGCACATGCAAATCAGTGTTGATTATGCTTTTCAAGCAACTCTGGTCCTTTCTGTTGTTGCCTCAGTGAGAAGGATCCCAGTTAAGAGGAAGAATTAGTTGTTAGTGCATCTAGAATGATTTGAGGATGAAACTTCCCTTGTACCCTCACTGGTAGCCCCAGTTACTGCTTGCAGTTCCCATGGACCCCTAACAACACAGGTTGCGTGTATTTGCTTGCATGTCCTCTGCTTCATGTGGTTGAAGTGCACACGTGGGGTATAAATATTCCTTCTCCAGTATAGTTCTACCAGATAAATAAGACCTATTATGATACCCCAGCTGTCTCTTTCTAGTAAGAATTTAGCCTGGGGACAGCAAAGTCCTTGGGAAGCTGAAGCAGAGATTCCTATTTATGAAAAGGAAGTTTAAAAGACCAAACCCTCCCCACCCTCCTCCAAACAACCTTTTAATAAACCTGTCAGTAAGGGTTATAAATAGGAATAAAGGACAAAATGAGGAACAGGATAGTGATATCCAGCGAAGAGGAACATCCATATGACAGTGAGATTTACTAACCTGCAATAGTTTCCTAAGGGACAGGTGTGAGTTAATGTCAAATAGGTCATGGAGCTCTAGATTTCACCATGCACAACTAGTAGGAGTATAAATGAGTGAAGTCAACCTGACTCGCTAGGGAAATGAGCCTCAGAAAAAAAATCTACTGAAGTGCCTAAACATTTTAGAGTTCTAAATCTTGTTTAAGGCAGTTTCTCCACTAGATTCTTGTGTTGTTTGACTCCATTGAAATACCTGAGTTAATCTGAAGCATAAATAGGTTTGCTAAAGGACGAGGCTTCTAGGGCATCAACAGCAGATGTTCATATAATAATACTGCATTTGCTATTAGGTGCCTTAGTACTCAGTTGGAAAAAGTAGTCTCTATTTTGGGTGCTTGATCCCTCTTTGCCTAGTGAATCATTTCCTCTATAGATCCTTGATTTGCCTCACACAATCTGACTGATTTTAATTTAAAAACCTTTCTGTATGATAAGTGTATGATTTTTTCATAGAACAAGCAAACAAATCCCATCCTCTGTCCTCTTGCAAAGGAAGAGCATGTCACTAGTGTTTTTCCAGGGATGTTTTACCTTCTGTAAAATTCCATGAAACCTCTTCAGACTGAGTGCAAGGTGGCTTTGGCTTTTTGTTTTCTTAACTTTTTAACTCCATTGTACCTATTAGTGTTGGCTGAAGACACGTAGTAAATCAGTAAGGAAGCTGCCCTAGGGCTTGATCTGTAGTAGCAGTAAGGATTAGCTGGTTGTCTAGAATAGATCAGTTTATCCTTTATAAAAGAAGGGCAAAAGAGTCATTCTGAAGCTACAGGCATGGAAACTTGGAACGTAAATTACAGTGCTCCATGTAACCATGTACTAAGGTGGAGGAAGAGTCATATTTACCGCTCATTAGTTCCAGGACTTGGAAAAGTTATTCTCCTCTTTTAGGTAAGAATACGGTCACCTTCCAGTAAATCCTAAGCATGAGTGACTTTCGTCCTGGCTTACCTGCCCCAGTGAGCTAGTTGATCACAACCTCTCATTTTTTTGGTTTGACTCAAAAGAAGAGGGTGGATGAAACCCAAGATTAAGTCCCTATTTTGAAGAGGAGTCTGTTTTAAATATGCTTTTCCCACATTTGCTCAAGTACACGTGCCGCATTCCTGGCATTGGCTTCAACATATCTTTCTTGAAACTGTTTATCCACTCACATGATTAAAAGGGTATGCAAAATACCAAGTCCTGCATATTTCTAGAAGCATAGATTTCTGCCTCATCTCCCTAAATGACATGTAGTGCACGTTGCATTAGCCATTTAAAGAATGGTGGTGTTGGGCAGAAATCGCTGCAATTTCAAGTGTCTACAAACGCGGATCTTTTGGTTTCTTAGTCATTTGGCCCTTGTAATCCTGAGTTTGCCACCAGGCCATAATATGCAAAGGAACATCATTATTCCAACACAGAGTCGTTGAACAAGCTGACAAAAGGCTATGGCCAAATTAGAATAGGCTATTACAAATAAAAATAGGCTACTAATGGTTGGACTTGATGATCTTAAAGGTCTTTTCCAGCCTGGTGGATTCTGTGAGTCTATATTTCTACTTTTTTGATTTCCCAGGAAAACAAGTGCAATGAGAGCTCATGGCTGTGCTGCACCCTGCACCGAGGGAGGCTGCTGCAGTGGAATTAAGGAATGAACACACCCAGTCTGAAATGGAAGGCTTAATTTTCAGCTGTGAGTTATTCCTGGTTATGATCTCATTTTATGCCATGAAAGTGATCAAATAACATTAGCTCCTGAGTGTAGGTTTGTTTTTTTCAAAGAGTGATGCTTATTAAAGTCAAATGGAGTTGTGGCAAGACTCCAGAAAGCTGTGAAAATTTGATAGTGAAAGCACAACTTAAATGCATGAAGATTTGCATTCCCAAATCCCAAACCTTTATTCATGCTGCATGACTCGAGGCTCTCTTTAGTGGCATAAATCCAGCACTTACCTTTAAATGTTGGTGTTTCATTTTTTCCTCTTCCACTTTTAGACGTTTCTGTGTGATTTCTTCTTGCAGTTTCCTTTTGTCCTACAGATTAAGGGAACAATAAAACTTTGTTTAGAGAAATTACTTGTTGTTTAAAAACAACCCGGTGGTGTTCAGCAGGGAGAAATCAATCCATGCAAATAAAGCCTTATTTTAAAGCTTACATGGCACTCGGTGCAGAATTCTTAGCAGCACCAGCTTTTGTGTCCTACACAGGTATGGTTTCTATTACTCCTTCTCTGAAGTACATCTAAACATGTTAATGACCGCAAAGCAGTGAGCTGAATTAAAAATCCTTTACTTTTGTCAAGGGTACGGGAAGAAAACAGGAAGAAATACCCCTTGAGCACAATTGTACATGCAAAATGAAGCTAGAAATGGGTCCCTAAGGCAGCCCACGTGCCATTTTGGAGAGGAAAGAGTCTTCATGGTCTGCACGGTCTGCACTGTGATACATTGCTAAGTGAAATGGGCTATTAGTGAATCCAGCTCTGATATCTGGCTGATATTGTGGCTGATATCTGAAATAAATAGGGATAAACAAAGACTTAGAAATTTATTTCACTAGTCAAATAGTGGTGAAGATGAACACAGAGAAACTTAGTATGCTTCATATATGTTGTTATCTCTCAACTAAAGAAGATGTATGTCTTTGCAAAGGCTGCTGAACTTGAGAAGGCAAAACCCCAAATAATATTGATCTATTGTAGTGCCACCCTCATCCTTTTTGCTACAGATTATAGGAAAAAGGGGATGGGTCAACAGTCTGAATGCTGGCAACACTTGAGCCTCTTGTGGTTCTGGATAGCTGCTGTCATGTGGAGTGTCCCTGTGGCTCCTGTATATGAGGCCAAATGCTGATTTAGTACTTTGTGTCCTCAGCAGCCACTGGGAAAGAAATGATGCCAAAGGAAGATGACTTTTACAAGCTGTATTAATAGGCTCTTGGTCAACGTTAATGCTACACAACCCTGTTACTGGATATGGCAGCTTTTGGACTCGTTTCTTCGTATGTTTTAGGGAAGTAAATGAAATAATCTTGTCTTGTGCAGAAGTATTTACTAACTGGAGGTTAATCCCCCTTTCCTTTCAGTTGGAACAGATTACTGATGGGTTCTGTTCACAGAGTCTGCTTTCAAACAAGTATGGTTAAGTTCTTCACAAACATAGGAAGAGACTTGTCGTTTTGGCCCACTCAAGGAACCAGCAGTGTGTAAGGAGTGTGGAAAGCCTGTAAGGAAGTCCTGGGCATAAGGCTGGGAGTTGTCCTCCACTGTTTCCCTAGGACCTGGGATGTGGAAACAGGAAGAGCTGTAATGTACGTGGCTGAATCACTTCACTGTTACTGGAAATCAGAAATTAGCAGTGGGACCACAGGTTATAGGGACACTTTGCTGAAGAATAGGAAGGAGAAGAGACCACCCAGCCTTGTGGAGATTGAGGGCAGGACTATAGGCTGGCCGAGCACAGCTGATGGTATGCTGGGGTTTAGTAAGTGAATGAGTGTCAGTGATCTCTTCTGTCATGCAGTCTGTAATAGGTAGTAGCCACCTGTAAACACCATCTGTACTTCACAGTTTCAGAGTTAGTCGCCCTCTTTAATACATCAAATGAGGCAAGATACATACTTGCTCTAAGATACATGCTGCCTTCATCCCTGTAGTGGTTCTGAGTTTTGCCAATGTTCTTTAATACATGCTTTAGGATCACTACAATATGTAATTTTTCTGCGCTGTCCCTTTTTGGAGACTATTCAAGAGCTGCTGTGCTGGAGTTTGCTCAACCCGTCCTGATTTTGGTGACATAGGATCTGGTCTTTGACTTTCACACTTTTCCCTCATTAGGAAATATTCCTGATCTCCTTGTATAGACGGCCTTTAACTAACCCAGTGTTAGATACTATGAAAAAACATTTAAAGTCAATATAAATATTCCTTTTGTACAAGTGGAGATGTATAATAAGAGTTTGGGCAGTCTGAAATGAGAAGTGGCATGCACAAATACTGCGCAAAAGAAATCGGAGTGTAAAGGCACAAACAACTTGATTTGAAGTTAAACGTGTAATAAGGAACCTGTTCAGTAATGAAGCTTTTGCCTGTTTCTTTTGTTATGTTTCTTTTGAATCCAGTATTTTTTTCTCTTCAAGGCTTCTGCTTATATCCTTTGGTGTTCTAGCATGTTTTAATTTCACTGGTTGGTAATAAACATCCATTATACAATTATCCAGATGAAATAGGTTAAAATAGTTGGTCTTTTATATATCTAGTTAAAGCTGCAGGTCTAATGCCAGAAGCTAAATTCAAGAGAGATGTATTAGGAGCCTCTTTGAACCTTGTGTTGCCAGCATAACTTCTGAAACCTGTTAGGACACTTCCTGCAGTGTGTTCTGCTGTGCTTTGTGAATCCTGTCTTGCTGAGCAAAGCTTTGACAGCGCATCTGATGGTATCGTTTCTTATTCCTAGATAGCTAGGTAAGGGACCCATACTTCTACTAAACTTCATGCTCTGCTGCTCTAGGTAATCAGGTTGCTGGCAGAAATCCTCTAATCCTTTCTTACTATGCTCTTGTTAGTGTGGGCAAGGTTTGGTTTTTACAAGAGCACCTTCATCAGTTCCTCTCTGTGCAATGCAAGGGAAGACTTGAGCCTTGGTCCTAATTTTCATTCCTGTTAAAAGATGCAGGCATCCTTCCTGGCTTTTGAGCAAACAACAGTGTTCTAAGCTGGATCTGTCTGAAAGGAAGGGAAATGCATGCATGGAGCAGTGTCTTGCTAGGTATATTGTGTACCAAGTCCGTTAGTTTCTGTCAGTGTTCCACAATGGTACCAATATTGGTCTGCTTGATCCATGGCAGATGCCATGCACTGACAAAGCCAACGGGACAGCTAATGTTTTTGCTGATGTATTTTTGTTTTCATACACTTTTCCAAAGGTAATGCTTTGTTACTGACGGCTCTCATCTAAAGCTATGAACACTAGGGCCTGATGACATGAGACTGCAGAAATGTCATAATTCAAACCTTTAATCACAGTTTACATCTTCTATCAGATTTGTTTTCTTCTAGAACAGAGGATCTGATGAAGAAGGACTAAGCCTAAGGTTCCTCTTTGACTGTTCCGCCTCAATGTTGCCCACAGAAATGCTAGAGCTTTTGTATTTTAAGACACAACAGCCTCTCTAACAAAATGGATGCATATGATTTTTTTCTTACTTGTTCTATTGTACATATACCACCAGCAGGTGGAAGCTACACAACAGAGAAAAATGGTTCCTTTCAGAGCTGTGGGAGCACCAAAATAATAAGAATACCAATAATAAGGCTTTCCTTTTTTAATTTGCTACATAGAGAAGACATGAAAATTAATTTGAAAGCCCCTAATGGCTCTCTCAGAGCCAGATGCTGTAAAGGAGCCAAGCATTAGATAACAGAAGCCAACAAGTTTTTAGTGCAAGTGTAGCTGTTCTGGGTGCCCCTTGCTACCCTTTATTAGATCCTTTACAACACACGTTTGGTAGGTATGAAATTCCAGGTATGTTGTGTGGGACAAACCTTGCCACAGCCACTGAGTAACTTGCGATTGTAATTGCAGTGTGTTGTTTTCTTAGACACCCTGTACTGCATATTTTTAAACCTGGTGGTAACTTCACCTTATTTAGGCTCCTAAATTTCTGCAGTGCATAATGACAGATACACTGAGTGTTGCAATTAAATGCTCTCAAGTGATGAAAGTAGAGAGGAAATAGTTGCTTTACGCAGCAAGTGTAATAAATGAAGTCATGGCCAGAACCCAAATGTGATTTCCTGTAATGCAAGACACTGGAAGCTGTCACAGTTTCTTCAGACAATACTTCTCCACTATTTGTCTGGAAGCGAAGATGCAGCCGGAGGACACCAACCCTAGTATGTTCAAAGGAGCCCTCATCAGCAAGTCTGCTGCCCCAATCCTCCTGCTGGATACCAGGAAGTGCAAAACATTACAAGGCCTGGAATTCTTGGGAGTGCCAAAACATTTCTTACCTTTAGAGCCCATATGCTAGAGGCAAAGTCCAGGTTTGCCTCTGGTTCAAACACCACTGCAGTTAAACTCTAAATCATTCCAAACTGTGGGTTTGAGTCAGGTCTCAGATAAAGCCTATTGGCTCTTATCAAGTGTTGTAATTAAACCCTAACCTATTCAAGCCCTGCAGATTTCCAGTTCTGCCCTCTCCCATGTATTTGGTTCCAGTAAGGTATTATTCAGGCAGTAGTGTTTGTTTCACAACTAATCTGTCATGCTAAGAGTGTCAGAAATACCTTTGCTCCCATAATTTGTTTTCAAGATTGCCTGTGTCTGTCAGTGATCCTCCTGCAGTTTTCCTTTCCTTCCAAAGGGCCAACTTTTGTTTCAGTTTAATTCTTTTGTAACTGGATAGGTTTCAGGAGAGATCAAATCAGAGGAGAATTTGGCTTCAGCCATTCTTCTTGCATTAGGTTATATTTCTTTAAAAAATAGCTGAGTGTCTCCTTTAAAACAGAATAAATCCTTTGAAGCAGATTTCCTATTAGAGGAAAAATGGAATATTTTCCAATGTTTCCAGCCCAAACTGCACCTAGTCCTTTTTTATGTTTTTCCTTTCCTTTGCAAACTGACAGGTAGGTATTTGCTTAATCCTTTTTTTACTTTCCAGACAGCAATATTTACAACAGATCATCAATAATTCAGAAACTGCATTGAATTCCACAGTGTAAACCTGAAAATCTTTCATGTTGTGAAATGGAAAAATTGATTTGTTCTGGAATTCTCTAGCTGCCTTTTGACCTGCTGTCCTTCAGGCAAACATTCACTTGGGATGACGGTGATATGGATTTTAAACTGGCCAGCAGTGATTTGCACACATACTTTCACTGCCTTGAGCTGAATTCACAATACAACCTGTAATGAAGTCAGCACAGGCAACTTTGCTGTCTTAAAGCAATAGCTATACACCAGAATTAACAAGTAACAATTTCAAGCAGTCATAAGTCTCTTTCTGTCCTGGGATAAATCATTCTCAGTAAACACGCAGTAGCTCATTAACACAATACTCTTTCTAAGCATTTTGATTTTAATACAGTGATTTATAACTTACTGTTATGGCCTGGAATCTTTCTTTCAGCAGTTCGGCTTCCTCCATTCTAGAAATCAAAAACAGACAAGCAGTGAAGGAAAACAGGCTGAGACCATAAGCAAAGCCTCCTGGTGGGGCTATGAAGAAGCTGAGGTGATTTGATCCAATTCCAGAGCCGAGAGCAGGCAGAATTTTTCACTTGTCAGGAGAGTCCCTGCACAGATGAGCAGATCAGTCCAGACAGACACATGCAATGAGGGTGTGTAGAAGAGGCAGACGTGGAGAGTGCTGGCATGAGTTGACTGACAAGTTGGAACAGTGGAGCACAAGCCCTTTTCCTTCAGAAGCTGCCAACTCTTTGTTTTAATGTGCTCAGTTAGCGTGCCACTGCTGCTTTAACTGTTAAATGCCCAGAACTGAATCTTCCAGCACCACAGTAGAAATAAACTTTTTATTACGTTCCTATTTCTCTTTCTTTCCTTTGTGTATTCTGCTGGTGATTTTCAACTTTTTAAGTGCTCCTGTTTCTCATGAAAGTTATTTCGCCCTGTGTGTATTAACATGTTGTAATGTTAGCCCTGTAGATGGCATGGGTTTCATTGAGATGGCAGTTTTAATTCAGTTTCCTAGACGAAGCTGTATTCACAGCTGAAGGAATGTTTTAGAACTGCTAACCTAAAGTAAAATAAGCTTTTAGCAATAAGGTCTGTCATTGAATGCAAGTGTTAATCTGTGCAATTACTGGTCAGCTATCTAGGACTTGGGGGAAGCTTTGCCTAAGTAAGGATTTCGGGATCATCATTTCAGTGTTACCAAGATGAGTCTGAAATGCCAGTGGCTCTCCTGCTGAATCTGAATTTCCATTCAGCTGACTTGCAGGGGTTTTTTTGCTGTGGACTTTTGCTGAAATCAGCACCGTGCTGTTTAAGGGCTCGTGCACATTTTGACCTTTCCAATTACATGAGTGGGAGTCAGCCTTCCAAAATCCATCTGAGAAACCTACAAAACAAGTGAAACTGCCTCTAGTAAAATCCAGTTGTGGAAAAAATTCCAAGTAAGATAAAGCTGAATGCAAATAGCAGAAATATGTAATGTGAATCTGGAATTCCTTCGTGTTACCCTTGGTATCATGTAACTTCAGTCTTTGTAAGGACACCAACAGGACAGTCAGTCAGCATGTTTGGCTTTTCTCCTGCTAATTCATTGAGATGTCTAAACTCAGCAACATTTGGTAAGGGGTGTTAGTTTACATGTCATTAGTCACCTAAACCTTGGTGGCAAATCAGGGTCATTACTAGCAAATTCTAAGATATTACAGAACTCAATGTTTGGTGGTGAAGTTCCACCCTCATCATTCAATAGGAATCGATATTTCATTTCAGTTTCCACCTTTGGAACTGGATGATCTTAAGGTCCTTTCCAACCCAAACCATTCTAGGATTCTAGTATGTCATTTCTCATCTGTATACACAAGCAGACTGTCCCCCTCCACACTGGGATTAAGGGCGCATTAATGTTTTGTTCCTACTGTGATCCACCCTGAGGTTTCGTTCAAACTTGCAAAGACCCCATTTTATTCTCCAGTGAATATTTATATTTTAAATACTAATATATACCTCATTTGGTCAGCACCCAAAATTAAAAGCAATACCACATAAAAGCAAATGTGAAGTTCAAAGGCAAGTGTACTGAGGTCTATCGAGAAGCAGATTGCATAGGAATTGCAATGTCTTCAGTTTCTGGGTTTGAGAATAAGTTCAACCACAGCACTGAATTAAATAAATAGATTCTTGCTGCAGGGAGACAGTCTTTCTGTTTGATACTTCATAAGTCAGTATAGCCTGCCTTATTGCATTTTTGACACACACGCCCCCCAACCTCCCCCCCCCCCCCCAACCCCCAAATTTATTTCGTCTTTGTTTTCAGTGAAGTTAATCTTAAAATTTAAGGGCGTCTGTGGACTTCAAAATGCTTAAAAATACTTAAAGCAGCAAAGGATTACATCAGAAATAAGGAAGTCTGTTTTGGGTCAGAATCTGTCCTCTGGTATAAATGGGATTCCATTCTCAATGACTGAAATGAGATCAGTATTTCAAGTTCAAAATAGAATCAATGGGATCGCATTGCCTTGAATTTTTATGATCTCAAATGTTTTCCTAACTTTACGCTCCAAAATGATTTAAATGCTTTTACAAACCTAACTGTGGATGTTACATCCTCACAGACCCAAGAAGTAGTTATTGTATCTTTCCCAAACCTAAACCCCCAGATGGTTTCTGAAATGTTGCTTACCTTTTTAAGTGGCCATTATTAAGGAAGGTATTTAAAGCCCATTTTAAATTGTTTAAATCATACATATCCCCTTGCTCGGCAGGATTTGCTGTTCACTCAGTAGGTTGTTTTGCAGTTCTCTTAATCCTATTTTAAATGGGATTTACGTGCAAGAGAAGAAATGGACCAGCTGTCATTTTGTCTGCCCCTTAAGCCTGGAGTATCCGCAGTGTTACGGGTTAGATCAGTGAATCTGAGCAGCTGTGTTTTCAGTCTCCAGGATTCTTAGAACAAGGGTTTCCAGAACTGTATGCCTGGCAGAAATATAACCGGGAAGCTACCTCCCTATTCTGTGAGTTGAAGAAAAAAACCCAAACCCAAACCTAGAATACTTTTGGGAGAACAAGGCGTTAGCTTGTGTTTCTGTAACAGGCAACTGTGTCTCTTTTGGTAGAACAGATTCTCTGAGTTATGCAGCAGAAACTGTTTGTGGTATCACAAGATGAATCAGACAGGTTGGATTATTTTCAGCTTCATTTCTTCCTTTGTTCATTTCCATTTTGCACTGGCTGCCTAATATAGGAGTAATAATGAGAATCTAAAGCACAAGTTGTGTTCTGAACTCTCACAGAAAAGTGGGTGGGATTTCAGAAGGAGGCAATCTTGAATCCTGAACCAGAATCTAGAAGGAAGACCACAGAAGCGCTTTCACAGCTGGAAATGCAAGTCCCTTTGTCTATTTCAAGAGCAAAGTCTTAGTATTGGCATCAAGAACCGTAGTGGCTGTTCCTGGCCTTCCTCTACAAGCAGCCGTCCTCGGTTCTACTCTGACTCATTTCACTTGGATTTCTTTTGAAATAAACCATTAACTTAAGGTAATACGTGTACGGTGAGTTAGAGATAGTTGTAGCTGAGAGGAAACATCGCATTAAAATAAGGAGCACAAAGCTTTCACTTCTCAAAAAAGTGAGTTTGATGAGGATGGAGTTGGCTAGATTGTGATCAGTTGAAAATATGGCCTATACTTTCTGGAAAGGGTGGTTACCGTGTTCATGAATCACTTTTTTGAGCATCTTAAGTCTGGTTATTTCACTTTGTGATGAGCTGCCTTCTGTAGCTGTGTTTGAATCAGGAGAAGGGTGGTTTGGATTTGGTATCAAAGTAGATTGTATATTCTTACAGTGAGTAAATGTACTGCCACTATGCATCTGTCTGCACGTAGCCTTTGAATCTCTGACAGCAGGGGAATGATGAGGAGAGAAATTCTGTTGAAGGCCCCTCACTAACCATGTCTATTGCAGCATCCTGACAATTGAGAGGTCTTATGCCTTGGATGCCTCAACTGACTAAGAAATGGTCTCTTCCCCGACCAGAACCGAGGTTTTGAATTTTCAAGAGGAAAAATAAACCAACAAGCATAGAAATTTGAAGATCTAACCACTTCTGTTTATTCCAGGTGAAATGCACACAAATAGACAACTAAAGCCTTAGGGCAGTTGCTTGCCCAAATTTTTCTGGAGACTTTCTCTTTAGCTGTATGTTATTTCCCCAAAGAAACAAGGTTTGTCTGTCTCAAAGGTTGGTTTCAAAGGCCATTCCACCATTCATCTGCAAAGTACTTCCAGCCATTTCAGTAAACAGTGCATTAGTGTTGCTCAATAAGCAGCAAACAGCTTTTGTCTGGGCAAAGAACTCTTCTGGGGTTCATCATGGGGCATTACTCGGTGTCTTTCCCTAAAAAGCTTAAGACAGTTACACTTTTCAGTGACAGAAAACTTAGCCCTCAGTAAATAAAAGACTTGAAGTCCAGGGGAAGAGTACCAGACAGAAACAGCTCCTATCATATGGAATTTGTTTTACTTCGACCTCATTTCTTTTATATTATAACTGACATTTTCATGTATCCATCAAGTCATAAATTCTAAGCTAAACTGGAAGGTGTTTCACAAAAAATGTATGTTAATAATGGGAGAAAAAGGCTTTAAAGTGAGGATAACCTAGAGAGACAAAGTTAAAGCAACTATCCCCAGAATATTAATTTATATACATAAATATAATATGTATATAATATTTATACATATATATAATACCTAATAATATATAATGCAAATATATATAAAATTATTAGTAATTAGTAAAGGTATTGGGTGTCTTTGTGGGTACTTGTTCATGTTTAAATATTGCATCTAGGGATACATGTAGCTACCAGACTAGTTGTGTAGCATGTCTTCGGGAGGCTTTTGCAGCTTGTTTTCCTTCCATGGCTCATACATCTACAGCTTTATAGCCTCTCAGTTTCTGTTGGTCACCAAATCTTTAATCTAATGATGAGAGTCTAATGGCATGTGGGATTGCCTGACCGCTCTCAGGTGAATACAATTTAAGGTGCTTTCTGTTATAGTTTAGTCAGAGTCCAGATTGTATGAAGCCACTATGCCTAGAGATGCGTGGTAAGTTGTAGGGAAAAGAGAAGCCACATGTTCCTCCATCAATTACACAATATTGGAAATTATATAAAAAGGTGTATTTTTAGGCTCTTTGAGGAAGTTCCCAACAAAACCCCTGCCAGCTCTCAGCAGGGATTGACATTCTGTCTGAAGGCCAGGTTTGGAGAATTAACTGCCTCCTAGGCAGGTCCTTTAATATAATGAATTTATTGGGTCCTCTCACTGAAACAACATCCAAGTATCTGTTTTATACAGTTTTATGAAGCTAAATTCTATCTTCTTTACTAGTTTGAGTAGAGGCACACCCTGGGTGGAAAAAAACCTTGGACTATTATGTTTCTGTTGGTACAACTCCCTTCCTGTTGCTATTCATAACCATGAATATGTTAAGTCTTCGAAATCAAACTAAAGAAAGAGCCGTTGGTTGTTGCCTTCAGTTGTTCTTAAAACGTTGATTATTTTAATAGTATTTTATAATAAATCTAATGGTCAGGTATCTTTCGATATTGTAGAAAACCTTCTGTTCCGTGGTGTGTGTCCTGTGTGCACAGTGGAGCTATAAGCGCTAAATTGTGCTAAATACAGATCCTCCTGCCCTGTCTTCTAAAATTACACAGTGAACTTTGGCAAAGTCTATTGATTATGTATCATGTGTGTGTATATATATATATATATACACATATACACTATATATATTTTAATCAGTTAAGCATAGTTTTCATAGCCGTTTCCATGTTCCCAGACACTTGTCAGTTCTTGGTCTTGTGTATTTTGGGGATGGTTTATGAAACCCTGAAAGTGAGAGGCTCCACAAAGCAGCTTTAACAAACTGTTGTCTCTCATTTAACCCCCCCCCCCTTCAGTGAGTAGTTTAAGTGTAATTACTGTGGTGGCACTAAACAGGAGATTCCGAACAGAATGTGTTCAGGTGCTGAGATGCGATGGGATTGTGCTTGTTTGCTTTTCAAAACGTAAACTGAAATAAAGGCAACCACAGAGAGCCTGAAGTGCTCAGGCTCAGGGCCCTGAGCATGCTGTGGAATGCATTGCTTGCAACCCAGCAGTTTCCAACTGCTGCACTACATGATTCCAAGAATAGTGCAGAGTTAAATCCTACCCAGCCAACTGCATGGGGAATTCTTAGCAGGGCTCTGAGAACCACCATTAGTTGTGTAGTTTGGTTATGTTTCAGTAGGTGAATACCCCATGGCCAGGGCCAAATCCTGGGGCACATAACGTGGGTACTGTGCTGTCCATAGTAAGGTATGCCGTGTGACATGTTCTTCTGATGCTCTTGGAGAACACAAAGAGAACAGTGACGGTGCTTGGGTCTCATAAGCCTCAGTGGGATCGCAGAGCAAAATTAGGGCCTTGCAGACATATTTCTGTGACCATTTAGTGCCAGGAGTGGTTTCTCTGAGTACAAGTGCTGCTGGTGGAAGCCTTGAATGTATAGATGATTCAAACCAGAGGACAGAGCTGCAGTATGAATTCCTTAGGAGAAAGCCTTTCTGCAGGTGGGGCTGGGAGCGTGGTGGTGCAGAAGAGCCAGGGACAAGGCTGGAGGTGGTGAAACCGTTCCGCAAGTTTCCCTAATGACCAGCCTCTTGTTTGCAGGCTGAAGAATGGAAGCTGTGTGGGTTACATCAGCTGATTCCCATCTCCTGAGGCATGGGCAGAGCTCCTCTGGGAAGCTGCCTAACCAGCCTGCGCCTGTAGCAAGCTCTACCCTGAGCTCTGGAGCTCAGGTGTTTTGCAAGAAGAGATGAACCTTATCTGATAGCTCTCAGCAGAGCAAAAAGGAATTACTGCTTTCTCCTCCCACACTTCCAGTCACATTTTCCAGCCACTTTCCTTCACCTGCCTACTTTGTGAACTGACTGAATTAGCCCATCTGCCAGGAAAGCAATTAAAAAGAAAAGCGGAAATGAAACCTAGCCTCCCCAGTCCATGAGTGCCCACTGTGCCAGTGAGCTGAATAGGCTTGATGGGAGCAAAGACATTGAGGTGCTGGAGTGGGGCCAGAGAAGGGCAATGGAGCTGGTGCAGGGCCTGGAGCACAAGTGTCATGGGGAACGGCTGAGGGACCTGGGGGGTTCAGTCTGGAGCAGAGAAGGCTCAGGGGGGACCTTATCGCTCCCTACAACTGCCTGACAGGAGGATGGAGCCAGGAGGGGCTGGGCTCTGCTCCCAAGGAACAAGGGATGGGGCAAGAGGAAACGGCCTCAAGCTGCACCAGGGCAGGTTTGGATGGAGCTGAGGAACAATTCCTTCCCCAGAGGGTGCTCAGGCATTGGAACAGGCTGCCCAGGGCAGGGCTGGAGTCACCGTCCCTGCAAGTGTGCACACACCGTGGAGACGAGGCCTCAGTGCCATGGGTCAGTGGTGGCCTTGGCAGGGCTGGGAACGGTTGGACTGGATGAGCTTACAGGTTTTTTCCAATCTGGTTGATTCCATGATTAGGGAGTAAAAAGGAATGGGATTCTGGCTGAGGGAGCAGCAGTGGGAGGAGAAAGTTGATGGAGGAAATGCGACTCTTCTGGCAGCCATGAGTTGCATGATGAACTCAGCTATCTTGCAGGCTCAGGCTAACCTTACTACAGTGGTCCAGGGACCACTAGAGATCTTATGCTGACGTGTATTATGAGCATGTGCGCTTAGCTATTTATCTGCAACTTGAAGCTGCTGTGAAAACACGATGACCTCAGACCCTGGCAATCCTTCCTGTGCTCCAGATACTGAGTATCCTGTGCTGTGGGTGGGCAAAAAATATCCCACATACAATTTGTTTGGCGTAAGCCCTTCCAGCTATTAATGGGAAAATATAAACCGTGATAAGATTATGCTAAAACTATTGTTAGCAGAGCTGATAAGATTACTTACGGCAGATAACACATGTTGCAAATGAATTTTGTTCAGTGAAGAAGACCTATTTCTTTTGGTGAGGAGTTTGTTATCTGGAAACGGGGGCTGAGAAAAGCTCTTCACTTGTCACTCAGGCTGATTTCAGCTGTCCCGTTTGTCTGCAGGTCATCTGAATAACACAGGGGCTCTGACGGGCTGACGCCTGCAGTGTGGAGGTCCAAGTGATGCAGCGCAAGCAGCTGAAGCTGAACAGTCATCCAGATGCCTGTGAGACTATGTCACCTACTTGTATTTTGCAACAGATTCAAACATTTCACTTCTGCTTCTCATAGCAGCGTATATTTACTTAACCCCTTACCTTAGAGGGGTGATTATTAACTAGGAGCAAAAAAAACCCACCCTGGTATAATGCGGTTTCCTTCATTTTTTCTTGTACGGTTTGTTTTGATTGTGAGGATTTTAGACTTGTTTCATAATATTACCTTCCTTCTTTTCACCCGAATCTGAAGTGGATCCCCTGGGTGATAGTAAACTCTTTACTTGGTATTCACTTAGGGTGATACCACATGAGAAGTTTATAATGGCTGTGTGGAGCTGAGGAAAAGCATCCCGCCTCCCTCTCTCAGTCCTGGATGTGTATCCCCACAGTTCATTCGGCTGTGTGATCACTGAATCCACTCACTAAGCTGGCAGGGAGCTAACCAAGTAACATGGTAGCTGTTGCTGAGCTAATGGGTCAAATCATTGACGGGTGCTTAAATGCGGTAAAGGAAGAGGGCAGAGGGTGGAACTGTGGCTACTGGGAAGTGCAAAGGAGGGGAAAAGAGCAGAAGAAGGGAAGGGAGGAGTAGGAAGAAAGCGAAGGGGTGGTAAACTGTTAGATAAACTAAGCTGTTGAACATAAATTTACCTATACAGGCAGTTTAATGTGATGTGGGGAAACTCTTTTCTTCCCCCTGGAGGCTGAATGGGCCTTTCAAACACTGCTGCCAGATCAAAGGTTCCTATTTTATCATCCTCTGTGGATAGTGCAAGAAATGATCAGTGAGCCAGTGCAGTGAGGAGACTTGAAGAAGCAGGTTCTTGGGGTTTGGATTAGAAACGTAAACCACATTTCTTGTTTATCGTCGTCACTGGATTGGACACAATGAATTTTGGAGTTTGAAGGAAAAATCAGGAACACTCCAGCAGTTCCAGTTCACCGTTAGCATCCTTTAATTCAGTGGGTCTGTTCTCTGCTTTTGGCCGGTGCAGCTCAGGCTTGTGATGAAAGGCTGACATTATTTATGGCTGCTCAGTGCTTGTATGACAAGTTCTACATCCTCAGTTTCCAGTGGACTGTCAGCAACGGGAGAAGAACCAAGGAATGAGCAGCACACACAGTAATCTGTCCCTTCCCTGAAGGAGCACCACAAGTCAGCATCTGTGTCAACACTTTTTCACATAGGTTACACTTCAAACACCAGTAAAAGTTAATAATGAATTCGTTTATATGTGTATGTTTTTCTTCTGAGATTCAAGAATGTTCTTTAGGTAAATACCCTTTCTCCAGCTGTATGAAGATGTGTACCATATATCACAATAACACTGGTGCTCCAGCCCCTCATCATCCTCATGGCCTCCTCAGGACTTGCTCCAGTAGCTCCATGTCCTTCTTATGCTGGGGACAGCAGCCCTGCACACAGTGCTGCAAGTGGGATTAGAAGCAACTCTTCTTCCAAGCTTTCATTCCTTTGACTGCAGCCTTTTGCCTTGAATTTCTTTCCCATTATGAGAGCTTCAGCAAAGCTAACAGCAACACCTGAGCTGCTGGCTTGTACTTTCTCCAGCCTGGTAACATCTGCTTTCCAAAAACCCTTGGGTGAGCCTCAGCCTCTTCCACCTCCTCCTCCCTTCTGCTCACCATTATCCTAATCCCCGGTCTTTTTCCTATCTTATATTAATCCCATAAACCCTGAGCAAATCTGTCTACCTCTGTGGGTCCATGGTGACAGCTCTCAGGGTGCACAGTCTGTTCTGACAGGCTGCAGGCAAAACTGACCCCAGTTTGAATCCCTCACCTAAGCAATTCTGAAAGCCTCAGAGCAGCTTTAAGCAGTTGTAGGACATTCTGGAAAGACTCCTTTCATACTGATCCCTCAGGCTGGGTACAAGGTGCTTGTTGTGTAGGACCAAGTGACATGTAAGTGCCGGTTTTGAAAACAACATGAACAGTATGAGAATAGATGTGTAGGACCGACTCTGAACAGATCGTGAGCGTGACTGAAGCAATTGGGGTTTTATTCTGGTTACAAGAGGAATGTGAATCAGCAAAACATCTTGACTCTTGATTCTTCTTTTTTTCTCTTCTAGGAAATTACTTTAAATCCTGTGATTAACCCTCCATTGGAAGTAATGATCCACTTGTGATTTTCTAGTTCTTGTAGGGAAAAGCTATGTGTAGTACAGCTTGTCAGGAGCATTTGGTATAAAAAGCACTGCCATGAATCCTCCTGTGCTAAATCAGTATTTTCAGATCCACTTTCTGTCCTGCTTCTCCCCCCTCTCCATATACTGTTACGTGCATCCTGCAAATGAATCATACGTTTACTAGGGCCTACAATCAGTTATTCTAGATTAACCTCTTGGTTGTATTTTTTATCTAGTTTTGCCTTTAATTGACTTCCTTAATCTTCCGAGTAATGAGCCAACAAACCTGTCCGATGTACAGGAATGCTCCTAACTAGTGAGAAGGTATCTAATTTAGTCACTTCTGTTATCTAGATACCCTCAGTTTCAGACCTCTAAGTGGGATAAGAATGATCTTAATTCTTTAGTTTGAACATCTTTGATTGTTCAATTACTTTGTCATTTAGTCATTCTAAATAACTGGATCCTCCCAAGTGAGGGAAAGGATTACAGTTCATGCACAAGGTGCCTCCTCTTGCCATGTGGATGTGGGATAAATAAAGTCAAGCAGTTGGAGATGTCAGGCATTCTCCTTTATCTGTAGGCTGCAGTAGTAGTCTGCCTGGGTTAATCTCAGCACTTTAGAAGTTTACAAGGGGTCTTTGGTGGCATCTGCCTCCAATCTGCTTAATTGCAAAACAGTTAGATTTGCCTAATCAGGCTTTTGGGTTTTTCCTTGCAAACTCTGGTTTCCAAGGCTCATATCAATTACAAAGTGTTATGTAGGAATAGCTGAAGATCTCTGTTTTCCTTTGGACTTCTGTCAGCCCATACAAGGACTCATTATCTGGACACATATCATAAGGATTCTTCATTAGTACTTCATGTGTGCATTTCTGGTGTCCCAAACGTACGAAGGACATGGAGCTGTTGGAGCAAGTCCAGAGGAGGCCACGAGGATGACCAGGGACTGGAGCACCTCCCGTATGGAGACAGGCTGAGAACACTGGGGCTGTTCAGTCTGGAGAAGAGAAGCTGTGTGGAGACCTCAGAGCAGCTTCCAGTGTCTGAAGGGGGCTACAAGGATGCTGGAGAGGGACTCTTCATCAGGGACTGCAGTGACAGGACAAGGGGTGATGGGTTCAAACTGAAACAGGGGAAGTTCAGGTTGGAGATGAGGCAGAAGCTCTTCCCTGTGAGGGTGCTGAGGCGCTGGCACAGGGTGCCCAGAGAAGCTGTGGCTGCCCCATCCCTGGCAGTGTTCAAGGCCAGGTTGGACACAGGGGCTTGGAGCAAGCTGCTCTAGTGGAAGGTGTCCCTGCCCATGGCAGGGTTTGGAACTGGATGAGCTTTAAGGTCCCTTCAACCCAAACCAGTCTGGGATTCTGGGATTCTATGATTAGCAGTGTCTCTCATTTTGTCTCTGACAATAATGCCTCCATGGGGCAAACAGACCCTGGCAGCGACCCTCTGCAGTTCAGAAATCACAGACTGCTCCACGTGTGGTTTGTATTGTGAAGAAAGTGATTCTCATTTTCTTTCCTTAAGGCTGACCTGTGTAAGAGCCATGATGTAAATGACAGCAGTAATTCACAATTGTTATAGTTCAAAACCAGTACTGCTTAGAGCTAAACCACCTCTACAGTGTTCACAGCAGTTGAGATTCTGATGCACCATTTTGCAGTAGGAAGACTGTGCTTGTTAAATACAACTGTATGTGGCCTCAGTGTTTTGATCTGTGGCACTCATTTAAAAACAGGAAGTGATTGAAAGCAACTGTATCTAAAACCTAAATCAAAGTCAACTGATACTGTCTTCCTGGTAGGTATCTTGATCAGTTCTTGCTTGAAGTTTAACATATTTGCTGGGCAATGAGGTAATCCTTGAAATTTTTTGTTCCTTCAAAAATGAGTACAAAAATGCTAGCAACTGACAACTTCTTTGCTGTATGAAAACTCTTTGCAGGAGAGATCTGTGACATAGGAGAAGAAATTGATAAAATTCTGAAGACAAGCTGATCACCAGAGTCAGTTTGTTGTGGATTTTCTCACCCCTCAGCGCCATGAGGGCCCTGCGTTAAATGAAAACCAAGCAATGCTACACAGTCAAGAAACAGTTTGTATGTGTACACATCATACTGGAGTGTGACAGTTCCTAGTGAGTCCTAAGAAGCCATCTGAACTGCTGTGACACTTGAAGGCAGTAATAGTTGCTTCCACAAAGCCTCAAAGCCCTGGCTGTGGTTTCTGTCCTTTGCAAGGTATCATTTTCTCTTCAATGGAGAGGAGTAGTTATTTTCTTAACCATTGTTTAGTACAATCAGCACAAGTGTGTTCTGCCACAGAAGTTATTGCTTTAACCTGCAGCACATACTGCAGTTCAAAACTCCTTACAGAAACGTGCATTGCTATTTAAAGATGTAGGTAGAATAACCCAGATAATTTCTGGCCTGCCACTCTAACATCATCAATTCCAGGCCAAGTGTTGGGTAGGCTTGTACAAGACCTAATAATGCATTAAAGTGAGACAGTGAGTACCAATAGATGGGAAGTAAATCCTGTCACTGATCTGATGCTCCTTCTGGGAAAGGCAATAGAGTACATATGTTATTTTCATTGATACCTTGATTAGGAACCAAACTGACATCAAGCCAAGTCAAGAACAGAGAGGTGAGAGCTAAGAAGTAAAGGTGACAGTTTGCTGGCACAGGGTGATCTGGAACACTCCGGACTGTATGCTCATAACCAACATCCATATCAAAAGCAGTCATCTCTTTAGGAAGGATGAAATCCCTCAAATTATGGAACTGCCCTGAAACCTCGTGGTGCTGAGGAGATCTTGGGAGTCATTCTGGATAATCACATCGATATTAACTGATGATAGCAAACCTGTCGCTAAAACGGTTAATGTTCTAACAAGAATGGAAGTTCCTCTGTATTTGGGAATGCGTACAACTGTTGTGGGGAATGCGTTGTCCAATTTTGCTGGCAATGTATCAAGAAAGATGCTAAAATCTGAGCGGAATGTTATGAGAAGAATGATAGAAGGATTTAACAGAAACTCTATTCTGCAAAAGGAACTTAATTTATTCCATCGGAAGTGAAGTGGCTCGTCAGGAACACTGTAAGAAACAGCAATTTGACAGTGAAAGGCCTCTTGCTTTAGTAAAATGATAACAAAATTCAGTGACCGGGTGTTGCAGGTGGGAATTTGTGCATAGCAGCAGCTTTTTAACATGGATATTAAGCAGTGACTGTGACAAGGTCTGAGCGCAGTCTCCACTGCTGCAGACTAAAACCAGCAGATTCCTTTGGCCTTTTAATGGATGGACAGTAACACTGGAGCAGTGGCAAAAGCAAAATGATGAAAGCTATGACAAAAGCTGACAAATTTCTTAGCATCTTCAGGACAAAGTGACAAATTAGATGATATTAAAGGGGCTTAATCAAGGCTCAGCCAAACTTAGTAGTACTGGTTTGGGCATTTACAGCCATAAAGGTACCAAAAACCCCTGACACAGGGCTGGTATTCCTTTGTCCCAGCCATTCCACCATCCAGCTATCTGAAACACTCTTTGCTCTTCCACAGTTTTCAGGTTGTGAGAACACCTAAGCTTTCTCTTCTATCTCAGACAGCACTGTCTGGTTTGAATGACACATTTCCACGTTCTTCTCTGAAGACGAAGTTTCCTGATAGCTCACAGACACAGTTCAGAGTGCTGGTGGGAGTAAGACTCTTCCCTTAAACTAAATACCTTTAATATTTATACCTAAACAATATATTTAACTCTTTACTGCTTTTTAAATTAGTGTTAGTAATGGAAGTATTAGTATTGAATCAGTAGATTCTAATGGAAGAATCAGTATTAGATGAGTGAAGGCAAGTAAAGTTATCCAAGAAACAAATGTCTTGTTGAATAACTGAAAACGCTGATTTCAGAACAATGAAGAAATATTCCTTACTGATATTTATTGTCAATTTTCTTCTGACCTTTTTACATTACCTGAAGAAATGTTTGAAACATCGAACCCATGAGAACTTGCTGTTTGTCACAGGTAGGTGGTGGGTTTGCAGGTAGCTGTTAGTGTTGTATTAGCATCTACAGTGCTACTGTACCAGTTACAGAACAACAGGTTTGTGGTGACAGTTGCTGAATGCACTTGCTTGCAAGCTAGTTTTTGGAACTTGGCACATTTTAAGGTGTCTTCTTTAATGCAGAAGCAGTGATTTTTAAATGGGGACTGGATTTACCATTATTGTGGTGGTGTGAGTAATGAAATCTGAGTATAAGGACTTTTTGTCTTTTCACTGTCTAATTACGAGCCCAGATGAAGTGTGAATGAGTTTGTGTAAATCAGGAAAATCAGTCTTGCTCCACTGTGTATTTCCTGCTTCCCTTGTGGCAGATAGGGAGAGTAGGGAAGGAGAGCCATTGTTGAACATGGACCACTCTTTGCACAGCCATTTAGGTGAGATCTGAATTCAGAATCTGCCTAAAGTGAGGGTTGGTCATTTGGTAAAATAAGTGTTGGGGGGAAAAAAACCACCCAAACACTTCCAACAGCCTTTTTGCTTTATAGATGTCCATGCAAAATAACAACTGCAACCAGCCATCGCAGTAATGGAATATTGCCAAAACCATGCTACCAGAATGCAGCCCAGCCCAACCCAGAAGAGAACTGAAGCAGCTCCTTGATTGAGTTGGAAACCCTGGAAGTCAGGAGCAAGTGCTCACTGTGAGGTATGGTTCAAAGGGTGTTTCTGTTCTATTTTATCCTGTTCCAACAGGCTGCTGCGCCTTACTGGTCTCCATAATTTTACCCTTTAACAGACTGTTTTTGGCTGGTGCAGACCCAGACGCAGACTAATACACCAGAGTTGTTATTAGCGAATGAGATTTGCCCTTGAACAGTCTCCTATGCTAATCATTTTAGGCTCTCACCATTCTTTTCCAGGAGTAGCTGCGCCTGCTAAAAGCAACCTGCCCCTGTTGCTTTGCCAAGGGAAGGTCCTGCCCTGTGATTTAATAGCTCAGAAAATGCCTCTGTGTGGCTTGGCTGACTTCTCAATTCTTTGCATGCTGAGGCTGTTTGGATATAACAGGCTGGCTGTATCATAGAGGGCTATAGTTCAGGTCTCATCTTAGTGCCCTGTCTAAATCAACAACCAGGCTGATGTTATGCATTAGCAGATGACAGCACTTGGGCTGGAGATGAGGAGTGGCATTTTTCACCCTGGGAGACTGGAGGCTGAGACAGGGGCTGCCACTGAGTTTGTCCAGCAGTCCCTGGCTGCTTTGATATGCAGCAGAAAATGCAGCCAGTAAGCAGAGCTTTGAGTAGACCCTGTGTCTCCTCGCATTCAGGGTTTCCTTCTCTGTTATATCACAGCACTATCACTGCCTCAGTTCAACCTTTGTGACAGGGATGTTTGCTGCGCTCTTTACAAACATGTTGCTTGTGTGACAGGCTCAGCACACTGGGACAGGTTTTCAAGAGGGCTTGGTGGGTTCTGTGACACTTAGAGGCAGCTTTCTGAAGACCTGAGACAGTGAGCTCCAAACAGAGGAAAGCTGTAAAACCTCAGCCTCTCAGCAGTGCTGGAAGTCTGTTTCTATGTGCAGCAAACTGCTATTCCAGGCCAGGCTGGATGTGGTTCTGGGCAGCTTGATCTAGTGAAGATGCCCCTGCTCATTGCAGGGGTTGGACTGGAGGAGCTATGAAGGTCCCTTCCAACCAACCCAAACCATTCTGTGATCCTACTCGTGACCGCAAGTTCTCGTGTTTTCAGGGGGGCTTTTATTAGCTCTTGAAAGGCAAAATGTGACTTGTCAATAACCAAGCTTCTGGTTGGTATTGAATTCCATCTCCCTTGATAAGTGGTGGTCAGTGGTGGTAAGATATGGTGTATGTACAGCACAAGCCACAGTACTGGGTACAAGACTTAACACCTCTCTCTAGCCGCGTGCATATATGTGACAAAGTGTGTGCCTATGAATGGGAAATCCACAAACCCAGATTCCCCTCCAAATAACCTCTCCTTCATTCAGAGAACTCACCACTGTCTGTGCCGGGGCTTCTACAACCAATGAAGCAATGAGGTTTTATCAACACTTGGGCAGGCAATGGTGCCATAGTGAGCTTATAAATTAACTGAAAGAAGCCTTCATAAAAGGTTTGGCTTTGTGTTCATGATGCTTTGTACGTGCTGAATTTTCTGATCATGTTAGAGACCTTATCAATACCAGGCAAAGTGCAGTTAAAAAACACGTCTCTTTAATGTGCATTAAATAACGTGATTTGGTGTTTACTGTGACTAAAGATCATCTGCAACTAGCAGGACTTACATAGCCTTCCACTCCCTTAACTTTAATGGTAACCAGATAACTCATTTTTTAGCTCAGCTGTCTGTATTTATCCTAGGCAGTAGCCTGGTTAATGGTATTTATAGTGTTTTTTCCAACAATATAGTTTGGGAAAGATGCAGAACATTTCAATGCCTGAAAGGTTACCAAATCTAATGGAAAAGGTAGGGCACAGCAGATACAGATGGTGAGCAGACATAGGCTATTTGTAGAAGAACATATCTGGTGGTGGGCTGTAGTAATAACAGTGAGATGAGGGGAAAATGAACCCCAGAAAGGGTATTTAAGACCAGGGGGGAACAGGTAGAAAAACCTACAGGATACAGGAAGCCCAGTCCTTGCTTTTGATTAGTTTGACTTCATTTTACTTTTGGTACTATTTCATGTCAATTATTAACTTCTGCATGTGCCTTAGCACCTCTGGAAACATTCAAATAGATGATGCTTGAACTTCTGGAATGGATCTAAACATAACCTCAAGGACACATAAACTGAGGAAGAAATCACAAGGATGAGAGATCATGAAGAACACTAGGAAAAAGTTAACTAATCCATGAGAAAGTAAGTTGCTGAAGAAGCAGTCTTCGTCATCTATAATTTGGCCTTTTGTCTGGCCATTGGCAGGTATATAACAACAAAGCTTGAGAGCTCTTTGATCAGCAGTTCAGCTCTCACACTGGGAATGGGGCAGGGCTTACTCAGCTGGTACTTCATCCTGACAAAGAGATGGACTTACAGGATGGGCACGGGGCAGGATTCGATGTGGCATCGGTAAGAACTGTAATAGAGTAAACCTCTACCAACCACAGTTTGCAGGAGAAGAGCACAGGAAGGTTAACAAACAGCACATCCAGTATTACTTGTTCAGCTGGTGTGAAGGAAGCACTGCCAAAAAGGGGAGCACAGAAACTGGCCTTGCTCCAGGGATGAGCCTGCTGGGGCTTGTAAGTCTCATCTGTCTGTGGTGGGTGGGGAGATTCTCCCCATGTTTTGTCAGATCCTGGCAGGGGCTGCAGTGCCCATGGAGAGCCTGTGCTGTGTTCTGACAGGTAAACGTGGGGTGGCCAGCTGCTCAAGTGTAGAAGCAACACAGCTATCAGACTGTGTGAAACTCAGCAGAAAGACACTGCTTGAGCTGGAATTCCAACCTAAGAGAGTCCTCCCTCTTCCGAAGCTCTGACATGATAACCCTTTTTCCTGAGGGTACCAGCAATTCCCTTTGCATGGAATCAACAAGGCTGGAAAAGACCTTCATGATCATCAAGCCCAACCTTTACCCCAGCACTGCCAAGGCCACCACTAACCCATGGCACTGAGGGGGTTGAAACATGTTTACATGTGTTTTAAAACACGTGGTTTTGTACTGAATGAAAATAAGGTTGCCAAAGAGGTGTCCATACGTGCTTGCATGCCGTGGCTGTGACAGCCATGTGAGTACTAGCACACACTTCTTAGTTACTGACTGTGATCTGTCCAGCCTGCAGCATAGGGAAATTGATATGAATGCCTTGGTGTGGCTAGGACTTAATGATATGGAACTTGATCCTCAATTTATAGAGCCTGATCCTCTATGTTCACCAGTTTAGATCCAGTTTAAGTCCCCCAAATCTGATGTGTAGCCTTGATAGAGTTACTTCAGGTTTCTGTCAATGTTTGTGAGCAGCTCTGGGTGCTATCGACCAACATGAGATTCCAAAGAGCTTTGGTCCCCTGAGTTACAGCACAAAGTTTGCTCATGGGAGTGGGGAGATGGGGAAGTATCTTTAATTAGTTATAGAGATCAAATTCATTAAAGGCGGCTCTGGCTGCACAATGTAATTTCTGTATAGCATCCGCTGGGATACTGCAAGCTTGGGTTTAAGTAGAGGCCAGCCAAATAACCTAACATCTCATCTGCACTGAGGGACCCAGCCAAAAGAGCATTACTCTTGTAATGCTCCAAACTGACTGGAAAGTGAGAAGTCATTTTCGGTGGCACACATAGGGCAGGTTTGGGCTCATTCATAGGCTCCTGGGGGTAGTTTTCTAAACCCAAATTTCTTGTGGGTATCTTTCTGAGGATACAGTCTTTATCCCTCTAGCATCAGCTTTGTAAGGAAGATTGAGTATCGTTGTCTGATAGTTTGACAGATGCTGTAGAGTTATGGTAGGAATAATAACCCGCATCTACCCTCTACCTCGAGGCCCTTGAAAAGCTTCGTGTAGATGGGCAATATCATCTCTTACTGCAGCTCAGTTCTCAGGGGTCATTTCTTCACAAGTGCTTATCTTGAAACAAAAATCCTTCAACTTCAACCAAAACTCCCACTTAGGGAACAAACTGTGTCCATCTTTATGCTCAGGTTTGCATGGATCTCAGTGCATGGCCCAAAATAGCAGCTATGCATTATTAGTTTAGGCATCTCTAAAATCTCATTCTGAAGCAAAATAGTATGTAGGTAGATAGATACAGTTCAGTGTTTGCTTATGTAAAAGAACATCTTGATATGCAAGGACTAATTAGAAAAAGTTCTTTTCTCATTATAGGGAATTTCTCTTGTGGAATTTGCTGACTCTTTCTGGACTCCACTGAGCAATCCTAGGGCATGGTGATCTCTACAGTGCAGGGGCTGAGGAGGTACAAACCACTTAGAAATGAAGTATTCATCCTTCAAAACCTGTAATTACAAGCTCTGTCTGGGCAGGTTCAAGGTCAAGCTTCTTGCCTTGAGACAGAGAATCTTTGTGGGAAATGCCAGCTAAGGATCAAGGCTGTAGAGGAATATATTTGCCCCTTGCCCACATACAAGACAAACTGCATTAATGTGCTTCAGTATCTTGATTTACTCTGCAGTGCCATTAGCACTATCTGCCAAGAAGCTTCTTTGAGAAGCTAAATCTTTGATTTCCAGCAGCAGCACGTGGACAAGTGACAGTGCAGACACGCAGCATCCTGTGTTCTGCAGTCAGCTCTGCGCTTGCTGCACCAGGGGAAAAGGAAACAAGATTACCCTGGTGTTTCCTGTGTCTTTCAGCTTTCATTTTCGGCCAGACAGCCATCGCCAAAAGAGCCAGGGCCAAATTCGTTTCTCAGGTATCTTTGAAGTCAGAGGAGTTATGATTGCGCTGAGTGCCACACTTCTTAGTGGAAAGGCTGGGCTGAATCTTGCGGGAGAATCCACTTTTGAGACATCTTCCCTAATGGAATGCTGTGCTTACTGTGGCTTTTCACTCACTGTGCATCACCCTTCTGCCTGGGGTTGTGAGGAAGCGGGTTTTGCCTTCACTCAGTTCTCAGTGAAACATGAAAGAAACCCTCCTGAAAACAATGGGGAATCTTGCTCAGGCCCATCAGTATGTGTGGGTCAATGAGACGGGACTGGTAGGGGAAAGGCCACTTCAGTGGCAATATCTTGTTTCCATTACTGCATTTAAAGCTCTCTTGATACCCAAAAGACTACATAGGGTTCCTCTTGTCATTACAAAATAGTAATGCTACCTCCACTCTACTCTGCTGTGCTCTGCATGATCCCCACCGGGATAAGCATTATCTATGTTCACATTTTTTTCCACTGGCTTCTTTGTATTCCTCGTGATGGCTTTTCCCTTGGAGAATTAAATTGGGTTTTCTGTGCCTGATAATCCCCATGGTAGAAGTGCCCCAATACTCTGCCCTTAGCAACACATTAGGGTTTCAGCAGCACTGACTCACAGCATTTGCAACCTAGAGCAAGTTGCAGCTACTTGACATTCTGGTCTACGTAGCAGACTAATACCTTTGAGTGCTTGCTTTTGGGAGGCCATTGCAATGAAACCATAGTTGATGGACAAACCCAAGCTTGGAGACAAACGTCTGTTAGCCTTCTCACTTCATTCTCTTCCAGAGAACAGCTGCTCTGTTCTCCAGACTGCTGTTTCCTCAGCTAGCATTGCCAACATGAGCTGTTTCCAGACTAAAGGAAACTTTCTTCTGAGAGAAGCAACTTGTGCTGCCATCTCTCTGAAAATGGAAAACACTTGTAATCTTTACATGCAAAGAAATAAGATCTTACCATAAATATAGAAGCAAAGCACTCTTTGTGCCCAAATACATCTCTGAAATAGCTGCAAGCTGGAAAAACATTTGGGAATGCGAAGGAAGATGAGTGCTCTAAACATCTCCTCATGAAATACCAGTTATTCTTTTATTTTGCTGCTTGAGCTCTTTATTGCCCACAGGAGATGGTGTTTTGAAAAAGGAAATGTGGCAAACAGGAAAAGAAGGCATTTAAGGAAGAAGCACAGCTGAATTGTTGGCTTGGCCTTGTTACATTCTAGATAGAGGAATGGAAGAAGAATGGATTCACACCCAAATTCCACTGCAGTCATCAGCACAAACTTTAGAACCGGGTGCAGGGGCCGTGTGTCCACCTCCATAAGCAGCTGTTAAGGCACAAGGATCTCTGAGCCTGCATCCTGACGTGTTCTTAGTTGGTTGATCCAGTTCTATAATGGGAGTGGTCGGGTGTTATGGATGCAACCATGGTGACAGAGATGTCTGTTACCTGCCAGAGAGCTCTTGTGTAATTCTTGTGGCAGGCATTCATGCTCCTGCAAATCTGGCTTTTTTGTTCTCTAGTCTCCATTTTCAGACCTCCTAAGAGAGCACGACTGCTGTCTGCCTTGGTTTTCTGCAGTCAGCAGCCAGATTATTGCATGGGTCTTTTGTTCAGGATATAAAATGTTCATCTTCTGAGTTGTTTCCCAGATTCATCACATGGAACGTTATCGTTCAGGGAGTTTTGCACATTCAGAAAGGCCTCAATTAAATAGAATTGAATTAGAAAATAGAATTTAAAATTTAATTGCAGAAATGAAGCTACAAGTAAATGGGCATGTAAAAATATTCCAACTTTCTGTAACAAGCTTTAAACAAACCAGATTTCGTAGTTAAATATAAAGTTATTGTGATCTCCCTGCCTTGAAAACCAGATTAGGAAATAGAAATGGATGACCAGCTGAATGAATCAATTGTCATTCTGTTTATGTGTGTGTGTATATATATATATATATATATCACAGAGGGAGATGTGCTTTGCACATGCCCGAAAAGAGCAAGTGAAGAAACCATCACAAAGTACTGGTTTGTATAACTTTGTCTGCATATTTGTATAGATGTAATTGCTAGAAATGGCTGCTTTGTAGGAATGGTGTGTGACAATTCACTTGTCACTTCATATCTCATCCCCCTGCAGATGCTTTAAGAAGTTAAGGAACTCTGTGGTAGCTTCTATATGTTTGCATAAGAATGGTCACTGACAGGGCTGTCAAGCGCTTGATGGATCAATGATTTCTCCAATCTCTTGTATTTGTTAAGTGCCTGCAAATTGTTCTGCTCATTTCATGGATTTTATTACAGGCCAAAGAAGAGTGTTATAAGGTTAACCAGGAAAAATTCACCTCTTCTGCCACGATTTAGCTTGCCAGAGCTGTCTGTTGACTTTGCATTTAATGCGCAGTTTGTCCATTGTAGGATGAATTTGAGAATTAAGCTGTCAGGGTAGCACCACTGAGGTTTAGTTCATTTATGCCAGGGTGAATCCATAAGCAAAGCTTTTTGAACCTCTCTGTACTGCTCAGCATTCTTCAAATGTTAGACTAATGTTATTACCATCTATTGAGCATGCGACCTGCCTATGCTGGGAATATTCCTTATCAGAGCTGGATAATCTTCCTGTTGAAATATCTCTCAGTCAACAGATGGGGTGGAAATCTCCCTAGGTAATGGCTAATAGATAAGTGCTGCTCATTAGTGGTTTCCCTTTCATGTTTCCCGCTTGCCATCTAGCCTTTGGGAAAGGAGTGCAGGAATTAAACAGAAGAAGGGAGCTGTGTTTGCTCTAGCATAAGCAAAGGAAACCTTTCCAACATGATAGTAAGTAAAGTTTTGGTGCTACAGGTAGAAACCCCCCGATAACTACACCTTCATAGTGCTTGCTTAGAAATCACATTGTCTGCTGGCATGCATGGTGCTATGCAGTAGCAGAGAATCTGACACTGTAATTCCATAGTGGATTGTGATTTCGCTCTGGAACTCCAAAACTTGAAGCATCTTTAAACACAGAGAACCACCTCTCTTGAGTCTTAAGCCACATTCTGTGAGTACCAGTTCACCCTGATTCAAAGACCTCTAGTTTGTTACAGAAAACACTAGCTGGAAGCAGGTGGATTGGTGTTAGGCTGACTGCTGCCACTGAGTCCTGCAGTCAAACAGGCTCTTACTGCTGCCACTCCGAGTCAGTCCAGGCTTTCCCCCAGCACCCAGCCCTCCTGCCCTCCCCGGAACCCTTCTGCCTTCAGACCTTCATGACATGACCTATTACACTTTTTCTTTGCTGCTTCCAAGTACTTCAATTAGCGAAATCACCCAGGCTCCTGTTGCTGTGGGTGCAGATACACTTTGCTATCAGTTACATAGCTGGTTGATACTGATTTATACAAGTCCCAGCTTGAAGGTGATACGGACAGTGCCAGGCAATCACAGTGCTGCTCTTTGCTATCTGCCTTTTGCTCTACATAGCCATGTCCTGTGCACTTCTGACACAGTCCCACCAGCAGCAGTTTAGAAACCAGTTTCCTGACACAAGTTGGAAGAGGGATGGCTGCTGAAACACTGGAAAACCTCGAAATTCATCTTGGTCCTGGGTTTCTGAGAGGAACTTGCCGTGATGCATCAGCCAACAGGAGCACAGGACAACTTTATACATCCTTTCTTCAGGGAAAAGGCTGTAGAAATCAATGTTACTTGGTGCGGCTGAAGCTGCCAGAATTTGGCTCCAGCCTTCTCTGTGACTGAAGTGGGATTTATTCTGCTGTTTAAAATGAGGGATGTTCTTAAAACCAGAGTCAGTGAAAATCTTCACTATGTAATAACCTGTGTCTGCTTCATGCCGCTCACGGGGAGCTGGCAGAACAGTTCTGTGTTGAGAGAGGCATCCTGAGAGTTAACAAATTACACACCAACATTAAGTTAGTTGGAGAACGGTGTTCCACCAATTCTATGTCCATGTCTCACTATAGATGTAGGGTAGGTGTTAGATTCCCTCTGGGGTCAGTGGAGACGGACATCTCCAGAGGGCACTTTGGCCACTCATAACACAGCTCAATAGCTTTCTGGAAGTTGGCTGACTCCCTCTGCTGACTACAGAGCCTCTTTCTGCTGTGCTGGTTTTCTCTTGGCAAAGCAATGTTCTTGATTCTCCGTATAAAAAATTACCTCACAACAATGCAGGTTAGAACAAGTCTGATGCGTCCACGCACTTTGAAAATATATTAAATCAACATTTTGACATGACCAGAAGCATTTATGGTGCATTTTCACGTTAATCTCCATTCTTCATCCCCCTTAATAGGAGCATTCAGGACAGTTTATTGGACTGTTGGCTACTGTCTACTCTAGGAGAACTGAAGTGCCATGCTGGAAGAGAACCAAGATGTGTCTATGTCTATTATCCCTTTCCCAACACTGCACAGCCTAGTACTGATACAAGGAATAATCAGTCTGCCCTTCCCTTTACCCTCATGGATCCCTTACCTATCTCTGGCAAAATCTGTCTTGAATTTGGAAACAGGAAATAATTTTTCTCCAAAGCTGATCTCCAAATTATACTTGAAAATTCTGGAAGTCACTACTTAATCCCTTCCTTAATATTGAATCATGAATTTCAACACCCTCTTGTGGCAACAGCTTCCATAGTTTGATTACACAGTGAGTGTAAAAGGATTATGTTGATTTCCCACCTTTTATGAGATGCCACCTCCTTTTTGAACAGAGATGGGCAGTTTCATCTTCCATACTGTGCTGCCTTCTGAACTGTTCCTAAAATAAGTGATTTTAGTATTCCCTGGTTTGCAGGTATTATTTTTACCCTTCCCAAAGTCTGTTCCAATTCTCAAAAAATCCTTCCAATGGATGCAGAAATCACTGCTTATGGTATTCTGGATAAATTTGTGCTAATGGTTTCTAGAAATTCCAACATTCTGTTCTTCACACTTTCAGCCTTTATAAATCTTCTTTGCATTTTGGGCTACTGCTGTGTACACAGTTACCTCTTCACTTACCCGAGATAACGCCGATGTCATAGAATCATAGAATAGTTAGGGTTAGAAAGGACCTCAAGATCATCCAGTTCCAACCCCCCTGCCATGGGCAGGGACACCTCACACTAAACCATCCCACACAAGGCTTCATCCAACCTGGCCTTGAACACTGCCAGGGATGGAGCACTCACAGCCTCCCTGGGCAACCCATTCCAGTGCCTCACCAGCCTAACAGGAAAGAATTTCCTCCTTATATCCAATCTAAACCTCCCCTGTTTAAGTTTTAACCCATTACCCCTTGTCCTGTCACTACAGTCCCTAATGAAGAGTCCCTCCCCAGCATCCCTATAGGCCCCCTTCAGATACTGGAAGGCTGCTATGGTCCTGAGCCATGTAAACACACCTACAGCTAATTCAGAGCCCAGCAAAGTGTCTCAGTGATTCACACTGTGTTCATCAGCTTTGATTTTCCTTTCTCGTCTTTGTGTCCATTCAGGGGGTCTCCCTGGATGTACTAATCTCACCTGTTATGTGATATGTATGGTTGTGTTGATTGGGAGTGGAACTGGGATTCTACAGGTAGAAACAATAATCTGTGGCAATCTGCATGGGAAGACTTTGATTTATAACTAAGCACATTAAAGGAAAAACCCCATAAGTTATGTGTATCATCTAGATGAAAACGTGAACACAGTTACAGTTAAATGAGTGAGAAATGAAAAAAGCATGGGAGAAACTTGGTAATTTCTAAACCAGTTCTTAATTCATCTGCTTATTCCTCTAAAGCCTCTACCAACACCAGTCCCAAGCTATGGGTGTCCAGGGTTGGAATTTACCACAAACCAGGAAAAAAAGGCTGTGGTTCATTTCCTTCTCTGAGAGTTCAATCTGAAATGAATCTTCTGAGCATCCCTATTAAAACAGGACATGAAAGAGAGGTAAAGAACCATGCAGAAAGCAGGCCCCTGCATTCAGAAGAAGCCTCATCTGTGGAGGCGAAGTCTATGGAAAAAGTGGGGAGTTGAAAAATGGAACAGGGAACACTGGAAAAACAGAAATTGTTTTCAGCAACTTAAAGTGAAGATTAAGGTGCCAGAGTGTTTGAAAGGTGAAATAACCTATGCTGAGAGTGAGGCAAGCTGAGCAGGAGTTATCATTTAGGGATATTCAGGACTCAGAAGTTCAGTCAAACATGAGCTTCATGAGAACACAGCTCCGAATATGGGATCATCACATAAACCAGCAGAAAATTCAGTGTGGGGCATGGTTAAGGCAATCCAGTGCTGCACATAGTTCTGGTGTCCAAAGAATCATGGAAGCAACCAGGTTGGAAAAGACCTTTGAGATCATCAAGTCCAACCATTACCCCAGGAGGATGCACAGAGCAAGGCAAAAGCTGTCTCTGTTTGTACTTCTCAGTGATGGCTCTCCTCACAATGCTTTTTGATGCCTTTCCTGAACATCCAGAATGGTTTAACCAGACGTGGCTAATTAGATTGTCATTAAAATAGTCCTAGTTCTGACGGTAAGATTTGTGGTTTAAACAAAAGCCAAACCACCCAATCTGTGTATCTCTATGTGACCTGTGATTCCTGCTATGCATGGCTGCTTTGCTGATGGCCAAATCAGCATCCTGACCGCAGTGTTTCTTCTGTATTCAAAATCACTCTCTTATACTTTCTAATGTCACAGAAGCAGGTTTAGAGCACTGCAATATCCCCTTCTCTGTTTTCCTCACCTTGTCTTTCTGTCCTGTTTTCCCCGTCTCCCAAGAGCAGCTATAGTCCAGTTGCACAGATATTTTAAGATTTGTGTAGTTCTACCTACCTTTGAAATAGATACTCATCCATTGTGATTTTATTTAGTAAGAGACACCGAATGAAGAGCAGGATCAAAATACTACGGAAAGACAGAGTTTGGTAGCCACATTTGTTAAGAGTGGTGTGCAGCCTAAATAGATGCGAAGAAATTGAGTTCTTACCTTCTTTGTCTTTGATGTTCAGAAACCAAGGCGCGGGACTGCATTTTGATGTCACATTTATCACAACCCCTTTGCAATCGGCGACAAGGTAAAAGGACTGGAAGAAAACCAGTCTGGGATGTTAAATCCTGTTGATGCTGCGTTATTGTGCTTTGGGAATGCACATATCCATCCAGGTGAAGTTGAACTTTCTTTTGGGAGTTTAAGGAAAGCAGATGGAAAAAGATATTTTAGAAACGTCCATGGTGGGGCTAAGAAATACTTGCTACAGGCTTTTCCTCTGAGAAATCAGTGATCGTCTAAGGGATCTGATGTGTTGTTCGCTGGCTATAATCTAGTAAATATTTAACTTGTTAAATAAGGGAATTGGGGCTGTGTGATTTATAAGTGGGTGTAGCACTTGCTTTGGCATTTATTGTGGCCCTTTGTTCTGGACGTAGTCTAACTGAATTAGTGGGTGAGGTAAAGGTTGTGGTGACTTACTGTAATTTCTGGTCAGATAATGCTAGGCAGGTGATAAAGGTTGCTTTTTAAAAGTGTGATAAGCATAAATGTCATGAACTCTTGTAAGTGAAATAGGTCTGTTGAGCATCTTCAGGAAAAATCACAGCAAATGCATTCTAAAACTGAGCTGCTGTGATCAGGAATGCTGAATTTTCTTAGAGATACAATGAAAGTACTGCAGAATCACAGAATGGTTTGGGTTGGATGGACCTTCAAAGCTCATTTAGTCCAACTCCCTGCAATGAGCAGGGAGACCTTCAACCAGATCAGGTTGCCCAGAACCATAATGTGGCCTTGAGTGTCTCCAGGGATGGGGCATCCACCACCTCTCTGGGCAACCTGAGCCAGTGTTTTACCACCCTCACTGTAAAGAATTTCTTCCTCACATCCAGCCTGAATCTCCCTCTTTAGTTTAAACCCATCACCCCTTGTATGTTAGACAAATTGAAAGTCCAGAAAAGCTGGTTCTCTAAATAGATGGGTCAGGAACAAAGAGTTAAGGAAGCAGAGAAATTGTGAACTGGTCAGAAATGTGGAGGGCCATTGCCACTTGCAGTGGAAGTTTCAGGGGCTGGAGAATGTGGCTGTAAACCTCTGAACTATCCCAGAAAGCCACAGTCTTTTTAGTTCTTTGAAGTTTGGTGATGTTGAGGGTGATGAGGCACTGGAATGGATTGCCCAAGGAAGCGGTGAATGCTCCATCCCTGGCAGTGTTCAAGGCTGGGTTGGACAGAGCCTTGGGCGACACTGTCTAGTGTGAGGTGTTTCTGCCTGAAGCAGGGGGTTGGAACTGGATGATCTTAAAGTCCTTTCCAACCAAAACCATTCTGTGATTCTATGTGGGATCTCCTGGAGATGTGGAAATATTCAAAAGCCAGCTGGGATCTTGTTCTGTGTTTTGTGCTCTAATTAAAGGTAGGTTGTCAGAGGCATTGGTTAGCACAGGAGCAGTAGCTGTGTGGCGAGCTGGGTCCAAGTCCATGGTGTATGTGCTGGCTGATGGAAGCTGCAATCAATGTAGCCCATTTCCCAGAGGTGACTCCTGCTGCCAAGATTATGAACTGTAAATAAGGACTGCTCTTTGCTGATGGGAGCTCTGCTGACCTGTGGCCTCCTGCCAGTAGGGCTGAAGGCTGGTGAACTGTGTCATGGTACCACCTCCTACACTTCCTTCTTGACTTCTTCCCATCTTTTCTTCTTTTCTCCTTCTTTCTTTGCTTCTTTCCCCTTCCCATCCTCCTCCCTTCTCCTCCTTTTCCCTTTCTTCCCCACCCCTTCTCTCCCCTCTGCTCCTCTCCACTCATGTGGGTCTGTGTGATGCAAATGACAAGGGAACATGCAGTCAGTGCTCTAGAGGTTTTACTTTGGATATTCAAAAATCACAGCATCACAGGATCATCAGTGTTGGCAGGACCCTCTGTAGATCACCCAGTCCAACCCCTGCCACGGCAGGGCCACCCAGAGCAGGGCACACAGGAACGTGTCCATTGTGGGTTTGGGATGGCTCTGGAGAGGGAGACTCCACAACCCCCTGGGCAGCCTGTGCCAGGGCTCTGAAACCCTCATGTAAAGAAGTTCTTCATCATGCTGGGGTGACACTTGTTGTGTATTAGTTTGTGGCCATTGCTCCTCATCCTGTCACTGTCTCCCACTGGCACCTGCCTTTGAGCTATTGATATACATTGATGAGATCCCCTCTCAGGCTGCTCTTCTCCAGAATAAACAGGCCCCATAACAGAGATGCTCCAGACCCTTGAGCATCCTTGTGGCCTCCGCTAGACCCTCTTCAGTAGCTCCTTGTCTCTCTTGTAGTAAGAAGCCCAGCACTGGACACAGCGCTCCAGATGTGGCCTCACCAGGGTCAGTAGAGGGGGAGGAATCACCTCCCTCGACCTGCTGCCACACTCCTCCCGATGCACCTCAGGACACTCTTGTCCCTCCTGGCTCAAGGGCCAGCTCATGGTCAACTCATCCACCAATACACCCATATCCTCCTCACCTGAACTGCTCTCTAGCATAGATATACACTAAGGACCACAGACCATTTTGTCTTTACTTTATATTGAGACTTTTGTCTTCATATAGTACCAGTGTTTGTAGCTTGAAATGACCTTAATATTATTTGCTGTACTTCAGGAACTCTGTCTGAAGAGATTATTTTGCCTTAACTGGAGAAGCTGGAATCAACTGTATCTAGGTTATTTATTTAAATAAAGTTTCTGGAGGCTTCTGGGACACATTTTCATTTCCATTTTCTTTCCTGCCTTCCCCAAAATCTCTTTCCCCAAAGAAGTGATAGAGGCTGACCTTCAGATGCCATGTTTCTTTGTGTGGTATGCATTTTGAGAAAGATTGAAGCTAGTGAGACTAAAGGTAAACTAAATGTAAGTAACGATGAATAATGCAGTCCTAATTGAATGCTCCTTGACTGTCTGGGATTTAATGGCATGGCAGTATAGCAAATTTCTGGGTTTAATGAGATAAGCAAAATAACTGCCCTTTACGTCATACTATTAATAGGCTGAACTTGATTAAATTAGACCAGAAACAGTTTGCAGACTGAGGAATATATGTTGTAGAAATAGTAAGCTCAGCATCAGTGACATGGCAAAGATTTTTAGGCATAAATCACAGGCACATTACATTTGGAAAGCTCCATACATTAGCAGACTGAACTGGTGATGCTTCTTTCCCCCTTCTCTGAGTTCTCTGTAGGCTACACCGAACTCTGGGACAGAAAGTGCATAAATGTCAAATTCGAATAGTTTGAGATCATATCTCGTCAGTAAGAGGAGAATATTTGGGGCATATGTTCAGAGCACTTTTGAGGTGATCTTGGTTTTCTGACTTTTACTTGTAATTTTATTCTATGGCCAAAGCTAGCAGTCGCTGATGCATCTGAGATTGATGTGTCTCTAGCATCTAAAAATAAGAAGTGACCTTCCTTAAGATTATAGGCAATTCTGTGGAATTAGGTAGTCTGTGATAAAAGTGTCTCCCAGTTAGAAGTTCAGTCCAAGCAAACAGCTTGAGCAGAGCTCATAAAATACTTGATGTGCTTTTCAGATGTGAAACATGCTTGTCACTTTTGTTTCTCACTGGAACACTTAGGCAGGACAGGAGCTTCAAAGCGATGTTAGTGTCACAGGGTGTTACTAACTCTTCTTTGCAGTTGGATGAAGCCTTAAAGAATGTGGGGTAAAACTGAGCTGTCTTAATGAAACAGCAATTTTGAATGTGTATTATGTCCCAAGCTAATGGCTGCTTCAGGATGTTGCTTCATTAACCGGGCAGCATTAAAAGCTCCAAACCACTGTGAAGGATGTGTTAATCAAAAATATTAATGAAATGTGCTGACCTCCAGATAGATGTTCCCATGCACAAAAATAAGGGCTCTGTAATTGAGATCCATTAAGCACTGTGGCTGTATTGGCTGAGTTAGCAGCCTCAGGTGCTGCCTGGCATTCAATATTGCCAATTTTTTGCTCTATTAGCTAAATAAACGGGGAGAGAAAAAGAGAGTCTTAATGGCAGTCCACTCTTTACTAATGGAAAGGTGCTAAAGATGCAAATGAAAAGCTCTCCTATCCCCTCTTTCAATAGGTGAAGTGTATTCAGCCTGTCCTTGCTTCCCCTGTTAAAAAAGAGATGTATTATTTGAGACTAAGCAGTACAGGATTCTCTGGCGCTCAGTGGCTGTGCTACAACACAAGATCAGAGATCTCCTTCCCACCTAAGGACACCTCTTTCTTTTTGTAGCAGAAACTCGTTAATTTTAATACACACCAGTGAAGCAGCTGAGTGGGCTTTGAGGTCGCCTTCATACAGGCATGTTGTGTTGCTTCTGCACCACTGAGTTCATTATTCTTTTATCAAGAAAGCAAGGAGGAGTACTGTGTCTATGGTCCTAATGATGTCTTGCTCAGATATCACAGGGCATCAGCACTCTCCAGAAACATAAGAAATCCTGCTTGAAAAATGAAATGAAGCATTCTTTGGTTGGTTTAATCCACAAGAGAGGAACACTCACCACATATTTCTACATGATTTGCTGCTTCCCTATTTCCTTCTTGCTCTGAAGTTAAGCAGGTCAAGGCTAGGAAAATTGGCTGCATAAGAAATAAATGCCAGCGATACAATAGAGGGCCAATAAAGGACTTGTCTGCATTTCCTCTGCAAACAACTGTATGCAAGGTATTTTCTCAAGCCTACGATTTTTAACTGTGCTGACATGGTTATTTTTACAGAGGCACGCATGTGCTTTCGGTGTTGCTTCTATAGGATTGTGATTTCTTTCAATCCCTGGAAGCCCAGGTCCATTTCTGCCACTTCCTAAATGGGTCTAGAAGTCTCAGCCCATTTCTGCCAGGATGCATGAGGGAGGCATTCAGCTCGTATTCAGGTCAGTGAAGCTCTTCAGGGGAAGTGCAAGGCCTGCGTGCATTGATTCACGTCCAATTCATATTTGAATTCCCAATGGAGCTTTAATTCAGCTGTCACATCCTCCGTCTTCTTTGTCCCACCTCTGTTCTGTCAATAAAAACTAAGCAGCAAACAGAGGCTCTGTAAACTTCAGCACACTGTCATTTGCAGTTACTGCTCGGGCAGAATGCGTGGTCATTTCTGCATATCCAGTATTAGCCATGGTTTTACTTTGGTCATTAAGGAAGGGTCTCTCTAATTTCAGGTTTGATTCTGCAGATTTTCTCAAGGCTCAGCTGTGGGAATTAAATCCAAGCAGCTGCGCTTAAAGTTTCTAAGACCAAGTCTCCCTTCTTCTTTTTTCCCTTTAGGTTTGTCTCTCCTTACAGTCCCTGTTTAAATATGCCCTTTTTTCCTGCATTGCCCCCAAATTTATTTCTAAACTACAGGCCCCAAAGTCTCCTTTGGATGCAGTAGTTCCCTATTGTGAAAAACAGGGACATGTCCAGCAGAAGCTTATCTTACCTGAGCAATGGTTCAGGAAAAGGAATGAAGGGAAGCATACTGGAATGTCTCCCAGTAACCCCATGCTGTTGTCTGCCTGTGGTGATCAGTTAGTGTCCTGTCAAGAAGCGCACACTGGCTGATGTGCTCTCTTTGCTTGTTTGCAGTTCCTGTATAACAGAAGTGTTCTGTGTGGTGTCTTTTTGTTCTGCACTGGGACTTGGCTGTGGCTGGCCAGCAGAGAGGTGGGCAGCCCTGCTTTCCTGTTCTTCCTACCTACATAACAGGTTAGGTGAATCCTTTGGCAGGGAGACAAAGCAGCTGGGTATGTTTTGCTCGGTAGACTTTAGTCTGGCATGTGCAGAGACCAGAGGGCTCCTGGGAAGAACAGTGAGTAAACAAAATGCCCAGCATTTCCCATAGAAGGGCAATGGAGCTGGCGCAGGGCCTGGAGCACAAGTGTGATGGGGAACGGCTGAGGGACCTGGGGGGCTCAGTCTGGAGCAGGGAAGGCTCAGGGGGGACCTTATCGCTCCCTACAACTGCCTGACAGGAGGATGGAGCCAGGAGGGGCTGGGCTCTGCTCCCAAGGAACAAGGGATGGGACAAGAGGAAACGGCCTCAAGCTGCACCAGGGCAGGTTTAGATGGAGCTGAGGAACAATTCCTTCCCCCTTCTATGACTGGAAATGCTAAAAAAATAAAATACTTTCTTTAGGTGTGCTGCAGCCTGAAGATGAGGCCAAGTTTATTGTACGTAGCGTTCTCCCCCACGTCTGTGTTAGCATCACTGCTTTCATGGTTCACTGAGAACTTTATCAGCCATCAGAAATCCAATTTTTAGGCAGAGCAATGTTTCTGAAGCTTTACACAGTACTCTGGTTGCTAGTCGAATGGGAAGGAGAAGGTTGTATCTCTTGGAAGCAGTGTGGCCTTGTAAGCTGGTTGGAAAGATTCTCTCACCTTTTATCACTGCCCTGTCAGGCAGCAGATAATATTTGCCTCAGAGTACGTAAACAACCTGTTTGTATCGAAGTTAATCACTGGAAGAGCTGGGAACACCCATTTACTGTAGGAAGAAAGGTGTTTTCCATGGCCAGGTGTCTGTGTTCCCTAAATTAGGAGGACACGGTCAGGACCCTGGTGGCTTGCATGCTAAAAGTAACTGCCTTGCTATCAAGAAACCTCTGCTGGATGATTGAGAAGAGCTAGAATCAGAATAGTAGGTTGGAGTGTGAAAAGACACATAAATCAACATCCTCCTTCTGTCCTGAGTGCTCAGTTAGGCAAAGGGAGCTGGATGCCTAGCCAAAAGTGAGTGTGGTAGCTGGAGAGAAGCTTGCTGTTTGGACAAGTGCAAATCCTTGTTGTGAAATGCCTTCCCAGGAATCACTGAAGCTTCCTACCCAGAGAAAAACAGGCCTGGAGGTAACAGAGATTTGGAAAACGTCAGGTTTTCTGAAAAGAGCCAGATGATGGCAGCATAGAATGCAACAGAAAACTCAGACAGTTCCTGGGTTAAGTAGCAAGAGACCTGCATTTGAAAACTGAGTCAGAGTTCAACCTTTCCATCTCAGCCTCCACTTCAGTTATGGTTCTGGGAAGAAGAAAAGAAAACAGTAATTTTGTTCTCTGTACATGTGCTGATCTTTAAGCTATGTAATAAATCAGCTCAGAAATCTTTGCTGTGCACCATCAGAGAGAAACAATTCTGCTTCATGCTTTCAGACCCAGAAACCTTATGGTTTTGCCTCAGCTGTATCATTCTTCTCTACCAGTAATACATTCCTAATCCTTGTAATTGACATCTTCCAATCCAAACCATTCTGTGAATCTATCTACTATGATCTATGATCCTGTCTGAATCTTCTTGGAGCACTGTTTACTGGTACTGGCAAAGGGTAAGATCATAGAATAGTTAGGGTTGGAAAGGACCTTAATGATCACTGTGCAGGAGCTGTTTCCTCTACATCTACTGATTTGTACTGGTCATGCAAACAGGGGGCTGGGTTTTAACACAACCTGTCAGAACCGCTTCTGCAGGAGCAGCCATGAAGTCCTGGGGAACCAAGCATGTGGCAGAGCCCTTTCAGGACATGCACTATTATGCTTCTCACTTTCAGGTTGGACTTGATCTTAAAAGTCTTTTCTGACCTGGTTGATGCTGTGATTCTATGAGACAGGGAGAGAAAAAAATGAAGCAACACAAGGTTCACAGCTCATTCCCCGCTGCTGTGGATGTGCCATGCCTCTATGCTGGTACCATTTGGAAGTGGGATTGCACCACTGGGAGATGGTAATCTTTAACTTTGGGAAACGTTCCTCAAGCCAAGATTGTGGTGGTTTTATTTTCATGTTTATTGACAATGTTCGCGTCACAAGCTTATAGAAAGCTTCATGATAAGCAAAAGATAAATGGCTGTAATGCACTTGAACACTGGATGTTCTTCTTCTCACAGAATTGATGTACTGAATTAATGCTGGTTACATCTGCAAACTCCTCAGTCTCCTTGGGGTTTAATTTGGAATGTCAAGGATGTGGTTTACTTTACACTTCTGAACACGTACAGAAAGAGGTGCTGCAAACAGGAGCTGGGACTGTACCAGGTTCTGGGTGGGGTGGGAGTGCAATACCTCTGAAGTACAACTGTTTTCTAGCATTGCTGCTTTGACAGGCTCTGGCTCTGCAAATCTCAGTTATTGTACAGTTGGCCCCAGTTTGTAGAGCAGAACTGACTCTTTTCCTTGCACTTCCTGCCATCTGAAAAGGAGGTGGTCTCCTATAAACAGCAGGAATTGTCACTTTATACAAACTGAGCGCAATAGTGTTTATCCTTGTATTTGTGTAAGCACAGATACTGTGCTGATCATGAGTTTCAAACCTGCTTCCATTAGTTGTGATAGAAAATAAGGGCCCTGGAGCTATAAAAAAAGGGGATATTTCCTTGTAAAACATACCCATTGCATCTCAGTGTTATGGCAAGAGAGCAGGCTTTAGAAGAAAGTTGACTCTCCTTTTCATTCCTGAGAAATCTTAGAAATAATAGATGTCTGATGGGTTCCCCAGGCTGGTAAAAGCAAATTCAAACCATCCAGTAGCATCAGGAAGGGATGTCTGGAATTCCCATGTACAGGGAAGCCCATCTAGCATATGTGTAATAGAACAAGGAGGAAAAACTCTAATGGAGACAGGGGAAAAGGGAGGTGGGAAGATACCTGCTTCTACTTGCTGTCCAATGCAAACTAAAATCCTTGGCAACAGGGGCAAATTGCTTAATATCCAAACAGCACTTTGAAGATCTAAAGTAAGGTAAGTGCTAGTTTTATTATTATTTTTACTACAGAAGCTAAGATTGCTCTTCTGAGTAGATTTATTGAAGTTTTATCTTTAAAACATTGCGTGAAAAAGGGCCTGTCTGATTTTTTTTTTTTTCTGAAAGGGCATGAATGCTATGGTACATTTATCAACACAGTAATAAAGCATTCACAATTAAACCCTCCGCTTTCTATAGGCTTGGAGGAAAGGAATTTCTGAGTCAGCATGTGGTGCCATTAAACATATTTAAAGGTAGTTTAATAATAGTCATTTCACAGCTTTTTAGTGCCTATGACTCTTACTTTAAAAATGAAAAAAGCAAATTGCTCCTGGGGGTTGAGCACACTGGATTCATGCTGTTCTGCACCTCTGATTGTAAGTACATCAGGAGGGGGAACAAAACACCACTGTGGAAATTGGCATCATCATTGTGGAGTGATACTGCTCCTGCACACTTCCCAGGAGTGCTTATCAGGTCCATATTGGGGAAGGAGTACAGAACCTCAGTACATGGCTGTGCTGCTCCCCCTTGGATATCTGAGTCAAGGAAAACTTTGGTGTCTTTTCTAATCCACGATTTACAAGGCAGCCACGTGTTGGTGTGTCTGCTGTACAATCTCTGCTGTTACTCCTTTGGAGCGAACAGGAATATCCTGACGCTCTGTCCTTGTCATAGTCAATTTTAAGTGTTTGAACAGCTCTAAGAAACCCCCTTCCTCCTAACTGGCAGCTGGTTTAATACCCAGAAGTTTTTCAGCTGTCCCATAGCTGTGCTGAAAATGTTGTGCTCTTGGTTACACAAGTTGCAGTGCTGGGATGAGGATAAGACCTGCTGGTCATTTATTACAGGTCTTATTTATTACCTCATTTATTACGGAGTCAGTAATGTTGTCTTTACACCTTTCTCTTTTCTGGGATAGAAAGGAGCACTGCAGCTAGGTTGCGAGGGCAAACGTGGTGCTAAGACTGCTGTGACTGTGTGACCAGGCTTGGGTTACTGTGCATTGACAGGACAGCAATTTCGAGAACAGAAAAGCAAAAGGTAGGAGCTGAACTTTCCAGGTTCTTCGAGAATCCTTGTCTCCAAAGTCTCTTTCCATAAACTACATTTCCAGGTTCATTTGAAGTGCGGTGAAGGATTTTGTAGTTAGTTCTTCTGGGAGTGCTATAAATATAGAACATAAATTAAATCATGGTGTCTGTCTACTTAATATTCATTTCATTTGTTGAGCAGCATTTAGAATTGCTTTCTTACAGCACTGAAACATAATATGAATGTACCTACTGGAGATTAGGCAGATTCTGGGCTGAAAGCATCAGTCCGGAAGTGGTAGAATGGTAACCAAAGAAGGGAACATTTTTAAATAATAGACTTCACTAAAGGAATTTTATGTTGATTTATTTGAAAAGACAATACTGCTTTCTTTACTGCCTCTGATGCAGATCACACTTTATCATGTGTTCTTTCTCCTACTGTTCATTTTCCCCAAGATGGATAGAAGGAAACTGTTATTGTATTTTAAACACCTCCTTTTTCTTGGTTATTGTCACTTCTGCAGTGATATTCGTGACAGAATCAGAAAGTGCCTATCGCCTCCCAAACTACCTCCTAATTACAAGTATAAAAAAACTAGTACAACTTTTCTTGGCCACATTACCTTCTGGGACATTGAGATTAAGGTGATGGATACACATTTACTGTGCATATGTACAGTAAATGTCTACAAAATGAATAGGAAGTTGTCCACTTAGTCTTGTGTTCTATTTTCAGTGTCTATATTTGCAGATCATTTTAACAGGGTTCACTTATCAAAAAGAAGATACTAGTTTTAATAAAGCATTGCTTCACATATAGGGGGAAACTGTGCTGATTGCAACTGATTTGTAGCTAGAATTTGTCTGCCTGTCTTCCTCTCAGGATTCAGTTTGCTATGGCTTTATTCTTTACAGCAAGTTACTTGTTTCATAGCATTACTGCATCTGTTATGTGTTTGCCAAGTTTTACCCTGAAGGTATTTGCATTTCAGTTCTGAGTGAAATTCTTCCTGCACAGTAGGTGACTTGCAAGGTGCTTTGTGATACTTGGTGATAAAAGGTGCTGTGTAAATTATCTTTACTACCATACGGCCTCCTCCTGTTTCTATGAACCCACTGGGGAAAAAACCCTCTTGGTAACATCAACAGAAGCACATCTGATCCACACACAGTCTATGACAGACTATTCTTTTGGTTTGATTAGTCCTTCCATGGAAGTTCAAACATCTTAAGCTTAAGAAGAAGAAACAAAGCTTCTCAAAACTGAGAACCAGTCTACAATGATTTTAAGATACACCAAAAGCTGTTCTCAGTAGAGAAAAGCATAACAGAGTTTTTGGGGGTGTTGGTCAATGAGAAAATGAACATGAGCCGGCTTCAGTGTGTGCTCGCAGCCCAGAAAGCCAACCGTATCCTGGGCTGCATCAAAAGGAGCGTGACCAGCAGGTCAAGGGAGATGATCCTGCCCCTCTACTCTGCTCTTGTGAGACCTCACTTGGAGTATTGTGTGCAGTTCTGGTGTCCTCAACGTAAAAAGGACATGGAACTGTTGGAACAAGTCCAGAGGAGGCCACGAGGATGATCAGGGGACTGGAGCACCTCCTGTATGAAGACAGACTGAGAAAGTTGGGGCTGTTCAGCCTGGAGAAGAGAAGCTGTGTGGAGACCTCAGGGCAGCCTTCCAGTATCTGAAGGGGGGCTATAGGGATGCTGGGGATGAACTCTTCATTAGGGACTGCAGTGATAGGACAAGGGGTAATGGGTTAAAACTTAAACAGGGGAAGTTTAGATTGGGTATAAGGAAGAAATTCTTTACTGTGAGGGTGGTGAGGCACTGGAATGGGTTGCCCAAGGAAGCTGTGAATGCTCCATCTCTGATGGCATTCAAGGCCAGGTTGGAGGGAGCCTTGGGTTACATGGTTTAGTGTGAGGTGTCCCTGCCCATGGCAGGGGGGTTGGAACTTGATGATCTTAAGGTCCTTTCCAACCCTAACTATTCTATGGTTCTATGATTTTAAAGTGGCTTCATCAGAGTAGAAATTGCTTGTAAGGGCACTGCTTACAAACCACCTGGACTTGCCAGGTCAGGAGTTTGCTGCAGAAATGCTCCAGACCCTGCGTATTATTTGTTCTGTGGGAATTCTGGTAGCTGTGACATGGGTTAGTGGTGGCCTTGGTAATGGTTGGACTTAATGATCTTAAAGGTCTTCTCCATCCTGGCTGATTCAAGCGCAACATGCTAGATTTTACCAAGTCCGCCTTTTCCCTTGTTGCTGACCACTGATAGGAGAGTGAATGATGGCTCTTGGTGCAGCTATGTTGTGTGCTGCTTTCAGATGAGGGAAACAAATGCTGTTATCCGTGGGGGATGCTGACTGTCATGCTGCAATGCAGGCAGTTTCCCTCTGCTGCTCACAGAGAAGCATGCCAAATTCGTGTCAGTGATTCTTTTCCACTGCAGCCTCTTGCAATCTGAAAGCATTTTCAAACTAGAAATGACAATACCAGTGAGAGTGAACTTTGGCAGCAGTACAACGGAATGGGTGGGAGGGAGCACTCAATCTGCAGGCTTTGGAAGAGAATGTAATTCCACCTCCAGGCCTGCAAGCTGTGGTATTAGACCGAGGACTTTCAGTACAAGTAGCAAGAGTGTGTAGTCTAATTCATGCATGGTGAGAATAATTCCTTCTGGTGCATGCAGTATTAACACTTCAGGGTTTTCTCCATATGTTGTTTAAAGTGTGACCTCTTTGAGCAAGGAAGTCACTTTATTGTTTCATGAATTTGATATGTGGATAGACTCCACAACTTGTTAGAGTTGTAAAGTAGGTATGCTTTATTCAGCTCTGAGGTGCATGGGGATTGCTCCTCCAAAAGCATGTGCGCCTTTTCACTGCCACTCTGTTTATATTACATATAATGATTACCTAAACATGAGATTGCTTCCTGCCTAATACATATGCAAAACCTATTCCCGTCTAGTATTATAATTAGTTTTCTGGCATTCGTCCCATTGGTGCGCCTGCGCAGTGCCTCCTGGTGGTGGTCGTTAGGGGGTCGTGAGGATGAAGGCCTCTAGTTCCTCCTCCTCACCGCGAGTAACCTCTTGCTTTCACGCAGACTCAGTAGGGTTTCGGCTCCTATCCAAACCTCAGGTTCGGTACAAGCCAGTTTTATGTATCTTAAAGCAGAAACTTGTCAAGTTTGCGAATTTTGTTACTCTGGCTATCTTTTGTTCCTTTTCTTTTTAAAGATACTATTTGAACAAGAATGTCTTAAATATTAAGCTGTGAATCTTATCTACTACAATTCTGCCTAGCAGCTGTAACTCCTACAATTCTGCTTCACCATTCTAGCAAGTTTTGACTCCTACGGTTCTGCTCCACCAAGCACAGTGACTGCTTAAGCGAGCAGGCACGATGTTAACCCTTTATTTCCAGGTATCAAATTTACTGTCCCCAGCACAGTCAGGCACTGTTAAGGGGACAGAATCACTACTGTAGCACAAATAACATTATAGTTTTTCTCTTGGAGAAGTCACAGCAATAATGGTATCAGTCCTTGGCATATAAACTACTTCCTAAGAAGATTGGTGTTGGGACCGGTCTTGTTTAACATCTTCATCGCTGACACGGACAGTGGGATTGAGTGTGCCCTCAGCAAGTTTGCCGATGACACCAAGCTGTGTGGTCTGGTTGATATGCTGGAGCGAAGGGATGCCATCCAGAGGGACCTTGACATGCTTGTGAGGTGGGCTGGTGCCAACCTTATGATGTTCAACCATGACAAGTGCAGGGTCCTACACCTGGGTTGGAGCAATCCCAGGCACAGCTACAGGCTGGGCAAAGAAGAGATTCAGAGCAGCCCTGCGGAGAAGGACTTGGGGGTGCTGGTCGATGAGAAAATGAACATGAGCCGGCTTCAGTGTGCGCTCGCAGCCCAGAAAGCCAACCGTATCCTGGGCTGCATCAAAAGGAGCGTGACCAGCAGGTCGAAGGAGGTGATCCTGCCCCTCTACTCTGCTCTTTTGAGACCTCACCTGGAGTATTGTGTGCAGTTCTGGTGTCCTCAGCCTAAAAACGACATGGAACTGCTGGAACAAGTCCAGAGGAGGCCACGAGGATGATCAGGGGACTGGAGCACCTCTCGTATGAAGACGGGCTGAAGAAGTTGGGTGACATGGTTTAGTGTGAGGTGTCCCTGCCCGTGGCAGGGGGTTGGAACTAGATGATCTTAAGGTCCTTTCCAACCCTAACTATTCTATGACTCTACGATTCTAAGATGTATTTTTTATAAGTGAATGCAGGTTTAAAAGTTACCTCATTACTTTAACGAAAGGCCGGATTTTCACATAACAGAACTTGTGGAAATGACTGAGAAACGTACCCAACAGCAGCAGCGGAAGAGACATTCCCGATGGGAAGAAGGCGACTCCCGTGATGATATTCATTGGGTCTATGGTGTTCCAGGTGAACTTTTGGCAAGTCAGATCGATGTATTAATGACTGGAGACAGGGGCGATGGGCTTTCCAGTGCTTCAGGTAAAACGTGGATGGTCGTGGGTTTGGGAAAAGTTCTGTGGGGTTCTAAATATAAAATCGGGGGATTTCATGACCCTTCGTGGAGCTTACGTGCTAAATGCGGCACAGATTAAGAAGCGGGTGCACACAAGGAGGATTCTGCCTCCGTATAGGACCTTCTAGAAGGAACCCGGGCCCGGGTCCCGGCAGGGGTAGCGGCACACCCGCGCCCTCAGCGGCCATTAGCGGCCGTTTGCCGCGGTGAGGCGCTGCGGGCCCGCACCGCCATGACCATGAAGGCTGGGCGGGCGGGCAGCGCGGCGGTCTGCGAGGGAAGGGGCGAGCTCGCTGAGGTGGCAGCCGGGCGGCAGCGCGGAGCTCCGAGGGCCTCCGCTTGTCTCTCGGGGTGAGCACGGACCGGGCTGTACCCGCCGTGCCCTGCTGCAGCGGGTGGCTGGGCGCAGGGAGGCAGACGACAGCAGGAGACGCCAGGGCGGCAGGGAGGCGGTGCCTGGTGGCTGCAGGCCCAGGCTGTGCAGGGGCTACTAGCGGCCCCTAACGCAGGCAGAAGAGGAGGAGGGCAGTAATGGAGGAGGTTGGGAACTTGTCACCAAGAAAGCAGCAAAAAAAAAGGAGGAAGAGGACAGTTGAAAGCAAGGGGCTTCCTCCAAAATCCTGCGTGCCCACCCAGAACTGCTTGGCAGCTCTGCAGGGGCTGATGGAGGAACAGTTAGTAGAGGTCAGTTTGCACAACTGGGTTTTGCTTTCCTGTTCTTTGTCCAGACAACTGGCACTCTTTTGTTCACACACATACACATATTGATGGATTCTGCTTTCCTTAGCACTGCTAAGCAGTGTTTTTTTCTATGGACTATGCTCAGACACTTGATGGTTACACGGAAGCCATTTAGTGATAATACAGAAGTAGTCTCTTCTCTAGAATTCTTCAGACATACAGAATCAGTGTCACGAACTGGTTTGTGTTGGAAGGGATCTTAAAGCTCATCCAGCTCCAACCCCTGCCATGGACAGGGACACCTCACACTAGAGCAGGGTGCTCCAAGCCCCTGTGTCCAACCTGGCCTTGAACACTGCCAGGGATGGGGCAGCCACAGCTTCTCTGGGCACCCTGTGCCAGCGCCTCAGCACCCTCACAGGGAAGAGAGCTTCTGCTTAAGAGCTCATCTCAGTCTCACCTGTTCTGTCAGGTTAAAGCCATTCCCCTTGTCCTGTCCCTACAGGCCCTTGTCCATAGCCCCTCTCTGGGTTTCCTGGAGCCCGTTTAGGCACTGGAGCCGCTTTAAGGTCTCCCCTTAAGGAGCCTTCTCTTCTGCAGGCTGACCCAGCCCAGCTCTCTCAGCCTGGCTCCAGAGCAGAGCTGCTCCAGCCCTTGCAGCATCTTCATGGTTACAAGATTGATGGAGTATCTTCCTGCTTTAGATTCACTATCCTCTTCCCCTTATGGGTTGAGGGAAAGAGTTCGGGAGGCTATAGAAACTGTCCTTTGTGGTGTTAGTGACCGGGAACAGATACAAGTTTTGCAAGGAATTTGCTGCACACTGCTTAGGGAGGACCATCAACAAAAATTGTCCAGAGCCAAGACATGTGTAAGACCATGTAAGCCAAGACTAACCAGTTGTCGTGGTTTGAACCCAACCACAAACCTCTTTTACTCACTCCCCCCCTTCTTGCCCTCCCCCTGCTCCTGGAGGGACGGAGAGGAGAGTCAAAAAGAATGCAACTCCCACGGGTTGAGATAAGAACAGTTTAGTAACTAAGGTATAACACAAACCACTACTGCTACCATCAATAATAATAATGATAAAGGAAATAACAAGAGGAAAGAATACAACACCTTAACACCAGCCGACCAATAACTCGCCCCACTCCCCCCAGCCGAGCACCGACCGATACCTCATCCAACCCTGTAGTCCCAACCCTTCCGGGTAACTCCAAGTTACATCCTGGGCATGACGTGCTATGGTATGGAATACCTCTTTGGTCAGTTTGGGTCAGGTGGCCTGTCTCTGCTTCCTCCCAGCCTCCCCTCCTCCCTGGCAGAGCATGAGGCTCAGAAAGTCCTTGGCCAGACCAAACATTCGAGCAGCAACTGAAAACATCGGCATTATCACCACTGTTCCAAGGCCAAAAGATCAAAACACAGCACTGTACTAGCTCCTAAGAAGGAAAAAACTGACTGCTGCTGCTCAAACCAGGACACCAGTCCTATCTGTTAATAGAATTACTTGTCTAATTCTTTAAGTGCTTGGTGAGTATGCGAGATGGATAGGCAGAGGTGATACCTTCTATTTGACGGACCAGCTGGTTGGAAAAACAAAGTTTTGGGGCACAGAAAAGCCATTAAGGAACATGTATCTTGAAAACCTCTCTTTTTTCCCCTCCTCCCAGCTGTATCTTTTGCTTTGATGAAAGAAGTCTGCTCTCCTGGTCAGCAACCCCAAGAAGTGAAGCAGCATGCCTGGGAGGTACCTACAGAGCCTTTGCCACCTCCCTTGGTTGGCTCTAATTCTGTGTTTGGGCATTCAGACAAAACACTGGAGCGTCACAGCAGGTAAGAAGAGAGGTGTTACACAAGGAGGTCTTGAAAGACCTAGAGCTTGCTAAGTGGAAATTTCTTTTATTCTGCAGCTCCTGCAGAACTTAACACTGAGGCTGGTCTCTGAGGGGTCCTTTCTGTGCCTGAGAGGAGGGACTTGTTCTATTCCAACTGCTGGCTTCAGGGACATTGCTCCAACTCGCAGGCTGTTTGGCTGTCAATCTGCCTCTTCCCTGAGCAGGACTGAGGAGCAGTGGCCATAAACTAACACAGGACAAGTTTCACCTCAATGTGAGGAAGAGCTTCTTTACGTGAGGGTGTCAGAGCCCTGGCACAGGCTGCCTAGGGGGTTGTGGAGTCTCCCTGTCTGGAGCCATCCCAGACACACCCGGACATGTTCCTGTGTGCCCTTCCTTGGCAGGGGGTTGGACTGGATAATCTCCAGAGGGCCCTTCCAACACTAAAGGTCCTGGGATTCTGTGTCAGCAAAACTGTTTATGGGCTGGATGGCTCAGCCAAGAATGTTAAGCATGGTAGTATTTTATAATCCAGAATCACAAAAAATAAGATACTTTCCCATTTTGTAAAGCTTCCTACTTATTTATTTATTTACTTATTTCCTGTGTACAGTTAGACTATTAAAATCAGTGGTGGTGTTCACCTGAGTGTATCCTGTTTGACACAAACAGGGACTGCATAATCACATCCTCATCTGAATTATTTAGAATTAAGTTTGTATAAGTTGGGGGCTAACTCACTTGCAGCCACTGGAGGTGAACCAGAACCCTGTCTGTGTTTCAGTGGCAAAAGAGAGAGAACTTTTTTTATAATTAGACTGTATAGCACCTACTTGTACCCTTCGCAGGTTAACTACACTGAAACCAAACTGGTTTTAATTGGGTAGTGAGAGGGTTATTTAAATAAGCCTTCAAATGGCCCTGAAAGCACAATCCTGTGTACCCCAGTATCTGCGGCTCATAAACACACATAATCCCTAAATGCCTGAGCACAAGTTAATCTGGGTTGGGTGGGTAAATAGTGAAAAGTTTGTCCTGTGGTAATACCCAGTGATAAGAAACTGTTCTCTAAACATGCTGGTATTAGTTTGCAGGTGGCAGATCATCATCATCTGCAACCCTACCCTTTCTTACCAGGTTCTGGATCTGGCAGGGGCACTGTGTAAGTCATGTGGCCTGGGGTGTTTTCACATGCCTGTGTGGGGCAGACCAAGCTGATTGCAACTTGTAAATTCACAGTTTCTGCAAATTGTCATGCAGCTGTAGTAAAATGTCTAATCTTCCTTTGCCCAAAGCTGTCACACATGGCTGGATTCCTGGAGAGTGCAGTTGAGCTTTGGAAATTATGCTGCTCGATGAAAGCTGAGAACCCAGGCCACAATGTATATGGAAAACATAAAGCTTCTGCTCTGGTTTCTGATATTTTCTGTTGTTTTAGTGTTTTGTTCCTACACATGCCTCTACAAGTTACTTCTTATTTGTGTTGCCTGGGTGAGAACAGGATTGAGCTTTAACCTGCTGGGCATGCTCCTTTTGGTGCACTTCTGTGCACTAGGAAACCAAGGAAAGGTATAAAGAATCCATTTGGGTTTTAGGTGGATGATGAAGGCCCCTGAAGAAAGCTCTGGTGGCTGCTAAGACTGTTCTGGTTGATCAAGAGGCCTGTGGTGGTTCCTGGAGCATGGGGAGGTGAGTGTACTCTAATGTCACACCCTGGTCTCGCCATTCGTGTGGACATAGTGAGCCTTTGCAAACTTTGTTGCCTCAAAATAACCTAAACATGGCTGAGTATGCTGAAGAGGCTAAACTTAGCATTTACCTGTGCTGGTAGTATCTTATTTTGTAACTCTTAGAGGAAATCATTCCTCTAAGTAATGAAGAATAAGGAAGAGTAGAATTGCAGCAGTTAAATGGGTGACGAGTCTTAACCTTAGCCTTTAATTCTGCTTTGGTCCTTCCTACCTGTTAGATCTAAACCACCTTTCCAGCTCCCAAGGTGTAGCCCGCATTAGGTCTGTGCTAGCATCTTTTTTGATCCTTCTAGAAATAAAAGAAAGGAAATAATGTGATATGTAAATAAACAATCTTTCTCTTATGCTGTAGATGATGCTATATCCTGAGCTCATACTGAAACACTATTCAATAATGAGTGTTGTATGCTTAAATATACATATATATATTACTATCCATTCTCAGTGGTGATTATTAAATATCTATCTGGAATAGAAAGAACGTATATTGCAACACCGAAAATTCTGAAGATGCTTTGTGAATTTTTAGATAAATCAATAAGAATACTATTGTATTCTCCTTAGTATTTAGTAAGATCTTTCCCATGTTAGGTGATACACATTCTTTTTCACAAATACCTGTAAGAGGTGCAGGGTTGTACAAATGTGCCTGTGTGAAAGCAGCAGGCCTGGGCACCAGGGGGCAGGACGAGACAAAAATTAAGGAGCATTAAGGGGGAAAAAAACAACTCTGCTTTTAATCTTACTTTCCTCTTCAGACTCTGCAGAAGCACAGTCTCTGCAGCTGTGTGACATTCTGTGTGAAAGCAAATTCTCTGTTTGGGGTTCTTTCGAGGGCCGTTATATAAGCAATGCTTGTCTGCTTCAGTGGATCTCTATGTATTGCTGCTTCCGAGGTACTCTTGAGTCCTCACCAGCAAAAGTCCTATGATCTGTTTACAGAAGCATTTTTAAACAATATAAAGCTATCTAATAAATCTTTACATTTCCCATCTTGTAAAAAAGCAGTGGTGTTTTAAATCCCCTCTGCAGCATTTTAGTTTTCAGTTTTCTTCAGTGCAGTTTGAAGGTAATCCTAGACATTAACTACAATTCAGGACTGTAGCATTATAATGTCTTTTGTAAAAACAAAGTAGTAAGAGCCTGAGGCTTATGCCATGCACAGTTTCAGGAGCATTCTGATGTCTTAAGTGTTTCTTGTATCTAGGAATAATGCAGAAGGCAGCCTACTTCTTAAGCTATTGCAATGACCCACTTGTGCTATGATGGAAAGGGACCACTGGCTGAAGCCTGTTTAGTCCAACCATGAGTCAAATAGCTGTGGGGAGCAAAAAAGTATTGCAAAACCAAGGTCTGTTCATAAAAGTGGATGTGCTTGTAAGGAAGGCTGTTTATAATTAATTATAGCCTAATCCCAGATGATTTTAGTACTCATCTCTGAGCAAGAAGACTGTGAAAGACATTTTAGTAATTATACCACAGAATTTAATATCCGTAAAAGGAGATGAATCAGCTGAGAACAGAAATGGATCAACTCATTCCCAGGCCACTCCAAATCTGCAGCTGAGGTGTGAGCCTGTAGCTGTTACGTGTGGGTTGCTCACAGCTGTGATTTCACATATATTCTGTATATTCACTATATTTCACATACAGTTCTCTGTGAGGGTAGTGAGGCCCTGGCACAGGGTGCCCAGAGAAGCTGTGGCTGCCCCATCTCTGGCAGTGTTCAGGGCCAGGTTGGACACAGGGCCTTGGGGCAACCTGCTCTTACTGGAAGGTGTCCCTTAAGGTCGTCCAATTCCAACCCTCTATTGTCGTAATTGTGTATACTTGAAGGTGTTATCTTGCAGTGACCAAACCTACAGTTTATCCTTCTGAAAACTTACTTTTTCTTGTTTTAAGAAAAATAATATCTTGTTTCAAAGTTTATGTCAAAATATTAAGCTGTTTAAGCTTATTAGCTATTAATCAGATATTCAGAAAATTAAACCAAGACCATTATTTCTAATAAGTCTGCAGTCTGATGAATCAAATGTCATGATCTTAAAGTCTGAATGTGATTCTGAAAATGCTTTATCTTGCTGTACTTTATAAGATATTTTTATTAGATAATTGTTACAGGCACTAAATGGATGTCACTTGGGAACATTCAGTTAGTAACTTTAAATAAAAGGACTGAAAATTGCCAGAGGGAAGCCAGCATATATTTGATATACACAATATAGTAGAGTTTAATTTCTTCTTTTTCTGTTTCTTTTTTACTCTTTCTTAATCCACAGATTCTTAATTTGATTTTTTTTTGAATGTCTAGACTGTATTTTATAAAATAATGTGTTACTCTGTTGTTTATTCAAAATGATTGACAGCAGAAACCAGGGGCTGAATATTAAAGTATGTAAGTACTTTGGTGGCGGGAAGATGAGGGTAGATTCAACATATGTTGGGAGTTGCTGTTCCCACTGAAGGAATCCTGATGAGATACCTGGTTTGTGTCAGGAGTTAAGGAACAATTTTGCTGCTGTGCATCTTTTTTGCAGTTAAAGAGGTGGGAGTTGCTGAGCCCATCTCTTTGCACAGGAGTGATGGCAAGAGCATGAGCTAACTTCACCTATGTTGCCTAGATGTAGTTGATTAACGTGTGATGGATGCAATTTACATTTGTTCTAAAGCAAGTTGTAGTATGGAATTTTGAATCCTTTCGGATATTTGGTCGCAAATGGCAACTTGTAGGAAAAAATAAAATGACAAACTGAAAAAAAGAGAATCTGAGAGTAACAGCATAAAATTTCTCCTTTATTTAACTGTGATTATGATGGTGAATTCAAAATTCAAAGCCCTTCATCCATGTATCACTTTTTCATCTGAGAGTCCCAGGAGTGCTACAAACATTAATGAATTAATCTTCTTCATCATTCTGAGAAAGAAGATGGGTAATTATTATGAAATACTCATTTTATAGTGGTAAGATGGGACAGATAAGTAATGTTGATGTTAAATACATAGGTTGTATCTGAAGTAGTTACAATGTGAATTCTAACAGAGTTGGAAGGAAAAGGCACCTTCAGAATATCTTGAGAGCAAGGAATAAATTTTTAATCTTGATGCTCTTGTTCTTTCAACTGTTGGACCTCAAACCTGTCAAACACAAGTTGAGCGGCACTCTGGATTTCAGTAGCTATAGGAACAGATGTAAATACAAACATCTCACAACAGATTAGCTTCTAGTTGATATTTTCCTAAACTTTTTGGATCAAAAAATGCCAAGAAAGTCTTGGCTCCTCAAGGTTTTTTCTGACATGTCTAGTATAAACAGAAGCCTTAAAAGATGAGTATAGCTAATGGCTTATGTACTGATAGGCAACCTATTCTTAAAGAAGTCTTTGCTTTAGAGCAGTGAGGCTTGAGGAAGCCCATGTAGTCATTTTTAATGTTAATGTTGACACTGCTATGAACTCTATTTCTGAATAGTACTGAATGTACTAAGAGAAGTGTTTTGGATCATAAAATACAGGCAAAAATATAAAGGATGGTGTGGAATCTGCTGTGTTTTAGTGAAGAAAACTCAGTGCTTAAAGCTTATGTTAGGGTAAACTAGATCACAGAGGGGAGAAGGAGCTGCAAAAGTTTCTTGTAATGCAGCTAAAAAGAATTACTTAAATAGTAAATTATGCTCAGTGACAGCTCTTGTGATACTGAAAAGAAACAAAGCAGTGACTACAGTTACTTTTCCTTAGGTGCGTGTGTTTGAGCTTTATTCTGATGCTTTGACTTGCTTCCTTTGTCCCCTGAACTCCAGCCAGGTTGTACAAGCCCAGAAAAGGCAATCTCTTTTTCTCCTCATATCTGTAGAGTGACTAAGGAAACTCTGACAACTTTGGACTAGTCATCTGCAGCTTCAGTGGACAATGTAAACAATACCAGCAGTACAGTTTGCAAGGAGAGCTAAAAGCCATGGTATTCCTAGGGCCAGAAGAAAGAGGGAGTACACCTCCAGTATATATGCACTGTCATTAACTGGGGGATCATGAGGGAACAGGATTTGGTAGATATTCAGATTGTCTTTACTACATTGAGCATTCTCTTTCCACTGCTGAAGGAGAAGTGGCTGGAAAGCTGATTTTCACTGTGTGTTATGTTGACGTACAGGCCTGACAAGCTTCAGATTTGGGCTTGGCTAGACTGCAATGCATTGCCCTGTGTTCATTTCCTCCCTTCGTGGTCTGATGAGGCTGTTTCAGAGCCCTTCAGCTTTGATTTCTTATGAATCTACTTCTCTGCCTTGTCAGGCTGCGAATTAGAACAATCTTCATGAAATACCTTACACAGATGATTAGCTGCAGCCCTGATGACTAAGGGAGAATTCTTCCTTGGGTGGAAAATGGTGCAGTGTAGGTGCAATATACTTTTTCCTTGGGGCAAATGGGAATGCAGGGTGTGAAGATAATCCATAAATAGGTACATACGTATTGTGGAGTAGGAATCTCCTACAGATATCCCCCCGCTGTATCTTTCATTTCTTTTATAACTTTAGCTGTGCGTGCAAAGCATTTTATAAAATGAATGTATTTAATGTTGGTGTAACTGAGAAAATGGAGAGGGAAAAATAAAAGACATAAATCTAACAGAAAGGCTATAGATATCTTCCTGGCTTGCAGATATCTTCTTCAGTGCTGTTTCCATGGAAATTATTTATAGTGCCTGGAGGGAGTGAAGTGCAGGTCACAGATCTGCAGAGCTACAGTAGGCTCTCAGCCCAGTTAGGCAGAATCTGACAACAACAAATGTTTCTGAATGGAGCTATTCAGCTTTCAGAGGAAAACATAATCTCTTATAAAAATGTACCTTTGAAAGAAAACTATTAATCTCTCTGGCAGTTTGGGGTGAAATTCCAAACAAGAGCTGTCAGTTTTAATAATGAAAACAGCTTCAAACCCTTGTCTCTCCATTCCCCTTCCTGCTTGACGTCATTAAGGGTTTCATCACATTTCTCAGAGCAGAAATGTAAGTACCATTTTGGATGATCGCCATGTATTCCAGCCTGGCTAATTATTTTACCTCTGGAATGTCAGCCTGGGATATACTGAAAGAGAGCACAAGAGACAGAGCTGACAGATGCTGTGAGTATTGCCAGTGATCAGGGAGCATATTCTGCATTTTATTTACATCCAGTTCATTGGCTGTTGTCACCCAGGATTAAATCCCTTTGAGGTACACACCGAGCTTCCCCATCCTGCCCCATTCCTCACCAGGTGCACCCAGGTCGTTGAGCGAAAGCAGTCCCACGAGTGGGTTTGCCTTTGGCAGAGGCAGAAATAACCCAGACTGTTTTCCTTGTCAGTGGATTCTTTGGTAGTTTGTTGTCGAGTGGGGCCTCCTCAGCACGTGTCAGCTCCTCCTCTGGTGACATTCCAAACCCTTTGCGCTGTACCCAGTCCATGATGACTTCCAGGATACCTGGATGACTGGGACTTGCTATTGGAAATCACAGAATCACAGAATCCCAAGGGTTGGAAGGGACCTAAAAAGATCATCTAGTCCAACCCCCCTGCAAGAGCAGGGTAACCTACAGTACATCACACAGGAACTTGTCCAGGCGGGCCTTGAATATCTCCAGTGTAGGAGACTCCACAACCCCCCTGGGCAACCTGTTCCAGTGCTCTGTCACTCTTACAGTAAAGAAGTTCTTCCTGATGTTAACGTGGAACTTCCTATGCTCTAGTTTACACCCATTGCCCCTTGTCCTATCACTGGATATCACTGAAAAAAGCCTAGCTCCAATGGTTCTTCTTGTGGGTCGCATGCTAGAGAGGGCTTACAGTCAGCCTGTAATTTGGGATGTGCATTCTCCAGAAGCCCACAGCACCCAAGAAAGCTTGTGTTTCTTTCTGTTTCGTTGGTAGGGACATTGCTGTTATCTTGTTGATCAGATGTGTAGGGAAGTGGGGACATGCGTCTTGCCATTTTCTTGCCCAGAGCTGGCTGTTCTGTGGGGGTGCCTTGACCTTACTCTGTTTTATGGCAATAGCAGCCTTCAGCAGGATTTGAATTATCTTCTTCCCTTTCTCAAAACCTTTTTTCCACTGTTTTCTGCAGGTGCAGTAGGTATAGCTAACAAAAAGGAACCTCTGACCCCGTCTGTTCCTTCTTGCATGGTCAAACTCTCTCCAAAAATGAGAAGCACCACTTAGGATGGGGTTTGGTTCCGATGGCAATTTCATTGTTTTGATCATAAATGTCAAGTTTAGCACTGAGAATGTTTGTGTGCGGCCTTGGAGGGTGGATTGCTGCCTTGGAGGGTGGATTGCGGGTTGCCCTGACAGCGTGAGTCACAGCCATGGAAGGACTTTGCCCTTAAGGCACTGTCATGTTTTCAGCCCAGCTGGTAACTCAGCAGCACGCAGCCACTTGCTCAGCCCCTTCTTCCCCCCTGGCTGGATGGGATGGGGAGGAGAATCCCGGGCATGTAAAATCTCTGACTTGAGACAAGAGCAGTTTAATAACTAAAGTACAATAGAATACTACTACTAATAATGATAGAGGAAATAACAAGGGAGAGAACGTAGAGCTAAAAGAAGAAGGGGAAGAAGAAAATGCCAGTAAACAGCAGTGATGTACAACAGAATTGCTCAGCATCCTCAGGTCAGTCCCCAGCCCGATCTGAGCAGTGATTGGTATGTTTGGGGTAACTCCCTCCCGGTTAGATCCTGGGCATGATGTGGTGTGGTGTGGAATCCCCCTTTGGCTAGTTTGGGTCAGGTGTCCTGTCTCTGCTCCCTCCTGGCTTCCTGTGGCCCTCCCCATGGCAGAGCATGGGAGACTGGAAAGTCCTTGATGGGACTGCATGCCACTGAGCAACAAGTGAAACCTCAGTGTGCTGTCTGCATTGTCCTGAGACTGAAGCCAAACCACAGCACTGCACCAGCTACCAGGAAAAAAATATCTCTATCCCAGCTGAAACCAGGACAGTGTCCACCTCTTATTCCATAGCATTGACATCATGGCAGGTCTCACGCTTTCCACCATCACCTTTTCTGTCCTTTGAGAGGTATATACACATATATATGTATATGAGATCTACATATATATGTGTATATATACACACACATGGATACCATTCCTGTAGTCTCTGGACCATTCCTACAACTGTCGGTTGAGTTCATTCAGTCCAGGACTTGGGGCTCCATCTGTGATGAGTCTCTGCGGGCAGGAAAGATGGCTGGTGGATCGTTGAATGCTGAAGCTTATTTGGATTCCAGGGGCACTGTCCTTGTCCAGTTTGATCAAAGGTCCTGCTTCATTAGTGTGGTGATCAAAAGGGAGTGAGGTTGAGGCGCTCAAATCCAGAGCAGTGGAGAAGGGTGTCACAAGGCGCCCAGCACAGTGATGGGTGTGTGGCTGCCGTAGAAGCGGTACTACCCAGCGTACGCAGCATCATTCCTGAGGCAGGAATAACCCAGACAGTTTTCCTGGTCAGGTGGATTCTTTGGTAGTTTGTTGTCGAGTGGGGCCTCCTCAGCACGTGTCAGCTCCTCCTCTGGTGACATTCCAAACCCTTTGCGCTGTACCCAGTCCATGATGACTTCCAGGATACCTGGATGACTGGGACTTGCTATTGGAAATGGTTCTTCTTGTGGGTCGCATGCTAGAGAGGGCTTACAGTCAGCCTGTAATTTGGGATGTGCATTCTCCAGAAGCCCACAGCACCCAAGAAAGCTTGTGTTTCTTTCTGTTTCGTTGGTAGGGACATTGCTGTTATCTTGTTGATCAGATGTGTAGGGAAGTGGGGACATGCGTCTTGCCATTTTCTTGCCCAGAGCTGGCTGTTCTGTGGGGGTGCCTTGACCTTACTCTGTTTTATGGCAATAGCAGCCTTCAGCAGGATTTGAATTATCTTCTTCCCTTTCTCAAAACCTTCTTCTGCTGTATCACCCCACACGATAATGTCATCAATGTATTGCAGGTGTTCTGGAGCTTGCCCCTGTTCCAGTGCAGTCTGGATCAGTCCATGGCAGTTGGTAGGGCTGTGTTTCCACCCCTGTGTCAGTTGGTTCTAAGTGTGCTGGACGCCCCTCCAAGAAAAAGAGAACTGCCATTTGTGGTTGTTCTTCCTTGCAAGTCATGTACCCATAGGTTGGTGGGTTTTCTATCTAGGAAATCTAGGAGTGAGGTGGGTTTTCCATCTCACTTCCTCCGTCCTGTCTGTGGCCTCGCAGGTAAAAGCGCAGGGTACCCTGTGGAGTGTGGCTTCCATATCCTCCCCCTTGAGAGGAAGGAGGCTTCTGTCAATAGCAAAGATGTTGGCCTGTATAGGTGGGGAGTAGGATCTGCCTTCTTTCTGCTGCTTGAAATCCTGAAACAGTTTCTGCTATCATTCAGGCAGCTTTTTTACAGCCGAGATGAAAGGCCTTCGGGAGGAAGAGTTTTCTTCTTATTGCTGGAGTTGGCAAGCAAATTCATTCAGGACTGGTGCTTGTGCATGTCTCTGGTTCATTCCTGCAGTGAGTTGGTATAGGATGATGGTGTACTTCGTAGCAGTTTGTGCCCCATGACTCGTGAGTAGTGGCTGCAGTGCCTGTTGCTGTGGTTATAGTGGCTGCAGTGCCTGTTGCTGTGGTTATAGTGGCTGCAGTGCCTGTTGTGGTTGGAGTGGCTGCAGTGCCTGTTGTGGTTGGTATGGCTGCAGCACGTGTTGCTTTTGTTGGAGTGGCTGCACTGTCTGTTTCTGTGTTTTGAGTGGCTGCAGTGGCTGTTACTGGGGCTGGAGTGGGTGCAGTGTCTGCTGCTGTGGTTGGAGTGACTGCAGTGTGTGTTGCAGTGGTTGCAGTGCCCGTTGCTGTGGTTGGTGTGGCTGCAGTGCCTGTTGGTGTGGTTGGAGCCGCTGCAGTGCTTGCTGCTGTGGTTGGAGTGGCTGCAGTGCCTGTTGCTGTTGTTGCAGTCTCTGCACTGGCTGTTGCTGTGATTGAAGTTGCTGCAGATGTGATGGGCAATGTTTGAACTTGATGGTCTTGAAGGTCTTTTCCAGCTCTGCTTAGTCTATGATTCTATGAGCAGAGTATGTTGGAACATCTTGTGCTGCAAACGGCTGTCTTGGTTTTCTCACACATTCTAACAAGTGAGCATTGGGAAATCCTTCATCCTCATCCCCTTCTCTTCCAGTGCTTTTCACACTGATTTCATCTGGTGTCTTCCAGGGGATTTGCCACCTGCCCGTTGGATTTTGCAGGGCAGTGGCTGCCATGGTGCTCTCTTCCAGGTCTGTCAGGGTCATTGGCAGCTCTGTAAGGGTCTCAGCATGATGGTCACGGTGTCCCCAGCACCTTTACTCCTTGCTCCGGCTTGTGCAGGGTTGGGAATGGGGTTCAAGAAGCCACCATGGGGTCTGTGCAGGGCATCTTCAGCTCTGCCCTTGCTGCTTCCTGCCCACTGTGTTGCTGCTCACTGCAGTGCTCTCCCTGTGCGTGTGCCCATCGTGCAGCATTTCCTAGCGCTTGCTGAGCTGGGGCAGCGCCATCTTCCTCCTTTTCTTTGGTGGGACGCTGCTCTGCTGGGAGGACTCTTGCTCCGTGGTGGTGCTGGCTGGCTCAGGGCGCTTGGGCGGCCTGAAGCGTGTCAGAAGCACTCTTGGCTGCCTGTGGAGTGCCTCCTGCACCAGTGTGTCTGTGCTTGGTGCATGGTGCAGGGGCACAGCCGAGGGGTTGGCCTGAGGGCTCTGCAGTGTCAAGCGGCTTAGAAGCACCCTGAGCTGCCAGCAGGGGCTCAGGATTGGATCCTGTGTAGTTGGTGTCAGGGGATCCTTGTGGGGTCTCTGTGCAGCGCTGTCCCCTGCAGCCTCTGCGGCCTCCTCGGAGCTCTGCCCAGATCTCTCCAGAGAGCTCTCGTTCAAGGGGTGCGAGGGGCTGAGTGGTGGCCATGGGGGGAGGTCTGGTGTCCCCCTGACCTGCTCCCGCTGTGTGTCATGCAAGGGGGAGGCCGGCATACCCCAGAAGGGGTCGGCATCCGCCAGCGTGGGTGACTCTGAGCAGCCCTTGGATCTGTTTCTGTGCACCCAATGCTGCATAAGGTCAGGGGCTTGGGTGACAAGAGTTGGTGCTGTCAGGGCTGTCATGGCCATCATGAAATGTGTCATCTGCATCCTCCAGCTCCGTAGTGCAGATGTGCTCTGGCCTGTACAATGAGAGGTGGGGGAGCTTGTTGAGGGAGCTGATTGGGATGGGGACTTCGGGGCCAGCGGGGGCTGCGTCCTTGCTGGTCCCAGCCCACCACCACTGATGGCTCTTTGGGGTAGCTGCCCCCCACCACGTACTTGGAGGGTTCTGGGAGCTGTTGGAGGACCTTGGCAGAAGGGCTGGGTCCGTCGGTGCTCACGGTGGTGTCCTCAGTGTGCGGTGTCTGCGGCAGCACCGCCTGGTCCAGCGGGCAGTTGCTGTGTGCCAGGCACTCCAAGAAGTCAAGGAGCTCCATGAAGAAGTCGGTGATGGTGGGGCTGTTGGGGGAATGGAGACATGAGGGGCAGCATCCTCAGTGTCCTCTAGCCCCCCCCCCCCCATGCTGCCACCCTGCAGAACATACTCGGAGAGTTCAGGGAACTCGTAGAGGAATGCAACCCAGTCCGGGACATCCAGGATGGTGTCACCTCTGCGTGCGGTGTCAGAACAGGCGAGCTGATGGCTGAAGCTGGTGTCCGCTGCCTGCTCGGGAAAAGCCTCCAGGAAGATGGCTGTTTCATGCTGGGACACCTGCATGGGCTCTGCCAGAGCTGCTGTGGTGGTCACTGCTTCTGCAAAAGCAAGCAAAGGCAAGGCAGGCGTGGGGCGATGCAAGCTTTGCTCAGCTTGGCTGCCCGTGCTCAGGCTCCTCAGCCTCACAAGGCTCACCTCTGGGGCTCACCGTGGTGGGCAGAACTGGGGCAGACCGGTGAGGCCTGGCGGAGGGGTTGGTGTCCTCCATGGGTGCACGGTCCTTGGTGAAGGCTGCTTCCTGCCCATGGGCACAGGGGAGCTGTGCAGCGGGGAGGAGCGGCAGCACAGAGGGGAGATGCCGTAGCTGCCTGGGGGGCCCTGACCCCCCCTGCGCCAGGTGGTGGGGGCCAGGCAGGTCCTGGGCAGGCCCCAAAGGCAGCGGCATCCCCGGGATGGGGGGTAGGTCACCAGTAGAGGCACGTCTCGATATGGCCAGACCAGACACTTGCAATGGCGCTGGCAGGTGGAGGGGAAACCTCTCTGTTGGAGAAGCAGAGAGGGATGCTGGGGTGAGAAAGTGGCCGGCAGAGCCGGCTGGGGGTTGCCTGTGGGGCAGGAGCACCGGGAGGAGCGGGAGCTGCTGCTGTACCTGCCATGACCATTGGTCTGTGTCAGTTGGGCTTGGGCCAACGGCCCCTCTCCAACAGGACCCACCCAACATTCCACCAATGGTGGCTGCTCTGGCAGCCTTGCGGCCAGCGGAACCCAATGCTTCCCCCCGCAGTGGTTTCCTGCTGATGATTCCCTGTCCTAAATAGTGGTTTCCCAGCCCATGATGGTTTCCCATCCCAATGATGTTTTCTGGGGAGGTGAATTTCATGTGCAAGGCGCAGGGATGGGTCCAGCACTGCTGTCCCTGCGATGCTGACGTGTGTGCTTCCCAATGTTTTGCAGTGGTGGTGGTGGGAAGGCGGCTGGTGGCAGTTTTAGGTTGTTCTTGTCCTCGCCGCTCTGTGGTGTGGGCCAGAGCTCAGTCTGGATCTGGCTGTTGGGGCAGCAAAGCTGTGACGTTCTTTGGCCCTTTCCCTGGCCTTTTCCGCAAGCAGTGCAAAGCGCTGTTAGGGAGCAGGGCCATGAAAGGCTATGGGACAGCTCTGCCTGGGTCCTGCAGTGCCCCGAGTCCCGCAGGAGGGTTTCTGTTAGAGTTCGAGTGGTGAAGGTATGTAAGAAAAGATGCAGTCTTTGAGGAAGCTTGGTATGAAATTTCCCAAGGTGCTTCACGACAGGAAATAACCTGAGTTGCAGCTCCTGGGTCAAGTATTTCTTCCTGGTGGAAGCATCTTGGTTTGCTCTGAAATGTGAAACTTTCCCACGCAAAGCTTAAACTTTGCAGGCAGCAAATGTCTGTCAGGAAGATCTTAGCAGTTGGTGATGTGCTGCTGTGCCTTTCCTGTATACCCTTGGAGCAGAAACGAGTTCATTCTGTCATTGTGCATGTACTTGTTGAGCCTTGTGATCTGCTGTCAAGAGTAACTTAGCACAGTGTGATGGAGTAGCTGAGACACTGGCACAGGGTACCCAGAGAAGCTGTGTCTGCCCCATCCCTGGCAGTGTTCAAGGCCAGGTTGGACACAAGGGCTTTGAAGAAGCTGACCTCGTGGTTCTCTGATACATTTGTGAGAGGAGCATAAGTGAGAGTATTGTCATCAGTGCCAGCATCCCATTGATGACAGCAAATAACCCTGTGCTGGCTCTTTCCGTTGCACAGGTCCTAATAATTATTTTTCATGGTGATGGTAGATATTCACACTCGGAATGTTAATATTTCCCATTTGATTTTCCTCTTATTCACCTCTGATTTCTTGTAGATGCTTTTGTACAATGCATTTCCAGTAGTTACTTCACAATGTAAATGACAACGAATACTAGGAATCACTCTGAAGTGTTTAGCCAGCAGCCCTGTATATGTCAATCCATCTCACATTGGTTTAGCCATAGTCCCTGAGTTTAGGTATTGCTTACAACTATTTTTCAGTCTTTGTTTAGCATCAGAAAAGTTCTGCCTACTGCAGAGTGGTACCTTTTGCTGTAACTGCTTAGCCACCTGAACTGGGAAAGTCTGAAGGTACTGAGGAGGTTTTGAACACATGCCATGTCTCTGGTTATATCAAGCAAATAAACGTAATGAAATCCGAAGGGCAGTGACAAGATTCATTGTTGTAGTTTAATGTTTCTTTGGTTCGAGTCTTTGTGTTAATGGAAACGTAGGATTTTACCACTCTGAAATTGTCTAGAAATGAAGTGAAAAAACTATGTCCCTTACTGATCTTTTTTTCTTAGACTGACACAGTATAATAGGAGCTCCTGTAGTCTGGGTGTCTCTCCTCAGCAGAGCTTCTCAGGGGGAAAAAAAACCATTAAAGTTTCAATCCCTTACCACCTCTGGGACGAGTTCTCTAGTCCCCCCTCCCCTTTTCAAGATCTGTTCATGCTTTTCATTTGGAAGATGCTCTTCAAATGAGCAAAGAGTTTCCAACAGCTCAATTAGGTAAGGCTGCTTTACCACTCAGGTGTAAAAACCTTAGAGGTGGCTGCTGGCTGGAGGTTAAATATTAACCACAACCTAGAAATCCAGCACTCACCTCATTAGTCCATTTGAAACCATCTGTCATAAAAATATGCAATATGCCACATCACCTCTTTTTTTTTTCCCCCCTTTGGCATCTGCCCATTAATTTTTAATCTCTGAAAAACGTGTTGTTAAACTCTGTGATGTTGTGGCCGTGCTTTTGTCAGTTTGGATATCTTGGCGGATATTAAGATTGCTTCTGTTCAAAGAGGATCCATTTGAAATCTTTTCTATATGGCAGTAGACAACTCTTCCCCTGGTGTCACCCTTCCTTGCTGGGACAGGCTGTTCTGAACAGTAGCATGCACAAAGCTGTTCTCCCCATGCTCTTGGGAACAGAAAAGAGCAAAACAAACCCAGCCCATATGCTCCTTTCCTGTGCTAAATGTGTTCAGATTCCCACAGTGTGTGGAGTGGGTGTGGAATGCAGTATCTTCAGTGTGCTGGGATCTGCCCGTGCATATTATGCTCCATTCCTATAGGCATGGTCTGGATGCAGAGAGCACTAGGAGTTGTGAGCCTTTCCCAGCGGACACGGGGAGTGGAAGATTGAGTGCTTCTGTGCTTTCTAAAGTATTCAAGACAGTAAATCTATATGCGTTCTAGGGCTACACACTGTTAGAGACTGAATGCCAGACTCCGTCTCTCTAAGAGTTTCAGTAGATGATAATTTCATCTGTTGTTACCTGTGGTGGTTTGTGAAGACATGTACTAGTGAGCTCTCAAAGGGCTCCTCCGTACAAGGAGCTGCTGGAGATGGTGCAGCAGAGGCCTCAAGGATGCTCAGGGATCTGGAGCAGCTCTCTTATGGTGCCTGTTTAGCCTGGAGAAGAGCAGCCTACGTGGGGATCTCATCAATGCAGATCAATAGCTCAAAGGCGGGTGCCAGGAGCATGGTGCCAGACCCTTTCCAGTGGTGCCCAGTGACAGGATGAGGAGCAATGACCATAAACTGAAACACAACAAGTTTCACCTCAACATGAGGAAGAGCTTCTTTGCGTTGAGGGTCTCCCATTCTGGAGCCATCCCAAACCCACCATGGATGTTTTCCTGTGTGCCCTGCTCTGGGTGGCCCTGCCTTGGCAGGGGGTTGGACCGTATGATCTCCAGAGGCCCCTGCTAACACTGATGATCCTGTGATGCTGTGATTTACATTGATGTTGTTACATAGGTGTTGTCAGGAAGAGCACTTGATGCACCATTATGGCTGCCTGAGCAGGGCACTTAGGTGTTTCAACATCCTTTCCTGACGTTCAGTGGTATACTTAGATCCATGCTAATCCTTTTGCATAGCTACTGAACAAGAGGGACTGCTTCACTTTTCAAGATGTGCTCATCTGTTACTTTTTCTCATTGTGCTTTAAAGCTCTTGCTTGGTAAGAGAAGGCTGACATCAATGACAGTCTTCTGAAAACTATATTTTTAGCAGAGCATTAACCAGCAGTATTGGTTTTCCTGCAGGTCACTGATACAAGCTTATTCAGCACTATAGACAACCCAGTTTTGCTTTTGCAGATGGAAATAGAGATACTGTTTATATTTTGCCCTCAAATTCCTATGCCTATAATTGCAGTGGTGATTTGCTAACTGCTTGCCTATTTTTTGGATCTACAAAAATAAGCAGCCAGAACCCAGAATACGTATCCCAAGAGAAGCTCTGAAATATGATTTCATCAGAGGGAAGCAATATTTTAACCCTGTCAGTCCTTCTATTTTGGTATCCCTCTTCTTTCAGTTGTCTAGCATCTAGATTTGTGTTTCATTATAATAATGCTATAATAAAGCTGGATGATTTCACCTTCATTTTCATGATAATGTTTTGACATAGTACAGCTTCTTATTTGTCTTTTAATTTCTTAAAGGTGGTTTTTAATTGATGATCGGTCAGCAAACTGGTGGTTTAGTTTAGTAACCATCATCTGCTCTGTGGAGAGGCTGAATGGAGTTAACCTGCTAGAATTGAGTTAGCTTTACAGTTAAATGAGAAGGGCAAGTCCCCCTGATGAAAACCTTGCAGTGACTTGCTTTTTCCTGGAGTGCTCACTGAAGCTTAGCCATGAAAACAGAGCAGATTGACAGTGATTACCATGAACCCTCACAAAGACTTGCACTCCCTTTTGAACACTGCACTAGGCTAAACAGCTTCCTTGGCTTTTGTTTGCCTCTGCACCAGATCGGTGGCATTGTTTGATTTCACTGAAGTGAAATAAGAACAAAAAATGTAGGGTAAATGGTTTCCTTTCAGCCAAGGAGTAGCCACGTGCTTCTCAGCCAAGCAAAAGAGTACCACCCATGAGTGTGAATAATGCTTTCTAGGCTCAGTGTTGCACAGTGCTCCCTGTTTATTTATTTGGGCAACCATGCAGAGTGAGTCTTCTGAAATGCAGTTCACAGAGATTACTTTATGAATGAATTTGACACTTTTGCCCCAGATTGGTTAAGAACTCTGAGATAGACATCCCTGATGAAATATGCAGAAGGGGTTTGGTTGGTCTGTGTAGTTCTCTCCTAGCCATTACCATGCGGTAGCTCTACAGAGATATAAAATACACTACAACCCGAGATTTTCTTACAGCACTGCACTGCTCCTTCTCTAGAGCTTATTTCACAGCAGCTTGTGCAGAACCATTATGAATAAACATCTCCTCCTATGTTTGCACAGCCAATCCATACAAGCATGAATGAGGAGAAATGATAGTTCTCCTGCAGTTCACTGTGCTTGCCAGCGGTACTTGTTTCTATGGTCATTCTTCTACCTTCTTCTCTCTGGGATTGTAAAATATCAGTGCTGTAGCTTGTATATGTGAGCAAGATGATAGACAATGCACACTGAAGAGTTGGAGGGAAATAATCAGGCAGAAATGTGTATTTGAGCTGAAAATCACTTCCTGAGCTTAAGTGACCATGAAGCGATGTGTTATGTGGATGTGTCAGCAGCCAGTCTGTTGTCCTGTCGGCACTTAAAACGTACGTTTTCTGTTATAATTCCAGGATAATTATGCAGCTCCCTGACATATCCCCTAAAACAGAGTATTCTTGCAGTTGGAATCCAAAGTGGTCAACGCTTTTGGGTTCTGTTAACTAAGGCTGACACTGAAGAAATGGGAGAGAAATGTAAATAAATTGTGTGACTGCCTTCAGCTGGGATCTGTAAGAGGAATTACATATGGAAGGGCATGAAGCAGAATGATTCAGGTTTACTTACTGTGTTTCTAGCTTCACTCTGAACTTATGCTAAGGACCATTGTGTGTGAGCTCTCTGCAGATGGGTATCTGGTCATTTGGGCTGGGAAGGCAAAAGTAAGCAGATGTGGTGCTAAGTGAAACCATTCCTTCGGGTGAAGTTGGCTCTACAAGCTGGTGTGTCTTATTTTTACTAGCCTAGTGATCTAGTTGAGATCAGGAGGCATTTTTGCCTTTTGAATTGTAATAGAATATTTCAGTTGGAAGGGACCCACAAAGACCATCTAGTCCTGACCGCTTCAGGGCTGACAAAAGGTTAAAGCATCTCATTAAGGGCATTGTCCAAATCCTTCAATACTGACAGGCCTGGGCATCAACCACCTTTCTAGGAAGCTTGTTGCAGTGTTGGACCACCCTCTTGATAAAGAATGATTTTTGGTTTGGCTGTTCTTGGATTTGTAATTCCATTCACACTGGCAGTTGATCTGGCTGTGAAGTGTGCATGAGAGTGTTGGTGAAACTCCTCTCTCATAACAAGTATTAATGTGTTCACAACCAATGAAGTCTTAATGCTTCCCTTTCACATTAGGTGCACCCGAATATAAGGCTGTCTCTTTTTAATGAGGATCTCAAATGTGGCAAAGTAATGGTTGTGGTGTATTTTTTTACATCTTAACTCTAGGTGTTTGTTCCTCAGTAGAAAAAGGTACAGTGAAATAGTACAGTGCATCTTCTAGGGCAGAAAGTTTTATCTTTAATGATAAAGAATGGTATTGGAATCAGAATGGGACAAATTAGTTTCTGTTTCTGTACTGAATCTATTATTAATGAATTGCAGCAGCTTAAAATCAGCACTGGGTGTACAATGTAAATATTTGGGTTTATTTTATAAGGGTAATCAATATCTGTTGGAAGGCAGTTCTGATAAAGCCTCTTAAAACAGGAGGAGAGACAAAGGAAGGTAATTCTAGGAATGTTAGTTCAGCCCATCAGTTCAGCCCATGTTTAAACAAAGAGGAAATTAGGTTTAAAGAGCAAACACAGAGGTGTATGATTCTTCTGGAATGTGTTTGTATTTCCAAGTTGGCTATAAGCTAGCCACCACAGGCACAGTGGAGTTTTGTGGAAGCTTTAGGCAATGGAGTGCTGTACATAAGACATAGGAATACCATGTATTCCTATATATACTATATATACATAATATATAGGCATCCTTGATGCCTACAAGGATGCTGGAGAGGAGCTCTTCATCAGGGGCTGTAGCGATAGGACAAGGGGTGATGGGTTCACACTGAAACAGGGGAAGTTCAGGTGAGCTCTTAGGCAGAAGCTCTTCCCTGTGAGGGTGCTCTGGCACAGGGTGCCCAGAAAAGCTGTGGCTGCCCCATCCCTGGCAGTGTTGAAGGCCAGGTTGGACACAGGGGCTTGGAGCAACCTGCTCTAGTGGAAGGTGACCCTGCCTGTGGCAGGGGGTTGGAACTGGATGAGCTTTAGGGTCCCTTCCAACCCAAACCAGTCTGGGATTCTGTGATTCTGTGTGAGCAGGAAGAACGCTCTCTTGCTGGTCTAGTCAAGCTCCTTGATTTAAGGGAACAATTTGATGCTTGTATAGTGCACAGGATAAAGACACACCTATTGCTGCAGGGTGCCAGTGCTGTTTGTAACCATAACAAAGAAGGGATAAAATGGCTCAGGACTGTAGCAGATGATGCAACCATAGTGGAGAGGGGGAGTACGATGCTTGGACTCTGCCCATTTAAGATGCATTGTTAGAAACTGACTGGCTGAGAGTCGGATTTAATTTTAATGCTCCTATGTTTACATTTCAGATAACTGATTCTTGGTTTTATGGGGGTTTTTGACTCCCTCTTCTGGTTGGTTGCTCTTTTGGTTTATATATTTGTTCTCAGAAGTTGCTGTGATGTCTGAGAAACCTGGCAATCAGAGCACATCCCGGGCAGGAGCAAAAATACAGCCTTCCAGTATCTGAAGAGGGCCTATAAGGATGAAGGGACTCTTCATTAGGACTGTAGTGATAGGACAAGGGGTAATGGGTTCAAACTTAAACAGGGGAAGTTTAGATTGGATATAAGGAAGAAATTCTTTACTGTTAGGGTGGTGAGGCACTGGAATGGGTTGCCCAGGGAGGTTGTGAATGCTCCATCCCTGGCGATGTTCAAGGCCAGGTTGGAAGGAGCCTTGAGTGACATGGTTTAGTGTGAGGTGTCCCTGCCCATGGCAGGGGGGTTGGAACTGGATGATCTTAAGGTCCTTTCCAACCCTAACTATTCTATGATTCTTTAAAATGGCTTCTTATGAAATAAGTGTTGAATTTGTTCCTCTAGCTAAGCAATAACAACATCGATGCATGTAACAATATCAAGTGTTAGTTCTTTTTGTTTCTTAATTGGCACATAACAGATTAGTTTTTCAGCACAGCATTTGTACTTAAGAATTCTTACTCCTCTATAAATCTGGTACCTTGCTCACCAGGATTGAGGGACCAAATGACAGCTATGATCAGGTCAGTAAAGTGCTGTGAGGGGTTGTTCAGTTCAGTGCCTTCTACTTGCTGCATGGTTCTATGAGATTTTATCTTGATTTTCCTCAGAGCGCATTTCATTTTGCTTCACGTGGTGTGCTTCCTTGTTAAAGCTGATGATCTTTTAACATTCCTTTGTCACACTGTTAGGTTAAGCAATGCCATAATATAGTAGAGTCTCTTTTGAAATCCAGTAGCTGAATGATGTAACAAATGCAGCCTCCACAGAAGTTAATGAATTAAACCAGAGCTCTGTCTTGACTCTCACCTCTTAACACTAAAAGTCAATTGTCCATTTACTTGTTCTAGCTCACAGCTTAGCACTTTTCATCCTTTGACCTGCAGAATGCTGAGCCACAGGACGAAATCTGAGTGAGAGGTTCAGTAGAGACTTAGCACTGAGAATGGGTTTTTTTTGAGGGTATTTTTACTGTCCTGCCAAAAAGTAGAGTAATATGTCACTTAAAATCCCTCCTAAGTGACAAATGAATATCCCTGAAGATCTCTACAACAACCAGCACTATCTAACTATCTAAATGCTTCTTTCTGATGCTCTGCAGTGGCCTTGCAAACAAAATCCCATCTGCTTTACTTATTTACTGAATCTCCCCTCTAGTTTTAGTGCTATTTGTGTTCTTCCTCTTACTGGTCATACTTGTATTTCTAAGGTTTTGGTGAACCTTAAACCATGTCTTAGACAACAAAACCAGCTGGTTTCCTGTTAGTTTACAATGTGAATGGAGTGCTTTGTTCTCTCATCTTCAAAAGGAAGATTCTGTTGTTACTACTGTCACTAAACACTAGACATTAATATTATAATGATTTAAGACATTTTGTCTTAACAGAGGTTTTGAAGTTCATCACTGTCTGCTGAATTGTTTTCACTTGATGCAAAAATATTACCTAGAATGAAAAAGTAATGCAATTGGATAAATTTGATATATAACAATACATTGATTACACAAAGTTATGCAAGAGTGGGAAAGTAAACTGGTGAGATACATAAGCCCCACTCCAATGCATTTTAACTTGGGTTCGAGTCTTTGACTTCAAGCTTTCTCTGCAACAGAATCTGGCCCATTTGGTGGCAGCCTTCCCCCAAGTGCTTATAGTAACTCTGAGTATCCCGTGCTCATGAGTGCTTTAGTGCCTGCAGGAAATAACATAATCATAGAATCATGAAATTACAGAACGGCTTGGGTTGGAAAGGACCTTAAGAACATTCAACTCCAGCCCCTGTCATGGGCAGGGACACCTCACACTGAACTAGGTTGCTCCAAGCCCCCTCCTACCTAATCTTGAACGCTAATCTATGAGCATTTGTGAGTTCAGTGGAAAAAACCCACAAAGATTCATCATATAAAAGAAAGAAATTGTTTTCAAACAGAGGTTGTGGATCACATTTTCAAGGGCGCAGCAGGAGTCTCACTCTCCCCACCTACTAATCTCAGTATTGATGCATGTCACTGCACACGTAGCACATGTTGGCCCATCTCTGGTTGTTTGCTTTGTACACAGAAGTTCATTGTATGCACACATCAACACACCAGAGCAATAAGCAATACAAATAGGTAATGGCAATACAGTAGTAACAAACAGCCCTCACCCTCTTCATCGTTTCAGTGGGAATAAAAATTGGGGGTAGAAGGTGCGCTCACTTCTTCACATCCCAGCTTAGACCTGGATGCTGATGGTTTGGATGTGCTCTAATGGAGGTTTCTCATTTAGATATTCAGCTGGATGCAATTACAGCTCTGTCATCTCTCATTCTTATCACCGCTGAGTTTTTTATGTTTTAATCTTACTCAGTATGAAAAGCAGAACCAAGGAAAAACATCTGCTGAGGAGAAGATTTGGAATTGCAGTTCAGAGAGCTCCTGAATACCATAGGCTTATTGCTTGTGCAGAGCTGTGTGGGTAGCACACTGGCAAGTGCAGACAGCATGGGGGCATATCCCAGTGTGGAAATTTCTTTTAATGGCAGTGAAAAAATGAAAAAACCCACCAAAACTGGAGGGCAGAGGCTTGATTTGGAGGGTGAGAATGGCATGTTGGGCACAAATTCCTGTATGGATTTAGGCAGATATGACGTGATTAAAAATCCATGTTCTTGATCCCTCTAGCCTTTCTCGAGCTCATTACCATTATGTGGGAAAATTCCATGGGCTGGTTTACAAGAGTAAGTATTAACTTATGGATCTCAGGGAACTGGCCTTCTGTTCTTAAAATCACAGAATCCCAGACTGGTTTGGGTTGGAAGGGACCTTAAAGCTCATCCAGTTCCAACCCCTGCCATGGGCAGGGACACCTCACACTAGAGCAGGGTGCTCCAAGCCCCTGTGTCCAACCTGGCCTTAGATACTGCCAGGGATGGGGCAGCCACAGCTTCTTTGGGCACCCTGTGCCAGCGCCTCAGCACCCTCACAGGGAAGAGCTTCTGCCTTAGATCTAACCTGAACTTCCGCTGTTTCAGTTTGAACCCATCACCCCTTGTCCTATCGCTGCAGTCCCTGATGAAGAGTCCCTCTTCAGCATCCACATCTGGCATTTTGATCCAAAATCTAAATTTCTCATGCTGTTCCATGAACCAGGAAGGGTTTGAAAACTCAGCTGTGCTTTTTCACTGGTAAAACTGTGTGTTTTCTCATTCTCTTGGCGGTGTTTTCAGCTCTTTCATCAGTGCTTCTACCTGGCTTTGATGTTGCTATGTCTACCAGCTGGGTCTCTAGCTAACTCTCAGGAAATATTAACAGGAAGGGTTTGACCAATGGGTGATTGGGCTGTACAATACAAACATCGTGTGCTTGGGCAGCATATAAAAGATTGCACTTGTTACCAGAGCACTCTTATGATTTCCAGTGTAAGTGCCAGCTAATGTGTGCGTTCCAAAGCCCTGCCTGCCAAAGATGTTGAATTTGGAGAACAGATTTTCCTGCCAGTTGCTGTCACTTGGGCTGCCTGTCATTACCCCCCTCAGCTCTTTTAACAACAATTGTGCATCTTACACAAGTGCAGAAGTGAAGCTATTTAAGAGGCTGGTTTTGTGTTAAGATACTCTCCAGGCAACTCACCTGCTGGAAATGAAACAGTTCTGCATTTGTGACAATTTTCTCCCCTGCGTGTAGCATTTGTTCCGCAAAAGGCGTGATTGGGGCTATGGAGTTCTTATTTGCTGAGCCATTAGTGAAAGTGAATGAAAACCTGATTTGTAGGTGGTTTAAACCAAGCTGGGCAATTTTTAATGAAAGCAGTTTCTTTACAACAGGGCAGGAAATTGCTTTCCCATCCTGTAAATATTCACTATTTAAATACCTTCGTAACTGTAATGAAATTTGGACCCTAGGAAATAGTAACATAATTATGTTATGGGAAAAAAGTGCAGTCAAGAAAACTGAAACATTTAATTCAAATTATTTTGGAAGATTTAGTTTATTTTCTCTCTTTATTACATATTGTAAATTCAGATGTTCAGCTATAAAAGGAAATTCTAACCCAAAATAGCATTTTGTATGATTTGGAGAGCCAGCATAAGCTATTTGGATATCCAGAGAGATTTTCAATTGCTCTTCAACAAGAAATCTGTTCAAGTGTTTCTTTGCCATTGAATGTTTTAGCTCTGACAATGCCATGGTTTTAATTGAAAACATATAATCAAGTAACTCTCCTCTACCTCCAGCACAAGCTTTACCATTATATCCATTTCTGATGCAACCAAAGCTGGATTTAGTTACTTCGGTTTACTTGACAATATGGGACATTGGTCATACTTGAAATGACTTTAGGAATTCAAAGCCAAGCAGAGCCACTGTTCTGTTGATCTTTGCAGCAGCGTAGTCACCAAAATACCATAATGAAAGCTTGTGTAGAGCTTTCACCGTGCTGAGTGATTTTGGACAGACTGTGACTGTGCTGATAGTAGCTCTTCAGCTGAATACAGAAATGCTTGACATATGTGAAGTGCTTTAGGGGTCAGAATGTAATCTTGTCTGTCACAGAGGCCAGAAGGCCCCTCTACACCATGATTTTGCTCCTGTAAGTGTCTCACAAATAACTAAAAAGGTGCTTAAAATTTGAATGGCAGATGTGTCTCCAGATGAGCAACTTCCATGGCCAATGTGCCTTGCCAGGATAACTGAGCAACAAGGGGATGCGCACCCTAATCAACATTGACCACCTAATGGAACTGCTGGCTGAGCTGTTGCAGCTCCACAGGCTCCTGGTATCATCCATGGAGAGAGGTCACATCTTCCAGGCAGTATGTTTGAGGCAGGACTTCAGGGGCTCGGAATTGCTATTGGATAAACCTGCATTTTTCCATTGACTGTTAAAGTTTAGGATGATCTGACAGAGTAATTAGGAGCCCAGAGGTGGGAGAATGAATATACCTTACATGGATTAGCAAGCACACCTCCAGGAGAGCAGGGCCATGTGGCAGTCCCCTGCACATGTGATGCAATCTGGTTGCACTTAGTAGGTAATTTATGCAGCATAGGACCAGTTTCTCTGCATGTTCACTGTGGTTACTCTCTCGATGAGCTACTGCTATCCCTTACCTGAGACATGGGGCAAGAAGACAACCCTTTTTCTCATGATTACTGTCTACAGCCTAGCCATGGCTTTGTGTTCTTCTAGATAGCTACTGGAATTGCTAGTTTAGTTTTCAGATCCTTGCTAGTGGAAACAAAAGAGACAGAATTATAGTTGTATTCTTTGTGTGTATTGTGCAGTTATATCCTGCGGCCTGCAACCTACCTCCATGTAGAAAGCCACCCACAAACTAACTCCAAAGTATGTTTTTCTGCCTCAGAAGATATTTCCACTAGTTCAATTAGTAAAGTCCATCAGCTGTCATCATTTTTTCATCACTTGTTCTTAAATTATAGTACTTCTAAGAAAAGTGAAGTTTCAGGCTGTTTCTGAAGCGTTCGTGTAAAAAGCATCACTTACGCGTTTCATAGACGAGTGGTTGCGTGAAGTAGGGCAAGGAAGTGTCAAACATACCAAATGTGTTCTGCTTAATAGTATATTGTGTTTTGGAGGCACCAATTCTTGGTTTGTGTGTGAACGCTGAGTTCTAGCTGTCTCCTCTAGACTCGCTTCTTACGGCACCCTCAGGCAGTGTGCCATGATAATGCCATGCTGGCTGTGACAAGAAGGTGACTTCTTCAAGGGTCATTTGGTGTCTTTGTGGAAGAACAGAAGCTCTTGTAGGTCAGCACTTTGTCAGGTTTCATGGGCTATAGTTTCAGTAGGTTCTCTTCAAAATACAACTAGACCCATATGTGCCTTAAATTAAAGGTTTCCGGATTGATGTCAGATTTTCTGCCAAATAGTGTTAATGAAAGAGTTGCTGTTTCACGCCATAGCATGGGTAGTGGTTTGTAGGCGTGACAAATCGTGATCTTCAAATTGGCTAAATTTGCCTCATGGACACTATGGGACAGAATTTGTTCCTCTTGGCTTGGAATTAAAATATTAAGGAGAGGATTTAATGGAAATCCTTCAAAATTCAAGGGTTTCAAAGATTTGAGTGAGTTCTGATTTGCATAAATCTTTCAGTCTCTGCTTTCTGGCCCCTCACAGCTGCCCATAGGTACCATCTTTTAGGTTACATGGTTCTCTGAGTAGCGAATCATAATCACTGGGGATTTGCCAAGCGCCTGGGGAACTACTGCAATGGCAAAAGCTTGTAAAACCCTTCTAATCCTTCCTTCTTTGTCTGATGCTTCCCAATTCAGATAATGCTGTCTGCTCCTTCTTAAGTGGAAGTTCATTATTTTCAAGGTTAATGCAAATTCAGGGATCTAAAGAAATAACTGAAGGGACATCCAGTGCTTTTGTGAAATCCCACAGAAGGTGAAAGCATCCAGTGCTTTTGGAAATGAAGTTGGGTTTCATTGGAATTGGTAGCTGAAGTGTAATTGCCTTTAGTTGGACTGTGAATTCCACCTGGTATTTAATTTTATGGCTGGTTTAAAATGACCATTTAATCTTAACTCTTTAAGACACTGAGGATTCACACACGTATACGTGCACACACAGGCACACACAAAAAGCAATTGCTAGCATTTGTAAAAGCTTCAAAGTTTTAATTTGAATCATAGACTAAAAGACAGTAATAATGCCTTTTCTTCTGTTCTGATGGAAATCAGCGTCTCCATATTACACAAAGTGTTCATTTTGGTGCTTATAGATCTTAATACATATATATTAGGCATGTATTAGAGGAAAAAAGTAGGACTTCAGGACTTACAGCTGGCATAAATCATGTTCCTGTTGCTCTGGGTTTTAATCTTTCTTTACTTGTGACTTAGGTTACTTTTAACATTCTGTACACATACCGTTAGTGAAGCTGTGATAAAAGGTAGTGGTGGTAAAGTGACTTCATGGGTAGATCGCTGGTTGTTTTTAGAATCCCAGACTGGTTTGTGTTGGAAGGGACCTTAAAGCTCATCCAGCTCCAACCCCTGCCACGGGCAGGGACACCTTCCACTAGAGCAGCTTGCTCCAAGTCCCTGTGTCCAACCTGGCCTTGAACACTGCCAGGGATGGGGCAGCCACAGCTTCTCTGGGCACCCTGTGCCAGCGCCTCAGCACCCTCACAGGGAAGAGCTTCTGCCTTAGATCTAATCTAAACTTCCCCTGTTTCAGTTTGAACCCATCACCCCTTTTCCTATCCCTACAGGCCCTGATGAAGAGTCCCTCTCCAGCACCCTTGGAGCCCCCTTCAGACGCTGGAAGCTGCTCTGAGGTCTCCACACAGCTTCTCTTCTCCAGGCTGAGCAACTCCAACGTTCTCAGCCTGTCTCCATATGGGAGCTGCTTCAGTCCCTCATCATCTTCATGGCCTCCTCTGGATTTACTCCATCAGCTCCATGTCCTGCTGATGTTGAGGACACCAGCACTGCACACAGTGCTCTTCTTCTAGGGAGCCAAGATTAAAAACTCTTGGCTGCAAAAGTGTTCCAAGTACACTCCTCTTCAACCCTGATCCCCCAAACGGGCTTATACTTACTATTAACAGTAATAGAAATAGTGAATAGAAATCTTGCCCAGAATCATCATCAGTATTTCTGTACCCTCGGTGGAGAGAATTTTGGATTAGCTCCATCTACTGTTTTAAGGAAGCATTTAGCATCCTAATCACAGTTCAAGTTTAGGAACAGGTACTTCAGTCTGTGACGGCTTAGACTGAACACAACACTCCTCCTTAGTGACATCTTTCCTAGATTATCAGGGTGATTCTGTGCCCTCTGACCAGAGGCTTTCTGTTACCTCTTGTATGGAAAAATGATCAAACCCACTGTATCTCAGTGCTAATGTTGAGCAATTTGGCTGTTAAATTACATTTGACTTTCCACAGTGACTTTGACAGAAATTATCAAGTCTCTCGAGACATGACACCCTAATATAGTATTACTTCAGCTCTGGTCACACCTGTGGTTATGAAGAAGAAAAGGAAAACACTTTGCAGGCTCTCAAAATCAGAAGGGAAAATGTTTTTTCATTGGATTTCTGGCTGTTTAAATGAATTGGAGGTGTGTGCTGCAAAGAATTCTGTTTTAAGCAGCTCTTAACATTAAGGGGTTTTTAATTACATTTCCTTCTCCATGAGACATTTTAACACCACCAGATGATTTGTACAAATAGTGATTTTAGGCTGTGTCATTCTGGGTGGATGGATGAATATCTGTCATTGCCTGTGACAGGCACCTACTCTTACAGAGCTGTCAGCCGTGTGCTTTTAGTGCTGTTGTTCCCCAGGAAGGCTGCTGCTGTTAGGAGACTTCTTGCAGCAGAAGGCAGCAGAGACAAGGTTCTAAGTATGCATAAAGCGCTGGCCACAATTTTCAGTGTTAATCTTTGGAGAGAAATACTGCAGTATTGAAAGCCTTAATGTTCCCATTGATGCTGCATCTGCTTTGCTGTTGTGTTGTACTTTTTGTAATCATTTGTGCAAATTTCATTCAAAATCTGTGGAGGTTACTTCTGAGAGCTTCTGGGTGACAGTGAGAGACTGTGCCAAGTCTAGGGAAAAGGAGGATGACTTGTGTTGTTTTTAGACATTGTATGGTATCCATGCCTTATTTCCTCGTTCTGATAATAGTTGGAATATGGTTAATATAGTGTTATTCAAACAAAAAGTAATCACAGAATCATAGAATGAAGCAGGTTGGAAAAGACCTTTAAGATCACGAAGTCCAACCGTTCCCCAGCCCTGCCAAGGCCACCACTGACCCATGGCACTGAGGCCTCATCTCCACGGTGTGTGCACACTTGCAGGGACGGTGACTGCAGCCCTGCCCTGGGCAGCCTGTTCCAATGCCTGAGCACCCTCTGGGGAAGGAATTGTTCCTCAGCTCCGTCTAAACCTGCCCTGGTGCAGCTTGAGGCTGCTTCCTCTTGTCCCATCCCTTATTACCTGGGACACCTCTTTATATTTGGATCATGAAGTCCTAAACCAATGTAAAGCTGAGTGTTGGATAAGAGCAGCTACATCCTGGACACTGCAGTTTTCTGTAAACGCTGCAAATTGTCACCTTTGGGTGACTTACTGTACTTTAATGACCACATGTGAATAGCACTCAGACAAAGGATAGCGAACAGCAGACTACAGCACTTCCAGATACTCAGCTCCCACCTGCACGCCTGTTTTCACGGCCAGAATCAAAAGGGAGAGGTATCTAGATGATACCTTTGGTGGGCTGATGGTGTGCTGGTGGAATACTGTCCTGGTCCTAGCCTGTCCTTCATGGATGAGATCCATGGACATGCATTTCGGAATCTGTGTGAGCCTCTGGAAGTGCTTATAAAGCTTTGTAAGTTAAATGTCGTATCTAAATGAGGCATCTGGTTTGCCAGAGAGATAAGTCACCTTAGTGAGTGTTTTACTTAGAGCCACTGAATAAAAGACATTAACTACACGTTGTTCTAGAAGTAAAGGAAGAGCATGAAAGATCACCCTGAGAAAAAGAGACTAAACTTTGAAGTGGAAACCACACACCACTAATATACAGTAAACTTGTTGTGCTGGGACTTTTGTAATGTGAATGAAAGTAGGTGATCATCGTGAGTTAAGATTTGTTTCTTTTTTGTTAAAGAGGGAAGTATTTAGATTTGTCTGAGGTTTTGAGTGATTTCAGTGTGAATTTCATTGCTGAAAAGCAAAAAGAAATGGAGTATGCTGGAGAGAAAGAGGCAGAATTGTTCATTCTCACATTATGGTGTGGAAATACTCTGCTAGGAAGTGGGAACTTTAAATCAAGGCTGCTTTCCTGTACTTAGTGACAGCCTGTCTGAAATGGTACTTCTGGAAATGATGGCACTGCATCTTGTGGCCAGCATTGCCAGTGGAAGCAAGGGGGTAGGATGGAGCTGGCAGCTGTGGGCATGGAGGAGATGAAGAGAGAAGTAAGAAAAATGGGAAGAGAAATCTTCACAGCAGTTACATGGAAGCATTGACTCTGCTTTGTTTCTCTGCTCTGCAGAAGTGAGTGACAAAACCAGGGGGAAAGTAAACGTGGTTTCAGTTCCTCCGTTAAGAAAACACATAGAAGGGCTTTCATCATTAGCTACTTATCCTTAGAAACCATTTTAATCATAACTAAGATCAGTGAAAAGATGATGACAAATGTTGAGGTTTGTAGCTATAACTACACCAGTTAATCCCATGACAGATGTGATGATTTCAAGATACAAACCTATGATACAAGTATAAAATGTTTCATTAAATTCTTGCCACGTGTCGTTAATTCCATTCTGAAACAGCTCCTAGAAATTAAAAGGAAGAAAGAGTACATAAATAATATTGATATGGGGCACATCACCCCACATGAAATCAGTATTCTGCACTGTCAGTACCTAATGGTGGTTATGTCAGCTGCCAAGGCAGAAGGGTGTTTTCTCTCTCTTTGGTTCTCCAGCACAAAGTTGCCTACAGGGTTGCTGTAAATGTCTTTGGAAAATACTGTTTTTACCAGTGTTAGTACTGAGGCTGAGTAAAAGGCTTGGAGGATTTTGTGTTCACTGTCCTACACTCATTTAAAAACATAGGATTTTGGGTTTTTTTTGTGCTTTTTTAAGGTTTCTCTCATTAGGGGTGTGACAAAGCTTACAGAGGAATCTGTAGGTCTTCCTATATTATGCATGAGATCAGGCATGTGGTGGGCATATAAGGCAGAAGTTCTTCCCTGTGGGGGTGCTGAGGCACTGGCACAGGGTGCCCAGAGAAGCTGTGGCTGCCCCAACCCTGGCAGTGTTGAAGGCCAGGTTGGACACAGGGGCTTGGAGCACCCTGCTCTAGTGTGAGGTGTCCCTGCCCATGGCAGGGGAGTGGAACTGGATGAGTTTTAAGGTCCTTTCCAACCCAAACCAGTCTGGGATTCAGTGATTACATAACCCTCTGAACCATAGACAGTTGAGAAGTTGATGTTTTTCTCACATTATTGTACTGGTATTTATATGCTTGATGTCCTATATACTCAGATACTTTCCTCCATCAAGCCATTCCAGCACAAATTCTTGCACCAAAACCACTTTGTTTTTTCACTTTGAAGCTTCAGTCAGTCCTGATTACATGATGCACAAGCATGTAGGATTAGTCTTGAACGACTTTATAAATGTCAAGAAAACAGAATATGGTACCCTAGACATAGAATCATAGAACCACAGAATGGTTTGGGTTGGATGGACCTTCAAAACACATCCAGTCCAAGTCCCTGCAATGAGCAGGGACATCTTCACAAGATCAGGTCTCCCAGTACCACATCTAACCTGGCCTGGAATGTCTTCAGGGATGGAGCATCCACCACCTCTCTGGGCATCCTGTGCCAGGGTTTCACCACCCTCACTGTAAAGACTTTTTAACTCACATCCTCACATGCTGTGTATATCAGCCATAGCTGACGGTAAAGTTAGAATTTCTTTGGCTTTGCTTGGTTTACTGAATTAAATATGTGAAGAATGCTGAGGAGTGGTGGTAAGTAAAAGGGAGAGGCGAGTCCTGCATTTACAGAAGTGTTGATTCATCTTTAATAGCCAGCTGGTAATCACAGACTCTGGATGTGCTTCATGCCATGCTTACATTTAGTCTAAGGCATCTATTAGTGTTGGTACAATTGTAGGAGGATACATTTTAGTGGCTGATTTTGTTTCATGCTGTTCTTTTAACTCAGAAATGGGTATAATTGTTTCAGCCGTGAGGTTCTGCTGTCAGCCAGGATGAGAGTCTTTCCTCTTTCAGAGGGGCCAGTCTGTTTCAGAAATCACTTGCTTTCCCTCAGACCGTGTTGTGAACATGTAGTAGATATTTCCCACCATCAAGCAAGCTTGTTGGGAAGGGAAAAGCTACTCCATGGCAGCCTGTACTTAACTTTGCTTTGATCTTGAGCAGAAATGAGCTTTTATCAGGTTCAGCAAGCTTCATTTTCCACTACACTGCACTGCAGTATTGCAAAAAAAGCCAGTTATCATGGGATTTTCTCTTTCCCTCTGACAAGCCGCCTTCCCAGGAGCCTTTTCTGGGAATGGAATCTAGACATCTGCTGCTGTTTGGCTACACTGACATATTCAACAGCCGCACTTGCATTTAGGGTAGTAAAACCTTCAAACCACTTGAGTACTGCTTAGGCTGAGTTCAGGTCCAGGCCTGATCAGCTTCAGCACATTCTTTGTGTGTGTTTCAGATGCTGAAGTTAGTAATAAACCTCAAGATGCCAAGCAGTAATACCAGTGGTTTATTATCTTAGCCATATGGGGAGGTACAGTCGCTGATAACTTCATTTCAGCTGGATATTAGTGTTCATTGTGACACAGGTTCTGCAGTGCTCTGTCCTGGTCTCTTGCATAGCCCCTCCGTAGCATTGGTTAAAGCTCTGAATTTCCATTTCGTGAAGGAAAGTGTGGTTTGATTTCCATTTAATTGAGAGCAAAGCAACTTTAATTTGTTTTTCCTACATAATGGAAATTCATAATATTTCAGTTTTAGCATTTGATTTCAGGATCTTGAAAAGGTATTTCAACCTTTTTAGTATATCCTGAAATAAGGGATGGGAAGAGAGATAAAAGAGTAACAACCTGAAACAGAAAACATAAATTCAAGTCTAACCAACAATTGGGAATATATATATATTTAATAATTTTTATCAGATCCTTTATTTTTCTAAACAGTTTTGACAAGAGAAATTAACTCATTTCATACTCAAGTAACAAATCAGCTGCTGATGGAAACACCCAGGTCAGAGGTTTGCTCTTTTGATGCCATTCCAAGTGAACATTTTAAGGCAAATGTAGTATACTCTGTTGCTGTCCTGTGTTTACAGCATGAAAGTAGACTACCTGCGCAACTAAAATGTTGTCTGAGTGCTTCAGAATAACCCTCAAGATTAATTTTACTTTATGTCTGCTAAATAAAATATGAAAATGTCACTTCTATGTTCATTTACATTGTCAAAAAAACATCAAAAATAGAGGTGTGGATTTTCCTTTTTAACGTTGCCTTGACATGGAGATGACATATTACCTTTCCTTGTGGCAAAGGAAACCTTGGCGTCTGCCCAGGTGTGGATTTTCCTTTTTAACGTTGCCTTGACATGGCGATGACATATTACCTTTCCTTGTGGCAAAGGAAACCTTGGTGTCTGCCATCAAAACCACTGTTCTTTGGGTTCCGCCTGTGAAACAGAGCTCTGGTGGAGTCACCATCCCTGGAGGCATTTAAAAGACATGTAGATGTGGTGCTCAGGGACATGGGCTCATAGTGGACTTGGCAGTATTAGGTTTACACTTGGCCTCAATGATATTCAGGGTCTTTCCAACCTAAATGGTTCTCTGATTCTATAGCAATGTGGATATGATGGAGGCTGTGCTAGCTAGGTGTTAAATGTGATGTCTGATCATTTACAGGGGCTTGTGCTATCACTTGCTCTTCTTGCAGTTATCTCCTGTTTTCTCATGAACATTAGTTAAGCCATTCAGAAAAGCTGAATATGGCCCTTTCTACAGCTTTTGCTGGCTATGAATCTTCTTTGTGTTATAGGCAGTTATGATTGCATCGTTTTGTACAACAAGCTGCAGTCTGTTCTTGGTTTATAACTTTGTATTTTGCATACTAATGATATTTTGTATCACCAAACAGTAGTATTCTCTGCTGGACCTTTTTATCTGCATGTTACATAATAATGTGTATATATATATATATATATATATATAGTAATATATTATATATATATATGTTATATAGTAACATGTCATTAGTAGACATTCTTGTTTACACTCATTGTATGTCACAGAAATGTAAGGTAAAATGTTGCTGGAAGAAAATAGGTTGTTTGTAGTTTGCCAGTAGAATGTAAGGAATAGAAAATGAAGTAGGATCAGTTGAGGTGATTATTTTATGGGGAGACACAAAATTTATTTGCTCTTGTGTTAAATATTAGGTGTGCAGAGCTGCTTCTCTGGCAAAGAAACAACCTCAGGTTGTTCTTTCGGCTTTAGATGAGTAGAGACTCGAAAGTAAATGCCAACGATTTCGGGTAAAATAAAATAGAAATATCTCAGGGAGATTAAAAGATGACTGAACCCAAGAGCAATTTACATTTGAATTTCTGCTTTGAATTGCACAAAGCAGTAAAGTTTATTCAACTTCATGACTTAACAACACATGTACAGGCTCTACACTAATGACTCAAACATGGCTATAAAGAAGAATCTCCTCTAGTGCAGTAAAGACAGGGAACAGTTGGAAATTTTATTGAAACTGAGGAAAAAAGAGAAGATGCACATATAGGGTATGGAAAGATGTGTGGAAAAGGTTTAGGAGAGCAAATTGGATGCCCTTAATACCCAGTGTTGACAGAAGCCTGACTACAAAAGATGCTAGTGACCCGTAGCTTACTTTTAGACATGGAAATAAATATGTATAAAGAGCTACTTTACAGGAATTCGTGTTATATGAATTTTATATATGCATGCTATATAAAATTAAATACAGCTATAAGACTGGATATAAGGAAGAAGTTCTTTACTGTAAGGGTGGTGAGGCACTGGAATGGGTTGCCCAGGGAAGTTGTGAATGCTCCATCCCTGGCGGTGTTTAAGGCCAGGTTGGACAAAGCCTTGGGTGACATGGTTTAGTGTGAGGTGTCCCTGCCCATGGCTGAGGGGTTGGAACTTGATGGTCTTAAGGTCCCTTCCAGCCCTAACTATTCTATGGTTCTATAAAGTTCCATCAGCCCATTTTTCCTCCCGTACTTTCATAGAATCATAGAATGATTAGGATTAGAGAGGACCTTAAGATCATCCAGTTCCAACCCCTTGCCACGGGCAGGGACACCTCACACTAGAGCAGGTTGCTCCAAGCCCCTGTGTCCAACCTGGCCTTGAACACTGCCAGGGATGGGGCAGCCACAGCTTCTCTGGGCACCCTGTGCCAGCGCCTCAGCACCCTCACAGGGAAGAGCTTCTGCCTTAGATCTGACCTGAACTTCCCCTGCTTCAGTTTGAACCCATCACCCCTTGTCCTGTCGCTGCGGTCCCTGATGAAGAGTCCTTTCCCAGCATCCTTGTAGCCCCGTTCAGACACTGGAAGCTGCTCTGATGTCTCCACGCAGCTTCTGTTCTCCAGGCTGAACAGCCCCAATGTTCTCAGCCTGTTTCTGTATGGGAGCTGCTCCAGCCGCTGATCATTCTCGTGGCCTCCTCTGGACTTGCTCCATCAGCTCCATGTCCTCCCTATGTAGAGGACACCAGCACTGCACACAGTGCTGCAAGTGGAGTCTGAGAGCAGAGCAGAGGGGCAGGATCACCTCCTTTGACCTGCTGCTCACGCTTCTGTTGAAGCAGCTCAGCACACAACTGGCTTTCAGCTTATTGCAGATGAGTGAAGGGCAGTTCCTTTGAATGGTGACTTCCATCTATACAGCATATTACTGACACCTACAAATCACATAAAATATACAGGGTCTTGATTACTTTTATTAATTTCAAGATCTTGCCCACAAATCTTATTTATGACTGTAAAATCTACCGTCCCTCCAGATCTTTTAAGAACACTGCACCCTGCCTCCTCATTAGCTTATTGGTTTTAATTGCTTTTATTTTACTGATGTTACAGAAAAGTGGCTTTTCAGTAAATAATAGTACTGACTGATTTCAAAGTCTGAGGATCTGGCCTAGATCCAGCTTCATTTACCTCTTCAAGAACAGGTCACAGAAGTAGGGCAAATCAGACTGGGCTCCCAGTGGGGAGAGGAAAACGTGCCATGACTTCTTTTAGGCAATGCGAGCAGTGCCACCTGGCTCATTGAGCTCAGTTCTGTAGAATCAGGTGCAGTAGAAGGTGACCTACCTCCGGGTTGTACATTCAGCCTTAATTCTTTCAAGAGCAGACAACGATCTGCATTTGAAAGCAGTCATCTGATGTTTAGCTTCCTGACATCCCTGCAGCTGGCTGTGCTATAGAAGAGCTCTCAGAGGAGGCACAACCTGTTGGTATTCAGTGGTTGAGAGAGGAACATATCTGAATCATCCCAAACTTGTCATTTCAGTCTTTTACAAATGGCACTGCAGCAACTGAGACAGAGTTCTTCAGATGCCTTTCCCTTCCCCAGCTCTATCCACATAGTCCTAACATTTTCAAGGGCTCCAGTGCTTACCTACTGTAAGACAGAGGCATTTGTAGTGAACAGTACTTTTTTGATAGGAATAATACGACGTGTGATGCTTAAGAAACCCTCCCACCATGTACAGAGTGATCAGTTAATTTGGAAGTGGCAGCTGCATTTTACCCTCAGATTTCCTTAGTTTTCTAGTATAATGTAAGGACTGCAGCAATAGGACAATGGGTGCTGGGTTTAAACTGAAACAGAGGCAGTTCAGGTTAGATCTAAGGCAGAAGCTCTTCCCTGTGAGGGTGCCGAGGCACTGGCACAGGGTGCCCAGAGAAGCTGTGGCTGCCCCATCCCTGGCAGTGTTCAAGGCCAGGTTGGACACAGGGGCTTGGAGCAACCTGCTCTAGTGTGAGGTGTCCCTGCCAATGGCAGGGGTTGGAACTGGATGATCTTAAGGTCCTTTCCAACCCAAAGCAGTCTGGGATTCTATGAACTTTGGGGGACTGGGGGGAGGTGGTCCCTAATTTTCCCATTTCCCCACAGATGCCTATGCAAAGGTTCCTCTTGCTGAATTCACAGTACCTGGCACAGTGAGTAAGAAGATCCTGCATTCTATTGGCAGGTTATTGTGTTATTTCATCTGATTTCTTCAAAGACATGGAACAGAAGCCCCTAAAATGTGAAAGAAGAACACAGATTTCTTTTCTTCAGTGTGTTCTGATCCTGTTCCCATTTATTTCAGTGGCTTTAGATCAGGCCCTGTTGCTAATTTGCCAGTTTCCCTGGTAACGCTTTATTTTTAGCATCATTATTCTTCAGAGGTCTGGCATGGAGGGTTCAGTTTGAATATGAACTATTATGATTTTATTTTTAAATACTCCATTTTGCAGGCAAAAAGGAAAAAGAAAAACCCTAAGCTCTTCCACAAAATATCTGTAAATATCTGGAAAATGTGGCCATAGCACATGGTTAACACCTTGTTACTGTGGTTTTTTGTTCTCCATGGTTTCAGTGGAAGATTTTTGGAAGACAGGTTGTTCTGCATTCATGGATTTTTAAATCTCTTGAAAACCAGGATCCTCCTGTACATGAGGGTTGTGTTACTCTGGTTTTCAGCTCTGCTATCATAGCAGTCCCCTAATGCTCAACAGCACAGTGCTGCTGAAAGGAATTGGTCTGGAGCTAAAGAGAAATACTTCTGTCATTCATCTTCAGTTACCACCTCTCCCTGCACAGTGGCAGGGCAGAAGTAAAGAAGGTGTGGAGATTGCGTTTGTTTCCATTTTTAGGTTCTATTTAATGGCATGCTAATTTCTTCAATAAGGAATGAGGAGATCTGAAGCTCTTAGTCTGGAGACTCCACCAATCATGACAGAATGGGATTCTAGCTGGAGACTGCACAATTATTCTCCTTTTTTGCTCCAGCATTACCTGATGATCCATTTGGAAACAACACGGTGACTCTGGGTGAAGAACAAATAGCACTTGGGAAGAAATCTAGGGGTTCCTATCTTGATTTAATGAATGAATGATGATTCATTTTAACCTTCTCTCTCAGCTCCCTGACAGAAAGCGGTACTTGAGATCTGAGACTGAATTTAGTGGGAATGAAAATAACCCTATTAAATATTAATACGGTGAAAAAGCAAAAAAACCTATACAAACCAGCAACCTCCCCCCCCCACCCAGTCCAGTATCAGCATGATGCTTAGAGTTCAGTGGTGCTACCTTGCTGTCAAAAAGAAAAGTCAAGGAGCATTTTAAAGCTTTCAGTGTTTTTCAGGGTAGTTTTTGGATGTAGGGTGCTGTTTGCTCATTAACAGATGAAGGATTTTCTAATTCTGTCTTTCACTCAAGTTGCAGAGGAAAGATGATTTGCCAGAATTTATGAGCAGATGAAGAACTATTTATCCTCTTACGTAGGTTCCTATTTATAGTATTTGTCGAGCAAGTTCTCTCCTTGCGAAGGGTTATAATATGACCACTACGTGGTGTGATGAAAGCCTTCCCGTACCTCAGGCTTTGTGAGCTCCTTTTATCTGAAGTAATTGCCATAATAAGACATAAGGTCTAAAAAGCTCTTAGGGTTTTAACTGAAAGTCCTGTGCTATTCAGAAGATTCCTTGGTTACAAGCAGATGCTCCTGTTTTCCAGCAATGCTGAAATCAAGGCGCTTCTCTAAGTGAAAAAGAGCCTCTCATTTTCTCTGTTGCTAGGGAAATGGTAAGAGAGAACTAATCCTTCCTCTTCCTTGAGAAAATGACCAGTTCGTGTCATAAAACGTGTCATTCTCAGGACTTTTAGCTCTGTAGCTTCATCTGTCCAAACCATCTCAGCTAGGGCTGAGATAAGAGTCTGGCAAGACCTAGGTGCTAATTGGGCCAGTAAGAGCTCATCACTGTCTGTCGAGAGGTTAAATCAGATGATGAGAGAGTGCCTAGTTATGGCCATTGGCCCATCCCAGCTGCCATAGCCAAGAGTTGTGCTAATGGGAGCTGATGGGTTGCTTTCTGCCAAATTGACTTGTTCTCTTCACACAGACAAATTTTTTGGCCTCTCACAGTGAGCAGGAATGAAGGGCTTTTGAAAAGAAGGAATTGCTGGAGCTTCCAGAATACAAAGTTTATACAAATTGCCTGTTACTCCATTGGATTTGACAGGCAGGAAAGACACATTGGTGAGCAGGGGAGGGCTTGGACATTTGCTAGGTTCCAGCTAGAATGTTTCTCATTTGGAGGCTCTGAATTTTCACACTCAGCTGAATGCTGCTCCTTTCCTCTGTTCGCATGGGTTAATAGTTAGCCCCTGCTTGCACTGATGGTTTTGTTAGTGCTGATTATTTGATCTGCTTTGGAAGACGCTCTCCTGTTTTGAAAGCTACATGCGATGGTGTTGCACATTATTTGCACTTCCCTTCAGCAGAACCTTTTTATCCTTTCTTAGTAGGGGGAGAAGGAATAGGGAGCATTAAAAATAGATGTCTTGAAGCAGTACCAGCCTGTCAGAAGTATATATATGCAGTTAATATTGGGTTGTAGTGCTTTCCCTGGTGCCCTGACTGCTAGCATACAAACGCTTGGCAGAGGTTAGCCTCTAGGGTCACTTATGGCCATCTATATAGGTTACAACTATGCTTTCTCACTGTCTAATAACACAGGGAGGGATTGTGCTTCCCAGAATATGTTCGATACAAGGAAAAAGAATGTCAAAATATGGCACACATACGAGCATATAGAATCATGGAACAGTTCGGGTTGGAAGGGACCTTCATAGCTCATCTAACCCAACCCCCTGCAGTGAGCCAGGGACATCTTCACCTGAAGCAGGTTGCCAGATGCTCTGTCCTTAATATGACTACATAAAACATGTGGCTTCACAGAGGTTCAGTGCAGCGCTGGCTCTCCTTGTTTCAAAGCTGTGTGAGGCTTTGGGCTTTGAAAATGGTAGCAATAAGAGCCTACCAAACGACAGACCTGCAGTAGTAGTAGCGTGGGTCAGTGGTTAACCAGCATGACAAGCAACAGTACAAGGACAAGGGGAAGACAACAAGGCCAGGGGGTTGGAACTAGGTGAATTTAAAGTCCTTTCCTACCCAAACCAGGCTGGGATTCTGTGATTCTATAAGATATTTTTTTGCTAACTTGTATCTGAATTATTCTCCTTGCATCATAAAAATGGTCAGTGAAAGGAGTCTTTCATGAATCTCATTAAAATGAAAGCATTTGAAGAAACCTCTTCCAATGGTCTGCCATGGTTTAGCAGGTTAGACAAGTCTGCAATCTGTTAGGCATCCAGAGCTCACAAGCAGAGTGGGATATATAAAGTCCAAGCTGTCCTGGGTATTTAAATCACATGCCATTTTCTGCTCATTATGCAAAAGTAGAAACCTCATGGTTTCTGATAGTAAACCAAGGCATTAAATTGGCATCAGACCCATGGTAGTTCTCAGGAAACTCACACTTAGAAGTGGCCAAAGCCTGTAAGTCACCCCTTGCCAGGCTGGCACACTCTCAGGGGTGGGAGATACAGGCTGCTGTAACCTCTTCTGTGAAGACTCCTCTCTGCTAAGTACGGGCATAATTGTCTCAGATTATATAGAAAGATCAGAAGTACCAGAGGAGACTGCAACAGATACTGCCCAGAGGTTTTAGCTAATGCTTCCTGTGGGCCTGGGAACAGATTTCCATCCCCCAATGATGCTCTGATAAAAAGAAGTATAGGCCTGGTAGGGCTGGCCCTCTGCTTAAGTATCCACACCTCTTTCTGGTGTAAAGCAGACAAGTTCCAGGGTGACTGCTCTCAAGGTGAATTACATAGCTCAGGCAATGAGCATCACTTGAATATGTATATGAAAGAACACCAGCAGAGTGGGTACTGAAGACTTTGATAAACATAGGCTGAAGACTAGGATAAACATAAGCATTATAGCTAGTTTTAGGGATAATTCAAATACAGCTGCTGTTGGCAAAGCATTGATTGTATTCTAATTTACAGGTTAAAACGAGCCAAGCTCCCAGTTGTGTGATGCTATTCTCCTAGCTGAGCTATTTTCAGGCCCTAGTACGGTGCCGAAACAGACATCACCATCAGCAAGCTCAGTCTGAAGCAGGAACTTTTTCCGAGGGAAAGAATGGGATTCTCTTGATGTCATGGCACCTAGGTATGTTCCAGGCTCCTCAGAATGAACCGATGAGAGAGCAGAGCTTTCCTGTATGCATCATTTAGTAGCTGCAGAGGCTCTACCAATCCACCTATCCCTATGGCTCTCACTCCTCTCTGAGCATCACTGGGAAAGTAATAGAGCTGGAAAAACTAAACGACAGTTGGCCTTTGAAGGCTGGGAGACTTTTCCTCAAACAGAAGAGGTGCTTTCGGAGTCTGAGCAGGCTTCTCGAATTCTGGCTGACTTCTCACCTTAGTGCAAGTTTCTTATTATCCTTTATGGCAAAACCACTGGAAGTTTTCCTCAATGGAAGTATAACCAAATGATGTCTTTATATATATTTGGGAAGAGATTACTGCAGGCAAAGCAGAAAACACAATTAGGGCAAGTGTTTGCAGCCTTGCACAACTTGTGCCTCCATTTGAATCATCTGTTTAGCTTCCTCTTTCTAAAGCCTGGCTTGAACATGCAAACTTTGAGTAAGTTCCCATGTCCCTTACTTGTATTTTGAACAAGCCGTACACAGACACTTACTAGTTTTGTCCAATGCTTGATACAGTCTGTGATGTAAAGGTTTGTGAACAGATTCTAATCATGATTTTATGAACAAGGGTTGTAATGCCTTGAAAAGGTTCCTGCCAAATTAGCTGTGCACTGCTCTGTCACATAAAAGGTCTTCATAAGCCTATACCCAACTGATTATGATACAAGCTTGTCTGATGTGGTTTCTGAAATCAAGGCCTCTGAAGCTCTTTTAAAGTCCAGCACAAAATAGATTTATGTTTCAGTTTAATCACTCATAGCTTTGAAAACTCCTTTGCTTGATTAGATACAGCCATCAACCTGGATCCCTGTGAGCTCTCTTAGTTTAGTGACAGTGGCACTGTAGGCAGAATGGTCTAAGAGAGTAAGACAAGGTTTGTCAGCAGAGGTAATTTCTCATCTTTGATCAAGCTTTATGCTATAACCTCTACATCAAAGATACCCTTCAGAGGGGACTTCATTTTTAGCCTAACTTTAGATGTTTAAAATGTGCCTTTTAAAGTGTTTGAACTAATTGTCTAGGCCCCTTTGTAGTCCATGGATTGGGCTGTTCACAGAGGAGAATTTATCAGATTTTAATGTATTAGACATCAGCTGTCAGTGGTCATACCCTAGCGGGAACTGGTTTACCCTCTTTCACTCCTTCGCATAGTCTCTCTGAGCCATCACTGCCAGTACCTTTCACCAGGCTATCAATACATGTCCTAAAGGGTGGGACACCACAGCCTTGGTCCCTAGCCTTCCTGCTTCACACAGCCTCATTCAGACCAGTCATCTGCTGTTGCAGGTAACAGGCTGCTGCACCAGCATCTGCTGCTGGCCAAAGGAGAGGTCTCTGCTGGAGCTGGGTACTCATGCAGAAGAGTGAGGACACTCTCCAGCCCCAGCCACAAGCAGGGTGCTCCTTCAGTCCCTGCAGAGGGAGCAGTGTCACAACTGTTTGTGCACTTCCCTTTCTCTGAGAGCCAACACACTGTTTTCCTGGTTTGCTTTTGAATTGTCAGGGAAGTTCTGGGACAGGGATTGCCAAGTGAAGCAGATCTGCACTACAGCTTGGTGTGACACCAGCCAGCTCCAGTATGCGTTCGCTGGGAGCATGGCACATGGATGATGTGGTACCATGCAGCAGTGCAGCCCAGCAGTGCCATCAGCTGCCCGGTCCCTCCACCATCCCAGGTCACCCGCTGGAAAGACATGCAACTACAAGGTGGCAGCCTGCTTAAAGGTCCAGGGACACGTGGGAAAGCTTCTTGGAGCCAGGTTTCTTTGCTGCTGTGTATTGCAGGTGCCCTGCTCATCCCTGGGGTCCTTATGTCTGTGCATGCCTCATCTTCCATCCCAGGAACTCCAGGCACTTCTGTTGCCATGTTTCAGGGTGTTCCAAGACAGGTTTGGAGGCTGTTTGCTGTTACATACCTTGTGTGGCTTCTAGGCAAGACTGTTCTTCACTGTTGCCAGCCAAGGGCATATCAAAAGGAACGTGAGCAGCCGGTTGAAGGAGGGGATCCTGCCCCTCGGCTCTTCTCTTGTGAGACCCCACTTGCAGCACCGTATGCAGTGCTGGTGTCCTCAACAACACCAGGACATGGAGCTGTGGGAACAAGTCCAGAGGAGGCCACGAGGATGAGCAGGAGCTGGAGCAGCTCCCATATGAAGACAGGCTGAGAACATTGGGGCTGTTCAGCCTGGAGAAGAGAAGCTGCGTGGAGACCTCAGAGCAGCTTCCAGTGTCTGAAGGGGGCTCCAAGGGTGCTGGAGAGGGACTCTGCATCAGGGACTGTAGCAACAGGACAAGGGGTGATGGGTTCACACTGAAACAGGGGAAGTTCAGGTTAGATCTAAGGCAGAAGCTCTTCCCTGTGAGGGTGCTGAGGCGCTGGCACAGGGTGCCCAAAGAAGCTGTGTCTGCCCCATCCTTGGCAGTGTTCAAGGCCAGGTTGGACACAGGGGCTTGGAGCAACCTGCTGTAGTGTGAGGTGTCCCTGCCTGTGGCGGAGGGTTGGAACTGGGTGATCTTAAAAGATCCTTTCCAACCTAAACCAGTCTGGGATTCTGTGTCACCTGATGATTCCTCCATCCTAACTTCTGGGAAGAGCCCTGCAGCTCTCCCCAGCACTAGCAAGGTGGTTCTAGAGGCATGAGGGGCTTAACAGTGCAGCTGGTCCTGCAGAGTGATCTAACAGATGTGTCCTCAAATGGCCTGGAGTTCCTAATTCACTTGCTTGCTTTGTGAAATGGTTTTTGGATGCAGACAAGCTTGTTTGGACACTGTTCCTCCTAACTTCTTGCAACTCCACAAAGTTTTGAGGTTTCCCCCACCAAGGAGCACTTTTACATGTCATGAAATAACTAATATTGAAAAGTAAAGGGGGGAGCCTAGTGGTGGCCTTGGCAGTCCCAGGGTAAAGGTTGGACTTGATGATCTTAAAGGTCTTTTCCAACCCAGCTGATTCTATGATTCTATGAATGAGACTTTGCTTCACCACAGAGATGACTGAACATCAACGAGGAACTTGATCTTTATTTTCATGATGTTAGCACAATAAACTCACACAGTAGCATCAATCTGTACTTATTTAACAAAATACATTTATAGCAATTTACAAATTCTTTTCCATTTGAAAACATTGCATACCATTTTATTAAACACCATACTTTATATAGAGAATTCTCATTTAAAAACATAGGTTGAGTATTTTCTTTTCTCAGTAAAGCACAGCCTGACAAAGAAATGCGTGCCTGTTAGCAAGTAAGAAAATCAGAACACTAAGAAGATGTCACCTGTCAATTTATTTGATTAATTTGAAATTAAGGTATCAGTGGAATGTAAACAAAGACTAATTTTACAAAAGGCTCCTTATCAAATATACATGCAGAGGTCTGAGTTCCAATGTTGATAGTAGTACATTTCTGCTCTCTAACGGAATAGAATTTGATAAGCCATTATTAAAAACAGTAGCCTTTGGCACTTGGAGTAAAAAAGAATATATCAATATTTATGTAAAGAACACAATTTCAATGATTACACAAGAGCTTTAAAATCTGTTGTTAAGAAATAGGAAACCTTAGGAAAAATATCACGCTGCACTTGAAAGAGTGCAGCAAGTTTTAGAGTAATAAAAGCAACACATATGCCAATATATATCTGACTAAAACCAAGGAATAAAGAACAAACACTCCCACCAGGAATCGTGCTGTTTCCAAAACAGCTCAATTGCCAGAGGGAACATTTTCTAATCTTTGCTTTATTGCCATTATTCTCCATTTCAATTTTCCAGTATTTCCAGGTTCATCTACTTATGTTCTTTGCCCTGCACTTACAAACTAACAAATGATTGCATCTTATTTCCTTGCATTGATAGGCCAACAGTGATTGTGTCTCACCCGTTCCTTTAAAGCTAATCCTACCGGCTTCATCATGTACCTACACTAAACTAAATCCAAAGGGTTTTCCTCATGACAATCCAAGTGTTTGTAATTCCTAGGAATTGTGTACAAAATTGGATATTAAATACCAAGGAGTTAAAGATTCATCCTTTCAAAAAGAAAAGCCAAATCCTGACTTGTAAATACTAGAATCTGAGAATTTATTTCTAAAAAATTACTCTTTCTTTTTATATTCCCTTGCATCTACGATTATTTTTCCCAGCTAAATGCCTTTAACATACACAATATGCTGCAGCCCTGCTTCCATGTTACCTGCAGAATACCTCCTCCCAATCATCAAACGTATGATGGGGTTGTCTTCTGTTACCTAACAGGATGTGGTCGTTTCCTAAAGACCAACGCTGTCCTGCAGCACTGGGTGATGGGCAGGCATGGGAAGCATTGCTGACAGCACTCAGCTAAGCCTGGAGCACCTTGTAACTGGGAAGGTATATAAAGCTTTCCATTGACTCCGAATCCCTTCTATAGAGATTGGCAAACGCCATCCTCACGCTTATGAAATTCTTTAGGATTGGGATTGGGATTTTGGTTTGGTTTTGAGGGGGGGTTGTGGGTGGGGGTTTTTGGTTGATTTTTTGGTCTGTGTGTGTTGTGCTATTTATCGTCTTGGGATGGGATGGTTCTTCCTTCCACCTCCTATTTGGCTGGGCTAGGGCGAGCTTTTCGTCAGAGTTCTGTGGGGTAGGGTCTGTAGACAGGTTCTGACTAGGTAGTATGTATCTGCTTCTCTGATACTCTAAAGCAGAAGAAGACTTAGAATGAAACACTGCTCTCAAGAAACCAGAACAGACCTGACCTCCTACTGCTTACTCAGTGAGGGGACTGCTAAACCCTCCTTCTCCCTCCTACAAGGAGACCTGGGAGGTGCCTGATAGTAGTTCTCTTTCAGGTGGAAATCATCTAGGAGAGGATGAGGAGCTGTCCTGGGTGAGCACTAACCCTGGCTTCCTTGGTGGCTTAAATTATTTAAGTCACAGCCAAATGAGGCATTTCTCCCAGCATGCCTAGGGCATGTTATGCTTGTTCCTTTCGGAGCTTATCCTTTCAACAGTGTTGGCAATGGAGAGATTTTTAGCAGGCAAGTTTTTTTTGTTACATTTGAAGCTTAATTTACTCAAATAATCCATATTCTCAAGTGGCAGTGGTGAGAAAAAAATCTGCTGCTTAAGAAGGCTCTGTAGGGTGTCTCAGGGGAGGTGAAGAGTAGCAGTGGCACAATGCAACACTCACTCAGTGATCCTGCATTCCGAGGCAGGAATTCCAAGGCATTCCATTTTTAAAGGGAAGCATAAATCCCCTGAATTGATTGTGTTTGGGGTGAAACTTGTGACTGTTCTTGTGGCATGCTAAGCAAGTGAGGTGAATGACTGCTTCTAAGTGTGAGCTAGGATATTAATTGCTGTCTCCTTGGAAGGTGGTCAGGAAAGTGGCTGTTTATCTGCTCATGGCTCACCTTTCACATTAGCACATCTCGCAATTATTGGTGTCCTGCGTTCTGTGGTTAAAAACTAATAGAAAAATGGAAGAGTTGCTGGAGGGCAGAATCAGAGGTTTAAAATGCAAAATCTGAATGAGTTGTACTTTAAAAGACCCCTTAAAAAGAACAATTTCAAACAATTCTACGGGTTAGCCCACTAAGAAGCAGCCTCTTCATTAGTAGCACCTCTTCTTAAACAAAAGTTGAGCAGTAGCAGCAAAACTAGTCAAAAATAGATAGTTATTCCATTCTAATGGAACGTTGCCCACACGGGTTTTGTTGCAGTAGACATCTTAAAGAACTACACGAAACCTTTGCAATCTTTGAATGTGACAGATCCACTATAACAAAGCTGTAAATATTTCCTATATGCTAAATGAATGCAGCCAGCATCATCAATAGTATTAGCAATAGTACTTTGAAAGTAACTGCACATCAATATGTCATGTGTTTGCAGAGTCTAATAAGTATTGTTCAAAACATGTAAAGTTACCATCAGCACCATCCTGGATGAAAGATTTGGTGCAAATCCTGCAGTGAATATATACCACTTGATACAGCCTTTGCTGTGAGAAATTCAGTCAATTTTGGACACATACAAAATAAAAAGTTGGCACATTCAGGAAATAAGGTGTCTGTGTTCAAGACCGTTGTTTTGATTGACATCGTCACCCTCAGATAAATGCTTTGATTCTGAAGAAACAAGCTGCTTGCAAATGTTTCACATTAGTTAGGTTCTGGCATTGTGCTTTCCCCCCACCACATACTTCCCACAGGCTCATGCACGTTGCACATCAGCAGCGTTCAACAGCAGTTGGGCTGCTGGGCAAGAATTTGGCACATCGAAAGTAAATACTGGCTCCAAACGAAGAGAGCAGAACCTGTGTCAAGATGCGATTGTGGTGGTATGGACCAGCTGATATGTCTCCTCTCATTCCTTGTATGCTCGTGTAGGGGATGTGCCCTTATAGAAGATGTTCCTGGTGTTCTCTGGACTGCTCCCTCTCTCGGGGATTAAAATGATGTTACCTTTCCTTCGAAGCGTTGAGTCCCGGCTAGAGGAAATGGACAGAGTCTCTGAGCCAATCTCGCTTCCCTCTACTGGCGTGACCCTTATCGTAGTGATCCCATGATGGTGATGCTCGCTGTTATCTATGTTGCTCCTTTTCCGGTCACCTGACCCGTAACTGTCTTTTAAGGAGTCACAGCTCTCAGAGTCTCTGTTCAGATCATTTAGCTCATAGGTCTGACGAAGGGTGATTTTTTCAGGACCTTTCCATTTCCATGACCCACTCCCTTCACCTTCTGATGGCATCTGAATTACAGGTCTGTTATTCTCCGGATGGGCCTCAACTCTGACAATGCTGCTTGGCTCATGGTCTGTCAAGGTTTTGTATCTGATGGCTCCTGTGCATGTGACTGTGCTTCCCTCTGAACCCTTTGGGCTGCTCTGGAGCACTCCTTGCTGCTTAGACATGGCTATTACTTGCATGATTCTTGGCTGGCTATTACTTCTACATGCAACGCTCTTCTCAGCAGCTTTCAGCCATTTAGCTCTAGCTGAACTAGTTTTGGGTGATGTGTTCACGTTCTCCTGAGTCTCTTCGGGAATGTGGACTAGCTGGGAAGAACCAGGACGTGACTGAATAGAGACCCGTGGCCCGCCGGAGAGACCTGTGTTGTTACAACCTGGTACGCTGCCGGGTTGAATTTTCAGGTATTGGCTGGTTGGGCCGTGATGATCACCATTTACACCCACTCTGGAGGGTTCTGAGCTTGACCTCATCTCAATAGCCCTTGGTGGTGACTGGCCAGATTCAGTCTCTATGACTTGCAGAGACAACTTTCGACTCTCATTCTTGTTCTTCCACTGGGAAAGCAGCTGTTTGGAACGGGCAGAATCCATGGATGCATGTATTGTTGCGTTTCGCCTTGCCGGGTCTTCCATGGATGGTGTGTTGACTCTTGGCAAAGTGTTGCTGAAGGTGACCATATTTTCCTTTCCCATTGGGCTTCGTGGTGTTATTATTTCTACATCAGCATTTGCTCTCTTGATATTGGTCAGAGACCCTGTATCTCTATGGTTTCTATTGAGGATACCTTCTGTACGATGAGAAACAATGCCATCACTGCTGCTTCCATTTTTACCTGGCAGGATCCTGTTGGCATCTTGACTGAGGTCTGTCAAAGATCTTAGAGGTTCTCTGTGAAAACTGGGCTGAAACACATTCTCATCACTTGGCAAGAAGTTCCCCACGGCATAGAGGCCCTGGTATTGGAACAAAAGCATCAACAGTCAGTAATGGGGAGGGGAAGAGACATTTAAAGATATTTTAATTATATTATGCTGCCTTTAAATAATTACTGACTGATAGAATTAACAGCTTAACTGACAGGGTATGCTTGCTTGCCTTTCCTGCCCAGTATATCCTTATTCCACATTCTGTTCTTGGTCTGGTGCATCTAGGTATGTATGAAGTAGTCACAGCAGGATAATTGGGGCACAGAGCTCATGGCAACAAATAGTCGAGGAAAAGATTGAGCCTCCTTCGATTTTCTTCCTTTTATAAAGCAACAGATACAGCTGAGGAGAGAATGCTTTGTTATGAAAAGAACAAAATCAATGTTTGCAGTCTTCCAGGCAACACTATTTACTACTGTCTGCTCTGATTTACTGAATCTTGTTACAGCATGAGTTGTTCTCTGCTCTGTGATTCTGCCCTTTCTGCTGCATAATAACCATGTAATGCAGTATCTACATGGTGGAACAATTTATCAACTTTAAATGAATTGCTTTCCAAGCTGTGCAGAGCTGCAACAAGATTTAGTTATACACTGTTTTCTTATTCAGCAGACTCACTGTAAAATGTTGCCTTTTTAAAGAGACTCCACTGAGGGAGGCTATTCTATGAAAGGGTCAAATGCTCGACACAATCATTTAGGTTCCTTGTTCTTCACACTCCTTTCAGAGATATTTGTAGTTTCACGTCATTTCTCCTCCCCTTCCTCTTACTGCTGTGTAGTTCTCAGGGCAGGTTTACTGACTACTGGGTAGCCAGGACAATGTCCTCTCTGATGCAACAGTATATGGAGAAGACCTAACAAAGAGCATACTTGTTTGTGCATTTCAAACAGGGGAACAACAGCTCCATTTATGAGAGTCTACAACAGCTTAATCGCTTGAAATAATATTCTCAAGAGAGTGCCCTTCTGCTCCCAGTGCATCATGAAAACTGGCTTTAGTAGCTCATGGGGTTTCTTATCTACTCTGCTTGCTCTTTCTTCTACCAGTGTGAAAGCCATTTTTCCTTCACTCACCTTTGAGGACCACCTACATGTACCTCAGATCACCTCATCACAAGAAAAAAGGTGGATAGGATATGAACTAATTTTAGTGCTATACTAAAAGTCTTCATTGACTTCTTGGGCATCAAAACCATCACACTGGCTGTCAAGACTCTGCTGTTCATCTGCCAACACTGGAGCAGAACTGCTGTCAGGAAAGGCTCCTGAATTCTCACAGGTATCTGGGCTGACACAGTGCTCAACAGCTAGAGCAGCAGCAGGCGTGGTGAAGACATACTGAGGGCAGCAAGCAAGAGCAAAGGCTTCATGAGCTTCCTACTAATAGATACAATCAGGCCTATCCTCCAGACTCCTTTACAGGACCCTTCCAAGGTGCTCCATCTGTTTCAGCCCAGTACGGAGGAAAGGCATAGGAATAACCTGGCTTTGGCATCCTATTTCCCCCAAAGGTCTGAAGAATCCCAAGGGTGTAACATGGCCTTTGTTTTCTTGCAGATTCAGCAATTTACTCAGCTAGTTGCTCTGTTTTTGTTTTTTTGTGTTTTTTTTTTGAGATCATAAAGCTAACATAGAATCATAGAATCACAGAATGGTTTGGGTTGGAAAGGACCTGAAGATCATCCAGTTCCAATCCCCTGCCATGGGCAGGGACACCTCACACTAAACCATGTCACCCAAGGCTCTGTCCAACCTGGCAATATAAACTCAGGCTGGCAACAAATACCAATTAACCCAATGTTTCTCTTGTGTTATGCTTGTAAGTGTGGAGTAGAATGAGTATCTTTAAGTATTTAATGAAGCACATAATGTTAGAGCTGTTTGTGTATATGATACCATATGATTATATACTAGTTTGTGCACTGTTGATTTGAATACATATTTGCTTTTCCCTGTGAAGTTTTAAAGTGATTACCCCAACATCATCATCTTCAACACATTTTGACTGCATTTTTAATTATGGCATGTGATCACGATGAAAGGTTTTCATAAAAAATACCAGTACTCTTATTACAGTTTTATTTCCTAAAATTTGACTACATGAATATTATATTTACCAAATAGAGAGCAATTCCTCCTCCTATGAGAAAGCCACAGTAAACGTCAACTGGATGGTTCTTATACTGGGTGATACGAGTCAGACCACATATAATTCCACAGATGATAAAAGCAAAGACCAAGAGTGGTTTCAGAAGTTTTGAGGAGTCTGTTAATGTAGAATTGAAGTACATCTTGAAAAAAGAAAGAAATTAAGAAGCAGTTGAAGAGATTTACCCAGGAGGATATTAATTTCTCACATTCAGTGTTTCTTTCACCCATAGATACCAGAGTAATATTGAAAATAATCAGCCTAATTTTATTTCACAGCCCTGTTTAAATTTGCTTACTTACCAGAGGGAGATCTGAAATCCCAAGGAATGGATTTCCAAAAGCATACACAGTGTTGTCTACTGACATCACAGAATCCCAGCCTGGCTTGGGTTGGAAGGGACCTTAAAGCTCATCCAGTTCCAGCCCCCTGCCACGGGCCGGGACACCTCACACTAGAGCAGGTTGCTCCAAGCCCCTGTGTCCAACCTGGCCTTGAACACTGCCAGGGATGGGGCAGCCACAGCTTCTCTGGGCACCCTGTGCCAGCGCCTCAGCACCCTCACAGGGAAGAGCTTCTGCCTTAGATCTCACCTGAACTTCCCCTGTTTCAGCTTGAAACCAGCACCCCGTGTTCTATCGCTACGGTCCCTGATGAAGAGTCCCTCTGCAGCATCCTTGTAGCCCCCTTCAGACACTGGAAGCTGCTCTGAGGTCTCCATCAGCTTCTCTTCTCCAGGATGAACAGCCCCAGTTTCCTCAGCCTGTCTTCTTTAATTAGGATAAAGATTTTATGCCTAAATCCTGTTCACAGTCAGAGCCTAAATGTTTTGTAAATGTGACTGAGGAGCTACTGCTTCTGAAATGCAGAAGCCAGATGTCACACCAGATGAAAGCAATAACCTGTTCTAACAGCAGCTACCACCAGATGCTTTAGAGAGTTATTGCTCAACTAGGGACCATGATGTCAGGGAGGTCACAGAAATTAAGTGGAGGTGGTTCATCAGTGTTATTCCAAGTTTTGGCCTTTCCATGGGCAGAAAAATATACTGGCAAACTCCCAGTTCATGCACAATTCCATTATCCAGGTTGATTAACTGGTTGTTGTTGTTTTCCTCTGGTTTTTACGGGATGAGTGATGGAATAATTTGTGGTCACTCATACAAGCATTGTAGCCCCTACTGTAAAAATGTCACTGGTCAGATGTGGAAAATCAGCTGTGATTGCTGCAGCATGTCCTATGATTCCCTGCTAGTTACTGATGGGGTTTATTCACTTGCTTTGCAGTAGCACCTTGGAGGCCTCTGGGAGCGTTTGTGCTAGTTCATCCATGCTGCAAATCTATGGAGGTCAAATGAAACTACATCACATCAGTGGTTGTTCCTTAATGCCTCAAGCTGAAAAGCAGCCAGTCAAGTAAAGACGGCAACAGAGAAAAGGCAGAACACATCATGGTTAATTTGAATGGTAAGTTAAAATATCACCTCATACAATGGATAAATACTGCATTTTACATGTGAATAATATGAGTTGAATAATCAGCCATACTTTAACATTAAGCTGTTTGGTACTTCTTAGCAAAGGCTGTGAAGCAATTGAAACTTTTCTGTTGTCTTAATAGAGCTGGGTTTAGTTTAACTGTTAACAGTTCCATTTTGCTTTCAAACTGGGAGGATAAAAACTCACATCCATGCAGGATATTGAAGAAACACATCACTTTACAATATACAGCAAATTACTTTCTGACTTTTGTCTTGTATAGATGAAAATGAACAGAGTTAGTTACTCACCGAAATGTACACTGCTGCAAAGGCTGCCAGGGTGGCATGTTGAGAAGGGAATGACTTTCTGCCAAGGAAGGACACTCAAATTATGCTTCTCAGTTTAAATACACTGTGCTAGTGTTCATGTGAAAAAAACCACTGGGTGGTACAGTCATTTTCAGTTTACACTTCCTAAGCAACATATCAGGAACATTTAATTTCTAACTTCTGTAATCTGCAGAAAGGACCAATGGTAATGAAATGCCTTTGTTTTGAAGTAACCATTTAGCATGAAATACTTTTTGCATAGTAAGAAAAGTATATTGAAAGAACAGTGGGAATGAGCTAAAGTCTGAATGCTTGATTGAGACAAATATTTATACATTTCTTTCTCTCTATATATTCCCATAATAACTTTTCAGTGAGTATGAATGCATGAACCTTGATCATATAATCATAGAATGGTTGGGGTAGGAAAGGAGCTAAAGCTCATACAGTTCCAACCCCTGCCACAGGCAGGGACACCTCACACTACAGCAGGTTGCTCCAAGCCCCTGTGTCCATCCTGGCCTTGAGCACTGCCAGGGATGGGGCAGCCACAGCTTCTCTGGGCACCCTGTGTTAGCACCTCAGCACCATCACAGGGAACAGCTTCTGCCTTAGATCTAACCTGAACTTCCCCTGTTTCACTTTGAGCCCATCACCCCTTGTCCTATCACTACAGTCCCTGATGAAGAGTCCTTCTCCAGCATCCTTGTAGCCCCCTTCAGACACTGGAAGCTGCTCTGAGGTCTCCACACAGCTTCTCTTCTCCAGCTGAACAGCCCCAGTGTTCTCAGCCTGTCTCTGTACGGGAGCTGCTCCAGCTCCTGATCATCCTCGTGGCCTCCTCTGGACTTGGTCCAGCAGCTCCATGACCTCCTTATGTTGATCTAATGATTATTTTCTCAGTGATTTCACTTTGACTCTTTTCAAAGTAAGGACTCGTACACTTCAATAGTCAGACCCTAACTTCAGCAACAGAATTCATCATCTTTGGGCCTCTGCTTTGTTGCTCTAGCAACAGTGGGACATTCTGCTCAGGGAGAGGCAAACTTCATCTCTATTTGCTGCCTCTTCTGGTTTATTTTTGTTAATTTTAAAAAACACTTTCTAACATGAATGGAGTGAATGGAGCACAGCAACATGGAGAGGGCATTTTAGGATTTACCAGGCCCATTCTTGAAGCCCAGACCAAGTTGGTAAATGAAAATATGTCCAAACTGTGCAAAGCAGTAGGATCAGGGCTCCCATGGAAAACCTGGGGACTTGAATGATGTGGGCTGGGTCTCAAATCAGAAACAACAGGTATGGAAATCAGAAGTAACAGCTTAGCTTCTACTTCTCTGTCCAAGAAAAGGAGATTTTGCGCAAGTAGCAGCTACACGGAACCATCCCATGAGGCTCTCTATCATTTCAGCATGCTTCTTATAGACCCATTCCATCAGTGGTGAGAACATTAAGGAGTATTGTTCCCTTTACACAGCAAAGGGAAAAGCTTGGCTGGGAGTGGATTCAGTAGCACCTATTCTACCTAGTACATAGCTTGCAGAATCCCCAAAACGCTTTTATGACCTCTGAGCTCTAGAAGGGAGTAAGATGCAGTGCAGATATACAGCAGTTTATACCTGTGCATTTCTGTTCTTCAAAGGGCATGGACACATCATGTGCTGGCTGTTTTGGTGAAGAAGGGTATGTCTATCTTGCAGCCACTTTCACCTGAGAAAGCTCAGCTTGGGATAACCCTTGAACAATTAACTTGTCTTGATATCCCAATGGGGCTCCATGGCCAGCCATGTTCCGGGAAGCCCCTGAGTGAGCCAGGATAAGATAGCAAAGGCTGGAACACAGCCCTTCACCTTTAGATGAGACATTCCTCTGCCAAGCAGCAGTCTGCTTTCTGAATTTGTTTCCTATGCATTTGGCTTTATCTGTTTGAAAAAATTCATTGGGAATTCAACATGTGCATGTAGTTGAATGTGAATCTGTGACCTGAATTGAAGCCCGTGGCTGCAGCAGGTTCATGGCTCTGGCCAAGATGAAATAAGCATGATCCCTTTTCTGTTTCTAAAGACATTTAAACCTAAATTCGTTTTCCTTCTTCTCCCGTTTCTTTTCCCCTTTTTTTTCTTTCTCCTCCCCCTGAACAAACCTTTCACCAATGGTATCCCTGGGGAACAAGTTCAAGCTGGAGGACAGGAGGAATAAAGACATGAACAAAATGGGAATGTTTGTAATGGGTAATCACCTCCTTTACCCTGCCCAGGTTTTAGTGGAAGCACAGATCTACTTACAGTCTCTGTGGAGCTAATGTGTAGATTTGATTCTTTAGTGCCAGTCAGAACTTACCCTTCATTCGAAGGCATTTTGAGTGTATAAGGAGTGTCGCTATGCTACAGTCAATTTTTATTCTCTTTCCTATTCGCATGCTTTCAGGGCAAGCACAGCATGTTGCAGCCTCGATGCACTGTGTAATGGTGCCACTGCTTTTGTTCCCCTATTTGTTATCTTTTCATTAAAATGAAAATAGTTCAAGCCAAAAATATGTAGCATTTTTTGCACAGCTCTGTACTGAAAAGGTGAACAAAGGTCTCAAAGAAAACATGTCCTGGACTGGGGTGACACTGTATCACTAAATGCTCATGCAGGAGGATGTGTAGAGGGGGAACGACAATGAGAAAGAGTCATGCTGAGAGTCATACTGAGTGAGAACATCCAAAATGATAGGGAATCATCAGGGGAACTCGCTGGAAATCTGAACAGAAATGACTGAAAATGCTTTTTGAAGGTAAAGAAGAAAAAGATGGACAAAGGAGGCTCCTGGATATTTACGATGTTGCAGAAAATGATTTTATATAATCAGCTGGATAATTACGTTCTTCTCTGTAAATTCCATTGGGGAGTGTAGAGGTAGATTTCTGGAGACAGGTTTTTGGGGAGTACAGCTAAAGAATGAAGGCCATTAGCAACCTCAGCCCCTTACAGGCTGAAATCATTAAAGTAAATGAACCTCCTGGGCTGGAGAAGTTATACCATAACTCCTATAGTAGATGACTGAAGGAAGTATTGAATCAGTAGCAAGTGCTGAGCGCTTTGGTAGAGTTGAGACAGGCATAAGGAAGCAACAATTTAATAAGGCAAAATGCAATGAAATTGAAGTAAGGAGAAACTGAGGGTGGTGCCAGAATATTATAGATCACCAAATGTATCTTCTATGATGGGAATAAATTTGAGATACCAATAAATAGTCATCTTCGTATAGAAACAGAAACACACACAAAAAGGCTGTTGAGTCTTAGTATTTTACAACTGATTTTGCTGGGGTTTGGAAGTGATAATATTTAAACTTAGGATTGAACAGCATTTTTATCATGGCTACAGGCAGTTCAGAGCAGTAGCATCATTTCGGAGGTGGTGAAATGAAGAAGATGAAATCATTGAAGTTTCTCTGCCTGCTCACGTGTAAAGCTCCACTGATTTCCCTGGGATGGATACCACATAGGTGCAAGAGACTGCTTGTGAGCATCGGGCTTCGATGGCAGCATCCCAGTAACAGCAATTGGTCATGGGAAAACAGACAGTGAGGTGAAGGCTGATAAAGCAATTCTGGTTATGCCTTTCACCAAAATCACTGTCACCCAATTATTAGGGCCAATACAACCCTTTATTCCAGCTCTGGATCATGCCCACATACGTGAAATGAAAAGATGGGGCAAATTAATCAGTGCTAATTATTCTTAGCCCACTAGATATATATAAAACCAAATACATCGAATAATTAAGGGTCTTTAAACATCAGTGAAATGGGTTTGTCCCAGTGAAAGGAGACAGCTGACAAGCATTGCTGGAAGATACAGAGTGAATGATTTCATGATTCCCAAGTGTGTCGACCACTGAAATAAGAGGAAAAGAAAACAAACAAGGGGAGAGGTGGCTTTATACGTGGACAGAACATTTAACCAATATCCATGTGACAGAAAGGTGATGCAGTGAGGCATAAAGTTAAGAGACGTATTTGGGGCTGCGTACAGAACAAGAAAGGAGTGGAAAGCTGTAGTGAAGTAAGTGTGCCAGAAGTAACACAACTTCATGTCTATGAATCAGGTACACAGAGCAACGATGCAGCTAAGTCAGAGACAGAAGTTGTCATCATTTCAAACACTCTATAATTATTCTGTAACTTGTTTTGAGAATAGGAGGTTTTAAAAAGCACCAAGATTTTGAAGGACTGCAAAAGCGTTGAAACATTCCATGACTAACAGGCAATAAAGTTTAACTTCGTGCGGAAAAGAGATGGAAGAGAACTATTGTATTCAGTGAAATTTCATGATTTCCCAGTAGTGCTTATATTTAGGACACTTCATACGAATAAAGTCCTTAAACTAACAAGTAGCAGATGCTTTGGAACAGTGCAGCTTACTGACATACACCTTCAGATTCCTGTTTAAATTTATGACCTGTCCCATCAGTAGTTGAATTATCACTATTTTATCACATCAGGCTTGTTTAAAACAAGAGATATAGTCTGGTTTATAGCTCAACTTGACTGATAGGCATGGTCAAAACCTGCTGTTATAAAGAATACTAATTTCTCCACTGGTATCTAAGTAAGGAGGGTAAAGACTAAATGATCAAGGTTACACCACCAGTTAAAATACCATGAAAGAAAAGGCATGTGTTTGGAAGCACACAGATTTGTGCCGTTGGGGCCTAACAAAGGGTTTTTTTCAATGCTGTCAATATAAAAAACTTAATCAAGTAGAGAAACAGAAAACAAACTCCTCCAACACATCTCAAAACAAAACCTCACAAACTAAGACCAAAAAGCCAGCACAGTAATGTGTGTGAGACAGAGGTCTCTGATAAAGTACTGGGTGACTTCTGCTGCTGCCTGTTATGGGGAACTTACCCACATCCCACTGGGAGAAGCCACAAAAGCTACAGATATTTATAATTGTATGGGAAATTATCTCCTTTGAAGGAGGGAAAAGAAACAGCTACTAATGCCTGTGCTTTGGAATCTGCCAAAGTCTTCCAAAGCCCACTGTTGGCATAATATTTTTATAGAGAAAATGGCACATCGCTAAACAGACGCTTCTGTTCTCACCTTTGTTAGAAAAAACCTGAAAGAAATCATTGCAATTTTAGCCAGAAACAAACTAAATCTTGAAACTGGGGCAGAAAGTAGCAAATAAAATGAATACTTAAAAATGTACACAAGGAAAAAGAGAACCAACCTTCCAGCATTGATAATACTGAGATCAGCTCCTGAGCAAATGTCTTCCACAACGTAGGAGTTCTCTGAGCAGGATACATTTAAGGATGTATAGTTAGGCTTGCAAACAGTCAGGAAATATGGTGCCTGATATCCTGTCGATAGCTGTATAATGTCAGTGACAAGAGCAGTAGAACAAAGACCAAACACATGAACACCTAGGAAAGAAATCAGTAGAGTTTCTTAACTTCATCATATGCAGGAATTAGATTAATGCATTGTGACAAAATACATTCAATGGAATTCTAGTGGCTTGTGCAGTTGGACTTGAGAGAATTGAACTGAAGATGATGATGGGCTGTTTTAAGAAAGCTTATTGCGAAGTTGAATTCTTTGGTGTTAAAAAAGAAGATTACTTATGCTTGTTTTCTTCCTGTTAATACCTAACATTCTGATAGCTCGATGTCCTCCAACTTCTTTCCATGAAAGTGAACTACACTGGAGCTGCTTCAGTTTGGAGAGCAGCTTTCTGAACTGCCTACAGGACAGCTAACTGAGGACAGCATATATGCTCATCCTGACCTTGGCCCACTGGGATACAGGCTTTTAACAGCATGGAGACCTGACCATTAAATCGCTGCTTTGAGGACCTGTTCTGTCTTTACCACCAGGTACTCATCAGCTGGCAATAATTTTGGCCACCTTCACACCTCTGATGTTTCTTAAGTAGCAAGTTCTAGCCATGAGTCCAAATACTGAAGTTGTTTTGGTAACTGATCAGTGTTTCTGTCTGGTTAATAATCCCAAATTCAGAGTTTGTAAAGGCAGTTATTTTACTGAGCATTTTCAACTGCTTTTCCCCTAAAGATTAACACGAATTCCCTACTGGTGTCCATATAAATAAATTCATTTTCCATCTTAAAATGGAAAGAACGTGAAAGTCATTAGAATATGAAAGAAACTGCAAATTCCAAGTATGAATCAAGAATGAAATTCATGCATCTTTGGGCTTGTCTGTTTTGGTGATGGAATTGAATGCCATACAGGAGGAGAAGTAGAGAGCATGAGATATCTTTACAGTTGTCCTTGCTGATGTTGTGACGTACCACCCCCTCTGCTCACTTCCTCACTGCTAATCTTAAGAGGATGCTTTACTGGTTATAGTATAACCTCTCCTGTTACCTCCCTGCTTGCCAGTCAACAGTAACTTAGTGTATAATCCTCCTAGAGGGTTTTCAGCCTGCTGTCCTGCACATTGTCTTTGCCTAGGCTGCCCTCTCTAGTGCAAGATTCCTGGAACAGAAAGTCTCTTTCAGCTACTCATTGGTAGAGGAAATTAGCTGTAAGAAGGGGAACAAAGTCCAGTTTTCATAACTGACAATTACAATAAAGCAAACCAATTCAACATGTTCCTCTCTAGCATTAGGTTACCAGATCCTAACCTTTTTTCAAGAGGTAGATAAACACATCCCAGCATAAGAATGTCAATTCTACTGAGAGCTTCTAATGCAGTTTTACTGTCTGAATACTGTGTCAGGTGGGTTGAATCCTTGCTGAAGACAGGCAGGGGAAACTATACACTGAAACCATTAACAGGGAGCCAGCTCAATGTGGGCAGAGCAGGAAAACCAAATTACTCTTTTAGAAACACTGACAGGAGAGGAAAGGGAAAACAGAGAGCATAGATGCTGCATTCCTGAGGATGGATGGGGCTGCTCTGTTGCTGCATTTGACAGTTTCTTCTCACATGTTGTGGCAGAGGAAGATCTACGTCAGTGACAGCCCAGCACTGTTCTGAAAGGCAGCTTCAGAGAAGGAAACCTGCATGGTGATAACTGAATGTGTATGGAATGCTCTTCTTTGTGGCTAACATTTGAAACCCACCAACAAATCTGACAGCTCTTCTGAGAAACGAATTGAAGTTACATCCTCCTGCATTAATATTGGCCTCCGTTCCAATCCCATTTCTTCTTTTGGACAGGCAACAGTAGAGTATTCCTTCTCCTATCATTATCTGCAATAACAAAGGAGCCATTAAATTAAATGTAGCAGTTACTCAGAAGACACTATTTGAATTTAAAGGCTGAAATGTAACTATCCTACAACCCATGTCATCCTTGGGCATGTACTCTGCTTTGAAAGGTTTGTATCAGTATGTAAATGTTCAGTAATTATGCAACTTAGCCTGTGTGAGGGCAGGCAGGGAACTGGCACTGAAATGAAATGCAAGTGGCACACAGTATACAGTGCTCAGTGGGATCAGGGGTCTGATCCACACCCTAAATGTGATGCTTCTACAAAATGAATCTCGCCTCTAAAATAATCCAGAGCCACTGCAATAACCCAGTGCTCCTGAGGTGGTTTTAGCACTCAGGCTTGGCCTCGAGCCTAGCAGTCCCTAGCAGCTTCTAATTATGTGGCAGTCTGCTCTTCTGTATTTGTTTAATTTGGCTTGGTTTTTAACCAGATCCACAGCAGCAGAAAAAGTTCTGTCCTTATGGTTCCTCTGAACACATCAAGCAAAACAGATTATGGCTGAAGCCCTAGGAAAAGGTTTATAAAGAGAGAAATATAAATAACAAATGGTGTTACTTGCTGGAAAATACAGAGCCATTTATACATGTTCAGTCTCAGATTTGATGGGCTTCTTATAGTTCAGCAACTTGGAAATCTGTACAGGCTTTGTGCAGAGTTCAGAATAAAGGTTGGGTGAGGCAGTCCTCATCACTAAGAGGAGATTCACTTTGGCCAGCCATGGATGCACTAGAAACTAATACTTGCAATGCACAAAGCTTACAATGCAATGTAAAGCATCTGAATGATGCTGAACGTTCGCGCGTGCTAAGACTCCTCACCATAGGAGAAGGGAGATACAATGGCCAAGCTTAGTCTAACTTTTTCTTAGCTAAAGGTTTGCTAAATTGAAATGTTACTTCTTTGCCAGAAAAATGGCAGTAGTGAAGGTTGTCTCATTACATGGAAAAGTCAGTGGTAAGGGTTATTTAAGGCATTTTCATTAGATGAGAACCATGGTCGCTATTATCTGTCTCCATTTGGTCACTTTACAGCTGAAACTTCCCAGAGAAATCAGTAGTATTTCGACCTTAAAACCCAGAGGAACTCTAATAGTTTTTAGCCATGCTCTGGGGACTGTTTGGCACAGGTTAAAACACCAGAGAGATGGATTAGCTGGTGTGATAGAGGAGAAAATTGGGAAAAGCGAGGCCTATGTCAAAGAAAATTTGGAGGCTGGTATTTCCAAGGAAACCAACTCCCACAGCAGAAGAGGCAGAAGGACTGAAACTGCCAGCAGTGAATGCTTCTCCTTGCAAACTGATTTCCCAAATCAGTGTGATCTAATTTCCTGGTGATCTCTGTTACAAAGCACGTTGTTACCTTTAAGTAGGTTTTCAGTCAGTGGCTGGTAAGGGTTTGAACCTATACTGATACGATTAAACAACTGGTCCTAACATTTCGCAATGAACAGAGAGAAGCTATGGCAGAGGATCAGATTCAGAGCTCTTAGAAGCCAGCAGAAGTCACATTGCAATTCACATATATGTCTACTACAGATCTAAAATATCCATGTTGGTAATTTCACACAAATCCAGTTGTTCTGCACTGAAGTCTCCTCTGGTTTATGAATGCATAGAGAAAAATTCATATATGCCGCATGCTGTAAGACATGCGAAAATATTACAGGTAGTAATAATTTTCTGTAGCACTTCAGGGCTTCGTAACAGATCTGGTTAAAAGCACTCGTAGCTCACTAACAATCAGCCAAAAAAAAAAACCAAAGGGAAAACCCACAAGCCATAAAGCCCCAAACCCAAATACAAACCCTCTGTATTAATGGCTTGGGAAAAGAAATTACAATGTGCTAGGTTTGTGAAGAAAGTTTACTATAAAGTGAATAGATTTAAGATGTTCTCCAGTATTGGATAAAACTGAGTATAGAAACAATAATAATATAGAAAAGCAGTTAAGTCCTATGCTGGCATTTATGTAAGGCTTTAAGGAGGGATTGAGACTGGAATTTGCTTGTGTTCTTTCCCTCACATGGAAGAACTTCTGCCTAAGAGCTCATCTCAGTCTCCCCTCTGGTAGGTTAAAGCCATTCCCCTTGTCCTGTCCCTACAGGCCCTTGTCCAAAGCCCCTCTCCAGGTTTCCTGTAGCCCCTTTAGGCACTGGAGCTGCTCTAAGGTCTCCCCTTCAGGAGCCTTCTCTTCTCCAGGCTGAACCAGCCCAGCTCTCTTAGCCTGGCTACATAGGAGATGTTACTGGAGATCATCAATTCCTCATAGAGTTTATGCTCTCTTCTCTAGATTTTTACAGATTTTATAAAGTAATTCATTGAAATTTTAATGCAAATTAAATCATAAAATGCTAAACTCTGCAAGATGACAATGGCACAATTGTGATCTTTTGAGCTTCATTGGCCTATTTTTTCAAAGAAAAAGGGAATAATTGGACAACCCCTCCTGTAATTTCTTATTTCAGATAAAGAGCTGATGCTCTACACCATCTTCAGTGTCTTTAATAAAACGAAGTTGTGTATTTCGCACTACCAGAGACCATTCTCCATCTAGTACAAGCATTACCTTTATGCTTATGCTAATAAAAATGATCTAGACCTTCCCTAAGGCTTGCAGCTTTTAAGCAGTCATACTTTGAAGCTTCAGGATTTACTTTCTTTACTGATCTTACGTTTGGTAGGCATGCTCCAGTGTGGGCATGGTTGGGCTTAGTTGTCTGTACTGCTGCTAGGAGGATGGCTGAAGCAAGAGCAACATTTCCTATTGCATAATTTCATGCAACGCTCAAATAATTCATCTGTAAATAAAGCCCTTAATGAACGCTCCGTAATGAATTGAGCATCATTCATCTCAGTTGAAGGTTTCTGATATTACCTAGGCTTGAAATAAATTATCTGAAGTAAAAATCAGCTTTTACCTCTCTATTGTGGCCATTGAGCCCATGTAGATTACTTTTATGGCTGTTTTGGGAAAGTCCACTTTGTTGTTATCAGAAACACTATCTAGACTGAAGAAAACCAGCCAGACTGCAGTACCAGCAAGTTCTGGTTTTATCTGGTGTATCTGGTGTTTGCTGCAAGTATCTGCACCAGGATCTCTCAGAGTCTTAGCTCCCAGTTCCCAAATAAGTACAACTTCTAGTCTGATGGTTGTGCAAAATCCCTCCAAAATGGTTTTACAGCAACCAAAAATCAAACAGAACAAGAAGAGCTCGGTTAGAAAAGAAGGACAAATAAAACAAAATCATCCAGGAAGGCAGGGAGGGAATGGCACATGGTGGTTTTTATATGGGCATGCGCATTTTATAGGTTTTATAATTGCAAATTGGCTGGTATTAGAAAACAAAGGAACTGGTTGGATTTAAGGGAATTCAGAGGAGCTGGCAGCAGAGATGCATCTGCAGCTGGCCTTAGAGAAGTGTCTACCCAAGATGCACAGTCACTGTTGTCTGGGGAGAGAAGAGACCCTTTCAGAAGGCTGATTCAGCTTTTTGGGTGCTTGGAATCACCCACTCCAGGTGAATTTCTCTCTCCATTTGACAAACCGGAGTGCTGTAAGAATAAAGCTCCTATCTGAGCTGCCTAAAATCACACACAATGAGTTCCCTCCTGTATATATATATATATATATAGAGGTAAAGCCTTTAGATTTCATTTGACGCAGCAATTCCAGCAGGGACAATACTCACCTCTATCAGACAATTTATGTGTGTGTTTTTCTGTAAAACAGTGACCAAACTGCTCATATTATCAGTATAATATCAGACATTAGTGTTCTGCTGAAATCATCTTCTCCCTTTGGGTGAGTGATTTAACCAGCTTCCTTTTGCTGGCTTTTAATGACTAACTCTGAATTTAGAGGAGCCCCAGTGCTATTTTGTAGAGTGTAATTGATTTCACTGACATGATTGATATACCTTCTCACTGAAGAAAGCTAGTTCTTACACAAGTGGCTGTAAATGAGAGGCTTCCATTTCCAACACAAGCTTGAACTGCTGGTGTATCTCAGAGTACGGAGATGCCCTGCCTGTAACAGTTCAAGTATTTGCATAGCATAACAGAATGATTCAAGCTATTCTCACCCAACTGTAAGTGCTGTTTCTTAACATGAATGCCCACTGTCGGGATCACAGAAACATAGGATCACCTTTAACATCATCAAGTCCAACTGAAAGAGGTACAGGGACTCTTTTAAGGAATAAGTCTGGTTCTGTTATAGAAGAATAAAAGATGATTTGAAAATCCTAAGGTAATTAGCCCAGATGACACTCTGCACCCTAACTGAAACCAAAGGAGCTATTTTGTGTTCTTTATATGTAGATTATATATTTATATAATTAATTTATATTATTTATATTTTATTTATATATCCTGTGATTCTGTGATTTTCTTTATGCCAACCGAAACTCTGTTCAAAATCTTTTATAAGTGACAGTGGCACCTTAAACTCACCGTAATTGATGGTCCAGCAAAAACCAGACTAAGCAACATGAGGAAGGGAACAGACTCTTGCGTAGGTTCAATGTATGGCATACTCAGACTCTTGTCATAGCAATTAAATCCAGCGTGAACTGGCTTGAAGACATCAGTAAGTTCAAGGAAATAGAGGCTAACAACAGAGGATGCCAATATGGGTAACTAGAAGAGAAGAAAGCAACAGATTACTGTTTGCAAATGGAATAGCAATACTTTTGCAAAGACGACATAGCCTGTTAATAAATCTCTGTGATGTTTGCTATTTACGTCTCACTGCTCCCTGTCATATGCATTTTGCCATCTTTAAATAATGAATTCTCTAGAGATATGATACTGTTCAGCTGATGGCAAATAACGCTGTTGTCTACCAGGCTACTCAAAACACCCAATCCAACCTTCAGCACATATAATTTGGCCTTTTCATCTATGAAACATTAATAGACAAAATTCCACTGTATTTAATTGGGTTTTTTTTCTTCAAAAGGGAATAGCAGGACTGCTGTGTCCCATGTGAGGCTTCAGTGTGCTGCTGTTCATCAGCACCCTTTTTGGTGCTTTAGCAACTCTCTGTCATGTATATGGCAGTGCTTATATCAAAGCCAGTTTGCATTACATTTCAAAATAATGAAATACTGTATCCAGCGCTTCCCTGGAATCTAAATATGTGCTAATACAGTGTTCTGCCTTTGCACATTTATTGTGTAATTCTATCAAAAAAGCAATTAACTTTGGCAAGACATGGTCTGTTTAGAACCATAATGACTCTGGTTCACAAGTCTTTTATCCTCCAGCTCTTTAGTGATTTTACTCCTCGCAATTACTGCCAGTAATTTATGAAGAGGGAAGCTGGCCCCTCTGGGGCTGAATTCCACCAGCTCCTGAAAGCACAGATTCAACCACGAGGCCTCTGTGGAAGGAAGTTGTTTGAGAGAAGAAGTAGCAAAAAGGCATTTTGAAGCCATTGGTTTCTAAGTGAGCAGAGCATGGGGGCACTCAGAGGTGACCAGCAGCATGTGATTGTTCTGTGTATCCTACTTGTAAGTGCTCAGAAACAGGTTTTGCTTGTTATTTCCCAGAGTCCCCACTGAACACCACTGGAACAACTGCCTGCTCCTCCACTGAGGTGCAGTGATTCCTTCCCTGTGACTCTGCTGCAGTGAAGGTACCTACGGATAATATGATGTGACTGCCTATCTGCTTCCTATTCTTTCTAAGTTGGCTATGACATTAACTTCTCCTCACTGTTAGCTGCAGCTGAAAAGCAAAAGCTTGCAACTACTAAATAGACTCATTTAGATAAAATCATAAAAATCTGATAAGGCTGTGTCACATCTCTTGAGAAGAAAACTCTTACATCCAGCACCTCACATTATGAGAAATAGGGACTGTCCTAACATAATTTCAGGCATATTTAGATTATATTATTCTTGCAATGTTTAGTACTCATTTACAAAAGTAATTGATTGATTAAAATTGGTGTTATTCATTCCAGTCTACAATGGAATAAAAAAGCAGAGGTAAACTGGATAAATATCTATATTGGATGAATAAAAGCTGCTCTATATGGCAGAGGGACAGTGGCTTCTTGCAGTAACTGGCCTTCTTCAGTTTTTCAGACCTTGGGCTTTTAAAATTCAGACTTCTTTTGTGCAAAAAGATTTAATTCTGGGTGATTAAAGGAGGGTTCTAGCAAAATGTCACTGAAACATCTTTTACTATAACTTAGTTTTTGTTTGAAAAGAACATCTTATCTCTGATGTCCTGAAGGACAGATTGCAAGAGGGTGAGTTGTGTCTTAATTCCAAGGAAGAATAAGGTGGAGAATGGAAGAATTTTGCCTGTCTGGTTGTTGATGTGCAAGTTGATTGCACTGTCATGTCACATAGTGTAGAGGCTGTGATGGTGTAGAATGGGAGGGAAGGTGCAATGGCATCCCTAAGTGCTAGGAGCATTACAAAAATAACACCAGGCATCTGGTAAGTTTGCTTCAGTAAGTTGTGTTTGTGTACATATATATGGATATATGGATGTCTGCACTCATATACAGTATTACAGATACAGACTGTGCATAACACATAACATACACAATATGTAATACATATAGTATGAATACGTAATATATAACTGTGATGTAATCTGACATATATGTATGGAATAATTATATACTGTGTAACTAACTTGAGTCATGCTTCCTGCCCACCACAGAAGAATTCCAGCTGTTTAGCTGGGTGCATTAAATAACATTGTTCCTCACTTCCTGCTGGATTGCAGTCCCTGAGTGACTGTAAGGCAAGCATGCAAAATTAGTCAACACAAGCTAGACTGTTTCTACTCATTTTGCAGATGTGCAGGGATCACAGAATCATAGAATTGTTTGGGTTGGAAAGCATCTTAAGGTAATCCTGTTCTAATCCCCTGCCATGGGCAGGGACACCTCACACTAGTTCAGGTTGCTCCAAGCCCCATCCAACCTGGCCTTGGATGCTGGGCCAGCCAGGTAGCTGCTGGAGCAAGTCCAGAGGAGGCCACAAGAATGATCAGGGGCTGGAGCACCTCCCGTATGGAGCCAGGCTGAAAACATTGGAGCTGTTCAGCCTGGAGAAGAGAAGCTGCATGGAGATCTCAGAGCAGCTTCCAGTGTCTGAAGGGGGCTCCAAGGATGCTGGAGAGGGACTCTTCAACAGGGACTGCAGTGACAGGACAAGGGGTGATGGGTTCAATGTGAAACGGGAAGTTCAGGTTAGATCTAAGGCAGAAGCTCTTCCCTGTGAGGGTGCTGAGACGCTGGCACAGGGTGCCCAGAGAAGCTGTGGCTGCCCCATCCCTGGCAGTGTTCAAGGCCAGGTTGGACACAGGGGCTTGGAGCATCCTGCTCTAGTGTGAGGTGTCCCTGCCTGTGGCAGGGGTTGGAACTGGGTGATCTTAAGGTCTTTTTCAACCCGAACCATTCTGTGATTCAGTGATTCTCTGATTAACTAGTTGAAAGTCATACCTAATGACTTAGCCAGGGTGCAGGTCCCATGTGGCAAAGCATCTTAGAACAGAACAGAAACCTGTTCCAGTGAGCAAAATGGACACAGTAAGCAAAGTGCCTATTGCTGTTCTCAGAAATCATGCCCTTTTATCTAGATGTGTGAATGGTTCATTCTAGAATGGAAACACAGAGCAGGCAAGCTCATGGAGCACGTTGCACTCCAAGTTTCATCTTCATTCTGTGTCCTTCCGTTTCTCCAAAGTCAAGAAAAGGGAAGCCTGTCCTTGAACAACAGGCTCTGCATTGCTCACAGGTCCACCTCTACTTTGATTATGGTATTCTTAAGCAGGCAACTGTTTTAAATGGCAATATTGAACTATTAAAAATAGGCAAAATATGAAGTGCTATTTTATTGTGAGACACTAAAATAAAAGATGTGGATAACTTCTTTTTAAAGTACTGCACTAAGCTGTAATTTTATCATTAATTACAAAATCAAGGAATTATAAGAATTGCATTTTCCTGTCTTCTGACTTCCCTACGGGACTCCCATATTATTTCTGACTGTAATTACCCATTCTGCTAAAAGAAAAGAAATCATTCCAGAGGACTATGAAACATAACTGTATCTAATACTAATGAATAGGTTTCTAGTCAATTTCCTATATGTCAGATCCCATGGGACATTTTTCTTCCCATCTTTTTAAAACTACAGATATAAAATGCTTGTTCTAAAAGTCGAGGCTTCTAAAAAAACAACATTTCTAAAATCTTCTAAACAGTCTAAGTGGCTATTTAATACATGAATATTTATGGAGTATTCTGCTTGAGGCAGAAGTAGTTCTGTAATTATAGACTTCAGCTCCCAACACCTTGAAAATGTCAAATGTAATTAGATGGTAGAATATGTATTGTTTTAATTACAAACTGGAATAGGAATTTTCCTGTTCCTAATTAGAGTAATACCACCACCACCCCCATCCCCCCTCAGTTCATGTATGTCGATTAATAAGTCTTTATACTTTCTTCCTTGGTTGGCTAATGGAGAAAGATCCCTGTTTAGCTTGTAGATTAGACCTGTAAATGTAGGGTTTGACCACAGTGGTCAAACTCTGTTTGGTTTAGAGTCTGAAAGTTAGTACGACAGTCAGCAGAGCTGCTGAAAGGGTTTTATTTGGGGTTTACTTAATTAAAAGAACAAAGTTTTTCTTTGTCCTCCTGTTATTTTCTTAAGCTGGAAGTTAAGAGCCTTTATTAAGCCATAGGACTCCTCTGAACTGATGAGATAGGTAACAAATCTTCCTGCTGGCTAACAGCTACCAGACATGTATCACATATTGCAGAGAACTGAAAGAATCAAGAGATTCACATTACCCCTTGTCCTAGCCTAAAAAAGAAGAAGAGATTGCTAAAGAAGAAGAGATTGCTAAAGAAGAAGAGATTGCTAAAAAAGAAGAGATGGCTGTGAGAGGAGGTCAGAAGTGAGATGTAGCAGTTCTTCAGGTTGCCCATCCCTCTCCTGTGGGCCATGCAGTGATTGCTTCTCATGCAGTTCCAGGGTGCTCCTGATTTACTTGTGAGGATTAAGATTATCCAGGATCCACAGTGCCAGCACAATTTGTTACTGGTCATATGATATAGCCAGTGCGTGGGAGCCCCACTGGTCCTGCCCAAAACCCAGTTGCTGTGCCTTAACCACCAAACTTGCTGGAGCACCCCCGGGTAGATGGAAACGCTTCTGTTAAACTTCCCTATGATTAGTTTTCCATGGCTTTGAGTGTATGGAAAGAGGAGCCTGTAGAGCTGTAGCCCACTAAATACAGTATTGTCATTGCTACTAACTCAGTACTGAGTTTGCAAAGACTCAGGACTGGGGATTCTCAAACGTATTTTGTCCGTATTTGTCTTGACCTGCCTGGAGCTTTGTTTTGATTTGGTTTAATTGTAACAGCAGTTTTCCCAGCCACATTAGAAATCAGGCAATGCCAAATTTGTTTTACTTTCACGTATCTGTGTATGGTAGAGCTCTGCATGGATTTTGTATCTAGATCTAGTAGTAACACGTAGTTATTCTGTATAAAATGAACTATTTATGACTCCAGTGCATCACAACTCAGATCCTTTGTCAGAGCAGTATGATGATGATGGTGATTCTTCCTCACCCTAGGAAGCACTTGGGTTCATTTTTACATTTGCTAATGTGCTTTTACACCTTGCTGTTTATCTTTTGGTCTTTCTCTTCATGTTACATCCCAATTTACTCTACGTGGCATGGTTGACACGTTGGATGGTGTTCTTTGTGCTCTTTGTTACCCCTAAGCCCAGTTTTGCCAGCTGCAGTTCTGCATTTCTTTATGTGACCATTGAGTGAGTTGTTTGTAGCCTTGAGGTCTCCAGTACCAGCATATGCCCATCTCTTCTCCTACATCTGCAAGTCCTCCACATTGCACTCTCTAAGGCAGGAATGCAGGTCTGGCATGACAGCAAAGGTTCTTGCAACTGGGGCAGTGGAAGGCCAAGCCTTAGCAGGAAAATCTCACTGGAGTGGATGAATAAAGAGCACAAGTTTGTCCTTTGGGTAGCTGAGCATCTGGGGCGCTGACTTGTGTCTCCTGCCTTCCATCAAGCACAAAACCCATTCTTCTAAGGTAACATTGAACTGCTTGTCTAGGACCTTTAACTTTTCTATTCCACAGGGTCTCTGCAGAGTCCTAAATTTCTAATTCAGGGTGCTCCCTCCCCTTGGAGAATTTCCAGATCATCAGAGCTTCACTAAACCCACTTTCTCTCTGCAGGCGTCACAGCCAACTCAATGGCAGTCAGATACTGATGGGTTCTAAATGACACCATGGAGACAGCAAGGCTCAAACCAAAGAAAGGTAACAAGAACGCACACACACTCTGCAGTTCCTATCTTCCCTTGAAAGGAGATGCAGTTGGATGCATACATAATTGAGAACTCTCTGGGAATCAGTAGCTGCTGCAAATTCCCTTTCTCTAAAGCTGTACACTGGTAGTTATCCATCCAACTCCTGTATCTGCCAGTACTTAACTAAGTAAAGGGCCCATATATCTTAAAATCCACGGGCTTTGTACATACTCAAATGTCTGAACCTGTTTCTTAGGTAGCAGTTCTGTGACCTGTCTTTGCTTTGTTAAAATGCACTACAAGCCTTATCTCTTATCATGAACTCATAGGCACATCCTGTGGTGGTGGTGGTGTATTGGGCTGTGCTGGTGGCTACTGGCAGTAGCCAGTAAGCTCTTTAAACATGAGCTACAGCAGTGATTAGCCTGGGCTGTATTTCAGTCAGGCTAAGTGTGTGTGTATGGGGGAATGAAATGCCTCTCTTGTAATTATAGTGGAATATTGAAGTCCCTGCTCAGTGAGCTGGCTGGAATGACTTCTTGTCCTTGAGACTGGATGCAAATACAAAGGCTGTGGAATTGTTTTGTGGGTTAATTTTGCCTGTGTAGAAGATAGGTAGAAAAGAGAGAAGCCGTACGTATGTAGCTTTCAGAGGAAGCCAAGGCATGATTAGTCAGATGAGGAATAAGGATAGTATGACTAGCCCACAGGTCAGAAATGGTTAAGGAATGCCTGATACACTATTGGGATCTTTTGTATGCTATAGATAATTACTAGCCAGGAAATTCACAGATCCTTAGGTCTTTCTGCAGCCTTTCCACAGCACCAAGAGTTCCTGTGCATGGGAGTTGCCTCCTGGTGTTTCTCTTGTTTACTGGGAATCTTTGTAAGCAACCAAGGAAACAAACAGGATTGCCTCAAAGAGGTGTCTAATGAATGCCAGCACTTTCTCCTGGTGGGAAAAATACCAGCCAAGTGCTTGGGAGAAGGATGGTCTGTTTAATGACAGCACTGTGTTCACACTGCAAGGCTGTGGCATTGTGGAAGATGCTGTTAAAATATATCAGAAATGCCAGTCTTTGTGCCAGAGAATTCATGGGCTAAATGACAAGGCACAACAGATGGATGAGCCAAAAAAGAGAGCTGTGGTGGGCTGGAGGAGACAAGGTATTCTTATTCTTAGCCAACTACCAACAGTGATTGCAGCTTTCACCCACCATGAATCTTGTCCTGTTGTGCTGTGCTGGGAGAGTCCCTAATTCTGCCATTTTCTCTTGTTGTTTAGAATCCATGGGTCCTGCTGAGCTCCACCAGTGCTGTACCTTGACCCTCAGCGAGGCTGTTGTGCAAGGCTGGGGATATCCCCAAGCTCAAATGCATTGCACACTGGGCCGTCATGAGGACTCTTGGGGGATGCTGCTAAGCACAGGATGGCTGTAGACTCACTTGACCTAAATGTCAGGTTTGTAGATTATTTGATGTTCTAAACTTAATTCTTCACTGCACAAGGCTTATAAGAGAAGGAATTCGAGCTTTTCAGAAGTCTGAGATTGGCATCTGTAGAAAGGCTTTTTGCTTTTCTCTCTGCACTTGAGTTTCTGCTGCTTCTTTTCTGCCACATACTTTTCTGGATGCAGGTTTCACCCTGCCCAAAGCTGTAAGGAACTGATCTTTTCCCTGAAGGATTTTTACCTCACCATTGTCTAAGCTTTGTGGAAATTAGTTGTAGAGCCATGATATGGGGGTCTTTCTTCTCCTAGATTTAACACTATAGGATTTAATTTCAACTTGGATTCATTTCAAACCCCAGCTATCACTGAAACCTATTATTGTTGCCATTTGGGAAAATTGAGTTATCCTTATTTCCAGCATTGGTTTCAGAGTTTAATTCAATTGTTTGATGACTGTCAATTAGAGTCTAGCTTTAAAAATACATCAGATATCGTCATGCAGCTCCTCAAACCTCTTGATCTTTTGCCAAATGCTAATAGAAAATCTTTCACAGAATAATCCCAGCTTGGTTTGGGTTGGAAAGGACCTTAAAGCTCATCCAGTTGCAGCCCCTGCCATGGGCAGGGACACCTTGAACTAGAGCAGGTTGCTCCAAGCCCCTGTGTCCAATCTGGCCTGGGACACTGCCAGGGATGGGGCAGCCACAGCTTCTCTGGGCACCCTGTGGCAGCACCTCAGCACCCTCACAGGGAAGAACTTCTGCCTTATGTGTAAGACCGAAAATAGAGGTGATGATACATCATTGAGAAAATTCCTATTTATGTCAGAAATCTCAGTGCACGCTAACCCTGAAAGTGCTGGTTTCACAGGGAGAAACCAACAAAATGAAAGTGTTTAATTCTCAGGTAGGAACAACTTAAAACTACCTTAAAATATTTCTATAGAATTAAGTGGATGTTCATTAAAGAGGATGCAAATCCTTAGGCAAAAGTTTTGCAACACAAAAAAATACTATGAATGCATTTCTTTTCAGTGTGACTTTAAACATAATTGATGATTCCTTATATTATTATTACAGTTATATGATTACATTATGATATAATATGATATAATATTAATCAATATTTAATTAATATTGATTTAGTAAATCAATGATTACTTATAATCAATGAATACCTCCAAACAATTAGATTTAAGATATTGCATTTACTGTTGATGATGAAACTTCTTTTATGCTCCTGGTGTAGGGTTATGGCAGATCACAAGTTTTAAAGGCAACACTTCAGAAAAAGGCATTTGGTTTTGGGTCAGAGTATTCCTAAAGTTCAGCTTGAAGCTTCCTCAAAATCTCTATGGGACAAAGCTGCCCATCCCTACATATCACTGCAATTTATTGTCCTCCATGCGTACAAAAGGGTGCCAGCCTTTCTCCATGGTTACTCCCGTGCTTAGCATCCTTCCTACCAGCTGAGCTTTCAAGTGATGGGATCATCAGCAAGACACACTGTTTGTACCAACTCAGCTCCTGTGTAGCTCAGGGTTCATAATAAGCTGTTCTTTATTCATTTTGGCTGAAGACACACAGCTACTACATGCTGCTACACACAGCTACATGCAGCTACATGCTGCTATATGCCACATGCCACAACATGCATGCCTGCAGGACAGTGTCTTGGGGTAGCCATATGCCACTACATGCCACATGCTGCTACATGACGCACACAGCCACACACCACTACATGCTGCTACACACAACTACCTGCAGCTACATGCTACTACATGCTACATGGCACTACATGGTACATGCCACAAGCCACTACATGCCACATGCCGCTGCATGCATGCCTGCAGGACTGTTTCTTGGGGTAGCCACATACCACTACATGCCACATGCCACTAAACACCACATGCAACTACATGCCACACACAATTACATGCCACATACAACTACACAACATGTGCCATGCACTGCCTCATGCCACTACACACCACACACCAGTACATGCCACACGTTGCTATGCACCACACGCCACTACATCCTACATGCCACACGCTGCTGTACGCTACTACATGCTGCTACATGCAACTACACACTGCTACATGTAGCTACACACTACATGCCACATGCCACTACATACCACATGCCACTACATGCATGCCTGCAGGACTGTGTCCTGGGGTAGTCACATGCCACTACACACTACATGCCACTAAACTCCACGTGCAGCTTTTACTGCTGGGGTACTAGGTCAGGGAGCAGGGCCTTGTTTCCCCATGAACTACTCAAACTCTACAGTTACCAAGCAAGTAGCCAAAACCAGACGGAGATCTAACTGTGGCACTTTAAATCACAGGGCAGCCTTGGCACGGGCCTGACCTGACACCTCCCTTTTAGCAGAAGATGGCCCTTTTCTGGTCATCTTCTGCTAAGAGCTGACACTATGCAGGCTGTACAGCTCTTCTGTAAGCACAGAAGTGATGTGCAGCATGTAGCGTCGATGATTCCACCAATGAATTACAAAGCTGCTTGGAATGCGTAGGAGCATCCTCAGGCCTCAGACAGCCCCTTAATATTTGGGGGATGCTGGTGTCTAATGCAGTGTTCTAACCAAGTGTGACATCAGTCCTCTGTGAGTCAGCCACATGACAAGGGCAGCTCAATGAGCAGACTGCTAAGTGTGGTTCTTGTCCTTCCCCTCACACATGGTTGGCTCTTTTGAGAGAAAAAGTAGTGTATTTGAAAGTATTGTGCTGCTTGCACAGTATGGGTATAATGAAAGCTTCTGGGGTTTTCTACTGTTTTTTTTTTTTTCCCTCTAAGGCTAATATAAGCATAACAGAAAATCAGTCTAGACAGAAATGTGGCTACACTGGGTCTCCAACACACAGTGGTACAGTTTCATCCTTACACTAGACCCAAACATCCTGTTCTGAGGAAGAAATATTTAGCCTTATAGCCTACTCTCTCTGTACTGTTTTCTAATCACTGCACTCCCTTGGCTTTTACCCCGATGTCTCTCACACCTCTGCATGACTTGCAGGTGACAAAGTGCGTAATTTAAATGTGGTGGTTCATGCATGGCCGAATAGCTGGGAAAAAAATGCAGATGTGACCAAGAAGTAGCACTGAGCCACCAAGTGATGTGTACAGACACTTTACATTTCAAACCCAGCTCTGTCAGTGTATGGTACAGACAAAACCTAAAGCATCTGGTGCTGAGACACAGTGAACATTCTCCACATGCACTTATTTCAATGGAAGCTGATGACATCCTGTGTTTTGCAGCCTGCAGTCCTACAGTTATAACAGATCTTTGTGCTTTCTGCTGGTGAGGATTCCAGCTCCCTTGGGGAACAAGAAAAAGAAGTAGTCTTCCAGTACTGAAAGAAGCATTCCCAAACAATCCTACCATGGTTAACTCCTGGCTCTGCTCTGGAAAAAGAGGAAAAGAAGCAACCTGTATCTGTATGCATGCATCATAGACAAGAGTCTAGAAGACAACGTAAGGAAAATATTTGGCTATACAAAGGATGTTGTCTCATTATCCAAAATGTCTCTGATTTTAACTTCTCACTGTCTGAAATGTCTCTGATTTTAGTTGCTGGAAGTTAAGCAACCAACAGATGAAGGCTGTGCCACAGGAACACAATTTAGCTGTAGAGTAGGTGCATCAAGTTACTCAGGTTGACAACACCTTGGCCTTTTGCACTCCCACATGAATGGATGAAGCAATAGTGGCCCTGAGGTCAAAGGCAAAATTCATAGCGACTTCTGTGAAACCAGAGTTTAAACCGGGAGGTTTGGAAGTGGATGAAGACAGTCTTTTTCCTTCATCAAGAAGAAATGTATCTGTCTGTGCTGCCTCTAAACTCTGACCATTCTGCCAGGAATAGAAACTACATAAGCTGGGAAGTTTTCCAGATTCATATTAACCCACTGCCATATTTCTTCTGCAAGTGACTATAATTATGATACAACCTGAATATGCTGAAGGTCAGTTAGCAAAAAGCAAAATGTATTCCAGGAACACTCACTTTCAGTATCTCCCAGAAGTACATAGACTTTTTACTATGAAAATTAATTCCTGCTTGACCTGTGAATTTGCATTGGCAAGTTTTGTCTTTCTCAGGTATGCATATGAAGCTCAGATAACCCATTCAGGCTACAGAACCCTCAGATGCCACTAGTATGATTAGGGATAAAACAGGCCAAACTGCCTGGCAGTGCTGATTACCATGTGCTTCACGTAAACGTGATGCCCAGAGGTAAACCTCTCCATCTCGCAGGGGTGTGTGCTGATCAGAGGCTCTGCTAAGCAGAACTCTCACCACTATCTTAAAATAACCTCTAAAACATTCTTCTGAGATACAGGATACATCATCATGTTATTTTATGAATCACAAAACTGGAAAATATGTAACTGAAACTGTTAAGATTTGCTTTGTAATGGTCATTGGTTTGCCCCTCTTTAGAGAATGAGCCATCCACTTTCTTCAGAAGCACTATCTCTTCATTTCAATTCCTTTTCATTTCTATGTCTCCCAGAGCTTTAGCCTGGTTTTCCTTTTGCTGTTCCTGAGTAAATGAAGAATAGCTGTAGTGATACCACTCATCTGCAGAGGGGCATCTTGCTTTCATGCTTTAACTCTGGCATTGCTCAAATCTGCTACTTTGAATTACTCTGAATCACACTAAAACCAGAATCAGGCCCAGAGTTTCTTGTGCAGTGACCTGCATGCATTCTGTGTAACCAGGTTTCATCCAGTCCTGAAAGCTGCTGCCACCAAACACATGTGTTGGCAGGAGTCAGTCTCATTTGTAACAGGAATTCTTAAGGATATTCATAGCAGAAAATCCTCACTGTTGGAACTGTATTTGCTGTTATTTCTAAAGATAAAGTCCTTCTGAAGCAGAGAATCTCTCTTCACTTGTTCTGTACTCTTGAATTATAGTAGGTATTACAGTATACGGTATATACAGTATCGCCTTTTCACTGTATATTTAATTTGTGTGATACAAAATCATCCCTTTACTGCCACTTTGGAATTTTGACTTCCTCCTTGACCCACTATTCTTTTTCCACATCTTCCCTGTCTAGAGAGAAAAACCAGCACTTTTGGGTGATGCAATTCCTAAGCAATCTGCTCTTCCTTTGGCCTACACCTCCCATGTCTTGATGCAAAGTGGATGACAGCAAAACCCAGTTTTCTTGTTTAAAGATAAGCAACATGCTACGGATATGGTATTTTTGCTGCAATTTAGGAGGGGGAGGGACTGTCTGCTGGGAATGGGACAGGGAAAAATAAAGTAAATGAGTGGCAGAAATAAACAGGTTGGAATCCTGTTTCCCATCATCCATTCAACCACCATTCATGAAAGTAATAGCTTAAAAATTCAGAAAGCCTTAGTTAAATCAGGTAAGTTTTGTTTTTATATAGTTGGCTGTTGTTGGGTCGCATTAAGAACTTCCCTCCTGCTTACAAACAAAATCCGTATCACATAATGATGCCAGTCAGCCACGCTGGGCAACTCCTCTATCCTTTATACTTGCAACCTTCTCATTGCAACTAAACTATACTGGATTAAATCCCTCTTTGTGAGGTACAACTCAGTCTTTGGTTCTCCTTAAGCCAGGCGCAATGGAAGAATCTAAACCATCAGGTCCTTTTTCTGTTGCTGTTGAAGTGCTGTGCCTGTGCTACAAAGCTCTAGAAACGCACTCTCAGTAGTCTGAATAGAATTAGGGCACATGTGGGTAAAGGCAGGGTGGGTGGACACAAGTAACACAAGCTAAGGATTTCTTTCTAAATACCATATGATTTGTTGTCAGTCTTTCCCTCGAGTGATTTCAGTGCTCAGCTAAAATATGGGAAATGGCTTCAAATCCTCCTGCTGGGTAATGGGAGAGCTGAGAACTCACCAAAGGGATTCTTAATCAATGTTTAGGCTCTCGTGCATTGCAGTCAGTCTTTTCCCTTGATATTGCTTTTCCTTGTACTGAATACCTACAGGTTCATCAGGTCAAAGGGAGCCATAGATCTGTAGTTCAATAATTAGAACTCACTCATTAGGGCCCACACAGGCTCTAGGCTCTGCTCCTGTGACTGAATAACATAGAAGTCCTAAAAGTTGCTTAGGAGACCATTCTGTTAAGTGAATGCTCTCAGAGCAGCTGGGTGGTGAAGACATCTCCACCTCCTTTTAGATCTAGCTATAAATGACTTGCTGAAGGTCTTAAACGTTCATGCCAGAGAGGGGAACTTGCCTGCTTCATATGGCAAGACAGAGCTCAGTCAAAGTTCTCCATTGCTTGCAGAATCCCTTGCCTTATTCCTTGTAACAGCTCCAGAGAGCTTCTAGGGGAGCTACGAGTACGCAGTTAATATTACATCAGGCAACTCTTTTGAGCTCTGTACTTCATCCCATCTTGCTACAGGCCAAGGCACAGTTGTGCCCACCAAAAGGCGCAGTTCCATTGTGTCTTGCAGGATCTCTGTATTGTCCCTGAATTAGAGTTATGTGCTAGCTGAGGTCCAGCAATCTCCCTTCCCGGCTGGATTCCCAAAGCAACAAAGGGAGCACAGAGAGCAAGGAAGCTCCTGCCTTCTTCTTGGGGCTTCTCCAGGTTTAACCTCTCTCTCCTATACAAAGCTAATGTAAGCGTATGGCACAGCAAGTGTCTCCATCAAAGGGCTTTTCAGGAGGAGGCCCAGTTCCACAGATGGGATGTGCCTGATGCTTCCATCTCACCAGCCTCTGCCAAACTTTCAGGCTGGTGTGGCTTACTTTGGGTTAGCTCCTGACCACCTCCAGGTAGCTGGCGAGTGCAGGGACAGGGACGTTCTGCTGTCACCTAAATCCCTTCTCAACCCAACCCCTTCTAGCTCCTAGAGAATCTCCAAAGCCCTGCAAGTGCACGTGAAAGAAAACACTTTTTGTTTTCTATTTTACCCAATGCTTGTATGTTAATATTTCCTATGTTAAGAATTATGTGTATATTTATGCTTTTATTTAGTTACCGTTGACTTTCACCTTATTTTACCATTAAGTTCTTCACTTTATTTCCACAATCTCTCTCCGAGGTAAGTCACATGGTGCCTCAAAGAACCTTGGTCACCTCCCTGACACCCTTTGCTCAATCCATAAACCATTTTTACCTCCCTCTTACCGCTGTGCCATGAAACACATCCCCATCACACCAATTCCCTTAAGTTTAATCTGTGTATGCTCCTGATCTCCTGGAAGCACCAAAGTGACTGTGCTTTCCAGGGGGTTAGATATCTTCAAGTGACACACCAAGCAGCTAGTGCCTCTGCAACTCCACCTGCTCCCAGCTGAGCAGCCATAGCAGGGTTTGCTGTGTAAGATGTGCTGAGACCCACATTCCATTTCCAGACCAGGCATTTTTAGCTCTGTGAGAGGAAGCACGTAATCCAGGGGTAGGTAAAAGCACCACTGAAGATCACTGTGAGGACATTTCCCAAGCATTCCCTCATGGATGTGATTTTTATTCTAGCCAAGCAGCGTTCGCCTAGCAGCCAGCCCTTCTTGAACATGTCCTCCTCCTGCAGGGTGCCTCTGCACACAACATGCTTTAGTTGCCCAAATCTTCCCTTTTCCGAGCAATTCCTAGCAACAATTCCTCGTGACCAGGCTGCAAGAAGAGGTTCATTATGCCGCCCCTTTTGAGGGGCTCTGATTTCGGAATGGCAAAGCATCACGTAGGGATCTGCACCCCGCGGTGCGGCAGCGTCCCCCGCGCCCGGCTCCGCGCCCGCGCCACTCACCTCCACGAAGTAGAAGCAGGGCAGGAGCGTGACGCTGTCCTTGGTCACTTTGCCCTTGGGCCGCTCCTTGGCGGACATGCTGCCGGCGCTGCGCCGCCCGCCGCAGCCGCGCTCCGCTCCGCGCTGCTCCGCGCTGCTCCGCTCCGCCCGCAGCCCCGCGCCCGGCTCCGCACCGCCTGCGAGCGCGTCCCCGCCGCCAAGCGAGCGCGGGGCTGACGTCAGGAGGCTGCGGGCTGCGGGGTCCCGGGCGCTTTAACTCCTTCGCAGCCAGGATGCACCGGGACACAGGGATGTGCTGAGACACAGGGAAGCGCTGGGACGTGGGGATGTGCTGGGACGCAGAGTAGTGCTAGTATATAGGGAAACACTAGGGCACAGGGTTGTGCTGGGACACAGGAATGCACTGGCTGCAGTGGGCAGCTATGCAACCTGTGCCAGCGCCTCAGCACCCTCACAGGGAAGAGCTTCTGCCTTAGGTCTAACCCGAACTTCCCCTGTTTCAGTGTGAACCCATCACCCCTTGTCCTATTGCTACAGGCCCTGATGAAGAGTCCCTCTCCAGCATCCCTGTAGCCCCCTTCAGACACTGGAAGCTGCTGTGAGGTCTCCACGCAGCTTCTCTTCTCCAGGCTGAACAGCCCCAATGTTCTCAGCCTGTCTCCATACAGGAGCTGCTCCAGCCCCTGATCGTCCTCATGGTCTCCTCTGGACTTGCTCCAACAGCTCCATGTACTTCTCATCTCAAGGATGTAGCAGGTCTGCTTTGCACTAGTCTAAAGATGATAGTGATGGCAAAGTCTGGACATGGCTAGGGTGCATTTCCTACCTTCTCTCTGGGCTTTCAACTTGTTCTGTGCTGGGACTCAGCTGTAGGAAGCACTTTCTTAAATTAAGGAACCAAGATACAGCTAAGGTGCTGCTCCATCGTTTGTCCTTTTCTGTGCTGCCTGCAGTGCGGTCCTAGCTTCTGCCTTACCTGCCCAAGCCTCAGAGGGTAGCATCTGACACTATCCATGCAGCGGGTCTGTATCTCTCTTGATCTTGTGATATCCAGAGAGGGCTGCACTCATTTGGACCTTTTATCCTGAGCTAACATAATGGAGTAAGAGTATTTCTTCTCCACTGCTCAAGACTGACATTTAGGTTCCTGTATGTCTTCTTTAGAGCACATGAATATTGATGGAAATGGGAAAAATCCTTTGCTGAGTGTAATGATAAAGCTTTTGGACTGATTAGTCTATATATTGACATCTGGAAACACACAAGTCCCCTCAATGCTCTCACATTCAGCTTTTGCGACAGTTATTAGAAACTATGAGAGTGATTCAGATTTACGTAAAAGTACCTTGGGTTGCTCTAGAAGTATGAGCAGCCTTCAGATGGATTCATCATACATTTATGTCCTTACGAAATTCCTTCAGCATTGATATGACAGTGTGGAATGGCTTATGTGTAAATGAATGTATTAGGTTTGCACGGCAAGGGTTGGGAGACACAGAGGTGGCTTCTGTTAGAAGCTGACTGGAGCTTCTTCTCTTTCCCATAGAGCCAATGCCCGCTCCAAGATGGACCCACCACTGACCAAGGCCACTCCATCAGCAATGGTGGCAATGCCTTTGGGGTAGCAGGTTGAAGAAGGGGGGAAAACCGAAACAGCAACTTCAGCTGTAGAGAGGAGTGGAGAATATGTGAGAAATAGCACTGCAGACACCAAGGTCAGTGCAGGAGGAGAAAGGAGGTCCTACAGGCACCAGAGCAGAGGTTGTCCTGCAGTCCATGGAGATTAACGAAGGAGCAGATACCCACCTGCAGCCCATGGAGGACCCTATATACCACCTGGAGCTGGTAAATGTTTTTGTTAAGCTGTTGTCCCATTGGAAGTTTGTGCTGGAGCAGGTTTGCTGGTGAGAGCTGGGACCCATGCTGGAGCAGCCTGTTCCTGAAGGGCTGCCTCCCATTGAAGGGATGTACACTGAAGCAGTTTATGGAGAACTGCAGCACATGGGGAGGACTTGTGGAGAAGTCCATGGAAGACTGTCTGTCATGGGAGGGACCACACTGGAGATGGGAGGAGTGTGAGGAGTCCTCTGCCAGGGAGGAAGGAGCTGCAGAGACAGCATGAGATGAACTGATGGCAACCCCCATTCCCCATCCCCCTGTGATGCTCAGGTAGGAGGAGGTGGAGAATTTGGGAGTGAAGTTAAGCCTGGAAAGAAGGGGGTGGGGAGATGTATTAAAAGATTTGGCTTTATTTCTCATTCTCTTGCTCTGATTTGACTGGTAATAAATTAATTTCCCTGGGTTGAATGTGTTTGCCTGTGACTAATTGCTGAATGATCTCCCTGTCCCTGATTCAACCCATGAGCCTTTCCTTACATTTTCTCTCCCTTGTCCAGCTGAGGAGGAGGGTAATAGAACAGCTTTGGTGGGCATCTGGCATCAAGCCTGGTCAGCCCACCACAGTGAGTATTTCATCTGTCCTATCTTCTACAGGGAAATGTGTTGGTGGTAGAAAATTCAGGAAACACCTCCCATCCTTTTCAATCAAGAGTCTCAGGAGGCACTGTGGTGTATGATGCATGATTTATGTGTTTAGGGCCAGGCAACCTGCTCTAGTGTGAGATGATCCTGCCCATGGCGGGGGGTTGGATCTGGATGAGCTTAAGGTCCTTTCCAACCCAAACCAGTCTGTCATTCTCTATGCGTAGGACAGTCATGTACAGGGTCTGCACTCACTCTGACAGCTCATCTTTTGCCCACCTTCAAGCAATCTCTGTAACAGAAAAATGTAATGGAAAGATGTTAGCACAAAGCATAAATCCTTTTGGTTACGCTTTGCTTCAGCAAAACCCATCGAGTTCGTGGAAAAAGGTAAAGAACTTGGGGAACTGGAAGCTAAAATCCATAGATCTGGAGCACAGGCCTCTTATGACCCATCAGGAATGGGATTTTGAGAAGAGAGATTGGTTCTTCAACAGAACCAAACTGTAGCCATCAGTGGGTGCCCCTGGTGATTCCAAGTGGATTGTCAAGCTGAGCTCTTAAAACAAAGCTTTGCTCCCCCTGTAGAAGTACTATCAGAGGAGCTTCTCTAGATGAAGATCGCCCCTTCCTTTGCACTTGTCAGGCAAACAGCAGCTTCCACAGCTATTGGAAACATGGTTTGCCATCACTTTGCAGCCCAGCCCAGTGTGTTGGCAGAGCTGCACTGCATAAAACATGACTGCAGGTCCTTACCTCTTTACCCAGGTGCTCTCTTCCCCCTGCGGCAAAGTCTGCCTGTATTCCCAGGCTTTGGCAAGTGTTGAGCACAGGCAGTGACTGTGGTTTCACTGTGCCATGGGAACAGAAAGCACACTGCTTAAGCAGGGCTGTGTCACTGAATAACCACTGTGCAAAAGCAGGATGGAATCCTTTGAGGAAGAACTGGAATTGGCTGAGCTGGTGGGTCTGTGGCTGGTCAGAGAGTGGCACTGGGGTTGTAGCAAGCAGAGGCTGCTGCTGCAGCTGCAGTGGCTGTTACTGTTTAGTAGCATAAGAAAACTCCCTTTCCCCTGGTCACCACTGTTTCCTTGCACAAAGGCCATTTCTGGGAATGTACACGGAAGAGGGTTAGTTCTTTCTTATTGTATAGATGGATGGTTTGGGTTCATTTTGCCAGTTGAGCATGGAATAAATGATGTGAACTCAGCATATTGAAACTGTAATACTCTTCTGGAGAAAGAGTGGCATATGGGCACTGGGTTCTGCTGTGTGGAACTGACAGATGATTTTTGTTCCGCTTTGCTTGCCATATCAGAATGCAGAAATGTGGCTCTGTGTGGTGTGTGTGTATATATATATATATATATATATATACACACACACTTCTTTTTCCCCCAGTCCCTCAGGAAAATGGCTGGCTGGGGGAATTTGGAATTTTTCCTTTTCCATGTTTCCAGTGCAAGTTTTCCTCTTTGTCCTGTCTGTAGCTCCCATGTGAGCCGCATAGAGCACGCTTGGATAGATGGCATGTGACAGCACTGGGAGATTCCTAGAGGAACAAGCTCCAAACATACAACAAAGATCCACAGTGCAAATGGGAGGGTTCAGTTCTGCTGGGAAGCTGTAATTGCATCAAGCAATTGTTTCCTCACTATGCTTAATCTCCTGTTGCTGTAAAGCTGTGTCTTCTAATGTCTTTGGCTACTAGATATAGGTCAGTGCTTTAAAGTAGCAGATGAGTGACTGATTCCTGGCTTTTCTGCTGCCTTTTACACTGCAGTGTTTGGTCTAGAAAATGAATTTTGCATGAGTCATGCTAGGATCATTCTTCTGAATTCGTAGCTTTAAATACTACTTAAGAACACATCTACACAGTGTGTTTCACACACAAGTGCCTGTGCTTTCTGGCCTACGGCAAATTTTGGGTTGCAAGCTATGTGGCTGCATAGTGCTGGACTGTCGTTTGTATGAACTGCTTCTTCTTAAGTCAGCATCAGTCTGAATGGCTACATGGCTCTTTAATGAAGCTGCCTTGTGGCTGGCTAATGTGGAATGTGGGAAAAGGAGTCTGTTATGTATTATGCCCACTATGCTATTATTTTGATGCTGATAATGGTTACCTGGATACATCTGCCTTTAAGATCTTAGTTACAGGCATGAAACCAGCAGAATGTGGAAATCCCAGACTGTTTCTACAATACCGGTGCTCATCTGTGGCTCTTGAAAGCAGCTTTGTGGAGGTATCAGTAAGGCACAAATCCGGATTTTTTTATGTGGTTAAATGTCACAGAGGTTTTGCTTGGATCTGAACAACAGAGATTTGATTGAATCTAGGCCAGCTGCTCATCACCAGCTAATTAAGCATCAGCCTCTTGGTGCATGAGCTGAGGCAGAGGTCGAGTGACAAACTGCATCATGCAATTACCAGTAGTACCCATTTGACTCAATGGGAATACAGAATTCCCAGCAGGAATCCTGTTTGCCCTGCAGTCTGTATGAAATACTGTGTCAGAAAGGGGCTGATGCACGTATCTGACATTTTGAGCACTACTGCTGCAATAGCCTGTTGATATTAATCCATCCTTATCTAACCAGTGCATGTATTTGCTTCTGAACTTAGTTTTGCCATTTCCAAGACTGATGTCATGTTTTTTCCTTCTCATTTTTTTCCCTGAAAGTAACATGCATGAGCACAACATGGTTCCACACCTCTTAATGGAAAATGTGTGCTTCAAATCCTGTGAACAAGACAAACTTCTTAAAGCGTAGCTTTGAGAAGGGAATTTAGCAAGTGAATAGTAAAAACACAATGTGGTGACTTACTCACAGGACATGGCAGGTAAAATGTCTAAATATGTATTTTTGCAGAGTGTTCTGAGATGTTTCAAATTCACAATAGACCAAAATATGTTGGATTTGCAATATTGAAGTCCGATGTTAACTTTCCTATGAGGACATAAATTCTTCTGGAAATCTGTGATCCCAGTGCTAAGGGCACAAATGAGGTGACCTCAGGACTGAAGAAAACTTCTGTCCCCCACCGTTTTGTCCTCATTTTCTGTTAGTTACTCATTCACTGCTAGTTACTAAAACCAAGGCATAAGAACCTACCCTATGTGTACCTATGCACATAAATACATTTTTAGTACCTGGGTGATTATTCCTTGGTATAAATAAAGATACAACTGTACAGTTTGCAACATCATGAGTGAAAATAGCTAAGGATTTAACACTTGATTTTAAAAGATGATGCTTAGCAGTAGTGCCCTCATAGCAGAGGTAAGCCCATCAGGCAGGCTGCTTTGACATCCCTCATTCTCTGGACAGCTTAGAACCTGGCAGAATAGCTCAAAATGTTTCTGCAACCTCAAAACCTCAGTGAAAGATCTTCTGTGACTTGAACATGTGAAGGTGGCTCAGCAGAGGCTCTCCAGTCAGCCTTGGTATCCTATGTTTTAGTATCCAAATTATCCTATTATTTGGATAATTGTATCCAAATGGGAACAGACAAGAAAGAGGGAAGCCTTAACTCTGATTAATGGAAATTAAACTGAACATAGATGTACGCAATCAAGAGCCAAAAAAGTGACTTCATCCAACCACTTGTAAATCCGTGAAAAGCAAGGCAATCTTCCCTTGAAATACTACTTTAAAAAGCCCACAGCATTTCTCATACTAGGTTCTTAAATGAATATGCAGTTTAATGAGATAACAGGAACTGTTTAAAATCTCTTTTCCCCCCTGTGGACAGATGGATGTCACCTTACCTGGTTTTCAGCTTTACGCCTGAATTGCACTGCAACAGAGTTACTGATAGTTTTAATCTAACTCGAATTAAAAAGCACACTGTTGGATTTGGAAGAAGCAAAAGCCTTACAGGAATGTTCTTAATTCCAAATTAATTCAAACATACAGTAGTGCAGTTTCCTTCATCTTTCCCAAGAGTCCATTTATGCTGATTGAGGGATTTATTTGTTTGGGATTTAAAAGGCTTTGAAAACAGCACATTAATATAAGCACTTGTTTGGTAGGAAGTGGTTTTCTTGTGTGTTACATTACTATTATTTGCCTTCCTGCCTTGGCAGACTGCTTCCAGATACAAATTCTAGTGATAAATAGGGAACTGTGACCAATTGCAAATTATATGTCTAAAAAGAGGGAAACATGAAGGAGGTGATGCTTTTTGCTCCTGCTTACTGAATTTTCCTGTTCTTTGGATGTGGTCATCTATCTTTTTCATGGCAATAACTTGCTTTTGCTGTTTTTCCCTGCACCTAACCCATCACATGGACAATAGTAAATTTTACTGTTTTGATGGAAAATTCTGCATTTAATTGATCATAATTCAATAAGAGTATGGGAATGTGTCCTTTCATTCACACTGGGGTTAAATTCAGGTAGTCTGACCTGCTATTAGAAGATCCTAATGGTTATGAATGTCACTAGAGTAGAAGTAGGGCAAGTAATCAGCAAACCTTTCTTATTTATGTACCTGCCACGTGATGAATATGCAGATGAACTCTGTCACTCTCTTGAATACCAGATGGAAATTGTTTATGACTCTGAGATACGATTGGCTGGTTTAGTTATGGTGCAAAAGAAGATGAAACCAAATGACTGCATCCATCGTCTTAATTGACAGTGTTAAAATGCTACATTTTTAATCACTTTGATGTCAAGATTACAATCACTCTTAAGAGGATAGAAATTATTAACACCTTCCTAAGGGTTAAAGTGTATCCATTAATCTGTTAATGGATTGGTAGCTGAATCAGGGATTATTGCTTTGTCTTGGGATAGAGATGTAAGGTTTGGAGATAGCAGGAAGGATGTGATGCTCCAGAAGGAGGTATCACTGCCCATAATACAGGTTACACATTTTTGTATGTTCTCCTTTTACTTTATGCTCTCCAGATGTGTATCTCTTGTGTCTCTTCCATATAATTTTCCTTGCCATTTCATCGTCTCAGTTCTAGAGCTCCATTTTCTACACACTTTATCTTTCTTCTGTCTTCATGCCTTTGCTCCCTCCTACATAGTTTCTTACTTTTCTTGCCTCCTCCCCCATCCTCCGTTCCTTCTCCTTTTCTCTCATCCAGCTCTTTCAGTTTTCCACTTTAATCTTCTCACCCTCTTTCATTTGCTTTCCCCATGACTATTTCCAGACTCCCTGCTTCCCTCTCCACAGGGCTCCACTTTGCTTTTGCCTGTCCTGCTGTCTCTTGTGTACTGCCAGCCAGCCAGCCTTGCTTAGGGCAAGAGTTCATTGTGTCAGTAAGCAGAAACCAGGAGACTAAGCCTGAAGAGCAATACAACACCCTTCTCTTGTGTGTGTGCCCTGAGCTCACCATACCCCTCTTGACATTACCTGTACCAAGGTCATTGTGACACCATCCCATTTGCACAGGCAGAAGTGACGCTGAGGAGCTGTCCAAGGTATGTCTGGTGGTCCCATCTGTCCTGTTCCATTCCATCCTGTCCTTCTACTTTTTCCTGCTTTAATTTTGGCACTGAGCTTCTCAGCAGCATGCCTGCAGACATAGCCAGGAAGACTCTTATCCTAGTAACTCCACTGCAGTCTATGGGGAGGTATCTGTTGATCCCAAATGGCAGTCTCAAGGTGCTGGAGTCAGTAGGATGTTATGTGCAGGCAGCTCAGACCCTGCTTTAGCTGAAGATGAGGAACAGAGTGGAAAGCAGTATCTCTTGTTGCAAAGTTTGGCAGAAAGAGCATGTTTTTGCATGGAGATGGAATTACAGATTGCCAGTGTCCTGCATCCCTAAACACTTGCCTAGATAGAGTCCTCTGCATATGCAGATATGTTTTCTTCTATATCCAATTCATATAATTTGATTGTTTTCAAATGTTTGGGAAAATGCATAAAAAAATGAGCTTCTGTGAATTGCTGTCAGTGTCATGAACTGACACCTAAGCACAGTCTGCTCACCTTTTGTTTAGAATGTATGTAATGGATATCTGGTGTATCAAAGATGTGGTGAGAGACATTGACAGGTACAAAGGATCAACCTTTACCTCTCTCTGCTCCAAGCAATACCTTGTTTTCATGGACATTCTCAACTAAGTCACCATATTCCTTGCCTGGAATATTTTCAGCATCTGTTTCAAGGAGCAGTGTGTCTACACAGAGGGTTAGAGAGAGTTTGTCTGTGGTCTAGTTTGCTTAATGTGTATATCTGACACTTCTTTGTGTGAAGTGAGCTAGTTTCCCCAGTGACTCAGTTTCCCCACTTATGCTGCTCTTTCCAAGAGTTATTGGAGAGGGACTATTCCTGAAACCCAGAAAAATGGGCTTGTAACATCCCCCTCCAAAAAGCAGGAGGGTGCCACTTGGACAGTGCATGAAACTGGTGGTGTTTCTTTCATTAACTTTGTTCCATGCTCTTGTTGGATCTTTCATGAGCTCTCTATGCAGAAGTTACATTTTGTACCATGAGGACAACATCCCTTTCAGCCTTAGGTGATACGGGGGTTCTGTAAACCATAGTTGAACCGAATGCTGTGAGATCATTACAAGAAAGTTCCTTGTTGCTGTAACTGAGGATACCCAGGTGCAATTTCTAACAATGCTGATGGGAATCGGAATTTTTCAGGAACAGCTTAAGATGTGCCATGGGTTAGGGGTGGCCTTGGCAGTGCTGGGGAATGGCTGGACTTAAAGGTCTTTTCCAACCTGATTGATTCTATGATTCTATGTTGGAGACCTAGAATGAATACTTAAAATCTCTGCCTCTGTGCATTCTGATTATAGCCAGAGTCCTCTTCCCAGGGGAGCTACGGGAATCCTCTGCTATCCCTAGAAGTTTTGGAATCAGGTGTGATAATAGGACGTTCACCCTCTACTCTGTCTAACCTCTTCCAATCACGCTGTCAAAAAATAGTTATACAAGAGTTGTTAGCTACTGCTGCGTCTGCAGAGAAAATATCCCTATAATATACAAGGTTCCTCTGGGAGACAGTGAACCTGAGGTGATGCCTTTAAATGGGTGTTTTCCATGGCTGGTGTCTTCGGTTTTTTAATACAGTGACTCTTTTTTAATGACACAAAGGGATTAATGTAGAAATGTCACAGAAAGCCAGAAATCTGGGTTATTATTAGTACTGTGCTATGAATTCCAGCACAGGTTTTCCTTTTAAATATAACACAGAAGATTCCTATATAAATGTAATGATTTGTCATCTGTTGCTGTACTTGAATTCTGAAACACTTTTTTCCTCAGTCTTTTCTGGGGGTCCAAGGAATGTTTTAATATGTAAAATGGCAAAGAAAAAAAACCTGAAGGTTGGCAAAACATTGCTGAGATCTTCCAGTTTGTTCCCATGCTGGAAATGTGGTGAAACAGTAGTGTGAGGTGTGCAGTGATCAAATGTCATGGCAATTGGCTCTGAGAAAGATCAGCTTTTTGTGGTTTGGAGAATTACTGAATAGCAGAGAGATGGAAGCTGATTCTTGTGCAGTTTTATAACAAAATATTATAATCACCCATGTCCTGGGTTTCATCCCCAGCAGCGTGAGCAGCAGGTCAAAAGAGGTGATCCTGCTCCTCTGCTCTGCTCTGGTCAGACCCCACCTGGAGCACTGTGTGCAGTGCTGGTGTCCCCAGCTTAAGGACATGGAGCTGTTGGAGCAAGTCCAGAGGAGGCCACAAGGATGAGCAGGGGAAGCTGTGGCTGCCCCATCCCTGGCAGTGTTCAAGGCCAGGTTGGACACAGGGGCTTGGAGCAACCTGCTCTAGTGTGAGGTGTCCCTGCCCACGGCAGGGGGTTGGAACTGGATGAGCTTGAGGTCCTTTCCAACCCAAACCAGTCTGGGATTCTGTCATTTCTAAAAAGTGTGTCTAGAAACATACCTCTGGCATGTGCAGGAGGGCAAAAAAGAAGAATGTGTATTTGAAAAGGAGTTTTCCACCTTACGTGTAACACTCCTCAGTGGGTTTTTACTTCAGCAGTTGGGTGGACTTCAGGAATAGGATGGAGGAGCACCCATTGGTGCCAGTTACATAGATGTTCCGGTCAGCCCTGTTGCCACAAGTTCTGTAGTGAACAGGCTACTTCACAGAAAAGGAAAAGGGAAAGCATTTGTCTGAGTAATTTGCTGCTAGATAATCTCATCTCAGCAAGAACAATTGCAGTAAGATACAGAGCAGAGAGGTGCACTTTATGCCTCATTTAATTCGTCAGTCATCATTAATTTTGCATTCAATGCAAAAGCTTAAAGTGTTGATAGGTGTTCCTCACCCCTGCCCTTTCCCACCTCATTCAAGTAACCTACTCAACCTCCTGGAAGTGGAACATTCCTCTAAGTGCCACTTTGCCCTGAACTGGATTTTGCAGTAATCAGCATAGCTGGACAATAGCTTTCCCTTCAGGAGTCTCCCTGTAAACACTGCTGAAAGCTAGCAGCAGTATTTTGTCCTCACTTGCAGCCTGAGTGCTTTACCTTGGATGATGGGAGAATCATGCAGAGTCTTTTCCTCCAAAGAATCCCCACGTGCAATTAAACTGAGGCAGATTAGAATTAGTTACTCACTTATGCCTGATAAAATCAATGCCTTCAGGTGACATTGAGCTGACCCCTGTGCTGTGCCCCTTGCCTTCTGCTTGTCTATGGGAGAGTCAGCGATGAGCATTAGGCCCAAGCAGCTTGCTCTGTACAAGTGACCTGCTCAGCCATGCCCTCTGCTAAGTCTGGCTTGGCTTGGCTTATCAATTGGGTTACAGTTTCATTGAATCATAGACTGGTTGGAAAGGACCTTAAGATCATCCAGTTCCAATCCCTGCTGTGGGCAGTGACACCTCACACTAGAGCAGTTGCCCAAGGCTCTTTCCGACCTGGCCTTGAATACTGCCAGGGATGGAGAATTCACAACTTCCTTGGGCAAATTTACATGGCTAAATGGCTCCAGGAAGGCAAAAATGAAGCTTGTCCATGTTCTGGCCTTGCTCCTTTGACCAGTTGCATTAAGTTGTATTTAATGAGGTGGTGGAGGTTTCACTGAGATAACCCTACCCCCAGACTTTACAGGCCGTTATATTGTGTTTAGGACCTGGGGGACACTAATGGTATTTAGCAAAACAGCCCCAATCTCTTTGAGAATGTGTTGTTTAGCAAATGATTGTGCTGATCCAAACCAGCCAACCAAGCAAAAAGATGTTGGCTTGCTTCATGCTTTCTTAGGAGTTAAATAGAAGTAAAGGCAATAGTTTTGTGGCTGTGGTCAATAGAAGTTACTGAGTCCTGGTATCATAGAATCAGCTAGGTTGGAAAAGACCCGTAAGGTCATCAAGTTCAGCCTTTAATATTTCAATAGAGATGATATCCACTGTGTGAAAACCTGACTATTTTAACATAATCCTTTTTCAGATTAATACTGCACTTAAGAGGGAAAAATTTGGGCCCAACTGAAGTTCATAACTTGAAACAAACTGTAATTTTAGGTGTTTCTTGAGGACCTGCACTCCTTTGTCTCTCTAAGGAGATGGCTTTGTGGGATGAAGCTGTGTTCCTTTCTTTTAAGGAGGAAGACTATTAAATGATGCCTCCATAAAGCTCACGTTGATCTGTTGTACACACAGGGCAGTTCTGTCCAGGCTTGCCAACACTTTTTAAGCTAGCTTTTGAGCAGTCTTTCTGAAGCCTTAATTCATCTCTCACATCTTCAAACCTTGCTGTACCAATGTTGCTATTTCCTGCTGTGCTGCTATGGCTTCCATGCAGCTGCATTCTGAACCAAGGAATAGCCTGATTCTGGCTTCATTTTTATTGCAAGCCAGTGAAACTAGCATATGGCTGAGGTCAGTGGATCTAATGAAGCTTTCAGACTATCTGCCTGGTAGATACTACTGAGAACATAACCACCTTGTGTGCAAAACCTGTCAGAAGCAAATATTACTTCCTGGTGTTTCAGAGGGGTGCTTTTTGTTTTCAGGAGGATTTGGGAGCATACCTTAGTGCTTTGGGTTTATGTCTCTCCAAACTTACACGTTACAGAAGGAAAAGGTTATCAATAAAGCAAATTTGTAGAGCTCCACTGAGCAAAAGGCCTTGACTTAGTATATTTGTAATGCAGAAGGTCCATTTAGGATGCTTTGCAGGAATAAAATACACGTTCCCTTTCGATGTGGATTTGGGGCATTTATTTACTGTATATTTTAAGTCACGTTGTCTCATTAATTTTCAAATTGGAAGTAAGCCGAGAGTAGTTCTCTGAATGTCCTGTGTGCTTGTCCCAAACTTGAGAACTGGGAAGACCTGGAGTTGGCCTGAAGATGCAGTGCCAAAGGGAATATGTGCTTTGAAACACATACAGTTGTCTTCACCTTCCTCTCTGAGGGTTTTCCCCCTCCTGCTTGGAAAAGCAAGGCTATTTTGGCACATAGATCATTGCAGTTATCAGGGATATGTGTTGTGGTGAAAATACATGGAAGATGCTTGGAGAAAAACTGCTTTTTGTCACTTATACGAAGTCTATCAATTCTGGAAGAAAAATTGTCATTATGGAGTGTCCTGTGGTCAACTGATCGTTTTTATTCTGTTGGCAGCTCACAAGTGCAGTGGTCTGTGTTTAATGGAAATAGCTGTGTAAGGAGAAAAGAACTCATGGTAAAGGTATATTTAATGTCTTGCACAGCATTAGAGAGGGGTGATTTTGCTACCTCTCCAGTGAGCTGGGTAGTGTATTAGCTGCATTCTCATGGTGACTATTATTCTTTGTATGACAATACTCTCGCTTGGTGCTGTATTGTTCCATGTCATGTGGAGGCCACAGACAACTAAGCCAGGTATCTGGGCACAGATTAGTTCTGCCCAAGTGTAGGCTCTCAGTCCCCAGGTTTTCCATGGAGTACAATTGGATGAATCCAGGCCTTGGTATGTATTTTATCCCTCTGCTATGCCAGGGAAAAGACATCTCTTTGAGTACCAGGATTAATTAGAAAAGAAGAATGCTTCTCACACATAGAGCATTAAACTAAGACCCACTGTGAGTTGCACGCTTTAGAATGGAGCTTCAATGAACGTAACACCAAGTCATGTTTGTGGTGGAAACATGAAATCACAACCTCATATTTCATGGAGTGGAGCACTCCTTGTCACAGAGCTCATGTTTGTATCAAGGTCTATCTGTGCTCCAGTTGCTAAAGCACACCAGGCATGGCTGAACTCATGGTGGTCTTTGCTGTATCATGTAGCTGGTAAATCTGGCTCCATGCACAGACTTTCTTCTTCCTTTTTCTAAAATGGAGTCTTTTAGACCCCATAGACTTCACTGGGATAAAAGAGGTGCTAAACCTGTAGAGGTTGAGCTTCCTGGTTCTTGGTAAGGACTGTCTTAACTGCACTCTAACATTAAGCTACCAGTTACTAAATCTCTGCATTCGATGACGCAGGGTTTCAGTGCAGAGCTACATTTGTTCTGAAAGAGCTAATAAACTGTTAAATTTCTTTCTCAGTAATAGAGTCATGAAAACGACTATCATAGCGCTGAGAGTGTTTTATTATTTAATAGGGAGAAGAAAACTTTAACTCCCATTAGCACAGAAACCAAGCAAACCGGAGAGGAGAAACTGCACTTCTCCTTAGCTCTAAAATGCACATTTTCTATTTCAAATTGCTGGGGGTGTAATTAAAGTAGATACATAGTTTTATTGAGCTTATGTACTCTTTTTTTTTTTTTTTTTTTTACAGTGATAAGGTTCTTTAGCAGATGACAGTCTTAAGTCCTGAATGTACTACCTTGTAAAAGCTGTTATGACTATATTCATTCCAGCTCCCCTTTGTGCATACACTTCTCCTGGCCTACTCCTGATCTCCCTTGCTGCTTAATAAAAACAAGTCAGAGAAGGATAGGGATGTGTATTTTAAGAACGGTGTTTTTCAAATCTTCCCTGTCTTAAATAGGTGTATTGAAATTAGGGGAATTTTTAGGCAAAAGAGTGAGGATTCCCTGTTTATACTAGATTAGAGGTGTGGAAGACATGCAGTGTTCCCTTAAGGAGGCTCTTTACTGTGAGGGTGGTGAGGCCCTGGTGTAGGTTGCTCAGAGAAGTGGTAAATGCTCCATCTCTGGCAGTGGGATGTCTAGTATATGGTGTCCCTTCCCATGGCAGGGGTTGGAACTGGATGAGCTCCAAGGTCCCTTCCAACCCAGATCAGTCTGGGATTCTATGAACTTCACTTCTATCCTAATGCTGCATTTTCTCCTTTCTGGATGTTTGTTTTGTTTTTTTTTTTCCTGAGCTTTCAAATTCGTCAGGAAAATAAATGTACAATCATCATCTACCTATAGTCAAAAAGAAAAGGGATGGTAACAATCCCAGGCTTTGCGTGGGTACGTACATGGATGGCTGTCCTGAGAAACCCTCATATTTCTGCCTTGTTCCATATTGCAGTTTGCCAGCAGTTGCAGTTGTGAGATCAGGGCATCTTCTGTTGGCATGTTAGTGCTTTCCAGCACAACCAGTAGAGTGGTCTCTCATATTACATACAGCATTAGGACAGTTCTCTTTCTGTTTGGATGTTTCTACCGAGTGAACAGATATTTGCGCACTGAACATCATGAGAAGCAAAATCTCGGGTCTTTGGCCAACATCTCTACCAAAGAAAACCTTCAGCTCCAGGGTACCTGTCATAAATGGAGAGTTTGTGATTTCAGCCTTGCTAGAATGTTTGTTCAGTGAGGGAGGGTTGTTTGCTTACAATAAACACTGAGGAATAAAAACCTTCCTGATAATAGAAGAGATTCCCATATACAAAATTCTCTACATTTGGAGAAAGCTGAAAAAATTTATTTATCAGTCAACAAGATTTTAGAGAAATGGCATAAAGATCTTAAAGACCTGAAAAGCAATAGGAGTGTTGCTGTCCTGTAGTAACTACTACAGAACCGGGCAACATGTGTTGGTGTATGTTAAGGATGTACAAATGTCCTCTAGTCTACCATTCAAGACCACAATAATCAGTGGATGTAGGCTGTACCGCTGGGTCAATACACAGTGCTAAGCACAAAGAAACCTTGCTTTAGTTTTTTGATCATCCACATATGACTAATAAAACGGAAGTGATAATTGTATGACTTCTAGACAACATTTGAGAAAGCACTACATAAAGGGTGGGTTACAGACTCTGGATCTTCTTGCAAAGGTGGTTTAATTTAGAATAAGAACTGATCTACTGGCATACTTTAAAAGAGCTCTTCTGTGCTGAGAGTAGTTGTTGGTGCTGTTGGTAGTTGACTTCTCCAGTGTTTTCTCTATGGCCTAGAAAGCACTCAGTAAAGGAAAAGGTGGGAGCAGAAACTGACATGTGGTCTGAGACCATATCAAGAGTAATGCATCCTGCTCTGGAGTCCTCTGTACAGGAAAGACCCAGACCTGCTGGAGAGAGTCCAGAGAAAGGCCACAACATGATTAGGGGGCTGGAGCACCTCTGCTGTGAGGAAAGGCTGAGAGGGTTGGGGTTGTTCAGCCTGGAGAAGGCTCTGGGGAGACCTTATTGCAGCCTTTCAGCTCTTAAAAGGGGCCTGAAGAAAGATGTGGAGAGTCTTTTGAGCAGGGCCCATCAGGGGTGATGGGTTTAAACAGACAGAGGGAGATTCAGGCTGGGTGGGAAGAAGCTCTTTACAGTGAGGGTGCTGAAACACTGGCACAGGTTGCCCAGAGAGGTGATGGATGCCCCATCCCTGGAGACATTCCAGGCCAAGTTGGATGTGGTTCTGGCCAAAGGACCTCTGAAGGTTCCTTCCAACCCAAACTGTTCTGTGGCACCCAGGTGTGTTTTTAAGGGTATCTTTAATGAGAGAGAACAAGTATTTTGCTCTGATGATTCCAGCAGAACGAGTTATGGTATGTCACTAATACAGAGTGCATGGGCACACAAACCTAGGCATGGTGCCTGCTCTGCTGTCTGCTTTTTAATGTGTGCTGGATGTTTCACAGAAACTAAAAGGATGTGAGACATATTATTTCAGTCTCTGCAGCTCCTCAGTATAGAAACACCATTGATTTTTCTCTTCTGCGAGGAATAACAATGATCTCCAGATAATGGAATAAGCAGAAAACAGGAAACCTATTTCTTCTCCTTTTAATCCAACAAATAACTGTTAATTACAAGACAGAGGTTTAAATTCCCTGTGATTGGACAAACTGCAGTTTCCTTCTTGTGTGTGGGTGCCTGCAGTGAACTGTGCATGCAGGGCTGGAGCCCTCTGCTGAGCACTGCTGATGATGGTAAGGACATTGGTCTCCTCCCTGCACTTACCTGCGCGATTGTTGTCATCTCAGGCTCTGCTCCTTTTCTTTTCAGTTCTTTTCATGGTGCCAGAATGTGTCATTAGTATTTTTACCCAGGTTCTCATCTGTGGGATCCATGAGGAAGATCCATTTCTAGTCCTGCTATCCCAACAGCAAACCAGGAATTCTGTATAGGAGATAGAAATGTGTTGTTTTCTGAGCGTAATTGGTCTGTAAAAGTCAATCAGCAGTGATTTGCTTTGCTGCTTCTTAACTGTGAGGGGCTGCCAGTCATGTGTACATAATCCTGATTCAGCTGGCAATCCCTGCTGGGATTTTCCACTTCATCAACACAGTGCAGTGTGAAATTCAGCAGTGAATATGCATCAAAATTGCTTCAGAAACCCCCCAAAACATTTGGGCTTTTCTTTCATTCAGTGAGTCCATGTAATCTAGAAGCAATCAGAAGCTATTGGAGCTTTACATTTTTACCCTGTTATTTCTCTTACTCCTGGCAGCAGCTGTAAGGAGGCAGAAAACTCCTGTTACTTTGCACCTGATTCTATTGATGTTGATTTAACAGGCAGAAAGAATAGAAAAGGTTGCTAAGAAGGCCAGTTATACTTTTTTAGTTACATAAAATTATCTGTTCTCTGGAAGAAATGAAGCAAAGAGACTGAAATAAGCAGTGGAATGCTCTGTAATGCATTGGGGAACAGAATATGTTAGAACTCACATAGATGAAATGCTGATTAGTATTTAGGAATACTAATTACAGTTAAAGACTGCTCTACTGAGCACAGGCTAAAAAGTAACCTTTGTGTCTTCACAATCCATTAGAGTGTAGAACACAAACCAGACTACCTGCAGTCTGGTACATGTGTATTTGTGTGGCTAACATCTGTATGTGCTGAGTGGTGGATTGGCATGTGAATCAGGAGAACAAGCATCTCACAGCTGTAACAGAGCTGGGTACAACACCCCTGGAAAAGTGGAATCTGATTTCTAGGGGTGTTCATCTAACAGGATGAATCTGTGCAGAGCTTTCAGGATGTGAACAGGGAGGGTTTTGCTGATGTCAAGGGCTTACTGAGTGGGGAATAAAGTACTGGAAGGCAATAGCTGGGATATAAAAATAAACTGCTCTGTATTTCCCTGTTTTTTCAGGTTGGTTTGTCTTCTAATATACAATTCCCATCTCACAAATTACTTGTGGATGTTGACGGAAGGTATTTTCTGCACTAGAGCTGTGCAGCTCAACCTATGAGAGATATGATGCTTTTCTGTACTGAACTTTACATATGTTATCTGGGGTGTGCTCTGCATGCGCTGCAGCACCAAGAATGTTGAAGCTTTGGGGCACAAAATGATCAGCTACTCAGGGAAGAAATGCATCCTTCTGTCAGTTCATTCCTGGAGTTTAATGTTTTGGGGAGTAGTAGTGGTTGTTCAGGAAAGACATAAAGCTAGATGGATCTTTGCTCTTTTCCTCTATGGTGCTTCTAAGGTTCCTGAATTGCTATGGAAAACTAAAATAGAAAGAAATGTTGCAAATGTCCACACAAAACTTGCTTCCTTCACACGCAGTGTTCCACAGAAGCAGTTGTCTGCATCACCCAAGTGGTAGGATTTGGTGCAGAACGTGAATGTTTTACTGAAAATGGAAAATATTAAATAGGTACTTGGCAATATCAGAACTGATCAAGCAGATTTCATTCACCAGCCACCAGAAACCCCCTTGCACAGAAGCTTTTCCTCTGAGAATAGAAAAGAGACAGCAATTCCATTAAATGCAGTGACCAGTTCATGTTAAATAGAAGGCAGAAGTTCTTTGCTTTGAGGGTGGTAAGGCGCTTGATTTCAATGAATCAAGCGCAAATTCCTGGTCATCTTCCAGGAATTATAACCTTCAGTTTCCCATTATTTTTCTACTACCTATTTACTCTGAGGTTTCCTCTGTGTACATGAGAAACATTGTGTACATTGGGGCCTATAATGATGCTGGGGAGGGACTCTTCATTAGGGACTGTAGTGATAGGACAAGGGGTAACGGGTTCAAACTGAACCAGGGGAAGTTTAAATTGGATATAAGGAAAAAGTTCTTTACTGTAAGGGTGGTGAGGCACTGGAATGGGTTGCCCAGCCAAGTTGTGAATGCTTCATCTCTGGCAGTGTTCAAGGCCAGGTTGGACAGAGCCTTGGGTGATACGGTTTAGTGTGAGGTGTCCCTGCCCATGGTAGGGGGGTTGGAACTTGATGACCTTAAGGTCCTTTCCAGCCCAAGCCATTCTATGATTCTGAATACTTAGGAAAAACTTGTTATTCTTGGAAATAATCAAATACAAAGTAAGGTACCTTTGGATACTTTGAAGAGGGGAATTGTACAGAGAAAAATTGAGCAACTTCTTGGTATGCTTATGGGGAGTGACCAGCAGTGTAAGGTCATCAGAGATCTACTTGACCTGGTGGACCAGTGATGTCAGCACTACTTATTCCTGTGTGAGTAGATTCTCATTTCCTTTCCTCTTTTTTAGCCCTAGGAGTTGTTTCAAATAAGATGTTAATGAGCTTAATGGACTGTAGTTTGTTGTGGTGGTACTCATATACATGTTTGTATAGGTGCTCCTGAAATTGAGTACTGTGATTGAGCAGCCCAGCTCTCTGTCTAGTCCACCAGTGATATTGCCCAGTAAAATGAGACATAGGCAAATTCACAGTACAAAGGAGGTTGAGTGCTCATAAATTCATATCACGCTTGGAAGTGAAGGCAGGCTTTGTGCCAGGCTTCTGCAGGCACAAAGTAATGACTTAATTGATTCTGATGTCCTCTTCTCCGCTTTAGAATTTTTCTTAAACTTATACCTACACTGTTCCTAAAAATTCATCTGGGATTTGCTGGATCTCAAAGATCCTCTTGTGTGTTTACTTATTTTTATGTGCTATCCATTTAGCTGGTGATTCTGTAGTGGTGATATTTTAAACCTGACATCATTTGTCTTGGGCAACATGGTCTAGTGTGAGGCATCCCTGCCCATGGCGGGGATTGGAACTGGATGAGCTTAAGGTGCTTTCCAACCCAAACCAACCTGGGATTCTGTGATTTACAGGATAGTTGTCTTGTGTTTTAAATTGTATGACAGAAAATGTAATGATTTTGTTATACTTTTATGATGTTTAAAAAGGCATTCAAAGGGAGACAGTGGCATGGTTTACATTGCTTCGAGTCCCAGAAATATCCTGGGCAAACTGATAATGGCTTCTACCCGCATGGTTTTTATCTGTTTCCCGTTTCCTCCTATATTGTCACTGCCAGAGAGTCTTGAATGCCTCTCAGAAGCCTAGTGGGCTATGTAATTATTTTCTTTAGAACCCATGACACCAGTTCATTCTGCCTTATTCTTTCCTTCAGATGCAAATATAAAGTAGGCATTGTAGATGGGAAGCAGAGAGACTACACATGCTCATGCAGCTCTAGATTTATCCTGGAGCTGGCAGTCCTCTTGGAGCGGGAGGTTATGGATGAGCCTTCCTGTGGTAGTTCTTCCATAGCCTTCAACTTGACTGGAGTGATCTGTAGATGGTAGAAAAAAGCCCGTTGTGTTCCTGTCCTTATCCCCAAACTTACACAGACCTTTAGATGTTGATGATGAAAGCTGAGACCCAGAAGTTGATGCTGCGCTTTTGGGGACATGGTAGGAAGCTTAGAAACTTTGCACTGAGGAAGAGTCTGATGTACTAGTGTCAGTCCATGTTAGATATAGACAACACCAAGTTAGAGCTCTCTAAAGACTGAGGGCTTCATTGCCTAAAAGCCGTCTGTAGAAATCTGAAAGGATGAAAGTATCCACCCTCTGTGAACAGACAGAAGCAGATATACTGCTAGGGCAAGAAAATCTGGCAGGATTCCTTCTGTTGTCTTGCAAACACACTTTAGAATTTGCTGGATAGATAAATAACAAGCAGATGTTGAGAGCACCTGAAGTTAGCACTTCACGAACTAGTGAGTCTGGGTGCCATCAGTGTCAACAGCTCCAAAGGGTATTTTTTAGAAAGGTATAAATGCCATCTTAAGAAATGGTATCATCAGATGTTGGAAGTTATACACGGAAGAATCAAGTGATAGGCCCAAAGGAAAGGCACAAACCTCTTTAGAAAATAGCAGGATGCTGAGATTTGTTTTTACTGCACATTAAGGCCAAAAGTCCCATTCATTTCAGCAGAGAAAGGAAGGGTCATTAGTCTTCTTTCTATCCTTTTTTTTTTTTTTTTTTTTTTTGAGCATGGAAATAACTGAGAACACCAAAAATAAATCTTTATCAAGAAGCAATAAATGCTCTTCCAGAATCTTTCAAATAGCACAATTCAAGCGATCCTTCAAATGTCAGTGTCAAATCTCAGTGTCAGGTAGTCACTGCCTGTTCTATTATTACTACTGCTGCCTTTGACAAAAGTCTATTCACAATAGGTGCCTTTTTAAAGATATGCAACAAGATGTTAATGTGTCTTTCCATCTATGTCGTGTACTGGTTTTATTGCAGTACCATCTAGGCCTCTGGAACAGACACTGTATTAATAATAAAGAAAAACATGAAAGAAAACCCGTGACTGGCTGAGACAGCAGGATGCATTTGCCCCCTTTTCTACTATGTTGTGCTTGCCACTTGTGCATTTCTGTGAGGGAAGTTAGCCAGAAGCCCAGCAGAACTAGGAGTCATAGCTGTAGCTAAGCTGAAGGCGGATCATGGCTATATCCATAGTCCAAAACTTTTCAAAGTTCGATTTTCAATACAGCATGTGCTAAATAAAGAGCTGTGACTGTGCAGAGGTCATTTTCGCCTGCATTCCTCTTTGCCCAAATGGGTGTTCTTCCAGGGTATGTCCCTCGCTACAAGAGAGACGTTGAGGTGCTGGAGCGGGGCCAGAGAAGGGCAACGAGCTGGTGCAGGGCCTGGAGCACAAGTGTGATGGGGAACAGCTGAGGGACCTCCTTTCTTAATAGGAAAAGGAAGTAATCCAGCTGAAATAAGTTACCATTGTTTTTTGCCATAGTGCATGAACTTTGGTTTTCAGTCACTTCTATGAATGATGCATATATTCCAGGATGTTCCTTTAGACTGCACTGTTGCTTCACACAGTAAAGTCCTGGAAGTAGCCACGGATAAGACTAACTTCCATGCACTTTCCAACTCTCAAGTCATCTTCTGTCCAAGAGTGTGGAGTTATTACCATATCAAACTAAGCCCTCTGGCTTTGTCTGCAAAAAGGGTAGGGAGTGAAGGCTCGTTGTGTGATCACTGTGTCCCACTCCGTACTCCATAAGATAAAGAAGTCAGACAATCAGTAACAGGGATGTAAATGTTCTTATTCCCTCTTGTTACACTACAAGGGTGTGTTTCAATATCAAACTTGAAGCACAGACACAGTGAGTTAGACCAGAGGGCTGTCAAGCCTGACTCCTGCTTCTGACTGTGCCCATTAAAAGATGCTTAAGGAAGAAGCAGAAGTAGTAGAGAGTATATCTTAATGATCCTTCCCTGGAAAGACATCCCAGATTTAATGCTTTATAACCTGAAGGTTCAGCTGGATCATCATGTTTAAAAGCTGATCACATCCTCGGTGAATGCATCTGAGCAGGTAACCCTGTATTTTCTGGTAAGTGCTTTGAGATAAGAGCACTTACATGGACATTTACTGCAACTGATCTCACAACAAAGATCCAAAGAGGCAGTTGAGGTGATCACACACTTCTGACACTACTCAGCAGAACTGCATTTACACACTGGTTTTGGCCTACCTAGGTTCTGCTTCACCCACAGTAGCCCTTCTTACTTCTTTAGAGTCTGTCCCACCTTTACTGTAAAATGACATCTCGCTATATTTAGGTTTGTATCCCTCTCCTGGCCACCAAGTTCTTTGTGATGCTGGTGTACTTGTCGTAACTGCTAACTCAACGTGCTTTCCCCCTAGAGGTTTTTCTCATTTATGCACATAGATTTCAGGTTATAAATTACCTGTTTTGGGGGCTTTTTAAGCTACTTTCTGTACCTGTGTCACCAACTCAGCTGATGTTTTCTTTAATATTATCCTTTGTATTTCTTTACTGTCCCTTCCTTAGAAAGTCCTTCCTCCTGAAAAGTCCTCTATTGAGTGATGTCATGATCTTTTGTTTAATGCAATACATTGTTCTCATGATCCAGTCCCTGCTTATTTTCATTGCCTCTTCCTGTCTTACGGAGCTCATTGCTCTTCTTTGCCCCTCACTGTGTCTGCCAATTTCTTCTTGCTTCAGTGGGCTGTCTTCGCTCTTACCTTGTCTACATGGCATGAATAGTTACTTTTCTTTCCTCGTTCTCTGTGTTTCAGATCCTTATTTTCTTCAAGAGATCTACAATTCCTGAATCTTCCATGCTGCCTTTTCTCCTCTATCACGTCCTTAAATCCCCTTTAGAAACTTGATTCTATGTACCCATGGCAACAGTCGCCTCAGATTCCGTGACCAAAGCCAGCACTGAATTAATTCTGCAGAGCTTTTCTTGTTTACCAGATCACATAAAAATGGGTTGAGCTGAATTTTCTCATCTGATGACTCATAACTCTCCAATAGAGCTGATGTTAGAGCCCTTTTCTGTAGAGCTGAGTGAACATCTCCTAAGGAACAACTCATTTGGGGAATGTCACCCTTTTTTGTTTCCTTCTTTTCTAGCTCTTGCAAAACAGAATCTGTTGGATTTTGAAAAAGAGGGAATCTTGAATGGTTTGTTAGGGTGTGCTGAGCTCTGGAATATTCTTCCCAAAACCTTTAGAGAAGAAAGCTAGCAATGGGCTGTACGTATTTGGAATGGTGAGGGAGGAAGTAGGATAAACCAACTTTGTTAGCAGCCATCTGTTACTCCCACAGACACTGCCGCCTTGTGCATGAGTGATTAAAAGCAATTCAGTAGGTTCAGTCTGAGGGAACAGCTTTGCGAACCTTTGGCAAACACTACTAGGAAGCTACAGGGGCCCCTCAGTCAATAAGAACTGATAAGCTACTGATAAGCTCATCCCAACATAGGATTGAATGCTTCATAGGTTCAGAGCACCAATTAGCATGTTAGGGAAACTACATGGCTGCTACATGTGTAACATGCAGGTTGCCCACTAGAAATGAGCAGTGAAATGCAGAGGTGGCTATGACACATAGGAGGATGCTTAATACTGAAGCAGGGATGTAGCTGTATACAGGTTGATGGATCTTGTGAGATAAGGTGCTGGTGTGGTTTCTCATGTCAGTAATGCTAGAAAGAAGCTGCTTATCTGATTATACAGATTGTGGCGAGAACTGGTTCTTTAGCGGAAGACTCTCCTACAGATAAGATGCATCTTGACCATCTGTTGCCAGATAGAAGTGTTCTACTTCTGAATCACTGGCTGCAATAACATATTTAGAAAATGAATCTGTCATGGGTAGATCCACAGCACAAACTGTTTGTGATGAACCTCCCATACACATACTGAGGTTACATTTTCTGTTTACTTGGCCTTCAGTTATAGTATGGGATTTAGCAGAACCCCGCAGCTCACACCCACCCTTTGTGCGGTATCCCGGTTGCCTGAATAAGAAGAATACAATTTATCACCAGATGATGCAAACACAACCTGGAAGTGCTGTTTCACTTAGATTTTGAAATCTGTACCTGTATTTGAGGAGTCTGTGGGATTTAGCAGTGGCCAGTGTGGGCAGAACACAGCCAGTCGACTCCTATACCTTCACCTATGGGTCTGTACTTCAATATATCCCATGGGGAAAAAACCCTCATGTTTTCTTTCTTCTGCTTTTTTTTCCTCCAAAATATTTACTATGATTATTTTTAGTGAATAGAGGGAAAGAAGAAAAAAGCCCCATACATCAGCTAATGGAGATCTTTACAATTCTGCAGAAAAATGTGAAGTCATTACTGGTTTAATGAAGTAGAAAGATGATTATCATGCTGAAGTTCTTTGAAGTTTAATTGTGGCTTTTTACAGTCATTATTAGGCATAAATTAGGTCTTAGCAGAAGCTGAGAACTGTCAGTGAATTTGATCTCAACAGAAATAATGCCAGGTTTTAGTCTTCAAGAGCTGAAATGAACTGACTTTATTTGGCCAGAAGGAAATAGGACAAATAAGTAGAAACTGAAGAAACAGCATATAGAGATGTATCCATGCCAGCTTCCCTCACATTGGACTAAAGGAGAAATCGTTGGTGAGCAGATTGTTGCCGTATCATGGGGACTCTCACCAGTGACATGGTGACCTCTGGTTTTGAGGAAAGAATCGGATCCGCTCCCATCTGGGAAAAGATCCAGCGCATCTTTTTGGCAATACAGAATTTGCTCAGAGAGCCACATGAGGAAAGTCCTTAACCTGCAAAAGAAAGGCAGGGAATAAAACCATTCCAGTGTGTTCAGCCCAGCTGCCCAAAAATCAGCATCGGGAATCCTGCAGATCAGCAGTTCAAGACAACTTGAAATGCAGCTGTTAAATACAAACCAGTTCTGATATGCATGTTCCTGCAGTGGCTTCTGCTGCTTCTTTGTGTGTACTTTTTGGTGAACATCAGCACTGCTCATTTCTTTCTTTTTCTGGCAAAAAAAAAAAAAAAAAAAGATTTAGAAATAGCAAATTTCACAGGTTGAGTTTTTAACTTTGAACACAAGCTGGAATTGGTCTTTAATGGGAGCAGTAATGAATGATATTTACATCTACCAAAACTAATCAGCACCTCTCAAAATTTGGATATTTGGCAATAATGAGAATTAAAAAATCAGGAGAGAAATGTTAATACTGAATAAATCAGAGGAAATCACAATCTGACCCCACTTACTCTGTTGTTGTTTTGTTCTAATAATGCTGTTAATGCTGTGAGGCACACACAAAGTACATCAGTCAGCTGGATAAATTTTGTCAGCAGCAGTTTCAGATCCCATTCCAGATCACAGCATCACAGGATCATCAGTGTTGGAAGGACCCTCTGTAGGTCACCCAGTCCAACCCTTGCCAAGGCAGGGCCACCTAGAGAAGGGCACACAGGAACATGTCCATGGTGGGTTTGGGATGTCTTCAGAGAGGGAGACTCCACAACCCCCTGGGCAGCCTGTGCCAGGGCTCTGACACCCTCACGTAAAGAAGCTCTTCCTCATGTTGAGGTGACACTTGTTGTGTGTTAGTTTATGGACACTGCTCCTTGTCCTGTCACTGGGCACCACTGGAAAGAGTCTGGCCCCATCCTCCTGGCACCTGCCTTAGAGCTATTGATCTGCATTGATGAGATCCCCTCTCAGGCTGCTCCTCTCCAGGCCAAACAAGCCCAGCTCCTGCAACTCCACTGAGCATTGAGTGAGGCAGTGAAAAATGGGACAAAAGATGCTTCTTATCTGTAGATCCAGTCATGGATGCGTCACACAAGCTTGACTCACCCCCCTGCCTCCACAGCCCTACCAGCCTTGACTGTGAGGGGCTCTTGGCAGCAGCACTGTAGTGTCATCAAAAAGTTTAAAATCAAATAATTATGTTTTATTTGTGAGTTATTTGCTCAGAGCTTTAAGGACTCAGTGCTTAATTACGCTGGGTTTAAAACATACCCAATATTGCTACCCCATCACATCGCTTGTGTCATTCATTCCCCAGCTCACTACAACTTCCTGTCAGGTAAGTTGTAGAGAGCAATAGAAGACGATAAGGTTCCATGATCCATATGGGAATTACTCGCTGTACGAGCCATTTCAGTGAATATCTGCAGACATTCCCCAGTCAGCTGCCTGGCTGTGGGAAGGTGCCTTTGTAGGTACCTTCTGAGTGGCAAGGGCTTCCTGTTAGTGTCATAAGAAGGTCGTTGTTGTATCTGTGTTGCATGGGATTTCACATCAGGGCCAGGATTTTGCTCCTTCATTTCAGTGGGGACTTGTTTTAAATACAAAACTACGATTAAATTTGACTTGCTTTCACAAATAAAGTAATTGTGTGGAATTCTTTTATTGGTTAATCCCATATTAATTTGCCTGCTTGCAAGAGAAGTTCATTCTTCCCTCATCTTCTTAATGTAAAAATGACCTTGTTATTTCTGATAATGCAGCTTGTTGGGCAAAACTTAATCCTGTTGCTACAGACGTAATCCAGTGAATCCTCTTCTTGCTGCTAACAGTTTCTACTGTTTGAACTCCTGTGGGGAGCTTTTGATCTGGTGTTTGACAGGCTTCCAGGTCCTCCTCATGTTAATCTTCAGTTAATGAGTAGTCTAAGAAAGAGAAGGATAGTTTCTCTGGTTTTTAGCTTTCATCTTTCCTGCTAATAAGATTGTCTCTTTATACAATTTCAACTGGTTTATGTTTAATTTCAAGACAGGAGAGCACAAATTAGCTTTCAGTATAATCCGAGATGTGCAGCCATCAGAAGGCCAGCAAAGAATGAAGAAATAAGAAAGATTTGTGCAACATATGTGGAAATCACTGGGGAAAATAGTATGTTGGTAGATGTTGCAGTGCCTCCAACCCACTGGTAACATTCTCCTCCATGTTTTATTTACTCTTAACATAGATGTTGCTGTCTGTTGGCAGTCACTGATGGTGCGGGGGGTACTTGTTGGCTGGGGGTTAATACGCTTGTGAGGTGAAGTGGTATTTGGAGGGAGTGGCAAAGTGAGTGCCCTGGGCTTCAGAGAGAAAGGGCGTCAGAGCTCATTACTGAGGTTCGCCAGTTAGTGGCAGTCTTGAATTTTCAGGTAGCAAAAGCAGCCAAGCCTTTTCCTGCTCTCATCAGGGCAACTTGCAGTTGTGCTTCTCTCATGTGTCTCTCAGCTGATAGCAACCTATTCTTGCAGTTTGGATTTCACTGGCTTCATACTTTGCTTTTCAATATACACGAAAACGTTGACTTTGATCTGTACAATCTGTACCCAATTTATCTTACACAGTAATTTCTTCTACAGCATCTTTGCTATCTTTATGAGCTGTGTTACTTCAGTTCCTTATCCCTGTTATGTGCATAAGAGAGACGTTCTCTCTCCTGTTTGGGAGAATTGCCTCTCATGTATTTCTTTCCTTACTCTGACAAATCTGGAGCCTGAAAGGATCATCATTCCTATTTTCTAATTGTACAGGATTTTTATTGGAGATAAGCAATTTGGAAGAACGCCACACACTTGGCTGAGAGCAAACTCCTAGAATTTACACCAAGAAGGTATAGATTCCTTATTTTATCAGTCCTATCAAAGATGAGGTCTTTGATATTCTGCAGGTCGGTTTGATATTCGGGTTATATTAGGTATCAGGCTTATCTCTATTCTGTCAGTTATTCAAAGCACCCGTTTATTGTTTAATATTAGAGTTTAGCTTCCCCTTGCTTTAACTGTCCTCTCTTCTCTCACCCCTACCTCATCACTAATATCAGCATCAGGAAAAAAGAGACTTTTAATTACTGCAGCACCAAAGCTTAAAATGTCAGAGAAATCCCCTTGAAGAAAGAGGAGGAATAGTGTGAAAACGTGGCAAACCCAATGAACTGTGGTGTTCTTCAGATTTCTCTGTATTTCCACCACAAATATGGTTCAGGTTATTACAGTGGTTTTCTGTGATGAGTTTCCTCAGCCTTAGAGAAGTTAAAATATCAGCAGAAGCTGATTTTTTGTCAGCTTTAGATCACGTTCTTTCTGATAGAACAGAGACTTAATTCTGTGGAAGCCTGAGGAGAGGTTGAAAAAGCAGCTGCCTCTGTGAGTATGCATGGAGCAGAGAGGTAGCTAGAACATAGGTTGAAAACAGGAGAAATCTTCACTCTCTGGTGATAAATAGGCTAGATACAAATGGTCAATATGAATATCAGTGTCTCAGACGAAAGTATCTTCATTGTTTGTTTTCTCATTAAAATGTTATTCTCTCCATTCTCCATTCCCTCTATGACGACTACATAGATTTGGCACGTAAAAATGGGTTCCTATCACAAAAGCCTGTTTTCTTCATAGCACAGTGACCTTATTTTCCTGTTTTCTTGACAAATCCAACATTCCACAGACATATTCTCTCTTTACCTTCTGGCAAGCATCTCCATTTTTACCACACTGGGGAGTCTGAGTGCTACAGATAGTTCCAGTGAGCTTTATTTGCATTTTAGTAGGGTTTTTTTAGTTCAGAGCTTATCTTTACATCTCCTGAATTATTGATAAGTACTTTTTCCTTGGTAGGTGTAGGTGAACTTCACCCATAGCTGGAAAGAGACAAATGGAATAGAATATGCTATTTGCATTTCTAGCTGAATCCCCAGTTACAGGGAAACCTGTAATGGAAAAGACATAATGATACAGAACTGTCTTGGATCTGCTTGGCACTTGCATAGCAAGATACGGAAGATGGGCAGCACCAGATTCTCTTCAAACTGGCTTTCACCAACAAGGGGACATAGGCAGCCATACAAATGGCAAGTGTGGGTAATACAAGTAGTAAAATAATGAGAGGATCAGGGGGTGCCCTTTCAGAACTAAGGCTATTTGAGTTCATTTTGTGGCTCTGGTAGAAATGTGATATTAAGGAAATCACTTGAAGTCACATTCAAGCTGTGAGCCTGAGTACTTCTGTTTCTGAGTAACCCTGGAAGCGCTTAAACTCCAGGCATCTTACTTGGTTTACATAAAAAGCTTTTGTAGAGTTTCCCCAGCTTGTTGCTGATGTCTCATCCAAAGGGGAGGTCTTCCTGTGAACTGAAGTACCAGAGCCGGTAGGCAGGCCTAGAAACCACCCATAGGATGTAAAAACATTCTACTTTGTTGGCCATGGTCTTGCTGCCAAGAATACACAGAAGCTAAAAGCTAACAAACCCACCCTAGAAACATGAATTCTGGGATGCACCTCAGGTTCTCCAGTTCATCCCCATTTTGGTGCATGGAGGGCTTTAAGCATTGGCAGACACCCATCTGCAGTACTTTTAGCAATGTGGTTCTGGGCAGCCTGATCTAGATGAAGATGTCCCTGCTTGTGGCAGGGGGTTGGTGACGATGAGCTTTCAAGGTCCCTTCTAACCCATACGATTCTGTGATTAAGAAGGCTATGTCTCTCCATTGAGAAGACGAGTCTTAGGCCCTTTCTTGACCTAACAGCTGAAGAGGAGCCACGTATTGGTCCTTGATGCTCAGAGCTGGTTTCTCTTTCCTTCAAAGTACTATTAGCACTCAATAAATAATAAAGAACTGCCATGTTGGTGTCTCTGTAGTGAACTGAGCCTGTAGTCCCAACGTGCAGTTGCTGTGCAGGCACATCTCCATACGCAGTATTGATGGTTCTATTCTGTAACTGGGTAAGGGTGTCAAGGAGTATCTGGGACTCCTGTGTGCGTGAGGATTTGAAGGGAATAGGAACCAAGTTTGGCCCTGGATGCATACAAGTAAACTGATCAACAGCAGAGCCACCATTTTCTATTTGCTTGACCAGTAAAGTCAGCCTTTAACAATGTGGGAGATGTGTCAAGAATGTGCCATGCTGCTGCTTGCTTAGGAAGCATTTTCTTGTTCATTGCTTTGGATAAACACAGGCCGAATGCAGATAACCACTGCTGTGCTTCATAGCACCAAAGGCTGGATCTAAAACTGCCCAGAGTGACAGGGTCCCAGCAGAGAAGCAGTTTGTCTGCTGTTCCTCAGAAGCATCTGCTTTCTCTTCTCCTGTCTTCAGTATCCTGCTTCCTGGCCTGGTCAGCCCCAAGCCATGTATGAGACATGCACATGCACAGGAGGGAGAGAGAGAAGTGTCAGCTGCAGCGTACTAAAGCATTAGAGGAAGAAAGGGAAACAAAGATAGATTTGGGAACCATGAAAGAGACAGAGGAGATGCAGGATGTTGGAAGAGGCGCTACATGAGCAAAGCTGAGGGAGGAAAATGGAGGATGTGAAAAGGATAAAAAGAAACTGGCAAAAGACCACAGGAAGAGGAGGAGAGAACACAAAGGAGAGAATGGTGAGATGAGGAAGGGTAAGGGCACAGTTGAGAAACAAGAGAGCTAAAGGGCTGTTTGCGAATCTTTTTGGAAGAGCCTAGAGAAAAGCTTTGAAAACCAGAGCTTTACAAATTAAATAAGCAAAGTAATAGTGTTGGGGTTTGAGGTTTTTGTAAGGAAGAAGAGAGCAATCTAGAGGGGATGCCCAGCATTTAGAAGTTTCCTCGTTCTTAGAGATTCAAAGTCCTCTACAGATTTGAGTCAGTTGCAGTGATGGGCTGATTCCTGGCATCATTGCACACAGCATGTTGTTTGCTGCTCTTCTTTTCCTGTGGCAGAGATGAGTGGTGCAGGTTGTTCTTCCAGGAGGTTATTGCTCTTTTGGTTTGTCTTAGTTTTAACAACAGATCTTAGTATTCTTGCAAGGGATTAGGAAAGTGGTTGTAGCTGTGGTGCTGAGAACAAACATTCCTTGGAGCCTTCAGAACCAGGCATCTACTGTACTGTGAGTGCAAGACACAACTTCTAAGCTTTCAACTAATGCCCCTTCAGGAAAGCCCTCTAACATAAGCTGTAAGAACATGCTGAAGGTTCTTTGAAGTCATTAGGAAAGTTCTACTGAAAAGAAAGCAAGGATTTGTTTTGTTGAAGTATGGAGGGATATAGTGAAAATAAATCTTTGCATAGATACTGTTGTTTCTAACAAAAATCAATTTAACAAAATAGGAAAGCTTAAATTAATGTGAAATTCTTTCATAATGGAATAAAGGAGTACATGTGACTAGCCCTTATCCCTGTTGTAATTTTCACCATTCCTTATTCTGGTACAAATCTGTGTTTTAAGTATGCCTTAAACAATTGGTACTTCTTACAGATGGACACAATCGACTTTGTTTCTTTCATAGGTGAACATGATTTCAAAGACCAGGCATCAGTCTCAGAGAAGCTACACATCGTTGCCATGCTTCGTGTTAGCTGAGGTAAGAAAACACTGTAGGTGAACTGATAAGTTTTGATTTCTATTTTCCCAGCACATTTCTGTTTGTCTCCCCATGGGCTGCCCTGCTCGGTGACAATCGCGTATGGCAGCTCTCATGAACGTTGCTGTCCCCATACTGTGTTTTATTTCCCCAGTTCTTTCATGAGAAGGGATGAATGGGGTCCCTGTGCCTGCAATTCCATTGGAAGTAGATGTGATGTTCGGAAGGGCCACAGGCCAGGATCCAGGAGAGTGAAGCTGTGGCTGCCCCATTCCTGGCAGGGTTCAAGGCCAGGCTGGTGGGGGCTTGGAGCTTCCTGCTCTAGTGGAAGGTGTCCCTGCCTGTGGCAGGGGGCTGGAGCTGGAAGAGCTTAAGGCCCCTTCTAATACAAACCAGTCTGGGGTTCTGTGATTCTATCATCTCTGAGCTGGACCCATAGGGATATTGGTGATTAAATCTTGATAATACTGCTCCATCAGTCTAGAAATCTTTCTCTTCATCAGTCTTACTCCACCTTTCACTTGAAAGTGAAGATCATCATTTTATTATAAAGATAAGGACCAGTGAAGCAGAAAGTTGCTTTAGTTGTTCAAGGTCATTCAGTCTGTCAGGAACAGGAGGCATTTTGATACAATACGTATTGAGTAACTTAAGCACCACCCAAAGCAGTTTTCATTTCTTTTGCTTTTATTTTTGAGACTTTTCTTACTGAGGCCCCATAAAAAAATTCCATTTCTTTATTCTGATGCTTGTAGATCGTGCTCATAAGAGAACTGACCCCAGTTATGACCCAAGTACAGCAGAACTGACCCCAGCTCCAGCCCTGCAGTGGGGCTGGAGCTGCAGCACAGCGGGGATCTCTTTGGCTCTATTTGATATGACCTTAAGGTGGATTGCTTCAGCTCCACCATGAACTCAGCAGAACTTGCCACCTTGCAGGGGTTTTGGAGGGCCTGGATGCTGTGGCTGTATCCCCATTTTGGTTAACCTCATTATGGCTGTGTGGAAATGCTCCATTTCCTGCTAGGTGCAAGCTCACTTCCGGAGAATGGACTAAACTGCATTGTAACAAATAATATAATACATAACATATATCTTGTGGAACCTGATAAAATCTTGGTGTGAAAGAAAACGTAGCTTCCTTGTAGGGCAGGTTTTGCACTGCTAACTCAGTTTAGGGTAGTTGCTCCCTTTTATATTGGCAGAGTTTCTCTTAAGGCATTTCTACATCCAAAACATTTGGATCATGTATAAAATGATGGAATCCCAGACTGGTTTGGGTTGGAAAGGACCTTAAAGCTCATCCAGTCCCAACCACCTGCCACTGGCAGGGACAGCTCACACTAGAGCAGGGTGCTCCAAGCCCCTGTGTCCAACCTGGCCTTGAACACTGCCAGGGATGGGGCAGACACAGCTTCTCTGGGCACCCTGTGCCAGCGCCTCACCACCCTCGCAGGGAAGAGCTTCTGCCTTATCTCCAACCTGAACTTCCCCTGTTTCAGTTTGAACCCATCTCCCCTTGTCCTATCACTCCAGTCCCTGATGAAGAGTCCCTCTCCAGCATCCTTGTAGCCTCCTTCAGACACTGGAAACTGCTCTGAGGTCTCCATGCAGCTTCTCTTCTCCAGGCTGAACAGCCCCAATGTTCTCAGCCTGGGTCCATATGGGAAGGCACCATTTTGCTTATCTTTTAATGCATGCTAATTATAATGAAGTGTTCTAATGGTTCTCCCGGGGTTGCCAGCTGAGTTGGCATAAGGGAGCCTGAGGGAGATGATTAAGTTATATTTTGAGCACAATCTTTCCTGACTTCACTTGTGCACACTGATATCAATTGGATTCTGTGGACTGCAGATGGAAGTAGCACATCCTCAGATGCATATTGCTTAGGCTGAGGGAGAGTGGGGGATTTGCATTCAGTTTTCTGCTCAGCCAGACTTGCCACTTGAGCCTTACTGCAGAGTCAAGTGGTTATTTTTACATGGATTTTAGGCCATCTGTTTGGTAGCAGTTGTTCCGAGGGGTTTCAGTGGTGCTTAATATTGGACTTCCAAAGGAGCATTAGGATTCCCCTGTGGATCTAGGTCCTGGACTCACTGTGTCTTGGTACCCGCCTCCTTACCTCACACTGGGCCTGGGAAAACACCATTTTGGCCACTGTAGGATGCTTAGATCCTCCTGTGGTACATTTAGAGATACCTGATAATTGCAGAACCTCATAAATTGAAGAAGAATATAGCAACATGCCCAAGAAAAGTTATTTATGGTGTAAATATCATGATTTGAGTGCCCTTTACTGAAGAAAGTATTACCTTCCTTGGGATCTTTCTCTTTGCCTTTTAAATGGCAGTGGCGGTTTTATCAGCACATTTCGGAAGTTTCTTCCAAGTGGATAGAAGTGTGCTTCATTGTCTGGCATGATTTCTGTCATGTTTTAGCTATCTGTGTAACTTGCCAGTTCAGGTTCACTGCTTTAAGGTCGTGTTGGTGATCCACTGTAACACACATCGCTGCAGATCCACTGTCTTTCCTTGCTTGTGCTGTGTCCCACTGAGACAGCATCAAGATGTGTGACCTCTGTATCATCATATCTCATGGCATTAGGGGATCCAAAACTCTGATGTCTTGATACTGTTGTATGAATTTATGTCTTGGAAGCCACTATGGACACTGCACATAGCCACTGGAGATGCAGGTGGGGATCAGGAGACATGATTCTTGTGCCTGAATATTGGGGAAATTACAGAATGGTTTGCTTTGGAAAGGACCTTAAGACCACGGGCAGGGACACCTTCCACTAGAGCAGATTGCTCCAAGCCCCTGTGTCCAACCTGGCCTTGAACACTGCCAGGGATGGGGCTGAGCCTTATTCAGCTTCTGGCTCATTATTTGTAAAACCTGAATAACAATTCTATGCTCATGTTTGATGAGATCCACGGATAGAGCCACAGAGTGGTTGAGGCTGGAAGGGGCCACCGGATGTCCCACCTCCCCAGTCAGGCATGGTCACCTATGGCACGTTGATCCGGAGTGTGTCCATGCAGCTCTTGATTACCTCTAGGGAAGGAGACTCTGTAACCTCTCCGGGTAACCTCTTTCAATGCTCAGTCACCCTCACAGTAAAGAAGTTAAAGAAGTTTTTGCTCATGTTCAGGTGGAGCATCCTGACAACAGACATTGCAGTAACACTGTATTCTGTAATCACTTTTTATTGTCATTGCTCTCCAGCATCGAAAGGTGATCCAAATGTTCTAAGAGCTGTAATTCTTTTTGTTAAAGCAACTGAGTGAGAGAAGTCTGCAGTATTTGAGCACCTGTGTTAAGTATCTGGGTGGTGAAAAGGGCCACGAGCTTTCTCAGCCTTCCTTTAAAAGTCTCATTGTACATTACATCTCTGGAAGAAGAAATCAGTCCACTCCTATACATAAAAGACATGATAAGGCAACAGATGTGCTTACACTTAGGTTGTAACTGGAGAGCAAAAGGAGATACCAGGTAAGGGTTCAGGTATCTGCAGCCGCAGAGCCACAAAACCAAGTCCTCTGTACTGATAAAAGGGAATGGAAATGATGAGGTACGAGTGGCAGTAGTGGTGATTGTCATTTGGTGGCGATTGGCTGTAGAGACCTGGTTTATCCACACAGTTCATTGGACTGGGCTGGTTAGGGTTAGGTGAATGGGTTAGGGTTAGAGGCACAGTGAATGGTTACATGTTAGGTTCTATTTCACTCTCTTCAGGAAAATGTGCCTTTATCATGAGCAGCCTGCAGGTTAGCAGCAAAAGAGAAGGTGGAGATCGGAGTTATTTACATTAGGGGAATGCTAAGAGTAGTTTCACTCTTGCAACAAGACATACTGAGGTTGCCTGCACTTCCTAGAGCTTGCTCCCAAGCATGGACTTGACACTGCTAAGCAATGAGATGTGTTACATCACGAGATAATTTATTTGGTAGATGTAGGTTCTCTGCTCTTGGCCTTTCTTGCAGTATTTAGCAGAGCTTTTTTCCTAACTTACTTATAACCTTGGGAGAAAAATGGTCTGAACAGATGAAATGCACAAAAACTTCCACAGTAAGAACACCAGGGTCTCTGCAGACGTCATCCTTCTGGTGACACTGAGCTTTTTGCCTTTCCAAATGTCAGCTTTTCCCTACCGAACAGCCTTGTAAGCGATTGCTGTCAGCCTTTGCAAAAACCTCTGTCCCCTTCAATTCACAACTGAGAGCAAAGATGCACTTGGGTGTTCTGTCACCTGCCCCAGATACTTTCATCAGTCTAATTCAAAGAGATAAACACCTTTTTATCTGTCAGTCCTAGAGGATGGAACCAGAAGTTTGCACGTGACTGCCCATGGACCGAAATGTGTGAAATCTGTAAGACTTCGAAAGCTCCAAACCTGAATCTGCATGGCAGAACTTGAGCTGTGCCAGCATCTGTTACATGCTATTGCTGTCAAGAGCCTCTGCTGGTTCAAGGCATCATTTACACTTGGTTTTCTGCAGCAGACATTGAATTCTGTAGTTGTTTCTGTATTGTTTTCCTGCTAGTACCTTTAAGTGTTTGAACCCATTTGTTCTTTAGTGTTTTTACTATCTTTCTAATGTGTGCTCAAAACAGCTACGAGGTAACCTCAGCTGTCTCACTTGGACTGAGATAGCCGGCACATGGCAGTTAGCTGTCAAGAATGCCTGCTGGACTTAGTCTTAACTAACCTAAACCTAACTGTACTGATCTTGTAACTGGTTAATATCACCAGCTGCACACTTTCTGTAATCTTGGACAGTTGTGCAATTGTAGGCTAAGGCATTCTCCTACTGAAAGCATTATGTGGTACTATTTAAATGATCTATTTAATCTGTTTTTTCTGCTTTGCTTTTCTTTTATTCTCCACTTGTGCACATAAATATCCTCACTGGCATCTCTAGAGAACTTTTAGAAATTACTAAACTTTTTTGAATGCAGGAATCAGAACATTACTAATTCTGGCAGTGGGCACATAGAATCATAGAATAGTTAGGGTTGGAAAGGACCTCAAGATCATCTAGTTCCAACCCCCCTGCCATGGGCAGGGACACCTCACACTAAACCATCCCACTCAAGGCTCCATCCAGCCTGGCCTTGAACACTGCCAGGGATGCCTTAATGTATAGAATCACAGAGTGGTTTGGGTTGGAAAGGACCTCATGATCATCCAGTTCCAACCCCCTGCCATGGACAGGGACACCTCACACTAGAGCAGGTTGCTCCAAGCCCCTGTGTCCAACCTGGCCTTGAACACTGCCAGGGATGGGGCAGACACAGCTTCTCTGGGCACCCTGTGCCAGCGCCTCAGCACCCTCACAGGGAAGAGCTTCTGCCTTAGATCTAACATGAGCTTCCCCTGTTTCAGTTGGAACCCATCACCCCTTGTCCTGTTGCTGCGGTCCCTGATGAAGAGTCCCTCTCCAGCATCCTTGTAGGCCCCAAAGATTTCTGCTTTCTTAGCACAGAACTCTGAATTGTCCTCACAGGCTTTGTTCTTTCTTAGTTTTGGTTAGGCATATGTTTTGTAGCAACACAGCACTGGCTTTTTTTCATGCTTCTCAGGAGATCCTGGCTGACATTTTTCTCTGCTTTGGTTCTGACTCTGCAGAGCTCTTTATGCAATTTATTCTCCATTGAATTGTGAGCTTTCTCGTAGCTGAAAATGAAGATGACTCAGACAATTTACAGCCGATTCAACAGCAGAAGGTCAATCTTAGCTTCTCCTTTACCCTTTGGGTGCTAAGGATTTATTTTCTGCCCAAGAAGGACATTATTTGTAATCACTCTCTTGTGTCATTTTCTCAGCTTCCCATTTTCTTCTCCTCTTTTTATTTCTTTGGTTTCCAGTATCAAAGTAGCTTGTCAGAAGTCTTAAAAACTGGTCAGGAAGGCATTTAGCATTAGTATGTAGGATGCAGAAACTGGTTGCATGTGAATGACTGAACTGCAGTTGTTCAAATTTATAGTGAGACTGAAAAGCCAGCAAGGAAGGAAGTAAAAAGTATTTCACATCTCCCATCAAAACAGCCATTCTTCACATCTCAACTTGTCAGACAATCTTTAGTGTCATTTATAACTCTCAAAATACATTTTTTCTTTAAATCTAGACTTTTACGTGGTTTTATTTCAATGAATCTTAAAGATACTGCACTGAAGTGAAATACTAGATGTTGATCCTGGAGTCTGCTCTTAGATGAATAGAGTGTGGCTTCTGCTTTTACTAACTATATTTGTTGAACTTCCCCTGTTTCAGTGTGAACCCATCACCCCTTGTCCTATCACTGCAGTCCCTGATGAAGAGTCCCTTTCCAGCATCCTTGGAGCCCCCTTCAGACACTGGAAGCTGCTCTGAGATCTCCACGCAGCTTCTCTTCTCCAGGCTGAACAGCCCCAGTGTTCTCAGCCTGTCTTCATGCATAAATAATACAGAAATAAATGAAGCATAGCTGAACCCCCTGCTCCATAGCGTTCAGTGCCTTTGGCTGTCCTTGGTTTGCTGCTTGGTGGAAAGCTGTTCCTTTCATTCCTTCCCTTTGACTCATTTTCACATAGGGAAAATAGACTTGTGACTGTCCTGTGTATTTCTTGGAGCATCTGGACTGGGAGAGATGATTGGTTTTACTGATCTTGCATGCTATTAACTACTCCTGGCTTATGACCTCAGATACAAATACAATCCTAACAGGAGGCACAAAGATTTATTGCTTTAGGGCAATAACATGAGCTCTGAACTAGGAAGGGAACTGCTTAGGCAGTCTTTGTCATTGAATTTGTCCAGGATGTTACGGATAGATCAGCTTCCAGAGCAGTTGTCATGACTGACTGTCCTCTAACCCCATTCCAAAAACAGGAAGAAAAAGGTTGGTCCCTTTAAAATCTTGCTGAATTAGATATATTAATCATTTGACAAAGAGCATGGAGGGAGATGCACCTCTACAAGCTGTGTGTGGGTCTCATTCCAATAGATTCTTCTCTTCCTTTGTGAAAAGAGAAAACTACCTGCTCAGAATCTGAGCCTTATGGATGTTATTGCCATGTATTGATTAACCCACATTTGCTGTTCTGATCATTTAAATAGCTTGTGGAAAAGCAATTCTTTCACAGTTCTTTTCAGTTGCTAATTTCTGTAATTCATTTTGGTAATGCTTTGCAATGGAAAATGTATGTGCCACAATACCTCTCTGTTCTGTCTTTGCTAGGCAGGAGTAGTCCACTGTTAGAAACAGCCCCCAGGGGTCTCTGGCTATCTGTGTAGTATTTTACTTTCAAGAACAGGAACATGTTTTACTTGACAATGCCCTGAAAAATTCAACTTCCAACCGTATCTAACAGGATGCTAAGCATTTATAGGGAACATTTCCACACTAATCGTTCACTGAGAGCAACGCAACAGAGAGGAAAGCGACCAGCGCAGATGAAAAGCACTAATTGTGCTAATGAAACTTTTTAATGTCTTCTACTGACAAGGCAAGCATTGGAAAGATGCTGCCTCTTTGAAATGGATAAAGCACAGCCATTCAAAAAATGTTCCTTATTTGTCATGGCATCTTCCCAAGCAGTTTCTGAGCTTAGCTCTCAAAGCCAGGAACACCCTAGTAAGCAGTTTCAGTGTAGCAGATAATAATAGAGAACCAGATGCAAGTAAAAGTAAGGGTTGTGTCAGTCTCCCCTGGCAGTGCAGGAATGAGCCACATCTCCTTCTTGGTTCATTTTCACCTACTGGTACTGACCAGGATTATGATAGTCAATACCAGAAACCAGGTACCATTTCTCCTTGTTTTCATGATGCCTGTTTTACAGAGAAGAAAGAAATCAAAGTGCAAGGCGGCAGGAAGAGAAGATACCAAAGCCAGCAGGAGCCACAGGAGCTATAATCTGAGTGAAACTAATCCATCAATGATGGTTTTTTTTCTGCCATTGTCTTGAAGTCTAAAGAGATTTCCAGAATTTTGGTTCTTCTCTCTGCTGTAATGACTTTTCCAGCCCTGACCATGAGAAACTCGGGGAGAAGAAAACCTCCTGGCATTCAGTGAAGAGGTTGTGGTTTACCTTTCCTGCTGGCTATCCTAGAGGAAGGGAGGGCATCGTGAGTTCTGGACCCACTGGGCATGAACAAGGAGTTGAACTTCCCTTTCTCTGTGGGATATTTTCAGTATGCTTAAGGGTATTTTTAGGCAGTGAGAGTCTTTTCTAAGAGCTTGTATAGAATAACTATCCCCATTGGTTTCTAAGCTTTAATACTCTGTCTTTAAAATAACCACACTGGTGGTATTTTTCTTGAGAACTGAAATGAAAAGATGATGTAGAAGTACCTATTCATTACATAAAACTAGTAAGATCTAGCCATTGGTGCAGGATTTAATTGCTGTGTATCAACTGCAATGAAAATTTCTCCTTCCAAGGGTTTTTTTCTATCTTTGGGGAAGATTCTATGACCCAAGCTGCTCTGCAGCCCCATTTCAAAGAACCTGCTTTCTGGAGTTGCTAGGTGCAACATTATTGTAAGACAGTCGGGATGCTCAGTGGAGAGTGCATGATGAAAACCTGTGTGGATGCTGTGCAGTTTTTAGACTCATACATAATATATCATGCGTGGTTTCATGGTTTTCCTAATATTTGGCTGTGTAATGCCAAGGTGAGCTGCTCTTGTTCCCATTTCTGTAAGATGACTTTTCTTTTCTTTTTAAATGTTTCTAATGGAATTAAACTCTGGACATGAGCATAATAATAAGCTAAATAATTTGCTTACATCCAATTTGGAGGCTGGCCTAGTTAGTGTAGAAGCAGTATTAAGCATGCTGGCTACTGGCATTGCTCTATGAAGAAAAGGTTAATGCCATAAAAATTATGTGTCCTCAGATGGTTGTATCCTGTTAGCAACTGCCCACACCATTTCCCAAAGGTCAGGTTTCATGCTGCTGAGTGAGAATCTGCTTCTGCAGCCCCTTATGTTCTGTACTCAGAGCTCCTACTGATTTTAATCTCTTTAAATCAACAGAAGTCTTATGGGAGGGAGAGGGAGGGAAGACCAAACACTACTAATGTTTTAATGCCTCTCTATTTTGGAGGTAGTTGTACTTCATATTTACAATGTTAGCACAGTGCAGTCAGTTCAAAGGAAATGAGCCTTATGTGCTTCTAAGAACAATAGCTTCTGGCAATGTGAAAGGGTATAAAAGTCTGCGTGATTCTGTAAGGCCGTAAGAGCAAAGTCGCTAGGCAGTCATAAGAGAAACCAGGCATTGATCTTGGTTCTGGCAGGCATCAATTAATCCTCTCCCCAAATGAATCCTGAAGATCCTTTATATTCCTTGATTCTGTCCCAGTGTTACAGGCTTCTTACTCCTCCACCACCAGCCAGGCCTCCCAAGAGCCAGGCTGCCTATGCACGATCAAGCTGTCTTCATCTCATCCTGGTGGCACGCCTCAACGTGACCTTTTAATCCCTTTGCTCTGGCAGGAGCCTACAGAATCCCCCACTTAACTCCATTTTCCCCCAAGAAACCCATCATTTCAACCTCTGGTCTTCTTGCCAGCTTTGTAAATGCACCCTTGAACAAATCTCTCCCTCTTTTCCCTTCTTTGTTTTTTTCCTGCATGATAACTTGCCACTTCTATTTGTTAACTCCAGACAAGCAATGGCACTAAGCTGGCTAGCTGGATGAGTGAGGCCTTGAATTGAGTAAGGGTTTCCAAAAGCAGTGATCAAAGAAAAGAGTTATATGTTAACCAAACAAGTGTATACTTTGATACCTAATAACTCGACAGTGTCCCCTATTGTATCATAGAATCATAGAATCAGCTAGGTAGGAAAAGATCTTTAAGCTCATCAAGTCCAACCATTCCCCAGCACTTGCAAGGCCACCATTAACCCATGGCACTAAAGGCCTCATCTACATGTTTTCAGTGATATTCATATTCAGATCTAATAAATTTCTTACCCTTTAGCCTAACAATTTGTTAAACATGGAATATTTTTGAATGAGAAGCAATCTCAAGTAAGTTAATGTAGGAAAGAGCTTGAAAGCTGTGGTTATTCATAATTCATGCTGCCAGTGACAGCAAGTTACCACAAAGGATCTTCAGAAGCTGGTTTATTTATTATTTTATTACTATTCTGGCTCTTTACCTTTCTAGCTGCTCTTTAAGGTTCAGGATTCACTTCTCAAAGCAGCAAGGCTGTTGATGTGTCTCTCAGAAGGGACTTTGCAGCTGTTGGAGTTATTTCTTCCCTTGCTGCTTTCCTGAGTCTCCTGCTAATGCTCAGTAGTGTACTTGTGCCTGGGAGGTAGTAATGATGAGAAGTGATGACCAAGTCAAAGAGAATCGCAGAGTCAACCAGGTTGGAAAAGCCGTTTAAGCTCATCCAGTCCAACCCTTACCCCAGCACTGCCAAGGCCACCACTGACCCATGGCACTGAGGCCTCATCTCCATGGTGTGTGCACACTTGCAGGGACGGTGACTCCAGCCCTGCCCTGGGCAGCCTGTTTCAATGCCTGAGCACCCTCTGGGGAGGGAATTGTTCCTCAGCTCTATCTAAACCTGCCCTGGTGCAGCTTGAGGCTGGTTCCTCTTGTCCTATCCCTTTGTTCCTTGGGACCTTGCTCTCCATTGAACCGCTAGCTGAAGGTATCCTGAACTTGCTCATTCTATGCTTTTTATCTTAATTTTATGAAGCAATAGATAACACCCAACTTGGGAATGGGATTTCAGGTGTAATGCTAATGAGAAATGTCTGGTATCATTTGTAAGAACATAAGTAGTTCTGCTGCACAACTGTGTGTGAGCTTATCCAGCAGAAAATACAGAGTTACAGAGGATGTACTGGACTCCTGCCAGGATGAACTGCATACATTAAGTGATAACCAGAGCTGGAATATGCAGTGATTATGGTGCATAATTTATTATATTAGTCTATTTGTCTTTCCCTTTTGAGAGGAAGGTTAGTAAGTGGCTTAATTTCATCGTATGTAGAGATGTGCTTGAAAGTATCTTTGGGGTCTTGTATACCTTACTTGTTCATTATACAATTGCTAAGGGCCAAGCTTGGTTATGGAAAGAGATGACTGCAGGTTTTACTACGCAGCTGCTCCTGAATTGAGGAATCCTCAGTCTTTGAAGGAAGACCTCAGAATTCCATGCAGAATGCCATGTCAAAGTGACAGTCTGATTTCTTTTACACACTTGGGGATGGCTTTGCCTTCACCTCCTCAGTATCATAGGATAGTTTACTCACCAGTCATGGTATAAGCAAAAGATAATGATGGCAAATGTGCAGAGCTAAGAATTAGTCTCTGTTCTGTTTAAGTGTGGAATTTAAAAATGAAAGGGTGGATCCATCCAGATAGAGACCACGCTGTAAAACAACAGCCCTGCAAGTAGACAGGGAATGGTTTTTCACAAAACGGCAAAGGATTCTTTCAGTTAAAACTAAGCTTATCTCCATCTCCTTGGTACCTTCAACTGTTACTCACGGATCTTAGAGCAATGTGTTCCCAGCATGTGTGAAAGCACTGGAGAATGCTGGAGCTTCTATATGTGGCAGCCACAGAAAGGGCTGGCCATTTCCTTCGTTCATACATCTACGCTTTCAGATTGATGACAGTTTCATACTGAAAACATAGAATCTTGAAGAGTGAGCAAGTGTGTGCCCTTAATGGCTAAATACAGAACATTTAGCTGGTAAGTTGTATGTCCTCAACACAAAAAGGACATGGAACTGTTGGAACAAGTCCAGAGGAGGCCACGAGGATGATCAGGGTCTGGAGCACCTCCCGTATGAAGACAGGCTGAGGAAGTTGGAGCTGTTGAGCCTGGAGAAGAGAAGCTGCATGGAGACCTCAGGGCAGCTTCCAGTACCTGAACGGGGCCTACAAGGATGCTGGGGATGGACTCTTCATCAGGGACTGTAGTGATAGGACAAGGGGTAACGGGTTAAAACTTAAACAGGGGAAGTTTAGATTGGGTATAAGGAAGAAGTTCTTTACTGTGAGGGTGGTGAGACACTGGAATGGGTTTTCCAAGGAAGTTGTGAATCACAGAATCACAGAATCCCAAGGGTTGGAAGGGACCTAAAAAGATCATCTAGTCCAACCCCCCTGCAAGAGCAGGGTAACCTACAGTACATCACACAGGAACTTGTCCAGGCGGGCCTTGAATATCTCCAGTGTAGGAGACTCCACAACCCCCCTGGGCAACCTGTTCCAGTGCTCTGTCACTCTTACAGTAAAGAAGTTCTTCCTGATGTTAACGTGGAACTTCCTATGTTCCAGTTTACACCCATTGCCCCTTGTCCTATCACTGGATATCACTGAAAAAAGCCTAGCTCCATCATCCTGACACCTACCCTTCACATATTTGTAAACATTGATGAGGTCACCCCTCAGTCTCCTCTTTTGCAAGCTAAAGAGACCCAGCTCCCTCAGCCTCTCCTCATAAGGGAGATATTCCACTCCCTTAATCATCTTTGTGGCTCTGCGCTGGACTCCTTCAAGCAATTCCCTGTCCTTCTTGAACAGAGGGGCCCAGAACTGGACGCAATATTCCAGATGCGGCCTCACCAAGGCTGAGTAGAGGGGGAGGAGAACCTCTCTTGACCTACTAACCACTCCCTTTCTAATGCACCCTAAGATGCCATTTGCCTTCTTGGCCACAAGAGCACATTGCTGGCTCATGGTCATCCTCCTATCCACCAGGACCCCCAGGTCCCTTTCCCCTTCACTACTTTCCAGCAGGTCAACCCCCAACCTGTACTGGTACATGGGGTTGTTCTTCCCCAGATGCAAGACTCTACACTTGCCCTTGTTAAATTTCATCAAGTTTCTCCCCGCCCAACTCTCCAGCCTGTCCAGGTCTCGCTGAATGGCAGCACAGTCCTCTGGTGTGTCAGCCACTCCTCCCAGTTTTGTGTCATCAGCAAACTTGCTGAGGGTGCACTCAGTTCCCTCATCCAGGTCATTGATGAAAATATTAAACAGCACCGGTCCCAGCACCGACCCCTGAGGAACTCCACTAGTCACAGACCTCCAGCTAGATTCTGCGCCATTGACCACAACTCTCTGCCTTCTTCCTTTCAACCAGTTCTCGATCCACCTCACTACTTGATCATCAAGCCCACACTTCCTTAGCTTATCTATGAGGATGCTGTGGGAGACAAGAGAGGTTCTCCTCCCCCTCTACTCAGCCTTGGTGAGGCCGCATCTGGAATATTGCGTCCAGTTCTGGGCCCCTCTGTTCAAGAAGGACAGGGAATTGCTTGAAGGAGTCCAGCGCAGAGCCACAAAGATGATTAAGGGAGTGGAACATCTCCCTTATGAGGAGAGGCTGAGGGAGCTGGGTCTCTTTAGCTTGGAGAAGAGGAGACTGAGGGGTGACCTCATCAATGTTTACAAATATGTGAAGGGTAGGTGTCAGGATGATGGAGCTAGGCTTTTTTCAGTGATATCCAGTGATAGGACAAGGGGCAATGGGTGTAAACTGGAACATAGGAAGTTCCACGTTAACATCAGGAAGAACTTCTTTACTGTAAGAGTGACAGAGCACTGGAACAGGTTGCCCAGGGGGGTTGTGGAGTCTCCTACACTGGAGATATTCAAGGCCCGCCTGGACAAGTTCCTGTGTGATGTACTGTAGGTTACCCTGCTCTTGCAGGGGGGTTGGACTAGATGATCTTTTTAGGTCCCTTCCAACCCTTGGGATTCTGTGATTCTGTGATTCTGTGATTCTGTGAAATGCCTTACTGAAATCAAGAAAAACTACATCTACCGCTCTACCATCATCCCTCCACCTAGTCACTTCCTCATAGAAGGCTATAAGGTTGGTCATACATGACTTCCCCCTCATAAAACCATGTTGGCTGTTCTTAATGACCCCCTCATCCTTGATATGCCTAGTGATGGAGTCAAGAATAAGTTGTTCCATCATCTTTCCAGGGATGGAGGTAAGGCTGACCGGTCTATAATTACCCGGGTCCTCCTTCTTGCCCTTCTTATAGATTGGTGTGACCTTTGCCATCCGCCAATCCTCAGGCAGCTCGCCCATTTCCCACGACTTACCAAAGATGATGGAAAGTGGCCTAGCAATGACCTCCGCCAGCTCCCTCAGCACCCGTGGGTCCATTCCATCCGGACCCATCGATTTACAGATGTCCAGTTTGCATAGCTGATCCCTAACCCAATCCTCATCTACCAAAGCAAACTCCTCCTTTGTCCTGACTCCTTCTGGGGCTAAAGAAATCCGGGGCCCTCGGGGAGAGTCTGCAGGAGTAAAGACAGAGGCAAAGAAGGCATTCAGCACCTCTGCCTTCTTTATATCCTCTGTCTCCAGGGTACCCACTTCGTTCAGCAGTGGGCCTATATTGCCTCTTGTTTTAGTTTTATTTGCTATGTATTTGAAGAAGCCCTTTCTATTGTCTTTAACCCGACTAGCAAGATTGAGTTCCAAGGAGGCCTTAGCTGTCCTAATTGCCTCCCTACATCCTCTAACAACTGTCCTATATTCCTCCCAAGCGGCCAGCCCCTCCTTCCATAATCCATAGATTCTCCTTTTCCACTTGAGTTTGCCCAGCAGCTCCTTGTTTAACCACGCCGGTCTCCTAGATCCCTTACTTGATTTCCTACTCATTGGGACTCTCCGATCCTGAGCTTGGAAGAAGCGGTCCTTGAATGCTAACCAACTATCTTGAGCCCCTTTACCGCCTAGTACACTTTCCCATGAGACTTCCCTTAGCAGTTGACTGAAGAGGCCAAAGTTGGCCCTTCGGAAATCCAGAACTGTGGCTTTGCTAGGTATTCTATTCCTCCCACACAGGATCCTAAACTCCACCATCTCATGGTCACTGCAGCCAAGGCTGCCATTGACCGTCACCACTTCGACCAAACCCTCCTTGTTGGCGAGTACTAAATCTAGCAGCGCTGCTCCCCTAGTTGGTACGTCCACCATTTGCATTAAGAAATTATCATCAATGCACTCGAGGAACCTCCTAGACTGTGAATGACTGGCTGTGTGAGTCTTCCAGCAAATATCGGGGTAATTAAAGTCCCCCACGACGACTAAGGCATGTAGTCGCGAGGCTACTTCCAGTTGCCTGTAGAAAGCCTCATCAACTCCTTCGTCCTGATCAGGAGGTCTGTAATAGACCCCCACAACTGTATCACCCGTGCCAGTCAGCCCCTTGATTCGTACCCACAGACATTCCACTTGCTCCTCATCCGACCCCGGACAGAACTCAATACATTCTAGTTGCTCTCTCACGTAAAGAGCAACTCCACCACCTCGCTTCGCTGACCTATCTTTCCTAAAAAGGACATAGCCATCCATGACCACATTCCAGTCATGTGAACTGTCCCACCATGTCTCTGTAATTGCCACTAGATCATAACCTTTAGCCCGCACACAGACTTCTAACTCCTCCTGTTTATTCCCCATGCTGCGTGCATTGGTGTACAGGCATTTCAGGGAGCCAGTCCTAGTACCCTTTTTCCCCTGGGGGACAGGGTCTAAAGAGCTATCCTTTCCCACAAGTGAAACAAGAGATTGATCGTCCTCCTTAGCCTGCCATCCTTCAATCCCTAGCATGTTCCTCTTGGGCTTGTCCCCAACAGGCCCAGTTAAATCCCCTCCCCCCTTCCTAACTAGTTTAAAGCCCTGTCAATAAGCCCTGCTAACTCCTGCCCCAAAACCCTTTTTTTTCTCTGGGACTGGTGTATCCCGCCTGTCACCAGCAAACCAGGTGTCCCATACAGCAGCCCGTGACTGAAAAACCCAAACCCCTGCCTTTGGCACCAGTCACGTAGCCATACATTAACCTGCAGAGTCTTCTTATATATCCCTTCACCCTCGCTTGCAACAGGTATGGAGGCAAACACCACTTGCGCTCCAGACCCTTTAACCAGCCGTCCCAGGGCCCTGTAGTCTCTCTTCATCGCCCTTACGTTCCTCGTAATAATTTCGTCACTGCCAACCTGAAAAACCAGCAGCGGGTAGTAGTCAGACGGCTGCACCAGTTCAGAGAGCTTCTTTTTAACATCTCTAATCCGAGCCCCAGGCAGGCAGCAGACCTCCCTGTGGGGTGGATCCGGTCGACAAATGGGCCCTTCTGTTCCCCTCAGAAGGGAGTCACCCACCACAATTACTCTTCTTTTCTTCTTGGTTGGGGAAGTTCTGAGGTATGTGGGTGAGTGACTAGCCCTGGGTGACTCACTAGATAGATTTGCCTCACCATCTCCATTCACCTGGCCCTGAATTTCCAAGACCTCGTACCTGTTATTCAAGGGCAACTGGGAGGGAGGAAGGGATTGTGAGGGTTTTCGCTTACCTCTCCGAGGAGGAACCTCCCTCCATCCATCCTTGTCCATTAAGCTCTCTCCTTCTGTCTGATGGTAGGAGGGAAGGGGATCCATATCTTGTTGAACCACTTCCCTCTGCCCTTGCCTTAGGGTGTGGTTCCACCAATCTATTTCACTTTCACACTCTCTAATGGCTCTCAACCTTTCTACCTCCTCCCTCAGTTCAGCCACCTGCCTGAGCAGGTCATTTATTTGCTCACAGCGAACACAAGCAGTATCACTGGCTCCCTCCAATACAAGTGCCAGGCTCAGGCATTCGCTGCAGCCAGAGACCTGCACAGCTGCATGTCTGCAGGAAGGCTCAGTCTGGATACCCACATTAGTACTCACTACAGCTTTCGATCGTGTTGTAACCATGATCTATCTGGTCAATCAATCCGTCTACGTCCCTCAGCACTCCTTCCCCTCCTGTACTCCAGGCGAGTCTTCTCGATGAGGCGGATGGAACGCTTCCCTGCCCGCTCGCCTGCCCGCGCAAACTGCCTCGACCCTCTGCCTCGACGCTCTCTGTTCGCCGGCTCTGTTCGCCGCGCTCCCTGGGAAGGTTTTTTAGCCACTCCCAGCTGGTGCCACTCCTCCTGGCTCCGCCCCCTGTGAGTCAGCCCCTCGCGGGAGCTGAGCTTCCGAGTCCTGGGCAAGTCCTGTTGAGGACTTGAGGCTCCCTCCTCAGTGGCTCTTGTCGCTCTGAGGTGAGGCTCCTGGACGCTGATCTCTCCCCTCTCCGCTCCGGTGTTGCAGGCGTCCTCTCTCAAGCTACTCACCTCAGCAACTGATCGAGAGTGGCCCTTGATGGCCGGTTTGAATCTGACACCGAGCCATCCCTGACAGTGTTCAAGGCCAGGTTGGACAGAACTTTGGGTAAGATGGTTTAGTGTGAGGTGTCCCTGCCCATGGTAGGGGGGTTGGAACTTGATGAGCTTAAGGTCCTTTCCAGCTCTAACTATTCTATGATTCTATAAGTTGTATTATTAGCCTTACTCTTTGTAATGAAAAGGTATAAAAAAGAAGGCAAACTACAACACAGCAAACCACTGTATTCAAATGATTGAAATTAATTCAGTAAAGGGAGTTTCAGGATTGGGCTGTAAAACCTTCAGGTGATCTACAAATGTCTGAGCTAATGTTGGATTATGTACAAAATGGGCTGCACAGACACATACACTGCACTGCACAGGGCAGGTCTGTGTGTGACGCCACTTGACTACCGCACATAGGAAAGGCAGCAGTGCTCTGCTGCTATTCAGTATCTGTTGCATCAGTCTTCCAAGGAATCACTGATTACCTTGGAAAGGAGTTTTCTTTCATCAAAAGCAATGATAACAATGCTTGCATTCTGGGTGAATGAGATGAGGAAGTTTATTGCAAAATCCTGAGGTTGGTCAGACCCTTTCCAGTGGTGCCCTGCGACAACACAAGGAGCAATGGCCATAAACTAACACAAGGACAAGTTTCACCTTAACATAAGGAAGAGCTTCTTTATGTGAGGGTGTCAGAGCCCTGGCACAGGCTGCCCAGGGGTTGGACTGGGTGACCTCCAGAGGCCCCTTCAGTCACTCCTGTGAGTCTGTGATTTTTATGGAGCCAATTATGCCAAAGGTTCCAAGTTTTCCATCAGTTTGTACAGCACTGCAGTTACTGAAGATGTGTCTGCCCATGAAGTTAACCTCAGAGCTGCGGTGATCATTTTCCAAATAGGTTGTTTTCCTAAGTTCATCTTGGGTAAGATTAAATAATCACTATTTGAGCTTTCAGATGTGACTGTTTCATTTCCCATTGACAAAACTGTGTTCTGTAGTGTTTTGTCTTGAGACTGTCGTGGTAGATGTGCTTGTACAGTTTATAGTTCTGAGGATGTGCAGCTCAGAGGTACATGGTGTCCTTCTGGCATAGCAAATTTCAATTCTCACCTATGAAGAACTCCCTGCAAGAATACTTAATCTGAAGATAGCAAGCAGATTTAAGAAGATTAATTCTCTTATTGATGTAAACACTGACTAGGTAATGAATGTGTTATGACTGCTATTCATTATATCAAACTCAATCATTTCATGGTTGCCTTGTCCCCCTCCTCCTCCTTTGTTTCATCTCCATCTGCTCACTCTCTCTGATATTTGCCGTATGAGGTGCCCAAGCTTACTAGGGCAAAATGTTATCTTCTGTGGAAATAGGGCTTAGCTGCACATAAAACTGCAATACAAATGTAATGTTAATGCTTGTGCTGCTGCTAATTTGACTGTTTTTTTTTCTCTCTGTGTAACTCTTGAAAAGTACCGCTCCTATTGTGGAGCTAGTTGAGCTATGTGCCAGTGAATGTTAAGGGTAAAATTGATCATATCTCACTAGAGCCCTTTAAAGGAAGAGTGCTAGTCAAAGCCAGTCATCAGAACTCGATTCGTTATTGTTGTAAATGCTATCTTCAGAAATTGGTATTTCTTAGGATGGATTGAATGACATTTTCAGAGGATGATTCATCCTGCCCCAATGTAGTGGTGCTTAGTCACCTACTAGAGTTGTCTCCATCAACTAGGTATTAAGACCATATGAAAAGCTTCTATTTGGTGCCTAACTTGTTTGAATCATACTGCAAGTGTTCTGGGCACAGCCCCCATTTCCGACTCTGTCCTGCTTCTGCTCCAACTGCTAGAAAGTGATTTTTCTCTTGCATTATGATGGTCCTACAAGCATAGATCTTAGCATTTATATGCCCTGGCCTTTAGGACTTAAATCACTGCATATCATGAAACAATTTAATTAAACAAAATGTCCTTTTAGTTATCTCTTAACAGTATCTGTCATTAAATATATTAAATACATTGTGTATTGGCAGAGTAAAACCAAATTGTATCAAATAACAAAGTACTACACAACGTTCTTCTAAAGTTTGCATGCAAGTAAATCCCTTGCCTGCTGTTTGCCAAATTAGGGGGTTTTTCCCAGTTTCGTTCCTGGATAAAGGATAAAGCCTGGAAGTATCTTAAGATTTTGGTTCATTCTGTCTCTTCCCTGCTGCTGTGCCATCAACACGGATGTAGCATTCCCTTCAGAAAAGCTTGGTTTATTGTAGTAGTGTGGAGATGTAACAGGGAAGTGGCCATGGCATTCCCATGACAGCTGCTGGCACTCTGGGAAAGCATGAAAGAGGTAAATAGAAAGGGAAAAGCAGTGGATTATTTAATACCAGTTCTTAGTTTCCTTCCCATTGAGCAGGTTTTGTTGAGTTGTTTTTGTTTCTTTATTCCCTTTTGCTATAGCAATATAGAACTAGAAAATGCTATGAAAGGTGCTGATGTAAGCACATGAAAGGGTAGTGAATGTGGTTTGAAATTGGAAAGATCCCCTTGTAATGAAGGTCACGATTTCAAAGTATTGCAGACCAGTGAAGCTAAGGTTTCCCTTTGTCTGCGCTGCTTACACTTGTGTCCCTTGAGCTGATATTTCACTTAAAATTAGTAGTAAATGAAAAGAATAAGGTAAATCCATGAGGAATATCAGGAGGACTCCTGCTCTGAGATCAGTGGTGCTCTTCCCAAGAAACATACTTTCCAAACCCTGTCTGTCACTTGAGTTTCAACTGACAATTCTACCAATAGCCTTCTGAAACAAAACTTGTGGGTTCTGGCCTTTTCTCTGCCGTTCTGCTGTCATTGCATGGAATGGACATAAAGCAGCAGGGAATACTGTGATATTATTTATCAGAATATATTTTGCTGGCTGCATTAGTCACTGGAGACTGTGTTCTTGTGCTTCTGTTTGTTTGACTTAATACATGTTCACATATTGAACCATGCAGCAGATAAACATCATGTTCATTATAATGAAAAGTAAAGCTCTGGTTTTACTTGATCAGGCACCTGCATGTCCAGGAAGGCAAGCGCAGGCCTTGCATACAAGTATTAAAAGAAAGCAATATGATTGTCTTTTTGCTTTTGTCTAAGCAGCTTGTGGAGCTTTGACCTGCCTCCCCTGTGCATTGCCAAGCATTTCTGCCCCTCATTGTTGAAACAAATAGCAGCCTGCATCGTGCAACAGTCAACTTCTATGAGGAGAATAGCAGCAAGGATCAAGTGCGTGTATGTTCTTCAAGTGGGGCAAGTCAGACGGAAGGAACCCAGGTTTGAACTTCATCACCTGCAAGAAACCAAGCCTTGCACACTTGTTCTAAGGCAAGAAAATACTTTAAACGGGAGTGGAGGAAGAAGGGGCTGAGAAAGGATAGGACAAGGGGTGATGGGTTCACACTGAAACAGGGGAAGTTCAGGTTAGATCTAAGGCAGAAGCTCTTCCCTGTGAGGGTGCTGAGGCGCTGGCACAGGGTGCCCAGAGAAGCTGTGGCTGCCCCATCCCTGGCAGTGCTCAAGGCCAGGTTAGACGCAGGGGCTTGGAGCACCCTGCTCTAGTGTGAGGTGTCCCTGCCCATGGCAGGGGGTTGGAGCTGGATGATCTTAAGGTCCTTTCCAACCCAAACCACTCTGTGATTCTATGACTCTATAGGGGATGACAGTGCCAGGGCAGGCCTTACCTCTATAAAAAGACATAACAGTCCATCAGTATTTTCAGAAACAGTAAGTTTACAGGGCTTTCAAAGAAAAAAAGATTTTTATTTTTTTTTATATGCCTTCTGCGTTAAAGCTTTTTGGCATGTGGTCATTTACTCCATAGTTGAGCCGCTTGCTACTCAATAAGGTGACCTCATTGCTTTTCTCACCTAATGATCTTTAAAACCTGGAGGTTTGAGAAGGGGAATAATTAATTCCCTTAATTCCTCAGTGAAGCACCAAGTTGATAACCAATCCATTTCCCATGGAGCACCACTTTTTTGGGATGAAAACCAGAGCCTGACGTTTTGATGCCTCAGATTTTTTTCCGCAGTGACCTGCGTTGACTCAGATAGCTCTGAGATGACTACCGAGGAAAGTGACTTTAAACCTCCTCTTGGCCTTAAATCCTGTATTCTCTGGTTTGTAACTCTACTAAACTGCTAGTCCACCTGGAGTATTTGAAGCATGGGCACCAGATTGAGCCGAATAATACAAGTGAATCTTGTATCCAATAGATTGTTAGTTGCACATTGTTTTTAAATGCTTTCAAGTTAAATATTAGAGTAACAGAAAAGCATGAAGACAAACTCTCTTCATTGTCATGCCCCTTAATAATTCCTTTAAGTCTTGCGCTTCAGTTAGTGGCAGCCAGCATATACTTGCTAACATTGTGTCTCAGGTAGAGTACAAAGCAAAACCGCTCTCCTTGTCGGTGGTTGGATATCCAGAGTGGTTCTGGGATCTCCATCCTTTGAGCTACTTGGCAGTTGACTGGACTGAGCACCAACAGGAGCTGTGTTGAGCGGGTGGTTGGACTATGTGACCTGCTGTGATTCCTTCCAAAATCTGCTTTCCCAAATCCATCAGAGGTGCTGACAGCAGCTTCAAACAGGTTTTGTAAAACCAGGACTTTTATACCCTCTAACTCCTACATGCAGTAGCTCCATTGGTATACTTGTAATAGTGGTTGGCTTGTAATAGCAAAATGCAGGAGTACTTCATTAGCTGGTTACTGGAAAAAGGTTGATTCCCTCCAGTGCCTATTTTTGACAGAAACGCCAGTTTCTCTGGTCCATCCATTCAAGCAGAACAGAAGAGCTGAGCCTAGTGCTCACTGCAGTCCTGCTGTTGACTTCAGTCTTTGGATCAGGCCTTAGGTCCTGACAGTGGTGGTGGTGGTGGTGGGGTGTTTCTGTGCAATCTCTGGGATGAAATTTAGGTTTTTATGTGTATGGTAATGGCTACTGGGCTGTGCTGAAGAAATGAGGAAGATAAGCTCTGTGCTAGGCAGAGTTGACCACCAGGTGTCTCATGTCTCACTACATACTGTTCACAGAGGAAGGGAAGCCTGGAGAGTGCCATGTAAATGGAACATTGCTTTTTCTGGGGAGCATGTTAAGAAGACATAAAAATAGCCTGGATGTGGAATCCAGGCATGAAGAGTGTGTTCTTCTAGGGCTGGTTAAAAATAAATGCAGAGAGACTAGCATCACTGAATGGGAACAGGATTCTTCAGAGAGGGGAGGAAAATGAACAGTTAAAGGCCAAGTACAGCACTGTAAGAATGATTACATGTTACAAACCATTTGATTATAAATCAAGTCTCAGTTGTTATTTCTAACAGCCTTTGCTAAGTAGCCAAATGGAATCCTTAAGGTGAAGGTATCCCTTTTAAAGACTGTTTCCTGGCCATATAATGTTTTGGGGCAGGCGGGGGTGACCTTCAAGTGACTTTTTGACTCTTGGCTTTGGGAATCCAGAATAGAGCCTACACAAGGTGAAGCTGTACAAGCATTGGGCACAGCCAACTATCCCTAAGTGTATGTGTATGAGCTAGAGATGTGTCTTCAAATGGAACTCTGTTGTGTTTGTATATACTCCCACTTTGAACACTGTGTGCAGTTTGGGTGTCCCCAACTTAAGAAGGACATGGAGCTGTTGGAGAAAGTCCAGAAGAGGCCACAAGTGCCATCAGGGGCTGGAGCAGCTCCCCTATGGAGTCAGGCTGAGAACACTGGGGCTGTTCAGCCTGGAGAAGCTGTGTGGAGACCTCAGAGCAGCTTCCAGTGTCTGAAAGGGGCTACAAGGATGCTGGAGAGGGACTCTTCATCAGGGGCTGTAGCGATAGGCCAAGGGGTGATGGGTTCACACTGAAACAGGGGAAGTTCAGGTTAGATCTCAGGCAGAAGCTGTTCCCTGTGAGGGTGCTGAGGCGCTGGCACAGGGTGCCCAGAGAAGCTGTGGCTGCCCCATCCCTGGCAGTGTTCAAGGCCAGATTGGACACAGGGGCTTGGAGCAACCTCCTCTAGTGTGAAATGTCCCTGCCCGTGGCGGGGGGGTTGGAACTGGATGATCTCAAGGTCCTTTCCAACCCAAACCAGTCTGGGTTTCTGTGAGTCTATGCATAATTTCTTCCCAGCCCTGGAGCAGACAGGGCTTACTCTGGGACATCACTTAGCTGAGGATAGCTTCATGTCCAGCTACCCGTTTTCTTTTACACGAAGGCTTTAAACATCACTTCCTTTCATAGCTACCCGTATACTTCACAGTCTGTATTTCCAGTTGGAGCCATTTACAAACAGCCGCGATCCGGGTACGTCCCAGTGTTCCGGGAGCATCCTTTGGCCCTCGCACTGGTTCGTGCACTTCGGTGTCCAGCGAGGGACCCGCAGGAGGCGAGGGGGTCCTTAACTACGTCCGCAGGGTGGGGCCGCTCCGACGCTGCCCCCGGCCGCCCCTTCCCTCCTCCTCCTCCTCCTCCTCTTCTTCCCTCCCGGGCCGGGGTCCGGCGCCGCGGCTGCTCCGGGGCGGGGCGGGGCGAAGCCGCCTCCTCCCGCCGCCGCGCTCCGCCCGCTGCAGGAGCCGGAGCCGGTGGCGGAGCGGCGGGCAGGGCCCCCGCTGCCCTGTGCCCAGCGCTGCCGGCCGCCGCCGCCGTGGATGCCGCCGGGGAGCGGGCGGAGCGCGGCGGCCGCCGGAGCCCACGTACATGCGAGTGCCCTCTCCGCTCAGCAGCATGCTTTACTTCCAGATGGTGATCATGGCAGGGACCGTGATGCTGGCTTACTACTTCGAGTACACGGACACCTTCGCCGTCAACGTGCAAGGCTTCTTCTGCTACGACGGCGCGTACCGAAAGCCCTACCCGGGCCCGGAGGACCGCAGCGCCGTGCCCCCGGTGCTGCTCTACTCGCTCACCGCAGGCGTGCCCGTGCTGGTGGTAAGAAGGGGCCAACCGCGACCCCACTCGGGCGACTTGTTGGACTCCGGAGCGGCTGAGGCCGGTGGGGACCCGACCCCGGCCCCGCTGCCCACCCCGCGCCTCCGGAGGTTATTTTTAGCACGGTTTATGTAACTGCTGGTGCCGGGATTTCCAGCCCCGTTCAGGGCTTTTTGGTGAAAATAACGTTTTCCAGAGCGTGTGTCGGTTGTCGGTGGGTGCGCTCGAGGGGACGCGGTTGTGAGCAGCCGCTTTGCTGATATTTCACCCAGTGCTGACCAGAAAACCCCTTGTCAGCCTGGGCTTTTGAGGGTGAAGTGGTACGTGCAAGGCGCAGGGAGCAGTTCTGCTGGATTGAGTTGTCTCTGTATGTCACGGTTACTGCTGTGTGTGCGAACTAAACCTGTGTGTCTCTAATGGAATGTGATCGTCTGTCAGTCAGGTTTAAGTAGGTGTAGCTAAAAGATTTGTTTCATTGATTTTCTTTGGGGCTTGGGGAAAATAGCCAAGAGGGAAAAGCAGCGGAATGTGTTCCCTTTGAGTCGCTGTATGTACTGGTTGTGTTGTCAGATAGCAAGGACATGAGCATCATTTAATAATCCCTGACCGTGCTGTGGAGCGAAGGCTAAGAGAGGGAATGAGATGGGAGTGTTTAACCATCAGGAATGGGTTATATATAGACTGCTCAGGTGCATGCACAGTTACATGTAGAGAAACTCTTTGTAAAGAGTTTATTTTAATCAGCTGTAAGTATTAGAATGATAAAAAAAACCCGATAAAATAAGGCCTCTTAATAATTGTTAGTTTCACAGATTAATTCCTTTCAGGAAAATATAACAAATATGAGAAGTAAAAGCTTCAAGGTGATCCGAGCCACAATTCCCTTTTGCATTGTAGCACCATGAGGTCTCAGATGGTATCCAACGTAAAACCTCATGGTCAGGCTGAGCCTTGGCATTTCAGACTTTGTTCTTTTTTTCCTAAGGATTGAACGGCATCATTTGGCAAACCATGTTCCGTAGCCATTTGGTTTCCTTTTTAATTTAACATCAATTAGTTGACCATTTGATTGACCTGTTTGTTCTTTGGAACCCCCAATAGCACTGAGATGTTAAAGGTTTGCTTTGGGTGGTGGTGTTACTCCCGTCTGATGTTTGTTCCTGTCTGATGTTTCCCATCTGATGTTTGGTTTGCTTTTAATTCTATTTCTTTTGTTTGGCTCAGGAAGCCATAAAGATTATGTCAGCTATTCATGATGAGCACCTCCTTTTCCTAATCTGTGTCACCAGAATGGATTGGGAGTTTCCATTCATTTCCTAGGTGCCTGATGATTACATCAGAGAAATCACCATGACATTTTGGGTTGGCTGTCTCGTAATGAGCCTTGCTGAAAAGAGAAGAATATAATGCTATAGAAGTGTGCTTGTTCCCCCAGTCAGACAGATGGCATGCACAGCGGGGGGGATGGGGGGGACGGGTCAGGGAATAGCAGGCTGTGATGCTGGTGCCTGTGTTGCACTTTCTTCTTTTAATTATAATTTTATGAACTAGAGAATTCAGCCCCATGGAATCTCATGGGTTCAACAGCATTAAAGCCTAATCATTCATGTTACTTAGTAACAGCAACATGTTTCAGGCTTCAGGTAGGATTCCGCTCTGATTCTCCTTGGCCAATGCTCCTGAACTTAGTGTTTGCATGGGACAGCGCGTGCTTGGTTGTGCCAGATACAGACATTGCCTTTGCTTGTTCTTTTCATTGGAAGAAATGCTGAAGATTACATTCCTTCACCAGAGCAACTCATCTGCTTTTAGCAGTAGTTCAGTATCCTTCCCAAGATTACAGGGATTAATTAGGTTCTCTTAATTTCATTTTTCTGCTCTGTGATGGCTTGAATATAGCTGTTTTGTGTAACCTCAGTTCTTTTCCTTATAACTAACGTATCCAGATGAACCATGTAACAAAGCCAGATTTCTGCCTGTAAAGATACAAACATAGACCAGTGCAGGAAATGGATCTCTATGGATGAAATTGGATGGAACTGAAGTGAATTGTCATGGAATAGAGTTTATTAAATGCTATGATTGTGAGAGGGGTTTTTTACCATCTCCCTTTCCTTTTTTTGTTTTCTTTCTTTCTGTTAGTTTGGTGCATGAGGTTAATGTTGTTTCTGGAGTTTTGAGATAGAGCAGCAAAGAGGTTTTACTGTGGGCTTTGGAGGAACTGGAGTTTGGTTTGGCTTTCTATGGGATGTTGATTTGGAGCCAAGTGCTTCAAGGACGTTCACGTTCTTTTAATGCAACTCAACTGATGGCTCCATTGCATTGAGTTTAAATGAAGTTGCTCTGAAATCAGAGACTGAATTAGCTCTTTTCCAGTGACTTTCCTCTTTCCACAACTAAAGTACCAGTAGCTGGATCTGTCTTGACAACCATCTTGTCAGCAATGGGTCTCTTGCTGCTGGGAGGCTGTCATAGAGCTGGTTGTCCAAAGGACTTGTGTCGCACCAAAGCCGCAGTGGCAGATCCGAGTGTCAAGACATGATGTAGAGCTGAGTGTGTCTGGTCACAGGGCAGCAACCAGGCCAGGTTGGATGGGGCTTGGAGCAACCTGCTCTAGTGTGAGGTGTCCCTGCCTGTGGCAGAGGTTGGAGCTGGATCATCTTAAGGTCCTTTCCAACCCAAACCATTCTATGATTCTATAGCATGCCTGTGCTGAGGCGTAACTAATGAGCTGGATCACTTGACAGGGATGTACCTGTGATCAGTGTGTTAAGCCTGGAAACTTTCCTGTTAGTCTTTAAAACACTATTTCCTAATCTATTCCTTTATCCCTAGTGCAGCATTGCTGCCGTGCTTATATCCCTGAGTCTGTCTGCTTTCCCCATGCCATCCAAGGACAAATGCAGTTGGCTGTCAGGTCATAGCTCCTCAGGAATCTGAACTGTAGAGTGGAGTCCTGGGGCAGAAGCAGAGATTGCTTACTCTACTGTAATGCTTGACTCGCGGGTGCTGTGCTGTGGGAAGGGAAAACTGGGACTGAAGGAAGACAGGTTTGTACTCTGCACTTGGGACTTACTGGGTTTATATACATACAGTCTTTGGTTGAGTATTAACAAAGTATTAGACAAGTCAGGTCAGTCCTGAAGCAGTCAGGCCAGCCCTGAAGCAGTAAGGCACTTGGACTAGATGATCTTCCAAATGAACTACTCTGTTCTACAGTATCTCCTAGGTCATGTAGAAGCTAGTAAGAAGTGTAATGGTTGTGCTATTCACTTCAACAGTAATGAATTTATTGTCCACTAATAGACATCTCTGCTTGAAGTCCTTGCAGCTTCGGAGTTGCCCCAAAGACGCTGTGGCTGCCCCATCCCTGGCAGTGTTCAAGGCCAGGTTGGACAGAGGGGCTTGGAGCAACCTGCTCCAGTGGAAGGTGTCCCTGCCTGTGGCAGGAGGTTGGAACTGGATGAGCTTTAAGGTCCTTTCCAACCCAACCCAAACCTTGCTATGATTCACAAGTATAACAGCATCTGTAGGAAGCCCCTAAAGGCAGCCACTCTGTAGGATGAGAAGAGCTTCATCTTTTCTCTTTTTCCTGTTGGTTTCCCAGCTTTTTAATGCAGGTTCCATGAATGAAGCAGCATACATTAAAACATTGGTTTTCTGTGTTCTGTGGATGTCTCTAAAGGGTGTATGCACTGTTTCTTATCTGCTATATCTGTAGCTTCTGAGTTCTTCCACTGGGAAATTTTGAGGGAACAAATGTTTGGGTTGGTTTATGGGGTTTTGGTGGTGGTTTTTGTTGTTTGTTTGGGGTTTGTTTATTAAATAAAAGCTGAGACCAACAGCATATTAACATATAACAAAATATGTGGTTCATTCCAATGTTAGACTGTTATTTATGGGAGGTCTTCTAAGTCATAGGAGACTTTAAGCGTAGGTAAAGTAATGCCTTGGGTGAGTGGATGTATTTGCTTAGGAGCAGCCTAAGAGTAAAATGCTCTACAAAATGCAGATGAGGTTGAAATTGCCATTGGAAAAATATAAAAGCCCTAAGTAGGAGATGCTGTGATGGAAGAATGAGGCTCCTGCAGAGGCAGTACCCTGTGGGCTCACTTCCTTGCATTTGTCTTTGTGACTCAGGATTGAAAGCGTACTGCTGGCTTTGTACTCCCATCCTTTTACTCTCCATAGCACTAATGTCCAGAAATCCCTGGTGTACTGAGGAATTCTCAAGTCACTTTTTCTCCCCCCCCCTTTTTTTTTTTTTTTGTCTTCCTTTTTCTATTTTATTCTTTAAGCCAAATGTGAAGGTGAGAAGAAACACACTCGATTTGAGTCTATTCAGATATGTAAGAAGCATGAAAGTGCTAGTTGAGAGCTCAGAGCTATTTAAGCCATTTCCCAAAGTGCCAGTTCTTGCTCAGTGGGCTGGTTGCTTTTTTAGACTCGTTATGACAGATGTAGCTTGGGAAATATACGTCAGTCAAATCCTTTAGCTTCCAGTAGAAGTGATTTGTAGATCTGTGAGGCCCATTTCTTGTGTTCTCAGAATCTATAGGGTGATCAGGTTTGCATTATTTCTTTCTGGTAGATCCTAATAAGTTTGATAGCTCTAAAATACTGTTAACTGTATTTAAGGATTCTTTTGATGAGTCCAGTGCTAATATGGATTACTTAAAATGTCAAAAGTGTTTAAGCAGTGATTGGTGTAAAGCTGAATGTATTGGACATAAGATGCACGCTGACTGTGGTAGAAAAGCCAGGAGGGGATAATGACACACGTTCATTAAGATGTGCAAGCAGTTTTATTATGCAAATGTTGTTTGTTCTTATTTTCAAGTAACAAGTGGATGATTACGGTATTTATGCATAAAATAGACACTGTTTGCCTAAGTGAATTCTTAGCGTATTCCTGTTTTCTCTGTAAACCAATTAAAGACTAATTTGGTTGAGAATAATCCTCTTAATATCATCATAGAAAAAAGAGCTGCCATTCAGACGTAAAGTATCATAGTCTGTTGGTTTTTAGTAGACTGGATGAAGCTTTAAATGGGCATGGGCAACCAAAGAGTGGATGTGTGAAATCAGGCATTGTGCCTCGGCTTAGCTTTAGTCAGTCACTTTCTCCTTTCTGATGGAATCACAGAATCCACCAGGTTGGAAAAGCCCTTTAAGCTCATCCAGTCCAACCCTTACCCGATCACTGCCAAGGCCACCACTAACCCATGGCACTGAGGCCTCGTCTGCACAGTGTGTGAACACTTGCAGGGACGGTGACTCCACCAACATTTGAGGAAGGAATTTTGATTCCTGGTAGAAAATACTGTAGAGTGAGAGATGCACCATCATTGTGCAGGTATCGCACTTGCTCTACACTCATGCTTCAAGAAAACCAGATTCATTCTGTGAATAGGGAGAAAGAGAAGCTGCCTTTTGAAGGATCAGCACAGGTTTCATAAGCCTCTTTCTTCTTCAGTGCTGGTCTCTTGATAGTTCCAGGTCTGAGCAGCTCATGAGTTGTTGAAGGATATGCAGAGACCTGGAAGAGGTGCTCCAGCACATAGGTCTGTCTGATGTGATTGGGCATGCTCCTATCTTGTTTTCCTTCTGGCACCTATGATGCCATGTGCTGTGGCGTCAGGGACCGATTGGATTTTATCAGGTTGAGTTTTCCAAATGCTCTTGTCAGCGCAGCTTTTAGTTAACCTGTAGTTCCCTGAAACTGTTCTACTCTGGTGTAACTTAGTGCTGTACATGAAAAAGGGTGCTGGGTTGTGATCTGTTTCTGGGACATCCCAATATTCTGTTATCGGTTTGTCGTATCTTCAGGAGAAACACAATCTGGAATTAAAGTTCTGGGGAATACGTATCTTTGGAAATGTCCTCTCTGAAGTTGCTGTGCTGGGAATCTGTCAGATTACCTCATACCTGAGGGCTCGAGATGCTTTTCATTCCTGACCTTAGTCAGAACAAAGCACTGCCTTCACCAATGCTTCTTACATCTATTTTAGGCTGATTATTTTCTACCTGCCAGGAGGTTGTAGTGAGGTGGGGTTGGTCTCTGCTCTCAAGGAACAAGGGATGGGACAAGAGGAAACGGCCTCAAGCTGCACCAGGGCAGGTTTGGATGGAGCTGAGGAGCAATTCCTTCCCCAGAGGGTGCTCAGGCATTGGAACAGGCTGCCCAGGGCAGGGCTGGAGTCACGATCCCTGCAAGTATTCACACACCGTGGAGGCGAGGCCTCAGTGCCATGGGTCAGTGGTGGCCTTGGTAGGGCTGGGGAATGGTTGGACTGGGTGAGCTTAAAGGGCCTTTCCAGCCCTGCTGATTCCATGATTCTATGGTTGATATTCAAATGGAACTTCCTGTGTTTCATCTCGTGCCCATTCCCCATGAGAACCAGGGCCTGTAATTGTGAGGCTACTTCTAGCTGTCTGCAGAAGGTCTCATTGACTTCCTGACCACAACAGTGTCACCCATGTTTAGCTGCCCCTTAATTCTTACCCAGGAGCTCTTAGCTTGCTCATCCTCCACTCCTAGGCAGAGCTTGATGTATTCCAGCTGCTCTCTGACCTAAAAAGCAACCCCACCATCTCACCTTGCTGGCCTGTGTTTACTAAAATGTAGGTAGCTGTCCATGGCAGCACTGCAGTCATGCGAGCTATCCCACCATGTCTAATTGCAGTGAGGTCATGGCCCTGTGACTGTGCTCACATCTGTAATTCTCTGTGTTTAGTCCCCGTGTTGTGTGTGTTGGCTTATTCCCCAATTGGATGCGATGGTGTGAGCATTGCCACTTTGGACCCCGCTGCCCAAGCCCTTCATTTTAAAGCCCATCTCACCAAGTTGACCAACCTGCTGCCAAAGATTCCCTTGCTTCTTCTATACAGGTGGATCCCATCCTTCCCTAACCGGCTGTAGTTATCAAAGAATGTCCCCATGGTGTACAAGCCATGACATGGCTGGTACCAGGTTGCATTAGCTTCTGTAGACAGTTTGATACTTCAAGGCCAGGTTGGACACAGCCTTGAGCAACATGGTCCAGTGTGAGGTGTCCCTGCCTATTGCAGGGGATTGGAACTGAGTGATCTTAAGGTCCTTTCCAACCCAAACCAGCCTGGGGTTCTATCCTACTGGGAAAAACTAAAGCATAGGGGCAAAATCAGCCAGACTTTTCTCGTGCTCTGCTGCTTGAAATAGAAATGGCCTCGCTGCATCCCTGAGGAGACTGAGCTGTTTTGTCACTTTTGCCAGAAAGAAATCAAAGCAACTTGATAAATAATACAAGGGTGCGGAGTTGCCAGCAGCTCGCTGTTACAGGGCAAAGCAATTCCAAATGTATGTAGTGCAGTATTCATGTTTCCTTTTTTATGTCCATCTTCTGGAGCAAGTTAAAGGCATCATCCAGCAAAGTGTTCAGGCTGTGCTATTGCTCTTTTTTGGAGAGCCAGTAATCTTCTTTAGCTAGGTAGGCAGCTGCAAGATTTGACCATCTCCCAATGCTCTTTTGGAAATGACAATGGCAATGCAACAGATTACAACTGTACATCCAAACACTTTACCTTCTTGATTTATGACCTATTTGAATAATCTGGGAATATCTTTGATTAGCTAAAGTGTCTTTCTGTACCCTTCTCTTGTTGGCACATTTACAGCTCTGAAGACTACCTGAAGAAGGAATTGCCAGAGTGGTTTGCTCTGTGATTGCACTGTTCTTGAGGGGCCCATTTGGCCTCCGTCTTCATAGTTTCAAGCAGTGGGGACAGCTGCAACTTCTTTTCCTTGGTCCTTCTTTTTCCTTGCTTGTTTTTTCCTTCCATTCTCACACTTATGAGGGAGGGACAAGAGAAAAAAGACAAAAGATGTGTAAAAATTGCTGCCCTTCTCTTTGGATATGCAGATGCTGGGGGCTTCAGCAAGAGGGGAGTGCCAGCAGGAGGTATGAAAGCTAAGAGCCAATTTATGTCCTGCCCTTCCTTTGAGAAGGGATAATTGCATTGTGGCTTTTTTGAAGAGTGAGAACTAAATCACACTGTTAAAGTCTGCAGCAACTTTGTGTACCAGATGTCACAATTGGCCTGTTGGGACACATAGCAAGATAAATACATGGTTTGATAGTCTGATGGTGTTTTCATCCCAATATAAAGCCACTAATCCAAGAGAGCTGTAACTAGGAGGAACACTAAAAGATTCAGAACCATTGTGGGTTTTCTTGGGAATTCTTTGGCTGTCTTCCTCCTATGCTGCTATGGTTGATACGAACAGGGCCTGCAGAAGTTATGTTTGCACTTCAAATTGAATGTGTAACTTCTGCTGTGCTTCCTGTGATGCTGTTTGCAAACACCAATGCTATCAAGGCCGTATACTTCATCCCTTGATGGGCTCTCTGGAAGGAAAGTGGCAAGCAGATGTGAACAAGGCTGTTTGCAGCAGCTGAATGCCTGCTTGTCCTCTAAACGATGCACTTATGTTGAAGTGAGTTGTTAATCCACCTAATCCCGCATGATGGGGGCATTTGTCTGCATTGTTTGTAATCTAAAAGAGCAGGCTCTAAGTAAGAATCAGTTTCTCAAGCAAACAATTCTTGTACATCATGCAGGACTGGGGAGATGGGGGTCCATATGATACATAATGAATGACAGCCAAAGTAGAACTGTAAGTAGCTTTAGCTGTTGTGGTTTTCAGCCTTAAAAGCAGTGTGATGTTTAAAGAGCTTTACAGTGCCGTTGCAGCATCTCTGGGATGGATTGGAGTGAGTGATGGCCCAGCTTTCATCATAAATGGTCCTTATTTAGTTGAGGTGTGGTACCTCACCCACCACAGATAAAAAGCCTAGCTCAGGTGGATGTACCCCATCTCCAGCACAGGTACAAGCGATGCGCTGCTTTAATGATTAAGATCTGTTGTGAATATGCTAGTGCTTAATATACACCCATGGTACAGTGAACATGGTAATGGAGAGGGCCCAGGAAAGCCAAAGTTACTTGCTATCTCTGGTCAACAACCAGGCTTTGCTAAGATCACTTCTATTCATCTGCAAGTGAGAATATTTTCAGTGGAAAACACTGAGAAATCTGCTGTAGAAAACTTACTATGTGTGTGTATGCATAAAAATATATATACTATCTACTGTTAATCTAATAAATCATTTAGTACTGCTTCCCAACTGACTCTTAATCCTGGATGCCATATGAAGCACCATAAAACCCCTCTCTGGTGGTTATACTCAGTAAACTGTGGATTAGACTTCTGCTTCCCATGCTGGACCACATACACTGTTCCCTGTCATTTTGCATGTACTGTATAAATGTATCTTAATTACCTATTGTTTAATTATGATCCATTATATATTTCTATGGAAATGTCATTAACCTTATGTACTGATGAATGTACAGCCAGTTACATATGCAGCAGAGCTCTATTTTCGTAGAATCACAGAATGGTTTGGGTTGAAAGGGACCTTCAAAGCTCATTCAGTCCAACCCGCTGCAGTGTGCAGGGACACTTTCAACCAGATCAGGTTGTCCAGAACCACATTTAAGGGCTTTTTCTTTACAAATAGTATTATTCCTTCCTGCCTCTAACCCATGTAAGTGTTAAAGAGTATGGATGAAGGCATTCATTGCTAAACTAGAGGCTTTTGTTTTCTAAATGATACATAGAAAACCTGTCATGATCAGAAGTCAGCTCAGCAGTATCCTGCTGTTCTGATTCTTTTTTCCTTTCTCTATATAACATTTTGAAACACCCCTTGGTTTAGGCTGGGAGGTCTCATGCTGGCTCTAAAAGGGATCTGAATCATACTTTGTTGTTGTTCAAACTCTGAATAATATTATGAAGACTTTCTTTTGTCAATTTGTAGTTTGCCTCTTTATAAATCAAGTATTAAATATGAGAACCAGTAAGTGGAACCCAGCTTCCCAGCACATTTATTTTGGGTGGTACGAGGCATTTCTGTGACCTGTCCTTAGCGATTTAGGGCTCAGACATGACTGAATTAATTCTGCTTAAAGATTTGTTAATCATGGGTCAGCAGAGCTGCAGTAACCAGCCATGTGCAACTTACAGCCTGTGGGGAGCACGAGGTGAAGTATTTGAGCTTGACCTGCTTTAATTAAGGCTCAGGATAATATATGGTACCTTATTTCACACAGCGGGTGCGCGGATTGTCCGTAACATGGCTCTGCCGGCTGGTGGGACCTCATATGGTCACACTGCTCCTGGATGATGTCTGAAGTGCAGAAGTTCACATCTATGCAGAATAACATGTGGACACACCGGAGTTCCAGCATATAGTCAGCAGTAGTTTCATCATACTTACACAGATTGACCTTAGTGTCCAGAACCTCTTCACTGCTCAGTCTGTGCTTCTCCTGTTCCTATGAGGGGGTGTCATTGGACCTGTTGGGGCATATCTGGGCTTGGCCAGGCTGGAGGCTGCTGCCTTGGTGCTTTCAAACTGCACAGATGTGAGTTTGAGCATCCTAAGGGCCCGAGGGAGGAATGAGGAGCTTGTGCTGCATTTGACTGAAGGCCATGAGCGGGCTCATGTGAAGGATGGTGAGGACAGTCTGGCTGTTACAATGGTTCTCTTTGCCCTCTTTGCCAAGTGCTCACGCTCTACTGAAGTCAGCGCTTCAATCAGTCACAGGGACCCTTTCCAGAGCATTTAGCAAAGGCAGATGAGATCTGTAGGCAGACTGGTCTTGGGGTATGTGAGGAGTTCGTGGACATCTGCAGCTGGCAGGATAAATGCACGGAGCTCTGTCAGGCTTTGCCTTGATAAAGGGATGTGGCCACCCAAGCAGGATGTTCGTTTAGCCTTTACTGCCTAGCTGTCATGTGGCAATTGTGAAACCAGGCTTCTCTGTAAAGCACTGGGAGATTTGGGCATGAAAAAGTTAAACAAGAGCTAGGTGTGTTGTAATTTTGAATTGATTATCTCAGTGTTGGTGAGTTTTAATCGCAAGCTTCAATGCTGCTTGAACCAGCAAGGCTTTCCTGAGATGGAACAGTATATGGGAATGAGTGTGATGCTGACTGAACCTTCATATTGTGATGCTGACTGAACCTTTGTATTGTGATGCTGACTGAATCTTTGTATGGAGCTATGTTCATTTCAAGAGTCAATATGGCAGTTGTACTCTGACTTTCTTTTGCTTCTGAATGGACTGTGATTGTTGCATGATCAGAAGTAGAAAGGAAATCATAAAGCAGAGCCTATTCCTTTAAAAACTCAAGATGTGGGTATGCACAATATGCTGCCCCAAAATAGTCACGTTTCCATGGTTGATTTGTAGCTCACCTGTGTTGTTAACCTCAAAGGTAATGGCAAAAAAGTAATGCCTGAAAGAATGAGTTCACACCCCAGAGTACCTGAACAGGGATCATATCACCGAGCTTGTGAAAGCACCTTTCAACACAGCATGCTTTGAATGTCTCTTTCTAGTAATAACTTCAATTGCTCCAGTAATGAGAGATTACATCCCCTGCTAATTAAAAGCCAATGTTCACACATTTACATAACGATCATGTATTTTATCTAATACCCCTTTACTGCCTTCACAGAGAAGACGAAATGCCAGCTCTTCTCAAGTCTGCCTTGAAGACAGCCAGTGTCAAAGCTTCCCAAGATCTGAAATTCTTAAATAGCCTCATTCATCCTTAAAACACTTTTCTCCCCACTTGAGCTTTTCTTAAGGTATTTTATTAAACCAGCAGCACGTTTGCTAGTATGTGCAAAGGAGGTGATCCTTTGGTAAGCATTAAGGTAAAGCGTTATGCCCTAGTTTATGAGTGGAAGGAGATACAGTCACATAGTGAAGAAGAGTAGCTGGGCGTACTTTGGCCTATAGTCTTCACAATTAGTTTTCAGAATACCACTGCATGCCTAAAAGAGCTGTTTTTATACTCTGCTGTCTTCACAGCAAAGCGTACAATCTCCCCTCTGTCTTGGAGGCATTTCCTGTGCGAGGGATTTTTTGCTAAGATTTCCCACTCTTGCTGCTCCTATTTCAGCTCATTGGCTGCTGTGCTAATGAGGGCACTTGGGACTTCCTCTCCATTCAAGCACTACATTGTGTAAACTCCTAACCAGGGTCAGACAACATAGTGTTGCCAGCTGCACATCTGCAGCCATCTGGATTCGTGGCAGGAGCAGTAAAATGGACAGTGTGTAGCAGAGTTGAAAGAGTGATGAGAGTGGTGCAGATCATATTTGCAGAAAACCATAAAGTAAATGCTCCGTATTTGATCTGCAGGATGTACAGAATCATTCCTGAAGCAGGCTTTCAATGTGTAGATGTGTCAAATAAAGACAAATGGGACATGCTGCTGCTCCGCAGCGTTCTGTGAAGAAGCTGCTTAATTCAGTGCCGTTGCATTGTTAAGAGGCAAGCAATTATTAAAACTTCTGATGCTCATAAACAGTTCTCTACTCCCACTTCTGTGCCTTCATTAAGATTCTGTTTCTAATAAACACCACTTCAGTGTCTTAATTAATTATAATAACATTCTTAAGGAGAAATAATTGCACACTGTGAAAGTACAGCTTTCGAGTCTGAGGGAAGAGATGCAGGTGAATGGTCACACTTTGGTTTGCATCTGGGCTGCTTGGGGCAGGCCTGGAAGAGGAACTTCTGATCTCTTTTTCTCTCTCACCCTTTCTTACTGACCAGCATCTCTAGTGACCATGCCAGGAATAACATCAGGGAAGTCAGGGAAGCTTCAGAAGTTACTTTTGGTAGAGCCGTGGATTCATTGCTTTGACTGTGTTATTGTCAATACAAGTCACGGTCTCTGCTTTTTCTTCAAAAGCTTTTATTTGGTCATTTGCTTTCTGGCTTTCACAGGCACTAGAAATGTGAATTAATGCTCTCAGGGTTTGTTACTCAGTAGTTTTACTGCTGGTTTTATGCTGAGTGTACATATTATGCACAAGTAACCCCAGTGTGAGATGGCTGGGATTAAAGTCAGAGTTCTAGATCAGATACCCTGCAATAATGCTCACAACATGAAGATGAGGAAGTATTCTCTAAGAAGAATAATGTTATGATAATACAGTCAGCAGTGAGCATTACAGTTGTAGACTTTTCTTTCTGATATATTGGACCTGTTAAACCTCTTTCCCAACTATTTAGTACTACTCCCTTGTAAAATTGGTTTAGCTTTCCAGTTTTGTTTTCTTAACTTCTTGGGATGGCATTTGTAGCCAAGATGTTTCCCCACTTTGGCTGCAGTGTTGGTTTTAATCTAGAGTGCCATAGGTTTTCACAGCTAATCCAGCCCCTTTTCATTTAGTGGGGATATTACCTTTGATTTCAACTAGAAGAAGATAATGACCTTAGTGTATGTGATGGGTTGGCAATTAGCCTAAGAGAATTGTAAAGGTAGAGATGCTTGTACAGAGGCCATTATAGGAGTGGAGCTAGTTGTGTGCTTTCAATGAAAGCTATTGTATTGTGAAGATTATTTTTAATAGAAAGGTGTAGAATTGTTTCATTGAGCTGCCTACTTGGCATCATGAATCCAATCCTAATTGACAGTAACAAATACGAGTGAAAACCAATCCCATGTGTTTGTTTTGCAGACACACGTTTTGCCACAAAAATCCCGATTCCATTTTTGTGGCATTAATCATATGTGCAACATGGTTTTCTCATGGTTATATTAATACACTGATACAGTGGCCCTTCAGTTTTAGTTGTTTGGTGGGGATGGCATTTCTGATTGCAGGAGTAACGTATCTCCAAAACACGGCTGGCCTGGAGTAGAAGTGAGATAGAAGTAAGACAGTGTGAAAAGCAGGAAATTCAGATCTTCTCCTTCCTCTGAGCCTCTGGGAACAGTTGGCTCCAGTCACATGCTGACTGTAAAACCACTACTTTGTGAGCAGAATCTTTAAGAGATGCCTTTTATGTGATCAGTTTTTATTCAAACAGGGATGAAAGCCCATTTATATTGAATTTTGCAACTGAATGTTCATGCTGGGTAGAAGAGTGCAGTTGTGGAGATCATTTAAGGTTTAAAGCATTAAGTAACATTGCTGTTGGAGATGATCGTTGCTATGGGTATCATAAGCATTGGGATTGTGCTCATCAAGGAATGATGTTTTCAAGATGGGCAGAAGGGTTAAGAAACCAATCTCTCTCAACAAACAGAACAAAGTACTGCTTTCTTGGACTGGCAAGAAACAAAGGGGTTTACCAAGGCCAGGCCGTAAGGAACTGCAGTCTTTTTCACATGGATCACTTGAAGTCCAATAGAAGACTTCCTTGATACAGCCGAGTGCAGAGTTGAACATGTCATATGGAATTCATCTTCTGATGGGGGAGGTAAATGGTAGGGCTTGGAACATTTTGTTTCTCTTTCTCCAACATTATGGTGTTTTAAAGGGTGAAGCTGAACACCTGCAAAAAACCTCCACATTTGATGAATAGTTCTCTTTCAAAATCCTTAATGAAGTACTTGTACGTAACAACAACCCTTTTCAGGTACCATTCAGAGATCAGTAGACTGAAATCAGTGGATCTCTGGTCATATTACAGCCCATCTTCCTAAGGAGAGGTGTTTGTGGAGTGAATCATGGAGCTTGGAAACTCTGGATAATGGCATCCTTGTTTTTATAAAAAGAAAATGAGAGCAACTTCAAACCTATTTGAAGAACATTGTCTGGAGTCTTTCAGCCTGAAGTAACTTTGTCTTTTGAAATGTGAATTGATGCCTTTTGAAGGCAGGTTTGAATTCATTCTTTTTTCTTCCTCTCACCATTTTCAGATCAAAATTACTTAATTTGGGGTTGATTTTCATTTTTTTTTTTTTTTTCTAAATGTGAAGAATTTTCTCCAGATTAATAATTTTTTTTCCCTAGCTTTTGGATGTTAGTTTCTAAAATGAGAAAAGCCCAAAGTTCTCACCACAATCTGTTACCCACTGCCTTTTGGAATGTGCTCACCGAGAATACTTGTCTCAGCATTGTGAAACCATGCCAGCAGTTAGATAGTTTTGGAGTCGGGTACCAGACACTTCCTTGTTCCCAGACATGTTAACATTACTGAAGCTTATTTTCCTAGTGTCCAGGCCATTTCTAACCCCCTGGAGAACTGCAGTGGATACTCATCGTCTCACAGCAATATAAAAGGTTTAGGAGACATGAGGAAGGGATGAGATGACAAGCACAGTGGGTAAAGTGGGCTGAATCTGGAGCAAATCAACCCACCAAGAGAGGGCCAGAGCACCCCATGGGGCTGCTTGCTTGTCCCTCTGGTGCTGTTGCAGAGCATCAGTTGGTCCAGAGAAGGCCACAACATGATGTTTACAAATATGTAAAGGGTAGGTGTCAGGATGATGGAGCTAGGCTTTTTTCAGTGATATCCAGTGATAGGACAAGGGGCAATGGGTGTAAACTGGAGCATAGGAAGTTCCACGTTAACATCAGGAAGAACTTCTTTACTGTAAGAGTGACAGAGCACTGGAACAGGTTGCCCAGGGGGGTTGTGGAGTCTCCTACACTGGAGATATTCAAGGCCCGCCTGGACAAGTTCCTGTGTGATGTACTGTAGGTTACCCTGCTCTTGCAGGGGGGTTGGACTAGATGATCTTTTTAGGTCCCTTCCAACCCTTGGGATTCTGTGATTCTGTGATTCTGTGATCAGAGGCTGGAGCACCTCTGCTGTGAGGAAAGGCTGAGAGGGTTGGGGTTCAGCCTGGAGAGGGCTTTGGGGAGACTTTATTGCAGCCTTTCAGCTCTTAAAAGGGGCCTGTGAGGAAGATGGGGAGAGACTTTTGAGCAGGGCCTGTTGCAACAAGGCAAGGGGTGATGGGTTTAAACGGACAGAGGGAGATTCAGGCTGGATGGGAGGAAGAAATTCTTTACAGTGAGGGTGGTGAAACCCTGGCACAGGTTGCCCAGAGAGGTGGTGGATGCCCCATCCCTGGAGATGTTCCAGGCCAGGCTGGATGTGGTACTGGGCAACCTGCTCTGGTTGAAGGTGTCCCTGGTTATTGCAGGGGGGTTGGACAAGATGAGCTTTGAAGGTCCATCCAACCCAAACCATTCTGTGATGCTACTCTATGTTTCAAATGAAGGACCTGCTGTCACACGCCAGCATTCACCCTCTGTGGTGATGGCACAAGGCCCTTCTCTTAGATACTCACAATAGCAGGGTCCTGGTAACTGCCTCTCTAAATGATCTTTTAGATAACCTGATTTTGCTCTAGCACTGTGGGATTCCAGCCCTGGTGACAGTGTGCTGCTGTGCAGAGGCTTTGTTTGCCGGGTAAGGCAGGCATGTTCTGAAGGAGATGCTGTTTGCATACATGAGCAACTGCTCGGTTAGGAAAAAATAAAAAGAAGGGAGAAAAAGACAGAAGGATGGTTTCAGAGACACTGGACTTAAAAATATTTAATTTTCTTCTGTTATATGGTAGTGAATGAACATAATTCAGTGAATGATGGGATTGTCCATGTTTCTGTGATTATCACAGAACCCCAGCCTGGTTTTTGTTGGAAGGGACCTTAAAGCTCATCCAGCTCCAACCTCTGCCACGGACAGGGACACCTTCCACTAGAGCAGGTTGCTCCAAGCTCCTGTGTCCAACCTGGCCTTGAACGCTGCCAGGGCTGGGGCAGCCACAGCTTCTCTGGGCACCCTGTGCCAGTGCCTCAGCACCCTCACAGAAAAAAGCTTCTGCCTTATATGTGCTTGAAGCTCCCTGGTTATCAGTGCTTGGGGTTTATGTGCCTTTTGCTTTCAGATAGTAACAGAGACCTCATGAAGTGAGCAACCTTTACTGTTGTTACGTACTCACTACATGTGCTCTGTATGGCAATGAGCAGTAAAGAATATTTCTCCCTGTCAGAAGTAATATTGGTGTTCAGTAGCGTATAGCCATACTCTGCAACACAGAGAAAGCAGCAGATATTATTTGACTATTAGATGACTGTAGATGTAAATGGCCATGACCAAATATATACCGAAAAAAAAAGGCATATGTATTTTGAAAACAGAGTTGATTGGAAAAAAAGGCTGAGTATTTTTACCCCATCTTTCTCTAGAAAAGCAATTTTGTTTTCAGAACTCTTCTCCAGACCTTCAGAAGCTGCTATGCCACATGGTCCTGTACGTCCATGCTGAATGCACGGGGGGATATTTTGTATTTCATCAATAGCAGACAGATTTCTCCAGGATTTATTTTTTCATTTTCCTCAAAACTACAGGTCATTTTTTTCCTATAGAAAAATGCAGTTCTGTGAAAATCAACCAGGGCACTTGCTGTCAGGTTTAAGCAAGCAAGAAGCAATGGGAACAAGAAAAACACAAAGAAAACGGCCTCAAGGGAAAGCTTTGCATAATGAACTTGAAATTGCTACTGCTGGGAATACTGTTGCTGCTTTTCCTGCCAGAGCTGTCACCTCACACAGCAATTTTAGCTTAAAGCAGACCGCGGAGCTTAGCTACAGCATCACTAAAGACCAAGGTTTCTGTTGCTCGATTCTCTGGACTCTTGAGACCACTGTGCTCTGGGGTATGTTGGTGGCATTTTTCAAGGAGAAACAGGCCAGAAATGGCCCATTGCTTTAAGTTAAGAAAGGAAAATAAAGACCAGGAACCACAAAGCCTGTGGAAACCAGATTTGACAAAGAAATCTACCCCACGCTTTCGCTTTGAGAACTTGTAAGTGAAATGAGTGGGGGGCCCATGCAACTGAAATTATAACAATTTGCCTAGAGATGCAGAGAGCATCCCCCAGCTTTGTAGCTCCAGTTCCCAGCTTCTCCTCCTGACTGTTAAGGAAGCATAAGGAAGTTCATCCTAGAGAGAAAAGCAGCACTGTGGACTGCCTGAGATGCTCATTCCCCAAAGCAACAGTCCCTTGCCATGCTGTTTCTTGACAATGGCCTCACAAAACCCTTTTTTAGAGTTCAAGTCATGCCAATATGAGGGAGACACAATAAATGACAAGTCCAAAGAGAAGTTGCAGTGCACGGTATTGTCAGCTCTTCTTAACTTGGATAAATTCAGAACATGGATGAGTATTTAGTGGCCTTTTTAGCGCAAGAGCTGTTTTTCAGCGTTACTCATCCGAGTGGTTGCTGTAGCTACAGCATAACCCTGAAAATTGGCAGAGAGGGAGTCGTGTGTTCTACCACGTTCCCTGGCCCCTATGAACGTTTGTATGCCCAAATCTTTAGGTGTTATCTGGAAAGATCTATGAATGTTTATGCAGAAATTCCATTGCTCATCCCAAGTAGAAATTATCAACCTTAAACTTCCCTATTTATCTTGTTTAAATGCATTCCTCTATCCTCAGATAGCTTATCACCCAAATGAATGTTCGATTTTCACTTGAATCCTGTGTTTTGATAGGCAGTAACATCATGCATGAGAAGGCAATCCATACAATAAATCTCACTAGGATTTCAGAAGTACAGATTTTAGGTCATGTATTTATATAGGTGCTGGCTGTTGTAAACCATACTTGACACGAAGGGAAGTTGTTTAGGGAGCCAGTTCACTGGAAAATCAACAAGGTCAGAGTTGCTCTGGTGCTGAGGTTTGGGATGAGTCAGGTTTGACATTTCAAGTTGAAAAAGAGCTCGGAATTTCGAACCCAGTTAAGAGCATACTTGATATATGATTTTGGGAAGGACAAGCTCGGTTTCCGAATTGACATGCAGTGTTAAAACTAAGAACAGCTTGCCTGAATTCAGAAAAATGACTAATACAGAGAAAACCTGGACTTATCTGGGAGGAAGGAATCAGTGTAGGGAACGAGTGCTCAACGCTGTATGTATCCTGTGTGGAAAACAGGGAAAGGGGGACCGGCATTGGGTGGCTGGCAGTGAATGTATTATTACTGCAGAACCACCATGGAAATCACTCGGCTCATAAATGAATCAGGAGCTAAGAGGTGAAATAAGAAGAAATAATAATTTTAGATCTCATTCCTCCCACTGTTCCTGACTGTTGAATGGGTTGTCACATCGCAGACAGGATGCGATTGCCATGGAGATGGATACGAGAACTTTTCCTGGAATTTAGATTCTGCTGCGTTAATATTTCTTTTCTGTGCTTCCATGAAAAGAAATGATTATCTAAAGGCTAGTTATGAAGGATGTATTAATAATAAATATTGTTATGTAGGGTGATTTTTGTGTCGTTCCTGTTGTGCTTTATACTGTGAACCAGGTCTAAGGTCCTTCCCTGCGGCTGCAGAGGGAAGCTGTAGTAGATCAAGGGCCTGATCATCACCCATCAGAGCCTAGGCCAGTGCTTGTAGGGTGATCGTTCTTGTCTCATTCCTTCTTGTGACAGTTATGTACACTGTGTTTTTATCTAAGGACTGTCAAAATAATTCATATGTATGGTCTTTAGAAAACCAAAAAGCCTGCAACTTGTATTGTTAGTCTTCAGGTGAAAATTGCTCTTTTCCTTATACTTTACATGCTATAATTATATATCAGAAGGTTTTCTCAGCCTTGGGGATGGATGGATGGATGGCCTCTGCTTTTAACAGCTGTTAAAATGTCTGTTAAGCTAGGGATTTTCATGCAGATAGTACTTCAGGAGATACATACAGTGATCTAAATTAGTATGACTGTGTTAGACAGAATAAGGTAAAAGACACTTATAGAATCATAGAATCATAGAATCATAGAATAGTTAGGGTTGGAAAGGACCTCAAGATCATCTAGTTCCAACCCCCCTGCTATGGGCAGGGACACCTCACACTAACTGATAACTTCTAATACCTTCACTTTTTCCATTGCAAATTCTATTTATATAGCTGAGCTTGTGTAGCTCTGTCCAAAAATTGATGTTGTCAGAGCTGTCAGATTCTCCATAGCAATTCTTCACTGTCAGGTTTGGCATACTGCAAAAACTTGTTGCCCTAAGACTTGGTCAAGAAGCACACAAGTAATCCTGTTCTGTTAAATGGCATTTGTTGACTGGTTGCAACTTGCGTATGTAGTGGAAGGGGTTAATGGTGGTCCTTGTGCCAGGGGGAATGCAGAAATTTTTCCTTCCTAAAATATACCAGGCACGTGGATTGTGTTAATGGGCAAGAAGGAGGTTGATCTCCCTTTCCTCTGCTCTGTAGAGCTGATTATTGCCAGTAGTGCCGGAAAGAAGACTTGTGCTGGGAAACAGAACCTCTCCTGGGACTTAGGAGATTGAAAAAGATTTTCCTTTCATTTCTGAAGCCTCAATAGGCTGATGACTGAGATAAGCAGTGCTTGTGCTGAAGGATGGAAGAGGAACAGCTGCCAGTGCAGAAAAACACAGAACCTATATGTATTGCCAAATTTCAGAAGGATTCTATCAAAGCCAAGCCACAAAAGGATAGAGATGAATACCTGTTGTGCTCACTGGCATATCCCTCTCTGATTACTGCCGAGGGTAGAGCACTAGACCTAATATAGCAACGGTTTTGTCTTTAGCCAAGTTCTGCATCGTTCTGACCCTTGCACCTCCATACCCACTCTGAGGGTATTTTTGCTCCACTCCGAACTTGAACACTGCTCCCTGCTGTTCCTGGAGCAGAGCGTTTCCTTCATCCAGCTCACCATCAAAGACAGGGGATTATAAGGAAGGATTGCTGCCAGCAGCACAGACCTGCTGAAGGCGGGTTGCTGCAAGTCTGGAAGTGAGGATCTCCTTTCCTATAGCTGAATGAACAGTTCTCCCAACTTCCCCACCTGCCAACAAGACCTGTATTCCTAGATCAGCAGATCCAGGCTCCGCTCAGAGCTGGAGAGCTGAGCTTGCTGGCACACTTGCTCTTGGTGTTCTTGCCTAGGTTGAGCACTGTATATCACAGATCCTTGATGGCTCATTATTCCAGAGAAAAGGAGGGAGTTCCTGTGACTCTCAGTGGAAATAGTAGTATTTCAGTTCTCACCTATATGAATCTTACTGGAACTGGGCTTGTGTTTGTTTTCATGAAAGCTGAAGGGATCATTGGGCTGAATTCTCCTTAGCAGAGTCAGAATGATGACCGTGATTTCAAGGTTATGTTTCATACATGTACCCATCATTTGCTGATTATAGATGAAGGAATGTACTTCAGTAAGCTGAAAATTTGCTTGTACTAAGGTAGAAGGAGGATAGTTGTTACTTCAGGTATTGACATTTGGTTTTCATCTAAAAATGCCACTAGGATCTAAAGCAAGTCTGAAGTAATGGATGATGACTGGTTCTGTAACAAACTGGCTTTTGCTTTGCACATGCTTGCCACAACAGTGATTTTTGCTATTTGTGCCTTTTTATGTATAAGAAGCACTTTCTTCCTCTGTGTGTCACGATTTAGCCCAAAGTCATCTGTGTAGATCTACAAATAATTAAGGCCATTAATCATATTCTTCCTGTTGACAACAATCTGTGCTTATGAGCCATCACCCATAGTTGTTCTGCATCTTGGTTTGGGGTTTTTTTTGGGGGTTTTGCTTTTGTAACCAGTGCTGTGTGTAGCAGACCTATTGTCGTTTATGCAAAGGTTTCTCATTTCCTGCTAGGTCAATGGGTTAGGAAAACCTAGGCACTGAATCAAATTTGATGGCATTATTTCTTGTATAATATGTATAATATGAAGACTTTCAGTTTGCTGGTCTTCATTTCTGTTTATCACAGTGTCATGTACCTAGCAATAAGCTTTACTGGTTACTGGAAGAGCCTTGCCTTTAAGTACCACAGTGAATCAGAGTTGAAATACAGTGGTCAGTATCTGACCCTTCTGGTCCTTTTAATCATACTCACTGCAAAGCTTCAGTGTCATGGGTTTAGGTAGATCCATGCTTAAGGCTTGGCTTTGGCTAATAAATCTCAATACCATAACTATCATAAGGAAGTTAAAGGTCATGTTTTCTTGCACATCTTAGAGGGGATATTTTACATTCAAATTCTGTACTCTTCCATTTATTTCTTTTCTTTTTTGCCAACCAGAATGTGAATGATCTATAGAGAACTTTATTCATTTTGGTGTCATGAATGTGAAACAGGCCATGCTTAATGTTAAAATATCAGTGGTGACACTTTGCTCAAGCGTGAGGAGCAAAGCTAAAGCCAGACCTGATAAACTGCGCTGGCAAAATCTGCATCAAACCCTGTTAAACACCTCCTGGCAAACCAGTCCTCTGATGTGAACAGGAACTCTGTTGTGATTTGCCCCTGTAGACCTCATGGTTCAGAATTCAGAGCCCTGTGAAGTGCTGGGTGTCAGTGAAAGCCATGTGGGAACTGAAATGTTCAGCATTTCCCAGGGTGAGGCTTTTGCTTTGGTCCACATCTTGTGTGTTGTGCAATCTGTGGTGTTGAACCGACAGATTTCTTTCTCTTTCCCCTCATTCTGGAAACTCATTTATGTTAATTCCAAGTCTTGGTTATAGAAGTTTATTCTCCTCTAATGCAAATAAAGTACAGCCATAATGCATGTTTCCCTCATAAGAAGATTAACATCTGGTTCACTTAACATTATCTTTTTGTGCTGGTTTGGTCTTGTTTCTGTAAGATGCCATAGCTATCTCTGTAACACCAGTTATGTTTGACTTGCTGTAACCTGATGTACCATTTCTCTCCCCTTTTTTCTCCTTCCCTAAGATTATCGTTGGAGAAACTGCAGTGTTTTGTCTACAGTTAGCTACAAAGGATTTTGAAAACCAAGAGAAAACAATATTAACTGGAGACTGTTGTTATATAAATCCACTGGTGCGCAGGACCATCAGATTCCTTGGTATGAGCAAAACCAATGCTTTCCTTTTCTGAATGCTGATAGTGATCGATTGTGTCTTAATTTTGACCCAGGGAGAACATTCACATAGCCATACACCATTTCATGCGCAGTCTTAGCTAAGGTGCAGCGAGTTCTCTCCTTTTGGGTAGCAGCTGAAGCTTCTTGGAAGTTGGGGTAAAGACCAGTTGCAGAAGCAGCAGTAAAAAGCGAAGAAATTGGGATCACAAGGAGGAAGAACAACCAGCAGGCCTGGAGAAAGGAGATGTCCTTGTGCCATAGCTATAGCCGATAGTTTTCTTTTGGTTATGCACACACGTAGCAGCCAAAGTTGAAGACATGGGGACGTTTGAAGCACAGTTTAGGTACTTTCTGAGCCTAGAGATTATTTTACAGGCCCTATTAGAAAACAGCAAAATCTGCACTCTACTGAAGTCAGCTGTAACTCTCCCATTGACCTTAGTAGATATGTCATCCTTTCAACTTAGTTCATTGTAAATGTGTTCAGAGGGAGAAGTACCGCTGCTCCAAATGGCTGTTGAATATTCCCAGATGCTGCTTTTCAGTACGTGCAGGGCTGCCATAGCAGGGCTCACTGATGTTTGCTGATGGTTGTATCTAAGCAAAGCAGCTGGAGGAAGGAAGCCTTGGGGCAGCTAATCCTCCTGCGTGCCCCAGTCGCGGGGAAAGGAGGGGATGGGCAGCTGTGTCTGTATTTGCAGTGTTTGTGTAACAGCTGGGCCTGCTTTTGAGAGCCCATTGCTTGCTGGATTGCTAAAAGTCATTAAGAATCCGACTGTCTTGCATAGGTCCAGAGGAGGTGGGGGGTGATGATGAGGAGATCCTCCTGCCCCATTTGTTCTGTGTGCAATCAGTGCCTGCTTTTCCTTCCCATTTGGGGGGTTCTCCTTGCTCACAGAAGTTAAAGAAAGCACTATTGTACGAGATGAGGCATCACCACCCATTGCATTCACACCAAGTGATGGATGTGGCCACCCACCTATGATGGGGCAGTGCACACCCTCAGGGTTTGCTGAGAGGACCGTTCTGTGCAGCCACTTGGCCAGCCACAATCCACTGCTCACTAGTATCAAGCAGCTCGAGTGAATTAATGTCAGTGTGATGCTGCCGACCAGCCAGGATCCCAGAGCTCATCCACAGTCCTCTAGGTTTGCTGGAGAAAACAACAGCCTGTAGAAACACACATGTTTCTGTGGGATCATGTCTGCTGTGGTGTTTCTCTTGGAAGAGCCCTCATGGTGCCCCATGTAGCTGGGATGGCCAGAATTCACAGTGAGTTGAAGTATGGGAAAGGTAAAGTGATTTGCCCATGGAAATCCATGAGGAAATCTGTAGCTCAGGTGGGATTTGAACACAGAACTGCTGGCTTTGCCTCCCAGTCAGGGTGCTGTGTTTGCATTTCCTTCCAGAGCTCATTTTCTGCTTCCAAAAGAGTAGGAAGGGACCTCATCTGTTTTAAGTGATCAGATACATGCATTTCCATTCTAATGAATGAGTACATGTGTTTAATGTCTTGCTGATAGGTCTCAGAAAACAAACCCTCTTTAGCATAAGTAGCTCCTCCGATATATAGATCTTTAGCTCACTGTGTTGATCTTGTGATTAATATGCTCTGCGTAGAGACATACCCAGTAGCAGGCAAGATGAAGACAACTCATGCGTGGCAATGTTAAATTATTCAGTACTTCAGCTTCTTTACAGCTGCAGGGGAAGAGAAAATGATGTCCAGTCTGTGTTGTGACTTTTCAGGTTACTTCTCCATCACGGCCTGGCTTCCTTGGTTCTCCAGCAGATTTATAGGGTGAAGAATTTGCCTCTGTCACTGCTGTTCAGTGAACATGGGTCAAAGTTAGATACCAGTGTAGCTAGCTGTCCTCAACAAGGGAGATTCGTGCCTATGGGGCCTGGGGAAGCAGGCTACTTGTATAAGAGCTGAGCACGCCCCTCTGGAGGGTGCAGAGACATCAAGTGTGTAGGTACATGCGATGTGGTTGTGAAGGTACATCTCCAACATGAGCCAGGATCTTTAGGGTATGGTACATGTGAGGGTTTTTCATGTTCTTGAATGGAAGGAGCTGGTGTTTACTATGATAAATCCTATAATATGTTGCCCTGGAGTGAGATTGTCACTAAGTGTAACTCTTTGTTTCCCTCCTCAGGAATTTACGCATTTGGACTGTTTGCTACGGACATCTTTGTAAATGCTGGACAAGTAGTAACAGGGAATCTTGCACCACATTTTCTTGCACTTTGTAAACCCAACTATACAGCACTTGGATGTAAACAGTATACACAGTTCATCAGTAGCGTACATGCCTGTACTGGAAATCCAGACCTTATCATGAAAGCCAGAAAGACATTCCCATCCAAAGAAGCAGCACTAAGCGTATATGCAGCTATGTATCTGGCTGTAAGTATATTATACGATTTAATACCACTGTATTTGTTGGGAGCAAACAGCTCACAATGAGGGGAGGAGGGAGGAATGGGGAGAAGATGCAACAACTGTTGGCTGATTTTATGTGTGCAAATCTTCTATGAGTTATGGTGAGGGCTTGGAGAACTTGGTTCATTGGACTTCATTCTGAGCATCACACACGTACTGGTTCTCTGAGCCTTGAAAGCTAAGGCAATGCTGAGAGGGCTAACTGCCCAAAAGGGGTGAGAGATTTAGGATAACCAGGTTTGCTGGGTGGTAAAGAATAAGGGTAAGGTTTGCTTGTGACTGGTAGTTGTTCCTCTCCATGTTTTAACCCAGTACAGATTAGTAGAATTGCACATTCTTTGGTGGGGTAAAGCAGAAGAGTGGGTTTATGTAAGTGTCTGATCTCTGCAGGTTTCTCCAGATCTGTGTATGTCTCTACATGCCAGAATTGGTATTTGCAGGTACCTCAGTGCTCATGTGAAGTCCACTTGGCACTTATTCTGCAATGAGGTGGGCTACAAGACACTACAGCTCTTCTTCCTTCTCTCTGATACAGGGAGTGATGAGCAGGGATGGGAAAAAAGGTGTCTGCTAGCTGGTATTAGAGCTGGTTTAGAGGCTACTAAGAAGTGTGGGGAGGCAGAGTGACTAATGAATCGCACAGACGTAGCTCTGTGCCTGGCTTAGTTGGGAGTGCATGTCATTCTCGTCTTGGCAGAAGCACGACTTGTTCTTAAGTAAACAGCACATGCCTGTGGGAGTCTATTCCCTGACCTGTGCTTCTCAGTTTCCTTTCTCGTTCCTTTGGACGGGCTGAGGGCTGCCCTAATAATGTCAGTGGGAGATGAGACAGTGCATACCTCTGTGGCCAGGCTTATCCTCTCACTCAATTCTTAGTATCACGGAATGGTTTGGATTGCAAAGGACCTTAAAGCTCACTCAGTTCCAGCCCCCTGCCATGGGCAGGGACACCTCACACTAGAGGAGGTTGCTCCAAGCCCCTGTGTCCAACCTGGCCTTGAACACTGACAGGGATGGGGCAGCCACAGGTTCTCTGGGCACCCTGTGCCAGCGCCTCAGCACCCTCACAGGGAAGAGCTTCTGCCTTAGATCTAACCTGAACTTCCCCTGTTTCAGTTTGAACCCATCTCCCCTTGTCCTATCACTCCAGTCCCTGATGAAGAGTCCCTCTCCAGCACCCTTGGAGCCCCCTTCAGACACTGGAAGCTGCTCTGAGGTCTCCATGCAGCTTCTCTTCTCCAGGCTGAACAGCCCCAATATTCTCAGCCTGTCTCCATACAGGAGGTGCTGCAGCCCCTGCTCATCCTCGTGGCCTCCTCTGGACTTGCTCCAACAGCTCCATGTACTTCTTATGCTGGGGACACCAGCACTGCACACAGTGCTGCAAGTGGGGTCTCACGAAAGCAGAGCAGAGGGGCAGGATCCCCTCTCCCGACCTGCTGCTCACGCTCCTGTTGATGCAGCCCAGCACATGGGGGGTTCTGGGCTCAACACACACTGAAGTTCATGTTCAGTTCATGTCCAGTTTCTCATCCACCAGCACCCCCAAGTCCTTCTCCTCAGGCTGCTCTGAGTCTCTTTGCACAACCTGTAGCTGTGCCTGGGATTGCCCTGACCCAGGTACAGGCCCTTGCACTTGGTTGAACTCCATGAGGTTGGCATTGGCCACCTCTCCAGCGTGTCCAGGTCCCTCTGGATCCCATCCCTTCCCTCCAGTGTGTCAACTGCACCACACAGCTTGGTGCCATCACAGACTTGCTGAGGGCACCTTAATCCCACTGTCCATGTCACTGACAAAGATGCTGAACAGCTATCAATTATTGCATGATGAGCAGAAAGGTCACCACAAACAGCATTCCATGTTATTGCAACACAGAAGCTGAGCTACCAGAACAACACTGATGCCATCTCCAACCAGCTGGTTTTAATGTAAACCAGAACACAAACTGAGTGTGTTATTCTGGGTTACTGCAGTAGTCGTTGCCTTTAAATAGATATAATCTCTGGGCAGGACAGGAAGGCTAATTGCTCTTCAAATTGGGTTGAAGAATTTAAATGTTACCTCATGCTTCTGTTTAGTCATCTTCCATATAGCTTCGTACCAGCTTTGGGATCTTTAGTGCCCTTTGGCCAGATGCTAAAAGGAGCAAAACTTGGAAGTAATTAGTTTTGAAATACTGCCTTTTTATTAACCCAGCATGTATGAATTCTTTAGCCTGGCAGACAAGTCAGGATTTTAAACCAGAAAATATATGACCAGAAAAAAACCTCAAACATAACCACAAGCAAGATCCAAGTTTCTAAAGTGTGTATTGTATTGTTCCAAATACAGTTCTCTGGTTTTGAGATATCTAAGTGTGGAGAAGCAATTAAGAGTAATAGGAGGAAATACACAGCAGGAGATACAGAGAGGTCAAGGTTTTGTAGGAAATCAGAAGAAGAACTTTGTATTGCTTGCACTCTTGTCAGGGTGGGAAGAGACAGACTGGGTCCTTGTTATGTTTGAAAGGTTGGACAGGGCTTGGAGCAACCTGCTTTATTGTGAGGTGTCCCGGCAGGGGTTGGAACTGGGTGAGCTTTGAGGTCCTTTCCAACCCAAGCCATTCTATGATTCTATATATGGATGTGTGCATATATATAGGCATATATATGTGTGTGTGTTGCTCTTGAGCATATATTTAATGAGCTGACTTTTAATTCTTGGTTGATCTGGAAACTGATCCTTGGCAACATGGCAAAGGTCCCAGCCCCATCCACAGTCTGCCAACTCTGTGAACTTGTGAATATGGTTCTGGAGCCACTTGCTTCAAATCTGCAGTACCGACAGTCACATTTACCAGAGGTTCCTTGTGAGCAATGTCTATTTAAGACATGTGGATCTTGAGTTAGTACAGGCAAGTGCTATCTGCAAATAAGAGATGAGCAATAAACTTCTATTCTAACTTGAGGCAAGTGTAAGACTCCTCATAGTATTGTCTTTATTTGGGGAGATATCTAAGGCTTTGCTTCACTGAAACATACCTCTAAATTTGGCACAAGCTATTTTAGACAATATCCAGCATTCTTCATTTTAATTGCTCCTATTTTTCTCATCCATCTGTAAAGTTGGATTTCCACTGTTGCCATGAATCATAGTAACCAAAGGAAACCAACTGTTCAGCTACTGCAAAGCAGGAAGGAAAAGAGTATTAATGAGTTTTAAAAATAAGAAGTAGACATTAGTAAAGAGTAATATCTGTCAATGGTAATCAATGCCTATAGTATCAGTGGCTTTTGACATGAGTGAGAGTATGCAAACCTTATGCTGTCTGTAGTTATTGTAGTTAGCAGCATCAACCATTAGAACTGTTGTGATCTGTTTCATGACTTTATAGATACACAACACTGTCGTCATTTAACTAAAGCACTAGAAACTGCTCTCAGGACTTCTGAATTCTTACATGCTACTTAATAAAGTGAATTGCTATCATATTTTAGCTGGGTTGTAGCCTGCAAAAGTAGGTCCTAGATGCAATATTGGCAATCCTTAAGATTTTTAATCCTATTGCCTGGTTGCAGCTAAAAATCAGGGAAGGAAATTCCTTGTTCCAATATTTGGGGTCATGTCCTTACACTGTCATTTTATCAGGATAGCTGGCCCTGAATAACAGCTTCCTCATCACTGTTCTCTCGAGTAGAAGGTTTAAAGAGTACCGTGGTCATTGTGTGAGCTGTGGTACAACAGTTACTGAGAGCACGGTCACATACTAGCTAGGATTTCATGAGCATAGAATCTCTGGTACAAAATGCACATTCTTTTTGGTTAGCAGAAATGTTTGGAAGAGAGGGAGGGATTGTTCCCGAATCCTCCCTGGGAGTTTCAGCCAGCTGTGCACAAAACACCAGCTTAGAGTCGTAAACAGGCAACAAGCTGATCCTTGCTGGGAGTAAACAATGTCAGACTTGTGTGATTTCACTCATCAACCCATTTAGAAGCAAAGCCTATATCTACTAATTCCCCTATCTCGTTCTATCTAAGTGCAGCCAGGTCCTTATCTCTTGGCATCTGTGCACATTGTCTTGTTAACAATAAGCTCCTTTTTTTTAATCTAAGTTCTTGAGTCTTCCTCTTTTTCCCCCTCCCTCCTTTCAAGAGTGGGTGGCTGCTATGGTAACTCTGAATTCCTCTCTTGCTCAAAGTACAGCCTTTTGCCAACAATTGTATTGCTAATATTTAGATCTCTCTTTTTTTGCCTCCTTTCCCTCAGTACCTATCAAGAAAGACTTAGCAATGGAAATGCTGAATGGCAGCACTATTGTGAAGTGTCTTCTCTACCCTGCTCCAAATGCAGAAAATTTTAAGGATGTATTTCCTGTCTTCTTCAGGCTTTCAGGATTATTTTTCACAGGGTACCACAGTCTTCAAAATGAAATGTTGTAACTCTATCCCAAAATGTCCAACCGTTCTGGCTGCTACTTGGATTTCTCCTTAGGTGGCTGCCCAGCTCATCTTAGGTCTTCTGTTTGCTCTGTTTTGCTTGAGTTGGGATAATAACTTGAGTGTATCTGCTTTTGTTTCCTATCAGCATTGCAGTTCACCCTTTCTCAGCTGGAACAACATCTGCTAACATAGGTATTAAGGCAAATACTGCAAGTTTATGACATAGAATATAATTGGATGTGCCACACTTTGATACATGTAAGTGGACACGGCCTGGACAATTAGAGGTCTATTCTGAAGCAGCCAAGTATGCACATACTTGGGTTTTTTCCGCAACTGAGACATAGAAATGAGAAGTCATGAGTCTTTTTTTTTTTAGTAGGATTTCTGAAGTGATATATGAAGATTTAGTCAGTCTATTTCCATGGATTGAAATACAAGACTTATGACTAACAGCAGCCCTTTGGTGCTGCAGACCTAGGGGATTGATACTTGGAGTTTAAGACAAATCTCAATTCATTCTATAAAATCTTGCTCTTTTGTTGTTCTATTCTTATTGCAATGGACAAGAGCAATTGGCAGCCAACCTCTGTAGGCTGATGTTTGAACTCAGTGCTACTGCCTACATTTCAGTCCTGCTTTGGATTTGTAATGACAGTGGAGTAGGTTTAATGTCTTCATAATTGACATAGCCCTTAGCTCTGTAGCCTGCTTATGTGGCTTTCTTCAGCTTTCTTCAGCTGCAGCCTCAGGCAGGGCTAGCAGGTAAAGCTGACATTTTCCTCACTGCAGAGCTCTTGTTGGGGCTGTGATCATCTTTCTGCAAGGTTCTAGCTCCTGGCATTCTGCTGTATCATCTTTGCTGTTCACTGTGTTTATAGGTCACTGGGAAAAGACAGCAAGGCAGTGTGGGTCACAGTGCTGGCAGCGTGGTGACATTCTGCCTCGTGTCACTCCTTCATCCAGCCTTGTCTCGCCTCTCCTTCATCTTGAAGTGCCTGTTTGGGCCGCTGGTGGAGAGGCGTTACAGGCCTTTCTTTGATAAGCTTCAGGGAGTGTTCAGGAGGAAAAGGAGTAGCAGAGGCACCTTGTTGTAGAGTCAGCTTTGTTGTCCATTTTCCTGTTAGGAAATTGAAGAACTAACGGATTCTCTTGGCTGCTTTTCAGGGGCAGTGTTAAGAACAGGGAATTTCTTTGCAGTGTCTGCCACAGCAAATGAAAGTGTCCCTTGACACCGCTTGTACAGTATATATCATGGGCTTCATGTATTGGATGTATTAGTTACTTGCCAGCTGGATAGTAAACTAACATTACAATGTGATCCAGGGATTTATCTAAAGACATGGGGGTATTCCCTGTCAGTCAGTTCTTCATTACAATTCAGTTGCTCAAGATAATGGCCTCTGGAGACTGAATTAGCTTTAATTAATATTTGGATGTATCTTACAGTCCTGGTACATTGAAGGATGCTTCTTTCCTTCTCCAGTTGTTTAGAGTTACAGCTGTGGGGAGCTCCTAATGGGAATCTTTATAGTAAGGTCCAGCATTTCTAGAGCTTTCTTTTCCCTTTGCCAGCCCTGACGTTGAAAGCACATCATAAAAGCGACATAAAACACGGCAGACCTTATATTTGTAGCACTGCCTGGGATAGGTGCCTGGACCGTGATTCCTTTCTCTTCCTGCTTGTGGCTTCATGAGTCACTGTTCTCTGCCCACTAATGGACTGGTCTGTCTCTTTGACAGTCCCCCAGACCATCTGCTTCAGGGAGGACTGAAATAGCAAGCGCAGAGGGGATCTTCCTACCTGCATCCCTGGGCCCCAGGCTGATGGAATCAGCTAGGAAAACTAACCTCCGTCCTGGCTGGTTCAGCCAGCCTGACAACTAGCACTGCTCTCACTAGAACAGGGCTCTGGGACCTGTTACTTGTGTGTTTGTGGGCACAGGCATTTGCGTTGGTGAGCATACTTGACAAATATGTCCTGTTCTCCTCTTACCTGGTTTTGGAATGATTTTGGTTGCACTAGGTTTAGGACATACTTCATATGAGTCAGACTTGCAACATGATGCTTTGGGAAGCTTTCCCACTACAAGCTGAATTCCAACACTATGATTATTCCTTAAATTGTGACCTGAGACAGTCATGTCAGCAGCCTCAGGTTAAAGGTAGCTTTGTCTTCGGGGTGCTGGTGGTGATTCTGACTCTTTCAAATACCTGTTTTCAAACCCACTTCAAGTAAAGTTCTCCTTTCAATTTATGAGGTTCTCTGAAGATTTCACTTCCATCACCTTGAGGATTGAAGGACAAATGTTTGTTTTCCTTAAAAGCCAGTAAATATTGGTATATAGATGATCTTAAGGTCTTTCCAACCCTAACCATTCTGACTCTATGTATGACCCTATAGAACAGTCAGATAACATGCACCTCCTTACATGGCTCTCTGCCACTGTCTACTTGCTGGTATCACCTTTTATATCTATTTATACTAAAATCTTATTTCAGGAAGAAGGAAAAGCAATAGCTGAAGTTCTTCAAGAGAAGCTTCACCACTGACCTGATGTCGCAGGACAACGTGCAGGCTGCAAAATCAATTCCAACTACTGTATTAATCCTTGACTTTACATGCAAAATCTCTGCTAGTTGGTCTTGCGTTCGCTAATTTCAACAATTTCTTTGATTAGATTTTTCCTCTCCCAGTTTCTGTTTTTAAAAGGAGCTGAGGTGGATTTGTAAAGATGGACTCGTAATAATGGGCTTGTAATGCTGAACTTGCCATTCGTTCTCACTCATGTTTTAAATCACTGAGCTATTTTCTTTTGTTGATACTGCATTTAATATTTATGAAAAGTAAGAGAGGAAAAATGCTGTCATCTTTCAAGATGTTTCTTTGCTGTCAGTTGCTGATTGTGCTGGTTTATAGCTTTCCTTCCAGCATCAAGAAGAAAATAGCTGCTTACTTATATTTTATTCTTAGTGCAAATCAGATCTGTGAATAAATTGACAGTGTTAATGTATTGTACTAGAGCTGCAAGGGATGAAGTTTAAGAATGGACATCTATGAATCTTGCCTTGGAAGAGTCTGCATTTGCTGTGTAGAGTTTTGCAAATGTACAGAATTTTCACTTTCAGGAAATGTTTACCCTATTTCTATTGATTCTTGAATAATATTTTAATTTAATGCTGTTATTACCATCAGTGCTGTCTGTTCTTTGAAGAAAAGAACTGAAACAGGGGAAGTTCAGTTTGGATCTAAGGCAGAAGTTCTTCCCTGTGAGGGTGCTGAGGCGCTGGCACAGGGTGCCCAGAGAAGCTGTGGCTGTTCCATCCCTGGCAGTGTTGAAGGCCAGGTTGGACACAGGGGCTTGGAGCAACCTGCTCTAGTGAGAGGTGTCCCTGCCTGTGGCAGGGGTTGGAGCTGGATGAGCTTTAAGGTCTCTTCCAACCCAAACCATTCTGTGTTTCTAGAAGAGAAATGTTACCTGTGCTGACAGAACTCTGAGGTTATTTTCAACAGTGGGCTGGACATGACAGTCTTGACTGCACGTATAGGAAGGGACTCAGCAAATGAAGGTCTTTACTACTCATATGAGGCACAGCCTAAGTCTGCTGTTGTTTCTGCTCACTCAGTGCTCTGAGTAGGCATTTGAGAGATGTGCTTGACAGTAAAAAGATTGTGAGGATTTTCTGCAGAGCGCTTTCCAGGTTAGCTTTGAATGAGGACTGCTGCAGTTTGGCTGGATTACTGCAGAGTCAGTGCTTCGCACACATCTGGTTTGACTTCATAAAAACTGAGATCATCCTCTTGGTTGATAAGCAGGTGTTAACTGAAATAAATCACTGAGGCCACTTAAAGAAGTGTCAGCTTAACCCAGACTGGATTTGAAATTGGGTGGTCTTGCTGCATATTCAGGATATTACACTATTTTCCATAGCACCAGATGTTCTAGGAGGTCATGTGAATATGAATAATGGTGGTAGTATCCAGGGATACAAGGAGACTCACTAAAATAGAAGGTTGCTGAGTAACTTGGTGTTCACTGAACACCAAGTGCCGTGTAGAAATCCAGTTGCAGTTCTCTTACCAGAGTTCCACATGATAAGAGTAACTTACTGAGGAGAGCCTGAGAAAATATGAGGCGCTAAGATAAAAGGATAGTCAATGAATGGAGAAACACTGTTTCTGAAATGCTCTAGGAAGAACAGAGGAGATGTGGCTTGGACACGCACCTCAAAACTCACCCCCAGCCCCAGCTTTGCTCTGTCTGCATTACTTGAAAGCTTGCTGCTAGTTTGCTGACCATCACGTAAGGTGCATTGAAGATGTTTGTATTGCAGTAGTGGGTGATTATAAGCTAAAGCTGATTTTAAGCTTAAGCATTGATTTGTCCTCTAAAACATGGAGCTTCTGAACAAAAATTGCGTTCAGATGTTGCTCCTTTCAGACAGCCTCCTACCTCCTTCACTTAGTTTATCATAGCTATAACCATGCTTCCCAAACTACTTCTTGACTGGCTTATTGCAGCACTTCATAACTGATTACCCAGGAAATGCAGCTGCATTTCAGACAGGACGGAAAAAGAAAGCATTGTCCATTTGTTGGCCCAAAAGGTGCTGGTTCTTCATTGCAGATTCATCTGTATCTGTTTCCCTTTGCAGTTCAAAGGCACAGCATTCCACACTTGGGGAGTATCCAGTGAAACTCCAGAGAAAATATTTACATTCTTCGATCTAGAGATTTCAACTCTGTGAAGGTTTTAGGGATTTCACAGGTCTAATTGCAGAAACATCTTTTTTTTTTCCTCAAAATCTTGTTAGTTGAAGTATAATTCATCAAAGGGGGCAACTTTCAAGCAGTCATAAAGCCAAGATTGAAGAAAATGGAAATTAAAGATTTGGTTTTCATGCATGTTCCGCCTGGAGAAGAGAAGCTGTGTGGAGACCTCAGAGCAGCTTCCAGTGTCTGAAGGGGGCTCCAAGGGTGCTGGAGAGGGACTCTTCATCAGGGACTGGAGTGATAGGACAAGGGGAGATGGGTTCAAACTGAAACAGGGGTAGTTCAGGTTAGATCTAAGGCAGAAGCTCTTCCCTGTGAGGGTGCTGAGGCGCTGGCACAGGGTGCCCAGAGAAGCTGTGGCTGCCCCATCCCTGTCAGTGTTCAAGGCCAGGTTGGACACAGGGGCTTGGAGCAACCTGCTCTAGTGTGAGGTGTCCCTGCCCATGGCAGGGGGCTGGAACTGGGTGAGCTTTAAGGGCCTTTCCAACCCAAACTAGTCTGGAATTCTATGGTTTCTTCCATTGGCCCATCAGAGCTTGGAAAGTGTTGGCTATTAGTCATTAATGCACCCTTGGGGCAGAAGAGCTGCTCTGTCGTCAAGCAGTGCTTTTAGTTCAGTAGTAATGCACAGGGAGAGTTAGAGTGCAGGCAGGGCACATTGATTTCTCAGTTTGATGCATAAAAGTTTCTGCCTTTAGATTGGGTTGTGTGCCGGGAGGGATTGGTACTAAACATCCTCAGTTGCCATCTGTGAAGCACAAGGCTCTATTGGTTCAGCGCTGGTTGGAGCTATTACATGTTATTTCTAAAAGCAGATGCTGGCATTTAGCTCCATTTCCACTGCTCTTTGATAAATCTCTACTTAATCTCTTGGAGAAGTTGACTATGAGGAAGAATGGCATTTCGTAATGATAACAAGGCCTTGATGTAGCCACTTTCAGAGTAAGGATGGTTTGCTGTTACTGTCAACACTGTGCCATGAAAAATCAGTCTCTGTACCTCTCTTCATAAATAAATACAAAGATTGGGAGTAATAGCTTAGGATTGACTCATTTGCCTGTTCTTTTGGGGGCTTTTTAGGTTCACATGAAATGTAATTTTGCTGTATGGTCTAATTCTTGTTCTATATCCCTCTGAAAAGTGTGTGATGTTGTTAGCGCTTGATTTCTTGTTTCTTTACCAAAAGAAAAGATAAATACAAGTAGTGTATTCAAACAAAATACAGAGCTTTTATTCAGCACTTAGTGGGAGCTATCAATCAGGCTTTATAATGTCTTCCTTTCTAATTTTCAGATGTATATCACCAACACAGTAAAAGCCAGAGGAACAAGGCTTGCAAAACCTGTTCTGTGTTTGGGCTTGATGTGCATGGCTTTCCTTACTGGAATCAACAGAGTAGCAGAGTATCGAAATCACTGGTCAGATGTAATAGCAGGATTTGTTATCGGAATATCTATAGCAGTATTTTTGGTAAGTGTGTATCTGTGTCACTTCTGTGTGAAAACAGTCAGTGCGTAGCTTTGTATCTCGTAAAACCGGGGGCCTCGGCACAAGATGGTTTTCTGAATCTCGTTTTTAATGACTTACCAGTTTCCTCAGTTATATTTGCACCAACTCAGGAATGTGAAGAAAGGACTGATCCAATGATCTTTTTGTTCAGTTCCTTACAAACCAGATTGTAGCATTTCCATCAAGCTCCACTTTAAGAAACTGCAGATCCTCCAGAAGAACCTGTACTTATGATTTCATGTATGAAGTATGAATTTCAGTACAGTGATACCCACACTGATCGAGGAATAAGCAATCAGTGAAGGTCTCTACACTTGCTATAAGAGGCAATTCTAGCAATAAGATAAACATTTCTTTTCTGGCTTTAAAGTAACCCTGTTGAATTTCTTTCATACTAATTCAAGTTTACATTGACCTTCTATGTTATTTTGTATCAGAAAAATCCTTGTTTAGCCTTTTCCTGTTCTGGAACCGTGTTCCAAAAGCAGATTGTTAGTCATAGTTCCCAATGACTAGGATCTGTGTCAGAAAGCTGCTGCTAATCTATAAATGATCTTCCCCGATAACTTCACTGCAAGGCTATTACACAGAATAGTCACTGCTGTTCCCTGCCTGCAGGTTTGTCTGCCTGGTAGCTTGGAATAGTCATAAACACACCTTTGATTTTTTCCCCATGAAAACACCTTTGAGCTTGACTCTAGGATCTCAAAGTCTTGATCTTAAGATCTTGGATCTGAAGACTTGGCTTGGCTGAGGACTCTCACCAGGATGGCTGAGGTGGGAGTTAGCTTAGCATCTCTAAGACATGTGAGGGCAGCTTTAGGTATCCTTTAAAATAAACCTGCTCGCACTTCCAGACGTTCCCTTCCATAGAAGTTATCCAGGAGTTATATTTGATTGTACATTTTTAAGTTTTTCCATTCTGTTTGTGCCCCTAAAGTCAGAAAAGAAACTAGAAATCTGTCTCGGAGTATTTTCTCACAGTCTCTGATGTATACTGCATCAGTCCCTTAGTAGCATCCAATTTAATTGAGTTTTGAGGAAACCAAATGTGCAAACATTGCTGCTTAGATGAGTGTCTGAATTAATAGAAACACTAACAAACTGGTCTAGATCACATTCTAATATCCCTGTGTGAGAGGCACCCCTGCCCTAAGAGGGTTTACAGCTTAGCTCAAACTTGGAGATGGTCTTTGTCTTCTTATTCTCCTTTTCTCACTGTCCATTTGAGAAGGTCTTTGCTGGTCAAAACTTAGATGGTACTTGGCCCTTCTTAGAAATTTAAGTTCATATTCTGCTGCACAGGCTCTGGACATCTATTCATGATATTGTTCATAATTGCTATTATTCAGCTTTGGTAATGGATTTGCATGTAGATAAGATGGTTTTTTGGTTCTCAGATAATGCACGTAACACCGAATTGGTTGGAAATCTTTTGTCTTGAAATGTTAATTCAGGATTTTCTGTAAACCATGAACTTCCCATTTCTGTGTCTCCACTGTGACGAAAGCTGGTGTCAGTTCTGCCTAGTTACGGATGTCAGGATCAAAGCTCCAAGAAATGAGTTGTTCCTTAGCTATTCTATTTATCTTCTAATCCCTTCTAGGTTGTTTGTGTGGTAAATAACTTCAGAGGACGTCAGCCAGAACATGAACATTCTCATATGGATAATCTGGCCCAGATGCCCATGATCAGCATACCCCGAGTAGAAAGCCCTTTAGAAAAGGTAATGTCTGACTTACTTAAAAATAACGATATAAAATGCAGCTTTCCTGGAAGGATGGCCCCAAACTGTCTTGACAAGAGAGTTAATCAGAGTTCAAGTAAGGAGCCATGGCCATGAGGAAGAAAGAAGGGAAAAATTAATTTAGAGACATTCCTTGGGGGACTTTTCATGTCGCCTCCAAGAACAATCACTACATACCAGTCCAGTTTGCTGCTGTAGCCACTGCTAAGTTGGTGGAGTCAGGCTTAATAGATCTGAAGCCCTGTTTCCCTGTGTTCCTCAAGTAAGTTTGATTAATGCTTTGGCTGAGAGTCCATAGAGCTTGAAACGCTTAGAAGGAAAATTGAACCCCTGAGCCCAAGGGGTTGTGCAAGTCAGGTATGAGTGGCATTTATCCTGTTTCTTTAGGATATGTCCTCAGGGTCGTGCAGGGGACCTATGGGGCTGTGGGGCTTTTCTCATGCTGGCCTCAGGACAGGGCACCCACCTTGCAATGTGGGGGATCTGACATGTGCTCTAGCAGGGCAAACAGTGTAGTGGATAATAATAGGGAGTGATAATAGGGAGTGACATGGGGCATACAGTGACTGCACAGAAGCCATGGTCTCCAGCCAGCGCAAATGGGATTTTGGACTAGGATGTGTTAGTGGTAGCCTCCTGTGTACACCCAGACTTTTTGCATGAGTATTGTGATGTGTTAAAAATCTGGTTTCCTATTTAAAAAGTGTATGTTTTTTGAAGATGTTAGTGATAGGGCAAGGGGTGATGGGTGCAAACTGAAACAGGGGAAGTTCAGGTTAGATCTAAGGCAGAAGCTCTTCCCTGTGAAGGTGATGAGGCATTGGCACAGGTTACCCAAGTAAGTGGTAAATGCTCCATCCCTGTCAGTGTTCAAGGCCAAGTTGGACAGAGCCTTGGGTGACATGGTCTGGTGTGAGGTGTCCCTGCCCATGGCAGGGGGTGGAAATGGATGATCTTAAGGTCCTTTCCAACCCCAACTTTACTATGATTCTATGATGTTGTACTGTGCAAGTGTTAGGTAAGATTGTCTGAACAATTTCATAAATCAACAAGCACTGAAATAGCATAACCAAATGAAACATTTTAGGTGTTTTTACTAGGGGAGTGTCTGAGCTACTAATATAAAGCTGGGGAGTGTTTGAGCTACTAATACAAAGCCTGAAAGCAATTCTTAATTTTCTAATGACTGTATTTGTCATTATTTCCTACAATCTCTTCTGTTATGCCCATGTTTGAAGATAGTAAACAATTCTACACTGGGTTGGGCACTGAAAATATGTTTCTGTGGCATTCTTTCCAATCCAAATTATTCCTAATATTTGTATCAAACATATGTTGAATATGAATAAAAATGTTTAATATGAATAATTTTTCTTTTAACCATTTCCATTCTGTCTTAGTCACTGGAAGTGGTGGAAGTTGTCCTTCAGTAAGCAGTGCTGCTAGCTCTGAGTTTCTTTTTCCTTTCCTTGAAGGGAAAGAAGGTTTCTTTGCCGAATGATCTAATGTGCTTTTTGAACCAGATGTGTCTAAGCTCCTTCTGCTGATACCTTGTCATAAGGAGGTCAGAGTCTCATTTGCTTGAACAAGCATTTAGAAGATGAATGTGTATCTTCCAAATCACCCATTCAGTAAGCTTTCTGTAACATGTCAAAACAAAACAAGCTGTCAGTTGGCCTAGGACATACAGCATTAAGAAGAGCATGTCTTATTTACGTGCTAGGCTCTCCTGCAATAGCAGCCATTTCTGAGGCTCAAAAGACAGCAGAGGTAATAGATGTACATTCTCTTGCTGTTTAATTGTATTTTTTGGGGGGTTGGGATACAGACCTCACGTTAACGTAGTATTTCTACCCAATTTGATGCGCTTTTGCTCATGATGAGCAAGATCTTTTCCTGAGCCTTTGCCTAAGCAAGATTGAGGTGTTGTGAGGAAGTCTATGGGTGTGGGAATGTGGTGGCAGGAATAGTGCTTGCTCTGCTTGAGGATGATGGCTGTTCAGCCTGGAGAAGAGAAGCTGCATGGAGGCTTCAGAGCAGCTTCCAGTGTCTGAAGGGGGCTACAGGGATGCTGGAGAGGGACTCTTCAGGGCCTGTAGCGACAGGACAAGGGGTGATGGGTTCAAAGTGAAACAGGGGAAGTTCAGGTTAGATCTAAGGCAGAAGCTCTTCCCCGTGCTGAGGCACTGGCAGAGATTGCCCAGAGAAGCTGTGGCTGCCCCATCCCTGGCAGTGTTCAAGGCTAGGTTGGACACAGGGGCTTGGAGCACCCTGCTCTAGTGGAAGGTGTCCCTGCCCATGGCAGGGGTTGGAACTGGGTGAGCTTTAAGGTCCCTTCCAACACAAACCAGTCTGGGATTCTATGATTTGTGACCTGCCCAGGGACTCCGTTATGTGAATGAGCTTCTTTCCTTCCAAATCCGTATTCCTGTGGCAGCAGAGGGTAACTGTTGGCTGCCATGGAACTTTTCTGTGTAGAATTAAAGTGGGGCCTATCATCAGGGTGTTACACTTGGTGAGATCTCAGTGTAGGGGTTCATCTTTTTCCATATTGCAAAGCCTTTCTGCTTTCCAAATAGAGAGAGTGAGATGGGAAGTTGATAGCATGGAGACTTTGCTGGTTGTTGGAAAATGCTTTCTGCTGTTTCCACTCTCAGAAATCACCACATAACTGATGAAAAAGTTACTTGATGTGAGTGATTCGGGTGTTGAGGCTTTGTGGAATGTTTCCTTTTCCCCCAATGCTGCTTCTAAAGTTTTAGATAGAAGCCAGACCCTGTTAAATAAAAGGCACTAAGAATAACACTTATGTAGAACTAAGGTCTAAATGGAGCCATCTCCATTAACTACCATCACTACAAGAGTTATTAACTTAGCCTTTACTTTTTTAGCTTCCTTCTTTTTTTACATCCTTTTTTCTCCTCTGGAGAGAGAAGGGTGCTAAATAATTCATGTGCTACTTGCCTTTGCTGACTTTAGCCATGTGCAAGTTACTTTTCACTACATTTCAGTTAGGGCTGTTCCAGTTCCATATTCTGAATGCACATACATTTACATTTGGCTTACAGAAACTCTTGTTTTTCCTTATTCTCAGCCTGCAAGTTCCTGTGCCAGTATCAAAGGCAGCTTCCTGTCAGAAGTTAGCTACTAAGAGTAGCACAGATGCTGACTGATGGAAGTTATCATGTGCAAAGCAGTGCTAGCATGAGGCAATACAACTCTTGCTGGTATTTAATAACCATATGGGCATCTGGGAGCAAGCAAGTCAAAGATGCTGCCTTAAAGAATAACTTCATTAGATGTTCCTATCACATGGGACCTCACTCATTGCTATTTCATTATAAGTTCACCTGTAAATGAATATAAGCACATAATGCATCACCCAGACCTGGAAGCACCTTATTGTTGTGTTGCCAGATCTGATGTTTGGTATTCCAGTGCTTTTTCCTGCTGGATAATGAATGCTCTTGGCATGCTTGTCATGCTGACTGTGCCACCACTGTCTGAGTTCTGGTGGAGGTCAAGAGCTACATTTGAAGTGCGCTGAAATAGGAATAAGTGTACTTGTAATATTCTGAATTGAGCTGCTGCTGGTTGATGACATGGGTAGATCACTGTTTGCGTGACACTTGTCTTTAATTGTGGTGCATGCAGATGATGAAGCTGTTCTGCATGGGTACCCGCTTCTCATGCACTCAAGCCGTAGTTGCAGAGTGTCTCCTTGAAGAAGCCTTGCCAGAGCTGTCTCAGCAAGGCAGACGTATTCAGAATTAATGAAAAGAATGAAAGCCAAGCAGCCTCATTGCTCATCCATCTGCTCCTTTTTCTCCTCTGTCTCCGACCTTCTTAATCTCTTACAAGTCAACTTACGTTTCAGTTAGCTGGTGTGTCCTACAGAGTGGAGGTGCTCTTGCTACCTCAGTCAAGGTTAGAGACTCCTGTTCTTTTGCAAGAGTTACTGGGAAATAAGGATATTCTGGGTGGTTCCTGGAAGAGCTGAAAGTTCGGCTTCATTCAGTGCAGTCATAACCTATTTTTTCTGGGTTTTGTTCCAGGGCAGACTGACATTAGCTCATACTGAAGTCACTTGAAATTGGCCAGGGGTTACAGAGGGCTCATGCACATCTTGTCATAGCTGCTGACTCTCTTAGCCTTTGGGCTTTTTGTTTTTAAATACTCTAGCTTTGAAAAAATCAAATACAAAGGGAACATGGAGCTGTTTAGGACCGGTTGAGGCAGTAGGTAGAATACTGGGGTGAGAGGTTGGGTTAGGAGGGGCACTGTGATTCTTCTCCTATAGGGTGATGGCACATTACTGTGTCTGATCATCAGTGCTTTCTGTAGCTGCTCAGTATTACTTACTTGCACAGTGGGTTCTTTGCAGTGTTCTGTTTGACAGCTAAGCTGCATTTATCCTCAAAGTCTCTACTTGGCATTCCTTCTAAGTGCAACTTCTGTCAGCAGTGCCCAAGCCACATTCCCAAACACAGTCACTGTTCTTTGTTACAATGAAGTGTCTTACACTGCATCTATAGCACTGACTCCAGCATCGCTGTTAACTAGAAGCAAAAGACAGTTTAGGTGCTCTCTCTGTGTCTTTTTCCATGTCTCTCTCAACCATTTCCAAGTTGTAATGGTGGTAAACATTTGGAATTCCTCACACGACATTCTTATTGCCTATCATAGCAATTGCTAGTGACTCTCAGGGTTGTCTTGTTGAGTTTGACACTGTAATTCTTGTTTTATTGTGCATGTGCCAAAGGCAACGGTGGTGATAAAACATTTTAACAATAGGAAGTATTGATACTGCAATGGATTCTGGTAATGTTTTATGACTGGTGAAGCTTTACCCTTCTATTTTTAAGGTACAATGTTTTTTCTATTTACTGCATCTTGATTATGCATGAGACACAGAACAATTTCATCACAGTGTCAGAAAAGGGTATTTTTAACTTAAATCTCAGCGTTACCTGCTATTTAATTGGTCTTAACCAGTTTGGTACTAAGTCTTTCACTGGTATGTGCACGTGTATAGACACAGTGGGACCTCTTTGACCCAGTCTGGTCCCTGGGCCTCTCACTGAGCTCACAGCCTAAAAGCAAAACACAAAAAACAAAAAAATGTTTTAGCTCTTCATACTGTGGGCAGATGGGTGAGAGGGGTTGTGTCTGTTCCTGTTGATTCAAAATAGTTGAGAAGCGCCTAAATACTGTTGCGTGCATATAGGTATCCATGCAGTGGTATAGTATATAGTATAGTATATGTGTATCCTCAGGACTGCTTGACTGGATATGTGTGCTTGCATTACGTTATAAGCAGGTTTTCTGTTGTCATAATGGTTCTCTCTTGAGAATACGTCTGTTAAAGGAGGTACAATACAGCATTGTTTCACACACAGAAACACGTACCCAGGAGAGGCAGCTCAGAAAAGACCATAAGCAATTTTGTTTTGATGTCAAGCGTTTGAAATTGCATTCATGTCCTACCCTTCTGCTTAAATCTGCTTCTGTGGGATTGTACAAGAATTACTTCTGTTTGAATGCAAACTGTGCTCACCACGTCTAATGTTCAAATGAAATAAAACATGGAAAATGGAGCAATATATTCAGTGTGACATCCTCAAATGTACATGTTGTAGGTGTTACAGAATCAAGGCATTAGTAACAATCAAGAAGATCCTTTGCAACGAAATCCTCTCAAAGCACGCATCCTTAGGTTCTTCTCCTGGATATCAGGAATGGACCGTTTTGAACATCTTCATATAAGGCAACAAACGTATGAGTGTGTGTGTGGAATTGAAGCAGAGGCAGATGCAGTGTGGGGCAGCATTCAGTGCAGGTCTGCCACGTTTTAAATGGGGAATTTCACTTGAACTCATTCTCTTCCCTAAAAATGTTATTTGTCCACTAAAAGCATCAAATATACTTTGTTGACCCAGAGAATTGTGTAACATGATTATTGTCCTGTGATAAATTAGCATTTAAGATCTTACCAGAAGATACACAGGTCTGGATCATTACCCCTCAGAAGCCTGCACTGAAGGCTTAGCCTTTAGCTTTCCTTTTTAATGGTGATGATGTGAGAGCATGGCTTTGAAGCATGTTTTGTTCACATGGTGCTGACTCCAAGCTGATCCTGTCCATTTGCTATATTATTTCTTATATTATTCATTATAAAAGCTGGTGTGCCTGGAAACTGCTGCCATTGAGCAGATCCTCAGCATATCCCAGTTCTTTTGAATACTGTAGGGAAAATCATTTTTGATGGAGTTGGAGCAGCTGAGGTCTTGTGCATGGGGTTTGTTGCTTGTCCCCTGCATCTGTGTGAATCTGCTGATGCTGGTTTGTCTCTCACACTGAACTTTGCCCCAGTAAATCTAAGCAGAAGCAAAAGAGCATAGTAAGAGAGTTGAAATGCAGTTGTTACTCAAGGGGGATGCTGTTAGTTTGGGGTTTTGCCTGTGAAGAGTCTCAGCAAAGCTTAGTTGTAGCTTTGCTGGAGATAACATCTGCAAAAAAGCACCATTTTCAGACAGCTGCATGATTCTGTAACGGTGATTCTTGCCATTAGCAACTGATTAATTCTGACCTACTTATGCATTGCCCTGCTGAGTCCATTGGAAATGAATTGACAAGTGTTCACAAGGGTCCAAATTAATAGCTCCATGAGCGGCAGCTTAAGCAGTTCTTCCTGAGGGTTTATTGAGGTTTATTGTGGTGTTATAGCCCATGCTCTGCATGTCCTTCCAAGGATGGTGTCCTGCTTATTTTGGTAGTATAGCTGGCAGGAATATGAACAACATTCTCCTTTCCTAAATAATAGTTATCTAGTCCTGCATTAATGCTACATGAAGGAGCATTTGGTTCACTGCATCACAGACAAATGTGTATTGCTTAAAGAACATGCAGCAGGGCATGCAAGAATTGGTTCAAATAAATAAGGAGGATGTTTTATTCCTCCAGTTCCTCATTTGTCAACCATCTTACTTATTAGCACAGTGAGTACTTTTAGACTGATACTGGTCTAAGCTGACAGGAGGATTTTCAGGTCTAAATAAGGAGAAAAAGAAAGTAAATACTATGAAGAAAACATCCTAATAGCCTCAGAGGCACTCTGGAGTCATTGAGGTTGACCCAGTATGTCGTCTTCCCTGTACTGAAAGCGGAAGATGGCCAGCCAGCTAAAATGCTTTGAAATGTGAATGGTTTGGTTTCTAATTAGGAAATCTAATTTTGCTTTTCTTCTGCAGAATCAAAATGTGGAAACAGTGGCATTTGTCACCACTGCAACCATTTGAACTGAAAGTCTTTTTTCTGATGCTTTTTGACAAGTCTGCTAGCTGTGGTTTAATCATAAGGATTCATTTAGAATACATTAATTCTCTCTTGGAGAAGAATGTACATAGATGTTTGCTATTTAGTGGTGTTCTCTTAGGAAAGGTGACAGAAAATATCTAGACAGGTTATCTAGCACTGAGAAATAGAAACGTGTGTGGTGGCCGCTGCTTCTCCCCAGCATTTTCTATGGGGTGTGATAAGGGGTTTTCTGAAGGACTTTGAACAACTGCCCTTAAGCAAAAAAGGGAGATCTTTCCCACTCGCACTGGGTTATCTACATCCCCCCTCCTCTTCACCTTACACTTCCTCTTTTCTGACTTTGGTCTGCTCCAGGAGGGGAGGTGATGACAGAAATCAGTGCTTTGCATGGTATTATTTCCCTCTGTCTGTTTTTGTGCTGGGAAACAAACACATGGCTTAACATCAAGATTCCCTTGATTCATTTCATGCATTGCATGTTTAATCAAAGATGGTGGCAGTCAAGGTCACTGTGTGCCTAACGGGAACATCCAGTTCCTATGGATCCTGCACATCACTGGACGGTTGGTTGAGTCTTCACCTACCAAATGTTTGCAGATTCACTTGCTTAGGTTAGAGCATGGCAAATAGCACAGGATGCTGCAGCTTTGCTGTGTAGGTGCTCGTAGTGTATTGCACATTCTTTGTGCTCATAAGAATTGTCCAGTTGAAGGAAAGAGGAGAGAATAACGTTGCAAAGGAAGAGGACACTGTAGTGATTCTGAAATAGAAATTTTGAGTATGAGTCCTCAGTGGCTGAATGCAATAGGACAAGGGCTCATGGGTTCATACTGAACCAGGGGAAGTTCAGGTTAGATCTAAGGCAGAAGCTCTTCCCTGTGAGGGTGATGAGGTGCTGGCACAGGGTGCCCAGAGAAGCTGTGGCTGCCCCATCCCTGGCAGTGTTCAAGGCCAGGTTGGACACAGGGGCTTGGAGCAACCTGCTCTAGTGAGAGGTGTCCCTGCCCGTGGCAGGGGGTTGGAACTGGGTGGTCATAAGGTCTCTTCCAATCCAAACCAGTCTGGGATGCCATGATTTTATTAATACTGGAATAGAATATTATAATCTGTCAGAACCTGTTGTTTTAATTTCTAGGGATTTTGCTATAAATGATGACTAAGGTAGCAGTACAAGTCCAGCCAGCTCTGTTATTCATATTGTTACTTAGTTAAAAAAGAAAGCCATCTAAAACTAAAATCCTGTAGAACTATTGCACTTGATGACTTTGTTGAGCACACTTCCCTAGCCAACCTTTCAACAGTTAACAAAGAGCTGCAGTGGGAGTGAGTGAGAGCATGCAGTGAGAACCAGTTTGATTTCCATCCTCCTGCAATAGTTTTGAAGCATAAAGCTGCCCCTAAAGAGGCAAAAGGATTGTCACAACGGCAACTGCTGCCTGCCTGTGGGGTTTCTGGGGTTTACCTCTTTGTTTCTTCTTTAACCCATAGAACCACATCACGGCCTTTGCAGAAGTTACATGATGTTGACGCTGAGGTCTATTCCCTCCATTGGACTTCATCTCTTTTCACAGCCCACCCACGATAATTGCGGTGTTACCCCAAACCAGAAGTTTTTAGAAGTCCTGTCTCTGACTTGGTTTCTCCATCATTCAAACGATACCGGCATCTCAAAGAGGTCTGAAATCTCAGAGCATCACTTTACTTCCTAGCAAAAAGATGAACTGTTTACTTTGGGATGGGACAACCTGAGCACTAATTCTCTTTTGGCTTCTCATTGTTTTTAATGTACCTATTCCAGCAGCACTTCATGTTTTGGTTTGACTTTGGTTTTTCAACTCTACGTTTTTAATTCAGCATGAACTTGTTTCCATTTGAAGCGATTTCAGTGTATAAACTAGACAGATATTCCGTTCTGTATGAAAATGCTGTTTGCACATTGTATTCCGCTGTATTCCATGTAAGATATCATTCCAACAGTATGTTATATGTAAGACTGGTGCTTCTGCTTTTGAAGAGAAAAAGAAAAATTGCCAATTTTTACTGTAGTAAGTATTGTATCATAATTAAAAGTTTATTTATTTGGATATTTTCCTGACATAATTGTAGTTGAATTGTTGTTTTGTAGTTCTTGAATGTCTTGGGTGGTATATATGTATCTAGGTTAAAAGAAATGAAAATAATATAGGAAGTTTGATCATTGATACCTATTTTATTACTAATGCTAGCCCATGAAAGGTTACGGGCTCCATTCTTAGCTCAGCGTATCTGATGGGATAAATAATTTCAACAAATGATCAAGGAAGGCTGCATCTTCTTGTATCTGTTGTACACCCTGATACTGTGCTGGGATAATGGGTGTTACGATGAGTGTCACTGGCTTAGTGAGAAACATGCAGATGAGTTTCTGTTCTCCATTTTCTTGTTGGAGAAGTCACAGGAAAACCAAACTGGTTTCATTCATTTCCTTCAGCCTCAGTGGCCAGGACAGGCAGATTTTCTCTCTATAAATCTTTCTATCTCTGTTTGTGTTTCAGGGCCAGATTCTTGCAAAACCATCCTGTCAGTCTGTGCAATTGGTTTTTCGTCCAATTCAGGCAGTGCTGTTAGATCTCTGTTCTGGTTGTGAATAAGCAAATTGATCCTTCCCTCCAAAAGACAGCCTTGCTTGACTATTCATAGTGAAGTTGTCCTAGAAAACCGGAGCACCGAATGGATCTGAATATTGTAGATGCTGAAGATGCTCTCAACATCTTCCAGGAAGTTTTCCAACAGCTGGTACAGTGCTGGCACTTGGAGACACATTGAGAACAGGAATGTTCAGTGCAGGCTTTTGAATATTCTAGGCCTTAAGTTTTCCATAAGGCCATGTATTTCCTGGGCATTCCTTATTGTTAGAAGATGTTTGCAGCATAAGGCCATAGAATCAGGTATAGATTTTTTTATGATGGATTTTAATGCATTCCCACATAGTCATCCAGGTAAGACTTGCTTTTTTAATTCTTTGAACCTCTGCTTTCACTAAAATACAGCTACCTAAATAGTGCTTGGCAAACAGAGCAAGGCCAAGTCGCCTTTGAGTGCAGCAGAGCGTATCTCACAAAGTCATTGTGCTGAGCTGAGAATTAGAGAAGAAAAGGAGCACATCAGTGGTGAGAAAAGTCCTAGAATAGAGCCCTTAGGTACAACAGTGTTACTTAGGTGATTGAGACCCTACCTTTATTAGACTATCAACTGTGTTTACACAATTGTAGTAGGTCCAAAGTTTGTAGCACCACGTTAGGCACACTTACCCTTCTCTTAGTCTAGCTATTTAGGGTCCAAGGTACTAATGATTTCTCCATGTGCAGATTTAAATGAAATCTTCACTCATTTTTGCATGGTAGTAAACCTGCATTTTTTTAGATCTGATTTATAAGATTACCAAGAGATTCTTTTATGTTAAAAGAGATGACTCTTTTTTCAGTGTACTGTATATCATCAGCTTGTAACTGGTCTCTTTCTCAGGATCTTTCCCAGTCAAATATTTGGGTTCAATTTATCATATGATCTCTGTGAACCAGCAGTGAGAAAACAAAACGAGAGACACTCTGCTGTATAACGTATTTTTAAATAAAATAATTTTTCATTCCTATGTAGTGGGTGGGGGTGTTTTTTTAGATCTCTGTTCTAGAATCGTTTTGGTTGTAGTGCACGGGAAATGGTTCTTGTCAACTGCTTTTGGTGATCTGTTTTCATAACTAACCAGGAATCCCCACAGTTCACTCCCTTCCCTTAGAGGTGGTTCTGTTGCAACTGAAAAGCAGGCTGTTGGTGAAGGACTCTCCCCACCATGGACCAGCCAAGCTCAGACCCTACTTTGGTGTTCAGAAATGGCCGGAACTCACCTCTCCACTGCCCTGGCACTCGGGCCATCTCTCTTCCATTCTGGACCTGAAAAAGCTTTTGGTAGGAGCAGTTTGCCAAAGCAAAGGTAAGTTGGCATTTTGTGACTGCAATGGCTTTTTGGTGGTTGCATTTGAAAACCGCATCCTGCTATGGCAAACAAGCATCATCCCTCCTTCAGGGAATATTCTGGTGCAGAGTGGTTCCTGATCAAAGCACTGCAGTGGAATCACGTCATTGGGTTTGGATGCAGCTGGTTTTGTGCTCCTTATGGACCTTTTCTGTGCGTTCTTCAGTGAAACAGCTCCACTCTATAAATGAGATGGTTAAGAAGTATCTCTAATGCTATGTGCTGCTGTGTCCCTAAAAATGGAATTCATAAGGCATATGGGGACACCAGCTGGGCTTGTATCCCTACCATTTCAGATTCCCTTATATGTATGCTGCTGTTTGTTCGTAATCAGGAATTGCATAAAACATACGGTGCTAGCATCTGGGCTCACATCTCTTCGGCTTTGAAAACGTTCATTTTAACAATATGCATTAAAAGAGGATAATGCGGGTATTTTTCAGCTGCAGTTTTCTTTGCTGCTGCCTTCTAATTCTGTTGCTGTCCAAGATCACAGTGAGTGCAACAGTCCTTTTGCACATTCTTTAGCAGGCAGCTTTTTATACTCTTCTGAAGTCTAATTTGGGTATTTCTGAGGCTTGCCACACAGGAAATGGTGCACTGCATTTTAGAAACAGATCATAGTCTGGTTTTGATCATCTCCATCCCTGGCCATCTGCATAGCCTTGGCCTTGAGGACACAGGGGAGCATTTGCAGGCAGAAGGGCTGAGCAGACCTCCAGACTTCTTGGTCCTGCAGCACCTCCCTCCAGGCACAGCAAGAGCATTGTCACCAAGAGCTGCCTCCGAAGGCTGATTTGACATCAACACACCAGCCTTTCCTGCTGTACACCAGCACTTTTCACTTAGATAAGTGGAAAGCCAAATGGATGGGGACCTGTTGTGGCTTCAGCTTTTCACATCCTCCTCTTTCTAGGCCTTTTGGTTTTCAGGGACTTCCACAAAGGAAAGGAAAGCTTCACAGTCTTACCGCCCACTTGAACCTTTCCTGCGTGCTTAGGGTTATGTAAGGTTTACTCTTGCTATTAACTTTCCACTGAATCACAGTGTTGCCTTTCTGTCATCCTCTCCGGTGTGAGGATGGCTGAAAATAGGATCTTCAAGCTTGACCTGATGTTTTTGGGAAGAGGACACTATGAACACCCCAGAAATACTCCTGTGTGGATGAGAATTAGAGGCCTTAGTGTGACTGTATGATAAGCCTCATTGTTTCCTCAGCACTCGCTGGGTTGCCATGCCAGGGTACAACTCTTAGTAGGTTTACTCTTGATACTAAACTGCCCAGATTTGCTTTATCATGAAGCCCCAGTGAGCTTTAACACAGAGGATTAGCTACTTGGTTCCCTTCTCAATACTGGAGCTTGTTCTTTCTCTGTAGAAATTCCTAGGAAGTGTACCATGTCCTGTGTGGATGGAATCTGTCACATGTCTGATGAACACCATCCCAGACAGCTGATGGTAAGATAGCCATTGTTAAGGCTAGCTTCAAAGGTGCTTAGCTCCCACTTGCCTAAGGGTCTCAATGATCCAGGCATGTTTCATGATCTGGAAGCTGGTGCCCAGGCTCCAGCAGCATTTTTGATGAAGGTGATGGTGACATCCAATTCTGCACCTACCATGTCCTCAAATTCAGTTTCTTCCATTCCACTTCTCTGCTCTTGATACTACATTCTGTTGTAAGATGTGATATTCATGAGTCATAAGGGGAGAGTGGCTGTGTTCGTCAGCAGACCTTTACATGTCTTCAGCTCTTGGTCTGTTCTCACTAGCTGTGTAAAACATTTGGAAGTAAGTTATTGTAAATTGAATTAAGACAATTTAGTTCCAAATCCAAGTATACACCCAAGAGGTTTTATATGATTAACTAATCCACAGCAAATCTCTAGCTAATTCAGATAAACCGTCCTGAATTGTCCCTTGTGTGGACAAGTCCTTAGCCTTTTCCCAGAAGAGCTCTACTGTTGTAGTATCTTCCCCTAGTGACCACAGCCAGAACAGCATGCAGAGACAGCTCTCTGGAGTGAGAACATCAGCAGAATCAACATCTCAGCATTATCTCCCTACCAGTGGGCTAGGTGCAGAGGACTCCTCTTGCGTTCTCAAAGTGATTAGGAATGGGCACGATGCTAATCTCTAACTGGAACATTACTGAATCCATCCTCTAAGGTGGGAGCTTCATTAGAAGCCCCAGTAAAGAGTTTTAGCCCCCAAACCCCATTTCTTGGCACCAGTGCTCTCATCCGACAATGTTCAGATCTAAGTAAATACAAATAAGAAACCAAGCCTTTTCTTCCTGACAAGTCTATCCCTAAATACCAGCATTCTACCTAAATCCATACTCAGCAGTTACAGGGAACTTGTAACCTTGCTGCCAATCTTTAATGTGGTTCTGAATGGGAGATCCTTGAGTTACGAATTCCTGAGATTGCTCTGAAGCCAGCAAATAACCCTAAAAAGAGAGAGCAAAGATGTCTCCCACTGTAAAAGAGAAACTAGAGATGCACATGGAGAAGAGGTTGAATTCCAGAAGCAGGGAAAATGCCTTCTTACACTTGCCATCAAATGTGCCAGTTTGAGATAGATTTGCTCTGTTAGTCTAACATGAAATAGCAGTACTTTAGTGAATGGCATTTCCGCATCTTTGGAATACTGCAGGAGAAGGGAACTGCTGTCTCTGCTAAGAAATCATCTGTCGTTCTGTCCTCTTTACCTACTGTTGCTTAAGGAAGCAGCTACTGTTCCTTCCTTAGCAACCTCTATTTATACAGTAGCAACTGACAGCTTAAAGATATGCTATTCAAATAGTCTAAAAATAGGTCTGATGTGACGAGGATGAAGTGCTTATTTAGGAAAACAAAAGAAAAGCCCCTTTGGCTCTCGCTGAAGATGGGGGACTTGAAGCTAATCCCAATAGGAAACACCAGGAGCAAAACAAGACCTTTGCCTTCTGGCAAGACTTGCATTATAGTCAAGGCAAGGTGCTAGATCCTTTTGGAGATTAATACCTCTTTTCTTTCTTCTGAAACATTCCAAGGATGCAGCTTGGAGCATTTGGTCCTCCAGAGAGAAACAGAGAATGCCCTTGGTTTTGTATTCTATTGATTCTGTGGAGTCACACCCAAAGACAGTGAACACCAATGCAGAAGAGGGGGAACAGAAAGACTAAACAAACTCTATCTTTTCAATGGAGGTTGGGAGCTTTCCCACACTGAGTCTATTTGGGAATGACACCAAGTGATGAGGGACTTGATGTCAGCTGAGTGCGTGACAGAATTCCATCATCCTGGGTGTCCAGTGGGAATGTTGACTGCTTATAATGTATATGTTACAGTCAATTGCCATTTTGCTTAGAGGAACAGACAATCATGAGACATTTGATCTTCGGTTCTTTGTCAGATTAAGGCAAGTCGGTACTCCCATGGCACTGGACACAATGCTGCTGGTTTTGATTTGCTGCCTGTTGAGCTGCTGCCCCTGCACATTTAAGGTAAAAGGCTGTATTCTGCATTTTTGAATTAATAAGCCAGTTTTTCTTCAGGAATCTAGTGATCTGCATGGAGAGGTTAAGGAAATCTCCCCCACAGATGGCATTTCTTTTGGAAACTGGGATTGTAAACTCACTTCTGCCTTGATACAGCTATAAACCTGAAACCAGAAGCTTCTAAACCTGAAAGTTTTAAAGCAACTAGAAGCTATGGGGAAGAGCCACCTCTACAGGCTCAGTGGAAGTCCTGGCTTCTGCACATCTTGAGCACTGTGGTGGGAGATACCATATGAGTTTGGTCTCCTACAAGGCTCTTTATGACTTGCTTGGTGTCATGTATGCAATTTGGTTTTCAAATGTACTGCTCACTGTGGTTGTGGTTTCAGCTGGGAGGAAGATTGGTGAGAAACATACATGTTAACACAACAGCAGTACCAAAGCTTCCCTCTTCATCCTCACTGGCACTTTGTATACCTAGATAGCCTTTTGTTACATGGGTCTGTGTTCTGTCCTCACTTTTCCACTCTGCTTCTGGTACTTGTCTTTCCCATTAGATGTTACATGTTGCTGCGTCACACTGTGCAATAACCAGCAGATGTAGTTGGACTTAGGCCTTTGCCAACATAAAATGGATTTTTCAGGTGCACAAAGTAGAAGAAATGTGGGGAGGTACCAATTATTTTAATGGGAGAAGAACAACAGCAGAATATGAGATTGTTCCAGAAAAACAGTGTGCAATAGAGCAGCAAATGAAATTGGTCAAGAAAGGACTAGATACTGCTCTTTTCCCTTCCCTTTGTGTAACTCCTGGTGGGAGTCAGGGGACTTGTTCCAGATTTAAACAGGAAACACAGTGGAGGGTGTGAAGGGTGGGTTTGTATCTTGTTACCATTTACAAATCAGACTATATGTTTGCTAATTCTCTCCAATAGAATCATAGAATCAACTAGGTGGGAAAAATCCTTTAAGATCATCAAGTCATACATCTGGTACTTGGGAGCAGCACTCTAGATAGGTAAAAATGGCCCTTTCCAAAGCACGCTTCTTACGTGGAGTCTTCATCAGGAAACGGGAAGTTCAGGTTAGATCTAAGGCAGGAGCTGTTCCCTGTGAGGGTGCTGAGGCGCTGGCACAGGGTGCCCAGAGAAGCTGTGGCTGCCCCATCCCTGGCAGTGTTCAAGGCCAGGTTGAACACGGGCTTGGAGCACCCTGCTCTAGTGTGAGGTGTCCCTGCCTGTGGCAGGGGCTGGGAACTGGGTGAGCTTTAAGGTCCCCTCCAGTTCAAACCATTCCGTGACAGCATTCTCGGGGAGAAAGGGCCATGGTCTCAGTTGCTTATGAGTATTTGCACATTTATATTGTTATGTTGGTGGTGTTTTTCCTGACGCAGTAGTGACAGGAGGCTGCAGGCTCACATGAAGCAGCGGTTAGCCCTGGAACAGGGAAGGGCTCTTGCACCTGCCAGATGGAGACTGCATTTACCATGGGAATTTATCAGCTGTGTCTCCCAGAAGCTTTAAGACATCCTGGCATAGCCCTTTTCCAGGACAGTATGTTATTGGAATAGGCTTTCAGTTTGTCATTTCTTCCTCCTTTAGTCTAAGACAAAAGCGATTTCCATTCATCCTCTGTAACAGATGCCATCTTTTTTTTCACATGCCAGTTTCTTGATTACTTTTTTGACTTACTCGGTCTTCCATATTGGTCTTTTATTGCTCCTATTAGCAGATGGCTTAAAGAGCTTTGCAGCATACATTAATCTAGCTTTAACAATGTTCCATTTCCCTTCAGTGCTGTACCTCTCTGCTGAGTTTTGCACTTAGGCAGCGTGTGTGTCCTCTTCTTCATTGTTTGATGTTGGTTTGCAGCTTAGCATTTGGCTTAGAATATGTGATAGACAAATAGATAGCTTTGCCTTGCACTTTTTAATGCCTAAGCTCCTGTCTCCTTGCAGCAGTGGTGGAACAGTGATGTTCTGCCAGTTTGTGCATTAGTGGATGTGGTTCCAGTGGTACAGGCAAGGAGAAGTGTGAGGCTTACGAAAAGCAGGGAGAGATCTCCTGGTCCAGGCAGCGGTGTCCTCATGGCTCTCTTGGCACAGCCACTCATGAGACAGGACCTGTCACAGGCAGTTGTGGTCCTTTTGGAGTCCTGCTCTTGTGTTCAGTGCTGTTGTTACAAGAACACCTGTATTCTGCTGGTTTGCCCACGTCCTTCTGTTTCTGTATCAGCAGGCTCAAAGTGATGCCAGGAATGCATGGGCTTCCTGACACTTTCTCACTTGCTGTTGCCTACCCCTTCATGCCAATAGGCAACATGCTGATATGTCAGTGTAAGTAGCACCTTGTCTGTTTTCACACCATTCTTCAGATAAGACTGACCATGTTTTTACCAAGGAAGCAACACAATATTGACTCCCTTCCCTCATCTTACTCCATTCCTCTAGTGACTCGCCCACTACTGTTAGTCCCTTTGACTTTGATTTTATTTTAGCACACGCCAGTACACACGGAAGCAGCACTGTTTATATCCGTATTTGTCTCTTACCACATAATCTGTGGTACAGCATATCCTGGGCTGCATCAAAAGCAGTGTGAGCAGAAGGTTGAGGGAGGTGATCCTGCCCCTCTGCTCTGCTCTCGTGAGACCCCACTTGCAGCACTGTGTGCAGTGCCGGTGTCCTCAACGTGAGAAGGACATGGAACTGTTGGAGCAAGTCCAGAGGAGGCCACGGGGATGATCAGGGGCTGGAGCAGCTCCTGTATGGAGCCAGGCTGAGAACACTGGGGCTGCTCAGCCTGGAGAAGAGAAGCTGTGTGGAGACCTCAGAGCAGCTTCCAGTGTCTGAAGGGGGCTACAAGGATGCTGGAGAGAGACTCTTCATCAGGGTCTGTAGTGACGGGACAAGGGGTGATGGGTTCAAAGTGAAACAGGGGAAGTTCAGGTTAGATCTAAGGCAGAAGCTCTTCCCTGTGAGGGTGCTGAGGCGCTGGCACAGGGTGCCCAGAGAAGCTGTGGCTGCCCCATCCTTGGCAGTGTTCAAGGACAGGTTGGACACAGGGGCTTGGAGCACCCTGCTCTAGTGTGAGGTGTCCCTGCCCGTGGGCAGGGGGTTGGAACTGGGTGAGCTTTAAGGTCCCTTCCAACTCAAACCAGGCTGGAATTTTATGATCTGGTCACATGTATGGTGTGATTGATCTCTGTTAGACTGCAGATTGTTTGAACTGTGAATTATCTGTCTCTGGACCTGCCAGGCACTGTATCAAATGTAGCTTTCATCCCAAATGGGACCATTACATGTCATCTGTAATATTCCATAGACACTTTTATATGTCCAGGAAACATTTGGGATCCCACTGCTGAGCACAGTATCTGGGGACCTACAACTGTGGACTCCAGGTGCTGAGATGCTTCAGGCAGCCAGTGACCATGAAAGAACAGGCCAGCTATAAGTTTCCTGTATTTACAGATGGTATTTATGCAACAGGGATTTGTTTCCTGTCCTGCTGTTCCCTGAATGGAGCTCCTCAGGATCAGTATGTGCTGAATATGGGTGTGCAGCCAGGACTTGTGGTGTCAGCTAATTAACAGCAGCTTAGGAGCTGGAGGTGATGGCTACTGAATCCATTATTCACTGATTCTCTTATCCCATGCTATACCCATGCTCTTACAAAGAGAGATTGTAACCAAATCACTCCATTTACAACCTTAGCAATAGGAATTGCCACTGTTGGTAACAACATGATAGTTTCTAATCCCAGCAGTTAAGAGGGTTCTAGACAAATGAATAGGCAGTTTAGGTGCAGTGTGACTCTAGGTATCAGAGTCCTGATGTTCATCATTGCTTGTTTACTTCTGGGGGCTCGGATTAGAGATGTTAAAAAGAAGCTCTCTGAACTGGTGCAGCTGTCTGACTACTACCCACTGCTGGTTTTTCAGGTTGGCAGTGACGAAATTATTACGAGGAACGTAAGGGCAATGAAGAGAGACTACAGGGCCCTGGGACGGCTGGTTAAAGGGTCTGGAGCGCAAGTGGTGTTTGCCTCCGTACCTGTTGCAAGCGAGGGTGAAGGGATATATAAGAAGACTCTGCAGGTTAATGTATGGCTACGTGACTGGTGCCAAAGGCAGGGGTTTGGGTTTTTCAGTCACGGGCTGCTGTATGGGACACCTGGTTTGCTGGTGACAGGCGGGATACACCAGTCCCAGAGAAGAAAAAGGGTTTTGGGGCAGGAGTTAGCAGGGCTTATTGACAGGGCTTTAAACTAGTTATGAAGGGGGGAGGGGATTTAACAGGGCCTGTTGGGGACAAGCCCAAGAGGAACATGCTAGGGATTGAAGGATGGCGGGCTAAGGAGGACTATCAATCTCTTGTTTCACTTGTGGGAAAGGATAGCTTTTTAGACCCTGTCCCGCAGGGGAAAAAGGGTACTAGGACTGGCTCCCTGAAATGTCTGTACACCAATGCACGCAGCATGGGGAATAAACAGGAGGAGTTAGAAGTCTGTGTGCGGGCTAAAGGTTATGATCTAGTGGCGATTACAGAGACATGGTGGGACAGTTCACATGACTGGAATGTGGTCATGGATGGCTATGTCCTTTTTAGGAAAGATAGGTCAGCAAAGCGAGGTGGTGGAGTGGCTCTTTACGTGAGAGAGCAACTAGAATGTATTGAGTTCTGTCCGGGGTCGGATGAGGAGCAAGTGGAATGTCTGTGGGTACGAATCAAGGGGCTGACTGGCACGGGTGATACAGTTGTGGGGGTCTATTACAGACCTCCTGATCAGGACGAAGGAGTTGATGAGGCTTTCTACAGGCAACTGGAAGTAGCCTCGCGACTACATGCCTTAGTCGTCGTGGGGGACTTTAATTACCCCGATATTTGCTGGAAGACTCACACAGCCAGTCATTCACAGTCTAGGAGGTTCCTCGAGTGCATTGATGATAATTTCTTAATGCAAATGGTGGACGTACCAACTAGGGGAGCAGCGCTGCTAGATTTAGTACTCGCCAACAAGGAGGGTTTGGTCGAAGTGGTGACGGTCAATGGCAGCCTTGGCTGCAGTGACCATGAGATGGTGGAGTTTAGGATCCTGTGTGGGAGGAATAGAATACCTAGCAAAGCCACAGTTCTGGATTTCCGAAGGGCCAACTTTGGCCTCTTCAGTCAACTGCTAAGGGAAGTCTCATGGGAAAGTGTACTAGGCGGTAAAGGGGCTCAAGATAGTTGGTTAGCATTCAAGGACCGCTTCTTCCAAGCTCAGGATCGGAGCGTCCCAATAAGTAGGAAGTCAAGTAAGGGATCTAGGAGACCGGCGTGGTTAAACAAGGAGCTGCTGGGCAAACTCAAGTGGAAAAGGAGAATCTATGGATTATGGAAGGAGGGGCTGGCCGCTTGGGAGGAATATAGGACAGTTGTTAGAGGATGTAGGGAGGCAATTAGGACAGCTAAGGCCTCCTTGGAACTCAATCTTGCTAGTCGGGTTAAAGACAATAGAAAGGGCTTCTTCAAATACATAGCAAATAAAACTAACACAAGAGGCAATATAGGCCCACTGCTGAACGAAGTGGGTACCCTGGAGACAGAGGATATAAAGAAGGCAGAGGTGCTGAATGCCTTCTTTGCCTCTGTCTTTACTCCTGCAGACTCTCGCCGAGGGCCCCGGATTTCTATAGCCCCAGAAGGAGTCAGGACAAAGGAGGAGTTTGCTTTGGTAGATGAGGATTGGGTTAGGGATCAGCTATGCAATCTGGACATCTGTAAATCGATGGGTCCGGATGGAATGCACCCACGGGTGCTGAGGGAGCTGGCGGAGGTCATTGCTAGGCCACTTTCCATCATCTTTGGTAAGTCGTGGGAAACGGGCGAGGTGCCTGAGGATTGGCGGATGGCAAAGGTCACACCAATCTATAAGAAGGGCAAGAAGGAGGACCCGGGTAATTATAGACCGGTCAGCCTTACCTCCATCCCTGGAAAGGTGATGGAACAACTTATTCTTGACTCCATCACTAGGCATATCAAGGATGAGGGGGTCATTAAGAACAGCCAACATGGTTTTATGAGGGGGAAGTCATGTATGACCAACCTTATAGCCTTCTATGAGGAAGTGACTAGGTGGAGGGATGATGGTAGAGCGGTAGATGTAGTTTTTCTTGATTTCAGTAAGGCATTTGATACTGTCTCCCACAGCATCCTCATAGATAAGCTAAGGAAGTGTGGGCTTGACGATCAAGTAGTGAGGTGGATCGAGAACTGGTTGAAAGGAAGAAGGCAGAGAGTTGTGGTCAATGGCGCAGAATCTAGCTGGAGGTCTGTGACTAGTGGAGTTCCTCAGGGGTCGGTGCTGGGACCGGTGCTGTTTAATATTTTCATCAATGACCTGGATGAGGGAACTGAGTGCACCCTCAGCAAGTTTGCTGATGACACAAAACTGGGAGGAGTGGCTGACACACCAGAGGACTGTGCTGCCATTCAGCGAGACCTGGACAGGCTGGAGAGTTGGGCGGGGAGAAACTTGATGAAATTTAACAAGGGCAAGTGTAGAGTCTTGCATCTGGGGAAGAACAACCCCATGTACCAGTACAGGTTGGGGGTTGACCTGCTGGAAAGTAGTGAAGGGGAAAGGGACCTGGGGGTCCTGGTGGATAGGAGGATGACCATGAGCCAGCAATGTGCTCTTGTGGCCAAGAAGGCAAATGGCATCTTAGGGTGCATTAGAAAGGGAGTGGTTAGTAGGTCAAGAGAGGTTCTCCTCCCCCTCTACTCAGCCTTGGTGAGGCCGCATCTGGAATATTGTGTCCAGTTCTGGGCCCCTCAATTCAAGAAGGACAGGGAATTGCTTGAAGGAGTCCAGCGCAGAGCCACAAAGATGATTAAGGGAGTGGAACATCTCCCTTATGAGGAGAGGCTGAGGGAGCTGGGTCTCTTTAGCTTGGAGAAGAGGAGACTGAGGGGTGACCTCATCAATGTTTACAAATATGTAAAGGGTAGGTGTCAGGATGATGGAGCTAGGCTTTTTTCAGTGATATCCAGTGATAGGACAAGGGGCAATGGGTGTAAACTGGAGCATAGGAAGTTCCACGTTAACATCAGGAAGAACTTCTTTACTGTAAGAGTGACAGAGCACTGGAACAGGTTGCCCAGGGGGGTTGTGGAGTCTCCTACACTGGAGATATTCAAGGCCCGCCTGGACAAGTTCCTGTGTGATGTACTGTAGGTTACCCTGCTCTTGCAGGGGGGTTGGACTAGATGATCTTTTTAGGTCCCTTCCAACCCTTGGGATTCTGTGATTCTGTGATTTGTCAGGCAGCGGCTGGGGGCACATGAGGAAAGCAGTTGCACAGCTGTGCAAGTGCTAACTCAGCCTTTTGAGTAAGGATGTAGGGCTTCATTTATCAGATAGGGACTCTGCCTTGAAGGACTCTTTAGCTAGGAGAAGGTTCTTTAGGATGGATTCACTCATCAGCTGTTAAAGCAATTGGTCTCTGAGGTATCTAAAAGCAAAATTATGGTAAAAGTCCTTTTTTTCCATCCTAGTATAGTCACAGAACATGTTGCAGTTTGACCAGCTTTTCAGCCAAAACAGCGAATATGATGCTCATCCATTGGTTTTGATAGCAAAGAGCCTGATCCCTTGGCTGGTCTTAACCTAACTCTAATTAAAAACTGCTTATTGCCCTGGGGAATCCACTCCTCAGGAAACTTGCTCTTTCCAGCAGCAAAGCAGCAGCTCTTAGAAGTGAGCTTTACTCTTGTCTCCATTTCTCTGGTCTCCTGGTCCTTATGTCTCAGCTTGTATCAAAGAAGCAGGACATACCAGACAACAGCAAAAATAAGGTCTGAGCCCATCTTTCTCTTCCTCTGTTCTTTAAAAATGGCACTGTAGAGGTCACCCTTGGTGCAGACGTAAGTTTTGTAGCTATGTCTTGTTTCCTTTTCTAAATGGAGTTGAGTCTTAGTTGTAGTCCAAGATCTTGGCCATTGTGATGGGAAGATCTGTAGCACGTTCTGTTTTCCGGCTAACCCCCAGGGATGTTCTGGCTTAATTTGCCAAGTGCCACCAACAAGCCGATCACAGTTTTCACTCCCTGTTCTTCAATTTGGTTCAGTGTTGCTGTGCATCACTAAAACAGCCAATACATGGTAGTCACTGGGCCAAACTGATAGTGACTGAAGAGGCTGGCTGTCCTGAGGACAGTGATGCAGTGACGGTGGTGGCCTGGGTTCATTTTGGAAGGCAGTTGGTTGTTTAGTAGGCTTTGTATTTGAATCTTCTGTAGCCTGCTTAGCAGTGCCTTTCAGGGGTCATTTGAAGTCTGGGGCAGAGATTGGTGGCTCAGATTTCTCACATCTTATTATAGGAAACAGAATTAACTGAAGGATGGTGAAATAAATGCATGAATCATTATTGTAAGGTGCAAAAGCACAAGGGGAGAGATGGGGAGTCGGGAATATGTTGGGAATATGGAAAGTCTGTTTTAAGCAGAACATTCAGTCTAGAAAGCACCAAATATAAGAGTCAGTAGCCTGTGCTTTGGAAGTCATTCTTCACAGAAAAATCGTATTCTAATTTGTACATTTAATGGACTTGTTCTTTATTATTCTGTAAACTTAAGGAAGTTCTCTAAATACTTCTTGGCAGAAGCTTTGTTACTTCTGAAAGTGTGCAGTTTTACTCGGTAGCTATTTTTATACTGATGGAACGCTTTCTGATTACTGTAAGCTTGGATTTAGGCCTGAACAGGTACTAGTACAGCTATCTTATAGGTATCTAGAGGTATCCTAGTAAAGCTGCCTTAGTAGAGCTATCCTAGTAAAGCTATCATAGCAATCTTAGTAGAGCTGTCTTAGTAAAGCTATCTTAGTAGAGCTACCCTAGTAAAGCTATCCTAGTAAAGCTATCTTAGCAGAAGTATATTAGTAAAGCTATACTAGTAGAGCTATCCTAGCTAAGCTGTCTTAGCACAGCTATCTTAATAAAGCTATCTTAGTAAAGCTATCCTAGTAGAGCTATCTTAGTAAAGCTATCTTAGTAGAGCTGTCTTAATAGAGCTGTCTATCTTAGAGCTATCTTAGTAGAGCTATTTTAGAGCTATCTTAGTAAAGCTGTCCTAGTAAAGCTATCTTAGTAGAGCTATCCTAGTAAAGCTATCTTAGTACAGCTATCTTAGGGCTATCTTAGTTGAGATATCTTAGTAGAGGCTGTCTTAGTAAAGCTATCTTAGTAGAGCTATCTCAGTTAAGCTGTCGTAGTAGAGCTATCCTAGTAAAGCTATCTTAGTAGAGCAATCTTAGTAGGGCTGTCTTAGTAGAGCTATTTTAGAGCTATCTTAGTAAAGCTATCCTAGTAAAGCTATCTTAGTAGAGCTATCCTAGTAAAGCTATCTTAATAAAGGTATCTTAGTAGAGCTATCCTAGTAAAGCTATATTAATAAAGGTATCTTAGTAAAGCTATCCTAGTAAAGCTATCTTAGTAGAGCTATCCTAGTAAATCTATCTTAATAAAGCTATCTTAGTAGAGCTATCCTAGTAAAGCTATCTTAATAAAGGTATCTTAGTAGAGCTATCCTAGTAAAGCTATCTTAGTAGAGCTATCCTAGTAAAGCTATCTTAATAAAGCTATCCTAGTAAAGCTATCATAGTAGAGCTATCCTAGTAAAGCTATCCTAGTAAAGCTCTCTTAGAGCTATCCTAGTAAAGCTATTTTAATAAAGGCATCATAGTAGAGCTATCCTAGTAAAGCTATTTTAATAAAGGCATCTTAGTAGAGCTATCCTAGTAAAGCTATCTTAGTAGAGCTATCCTGGTAAAGCTATCTTAATAAAGGTATCTTAGTAAAGCTATACTAGTAAAGCTATCTTAGTAGATCTATCCTAGTAAAGCTATCTTAGAGCTATCTTAGGGCTATCTTAGTTGAGCTATCTTAGTAGAGCTGTCCTAGCAAAGCTATCTTAGTAGAGCTGTGTTAGTAAATCCATCTTAGTAGAAATATCTCAGTAGAGCTAGCTCAGTTAAGCTGTCTTAGTAGAGCTATCCTAGTAAAACTATCTTAGTAGAGCTATCCTAGTAAAGCTATCTGAATAAAGGTATCTTAGAAGAGCTATCCTAGTAAAGCTATCTTAATAAGGGTATCTTAGTAAAGGTATCTTAGTAAAGCTATCCTAGTAAAGCTATCTTAATAGAGCTATCTTAGTAGAGCTGTCTTAGTAGAGCTATTTTAGAGCTATCTTAGTAAAGCTATCCTAGTAAAGCTATGTTAGTAGAGCTATCCTAGTAAAGCTCTTAGTAGAGCTATCCTAGTAAAGCTAGCTTAATAAAGGTATCTTAGTAGAGCTATACTAGTAAAGCTATCTTAGTAGAGCTATCCAAGCTATCTTAATAAAGCTATCTTAGTAGACCTATCCTAGTAAAGCTATCTTAATAAAGGTATCTTAGTAAAGCTATCCTATAAAGCTATCTTAGTAGAGCTATCCTAGTAAATCTATCTCAATAAAGCTCTCTTAGTAGAGCTATCCTAGTAAAGCTATCTTAATAAAGGTATCTTAGTAAAGCTATACTAGTAAAGCTATCTTAGTAGATCTATCCTAGTAAAGCTATCTTAGAGCTATCTTAGGGCTATCTTAGTTGAGCTATCTTAGTAGAGCTGTCTTAGCAAAGCTATCTTAGTAGAGCTGTGTTAGTAAATCCATCTTAGTAGAAATATCTTAGTAGAGCTAACTCAGTTAAGCTGTCTTAGTAGAGCTATCCTAGTAAAGCTATCTTAGTAGAGCTATCTTAGTAGAGCTGTCTTAGTAGAGCTATCTTAATAAAGGTATCTTAGTAAAGCTATCCTAGTAAAGCTATCTTAATAAAGCTATCCTAGTAAAGCTATCTTAGTAAAGCTATCTTAATAAAGGTCTTAGTAAAGCTATTCTAGTAAAGCTATCTTAGTACAGTTATCCTAGTAAAGCTATCATAGTAAAGCTATCTTAGTAGAGCTATACTAGTAAAGCTATCTTAATAAAGGTATCTTAGTAAAGCTATCCTAGTAAAGCTATCTTAGAGCTATCCTAGTAAATCTCTTAATAAAGCTATCTTAGTAGAGCTATCCTAGTAAAGCTATCTTAATAAAGGTATCTTAGTAGAGCTATCCTAGTAAAGCTACCTTAGTAGAGCTATCCTAGTAAAGGTATCTTAACAAAGCTATCCTAGTAAAGCTATCTTAATAAAGGTATCTTAGTAAAGCTATCCTAGTAAAGCTATCTTAGTCGAGCTATACTAGTAAAGCTATCTTAATAAAGGTATCTTAGTAAAGCTATCCTAGTAAAGCTATCTTAGTAGAGCTATCCTAGTAAATCTATCATAATAAAGCTATCTTAGTAGAGCTATCCTAGTAAAGCTATCTTAGTAGAGCTATCCTAGTAAAAATATCTTAATAAAGGCATCTTAGTAGAGCTATCCTAGTAAAGCTATCTTAGTAGAGCTATCCTAGTAAAGCTATCTTAATAAAGGTATCTTAGTAAAGCTATCCTAGTAAAGCTATCTTAGTAGAGCTATCCTAGTAAAACTATATTAATAAAGCTATCCTAGTAAAGCTATCTTAGTAAAGCTATCTTAATAAAGGTATCTTAGTAAAGCTAACCTAGTAAAGCTATCTGAGTAGAGCTATCCTAGTAAAGCTATCTTAATAAAGCTATCCTAGTAAAGCTATCTTAATAAAGCTATCTTAATAAAGGTATCTTAGTAAAGCTATTCTAGTAAATCTATCTTAGTAGAGTTATCCTAGTAAAGCTATCTTAGTAAAGCTATCTTAGTGGAGCTATCCTAGTAAAGCTATCTTAATAAAGGTATCTTAGTAAAGCTATTCTAGTAAAGCTATCTTAGTAGAGCTATCCTAGTAAAGCTATCTTAATAAAGGTATCTTAGCAGAGCTATCCTAGTAAAGCTATCTTAATAAAGCTATCCTAGTAAAGCTATCTTAGTACAGCTATCTTAATAAAGGTATCTTAGTAAAGCTATCCTAGTAAAGCTATATTAGTAGAGCTATCCTAGTAAAGCTATCCTAGTAAAGCTATCTTAGAGCTATCCTAGTAAAGCTATCCTAGTAAAGCTATCTTAGTAGAGCTATCCTAGTAAAGCTATCTAAATAAAGGTATCTTAGTAGAGCTATCCTAGTAAAGCTATCTTAGTAGAGCTATCCTAGTAAATCTATCTTAATAAAGCTATCCTAGTAAAGCTATCTTAGTAGAGCTATCCTCGTAAAGCTATCTTAGTAGAGCTATCTTAGGGCTATCTTAGTTGAGCTATCTTAGTAGAGCTGTCTTAGCAGAGCTATCTTACTCGAGCTGTGTTAGTAAATCTATCTTAGTAGAAATATCTTAGTAGAGCTAGCTCAGTTAAGCTGTCTTAGTAGAGCTATCCTAGTAAAACTATCTTAGTAGAGCTATCCTAGTAAAGCTATCTTAGCAATCTTAGTAGAGCTTAGTAAAGCTATTTTAGTAGAGCTACCCAAGTAAAGCTATCCTAGTAGAGCTATCCTAGTAAAGCTATCTTAGTAGAGCTATCCTAGTAAAGCTATCTTAGTAGAGCTATCCTAGTAAAGCTATCTTAGTAGAGCTATTCTAGTAAAGCTATCTTAATAAAGGTATCTTAGTAGAGCTATCCTAGTAAAGCTATCTTAGTAGAGCTATCCTAGTAAAGCTATCTTACCTTTATTAAGATAGCTTTACTAGGATAGCTCTACTAAGATAGCTTTACTAGGATAGCTCTACTAAGATACCTTTATTATCTTAGTAGAGCTATCTTAGTAAAGCTATCTTAATAAAGGTATCTTAGTGAAGCTATCCTAGTAAAGCTATCTTAGTAGAGCTATCCTAGTAAAGCTATCTTAATAAAGGTATATTAGTAGAGCTATCTTAGTAAAGCTATCTTAGTAGAGCTATCCTAGTAAAGCTATCTTAATAAAGCTATCCTAGTAAAGCTATCTTAGTAAAGCTATCTTAATAGAGGTATCTTAGTAAAGCTATCCTAGTAAAGCTATCTTAGAGCTATCCTAGTAAATCTCTTAATAAAGCTATCTTAGTAGAGCTATCCTAGTAAAGCTATCTTAATAAAGGTATCTTAGTAGAGCTATCCTAGTAAAGCTATCTTAATAAAGCTATCCTAGTAAAGCTATCTTAGTACAGCTATCTTAATAAAGGTATCTTAGTAAAGCTATCCTAGTAAAGCTATATTAGTAGAGCTATCCTAGTAAAGCTATCCTAGTAAAGCTATCTTAGAGCTATCCTAGTAAAGCTATCCTAGTAAAGCTATCTTAGTAGAGCTATCCTAGTAAAGCTATCTAAATAAAGGTATCTTAGTAGAGCTATCCTAGTAAAGCTATCTTAGTAGAGCTATCCTAGTAAATCTATCTTAATAAAGCTATCCTAGTAAAGCTATCTTAGTAGAGCTATCCTCGTAAAGCTATCTTAGTAGAGCTATCTTAGGGCTATCTTAGTTGAGCTATCTTAGTAGAGCTGTCTTAGCAGAGCTATCTTACTCGAGCTGTGTTAGTAAATCTATCTTAGTAGAAATATCTTAGTAGAGCTAGCTCAGTTAAGCTGTCTTAGTAGAGCTATCCTAGTAAAACTATCTTAGTAGAGCTATCCTAGTAAAGCTATCTTAGCAATCTTAGTAGAGCTTAGTAAAGCTATTTTAGTAGAGCTACCCAAGTAAAGCTATCCTAGTAGAGCTATCCTAGTAAAGCTATCTTAGTAGAGCTATCCTAGTAAAGCTATCTTAGTAGAGCTATCCTAGTAAAGCTATCTTAGTTGAGCTATTCTAGTAAAGCTATCTTAATAAAGGTATCTTAGTAAAGCTATCCTAGTAAAGCTATCTTAATAAAGGTATCTTAGTAAAGCTATCCTAGTAAAGCTATCTTAGTAGAGCTATCTTAGTAGAGCTATTTTAGAGCTATCTTAGTAAAGCTATGCTAGTAAAGCTATGTTAGTATTGCTATCCTAGTAAAGCTATCAGTAAAGGTATCTTAGTAGAGATATCCTTGTAAAGCTATCTTAGTAGAGCTATCCTAGTAAAGCTATCTTAATAAAGCTATCCTAGTAAAGCTATCTTAGTAGAGCTATCCTAGTAAAGCTATCTTATAAAGGTATCTTAGTAGAGCTATCCTAGTAAAGCTATCTTAGTAGAGCTATCTTAATAAAGGTATCTTAGTAAAGCTATCCTAGTAAAGCTATCTTAGTAGAGCTATCCTAGTAAAGCCATCCTAGTAAAGCTATCTTAGAGCTATCCTAGTAAAGCTATCCTAGTAAAGCTATTAGAGCTATCCTAGTAAAGCTATCTTAGTAGAGCTATCCTAGTAAACCTATCTTAATAAAGGTATCTTAGTAGAGCTATCCTAGTAAATCTATCTTAGTAGAGCTATCCTAGTAAAGCTATCTTACCTTTATTAAGATAGCTTTACTAGGATTGCTCTACTAATATAGCTTTACTAGGATAGCTCTACTAAGATACCTTTATTATCTTAGTAGAGCTATCCTAGTAAAGCTATCTTAATAAAGGTATCTTAGTGAAGCTATCCTAGTAAAGCTATCTTAGTAGAGCTATCCTAGTAAAGCTATCTTAATAAAGGTATATTAGTAGAGCTATCCTAGTAAAGCTATCTTAGTAGAGCTATCCTAGTAAAGCTATCTTAATAAAGCTATCCTAGTAAAGCTATCTTAGTAAAGCTATCTTAATAGAGGTATCTTAGTAAAGCTATTCTAGTAAAGCTATCTTAGTAGAGTTATCCTAGTAAAGCTATCATAGTAAAGCTATCTTAGTAGAGCTATCCTAGTAAAGCTATCTTAATAAAGGTATCTTAGTAAAGCTATCCTAGTAAAGCTATCTTAATAAAGCTATCCTAGTAAAGCTATCTTAGTAAAGCTATCTTAATAAAGGTCTTAGTAAAGCTATTCTAGTAAAGCTATCTTAGTACAGTTATCCTAGTAAAGCTATCATAGTAAAGCTATCTTAGTAGAGCTATACTAGTAAAGCTATCTTAATAAAGGTATCTTAGTAAAGCTATCCTAGTAAAGCTATCTTAGAGCTATCCTAGTAAATCTCTTAATAAAGCTATCTTAGTAGAGCTATCCTAGTAAAGCTATCTTAATAAAGGTATCTTAGTAGAGCTATCCTAGTAAAGCTACCTTAGTAGAGCTATCCTAGTAAAGGTATCTTAACAAAGCTATCCTAGTAAAGCTATCTTAATAAAGGTATCTTAGTAAAGCTATCCTAGTAAAGCTATCTTAGTCGAGCTATACTAGTAAAGCTATCTTAATAAAGGTATCTTAGTAAAGCTATCCTAGTAAAGCTATCTTAGTAGAGCTATCCTAGTAAATCTATCATAATAAAGCTATCTTAGTAGAGCTATCCTAGTAAAGCTATCTTAGTAGAGCTATCCTAGTAAAAATATCTTAATAAAGGCATCTTAGTAGAGCTATCCTAGTAAAGCTATCTTAGTAGAGCTATCCTAGTAAAGCTATCTTAATAAAGGTATCTTAGTAAAGCTATCCTAGTAAAGCTATCTTAGTAGAGCTATCCTAGTAAAACTATATTAATAAAGCTATCCTAGTAAAGCTATCTTAGTAAAGCTATCTTAATAAAGGTATCTTAGTAAAGCTAACCTAGTAAAGCTATCTGAGTAGAGCTATCCTAGTAAAGCTATCTTAATAAAGCTATCCTAGTAAAGCTATCTTAATAAAGCTATCTTAATAAAGGTATCTTAGTAAAGCTATTCTAGTAAATCTATCTTAGTAGAGTTATCCTAGTAAAGCTATCTTAGTAAAGCTATCTTAGTGGAGCTATCCTAGTAAAGCTATCTTAATAAAGGTATCTTAGTAAAGCTATTCTAGTAAAGCTATCTTAGTAGAGCTATCCTAGTAAAGCTATCTTAATAAAGGTATCTTAGCAGAGCTATCCTAGTAAAGCTATCTTAATAAAGCTATCCTAGTAAAGCTATCTTAGTACAGCTATCTTAATAAAGGTATCTTAGTAAAGCTATCCTAGTAAAGCTATATTAGTAGAGCTATCCTAGTAAAGCTATCCTAGTAAAGCTATCTTAGAGCTATCCTAGTAAAGCTATCCTAGTAAAGCTATCTTAGTAGAGCTATCCTAGTAAAGCTATCTAAATAAAGGTATCTTAGTAGAGCTATCCTAGTAAAGCTATCTTAGTAGAGCTATCCTAGTAAATCTATCTTAATAAAGCTATCCTAGTAAAGCTATCTTAGTAGAGCTATCCTCGTAAAGCTATCTTAGTAGAGCTATCTTAGGGCTATCTTAGTTGAGCTATCTTAGTAGAGCTGTCTTAGCAGAGCTATCTTACTCGAGCTGTGTTAGTAAATCTATCTTAGTAGAAATATCTTAGTAGAGCTAGCTCAGTTAAGCTGTCTTAGTAGAGCTATCCTAGTAAAACTATCTTAGTAGAGCTATCCTAGTAAAGCTATCTTAGCAATCTTAGTAGAGCTTAGTAAAGCTATTTTAGTAGAGCTACCCAAGTAAAGCTATCCTAGTAGAGCTATCCTAGTAAAGCTATCTTAGTAGAGCTATCCTAGTAAAGCTATCTTAGTAGAGCTATCCTAGTAAAGCTATCTTAGTAGAGCTATTCTAGTAAAGCTATCTTAATAAAGGTATCTTAGTAGAGCTATCCTAGTAAAGCTATCTTAGTAGAGCTATCCTAGTAAAGCTATCTTACCTTTATTAAGATAGCTTTACTAGGATAGCTCTACTAAGATAGCTTTACTAGGATAGCTCTACTAAGATACCTTTATTATCTTAGTAGAGCTATCTTAGTAAAGCTATCTTAATAAAGGTATCTTAGTGAAGCTATCCTAGTAAAGCTATCTTAGTAGAGCTATCCTAGTAAAGCTATCTTAATAAAGGTATATTAGTAGAGCTATCTTAGTAAAGCTATCTTAGTAGAGCTATCCTAGTAAAGCTATCTTAATAAAGCTATCCTAGTAAAGCTATCTTAGTAAAGCTATCTTAATAGAGGTATCTTAGTAAAGCTATCCTAGTAAAGCTATCTTAGAGCTATCCTAGTAAATCTCTTAATAAAGCTATCTTAGTAGAGCTATCCTAGTAAAGCTATCTTAATAAAGGTATCTTAGTAGAGCTATCCTAGTAAAGCTATCTTAATAAAGCTATCCTAGTAAAGCTATCTTAGTACAGCTATCTTAATAAAGGTATCTTAGTAAAGCTATCCTAGTAAAGCTATATTAGTAGAGCTATCCTAGTAAAGCTATCCTAGTAAAGCTATCTTAGAGCTATCCTAGTAAAGCTATCCTAGTAAAGCTATCTTAGTAGAGCTATCCTAGTAAAGCTATCTAAATAAAGGTATCTTAGTAGAGCTATCCTAGTAAAGCTATCTTAGTAGAGCTATCCTAGTAAATCTATCTTAATAAAGCTATCCTAGTAAAGCTATCTTAGTAGAGCTATCCTCGTAAAGCTATCTTAGTAGAGCTATCTTAGGGCTATCTTAGTTGAGCTATCTTAGTAGAGCTGTCTTAGCAGAGCTATCTTACTCGAGCTGTGTTAGTAAATCTATCTTAGTAGAAATATCTTAGTAGAGCTAGCTCAGTTAAGCTGTCTTAGTAGAGCTATCCTAGTAAAACTATCTTAGTAGAGCTATCCTAGTAAAGCTATCTTAGCAATCTTAGTAGAGCTTAGTAAAGCTATTTTAGTAGAGCTACCCAAGTAAAGCTATCCTAGTAGAGCTATCCTAGTAAAGCTATCTTAGTAGAGCTATCCTAGTAAAGCTATCTTAGTAGAGCTATCCTAGTAAAGCTATCTTAGTTGAGCTATTCTAGTAAAGCTATCTTAATAAAGGTATCTTAGTAAAGCTATCCTAGTAAAGCTATCTTAATAAAGGTATCTTAGTAAAGCTATCCTAGTAAAGCTATCTTAGTAGAGCTATCTTAGTAGAGCTATTTTAGAGCTATCTTAGTAAAGCTATGCTAGTAAAGCTATGTTAGTATTGCTATCCTAGTAAAGCTATCAGTAAAGGTATCTTAGTAGAGATATCCTTGTAAAGCTATCTTAGTAGAGCTATCCTAGTAAAGCTATCTTAATAAAGCTATCCTAGTAAAGCTATCTTAGTAGAGCTATCCTAGTAAAGCTATCTTATAAAGGTATCTTAGTAGAGCTATCCTAGTAAAGCTATCTTAGTAGAGCTATCTTAATAAAGGTATCTTAGTAAAGCTATCCTAGTAAAGCTATCTTAGTAGAGCTATCCTAGTAAAGCCATCCTAGTAAAGCTATCTTAGAGCTATCCTAGTAAAGCTATCCTAGTAAAGCTATTAGAGCTATCCTAGTAAAGCTATCTTAGTAGAGCTATCCTAGTAAACCTATCTTAATAAAGGTATCTTAGTAGAGCTATCCTAGTAAATCTATCTTAGTAGAGCTATCCTAGTAAAGCTATCTTACCTTTATTAAGATAGCTTTACTAGGATTGCTCTACTAATATAGCTTTACTAGGATAGCTCTACTAAGATACCTTTATTATCTTAGTAGAGCTATCCTAGTAAAGCTATCTTAATAAAGGTATCTTAGTGAAGCTATCCTAGTAAAGCTATCTTAGTAGAGCTATCCTAGTAAAGCTATCTTAATAAAGGTATATTAGTAGAGCTATCCTAGTAAAGCTATCTTAGTAGAGCTATCCTAGTAAAGCTATCTTAATAAAGCTATCCTAGTAAAGCTATCTTAGTAAAGCTATCTTAATAGAGGTATCTTAGTAAAGCTATTCTAGTAAAGCTATCTTAGTAGAGTTATCCTAGTAAAGCTATCATAGTAAAGCTATCTTAGTAGAGCTATCCTAGTAAAGCTATCTTAATAAAGGTATCTTAGTAAAGCTATCCTAGTAAAGCTATCTTAGAGCTATCCTAGTAAATCTCTTAATAAAGCTATCTTAGTAGAGCTATCCTAGTAAAGCTATCTTAATAAAGGTATCTTAGTAGAGCTATCCTAGTAAAGCTATCTTAATAAAGCTATCCTAGTAAAGCTATCTTAGTACAGCTATCTTAATAAAGGTATCTTAGTAAAGCTATCCTAGTAAAGCTATATTAGTAGAGCTATCCTAGTAAAGCTATCCTAGTAAAGCTATCTTAGAGCTATCCTAGTAAAGCTATCCTAGTAAAGCTATCTTAGTAGAGCTATCCTAGTAAAGCTATCTAAATAAAGGTATCTTAGTAGAGCTATCCTAGTAAAGCTATCTTAGTAGAGCTATCCTAGTAAATCTATCTTAATAAAGCTATCCTAGTAAAGCTATCTTAGTAGAGCTATCCTCGTAAAGCTATCTTAGTAGAGCTATCTTAGGGCTATCTTAGTTGAGCTATCTTAGTAGAGCTGTCTTAGCAGAGCTATCTTACTCGAGCTGTGTTAGTAAATCTATCTTAGTAGAAATATCTTAGTAGAGCTAGCTCAGTTAAGCTGTCTTAGTAGAGCTATCCTAGTAAAACTATCTTAGTAGAGCTATCCTAGTAAAGCTATCTTAGCAATCTTAGTAGAGCTTAGTAAAGCTATTTTAGTAGAGCTACCCAAGTAAAGCTATCCTAGTAGAGCTATCCTAGTAAAGCTATCTTAGTAGAGCTATCCTAGTAAAGCTATCTTAGTAGAGCTATCCTAGTAAAGCTATCTTAGTAGAGCTATTCTAGTAAAGCTATCTTAATAAAGGTATCTTAGTAGAGCTATCCTAGTAAAGCTATCTTAGTAGAGCTATCCTAGTAAAGCTATCTTACCTTTATTAAGATAGCTTTACTAGGATAGCTCTACTAAGATAGCTTTACTAGGATAGCTCTACTAAGATACCTTTATTATCTTAGTAGAGCTATCTTAGTAAAGCTATCTTAATAAAGGTATCTTAGTGAAGCTATCCTAGTAAAGCTATCTTAGTAGAGCTATCCTAGTAAAGCTATCTTAATAAAGGTATATTAGTAGAGCTATCTTAGTAAAGCTATCTTAGTAGAGCTATCCTAGTAAAGCTATCTTAATAAAGCTATCCTAGTAAAGCTATCTTAGTAAAGCTATCTTAATAGAGGTATCTTAGTAAAGCTATCCTAGTAAAGCTATCTTAGAGCTATCCTAGTAAATCTCTTAATAAAGCTATCTTAGTAGAGCTATCCTAGTAAAGCTATCTTAATAAAGGTATCTTAGTAGAGCTATCCTAGTAAAGCTATCTTAATAAAGCTATCCTAGTAAAGCTATCTTAGTACAGCTATCTTAATAAAGGTATCTTAGTAAAGCTATCCTAGTAAAGCTATATTAGTAGAGCTATCCTAGTAAAGCTATCCTAGTAAAGCTATCTTAGAGCTATCCTAGTAAAGCTATCCTAGTAAAGCTATCTTAGTAGAGCTATCCTAGTAAAGCTATCTAAATAAAGGTATCTTAGTAGAGCTATCCTAGTAAAGCTATCTTAGTAGAGCTATCCTAGTAAATCTATCTTAATAAAGCTATCCTAGTAAAGCTATCTTAGTAGAGCTATCCTCGTAAAGCTATCTTAGTAGAGCTATCTTAGGGCTATCTTAGTTGAGCTATCTTAGTAGAGCTGTCTTAGCAGAGCTATCTTACTCGAGCTGTGTTAGTAAATCTATCTTAGTAGAAATATCTTAGTAGAGCTAGCTCAGTTAAGCTGTCTTAGTAGAGCTATCCTAGTAAAACTATCTTAGTAGAGCTATCCTAGTAAAGCTATCTTAGCAATCTTAGTAGAGCTTAGTAAAGCTATTTTAGTAGAGCTACCCAAGTAAAGCTATCCTAGTAGAGCTATCCTAGTAAAGCTATCTTAGTAGAGCTATCCTAGTAAAGCTATCTTAGTAGAGCTATCCTAGTAAAGCTATCTTAGTTGAGCTATTCTAGTAAAGCTATCTTAATAAAGGTATCTTAGTAAAGCTATCCTAGTAAAGCTATCTTAATAAAGGTATCTTAGTAAAGCTATCCTAGTAAAGCTATCTTAGTAGAGCTATCTTAGTAGAGCTATTTTAGAGCTATCTTAGTAAAGCTATGCTAGTAAAGCTATGTTAGTATTGCTATCCTAGTAAAGCTATCAGTAAAGGTATCTTAGTAGAGATATCCTTGTAAAGCTATCTTAGTAGAGCTATCCTAGTAAAGCTATCTTAATAAAGCTATCCTAGTAAAGCTATCTTAGTAGAGCTATCCTAGTAAAGCTATCTTATAAAGGTATCTTAGTAGAGCTATCCTAGTAAAGCTATCTTAGTAGAGCTATCTTAATAAAGGTATCTTAGTAAAGCTATCCTAGTAAAGCTATCTTAGTAGAGCTATCCTAGTAAAGCCATCCTAGTAAAGCTATCTTAGAGCTATCCTAGTAAAGCTATCCTAGTAAAGCTATTAGAGCTATCCTAGTAAAGCTATCTTAGTAGAGCTATCCTAGTAAACCTATCTTAATAAAGGTATCTTAGTAGAGCTATCCTAGTAAATCTATCTTAGTAGAGCTATCCTAGTAAAGCTATCTTACCTTTATTAAGATAGCTTTACTAGGATTGCTCTACTAATATAGCTTTACTAGGATAGCTCTACTAAGATACCTTTATTATCTTAGTAGAGCTATCCTAGTAAAGCTATCTTAATAAAGGTATCTTAGTGAAGCTATCCTAGTAAAGCTATCTTAGTAGAGCTATCCTAGTAAAGCTATCTTAATAAAGGTATATTAGTAGAGCTATCCTAGTAAAGCTATCTTAGTAGAGCTATCCTAGTAAAGCTATCTTAATAAAGCTATCCTAGTAAAGCTATCTTAGTAAAGCTATCTTAATAGAGGTATCTTAGTAAAGCTATTCTAGTAAAGCTATCTTAGTAGAGTTATCCTAGTAAAGCTATCATAGTAAAGCTATCTTAGTAGAGCTATCCTAGTAAAGCTATCTTAATAAAGGTATCTTAGTAAAGCTATCCTAGTAAAGCTATCTTAGAGCTATCCTAGTAAATCTCTTAATAAAGCTATCTTAGTAGAGCTATCCTAGTAAAGCTATCTTAATAAAGGTATCTTAGTAGAGCTATCCTAGTAAAGCTATCTTAATAAAGCTATCCTAGTAAAGCTATCTTAGTACAGCTATCTTAATAAAGGTATCTTAGTAAAGCTATCCTAGTAAAGCTATATTAGTAGAGCTATCCTAGTAAAGCTATCCTAGTAAAGCTATCTTAGAGCTATCCTAGTAAAGCTATCCTAGTAAAGCTATCTTAGTAGAGCTATCCTAGTAAAGCTATCTAAATAAAGGTATCTTAGTAGAGCTATCCTAGTAAAGCTATCTTAGTAGAGCTATCCTAGTAAATCTATCTTAATAAAGCTATCCTAGTAAAGCTATCTTAGTAGAGCTATCCTCGTAAAGCTATCTTAGTAGAGCTATCTTAGGGCTATCTTAGTTGAGCTATCTTAGTAGAGCTGTCTTAGCAGAGCTATCTTACTCGAGCTGTGTTAGTAAATCTATCTTAGTAGAAATATCAGTAGAGCTAGCTCAGTTAAGCTGTCTTAGTAGAGCTATCCTAGTAAAACTATCTTAGTAGAGCTATCCTAGTAAAGCTATCTTAGCAATCTTAGTAGAGCTTAGTAAAGCTATTTTAGTAGAGCTACCCAAGTAAAGCTATCCTAGTAGAGCTATCCTAGTAAAGCTATCTTAGTAGAGCTATCCTAGTAAAGCTATCTTAGTAGAGCTATCCTAGTAAAGCTATCTTAGTTGAGCTATTCTAGTAAAGCTATCTTAATAAAGGTATCTTAGTAAAGCTATCCTAGTAAAGCTATCTTAATAAAGGTATCTTAGTAAAGCTATCCTAGTAAAGCTATCTTAGTAGAGCTATCTTAGTAGAGCTATTTTAGAGCTATCTTAGTAAAGCTATGCTAGTAAAGCTATGTTAGTATTGCTATCCTAGTAAAGCTATCAGTAAAGGTATCTTAGTAGAGATATCCTTGTAAAGCTATCTTAGTAGAGCTATCCTAGTAAAGCTATCTTAATAAAGCTATCCTAGTAAAGCTATCTTAGTAGAGCTATCCTAGTAAAGCTATCTTATAAAGGTATCTTAGTAGAGCTATCCTAGTAAAGCTATCTTAGTAGAGCTATCTTAATAAAGGTATCTTAGTAAAGCTATCCTAGTAAAGCTATCTTAGTAGAGCTATCCTAGTAAAGCCATCCTAGTAAAGCTATCTTAGAGCTATCCTAGTAAAGCTATCCTAGTAAAGCTATTAGAGCTATCCTAGTAAAGCTATCTTAGTAGAGCTATCCTAGTAAAGCTATCTTAGTAGAGCTATCCTAGTAAAGCTATCTTACCTTTATTAAGATAGCTTTACTAGGATAGCTCTACTAAGATAGCTTTACTAGGATAGCTCTACTAAGATACCTTTATTATCTTAGTAGAGCTATCCTAGTAAAGCTATCTTAATAAAGGTATCTTAGTGAAGCTATCCTAGTAAAGCTATCTTAGTAGAGCTATCCTAGTAAAGCTATCTTAATAAAGGTATATTAGTAGAGCTATCCTAGTAAAGCTATCTTAGTAGAGCTATCCTAGTAAAGCTATCTTAATAAAGCTATCCTAGTAAAGCTATCTTAGTAAAGCTATCTTAATAGAGGTATCTTAGTAAAGCTATTCTAGTAAAGCTATCTTAGTAGAGTTATCCTAGTAAAGCTATCATAGTAAAGCTATCTTAGTAGAGCTATCCTAGTAAAGCTATCTTAATAAAGGTATCTTAGTAAAGCTATCCTAGTAAAGCTATCTTAGAGCTATCCTAGTAAATCTCTTAATAAAGCTATCTTAGTAGAGCTATCCTAGTAAAGCTATCTTAATAAAGGTATCTTAGTAGAGCTATCCTAGTAAAGCTATCTTAATAAAGCTATCCTAGTAAAGCTATCTTAGTACAGCTATCTTAATAAAGGTATCTTAGTAAAGCTATCCTAGTAAAGCTATATTAGTAGAGCTATCCTAGTAAAGCTATCCTAGTAAAGCTATCTTAGAGCTATCCTAGTAAAGCTATCCTAGTAAAGCTATCTTAGTAGAGCTATCCTAGTAAAGCTATCTAAATAAAGGTATCTTAGTAGAGCTATCCTAGTAAAGCTATCTTAGTAGAGCTATCCTAGTAAATCTATCTTAATAAAGCTATCCTAGTAAAGCTATCTTAGTAGAGCTATCCTCGTAAAGCTATCTTAGTAGAGCTATCTTAGGGCTATCTTAGTTGAGCTATCTTAGTAGAGCTGTCTTAGCAGAGCTATCTTACTCGAGCTGTGTTAGTAAATCTATCTTTGTAGAAATATCTTAGTAGAGCTAGCTCAGTTAAGCTGTCTTAGTAGAGCTATCCTAGTAAAACTATCTTAGTAGAGCTATCCTAGTAAAGCCATCCTAGTAAAGCTATCTTAGAGCTATCCTAGTAAAGCTATCCTAGTAAAGCTATTAGAGCTATCCTAGTAAAGCTATCTTAGTAGAGCTATCCTAGTAAACCTATCTTAATAAAGGTATCTTAGTAGAGCTATCCTAGTAAAGCTATCTTAGTAGAGCTATCCTAGTAAAGCTATCTTACCTTTATTAAGATAGCTTTACTAGGATTGCTCTACTAATATAGCTTTACTAGGATAGCTCTACTAAGATACCTTTATTATCTTAGTAGAGCTATCCTAGTAAAGCTATCTTAATAAAGGTATCTTAGTGAAGCTATCCTAGTAAAGCTATCTTAGTAGAGCTATCCTAGTAAAGCTATCTTAATAAAGGTATATTAGTAGAGCTATCCTAGTAAAGCTATATTAGTAGAGCTATCCTAGTAAAGCTATCCTAGTAAAGCTATCTTAGAGCTATCCTAGTAAAGCTATCCTAGTAAAGCTATCTTAGTAGAGCTATCCTAGTAAAGCTATCTAAATAAAGGTATCTTAGTAGAGCTATCCTAGTAAAGCTATCTTAGTAGAGCTATCCTAGTAAATCTATCTTAATAAAGCTATCCTAGTAAAGCTATCTTAGTAGAGCTATCCTCGTAAAGCTATCTTAGTAGAGCTATCTTAGGGCTATCTTAGTTGAGCTATCTTAGTAGAGCTGTCTTAGCAGAGCTATCTTACTCGAGCTGTGTTAGTAAATCTATCTTAGTAGAAATATCTTAGTAGAGCTAGCTCAGTTAAGCTGTCTTAGTAGAGCTATCCTAGTAAAACTATCTTAGTAGAGCTATCCTAGTAAAGCTATCTTAGCAATCTTAGTAGAGCTTAGTAAAGCTATTTTAGTAGAGCTACCCAAGTAAAGCTATCCTAGTAGAGCTATCCTAGTAAAGCTATCTTAGTAGAGCTATCCTAGTAAAGCTATCTTAGTAGAGCTATCCTAGTAAAGCTATCTTAGTTGAGCTATTCTAGTAAAGCTATCTTAATAAAGGTATCTTAGTAAAGCTATCCTAGTAAAGCTATCTTAATAAAGGTATCTTAGTAAAGCTATCCTAGTAAAGCTATCTTAGTAGAGCTATCTTAGTAGAGCTATTTTAGAGCTATCTTAGTAAAGCTATGCTAGTAAAGCTATGTTAGTATTGCTATCCTAGTAAAGCTATCAGTAAAGGTATCTTAGTAGAGATATCCTTGTAAAGCTATCTTAGTAGAGCTATCCTAGTAAAGCTATCTTAATAAAGCTATCCTAGTAAAGCTATCTTAGTAGAGCTATCCTAGTAAAGCTATCTTATAAAGGTATCTTAGTAGAGCTATCCTAGTAAAGCTATCTTAGTAGAGCTATCTTAATAAAGGTATCTTAGTAAAGCTATCCTAGTAAAGCTATCTTAGTAGAGCTATCCTAGTAAAGCCATCCTAGTAAAGCTATCTTAGAGCTATCCTAGTAAAGCTATCCTAGTAAAGCTATTAGAGCTATCCTAGTAAAGCTATCTTAGTAGAGCTATCCTAGTAAAGCTATCTTAGTAGAGCTATCCTAGTAAAGCTATCTTACCTTTATTAAGATAGCTTTACTAGGATAGCTCTACTAAGATAGCTTTACTAGGATAGCTCTACTAAGATACCTTTATTATCTTAGTAGAGCTATCCTAGTAAAGCTATCTTAATAAAGGTATCTTAGTGAAGCTATCCTTGTAAAGCTATCTTAGTAGAGCTATCCTAGTAAAGCTATCTTAATAAAGGTATATTAGTAGAGCTATCCTAGTAAAGCTATCTTAGTAGAGCTATCCTAGTAAAGCTATCTTAATAAAGCTATCCTAGTAAAGCTATCTTAGTAAAGCTATCTTAATAGAGGTATCTTAGTAAAGCTATTCTAGTAAAGCTATCTTAGTAGAGTTATCCTAGTAAAGCTATCATAGTAAAGCTATCTTAGTAGAGCTATCCTAGTAAAGCTATCTTAATAAAGGTATCTTAGTAAAGCTATCCTAGTAAAGCTATCTTAGAGCTATCCTAGTAAATCTCTTAATAAAGCTATCTTAGTAGAGCTATCCTAGTAAAGCTATCTTAATAAAGGTATCTTAGTAGAGCTATCCTAGTAAAGCTATCTTAATAAAGCTATCCTAGTAAAGCTATCTTAGTACAGCTATCTTAATAAAGGTATCTTAGTAAAGCTATCCTAGTAAAGCTATATTAGTAGAGCTATCCTAGTAAAGCTATCCTAGTAAAGCTATCTTAGAGCTATCCTAGTAAAGCTATCCTAGTAAAGCTATCTTAGTAGAGCTATCCTAGTAAAGCTATCTAAATAAAGGTATCTTAGTAGAGCTATCCTAGTAAAGCTATCTTAGTAGAGCTATCCTAGTAAATCTATCTTAATAAAGCTATCCTAGTAAAGCTATCTTAGTAGAGCTATCCTCGTAAAGCTATCTTAGTAGAGCTATCTTAGGGCTATCTTAGTTGAGCTATCTTAGTAGAGCTGTCTTAGCAGAGCTATCTTACTCGAGCTGTGTTAGTAAATCTATCTTAGTAGAAATATCTTAGTAGAGCTAGCTCAGTTAAGCTGTCTTAGTAGAGCTATCCTAGTAAAACTATCTTAGTAGAGCTATCCTAGTAAAGCTATCTTAGCAATCTTAGTAGAGCTTAGTAAAGCTATTTTAGTAGAGCTACCCAAGTAAAGCTATCCTAGTAGAGCTATCCTAGTAAAGCTATCTTAGTAGAGCTATCCTAGTAAAGCTATCTTAGTAGAGCTATCCTAGTAAAGCTATCTTAGTTGAGCTATTCTAGTAAAGCTATCTTAATAAAGGTATCTTAGTAAAGCTATCCTAGTAAAGCTATCTTAATAAAGGTATCTTAGTAAAGCTATCCTAGTAAAGCTATCTTAGTAGAGCTATCTTAGTAGAGCTATTTTAGAGCTATCTTAGTAAAGCTATGCTAGTAAAGCTATGTTAGTATTGCTATCCTAGTAAAGCTATCAGTAAAGGTATCTTAGTAGAGATATCCTTGTAAAGCTATCTTAGTAGAGCTATCCTAGTAAAGCTATCTTAATAAAGCTATCCTAGTAAAGCTATCTTAGTAGAGCTATCCTAGTAAAGCTATCTTATAAAGGTATCTTAGTAGAGCTATCCTAGTAAAGCTATCAGTAGAGCTATCTTAATAAAGGTATCTTAGTAAAGCTATCCTAGTAAAGCTATCTTAGTAGAGCTATCCTAGTAAAGCCATCCTAGTAAAGCTATCTTAGAGCTATCCTAGTAAAGCTATCCTAGTAAAGCTATTAGAGCTATCCTAGTAAAGCTATCTTAGTAGAGCTATCCTAGTAAACCTATCTTAATAAAGGTATCTTAGTAGAGCTATCCTAGTAAAGCTATCTTAGTAGAGCTATCCTAGTAAAGCTATCTTACCTTTATTAAGATAGCTTTACTAGGATTGCTCTACTAATATAGCTTTACTAGGATAGCTCTACTAAGATACCTTTATTATCTTAGTAGAGCTATCCTAGTAAAGCTATCTTAATAAAGGTATCTTAGTGAAGCTATCCTAGTAAAGCTATCTTAGTAGAGCTATCCTAGTAAAGCTATCTTAATAAAGGTATATTAGTAGAGCTATCCTAGTAAAGCTATCTTAGTAGAGCTATCCTAGTAAAGCTATCTTAATAAAGCTATCCTAGTAAAGCTATCTTAGTAAAGCTATCTTAATAGAGGTATCTTAGTAAAGCTATTCTAGTAAAGCTATCTTAGTAGAGTTATCCTAGTAAAGCTATCATAGTAAAGCTATCTTAGTAGAGCTATCCTAGTAAAGCTATCTTAATAAAGGTATCTTAGTAAAGCTATCCTAGTAAAGCTATCTTAGAGCTATCCTAGTAAATCTCTTAATAAAGCTATCTTAGTAGAGCTATCCTAGTAAAGCTATCTTAATAAAGGTATCTTAGTAGAGCTATCCTAGTAAAGCTATCTTAATAAAGCTATCCTAGTAAAGCTATCTTAGTACAGCTATCTTAATAAAGGTATCTTAGTAAAGCTATCCTAGTAAAGCTATATTAGTAGAGCTATCCTAGTAAAGCTATCCTAGTAAAGCTATCTTAGAGCTATCCTAGTAAAGCTATCCTAGTAAAGCTATCTTAGTAGAGCTATCCTAGTAAAGCTATCTAAATAAAGGTATCTTAGTAGAGCTATCCTAGTAAAGCTATCTTAGTAGAGCTATCCTAGTAAATCTATCTTAATAAAGCTATCCTAGTAAAGCTATCTTAGTAGAGCTATCCTCGTAAAGCTATCTTAGTAGAGCTATCTTAGGGCTATCTTAGTTGAGCTATCTTAGTAGAGCTGTCTTAGCAGAGCTATCTTACTCGAGCTGTGTTAGTAAATCTATCTTAGTAGAAATATCTTAGTAGAGCTAGCTCAGTTAAGCTGTCTTAGTAGAGCTATCCTAGTAAAACTATCTTAGTAGAGCTATCCTAGTAAAGCTATCTTAGCAATCTTAGTAGAGCTTAGTAAAGCTATTTTAGTAGAGCTACCCAAGTAAAGCTATCCTAGTAGAGCTATCCTAGTAAAGCTATCTTAGTAGAGCTATCCTAGTAAAGCTATCTTAGTAGAGCTATCCTAGTAAAGCTATCTTAGTTGAGCTATTCTAGTAAAGCTATCTTAATAAAGGTATCTTAGTAAAGCTATCCTAGTAAAGCTATCTTAATAAAGGTATCTTAGTAAAGCTATCCTAGTAAAGCTATCTTAGTAGAGCTATCTTAGTAGAGCTATTTTAGAGCTATCTTAGTAAAGCTATGCTAGTAAAGCTATGTTAGTATTGCTATCCTAGTAAAGCTATCAGTAAAGGTATCTTAGTAGAGATATCCTTGTAAAGCTATCTTAGTAGAGCTATCCTAGTAAAGCTATCTTAATAAAGCTATCCTAGTAAAGCTATCTTAGTAGAGCTATCCTAGTAAAGCTATCTTATAAAGGTATCTTAGTAGAGCTATCCTAGTAAAGCTATCTTAGTAGAGCTATCTTAATAAAGGTATCTTAGTAAAGCTATTCTAGTAAAGCTATCTTAGTAGAGCTATCCTAGTAAAGCTATCTTAATAAAGGTATCTTAGCAGAGCTATCCTAGTAAAGCTATCTTAATAAAGCTATCCTAGTAAAGCTATCTTAGTACAGCTATCTTAATAAAGGTATCTTAGTAAAGCTATCCTAGTAAAGCTATATTAGTAGAGCTATCCTAGTAAAGCTATCCTAGTAAAGCTATCTTAGAGCTATCCTAGTAAAGCTATCCTAGTAAAGCTATCTTAGTAGAGCTATCCTAGTAAAGCTATCTAAATAAAGGTATCTTAGTAGAGCTATCCTAGTAAAGCTATCTTAGTAGAGCTATCCTAGTAAATCTATCTTAATAAAGCTATCCTAGTAAAGCTATCTTAGTAGAGCTATCCTCGTAAAGCTATCTTAGTAGAGCTATCTTAGGGCTATCTTAGTTGAGCTATCTTAGTAGAGCTGTCTTAGCAGAGCTATCTTACTCGAGCTGTGTTAGTAAATCTATCTTAGTAGAAATATCTTAGTAGAGCTAGCTCAGTTAAGCTGTCTTAGTAGAGCTATCCTAGTAAAACTATCTTAGTAGAGCTATCCTAGTAAAGCTATCTTAGCAATCTTAGTAGAGCTTAGTAAAGCTATTTTAGTAGAGCTACCCAAGTAAAGCTATCCTAGTAGAGCTATCCTAGTAAAGCTATCTTAGTAGAGCTATCCTAGTAAAGCTATCTTAGTAGAGCTATCCTAGTAAAGCTATCTTAGTTGAGCTATTCTAGTAAAGCTATCTTAATAAAGGTATCTTAGTAAAGCTATCCTAGTAAAGCTATCTTAATAAAGGTATCTTAGTAAAGCTATCCTAGTAAAGCTATCTTAGTAGAGCTATCTTAGTAGAGCTATTTTAGAGCTATCTTAGTAAAGCTATGCTAGTAAAGCTATGTTAGTATTGCTATCCTAGTAAAGCTATCAGTAAAGGTATCTTAGTAGAGATATCCTTGTAAAGCTATCTTAGTAGAGCTATCCTAGTAAAGCTATCTTAATAAAGCTATCCTAGTAAAGCTATCTTAGTAGAGCTATCCTAGTAAAGCTATCTTATAAAGGTATCTTAGTAGAGCTATCCTAGTAAAGCTATCAGTAGAGCTATCTTAATAAAGGTATCTTAGTAAAGCTATCCTAGTAAAGCTATCTTAGTAGAGCTATCCTAGTAAAGCCATCCTAGTAAAGCTATCTTAGAGCTATCCTAGTAAAGCTATCCTAGTAAAGCTATTAGAGCTATCCTAGTAAAGCTATCTTAGTAGAGCTATCCTAGTAAACCTATCTTAATAAAGGTATCTTAGTAGAGCTATCCTAGTAAAGCTATCTTAGTAGAGCTATCCTAGTAAAGCTATCTTACCTTTATTAAGATAGCTTTACTAGGATTGCTCTACTAATATAGCTTTACTAGGATAGCTCTACTAAGATACCTTTATTATCTTAGTAGAGCTATCCTAGTAAAGCTATCTTAATAAAGGTATCTTAGTGAAGCTATCCTAGTAAAGCTATCTTAGTAGAGCTATCCTAGTAAAGCTATCTTAATAAAGGTATATTAGTAGAGCTATCCTAGTAAAGCTATCTTAGTAGAGCTATCCTAGTAAAGCTATCTTAATAAAGCTATCCTAGTAAAGCTATCTTAGTAAAGCTATCTTAATAGAGGTATCTTAGTAAAGCTATTCTAGTAAAGCTATCTTAGTAGAGTTATCCTAGTAAAGCTATCATAGTAAAGCTATCTTAGTAGAGCTATCCTAGTAAAGCTATCTTAATAAAGGTATCTTAGTAAAGCTATCCTAGTAAAGCTATCTTAGAGCTATCCTAGTAAATCTCTTAATAAAGCTATCTTAGTAGAGCTATCCTAGTAAAGCTATCTTAATAAAGGTATCTTAGTAGAGCTATCCTAGTAAAGCTATCTTAATAAAGCTATCCTAGTAAAGCTATCTTAGTACAGCTATCTTAATAAAGGTATCTTAGTAAAGCTATCCTAGTAAAGCTATATTAGTAGAGCTATCCTAGTAAAGCTATCCTAGTAAAGCTATCTTAGAGCTATCCTAGTAAAGCTATCCTAGTAAAGCTATCTTAGTAGAGCTATCCTAGTAAAGCTATCTAAATAAAGGTATCTTAGTAGAGCTATCCTAGTAAAGCTATCTTAGTAGAGCTATCCTAGTAAATCTATCTTAATAAAGCTATCCTAGTAAAGCTATCTTAGTAGAGCTATCCTCGTAAAGCTATCTTAGTAGAGCTATCTTAGGGCTATCTTAGTTGAGCTATCTTAGTAGAGCTGTCTTAGCAGAGCTATCTTACTCGAGCTGTGTTAGTAAATCTATCTTAGTAGAAATATCTTAGTAGAGCTAGCTCAGTTAAGCTGTCTTAGTAGAGCTATCCTAGTAAAACTATCTTAGTAGAGCTATCCTAGTAAAGCTATCTTAGCAATCTTAGTAGAGCTTAGTAAAGCTATTTTAGTAGAGCTACCCAAGTAAAGCTATCCTAGTAGAGCTATCCTAGTAAAGCTATCTTAGTAGAGCTATCCTAGTAAAGCTATCTTAGTAGAGCTATCCTAGTAAAGCTATCTTAGTTGAGCTATTCTAGTAAAGCTATCTTAATAAAGGTATCTTAGTAAAGCTATCCTAGTAAAGCTATCTTAATAAAGGTATCTTAGTAAAGCTATCCTAGTAAAGCTATCTTAGTAGAGCTATCTTAGTAGAGCTATTTTAGAGCTATCTTAGTAAAGCTATGCTAGTAAAGCTATGTTAGTATTGCTATCCTAGTAAAGCTATCAGTAAAGGTATCTTAGTAGAGATATCCTTGTAAAGCTATCTTAGTAGAGCTATCCTAGTAAAGCTATCTTAATAAAGCTATCCTAGTAAAGCTATCTTAGTAGAGCTATCCTAGTAAAGCTATCTTATAAAGGTATCTTAGTAGAGCTATCCTAGTAAAGCTATCTTAGTAGAGCTATCTTAATAAAGGTATCTTAGTAAAGCTATTCTAGTAAAGCTATCTTAGTAGAGCTATCCTAGTAAAGCTATCTTAATAAAGGTATCTTAGCAGAGCTATCCTAGTAAAGCTATCTTAATAAAGCTATCCTAGTAAAGCTATCTTAGTACAGCTATCTTAATAAAGGTATCTTAGTAAAGCTATCCTAGTAAAGCTATATTAGTAGAGCTATCCTAGTAAAGCTATCCTAGTAAAGCTATCTTAGAGCTATCCTAGTAAAGCTATCCTAGTAAAGCTATCTTAGTAGAGCTATCCTAGTAAAGCTATCTAAATAAAGGTATCTTAGTAGAGCTATCCTAGTAAAGCTATCTTAGTAGAGCTATCCTAGTAAATCTATCTTAATAAAGCTATCCTAGTAAAGCTATCTTAGTAGAGCTATCCTCGTAAAGCTATCTTAGTAGAGCTATCTTAGGGCTATCTTAGTTGAGCTATCTTAGTAGAGCTGTCTTAGCAGAGCTATCTTACTCGAGCTGTGTTAGTAAATCTATCTTAGTAGAAATATCTTAGTAGAGCTAGCTCAGTTAAGCTGTCTTAGTAGAGCTATCCTAGTAAAACTATCTTAGTAGAGCTATCCTAGTAAAGCTATCTTAGCAATCTTAGTAGAGCTTAGTAAAGCTATTTTAGTAGAGCTACCCAAGTAAAGCTATCCTAGTAGAGCTATCCTAGTAAAGCTATCTTAGTAGAGCTATCCTAGTAAAGCTATCTTAGTAGAGCTATCCTAGTAAAGCTATCTTAGTAGAGCTATTCTAGTAAAGCTATCTTAATAAAGGTATCTTAGTAGAGCTATCCTAGTAAAGCTATCTTAGTAGAGCTATCCTAGTAAAGCTATCTTACCTTTATTAAGATAGCTTTACTAGGATAGCTCTACTAAGATAGCTTTACTAGGATAGCTCTACTAAGATACCTTTATTATCTTAGTAGAGCTATCTTAGTAAAGCTATCTTAATAAAGGTATCTTAGTGAAGCTATCCTAGTAAAGCTATCTTAGTAGAGCTATCCTAGTAAAGCTATCTTAATAAAGGTATATTAGTAGAGCTATCTTAGTAAAGCTATCTTAGTAGAGCTATCCTAGTAAAGCTATCTTAATAAAGCTATCCTAGTAAAGCTATCTTAGTAAAGCTATCTTAATAGAGGTATCTTAGTAAAGCTATCCTAGTAAAGCTATCTTAGAGCTATCCTAGTAAATCTCTTAATAAAGCTATCTTAGTAGAGCTATCCTAGTAAAGCTATCTTAATAAAGGTATCTTAGTAGAGCTATCCTAGTAAAGCTATCTTAATAAAGCTATCCTAGTAAAGCTATCTTAGTACAGCTATCTTAATAAAGGTATCTTAGTAAAGCTATCCTAGTAAAGCTATATTAGTAGAGCTATCCTAGTAAAGCTATCCTAGTAAAGCTATCTTAGAGCTATCCTAGTAAAGCTATCCTAGTAAAGCTATCTTAGTAGAGCTATCCTAGTAAAGCTATCTAAATAAAGGTATCTTAGTAGAGCTATCCTAGTAAAGCTATCTTAGTAGAGCTATCCTAGTAAATCTATCTTAATAAAGCTATCCTAGTAAAGCTATCTTAGTAGAGCTATCCTCGTAAAGCTATCTTAGTAGAGCTATCTTAGGGCTATCTTAGTTGAGCTATCTTAGTAGAGCTGTCTTAGCAGAGCTATCTTACTCGAGCTGTGTTAGTAAATCTATCTTAGTAGAAATATCTTAGTAGAGCTAGCTCAGTTAAGCTGTCTTAGTAGAGCTATCCTAGTAAAACTATCTTAGTAGAGCTATCCTAGTAAAGCTATCTTAGCAATCTTAGTAGAGCTTAGTAAAGCTATTTTAGTAGAGCTACCCAAGTAAAGCTATCCTAGTAGAGCTATCCTAGTAAAGCTATCTTAGTAGAGCTATCCTAGTAAAGCTATCTTAGTAGAGCTATCCTAGTAAAGCTATCTTAGTTGAGCTATTCTAGTAAAGCTATCTTAATAAAGGTATCTTAGTAAAGCTATCCTAGTAAAGCTATCTTAATAAAGGTATCTTAGTAAAGCTATCCTAGTAAAGCTATCTTAGTAGAGCTATCTTAGTAGAGCTATTTTAGAGCTATCTTAGTAAAGCTATGCTAGTAAAGCTATGTTAGTATTGCTATCCTAGTAAAGCTATCAGTAAAGGTATCTTAGTAGAGATATCCTTGTAAAGCTATCTTAGTAGAGCTATCCTAGTAAAGCTATCTTAATAAAGCTATCCTAGTAAAGCTATCTTAGTAGAGCTATCCTAGTAAAGCTATCTTATAAAGGTATCTTAGTAGAGCTATCCTAGTAAAGCTATCTTAGTAGAGCTATCTTAATAAAGGTATCTTAGTAAAGCTATCCTAGTAAAGCTATCTTAGTAGAGCTATCCTAGTAAAGCCATCCTAGTAAAGCTATCTTAGAGCTATCCTAGTAAAGCTATCCTAGTAAAGCTATTAGAGCTATCCTAGTAAAGCTATCTTAGTAGAGCTATCCTAGTAAAGCTATCTTAGTAGAGCTATCCTAGTAAAGCTATCTTACCTTTATTAAGATAGCTTTACTAGGATAGCTCTACTAAGATAGCTTTACTAGGATAGCTCTACTAAGATACCTTTATTATCTTAGTAGAGCTATCCTAGTAAAGCTATCTTAATAAAGGTATCTTAGTGAAGCTATCCTAGTAAAGCTATCTTAGTAGAGCTATCCTAGTAAAGCTATCTTAATAAAGGTATATTAGTAGAGCTATCCTAGTAAAGCTATCTTAGTAGAGCTATCCTAGTAAAGCTATCTTAATAAAGCTATCCTAGTAAAGCTATCTTAGTAAAGCTATCTTAATAGAGGTATCTTAGTAAAGCTATTCTAGTAAAGCTATCTTAGTAGAGTTATCCTAGTAAAGCTATCATAGTAAAGCTATCTTAGTAGAGCTATCCTAGTAAAGCTATCTTAATAAAGGTATCTTAGTAAAGCTATCCTAGTAAAGCTATCTTAGAGCTATCCTAGTAAATCTCTTAATAAAGCTATCTTAGTAGAGCTATCCTAGTAAAGCTATCTTAATAAAGGTATCTTAGTAGAGCTATCCTAGTAAAGCTATCTTAATAAAGCTATCCTAGTAAAGCTATCTTAGTACAGCTATCTTAATAAAGGTATCTTAGTAAAGCTATCCTAGTAAAGCTATATTAGTAGAGCTATCCTAGTAAAGCTATCCTAGTAAAGCTATCTTAGAGCTATCCTAGTAAAGCTATCCTAGTAAAGCTATCTTAGTAGAGCTATCCTAGTAAAGCTATCTAAATAAAGGTATCTTAGTAGAGCTATCCTAGTAAAGCTATCTTAGTAGAGCTATCCTAGTAAATCTATCTTAATAAAGCTATCCTAGTAAAGCTATCTTAGTAGAGCTATCCTCGTAAAGCTATCTTAGTAGAGCTATCTTAGGGCTATCTTAGTTGAGCTATCTTAGTAGAGCTGTCTTAGCAGAGCTATCTTACTCGAGCTGTGTTAGTAAATCTATCTTAGTAGAAATATCTTAGTAGAGCTAGCTCAGTTAAGCTGTCTTAGTAGAGCTATCCTAGTAAAACTATCTTAGTAGAGCTATCCTAGTAAAGCTATCTTAGCAATCTTAGTAGAGCTTAGTAAAGCTATTTTAGTAGAGCTACCCAAGTAAAGCTATCCTAGTAGAGCTATCCTAGTAAAGCTATCTTAGTAGAGCTATCCTAGTAAAGCTATCTTAGTAGAGCTATCCTAGTAAAGCTATCTTAGTTGAGCTATTCTAGTAAAGCTATCTTAATAAAGGTATCTTAGTAAAGCTATCCTAGTAAAGCTATCTTAATAAAGGTATCTTAGTAAAGCTATCCTAGTAAAGCTATCTTAGTAGAGCTATCTTAGTAGAGCTATTTTAGAGCTATCTTAGTAAAGCTATGCTAGTAAAGCTATGTTAGTATTGCTATCCTAGTAAAGCTATCAGTAAAGGTATCTTAGTAGAGATATCCTTGTAAAGCTATCTTAGTAGAGCTATCCTAGTAAAGCTATCTTAATAAAGCTATCCTAGTAAAGCTATCTTAGTAGAGCTATCCTAGTAAAGCTATCTTATAAAGGTATCTTAGTAGAGCTATCCTAGTAAAGCTATCTTAGTAGAGCTATCTTAATAAAGGTATCTTAGTAAAGCTATCCTAGTAAAGCTATCTTAGTAGAGCTATCCTAGTAAAGCCATCCTAGTAAAGCTATCTTAGAGCTATCCTAGTAAAGCTATCCTAGTAAAGCTATTAGAGCTATCCTAGTAAAGCTATCTTAGTAGAGCTATCCTAGTAAAGCTATCTTAGTAGAGCTATCCTAGTAAAGCTATCTTACCTTTATTAAGATAGCTTTACTAGGATAGCTCTACTAAGATAGCTTTACTAGGATAGCTCTACTAAGATACCTTTATTATCTTAGTAGAGCTATCCTAGTAAAGCTATCTTAATAAAGGTATCTTAGTGAAGCTATCCTAGTAAAGCTATCTTAGTAGAGCTATCCTAGTAAAGCTATCTTAATAAAGGTATATTAGTAGAGCTATCCTAGTAAAGCTATCTTAGTAGAGCTATCCTAGTAAAGCTATCTTAATAAAGCTATCCTAGTAAAGCTATCTTAGTAAAGCTATCTTAATAGAGGTATCTTAGTAAAGCTATTCTAGTAAAGCTATCTTAGTAGAGTTATCCTAGTAAAGCTATCATAGTAAAGCTATCTTAGTAGAGCTATCCTAGTAAAGCTATCTTAATAAAGGTATCTTAGTAAAGCTATCCTAGTAAAGCTATCTTAGAGCTATCCTAGTAAATCTCTTAATAAAGCTATCTTAGTAGAGCTATCCTAGTAAAGCTATCTTAATAAAGGTATCTTAGTAGAGCTATCCTAGTAAAGCTATCTTAATAAAGCTATCCTAGTAAAGCTATCTTAGTACAGCTATCTTAATAAAGGTATCTTAGTAAAGCTATCCTAGTAAAGCTATATTAGTAGAGCTATCCTAGTAAAGCTATCCTAGTAAAGCTATCTTAGAGCTATCCTAGTAAAGCTATCCTAGTAAAGCTATCTTAGTAGAGCTATCCTAGTAAAGCTATCTAAATAAAGGTATCTTAGTAGAGCTATCCTAGTAAAGCTATCTTAGTAGAGCTATCCTAGTAAATCTATCTTAATAAAGCTATCCTAGTAAAGCTATCTTAGTAGAGCTATCCTCGTAAAGCTATCTTAGTAGAGCTATCTTAGGGCTATCTTAGTTGAGCTATCTTAGTAGAGCTGTCTTAGCAGAGCTATCTTACTCGAGCTGTGTTAGTAAATCTATCTTAGTAGAAATATCTTAGTAGAGCTAGCTCAGTTAAGCTGTCTTAGTAGAGCTATCCTAGTAAAACTATCTTAGTAGAGCTATCCTAGTAAAGCTATCTTAGCAATCTTAGTAGAGCTTAGTAAAGCTATTTTAGTAGAGCTACCCAAGTAAAGCTATCCTAGTAGAGCTATCCTAGTAAAGCTATCTTAGTAGAGCTATCCTAGTAAAGCTATCTTAGTAGAGCTATCCTAGTAAAGCTATCTTAGTTGAGCTATTCTAGTAAAGCTATCTTAATAAAGGTATCTTAGTAAAGCTATCCTAGTAAAGCTATCTTAATAAAGGTATCTTAGTAAAGCTATCCTAGTAAAGCTATCTTAGTAGAGCTATCTTAGTAGAGCTATTTTAGAGCTATCTTAGTAAAGCTATGCTAGTAAAGCTATGTTAGTATTGCTATCCTAGTAAAGCTATCAGTAAAGGTATCTTAGTAGAGATATCCTTGTAAAGCTATCTTAGTAGAGCTATCCTAGTAAAGCTATCTTAATAAAGCTATCCTAGTAAAGCTATCTTAGTAGAGCTATCCTAGTAAAGCTATCTTATAAAGGTATCTTAGTAGAGCTATCCTAGTAAAGCTATCTTAGTAGAGCTATCTTAATAAAGGTATCTTAGTAAAGCTATCCTAGTAAAGCTATCTTAGTAGAGCTATCCTAGTAAAGCCATCCTAGTAAAGCTATCTTAGAGCTATCCTAGTAAAGCTATCCTAGTAAAGCTATTAGAGCTATCCTAGTAAAGCTATCTTAGTAGAGCTATCCTAGTAAAGCTATCTTAGTAGAGCTATCCTAGTAAAGCTATCTTACCTTTATTAAGATAGCTTTACTAGGATAGCTCTACTAAGATAGCTTTACTAGGATAGCTCTACTAAGATACCTTTATTATCTTAGTAGAGCTATCCTAGTAAAGCTATCTTAATAAAGGTATCTTAGTGAAGCTATCCTAGTAAAGCTATCTTAGTAGAGCTATCCTAGTAAAGCTATCTTAATAAAGGTATATTAGTAGAGCTATCCTAGTAAAGCTATCTTAGTAGAGCTATCCTAGTAAAGCTATCTTAATAAAGCTATCCTAGTAAAGCTATCTTAGTAAAGCTATCTTAATAGAGGTATCTTAGTAAAGCTATTCTAGTAAAGCTATCTTAGTAGAGTTATCCTAGTAAAGCTATCATAGTAAAGCTATCTTAGTAGAGCTATCCTAGTAAAGCTATCTTAATAAAGGTATCTTAGTAAAGCTATCCTAGTAAAGCTATCTTAGAGCTATCCTAGTAAATCTCTTAATAAAGCTATCTTAGTAGAGCTATCCTAGTAAAGCTATCTTAATAAAGGTATCTTAGTAGAGCTATCCTAGTAAAGCTATCTTAATAAAGCTATCCTAGTAAAGCTATCTTAGTACAGCTATCTTAATAAAGGTATCTTAGTAAAGCTATCCTAGTAAAGCTATATTAGTAGAGCTATCCTAGTAAAGCTATCCTAGTAAAGCTATCTTAGAGCTATCCTAGTAAAGCTATCCTAGTAAAGCTATCTTAGTAGAGCTATCCTAGTAAAGCTATCTAAATAAAGGTATCTTAGTAGAGCTATCCTAGTAAAGCTATCTTAGTAGAGCTATCCTAGTAAATCTATCTTAATAAAGCTATCCTAGTAAAGCTATCTTAGTAGAGCTATCCTCGTAAAGCTATCTTAGTAGAGCTATCTTAGGGCTATCTTAGTTGAGCTATCTTAGTAGAGCTGTCTTAGCAGAGCTATCTTACTCGAGCTGTGTTAGTAAATCTATCTTAGTAGAAATATCTTAGTAGAGCTAGCTCAGTTAAGCTGTCTTAGTAGAGCTATCCTAGTAAAACTATCTTAGTAGAGCTATCCTAGTAAAGCTATCTTAGCAATCTTAGTAGAGCTTAGTAAAGCTATTTTAGTAGAGCTACCCAAGTAAAGCTATCCTAGTAGAGCTATCCTAGTAAAGCTATCTTAGTAGAGCTATCCTAGTAAAGCTATCTTAGTAGAGCTATCCTAGTAAAGCTATCTTAGTTGAGCTATTCTAGTAAAGCTATCTTAATAAAGGTATCTTAGTAAAGCTATCCTAGTAAAGCTATCTTAATAAAGGTATCTTAGTAAAGCTATCCTAGTAAAGCTATCTTAGTAGAGCTATCTTAGTAGAGCTATTTTAGAGCTATCTTAGTAAAGCTATGCTAGTAAAGCTATGTTAGTATTGCTATCCTAGTAAAGCTATCAGTAAAGGTATCTTAGTAGAGATATCCTTGTAAAGCTATCTTAGTAGAGCTATCCTAGTAAAGCTATCTTAATAAAGCTATCCTAGTAAAGCTATCTTAGTAGAGCTATCCTAGTAAAGCTATCTTATAAAGGTATCTTAGTAGAGCTATCCTAGTAAAGCTATCTTAGTAGAGCTATCTTAATAAAGGTATCTTAGTAAAGCTATCCTAGTAAAGCTATCTTAGTAGAGCTATCCTAGTAAAGCCATCCTAGTAAAGCTATCTTAGAGCTATCCTAGTAAAGCTATCCTAGTAAAGCTATTAGAGCTATCCTAGTAAAGCTATCTTAGTAGAGCTATCCTAGTAAAGCTATCTTAGTAGAGCTATCCTAGTAAAGCTATCTTACCTTTATTAAGATAGCTTTACTAGGATAGCTCTACTAAGATAGCTTTACTAGGATAGCTCTACTAAGATACCTTTATTATCTTAGTAGAGCTATCCTAGTAAAGCTATCTTAATAAAGGTATCTTAGTGAAGCTATCCTAGTAAAGCTATCTTAGTAGAGCTATCCTAGTAAAGCTATCTTAATAAAGGTATATTAGTAGAGCTATCCTAGTAAAGCTATCTTAGTAGAGCTATCCTAGTAAAGCTATCTTAATAAAGCTATCCTAGTAAAGCTATCTTAGTAAAGCTATCTTAATAGAGGTATCTTAGTAAAGCTATTCTAGTAAAGCTATCTTAGTAGAGTTATCCTAGTAAAGCTATCATAGTAAAGCTATCTTAGTAGAGCTATCCTAGTAAAGCTATCTTAATAAAGGTATCTTAGTAAAGCTATCCTAGTAAAGCTATCTTAGAGCTATCCTAGTAAATCTCTTAATAAAGCTATCTTAGTAGAGCTATCCTAGTAAAGCTATCTTAATAAAGGTATCTTAGTAGAGCTATCCTAGTAAAGCTATCTTAATAAAGCTATCCTAGTAAAGCTATCTTAGTACAGCTATCTTAATAAAGGTATCTTAGTAAAGCTATCCTAGTAAAGCTATATTAGTAGAGCTATCCTAGTAAAGCTATCCTAGTAAAGCTATCTTAGAGCTATCCTAGTAAAGCTATCCTAGTAAAGCTATCTTAGTAGAGCTATCCTAGTAAAGCTATCTAAATAAAGGTATCTTAGTAGAGCTATCCTAGTAAAGCTATCTTAGTAGAGCTATCCTAGTAAATCTATCTTAATAAAGCTATCCTAGTAAAGCTATCTTAGTAGAGCTATCCTCGTAAAGCTATCTTAGTAGAGCTATCTTAGGGCTATCTTAGTTGAGCTATCTTAGTAGAGCTGTCTTAGCAGAGCTATCTTACTCGAGCTGTGTTAGTAAATCTATCTTAGTAGAAATATCTTAGTAGAGCTAGCTCAGTTAAGCTGTCTTAGTAGAGCTATCCTAGTAAAACTATCTTAGTAGAGCTATCCTAGTAAAGCTATCTTAGCAATCTTAGTAGAGCTTAGTAAAGCTATTTTAGTAGAGCTACCCAAGTAAAGCTATCCTAGTAGAGCTATCCTAGTAAAGCTATCTTAGTAGAGCTATCCTAGTAAAGCTATCTTAGTAGAGCTATCCTAGTAAAGCTATCTTAGTTGAGCTATTCTAGTAAAGCTATCTTAATAAAGGTATCTTAGTAAAGCTATCCTAGTAAAGCTATCTTAATAAAGGTATCTTAGTAAAGCTATCCTAGTAAAGCTATCTTAGTAGAGCTATCTTAGTAGAGCTATTTTAGAGCTATCTTAGTAAAGCTATGCTAGTAAAGCTATGTTAGTATTGCTATCCTAGTAAAGCTATCAGTAAAGGTATCTTAGTAGAGATATCCTTGTAAAGCTATCTTAGTAGAGCTATCCTAGTAAAGCTATCTTAATAAAGCTATCCTAGTAAAGCTATCTTAGTAGAGCTATCCTAGTAAAGCTATCTTATAAAGGTATCTTAGTAGAGCTATCCTAGTAAAGCTATCTTAGTAGAGCTATCTTAATAAAGGTATCTTAGTAAAGCTATCCTAGTAAAGCTATCTTAGTAGAGCTATCCTAGTAAAGCCATCCTAGTAAAGCTATCTTAGAGCTATCCTAGTAAAGCTATCCTAGTAAAGCTATTAGAGCTATCCTAGTAAAGCTATCTTAGTAGAGCTATCCTAGTAAAGCTATCTTAGTAGAGCTATCCTAGTAAAGCTATCTTACCTTTATTAAGATAGCTTTACTAGGATAGCTCTACTAAGATAGCTTTACTAGGATAGCTCTACTAAGATACCTTTATTATCTTAGTAGAGCTATCCTAGTAAAGCTATCTTAATAAAGGTATCTTAGTGAAGCTATCCTAGTAAAGCTATCTTAGTAGAGCTATCCTAGTAAAGCTATCTTAATAAAGGTATATTAGTAGAGCTATCCTAGTAAAGCTATCTTAGTAGAGCTATCCTAGTAAAGCTATCTTAATAAAGCTATCCTAGTAAAGCTATCTTAGTAAAGCTATCTTAATAGAGGTATCTTAGTAAAGCTATTCTAGTAAAGCTATCTTAGTAGAGTTATCCTAGTAAAGCTATCATAGTAAAGCTATCTTAGTAGAGCTATCCTAGTAAAGCTATCTTAATAAAGGTATCTTAGTAAAGCTATCCTAGTAAAGCTATCTTAGAGCTATCCTAGTAAATCTCTTAATAAAGCTATCTTAGTAGAGCTATCCTAGTAAAGCTATCTTAATAAAGGTATCTTAGTAGAGCTATCCTAGTAAAGCTATCTTAATAAAGCTATCCTAGTAAAGCTATCTTAGTACAGCTATCTTAATAAAGGTATCTTAGTAAAGCTATCCTAGTAAAGCTATATTAGTAGAGCTATCCTAGTAAAGCTATCCTAGTAAAGCTATCTTAGAGCTATCCTAGTAAAGCTATCCTAGTAAAGCTATCTTAGTAGAGCTATCCTAGTAAAGCTATCTAAATAAAGGTATCTTAGTAGAGCTATCCTAGTAAAGCTATCTTAGTAGAGCTATCCTAGTAAATCTATCTTAATAAAGCTATCCTAGTAAAGCTATCTTAGTAGAGCTATCCTCGTAAAGCTATCTTAGTAGAGCTATCTTAGGGCTATCTTAGTTGAGCTATCTTAGTAGAGCTGTCTTAGCAGAGCTATCTTACTCGAGCTGTGTTAGTAAATCTATCTTAGTAGAAATATCTTAGTAGAGCTAGCTCAGTTAAGCTGTCTTAGTAGAGCTATCCTAGTAAAACTATCTTAGTAGAGCTATCCTAGTAAAGCTATCTTAGCAATCTTAGTAGAGCTTAGTAAAGCTATTTTAGTAGAGCTACCCAAGTAAAGCTATCCTAGTAGAGCTATCCTAGTAAAGCTATCTTAGTAGAGCTATCCTAGTAAAGCTATCTTAGTAGAGCTATCCTAGTAAAGCTATCTTAGTTGAGCTATTCTAGTAAAGCTATCTTAATAAAGGTATCTTAGTAAAGCTATCCTAGTAAAGCTATCTTAATAAAGGTATCTTAGTAAAGCTATCCTAGTAAAGCTATCTTAGTAGAGCTATCTTAGTAGAGCTATTTTAGAGCTATCTTAGTAAAGCTATGCTAGTAAAGCTATGTTAGTATTGCTATCCTAGTAAAGCTATCAGTAAAGGTATCTTAGTAGAGATATCCTTGTAAAGCTATCTTAGTAGAGCTATCCTAGTAAAGCTATCTTAATAAAGCTATCCTAGTAAAGCTATCTTAGTAGAGCTATCCTAGTAAAGCTATCTTATAAAGGTATCTTAGTAGAGCTATCCTAGTAAAGCTATCTTAGTAGAGCTATCTTAATAAAGGTATCTTAGTAAAGCTATCCTAGTAAAGCTATCTTAGTAGAGCTATCCTAGTAAAGCCATCCTAGTAAAGCTATCTTAGAGCTATCCTAGTAAAGCTATCCTAGTAAAGCTATTAGAGCTATCCTAGTAAAGCTATCTTAGTAGAGCTATCCTAGTAAAGCTATCTTAGTAGAGCTATCCTAGTAAAGCTATCTTACCTTTATTAAGATAGCTTTACTAGGATAGCTCTACTAAGATAGCTTTACTAGGATAGCTCTACTAAGATACCTTTATTATCTTAGTAGAGCTATCCTAGTAAAGCTATCTTAATAAAGGTATCTTAGTGAAGCTATCCTTGTAAAGCTATCTTAGTAGAGCTATCCTAGTAAAGCTATCTTAATAAAGGTATATTAGTAGAGCTATCCTAGTAAAGCTATCTTAGTAGAGCTATCCTAGTAAAGCTATCTTAATAAAGCTATCCTAGTAAAGCTATCTTAGTAAAGCTATCTTAATAGAGGTATCTTAGTAAAGCTATTCTAGTAAAGCTATCTTAGTAGAGTTATCCTAGTAAAGCTATCATAGTAAAGCTATCTTAGTAGAGCTATCCTAGTAAAGCTATCTTAATAAAGGTATCTTAGTAAAGCTATCCTAGTAAAGCTATCTTAGAGCTATCCTAGTAAATCTCTTAATAAAGCTATCTTAGTAGAGCTATCCTAGTAAAGCTATCTTAATAAAGGTATCTTAGTAGAGCTATCCTAGTAAAGCTATCTTAATAAAGCTATCCTAGTAAAGCTATCTTAGTACAGCTATCTTAATAAAGGTATCTTAGTAAAGCTATCCTAGTAAAGCTATATTAGTAGAGCTATCCTAGTAAAGCTATCCTAGTAAAGCTATCTTAGAGCTATCCTAGTAAAGCTATCCTAGTAAAGCTATCTTAGTAGAGCTATCCTAGTAAAGCTATCTAAATAAAGGTATCTTAGTAGAGCTATCCTAGTAAAGCTATCTTAGTAGAGCTATCCTAGTAAATCTATCTTAATAAAGCTATCCTAGTAAAGCTATCTTAGTAGAGCTATCCTCGTAAAGCTATCTTAGTAGAGCTATCTTAGGGCTATCTTAGTTGAGCTATCTTAGTAGAGCTGTCTTAGCAGAGCTATCTTACTCGAGCTGTGTTAGTAAATCTATCTTAGTAGAAATATCTTAGTAGAGCTAGCTCAGTTAAGCTGTCTTAGTAGAGCTATCCTAGTAAAACTATCTTAGTAGAGCTATCCTAGTAAAGCTATCTTAGCAATCTTAGTAGAGCTTAGTAAAGCTATTTTAGTAGAGCTACCCAAGTAAAGCTATCCTAGTAGAGCTATCCTAGTAAAGCTATCTTAGTAGAGCTATCCTAGTAAAGCTATCTTAGTAGAGCTATCCTAGTAAAGCTATCTTAGTTGAGCTATTCTAGTAAAGCTATCTTAATAAAGGTATCTTAGTAAAGCTATCCTAGTAAAGCTATCTTAATAAAGGTATCTTAGTAAAGCTATCCTAGTAAAGCTATCTTAGTAGAGCTATCTTAGTAGAGCTATTTTAGAGCTATCTTAGTAAAGCTATGCTAGTAAAGCTATGTTAGTATTGCTATCCTAGTAAAGCTATCAGTAAAGGTATCTTAGTAGAGATATCCTTGTAAAGCTATCTTAGTAGAGCTATCCTAGTAAAGCTATCTTAATAAAGCTATCCTAGTAAAGCTATCTTAGTAGAGCTATCCTAGTAAAGCTATCTTATAAAGGTATCTTAGTAGAGCTATCCTAGTAAAGCTATCAGTAGAGCTATCTTAATAAAGGTATCTTAGTAAAGCTATCCTAGTAAAGCTATCTTAGTAGAGCTATCCTAGTAAAGCCATCCTAGTAAAGCTATCTTAGAGCTATCCTAGTAAAGCTATCCTAGTAAAGCTATTAGAGCTATCCTAGTAAAGCTATTAGAGCTATCCTAGTAAAGCTATCTTAGTAGAGCTATCTTAATAAAGGTATCTTAGTAAAGCTATCCTAGTAAAGCTATCTTAGTAGAGCTATCCTAGTAAAGCCATCCTAGTAAAGCTATCTTAGAGCTATCCTAGTAAAGCTATCCTAGTAAAGCTATTAGAGCTATCCTAGTAAAGCTATCTTAGTAGAGCTATCCTAGTAAAGCTATCTTAGTAGAGCTATCCTAGTAAAGCTATCTTACCTTTATTAAGATAGCTTTACTAGGATAGCTCTACTAAGATAGCTTTACTAGGATAGCTCTACTAAGATACCTTTATTATCTTAGTAGAGCTATCCTAGTAAAGCTATCTTAATAAAGGTATCTTAGTGAAGCTATCCTAGTAAAGCTATCTTAGTAGAGCTATCCTAGTAAAGCTATCTTAATAAAGGTATATTAGTAGAGCTATCCTAGTAAAGCTATCTTAGTAGAGCTATCCTAGTAAAGCTATCTTAATAAAGCTATCCTAGTAAAGCTATCTTAGTAAAGCTATCTTAATAGAGGTATCTTAGTAAAGCTATTCTAGTAAAGCTATCTTAGTAGAGTTATCCTAGTAAAGCTATCATAGTAAAGCTATCTTAGTAGAGCTATCCTAGTAAAGCTATCTTAATAAAGGTATCTTAGTAAAGCTATCCTAGTAAAGCTATCTTAGAGCTATCCTAGTAAATCTCTTAATAAAGCTATCTTAGTAGAGCTATCCTAGTAAAGCTATCTTAATAAAGGTATCTTAGTAGAGCTATCCTAGTAAAGCTATCTTAATAAAGCTATCCTAGTAAAGCTATCTTAGTACAGCTATCTTAATAAAGGTATCTTAGTAAAGCTATCCTAGTAAAGCTATATTAGTAGAGCTATCCTAGTAAAGCTATCCTAGTAAAGCTATCTTAGAGCTATCCTAGTAAAGCTATCCTAGTAAAGCTATCTTAGTAGAGCTATCCTAGTAAAGCTATCTAAATAAAGGTATCTTAGTAGAGCTATCCTAGTAAAGCTATCTTAGTAGAGCTATCCTAGTAAATCTATCTTAATAAAGCTATCCTAGTAAAGCTATCTTAGTAGAGCTATCCTCGTAAAGCTATCTTAGTAGAGCTATCTTAGGGCTATCTTAGTTGAGCTATCTTAGTAGAGCTGTCTTAGCAGAGCTATCTTACTCGAGCTGTGTTAGTAAATCTATCTTTGTAGAAATATCTTAGTAGAGCTAGCTCAGTTAAGCTGTCTTAGTAGAGCTATCCTAGTAAAACTATCTTAGTAGAGCTATCCTAGTAAAGCTATCTTAGCAATCTTAGTAGAGCTTAGTAAAGCTATTTTAGTAGAGCTACCCAAGTAAAGCTATCCTAGTAGAGCTATCCTAGTAAAGCTATCTTAGTAGAGCTATCCTAGTAAAGCTATCTTAGTAGAGCTATCCTAGTAAAGCTATCTTAGTTGAGCTGTTCTAGTAAAGCTATCTTAATAAAGGTATCTTAGTAAAGCTATCCTAGTAAAGCTATCTTAATAAAGGTATCTTAGTAAAGCTATCCTAGTAAAGCTATCTTAGTAGAGCTATCTTAGTAGAGCTATTTTAGAGCTATCTTAGTAAAGCTATGCTAGTAAAGCTATGTTAGTATTGCTATCCTAGTAAAGCTATCAGTAAAGGTATCTTAGTAGAGATATCCTTGTAAAGCTATCTTAGTAGAGCTATCCTAGTAAAGCTATCTTAATAAAGCTATCCTAGTAAAGCTATCTTAGTAGAGCTATCCTAGTAAAGCTATCTTATAAAGGTATCTTAGTAGAGCTATCCTAGTAAAGCTATCTTAGTAGAGCTATCTTAATAAAGGTATCTTAGTAAAGCTATCCTAGTAAAGCTATCTTAGTAGAGCTATCCTAGTAAAGCCATCCTAGTAAAGCTATCTTAGAGCTATCCTAGTAAAGCTATCCTAGTAAAGCTATTAGAGCTATCCTAGTAAAGCTATCTTAGTAGAGCTATCCTAGTAAAGCTATCTTAGTAGAGCTATCCTAGTAAAGCTATCTTACCTTTATTAAGATAGCTTTACTAGGATAGCTCTACTAAGATAGCTTTACTAGGATAGCTCTACTAAGATACCTTTATTATCTTAGTAGAGCTATCCTAGTAAAGCTATCTTAATAAAGGTATCTTAGTGAAGCTATCCTAGTAAAGCTATCTTAGTAGAGCTATCCTAGTAAAGCTATCTTAATAAAGGTATATTAGTAGAGCTATCCTAGTAAAGCTATCTTAGTAGAGCTATCCTAGTAAAGCTATCTTAATAAAGCTATCCTAGTAAAGCTATCTTAGTAAAGCTATCTTAATAGAGGTATCTTAGTAAAGCTATTCTAGTAAAGCTATCTTAGTAGAGTTATCCTAGTAAAGCTATCATAGTAAAGCTATCTTAGTAGAGCTATCCTAGTAAAGCTATCTTAATAAAGGTATCTTAGTAAAGCTATCCTAGTAAAGCTATCTTAGAGCTATCCTAGTAAATCTCTTAATAAAGCTATCTTAGTAGAGCTATCCTAGTAAAGCTATCTTAATAAAGGTATCTTAGTAGAGCTATCCTAGTAAAGCTATCTTAATAAAGCTATCCTAGTAAAGCTATCTTAGTACAGCTATCTTAATAAAGGTATCTTAGTAAAGCTATCCTAGTAAAGCTATATTAGTAGAGCTATCCTAGTAAAGCTATCCTAGTAAAGCTATCTTAGAGCTATCCTAGTAAAGCTATCCTAGTAAAGCTATCTTAGTAGAGCTATCCTAGTAAAGCTATCTAAATAAAGGTATCTTAGTAGAGCTATCCTAGTAAAGCTATCTTAGTAGAGCTATCCTAGTAAATCTATCTTAATAAAGCTATCCTAGTAAAGCTATCTTAGTAGAGCTATCCTCGTAAAGCTATCTTAGTAGAGCTATCTTAGGGCTATCTTAGTTGAGCTATCTTAGTAGAGCTGTCTTAGCAGAGCTATCTTACTCGAGCTGTGTTAGTAAATCTATCTTAGTAGAAATATCTTAGTAGAGCTAGCTCAGTTAAGCTGTCTTAGTAGAGCTATCCTAGTAAAACTATCTTAGTAGAGCTATCCTAGTAAAGCTATCTTAGCAATCTTAGTAGAGCTTAGTAAAGCTATTTTAGTAGAGCTACCCAAGTAAAGCTATCCTAGTAGAGCTATCCTAGTAAAGCTATCTTAGTAGAGCTATCCTAGTAAAGCTATCTTAGTAGAGCTATCCTAGTAAAGCTATCTTAGTTGAGCTATTCTAGTAAAGCTATCTTAATAAAGGTATCTTAGTAAAGCTATCCTAGTAAAGCTATCTTAATAAAGGTATCTTAGTAAAGCTATCCTAGTAAAGCTATCTTAGTAGAGCTATCTTAGTAGAGCTATTTTAGAGCTATCTTAGTAAAGCTATGCTAGTAAAGCTATGTTAGTATTGCTATCCTAGTAAAGCTATCAGTAAAGGTATCTTAGTAGAGATATCCTTGTAAAGCTATCTTAGTAGAGCTATCCTAGTAAAGCTATCTTAATAAAGCTATCCTAGTAAAGCTATCTTAGTAGAGCTATCCTAGTAAAGCTATCTTATAAAGGTATCTTAGTAGAGCTATCCTAGTAAAGCTATCTTAGTAGAGCTATCTTAATAAAGGTATCTTAGTAAAGCTATCCTAGTAAAGCTATCTTAGTAGAGCTATCCTAGTAAAGCCATCCTAGTAAAGCTATCTTAGAGCTATCCTAGTAAAGCTATCCTAGTAAAGCTATTAGAGCTATCCTAGTAAAGCTATCTTAGTAGAGCTATCCTAGTAAAGCTATCTTAGTAGAGCTATCCTAGTAAAGCTATCTTACCTTTATTAAGATAGCTTTACTAGGATTGCTCTACTAATATAGCTTTACTAGGATAGCTCTACTAAGATACCTTTATTATCTTAGTAGAGCTATCCTAGTAAAGCTATCTTAATAAAGGTATCTTAGTGAAGCTATCCTAGTAAAGCTATCTTAGTAGAGCTATCCTAGTAAAGCTATCTTAATAAAGGTATATTAGTAGAGCTATCCTAGTAAAGCTATCTTAGTAGAGCTATCCTAGTAAAGCTATCTTAATAAAGCTATCCTAGTAAAGCTATCTTAGTAAAGCTATCTTAATAGAGGTATCTTAGTAAAGCTATTCTAGTAAAGCTATCTTAGTAGAGTTATCCTAGTAAAGCTATCATAGTAAAGCTATCTTAGTAGAGCTATCCTAGTAAAGCTATCTTAATAAAGGTATCTTAGTAAAGCTATCCTAGTAAAGCTATCTTAGAGCTATCCTAGTAAATCTCTTAATAAAGCTATCTTAGTAGAGCTATCCTAGTAAAGCTATCTTAATAAAGGTATCTTAGTAGAGCTATCCTAGTAAAGCTATCTTAATAAAGCTATCCTAGTAAAGCTATCTTAGTACAGCTATCTTAATAAAGGTATCTTAGTAAAGCTATCCTAGTAAAGCTATATTAGTAGAGCTATCCTAGTAAAGCTATCCTAGTAAAGCTATCTTAGAGCTATCCTAGTAAAGCTATCCTAGTAAAGCTATCTTAGTAGAGCTATCCTAGTAAAGCTATCTAAATAAAGGTATCTTAGTAGAGCTATCCTAGTAAAGCTATCTTAGTAGAGCTATCCTAGTAAATCTATCTTAATAAAGCTATCCTAGTAAAGCTATCTTAGTAGAGCTATCCTCGTAAAGCTATCTTAGTAGAGCTATCTTAGGGCTATCTTAGTTGAGCTATCTTAGTAGAGCTGTCTTAGCAGAGCTATCTTACTCGAGCTGTGTTAGTAAATCTATCTTAGTAGAAATATCTTAGTAGAGCTAGCTCAGTTAAGCTGTCTTAGTAGAGCTATCCTAGTAAAACTATCTTAGTAGAGCTATCCTAGTAAAGCTATCTTAGCAATCTTAGTAGAGCTTAGTAAAGCTATTTTAGTAGAGCTACCCAAGTAAAGCTATCCTAGTAGAGCTATCCTAGTAAAGCTATCTTAGTAGAGCTATCCTAGTAAAGCTATCTTAGTAGAGCTATCCTAGTAAAGCTATCTTAGTTGAGCTATTCTAGTAAAGCTATCTTAATAAAGGTATCTTAGTAAAGCTATCCTAGTAAAGCTATCTTAATAAAGGTATCTTAGTAAAGCTATCCTAGTAAAGCTATCTTAGTAGAGCTATCTTAGTAGAGCTATTTTAGAGCTATCTTAGTAAAGCTATGCTAGTAAAGCTATGTTAGTATTGCTATCCTAGTAAAGCTATCAGTAAAGGTATCTTAGTAGAGATATCCTTGTAAAGCTATCTTAGTAGAGCTATCCTAGTAAAGCTATCTTAATAAAGCTATCCTAGTAAAGCTATCTTAGTAGAGCTATCCTAGTAAAGCTATCTTATAAAGGTATCTTAGTAGAGCTATCCTAGTAAAGCTATCTTAGTAGAGCTATCTTAATAAAGGTATCTTAGTAAAGCTATCCTAGTAAAGCTATCTTAGTAGAGCTATCCTAGTAAAGCCATCCTAGTAAAGCTATCTTAGAGCTATCCTAGTAAAGCTATCCTAGTAAAGCTATTAGAGCTATCCTAGTAAAGCTATCTTAGTAGAGCTATCCTAGTAAAGCTATCTTAGTAGAGCTATCCTAGTAAAGCTATCTTACCTTTATTAAGATAGCTTTACTAGGATAGCTCTACTAAGATAGCTTTACTAGGATAGCTCTACTAAGATACCTTTATTATCTTAGTAGAGCTATCCTAGTAAAGCTATCTTAATAAAGGTATCTTAGTGAAGCTATCCTAGTAAAGCTATCTTAGTAGAGCTATCCTAGTAAAGCTATCTTAATAAAGGTATATTAGTAGAGCTATCCTAGTAAAGCTATCTTAGTAGAGCTATCCTAGTAAAGCTATCTTAATAAAGCTATCCTAGTAAAGCTATCTTAGTAAAGCTATCTTAATAGAGGTATCTTAGTAAAGCTATTCTAGTAAAGCTATCTTAGTAGAGTTATCCTAGTAAAGCTATCATAGTAAAGCTATCTTAGTAGAGCTATCCTAGTAAAGCTATCTTAATAAAGGTATCTTAGTAAAGCTATCCTAGTAAAGCTATCTTAGAGCTATCCTAGTAAATCTCTTAATAAAGCTATCTTAGTAGAGCTATCCTAGTAAAGCTATCTTAATAAAGGTATCTTAGTAGAGCTATCCTAGTAAAGCTATCTTAATAAAGCTATCCTAGTAAAGCTATCTTAGTACAGCTATCTTAATAAAGGTATCTTAGTAAAGCTATCCTAGTAAAGCTATATTAGTAGAGCTATCCTAGTAAAGCTATCCTAGTAAAGCTATCTTAGAGCTATCCTAGTAAAGCTATCCTAGTAAAGCTATCTTAGTAGAGCTATCCTAGTAAAGCTATCTAAATAAAGGTATCTTAGTAGAGCTATCCTAGTAAAGCTATCTTAGTAGAGCTATCCTAGTAAATCTATCTTAATAAAGCTATCCTAGTAAAGCTATCTTAGTAGAGCTATCCTCGTAAAGCTATCTTAGTAGAGCTATCTTAGGGCTATCTTAGTTGAGCTATCTTAGTAGAGCTGTCTTAGCAGAGCTATCTTACTCGAGCTGTGTTAGTAAATCTATCTTAGTAGAAATATCAGTAGAGCTAGCTCAGTTAAGCTGTCTTAGTAGAGCTATCCTTGTAAAACTATCTTAGTAGAGCTATCCTAGTAAAACTATCTTAGCAATCTTAGTAGAGCTTAGTAAAGCTATTTTAGTAGAGCTACCCAAGTAAAGCTATCCTAGTAGAGCTATCCTAGTAAAGCTATCTTAGTAGAGCTATCCTAGTAAAGCTATCTTAGTAGAGCTATCCTAGTAAAGCTATCTTAGTTGAGCTATTCTAGTAAAGCTATCTTAATAAAGGTATCTTAGTAAAGCTATCCTAGTAAAGCTATCTTAATAAAGGTATCTTAGTAAAGCTATCCTAGTAAAGCTATCTTAGTAGAGCTATCTTAGTAGAGCTATTTTAGAGCTATCTTAGTAAAGCTATGCTAGTAAAGCTATGTTAGTATTGCTATCCTAGTAAAGCTATCAGTAAAGGTATCTTAGTAGAGATATCCTTGTAAAGCTATCTTAGTAGAGCTATCCTAGTAAAGCTATCTTAATAAAGCTATCCTAGTAAAGCTATCTTAGTAGAGCTATCCTAGTAAAGCTATCTTATAAAGGTATCTTAGTAGAGCTATCCTAGTAAAGCTATCTTAGTAGAGCTATCTTAATAAAGGTATCTTAGTAAAGCTATCCTAGTAAAGCTATCTTAGTAGAGCTATCCTAGTAAAGCCATCCTAGTAAAGCTATCTTAGAGCTATCCTAGTAAAGCTATCCTAGTAAAGCTATTAGAGCTATCCTAGTAAAGCTTAGTAGAGCTATCCTAGTAAACCTATCTTAATAAAGGTATCTTAGTAGAGCTATCCTAGTAAAGCTATCTTAGTAGAGCTATCCTAGTAAAGCTATCTTACCTTTATTAAGATAGCTTTACTAGGATAGCTCTACTAAGATAGCTTTACTAGGATAGCTCTACTAAGATACCTTTATTATCTTAGTAGAGCTATCCTAGTAAAGCTATCTTAATAAAGGTATCTTAGTGAAGCTATCCTTGTAAAGCTATCTTAGTAGAGCTATCCTAGTAAAGCTATCTTAATAAAGGTATATTAGTAGAGCTATCCTAGTAAAGCTATCTTAGTAGAGCTATCCTAGTAAAGCTATCTTAATAAAGCTATCCTAGTAAAGCTATCTTAGTAAAGCTATCTTAATAGAGGTATCTTAGTAAAGCTATTCTAGTAAAGCTATCTTAGTAGAGTTATCCTAGTAAAGCTATCATAGTAAAGCTATCTTAGTAGAGCTATCCTAGTAAAGCTATCTTAATAAAGGTATCTTAGTAAAGCTATCCTAGTAAAGCTATCTTAGAGCTATCCTAGTAAATCTCTTAATAAAGCTATCTTAGTAGAGCTATCCTAGTAAAGCTATCTTAATAAAGGTATCTTAGTAGAGCTATCCTAGTAAAGCTATCTTAATAAAGCTATCCTAGTAAAGCTATCTTAGTACAGCTATCTTAATAAAGGTATCTTAGTAAAGCTATCCTAGTAAAGCTATATTAGTAGAGCTATCCTAGTAAAGCTATCCTAGTAAAGCTATCTTAGAGCTATCCTAGTAAAGCTATCCTAGTAAAGCTATCTTAGTAGAGCTATCCTAGTAAAGCTATCTAAATAAAGGTATCTTAGTAGAGCTATCCTAGTAAAGCTATCTTAGTAGAGCTATCCTAGTAAAGCTATCTTAATAAAGGTATCTTGGTAGAGCTATCCTAGTAAAGCTGTCTTAGTACAGCTATCTTAATAATGCTATCTTAGTAAAGCTATCCTAGTAAAGCTATCTTAGTAGAGCTATCCTTTTAAAGCTTAGTAAAGCTATCTTAGTAGAGCTGTCTTAGAAGAGCTGTCTTAGAGCTATCTTAGTAAAGCTATCCTAGTAAAGCTATCTTAGAGCTATCCTAGTAAAGCCATCTTAATAAAGGTATCTTAGTAGAGCTATCCTAGTAAAGCTATCTTAATAAAGGTATCTTAGTAGAGCTATCCTAGTCAAGCTATCTTAGTATAGCTATCTTAGTAGAGCTATCCTAGTAAAGCTATCTTTGTAGAGCTATCTTAGTAGAGCTATCCTAGTTAAGCTATCTTAGTAGAGCTATCCTAGTAAAGCTATCTTAGTAGAGCTATCCTAGTAAAGCTATCTTAGTAGAGCTGTCTTAGTAGTGCTTTGTTTGAGCTATCTTAGTAGAGCTATCTTAGTAGAGCTGTCTTAGTAGAGCTATTTTAGAGCTATCTTAGTAAAGCTATCCTAGTAAAGCTATCTTAGTAGAGCTATCCTAGTAAATCTATCTTAATAAAGCTATCCTAGTAAAGCTATCTTAATAAAGCTATCTTAGTAGAGCTATCCTAGTAAAGCTATCTTAGAAGAGCTATCTTAGGGCTATCTTAGTTAAGCTATCTTAGTAGAGCTGTCTTAGCAAAGCTATCTTAGTAGAGCTGTGTTAGTAAACCCATCTTAGTAGAAATACCTTAGTAGAGCTAGCTCAGCTAAGCTGTCTTAGTAGAGCTATCCTAGTAAAACTATCTTAGTAGAGCTATCCTAGTAAAGCTATCTTAATTAAGGTATCTTGGTAGAGCTATCCTAGTAAATCTATCTTAGTAGAGCTATCCTAGTAAAGCTATCTTAATAAAGCTATGTTAGTAAAGCTATCTTAATAAAGGTATCCTAGTAAAGCTATCTTAGTAGAGCTATCCTAGTAAAGCTATCTTAATACAGGTATCTTATTAAAGCTATCCTAGTAAAGCTATCTTAGTAGAGCTATCTTAGGGCTATCTTAGTTGAGCTATGTTAGTAGAGCTGTCTTAGCAAAGCTATCTTAGTAGAGCTGTGTTAGTAAATCTATCTTAGTAGAAATATCTTAGTAGAGCTAGCTCAGTTAAGCTGTCTTAGTAGAGCTATCCTTGTAAAACTATCTTAGTAGAGCTATCCTAGTAAAGCTATCTTAATAAAGGTATCTTAGTAGAGCTATCCTAGTAAAGCTATCTTAGTAGAGCTATCCTAGTAAAGCCATCTTAATAAAGGTATCTTAGTAGAGCTGTGTTAGTAAATCTATCTTAGTAGAAATATCAGTAGAGCTAGCTCAGCTAAGCTGTCTTAGTAGAGCTATCCTAGTAAAACTATCTTAGTAGAGCTATCCTAGTAAAGCTATCTTAATAAAGGTATCTTGGTAGAGCTATCCTAGTAAAGCTGTCTTAGTACAGCTATCTTAATAATGCTATCTTAGTAAAGCTATCCTAGTAAAGCTATCTTAGTAGAGCTATCCTTTTAAAGCTTAGTAAAGCTATCTTAGTAGAGCTGTCTTAGTAGAGCTGTCTTAGAGCTATCTTAGTAAAGCTATCCTAGTAAAGCTATCTTAGAGCTATCCTAGTAAAGCCATCTTAATAAAGGTATCTTAGTAGAGCTATCCTAGTAAAGCTATCTTAATAAAGGTATCTTAGTAGAGCTATCCTAGTCAAGCTGTCTTAGTAGAGCTATCCTAGTAAAGCCATCTTAGTAAAGGTATCTTAGTAGAGCTATCCTAGTAAAGCCATCTTAATAAAGGTATCTTAGTAGAGCTATCCTAGTAAAGCTATCTTAGTAGAGCTGTCTTAGTATTGCTTTGTTAGAGCTATCTTAGTAGAGCTATTTTAGAGCTATCTTAGTAAAGCTATGCTAGTAAAGCTATCTTAGTAGAGGTATCTTAGGGCTATCTTAGTTGAGCTATCTTAGTAGAGCTGTCTTAGTAAAGCTATCTTAGTAGAGCTGTCTTAGTAGAGCTGTCTGTGTTAGAGCTATCTTAGTAGAGCTATTTTAGAGCTATCTTAGTAAAGCTATCCTAGTAAAGCTTTCTTAGTAGAGCTATCCTAGTAAAGCTATCTTAATAAAGGTATCTTAGTAGAGCTATCCTAGTAAAGCTATCTTAGTAAAGCTATCTTAGTAGAGCTATCCTAGTAAAGCTATCTTAATAAAGCTATCTTAGTAGAGCTATCCTAGTAAAGCTATCTTAGAAGAGCTATCTTAGGGCTATCTTAGTTAAGCTATCTTAGTAGAGCTGTCTTAGCAAAGCTATCTTATTAGAGCTGTGTTAGTAAATCCATCTTAGTAGAAATACCTTAGTAGAACTAGCTCAGTTAAGCTGTCTTAGTAGAGCTATCCTAGTAAAGCTATCTTAGTAGAGCTATCCTAGTAAAGCTATCTTAGTAGAGCTATCTTAGTAGAGCTGTCTTAGTAGAGCTATCTTAATAAAGGTATCTTAGTAAAGCTATCCTAGTAAAGCTATCTTAGTAGAGCTATCCTAGTAAAGCTATCTTAATACAGGTATCTTATTAAAGCTATCCTAGTAAAGCTATCTTAGTAGAGCTATCTTAGGGCTATCTTAGTTGAGCTATGTTAGTAGAGCTGTCTTAGCAAAGCTATCTTAGTAGAGCTGTGTTAGTAAATCTATCTTAGTAGAAATATCTTAGTAGAGCTAGCTCAGTTAAGCTGTCTTAGTAGAGCTATCCTAGTAAAACTATCTTAGTAGAGCTATCCTAGTAAAGCCATCTTAATAAAGGTATCTTAGTAGAGCTGTGTTAGTAAATCTATCTTAGTAGAAATATCAGTAGAGCTAGCTCAGCTAAGCTGTCTTAGTAGAGCTATCCTAGTAAAACTATCTTAGTAGAGCTATCCTAGTAAAGCTATCTTAATAAAGGTATCTTGGTAGAGCTATCCTAGTAAAGCTGTCTTAGTACAGCTATCTTAATAATGCTATCTTAGTAAAGCTATCCTAGTAAAGCTATCTTAGTAGAGCTATCCTTTTAAAGCTTAGTAAAGCTATCTTAGTAGAGCTGTCAGTAGAGCTGTCTTAGAGCTATCTTAGTAAAGCTATCCTAGTAAAGCTATCTTAGAGCTATCCTAGTAAAGCCATCTTAATAAAGGTATCTTAGTAGAGCTATCCTAGTAAAGCTATCTTAATAAAGGTATCTTAGTGGAGCTATCCTAGTCAAGCTATCTTAGTAGAGCTATCCTAGTAAAGCTATCTTTGTAGAGCTATCTTAGTAGAGCTATCCTAGTAAAGCTATCTTAGTAGAGCTATCCTAGTAAAGCTATCTTAGTAGAGCTGTCTTAGTAGTGCTTTGTTAGAGCTATCTTAGTAGAGCTATTTTAGAGCTATCTTAGTAAAGCTATGCTAGTAAAGCTATCTTAGTAGAGCTATCCTAGTAAAGCTATCTTAGTAGAGGTATCTTAGGGCTATCTTAGTTGAGCTATCTTAGTAGAGCTGTCTTAGTAAAGCTATCTTAGTAGAGCTGTCTTAGTAGAGCTGTCTTAGTAGAGCTGTCTTTGTTAGAGCTATCTTAGTAGAGCTATTTTAGAGCTATCTTAGTAAAGCTATCCTAGTAAAGCTTTCTTAGTAGAGCTATCCTTGTAAAGCTATCTTAATGAAGGTATCTTAGTAGAGCTATCCTAGTAAAGCTATCTTAGTAAAGCTATCTTAGTAGAGCTATCCTAGTAAAGCTATCTAAATAAAGGTATCTTAGTAGAGCTATCCTAGTAAAGCTATCTTAGTAGAGCTATCCTAGTAAATCTATCTTAATAAAGCTATCCTAGTAAAGCTATCTTAGTAGAGCTATCCTCGTAAAGCTATCTTAGTAGAGCTATCTTAGGGCTATCTTAGTTGAGCTATCTTAGTAGAGCTGTCTTAGCAGAGCTATCTTACTCGAGCTGTGTTAGTAAATCTATCTTAGTAGAAATATCAGTAGAGCTAGCTCAGTTAAGCTGTCTTAGTAGAGCTATCCTTGTAAAACTATCTTAGTAGAGCTATCCTAGTAAAACTATCTTAGCAATCTTAGTAGAGCTTAGTAAAGCTATTTTAGTAGAGCTACCCAAGTAAAGCTATCCTAGTAGAGCTATCCTAGTAAAGCTATCTTAGTAGAGCTATCCTAGTAAAGCTATCTTAGTAGAGCTATCCTAGTAAAGCTATCTTAGTTGAGCTATTCTAGTAAAGCTATCTTAATAAAGGTATCTTAGTAAAGCTATCCTAGTAAAGCTATCTTAATAAAGGTATCTTAGTAAAGCTATCCTAGTAAAGCTATCTTAGTAGAGCTATCTTAGTAGAGCTATTTTAGAGCTATCTTAATAAAGCTATGCTAGTAAAGCTATGTTAGTATTGCTATCCTAGTAAAGCTATCAGTAAAGGTATCTTAGTAGAGATATCCTTGTAAAGCTATCTTAGTAGAGCTATCCTAGTAAAGCTATCTTAATAAAGCTATCCTAGTAAAGCTATCTTAGTAGAGCTATCCTAGTAAAGCTATCTTATAAAGGTATCTTAGTAGAGCTATCCTAGTAAAGCTATCTTAGTAGAGCTATCTTAATAAAGGTATCTTAGTAAAGCTATCCTAGTAAAGCTATCTTAGTAGAGCTATCCTAGTAAAGCCATCCTAGTAAAGCTATCTTAGAGCTATCCTAGTAAAGCTATCCTAGTAAAGCTATTAGAGCTATCCTAGTAAAGCTATCTTAGTAGAGCTATCCTAGTAAACCTATCTTAATAAAGGTATCTTAGTAGAGCTATCCTAGTAAAGCTATCTTAGTAGAGCTATCCTAGTAAAGCTATCTTACCTTTATTAAGATAGCTTTACTAGGATAGCTCTACTAAGATAGCTTTACTAGGATAGCTCTACTAAGATACCTTTATTATCTTAGTAGAGCTATCCTAGTAAAGCTATCTTAATAAAGGTATCTTAGTGAAGCTATCCTTGTAAAGCTATCTTAGTAGAGCTATCCTAGTAAAGCTATCTTAATAAAGGTATATTAGTAGAGCTATCCTAGTAAAGCTATCTTAGTAGAGCTATCCTAGTAAAGCTATCTTAATAAAGCTATCCTAGTAAAGCTATCTTAGTAAAGCTATCTTAATAGAGGTATCTTAGTAAAGCTATTCTAGTAAAGCTATCTTAGTAGAGTTATCCTAGTAAAGCTATCATAGTAAAGCTATCTTAGTAGAGCTATCCTAGTAAAGCTATCTTAATAAAGGTATCTTAGTAAAGCTATCCTAGTAAAGCTATCTTAGAGCTATCCTAGTAAATCTCTTAATAAAGCTATCTTAGTAGAGCTATCCTAGTAAAGCTATCTTAATAAAGGTATCTTAGTAGAGCTATCCTAGTAAAGCTATCTTAATAAAGCTATCCTAGTAAAGCTATCTTAGTACAGCTATCTTAATAAAGGTATCTTAGTAAAGCTATCCTAGTAAAGCTATATTAGTAGAGCTATCCTAGTAAAGCTATCCTAGTAAAGCTATCTTAGAGCTATCCTAGTAAAGCTATCCTAGTAAAGCTATCTTAGTAGAGCTATCCTAGTAAAGCTATCTAAATAAAGGTATCTTAGTAGAGCTATCCTAGTAAAGCTATCTTAGTAGAGCTATCCTAGTAAAGCTATCTTAATAAAGGTATCTTGGTAGAGCTATCCTAGTAAAGCTGTCTTAGTACAGCTATCTTAATAATGCTATCTTAGTAAAGCTATCCTAGTAAAGCTATCTTAGTAGAGCTATCCTTTTAAAGCTTAGTAAAGCTATCTTAGTAGAGCTGTCTTAGAAGAGCTGTCTTAGAGCTATCTTAGTAAAGCTATCCTAGTAAAGCTATCTTAGAGCTATCCTAGTAAAGCCATCTTAATAAAGGTATCTTAGTAGAGCTATCCTAGTAAAGCTATCTTAATAAAGGTATCTTAGTAGAGCTATCCTAGTCAAGCTATCTTAGTATAGCTATCTTAGTAGAGCTATCCTAGTAAAGCTATCTTTGTAGAGCTATCTTAGTAGAGCTATCCTAGTTAAGCTATCTTAGTAGAGCTATCCTAGTAAAGCTATCTTAGTAGAGCTATCCTAGTAAAGCTATCTTAGTAGAGCTGTCTTAGTAGTGCTTTGTTTGAGCTATCTTAGTAGAGCTATCTTAGTAGAGCTGTCTTAGTAGAGCTATTTTAGAGCTATCTTAGTAAAGCTATCCTAGTAAAGCTATCTTAGTAGAGCTATCCTAGTAAATCTATCTTAATAAAGCTATCCTAGTAAAGCTATCTTAATAAAGCTATCTTAGTAGAGCTATCCTAGTAAAGCTATCTTAGAAGAGCTATCTTAGGGCTATCTTAGTTAAGCTATCTTAGTAGAGCTGTCTTAGCAAAGCTATCTTAGTAGAGCTGTGTTAGTAAACCCATCTTAGTAGAAATACCTTAGTAGAGCTAGCTCAGCTAAGCTGTCTTAGTAGAGCTATCCTAGTAAAACTATCTTAGTAGAGCTATCCTAGTAAAGCTATCTTAATAAAGCTATCTTGGTAGAGCTATCCTAGTAAATCTATCTTAGTAGAGCTATCCTAGTAAAGCTATCTTAATAAAGCTATGTTAGTAAAGCTATCTTAATAAAGGTATCCTAGTAAAGCTATCTTAGTAGAGCTATCCTAGTAAAGCTATCTTAATACAGGTATCTTATTAAAGCTATCCTAGTAAAGCTATCTTAGTAGAGCTATCTTAGGGCTATCTTAGTTGAGCTATGTTAGTAGAGCTGTCTTAGCAAAGCTATCTTAGTAGAGCTGTGTTAGTAAATCTATCTTAGTAGAAATATCTTAGTAGAGCTAGCTCAGTTAAGCTGTCTTAGTAGAGCTATCCTTGTAAAACTATCTTAGTAGAGCTATCCTAGTAAAGCTATCTTAATAAAGGTATCTTAGTAGAGCTATCCTAGTAAAGCTATCTTAGTAGAGCTATCCTAGTAAAGCCATCTTAATAAAGGTATCTTAGTAGAGCTGTGTTAGTAAATCTATCTTAGTAGAAATATCAGTAGAGCTAGCTCAGCTAAGCTGTCTTAGTAGAGCTATCCTAGTAAAACTATCTTAGTAGAGCTATCCTAGTAAAGCTATCTTAATAAAGGTATCTTGGTAGAGCTATCCTAGTAAAGCTGTCTTAGTACAGCTATCTTAATAATGCTATCTTAGTAAAGCTATCCTAGTAAAGCTATCTTAGTAGAGCTATCCTTTTAAAGCTTAGTAAAGCTATCTTAGTAGAGCTGTCTTAGTAGAGCTGTCTTAGAGCTATCTTAGTAAAGCTATCCTAGTAAAGCTATCTTAGAGCTATCCTAGTAAAGCCATCTTAATAAAGGTATCTTAGTAGAGCTATCCTAGTAAAGCTATCTTAATAAAGGTATCTTAGTAGAGCTATCCTAGTCAAGCTGTCTTAGTAGAGCTATCCTAGTAAAGCTATCTTTGTAGAGCTATATTAGTAGAGCTATCCTAGTAAAGCTATCTTAGTAGAGCTATCCTAGTAAAGCTATCTTAGTAGAGCTGTCTTAGTATTGCTTTGTTAGAGCTATCTTAGTAGAGCTATTTTAGAGCTATCTTAGTAAAGCTATGCTAGTAAAGCTATCTTAGTAGAGGTATCTTAGGGCTATCTTAGTTGAGCTATCTTAGTAGAGCTGTCTTAGTAAAGCTATCTTAGTAGAGCTGTCTTAGTAGAGCTGTCTGTGTTAGAGCTATCTTAGTAGAGCTATTTTAGAGCTATCTTAGTAAAGCTATCCTAGTAAAGCTTTCTTAGTAGAGCTATCCTAGTAAAGCTATCTTAATAAAGGTATCTTAGTAGAGCTATCCTAGTAAAGCTATCTTAGTAAAGCTATCTTAGTAGAGCTATCCTAGTAAAGCTATCTTAATAAAGCTATCTTAGTAGAGCTATCCTAGTAAAGCTATCTTAGAAGAGCTATCTTAGGGCTATCTTAGTTAAGCTATCTTAGTAGAGCTGTCTTAGCAAAGCTATCTTATTAGAGCTGTGTTAGTAAATCCATCTTAGTAGAAATACCTTAGTAGAACTAGCTCAGTTAAGCTGTCTTAGTAGAGCTATCCTAGTAAAGCTATCTTAGTAGAGCTATCCTAGTAAAGCTATCTTAGTAGAGCTATCTTAGTAGAGCTGTCTTAGTAGAGCTATCTTAATAAAGGTATCTTAGTAAAGCTATCCTAGTAAAGCTATCTTAATACAGGTATCTTATTAAAGCTATCCTAGTAAAGCTATCTTAGTAGAGCTATCTTAGGGCTATCTTAGTTGAGCTATGTTAGTAGAGCTGTCTTAGCAAAGCTATCTTAGTAGAGCTGTGTTAGTAAATCTATCTTAGTAGAAATATCTTAGTAGAGCTAGCTCAGTTAAGCTGTCTTAGTAGAGCTATCCTAGTAAAACTATCTTAGTAGAGCTATCCTAGTAAAGCCATCTTAATAAAGGTATCTTAGTAGAGCTGTGTTAGTAAATCTATCTTAGTAGAAATATCAGTAGAGCTAGCTCAGCTAAGCTGTCTTAGTAGAGCTATCCTAGTAAAACTATCTTAGTAGAGCTATCCTAGTAAAGCTATCTTAATAAAGGTATCTTGGTAGAGCTATCCTAGTAAAGCTGTCTTAGTACAGCTATCTTAATAATGCTATCTTAGTAAAGCTATCCTAGTAAAGCTATCTTAGTAGAGCTATCCTTTTAAAGCTTAGTAAAGCTATCTTAGTAGAGCTGTCAGTAGAGCTGTCTTAGAGCTATCTTAGTAAAGCTATCCTAGTAAAGCTATCTTAGAGCTATCCTAGTAAAGCCATCTTAATAAAGGTATCTTAGTAGAGCTATCCTAGTAAAGCTATCTTAATAAAGGTATCTTAGTGGAGCTATCCTAGTCAAGCTATCTTAGTATAGCTATCTTAGTAGAGCTATCCTAGTAAAGCTATCTTTGTAGAGCTATCTTAGTAGAGCTATCCTAGTAAAGCTATCTTAGTAGAGCTATCCTAGTAAAGCTATCTTAGTAGAGCTGTCTTAGTAGTGCTTTGTTAGAGCTATCTTAGTAGAGCTATTTTAGAGCTATCTTAGTAAAGCTATGCTAGTAAAGCTATCTTAGTAGAGCTATCCTAGTAAAGCTATCTTAGTAGAGGTATCTTAGGGCTATCTTAGTTGAGCTATCTTAGTAGAGCTGTCTTAGTAAAGCTATCTTAGTAGAGCTGTCTTAGTAGAGCTGTCTTAGTAGAGCTGTCTTTGTTAGAGCTATCTTAGTAGAGCTATTTTAGAGCTATCTTAGTAAAGCTATCCTAGTAAAGCTTTCTTAGTAGAGCTATCCTTGTAAAGCTATCTTAATGAAGGTATCTTAGTAGAGCTATCCTAGTAAAGCTATCTTAGTAAAGCTATCTTAGTAGAGCTATCCTAGTAAAGCTATCTTAGTAAAGCTATCTTAATAAAGGTATCTTAGTAGAGCTTTCCTAGTAAAGCTATCTTCGTAGAGCTATCCTTGTAATGCTATCTTAATAAAGGTATCTTAGTAGAGCTATCCTAGTAAAGCTATCTTAATAAAGGTATCTTTGTAGAGCTATCCTAGTAAAGCTATCTTAATAAAGGTATCTTAGTAAAGCTATCCTAGTAAAGCTATCTTAGTAGAGGTATCCTCGTAAAGCTATCTTTGTAGAGCTATCTTAGGGCTATCTTATTTGAGCTATCTTAGTAGAGCTGTCTTAGTAAATCTATCTTAGTAGAGCTGTGTTAGTAAATACATCTTTGTAGAACTATCTTAGTAGAGCTGTCTTAGTTGAGCTATGTCAGTTGAGCTGTCCTAGTTAGGCTATCTTAGTAGAGCTGTCCTAGTAAATCTCTCTTAAATCAACAGCTGATTTGAGCTTTTTCAAACTGTTGGTAGCAGTTTTAGTTTTCTGTGTCCTTGAACCAAGGTTTTCTAATGTATTTTATCATTCAAATATTAGTATTTTTTCAAAGGCATTAACTGACCACATCTACCTGAATGTGCCTATTTCTGGATGAAGCAGTCTAATATTAGGCTTAAGACTTAGATTTGGCCTTACTATGCTGGCAGTGCTGTGCTGATGCTGGAATGAACCTACAAGAGTCAGCTTGCAAGTCTGAGTTTGTTGGCTCCACACAGAGAAATATAATTGCATAGGATGCTGAGCTGCGGAAACACATAACTGTGGGAGAGACACAGCAAAGGGCTTCCAGGCGTTCTGAGGAGCTCAACTTGAGATTTACCTCAAGCTCTTGGTGGGCTCATCGGACACAGTCAGCAGGGACTGAAAGCAGTGAGTGCCTCATCACTGGTTTAGCAGGGGCAGAGGCAGCCCACATAGTTTATGTGGAACAGATTACCCTGGAAGGAATCCCAGGAATGAAAAGTACAAAAGCAGAGATTAGAACTCATTCCATCAGGGTGGTGGAAAAGGCAGGCCACAGGTTCACCCTGAGCAGGGACATGGCAAGAAGTGCCCACCCTATGAAGTGGCCTTGCTTCTTCGCCCTGGGGCTTTTGTGCTGGCTGGGAAGCCATGAAACAGTCTCTGCAGGAGGCAGTTTCTTTTTGGCCAAGAAAAGGTGCTTATATACCATAGCTGAGGGATTTGCTAAAGAGAGAAAGCAAATGTCAAATGCTTTAGCTTGCAGTGGGAGTTCTGTGGATTAGCTTTTGGGTGTCTGAAAAGCACAGCCCGTGCTATTCATTTGAGAATATCAGGTGGTGGACTCGGGGATTCTGAAGAGCCCTTTCTTGAAGTCATTGCTTCTGGCTTCTTTAAATCTATTAAGCTCCATATTGGAATATTGCATCAGAAACAATGAAATCTTCACTTTGCCTCTACTGTTTATTAAGAGATTTCCCGTGCTTACAAGGCAGCAGGAAAGAGCTATGCAGAGTTCAAGCTGGGAAGCCCAGTTCTGCAGCATACAGCACATATGATGTAGTAGTATTTCTCTCCCTGCTTGTCTTAGTGTAAACCAGAAAGAAAAGGAGCACAAAGCTTAATTTGCCCTTACCTCTGAGGTTGGTGCAAAGCTTCCAGTTTTGCTTAACATCTTTTGGAAGGAGGAGAGAAGAGAGAAGAAAAGGTTTAGGGAGCTGGATTGTTCTTTGGCTTGTAGGCCAAGGGCTGGAGGGTTTGGTTTGGTTTAGAACGATAGGACAAGGGGTGATGGGTTCACACTGAAACAGGGGAAGTTGAGGTTAGATCTAAGGCAGAAGCTCTTCCCTGTGAGGGTGCTGAGGCGCTGGCACAGGGTGCCCAGGGAAGCTGTGGCTGCCCCATCCCTGGCAGTGTTCAAGGCCAGGTTGGACACAGGGGCTTGGAGCACCCTCCTCTAGTGTGAGGTTTCCCTGCCCGTGGCAGGGGGTTGGAACTGGATGAGCTTTAAGGGCCTTTCAGCCCAAACCATTACATGATTCTATGATTCTAAAGTATAAAAAACCCAGTCATGTGAATGCATCTTCTGTAATGCAGTTAATACAGTGAAATCCCTTCCGAGATCAAGGGTATATATGTATCATTTTTGTCATTTTTTTAGGTAACAAATTAAACTCTATAAACTTATTAAACTGGTTTAACTACAGGCTTATCCTGGTTATCCTTTCCTGGTTTCTATGCAGTGTACCCACTGTGCTGTAACATAATAGCAGGAATACATGACTATTTTATTTGGTAATGTGTATACTTTTAAGATAATGGAAGAAATATTCTCCAGCAGTCACTGACTGAGTCCAAAGTGCACTTGCAATTCAGTTCTCTTAATACCATCTGCAGCTGCTGTAATGGTGCCTTGTACATTCGGATGCTGAGATCAGTTGGAAATAAAAAAAAAGGCTTAAACTACTCCTAAGTAGTAAATAAGCAAAGAATGATGTTCTCCATGCTCTTTATTGCAGGTGCTTTTGCCTTTTACAGGCTATTTCAGAACACCTCAGGGCTTACATAGTAGATTATAGGTAATAATCCCCAATGAAACTGTAGTTTTCCTCCACGCATCACCTCTGTGCAACAGAGGAACCAAATGGAGCATGTGGAGGTTTTGTTTTTCTTGATTCGGTGTCAACAAATACTCTTGAGCATCAATTGAGCGGTTTTATTTCTTCTTTCCTTTCCCCCTTGAGGAACTGGAAAACAAAATTCACTTTTTCAGGGAGCTGGGAGTACAAAGTACCTGATGTGCAAGAAATGAGATGGGGAAATAATCCTTACTCATGCACCTTGCACACTACTTACAGCTATTTCCAACCTATTACTGAGTCATTACATCAATGGTTATAGCTGACACTTGTAAGTACCATAAACTGTTCCCAACCACTCCTGTCTGCAGTGCACCCATGGCTTCTGAGAGCTGATTTGTCCCCTGGCGATTTCCTCACCTCCTGCTGAGTTGGAAGCTGCTGTGTGCCCTGCCTGGTGCTGTCCTGGTGCATGGACACCCTCCAAAGGACACCCTTCAACCGCTCCTCAGGGCTTGGAGCATCCTGGCATGGGCACTCGCTGAGGGAGGAGTTCTCATTGCAGCAGGAATCGTGGCCCCCATTGCATTCATTAGACATTTGCACTGGGAAGCTCTGAAATGACTGCATTGCACAATCCCAGTCCTTCGGGAAGAAGGATCGTTCAGAACAGTTTCTGATGGAATTGCAAGTTGAGGTTTAACCTCAGGTTCATTTTTGAACTCAGAACTGGGCCCTTTAGATCTGCCACTCCCCTTTGTCAGCATTTCCGGACAAATGGCTTTGCTTTCTGAGGCTTTTCCCACTAGGGGACTTGTTTTAATGTTCAGCACCACTGCAAGGGGCTTGGCACTGTGCATACGTCCTAACAACTCCATCTCCTTTAGATGAGACAGCACTGCTGAAATAGAGTGTTTTCCTCGTGAGCAGCAGCGTCTTCTACATCCCTGATGTCTCATGGCTGAGGAGGGAGGTACATCAGACCTTGTACCATAAGGCTTCGCACATTGCTGTGACTGACACTGGAACTTGGCCTTAGTGAAAGCAACACAGGGCTGTGGTGAAGCGGGTTTCCAGGCGCTGGTAAACCCCCGTGTTAAAGCCAGGCTTTTAGCAGCACCATACTGTGCTCAGTTTCACAATCATAATGTGACTGTAGTGTTACCTGACGTGCATCCCTTGCTCAACAAATGAGGCTGTAGAAAAGCCACCCTCATTAAGGCGTTTGGGGTTTACTTCAAGGAAACAGCAGCAAAAAGGTTTAATTGAGAAAACTGAATGTATCAGAGAAAAGGAATAGTATGTGTTGAGTAGTAAGGGTTTTGCAAAATAGATGTTTTCTTTCAAGGAAGCCTGAAGCCTGAACCCAGTTCTGTGTGGCAGCAAGTAAAAGAGGCCATGGTGAAAGCAAGCAAGCGAGGGAAGGAACACTCCAGCTCCTCCGGAGCTGTTACTGTGTGTACAGAGGTGGTTTTGCCTAGGAGACAAGCTTAAAACTGATGCCCTTTAAAATTAACTCAGGGCATCTCTTACCACAGGGTTGTGCTGAAGCGAAAAGCTTAGGCAGAGTCAGGAGCTGAATTAGATGAATAGATGATGGAAATGTTCATAGTTATTGTATGTAAGACTGCAAGCCATTTACGATAGAATTAAACCAATAGGCTAAGGAAGCAATCTTAGTCCTGAAGAGAGCACTTCTCATATAAGGATTTTTTACTTCATAGTTGCTCTAACCCAGTGTCTTGTGAAAAAATCCTGTGTGATACCCACCAGAGACTGCATACCTGCCTAAATGGATCTCAGTTGAGTCTATGCTTACAAATGCTCTCTCAGATGTTTTATATCTGTGAGTTGGCTACACATAACTTAATCAACATCTTAGTATTTACAGTTTGACCTGTTTGGATCAGAAAAGAGTAAATCAGTGATGTGGCATTGCTCCTGCTTTCTGTCTGGCTAAATACACAAACACTTCAGAAAGGCAGACCCTTGGTTTGGGTTGTTTTGGCAAAGTGGTTTTGGTTACTAATAAAATACAAGGTGAAGTCTTACTGTAATGGGGCAGTAATGTCGCGAATTTGATTTGTGTAGCTAGCAAACAGTGTGTAGATGAGAAACAGCCAAGGAAATAGCATAAATCATAGCTGGGCATAATGTATGGAGTGGATGTTGGTGCCATTCTCATGGTGTTTCAGTACCCTTCGCCTTGACTTTTGTTTAAGTACACGAGACACAGCTGCTGTACATGTAGGAACATGACATGCAAATCCCCTCTGGATTTCTATTGAAGATATAATTCAAGTATGCATTTAATCATAGGAAATAATAAATTGTTAATAATAGGAAAGTCATAACTTAAATATGACAGGTCAGGAAAGAACCTGTAAAGAGGTCAGATGTGGTCATCACCTACAGTACCTCATTCAGCATTAGTTTAATGTGTTAGTCCTTTGCATATATTGCAAAGGCTATCTTTTCTCTCTGCCCCATGGGATAAGCAAGTGCGGGAGCATGCTGCAGGCTCGACACAGGCTTCTTTGAGTTACCATGCAGGTTTTGTTGTTTAGCATTGCTGCGTCTGAAGGTTTGTTTTCTTTGCAGACAGGATGCCTGAACACACTCTGTGTGAACTTAGCAGAGCTGGTTCTGGAACGTTTTAGGCTTATTGCATGGCAAACAGTTTGCCACAAGACCCAAGAGGATGATGTTTTGAGGCAATCTCCTGAATTCCCATGGGTCATCGTTTTGATGTGGTTAACTCCACACACAGTTGTAAGCTGAAGGAATTCTGTTCCTTTTGGCAAGGATTCATCAGTGCATGAAATGGTACAAAATGCCCTAGATTTTCATACATGAGATTTCCTGAGTTCCTGCGTTTCAAAAAGCTTTCCTCACTTGTATTTCCCTTTGTAATTGTCTTTGCTATAGGAAAAGTAGGTTGTTCAAAGGCAGTCATTTAACTTTGCTAACATCAGAGCTGTGAGAGTTTTGTTTCCTCCCGATCACATCTGTCTGCTTCTCTTAGGTTTATGACAAAGCCCATTCCCATCACAAACGCCACAGGCTGCAGGATCCTTGATGTTAAGATGATGTTGCTCTGATTAAGACATAGGCAGCCAGCAAATTAGAAATGCTGATCCTCAGCTGCTGAGCTGGAGCTTTGATTAATCATTAGCGGTAAATAGAAAAGTCCTATCAAAATATCTTCCTCACTCATAGATAAACAGTGTGTGTCATGCCTGTCTCTTTTGCAGGGATCCCTCTTTTTCTCTGCCACAGTGACCAACAGCCCAATGTGGCACAGTGGCCGCAAGCAGTGGAGTGGTCCATGAAGTACGGCAGTCATGTAAGGATGAAGGATGTAACACATCCAGGAAGTGCCTTCCACAGACAGCAGTAGCTGCAGCTTCATCTGTGTAATATTAGTTGTTCTCACACTATATACTGCTTCAGAATGGCTGATCAGAGGTAGGAAATCACTAGGGTGTGAGGGCCATAGCAGCTAGGCCCAGGTGTCTGTTTAAATGGGCTATCGCCCTCTTCTGAGTTGGAGTACTGTGGCATGGAGAGCTGTAACCTGGAATACTGTGGCAATGTGCTGGCAAGGAGGGATGATAGACTGCGTAAGCTTTGGTGCTATAATAATCCCTATAAATGAGCTGTTCATCATACAATTATATACACATTGCTTAATTTTTTTCATAGTGGTGTTCAGCTACTTCTCCCATTGTATAACAGGTTTAACAGTGGTAACAATGTGAAAAGATCAGTAGTGTTCTGAACAAAATCTGATTTCATAAGAGATCCATTTCACAGTTGAATTTTAACCCTCAACTGCTTGATCTGCTTTCTAGTTAGTAGGAAATCCATTCTGTGCTCATAGAGCAACTGCTGTAAATCTCAAGACAAGAGGGAGAACAGAAAGAAAACCACATCATCCACGTAAATAATGAAGTTGACCCCTGATTTAAATTCAAAGCTCAATTCAGCCTTTACTATAGAGCCGCAGCTGGCACCTCATAATATAAACCCTTCAGTGCCCTTCAGACTTTATCCTCAGTGTCCACAAATGAAGTTATGAACTTTCTTTAGAGCTTCCCTTTTGATTCAATGCCAGAGGGCCCATGGGTTTAGGTCCTCTGTAGACTTCAAAATAGCCCTGTGTTTCCTTGGCTGCGTGGAAAGTTCCATAGGAAACCTGCAAACATCCCATGGCTTGAGCTCTCTGCAGCTGTGCAAACAGCACAAGGCATGTGCAGTTCTCTGCTTTAAACATGCCCATGGATAATTGAGCTTCAAAGCAATAGCTCTGCTAATTCTTTTATGAGAATGCAAATTCCTGGTGTGACTTCTCACTGGCTTGGGAGCTTAGTGGGACAATCAGTGGGATCTAAGCCCACCCCAAGGCATGAGCACAGCTGGGGGTATTTCTGCAAGTCTGATCCATACTTTGCTCACTGGCAGGGTTCAAAACTAACAGCAGCCTGGAGTTAGTCAAGTTTTCACATTCAAATCCTAATACTCGAGTTACCTCCCCTTATAACCTGCTGTATGCAGGAACAAGTGTCCTGATTCTGGTATTAGTTGCAGGGATCAAGCATGAGCAGGAGGGACTCTTCATCAGAGACTGTAGCGACAGGACAAGGGGTGATGGGTTCAAACTGAAACAGGGACAGTTCAGGTTAGATCTAAGGCAGAAGCTCTTCCCTGTGAGGGTGCTGAGGCGCTGGCACAGGGTGCCCAGAGAAGCTGTGGCTGCCCCATCCCTGGCAGTGTTCAAGGCCAGGTTGGACACAGGAGCTTGGAGTAACCTGCTCTGGTGTGAGGTGTCCTTGCCTGTGGCAGGGGTTGGAACTGGATGAGCTTTAAGGTCCTTTCAACCCAAATCAGTCTGGGATTCTGTGAAGATAAAAGTTTAATAAGGGGAAAAAATTCCATGTATTCTCAAAGATTTAGTATGGAAAGATGGAGTATTTGTTAAATTCAGTGTCTTTCAGCAAAATCATGCCCAACTGTTGTTAAAATATGTAGCAGATTTGCCTTCATGATATGTTTTTCCTGGTGTTTTTTTGTAAATGAGCCTTAACTTGCTAAATACTTGGCACCTTCTCCTTTGACCATCACCACAGTACAGCCAACTTTCATGTGAAAGGCTGAAAAATACATCAGGTGTCTCAAAGGCAGCCGAAATAATTTGCTGTCTTGCTTTCCAATCACAGAAACAGATATGAAAGGTTAACTTCCAGCTATTGGGAAGTTGAACTCTGATTAATTCAATATGGAAAATCAAGGCCTAAGAGGAATCAATGGCTCTGAGCAGAGCTTACACAGGGTCAAGGCTGTTTCTGCCTCTCACTCACCAGCAAGAAGGCTTGGGGTGCGCAAGGAGCTGGGAGGGGATGCAGCTGCTCCCAAGGGACCAAAGGGATGCTCCAGACCGTATGGAGCCAGGCTCGGCACATAAAGCTGTGGGAGGAAGGAGGAAGTGGGGACATTCAGCGTTTGTCTTCCCAAGTAACGGTTACGTGTGACGGAGCCCTGCTGTCCTGGAGATGGCTGAAGCCTGACCATGGGAAGTGGTGAGTGAATCCCTTGTTCTGCTTTGCCTGTGTGTGTGGCTTTGGCTTTGCCTTTGTCTCTACCCAGGAGTTGTTTCCTCACTTTTACCCTTCCCATTCTCCATCCATCCCACTGGGGAGGAGTGAGCAGGTGGCTGCGTGGGGCTTAGTTGCTGACTGGGGTTAAACCACGACACCCAACATAGCGCTTGAAGTAGTGGAGATAGTGACATGGTGTGATTGGAGTGTGCTGTGTGTCCTGGGTTCAGCAGTAGCAGTCATTTTTCTCCTTCTCAGTAGCTGGTGCCGTGCTGTGGTTTTGACTTTCAGCCTGGGAACAGTGCTGATAACAACGAGGTTTTAGTTGTTGCTCAGTAATGTTTACTGTGACCAAGGACTTTCTCAGTCTCATGCTGCCAGGGAGGAGGGGAAGCCGGGAGGAAGCAGAGACAGGACACCTGACCCAAACTAGCCAAAGGGGTATTCCATGCCACAGCACGTCATGCCCAGGATGTAATCTGGGGGCAGTTACCCAGAAGGGCTGGTTCACTGCTCGGTTGGGCTGGGTATCAGTCGGTGGGTGGTGAGCGGTTGTATTCTCTTCTCTTGTTATTTCCCTTATGTCGTGGTATAAACCGATCCACACAGCTCGTCAACTCGCCCCCCCCCGACCCTCCCCACTCCCAGAGGGATGGGGAGGAGAATCTGGAGAATGTAACTCCCACGGGTTGAGATAAGCACAGCCCAGTAACTAAGGTATAACACAAACCACTGCTGCTACCACCAATGATAATAATGATAAGAGAAAATAACAAGAGAATACGATACCACCGCCGAACGAGTTCAACCCCCCTGAAGAGAGCGTGTGCCCTTCCGGGTAACTCCCAGTTACCTCCCTGGGCATGACGTGCTGTGGCATGGAATACCTCTTTGGCTAGCTTGGGGCAGGTGTCCTGTCTCTGCTTCCTCCTGGCCTCCCCTCGTCCCCGGCAGAGCATGAGGCTCACAAAGTCCTTGGCCAGAATAAACATTACTGAGCAACAATTAAAAACAATCGGTGTTATCAGCTCTCTGCCCAGGCTGGAAGTCAAAACACAGAGCTTGCACCAGTTACTAAGAAGGAGCAAAACGGCTCCTGGTAAACCCAGGACACCTTATCATTATTACCATTGATGGTAGCAGCAGTGATTTGTGTTATACCTTAGTTACTGGGCTGTGCTTATCTCAACCCATGCAAGTTGCATTCTTTTGATGATTCTCCTCCTCATCCCTCTGGGAGCGGGCAGGAGGAAGGGGGGGAGTGAAAGAGCAAGCTGCGTGGCTGGGCTTAAACCACGACAGCTGTGATAAGTGGAATTTATAACTGTTATTGCTGTTTAGTCCTTGCCTTCCTGTATATTGAGTATAGTGTTTGTTAGTGGGTGCTTTTTGCTTTCACTGCTTGCTGTACCACTTGCCATCTTACACTGCTGTGCCTGGGAACATTCTAACAGCAACGTGGTGCTGTACCTGGGCAGGACATTAATGCTGCTTCTGTGCTGGACAGGCCGGAACTCCCATGTCAACCTGATTTCAAGGGGCTGTGACGCATGCATGGGTCTGCATGGGAGGAGGTGTATCCTGACCTATCTGTGGCCGTGGTTATGTCTGTGCCACAGCAGGTTTACCTCTGAAGCGAAAGGATAAGTCCTTGATGGAGAAGGTGCACCTCGAAGCATCTATGGCTGTGGAGAAGTCCACGCAGCAGCAAGTACCCCTTCAAGCATCCATGGCGGTGCATGAGGTCATGCTGGAGTATCTCAAAGCATGGATGAGCCCATGATGGAGGTATGCCCCTGGAGGGACTGTAGCCAGGGGTAAGGCCATGCTGGAGCAGGTTTACTCCTGAAAGGACTGTGTTTACGGCTGCACTGGAGCAGGCTCATCTCTGAAGGCATTGTGGCCCTTGGATAAGGCCACGCTCAAAGTGACAGTGGCTGTGGGTTAGTCTGTGCAGCAGCAGGTATACCAGTGGGCAGACTCGGAGGTAAGGCTTCTCTTGGGGCAGGTACAACCCTAAGGGACTGCAGTCTGTGAGTGAGTCTAGGCTGGAGCAGGGGCACGGGGAGTCATTCATCGCAATGGTAAACCCTATGGTATGTCCAAAGAGATGGGGGTGAAGATGGAAATACCTTTAAATTGTTGTATCTGGGGTTTGAGGTGCATGGTGCAGGGTGTATGTATATAACAACCTGAACCCATGGAGAACAAGCCGTACAAGAAGCAGTGCAAATGCTTAGTTGCCAGCTGGGGTTAAACCACAGTAGCGGCAATGGGTGAAGCGTGGAGGTGGACACAGCAACAGAGGTTCTTGCAGCTCATTAGTTCATACCTTGTACTAATGCTGGGTCACTAACAGGCTGTCCAGTCTGAGACCATTGTCCCCCTTGAACGCCAGTCTGATCACACCAGGGAGAAGAAACCTCTCCTCCCTGTGCATGGCCATTTCGGCACAGCAGAGGCACAGTGCCACTGGAGCAAGCAAAGGTGGGACATGGAGAGTGTAGCATTTATTTATACATGATGCCTTTTTTCTCTTCTCTCTACTGTTTGATCAGAGACTCCCTACATCTTGTGTTCTACCTTCTGATGCTCTTGTTTTTCTCTACTGAGTTATTTCCTCTGGGTCTTGTTTTTCGTCTTCATTTTTTTCACAGCAGTTTTGAAGCAGAAAATCCATCAAAGATGCTTTAAGACTGAGCTGAGCATTAAACCCCACAGTCCCTGAGGGGCTCAAGGGCTGGGATGGATTCACATCCTTCCTTGGTGAGGAGGATGGGCTGCACCTGGTGTGTGGCCTGGGTGGGCAGGGCAGGAGCTGTCTCCAGAGAGGACCAGAGCCAAGCTGGCTCCTGATGGGAACAGGGGCATGGTGAGTGCCCCACTGCAAATGCGCTTCCAGGAGTTCACCGTGTCCCAAATTATCCTCTTAATAGAAAGGAAACCCTATAAGCCAGGGCGGCCACGTGCCAGCACCCCTGCAACACGTGGCCCAATGGCGCTGCTTTCAATCTGGCATTTGAAATCGCTCTGACAGATGGAACAAAAGGATGTAGTAAAATGTGACATTCTGTTTTATCATCTCTATTTGTTGGATGAATTCTGCTGCTCATTCTCACTGCTGGTAGCATTGAATCCAAGTTAAATCCTAATGGCTTGCAGTTTATAAAGCCCAGCTCCAGGGGTCAGAGAGAAAACCAATCAGTAATAATGAGATACAGGATACATGTTCATCTATGGAATTGGCTCTGGTGGGTGATAGCTCAGTTCAATCCCAGACTGGTTTGGGTTGGAAAGGACCTTAAGCTCATCCGGCTCCAACCCCTGCCACAGGCAGGGGCACCTCACACTAGAGCAGGTTGCTCCAAGACCCTGTGTCCCTTGAACACTGCCAGGGATGGAGCAGCCTGATGAGTCCAAATAGTCACAGCTTCTACAGTCAATCATTTACAGACCGCTTCTCAGTACCCATTGCCTATTAAGTCATCATCCTTACGTGTATTTCTATGTCTCAAGGTTTGATTAGAAGCTCAGAAAGTAAAGCTAGATTTGTTTTCTTCACTGTCTTCCACGTGAGTGACACTGGTTTGCTTTGCTATGGTACCTCCTCTCTGTCCTCTTCCAGTTTGGTCAGGGGCTTGAGCAGCAATTAGATCACTTCATCTTCTTTTAGTGCTACAGCAGGAATATTAAGCAGTAAATGATTGAACTTTTAATTAGTGGTTAAATTAAAAGCAGCCTCCTCACTGTGAGAGATGTCACCGAGGATTAACTTTACACTTGATGCTGTTTGCCAAACAACTTGTAGGGTTCACTTTCCTCGGGGCTAGTCCTGAGTTCATGATGACTACTTGCTCCTGCCTAAGGGTTTGCATCCATATGATCCTATGGTTTGCATCCATAGGACTTTCCAAAGCCACACGTGCAGAGGTGTGTGGTTAATTAATTAATTAAATTAATCCCATTGCAGCAGCAAGTCTCAAGTTCAGAACAGCAAATGCTGGGTTAGGTGCTTCAGCAACAAAACTGAACTCCTCCCCAGCCTTTAAGCTGATCATCTGAGGACCTGCAGTATCTGTGCTTCCACAAACACTTGGAAGAAGTAACAACTACTGCTAAATGTGGTGTCACTGTTTATTTGTGGCAACAGAAGAAGCCAAAGTGGCCAAGAAAGTACTGACACCTCTCTATGTGGTGCAGAAACAAGCTGGAACCTGGGGATGCTCTGCTCCGGTGAGACCCCACTTGCAGCACTGTGTGCAGTGCTGGTGTCCTCAGCATAAGAAGGACATGGAGCTGTTCTATGATTCTTTGCTGTGTTTACCTGGCCATGCTTTTGGGCAGCAAGGGGGGGTGTCTCATGAGAGCACAGTAGAGGGGCAGGATCCCCTTCTTTGACCTTGTTTTCAGGGAGCCAGTTTGAAGTGGGGACATCTTCACTGGATCAGAAGAGCTTCCACCAGGGGATGGTTGGATGCCAATTGGGTTTTTTGCCACCGGGATTCTTGGTGGCCCCTCTGGACAATACAAGAGGAATTGTTTGCCAAAATTACTCAGCAACACATTTCAGATAATGAATATTTCAAGTGAATCATTCTGGGCCAGACTTGATCAGGAAAGGAGGCGAAAGAGTTGGTAAATTATTCATGCAGCTTTAGCACAAATGGAATAAATATTCCATGGTGTTGGAGGGAAATGAAGAAAGAAATTAACTATGAAGGAAAAGCACCTGAAAACTGTGGAAGGTGAACACACAGATCTGAGGTATCTGAATAATAATGATGAGACTAACAGGGGGAAATGGAAAGGATGAAACCCATGGCTCACGTTCAGAGGCAGCTCTTCCTCAGTGGTTCTTTCTCTACAGACAATATACGAACTTCTCAAGCTTCCTTCAGGTCTGTTTAGAAACAAAGCAAAGAAAACAAAGGAATGACCCTCCAGAAGTCAGACAGGGGAGGACATCCCTAGATCCCGCTAAAGGAATTAGGTGTTCAGGAGCAGTGATTTACGACAAGGCTATAACTTTAGGAGAGAAATCCCATTCTGAGTATCAGATAATGATGTGTTATGTGGATTTTCCAGAGTGACTTTTTTCAGAAGCTGAACACTGAATTAGGACAGTTGTGTGGGTCTTAAGGACAGAATCCATACGGCTTCTGTTGTTCTTGGGACAGGCACGTCCAGCAGCAGTAGCTGCTGTGCCATTAAGGATCTGCCCTGGCACCACATAAAGTAACACCACCATTACTCCTGGTGTGCTCAGGTGTGATGTGTACAGATTCTCACTGGTCTTACGAGTCACCTCTTCATGTTGACAGCTGAAAACTCACTAATTTTATATCTTAGTTTTGTGGGAGATTGATTTAACTTTGTTTTTCACTTTCAAATCCCTTCCTCCTCAAACTTCCTTTTCCAGAAGAGGGTGAAGAGAGGAAACAAGCAAGGGAACCCCTACATACTCCAAACAGATATTGAAAAACTGTGATTTTTCTGAACCCCAGAGGCGCGACACCTTTCTTTCCCTGCTGACGATGGACTTGGGCTTCTTTTAACCTCAGGACTAACATTCAAGTGCAATGCTTAATGTTCATCATTGCCATGGATGTCTCACTGACAAGTTCTGTCATGGGCATGCCAGTCTCCTCCTTACTGGCCATTTCCCAGCTTTGGCATATCAATCCGTCCCTTGCACATCTGCTCAGAAAATGTCATTAGTTGTGCCCATATGCTGCAGAAGTACATGATAAAACTTAAGGAACAGAAAAGGCCAAGAGATGTGACAGCCCTTCTCCTTCCTGCTATGTGTGTTTGTCAGAGATGTAGTCAAACGAGAAGCTTTTCTTGCCCTCTGCCACACGGTGGGGATATCACTGTGTCCTAAGCACCATCAGGAGATGAGGCAAAAGCAATCTATCGTTTATTCTGATACTTCTCGTTCTATTCACAGAATCAACCAGGTTGGAAAAGATCTTTGAGATCACGGAGTCCGACCATTCCCAGCACTGCCACGGCCACCACTGACCCATGGCACTGAGGCCTCGTCTCCATGTTGTGTGCACACTTGCAGGGACGGTGACTCCAGCCCTGCCCTGGGCAGCCTGTTCCAATGCCTGAGCACCCTCTGGGGCAGGAATTGTTCCTCAGCTCCATCCAAACCTGCCCTGGTGCAGCTTGAGGCCGTTTCCTCTTGTCCCATCCCTTGTTCCTTGGGAGCAGAGCCCAGCCCCTCCTGGCTCCATCCTCCTGTCAGGTATTCTCTCTAGAACAGTGATTTACACTCTGAAGAGATGTAACATTCCCCACACAGACATACCTTCTTCCCTTTAGGAAATCATTGGCATTGTACTTGATAACTTGTCCTTGCAAAGAAATGATAAATAGGACGGACAGGGATCCTCATCTGCAGTTCTGTGACATGGGAGACCCAGATGAGAAGCTCTCACTATGAAAAATGACACTCGAATGTAGCAAATGTGGAAACTCCGAGCTTGTTGATCACCTTTTTGACAGCTGGGCTTAATTTTAGTGGCAAATGGCAACGGAGAGAGGGACCCCAATCCCAAACCAAGCTATGCTGCAGCAACTCGAAGTTGCTTCAGTGGTATCTTGGTACCATTTAGCTGGTGGGTAGAGCTGTTCCAGTGTTCAGCCCTGCATTCAGTGGCCATGTCTCTGCAAAAAGGGCCAAGCAGAGGGCTGGTGTTACTGCCTTGGACTTTACTCAGCTACAGGCTCCTCTAAAATCTGCTTTATTCACTAAGAAACATCAATTACTTGGCATTCATATTAGGCTCTTCTTTCTTATGACGCTATAGTTCAAGGTGATAGATACAGGAATAGACCTATTATAACTATGATTTATCTATTAATGGTAGCTTCTTCAAAGTTAAAAATGAGACAGACTCTGAATATACTCTCTTTCCATCTCCATGACAAGGGGTTGGCAGCTGTTCTCAATATCTGCTGTAGTGAAACATCAGTTCTTTCCTGCAGGGTCCATTATGAACCTCAGCCAGTGGCGTGTTTAAAACCCAGGATGGCAATTCAATTCACAAGAGATCTGAGCTTTCAGCCGGACCTCACTGCCGCAGTGGGGAGCAGAAGGCATCGGCCACTATTTAAATGAGAGGGTACAAAACAGAAGCCTGAAAATGCTGATTTCTGTCAACTGTTGTCTTGGTTCCTGACTGAAATCCAAACCAATGTGTCACCGTTCACTGAACAGCCTGATGGTGATTCAGCATTGCAGAAACACCACTGGAAGTTCATCTCTGGCACCCCCCGTTCAGCCATTCTGTGTGTGGTTCAATGGCTGTACCTTAAAACAAAGCCAAAACAAACCAACTTATCAAATTAGCAGCATTCTTTTACTCCAGGAGGCGGTTCCAAATCAAAGCTCCTCAACCTCCAGCCTCCTCTTTTTCCTTTAGGATTGACTGGGGAAAGAGAAAAGCTTTCCTAATTATAGAGCTTTAGCTTGCTTTATAATCTGGCTATTTTAAGATCTGTTTACAAGATCACAATATGAAACATCATTCAACAACAGTGTGAATTGATTACATCCTTCTGAAGACCATGTCACAGTAGAATATGCATTTGTAGCTGTTACACTGCCCTATAATTAAGGCTTTATTGCTTCCATTCTAAACATGTTGCTGCTGCTGCTGGAGAACAGCTGAGATACTGAATACGAGACAATGGAAAATGCTCCCCCCAGAACAAAGAAATCACCCCCCAGCCTTCTAGAAACAAATGGAACTACCAAATATAAGCGTAAGTCAAGAAACTGATTGTATTTTTCTGCTCCAGTTTCTTTTTAATGTGCAAATTTTCCCCAAATACTATTAATAGATGGAATGTTGCTTTATCGGGACCCTTTTGTGTTAGAATGGCTGAACACAGTCTTTGGTCTTTTCATTCATTTCTGTGGAACCTGGAGAACAGCTTGATGCTGGCATGGTTAGCAATCACATTGGGGATCTTCATGTGTGCCACAATGAATGAACAGACCAAAAGCCAAGAGGCACCATATAAATACATTTGCATGGTTAGAATGGCTCTTCTCCAGGCTGAACAGCCCCAGTGTTCTCAGCCTGTCTCCATACGGGAGCTGCTGCAGCCCCTGCTCATCCTCGTGGCTTCCTCTGGGCTTGCTCCAACAGCTCCATGTCCTCCTTACAATACTGATTTCCATAAAGGTCATCCATATCCTTCTAAGGGCAGACAAACATAGACAGCATACCACTGTTCAGCTTTATCACGTTGCAGACAATGACTTTCTGAGCAATGAAGCCAGAATTCCCATAGCAACCCTCACAAAATGCAGGTGCAGGTAGCAAGCCATATAAAGCAGGAACAGGAACATCTTGAGTTAAGGGTTAAAACTAAGCTAAATGTAATTTGAATCATGAAAGCAAATATCCTTCTAATTGTATCCGAGTCATTTTTTCCCTTTCCGTACTATTTTTGCTGTTCTATATTCTGCAATCTATGTATAGACTGCAATTGAAGTGACAGATGACAGTCATCTTTGTACCACTCCCAGCGCCTGAGTAAGGAGACAAGGTACAGCAGCTCCTTTTGCTCCTCAGCACCTCTGAGCACTGGGGCAGTGCTGCAGCCAAGGGAACCGGGGCAGAGAACATTGGGGCTGTTCAGCCTGGAGAAGAGAAGCTGCATGGAGACCTCAGAGCAGCTTCCAGTGTCTGAAGGGGGCTACAAGGATGCTGGAGAGGGACTCTTCATCAGGGACTGTAGCGATAGGACAAGGGGTGACGGGTTCAAGCTGAAACAGGGGAAGTTCAGGTTGGATCTAAGGCAGAAGCTGTTCCCTGTGAGGGTACTGAGGCGCTGGCACAGGGTGCCCAGAGAAGCTGTGGCTGCCCCATCCCTGGCAGTGTTCAAGGCCAGGTTGGACACAGGGGCTTGGAGCAACCTGCTCTGGTGTGAGGTGGCAGGGGTTAGAACTGGATGAGCTTTAAGATCCCTTCAACACAAACCAGGCTGGGATTCTATGATTCCATGATTACTTCTTCCCAGTGTGTGCTTGCCTCCCAGCTCTCCACACCTTGCTCTTTGCCAGCTCCTCCATCAGAGGACTGTGTAACCTGCCTGAATGTGGCTCTAAATGCCCTTAGAAACCTGAGTGTGGTGTTCAGTGGGTAAGCAGGAACCAGGGTGGGATCTGTATTAAGTGGCTTTGCAGCTCGTACAGAAAAGGAGGGGGAAAAACCCCAGAATTAGGGAATGTCTTCTATTGGCATTTCTGCATTTAACCAGGCAGGGCACAGCTTTTTTTGCCTTGGTTAGAAGCAGCTGGCTCAGATTTGCCAGTTTGACCCAGTGCTGCCTTTCTGGATTAGATACTCTGGATAAAGCTGATGCTGGTCTGTACTGAGTCTTTGCTTCAGCAAAGAAACTCAGAACTGAAGACAAGGCTAATAGAAAGCAAAGGTTCTGGGTTCAGTCTCCAGCAGAAGTATGTTTGTTTATTAGCTGTACTCATATATGACAAAATGAGGCTCTCAACAGTGCCATAGGGCACAGCCATCATCTCAGAGGATGGTAAGTTAGGCGCTTTTTCCCCTTATGTGCCTCCCTTTTTCTATTTCTCCCTTCTTTTTCTTGCTCTCACAATGAGGTGGTTACAAAATCTGTGCACTCACACGATGAAAGCACCATGCTGGAAGGCACCAACGGCTATTGAACAAGTGGCTTTACTAGGCTAAGCTGTCACAATTGATTTGCTTATAGTCCATGGACTGTCCTGTCAGTGAATGAACACAGTGTCCAAAGAGAGCTTCTCACTTTGCTGTTTTCTCTCAAACAGACCCAATTACAAACCCTCCTCTCACCTTACCTGAGCCTGCTTCTATGTCAGCAGAGTACCCGCCAGGATGTTTTGGCTATGGCAAAATGTGTTGGTGGTGAACAAGAGTAGAAGAGGATGCACTAAATCCCCATAGTAGTTTTTCTCTTCATATCATTACTCTCGATTTTCACTCTATTTATTTCATAGACTTATAGAATACTTTTTAGATTGAAAGGGACCTTCATAACCTTCCCTCTTTTGCTTTTATTAGGTAGGAACTTTGGACTCTCAAGCTGTGTATATTGAAGTATCAAGCAGTAAAAAGAGATGAAAAAGCATTCTGCAATGCCAGTGAGGCAGATACAAGGAGACTTGTGATAGTTGTACATGTGTGGAGCTTCACGCTCAGCTCTCCTTTTACATTACTGGTTTTTTACCTCCTGGTGCAAGCTTAACTTCTTATTTCAATGAAGGCATTTCCATAGCACAACTGAGAACTAAACACCTCATTTCTTTTCATTTGCGGAAGAGCCTGGTGAGATGTTTTCCTTTTGGAAAAACAAAACATCCCATTATAACATTGCAGCCACTTCGGTTTTGATTAAAGAAGTTAATTTGGAATATACTCTTTAAACTGACACAGTGTTATAAAACAGAGCACGTTCCCCACGTTGTAATCAACGTTGCCTTGATTCCAAGGATGTTTCTTAGTTTGGCTTTGACAGTTAATGGCTTGCTGGCAACTCTTGGTTAATTATTAATGCAGACACCATAATGCTTATTCGTTAACTAACCTTCTAAGCAATCCAGTTATCAAAGGAATTCTTCCTGCTGAAAACTCAGTGTCGCATCACAGTCTAGATCAAAAACTGTTACATCTCAGAGTCTGGCTCTTTGCCTTGAGGAACACAATGGGGTTTTGATACTCTTTCCAATTAAACAAGGACATCCTTTTACAGTTCTGCATGTCTTTCATGGTGTATCTTCCCTAGAACAGGAGGTGCCTTCACTTGTCAGGTCCCCAAAACCTCCCAAATTACTGAGTTTGTGGCTGTCCCTTTCAGGTTCAGATGAGCAGTGGCCTCTCAGATCCCCCAGCAAGGCAGAGCCACTGCCAAAAGTGGGGCTGCAGCTTGGAAAAGCAACACAGTTGGTTTCTTGAAGGACCTTCAGGTTCAGTTTGTTGAGCAGTGTTTCTTTTAATCACCCTGTATTCAATCACCTGCCTCTGTGGGGGGTTTATCTCTTCATGATGATGGCAGGGCGAGAGTGGAGGAAACAGAAAACCAACAGTTCATAACTGCTACAAGCTTCAAAGCTGTGCTGTGCTTCATGAATGTTCTGCTGTCCACGTGCTTTCGCAGAATCCCAGACTGGTTTGGGTTGGGAAGGACCCCTGCCATGGGTTTTAGCTATCTGCTTTACCTTCTACTATTGCTATTTGTTCCTGTAGACCCTCAGTCAGACCCACCTGCAGCAGGTAGGAGCTCCTCCATCTGTCGGCAGCAGTTTATTTAGCTGTTCTCCTTGAGTAAACTCAGAACATATCAGAGCCTATTAAACAACCCCTGCCCTCATCACAAGGCTGCAAGAGACTGTTTGTGCAATATTTAAATAGTGCAGATATTTAAGTGTGATTTAAGTATGGGAGGAAAGCCCTTGATCTTCCCGGTGTGCACAGCTCCTGCTGGAAGGTTGGTTTTGTGATTCATTTGTGCCAGTGTTACCCTTGTTTTAGTACTGCTCTCAGTGAGATCCATAGCTGCCCATAGCTATCAGGCAAATGAACTGATTTCAGTATATAAACCACATCCTTTTGCAAAGTCCCTATTTTGGCTGCACACTGGCAGCAGCAGGGGCCAGCACATCTTTTTGTCCATATATCCTTTTTCTGGACATGCATCTTATCTCACATCACTTTTGAAGCCATGGAGTCTGTACCAGGCAAGCATACAGTGGCTAGAGCCACTGATGCTTTACCCATACAAGCTGTCTGGTTTACCTCTGTTACCAACAGTTTGCACTGGTGACAGCTCCCCTATCAGGTAGCTGAGCAGCTTTTTGTTCTTGTCTTCATATGTGTTTTCAAGTCTAACAAGAAACGCAGATTTGCAACCCCAGGTATGAACCACTAACACAGAAAGAGGCAGCATGTTCCCAACAACCGACCTTTTCTTCTGGCTTGGAACTGTTTCCTCTTTATGGTTGAGACACTCAACATGACATCTAAACCTTGCAGCCCTACAAGCTGTGCAGTCACGTTCACCCTGGTTTGTGCAACAAAACCCACCCAGGAAGCGTTGTACAACTCAGCGCTGGTGTTTCTTGCTCTTTGCAGACAGACACAATAAAACATTGCCCTATTTTTACACCAATTTCCTTTCTCGAAGATCAGATTTGCCTTGTGGTTCATTATATTCAGTCTGCAAATGCGCAGAAGGGAGTGGAGGCCTCCGGACAGGAGCTGTTAGCTGGAAGCAGCTGGAAGGTGAATTCCTTGTCAGACTTCTGGTACTTCAGAACTGATTTGAAGTGGCGGGGCTCTAACAAGATGTACACAAAGCTGTCTGAAAACAGCAGAAAGAAAATCCACTGAGATTGATTTTGAGCAATCAAATATTTTAAGTATTTGCTAAGCATTAGGCTAAAAAAGGTGACTCCATACAAGAAAGACCTTTGGAAACAGGTCTAAATATACAATAGACTCTAAAATTGAGAGTGTCAGAAGTACTCTCATGACACAAAAGGACAATGGTGGATTGTACTCAATTGGTTTTGCATGATAGTGCTATAGAAAATCAGCCTCTGTATAACCGATTACCAAAGTCTTTCCCCCATAAGTTATGGCCTAGCTAAAAAGGAAAAGAAATTAAAACTAAACCATGAACATAATGAACCACAGCCCACGTTTTTACCAAGGATGCAAAATGCTTCTGATTTCCAGATACCTCAAAGAGCAGCTTTCTGCTGAACATATGGGTAAAATCAGTGCAAAGCACACTGGCATTCCCCATCTGAGCTCACCAGGCATTACACGTTCTTGGAGGAGCCTAAATTAGAGGCTCAGTATTTAGCTTTGTGTTCCATTTAACCATTCGTATCCTTCCAGGTAAGCCTGTTCCAGCTGAATTTCTTGAACTTTTGCTCATCTGGTATTGAGAGTGTTATTGCTGTCTGTCTTGTTGGAATCCTGTTTATAGGAGCGTAAACTATTGGGAGATTAGGAGCTAAAAACAGCAGGCAAAACTGAGTATTAATAAATGCAAATGAATGCTCCTTGGGGAAAAGCCAGTTCTCCTATATATACACACTGATGATGGAAATTCAATTATTTAGTAACCTTCAGAATAGCTTTTAATGTTAGTGGACAGTTCTATGGGATGGCAGCTCAGCATTCAGTGCTACTTTAAATTACACATGAGTAGGAAAGAATGAGGAAAAGTAATCAAAGGCATAAATTTCAACAACATTTACATGTCTGGTGTGCCTGCACTTTGAATCCAGTCTCAGAAGAACTAGAAAATAGAGAGGAAAGCAGCAGCCGTGAGCACAGATGTGAAATGCCTGTTGTACAAGATGATATTGAGCTATGGCTTTTCCTCTGGGAAAAGAGGCAGCACTTGGAAGGCACACTAGAGGTTTGTCAATTCATGAGTGGCATAGGGAAGACAAATAGGAAGCAGTTGTTCACCTCATCTCCCAGTTTAAGAGGCAGAGGGCATTACCTGAAATTACTGGGTAGCTGGTTTAGGAAATCTCAAAATGAATTGGATTTTTTCCTGCCAATTGTGGAATCCACCGATATTCAGCACAGTAAATACAAAAGGTTTAGATGGAAATCAAAAGAAAAGAAAGCATAAGGAAAGACATTAAGGGCTATTAAACACATTGATAGAAGCTCTGATATTAAAAACAATCAGTGGGAAGGGTACAATGGGAAAAGTCCAGCCATGTTATTCCATGCCTCCTGTGAGCATACATGCCCATACCAAATTCCTCCTAACACGGACTTGCCTCTCCTCTGAGTTGTCCATGCTGGGAGAAATGCATTCTTCCTGCAGTAGTGCAGAAGCATCTTAAATGCTATTTTATAGCTGAAAGAAAGAAATAGCTGAACTTTCATTAATACACTTGCAGTATTCCTTGCAGTGCTGAAAAGGCCATGCTACTATTCCAGGTCTCACTTGGAATCTACAGTTCCCAATGGCTTATCCAGCCTGGACAGGTCCACAGCCACTCAGCCCATCATTTTAATGCAAAACTCTCTTTTCCTTCCTTATCCCTTTCTTTACCACACCAGCTATCCAAAGAGGGAGGAAGTTCAGGATCACAGGAAGGTCAACCATGGGAATACAAGGTTTGATCCTGCAAACTCCAAATGGAGCTCTTGTGTTGGCAGGATCAGTGCGGCAGCTAATGTTGTATCACTGTAGAAACAGTCTGTTTCATGACCTGTCAGGGTTTTTTTTATCCTTTATAAAATGTCAAACTGGAGATGTTTAATAGGCATGGAAATACAACAATCTGAATAGTGAATTACCAGTACTTTAAAGCAGCATTAATCTCACAAGAACATGTTCAGCATCTTTCCGTACCATGTTGCCATCAGGTGAGTAGCACAAGCTAGTAAAGTAATCCTACAGAGCTCCTTGAAGAGTACACTAGGTAATTTCACAGGAAATTACTAACAAAGAGAATGGAACAAGCATGCTAAAATACCAAAATACTTCTCCCAGGCTAAGATCCACAACAAAACCAAGCTTTTCTTATTAAACTTTTTATTAAAATGAAGCTATTTTCACATTTTTAAAATACTTTATATCCAAATTATGCAATATTTATGAAAACAATTGTATGCAAACACTTGCATAAAAATATGTAAAATCACAGCTAAGCAATATAAAGCAATATATAGCACGTTCCAAAAATGTACTTCAGGACTAGAATACCTGAGTTTTCAATAAGCTGGTTTCACTGATTCTTAACAGTTAAATTTAATGATGCATTTGATCTTGTATAAAGCACTTTGGTTGGGAAACACTGCATGGACTATGCAGAGGTTGAGCAGAGATATTACTCAAGGTCGATCTTCAGAATCTTCTTCCGTATGAAGCTCCACTGTTTGAGATGCTAGGAAGGACTCCCATGTAGCAAGGCACTTAAAAAAAACCAAAAGACAACACAAACACGTGAATATAGCAGATGGATAGATTCCTGTCAAACTGGTAGCCAAGGAGAAGAAAAAAGCAGAATACATCCACATTGTCCCAAGCTGCTTTTGTGGGGCTATGGTAAGAGCAAAATATGGTTTCCTAGGCAGCTCAGTGATGTGCAGAACATTAGCCAACAAGCCAGGTGAGCTGTAAAGGTCACTTCTTTTACATAATGACAAGAGCACAGTGTGAGAATTGTAATGGTACGTGTTAGCATGGAAGATGCTAACATTAATTACATTCTTCTTTCATCTCCCCCTTTAGTTACAAAGATCTCTACCAAATAAGCAGCACACTGTCAGGTAAAGTTCTGTTGTAATCCTTGTGGCTTCCTACTGTATACCTAATTTTACTTCCAACTTAAAAGAAAAGGTTAGATTCTAAACACACCAAAAAATCTTTTTGCCCCTGAGTAATAGGAAAGAAATGGGACCAGAAAGGCAAGAGCTGAGGAAATTGTCATCCTTACAACAAGTGGCATTTCTCTCCTCATGGCAAGATGTATTTATAATTGTACAAACTATATTTTTCATTTGAAACAGGTTCTTTTTTCCACTAGCAGCATAGCAATAGAATGATAGCATGAATTTGCCTGCCCTGTTTTAATTATAGAATCATAGAATGGTTTGGGTTGGAAAGGGCCTTAAAGCCCATCCAGTTCCAACCTACTCCTCCAGTCTTTTTCTGACGTGGCTGACAAAATCCCCAACTAACTTCTGCTGCTTGAGCACACAATAACGTTGTGCTGCTGTTCAGAGCCCATGTATGGTTCGACTTACTGTGAAAAGACCAACAGGCTAAGAAAGCGTTGTGTAGAAATCTATGTCTTCACTGACTTTTTGGAGAAGTGTTATTTTGACATGGTAAATCGGGGAGAAACAGTGAAAACAGCACTAGCAAGAACTGCAAGTGCTGCAAACTGATTTCTGGCTTAAAAGGTCTTTTTGACCTTTTCCATAAAGCCTTAAAGGTTTGATCAACAGCTTCTCCCCTACTTCATGTGACACTGTGGCAGGCAAGTCTGTCTGCGATGTTTGAGCTGGAAGGTGGCATCTTGGTTTTACAATGTCAACAGCTGCTAGCACTGTGTCTTGGACTCTGAATTCTGCCTTATTGAGCTCAGCCTGGATTACCATCCTAGACAGCTGCAAAGCACATCTGTTTTCTTAGGCTCTTTCTAGGTGTGGGACAAGAAATGATCACTCTTTCTTGAAGAGTCTTTTGTTGGCAATGGCTGACTTTTGCTTTTCCTGAATAGGAGTTTAATTTCTAGCCTGTAACTCCATGGTTTGTCATTCTGTAATTTCAGCCATGTGAATTAAAACACATGTATCAGCACTGGCTGGAATGCGAAAATGGCTTTCTGTTATCTTTGCCATGCTGAGCCAAACTGCACATCTTCAAATTCAGTCCCAGGATGTTCATTACCCAGACTGATACATTCTCCTGAAGTCTTTCCAGACAAAAGATGTAAAACATTTTCAGTTACACAAGTTATTCAGTTTTTAATTCATCCTCCTTTATGTAACCAAAACACATTTCCCAAACTGTAAGAGCAATGGTGGCTCATTTCACTGTCAGACATCACAGCTGACAAGCTTTATAATTAACTACACCAACCCAAAACTAGGTCTCTGTGCCTTAGGCTCAAGCTTTTTCTACTGTGAAGCATGAGCTGCATAAACAACATTTGTAGTGATGGATATTTCAACATTATTATGGAATGATTTTACTTCATTTTCCTGGAAGTTGGAAAACTGAGATGGAAGTAGAGGATCAGCCGGGTTTCACAAAGGAGACAGAAAAGAAGGTGAGAGAAAGGAAAACCAAACCTAGGAAATTCAATGAGGATTGAAATTCATAATCCAATTATTTGTGAAAGCCTGGTGGAAGACATAAAAATGCCTAAATACACAAAATGAAATAGCAAGAAGCTAAATGAGCCTGTTTTACCTAAAATATTCTGATTACTACTGCAGGTCATATATTGAGTCTGCAACATCAACAGCAAAAAAGGTTTTCATATCTAGTACAACTGCATAGGTAAGTAAAAAGGAGATCTAAAAATAGAGCCCATAGTAGGGATAACAGCAGAAGCAGTGTGTCACGTGCCCTGTGTGTTTCTGTCCCAGTTGCCTCTTCTCCAAGGTTGAAACCTTAAAAATACCTTTTCTGGTGGCATTTTCTGGAGTAAAATCTGAAAATAAAATCTTATGTGTGCCTGAGAAAGTGACCAAAAATATTGTCACAGTCCTGAGTGCATGGAAAGGAAAACTGGAGTGCACAGAAACAGTGATTCCAACTGCAAGGAAAAACATCTTCCTCAAAGTGTTTAAAAGAAATGTTTATGGTTGACATGAGTGAGAGTTCAAGGATGGATAGTGGCTTTGAAGTTACAGTTACAAATGGGCTCAGCCATGTGGAAGCTTTGGGAAATCACATGAAGTTTGTTAGCTAAAATCCCAGGCAGTGTTAAGGTAGGATATAATCAACATGCATGAGCAGCTAACTTTTTGCTGTGCAACCAAATGACTAGTTAAATGCATCACTACAGAGGCCTCTAGGGCAAACAACAAATCTCATCTATTTTTCTACAGCTTTTACTAGCTACAGAGGCATAGGAGGGCTTTGGATTTTGAAGGAAGTTGTTGTAATGGGGAAGGAGTATTGCTTTGCCCCAGTGAATCTTTTGGCTCAATTTATGCCTGTACAACATTGTAGGTCACAGAAATAAACTTGAAATAGTTAAGAAAATGAGGAAATGATTTCTGTTTTTGGGAAAGGAGTAAGTTGTGTCATTACCAACAAGCATCTCACTATAGCAAAGATGACTGTAGCTTTTGATTTGATTAAGCTGCAAAGATTGCAACAGGATTAGTTTGACATGAGAAAATCAGAGGCTATGCTGTGAAAAAAACAGGCTCATCCATGTTCTTTCCATGCCAAAACTAATTAAACATCATCCTACATTATGACAAAAAACAAGTCTTCCTGCATTTACTACAGTGCCTCATGAGCAGTGGAAAACCAAACTCTGGTATATTTGCTGCATTTCTAATGTTTAACTTATCTTTGGATTGGGCTGCAAAATCTCACCACTTCTTCTTCTGGTGTTTGTTCTGGAGAGAACAGGTTAACAAAGATCCTTGCTGAGAAACATGTAAAGTGTTTCTTTGTCTTCACTGCTGTAAATATCCTCAAGATGATAGTAAGCATGTGAGAAAAGCAAAAGGAAAAATGTAGTAAATGTTTAATTTCCATTGCTCTTTGAAGCCACAGTTCAGCATTGCCTGGTTTGGTTTTGCTCATTTGTGCCAGGAACACTTTAGACATGCTGGCTAAATAATACCACCACCAGCACTAACTTTAGATCTTGGTTTGGTTTGAGTCTGCAGAGCATCTGTACCTAACTCAATGAAAATACTCCTGGTGACAGTCATCTTTCTCAGCTGTAAACTCCACTCTGAGAACAGTCTGTGATTTCAACTGTGTGGCAGACACCTTGTCTGGGCTAAGGTGTGCTACTGCAGACAACAGCATTGCACCTAAGGCATGGGGATAAGGAATAAAATAAAGGGTAGGGTGTTAACAAATGCTTCGTTCAAGCATTTTTCTCTGTAAGACTAAAGAATCACTGCTATTTACTTCAGAAATCAGGTTCTGAATTTTGAAATCTTCTTTCAGAACCCCTCCTCCCCCATTTTAGCAGTGCATTTACAGTCATTATTAATACAGCGTATTACTGGCTTTAAGCCTTTGTGGAATACAGAGAGACTTAAGTGTGTGTTCAACTGTTTTCCAGAAGCAAAGAAAAGGAAGTAGAGAACCCTATGAACTTTTGAGACCAGCTACAGGAATACCAAATACTCAGTCATGGTAATTCTTGGCTACTAAATTACAGGGGGGTTGGAACTTGATGATCTTAAGTTCCTTTCCAACCCTAACTATTCTGTGATTCTATGACTATATTTAAATATTTAAATAAAATTCTAAGATAGATAGCTTGCACATTATCACGGCAAAACCTTCACTCTCATAACCCTGTACATTTGCAATGTGGGGCTTTAATTATCTTTGTTGCCACAGCTCTGAGTGACACAGAGAGATTGGTGAAGAAACACCACAGCTATAGAATCAAAGGAACACTTCTTATTCAAGTACATTAAATTCAGGTAGTCAATAAAGTGGAAGGCTACAGAAATACCTCTACTTGTTTTGAATGAATAAATCTGGAGAAATATAATTACAGGTAACACTTGAAAGTAGCACTTCATGTAACATGACCATCAATTCAGCTTAAGGGAGACATTCTCTTTCATGTGATGAGACATACTCTTTTAAGCACATCTTTCAAGTGATGCTTGACAGATCGACAGCAGAACTCTGAGACAACTACAAATAAGGAAAGATCCAAACAAATGTAAGGTCATACTCTTTCCTCATATTGTGACAAAGACAAAATAACATTTTAGAAGTTCTAGTACACTTTGATGCATGACGGTGTTGGACTTGATCACACTGGTGTTTGTTAGTTTTATATACTCTTGAAGGACTGGATTCTCTACTGCAAAATCCACCAGAAAACATGAGATGTCTCTCATTACTCTGTAGTTCTCAGCAACGTAAGGGATGCAGAGAATGGCCACCAACATGAATTTGTTGTGTGCATGGAAAATGAAGTCAGCAAGACTGGAGGAAAACAAAGCACCATGAAATGTTGACGTAGAGAAGAACATGGGACAGTGCTTGTGGAGAGGCAAGAATGGGAGTTTAACAGGAGGGAGAGGAAGCTGTGGAAAGGAGGAGAAGCAGGTACTGATCAAATTAGAAAGTAAGAGATGATATCTCGCAGGAGATGAACAGAAGAGCTGGGCATGAATCCTATCCATGGCATCCATGGCCTGGGAGCATACAGAAAACATACTTTGGCAGAGGTGGGAGGAAGCAGGAAATAAGATGAGGGATGCTGCACCAAGGGAAAGCCTAGTAAGCACCAAATGGTGCATCAAAAGCAAAGGATCATTTCTTACTCAAGTACATTAAATTCAGACACTCAATAAACTGGAAGGCTACAGAAATACCTCTACTTGTTTTGAATGACTAAATCTGGAGAAATATAATTACAGTTAACACTTGAAAGTGGTTTAATTTTGGACATGTGAGAGCTAAACCAGTTTGTGACTTAATAAGAGTAATTTAAGGTACAGGACGAGCTTTGCTATTCTGAATTAAAAGTCTAATCAGCAAAAAAGCATTTCTAGACAGGAAAGAGAAATAAATTATTCTTTTGGGGTTTTAATTTAGCAAATAGTTCATTAACAAAATATTCCAATCCACTCAGCATCATTTTTACATACGTATTGCTGAGATAGAAGTCAGGGATCATCAATAACTGAGGAAAATGTGAAAGGATGCCAAAAGCTTGCTGCCTGATTTCAGGAGATATTTTGATTTTAATATGGAACAACAGCTTGTCGATGTCCATGCATCTCATAGACTGGATGTTAATTAATTAGATTATGATCAAGAGCTCTGTCTTTTCAATTATGTTTTAACAAAGTGATTTGTAAAATCAGGACAGGGTCACTGGCCATAAAAAGTTCAGCATACAGGATTGGAAATCACAGCTAGCCACACAGATCTGTGTAATCACTGATTTATGGTTAATAGATGGCTTATATACTGCAATTCTTTTCTCAAAAGAAGGAGAAATTCTTTAAATCGTTTCAAGACATCTGGGACATCTTCAAAATGTGCTCTTCAATCAACAGCGTGTTTCTCAGGAAGAAACCTCACAGAATGCTTAACATATTTGGTTATATGTTTTCAAGTTCTCTGTCTTAGTATACATCCTTGTAAAAGGGAATTCTCACCAAGAATATTATGTGGCATTTGATATGAAAATAAGAATCTAATTTCAACCACTTTTCTTCCTTTCTGAAGGAGTAAGTTTCCATTACAAAGAGATTTGATTTATTCACGTTACATACTTGCAGCATTTGTATTTTTTAAACTTTTCATATTAACTTCTAAAAATAATATTGTTCTTCTTTCTCCTCCTAAAGTCTGATTATTTCACAAAAGACAATTCCTTTAGAAAAATAAGGACTTCCTGAATGTGCTGTCTGAAATGGAATTACATTTCAATGTTTTCCTCATACATTTAGCAGAAGTTTCAGCTTTCCAGAGGGCTTCTTCATGCAGTTAAAGCAAATGATTTCCAAATTGAACTACAGCAGCTGACAATGAACCACAAAATATGGTCCAAATTATGTGGTTAAATGGTTAGTAAAACTAGAGTGCCCTCTGTCGATGATGAACTCAGGATCAGGCACTTGAGAACAAATGAAACACATATGGCTTGAAACTTGTCCAGTTAAGGATAACGGCCTCCCTCTTCCCACAAAAACTGATCCTGAACTTAACACAGGTCTGGACTAAAATGCAAAAATTCCTCACTAGAGACAATCCATGGACTTCTCCACTAAAATAATCAATGAAAGAATAACGTTGCTATTGTGAAAGTAGTTTTACCTCTTCATAATAACGGAGGTTATTCTCAGCCACATTAGTGAACGCTGATCTCATGTCACACTGCATGTTTTGTTTCCACCTGTCCCAGTCTGCTTTCAGGGCATTATTGGCACATTCGACTTTGTCTTCAAGTTTCCCAATCTCTTCTGAGAACTAAATATGAATTGTAAACATGAAAAATATTAGTAAAGGCACTATTTCAAAGGGATTGAAATCAAGAGAAGTGCAGAACTGAGGCTGGTGTTGAACCTAGCACAGAAAATCATGCCCCAAGAGAAAATGTAAGTTTTATTCTTAATAAATAACTTGGGGAAAAGTCTGAGATATTAATAATAGAAATTCTAGACCAGAAGTAAAGTGATGCTGAAGATACTTGTATTGACTGAGAAGTTACAGACTCTGGCACCTCTTCACTAGCACTTGACAGTAATGCATCTGAAAAGGAAAATGCCAAATCAAATACGCACAGTAGATTTGGCCAGAAAACTGAGGAAACCCTGACAGAACATTTGAGAACCTCAGGAGAAAGCAGAATGGGGAGAAGACAGTAGAAATCAAAAGCACAAACTGCCTGATTTCTTGCCTGTCACATTGCTGTCTTTTCCTGTGGAACTAATGTCTGTGTGACCATATGAGAGAAATGCAGAAGCAGAGAAAGAAAGTAAACCAAAGGACTTCTGCAGAGAAGAAACTCTTCTACAGTGATCCAGACCCAAAACCTTGAGGGCTGCTCTACAGCCATCATTAGCTTCTACTCACTGTACATGCACAAAGTGACTTTTCAGCTAATGGGAATGAGGAAGTAGATGGAGCTGAAAAGCCCATGTTCAATTATCTAGCCAGATCAGTAATTAAACTATGGACACAGGTCATTTCAACTGCCAACACTACATTCAATATGAAAAGATTAATCTAAAGTTTAAGTGTGGGGAAATCACCTTTAAAGGAATTACAGGCGCCTGGATTTGGTATCTTGGGCACGTCCCATGTTAATTGCATTTCCTTCAAATACCAAAACTGAATACATACAGAATACTGAAAACAGTGAATATTTTCAGATGATTTGGTGTAGGAAAGGCAGCTGAATCCATATTCTGCTTTTACAAGAAAAAAAGCCTCTGTATGGGAATGAGTTAGGCTGCACACATAAAGAACCTCTCTGACTTGGTTCTGGCAGCTTCCTCTTATCTCATTCTTCGTATCTTTGAGACATTTATTTTACAGGGCTTTCTTGTCTTGCCTTTTCTAGGAACTATGAATTTCTTCCACGGTGTAGTCACAACATGATGTGGACAGGCAGACTCTGTTCTCCATTCCTGCCTGGATATGCGGTTTAAACATCACCCTCTACAGCCCAAAGAAACTGTGTGCTCTATCAAGGTAAGGGTTGGACTTAAGGTCTAAAGACAGCATTATACCACGCTTCTTCATCTGAAATAGAGTGGTTTAAGATCTACTTTTTCACAACTGATATCATAAATGCCACCCTCTTCAGCTGCCATGACAGCAGAAACCAAAGAAGAATGGCTTGGTGCAACAAAACCATCTACCTAATGTGTTCCTCATTTACACAACTTACCCTGCAAATTAAATATGATTCTGAATCAGTTTTCTTACACTGATCTCAATGAAGCAGCTAGTAGGATAAATTAAATCTCCCGTCAGTGAAGGACAGCATAGTGCTCATCAGACCTCAGACCATGGGACAGGAAGTGGGACCCAGGCACTGATAGGGCAGAACACAACCAGATGTGAACCTGTAGCCAAAGAGACTTGGCCTAACAGCCAAATTACCTGGTAAGTGACACAGCATTTTACAGTCACACTATGCAAAATAGCACAAATTTCTATCTGCTCTGTGAATTAATCCTACAGCTTGGTGATACTAATCCTTCTTAGCCTGGAGCTGGTGCCCAGTGCCAGGATCTAAACTTCCTCTGTTTAAGGTTGAACCCATTACCCCTAGTCCTATCATTACAGTCCCTGATGAAGAGTCCCTCTCCAGCATCCTTGTAGGCCTGTGCTTGTTGAGTCTATGATTCTGTGAGTCAAAACATAAGATACATTCAGAATGTGATAGATTCAGCAATTCCTCTCTTTACTAAGTTCCAAGCCTGAACACGAAAATCCTGAAGTTAGCATTTAATGCTCATCTGTGTCAAAGCACATTATACCAACCAAAGTCAAAAGCGGCAGTACCAGTGGCAGTACCAAAACTGTTAAAAACTCCCAAGCCACAGAGGGATGCTCTACCATTGCTGTTTATGCTTTCAGAATGGAGTGTGGGAGTGAAAGAGCCACAAACTCCCAACATCTTTTCAGCCTGGAGGCAAGAAAGGTCTAGATAAGCAAAGTCCTCCCAGATACCTCTGTCAGAGACTGCATCCAAACTCCCACTTTTCAAACCTTCCATATTGTGAACAACTGCCTTCTTCATGGACTAACTTTTGGAGAGGGAGACGAGGTTTTGGCTTTTTAGCAGCACCACCAGCAACTTTGTGAAAGCCCAGTGGCAGAAGCACAACTCAAGAAAATAGTTTTTCTCAGCCAATGAACCTGACATCTCCTAAGGTTTGATTTGTGATTCTAGCCTCTTTCAGCTGCACTGACCTTGGAGATGTTTTGCATTCTCCTGCTGTATAACCTCCTGTTGGTTGAATCATCTAATGGTTGTCATGACCAATGCTAAAGATCTTGCAGGCTTTTATCAGCTATAATGACAGTCTGAGATTCCTTATCTATGGTGGAAATACACTTCAAATGAGATTAGAGTTCATGCCACTCATCAGCAGAATTTCTGGCTACTAAATTGCATTGACAAGTTCAATCTGACATCTATGGGATCATTAGAAACTACATAAGTTCTGCTTAGGAATAGAAATGTGCAAATACAGCCAAACTCAGTGTTTGACATCAATTCCAATGACACTAGCATGTAGTATGACCACCTTTGCTTCTAAAATCAGTCTGATTTGAAATGTGAGCAGAGTATTTCAACATATATATATATATAATACGAATTATAACACTAAAACAAACAGATGAAGAAAGTGGTTACAAGTTACTTGAATGGTTAAAAATAGCAGTGGCCAAACTAAAATTCATACAAAAAGCCTTCAACTTCCAATGAAGAAAAAGTCTTCAGGATACACCTGCCACTCCATTGGACAACACGGGGGTTTATGATCAGATTAGACAGACAGACATCTGTTCTACTGCTCTTGTGAGACTGAAGGGAGAATCAGGCTCTAGAAAAAGGGGGTTTTGAACTGAGTAAGAAGTAAGAGGAGTTGGAAAGATAAAGCCAAGATCTGAACACCTGGATAATCCCAATGTCCAAAACACCTGGATAATCCCAATGTCCAGAGGCTTTTACCAAAACTGTAAACATGGCTTTGAAAACACAGAAACAGTGAAAACAAACAAGATCTCCAAATTTTACTGGAAGCAAGTACAAATACCTCCTTACGGAGTAACCACTGTTGAGATGCACTCAACATGGTATGATCAATACTATGCTAAAGGAAAAATACTCCTTTTTGTCTGTGCCAGTTCAGGAAGAGAGGGTGCATGTGCCTTGTCTGAGGACTCCATCAGATCTGCATCAGAAATACATTCTGAGAAGACCACATCCTGCCAGGCAATATTCTGTGAAACCACAGGACAACAGAAGATATAAGAGAACAGAATTTCTGCTTCAGGAAAAAAACAAACCTAGAGGTATTTACTTACTGTCCTACTGCAGGACAGAAAGGCAAATTGATACAAAATATGCTATAGCCATTGTAGAACTCAGACAGTGCTAATATAACTGAATAATTCAGCTCAGTGATAAGAAATCACAGAAAAATATGCATTTCAAGTGCCAAACCCGATCTAAACAGCTCATCTTTACATGAAAGCTGATTACAACAACCCTAATTAAAAGTACCTGAAATGTCAAGGACTTTTTCCTTTGATGTACTAAAAAGTTATTAGTCATTTTTATGTATTCTGTGTAACATTTTGTGATAACACAGTGCTAAAAGAACACTATTTGGGCTGAAAAATTAAACAAGAATTTAAAAAATGCCGATATCCATCCTTGGAGCAGCAGCTCCAAGAGCACTGCAGCAAATCCTCCTTTCCTTTATCTCCCAGTGTGGAAGTAAAGAGAAGTGCCAATATTAAGCTATGGTACAGATTGTGTTGACAAAACAACAGTGGTCACCCACTGTTTGCTTTTCCTTTGCTTCAGTGTCCTATCTTCTGAAGTTGTGCATCTTTCTCATGATTGCCTTTACAGGACATGCATAGCTACGAAGACCAAGTCATCATAAGGATCAGAATTACAGAGATTATGCAGTTATAAAGCATGGCTTCAGAGGACAACTGTATGCTGGGCTGCATCCAAAGGAGCGTGGCCAGCAGGCCAAGGGAGTTGATTCTACCCATCTACTCTGCTCCTGCGAGACCCTACATGGAGTACTGTGTTTAGTACTCATAAGGACATGGAGCTGTTGGAGCAGAGTCAAAAGGAGGACCATAATGATGCTCTGAGGGCTGGAACAGCTCTGCTCTGGAGCCAGGCTGAGAGAGCTGGGCTTGTTGAGCCTGAAGAAAGGAAGGCTCTTTAAGGGGAGACCTTAGAACAGCTCCCAGTGCCTAAAGGGGCTACAGGAAACCTGGAGAGGGGCTTTGGACAGCGGCCTGTAGGGACAGGACAAGGGGAATGGCTTTAACCTGGGAGCCTGAGATGAGATCTTAGGCAAAAGTTCCTCCCTGTGAGGGTGCCGAGGTGCTGGCACAGGGTGCCCAGAAGTGAGCCATCCCTGGCAGTGTTCAAGGCAGGGTTGGACAGGGCTTGTAGCAACCTGCTCTAGTGGAAGGAGTCCCTGCCCATGGCAGGGGGTTGGAACTGGATGCCCTTTAAGGTCCATTTCAACCAAAACCATTCTATGATTCTATGACATGCTTTCTTCAGGGGATGATCATTTACAGTTAGAATAAGGCCTGGAAGATTTCAACTTTCTGTACATACTCACCAGATCCTTTTCTGCCTTTTTATTGGCATCAACTCTGGAGTCGAGCTCGGCTTGAATTTGGTCTCTCCTTTTCAAAACACCCTTCATAGAGAAAAAGAGAAAGAAAGAAAGTAGTAAACTTCACCAAATTTTAGCCATCTGTGCAGAAAACCATCAAACAACTTGGTTATTTAAGAAACAAAGCAAGATCACAGAATGATGCCATTTAGTACTTTGGACATGATACATGTACCTTCCAGAAAAAAAAAACCACCACATGAGTTTGCCCAATCTCAGGAACAAAAGTATCTTCTTTGAGAAAAAAGTTACAGTATAGAGTAGAAAAAATGACTAAAAATGGTATTCCTGTAATTGTGAGTTTAACCTTCAATATTAAATTGTAAATGCCAAAAGTAGTTCAGAAAAATCAGCTGAAATTATCATGAAAATGAGAGATGTGCTAACACTGATATATGTGCTTATTTTCAGAGTATGTAACTATTACCTCCTTTAAAACTGTCTTAGTAGATATTGGCTTTTTAGCATAATGTCAAAAATAATTAGAAAGGGGAAGGAATGTTACTTGAACTACAAAACAGGAATGTATTATGATTAGATTTCCATTTCCAATGCTCACTTGCTCTGTGACCTTGATGAAGCCTTAGTTTCCTCATCTGGAAAAGCACACTCAGGTGTGCTTATCTTGCAGAAATGTTACAAGGCTTTCATCCTCTTTAAAAAGAAAAGAAGTCAGAAGCAGACACTGAATACAAATCTCAAACCCTTCTTTTGCATCACCTTGCCACAACTGGTTTTACTGCTTCTTCTGCATATACTGAAGAGATTCTGAGAATTCACCTCTAGCAGAGGGCATGTTGAAATAGCAGACGGCACAAGCAGCTCTACCTTCTCTAGCTGTCTTATCTGACTGAGTTCGCTTTGAAATCTTGTCACTTTAACAAACACAACTGAAGAATTTAGGAGGTTAATTCTCAATTAACTTTTCAACATTTCTTTTTCAACAGGTACTCACTAGAAAAATATTGGTGAACCTGAATGGACAAATGTGAGTAGTAACAGATTAGCAATACACACTAATACTCATCAATCTATATCTTTATAGCTCAGGGTATCTTTTGGTTAGATAAATAGATAAAACATTTAGCAAAATGAGTATGTTTGGAAAAGCTGTCCTTAAAAATGCTTTTTCTATTTCTTTTGCCTCTTTTAAAACTCTTTTAATGATTATTTGGCAACTTTATCACAAATAGTACTTAAATTACAAGATAAACCCAATTACTTCAATATTAATGTGCTACAACTGCAGACAAGTGCTGACTTCTAATGGCAAAGAGAGGGACTCTTAAAAGTTTTTAAAGGATATTATTATACTTGTACAATGTTTTTTGTGTAATATTTAATGGTACCCTGCCATAAAACCCTCAAATAATGATATGTGGACCCATAAGCAATTTAATGCTGCAGTTTGTACCCTGAGGCACAGCAGGACTCTGCACTTCCCAGATTTGTTCTGTTAGTCACTTAGGAAGGAGCCAATACAGGTGTATATATTTTAGCTATGAATTCATTGTTTTGCCCAGATTCAGGCTGAACTTCCAAACCTGGAAAATACAAGGATTATATTGTATCGACCACACTTTCTCCTGCTCCTCTGCCCATGATCATAGCAGCAGAGCACAAAGGTCCCTGTGATGAGGGGTTAAACACACCTCTGAAAGCAGGTTTTGCTAGTGTGTGACTTCCCTTCTTGTGTTTTTAGTGTGAGTAGAAGTTTGCCTACTCCCAACTGCAAGAGGGAAGCAAGCTGTACGAAAACGAAAAATCCATTGTAAATGAAGGGAAAGGAACAGTTGTAGAACACGAATGAGCAAGTGAAGGAAGATTTTCTTCTGGACAGGACTACATGGCAGCCTAATCGTGTGTTGCAAATGTTGAATAAAGAACACTGGAAGCAGAAAGAAACAAGGTCATGGGCAACAGCTGTTTGTAATGTGCATAAAGAGCCAGGTAGTCACTCTGGGGCTTGTCCACAGGAACCTCTCTGTGCTCTGAACAAAAGAGAATACCTGAGAATCAGAATCACAATCACAAAATGGTTTTGGTTGGAAAGAACCTTAAGATCATCCAGTTCCAACCCCTGCCACAGGCAGGGACACCTCACACTAGAGCAGGGTGCTTCAAGCCCCTGTGTCCAACCTGGCCTTGAGCACTGCCAGGGATGGGGCAACCACAGCTTCTCTGGGCACCCTGTGCCAGCGCCTCAGCACCCTCACAGGGAAGAGCTTCTGCCTTAGATCTGACCTGAACTTCCCCTGTTTCAGTTTGAACCCAGCACCCCTTGTCCTATCACTACATAATCCCCAATGAAGAGTCCCTCTCCAGCATCCTTGTAGGCCCCCTTCAGATACTGGAAAATAGAAAGAGTGATATTCAAGAGTAAAATTCCAGATACTGGAAAAAAGAGGAAGGGTGATGCAAAGTAGAAGGCAATGGGCAGGCATCTCCTCAATAGCATGAATGCTAGGAGTGCTCATTGATAACAGAAAATGTGAGGTCTGTAAGGGGGGCAGAGGAATAAGACCTGCAATTGGTAGGAATCAATTCAGAGCTTTAAGCAAAGTAGTTCCTACCCCCATCTACCTGCATGTCCCTGCGGGCATTGCAGCAATAATTCTTAAGCCTTACTGAGAAACTGGCAATGCTCTGTTCAGTGCCAGGAAAGGCTCAGTTAACTTGGGTCTTGCTCTACGCATGGCCTGTAATACACTCGCAGCTCCTACTCAGAAACCACTGCAGTAGCAGCTGGGTTCCCAGCAGTAAGGTAAGAACAGATCCTGCAGCTTGCATTGCTCAAAACCTTGACAAAGAGGGGTTTGTACACATTTTTTACTTCCTGGAGGCAGCAAAGTAGGAATTATATGCTGAATTCAGTTACTTAATCATGTTGATTATCCATCAGCACTGACTTTGTCAACTCTGTAGTGAGATTTTTTCCATTCTCTCCGAGTGTAAGAAAAACACGTACATAAAGGGAACTGAAAGCATCAGCTTATGGCAAAGGCTAACACATGCTTATATAATAGCACAGGGACTGGAAGCTCCCTGCTGTTCTGGAAAAAGAAAACATAGTTTAGGAACATCTCCTGGAAAGGGAAAAACCTCTCCACTCCTTTTCCCCCACACAATCTGTTGCTTGCTGAGTTCATATTTCAGCAGAAAGGAAGGCCTTTCAGACTCCTTTCACAGGAGGTCTTTCCCAGCTGCTCTTCCTCATACCTTTCTGTGATCCTGTCTCCCTGCTACAATGCAGATGGCAAAACCTCATGCTCTTTAGCACAGCAACAAAGGGCTGCAAGCCAGGCAAAACTACTAAGATCTCATCTGGAAGGGGTGTCTCTTGCCTGATCAGCAAGGGAAATAGAACCAGATTCCCTAATGGACAGATGTGCACCTTTCATAACGACAGTTACAAATTCTCTTCTAGCATTTGTTACTGGACTATACCAGATTTTACATACAGCCATAATCAATCCTTAAGAAACACTTACCACCAGAATTTCACTGTAGAGGACATATTCATGTAGAATGGGAAGCAGGTTTTCCGAGAGCCCTGCCATCTTCTTCTCGGTAGCTTTGCAGCACTTGTCAATGCAGCTGGCAACACCTTTCAGGGATTCTGCTATATCTTCTTCTGATGCTGACCACAGTGTGTGGATGGGGCCATATTCCTTCATTTCATTAAAATACTCTTAACAGGAACATATATGCATATTACTCTTTTGTTCATTAATAGATGTCTAAGTGATACTAATTGCAACCTCCTATTTGCTGTGAACAAAGAGACTGAGGCTAAGGTTTAAATCTGCTCAAGTGACTGAGGTAAGTAAACTGCAGTTCATTGCTTACGAATAAACCAAGCAATGAATGTCTTGTAATTAAGCAGTTCCTATAAACCTATCAGCAAAAATGCCACAGTCATTTCAAAAGGACACACATACTCAGGCAGACCTCAAGAGTTGTATTCAAGACTACCCAATGACCTGAATTAGTTCATGTTGTCTTCATAGAGAGGCACAGGAGCCATAGCATCTCTGGGCAGAAGTCAGTCTGATTTGCTTCTATTGCCCTGAATTCCTCTGCTACAGTAGTGCTCCAAGTCCTGTCTACTAAGCCTTGGTATGTCCCACAAGCTTCGGAAGATACACTGAAGTTGATTCCAGTTCTGCAGGTGTTAGTTCATCTAGTAGTTGTTACTGATCTAAATACTAGGATGCCCTACAAATTATTTCTCTTCTGTCTCTAGGCTAAGTGATAATCTGTAAGCAGACAAAAAGCCCAGAATTCACCATTGTGCTGTTTGGTAGGGCCAAACTTGGGCAAGGTTGGATATGATCTGGAAGCTGCATGTTTACAGGAGGGTACTGTGAACGTGCTGGTCATGTACTGAAAACTCAGTTTCATCACAACTGAAGTGATAATAAAGGAATGTCCAAGAAAATGTGCAAAGCAGCCATGTGGCATGAAGAGTGTAATGCTTACTTTGAGATTAAATGGACAACAAAAACCTCCATGAAAGATGTCATTAAGAATCCCATGTTAAGCTACTGCAAGCACAAATGTTGTCTGAATCAGTTATCACCAGTTCACATCCACAACAGTGCAGCCCTGCACACCAGTGTTCCGCCCAGTGCTATCTGGAAAATCTAGAAAGATATGATCTACAGCATTTGGGAGCATGTCAAAATTCATAAGGTTTTCCAAAAAATATTTTGGCACTGATGCCTTGATCCTATGGACCTCAACCAGCTATTTCCACTGAAACAAATGATATCAAAAGAAACAATTCCTTTGATAAGACCCTCTCCATTTTAGAGAGGACACGCTGAGGTCTGGTACTGCACAAGGGCTCAGTTCTTAAAGAACACAGTGCAGCCCTTCAAATTATATTATACAGACAATAAAATCCCTTCAAGTGCTGACCAGTGGAAGTTCTACTGAATAAGCCTAGTCTGAGATGAGGGTTAATCTCAGGAAGTCAGAAATGTAGCGTTCCAAAGAGGTGCAAACTGCTTCTACTTAAGGAGAAAATTGAGATTAAGCCATCCTTCTAAAGAAAACTCTAACAGAAATTATGGCCAATGGTAAAGCTATTTAAAACCCCCTAAAATCTCCTTGGTCGACACGGAAAAAGGTGCAGAATTAAACCCAGAAAAGAAATGCTTAGAGATCTGGACTCTAGACAGCATTATGCCTGTATGAGACAGCCCAGAAAACTGTGACTGTTCACATTCCACTCAAAATACAAAACAAAAGGTCACACAGCTTTCCAAAAAGCGCAAGTAAAAATAGAGCCAAACTTGCTACATTTTCTTCTAAGTTCCTGATCAAGTAGTTCAATGATAAGTTAAAAGTCTTCCTATTAACAAGTTACTCAAACTAATTTAAAGGACTGCCAAAACAATAATCATTACGAAAAGCACAGTAGAAACACCAATCTCTCCTTCCTCCTGCTTGCTGGGAAGAGAACTTTGCCTGGCATAATGAAAACTAATTTACTTTGCAATATACTGATTTCTTTCATCAATAAAACTGATATTGTTTTCCACTTACCCCTTTCTTCCTTGTAAATTCTACGAGCGATTTTGTCAAGTACATTAACTTTCTGACTAAATGTTTCCATATAGCCGTTCATTTCTGTAAACATTTCAGGACGATTTTTAACTCCTCCTCCTCTCACTGAGGATGCTACAGCTCTGACGGTCTGTCCCATCCTGCTCAGCAAACCAGGACCCTGCTTCTTGTGGGAGGAGAGTTCCTAAAGACAGAACAAGTGTTTACTTCCAAGTACTTTCTTTTTAAATTCTCTACAGATAATGCATATTTTAAAGCTTTTTCTTCAAAAAACCCCAACAAAACTACTTAAACCTCTGCATGCATTCTTTTTTAGCATAGAAATCTTTACTTTAAACTTATGAGATCAGTGTCAGAACTCTTCCTGTCACGTGCATTTATTACCTAAGCCTTTCTGGGCAAACACAAGCGTGCTGTGTATCACTCTCTCCCAAGAACCTTCACCCTTTCACTCCTTAGGGTGAGGTAGCTGGTTTGCAATTTAGCCTTTTGACAGGAAAGCAGAGGTAATGATTGCAGGAATAAGTCATTGAGAAAAGCAAACACTGTTCCTATTGGAAGAAGTAATCCATCTCTTTGTTTTCTTAAGCTCTTTTTCTGTGTTGCTAGAATAACCTTTGCTGAAGTTCAGAGCTTTTGCTGAGTACAAACCTTCAATTTTCAACTGGATACATCATGCAAAACTACAACAGGAAATTCAAAGGCTGTATTTGAGTTTTATGAGACTAGTATAACTCTCTTGAGAAAAGCAGATGAAAAAGACAGTGCCATGCCAAAACAAGAATTAATTTTAAATACTACTTTTCATATCATCTTGGAAGCTTATCCGTATACCAAAAAGTATGCAGAGTTGAGATATTGTGAATTTGACATAGAAATCCAAAATGGGGCAAGAAAAGCTGCTATGGAAGATACAGCAATATTTATAGCAACACAATTTGTAACTATAAATACAGTTTTTATGTACCAAAAGCACAGAAGAAAAGGTTATCTCAGGGAAGGAATATTCCATAAATCCCCTGTCTTCCTCTGACACATCTGTCACAAGCTGTGGGAGGACACTATTGAATCTACTGACACTATGAGACTCCTGATATACTCTACTAACACAAGACGTGGTTTCACACATCTGTAAATACAAAACTAAAGTCATTTTACCCAGGCCTGTGCAGTAAGAAAAATTTTGAAGTCTTCATTAAAAGTTAAAGTTGGATGATCAGCAATGCGGTTTAGGAATTTATGTAAAGCTTTTCTTCGAGTCTCAATAAATTCATCACTGAATCGTTCCACCATTCCTTTCATGATGAATTTTTCAGGCAATGGCTATGGAAAGAAAAAGAAATAGATTATGTCATTTGCATAATATCATGGGTATTATGACAGTTCTTCCACTTACTAAAAAAACAGGTAAAAAAACCTTGTAAAATCCACCATGCAAACCCCAAACTGTTATAACGTTATCATATTCAACAGTGGTGCTAAAAGAACATGGTTCTTTTAGCACACAGTGCAGAGAATACAACTAAGAAAGAAGGACATAAATTACTGCAAATGGCACAATTATAACCATAATACCTTTATGCGTATTTATGGGATACCTTTATGGGATTTTTAATTATCACATACGTGTAAAGCTAATAAAAAGAGGTTGAGTTTGATGCTTGTGAGACTTCAGAAACTGAAGAAAGGCCTTGAGCATCTCCGTATAAAACTGAAGCCATCTTATAAACAAATACAAATAAATTAACCAATATTTTAAGCAATATTTTAACAAATAATTGAACAAACAGGAATAATCAGTGTTGGATGTGCTTCTTCAAGTTTGCTTTTCAACCAAAGGAAATCCTGGTACCGTCTTCGAACTTCATATTCACTGGAGTCAAATTCACCCCGGGATGTCTGAAAAACAAAGGCAGAAAAAACAGGCCTAGGTTAAGGTGCCAAAAAAGAAAAGAAGAACAGAATAGTATTAGTCTTAAAAGAAAACTTAATACTTGAAGGGAACGTGTATGTGATTCTGTTTTGCCTGTACTATTTGCTTGCTGGTTCTTAAAGGTAAATGATCAACTACTCGAAGAGATAAAACACACCTCATTTGAGCAAGAAATCAAAGTTTTGTTGTAAAAAAAGTCACTTATAATATTAGCCTCCCACAATGTTTCAAGAGATTTCAGTCAGTCATTATTTTAGTGTGGTGTTTTCCTTTCAGTAGTCATGGTTGTGTTCCTTACTTTTAGGGTACTTCTTTGCAAGTTACTAATAATCCACCAGTGAGGAAAGTCCATTTTTTTAGCATTCCAAATAAAAGCCCCAAATAGCTGCCACACATCCTCAGGACTTGCTGACACTAGGCAACAATCACCACATTCAAGAATGAAAACTTCAGCATATCACAGCGGTAACACTTCCTGCGCTGCTTAACAGACTCTCTGTTCCATCATCACTTCTAGTTTTGTAGCCCTTTGTTAGAACTCACCAACAAACCTTTAATGAGCAGGAAAAAATGCTTATTACAGGGTTACAAAGTTGTCAGACCATGACATTTATTTTATCACTGCTCTATCTTCTCGAATCAAGCCACGAAGAGCCCATGTTTTCATTAATGTGTGCTGTTTAACATGCACTGCTGCACAGAGATTTATAACACAACGCAAGTAAATTCAACAAACCTCCAAACATGCTTTTGTACTCGACATTTTTGAGGGTTGAATAAGAATTCTTTGAGGTATGTGGGAGGAAAGCTATTACTTTATCATCAACAACCAGCACTTCAAATTAAATATGATAAGAAAGGATAGAACAGATAAAAAAGCAAAAGCAATCCACCTTACAGCCCTGCCATATTCGCCTGAAGAGAAAATGTTCTCTCATCTCCAAAAGCATGCATAAAGTGAAAATGATTGCTAGCAATCTCCTGAAGATAGCTCTCTTCCTACTCTTTAAACATTTCATGAAGAATTGATATCTCCTCATATTTAAGGATGAGTAATTCCCATTTGGAAATTTGGGTTTAAATGAATCTTTTCAAAGGAACTCAAAGTAAAATAAATTAACAGTGCAAGTCTCAACATGCAGCCTGCAGAATATTTGCTGGTAGTCCCAGAAGAAGCCGGCTGGTCTCACAAGGCTGACTTTCTTCCTTCTTTCTCATCAATAATTTGCATTCAGGACAGCTAAAAATATACCTGGTTGTTTCCTAAGATTTACTTTTACATTGCACAATTATGGCAGCTTCCCCAGAAATCATATGCAACTGTCAATGAGAAGCGAACATTCATGTGATAGTGGACACTGCAATTAGAAAGGAATGGAATTAAAAGACATTGTAGCTGGTCACATTTAAGCAAGACAAAGGTCACAAATACTTGGGCTAATACTCTGCCTTCAAACTGAATCAGTCCTGCTGCTGTTTCATATTCCTGCTGAAGATCACAACAGAATATGTTATTCTCACACAGAACTGATGTTGCTCTGGAAGAATTAGTAGCTATTTTCATAGACCCACAGAATCATAGAATGGTTTGGGCTGGAAGGGACCTTAAGATCATACAGTTCCACATATCCCGCCACGGGCAGGGACATAAAGAACCTAAGCACTGATGTATGTAGACTTACACTGAGTTTTTTCCAGAACCTACTGCACAGTTTCATACAGTTTTAATGGTCTGTAACTCATGGCAAAAATCAGAGTGTAATTTAAACTTAACGATATCCCAGAGAATGGTAAGCAAGAAGAGTGAAAATGCTTCTACTGTTAGCAGTGTACACTGTTATAGCCACAAATAGATTCTTACCTTTGTGACTACCCTGTAAGTAATAAACGTTTCGATGGCTGTAATGTGGCTTTCAGGATCATCGACTGTAATGAAGAGATCTCTTAATTCTGGTTCATCTTCCAATTTATACTGGTTTATCATTGATGAGGGGGATATTGGCACTGAAGAACTGAATGAGTTTACCTCAGTCAGTGATGTATCCTACAGATGAAACAGGAGAACATCCACCTCAATATATCTTTGTATACAAACACACACATACAAACACATATGTCTCAGATACCAAAATACCAAGCCTTTAAATAATCAGATAAACCATGTAAAACATACAACAGACGGAAGAATTCCATAGTACATGGCAAGTCCATTCTCCTTTTAGTATCTGCTGCAGTGTGGGGGTGAGAAATGAGATTTATTCTAAAACTGATAAAAAAGCAAAATGCCACCATTTGAGAAGAATGTGATGCATAGCTAAGAAAGAGAACTCACCACTGAGCAGTAAAACCAGTTATGAATCCACATACCCAGTAGGATACTTACCATCTTGATTAAAATTGGTAGAAGCCAGTTATTCAAGACTTACGAAGTATGAATTATTATCTCTATTAACCTGACCAGGATGGATAAAATCCAATGATATTAAAAGAAAACAAGACAAAATCTGAATCACAGATTGGAACTGGATGCTTCAGTTTGTATCTATTTCAAAATGAAATTCGAAATGGAAAATGTTTACAGAGACATCATCTTTTTCACAAAGAAACCCAGGAAGGAGCAGGACAAATCTGCTGCTTCATTTCTCAAAGAAAAAGTCAAACCACAGTTTTGCTGAAGTGAAAAACCACTTTTGATAGCATCAGCCACTTCCACCACAGCTCTCTAAGAACATGTCCCCATAGCAGCTGCTGCTGTTCAGTCTCTTCAATGGCAATTACTCAAATGCTGAGAAACAGAGAGGAAAATGGGAACAGGCAAGAAATCTTACCTAGATATGAGTCCAGATGAGATCTACTGATCTAAAATCTGAAGGATGCAGTGACAAGGAAAACGAATTAAATTAACTAACTCTATAAAAGAGCATAATAAATTAATGTCATTAAAAATAACAAATTAGAGCAATTTAAATAGATCACTACATTTTAAATATCAGCTATTTTCATAGCATCCCAGACTGGTTTGGGTTGGAAAGGACCTTAAGATCATCCAGTTCCAACCCCTGCCATGGGCAGGGACGCCTCACACTAGAGCAGGTTGCTCCAAGCCCCTGTGTCCAACCTGGCCTTGAACACTGCCAGGGATATAGCCCCAGAAGGAGTCAGGACAAAGGAGGAGTTTGCTTTGGTAGATGAGGATTGGGTTAGGGATCAGCTATGCAAACTGGACATCTGTAAATCGATGGGTCCGGATGGAATGCACCCACGGGTGCTGAGGGAGCTGGCGGAGGTCATTGCTAGGCCACTTTCCATCATCTTTGGTAAGTCGTGGGAAATGGGCGAGGTGCCTGAGGATTGGCGGATGGCAAAGGTCACACCAATCTATAAGAAGGGCAAGAAGGAGGACCCGGGTAATTATAGACCGGTCAGCCTTACCTCCATCCCTGGAAAGATGATGGAACAACTTATTCTTGACTCCATCACTAGGCATATCAAGGATGAGGGGGTCATTAAGAACAGCCAACATGGTTTTATGAGGGGGAAGTCATGTATGACCAACCTTATAGCCTTCTATGAGGAAGTGACTAGGTGGAGGGATGATGGTAGAGCGGTAGATGTAGTTTTTCTTGATTTCAGTAAGGCATTTGATACTGTCTCCCACAGCATCCTCATAGATAAGCTGAGGAAGTGTGGGCTTGACGATCAAGTAGTGAGGTGGATCGAGAACTGGTTGAAAGGAAGAAGGCAGAGAGTTGTGGTCAATGGCGCAGAATCTAGCTGGAGGTCTGTGACTAGTGGAGTTCCTCAGGGGTCGGTGCTGGGACCGGTGCTGTTTAATATTTTCATCAATGACCTGGATGAGGGAACTGAGTGCACCCTCAGCAAGTTTGCTGATGACACAAAACTGGGAGGAGTGGCTGACACACCAGAGGACTGTGCTGCCATTCAGCGAGACCTGGACAGGCTGGAGAGTTGGGCGGGGAGAAACTGGATGAAATTTAACAAGGGCAAGTGTAGAGTCTTGCATCTGGGGAAGAACAACCCCATGTACCAGTACAGGTTGGGGGGTGACCTGCTGGAAAGTAGTGAAGGGGAAAGGGACCTGGGGGTCCTGGTGGATAGGAGGATGACCATGAGCCAGCAATGTGCTCTTGTGGCCAAGAAGGCAAATGGCATCTTAGGGTGCATTAGAAAGGGAGTGGTTAGTAGGTCAAGAGAGATTCTCCTCCCCCTCTACTCAGCCTTGGTGAGGCCGCATCTGGAATATTGCGTCCAGTTCTGGGCCCCTCTGTTCAAGAAGGACAGGGAATTGCTTGAAGGAGTCCAGCGCAGAGCCACAAAGATGATTAAGGGAGTGGAACATCTCCCTTATGAGGAGAGGCTGAGGGAGCTGGGTCTCTTTAGCTTGCAAAAGAGGAGACTGAGGGGTGACCTCATCAATGTTTACAAATATGTGAAGGGTAGGTGTCAGGATGATGGAGCTAGGCTTTTTTCAGTGATATCCAGTGATAGGACAAGGGGCAATGGGTGTAAACTGGAGCATAGGAAGTTCCACGTTAACATCAGGAAGAACTTCTTTACTGTAAGAGTGACAGAGCACTGGAACAGGCTGCCCAGGGGGGTTGTGGAGTCTCCTACACTGGAGATATTCAAGGCCCGCCTGGACAAGTTCCTGTGTGATGTACTGTAGGTTACCCTGCTCTTGCAGGGGGGTTGGACTAGATGATCTTTTTAGGTCCCTTCCAACCCTTGGGATTCTGTGATTCTGTGATTCTGTGATGGGGCAGCCACAGCTTCTCTGGGCACCCTGTGCCAGCACCTCAGCACCCTCACAGGGAACAGCTTCTGCCTTAGATCTAACCTGAACTTCCCCTGTTTCAGTTTGAACCCATCACCCCCTGTCCTATCGCTACAGGCCCTGATGAAGAGTCCCTCTCCAGCATCCTTGGAGCCCCCTTCAGACACTGGAAGCTGCTCTGAGGTCTCCACGCAGCTTCTCTTCTCCAGGCTGAACAGCCTCAACTTCCTCAGCCTGTCTCCATACAGGAGCTGCTCCAGCCCCTGATCACCCTCATGGCCTCCTCTGGACTTGCTCCAACAGCTCCATGTACTTCTTATGTTAAGGATACCAGAACTGTGGTGTCTCATGAGAGTGAGGTCTCATGAGAGCAGAGGGGCAGTATCATCTCCTTTGACCTGCTTCTCATGCTCCTTTTGATGCATTTTATACGTTTCTCCTAATATATCCAATGCAATGAAATATTTTCATAACAAACTCTAAAATTCATCTTGGAGTTTTCTAAAGGTGTAGTTAGACTACACTAACTACCCAGTTGCACAAAGCTGCCCTTTCTGGTGCCTTGCTAACTATGGAGCAAGGAGAAAAGAAAAACCCCCTCAAACGCCAGGAGTGGAAACTTGCAAGTCCACACAAACTAGAGTCACGGCATCATCCCAAGGCCAGTCCCATGGGAGTGAATAGCACAGCACTGGTGCTGGGCTTGCTGAAAGTCATCTTTTCCCTTTGAATTCATCTGGATCAAAACTTCCTCTGGAACACATTCTCTCTTGCTCTTTTCCTGCCTACTGCCATCTCTCTCTCCTTTATGGTGTATTTATCAGTATATGTATCAGGGTACCCCCACAAATAAAGAGTAGAAATTGATATTGGGAATTATGCCTGGAAAACACTGATGTTACCAGTTCTCCTCCAACCATTTATGTGCAGTTCTATGAACAGGGAAACAAAAACAGGATGCAAAACTACAACTACTCTTTACATTGTAAAAATATACGTATCTGTACACCTGACAGTCATTTTTCTTTTACTTAGTGTGTTCCTACACCATTTCTATACTGGTATCCAGCCAGCACTGTCCTAGGTATGATAGAGAAGCACTAACTGGCCATGCTGTACATGAAGAATGAGGACTGCTGGTTCAGAGCAGCCCAAAGTACTGAGACAAAAGGAAATTTCCAGGGAAAGAAGAATGCCTGTGAGCATCCAAGGGATTTGAATGGCCATATAACTTAAGGAATAAGGACACTGCAAGGCCTAAGTTGGATCAATGCAAATGTGCTTCACATTTTCTCATTTTCCATGGGTCATTAATATCTTAATGTCTCATTCCTCCTGCTAGGTTGCTACTAAAAATTGCTCCACACAAGCAGGTTTATGAAAGTCTATTTTGATCTGGGAGGGCTTATGAATATGTGGTTTGTGAAACAAAACAAGGGCAATAAAACCCCTGTTTTGTGGTAATACAGCTGTAGTGTTCATCTGCACATGAATGAATGCACGGGAGTTTCAAACAAGCATCTGTTTCCCTTTGTCCTTATGATACTTGAGGTTTAATTCCAGCAGTTCTTGAAGTTCATGTGACACAAATCTGATGTCATCACAGAAACACAGTCAAAAAGGTGATTGTTTTCTATACAGCAGTAATTTCGTGGCTGGAACTCTGGTTTTGTGTGCATACAGATGAGGGCAGAAGGAGTTTTGTGGCACAAGACAGACAACTCTTCTAGCTCTTGAGCTGTATAGATGGCAGTTGGCAGAGCTGTATGTGCTGATTAGCAAAAAGGTTAATGCATTTTCATTTACCAGCCAGGAGACCAAGCAGATAGAAAATCAATGAGCTCCTGGCAGCATGAGGGCTTTGTTCTGGGTCTCCTTCCTCTAATACTTGCAGCTACTGTATCTCACTCTCACATTTGGCTGCAGTCAGTAAGACTCCAAAATAAGGGAAGGAAAACACTCATACAGCAGGAGCAGCCTCAAAGTAGGCTGAGCACACCACTCAGCCTCAGCTCTTTGTAGAAGAATTACAAAATCAACCTGGTTGGTAAAGACCTTTAAGCTCATCCAGTCCAGCCATTCCCAGCACTGCCAAGACCACCACTAACCCATGGCACTGAGGGCCTTGTCTACACAGTGTGTGAACACTTGCAGGGACGGTGACTCCAGCACTGCCCTGGGCAGCCTGTTCCAATGCCTGATCACGTTAAGTCCTCCCCACAGCACAGATCCTTGGCTCAGTCCATGCCTCCCTTCATCCATCCCTCCCAAGGAGGATCCAGAACTTGCAATCTTCTGAGGCCAGGGATCCAAAGCAGGTCTGGAGCTAAAGGATGTGCTGGCAGAGTTTGTCTTAGAAAAGCTTCATTGTTGGCACATTCTTCAAAGAAGCAAAGAGATTCACAAGACAGACAAGTTCCCTGGCCAAAAGAATCACTTATAAATCAGTCTCAAGTCCTTTATCAACTTGTTATAGAAATAAAATTAGCCCCTATGCAATTCTGAAGTGGCATGTTTCCAGAAATACCATTAATTTAGTTTCCTGTAACTACGAAATGGAGACAAACACTGTGAAACACAGTCTGAAAGAACAGCTGCTGAAGATTTTAAGAATTAACCAAAGTGCTGACAGCCTTGTCAATGCTAGGTCATTGTATCAGTTAACAAAGGAATGGATACACATGGTACTCTACACTTTGAAGCTCATGGAAGAAAGCAGTTTGGAAACACTGTGTTTGTGTGACTCATAACTCCACCCCAGAAGTTGTCTCTGCTAAGAAGTACCCAGAACATTTTTGATGGTAATGGAAACCAGGGTAAAGTGAACTGCATGTCACATCATGAAAGCAGAGTTGATAAAGCAGAGTAAAGCCAAAACACAGCACTGAACCAGCTACTAGGAAGAAGATTAACTCCATCCCAGCCGAAACCAGGGCTCCGATGATGGTAGTCTGTAATATTTGAGCTATGTCACAGGATACCGGATCAACAGTTTCTGATGCTCTCAGGTTAAGTCTCTATGAATGTTCATAAAATAAAAGCCCTGTGTTTACATCTTGAGTAATAACTTCTGGTATTGAGGTTGACAAGCTTTAAGAATCTCATTTTTCACCATTTTGGTAGCTGGTACATTTCAGTGACTAAACGGAGAACGATGAAGTTGATGTCAGTGACAAGCACCGAGTCCTGCACTGTCCCCCTTGACTGCAAATGCTCCACCACTACCTTAAAGACAGTGGTATGAAAAACCCCATTAGGATACAATTTAAAACAAGACAATTCTGGAACAGTAGGTTATGGAAAAAATGAGGTTTACAAACCTTAGTCTGAAGCTCCATTTAGGCTGTCAGTTCCCCATGAATACATGGAAAATGAACAAAAATGGGGCGTAATGCTCAATGAACCTCACAGATTTTCTTTCATCGGCTCAAAAGATCAGCCCTCAAATTGCACTTGAAAGCAAACCCTGAATTTCTGGTCTGTCTGTAGCCACCACATGCAGGTGTCCAAGCTTTGGAAAGAATGATGTGTTTTCACATCGCATGACAGAAGTTCTTGTTTGCAGGAATAAGTTATCATCATGCATTAATAGCAGTTAAGATTTAATATAAGGAAGAAGTTTTTGGCATAATCCAGGTAGCAGAAATCTACTTGCCATACAGCAGCAGTAACTCGCATCAACTACACTTGGTTTTATCTTTGATTCACAAGGAGCATTGCTCATGACAAGCAAGCAGCATAACCTGCATGCACAACTGCCTGAGCTCACCTAGTAAAAGCAAAAGAATCCAAAGGAAGAAACAAACAACTAAAATAATATTTTAGAACCACTTTTGCGTGCAAGTTCAGTGAATCATTCATCTCTTTAAGTCGAATCAAGAGTAGAGAACATGATTTAGCCAGACAACAGTTATGCTTCAGAAAACCACAGATAACTTGGTGAAATTTAGCCTGCACTCGTGCATGTTACAGACCATTACATCACCTAATAGCCCTTTCTGGCCTTAAAATCCATGAATTTTACTACAGTCAAAGTTTAAATACGTAGCTCCTAAGAACAAAGCTCCTACCGCAATGTCTATATTTATGCATACCAAAAAATAAACCTCACTTACAGAAATAAACCAAAATGCACCTCTAATTTGTATGACCTCCTGAAAATACGTTTGACGTCACATTTTCAAACAGGAAACATATCTCTCTAGTGTCACGCATCCTGTCACACAGCAGTTCAGAAGCCTCAGAAGGTGAATGGGGCCTTAGCCCCATATATATATATATATATATATATTCCACCTTAGCTCTCTGCATGTACTTATATTTTAGCTGCTGCCTTGATAAGGCAAATAGATCCATGACATGCCTTCTTTAAGAGCTGTGAAGGCAAGGGGTGAGTCTCATCTTAGCCAAATCACTATGAAATAAGAAACAATATACATGGTAACCTCACTTCACTGCTTTAATGAAAATGAGCAATTTGGTAAGCCTGTGCCCATGTAGCTAGCTAACCGTGTGTGCTTGTGGAACACGGACCCTAATACCTCCTCAGTTACATTCACCTTATTCTCATCATCAAAACACAGACGTTACCTTCTCAAACCACCTCTTGCAAAGGCGCTGGGCTTCCCTTCGTCTTTTAAAAGAAAACTCTGGCACTACTTATTTATATTTAAATACAACGGCACCTACTAAATGCATCGACATTTACAGACACATACTTGGCACATGCCAAACGTAAGCGATGGTTACAGCGATCACTTGGCAAATGGAAGGTAAGCGCAGCCAGGACTTGCTCAGCTTATCTCAGGGCGCATTTCATTGACGGAAACAGAAAGTGCACATTTAATCCGCAAGACCCCCTTAAAGCACACTGGAAACGCGTCTGCTCACTGTCCCCAGTGCCATACATCCCGTCACACACCAGCACCCTCTCGTCCCCTTGCCGTGCCCAAGCACAGAGGCCCCCAGGGCCCGGCGGTCCCGGTGCCTCCCCCTCGGTGCCCCGCCCGGCGCTGCACGGCCCGGGGCAGCGGGGCAGAGGCCGCGCTCACTCCCTCCCCGTCCCGCCGGGGAGCGCGCTCCGTACCTTGCTGAACACCTCCAGGTCCTCCTCATCGTCCAACGCCAGCACCTCAGCGGCGAGCAGCGGCCCCGGCACCGCGCCGGGGGCCCCGGCCCCTCCGCCGCCGGGGGAAGGCGGGCGGAGCGGCGGCGCCAGCACCCGGCCCTCAGCCGCCATCCTGCCCGGCGAGCGCGGGCGGCGGCCCCGCCGCAGCCGCTCCCCTGAGGGCCGCAATGGGCCGCCCGCCGCCCGCCCCGGTGCGCAGGAGCGGAGTCGGCGGCTGGAGGGCAGCGCCGCGGAGCCGGGAGGAAGCGGGAAGCGGCGCGGGGCCTGCCCCTCGCAGCGGCGGGGCTGTGCAGGAGGCCGCAGCCTCTCCCGTGAAGGGGTGGGGGCAGGCGGCGGCTCACAACGCCCACAGGCGGGTGCGTGCAGGCGGCGGGCGCGTTGCGGTGCCGGGGCTGCCGAGGGGGCCTTGGTTAGCGGGGAGCGCTGCTGCGGGTCCGCGTCACTGGGAAGGTTCCGTGCCTGGGTTGGAAAAGACCTTTGAGATCATCCCGGCCACCCGTTACCAGCACCGCCAAGGCTTCGAGCTGCGGCCTCAGCAGTGCCCAGTGCACGGGCGCAGTCACTGCCCTGGCCCTGCTGCCGCATTGGTGCTGATACAGGCCAGGATGCTGGTGGCTTCCTGGCTGCCTGGGCGCAAGCTGCTCATGGTCAGCTCCATCAACCAGCACCCCCAGCCCCTTCAGCCTTCCAGCCACTCCCCTCCAAGCCTGGAGCGTTGTGTCCCAAGTGCAGGACCCACACTTTGCCTTGTTGAACCTCATCCCTTTGGCCGCAGCCCATTGATCCAGCCTGCCCAGATCCCTCTGCAGAGCTTCCTGCCCTCCAGCAGATCAACGCTCCCACCCAACTCGGGGTCATCTGCAGAGTTACTGGGGGTGCCCTCAATCAGATCATCAGAGCCTTGGGGAGCCAAACTGGCTCAGCCGGTGTCCTCGGAAGCCCTGACAGCCCTCGGCAGGGATGGGCATACCCAGACTTTCCTTCTTTCTCTGGGTTGATGTTCTCTTCCCTCCAGGCTGCAGGTCCCACATCGCTCATCCCTGCCATCGAAGCAGCAGACAGAAAATGGGCCTTGTTTCTTGCCTCTTTTATACCTTCGATAGCTGTTCTGCCCTTTGTAGCTGGAGGCTTGCTCACTCCTTCATCATGGGGTCTGGTGTACTTTCTGGTATTGAAGCTAGAGATTACTTTGGGCTCAGAGATTTTACTTGTGAGGACAAATTGACACCACATTGTATCTGAAAAGCAGTGGGGAAAGGATGCCAAACCTTTAAAAGCTGCAGAAAGTACAAACACCAGAACTGAGGGATTTTGGAGTTGCCAGTGTTGAATAAGAAGTAATGAGCAGTGCTGCTAATTGCAAAAGCCAGGGGTGTGTAGTAAGTGGGCAGGCAAGGTGAGGGAGGGGAAGGCTGGTCTGACCTGTGCTGGGGTTCCATGCCACCCTAAGCAACCAGCTTCTGTGCTGAGCACAGAGCTCCTCCTCCACGTCAGCAAGGCCATAGAATCCCAGACTGGTTTGGGTTGGAAGGGACCTTAAGATCATCCAGTTCCAACCCTCTGCCGTGGGCAGGAGCACCTCCCACTCAACCATGTCACCCAAGGCTCTGGCCAACCTGGCCTTGAACACTGCCAGGGATGGAGCATTCACAACTTCCTTGGGCAACCCATTGTTTGTACAGTGTAGAATCCCAGAACCATCAGTGTTGGCAGGACCCTCTGTAGATCACCCAGTCCAACCCCTGCCAAGGCAGGGCCACCCAGAGCAGGGCACACAGGAACGTGTCCAGGCAGGTTTGGGATGGCTCCAGAAAGGGAGACTCCACAACCCCCCTGGGCAGCCTGTGCCAGGGCTCTGACACCCTCACGTAAAGAAGCTCTTCCTCATGTTAAGGTGGAAGTTGTTGTGTGTTAGTTTATGGTCATTGCTCCTCGTGTTGTTGCAGGAAAGAATAAGGCAAGTCTTTACAGGCTCCATCTGAAACATCTGAAGTCAAAGAAGCTTTTGTTGTTAACGTAGGCTTGGAGATCCCTGGGCAGGTACTTCAGCAGGTTGTTGTGGACACCACATAATCTCTGTGTACCCTGGTTCCCTAGCTGTCAAATTAGAACAGACAAACCAGGAAATCAAAGGAAAGTGTTTTGAAAAGCATTCATCCGGGAAGCACTCCGGGCAGTTAAGGAGAAAACTCATGCAGTGTTTCCTGCTATTCAGTGAAGTCTTGAGCCACGACTTGAAAGAAAGAGTTAAAACACTGTTCACTGAGCTGTGCAAAGGAAAGTGTGTAAGGAGACGCCTGTCAATGTATGCGAAGACATTTATATACTAAGACATTTTACTATATATACATTTACTAAATGCATACGAAGACATTTTCGTGTTCTCTCGTAAGAGCCCCAGAGTCTAAAATTCAGAGGGAAGTGTAGGTTTGGGCTTTACGCAGAGCTGAGCGCACACATTTTGGCAAAGCTTTTGCTGGACTTCTATGGACCAGCCACCAGAGGGAGATGGGATGTGCTTGTCCTGGATGCTCGCTGATGACAGAGTGCGGTTTAAGTTAAAATAGACGGTTTCCGTGGTTTTACAATAACAGCTGGCCCTGGTACGAGAACCCCAGGCTTCTTTCCCTTCCAACCCTTTGTAAACCGGCCCTGCCCTGCGGCTGTTTGCTGTGCCCTGCTCTGTGCCTCTGGAGATCCTGGTGTTTCTCCTATGGGCTGCCTTCCTTGCAGGCTGCTACCAGCCATTGCCCATGTGCTGGTCACCTCCAGGCTCTGCAAGGCATGGGCTGGGGTTCCCTGTGGTGCAGGTTCCTCTCATCCAGATCCAAATCTACAGCTCTTCCCAACTTTTTGTCCTTTACAGTTGCTCTCCAGTGTCCTCGCAGCTCCCATGTCCTCTGGTTACCCTCTGGTACCAGATACTGAAAAAGAGTAAATATCAATATTAATTTTCTATTCTGTCCTCCGTCGTTTGTGCATCAATGATAAGGCAAGTGTAACTAGTTTGATTTCTGACTTTACGTATGTGATGGATGAGTTTTCTTTCCTGGTTTTGTCTGTATTTCACTGTTTCTATGTGTTGTGCCAGAGGCCTACAGGTTTTCTGAATCAAGTACCTACAACCCATCTAATGCCTGAGTTTTTCAATATCTGTATTTAAATTCAGGCATTATCCTTGTGAGGCAATAACAAAACTCATCAAAGATGAGAATTCCAGACAGCACACATCAGAGATGATAAATAAAGGACAGCTAGTCAAAGAAAGCATAAAACTGATGTACTGTAGGCTTGGATATTAAAGCTGTCATCTGGATCATACTGAAGTTTCAAAGTTTTACCGTTCTCTTGGGTTCTTTATTTCTGTTTGAGAGAAAGCTCACAAGATGCTTTAATTGGATTTTTTCTTATTATAGTGTTTTATTAGCTTGTTAATCAAGCTTAAGAAGACATATTTTTAGATTCCTTGCTGGCAGTGCTTATCTCTCGTGCTTTCTATTTGAAGTACCAATCTGGAAGGAAAAGGTATTCATTGTCCTTGGCTCTAGGAAAATATGCATTACGTTTAACAGTGATTTGGAGTTTAAGGACCCATGATAAAACAAAACAGGAGACTGTTCTGCCATCACTTCCACCTGTCCTCCCCACCCTCTACCTAAATTGTCCCTAATCTCTATCAAAAGGGCCCAGGATGCAAATCCAAATGGGATTTTCCAGTGGGGTTTCCAGCACCTCTCCCTCTGCAGTGTTTAGCAACAAGAGCTTTATACAGACCCAGGAATTTGTTCCTCATTTTCTGCTGTAGGACTAGAGCCGGCTTGAAACACTTTGATTGTGCTATTCAGAGGTACTGCAAGTAGCATAAATACAGAGCTATGCTTGCTATAGGGGATTTACAGGTGCAGATACTGGTTATTCTTTGTTTCAATGTGTTATTGTGCACATGTATGATGACAGGCTCTGGAGTGCCTGGGATTTTTACACATTTAACCACAGATATTTGGATGCTGGAGAGGGACTCTTCATCAGGGACTGCAGTGATAGGACAAGGGGTGATGGGTTCAAGCTGAAACAGGGGAAGTTCAGGTTAGATCTCAGGCAGAAGCTGTTCCCTGTGAGGGTGCTGAGGCGCTGGCACAGGGTGCCCAGAGAAGCTGTGGCTGCCCCATCCCTGGCAGTGTGCAAGGCCAGGTTGGACACAGGGGCTTGGAGCAACCTGCTCCAGTGCAAGGTGTCCCTGCCCATGGCAGGGGTTGGAACTGGATGAGCTTTATGATCCCTTCCAACCCAAACCAGTCTGGGATTCTGGGATTCTTCCCTTAACCTGTGGAATTAGATCTTGGAATAATTAAGAGTCAATATGTCAGAAGTTGTTATGCCATGAATATTATTACCCCCCTTTTTTTAAAGAAATAGCTATTGCACTGAGACAATAGTGGGCAATACTTGGCTAAATAAATTAGAGCATTTTTTTAAATGTGTATTTTTCTAGATGCCTGTACAATCTCCATGAAATACTCAGCCTTTCTAGGCCCTCCTACTCAGGACCACCAATTCACGTATGCCAGGGCTGAGCTGCAGTCACCTCCAACTTTTATTTATTCACTTAAGCCCAAAAAGCTATTTTGTATGACAGAAACGTCAATATTATTCCTACTTGCATTTCCCCTTTTCCTTTGGTTAGAGTGTTGATCCTAGCTCATAATCCCTTCCAGAGCTGCTTTTTCTTGAACAAATTAAATTTACAAACACTGAAGCAGAACCAAGCTATTCCTTCACTCTCATGTGCAGCCTGCATGTGATCCCTTTAGGCTACAATCCCACTTGGAATGCTTAATGTTGACTTGTCGAGTTTCACCAACTGCACAGTGATACGGACAGGATTAAATCTTGTTTTATTCCATCGGCTCCCTAGGCAGGCAGAAGCAGGGTATGGAGGGCTCCTGGTATTTGACTCTGTTCCACCACTGCAGTGCAAATAATCAGCATATTAGTGAATGTGCTGACATTGGGCACCTTGACTCAAAGAGGACATTTTTCTAGGACTGAAATGCGTTGTCAAGTAGAGTTCTTGTTCAGGGTTGTGTAGTGTGTAAGCAGAAGGCATTATGTTTATGCTCAGAAGACAGCTTGATGGTAAATTAAAGGCTGACCTTCATATCATACCATTTATTAGAGCAAGCTTTATAGTAAGCTTCATGTTGTGGTTCAAAATAAGGCTAACTTTGTGTTCCATGGCTGAACTACCAAAGGAGTTAGAGCATTAAAGCTCTCAGATCGGTTGTGAGCTGGTTAGCTTTTTGGTTGAAAGGTGACTGTTAAGCTCTTCTATAAGTTGGGAAGGTGCTTTAACTGGAATATTGTACAATGATTTCTCTGTCAGACAGTGGATATCCTCCAAGCTGATTTTCTTTCAGAGACTATCAGACTGTCTTTGCTTTCTGACTGCCCAAAGGAAATTACAATGTAGGGTACTCATAATCGTGTTATCTCTTTTATAGCTGCAGATCATTTTTATGACACTGTAGATATACAAAGCCCTGATCGATATCGAGAGATGTGCTATCCTTTTAAGTGATGTGACTCTGCCAAATTTCAGACATGAAAATGTTCCAGGTGAAGCGTTATTGGGTTTCATAATTTTTACAATATCTAAAAACAGTTGCCAAGCTTCATTGGATATGAAAGCATCGATTTTTTTCCTTTTTAATACTTTGCACTGTTGTCAGATTGAGTCCATCTGTTCTAATCTTGCATTGTCTCTTCTGCTGAAGGAATGGTTTCACGTTTCCAAATAATTGCTGCTGTCCTTGCTTTGTGATGAATAGCATATTTAGCAATCTGTCCTTCATGCCATGAAATACTAGAGTATCTCCTAGGCACAAAGTATGCAACCAATATATTAATATTTAACATACCTTTAAAGGCTTATTGAATCCATTTGATATATGAATCCACATTCTTTCTATTTTTAATTTCCCTGATGCCTCATTTGGGAGCTCTGAACTTTAGGTAGAAGGAAACAGATTAATACTGTACCTCAGTGAACCTGTTTATCAATGACCAGGTGTGGTTCTGGTTGTTAAATAACTGGAAAGAAGAGACAGTGACTGATAGGAATGTTATTCATTTACCAAAGTCTGTTTATAATGCATCGAAATGGAACGATTCTCAGGTTTAGCTCTTGCAGTGTAATGAACAGGTTCAGAAAGTACTGTGCAAACCTGTGATCATTGGTTTATCTTTTTTTAGGCTGTTGTTAGACTTTTGAGATTTGCTTCATAAGGATTTAGCAATCTTTTGTTGTTCACACATGCTTTCAGTGACCCAGTTAATCAAGGATGGGTAGGTGAGCCTACATAAACCAATCCAGGTTTATGTGCTGCTGTTTGAATTAACCCTCCCTACTCACAATGTTTAATAGATTTCCTATCTTTTTAGACAGAAACTTTGTGTACCTCTTGCCTTAGTTCAGTACAAGGATGACTAATAAGAAATTTTTTCATGTAAAAGGTGTTTTCAGTCCTCTGTAACTAAAGACATAAAATTAGGATCTACATGGGACCTAATTAACATTTTAATACTTATTGATAGAAAATTATATGTGGATAGTAATTCATAACACACATAGAAAATTCATTCTACAGCTATACTGCCACTGAATCTCTCACTTCTATCTTGTGTCACTGAGCTCTTTCATAAAACTGTACTGCTAATTGTAAAGGACAGTGCTTAAAACCTGCCCCTTTGTGTTCTCCAGAGATCAGAAAATGTAAAAAAAAACCCCAAACATCACTGTAATGCAGAAAAGAAGGAATGGTCATGGGGAGTGGATTATGACCCAGAGGAAAGAATGTGAACAACGTGGCTGCGGAGAGGAATTTGAATGATGTATGTGGAACTGCCAACCTGAGAATCGCAGCTGAAGGAAGTGAGCCAGCAGTCTAACTACAATCAATATCCAGGTTAAGCAAACAATGAGAGTCTGCTGGAGTTGGAAGGAAATCTGCAGGGTCTGATAGTGTCTTCAGGTGTTAATTCTGAATTTGCTTCATGGATCCCTTTCTTGCCATTTACACAGACAGTAACTTATTTCTTTTGCAGCCTATCAGGCTCAGTTTATGAAGACCTGTTGTTAAGTCCTTGCAAACAGATGATGCATGACAGTTAGGAGTGGAGGTTGGTTTAGAAACCTGGAAACTGCTGAGACACGTGACTGACCAAAAGAACAATGTGTGTTATCACACAATATTATTAGCTAGAGAAGCAGGCTTATGAATAAGTAAAAAATACAAAGGGGTAATATTAGGGAACTTTGTGAGTGCTGGGCTTTGCCCAGCATAGTAGACATCAATCCTACGATGGAAACAGCTGTGTTTACAACATTTTAGGATAGTTTCGTTGTCAAATATTAACATGTGGGAAAGCCCTTGTGTGAAAACTTGGCAGTTGGTCCAACAGAAGATTCTTCTTCTCCATGCAGTATTTGCTACAAAATTGCTAAAACAGCTCAAAATAGTTTCAACACCATTAAAAGGGATGCCTCCTGTACCCAAAAAAAGAGCTGAGATTGATTTCTACATGAAAGAATAGTTTTTACATTTTGGCTTGATCTCCTACCCCTTACTTAGGCAAAGCATCTTGGCAAACTGATAGCATACATACATATGAAACTGATAGTGGAGTAGACAGCTGTTCTACTAATATCCCCTTATTTTATATATAACCCCATACCAAGTATCTTTATGCTTTAAAAATATCAGTTGCTACTACTTGACAAGTAAATTGTTGGAGGGTGTTCGTTTCCCTGTGCCTGGACCTGACGAAATGCAATGAACCAGCTACTGCCTGTTCTGCCACCACTGCATATCTTGCTTAGGATTAGCTAAGACATCTGGTGTATCTAGTGGGAATCCTGTTTAGTGAATGTGTAAGGTGTGGCATGAGCACACAGGAGAGTAGACTTCATTTATTTTGTAGCCCAAATCTGATATCTTCTTAGAATGATGTGTTTGTACCGTGTACAGTTTTGGAGGCTCTTTGTCTTCAAAACTGAGAAGTATTTGTCTCCAAATGCTAAGAAGAACCGTTGCAAAATTCTAGAAAAGAATAGCAGAGGAAACAATGTGAATTTCAAGACTTTATGTCAAGATGACTTTGTCAGCTCTGGTGAGACCCCACTTGAATCCACCGAGATGGGTTTGTCAAGGGAATTGCAGCAGCCGGAGGGAAAAGCAACAGGCTGGAGCAGTTCTTCAGGAGTATAGTTAGGTGCTGTAATTAGCAGAAGGATTTTAATTCATCTGGGTAAAAATTGAATTTCAGGAAACAGTGATTGAGATGTTTGCATTCACATAAACTGAGCTGTACCGGCAAAATGTGGGTTTTCAGAAGGATTACAAGAACACAGTGTAAAAACATATAGAATGGGATGTGGTCATCAGAAAAGAGAATTGCATGTTAATTTATGAGGCAGGTTAAAATAAGAAGCAACAATAGTTGTAGCTATGTTGTTTGCACTTCATAATCAGGGGTTGATGGTTAGAAAAATGCTATTAATCTGGAAGGTATTGTAGGGTTGGGTTTGGTTACTAAAGGGGATCTTTTTAAAGCATTTTGTGTTTTGACATTTTGTGCATGGTTAAAGCTTTAAGTACTCCCAGGAGTTGTGACCATACAGGTGGGCAGCCCCACGTATGGAAGTATGTAACTTCTTCAGCAGAGCTTGGAGAACATATGCTAATAATACTGCTTATTTCTGCTGGTAAGAGCTGCCAGTTTTTCACTTCATCGATAAAAGACTGATTTCATTTAAGTCATGGTTAAAGAACTTCTGATGTGTGATTCAGATAGTATTAAATGACAGGAGTAAAACAAATAGGTGTATAACTGAGGATTTCAAAGCTTGAGACTCTACAGGTGTGAATGATTAAATCAGTCTACCACAGAAGCTCAGAAACTCAAACGTGGAGGAGGTCTGGAACTTTCTTACTCAAAAGGTAGCAAACTATGTGGAGTTAATATCCAGAACAAAGAAGGAAACATTGTAGTGAAAAACCTAACTGGAGGAAAGGCCACTTTGTTAAAAATGAACCAGGAGAATGAAAACAAATTGCAGAAAGGACTGACAGGCCAAGAAATCTATGCAAAAGAAGCACAGGACTAAGGTGGACTGAACAAAAGTCAAGCAGAGTTAGACCTTGCACTGGATATTAAACATGATAAAATTACCCAGCCTTAAGCAAGCAGTTTCAGAAACAAACCACGAAGAAGAATATGGGGTCACTGCTCAGAGATTAAATGTGTGACCCTAAAAAGAAGAAAATCCTTTATTCTCTCTTCAGGAAATGCTGCTGCTGACCGTGGTGGGAAATGGAGGTTACTTTATAGGAAGGAGTGCACAGGCTTTAAAATCAAGATCGTTGCAACTGGTGCACAAGTAAAACACAAGCAATTAGTGAAGGGTGGCAATCAGGTTTCATGACCAGAAGGAGACAAGCTCTTGAGAGAGATTATGAAGGACACATTTGAGTCTACAAAGGTTTTCCCATAAGAATGAAGTCCCCTAGATGAATGTCAAGTTTGGTCCTGGAAGGCAAGTGCTTTATACCTCTTAACACTAAGCATCAATTAAGATGTAATTTGCAACTTAAATTGATTTTCAAATTGCATTTAAGCAGTGATGCTGCAAATGAGGTGAGAAATCACAACAGGCCTTTCCCAATAGGTTCCTTCATAAAGGAGTTTCCTTCTTGACCACCAGAACTAACCAGCAGCCTGACAAAAAAGCATTCCAAATACCACCTTTTCTGTACTACATCTACAGGGAGTGCAAGAAAAATAGGTTCAACCCAGATATCAAGGGTAAGTCACTTACATTTCATATCCTCTGCTCTTCCCCACCCTTTGGGATTGTCTGTTGGACTGAGGTTTGAGCAGTTCTTCCCAGAACTGAGATGAGGAGGTGGTGGGCAGTTTTACAACATAGGCCATCTTAGTATTAAATTAGTGCTTAGAGTGCTTATACTGTTCCAGGTAGTGCTGGAAGAGGGCTGTGCAATGAATAATAAGTTTAGGCAATGCTGATAAATTAAAATAAAACCTGGCTTTAGAAGTTGCTCAGAGGAGCTTGTTTCATCTTGAAGTCTTCCCAGTATTAAATAGGAAATCATTGGGAATGCCTAACATCTTTTGTAAGAATGTAGTTCAGATACACTCCTCAAACGGGCTCATATCATTAGAGGGGCAATTGTGTCATCTCTGGTAGAATTACTCCACACCATTGGTATTTCTTGGCAGACTTGACATGTTTTCATGTGGTCTTACCACTGCCTAAGCATTCTTCCATAGCAAGCTTCTCTCCCAGCAAAGAGCAAACTCTCAGCTCTGATCTTTTAGGTCTGCAAAGGAATCCATGTTATTTTGCCAAAGGGCTCTGGAGCAGAGCAGTGGAAAGCTGCTGATGCAGTAGTATAGCCTTTCCGAGAGGGCTAGATTGTTTGCAACTGGGCAAAAATGCTGCTAAATCAAACTTTCTCTCATAATTCCAGGCAAAGGCGTGGCTGGCTGCTGAGTAAAATGTGCTAGAATGTACTGTGTAATGACTGAGTAGACTGGTGCTGTTAGCAGTGATCATTCAGACCCCATAGTAAACACCTGGCAGAACCAGGGAACTGTGGGCTTTCATATTTGGTGAGGGATTGGAGGGCTTAGTATGCACAGGCATGTTTAAAGCAGCGGTGAAAATGTTTACCTGGAGTCAGTTTGTCTTCTTTTGGAAGTGTAAAAAGCTTGGATTTCCCATTTACCAGGATAAGCGGTAGTTGTGAGTAATGACTTTAAGGACCCCGCTTGCAGCACTGTGTGCAGTGCTGGTGTTCTCAACATAAGAAGGACATGGAGCTGTTGGAGCAAGTCCAGAGGAGGCCACAAGGATGATCACGGGCTGAGGCAGCAACGTGGGGGCTGTTCAGCCTGGAGAAGAGAAGCTGTGTGGAGACCTCAGAGCAGCTTCCAGTGTCTGAAGGGGGCTACAAGGATGCTGGAGAGGGACTCTTCATCAGGGCCTGTAGCAACAGGACAAGGGGTGATGGGTTCAGACCGAAACAGAGGAAGTTCAGGTTAGATCTAAGGCAGAAGGTGTTAACTTTATTCTTTACTTTTTCACTTCTAATATGTGTTTTTTCATGCCTTTTAGAAAAGCTTGGCTATCAGTTTAAAGGATGTTCATGATAACAGGCAGGCAAGGGCTGGGTGAGCTCTTCTTTTATTCTTATGTGCAGTATCTTGGGTATTCGAAGGGCTCTTTAGTGATCCCTTCCTCTAAGAAGCTCAAATAATTCTTGGTATTTTATTAATCTGTCAGAGCAGGGGTTGCTTCTGAATTTATCTTGGTATTTCTGTCTGAAACAGCTGTGCAGCCTATGCTTCAAATTGCCAGCATTAAATCAACATAGTTTTCCTCCTCATTCTTCATCAATTTGTCATCTAGATAAGCCCACTACCTGCACTAGCAATCTTCCATTATTCGCTGTTCTTGCTGGTTTCTTCCATATACTTCCATCAACACCCACAAAGGCTTTTTACTCTCATATATCCTGTCTTTTTCTCTTTAGGTTTTTTTAACTCCACTGCTTAAGACGATGCCTGCAGATAGCTAATGACTCTAAAAATTGAGCATGTCATAATGACTTATTTTGCCAGTGATGCACCTAGGTAGTTTGGACTTTAATCTCTTGAGATCACACAAAGGAAATAAGAGAGTTGTAAGTCAGACATGAAGAAAAAAAACCTCCAAAACCACACAAGAGCAAAAGGCATCTTGATTACTTCTGTTATTTATGGCAACTTTAGCATCATATTTCTTTTCTAATTACTGAAACTGCATACAGTGGGACACGTAAATGAATATACCGTCTCCTGCATTATGCACTGTGCAGTGTCCTTCATGATCAGATTTTTACCCCATGAAATTGACTCATCAGTCAGATTCTTCTGCTTTTTTCACAGATTTGCTTGTCCTTAAATGTGCCTCTGTGACATGTGTATGTGTAACCTCCATAACTGAGATGTTCTCATTTGCATTGTAAAAGAGCAAAGCATTTCTAATGCCAGTATTATAATGAATACTGTATTTAAAAGATCATGCCTCATTTTTCTACGTGCTGTATTGGCAGCAGAGTGCTATAGTCTGTCCTGATATTTCACTGTATAAATTAGACAGCTAAGGAAGGAAGAAGAAAAACAGCAGATAGAGATTAAGTGACCTGTTCCAGATCACAACACACAACTTTGACAGCAGGAGAAGCAAATTCCCAGACCAACCTCCTAAATTTGGAGTCATCAGAAATGGAATCCTCTTTTTTAGGGGAAAAAAAAAAAAGGCAAGGGGTTTGGAATTGGCTTGAATTTTATTTTTATTGTTTTTGTGCTTCTCTACAGCAATAGTTTTAACAGTGGCTGCTTTTCAGAAACTGCTGTTCCCAGCTGTCATTTCAGTCATGTTTATCTAAAATGGAAACAAAATGAAACCCCCAATTTTTACATAGGAAGAAAGACATTTCAGGGACTTGCTGCTTTTCCTCCATTAGAGCACAAGCACAAGTTGAAAAGGGGCATATGTTTTTCAATGTGTAACCTCCATGTGTGGGCATGTTGGATACTAAAAAAAGACCCGCTAGACTTCTTTACAAGGAGTAGATTTATTTGCAAAGGGAAAGATTAGCAAAATCACCAAAACACCTGAAGACCAAATAAATCAGAACTAAAACAAATGGGAGACTCCTCTAGAAATACCTGTAATCATGCAAGGTGTTTGCAAATAAATGCTTTAGAAGAGATGTTTCTTCTTTCAAATCAGACAGAAGCTGCTGATTCCCTCTGCTTCCCTATTGCTTCTTGCGGGTGCCCCAGGCTTTTTCCTCTAGTGCAGCTGTGCTCCACTGAAATAAATGGCACTTCCTGGGGACTACATCTTTAGTTACTGGTACAGAAGTCATCGTAATGCACACCGAGATATTTCAACAATGCTTTCAAATGGCTCTTAAAACACAACACTGCATAATAAAATCACAACTGCATGGTTGCAGATAGAGCTACCCGTGACACAGCTACCTACATATTATTGCCTTCAAAGAGCAACCTCTAGAGAAACTGCAGGGGAGCAAGGAAAGGTATAAAATCCCCCAGACACTCACTGCTGTCTGTCTTTTCTTCCCAGGTCCTTCCCAGTTTTTGGGTTTGGTTTACAGTCTCCAAAGTACTGAGTTTTCATCACTCAACTCATTTGCCTAGCACCCCAGGGAATAATAATAATAAGTGTGACATCTGGAAAAGCAGATTCAAGGTAAGCAGATGTCTTCAAGAAGATGCCAGTTATTTCCCAGAGAGTCATGGAATGGTTTGGATTGGAAAGGACCTTAACATCATCCAGTTCCAACCCCCTACAATGGGCAGGGACACCTTTCACTAGAGCAGGTTGCTGTTCTGCAGCATCAAAATCTAGAGGATAAAGAAAAAAGTAAACAGCATTGAAGAATTGTAGCAAGTAATCCCCTTCTCTTCCCGAGTATCCACCAGTAAATACCAAAAATGAAACACATGTAAGTTGGTTTTAAGTGCTGTAGTGTGAGGTGTCCCTGCCTGTGGCAGGGGGTTGGAACTGGATGAGCTTTAAGGTCCCTTCCAACCCAAACCAATCTGGGATTGTGTGGTTCTGTGACATGGTGGATTTATCTGGCAAGAGCTTTGGAGCTCTCAAGGCTCTTGACCTCGAAACTGTTTCAGGATTCCTCACATAACCCAAAATACTCGTGTGTCTAAGGAAGGACCCTGTGTATCAAGGCATCAAGATTTCCAGTAAGGAGCAATGCGCACCTCTTGGGGCAAGTAAATAAGGACTTCAAGTACTGCTGGGTGCTTGGAAACTGAGCCCTGCAGCAGCTAACAGCATCTAGCCCTGTGCTTTGCTTTTTTTTTTTTTTTCAGATATTTGTGGGTTTGGTTTTGGTCATTAGCTTATTCTGCCCTTAAATACCATTTGCAGCTTGTCACTTTTCTCATTTGAGGACCTGTGTGTCATCCTGGACCCATGAAGTTCTACCTCTAATATCAACAGTATTTCAAATGGACCCTGTATACTCTTAAAAAAAGTTAGAATTTAAGATCTAAAGAGAAGAAGTTCAGGTTAGATCTAAGGCATAAGTTCTTTCCTGTGAGAGTGCAGTGCTGGTGTCCTCAACAACAGGAGGACATGGAGCTGTTGGAGCAAGTGCAGAGGAGGCCACGAAGATGCTCAAGGGCTGGAGCAGCTCCCGTATGGCGACAGGCTGAGAAGACTGGGGCTGTTGAGCCTGGAGAAGAGAAGCTGCTTGGAGACCTCAGAACAGCTTCCAGTGTCTGAAGGGGGCTGCAAGGATGCAGAGAGGGACTCTTCATCAGGGACTGTAATGGTAGGACAAGGGGTGATGGGTTCACACTGAAACAAGGGAAGTTCAGGTTAGATTCCAGGCAGAAGCTGTTCCCTGTGAGGGTGCTGAGGCACTGGCACAGGGTGCCCAGAGAAGCTGTGGCTGCCCCATCCCTGGCAGTGTTCAAGGCCAGGTTGGACACAGGGGCTTGAAGCAACCTGATCTAGTGGAACCCCCATGGCAAGGGGTTGGAACTGGATGAGCTTTAGGGTCCCTTCCACCCCAAACCAGGCTGGGATTCTGGGATTCTATGATCTTTCCAGTGACAGCCATGACTGCCTTGTTTAATGTCAGGTTTCTAGAAGATCCTTGCCTAGCCAGTGCTGTTTAGCCATCTGTCCCTTAAAGAGAAAAGGAGACACAGGTCTTATGTTTGAGTTACACAGTCTCCAGCTGGAAACATTGCCTATTATATTCTTTATCACATTTTTTACAGAGTATGTGGCACCTGCTTGAGTATACCAACACCACGTATTTGTATTGTTTTGTTTGTATAGTGCCTGACATTTGCCCAGTAATGGATAATCAACTCTTTCTGAAATGTCTTATTTTTGCAATACAGTTTCAGTGTCTTTTTGTATTTTGTACCATTTATTTTTCTATAAGGACTGTTGAAACTCATAGTAAGCGCTTTGACACTCTTGTTTGTCAGGCAGTTTAGTTGGGAACAAGTATGGTTATCTTGAAGATATTTCCAGCATGGCATTTGTGAAAACAAAGCCTTTGTCTCTGCACTAGTTGAGAAAATCAGTGATTGAAATCTGAGTCGTATGCTGCTTTGATAGAAAGTATATTCTGGGTTTGTTTTCTGCTTGGGGAGGAATCGGCTTTCAGCTCGAGTGGTCATGTATTCTCCATCTGTATTTTGTTTCTGGGAGGTTGTTCTACAAGCCTACAGAGTAGTGTTACAGGATAAAAACCTCCTGAACACTTCCTAAATACCTTTACATGTATAGATATGTAGATATGCCGGATTAGAATGTTCGTAATTTAAAGGATTTTGATTTCCTTATATTTTGGAGAGGATTTTGGAGTGTCAGGAAGAAAAAGTCTGTGTTTAAATTCATCTGATTCTTTGCATTAGTGTAAGGAAATTCTCATAAATATGTCTAGGAAAAGTAGTCTCCTTTGATTCTTCAGTAGCTTAAAGGCATCACTTAATGTCATCCGTTTATATATATATGTGTGTGGTTTGAATACAAACACTGAAGATTAACATGGTTGGGACACTTAAAAGCTGATGGAAAAGGGACAGTGGACAGTTATTAAAATTCAGCATAATTGAGACTAGAGGTGCAAGCAACTGCTCTTAATATTGGCAGCTAATTATTGTGCCTAATTGTCTTGTGATGATTTGTGTCGTATCAAAAAGATGTGATTTTGCAGATGAAGCTTCCTATGGAGCTATCAAATTTCTATCGTTCCCATTCCTGAAATAATCAAATGACACCTTCTTATATTTAGCTAGAGAGACCAAAGTGCTTTTCACATGCAGTGCTGCGCTTAGCACAAAAACAAATGCTAATGTGACTATCGGTACAGGACCAAACTTTATCTGAGATCTGGGGTGTTGCCATGGCAATTCCAATTGTTGGGGAAAAAAAAATCCCTTTTGTGCTTCATTCTGACATTATATTGCAAAATGATGATTAGGAAGAAACATGCAACCCAAAAGGGGGGAAAATATCATCTCTTTTTGAAGGTGTAAAACACACTTTCTACCCCATTTACTTCTTGTGGGAACACTGAGTGTGTGCCCAGATTGTTGCCAGTTGTATTTTTTGCAGATGCATTTTTAGTTCTCAAATTGACATAATAACACTGACTGTTATTTCTCCTAACTGTAATAATCAACATAATAAGGATCTTTGAGGCATAGATCCCATTTCCTATGCAACATAGCAATTTCTAGTATCCTATACTGTGACCTGGACCTCCTGCGCTTAACGATACTGCCTATGTTAGTTGAAGCATAGCTAAAATACAAAACTTGCCTATGTTTTTTATATAGATCAACTATATGATCTATGTATAGTATAACTAGAATAGCTCATAATAGCCAATAGATCAGTCATTTCTGTTTCTAGTTAAAAAGTTGTTTTCTACCAATACATCTCACTGGGAGAAAATTGATGTGGCTATTACCTATTCCTTGCTAAATCAATATACAGCAAGCTTTAAGTAAAAAAGCCCACATAGTACTTTTTAAAAAAAGGAAAAAGAATGAAGGGATAAAGTTAACAAAAGGCTACAATTCCCACTGAAGTTTATTGTGCATTCTCTCCTGTACGAAATGCATCAAATGGGAAACATTTCCAGAAGAGTACTAATGCTTGCAGTGCTGCATTGCTGCTTTATAAATAAATCATTGTCCTTTCTCTATTGATCACAGGAACAATCCAGTGGAAGAATGCTGACTTAGTGCAGCCCTGCTCAGGAGTGCTGGACTGAGGGAAAAAGCTGGGTAAGTGGGACCCAGCAGCAGGGAGTAGGGAAAACCCCATGCTGGTTAGAGATCAGGGCTGGTGCATCAAATCCAGCCCTTCATTTCTTTCTTACCTCCAAAGAAGCTTATTTTGATGTCATTAGTCAGGGGGAATATGACAATACCTGTTGTAATTACTAGATGCTGAAGACCTGTGCGTAATGTGTTTGAAATTTTTGTAGCACATGCTCAAAAAGACCTATTCTGAATGAAATCCAGTCTTTTAATGATCCTAATTGTGGCATTTGTTTGTCAAGAAATAAGGCTCGAGTCTTCCAGGAATAAGTTTGAATGAGTAGATTCTTGGAAATAGTACTGCACTCCTGTGATTTGGGCTGGAATCTGGATTGTATTTGGTTATCTCAAAGGTCATGGCTTGCCAGTTTGACAGTTTGGAATGTTGGCTTTGTCAGGATTGCTGGTATTGGGCCACAGGGCTTTTCTGGGAAGAGAAGGAACCTGTTTAGTGAGGAGTGGAGAAATACTGTCTGGTTTGCATGTCTGGCCATTATGATCAGTGTTGGATCTCAGAGGCATATACCTTCTAAAACATGGCTTTCACTGGAGCCTGTGCTAGGTGTCTGTATGAAGACTGTACATTCATACAATGCTGTCACCCAGAACTTCCACCTAGTTCCAGAATACAAACTTCTTCTTTTTCATGTAATATGATTTCCTGCTAGAGGGCTCAGCCGATGGCAGGTCATTCAGGGCCACGGTGATGCAGAGCTTTTAGGGCATGTTGTCATCACATCAGGATTTTTCTGTTTCCCGTTAATTATGAATGCTTTCAGGATGCAGGCCTGTAAGATGTAATTATTTATTCCCCTGGGAGTTTTGTCTAGTGTCGCATTCAGAGGCAGCACAAACTCCCTATACTCTCACCCAGCGCTGTTAGCTGTCTGATAGGAAGCAAAGTATTAGCCAGCTTTCTGGAATACAAGAGAGCAGAACAGCTCCGTGTGAGGGACTGCGGACCTGAATGCATGAACTGATCTAAATCACTTCAGTCGTGCAGGGTTGTTGTTCCCTGTTTGCTGATGGTGAGGTGAGGCTATGGACCCATCAGCACTGCGCACAGTCGGCGGCAAAATATCCCCCGTCTTAAACTATAAATCTGGACCGAAAGCACTACAGGGAACAAATGTGGAGGCAAAGAAAGAGTTTAAACGTAGCGCTGTTGCTAACATAGCAGAAAGCACCCCTGGCACAGCCTATTGGACTGGCAGCGGATGGGCTTTTCCTTTCTTCTCCCAGTGTCCATGTATCATTCCATTCATGCCTTCTGCTCATATGCTGAAATGTTCGTCATTAACATGGACATCATGAACCGTGAAGTGTTTTGTTATGTGGGATAATGCAATCTGTTAAACAGGCAACCAACAAACCCGGTGGTTATTACTTGTCCCTTGGACCATCTCTCTCCCAGCTAAGGCAGAGTCTGGCCACTGACCACTAGATGACACTGTTGTATAAGGCCATATTCGGTATCATGGCTTAGACAATAACTAATTTACTTAGAGAACATGTATGTGTATAATTAGGAGTCATCAATGTCTTTCTTTTAAAAGAAAATAAGTTTACCATATCTAATTAGATATTTCTTGTAAGATGGATTTCACTCTAATTGGGTAAAGCTATGCTACTGGTTTGAAATACAGCAAAGGATATACTTGTATTCACTTTCACTGTTTCCATATTTTTTCCCAGTCCTTACAATAAATGGATCTGATTACACCCTTTAAATCGATGTTCTCTCAAACTCTCAACTCAGACTCTCAAACATGACGACAGAAATGATCTGTCGTCAGGAGTTCTACTGCCCTTGTTTTCAGCACGTGAGGTTTGTTAGTGATAGCTCTCTTAATCTCAGTCTCTTTCACCATCCTCCCAGACTGTGGTCTGGAATCTGCATGTTCTTCCCATCCAAACTGATCTATTTAAAGAGCCAACAACTGCCACCACGCACCACTCTAGCTTGACCATGACAGCGCAGGCTTTCCAGCAGCAGTGAGCTCAGCAATCCCCAGTTGATGAACGAGAGCTCCAAGATGTCTGGTGTGTGTGTCTTTAAAAGCTCAGGTTTCCTATAGTGAGTGTTGCCAGTGGAGGATCCAGCTTCTGCACATGTCAGACTAAATCCAGTTTACATAAAAATTGAATTCGGTGCTTTTTGGTAGGGAAAATTAATGTCTTCAAGCTTCTGTGTGACTTCGGAAGGCACTGGCTAGCCAGTGCCACACCCAGCACGGACAAGGATTACACCCCTTCCCAAATGAATTTCATAGAATCCTGGAATCCAAGGTTGGAGGGGGCCTCAAGCATCATCTGGTCCAACCTTTCTGGGCAAAGCATGACCCAGCCTAGATGTGCAGCATGCTGTCCAGCCAGATCTTAAGTGTCCAGCATGGATGAATCCTCCACTTCGGTGGGGAGATCATTCCAGTGGCTGATTGTTCTCATTGGGAAATGTTTCCCTCCAGTGTCCAGCCAGAATCTCCCCAGGAGTAACTTGTACTGATCACCCCTCATCTTTTCCGTGGGACTCCCTGTAAAAAGGGAGTCTCCATCTTCTTTGTAGCCCCCCTTTAAATACTGGAACACTGTGATAAGGTCTCACCTGAGCCTTCTTTTCTCTGGTGATGCCAGGCTGGGATACCCACCGCATCAACATTGTGAGTGTTCCCATCACTCTATTCCGCCAGCTATCTGACATAGGAGCCACCCACAACTCTGTTTCCCAGTGATGACCAGAACTTGTCTATCAATTCTTGATGGCATCTTTTAAATGGATTTAAATTTTCTTCTGAAAAAGTCATTTTAGAATAATATTCAAACCATGCTTTATGACTACATTATACCTCAGAAATAGCTTGTCTGACTCTCCCAGTGGTGCAGGGCTTTCTCTGCTATCCCTATATCTCATATACAAAATGATGAGCTATTATACAAAAGTCGTATCTCTGTCTTATTTATTGAAGTGCTGGTTCACTAAATAAAGGTTCTCAACAATGATTTGAGCTGGTTGAAAACCCGCTTGAAAATTCTGTATTTCAGGAAAAGGTTTTCCACGAGCTCTATTTCTGAAGCTAAAGTACTTCAATTCCCAATGACCAAACCCATTAAAATACAAATTAGCCTAAAGAAACAGATGAATTACAATGGTGTATTTGCATATCATATTTTGGTGTGAATATAACAGTGTCTTCATGTAGACTAACAGCTCCTGCAATCTTCACAGCCCCATAGTTGAGTAAATGACTGTGGGGCAAATGAAGAAGCAAAGAGGACAAGGATGAATATTATTTATACTGAATAGGAGAGAATAGTGCAGGATTTTGTGGTCTGAATTGAAAGCTGTGTTAAACCAGTTTCCTCCACCAAAGGAGGAATCAATCCTTCCTTAGCTAATCACTTAACATAGGAGGTATATGCACGTCTCCATATTCTACTAATAGAAGGGGGTTTAAGGAAATGGCATGTTTTGATTGTCTTTTCAGAATTGTAGGTAATCAGAGATTATTGCAACAAGGGTGAATGTGATATAAGAAAGAATGGTGGAGAGTGATCAGGCTGGATAGAATCAGAATGCCTTATCTCAAGGGAATGAAACGATCCACCTGAGGAAAGACCTTTGCATCCCCGAAAGGCAGCACCAGAAATTTCTCATAAAGTTTGACCTGTTGTTCTGTAAGTAATATAGCAGAGCCTCCACTACAGAGTATCTTGTCAATTCCTTTTAATAAATGAAGCTGAACTGATGCAGCAGCCTGTGTACTTTCTCTGATCTGTACCAATTCTCTGCTCTCTGCCTTCATGTGTGTTTCCATGAATTCCTGATGCACTTGGCCACTGAGTTTGCTGTGACTTCAAAGCCAAACCTTTCCCTTTGCCTTGTATAAAACATGCCCAGAAGCTGGGTACTGAAGAAAATAAGTAGGGAGAAGAATATTGATTTTAGATGTTAGGATAATCTAAGAAAAATGGTTCAAAAACAGAAAAGGGGGAGGAGTGAAGCCGCTTTCTTTTCTATTTTGGATTTTTTATCTTGCTTATTTGTTGCCAACATTTTCCAGCAAATTCTGTTGTAGAAAAGCGACTGGCTCTATATAAATGCAAACACTAACTGGGTATGATGCAGCTGTAACTTCTAGAAGGTGCTGTGGTATTAAAAGGTATAATCTTAAGAAGACGTTGTTCTATATCCCTTCAGCTTCCCAGGGGAAATGATGAAGAACAAATAGGTCGCTCTTCAAGAATTGATGGACATCAGGCTCACCAGTGGCTTTTTGGCATCATAGTGCACAAACTTGATTAGCTGTAATGTGATTGTTAGCTTTTGAGATGCAACTCAGTGTGTGTTGACGAAGTAACAGTAGGGAGATGGTTGAAAGAGCCAAGTAGTCCCAGATTTATGCCCTTTTGAAAAGTGACTAAGACATTTTGAATCCTATAGGTCAATAGACCTTTATACTTCTAAATCACCTCAAATATCTTTGAAAATGTGACCTTTAATCCAGTCCCATCTTTCCAAACAGCTTCAGGGGTCATCCTAGAATTTCCAGAGAGATTTGGAGGCAAATCAAATGAGGAGCTGCTGAGTTCAGCTTCAAACGGAGACAGAATAAATCACAATATGTGAAGAAAAGAAAGTTCTGGGACTAAAGCTTTTCCAAACAGTGGGATTTTTACTGTATTATCATATCCCATGAGTTCTTCATTCACATGAGACCTTGAAACATATCAGCACTCTAACTAAGTGTGACTATTGCTACTCTTTAGGAAAATGTTTCAATAACTCATTGACCTGCAACTGTTTAAATTTATTGTCTCAACCATCTTCCTCCTTTGTCTTGATTTTGTAAATCTTTTCATAAATGAAAGCATCTTTAATATTCAAATTTCTAGCGTTTGAAACCAGCCTGAAATAGATCATTTCATGAGAGTTTGATAAACTTCATTTCAACTGAATCCAAGGAAATGAGGGGAAAAAAGTCTTGCAGATGAATGCTTTTTAAGGGATTGGGAGGAAGAGACACCATTATGTAAAGGAATGTTTAGTATCACAGCATATAAATAGCTGGAGCTGATGGCAGAACAATAACTTCAAAAGATCACAGATTAGTCTCAAATCTTAATAAAAAAAGGGAGCTGGATTTATTCCATTCTGAAGAGAAGAAAGGATCCGGCTGAATTCTCTTCTTCTTTGGGCACATCTCAGACATGCTTAACTTTTGATTTCCGTGTTTTTAATCCTGATTTGCACTAATAAAAACTAGGTGCAAATGAGCGCTGATGAGTCTGTAGTGAAGTTAAAGGAATAGTCAAAAATGTCTATGAATATTCATTTCAATTCAGAAATGAGCTCCAAATTGATCATGTCTATGGCGCTTTGTGAGTTTGCTCGCTCTGAGCATACAAGGACTTGAAATTCTCTTTCATGAATATTTGCCAAAGCAAATTTTCAATTAGACTTTTTGGATACTTGCAGAAAATACATTTTTGGTGATCTATGTAATTGTGAGATTTGGATTTCCAATCGTGAGGCCTGGTATTTGGGATCTATTCCATGGGACTGCATTCCTGATGGACCTTAGGACGGTTTTTGCTTTGGAGAACCTTTACCTTTGAACTGCAGAATTCATCACGAAGCAGAACCAAATTAGAAGATACAGGAAAATAAGAAACTGTGCAGATTGCCATTTTCTACTTGAGGAATACTGTTTTTTAGTGTACTGGACATTGTACTTCAGCAGAAAGTGAATCTTAGAGGCCAGTTTCTCCTCATTTGTCCTGACAGGAGATTGTTGCTGGCAAGTTCAGTGGCTATGTCCAAGCAGAATTAACAAAGTGGGTGGGGTTTTTCTTTAACCATTTAAGGCACAAGAATTGTGATAGAAATCTATGGCTAATAGTTAGAAAAAGCCCTGTATACGCAATGGACCTCCAAACTCATTGGAACTCGGAAATGTGTGTTTTCATACAGGAAGCTAACTTCACTTAAGACACACTAACTCTACTAAGATGTTGGTATAAAACAGTTCTCATGGTATATAAAATTTCAGCATGATCTTGAGCATGGATTAAGGAAGACCTGAAGCTGAAAAGAATATTCTTACTAAGGATGATGATAGAAATAGTCCAGTAAATCTTCCGTAGCAGGGGAAGAAACCAACTACAGTGGGCAAGGTGGGAGGGTGAGATGTGTCCTGCTTGACACATGTACAGGTGAACAGCCCGGCTGAGGTTTTACCTGCAATTGCCAGCCCACTGTGCTGCTGATCTCAGGGGCAGGGAGCAGGAGAGGTCCTTATCCATAACTGCAGCCTAGAAATATGCTCTTGAAGTTTAGTTTAGTTTTTGTTTTGTAAGCGCATCCAATGCTGTGCCCAAGGAGCAAGGGATGGGACAAGAGGAAATGGCCTCAAGTTGCACCAGGGCAGGTTTGGATGGAGCTGAGGAACAATTCCTTCCCCAATGCTCAGGCATTGGAACAGGCTGCCCAGGGCAGGGCTGGAGTCACCATCCCTGCAAGTGTGCACACACCGTGGAGACGAGGCCTCAGTGCCATGGGTCAGTGGTGGCCTTGGCAGGGCTGAGGAATGGTTGGACTGGATGAGCTTAAAGGGCTTTTCCAATGCCACTGACTCCAGGATACTAAGAGTCTAACCACTTATTTTGCTGGACCAAATATGTCTGGATTTCACCTTTTACTTTCCCCAGACCCTACGTCTGATTCAGGTCACTTGGTTACTTGGGGATCAAAGAACTGAAGTACATGCTAGTGCACAGGTATTCCCTCAGAGCAGAGGAGTGGTTTCTCACCTAGTTATTAGAGTCAGCTTGACTGCAGGTAACAGGCAGTGCTGGGTCATTCTCCTTTTGCAGACATAGCCAGTGCCTCTAACAAGCAGCAGGTGAGGGGGAGATTGTTTATGATATTTAAGGTGCTCTAAGAGGGTCAAAAAGAAATCAGATCAGGTTTCTGAAACCAAGACAACTAAATTATTCAGCATGAGCAGTCTTTGCTTGCAAAGGTGCTGAGTGCCTTGAGTCCCATCTTCAAATATTCTGCAAGCTAAAATGCTGTTTATTTGAAGAAATCTGTGAGTACTTTAAAGCCAGGGATTATTCAGGGAGTTTTGTAAGTGTTTTATAGACTGTTTACAAACAAAAAAAGAAGGATGAATAATGTATTTCATTACATATTACTTCTTCATCTCTACTTTTGGTGGTGAGGGAATCCAGCCCCAGTGCCTAGAAGGCATACATGCCAAGGACTGGATTTCCTGTGTAGAAGCTATCTGATGTGATGACACAGTTGTACTGCATATTCAGTTTTGATATGTAACCTTTTAAATAAATTAGGATACTCTTTGTGCCTATACCAGCACACATGGAGAGATCATAAACAATAATGCTGTAAAGGTCACTTCCTCTCAAAGTGCTTGGAGCTTATGGCAAGAGCAGTATAGGCCTATTAAAGGACCTTTATGCTTCTGGGGTTGGTGGGTGTTAGTATTTTTGCAGTTTTGAAGCTCTGTTTGATCATAGAATCATAGAATCAACCTGGCTGGAAAAGACCTTTAAGATCATGGAGTCCAGCCGTTCCCTAGCACTGCCAAGATAACCGCTAACCCATGGCACTGAGGGCCTCGTATAGGGGCTCTATAATCTTTTATACCATGGGTCTGTCTGTGCAGCCCTGTGCTGCCTTGCCCTGCTGCAGGGCTGGCAGTGAGTGCCCTCACTGGGCAGGTTGCTTGAGGAGGCAGCATGACGCAGCGTGACTGAGGCTGGCAACATTCTTGCTGCTTCCAATGAGGGGGAGCACAGTACAATTCAAACCACTACAGTTTTGACCTGGATGAAGGGGTATTGTGCACCCTCAGCACGTTTGCTGATGATATGAAGCTGGGGATGCACCTGAAGCTGTGCTTCCATTCAGCAGGACTTCAATAGTCTGGAGAGAAACCTAATGAGCACACATTCCTGTGTGCTCTGCTCTGGGTGGCCCTGCCTTGGCAGGGGTTGGACTGGATGATACCCAGAGGGCCCTTCAACGCTAATGGTTCTGTGATACTGTGGTTCTGTGATAAAACCATGGAAGGCTGCTGACCTTTTGTGCCAGTAGCATCCCAAAAGAACCAAGTAGCCCACCAGTTTAGCATCCTCAGGGACCCGGGCAATGCGTCAGTGCCAACTGTGGCTGAGGGATCTGCGCAAGGCAAGAGATACCAGTTGCCCACTGTCATGGTTTAAACCCAGTCACAGCGCTGCACCAGCTACTAAGAAGGAGAAAAAAAATGACTGCTACTGCTAAACCCAGGACACCCACCAAGCCCATATTGCTCAGCTCTTCCTGCTTTGTCTTTGAAGGTGCTAATGATGTTATTGATGGAACCATTTTATTTTGGCCCAGTGGAAAACTTCTCTTGGTCTTGCTTGTCTCCAGCAAAATATTTTATCTCAGAAGAAACTTTTGGAAGCCTATAGTGCATCCGATCAACATGAAAACCAACTATATCTGCTGGTCTTTAGAAGCAAAAGCACATTCTGTTACGAACTCCCCTTATATTATAGCTGCTGGGCTGTTCTTTCCTGTGATTGACAAGAGAGCCTAAATCAATATCCCTTTCTTTTCAGACCTCTATTATTTTAAGGAAATCCACATCTGTCTTGCTGACAGTTAGTTTAGGGAAGAGTTATTCCCCACTGTAGTGGCATCAGAGGGCACCATCAGCTGGGTAAATAGAGTCTATCTGGTGTCGTAAAAATAGCCCCTAGCTTATGTCTGTGTGCAGCATTTGGGAGCCTCTGCCCCACAGGAGTCAAGGAGGCTGTGTTTTAATTCTGAGATATGTTTCTCCAATTCTGCCTATTGGTGTGAAGCCACTGTGGCTCATAGAAAGAGCAGGATGTTTGTAAGGATATCAGGGGCTGCATCAACAGCGAGTGTGAGCAGCAGATCAAGGGAGGTGATTCTGCCCCTCTACTCTGCTCTGGTGAGACTCCACTTGCAGCACCATATGCAGTGCTGGTGTCCTCAACAACAGCAGGACATGGAGCTGTTGGAGCAAGTGCAGAGGAGGCCATGAGGATGAGCAGGGGACTGCAGCACCTCCTGTATGGAGACAGGCTGAGAACATTGGGGCTGTTCAGTCTGGAGAAGAGAAGGCTGCGTGGAGACCTCGGAGCAGCTTCCAGTGTCTGAAGGGGGCTACAAGGATGCTGGAGGGGGACTCTTCATTACAGACTGTAGCGATAGGACAAGGGGTGATGGGTTCACACTGAAACAGGGGAAGTTCAGGTGAGATCTCAGGCAGAAGCCCTTCCCTGTGAGGGTGCTGAGGCGCTGGCACAGGGTGCCCAGAGAAGCTGTGTCTGCCCCATCCCTGGCAGTGTTCAAGGCCAGGTTGGACACAGGGGCTTGGAGCACCCTGCTCTAGTGTGAGGTGTCCCTGCCCATGGCAGGGGCTGGAGCTGGATGAGCTTTAAGGTCCCTTCCAACCCAGACCAGCCTGGGATTCTATGATATTGGCAATACACAGAGGTGTCGTAATTAGCCAACACCATAGTGTGCTCACAGAAAGGATGCTTGATGTTGCAGTCCAAGCTCCTGCTGCCAGCATCTGTGCTGCTGTGGTGTTTATTCAATACCTAGGAATTTTAGTTCAGATTATTTCAGCTCTCTGTCAGTGAGAAGCCCTTGAATGTGTGATCCAAAGCTTTGATTTCTTTCTTCCGATGGGTATTTCCCAACCTGAAAGTATCAGTGAGAGTTTGTTGCTCACCCCTCCTGCAGGAGCATGACCAGCCCTATGAAGAGCTTGTCTGGCTTATGGGACTCTTAATAAATCACCTAAATTTTAATACATTTACATGACAGAATTTTTTACAAGGTTGTATTTTCTGTGGCATTATAGAAATATGTATTTGTTCCACCTTACTCCACAGCCTGTAACTGAGGTTTCCTCAGTGCGTTGGGGCTAGTAATTTTACTCCTTTGGCAGCATTTATCTGACCTTCAAAATGGGCCCTGATCCTGAATTGAAAGGAATTTATGGTAAGATACCACATAATCTTCCCAGGAAGGGGATAGGACTTCAGTCTCAGAATAAGGAATAAAAGATATAATTTCCCTCGTGATTGATAAGCCTCATTTGTAAATGAACTTGCTTTGTGGGAGGGTGAAAAATGGTTGGAACAGTTAAAACATGGATCGAATATGGAGAAAATACTTTCCCATCAGAAAGATTATAAATCTGTCTTTCTGTGGAATGTGGAATACGAAATGATTTTTAGACATTAAATTAACAAATTAATTTGGCTGACACAACCTCCAATTTACATAGCAACTATTCTTTCTATTTTCCATGTAGACCATTTTCTGTGTTCTGCTGTGACTGAGGGAAAAACAAAGCAGATGAGTCCTTTAAGGCAAGAGGAAAACATCCCACAAGTCATTTCAACTCATTCCAAGAGTTGTGCAGTGGGCAGGGATTCAGGGAATGACAAAGGCATGCACAGTGATGCCAGGGTAACAGCTGGTATCTGAAGAAGCCCAGTTTACTGTTCCCTTTAGGATGCTGTATGGAGCCGTTTGGCTCTAGCAAGGATGCTGCTGTGGAGCTGCTGGTCTGACACTCGCGGCTTGGTATGTCCCAGCTGATTGGGATCAGGACAGCAAAATCAGATCCTAACCCCACACTGCCATGGAGAGGTGAAAAGCCAGGTCTGGGTGGGAGTGACTGCACCAAGGAAAGGTCTGTGTGCGTGGTGGGCTTGTTTTAGTCCTGCTTGTATGGTAGACATATTCACTAATAGGCGGACACACGCAAGCTCATCTGTGTTTGTCTGTCTCTTACTGATGTGGGTTAGGGATGGCCTTGGCAGACAGCTGGACTTGATGATCTTAAAGGTCTTTTCCAACACATCCCAAAGCTGAACAGCTGGGGAAGGCCAAAGATCCATGTTTAAGGCACCAGTTCCTCAAGCAAAGCACAGCACAGTTACGTAATGTGAGATGATAACAAAGTCCTGCAACTTTTGACACAGGAGGAATCAGGTGAATGTCTCAGCAAGTGCAGCTCATTTGCACAAGCAGAGTCCAGCCCCCCACTTAATTTAACTCACTCCTGTAGGGACATTTCAGACGGAGGATAGGGAAGGATCCATGAATCCAAAAGACAATGTATGAAAAGTCTAATAAATATTTCCAATTTCTTCCACTAGCAGTTTAAGGAAAAAAAAAAACCTGTTCCATAGCTCTGTGCTGCTTGACATTGAAGTTCAGCAGCAAACTATGTGAAATCAGCCATTCACATTTCCTGTAGCCAGAAATGACAGTGTGAAGATACTGAGAATAGAGAAGCAGAGATATAGGTTGCCCATTCTCCTTCCTTTCATCCCTTGCAGTTTGGCAGAGATTTTGGGAAGGGGCTTTTTGTCTCTTCGGGGAGAGACGTAAACTTGGACCACGCAGCCTCAAACTCTGCCAGCTTGTCATTCAGCTCATGCATTCAAGATGTTGCATATTAATAGCACTCCCTGATGGCTGGTGGATCGGGGTCTCTCCACCTATACAAAACAAGCCTTTTGGCACAACAAAGTACAAAAGAGGCCCACGCAGGAAAAAGAAGGTTCACTTGAGATCTGGTTTGGAGAAGTTCTGCACAGATGCTGGTGTGCAGATGCATATTTCAGATGTTCTTTTCCTGATTAGCATGCAGCAACCTCACCTGGTTTGCTGCTGAGAGGAGTCACGCTAGAAATGGAGAAACACCTGCATGAGTTCAGTTCTTTCCTCCTATGAATATGATTTCCACAGCACCCTCTTTCAATTGCTCTTCTGTGCAGCCACTGTGTGCTCTTCAATCTCCTTCTTGGACGTGCCTACTCCAGCAACCACAGGGTAGTACGTCAGGATGGAGACTAAGCAGGGGACCGCACGCCAAAAAGAAGAGAAGGGAAGTGGTGGGTGGACTGGTCGCATCAGCTCTTACTGTACTGAGCATCACTAGGGATGCTTAAGCCAGATGGGTTCTGGCATGGCTGGGAGAGGAGGATGAGCTAGTCAAGTCCAACCGTTCCCCAGCACTGCCAAGGCCACCACTGACCCATGGCACTGAGGCCTCGTCTCCACGGTGTGTGCACACTTGCAGGGACGGTGACTCCAGCCCTGCCCTGGGCAGCCTGTTCCAATGCCTGAGCACCCTCTGGGGAAGGAATTGTTCCTCAGCTCCATCCAAACCTGCCCTGGTGCAGCTTGAGGCTGTTTCCTCTTGTCCCATCCCTTGTTCCTTGGGAGCAGAGCCCAGCCCCTCCTGGCTCCATCCTCCTGTCAGGCAGTTGTAGGAGTGATAAGGTCCCCCCTGAGCCTTCTCTTCTCCAGACTGAACCCCCCCAGGTCCCTCAGACGTTCCCCATCACACTTGTGCTCCAGGCCCTGCACCAGCTCTGTTGCCCTTCTCACACTGAGCTCTACAGGCAGCTCCTATGTATGCCAGTGCAAGAAATCTCCTTTGTGCTCTGCTCCCTTGAAGCTTACTCCAGTGGCAGAAAGCACAGCTCTGTTCTAACCATGTCCCATGTTCAAATGAGCCGCAGGAGGAGAAGGCAGGGAGAGGATTACTTGTACATGTGTATCTGATGCTCTCCACAGTGTGAGCTACATTTTGCCGGGTATTTCAGCGTGCACTGGGAATGACACTGAGCACTCCCAGCTATTTTCAGAGCTGACAGGTTTGCTTTTCACTCCAACAATCTCTTCTTCAATACGCTGGAGTATGCAAAGTGCTTCAATAAACTTTTCATTGGAAGTACCCGTGAAACTAAGAGGAAGCTTTAGCCTAAACAACGGCTGAGCTCAGCTCATACCTGTTCTGAAGCTTTTTAATATCTTAAAAGAGATCTCACACCTTGGCGTTGGTTTCTGGCAAGGCAGAAAGCAGGAGTCCGCAAACAGCCCAAGAAAGATTAGGTTTATGGTACTCTTGACCCAGGAGAAGCCTGCTCTGTTGGGAGCCATGGGCTAGCGCAGTCTGGATGTAGCATGCTCTGAGTTTAGGGATTTTCCTAAACCAAACTATTCCAAATGTTGGAGGCTTTTAAGAAGCCTGAAATCTCAGCTCCTCACACCAGAGAACAGATTACAGGCAGAGGTCTCCAGGTAAATCTAGGATGGATTCCGCTGCAGCGGCTCTTTCATACTCTTTGGCTGAAGCCTGCTGACTGACACCAACAATGTGAATAAGCAGTGGAAGGGGTCTCCCTTTTTTCCTAAGCTGTCTAAATCAATTCAGTGTTTGAGGCGTGGTGGTGTGTTTCCTGGGAACTTCCTTTCTTTCTGCTACCCTCCTGACAAAAGTAGCTGATCCCTTTGGAGTTTGCAAAGGAATATGCGCCCCACAGAGCTAATGTTGTGTGCGCTACATGGGGAAAAGGTGCATCTAACAAAAGATGAGACGTTATGGATCAAATAATGCTGCGGAAGCTACTCTCACAAACAATGAAGATCATTCTGGATGCACTCCAAATATTGTTACTATTGCTTAATTTCAACTCCAGTGCTGCATCTGCTTAAGATAGTGTCAAAGATGATAATCTCACCAGACAGATACAAAGCACGAAACTGAAATGATGTTGCTCCATTATTTTATTTAGTAGTGGTGTGAAACTCCTGGTTTTGTCTGAATCATGCAGGAGGGATTAAACTCCCCTGAAAATGCAGCAGTTTAGCATCGGCACCTATTCCTTTCCAGATTACGCCACATGAATGAGTTTGATCGAAGTCACCATGGTGAGGAAAAGATAATGGAATTTCAGGTAAGAATTCTTCATAATGAATTCCTTCCTTACCCCGTATTAACGCCCACACACGGAATTAGGGACCTTTGTAACACAATGCAACAATTTATTAGACAGCACAAAACACCAATTATAGAATTGGACTGAAATTGGCCGCCAAATCCTGCCTTCCCTGGTAAAGGAAGGATAGGTGAAGTCATGCCAGCACATTTTAACTCCTTCCTAAAAATCCACTTGGGACCATTGTGTGATTTCTCAGTGATACAGAAGTAGATTGACTGCAGTGCTATGTATATGATATGAAGTGCAAAGCAAAACAGAAATGGATAGGTCACGAACAGCGGTGGATATGAACTCAATTTGGATCATATTTATTTAAATAATCACAACAGAGAGTTAAACTTGGAGAACCTTCTGATTTACACAAGGGGAAAAGGAAAGAGTCAGCTCCTATATTGTATGTTTAGCTTGATAAAAGCAAGGCAGCCTGTATGGATGAGGCATGCGACTGAGGTTCCTCAGCTGATATTTGATAAAAGCACAATTAAATGTCAGTGTTTTACAAAGAACTCTTGAATCCTCAGACTGAATGTTGTCTGGTTTTACTGGGAGCAGCATACCAAAATGTAAGCAGAACTGAGCAGGATCTGACTTTCCATCACAGACAGTTAATAATTAAATCAAACATTATATTCAACAATAGAACATATGCATCAGCTTCTTTCAAATTGCATTTCCTTCCTGTTAGATCCATTAGTGTAAACCAGACTGCCTTTAGAAAACCCCTTATTGCTGCTGTCTTTCAGCACAGTTCCTGAAATGGATAATGTGGTGCATATTATGGGCAATTACATAGAACTCCCTAGTGATAGGGTTTTAGAGTTTTAGAATAAAACAGCTGGAACTACAGGGCTGTAAACTACTCTGAAAAAGAGACAATAGTAAGACAGTTAATGCACATTGTTAGAACATGGACAAAGATGAGATGTGGAATACTACGTTTCACCATACCCGTGGCATCACACAGCATCTTCTCTGCAAAATCCTGTTTAACTCTTGAAAGGCAAAGCAGCCAAAAGGCAAAGGTTTTGCCATGAGAAAATGCACCCACAGCTGTATATCCCAAGCTAATTGGAAACATGAAAGAAAGAAGTCTTGATCCAGAGCCCTGCTTTTCTCCTAATGGCAGCAGAGTTTGACTCAAATCCAGAACCCTATTAAAAATGATAATTTATTAATGAATGCATAATGAATATACACCTAGATACACTAAGAAGCTATGTCTCCCTCCCTCTCTTACTGTTTCAATATGCTCTGAAAATGTAGCATTTGGGATGCAAAAATTGGACACATCAAGACTACTGCTCCAAGACACTGCACTTGGTCCTCCATCAGTTCAAATTGACAGCAAAGCTCCCATTAATTTTAGTGATACAGCAGTGGATTTTTAGGAGAGCACATGCATCATTTGGAAGCACAATGACCATGATTACATGTGTAATCATAGTAATTGTGCACACAATTACTGGTTGGGTATCTCACTGCCTTTTCAAATCACTTGCTCCACTTGCATGTCTACTCACAGCAGTCGCTTGTGCAAATACAGCGCAGCCCAGAGCATCCCTACTCTGTGCTCTGGGAAATGATACAGGAGAGAGCTCTGTCTGTGGCAGTATGTGGGGTAGGGAAGCGTACGTTTATGCTGTGGTTGTGTGAGCAATAAATAAGAAGGGAAGAGAAATGGCTGCAGTGTCTCTTTGGGGAAGGAAAAATGTGAAATCCCTTCAACTAATTTTTCAAAGGGACAGAGACTGATTTTCCCCCGGCTCCTTTCTTGTGAGGCTCCTTATCAGCAGGGGCCAGCAGGCATCAGCGAGTTGGCGTTTTGTAATGCTGTGTCAAAATGAGCAAATAATTGAGCAAATAACAGCCCCGTGCTGCAGTAACGCAACGAATGAAACAAACAAGCAAACAGAACCCAAAGCTGGGTAAAATTGTGCGGCTTCAAAAAGTCAGAAAACCGCTTTTCCACCGAGTTTGCTGTGAGTTTCTCACATTGCACAACCTGAAAGCCAGTGGTTGTGGCGAGCTCCGGTTGAAAAGGTGACTCCTTTTGCTCAGAAGATTGATTTTTGTACTCATAGCTGTATATAAAAGCACATCCTCTGTAGGCAGTGATAAGAATTCCGGATCCATCCTTTTGCACAGCAAAACGGTAGCAGGACAAATTTGACACAAAGCATCTTATTCAGCTGTCCCTTACAATCCTGACCTCCCTCCTTCCCTGGAGACCGAAGAGTCTGTTTTCCTTTCCCAACAACAGCTTTACCACTTCACATTCGAGGGGAACAAGGAGCTGGGGTGGATGTGATGGTTACAGATGACACATGCTGTCCAAATGAGATTTGTATATAAAAATACCAGCGTGTCCAGCAGTATCTGAGGTCTCAACTTCCCTTGGTTTAGAGGCTAAAAATTAGATGCTCATCCCCATTTGTGGGTTTTAGTCCATCAGCCCCTCATGTCAGGGTCTGGGAAGTTTGGCCCTAGGCTCTGATACACTGGGGAGATGATGAATGCACAAGCTCTGTCAGGCAAAAGAGGAAACAGTGTTCAGATGCTTTGAAAAATGTTTGCTCTGCTACCAGAAATCTTCAGCACATTTCCACCAAACAACATTAGCTTGCTGCTGAACAAAAGGCCAGGGAGCACTGTCCTGTGCTTCCCAGTTTGTCAGAGCCCATGGTCATATCGGCTTGACAGGTTTGCAAAATAGCTCTGAGTGAAGCTGGATGCTGTGTTCTACTGCCACAAATAGCTGCTAAACAACTGCTTAAAACTTTGTTGTAGTACTTGCGCAGAATCCCAGACTGGTTTGGGTTGGAAGGGACCTTAAAGCTCATCCAGTCCCAACCCCTGCCACGGGCAGGGACACCTTCCACTAGAGCAGGGTGCTCCAAGGCCCTGTGTCCAACCTGGCCTTGAACACTGCCAGGGATGGGGCAGCCACAGCTTCTCTGGGCACCCTGTGCCAGCGCCTCAGCACCCTCACAGGGAAGAGCTTCTGCCTTAGATCTAACCTGAACTGCCCCTGTTTCAGTGTGAACCCATCACCCCTTGTTCTATCGCTACAGTCCCTGATGAAGAGCCTGGTTCTCTACAAGCATCCTGCTGCTAATTGAGAAAGTTTTGTTCTTAGTTTCATTAGAGCAAACATGAGGTAACCCCACGGAATTCCAACCAGAGGGAACATTGCTTTGAGTCTGCAGTCTTGTATGCAGGAGCTGTGCATGTGGCCTGAATTCCTTATGAAGCGTCGAAAGCTGTCTCTTTTGTAATTAACATTAGAGAGCTACAGGAAGTGTTGAAGCTAAGAAATCCCACAAGCCCTGTAGAAAACATTTCTTTATACAGATCTGAATGAAGTGTTATTGAAAGGAAGTCACCCTAAAGGGTGGACAGCTGCTGGGATGTGAAGAGTGTAAAGCTCTACAGGTTCTTGTGTGACATGGTCTAGTGGGATGTGTCCCTGCCAGTGGCAGGGGGTTGAAACTGAATGACTTCAAGGTCCTTTCCAACCCAAACCATTCTGTTATTCTATAATTCTAAGGCTGTAGGTTGGAGAAACGTTCCCTCAGAAGCATACATTTAGTCTCTGATACCTTTGGTGGTAACGTGCTGCCTTGTCTGCCACCTCTGCAAGTGTGGCTTTACTTTCGCTGTTATTGCAACATGCATCAAGTGAAATGAAAACAGGAATTTGGGCTAGGATATAATTAACCTACTTGTGAGTGCTAACCTTAAATATCATGCTAATTATCTCGCTAATTTAATTACTGCAGATCTCAAACTTGTTTGTTAAATACTGAATTCTGCAAATCGTTTTTGATGCTGAGGTGTGGGGAGCTTGCTGGGAATGTAAGTTACTCTCTGAAACTCCTTGCGAAGCCATTGTATGTGAACAAACCCCACTGTCAACAAGACTTTGAATGGAAATCACAGAAACCAGGCCCTGAGGCTAAGAGAGACAGTGTCCTCTTATTTGAAAACCTAATGAACATGTTGTGCAGGGAGTAGACACGGGTAAATTTCTGCCTGCACATCTTCATGTTCGTTTCTACAGGAGTCTAGACTGGAAAGCTTTACTTTTCCTTGTTTCTCTGGTTGCAATGCAGCTGTAGGGTTGTTTCTGATCTATTCACCTCTTGATTACTCGAGTAACTCAGCAAATTATGTCCTTGATCTTCAGCCCTCCTTATCAAGTGACTATTTTGTGCTGAAAGTAACCTAAAATGTGTTTAGATGCTCCAACACCGCCCAAAGTGGCTCTAATTATTCCTGAGAGGAAGCTTTTGAATTTGGGAGTGTTTGTGGAGAAGATGAAAGCTGGGTGTTTGTTCCTGCCTCCCCAATGGGAGGGGGCCATGCTGGCACAGCCTCCTGCAAGCACCCACGAGGCTCAGCCAAGCACAGCTGGGGCAGGGGCATGGGAAGAGGTGATGGGTGCCAAGGAACAGCCAAGCCAGGATGAGCCCTGGAGGCTGGGGGTACCCTCATGCTCTGTCCTATGGGAATGTGGGGGCTCTGTGCTGTGCAGCCCCATGTTTCAGGCTGTACTCATGTGGCAGTATTTCTTCAGTAGTATTTTCTTCATTTTTGTGGTATCTGTCTCCTTAATTGAGGAAGGAGGTGCAAGGCTGGGGTTGACATTGTGTTTCTGCACTGTAATTCTCCCTATTATCAGAGGAAGGTGCTAAATACAGGTGATGGCTCACAGCAGACCTCTGAGAGAGGCTATTTGATTAGCGAGGTGTCCATATAAATACCTATTTGGGATTATATTGTTACCTTCTCATATATTATTCAGAATTTCCTCCTGATTGCCCGTATTTATTTATTATGATCTTGCACACACAATTCATCCTGTTTAGTTCATCCCTGGCAATAAGAAACAAATTTCTGTGAATTTAGCTGAATAAAGCTGTGTTTGTTCTTGTTAGTCATCAGAAGTCTGGTCCTTTCTATGCATTATCTCAATTTCTGGGCATTTTTACCCTTCATTTACTCCCCAAATGACTTCAATACTAATGAATACTGAAAGACAGCCAAGACAGGATGAACTTTTGGACAATTTATGCAAACAAAACAGATGAGAATAGATTTACTATAAACATGTCAGGCACAAAAGACTTGACTGCTTTTTAAATACAGATACTGGAAGAGATTTATGGATATTTTCAACTGTTCATTAAAGAGAAAAATATTTCGAAACTATAGGCACTCTCCTTTTATGCAGTTTTGCCTTCGAGGCTCAGTTGCAAACCTTTGATGTTTTCTTCACCAAAAAATAAAAGTAGTTCTGAATTTATTTCTCCCAAGCACTTTCATTTTTGTGTCAATTTACAGTTTTTATTACATAGCTGGCACTCCATACGATGGTGTTTGGAGAGCAGTTAGAGTCCACAGCTCAGAGTGTTCTCAAAATAGGGATGAAGTTCACTTAATGAAGCTTTCTGGCCAGTGTCTTTCTTCTCCTCTTTTTAGTAATAAAAGGTTAATAAAATCTATGAATACTTTAACTGCCTGCCAGAGCAACCGACCAATTAGAGGTGATTCTAATCGAAATGACTGGAAGCCGCTTGAATTGAGAAAGTTAACATGCGATAGCTAGAACCTGCTGGATCAGATTCACGACATGGAAAGGCTTAGACATGGAAATAATGCATAAATGTAGTCCCTGCAGGAGGCTGAAGCATCAGTTCTTGCAGTCAGACAGGCATATATTTAACAGTGTATGTTCAGAGTCTGCTTCTGTGCCCTTACGAATCAATAGTAAGCCTTGCTTTCAGCACCAGTGCAACTGAGGTTGTTGTCGGTCAACGATTTTGCAGCATGGGATTGAGACATTGGAGTAGTTTCATGGAATTACTGGATTCTTTCTCTCTAACATAGTTGTCCTGGGTTTACCAGGAGCCGTTTTTCTCCTTCTTAGTAGCTGGTGCAAGCTCTGTGTTTTGACCTCCAGCCTGGGCAGAGAGCTGATAACACCGATTGTTTTTAATTGTTGCTAAGTAATGGTTATTCTGGCCAAGGACTTTGGGTCAGGTGTCCTGTCTCTGCTTCCTCCCGGCCTCCCCTCGTCCCCAGCAGAGCATGAGACTCACAAACTAGCCAAAGAGGTATTCCATACCACAGCACGTCCTGCCCAGGGAGGTAACTGGGAGTTACCTGGAAGGGCATGGTCTCTCTTCGGGGGGGAGTCAAACTCGTTTGGCAGTGGTATTGTATTCTCTTCTCTTGTTATTTTCTCTTATCAATATTATCATTGGTGGTAGCAGCAGTGATTTGTGTTACACCTTAGTTACTGGGCTGTGCTTATCTCAGCCCGTGGGAGTTACATTCTCTCGATTCTCCTCCCCATCCCTCCAGGACGGGGGAGGGTTGGGCGGGGGGGGGGGGGGGGGGGGGGAAGGAAAGAAAGAGGGAGAAAAAGAAAAGGGGGGGGGGGGGGAAGTGAGTGAACGAGCTTTAGTGGTTGGGTTTAAACCACGACAATAGTGTTAAACTCATCTAGGTAGCAAGGAATCTCAATGGGAAAATATGTGCCCTTGCATTGCTTCTTAAAGAAATTGTATCTTGTCAAATCTCCCATGAAGTCAAAATTGCACCGAAATGGTAGCAGGGAGGACTGTGCAGTGCTTGAAGAAATAAACCTGCATACTTACAGTGCTGATTATGCTTTGGCTCTTTGAGAAGGTGGAGAAAGAGCAAATTTGGGTGGAAAAGAACACAGTTTTCATTGCAACCTTAGGAAGACATTGGCAATTTTGTAGCAGAATGATTTGAGCGTTGGGAGACCCTTCAAAAGAAGGCAGGAAGCTCAATAAAGGCTTCATTTTGGAAAATGGGGTAGCTGAAATGTCATGTTTTAACCATTTTTTAGTGGACTTGCATTTCCAGCCTTTTTTATTTAATTGAAGAGCCACAAACCAACACACATTTATAAATAACATAATGCAGTTGGAGATAATGCAAATGTCTTTATAAATAACACAGTATCACTTAAATCATTATTTTTAATGCCTCTATTTTTTGTTCGTATATGAACAGGTCTGCTCTGGTCTGCATTAATTAAATTTAAGTAGGATTTCTAAGGCCAGATCATCATTACTTCTGTGTCCCTGATTTAAATCTGCAGTGAAACATTTCTCCATTTAGTTTGGTGCTTTTGTGTCATATTTCATACACTAGTTGTCTCTTAATTAAATCCATGATGGCCCACCAACACAGACTATTAAAATAACTATACTTTGCACTTGACATATTTATGAGACAGATTCATAAGAGTATAGACTGATACTTGAACTACTCACTGAGAAATGCTAATAAGATTATGATGAAGGTAAGATTAGAACATTCGTCTCCTTTTCTCTTCTCCCTTCTTTTTAGGAATTTATTTTTATAACTGCAATTCACTACTTCTATTTCAGGCTCTTTGATGTTGTTGTATACACCAACAGTTCTTTCTGTGTGGATTTATTGTGTCAATGAAGAGTGGGGAACTGCTAATTCATATCACACCACTAAAGCGCATAAGTATTGTGGTCCATGAAGAATGAATGTTAGCAGATGTCTGTAAAACCTTCACATGGGATTGACATGTTCAAGATAGTGTATATTGAGGAGTTAGTCTACATAAAGGTGAATTGGGTGATGTGAAATATGGATTACCATGAACTGCTGCACTGTTTTACCTTTATTGCCTTATACCTTCAGTGGTCCTGTTGGCTCGATCTGTTCTTGCATGAGGGAGAAGGCAGTGATCACTTGCTGCACGATGTTGGGGCAGGCAGGATGTGGCCTTATCCATCTCTCAGCTTCAGCACAACGTGTTGGCATCTCGTGGACTGTGCAGTTTGCTCTGTGTGGTTTGACTGTCACTGCAGTGTTGGGAATTGTGTGGATGAATGGTCTCAGTGGTTAAGGAATACAGACAAGAAAGCAAATCTACAAGCATATGGCTTGAAAGGTTGCTTTGCATATACGCTGAGATTTGATCATTCACGTTTATGAATCTGACTTCTTGCATCTAAGATGCTGCATTGGACAGGGCTTGGAGCAACCTGGTCTAGTGAGTAGAAGGTGTCCATGCCTGTGACAGGGGGTTAGAGCTAGATGATCTTTAAAGTCCCTTCCAACCCAAACCATTCCATGCTTCTAGGATTCTAGGATCTTGAAATGACTTCTTTGAAGCATTTATTGACAGAGTTGTCGATATCTGCTTGATAATTGTGTTAATAACTTGGATGTGGAGGGTTCAAGAAACTCCATATTTGAGAAAAAAAGCTGTTAAAGTTTTCTATCACTTTCCAGGACCAAGACATTCACCTCTCAGGGACCTTTTCCCTTCCTTCTTCCCTCCCTCCCTCTTTCCCTCTCTCCCTCCCTCCCTCCCTTTTTTCCCAGTCACATCCTTTCACGGAAGGGCTCCTGTACATCACTGCATTAAAGGTCCAAGTGTGGGTATAAATGTGGAGGGCTCTAAATACATGCAGTTTGAAGGGTATTTACATTACAAGTGTGATGTATTTCTATGTATAGAAGCCCAAATCTACGTGATGTTCAGTTTTTTAGATGATAATATGTTACTATGCTTCATATGGTATTCTCTATGAAAGCAAAAAAAGCATCAAATGTTGGGATTTCAATCTTAGAAAGTAAGAACAATAAAGATACATTCAATATTTCATCGTCTACAGAAATAAAGCAGCCACAGTTCAGGGAGCTTCACTAAACACATTAAGTCTAATAGAATCGCCTACACGTCCTCCTGACACTAGTAGTAATTAAAGTAACTTGTCTCAAAAAACTGGGCCTATACATGAATACTTATTGGCAATTATTTCTAAGTTCTTCAAACCAAAGCTAACATAATTTGATTCACACACAATGTTCTTGTAAAAGTAGTTCATACTGAGGTTTATATGCAGCTTAGGACTCTTAATTGCCATTCGGAGCCTCACAGTAAAATAGAGTTCAATGTGTCGCTTTGGCTGAAGTATTGAGAAGTGTTGGAGAAACGCTTGTCTCAGGCCAATCAACTGCTGAATAATTTATTCCTGAGCCCTACTTTTCAGTACGAGTAGATCTGACTTTTCTCAGAGCTTTGAAAGTCGAATCAACTTGTTACATTAATTTCATTAATGAAATCTGTAATGAGCTGGGATGGGTCTTGTACCAACAGGCTCCTTTGGTTGTGTAGAATTGGCCTATGCTCGTTGTGAATGTGGTGGCAGTTTTTTATACTGACAGGTAGCTTTTACTAAACAAATCCATTCTTTTTTTTGCACAGGTATAGGTCAATATGAATGAAATATAAACTGTTTTCTGAGCTGACCCAGCATCCAGATCCCCTCATACATACAGCTGTAGCTTCCAGGCAATTCTCAGTTCTGGAAGGGTTACAAGTGTTCTTCTGTGCTTTAGAGAGAAGGAAGGTAGAATCAAGGTGTGACATACAAGAGTGTGGATAAGAGACTGCCTTTGTTCAGTCAAAGTTCACCTGAAAAAGGTCATCCCAGTAGAAGATTAAAACACTGACACAAGCTTGTGGTCAGGATCCACACACCATGGAGTATGTGGAGGGGTGAGCTAAGGATGCTGAGGGTAAGTCCAGCCTGAAGAAGTTTTTTCTCATTTCTCTGAGTAATCAGCATCCTTGGAAGGAAATAGCTGGTAAAATAAAGGGCTCATTCCTCGTATATGCATCTTTTATATATTAACTTGCAAGTAAATGTTTACAAGTCCATCATTCCTCCCATCATTATGTGACATAAGGAACATCTTTTATTAAAAACAAAGAGAGATGCTGTGGGGATTGACGCATCGGTTTTTTCTCCTTATGCTCAGACAAACTCTTCAGCCTCAGAGAAAAGGTCTTTGACCCTGGCCTAAAATACTGTCCAGTGCTTATGGGGTGTAGTAATATGAAAATCATCAGACTGTCCTTGGCAGGATGTTTCTTTCCATTAGTTGATTAAAATGGTTTATTGTTGCCTACAGCACCGTTGCTTTATATGTATTTTTGTTACACAGAGCAGATGTGCCCAGGTTCTGCACTGCTTCTCTTTGTGTGGTTTTTGATGAATACAGAAGTGAAATCACAACCTGGGCAGATCCCCCTCCCCGGGAAGAGGGAAAAGAGGGAAAGGTGAGGGGCTCAGTGGTGGAGCTGGGGTGCCAGCTGCATGGGGAGCAGCAGGGGAAGGCTGCACTCGTGTTGCATCAGGATGAAAACCTTCCCTATCCTTCTGCTATTACAAAGAAAACAGGAAAAGTCCAAGTCTTCAGGGTGAATCTGATGTTTCTTTGTTTTCTTGTTCCACCCATGCTTGATGGGGAAGCTGGACTCTCAATACAAATGCTATTTCCAAGTCCAGGTTAATTTCAAGCAGTAGCTTTGACACAAGTACCTTTCCATACCACCCCCCTCACCCCCAGCACAGGTTTTTCTAAGGCATGTTGTCGTGTAATAGTAATATGGTCTTTCATTACAGAGTCACAAATCATTGGGCATGTGATCTTATACTCAATAAATATTTATTTGAGAATGATAGGTTAATTAATTTCCATTGTTTCTGGTTTAATTCTATACATGCTTATACTATACAATTAGAGAAAAAACACAGAGAACCATGAGTAAATGCTACTCATGCAAAATGTTTCCATTATCCTTTACTTTTAAAAGCATTAATAGATTATTATGAGATATAAACATAGGAGACCATGGATCATATTTGCATGTTAATGAAATCCATGAATTATACATTATTTGCTGTGGAGAGTACTAGAAACAGTATTCCTCCTTTCTAATAGCTATAAAAGCTGGCGGTTTCCTGGAGCACACATCACATCCCCTCTGCAATACCTTCTAATAGAAAAGAAAGAAATCCAGCTCTTCAAAGCAATCTCTCTCTAAATGAAATAGATTTGTTTGTGTTGCTTTGCAACACACCAATGTGACAGTTCATTTTTAAACAAAATAGTTTTAATAATGTCATTACTAATATCTATTTGGTCATCTCACTGAAAAATGGTCTTTTAATAGGAATGTTTCATTTTAATAAATGGCAGAAGAGGCAAGCTCTGCCCTGAGTCAGCAGGAAGTGGATATACACCAGAGAACAGGCTGATTGTGTTAGATTCATCCAGAACATTGAACAGCACACAGACAGTCCAAGAAAAAGCAACTGCCTTTATTCAAATGATTAGTCTTACTGCTACGCTGTAGCACAGATTCACACATTCTTCTATTATTCCTTGACCTTGTGCCAAAACCTCCCACTTGAAGTAATAATTAGAATTAGTGTTTCCAGTGCATGCTTCCATCTTCCTCACAAACAGTAATGAAATGTGGCTTTTACAAAATATGCAGTTAATTAAACTGGTTTTTGGAGCATTGTTTGATTAATACAGTTCCCCTGTGCGAGCCCCTCATTATGCCCAGCTACCTCTACCTGATATTGGTGAGATGGAAGAAAAACACCATTGATGGGATGAGGGAAAGTTCAGAAATATGCACTTTAAAATTGCTTGTGGGGTTGGTTTGGTGTGTTTTTTTTCCGTCTTGTTTTGTCTCTGTCATGGAATAAACTGGAAAATTGGTCATTATTTGTAATCCTGTCTTTTAAGCCGAGGACAGTATGTGTATTCTCTCCAAATACCTTCAGCATGAATATGTAGAACACATATATCAAGTGATACGAGGTAATAAGTGGATTTGGAGGCAGGATTCTTGCAAAGGTGGCTCAGCATTGTATTGCTTAATAACACCATGCAAATAGAAACTCGGATTTCATTTTTTCTTTATTATTATTTCATGCTTTTTTACTGTCTCCCTTAATTATCCCAATGCTGAACAAGTGCAGTCTTTTGATTGATGAGAGTTCCACCCCTTTACCCACACCCCTGGCAGATATGAGGCTCCACAGTTTAGTACCATAAATCACTGTGATTGTATAACTTAACTACTGTATGATCAGGAGATCACACACAGCGTTAGCCTGAATATGCATTCATCCTTCGTTATGGATGTTTTAGGGCTAAATTTATTCGGGATGTTTGGAGCAATAAGACATTTCTGCACAGAAGAAAGCAATGCATTTTAAATAAGCAATTCTTTCAACAACTGGAAATAATCAGAAAAGTCTTCTATTTGCAATCTTCATTAATGTGAGTTATGTCATCACATTAGGAGAAATCCTCTCTGAGAAAAACAACAATTCAGCCCCTTCACTTCCCTCCCCCAGGTTCTGACAGCTAAAAATCTATGGATCAGCCAGTTTAGTAATTAACCACAATTCCTCTGATTTGTGAATTTCCAGATGATAAGGCAGGAAGCAAGTTATATATCGGAGAAATTGCCCTCAGGAGAGAGGAAAAAACTACTGCGAGGTTGACAGCACAACCTTGTACTGGCGCAGTTTCCCTTCCCTAGTGGTTCAAGGAGTTCCAAGCACCCTCCTGTAAATCATCAGCTCACATCTATTTATTATCTTCCAGCCCAGTGCACAACACTATCTGTTACACACGGATACCAGCAATATTACAAGGTGGACTCAAGGGATAAGAGACAGCAAACCCTGCACACCTCCTACGCCTGAGTCACACTGGTATGAAGACAGGTTCTCTTCATAAAGTACATGCTATTGCCAGAAATGAGACAGTATGAACTGTTATGTTTCAGAGTAATCTTTTTTTTTAGTGATTCTCAGCATCTTATCAGCTGGTATCATTGCGTTATTACACAGAGACAAAATTTACCTGCGTAGCAATGGACAAAATGTCTGAACATATTGCTATTCATTCAATGATGGTTGTTGTATTTGGAGTAGGCACCAGCTACACTCTGTGATGCTTGTCCTGGAATACCAATAAATAAATCATAAAAGCCAATGCTTCAAATATTGAAAAATTCACACTTCAAACTGTGTTTTGAACTACACTGAGAGCAATGTCTCAGATTGTCCTTTTGCTTTATGTGAACAGAGGAAATTCAAAGTAGGAGGAACTCTCTCCTGGGATTTGGCGTAGGGGAGTGCCACAAACCATCAGCCTTCCCCTCTCTGCTGTGCCAGAAAAGCCTCTCCTGGGATGTACCATGAGAACCAGACAGTGTGTCTGGGGAGTTCGTGTGGCTTCAGATGAAATCATCTCCTGCAGCATCCACCTTGCCTGATGCTTGTGTGTATGCAAAGGAGCCAGGCAGTGGCAAGGAGCAGGACAGGAGACAAGAAGCAGCGCCTCCCTGTGACCCTGTTGGGCTAAGTGAAGTTCCTTGCACCACAGCTTCATGGTGTTGATGAAGGTGAGACATCGCCACTCCTTTATTTCCTTCTAAGGCCTGAATTTGGTAAGAACCAGCTCACTGAAGTCTCCACCCTGTTGCCCACTTGTAGTGCTCATTGGTAATGGTAAATGATATGGTGTGAATGACAACATTAAAAGGTGAAATGAGGGCAAATGCCCTTCTGAAAGGTATGCTCTAGTTCAAGCACTGGTTTTGGGGCTGATGCCCAAGTTGCAGAATGATTTCCATGCTTTGCATTGTGCAGGGGGCCACAGTGCAATTCTAACGGTTCTTTTGCTTTTTGAAGCACTGAAATTAGACGAAAGCTACAATTAAGAGTGGTATTCTGTAGTTTAATTGTAAATGCAAGGCTAGACCGGCACTGGAAATCACTCAGGTACATCTACTCGAAGGCTAGAAGAAGCAGCACTGCAGGTATTCAGTGCTTTATCTGATTAGAAAACAGCCTGGCACAGATGTGATTTCTGCTCCATATATCAAGCTATGGCAGGCTTTTGCTGCTTCATTATGAAAGCATCTGAAGTAAAATAGGTTTTGGAACATAAAAAATGACAAATTTGGAAAAATATCTATATGCCAGATGGGTGTAGGAAGAATCCTTGTGACAAATATATTATTAAGGGAATATGCATAAGGAAAGAAACTGTGCCCAACTCTTCCAAGGATGGACAGGCGGGAAGGTAGCGTCTCACTGTGTCTAATGTATTCTCATCTAGTCTAAATCTAATTAATTACGTTGCACTGCTGACATCAGATCCAGGCACCACACACAATAAGCTGCATCGGGGCTTCAGCAGGACCTGATGGTTGCTCTGCCCTCCCTGCTTTTGTTTGCTTTCCTCGGGGGCTGCGGGTCAGGGTGACGACATCTCTGCTGAGGAAAGGCTAATACAAACAGATGAGGCTTCTGCTGCACACCAGCATGAGCTCATCCTGGTCTCCAGAGTTACCACACTGTGTCAGTCTCCTCCAAGGATGCTGCTAGGAGGGGTTTTATTGCAGGCCGTGTGTGCTCCAGTTCAGCTTCTCCTTGTGTCTCGCAGAGAAATGGGAGCACTTCAGTAGTTGCTGGTTTACTCCACTGATGCTTCTGGGGCTGAGTTCAATGTCCCAGAGATGAGGCCTGGACTGATTGGGAAGTCAGCTCCTGGCTTTCCCGTATAGGAAGGGGTGGTATCTGTAGCTCTCCTGCTCAGGGCACAAGGGGTTGTGAAAGCAGGAAAGTCAGTATTTCAGACTAAAAACCCCCAAAGGATAGGCAGTCCTGCATCTTTGTGGCAGATCAGATCTGAGACAGTATGAATGGCATCAGGAGGTGCCGCCTGCAGATATAAAACACAGCTGAAAGAGGCCTCAGCCTTTGGGTATTCCCAAAGATGGGATACAAACCTGGCTTGGATTCAAGGTGTGAATGATCTAGCCATGAGGAATGTGTTCAGAACTGAAAGGGAAATGGAGGCAGTGAGGATGGGATGGCAACCTTATCATTTGGCTTCACATAATTTGATTTCACTGATGCCCCCATCCACTATGTGATTGCTCTTTTCCTGTTTAAACCCAGACAAACCAGGAGGCTTTTGCTCATGGGCTTTTAGTACTATTTTATTTGGCAGTTATGGAATAAAAGAATTTTAGTATTGCCTTAGAGTTTCTCCTGGCATCTATCACAACCAATCCAGCTCATATGTGGGTGAACTGTGCTTTGATCCAATTATACAATTCTATTGGAGCCTCGTTACATTCTTATCCCGGGTGCATGTTGAAAAACTCAAGAGCAAAAGAAAATGCCACAAAACGTTTCTCATTTACTGCAGGTTTGGAGATCCAGGAATGCATCAGACCGGCACTTGTGGAGGCCAACAGCAAACCAGGAAAACAACATGCTCTGCAGGGCAAAATACCCACCCTGTTAAGCATCGGCAAGATTTAGAGGGAGAGTAGCACAATCTGCATGTAGGTATTATTGTCCTTGGGGAGGCAGCCTTACTTTTGCTAATTGTATCAGCAAGAACTTTGTTGGTGTCCATCACTGTAGTGACAATGACAAAGGAGCTGCCAATATGAAGACATTTCTAAGGATGAATAGAAATGACAAACCTGAAGAGAACACAGACACAAAATGACCAAGGCAACATCCCCATGGATTATAATGACTGTAATACTTAGCAACACAGCCACTTTACACACTTAGTACCTCTATGGCAAAAATGCATTATTAAATCAACAACCCATGTACCATTTGATTACCATGATGCAGTAGCTGATCTAGGATATTTCTGGCTTCCACTGTCTTTGGGCTACAAAACATAATAAAGGGAATTAGGTGTCTCCCTTGCTCATCTGCTATAGAAAGCCATGCAGAGGCGTAGCTTCACAGTGCTGCTCCCAGGAGAGGAAATACACTTGCTCCAAAGCTTTGTGGCTCCATCCTGGTGTTCTCCCACACACCTACAATCAGAATCCCCATCCTAAAGCTGTGTGATGAGGGAGATGCCAGGACCAAGCCTTACGCAAGTGCAGATGTGCATGTGCGCTTGCAGAAGATGTGAGATGCAGCAGGAGGTAATAGGAAATCAATTCCATTGTTTCCCTTTCCTGTACATTTTGGGCCAAATTCTCCTTTCATTTTGCCATAGCACAGTTGAAAAGCAGCTCAACTGAATCATGAGGACTGTGCCCAAACTGATATAAGCAATGGGCATGTTAAGCTGTTGCAGACTCTGTTGTTTGCAGTGTTCCAGAGGGCTGTAGCTTAGTTGATGGACTGTCACTTTTTGTGTATTCATTCTTTATTATGGTTATTAAAAAAGAAACATTAACAGAACAGGGCATAGACCACATTCAGGAGTCTGTTTTCTGCCCTTTTCTCACTTGAACAGCAAAAATTGGAGAAATTTGGGATGAGGATGATATTGCAAAGCAGCAAAAAGGTCAGAGAAAGCCTTCATAAGAAGAAAGACAGAAGGAAGGCTAATGGCACTTATGGAACAGCACAGGGTTCCTGGTAGAATAGAAGACTTTGAAGCTTATGTTCAGAGGTTTGAAAGTGATAGGACAAGGGGAATGGCTTTAAGCTGACAGAGGGGAGACTGAGATGAGCTCTTAGGCAGAAGCTCTTCCCTGTGAGGGTGCTGAGGTGCTGGCACAGGGTGCCCAGAGAAGCTGTGGCTGCCCCATCCCTGGTAGTGTTCAAGGGGCTTGGAGCAACCTGCTCTAGTGTGAGGTGACCCTGCCTGTGGCAGAGGCTGGAACTGGATGAGCTTTAAGGTCCCTTTAACCCAAACCAGTCTGGGATTCTATGATCATTCCCAAGGCTGCTTGGTGACATCAGTTTTGCCTGCCTGTGATTTCAGCAGTTTAACAGTCCCTTTTTCCCTTATTCCTGAGGGTACAGACAGGTTGTTGGTCTCCAGCTCTGGAACGCCATCTGTGTTTCTGCTCCCTGTGGGAGGCTGACAAACGTGGCACCTCTCCCCGTGCCTTCCCCCGGTCACTCTGAGCCCCGTCATTAAGCTCTGCCACAGAAATCTGTTTAGTCACAGAAGCAGATTGCTTCCACGAAGCACAGAGATGTAATTTGCCAGCACTTACACTACAATATTAAATACTCGCACGAAGCTCCTTCACCTTTTCAGTTCTTTATAGCAGAAAATACTTGGTGTGAAATCCTGCCTAGACAAGGGTCAATGATAAAATCTGCCTCAGCGACGGAGCAGCTTCTGCCCTTCCTATGGTGAGTGGTTTTATTGGGTTTGCGTTTAAAGCTGTTCCAATACATCAGTGCTTTCATTGCTGGTCTAGAGCACTTGGACACACGCAAAGCTGCTGCGGAGGGACAGCTAGGATTTAAGGACAGCCCTTGCTGGGATTTGCTTTCCCTTGGAAATGGATGGCTCCGAGGCAGAACACACTCCGAGTGCAGCCGTAAGCCACCACGCCTCACCCCAGGCTCCAGCCCGCTGTAGTTAATCATTAAATAATTCCCCTGGTGATGTTATCCGGTGCTGATAAATGACAGATTTCATTGTTTTGCCTGGAGCAGCTTTAAATTGTGTTAATTTCATCAAAGATTGACACTGGCTTTTATTTCCTTTTGCTCCCGTTGTGTCCTGTAAAGGCGCCGAGCGCCGCAGACTGCAGATTGCTCATAGAATTGGTACAATAGATTTTTCCTTTTTCCTCATATTTAGAGAAAAATTGTAATCAGAGCCTTGGAAATGCCAAGGACTTTTCGATCAATAAACTACTAATGAGAGTGTATTCAAAGAGGAATATGACCACAAATCCAATGGCTTTTAAAACAACCTGAGTGTTGACTGTGTTTGTTTTACATGTGATCTCAGAAAGATTTCTAATTTTATACAGCAGTGAATTTATTCCACCTCCAACACACGTTTCTGACACAGGGTTTTCTCCAAAACTGAAGATAAAATACATTATCCATCTTCCTGATGAGCCAAGCTATCGTTGGGCTGATTCTTTCTTTTGGCAATGGGAAAAAAAATACCCCAAGGTAGCCCTATTCTGTTGATGCAGAAGAAAAAGGCAGTTTTACATCAGTAGGATCTTGATCTTGATTTATGGCGAATTCCACCTATTTTGGAACAATGAACGTAACAGTTCGATGTGTATTGGATAAAGCACATGGAAAAAAACAGAGCTGTAATTTGCAACTACAAAACTGATATTAAGTATTTTCTGTACCAGCAACAACGTGACAGAGCACAATAGTCTGCTGTAGTAAACAAGGGGAGGTTTTGATCGTGCACTGTTGTAGCTCCCTGTGCAGAATGCTGGGTTTGACTAGGAAACAGTGAATAAAACTTCTTATCCCAACTAAGGCTCCATATCACAGCTGGTAGTTTTAATAGGGGCCTCTCTCAATAATTTCACTGGGGTACCTGGGCTTTGTTTTGGCAGCTTTTCATAATTGTGTTGGTGTATTCTCTTTTTAGGCACGTGGCATAATGCAGTCGAAACACTCACTTAAATGTGGATACAGATGAAATGTGTGAAAACACACTGCGAATGTGGATAGAAATGAAATGACACCGTAGGTCAGGTGTCCTGAGGCTCTGATTGTTGTTGACGGCCCTGACAAGCCTCATCTGGGATCTCCCAGCCCACCCATGGGCCGGGAGCACTATTTAAGCTCAGCCCTGGCTACTTTTCTTCTTTTAGAGCAGTGTTGTAGAGGGGTTGGTCTCTTGTTCATTGTCTCTTTATGCTGCTCATCTGCTCTCTGGTCTGTGCATGGACCTCCTGGCTTGGTGACAGCCTCTGGAATGTGTCTGATCCTGACCTATGGGCTCACCATCACGTTGGCCTTGGAGTTGTGTCAGCCCCTTGAGTTTGTCTAGTAGGAGCCTGTGGTTGAAGGTGCTCTGCTGTCCTCATCAGCTATTGTGGGACTGGCTCTGTCCTCGGCTCCCGTCTCCCTGCCCTGCTGGAAGAAGACATGGATTAGTCAAGGTAAATAAATCTGTTAATGAAGTTTACTTAACCTGGAGGAGCCTGCCCTGGACCATGTCTGTACCCCCTATTTTATATTAGAAGAATGGAATTTTTTAAGAGAATAAACAAGTAGCTACATTTAATATCCCAGAGCAATTGTTCTGCCCATGTCAGCTCATGTGAGCATGGGCTAGTATTCTGTATCTGCTTTTCAAGCCTTTGAGCCCCAGAAACATGGGTACAGGAACTGCAGTTCCCCCAGGGAAGCTTGAGCTGATGCAGAGCTGCTGTTGAGCTCTTGCTCTCAATTGGTCTCCTCTGTGGCCAAGGGGTGTTTGTGGTCATTGGGGCCCATCTGCTTGCTCACCTGATTGATCTCGTGTCTATCTGCTCCATGTGCAAACCCAAGTCATTGTTCAAGAGTTTTGTAAATCAAACCATGAGCCTCCTGATGTCCATGGCTGTGGTAAAAGTGATGGGGGTGGTGGTTGGGCACTGAAAAGAAGCTGGAGGGTTTGCCTCAGCTTGTTCTCTTCAGGACTGTGTGTTAGGCAATGAATGAGTTGATCCAAATCCCATGGAGGGTTTCCAAAGAAGAGCTATGGTGATCTGTAGCAGAATGGATCAGGTTAAAATTCCCCTGAATAAATACCCAGCTCTTGAGAAGCCTGTGGCACTACTTCAGACATTGAGCAGAACAACACAAATGTGTAGGCCATTTAAAGAAATGGAAGAGAAAAGCACTTTATGTTGTGAAATATGGACAACAGTGTCATCTATTTCACCTCTAAAGAATCTCCTTTTGTCCATCTTATTACTGGGTTTGATCCAGAGGAAGGCAGGAAAACTGCCTGTTCATGTCACGGATCACACTCAAGCTGTTCAACTCCATCAGATTTCCCAAAAAGTTTTAATTTCTCAGGAACTGTGGAAAAAAGTCTCTTTTTTTCCAGATAGAGTGAATTTGAGGGAGAAGCAAGTGTCTGCCTATCTGGGATAGGTGCAGTGTGTCCTTCAGGGTATCTGCAAGTGAATTTGGATGTGTCCAAAAGTAGTGTCACTGTGAAGGTAATAGAAGAACATGGGCTTCATCCCACAAAGCTGTAACCTGAAGCACTTGCCAGCTCAGACCATTTACATATGGGGTTAATGGGCATAATCTCTACATGTTTGCTTCCAACTGCTTTAAAGATTAAAACCCCAAACTTGTGGGTCCTTGCAAGCACTTTGAGGATAACACATTCTCATTTTGAAAGTCCTCTTGAAGGTACTGAGTGAGGGAAACAAAGGCAGGAAAACAAGCCTTTGGAAGCAAGGCAGAAAGTCACAGTGTTTGTTTCCTGATACATCTGGGATCTCGCCACCTTGAGAAGCAGACCTTTGAAGCAAAAATAGCAGGGCAATAAAACAATAATAGTAAAAGGCATTGGTGAGGCGCTTGAAAAACCTACATTTTACAGGAGTGTAATCATGATTTAAAAATACAAAAACACTGTGACTCAAGAGGGAGAGTGTGGGTGTTTGCTGGGGATGAGTCAAAAGAGAAGAAATCACAACTCCAGAAAGTGAATGCGAAAGCTGAAGCTCTGCGAGCAGAGCCTGCAAAAAGGCAGGCCAAATTTATGCGTTTGTTCCGCATCCAGAGTTCACCTCCATGCGATGCAGAAGTCATTGATTAACTGACATTAGATTGAAATGGGGCAATTAGACAGAGGGAAATGTCTACAGCATAAATTATACAGGAAAAGTGTCTGAGGAGAGCCTCCCCTTTGTCTTTAAGACTTGCCAGCTGTTCCTTTCCTGCCTTGTGATTTTTACCTTCTCAGATAAGCATATTCCTGTTCCCTAAATCAATCTGACGGAGCAGAGTTGGCTATACATCCCAGGGTACAGCTGTATGTCCAGATATGTTTGTAATAGGTCAGCCAGTGCAGTGGTAAAATAACAGTGAATCATATTAGCAGATGAGGAGGCTGGAAGGCAAATGATGCTGTGGAAGCACCTGCAGCAGACATTGCTGCACACTTCCATAGCTCTGATTTCTTGGAACACTTTGTCATGCGCTTAATCTGAAGCGTGTCCTTTGGTCCCCTTTGTAGTGGGTACTCAGCCTTATACAGTGTTGAAAGGTAATCACAGGAGTTAGAAATCCTGCTGGTTTCCACTGTAAATAGAAGTAAATCACTGATTCCTTGCAAAAAGCAAGTCTGGGCAGTTCTGTGTCTATGCTGGCTCGCTGATCTGGGCTTGAGACAGTGCAAGGCTTAATGTTGTGGGGTTTGGGCTTTTTTTCTGACAGTAACAATGAAAACTGAGGGTTTTCTTAAGAAATAAATTACTTTAAGACTACTCTTGTGGCTGTGGCAAGCATAGTGTGATCTGAAAACACCTTAGTAGTGAATTTAGCTTACTTCTAAACCAAACCAACTCTTTGCCATGGTTTTAAGGCATGGCATGAGCTTCCATTGCGTCTCATCACACTGCCTGATCAGCAGGTGTTTATGGGTCCCCCTTCAGTTGCGCACTTCTACAGAAGCACAGAGTTGTTGGAGATGAACAAAATGTGCCATTTCCACCTGCGCTTTTACAGCACATGCCCATTGACCAAGTTTAGATCTGACTGAACAGGGATGGTTGTGGCTATGGCAGCATGAGAAGACTCTGGGTTGTACCTTGCTCCCTGTGAGGCTGCGCTGAGCTCCTCAGCAGTGTGAAAGGCCGCCTGCCCTGATACATAGGGTCTCAGAGATGGGCATCCTTGGCAGTGCAGTGTGTACAGAGAGCATCTGGTGGCCTACAGCTGGTCATTTTGTCCAGAATAAGGAAAGAAAATCCACCTGTCTGAGCAACAGGAAAAGATGCAATGGCTGTGCTGTACAGTGATGTGTGCTGGGCTGTTGGAAGTAAACTGGGCATTAGGCACTGATCTTCCTTTTACTCGTGCTGGCAAGATTGATGCATGAGCTCTTCCACCATAGAATAATCCACAGTTTATAATGTGGCCAAGTGAAATGAACTGATCTTGTGTAAAGCTCGTGTCACTGTTTATGAAGTAGAGAGTATTTAGAATAGCTCTTGGCCACTGCAGACTGCAAGCATTCAGTCTTCTCTCCCTGTGTTGATGGCAAAATCTGACAGTGAACTTGACCTGGTGCTAGGTGCTGGATGACTTCTTTGAGTTTGCATTTAATATTCCATATGTTGCCCACGGAATTCCAGTGGTGGTTTCATCCATTCTTTTACAGTATTTTCCCTAAAAAGACTGTGTTTTTATTTCTTTGTAGTCCCATCATGGCACTGGCTCAGAGCCACCCGCATCTGATGGCATCTCCCCTCTCACCTGGAGCAGTCACTTCCTGACCCCAATTCCATTGGTAGGACCCCCTCGAGCATGGACTTGCACAGGGAGCAGGGGTTTATCATACTCAAGTTTAATGTGCAACACTGCTAAGCACAACCAAGCGAAAGGGAACCAGGTAAACAGTTACTGAGTGGTGTTTATATGGTTTTATGTTGGGCTTTATCTGACTTGTCAGACACCCACTTTGTACTTTACAGACACGTTTCCCAGCCTTCAAAAATGCAGATTTATGAGTTTGAAAATATTTTACCAAAGCTGAGAGCATTTAACATTCCATAATTGGGTTGGAGGGTTGCGCATATCTCACCCGGCCCAATCTGAAGGGAAAGGGAAATGCTTCCATTTTTCATCTATAGGCCGTGAAAATGTGAAGGCTGATTCTAACAACACATAAACCACAAGAGAAATGCAAACCAATACAGCCTCATAATATATGTGCTTGTTTTGTAATTTCCTGGTGGTAAGGAGTGTTTGTACAGCGCTGAAGTTAAAATATCTGAATATCACCCAGACAGCATGATGGTTTTGTACAATGCACTCCTTTATAAGTCATTTGAAATGAACCTGTCAGTCATCATTAATGGTCTGTGAAACCCTACCCCAAGCTGGTGCCAAGTCTCCTTCAGCACAGTTACATCATGATAAGCTCTGCTGTGTTCACAGTAAATCAGCGAGTTTCACAATGAAGCTACACGATAAGCTTTACCATATTGCACAGTAAATCACTGTGTTGAACAATTACACAATTAAGCCTCCTTAGTTTTTTCTTTATGGGAGCATCTCTCAGTAATGGATAAAAGTCGATATGAGTCTTTTTCTCCCCCTTCTATCACCTACCTCAAATACAATTTATGGGTGCTTCTTAAGGTTAGTGATAAGCCCATGGTGTTAGGCTTATATGCCTGCACGTGTGATATGATAGAGTTAATAAAGCACTGAGGAGCAGTGCACAAGAAGCCTAGAGAAATCTGAAGCCGCATATGAGGCGGGGTCAGTGATGGGAAGGGTATCCTTGGCTTTCAGTGGAGCTGTGCCAGTTTACACAAGCCAAGTCTTTGGTCTACAAGAAGACATGTACTAGAACTTCCTATTTATGCAGTGATTTGTGTTTGCTTTGCTCCATCTTGGTTTTCATTGTCCCATTCAATTTTTATTAGTCAACACTGCTATAAGCAGCATCTTCCCTTTTAAACTCTATTTTATCGATTCTTGTGGTTTACAGGACCATTTCTCTCCTTACCCCAGTTCCTCTTATGTGATTTAACCTGCTGCTCTTATTTGACAACTCCCAACTCAATCTATTCTTTACTCCATCCCAGATCTTCAGCTGTCTCCCAGACATCTCCACACTGATGTCCCCTTGTCCTCTAATGCCACAGGCTGGGACTTGAGCTTGCATTTCCTCAGGCTATTGCCCTGCCTGTCTGCATGGCTCAGACTTGTTTTGTGATGCCTTGGTTTCATCTCCTCCTCCCTCCCTATGTCTCACCGCTTCCTAGATACTTGCATAGCCTACTGCCAAGTGCTTCAAACATGCAGTTTGCATTCTCCTTGCTTGGCAGAGCCTCCAAAACTCCCACAACTACAGCCTTTGTGTGCCACTTCAGAACTGCACACCTTCTCATCTAATCTTGACAAGATGAAATAATAATAATAAAGGCTTCTGTTACCATTCCACTTGGGTCCCTTCAGGTGTATGAATTTTTGCAGTCAGGTTATAAGAGATGTCTGCTAAGAGATGTGTCTGCCTTTCAAAGAGCAGGGAGTTGTGTCTGCATTAATGCTGCCTCCATAAAGCACCATGTACTGAAAAGGGCTCTCACGTACACCAGAGCTGCAGGAGTGAAATCCCCATCTGCAGCACATCAGAAAAGCTCCAGTAACATCAAGGGATGCAGCTTGGGCCTGTGCTGGCTGAAGGTCTGCCCTTGAGTGGGGACTGTGTCATGTAAGCAAGGAGATGGCTAATGAGGCTATTTTACCTCTCATGGAAACCCACTGCAGATTCATAACACATTCAAGAGAGAATGTCACTGAAATGCGAAACCCAAGCACAGTGCTTTGTGTTTCCAGAACTACCCTTCCCCTTTGTTTTATTGATGAATGTATTGTTAAATACAACATTTTTGCATGAGGTTAAAGGTGCTGCTGTCTTCTAAACCCTAGTGTGAGGCATTACCCTCTATGTGTACATGAGAGCTGGTGGTGGTCAGCTCTCCTGTGTAGCGAAGTCATGAGGGAGTTCAGGTCTCTGCCAGCAAAGGTCTGTTGCACTTGCTGAGACAAAAGTGTGCCATTTTTATCTGCTCAAAGCCATGCTATTGTCTTATAGAAGTTCACTTGAGGTGGTTGGGAGGTTAGGAAGATGAGAAGTGGAATGTTTTCTAGTCTGCATGCAAGGCAGATCACTTACGGTATGCATTGCTAGTTTAAAAGCCCTCAAGAGGATGCTGCAGGGCTCTGATGTAGTAAGATATGTGCAAAATCAACATTTGCTGCCCTTATTTAAAATGTCATAAAGCTGGGATGTCTGCACTTTCTGCAGAAGCAGGCTGTGTAGTCTCCAAGAGGTATGTTTAGGTAGTATATTACAGCCCTTTTCCTCATATTCATCTGTTCTGTGGCCAAAATACAGATTAACTGCCATCTTGTAGCAAGTGAATATAGTGGCACATGCTGTAGTATGAGCATCCTCCAAACACAGCATAGGATGTATGTTCCTGTTATGTAGGAAAGGTGCCTTTGTGTTGGGATGCAGGAAACCTGCACTTCAGGTTCATGATGGATGTATGGGTAAAATATGATGGGGGAACCCAGAAGGCTCTCAAAGCTGAAATGGAATGAGGTTGTTGGGACAACTATCCAGCCCGTATATAAATCCTCATGTTGCAAGTGACATATATGTATTAAAACTAGCTTCTAAAGGCAGGCATTAATGAGTTAAGAGGCAAAGTTACTGAAGGGTTAAATACTTGAGGGCTGGGCATTTGAAGCTGTTGTTCCTGCCTTTTATAAGACTTGGAAGACATGCTTGAAGTTGTAAACTGCCTTGTCATCCCTGGAATCACATCTTCCAATGAGGAAGAAGTCTTTTTCCTGGAAAAACATGCACTCCCTGAGTCTTTTCAGATCCCATTTCTATTTGTGACAGTAGCTTTCTCAAGGAAAGGAGCAGAAGGTAGAACAGCATGCTGCTCCTGATTGTACATTTCTTAATATGCTTTAGGAATACACACACTGGCAACATTTTTTTTTTTACCAGAAAACGCCTCATTTTTCATGAAAGAATGACTTGTAGAAAAAAGCTTTGACTTTCTCATAGCTGTGTTTCATTAGGCATGTTTCACACTTTTCTAACATCACCTAAATGGCAAATAGTCCTGAGTAACATCTAGGAGAGCAAATAGCTTTAAATGCTTCATTTAGGTGAATTTAGCAATTTTGTTCTGTATATAAACTGTAAAGGTTTCCTTAGCTTAGCTCTTCCACTTGCCAGAGTACAGGTGTGTAGCTGTTGGGTGAGATCACGCCTAGACACATGCTCTGTGAGGCACTTCAACAAAACCAAACATTCTAGCTAAACGATGGTTTTAGTTACTTCAGAGACACTGTACTTGGGCACTACCAGCAGCAGGCAGGATTAGATTGTTTGGTAGTAATGGGGGGAAAGCACCTGATTTCATCACGTTTCCTATCAGCTATTGAAGAAGAGGAGCTGCAAGTGCTGAAAGGGATCTGAGTGAACACTAACTCCAAGGTAGCACTGGAAGTGATGTTCTGAGTATTTTAGTTAAATGTTTTTCCAAAAAGCCATCTTACAGCTTTGGTACTCCTTCCATGCCACTCCGGTACTCCTTCCATGCCACTTCTAGTGCGAGTTCCTTTGATGCAGAACAAAAGCACTAAGGAGTGAGGAAAGCCAAGACCCAAAAGATTCACATCAGTAGGCTTCCCAATGCAATCATACTGTATTTTCAAGCAATGATTTCTCTTGCTTCCCGATTACCCTTCCTTACTCTTCCTTTACCCTGATGGTTGAATTAACCAGTATACAAGTGCTTTTCTTCTCTGAATGTCCTTTAATTTGACAGCCTTGCAGCCTCAGTGCCCTCCTTTGCCAAATATTGCTTTTTCATAGACACGAGTTAATTCCTGTTGTATTGTGTGACAGGGTTGAGCACAGTGAAAGCCCAACTTCCAAGCTGCCTCATTTCTTTCCAGCCCCTAAGGAGTTCTGGATGTGCCAGTAAGAGCAGATAAAAACATCAGTGTGTTCCTTCTGTTTCCTTACTTCTGAACATTTTTCTCAGCTATATCCTAAAACATGGGGTGGGTTTTTTCATTTTATTTTCCTCACTCCTTGTCTCTTCCAGTTTCTTGCCATCTTCCCCATTTCTCACCTCCCCTATAGGAATGCAGTAGCCATGTATCTTCACTTAGACTCCTTGCTGCAATTTGTTTGCGTGGCCGGAAGGAAAGTATACTGTCACTCATGAGCCTTTACACCTGCCAAAGCTAATGAGCTAAGTTTGACCCTCATTCTGCTGTTTATTTAGAGCTTCACACTCCTAGCAGATTTCTAATGTCCCAAAGGAGCATCTGAGGTGTTACCACAAAGATTCCTATTAACAAAAAGTGTATTTAATATGCCTTTCCCTCTATAGCAGCTTCCAGTGTCTGAAGGGGGCTACAAGGATGCTGGAGAGGGACTCTTCATCAGGGACTGTAGCAACAGGACAGGGGGTGATGGGCTCAAACTGAAACAGGGGAAGTTCAGGTTAGATCTAAGGCAAAAGCTCTTCCCTGTGAGGGTGCTGAGGCGCTGGCACAGGGTGCCCAGAGAAGCTGTGGCTGCCCCATCCCTGGCAGTGTTCAAGGCCAGGTTGGACACAGGGGCTTGGAGCAACCTGCTCTAGTGTGAGGTGTCCCTGCCTGTGGTATGGGTTGGGACTGGGTGATCTCAGGGTCCTTTCCAACTTAAACCAGTCTGGGATTCTGTGATGTAACTACGATTGAATATATTCTATTTCATATCTAAATTGCATTTTTTTGCACTGCATATAGTTATAAAAGTTTCAAAAGTAGAAATAAAATAATGGCATTTTTACTGGCCACTGACACTTGAAAAGTTTATTCTGAGCAATGGAGGAAATGCAGCAACAACAGCTTCTACCCAGCCTGACCCTGGGGTCCTGTCCTTTTCTTTTTGGTGTATGTCCTCAATGCGTCCCTGATGGCAGTGATTTAACCCCTGAGTGATGGCTAACCGAGGTGGGATAGCTGGCATAATTCCATGATGACAAATAGGAAAAGGAGATGGGTGGTTGTACTAAAGGCATCAGGTGATTAGTGGTTGGTGGCATGATATTTGTAGTCTGATGAAAAAAGCACTCAAAAGACTAGACCCATGCTTCCCAAAGCTCTTGTCTGGCAGGAAGGGAGCTGAGTTACTCGTGGGGAGCTGCTGACTGGATACAAGAGGAGAATGTTTCACAATGAGAACAATCAGCCATTGGAATGTTATCCGATGGGAAGCGGTGGATTCCCCAGCACTGGACATTGTTCAGATTCAGCTGGACAGGGTGCTGGGTTGTCCCATCTAGGTCATGTTTTGCCTGGAAAGGTTGGAAGAGCTGATCCCTGAGGTCCCTTCCACCTGGGATTCTGTGATTCCATGAGGAGGTGCCAGTGGTGCACCCTTGGACCTTCGCCATGTCTGGGTCCATGGTGGAGGTCAGGAGTGCTGTCAGTGCCACCCTGCAGAGGCAGGCTGATGCTCACCAGGGGTGCTTTTCCCTCTGAGGACAGCCTGTTATTTGACAAGTAATTTGCAGATTAAGGCCTAGACAACCCATAGAGCCTTTCAAAAGCTCCACAACCCCTCTGAGCCAGCGCGTTGTATTTATCTCTTAAGGAACCTTGTCATTAGGCTCAAATTAAAAACGATCTGTCAGTTTCTATTAATAATTAATGCTGAAATGTTAGCACTTTGAAAGACTGTTTCAAGTGCAACACACCCCATTTAATGCTGAGCAGTTTTATATTTACAGTAATTCCACCTTTCATCCCTTAATGTCAACTTCTAAATCTTTAATGCTTTAATCACACTTCTTATTTTGATATCCCAAGCGAGCTGTTCGAACCTGCGTCCGCTCCCTTTCGATAAGGTGCGCATTTTAGACTGGAAGGTTAGTCAGCAGCACTTGTTAATTATTAAGGAAAACAAAATGCTACTGCTGGAAAATTATGTTTGTTCCCAGCAGTATGTGTTACCTTTAATCTGTACTGACAAGAAGCAAGAGGAATCATAAAATAATCAGAGGAGCCAGGAGAGAGGATTGTTTGTGAAGAACATTACCCAGCAGAAATGTAGACAGCCTTGATTTGATTCCATAAATGAACCTAATTACTGGGTAATGTATTGTTTTATGGAAATGACATAGTTGGGAAATATGGAGTTAAAAGAAGGCTCTGTCAATTGGAACGCAGATTATTTCTGCTTTCGAGTTGTGCTCCCTATAGCATGTTCCTGGACAGCACTGACTGACTGAGAGCTTCTGTCATCTTCACTAAAAGAAATCCCCCAACCTGCAGCATATGTCTGAGGCAAGGTCTTTACTGTAACCTTCCCATAATGAATAGGGAAGAATTCTGCAGGGAAACAGCTGCCTCCATGTGCAGCAGAGTTCTTACAGTTCTTGCTTTGTCTCCCTGTATGTATCCCGGAATACAATAAGAGAAATACTTGGAATTTTCTTAACTGCCGGGCAGTTAATGGCTATCCTGAAGACACCAGAAAATGCGCTTCAGTGGCTTGCAAAGGAAAGAGACAATTTTGAATGTGTGGTTATAAAACACATCATTCCAATTTGTTTGGGTTTTCCTTGCTGTTTCAGCACTTATCCTTGAAATGAGATGTATAAATAGTTCATGGTATTTGTAACCAGGTTTACATTACATTAATGGGTTACAGAGGGATATTAAACTCTAACCTACATTTTAATTACTGAGAATGAGACTTTTTATCTTGCACCTGGCAGATTCATGTGTTCTGATGTATTGCTACCCATTTACACTATGAGTTTGTTACTCAGGCACATGTTTTCTGGGATAGATGCTGAAGACTAATCCGGTTGCTCCTATCTGCTTCCACTGGTGCTGTTGTATGGAGCAGGCAGATAGTTCCCTTGTAACAGACACCTCAGCTTGCCCTTTCCTCTGCAGACACTGATGTATGTTGCTCTGGAGGGTATCTGCTACGGCCTTTGCGCCCCCTTAGTGATGAGCCCCCTTAGTGATAGCCCCCATAAGGCTGTCTATGGGGCCATATCATATGTACCTTTCAGCAGTAAGATACCAAGATGACCATTCTTTAATAATAAGTGTTATTTCTTTTATTCCCCCTGCATCCTGAAGCATGTACTCCTTTTCTTTCACCTTTTGTGGGCAAATTTCTCACCCATGAAAGGCTCTCCTTTGGCTTTGCACTGGTAGCAAAGAGTTCAACTTGCAGCAAATAGTACCTTACTGCATGAATATCCATTTGGAGTCAGGGGACTGTTAGACTGAGACACTTCAAAACATCTCCATCCTCTCTGGCCTGGCCATTCCCTCCCAAGCAAGCAGAGTACTATGTTAATAGGTGGTATTTTGCACCTATTTCACCCAAGTGCTAGTGAAAGCATGATGTGCAAAGTGGTGAAGGATCCAGGCTGGATAATGACCAATTCTAGCACATTTCCACCTCAGATGCATGTATATCAGTAAGACTTAACTGGAATAAAAGATGGTAGGATTTTCTCAGCCTCAGAACTTTTGCTTGTATTATCAGCTCTCAGCAATATTATCTGCTTTTATCAGGCTCCCATTGACTGGGCTTTTTTCTAATTACATGAAGAGTGGATGAAGTCCTATTAAGTTGTCTGTGACTAGGAAAAGAATTACTGCACTGCTACTTTCAATCCTCAGTGGCTTGTAAAAAATAAAGGCATTCAGAGTTTAGTGAACCTCTACCTTGCACATCAAAACAGAAAGAGGAAAATTCCTGCTGTTACATTATCATGCAAGCATCCAATTCCATCCTTCCACACTGTGGAGACATGCACAACATGCAGGAAAGTCTTAAATATCTTTGTTAAGACGCCCAACAGGACAACCCAAAAGGATGTGTAACTTACGTGTATTGTTCATTACAAACGTGATTAGTGTGTGTATATAGAATAGATGTGTTATTAAAGCACAGTGGGCTCTTCGAAGTTTTCAAGTTTGTTATGGATTGATTTATTCATGAAATGCTTTGTTTCTATGACAACTTTATTGGTTTGCCTGTGGTCTAAATACATATAGGCATGGCAGGAATTCCACAGTACAAAACAAATTACACACTACCACCTGAATGGCTTGGTGCCCTTAGGGAATGTACAGAAATAGTCCACAATGAGGGCAGAAATCACCATAGACTTTGCCAGTATGAGAAGGCTTGCTTAATAAAGAAAAATGCTTAAAGGTCCTACACAGCTTCTAGCTCTGCGATAAAAGGGGAGGGATGGAAAGGAAGAAAGGAGTCTGGCAGGAAAACATAAAAGGCACCCAAACCCCAACTGCAGAGATAGTAGCATATTCAAGAAAAAGCCACAGATCAAACACCGGCACTCTCTCCCACAAATAATAGAGCTTGGGAGAAGCTATTAATATTCATAACAGGTCTAGAGCTACAAAAGAAACTGGAGAGCTATTGTTTAGTAAGAAATTAGTGTGAAAGTGTAGGGCATTAGTTGATAAAAGGATAGGGAGGCTCACTGGGACAACACAAAATGGGATCAGAGCTGAAAGTCAATAAGTGGATCAAATGACAAAAGGACAAATTCTAGAATACAAGAGTAATAATTAAGACAAGGGCTCGGAAGATGACAACTGTTATGGAGGTCTGAGACCTAAACAAGGTAATAACATGTTTTAAAGTACAATAAGTGCAATATAACAGGGTTTCTGTGACTGATCCCCATGACTTTAGCATCTTAAATTATGTTAAAATCATGGTGCTTTGGCTGCTTCTGTCCTGTGTGCTACAAAGCTCCTTAGGAAATGAGAAGCAAGACCAGGGGAGTTTGTGAAACAGGCTCTCCTGCTCCATCACCCACAATCTATGTGCTATTCAAAGCCATAAACATCAGAAGAAGCTGAGAACACGCTTCCATTGCAAAAGCAAGTTTTCTGGCAGTGTTTTTAAATCTAAACAAAGCTGCCCTGCATTTTGGATTGCATGGAGCAAATGTGCATGGGAATTTCAAAGGGAGGAAGAATCACTGAGCATCCTCTGCCTAGCCTGAAAGCCAGCATGCAAATACCTTCCATTAGAGAAATCCAGGGCAAATGCAAGGCTTTGCTTGGTAACCACACTGCCCCACCAGCTCTTCTGCCTCCATGGGGGTCCTGTGCTGTGTTGGAGGTGATAATCCTTCCATGCTCACTTGGCTCAGAGCAATAGCTTGGATGTTGGGGTGTTGTTCGTTGAAGTGGTGCTGATTCCACCCCTTAGCATGGAGTGTGCAGAGCCTCGGGGGTATGATGGGTACATCTGGCAGCAGAATAGGCTTAAGGATGCAGTTGCCTCCCTCGTGCTGCAGTGAAGCCAAGCTGCAAAGCCAACAGGGTTCAGTCACTAAGATTTGGCTTAATAATGAGTTCCAGATGGTGCTTCAGCCAAATAACCTTTTCTTATTCATTAACTAGGTAAACTCTGAAAGGCAACCAGGCTGACACTAACAACAGCGACATGAGAGCCAGGGTCCTGAGTCCAGAAAGCACAGGGAGAAGAAAACAAAGGTAGTGAGATGTGAAGCCGTGCATGGCTCTGTGCTGGGCAGGCACTGCCACTCTCTAAGTGCCTGAGCCTTTTGACTAATGTGACATGGAAGCACTAATAAAATAAAAAGCTTCTCCAATTAGTGCATACTCTCTATTATTTCTGACTTGTGTTCTGACCCGGTCCCTTCCATACTCCTAATTGCCTGTGCTGCACTAAGTGACATCGCCTTCCATGCACTTTGAGCCATAGTCTCCTGCAAACGAATTATCTGTCTCAGCCTCCATGATTGATCTGAAATGGCTCTTACTGCAGATGTATATTTACAGCCTATGGAATATTTACAGGGATAGGCTTCAGAGGGAGGGAATGGTTACCTCTTTGGACAGAGAGCCTTATCCTCAGCTGGGCATCCTTTGGTGTCTTGCTTGCTTCGCATGTATATTCAAATTGACATGTATTTTTCAGAGTGATCCCAGAGCAAATCATTATACACATGCCGCTTGTAGTTACAATGGGCAAGAGAAAGGGTTTGCTGTTGTCATTCTGTTCACTGACTGCTCTCCTGCCTTTGTGAGAGCCTCACATAAATAAAGGAAGTATTGGCAGTGGCATTCTTGTGCATTCTCAAAGAAAACCTGAACCAGAAAGCTAGAAAATAGCTTTAGATTATTTCTTTTTCATGATATCAGAGACGTTTTTGTGCTGCTTTAGACATTTTTGGTGCCTTTTGGGGACACTTCTAGCTGCTAGGTATTTTGGCCTTTTCTGTAGACAAAAAGGTCTACCTACCAAATCTCTCAATTAAGGTTTCTTTCCCCACCTTATTTTAACATGCTCCTTGCTTGAGGGGCATTAAAACTTCAAGTGACCTCTTGTTTTGGATGAAGTATGGCCATGTCCCAGATCTGCTGTTCATAGTAAGCAATGGAACATCAAGTCTAGCAGTTATCAACAAGAAAGCCATCTTTACCTCATGGGTTTTTCTAGGCTGGAAATTAGCCTTGGGAGAGAAAGGAGAGTTGACATCAGTCAAGTAGCTCCTGACTGCACCAGACCTCTGGAGTTTGAGAAACTGAAGCCCTTGCTGCTGTGCTGAAAGAAAATGGGGTTTGGTTGGTTTTTCTTTTTGCCTCAGTTTCAGCATGTAGTTTCATGGTTGTTCTTTCTGTTATTTAATTTTTCTTACTAGCTTAACCCTTCTCTGGTATGAGTAATACATTTTCAATTCAGCTTTGGTTCGAAGAAAGTACGTAGGCTGGACAGGGTGCCAGTGTATCCCTCAAGGCTGACTTAAACTAAGGCAAGGAGCCAACAGTAGTGCTAAATCTCCCTTAATGGACCGGTGGAGGCTTCACTCAGCACTTCTGAAGGATTTTCTGGCTTTCCAGCACTGTTCCCAAGAACCACAGCAGAGAAGGAGGGATGGTGAGAGACAGCAGGGTGAGGATGCTGCTTTGCACCAGGTATTTGGCTGCCAGAACAACCCCAGGAGCCAAGGTACGTGGCCAGAGCCATCTGGTGTTGGACCCAAGGGAGATGGGCAGCCCAGCAGTGCAGTGGATCTCCAGCAGCCAAGTGAGTTTATGGTTCACATATGGTATCATCAAAATAGTTCTGGTTGTACCACTTCACTGCTCCTGGTACCCAGTGCATGTGTTTCAGTAAAGAGTATCTTTTAACAGACCCAGTTGGCAGTGAATTTACAAACACTTTCCAGAAGTCCTTCCTTCCTCCCTTCCGTCTTGTGAATGCTTTTAGGGTTCTATTTGAATGTTATCTGAGCTGCATAGGAAAATGTCATAGTTCATCCTGTAACTAACCACAATATTTAATTATTTAGTGATGGCCATAAAACAAGTGTAACAAAGGGAAAACTGCTCTGAACTTTCTTGACACTGTATTCAGCAAATATTGCTCTTTATCTGACATGCCATCATTTACTCGCTCAGCCCTCGGAGAACAGCGGGATGGCTGGACTATCGATAGTGCAGAAGAAAAATCATAGCAAGGAAAGTAAATTCTGACATTTTGAAACTAATGGTGTAGTTCGTCGATGCCTCATATTCAATAAGAAATCTAGAGGGAAGAGCTTAATGCACCTCTTAAAATCTCCGTTGCAGTTCTAGACTGTGCGATGTCATATTTATGTATGTATAAGGATGTCGTATGATCTGATGTGATGAGCTTATGCAGACAATACACATTCAGATGCTTAATAAAACTGCTTCTGTTCACTGCCTCTCAGGGGCTGGGCTTGCATGTGTCTGCGTATACATGCATACAGAAGGGTTATGAACAGATACCCTCTTTCATTAAGCAAGTGACATTTTCGTGCTGGTGCAGCATCTATCTGTCTTCTTTCTGGCAAAGCTGTGTGCCTTTCAGTCAGCATCTGACTAAAGATCAATGAGAGAAAGCTTTTTGAAGGCGCTTTCAGGTCCTGCGGCAAGGGAGATGATCAGAAAGCTGCCATAAGCTTTGGACCCACTTGACAAATGAGGAACTATTTTGGCGCTCTGTAAACTGCTGTCACATCAGTTAGAAACACTAATTAGAACTACTTTGCTGTTGAAAGTGTCCAGTGCATTAAATACCACTTCTGCTTATTGCAATTAGCTTATCCATTGACTTACACTTCATACCCACAAGACTATCAAAGATGGAAATGCATAAGGGAGGGTTTAATAATTGATGAGGGAAATTAGAACTGAATGGCAGAGTTTTTGCCTGCTACCCTTTGACCTTCTCTTCTTGCAGGCCATGAAGCTCACATGTGAAATGAGCTCCTCTGTTTTGTCTGGCTGGACAAGAGTCACCATCCAAAGACGCCTAGGTATGCAAGCATCGGTTTGACAGCTTTGACTCAGTGATGTGGAGATCAAGTGATGTGGGTTGCTTCAGAGAAGGAACTGGACATCCTGGTACACAGTGTGTAAAGCAAGATAATTTTATGCTCTCCCTATATTGCTATCCAGAATGATTCTTACTATTGACAAAGCATCAAGACTTTCTTAACTAAACTATACCATGTGGGGTTCAGAAGAGGGGGTTGCGAGTTTTAACGTGCTTTTTTTTCTTCACAGGGCGCATTAGTAGGGGACAGAATCTAGTAAAAACAAAAAGCTAAGTTGTTTGTAGAGACTGACAACTTCCTAGTTTTGTTTTAGAGTTCAATTGTGAGTCTGTAGTATTTCAACATGCCTTAGGAACAAGGAAAGGAAGCAAAAATGTTCTCATGCCACAAGACAGCAGTGGCCCAGCCATTAAGGATGCTCTAATTCTACATTGTACACAGATGGCTTTAGCTGAGAGGAAAGAATATAGCTCTAAATAGCTGGCTTGCAATCTAGCACACAATATAGTCGTGAGGCTGCATTCCTCCCCTGCACTTGTTACCTTGGTCTAGGCACTTACTCTTTCTGCTCAGGTTCCCATTGATAACGGTAGTCTTAGTTTAGTTGCCAGGGTGCTAAGGAAGAGCAGGGTTTGTAATTTGGCTTAAATATGAGATAGCAATCTTACCACCACTTGTATTTCTTAAGAGCTGGAATGATTGTCTCCTTCAGTGATATTTTTTGTTCTTAAATCTTGTTTTGCTCTCTGAGACTAGCTCAAAGAGTGCCTGTGTTCTGCTCCTCAGATATCAGTAACTTGGGATTGTAATGCACATTTTAAAGAAGCAGACGGGAAAGATAGAGCTGCAATGGGACAATTTCATCTGAATGCTCTTAAAAATCGCCATTAATGATCTGATTGAGTACAAGAAACTTCCCGTTTTCCAATTCCTAAATACTTTTAACAAAGGCATAAACGTACATACACTCACCCAAATGCCAGTATAAATTACAATGGGAAATGGTCTGGGTCTTTGAATATATTTACAAGTCTGGTTTTCTTCTTTAGGAAAGAAAAGAGGAGAATGAAATGACAAGATTTCAAGCCATACCATGAGCCTCCTCAGTCTACTCCTATCCAAAACCAGCGTCCTTTTTTCAGTTTTGATATCTGTAACTGGGAGAAGGGAGAGAACTTGTTTGTTTTAATTAGATGCATTTGAAAGCCAAAAGTGGTGCAACATCAAATCTCAGCCTGACTGAGGCTTAGAGCAGATCAGCTCTCTGGTCCCTGGGGCAAGCTGCAAAGTACCCCTTTGAGTGGCCTTGCTCTTCTCACTTCCATAGCAGGAATGTGATTGAGGCATTACTTCTTCCAGAAACTCACTGCAATGTTGAGAGTTTCTGGCCATTATGGATGTAAAGACCCGACCTATGGAGCACTTTTGAGGTTCAGCTGTGACTTTACCACTGTAAAGATGCTGGTGGAGCCAAGGGGCACTGTCTGTGAAGGAGGAGCAGGAGCCTGTACGTGTTGTCGCAGCCTGCAGCTTTGCTTCCCTTCCTTCCTAATTGTCTGCTGCCTTCTTTTAAGTCTGGTAACCTTAAACCAGAGGGGAAAAAAAGAGGATTATTTTTAAGCATGATGAAATTTAACTTGTAATCACTGCTTCCACAGCAGCCAATTGAAAGGTAAGAGCAGAGCTTTACAAAGCAGCTTCTAATCTCTAGGATTTACAGATGCTTGCAAATGAGCAGGAAATCAGGGCCACAATGACCTGGCTGTGGTGCAAGTGCAACACATGCTCACAGATGCCTACACTAAAGACAATGCTCCTAGTAAATTTTGCATCACTTGCACAACTTTGATGCTTGTGTCAGGTTTCACCCGGTGTTAGTAGGACCCTGCATTGCATTTAATGTCAGTTATGGTATCCATCTGCTTAAGACAGGGTGTCACAATAGATTCCATTGCTGGCAAGTTTCGACAGGGAAGCAGTAACTTATGCACCGACTGTTTCCCTGGAGGTTTCATGCTCATGTAAAAGCAGACATTTAGAATAAAAGCAGTATTAGTTTAACTTTCACATGAAACTGCTAAAAATCCCTGTCAGAAACCAGCACTTCCGATGTCTGGTGCTGTAGGATGGGCATCACAGTGCAGTATTTTAACATCCAGCACTGATTTTGGTTTTTCCTTTCTTTAAAGCCCCTCCGTTGTGGCTGGCTGAAATTCTTCAGTTCTAAGAAGGGATCTGGTTTTCTTCTTCCACACAAAGTAAGTAAAAACACGCTATCAGGTATGTGGTACCTACCAAAAGCATCCCCTGGCAAGAAATGCCGTATGATAGAGTTCAACCCCTGCTCAGCTGCTTGCTCCCAGCCCTGAACACAGGGATACTTGGTTTACTGTCCATTGTGTCTTGGTGATGCAGTTACAGCATGCTGGCTGCTGAAGGCCAAATCTTAAGCATGTTTGGGCTCCTAAGGACTGATTCAGAGCTGCTCTGGGGTGAGCATGGTGTTTTCTGTACTAGAACATCTGTGATGTGATACAAATTCACGTGTGTTTTTTCAGAGTGATCCCAGAGCAAATCATTATACACATACCACATGTAGTTACAATGGGCAAGACAAAGGGTTTGCTGTTGTCGTTCTGTTCAGTGACTGCTCTCCTGCCTTTGTGTGAGCCACACATAAATAAAGGAAGTATTGGCAATGGCATTCTTGTGCATTCTCAAAGAAAACCTGAACAAGAAGGTTAGAAAATAGCTTTAGATGATTTCTTTTTTTATGATACCAGAGGCGTTTTTGTGCTGCTTTAGGCACTTTTGGTGCCATTTTGGGTCACTTCTAGCCGCTAGGTATTTTGGCCTTTTCTGTAGACAAAAAGGTCTACCTACCAAATCTCTCAGTTAAGGTTTCCTTCCCCACCTCATTTTAACATGCTCCTTGCTTGAGGGGCATTAAAACTTCAAGTGACCTCTTGTTTTGGATGAAGTATGGCCATGTCCCAGAGCTGCTGTAGGGAAGGGGGAGCTGTGGCCATGCAGGTTTGTGCCTGAGGGGGCATGCCTGGGTGTGTTTTGCTTCTTCCCCCTGTTTTAGGGGGCAGGATGTGTTTAGGGGGCCCTCTCCAGTGCAAGTTCCCCTCCTGACTGTCCCCAGCTCTTGCTATGGGGTGTTGCTGGGCATCCTACCCCTTCTTCTGCCCCAGCAGCTGGTAGGATTCGGCTGCTTTTGGTGCTGCGGAGGAGCAGCTATGCAGGAAGGTTATTTTCAGTCTTATAGAAAACAGGGCAATATATGAACTTTGGTTCATTTAACCAATGTATGTATTAAAACTCCTGACAGAGGCGCATGTGGTTAAAGCAGCCCAGTTAAATGCAGTTGGCTTGGAAGGCAAAGGCTGCTCCTAAATTAGAACTGGGCTGGAGGCAAGTTGGTTTTTGATCTGAATTATTAGGCAACCAAATTCTTTGTCTCAGCTTTCCTTGCCTGAGAAATGCTCTTGTGAAGTCTGGTTGGACTTAGTCCCTTAAAACTTCTGTAGATGGCAAAATTCCAGTCAACACTTTCGAATGGTATTTGAAAATAAATATGGGGTATATAAAAATACTTGATAAGCAGCTGAGCAGGAGAAAACTCTAAGAAAAATTGCTATTGTGTAAAGATATATAGTTGCAGCAATAGACTGATATCCAGTAATTTACTACTCCTAAGTTCTAAAAAGCAGATGACTGCAAAGTGTTTGCTAAACTATTCTTTTTCATCTGACATGTGGTTGGATTATGTGAACTGACTCACCATTTAAATGGGGCTACTGAGATTGGTGTGTTATTGATTCAGACAATCCTTGACCTCAGGGATAACACTTGCTCTAACAGAGGAAACAGGCTTTTAGGCTGGAATCCTCCATCTCTCTCTGCATGTCTGTTATTTGACGATACTGAAAACAAAAAGATTAGGGAAGCAAAGCAGGAGTCAAGTGGTTTTCCCTGGGCTGCTGCTGATGATGAAAATAGTGCTGGTGTTCTCCAGAAGAGAAGTCCGGAGGTGCTGAGACTTTAGTCCTATGGATTCCATTTTTCACCCTGGCTGCTCTGCGTGTGTGTATATGCACATGTGCATATGAACATACACCTGTCTCACAGCACTGATGACTGACATGCTCTGAGATAGCCCAACTATACACCATGCAAGGACTGCATTCAAGCCTAAAATGGGAGCTTAGTCTCCATAAGCTCACTGTAGGGTCAGTGGAGAGGTACAAGCTCTTCCACAAGGCAATTTAGAGCAGGTACCTATGGAAGGAGCCTTCTCTGCTCACTGTGTGCCAGGGAGACCAGGTCTCCCCAAAATGGCACTTACATTAAGTAACTGACGGCACTGGCAGTGTTCACAGAGCAATAAGCACTATTGGTTCACAATGTCACAGTGCCTACTGCAAAAGCTGTGTTGCTGCCAGAGAGGGAAGTGCGGCATGTGGAGAAAGGGGTCTGTCTGTCCAGAGTGTTGGGGAAGGAGGGCAGCAGCCCAGGCTGGCTCCACAGGAGCCTGTGGGGCTCAGACAAAAGCTCGTGGACATGGTCCAGGATGGCTTCTGGACCCTGCACACAGAGTAAATGAAGGAGGGAGAGAGTTTTGTGTATGTGTGTGTGGTGGGAGTTACTGTTTTATTTGTGTGTTGGGGTTTATTACTCCCGTCTTTGTGCAGAACACAAACGTTCTGGGTCGCTGAAGAGGGAATTATGACTAGGGTACACAGGCGAAAGCAGAGGGCGCCTGGGATATGGGATTCTCAGGAGGTTTGGATGCTTTGGGGTTTTCTGCATAGCTCAGGAGGAACTTTGTCCAGAATCTGTCAAAGACAAAGCTATCAGAGGGCACTTGTCGGGATGCCTTCAGGACCTTTTCTTCGCAGAGAAACCTCAACATAACAGATGAGTAACACAGCAGACTGATCACAGTCTTCACTTCAGACCTGCAGTTTATGTTTCTGACGGTATCTTCCCTAGGCCTGTCTGTAGTCCAGGTACTGTGTGTACATTCCCAACCTGCCATTCATCACATGCCTAACAGTTGTCAATCTCCAGATATTAAGCAGATAGCCTGGCACTTGCCCAACAGGTACTGTGTGATATCGCAGCTGCTGAACAAGTGCTTCATCAAAACATTTCTGGCTTTTTATCAGCTATTTCAAATCCCAGGTTGCAAATCAGTTGCTTCCTTTTTAGTTACATGGAAGCAAAACAAGATGCACCTGAATGCTTTTAAAAACAATTACTTCTAATACTATTTACCAATGCAAACATCCCTCCATCCTCAGTCTTTCCTCTGTAGACTGTAACACTCACTCCTTTCTTACTCTTTCATATGCAAACACTATGTTATAATCACTGAGCACGTCAGAGAAAAGTAAAATCTGATGTATTAACAATGAAAATATTCTTCTTAATAAAAATACAGGTTACCATGGGATTTTTCCTAGAATTATACTACACTCAATATGATTAAGAGCCTCAGAACCAGACTCTGAAAATCTTATTATTCTGATCAAAGTGAACATCCCATTTTTCTATGCCCATACGCAGGTTAGAGAATGATCTCCTTGTATCTATAGTATTTCCTAGGCGCAAAATTTCACTAAAATCATTTGGGGAAAGGGAAACCGGCAATGTCTCAGGGTTGATCTTCCTGTGGTCTCTCTTCCTGTACTGCTATTGAAACAAGGCGCAGAGGGAGCTTGTCTTTGGGAGCCTGAAATTTCACCCTAGGAACAGTATTGTGAAAAGAAATCCCATTGTAGCTGCATGGAGTGGAATGATGTGGTCTCTTCTTGCAGAGCAGCAGCTGTGTGTTCATGCTAAATGGCTGGTAATTCCATAGTGGAATGGCTGGTAGTTCCATAGTGGGATGAAGTCAAACAGGGAGCCCTGTGTGATCCATGTATACTAGCCTTTGGAGACATTTCCTTTCCATTTGCAGACAGCTTCAAGCCATTTGCTGACTCTTGGAAGGTTTCCTAAAGCTGTGAATCAGAAAGCATTGGTGTGAGATGCTGATAGTATGGAATGGGTTACATACAGTAAGCTTCATTTGCTTTTATATGTTTAGATGATAGTCCACTAGTGCCAACTGGTAGCAACCAAACAACATATCAAAACTGGGTATGATGTGGATGCCAGGAAATGCCAAGCGTGCAAAAACCTTCCTTTTCTCTTAGGACCCAAAACTCTTACTGTACTGATATATGTCATACAAGAGGCCTGCGCCTGCCCCAAAAATGCAATGGTCATGTCCTACTGAGATCTGTAACTTACATCGGGGTACAGTCAGAGAGCATGGCTTAAGTGTGGGGCTTTTTTCCAGCAGCAAAAGAAATCCAGTGAAGTTTCTACAATTATTCCTAGATGGATCAACAGAGTGCAAAATAGTGCACAGGTCATGAGTCATATTGAATCTGAGTCCATGCTGACAGAGAATTTCCTCATTTCCTATGAGCTAGATTATTTTGTCTGAAATTGTGGACACCAAATAAGATGAGTTTAGCCTTTGCCTTTGTTGCTGAACGTGGCAAACGGAGCTGTGAGTAATGGAGCAAACAGAGCAATCTGTTCCAGAGCCGCCGTGAAATCTTCCATTGTTTGGGGAACGAATCAGCCCATTCTCTGCATGAAAGGGGAAGTCACGCTTCGGAACTTGATTTGTTACAATGATCTTCTTTAATGCATTGCACTACTAGTGACATTCTTGCCGCTCTTGGGGTCCTTTGTGTGCTTTGTCTCAGGTTTGCCTTCTTGTGGGGGGATTGAAACACCTCTATGTGTAAGGAAGTCAATTTTTGATTCTTTTTAGCCCAGAAGTGTGCCTGCTACCACGCTTCAGATCACAGGCAGTGTTCCCAGTGGCACAGAACCAGGGTGCGAAAGGTTTGCAAATGATTTTACCCCATCTTCTTGCAGTGTGGAGTTTCACCTGAAAATGAAGAGGTTTGGGGGAGCTCGGAGCAGTGTTTGGAAGGGCACGGCTTCTACCACACTCACATGGTTGCTAGATTGGAGCTCCTTGGATACTTCCTCTAACCTGAGACAGGACTAAGAAATATCTAACTTGTGAGTTCATGTGATTTAATCAGTACTAACCTGAATACCACATCTTCCCCAAGATCTGGTTTTACAGGGATTTCCTTCCGGGACCATGTATCCCATAAATCCCAGTGTCCTCTCTGGAGGCTGGAACTAGGTCCTGAGCTGGTCCTGCTGAGCCTAATTCCTTTATAGGTTTGAAAAGGCTCAGAAATGCACCTGAGATGCTGCTGCTGATGGGGAAGGGGTTAGTTTTGCCCTGGTTTTTCTTACTTTACTCTTAATTTTCTCTTTGCTCCTCAGAGGAATGTGGGCTCAGTTTACAAGGAGTTAGGACTAGGCCAGACTCTCTTTTTAGACAAAAGCCTGAAGTTCCATGGAAGGATTTTACCCCTTTCTTCTGCTTTATCTGTCATTAAAAGGAGAGGCTGAGTTTCAGCTGCAGGACTATCACAGAGGTAGAAACGAGCTCTAAAGCTTGACTCTGGATCCTGATTTCCTCCAAAGCCTGTGCTGAAATTCAGACATAGGCTGGCATAATGAGTGCTGCTTAGAAATAATGCCATGCAGAGATTTCTGGGCTAAAGTTTGGTGTTAATCTCGTGAAGTGCTGTCTGTGGGGTGCTGTTTCAGGGGTCATTCAGCAGCGTCTCGCCACAGAGAAGAGCGCTATTGAACTCCTTGGAAAAGCTATGAAATTTCATACACTGGTTGCAACCCCAGGAGACTAATCCAGCCCCAAACACTATCACTCTTAGATTTGTGTTTCACTCAAGAAGTCATGAAGCAATCTATTTTGCCAGGGGAAAAGGAAAAAAAAAAATAGAAAATCATTATTTTATCATCCTGAGTACTTTCCATGTATCACAAATGCCTGAGATCTTTGAGAAATCTCTCAGTTGTGCAGAAAAGCATTACCCTGGCTGGCAACTCAGCCTTTCTTTGGGTATTTCTGCTTGTCATTTTTACTTACATACAAATATTAATGAAGACCTAAATGTGCCCTTTTCCTATTGCCCTTTATGTTTTGATAAAGATGGCTCATAATCCTACAGCTGTCTTTTTCCCCACTTTAAAAGGTTCTGGCTTCTTATTGCTGTCAGGATAATGCTGCATCATTCCACCTAACCACCAATAAATAGAAATGCAGAGCCATGACTTCTATTCGAAAGCATGCAGGCTCCTTTGTACTGTTTCTGTATATATAAATCTATCTCCCAACTTGTAGCTGTAGTACAACATCTGAATTAAATCATGACTTATTCTTTCTATTAAAGCTGTGTTGTCCTTGCCATTATCCCCTTTTCCAGTAAACGAGTACAATGAAAAATTGATTCTAGCTGTATTGGACTGCAGCAAAATAACAAGAGATGATTGTTACATTATCAAAGCCCTCTCTGCTTCCATAATATAGGAATCGAAAGCACCTGCCTTTATCTTCTCAATCAATATTGCACCTGAGTCACATTTTCCAGGAAAACACTTGAAAGGTGTCCACTGTATGTTATTTAGATTTAACAGATGCATTATTCAGGCTGTCTTCATTTGTTTTGATTACCTGAGATTGCTCTGCCATCCCGGTGAGTTATATAAAGCCTGATATTAAATGCCACGCTAGACTAGTGTGTCAGTAACAATATCAGATGACTTCTCTTATGTGAAGCAGTGTGACAGCCAAACAAGTACACTGGGTGAAACGTATGTAGAAAACTTGGGCTCAGTAGGGACAGTTCATTGCGTGCTGTTCCCTGCCTAAAAGGCAGAGCAGGACAGAGAGCTTCAGTTAATGGTTGCCAGGACAGAATGACCTCACTGGGAGCAGGTTTGGGGAGAGAAAGAGCGGACATTAGAGTCTGCATTTCCAGAAAGGATGAGCCCGTGCTGGATGCCTAAAACTGTTGGCTGCGCTTTACAGCCTTGCTTTTTAATATTGTTAACAGGCAATGCTTAAGAGCAGCTAATTTACTGCATGTCTTGGTAGCAGTCTGAAACTATCGAGCAGCTAGTAAGAACAGAGAAATAAATGTGCAGCTCTAGAGGCACGGCCATCATTTCAACGTGTGCATTTGCATATTCCAGCTAATGCCTGAAGTCAGATGCCTAAAATTAGTAGATTTATTTGGATGTGTGGAAATAATTGTAATTTGTTTCACAGCAATCAATTTGTGCTGCTTTGATTTCCCTTTCTACAGAATTAAATTATTAAGGGGCAAATATGATTTTCGAGAGACTTTTTATCATTCCCTCTGCTTGAAGTTTTGTCAAGTTTGACATTCCACAACCCAACATGCAGCCACGAGTAATAAATATTAAAAACCTGCAATCAAATAGAAAACAAATTAAGGATGAGGAATGCAAAGAAATGAGGGACAGCAGGATAGTACCTTGCCAGGAAATGTCATCTTAATATGTGCCCCTTCGCTTTATCCACTGCTTATCTGCATTGTTTCTGGATGGCAACGCTGCTCTGAGTGAGGAGGCTGTGCCTCACAGGCTCTGTATGGGGCCATGTATGGAGGGCAGGGAGCAGGATGAAGGGTTGAGCCATAGTGAGACCCCACTATGAGCACTGCCTGTGGTGCTGGTGTCCTCAACATGAGAAGGACACGGAGCTGTTGGAGCAAGTCCAGAGGAGGCCATGAGGACTATTGGGTGATGAGGCGCTAGCATAGCTGTTCTGGGCATGGAGATAACTCAACACCATCTGAGGTTCACCTTGGCTTAGATGAGATCATGAGTGCCAGGAAGCCTATGTGAAGTTTTCAACCTTCAACCAGCAGTATCGCTTTGGTACCTTGGCTTTCTCAGCTCTGCTGCCAGGGCAGCTTTGCTGGTGGCAATTTGGAGCTTCTATTCCTGATCCCAGCCAGAATGAAGGGAAGAAGAACAAGAAATTAAGTGGGAAAAGCATGCTGGGCTTGGGTAAAGGCTATTTCCATTGGAAGTCGACCTCTGAGCATCCCTCCCTCTGCATGTCTATCTCCTGTATACAGTTGCATGCCTTTGCTGCCATGAGTGCTCAACAGGCTCTGCCTGCACCATGGGGTGGTGGGAAGGGGCTTTATAGCTGGGTCTGTGAGAACCTGCAGTCCTACTGTCTGCAGAAATGAGCTGCTAAGCTGCTGCTTAGCTCCAGGCCTTAATGCATTCATATTTCCCTGTAAATATAACCACCAGCTGAACTAAAATTTGAGCTTATGATGGGATTCTGGCTTTCATTAAGGAGTTTTGTACCTATTTAAAAAATATATGCAGGAGCATGTTCTGATTATTTTAAGAACCTATGCAAATGTATTGATTTGCAGTAGGAAAAGCTCGCTGTGATGTGTAAATTAAGCCACTTAAATCATCCTGTTTGGTAACCGAAGCCCCAGCTCTGTTTGCTCCATGGGTTAATACCCTATTACCCACCAGAGTTTTATAGTTGCACTTGTGGTCATTGCTGGCCTGAAGGAGCTAGCTGGCTGTGCCCTTGGTTGTCTTTACTAGCAGAAAACCCTCCCACTGCTTGGGCTAGGTTTTGGTTGTTGCTGTTTTATGGTGGCCCAAAGTGTGCCAGCTGCCTCATCGTCCTCTATAGGCAAGGACATGGTGGCCTTGTGTTGGTGGCAGCGGCCATGCCAAACTCTGCTGTTGATTGCTACAGATGCCTTAACAAATATTTCTCAGCAGGCAGAGTTTTCACCTAAATATTTCTGCAAAGCACCATTAGGGATATATTCTGTTTCACTCTCACCCTGAGTCAACAGTGGGGCAGATGTAATTGAAGATTAGACAGACCCTAAATTTCTTTCATGTCCTTGCACATGAACGTTTAGAGGCTGCTTTAAGGATAAACCAAAGGATATATTAACACATAAATCCTGCAGATTGTTGTATTGGTTCTCAGGCAAACACACACATGAAAGGGTGCTCAAGCATTGGAACAGGCAGTGCTGGAGTCACCGTCCCTGCAAGTGTGCACACACCGTGGAGACAGGGCCCTCAGTGCCATGGGTCAGTGGTGGCCTTGGCAGGGCTGGGGAACAGTTGGACTCAATGATCTCAAGGTCTTTTCCAGCCTGGCTGGTTCTATGGACAGGCAGCCTGTGATACTTGTCATACCAGAGCTGGGCAATTGAAGTACATAGGTGTGCTTGGAAATGTTTGTAGATACATGGGGTTGAGGTCTGAGATAACATAAGCCTTCCTAGCTTGGGGCCTGCCCTGAAAAGTGATGCTCCAAAAAATAACACATTAGATAAATGAGGTTCCTTTAACAGGTTCTCTTAATCAAAAAGTTGAGATGAACATTTTCTCTGGTGCTTTGGCTTTTCCCTACACCCATGTTTGATGCTACCGTCATTTAAGCTTTCACCAGCTTTCACTTCAAATCTGTTTTTTCTTAGGAGTAGAAAAGAATCACTCAGTAATTGAGGGATTATTCGATGCAGGAATAGTGCATACATCATCCATCAAGGCAAAACCACCTTGACTTTTGAAAGTCTTGCACACAATGCGTGTGGTATTTGCCCATTTAAACAACTACAGGTTTCTCGGTCAACAGCCCATTGTTTGAGCCCACTGGTACTACCTAGCTCAAACCCATAACAGCCCTGGTAGGCAACGCTGCATCCTTTCAGGGCAAATACAGTGTCCTAAAACTTCCAGATGAAACTGGGGAAGAAAACCTCAACAAAACATTAAATGCAAATGTGAAGATGCATGTTTTAGTTCTCACATTTTACAAATGTAAGAGGTGCTGGATTTTACTGACAGTTTTCTTGGCAGCAAGTGAATGCCAAAGATGCACATGCAAATATTTGTCAGAACTGAATTTTCAATTTTGCATGCAGAAGGATTGCTCCAGAAGTGCTGGCATAGTCGCTTGCTTGCAGAAGAAAAGCAGTGTCATGGAGCACGTCTGGCCAATCCCAGGAAAACTCTGTATTTTCAATTTTAAATATTCTGATTAATCCATAGAGTAAAAAAAAAGTAAAATATAGTGAAAAGAAAGTCACTGAATATATTTGAATAACAACTAAATTCAAGATGGTGTGATTGGCTTATATATATTCCCTGAGCAAGGAGAGACAAAATTAATCAGATAAATTATTCATTTTGAATTATTTGTTCAGCTCTGTTTTTACAAGTGGAGGCCTAATACTGCTGTCTGGAATCTGCAGTTCACTACCAAAACTCTCCTCTCATGTGTCCTATTATCCTGAGGGCCACTGCTTTGGGTCTGACTTCTTCACACATGAGCACTGCATTTGCTCAGAGGACTTATTGTCTGTGAAAGAGTTGCTAAAAGCAATTAGGCCTTGAGTAGCATTGAAAGTCTTAACGTGCTCGTTGACCAAAAAGCATTAGAAATGTAATGTTGCCCATTTCTACTAAATCATTGCAACACAAATAGCTGCTCTGCCTTGGCCTTTGATCAGAATTAGATTCAGGTTAGAGTGCACCAGCACACTTACCCCGAGAAGCACTCAGCCCCGCTGTCCTAATTGCACCCCAGATATCTAGACTGTATTTAGAGGATTTAATGGCTCTACTACCAAAAGTCTGTTAGCCTTTATTGCATTTATTTTCAGCAGAAAAACTAATCATTGTGTTCTCTGAGATAAATACAGTAATTAAAATATAATTCTTCTTCCTTTGATAGCAGTGCGATGTATGGTACTCGTCTGCAGTCTTGTTCCGAGCTCATACAGCAGGGGGAGGAGAAAGTTGAACTATTTAAGCACACATCACTCTTCTGACATTAATAATTAGAACCACAGAATTAACCGGGTTGGAAAAGACCTTTAAGATCATCAGGTCTAACCATCATCCAGCACTGCCAAGGCCACCATTAACATATGTCCCAACATCCTCATCACGGTTTGTGAACAGTTCCAGGGACGGTGATTGCACCAGTGCCCTGGGCAGTGATTCTATGGACAAATGGTGGAATGACAATCCATGCTGCAGCACCGTCTTGCTGAGGGGAATTTGAAGTACCAAATGATACGTCCTCTCTCCAAACCTGTGTGTGAGCCTCAGGGCTTTGGTCAGCGTCTCGTTCTCATGTCCCACTGCCCGGGCAGTGGCTGTGTGGGTCAGCCCCAGCCTGGGCAGGGGCCAGGGCTGGTGCAGGAGAGGGTTGTGATGGGACCTGTGAAACCTGGAGCAGTATGGTGGGCTCACTTCATAAAAGCCACCAGATGATTGCGAATTTCGTTGCCAAACCTGCCTGTATTTGAAATGCGAAAATACACGAATGTAAGTAGCGCTGTCAGCTCCCGAAAAATCACATCTTCTGCAGTCTGCAATACTTGTTCTGTTCCATATGTGGAGGGATTTTTGTGCAATGTTCCAGGCAGAAAGTGAAAAACTCTGCGGTGTACTGGCACGATGAAGCTATCTTGCGTGAATGCAGTGCTTTCCACTTAAAGTGACTTGCAGAAGTGGAAATATTATCCCCATTTTGCTGATGAAGAAACTGAAGCCCAGCGTTTCCTTTGAGTCGCATCCAGCGAGCACGGATAAAGCCAAGAATGAATGTGCTGACACACAGGATTTCCCAGTGCCACCAGACAGGTTGTCTCCACTGGGAATGTTTCATTCTGACTTTTATAGTCATCTCCCTGATTAAAGTAGCATCTTACTAACCATTTGATTTCCATAGGATAGGAAAAAAAGATATATGGTCTGCCTTTGCTCCAATCTGCTCTCCAAAGCATCTCACAATGTGGTGGGAGACTTTGCAAGCTTTACTTGCAGTGATTAGGCACAGCTAGAAGAGGCTGTGTCCTAAATTAACTGATGCAACTGGTGCATGCACTAAATCTGTAAATTTGCAGGTCTACAATATACAGAAGCCAGCAAAATGTGGCTCCTGGAAGCCTTATGTTGTCTGTAAGGAATCATTACAGCTTTGGTTAGAATTGTTAACAATTCAGCCAAATGATATGAGACGTAATTAGGTGAGTTATTGATCGATGCATATTAAGACCGACCTCCATTTCTAGGTTATTATGAAGCGTTACTGGGGCCTCTGAGCACATCAATAAAATCATTTATTTCTTCACATGGGTACTAAAGAAGACTTAGAAAGATGCCATGTGCAGAAAGCTGCTTGTGCCAGTAAATTATATTTACATCTGCTGCATATGGATAGGCGGGATGCAGGCCAAGTATATGATGGTAGGAAGCAGCTTGCTGCTTCTGTTTTGGGAAAGTTCATCACGGTTGAGATTTTGGACAAATTGCATTCTGAATCAAACTACAAGAGAGAGCAGGAGATGAGCTCAAAACTTTGCTCCAGAAACTCCATTCAGAGTAAGACACCACCTCATGTGTCTTAGCATTGAATTGTTTAGGTTGGAAAAGACCTTTAAGATCGAGTCCAGGCATAAAATCATTCCATCAGAGTTTTGAAGATGTTTTTTTGGCTGCTGATGGGAGGAGGGAGGAAGAGAAGATCTTGCACTGGAATGGATTAAAATACAACCTGTTTCACTCCGAGTTTTGTGTTCAGGAAATTGCAGGCATACAAGAGGTCCATCTTCACTGCAATTGGGTACAAAAGTATTATGAAGGTATGACAGTCAGACTAAGCCAGTGGTGAACCTAGGTTTCTGTGCTGGTTTGTGCCCAACCTCAGTATAGACAAGACCAAACAGCTTTTGGGCAGAGTGCAAGGTTTGGATGAAGGATGCAGATACAGAGGCAGATGAGTGCAGTGATTTCCCTGGCACAAAATCAGAGCTGAACAGAGCCCCCCCCAGGAAGGTCCCTTTGCCTGTTTTTGCACCTCTTTAGGCTCCTGTCTCACTGCACCTCCCTCTGTGTGGCAGGGAATAACTTGGGGTGTTACCACTGGGGGCTGAGGTCTAATCTCTGCCCCAGTGCTGACCCCTCAGGAAAGAGCTTCTCCTGGGGCAGGAGGGGTCTGGGAAGGGGCTGCAGGGCAGAGAGCAGCTTTTGCCGTAGTTGCTTGAGCATTTTGCTCTGGAAGAGCAAGAAGCTGGACCCGCATCATGGTGCTGTACAGGGCGAGTGCACACTGACCATTGGGTCTGGCTGCTGTGCATCAGAAACCCAGTGCAGTCTCTGCCATTACTTTGCAGTGCAGAAAAAGCAGCCTTTTTTTCAGAGAACAAGGCGAAAAATGGCTTCTGCTTTGTCTCTAAACCACCTCAGGTTGGCTTAGAGACTTGAGCAAGCAGAGGCACGGCCCTGCAATGCAAGTGATGTCTGAAATGAAGCTGGTTGGACATGGTTGGACCACTCTTCCTGCAGTACTCTCCGAACTCCTGCAAGTAGCAGTGGGCATGGGGAAAACTGAGCATGGGAAGGAGGACAAAAAGAGAAGACTTTCCTGTTATTGTGCTGAAATTTGTTGACTTGTAGTTGTTAATACTGGCTAAAAGGGTGTCTGCTGTTTTCAGGCTTGGCTGCTGACAGGCTTGCCCAGCAAGCGGCTTGCCTGGCTATGTCACAAAGCCAAGGACACTTACTGATCCCTATGCTTTCCCTCATCAGAAAGTCTCTGATCCCAACTCAGAGCATTCTGTTAAGATGGTACTACCATCCTTTGCTGCCCCAGGCCCTATTTGTGGGTTGCCCCATAGCACACACCTTTTTCTTCTGCAGCTAATTCACTTTATACTGAGTCAGTGACAGCTTGGTATAGTAGATCTCAATGTAGCAGATGACAGCCACTGAAGACGTTGCAACTCTAAAATAACATTTTCCTGCTACAGATATGGAATGGAGACCAAAGGTGACTGACGACCCTTTCCCAAGAGGCCAGAGTGACCCTGACTCTTCAGGCTGGAAGTAAAACTATAGCGAGCCCCACATCAACTTATAAAGGTAAATATGTATTTCACCAGTACAATGCAGATGTGCCTGGTGTAGTCCGCCACAGCAGAGTCCTGCTGCTGTCCTTGTTTGTGCCTATCCAATTTTGGATTATGTTTGCCTCTGCAATCTAATAATTTTGACAAGTTAATTGCAGCCTGTTCTTGACAAGGCTGAAGCTACAAGGAATAAAGGAAAGAATGAAAAATAAAATGCTCCAACAATGATATTGCATGGTGAGCTACTTAACATATAGACTATTGAAAGTGTTAATATCAATGTGTATCTTTTTTGCCCAGAGAAAGGAACATAACATCTACTCTGCTGAGAAATGACTGAAGATCCTGGAGCAGCCAACTTGTGTGCTGTTGGAAGGAGGTCCATTTAAGCTAAAGCAAAGGGCCTCAAAGGTAAAACAACAATAAAAACTCCCAGATTAGCCTTTTAAGAACCTGCTAGAGATTTCCTTTCTGAGTCTTCATACACTGGTTACAGCACCTCAAGTCAGCCCAGTGCAGGTTATGCAGCCAGAGAAACCCCCGGAGCAGCTGATCCTGCAGCCCGATGTGTCCGTTCCGCTCCATCCTTCTCCTCAGTGTCTCTGGCCACACTGTTCCTGCTAAACCCTGCTAACAACTGAGTTACATTCTACAGGTGGCAAATACTTTGGGGCCTAAATTAAAGGAAATTTAAGAGAAATTGGCTAGAGAAATTAAAACTGCCTCAGGCAGCTTAACTTGTGCGACACATACAGTACTTAGCACCCTAGATTTCATTATTCTTAACAGCATAACTGGAGTCCTATTTTCACACATTAAATATTCTTGGAGTTTTTTTCCCCAATGAGCAGACATACGATGTTTTTTTTCCCTCTGCCATCAACATGCGTGTTTTGTCCTTTCAGAGACTTTCTTCAGATTGGAATACAGATTAGTTTTACCTAGGATTGAAAGAGCTTGACTGCTCGGGAAGGCCTCAATCCCTGTTTTTTATGGAAATGTGTAGCTTTGGGAGCTATGTGGAGCTGCTCTCTGCTTAGCACTTCTGAGAGGAGATCTGTGCAAGACTACACCATCTTCACATCTCTTGGATTTCACAGACAGCGTGAAATACGACTGTTTGCCATGAAGAAAGAGTGTTTCTTAAGTAGGGATGGGCATGCTCCTATGCTCCCCCAGGCCCGGTGTGCAAATCCCTGACAGCATGAAGGGAAAGGAAATATCAAAGCCTTACAAGAGGTAGGGACCAAACTACCAAGGCCGGTTGTAATGTGCCTGAGGTAGAAGTTGAGGATGTATCATTAGGAGACTAGCAATATCTGAGATGTCTGCTTGTCACTGGGAACAGGGAGGGGGGAAAAAGGGGAAAAAGGCTTCCTAGTAAGCCCCATGGCAGACAATGCACCCAAGGAACTACCCACTGGGGCACAATAGCTCACCAGAAAGCCATTTGCTAAAGCAGACTGGGGGAGGCCAGCCTGGATATGGTGAGTTTTGGCGACTCCTGTCATAAGCTTTGGTGGGTTGCCAGTATTGCCGTTGATAATCTCTTCACATTGCCACTTCTTGGGTTAAGACAGCGTGTCTCATGAAACCTTGTGCTTCAGGGCTGCTTTGGTCATGGTCCGTGGAGGCAGTTTCTGCATGCACACACCTGCCTAGATCTTGCTGGGCTCTCCCTCGTTTTCTTCTGAAGCCCTACAGCCTTTCAGGGTGGGATTTGGGCAATGGAGAGCTCATCAGCAGAGAGTCTGCCAGCTCACCAAGCATTGGTGTCTGCTTGTGGGGGGTAAGCATCTTGCTAGACTCCCAGTGTATTGTGTATAAATCCCTATGGACAGCAAAGGAGGCTCAGAGACATATGTGGGGCACCTAGACTTAGGTGTCTTAGTGTGGGGCTGAACCTCATCCTTGAGACTCAATGCAGCTGTAAAACATGGTCTACTGACACTTGTCACTGCCTTCACCCAACACTCCTGGGAGTGTGGGTCCCTGCTGTGCTATCCTGCATTTAAGTGGACTAAAGTGTCAAATGTCATCAGGCATTTACGGTTAGGGACCAGCATCCTTCTTTAATTGCCCTGGGACGAGAGTGGATGGGTGCTCTGATGTGGAGCATCATCTTCTCCAAGATCATCTTCAGGTGTCTGGGTCCTGCTGCTTATTAAATCTAAAGCCTCACCTGCTGGGATGATCTAGCCATAGCTCATCTCAATAATTCTTTGCTATTGCAGGGGGCTTAGGTGTTACTGGCAGCTTTGTCTGTCTTGTACTCAAGCAGTGGAGTACAACTTAATCTGAGGACTTGAAATACATTAGTCTAATGAAGTCTTTGAGTGTAGTGCACAGGTGAACTGTAGTAGTGTATATGGTACAAGAGGTCAAACTGGATGAACTCATAGTCCCTTTTGGCTCTAAATGATGATAATCAAAGAATGATTTCTAATAATGAATGCATTTGTAAAACTTCGGTGCCTTCTCATGAATAATCTGCAACCAGAAAAACAACTTGTTTTGTTAAGCAGACTGCGACAAACAGTTCTTCCAACTTTATGCTATGCAGACATGTATTTTTGGATATTCTTTGGGGGAAAAATCTACTGCAGCCAAATCTACATAACCTGCGAGGAAAAAAAGAACCTGAAACAAAACAAAAGATACGTGTAGATTATGAAAGGTAGAGAATCGAGTTTGAATTCTAATGTAAATGTATGTCATTATCAGTAGAGATCACTTGTAAAGCACTATTTTAACTTGAAGAGCTAAAACCTGGAATATTAAAGCAAAAGTCTTTTTACATGTGCATTTAGAACAAAAGCTACCCTGTCATTAGAAATGATATCTAACAGTTGGATGAGGGTTGTTGTTTTCAGTGTTTAGTTTAAACACAATAAAGATGAACAAAATTAAAACGTGTTCACTGATGCATGAGGATGAAGTCAAGATCAGAAGTACCATTTCCTAATTTTTAGATGTATTCAAAGGCCCTTCCTTTGTATTAACTCCTACAGATGTTTAATGAATGCTTAAAACCAAACACCGCATTCCCCCACACACCCCCCCACTGTGTTCAATGCATTTCATACAGGCAACCTGATAAAAAGAGTATCTGGGAGGAGGGGAAGGCAAAATCAAAGTTGATGTATCAGAACATCTACTGCATATCTAAACACAATGAAATCTGAACTGTGTGGGTGTTTTCACTTGTTTTAAAGAATGTTCATTGATTTTAGGTTTATTATGTTTGGAATTGTGGTATGTTACACAAAGACCATTTTACCGATCTTTATGATTCCATAAAAGCCTACAACAATTTGGAGAAAACTGGCTGCACTGTATTTTTTCCCTTTGTTTCTGCTGTTAGACTTTATGCTTAGCTCTAGGTATAATGAATACTTCAGGCTTTGCCCTCACTCACTGAAAACAATAGGAGCATTGCTACAGACTCTGAGGCATCCAGCTACAGGGTGTATCCTGGACCATTCAACAGAGATACCTGGTTTGGCTATGTGTGGAATTGCCTACAGACAGCACGAAGCTGATGTGAAATGGACCTGTAACAACAACAAATGAAGAGAAAAGGGTATCAGTATGTAGCAGGTACAAGCTGGTAAAGATCTGTGAGCAAATTTCCATGAGGTCTCAGAGATGCTATGCCCTGTTCTGATGAGATTCTCTCCTACAGCTTCCTGTCTGACAGTCCGCTTCCTGGTGTGCTCTTGGAAAGAAGGATAAGCCTGATGAAAAGGTGAGTCAGTGTCCAAGCAAAACTCTCCTTTTACCTTAGAAAGAAGTGCATTGTAGTGAGAGAAAAAGTAAGACACAGTGTCTAAGAGCGTCAGGTACAGCCAGGGAATGGTGAGAAGGACTTGTAGCAGTGGAGTGGGAGTCCTGAGAGTTGGGGTCTATTTATAACTCTGTAGAGATCCCACTGTGTGGACTTGGACAGAATGCTCCAGATCGAAAATATCAGTAGTGATACGTAAGACCCCTGTTGGCTTCCAGAAGCTTTGAAGTATGTTTGAACCAGACTTCAGTGGCTCAGTACGTACTGCACTGCCTGCTTGTGTTCTCCCAGGCTGAAGCGCAGACCTCCTGCACGGAGCTGTCAGGACAAAGCTTTTTCTCCCAAAGACCAAGAGGAGGCAGACCAAGGGTGGCAAGAGAGTGACTTTTTGTGCTGAAAGACTGGGCTTACTTTCTGCCATGAGGTGAGACCTCTTGAGCCTTCCCTTCTGGTTCTGCAAGCAGCTGGCAGTCAGGAGAGCCTCAACATCAGCCACTGTGGGGTCTGCACCCAGCCAAATCCATTGGGTCCTTCTTCTACAGGTGGGTAGCTCTGTGTGGGAAGCCTTTGTGTGCAGCACCGTGTGCAGTTCTGGTATCCCCAGCATACGAAGGACATGGAGCTGTTGGAGCAATCCCAGAGGAGGCCACGAGGATGATCAGGGACTGGAGCAGCTCTCATATGGAGCCAGGCTGAGAACATTGGGGCTGTTCAGCCTGGAGAAGAGAAGCTGCGTGGGGACCCCAGAGCAGCTTCCAGTGTCTGAAGGGGGCTACAAGGATGCTGGAGAGGGACTCTTCATCAGGGACTGCAGTGATAGGACAAGGGGTGATGGGTTCACACTGAGACAGTTAGACCTAAGGCAGAAGCACTTCTCTTTGAAGGGGGCAGGGGTTTGGAACTGGATGATTTTAAGGTCCTTTCCAACCCAGACCATTCTGTAATCCTAAATCAGCAGTCCTCATGCAACAACACAGCAACTATATTTTCCAAAAGAGACTCTGCAGGCTTCAGCCTGAATGTATTCAGCCATGAATGCAGCCAATGTATTCAGCCAATACATTCAGCTATGAATGTATTTGTGACTTCCTGTAGATGAAGTCTTTCAGGACTCTGTGTTCTTCAGAACTGTTGAATGTTCCATTTAACCCTGAAACAATGAAGTAGAGGGCTATGGGTTTGCTTTAACTGACTCATGAATGAATTCTTCATCACCACCTTGTTCCACTGATTGCCAAAACAAGGAGCTTGTGCTTCAGGGCGAGGATGGACCACCCTAACTACAGTCTTTCAACTGGAATTTTTAAATTCATTGAGAAAAGTAGTGATTCTGTCCAGTTTGAAAGGCTCCAATTTCTTTTTTCACTTATTCAGATTAACCTTAACTTTTTGAACTAGTTTCATTACTACATGGAGTTTGCATGTGCACAACAGGGTGCTCAGTTTCCTTTATAGACCTTTGCTATTTTGCAGAGCATATGCCACAAACCCTACAGAATTGTGTATGATTTTGGATAAGCAACCCTGGCTTATGTGAGAAATAGCCTTACCTTTGGGGATGTCCATCTCTATGGCCAGTCAGAGCTGTGGCATGTGTGAATTACGTTCTTAGACCAGCCTTGGTCTGCAGTCAGAACCTGGATGTGTGAGTGCTGTACAAAGGGACACTCGTCACGTAGACAGCTCCCATGGCTTTTTCCTTGCTGGGGTTATTGCTGTATTCTGTGACTGAGAAGCCAAGGATGGGAAAGTGCTGGTGCAAACTCCATTAAGCAGATTTCCAGGGTGTTGGGGTTGTTTTTTGTTGCTGGCTGTGTTTAAACCATGACACGACAACATTGTCCTTTGTATTCACTTGTGCTCTTTGAAAAGCATGATGTTACGGAGAGCAGTAAGAGGTAATATTTGTGTTAACAGGATTCAAATACCCTGTGGCTTTAGTCTCAGTTTTGTACCTCTATTTAATTGTTCCCAGATTTTTGTGCCTGACTATAATTTACTGCTGGGTGTGAATGTCAAGATGTAGCCGTTTAGCTCACTGATTTGTGGGAGCAATGAAGTAATTTTATACCTAGGTCCTCTCATTTGTACCTGCCAGCAATGCAGAGGCAGCCTCTCCTAATCAGGCATTAAAAGTTCTTTTTGATTAATCTCTGACTTTGCTGAAGACATTCCAGATTTAAGCCACTGTAATTCATTTCAGGATCAGACCCATTAAGTGTTTTCCAATGAGTAATATACTGTGTCATTCTTCTGCTATTAAGTATTTCTAAGATCGCAGAAGGATTGATGCAGATCTGGGAGATACATGGCTCTTGTGCCTCCACTCATCCCTTCCACGACTTTCCAAGATTTGTCTCCAGGTGAAATTTCTTTATTTCCATTTCTTTCTGTGTTCAGCTGGAAGCATTCACGAACGGTGAAGGGTGATCCTGTCAATACAGTGCTCTGTGTGGCCAGGCAATCAGGACAGAAATAATTAACACAGAAAGCAGCCTTCCAGTATCCTGCTGAATGAAACTGGAAGGGGTTCAACTACAAAAAGATTTCTTAGCTTACCACTTCTGGGGTACACATAGCAATAGCCATTTGGAAGGACAACTGCCAGCTTCCATTTCAGATTGCTTGACAGTGCTAACTAGAGCACTAACAGCATCACACCATGTCAGCAGGAGATGCGAGCCAGATTTGGGATGCAGAACATTAGTTCCAGACAGAAGAAGAGATCAGAGAGGGGATCAGGTGCTGCTCTGATGTGGTTAATTTCTCTGAACGCAGGAGGAGATGTGACATGGGGAGTGCCTCTGGTTTCCAGCCTTCCACCACCTCCATGCTCCCAGTCCTGTCTGTCCTGACCTGTTACCATGCAGGGTCGATGCTGAGCTCATGGGCGCAGCCACACACTGTCACCCAGGCTGTGTTGTGGTGCCTGTTCATGTAGGGTGACACAGGGAAGGGGCTCCTGCAACTCTCTGAAGACCATCCTCCCTTTCTTCTTTCCACCAGATTCAAAGATGGTTGTTGGAGCATGGAACAGAACAAATAGTGGCTGTATAGACTAAGAAATCTTCCTTAGGATCAGGGATGTCTCCTGCTGGAGAGGTGATGATCCCCTCTTCTACCACTGTGTTGGCTGAGCATCCACAGCCAGATTAAATCACAGAATCAGCAGGGCTGGAAAGGATAGTTAAGCTCATCCAGTCCAACCATTCCCCAGCCCTGCCAAGGCCACCACTGACCCATGGCATTGAGGCCTCGTCTCCACGGTGTGTGCACACTTGCAGGGACGGTGACTCCAGCCCTGCCCTGGGCAGCCTGTTCCAATGCCTGAGCACCCTCTGGGGAAGGAATTGTTCCTCAGCTCCATCCAAACCTGCCCTGGTGCAGCTTGAGGCTGTTTCCTCTTGTCCCATCCCTTGTTCCTTGGGAGCAGAGACTGACCCCACCTCACTACAACCTCCTTTCAGGTAGTTGTAGAGAGCAGGTATTAAAGCCATGTGTGTTCAAGACCAGGTTGGGCAGAGCCTTGGGAGACATGGTCTAGTGCAAGGTGTCCCTGTCCATAGCAGAGGGGTTGGAACTGGATGATCTTAAGGTTCTTTCCAAGCCAAACCATTCTATGATTTGTATGTCACCACTCTCTTTTAGCTCTGTCTTTCCCTCCCATCCTGCAGATCCCATGCAGAGAGTAAGGAAATAAAGCAGAACTACAGTGCTCTACTTGCTGTAAACTGGGTATCTACACTGATAAGATTGCTGCTGTACAGGCTAAAATTAGATCTGTCCTGGCAAGCACAGAAGCTGCTGCGTACCTTTCATGCCCTACAATTAGCACTGCATTGTCTGCCTGCAGCAGGAATATACTTGGTGCTTTCAGTGTTTTCAGAAACGACAAATGAGTAGATGAATAGGAGAAACAAGAGAAGACAAAAATAAGGAGTAGGAAGCCTATGGAATGGTTTTCCTCTGGAAATTGCTCAGACTGGTGGGCTGAGACGCCTGTGGCGAGACAGCATTACTCTGTGGTGCTTGCCAGTTTGCATATACAATGAGTTCTTCCAGGATCCCTGGTTCTGCCTTCTCACACTCAGTGATCCTGAGATGGTCCACTTGTACCTCTGCCACTGGTATATGTCATGAGCAAGCTATTACCCCAAGCTCTTATAGGCAATGACCTACTCTGTAGAGGCACTGGAAACCCAGAGCTATGCTGAAGATATGCATTGTTCATGTTTACAGGTTTAGTCCTGCCCTTGCTTTACTTTTGCTTTGTGGTTCGTCTTGCTGAGCACAAAAATGATGATCAGCCTCCTCCCTCTGTTGTGAGGGGTCATGATGGAGGCCAGAAGAAGCACTGGGACCTAACTGGTTATTAACTTCAGAAAACGGTTCCATGAGCTACGTTTGACAGTAGTATTCCTCACTGACATTACATCACTTGTTTCCTATCAGACAAGGTCTGTTGTCTTGGCCCGGAGGCCTGGCAAATCTTGTCTTTTCCTAGACCTAGGCATGGCTCAAGATGGTTTTTTAAAATAGTGCCACAATTATGATGAAGAATTTCACTTTTTCCATGGCTTCCACCGTATCTCTTTTCAAATTTGTATTGAGTACATGGACTTGGATTTTCTCATGCATCCTGAATTCAAGATTTAAAACTGACCTGGTTTAATTTGACCTTATCTAGCTAATTTCTCAAGGGCCTGCGTTTCTAAACCGTATTAAAGAGAGCACGTTTCCTTCTATCTGCCCAAGTAACTAAGTCTCCTGCAAAATTTAAACCATTAAAAGTGAGGGTGATCAGGAAAGCTTCAAGAAATAAGTGAACTTAATATAAATATTCATAATCATGTCAACTCCACATTTGAAACCATTTCTGAAATGTTAGTTTGCTCTAACGGCTGGTCAGAAGCACAAAGGTTAGGTTAAAGCTTCCTTCGTTAATGGTTTGGCTCAATGCACCCAGCAGTATAATATATTTTATCAGTGAGGGAAATGATATTGGTTTAAGAGGTTTCATGTAACAGTCATATCCTGGCCAAATGTAATTTTGAAAACAATCAGGGCCATTATGGCTCACACAGAAAGAAAGATAAAGACAGATAGCTGTATATGGGTTTTTAATAAGTAATTCACCCTGGGTCTTGAAACATCAGATTGCCAAGTAATATTATTAATGTATAAGCATGTTGGTAAAATCATGTATTCTTTCCCATTGGTTGACTATAGATATGTTTCTGATGCAAATATCATGTAAGTGTATCGAATCCAAGCAATGTAAATAGACTATATAGTACATCCATCAAGCGGTTGACTTGATTATTCCACACACTAAAGAGCATTTTCTGACATCAATCTACATTCTGCCTAAATAGAACATTTTTCACCAATGATATTATGCATCATTTACTGTATATTTGATACTAATTGTTCAGCATATCGATCACCCGTCACTCTGAGAGTTTAGTGATCTTTGCAACTTGCCCTGGCAACTTGGAAGTCACAAGCAGTTGGTTACCTGTAGCCTGTAGGAGCAGACTGAGATTCCCTGGATGAATCTTGCTCTGGGCAGGCAGCATAGAGAAAAGAATTAAGGGATGAGTAAGGGCAGCCAAATTGGTACTTGAAAGGCTAAAAATGACAGCTCTTTGATTTTCATCAAGATTAGGCTACAACACAGTGCAAAGATTCACAGATATCACTTACTCTGCACTTTTCTGTTTGGAAGCAGGGGTTTATAGAAGGGTCAGGATGAGGATGACCAGTACAACAGAAAGACAGGGAGGGATTCTAGGTGCTGGGTCACCCTTTACTCGATGCACTGTGACATTTGGTTTTATGATTGCAAGATGCAGAAACTCTGTCAACTTCTTCTCTTGCGTAAGTGGCTAAAAAGAAGGGGGTTATCCTTTCATATGCAGAGCCTGCATATGTGGTAATCAGTTACCTGTCAGAGGACAATTACATCGATAGCTAAAGGATATGGCTTTAACTATCTGAACAATTTCAACCACCTGATAAAGCAGAATCTCTTTTAATATATGTTGAACTTTCTGATCGATTTTAAACATTTGCTTTGTATATGAAAATATGGAGATTTTAAAGTAAGTTTAACTGCAGCGGGAGGGGGCCTCTTCATATTGACTGTTCGGTGTCTGTCACAGTACATACATTATTGAACTAGAAAACTTCTGGAAGCAAAGGCTTTAGAGATAGGAGAAGAATATATTGATTTAATCATTGCATTCATTCAGCAGTTCTTTTACGACCTTTTTTACAGTATGGAGCGTGGTCTGTCTGCTTGCAACAGACTTTATTCCCTGAGCCTGTATTTTCCTTTATAACCCCTCTGTGTTCCAGGCTTTTCCCTCTACAGAACATCAAAGCTCTTATTCAGATTCTCATCTCTCCACTGGCTCAACTACCATCATTTTTTTCCCTCTATTGTCTTCCTCAAGCCTATTCTGCTAACAGCCTCCAATTCCTCCCTTGTATCCTTGTCCTTACAAGCTGGCCACCGGTTTGCCCTTCCTCATGGAGGCTTCTCCCCATTAGCACCCAGACTCACGATTCACCCCATTGCTGTTCCACTTGGACACAATATTCCCACTCCAGCACAAAAAAGCTTTCTAGCAAGATAGCCAGATTTCCAGGTGGCAGATTGGTTGTTTTGTGATAAACAGGAAAATTTCTGGGGATTAACATTTCAGGAGAAAAAAATGTGGAAAAGGATTCACTTGAATCACAACTTTGTCTTGTGTGACATGGTGAGACGTGACTGATCCAAACTGGTTTTACCCCAGTGGCAGAACTCAAGGTTGTGTTATTTTCCCAGCTCTACCCAGTGACCCACTGGTGACATGCACCAACTGTACTGAATGTACAGACTGGTTGTTTCCCTAAACTTCAGTTGTCTGTCTTCACTCCTTGCCTGCTTTTTGCCTTTTTATTTAGCTCAACCCCTTCAGATGAACGTTATATTCTTCTTACCAAAGGACTGCGCATTAACTCGAAAACTGGGACAAAATCACTAATATAAAAGAACAGGTTTGCAAGAACTGATAGCAGCATCGCAACAACTTTGCTTTCCCCAAAGGCATGATCCTATGCTGCTTGTACGGAGAAGCGGTCTCCCTCCTGCTCTGGAAACTGGCAACTTCAAAGTGGTGGCTGTCCACATTTCTGATTGATTCCTGACTCCGGGGTTTCAGACTGCTCTAGAAGGCTTCTCTGAGTCATTCTGGGGACATCTCTGCCCCATCATCAAGCAAGTAATGCCAGTTCTCATCTCCAGGAACAGAACTGCCTTGCATGTGTATGATTTGCTTCACATCTTTTCAGCTGTCATTGTGGGGACCTTCTTCCCAGGGGTTATTCATGAAAGAGGCTTTGATTCAGGCGGCACGTGGGTTGTGTGTGTGTGTCAGCTAGTGCACACATTGCTCTCCCCACAGCGTCTTCTACCTTCTCCCTGCTCCCCCATCCTCAGCACAGCACCTTGGCTCTCCCCTTCATCTCTGTCTCCTGGCTCCCTCCCTCCTACCCGCCGGCTCCATCTTCCAACCCCAAAAGGATTTGCTGGATGCACAGCTGTTTTGGAGAGGAGAAAGCTGTGGAGCATCAGCTGTAGCCGTGAATTACATGAGGATACAGATCATCCCAGCACTTGTTTCAAACGGGTACAGTTTATCTCGCGTGTAGACTCTGTGTAAGCAGTACGGAAATGACAGCAGCCCTGCACTGGTTTATTTGGGCTCTTGGCTGGTATAGGCTGTGTAGGGAGGCGGGCACAACAGCGCTGTGGACAGACACAAGTCCTGCTTGTCTGGCCCAACACATGGCCATGGCACCGGCAGCAGCCAGTGTAAGCTCCTCAGGGCAGGAAAGGTTTCCTTTACTTACCCACGAAGCATCATGCAGAGCAGCAGTGGTTTATAAATAATAGATGTTTAGAAACACTCAGGAAAATATCCTCTGCTGAATATACACAGCAAAATGTTACCGAGGCATCCCTGAGCCTGCAAAGCCACAGGCACAGTGAGCAGAACTGTAATGTCCCCCCATTCATCTCTCTAACAGTCACCACTCTGCTTTACATAGCTGTTTACTTTCTCAGGCATCTTCAGCCATAGCATTAAGGCACAACAGGGTGTGCTTTACTGGGACATTAATAATACATCGGGTGCGTTGTGAGCCATGACTGGAAAGGCTGAATGACTTCAATAGCCTAAGAAATGTATGAATGCTCCAGTAAACCACATCTGAGAGCGGTAATTCAGGTTTTATTTTGCCATTTTATTAATGACGCAAGTTACATGATATTGTATGTGATGCTGTCTGATGGGGCAACGGGAGGATGGTGAGCCCACGGCAGTGCTGGGGGGAACAGCTTCCTCTGATGAAAGAGAGGAAGAAAAAGAAAGAAAATCATCTCCCAAAGAGCACGAGAAAGAGGGAAGGACAGAGGCCAGTTTGTAGGAAGCATCTCACCTCATTAAGCATCTTAATTCCCTTTATTGTCCATACTGCACCAAAGCCTATGAGATACATGTGTGATTTATAAACAGTGCTGTGCATCAGCAGAGCAGTTTTATCCAGGGCTCCGGCTCTGGGTGGGTTTGTCTGCAGTGGTAGAACCTTGCCTGCTTTCAGCCGGGGTGTCACTTGCTCTGCTTGAATGCCTTTATTCTGATAAGTGGTTAAACGCCTCTGTCCCAGATGAAGCCAGGTAAATACAAGCCCGCTTTGCTCTAGCGTCATCCTAAAATGAATTCATATGTGGATAGCCCTGCATTTCATTAAAGTCCACTAAAATAAAAGTCACTGATGTTTATTCAGAGCCAAGAAGGCTTCACGGATAATTTTATAGTCGTTTAATTCTTGTATTTGCTCAACTTAGCATAGTTTAGATTTCCTTCTACTTTTGGCTTTTTCAGAGTGGACGATCCTGTGGAAAATCGGAAACAGCAATGAAAAATGCTGCTGTTCAGATTCCAAGATAAATCCAATAACAACTGACAGGATTGATTACAACCGAATCAGAGAAACCTCCAGACTCTTTTTAATGTGGTTTGAGACATAAAGAAGATAATGAAAGATGTTACTTGACAGGAGTAGGAGCTATGTTTAGAGCAAAAGCACACTCCTCTGAATTTTTGATTTCTTTCTTGGAACATTTTTCCACTGCAAAATAGGATTTTGGCCAGAATTGACATATTCATGAAATTACATTAATTTCAATGACATTTATTGAAAAAAAAATAATATTTTTTGAATGATCCTTTGGAAAAATTCTATTTGGGAAAATGAGATAAAATCACAAACTAAAAGCACTTTTGAAATTAAATTCTTCACATGTATTTATGGTTTTAACCTCATTTTATGTCATGTTTCTAGCAATATTATATTCCTGGGTGGTTTTATAGAACCTAGTCCTCTTCGCCTTTTCTCTCTGCACCTTTCTGCATCTCAGGGTAATTTCATGTGCAAACACCCCATCAGGTACCATCCCTGCACACCGACTCACAGATCTACCTGTCTCCTCCGGCCAGCTTCAGCTCTGGGCTTGTTTCCCTGTCATTTCACATAGACGACAGTCTGTCAACTCAAACTCAATGTGGATGAGACAGAACTTTTAATCTTCCCCAATTCATGTCTTCCCTACTAGTCTCCTCTTTGATCACCGTGGACAACCTCGCCACCCTGCCTGTCACTGAGGCCCATAATTTGTGTGTCGTCCTTGACTCAGACCCTTTCTCAAGTTCTCACATCCAGGCTATGGCGTAATCCCACTAACTACTGCTTAGCATCTCTCAGACCTTGCCTTTCCGGTCCATCCAAGGCCATTGCCTGCTCTTTCTATGTCTCAATTAATGCAATGGATTTTTTTTATCAGGCCTTGATAAATGCAACACCAGCTTTTTGGTGCCCACTTAACGCTGGAAATACTTGTTTCTTAGACCATCCATCTCCAATTTTCTGTCCATCCTTCCTACATCTCCTTCAGCATTCAGCCAAATATTACCCATTTGTCCTCAGTTTCCTTCTCTGTCAGAGTCTATTTCAAGTTATCGGCAGCCACTTAGTATTGCCATTGATGCCTGCACATGATGATGCTCGTCGTGTGCTAATGCCCAGACTTGCATCCCCAGCTCCTCTCTTTTGCCTCCCCCTACTAAAAGGACCATCCTGCAAGCATCCCCAAGCTGCCTCGCATTCTCCTCCCCATCCCATGGTTAAACTCCCTGTGCCCTCTTTTCCTAGCTACTGCTAAACTCTTCATTTGCTGCCTGTCCTGTTGCTCAACATCACCCCAGTTGCCCTGTCTACACTCACCCATTTTTCTGTGCCCCACTTGTCTCTTGCCTTATTCTTATGTTGTAAGGCTTTAGGAGCAGGTATCATCTTTCTGTTTTGCCTAATACTTTGAGGGTCAGCCCACAATCAGGTCTCATGAGATAGAAATCCATTATACACATACACACACATGCACACATTATGATAATATAAACTGTTATTCTTTATTAGTAGTATCAGAATATGGCATGGCTTATATCAACTCATGCCCTTTTCTGACTTACTTAATATTCTACTATTTTATTGTCCTCTGTTTTGTATTATTATTGTTATTTGAATAATTAACTTAATTAACTATTAAGTACAGATTTGAAGCTTCTTATTTTCTAGATCAAAGCATCTCCCACTTCTGTTATAATGAAACACTTGAATTCTTGGACAGTCTGCACAGCAAACTTAGGTAAGAGTCAAAGTGTTTCATTACTAAAAGCAAGAGGTGCTTTGATCTAGAGAATAGGATTTCCAATATTAATTTTTCATCTTACAGATAAGATCTAGCCCAACAAAGTGAAATCACAAGAAAGTTCAGCTGCTGCATTGCATAATGTACGGAATATGTTGGGGACACTCATTCATCACATGAGGTATGTCAGAAGGCTCCCTAACACCCCCCCCCCCCCCCCCCCCCCCAGTTTCAGTTTTGACTAAGAAAACTGCCCTAATCCAATAAAACTTGAGTGTAAAGCTGAGAAAATATTGCTGGGAGCTCACTATGATGGAAAGGTCCAGGCAGGCCCATGCCACAGCTCGGGGTGGTGCTGGTCCCGCTGTACAAAGAGTGACTACAGAGAGATCCAGGTAGTGCAATCCACAGCTGCTGCTAGCATGACACTAGAGAAGCTCACAGCCTGTGAAGGGGTTTGGGGAATCTCAGGTTTGCACTGTTAAAAATGTCAGTTCAAAGTTAATTTTGAACATTTCTTTCTATTCTGGCACATTCTGAATGTGATCTGATGCTCTCATTTGCAGGGGGTGTGAAATAGCTGGTTTTCCTACAAATACTTGTTCAGGTTCTGGGGTTTTGACCAGCCCTTGCAAGTATATCTGATTTCCACTTAAAATACACCATTCTGCTATCTTACTTTGCCAACAGAATGCACTTGAGAGTGAACATTTTGCAGTGTTACCAGAAAGCAGGAGTAGGAAATTGCTAAAAATTGCCAGTGAAAGAAAGGAAAAATTACTGTAAAAGATTTATTCACTATACAAGTGTGCTAAGAGCTGCCTTCACCCAGAGATTTCCCCGAAGCCATGGCACAGGTGACCGTTCCATAGCATCCCAGACCAGTCTGGGTTGAAGGGACCTTAAAGCTCATCCAGCTCCAGCCCCTGCCATGGGCAGGGACACCTCCCACTAGAGCAGGGTGCTCCAAGCCCCTGTGTCCAGCCTGGCCTTGAACACTGCCAGGGATGGGGCAGCCACAGCTTCTCTGGGCACCCTGTGCCAGCGCCTCAGCACCCTCACAGGGAAGAGCTTCTGCCTGAGATCTAACCTTAAAGGGTCCTCCCCATCCCAGTGGAGAAATCCACCTCTTTTAGGGAGTGTGTGCTGCACAGAGGTGCTGAGCTCCCAGAGATCCTTTTGGGAACCGATAGATGATGGATTAATACATTTCCTAACAATCTCCATGGAAACCAAAACTGGGGTGATAGAAAATTCCCACTGGCAATGTGGATTAGTGGCTGCTTCTCTGGGAGTCAGTGGCTGCCCTGGATGATGTAGTTTATCTCGGTGTAAATCAGATGTGACTCAGCGGCAGACACAGCGCAGCCGAACGTGCAGAACACTCACGTCGGTGCTGAATCAAAGGCTGAAACACGGGTTGTTATTTAAAGAGAGTTATGAGAACGCCAGGAGTTTCGAGAGAAGATCAACGCTGCTAAAGAAGTGAAAGCCAAGAATTATAGATATAACGATAGGAAGCTCTTAGGATTTATTAACTGTTTTGTTTGGACTTATTAAAAAGGAATGATGCCTATTAAAGTATTTCACGGGAATGAGCTATCTAGCAGCCCCGGGGCTGTGACTGAAGGGGAGCTCTATGATAAGGTGAGAGCTTGCTGTTGCTTTCCAATGACAAGGTATTCGGTAAAACAAAGAGAAGGTTTTGCTTTATAAATTGTTTGCTCAATTCAAGAGTTTTCTCAAACAAATATTGTTCTGCAAATACCTCTAAGAGCAAACAGCCCGTTTTCCATGAAATGCATGCTATTAGACATCAGTCTGAGATGGTTTGTGCTTGGTTGTTTTCTACAGTTACCTGACAGGAGGATGGAGCCAGGAGGGGCTGGGCTCTGCTCCCAGGGAACGAGGGATGGGACAAGAGGAAACGGCCTCAAGCTGCGCCAGGGCAGGTTTGGATGGAGCTGAGGAACAATTCCTTCCCCAGAGGGTGCTCAGGCATTGGAACAGGCTGCCCAGGGCAGGGCTGGAGTCACCATCCCTGCAAGTGTGCACACACCGTGGAGACGAGGCCTCAGTGCCATGGGTCAGTGGTGGCCTTGGCTGTGCTGGGGTAAGGGTTGGATTTGATGATCTTAAAGGTCTTATCCAGCATAGTGGATTCTACAATTCTATGTGAATTTTTGGCAATTTGAAGTGCTCTATAGACATGTTGTTTAAGGAAGTTATGCACAACACCGCAGATGGCTGGACAAGTGATACTGCTGCAGCAATTCCTTTTTGCTGTCTCTTCACAGTGGCATTTCTTCAGGCTGACAAACTGCAGGCTGGCCCCATTTCTGTATTCATCTAAGCACCCATGCGCTTCAAGTGCTGTAGGACTCAGGCGTGCCCCTCTTCATCTTCACACCAGCCTCTGCACGCACATCTTGCAAGCCTTACATGAGCAAGAACCACATCTGACACAGCTGGGGCTGCCCCACCAGCCTGAGTGTCCCATCCCTTTCTGTTCCTTCCTGCTGTCTGACACCTCTTTTCAGTGTTTAGTCACTTTGGTGTCAGCAGCTTTCTTGCAGTGCAGATGTGATCTGGGTACTTGGAGGTTCAATTTGACAGCTACACTTACAAACTTACTGGGTCCTTTCAAAGTGGTGTTTCTAATCCACCTCCTATGAATCGCAGCATCCCAGAGCCATTATGGTTGAAGGACCCTCTGGAGATCACGCAGTCCAACCCCTGCCAAGGCAGGGCCACCCAGAGCAGGGCACACAGAAACATGTCCAGGCGGGTCTGGGATGGCTCCAGAGAGGGAGACTCCACAACCCCCTGGGCAGCCTGTGCCAGGGTTCTGACACCCTCACATAAAGAAGCTCTTCCTCATGTTGAGGTGACACTTGTTGTGTGTTAGTTTATGGACACTGCTCCTTGTCCTGTCACTGGGCACCACTGGAAAGGGTCTGGCCCCATCCTCCTGGCACCTGCCTTTGAGCTATTGATCTGCATGGATGAGATCCCCTCTCAGGCTGCTCCTCTCCAGAATAACCAGGCCCAGCTCCCACAGTCTCTCTTCATAAGGAGATGGGCAAGTGTAAGTCACAAGCTAAGATAAATCTCTTCATTTTATTTTGTTACTTCTGTGCCAGCCTTTTCTGTCACATCAAAACAACCCTAGCTTTATCTAGCTGCATTCAGAAGTTCTGCTGTCTATTTTAGACCATGCAAAAAACATGGCTGTTTCTTTTAAATGGTAACTGGGACTTGGGAGCTTGAAACACAAAAGTTCCAGTCCTGCTTTGTGGAAGCTCAGAGAGTGTTACACAACAGGTTATAAAATAGCTCTGCAGACAGAGTTTCAACATGTACCTGAGCTAGCTGGCCATGTCCCTTCAACTAGCGGTTTCTATAATTCAGGCCATCTTGCTTTTCAGTTTAAAACTAGCAAGACGTTGAACATAACCAGGATAATTGTGATGCCTTTCTTTTGGGCAAAACAATTGACAACTCCCCCTATGATACGGCAATAGGAGAGTGTCAGGTTAGAAGTTCCTGCCTCTGCTTCATGAGAACACTTGGTCCTTTGTGCATACATCCTTGTTTTCATTTGGGCAAGTTTCATTGCAGCTTATTATTATTGAAAGTTAGAGAACAGATTGAAGACTGATAACAAGGAGATGGTGTACCATGGGAAAAGCTGAGTTATATAAAAGCTTTGCCTGAGACTCAACTACTTTCTGTTCTGCAAAAGCTACTCCAGACGTCCCTGTTAGTTTTATTGATCTTACAGATTCAGGACTGGGACAGTTAGAGTTTAGCTTTGCTTTGGAGACGTGCTTATTTTACCTGAATTTGCTCAAAAAACCAGATTCAAGTGATCTGACAGATTCAACCCCCAACCTCCTATGCCGTGTAACCCCCTTACCAAATCTTTACAGCAATAAAGGCATTTCCTGTGTTTTTAAGAGAAATCTTTAAAACCTGTGATACTCCTGAGGTATAGGAAAGTGCTTTAGCTGCTATTTTACTTAATATTAAAAGGTTAAAAAGCCCATGAAAACATATAGCTATGTGGAAATTAATGATGGCTATCTCTTGTAAACTAGTGCTGTGTATGTACCTATCCACTCATAACGTTTTAAAATATACACAGCAGAGTGCAGATAGTGATAACACATTTGATTTTATCCACTGCAAATACATATATATATATATATATATGTCAGACAAATAACTTATCACCCTTCCTACTCTCTGTATTGATAAAATCCATAGAGGATTTAATCCATCCGAGTGTGCTTCTCCGTGTTATTCATCTCAGCCGTGCACTGGGAAAGTTCAAATATTTAAACTGCTTTAAAGTCAGAATATTAATGGCTCTTCTTAGAAATTCAATAACAGTTACATTTTTCCCAGCTGATGGATACTGTCACAAATGGCTACTGCAGAAGTGTACAGAGTTAATTACCTTGCAGCAATTAGGGTCTTAGTCCAAGTGCATGGAGACTTTCACTAGTACAGGTAAAGAGAGGCACTGCAGCACTCTCAGCCCCTGGCTGCTGAAAGAGTGCACCAACAATATAAGGAAGTGTGCCAGCAATATAAGGAAGAAATTCTTTCCTGTTAGGGTGGTGAGGCACTGGAATGGGTTGCCCAGGGCAGTTGTGAATGCTCCATCCCTGGCAGTGTTCAAGGCCAGGTTGGACAGAGCCTTGGGTGGGATGGTTTAGTGTGAGGTGTCCCTGCCCATGGCAGGGGGTTGGAACTGGACGATCTTAAGGTCCTTTCCGACCCAAACTGTTCTATGATTCTACAATTCTATGAACAATGCTGGCCGATAAACCTTGAGGCAGCTCATGACAAGCAGTATTGTGTACCACCTCAGCGCAAGGTCTGGGGGAGTTCAGCTTCCCTCCTGCACGGGACACAGGATTTGGTGTAAACAAGCACTGTTTCCCCTTCAAAGATCAGTCGTGGGGAGAGGACTGCCAAGGAGAAGCGCAGCTTGTCTCCAAAGGTGCAGGCTTTCAGTTAAACACACCGAGGGAAAGCACACAGAACTCACACAGAGGGCAAGGGAACCAGCCCTGTGCAACGTTACACTGCAAAGCCAGAACACACGCTTCGTTTCAAACCCTTTCTAAAATACACCCCTAATTATGAAATCATTACCAGAAACCTGCGTGATAAGGAAAGAAGAATTATTATATTAACCTGGGGTCTTCAGTGTACTCGAAGGCATCACAAAGCAGCTCTCCTGCAGTCAAAGCCTGCGCACTCCCTGTTTTCTCTCATCCAGTGAGTCACTTCTTCCCTTTAATCTCCCATTAAAATCCTTTCTATCCTCTTCAGTTTATGACTCTGCTGCTGCAAGGTGGTTTGTGGCACTCGGTATGGCTAATCCTCGGGATCGCATCGTATTGAGAACAGAATAATTGAAAACAGCTTGAAGCGGTTGTAGTTAGGCACACAAATCAATGACAGATAATCATTTAAGCACAAACCAAAACAGACATTTACATGGAAAACAATCATAGCCTTGGAGTTACACCCTGTTCTTGCCGTGCAAAATCTTCCATGATTTGGCAGAGTACCCTTTGGAAGCTAAACCCTGTGGCCAATGTGGCCATCCCCTCGAGACAGCACTGGCAAAGCCCTGACGGAAACCTGAGCTCAGCTGTAAATAGATTTGCCTTAAAGACCATCCAGCTTCAGAAATAAACCCATAAGCAAACCCAGAAATAAACCTGCACTGCCCCCTGAGCTGTGTAAGAGAGCTGTGGTCCGAGGTGAGCAGTTGAGAGCTGTGCAAAGCCACACAGCAAGCGAGAGCGTGGGGCTGGGCCCCCCCGTTCAGAGTGCTGCTCCCATCCCAAGGGAGGTGGGTTGTGCTCAGGTACACTGCACTGTGTACGGAAGTGCAGCAATAATAAAGCAAAACTCCCAAAGCGGACTGTTTCCTGACCGGATAGTGCAGATGGGAGCACATATTTGCCTGTCGTTTTCTGATGACAGTCGTATTTATGCCGGCTGGTTAAAATGTTTTAATAAATGATGACCTGATGGGAACACTTTCCTGTGACTGTGGCCCTGGGGTTTGCTCATTTCTGCCAGGATCCAGATAACCATTCCAATTAAAAAGCAGTAAAAATGACAATTTGAGGTCTTTCCGAGCAGCTTTAGAAAGGCACTGGGAAACTTAAATCCCAGCTTACTTCCAGTTGAAGGAAACATGGTCAGGATGTCATATGCTGTCTGTTGTTTGTCTTAGGGGGCTGGAAGAGCCAAGCCTCCATCCCTGGCTCATCCCAAAGCCGGGTGAGTGTGTTCCTCGCAGAGCTCTGAATTTCTCTGCCTGAACTTCTCTACAGTGTCTACTTTGCTACAATTATCTAATTGTAAGTAGGTGAATGGGACTTTTCCCCTTATTATTTAGCCTTTTGCTTTAAAAACATCACGATCTTCACTGGAGAAGTTTCAAAAGTTGAGTTGCCAATTTTCCTTCCGCCTTCTGTGCCTCCAGTGAAAGGGTATTATTTATCAAACTAAGTGTATATTATAATCTTTGCGAAATGGTAAAGATCAAAGACTACCTTGCATCAAGCAGAATTACAGTGCCATAACATTTTATATTGTTGCAGCTGATATCAATCACGGCGTGACAGCAAGCTACAGAAGAAGGGGTTTTGCAGTCGCTATCACTGATGTGCTGCAACGTCTGAAATACAGCAGCCAGCTAACATGTGCTTTGGGTGTGAAAGGGAAAAACCAGCAGCAGAAGTAAGTGCCTTCAGTATCCATGTCATTAAGTGGGGCCATTTGGCAGCGAAACACGTGCGCACGACTTTAATTCTGCCTGCGGCTGCTGCGTTCTCGGAAGGGAATAGATAAAAGCCTCTACGAGAAGAGAGGGCTTGATTTCAAGTGACAGTGGTGACATTTTCAGCAACGACCCCCCCGAGTGCGGCAGAGTCCTCCATATGATACTCCTGCCCCCAAGGCATGAGCATCATCATCCTCCTCTCCCTGGGAAGAGGCAGGAATGCGGGTGTGCAGCCAGTGCTGCCCAGCATTCCCAAGTGCTCTGCAGCTCTCCCGCACCAGCCGTGAGCTGGTTGTTCTCCCCTCCATGACTCTCAGTCACATCTTTGTTTAATTCAGGCTTGAGGCCACTGACAGGCTGAGGAAAGGAACAAAGTTTCTCCTGCTCCTCCCCAAGACCCTGCCAGGCCTGCTGGGTCTTACAGCTGCAGCACTAAAAGCACTGCACAGTGGCCCCCAGACTTATCTCTGGTGGAGAACAGCAAGGAAAGGGGAATGACAAGCGATCTGTTCCCATACATATCCCTTGCAATGCGGATACATCCCTCCTCTCCATGACTGCAGCCAACCCTCTCTATTTCTCCTCGCAACACGCACAAGTCCGACAGCAGCATCTTCCCATGCTGTGCTCACCGGCTGTGCTTCTGCAAAATGCCACCTGAGCTCCCAGGCTGTGAGGCCCCCCCGGTATCCTGTAGTTGGGTTATATTAACACTATAACTTCATGAGAGGCAACTTCACTTCAAACGGTCCTGCTATTGTATCTCAGAGACTTCAATCCAGAGAGGGAACCCTTTCAACATAGCAAAGAGGATGAGAAGAAACAAAGTAAAAGCAGTTGGAAAGGACCAGGGTTCAGCAAATCCAAACCTCTTGGGTTTTCAGGATTCTCCTGCTATTTGAATAGAAAACTGAGTTGTTTTAGACAAATCTGCCATTTTTCAGTCTCCTTCCCCTCTGCTCCTGAGAGCAACACAATGTACTTCCCCGCTGGTAACTAAAATGCTCCTAAAAACTTGAAGAATGATTTGAAAAAGGACATTCCTATTCCTTATGCATAAAACATGCATGCATATTCATCTAAAACAGTTAGAAAAATTTGTACCAGTTATAATTAGCATGTTTTGTGCATCTATTTTCTTTGCTATTAAATAACAAATTTGTGGTAACCATAGCAACTGGAACATCACATGGTACTGGTGCTATTTTGGGGATAACATAAGTACCTTTCTTAAAGAAGCATTAACACCTCCAAGCTATGAATTCTAATAGTTTTCATGATAAAATATCTGTTAGGTAGATTGTATTCACTCCTCACTCTATTGTTGCTTTCATGTGGAATGCACTACCATGTTTTGCAGTGCCTGTGACCACTTGAAAGCACTAATGCGTGCTCTTATATTGCAAAAAAGCAACAAACTTAAGAGGAGCTATGTGACATATTAATGGAACTTGCATTGAAAGGAGAAGTACAATAAAATGAAGGATTTCTGGTTTTGTTGATGGAGAAGGAGCTAGCATTGGTCATGGAGTTCTTCATGCTTGAACGGAGGAAAGCAGGAGGAAAGAAATGCTTTCAGTCTGGACCAGTATAGCACCTACTGGAATAAGCAGTAGGTGTTGGGTTAGCTCTATTGGAAGGTAGGCAATATCCTTAGGGGCCTCACATGGCAAGAGACCAGCTTAGCAAGCAAAGCCAATTCCCTGCCACCACAGTCAAGGGTGTTTGTCTACCGAATTTCTGCTGTACACACCACCACATGCCACGGGCCTTCCAACATGTCTCAGAGCCTTATAGCTAGTCAGATAGAGAGCAAGAGACTAAATGCTACAACATGTATGAGCCATTAAAAGAGATTAGATGGCAACAAGGTCAGTATCCATGTGCAGGCATAAATAAAACTTGCTGGAGCACCACATTAGAGGTAAGAACAAAATGCCTCGAGAATCCCTGTCCGTGCTGTGATGAATTGAGGAAAAATGGACAAATGTGGGAGAAATTCCCCATTCAGTCTCTGAAACTGGTAATTCACTTAGTCATGAGAAGGCAAGTAGGATGAACCAAACAGGCACCCATGAGAAATGGATGCTATTAAAAATATCCTGCTCACACTGACGTACTAATGAAAAACGCTGGTTGACATGATCAGTTGTTTGATCATGAAAGTGTGTGTATGGATGACACACACCCTGAGCTGTCAGGATGGTGTTATCCATCTCCCAGACCAGAAGTAATGCGGGATCATTCACCCTCGGTGGCTCCCACACAGGTGATTTGGGTTCATGCACATACTAAATAGGCCATTAGGCTGGGAAATTACTCAAACCAAGCCAAGGTGGAGTTTGGAGTGGAGGAATTTTGCCCCAAGGTGAATAAAGGTGCTGGGGTTGAAGAGAAGAGCTGTGAAACTGAGCTGGAAGGAGGCACAGCAAGTATGTGCAGAGGATAAGGGTTTGTGGAGCTGTGTGGGTCGGTGAAAGGGTGTGATGTCCATCAAGTGCCTTGGGCCTGAAGGTGAAGTTATGGTGCAGGCAAGAGCTCACCAAGCTGTGGGCTGGCTCAGGGCAAATTGCAAGGACTAGAAGCTTAGGAGAACTTGAATTTTGTTAGCTCCTCTGGGCCAAACCTGGCAAACCTGAGTCAAGATTCACAATGGAATCTTCTCCTCTGCCTCTGTCCTGCTCTGCCTCCTGTTTCCCCCCAGTCAGGTATATCACTGGCAAATGCTCTGCAAAAGTTGATCTTTATTTACCAGGCTTTTCTTACTCTAAGAAAGTGGCTTTTTATCATTATGAATAATTGTAAATCATCAAAATGCTCCTTTTCAGCCGTTTAGAAAGAAAGGATTTTGTTTCCAAAAGTGTTATAGTAGACAAGTTTATTTATTTCAAATCCAGCAAACTTTCTGCTATCTCAAAAATGAAAAGTTTTTATTACCCTCAAACAACCCTTAATAATTTCCTGTGTTTTCTCTGCCCCCCCCCCCCCCCAAGTAAATAAGCCAAGATGGAGCAACTTCTTTTCGCCCTTGCCATGTCTTTGGGGACTTGCAGTGTTTGTCCTGGGGAGGCTCCGGCAGGATCTGCAGAGCTGCCTGAGTGAAGAGGTTCTCCTGGTCTCCACCATGCTCACTCCATGTGTTGCGTCATTGATCCTTTTGGACCTACCTGCTCTGTTTGCTTCCTGAAGCTACTCCACATGTTTCTTTGCCCACTGCCTGCCCTCTCCTCTTGTGGTTGGTGCATCTCCTCCCATTGCCTGATGCTATGGAGAGGGACTGGCCTTCGGCTCAGCTGAGGGCAACTCTGCTCCAGCCCTTCCCTCACCTTCCAGTCTTGTTCTCCTCCAAATACCCTCTCCTTAAGAAAAGGCTTGGGAAAAGGTCTACGAAGGCAGCACAAGGTCTTTCAGCTCCACACATAAGCTTCCAGGAGCCCTGAGAAGTGAAGCAAAAGTAAAACCATTAGAGGCAAGAAGGGAAAGGTGCACAGTATGTGTTTTTGTTGTTGTTTTCTTTCGTTGATCCATGCTGTGAAATGGGAGCTTCCCATTCTACTTTCTGTTTGGAGGGGAAGTGAAGAAAAGAGAAAGATTTGGCAGATGGTGGCAAGTGATAAAACACAAAGCGGTTCTTTTTCCGATATAGCAAATAAATGGCTTTCTGCCTTGCCTTTTGTTAAAGCTCTTAATCCAGCCTGTAAATAAGGACTTTCCCTTTGGACTGACTGTTTAGATAGAAGACTTAGAGCTGATCTGAAGTAATGGGATCAGAAAATAGGAGATGTATATCAAAGAGAATGATACATATGCTCATAGCAGTGAACTTTCTCTTGCTGCACCCCTCATACGCTGTATGTAAATGTTCACAAGTACAAAGTGAGCTTCGTTTTCCTGCAGACCTAAGCTGAGACGCCGGCTCTGAGAAGCCTGTTTGATCCCCAGGGGGCAGGCTGCCTGCCTTCAGGCAAAGCACGCATCCTCTGCAATAAAGCAGAACTCGAGAGGTAATTCTGTTAGGTGGCCTGATTTAGGTTTACTAAATGCTGGAAAAGCTTGGCTTTTAAGGACACTGGAAGCGGAGATTCCCACCCCCAGATCTCAGAAACAGCAGTGGTTCACCTGACAATGCGAAAAAGCCAGCAAATCATAGACCTATAGAGTGGTTAGGGTTGGAATGGACCTTAAGATCATCCAGTTCCAACCCCATGCCATAGCATAGAGTGAACTGTTCAGTAAAAACCAGATTATCCTCAACGAACAACTATTCTTCACACTCAAAACCGAACTTTTTACCCTAATTGTTACACTCTCCAAACTTTCACAATGAAGCTGTAGCTTTCCTCAAGGCTGTGCCATGGCTTGCTGAGAGTACAGCCACAGCAATGCATTGTTCCTCTTCGGTTTGGAAAACCTCCAACTCGTATTCAGCTGCCGTAGGAAAAAGATTGGGAAAATTCACAGACTTGTCTGGTTTCCAAAGGCACCTCTGACCCAGGCAATGTATTCTAAACTCCTTAATCATTTTCTACTTACTGAAAATCCTCACTGGCTGAATAGGAATTCTTCCCAAGCCAGATATTAAGAGGGAGAAAGGATTTCTTTTGTGGTTCTTAAAGATTAACATAAAAGTAGAGTGAGAATATAAATCTAAAATATGATGCATAGATTTTCTTTTTATTTAAAATGCATAAATGAGTCACTTGCTTTCCATTTTGTATTTAGGACCATTTGGATGCTGTTTGATGCTATTTATATTTTCCAGGGCAGCTTTTCATCAGATTAGTTTTTTGAATAGGTGTGCCTATGACTATATTTTAGAAGCCATTTGAAGCAATATAAAGAGGTAAACCTCCAACCAGCACCATCAAGGTCACTTGGAAAAGTTGCTCAGACTGGAGAGCTCTGAAAACGAACTTGTTTTCCTCCATTCCTTGCATTAATCTTGTGTAAACCAAGTGGAACTTTACGGATCAATAATTAGTCCCAAGGAAAAACAAACCAACAAACAAAACCCTCAACAAAACTTCTCTTCTGCTGCCTACATCTGCTTTCCACATCAGCAGAAGTCAAGATCGATATCTGTGAAAGCTGCTGGCCTGAGCAGATTTTCTTCCCCATTGAAAATAAGATGGGAAGCCTTTAGAGGAGACAGCGCAGGATCTGCCCTGTGCTCCCCCAGTCCAAGGCCATCAGCATGGAATTAGTTGCCTGTAACAATCCCAGCTCTTCCACTGAACAGAATGAACAATGGACTGACATCTGTGCATGCTGGTTTTCTTTGAAATGGTTTTTAGCACTGTTGTACACTCTTCTAAGCTGTGCTGCTGCTGTGGTTTGGGGTTTTCTTCTCAAAGTAAACCTGCTACCCGTCAAAACTACAAGAAGCATTCTGAGTGTTTAAAATGGCTGTTAGTATTTGTATTAATAGGTTTATCAGCTGAAAGTTGTGAAAAGTTTGCTTTGAATTCATCCCTAATATATCTTTTAAATACCAGTCGAGGGGATGTTTTAATTCTACAACACAGCTAGCAGCCACTTTGTTCTTTCTCATTCTGTGCTCTAAGCAGTACAACCACTTCAATATCCCCTGCTTCAAATACAAAGCTGTAACATTTAAAACACTTGAAACAAATACTTTGACTTCAGTATCAGTATGACCATCACTAAAAGGTGTGTCCTTCATTGCCCGTTTTAACATCATATTAAAAGGCCTTGATTTCAATTGAATTAAGTTTCAAGTTAAGTAATAAACAGGAATATTAGGCAATGGTACAGCACCACCCCAGTAATGCAAAATGATGAGCAGAGGATGAAAGGTCTGCCCTGGAACCGGGGGCTGCAAACATAGCCTGCTTTTCATATTGATTGTGTTTTCCAATGGGCTTCAGGTCAGGGGCTGAAACCTTGGGGCTTGCTCCATCTCGAGCTGTCTCACTGTTTTCTTAGCTTACTTTGAGTAAGTTTTGCAACGTTTTTGTACTGCTTCTCCAAGGATAAAAGAAGTCTAATAATGTTCATCAGTGTTGCAAAGGCATCAATGCCTCTGAAAAGGTCTTTGGTGTTCCCTATCAGGAAGATGCTCTGCACAATAAAAGATGACCTCTGTGTGTGTATATAAAAATGTAATCTCAAGAGCTAGTGTTTCTCTGCAGGGTATTTATTTTTGCCTATTAGTAAGTATATTGTGAATTAATGCTTTCATTTAGGTTAAAATGGGTTTACAGCCAAAAAAAGAGAAGAGACAGGTACCTGTTTAGAGAAAGGAGCAGCACAGAGCTACATATGTTTTGCCAAAAGAATCTGTTGACACTGAACAGATCAATGTGTAATTGCATAATAAGGTGGGAAAATGAGATTAAATGTTCAAATACATATACTAATTAGGAAGGACATGTACAGCCACGTAGAGAACCTAATGGTGAGAAAATGACAGAGTATCAGCACTACAGTGAATTATAAATGTCAAATTACAAGGATGCATGTAAAAAAAGCTGGTAACTGTTAGGAACTAGACTGTATTCACGTGAAAGCTGCTGCTTTTATCATCCTCTTAAGTCGCTCTAAGGTGTTCTGTCATTCACTGTCAAATTGTCTACGTAAGATAATAAGATGTGTGTCACACAAGTGTCCCACGCTGCTACTCTGGCATTGCCAGGACACACCAATGTATTTTATTGTGCGGGTTTTGTGGGGTTTTTAAGCAATAAGAATATTAAGCAGAAAATCTGTTTCAGTATTAGCAGTCAGTTACAGAGTGGGTTTCTTTTCCTCTCGGATGTGCTAAAATCTAACACACGATGCCCAAACTGTAGGGGGAAAGAGAACAAGCAATGTATGTTTGGATTTGGCTGCGGACTCAATAGGCTGTCAGAGAGCCATAGGATGCACGCTGAAAAAGGATGTTAACTACGTTTTGACGTGCAAGAGCATGTGTTTCATTTGCAAGATGTTTTGTTTAATTAAAAGGTAAATACCATTTATAATTCTTCTCACAGACTGGTTGAGAGCAGCAAAAACACCTACAGAGCTCTCAAGTCGCCTGAAGAACTTCTTTGATGCATCTGATCCAGGGGGTAGGTACATTTAAATGAGAACAGTTCACTACTTTATTAAGTGATGATTTTGTTTTTACACAACATTGGTTATTGCTTCTAAAAATGTCTAAACTTCGGTTGCAAGATATTAGCTGCTTGAAGCATGTAAAATGTTCTGCCTTGAGAGTGTGGTGAAGATCTCTCCCCAGATATAACTGGCTCAGAAACACAACATTCACCCTGGTGCAGAAGACGTATCAGCCCAAAGCATCACATAAATATGAAGGCATAAAACCTCTCTGCACAAGCCACGTTCAGACCCCTCTGCACACAGGGCACACAGAATTGCTGCTGAAACATAGTGCCTTTTTTGAGGCCTCTTTTTCTTTGTTGTATCCTCTCCTTCCATACAAACCCCAAAGCTTGCAGTTCATAGAATCCCACAGTGGTCTGGGTTGGGAAGGACCCTAAAGCTCGCCCAGTTCCAACCCCCTGCCACGGGCAGGGACACCTCACACTAGAGCAGGTTGCTCCAAGCCCCTGTGTCCAACCTGGCCTTCAACACTACCAGGGATGGGGCAGCCACAGTTTCTCTGGGCACCCTGTGCCAGCGCCTCAGCACCCACACAGGGAAGAGCTTCTGCCTTATCTCCAACCTGAACTGCCTCTGTTTCAGTTTGAACCCATCACCCCTTGTCCTGTCACTACAGGCCCTGATGAAGAGTCCCTCTCCAGCATCCTTGGAGCCCCTTTCAGACACTGGAAGCTGCTCCGAGGTCTCCATGCAGCCTTCTCTTTTCCAAGCTCAACAGCCCCAATGTTCTCAGCCTATCTTCATAGAGGAGGTGCTCCAGCACCTGCTCATCCTCGTGGCCTCCTCTGGACTTGTTCCAGCAGCTCCATGTCCGTCCTATGTTGTTATGTACATTTCCTTTAAGGCCCTTAAGACTCAACACCTTATTATAGGCTGTGTTCCTATGATCTGCTTTTTGGCTGCTGAGGTTCCTTCAGCAGAACCTATCAGCCAGACAAGGTCCTTCTCACTCCCCAAGGGCTGAGGTGAGTCTATGGCTACATCCATGGTAAGGGCTCTCTGGAAGCCTCATATGTTTGGCAAACAGAACATCTGAAGCCAAGAGGGGATCTCAGTGCTCAGCAGCACTTACTGGCTACAGCTGTGGATGAACAAATGTAAGGGAGCTGCCTGGTTCTGAGAGAAGGACCCTCTCCAACCAGAGGCCTTTAGGAGCAGCATCTCGAGGCGAGCTTTGCAAATGGGGAACCCAGTAGCTGTCATTCTGATAGGCTGTTTTCGCATAAGAACAATGGCCTGGAAGAAGCACAGGCTGCTGACACCCAGCTCTGCAATTTGCTGAAGCTGGATCCTGTTCTGCTCAGAGGGTCTGATGGTATCAGCCTCTGGACAATCAGTGTCTGACACTCCCAGCCTGTTGTTCATATTGGTTTGGTCTCAGCTGAGCTATTTCTAACAATGAAGGACATATCTGAGAGAGTTACAATTTGCTGTAATCGTATTTTTCCAGTTTTTCTCTGTGATAATTACTCCCATAAATATCATTGCTTCACCTCAGCCCAAGAGAGTGCTCTCTGTTCCTGCGCTCAGCCTCACCCTTCCACACCCGGACTGCTGGGGAAGGACAAGGATAGTGTTTGTTATTACCAAGACCACTCCAGCTATGGGGCTGCTGGGACTTCCAGCCTTAGTCCAGTTTCTGTCCTGTATTACCTGATCACAGATTGACACCTGAAGGGAAAACTGATGAAGAAAAGATGTTAAATTGTGCACGTCTGTGTGCAATAATATGTAATAAAGTGTTGGCTTGGTTGCCAACCAGACAAAGACTTGAAAACCAGAAGTCAAGGTGTAGCTTTGCAGTTAGTCTCGGACTTTACTGCTGGCCCCTGGATTTAGTTTAGTGATAAAGAAGGATTTTAATGTAATCAATGGGCTGCAGATCTCAGGAATACTTGCTCCTACTGTGCGTACAAACAGCTTTTATGATAGACCCTTAAAGTAGACTTTGTAGGAGTAGGGGCTATGTTTAACCATCAGCTTCAGGGTCACAGACACTTCTGGTCTTCAGAGTGGTACCAGGAGTACCCAGAAAAGAGGCGCTTGTTCTGACAGTGTAACAATGTGAGTAGGTATCTGGGAAGGAAAAAGAGGTGACAACAAGACCAATATTGCTGGCCTCATTTTAAAACTGGTGAAATGTGGCAAAAGACTGGAGGATTCACTGAAGCTGCCTCTGTTGCTTATGGCAGACCCGGTGTTCAATGCACAATGTCCAGAATTGTAACGTATCTTCTTAACTACAAGGCCATTCTTCCCCTCCAGAAGATGATATATTGGTATATAAATGTGCATTGATGTAATGCCAAGTTATAAACCACAAGCCTTTCAGAACTCATGTCCCTGATAGATTGCGAAAGAACTTGAAGTCAGAAGAATTGTGGTTTGTCTGACCTTATGCTAATCATTCTCCTTACTTGTGTCTTGGTCAAATAGAAAACGGATAGAATAATGAACCCTTTTGAAAACCTTCATTTCTGGGTGTTGGTCATGACCCAGTTTTCATAAGTTGCTAGGATATGGGGATAATCAGGGAAATGAAGATTCTATCTTATAAGACAAGACTGAAAAGCTTGATTTAAACAAAAGAAATTATGAGAAGGAATATTAGTACACTGAGAGGGGAGTAAATATCAGAGCTAATTAAGTTCAAGGACAAAATTGGCATCTGAACAAATGGATATAAACGGGGCCTTAATAAATGTGGGCTGGAAATCTTAAGAAGCTGCGTTATGAGATTCTGGAGCAGCTTTCCAAGGGGAATAGTAGGGCCAGAGAAAGTAAGTGCTTTGGAAGTGGATCTCCGTCAGTTTATGAACTGGGTATCATGCCCCAGACAATGAGAGAGCTAGGTTCTCAGGATAAACAAGTCCAATGTTCCTAGGTAACAGCCATATTGGTACATGTCAGCACAGGATCATTTGGGTTGGCATGGCCCTCTGGAGATCATCCAGTCCAACCCCTGCCAAGGCAGGGCCACCCAGAGCAGGGCACACAGGAACATGTCCAGGCAGGTCTGGGATGGCTCCAGAGAGGGAGACTCCACAACCCCCTGGGCAGCTTGTGCCAGGGCTCTGACACCCTCACATAAAGAAGCTCTTCCTCATGTTGGGTTGACACTTGTTGTGTGTTAGTTTATGGACACTGCTCCTTGTCCTGTCACTGGGCACCACTGGAAAGGGTCTGGCCCCATCCTCCTGGCACCTGCCTTTGAGCTATTGATCTGCATTGATGAGATCCCCTCTCAGGCTGCTCTTCTCCAGACTAACCAGGCCCAGCTCCTGCAATCTCTGCTCATGAGGGAGATGCTCCAGACCCCTGAGCATCCTTGTGGCCTCCGCTGGACCCTCTTCAGTAGCTCCTTGTCTCTCTTGTACTAAGAAGCCCAGCACTGGACACAGCGCTCCAGATGTGGCCTCACCAGGGTCAGTAGAGGGGGAGGAATCACCTCCCTCGACCTGCTGCCACACTCCTCCCGATGCACCTCAGGACACTCTTGTCCCTCCTGGCTCAAGGGCCAGCTCATGGTCAACTCATCCACCAATACACCCATATCCTCCTCAGCTGAGCTGCTCTCTAGTGGGTCAGCCCCAACCTGTGCAGGTAGTTGGGGTTCTTCCTCCCCAGGTGCAGTGCCCTGCACTTGCCCTTGTTGAACCTCATGAGGGTTCTCTCCAGCTAGAAAGTCTTGGGGATATTCTGTAAGAAAGAAGTAGGCAGCTACAGTCTGTCTCAAGCTCCTCTGGACTTGCTCCAACAGCTCCATGTCCTTCTGATGTTGAGGATACCAGCATGGCGCACAGCGCTGCAAGAGGGGTCTCACAAGAGCAGAGTGGAGGGGCCCTTCCAACGCCACCGGCCAAAGCACTTGAGATTTTCCTCAATGTTCCCAATTAATCCTTCCTCCCTCTCAAGTTCCGGGATAGGAATACAGCGGGGGGGGGGGGGGGAAGGAGGGGGACCTGCGCCGCCGTGCGCTGCCAGCAGGGGGCGCCGCAGCCCCGCGCCTCTCCGCGCAGCTCCGCGCCGCGCAGGCGGGCTGCGCCCCGCGGGGCCGGCGGAGACAAAAGGGCGCTGTGTGTCCGCCTCTGCGGCAGTGTAGGGTGCGCGGCCGCTCCTCCTCCTCGGGCAGCTTGCTCCAGGGACCGGCTCCTCCGCTCCGGCCGCCCCCATCCCCTCCCCTCCCCGCCCCGCTGCGGAGAAACACCGTCCTGTTGTTAGCGGCCAAAGGGCAGTGGGGCGCAGGCAGCCCGCGGTAGCTGTGAACACCGGGTGGAAAGCGGGTCCGTGCAACCTGTGCTCAGGTGTGCTGGGGGAGCGAAAGGAAGCGGCCGCTTTCTGTTGGGCACTGCTGGTTCTGAGTCACAAGGAACAATGAGCGGAGCGCTTTAACATTGGGGTGGTTTTTTGGTTTGGCCCGGCGTTTTGTGCAGCACCGGACGGTGCACGAAGCTCCCGCTGGACCCTCATCCTTTGGGATAGGGGCTCGGGGCTGGGGGAGGAAGGGAATGATGTAGGGTTGCCCCCTCGCAGCCCGCCTGGCTTCCCTGGGGGCAAGGGAGGCAAACTCTCAAGTTGTACCCGAGGAAAAGTTGCCAGGCGAAGGGAAGTCGGGCGGGATCCCGAGCAGCGGCACCCGCCTGGCCCTGTTTCGTGCTGGGTTTTTGCCTTGTTCCTCGGCAAACCCGGGGGGAAAGGGCAGGCTTCGCCTGGGAAGTTTCCCGTAGTCGAATGGAGAGAAGGGGCGAGAGCAAACAACGAGTGGCTCCTCGCCTTGTTCTGCCTTCTGCTCCCCTGGCAGCGGTTGGAACTGGGGACAAGGCGGAGCACTTCTCCGTTCTGGGGCCCGCTCTCCTCGCTCGTAGCCCCTCCTAAAGCGACGCGCCCGAGCCCTCGAGTTGCAGCAGCAAAACCAACACTAAGTTCTCCTAGAAGAGGGCCCGGGGAACGCTCGCCGCGGCTGGGCCCTGACCTGCAGAGGGCAATAGTTGGACGCAAATGTGAACAAAGGCAGGGAGGCTTGATGGCTCGGCACTGTGGCCGGGACCCAAGAATGCCGTGTAGGTAGGCAGCAGTGCTTAATTAATGAATATTGAAACAAAAGATGGGATAAATTGTTCGATTTGTCTTTAGGCTACATTTTCAAGGCTAATCTAATTCATAACTGTTACATATATTCTAAAGAGATTAACACAAACTTCCAGGAGAGGCAAGCGGTTAACTCCGGAATTACCCCCCAAAAAACCTGTTTACCGGAACGTTTACATTCGTATTTTTAGCGTTATTAATCTCTGCTGAAGAGATGGGCGAGGTGGAAACGGACGGCGCTGACGGCCGCGGCGCGCCTGGCCATTGTCTGCGGGGCCGGGCTGCTGCTGTTCAGCACCACGCGGGCGGACAGCGCCCAGCCCCGCTCCCCCTCTCTGCCCCGGTCCCGGAGCCTCCCCCAGAGTCTGGGAGGTCCGGAGGGGGCTTCGCCTCTCGTTCATCCTGGCTGCCTTTCGTCCCCGCTGCTGATGGATTTATCAGGGAGCGGAAAAGAGCTCCCCGACGGGCGCACTTTGTCTGCCCGTCTGTGCGCGTAGACGCGGCTGCCGCTGCTGTAGACGTCTGCGGCTTGTGTGTACATACAGCGCTTTAATAATTGCATATACGTCTCCATAACCTCATTATTCAGGAAAGACTGGAAAACGCGACCAAATTGGAGTGTTGGCCACAAGGTCTGGATGCACACTCTGTTTCTTCCCAACTCGCCGCCCCTTTCCTTCCCCCCCCCACCCCCACCCCACCCCCCCCAAATCATATTTATCTGAGATCATGTCAAATTTCAGTGATCGGAAATGTCTTGCCCAAAAGCCATTCCCACTGGAAAAAGTCAAAAGGGTTCCTGGCATTAAAACAACCTTGCGTCATTCCTGATGAAATTAGCAGCGCTGCATGTTTCGAGCTTTGCTATGGATGCACTTTGGTCACAGTAAGAAGTAAGAGATTTGGGGTTTAACCCCCCACCCCCATCTGAGCAGGAGCCATTGGCTTTCACTAGCTGCGCATCCCGAAAGCAGTACTCGAAAGCACCTCAGCCCCACAGTCCATTTTTTCCTTGTCTTTAAGTGCAAGCGATGGGAATTGCTAACCTTGGCTAAGAAAATTTCATTTCCCCCATCATGCTAAATGGTTCTGGTCGACATATGTTTGTTATCAGAGAGAGGTGCTATGAACACAGAGCCATTTTCTTAGCAGCTCTTTGACTCTGTGTTACCATAGTCCCACACGGCATTGGTCCTTTCCCGTTGGGAAGTCATGAATAAGAGACTATGAAGCTCGCACGTCAGATCTTCCTCAATTAATCCACCATTAGCATGTTTGGGATCCTCTACTGGATGGTTAACAGCAGCTTTGGTAACTGTATGCTGTCCATACCCAATTATGCTCTGCTAAAAATGAACTCTGCAGAACAACCTTCCTGAGCTGTCAGTGTCTCCCGTTTTCCTATTTTAACGCTTGTGTGTAGTGGCAGGCGACAGATGGTGTAGATCAGATCGATTTGATTGCATTAGGCGATTTTTTTTTCCTCCTCTCCCCCCCGACTCCTTTTCTGGAAGCCCACATTCATCTGAGAGGCGATCGCCGGGGACATGGGAAGCAAGAGCAGCCGCCGATGTGTGAAAGCAACGAGACATGGCCAGCCAGAGGCGCCGGGTCCCTTCCCGGGGTTTGTTAACATGGTAATCCGGCACCAGGAGAGAAAGCTGCTTGCTGCTGCCCACAGCCCGTTCCCCATCACTCATCAGATGACTCCCTGGTTTTACACACAGTTGGAGTTCTGCTCGAAGCCTGGATTTAAAGGGTAAGCGCTTCAATAGAGGTGGATTTCTGGTGGTTACTTGGGTAGGTGGCAAAAGGAGCAAGCTTCCAGCGATTTTAGGAAGAGGCTGCCTTTGAGCGGGCGTGAATATTTTCCTCCTTCCTCCTTTCCCTTCCTTTTTGTTTTAATTTTTAATTTTTTATTCCCCCTTCCTCACACCTCCCCACTCCCCCCCCCAATTCAGACCAATTTCTCGCAGCCCCATCGTGCCTCTCTATTGACGGATGGGCTCGGTATCTCCCCCCACCCCCCCCGAAATTCGCTTTTCGTGCAAACCCGAGCTCTGCTCAGAGCTCCGCTGCTGATAGCTTAATTGTTTAATTCCCTCCACCCGTTCTCCTCCCTTCCGGCCGCCTCCCCGCCCTCCCCAGGCACGGCAGAGGCGGTGGAGGTTCCCCCCGGGGCCCTTCCCCGGCCCCGCCGTGCTGGGGCTCCGGTAGCCGGGCTCTTTCTGCGGGGAAGCGCCGGTAAACATGGCTTTCGGAGCCGGTGAACAAAGGTATTTAGTGCCGAGGCGGCACCTCCCGCATGCAGCGGGGAAGGTGCGAGGAGGGCAGCGAGGCGGGGGGTTCGCTCCCCCGGTGCTCAGCATGCCCGGGGGGGGAGGAGGGGTGGAGGGGAGGGTGGAGGAGAAGGGGGGGGGGGGGGGGGGGTGCGACCGGGAGCGCCGGTACCGGGTTGGGTTGGGGCGGGCAGGGACCCGCCGGCTGGAGGAGGTGCGGAGCGGCGTGGGGTGCTGAGCGCTGACCGGAGCTGTCCGCAACCTCGGTGCTGAAAGGCCCGGCGGATCGGTGCGGGTCGGTGCGGGGCCGGGCAGGGGAAGTTTCGGCAGGCGCGGTATTAGTGGGGGCTTGAGAGGGGGGATGCCGTTCAGAGGAAGGGCAGTGACAGACGGACAGAGAACCGCATAGATTTCCCCGAGAATCGCATGTTTTAATATGAAAACACCAAAAAATAACCCTCAACACCCCAAAGTTTGGATTTTTGCCTAATTCTTTTGTGGAGCGGCTCCAGATTTCGGGGAACATCGGTCCAGGTGTGCCGCCGTAGAGTGTTTTCGCCACGACTCGGTGCGTTTTACTTCTTTTCAAACGGCTTTTGTTCAAGTTGAAGGAAAGCCACCGCATCGGTTATTTGAGTTGCAACGGCAGCTAAATGGGGTTGCAGCCTTCAATTTCACAGCGGGGAAAAATGACAGTGTTTGGTATTTACTTTCCAGCTGCCATTTAGAATACGACTTGAAAGCTTGCTGTTAGAGGAATACAGGAAATTACACCTAAAATGAGATTAAAATAGAGAAGAGTGAATGGGATTAATTTTTTCTTAATTTAAGATTGTATGGCTATCAAAGTATTGTTTTTTCTTTTTCCCTTTGTTTTTCTCTTTTCTTTCAAATTCAGAGTCTGACTTACAAAGCACATGCTGTCTTCTCGTATGTTTTCATAGGAAACATAGTGGTAATATGTCAAGGGAAACCAGGGCTCATGTTAAGGAAGGAATCTGTAGAAAAAGCAAGCATTAGAATCATAGAATCAACCAGGTTAGAAAAGACCTTTAAGATCATCAAGTCCAGCCCTGCATCTTGTATTAATTTCAGTCGGAATCTAATCAACAAGCTGGTCAGTTACCGAGTGCGGTGGATAATGAGAGCGGTGCGTGCTGCATAATTACTCTTGGCTGCAGAAGTGCGGAGCATCCCCGCTCTGCGCGGGTCTGGCCGCGCGTTGCCAGTTCCCCCCCCACCACCACTTTTCACCCGTCACTCCTACAGAAGCTGTCTGGTCCTCAAGCATCGGGTGCCGGGGTGAAATAACCCGGCGAAGTTCCCGATCGCCAGGAGAAGTGTGCTGTGCCATGACGTTGCAGAGATCCTTTCTATTTAGTTGGGCGAACAATAAACGTTTATTATCACCGCGGCAGATCATCAGACAAAGCTTTCCCCTCCCGCCTCTTCCCCCCCCCCCCCCCCAAGTGCGAGCGCTGCTGATAAGGGAAAGCTCCGGGTGACAGGCAGAGCCGCAGGCATCGTTTGGAAATAACTTCTTTTATTATTATTATTACTATTTTTCTCCCCCCCCCCCCCCCATCCCCATCCCCGGTTCGCCTTTTGCGAACGCGTGCGGGGGGGCGGCGGGTGTCAGCGCGGAGGTTGCGCTGCCGCGGAGCCGCCCGCCCGGCTCGATGCCTCGCAGCCGCCGGGTGCTGCCGTTCGGGCACACGCGGGGAGCCAAGCGCGCTGGATGTGTACTTTGAAGCCTTTTTCTCGCCTCAGATTCTGATGGCACTTGGGTTTTTTGATGGCACCGGGGAGGCCCGGCACAGGAGCGAGCGCCTCTGCTTGAGCTCGGAGCCTTTTGCTGTGTCTTTCTTTGATTTTCTTTCTCTTTGCCGCTCTCCTTTCCGCCCTCCCTCCTCTTGGTAGCACATCGAGTCAGTGTGAGTCAGGACTTGTGAAATGCGTTTCCAAAGCCCAGATGAAAAGTCTCTCAGGCGTGGCTGCTGCTTTATCGGAGCTCTCCCAAGCCCACCTATGCAAATAGATTTGTAATATTTGTGTGTTTAACCGTGTATCTCTCTTACAGGAATCTGTTGCTGCGTGTGACATCTCTTGCAAGCTCCTAGAGGGAACTGATGGAGCACACGGCCAGGGAATAGGATGCCAGAGAAGCACAGAGGGAGAAACCAGGCGGTTACCAGGTAAACTCAGCCTTACTTTGATTTATTTCCTTTCACCTCGCCTGCAAGACCTTGCCCGCTCCAGTGAGGCAGCAGGAGAGCAGAGGGACTGGACGCGTGTGTATTAAACGCCTGCTCCTCTCATTTGCCTCCGCAGGATGGGAAGGTTCAGCGTCCATTGGATATGGTACAAGATCATTCGGCAACCCTTGTGGATTCTCCTTCTTCTAGAGGGGAATTATAGTTATGGATTTATTGTCCCGGTGCAGCACTTCCACCGCTACCACCAGCAACAGCAGCAGCTTTCTGACTCTCTTCGGTGACGGGTATTCTTGGGTGGATAATACGGATTACGTTGTTATTGCTTAAGAATACGCGTAGTCGAGGAGAGTACCGGCGGCGGGCAGGCAGGCAGGCAGGCAGCGCGACCGCCCCCAGCCCACCAGCTGGCTCCTAACCTCCTCTAGTTGCCAAGGTAGCACCTTTTCCATCTTTTCCTACGCTTTGCAATGTTTCACTCTGTCTGTGTCTCTGCCAGGGCGGGGGGAGCTCGGACGCCCTGTTCCCCTGCGGAAGGTGGGGGGGTGATGCCCGCTCCTCTGTCTGTGTGTGTGTATGTGTGCGTGTGAGTGTGAGCAAGCCCGCGGCTGAGGAGACGGGGAAGGCTTTGCCTTTTGCGGTGTGTTCGTAGGAACGAACACACGGCAACCGGCCCTCGGGGTGCCGGGGCCGCCGCGGGGGGCGAAGCTGCTCGCCGCGTCCGGGAAGCCCCGGCACCCACCGGCCCGGGGCCCCCCGCTCCTCTCCGGCAGGGACAGGGGGACCGGGGGTCCCCACCGGGCGGACACGGGCTGCCCGCAGCGTCGGGGCGGTCCCGGCTCCGCCTGTGCCTGCCGTCGGAGCCCGGAATGCCGCCCCACCGCAGCCGCGTCGTGCGGGGTGGGGAGGCGGTGAACAGCCCGCACGCCCACTGGGGACACTCCCGTTCCCCTCCTGGGTCGCTGCTGGGGAGCAGGTTGTGGCCGGTTGCTTCGTGGGGGTTATGCCCCCCTTACCCTCACCCCACGGTACCAGGCCGGTGGGGGCAGGATTAGAAGCCAGCTTCATGCTCTGCTGGTCGGGAAGCACCCAGACCTCATCAGCCTGAGGCCCCACCTTGTTCAGGGCCAAGAGGTTGTTTCCCCAGCTGGCGCTCAGGTGGTGGCTTCTTTGCCCCTCCCCATATCCCCAAGAGCTCAGGACTCCCCAAATGCTACTTGCAGGCGGGGAGACACAAGCAAGGGAGCGTTGATTCCCATCGCTAGCCAAGCCATGCCTCATCTCCAACACAGAAGAAGAGGTGCATCTGTCCCTCTCTCCAATCTCAGCAGCAGGGCACAGCCTTTGGTTAAAGCCTGGTTAGCCTCTCAGATACTGTGCTTAGGAAAATGCAGGCATAGCATTCATGCTTCCAGTCTCTTCTCCCCTGCTCCTCTGCCCCCAAGACCTGCAGAGGCAAGGAGCAGGGTGTGATCATCCCTATGTTTCCCCATTTGAGACCTCTCCACACACCCAGATGATCCCAGGTTTTGCTGCCTCGTAGTTGCAATTGTGAGACCACATTTCCGCCTGAAATGAATTAGATCAGGAGCCATTTTACAGCAAGACCAAGAGTACTGTGATGAGATAGCCTTTTTGAATGGATCCTTCCCATAAGCTCAGGCTAAGAATGATTTTTAACATGGACGAGCCAGATATGGGGTGAGCGTTAGGTTGTGAGCGAGAGGTGGGATGATGGAGGATGTCTTTCTCTCTGTCTCTTGCTTGGTGATTGAAAGGCCATCTATGTTCTGCTTAATTATTTCCAACAACTGCCAAAGGAATCTTACTCTGTTGCCTTCAGTAGCGAGTGGAGTGCTCGTTGTTACACAGATGTGTGGATCTGTTATTCTTTAGACACATCTTTGATGCTAGCACTCTGATCCTCGTGTTTCTCTAATACCACTTGAAAGCAGATTTTTTTCCTTGTAGTTTAGTATGTTCAACAGCCTCAGAAATAATGTTAAATTACGCTTTAAAAGGACACCATCAGCTGCTAAATCCTAGTCAGTTCAGCACCATAACACAAGCCACATTCACAAGCGCTGCAGGAACAGCGATGGAAAGCACTGTTCTAAACAGCCAGGTTTGTATTACAAACCTTCCTCTGATCTGAGCTTTCAGTTGACATTTTCCCTTGAGTCATGACTTAGAGTATCATCAGCAGTTCCCATTTCATCACATAAAGGATGTGGTTTTGTTTGCTCTTTGCTTGGTTGAGTATCTTGCGCAGTATGGATTGGACCGGTCCCCATAAATACAAGCTTGGCAAAATGTTGCTTTTATACCTGGTTCCTTCTGGTTGCTTTCTGTTTAGCATGATGAGCTGGTTTTGCTGAATAATGCCTTAATGACAGGGCTGATGCATTTTTAATGCGTGTACTCTTTGTCATTGTCAAAATTATCATTTTGATGATTGTGGATTTCTTTCCTCTAAAACCTGTGGGGAATTGCTCTGATACTGTGGGTTACGGGAGCGAAACTGTAAGGTCCGATCGCAGAAATACTGGATGTGCTTGCCCAAAAGAACCATGAGCTATTGCGAGCAGCAGGAGGGCTCTTGGAATGATGTTTCCCAACAGCACAGCCTCAGAGTGGCTCTCCCTGTTCATTAGCAGCTCCTGGGGTCTGTCATGTCTCTATAGTGGAGAACAGAAGCAGTCAGTGCTGAACAACAGATCTCTAAGAAGAGACTATTGCTACTGCAGGCCTGACCTGGGGAATGCACATAGCGCCCATGCCCGTGCTCAGGGGAGCAAGCTTGCTCCTGTTAAATCCAAAATATCTGGGACCAAATCCATTGCATTTGATGCAATAGTAAAGCCCCAGTTGACTTCCCTGCGGGAAAGGTTAGATCCCTGGTGAAAGTGGTTTTTACAGCACTACACTGCCTATTTTTTGCCTTAGAAATTTCGAATCTTGTGTGCTAAAAAATGACTCTAACCTCCCCCCCCCCCCCCCCCCCCAATGAGATTCTATGAACAGCAAAACAATAATACTAAAAGACTGGGGTGCAGCATAATAAGAAATTACTCTATCAGTAAGGGGATTTAATTGTACCAGTACGAGTATTCTCTAAGACAACGTTGTAGAATGAGGCTTGTGGCAGCCCCAGCCGTGTGTTAACAGCTATTTTGGCGAATGTGTATTTCATTCGTTCAGAATACTGAATTTCTGTTCGAAAATTGGGGTTTTTTTGTAATCTGCGTCCTGATAGAAAATTAAATAATTAGTCCCAAAGAATTACTGGAACTTGGCCTTTTTGGGGTTCTTTTTAAAGGCCATAATCCTATGAAGATGTCTATGTCTGGGTAATTTTATCCGCTGGAGTAGCCTCCCTCCAAGGCCGCTCCTGTAGGTAAGTCTTTGTCATGCCAGAACCTCTGTAGCAGCATAGCTGATGGATGGGGGAGCAGGCAGTGGGGTGGCAGCCGCACTGGTGCAGAGCAGGGTGCTGCAGGGTCCCCCCAAGCAGCCACCCTGCTCTGCACTGGGGAGACAGCAGGGGTCTGCCCCAAGGACTGTGCACCTCAGGCACATTGTGCCCCATGATGGGGTTTGGAGAAGGAAGAGTAGTTTTGGTCCCTTTTGTCCTGTGCAGGCAGAGGAACAGCCCTGTCTGCATCTACCTATAACAGGGAGCATCGCCCTGCTTAGCAATACCCTAAATTAGGTGCCGTTTGATTTCAGGTGCTCTATATACCAATATTTAGGCCTACAACCCTTATATGTATGTCCATAGCTCTAAATGGAATGAATATATAATACACACCCCCCTCTGAAGGGAGGCTGGAGCCTAATATGCAGAGCCCCACTCTCCCAGATAGAGGCACAAGTCCCAGTCACCTCAGCAGGGCTGTGCTGTTGTAGTGTGTATTTGTGACCAGTGCTGGGATTCCTCTTGTTGCCTGCAAATTTGCCTACAGTAAATACACGGAGATACGTACAGTTAGGCAGACACATTCACTTGGGATCAGTTGTGCTTTCTTTCCACACTGAAGACTATAGCTGACTTTGAGGGGAGTGGAAGGTTTCTTCCCATATCAGTTTAGGTGGTTTCTAGCGTTCATAGGTTTTCCTGAAGGAAAACAGTAATACCTGTACATCCACAGAGCTATACACGCGCTTTGCAGCTGTAAGGATAAGCTAACTGAGCCTTTTGTCTCTGGGTTTTTACATCACGCTGGAAGTGAACTATACAAGTGGATTTTTTATGCTGCTTTTCTAAGATAAATAGTGACTTTCCACACACAAAAGGCTTTTCGTTCTCTTCTTTCGGAAAGATTGCTGCTTTTCTGAAAAGCAGCTCCCAGGTATTACCCTCAGCTGTTATGACACCTCACCATTTAGTGTAGTAAACTTAATCATAACACTCATTAGTAATAATCCTAATTTCTTTTACCAGATTCAGCATCTGCCTCCTGCAAGCTTTAATGGTGGAAACATTTCCTGGGCTAACGCCCGTGCTGCTTGCGTGCCTGTTATTGCTATTATTTAGTAACCAAACGGCTCAAAAATAAAAGACTTGATTACCACGTACCTGCAATGCATAGAGCTATTTATAAATGTTGGCTCGATAGGAACAATGACTCAAAAGTTATTCAAATGACAGGCCAAAAATAAGGAGTCTAAAAGTGAAAGCCCAAGCCAGGATTCATCGAGGTGATGGGAAGTGCCTGACATCGAAGGACAGAGAGGCTCCTAGGGGAGGTAAAGAGAGGAGGCCTGGAGGTGATGGTAGAGGGTAGATGTGCTGTGGCTTTGCAGAGAGAGCAGATGAGAGGAGAGGCACCAGGCAAGGAGGTATCGCAGCGTGGCGCTGGGAGGATGCACCATGAGTGTGGAAAGCAGGGCTGGAACAGCGCGCACAGTTGGTCGTTTGCTGTCCGGAGAAACAGTATCTAGTTAAAAGCGACCAAGTGAAAATGAGGTGAAATGTTCCAGAAACTAGAGGGGTTGATTGATGGGAGAAAGAAGAGCCCTCAATATATGGCTGAAAGGAAGTTGTTTTATATATATTTGTGGGTGCATTTGTGTGTATATATATGAATATATGTACCTCGCCAAAACGACATAATAATACCCATATAGACAAATGAGTATCCCGCTTTTGAAACCGTTTTCCTCCAGTGGGAATTTTCCATGGATTTCAGTGGACCCAGTGTTTTCTCCTGTCTGCAGGAGAGCGCTGTATTCTGGCGTGTGCAAATAGGCCCAGGAGCTATGTAGGGAGAAAATGCAGTGTGGCCAGCAAGAAATGTTTCCTTTATAGGGAGCCCAATACCTCTCCAGCCAGCGGGAATGACAGAAAGCAATGGAGCAATCTCCAGGTGGGAAAACCCTTGCCTGGGAGATAGAAAATTAGCTTGGCCAAGACATTGCAGCCTGTAGTCGCCCATGGGGGCTGGAGGACTTTCTTGCTTCCGACTTCTGTGATACACCTCCATGGAGCCGAAATGGCTCTGATAATTCCCCAATACCACTACAAAGAAGGAGGCAGGCCCATAAGAGGCTGATTAAAGTTTCCAAGCTCCTTTCCCAGATTAAGTCAAATTTAATCTTTTATCTGTTTCAAGGTCAGCTGTCACCACAGTATTGTTCTGTATCAGTGCAATGTCCACCCCTTTTACATTATTACATGAGGCATGAAATGTAGGAAATATATAGCTGACGCTTCTTTAATATTAAGAAATGCTGATTCATAACCTTGTTTGGAATATTAACAGGTCTCTTAATAAGGCAGGACAATGTAACAAAGTTTATTAATGTTCGTAGGTCAAGCCTATGTTTTAAATCACTGAAAATCAATGGCAAAGTGATCACCATGGGATTGATGTTCTCTAATTGGAGAAAGAGGGACATTCTGAACCAGAACTGTACAGTATTTGATTGTGCAGCCCGTTACCAAAAAAAGAACCATCTCGCTGCATCTTACAGAGGCATTTACATAGATAATGTAGAATTCATATGACTTCTTTTAGATTATCTGATAGTAATAGCTTTGCAAGTATTCACATTCTCCCAACAAGAAGTTGATAGAAAATTAAAATCAAAAGGCATCACGGTAATTACTGCATTATAAAGGATTTATTTTCTTTTCTAACTTAGCATGGAAATAATAGGAGCGGGGAGGCTCGATGCATTAATGCTTCACACCACCTGGAAACTCATCCTTTACCAAGCATTTTTCCTTGGTTACTCCAAGGAAATGCAGAGCGGCATCCCCTCTTCCTCAACTCACCAAAAATATTCTTCTGAAATCCAAAACAACAGAGTTCAATGCCTGTGGTTTTGCTGGACCAACAGTTAGTTCAGTCCTGATGCTCTGGATATTAAAAAGGACTACTATAGGGAAAAATTGTTTCTTGTTCCCTTAGTTTCTTTCCTCCACTGCTTGGCTGTCCCTGCTCCTGCTTATGATACATGCAAAGGTTTGAGGGGATGGAAAGGGTTTTCTTTCTCCATGTTTTCTTTTAGGAATGTCAGGACCCTGTAATTTCCCGTTTTTCTCCTGCATGTCTTGAACTATGGAAACTTTCTCAGACGTCAGTTGAGGACATGGGGATTTTTCTGGTTTTAAGAGCGAGACGTTTTTCCCTGGATGTTTTCCAGGGGTCTGAGTGACGCAGAGGAAGGCAAGGTTTAGGTACAACACTTTTCGAGTTATATTGTTCTTTGTTGTGTTAGGACGTTACGTGGCTGTTGTACATATGATGATATAAACCCATTTGCCTTCAGCCGTTCATAGAGCGCCTTGGTGAGAACAGGATCTCGTCCTGCTCTAGGGAGCAAGAAACAAACCCACTCCCTTTCACTTGCCTTGTTTAGATGCTCTTTGTTTCCATGTATGTAAATTCTTACCAGCGAAGAATGCAGGACCCAGCCCCTCAGAGATGAAAATAGACACGTTTCACTTCAGTTCTGGAGCTGCAGTGAGTCAGTGCTGCTCGCTCTGCTCCAGCCTTCCTGGTACAGAGGGAGGAAAAACACCAACAAGGGAAAGGAGGCTGGATGGGCGTGATGCGAAATCTAAGGAAAGCAAACCAAATAACTAACTAACTTCTCCCCCCCTGCTTCCCCAGATATTTACCTGGAGTGTTTCTGGGTTAGTTCTTACCAAGCACCACTCTATTTGAATTATTTCATGTGGTTTTGGATGCAAACCTTAACTATGTGTCCCGTAGAGAGGCCCAGAGTAAGAGCTCTTCTTTCTCTACTAAAACCTCTCTTCTGAGATTAACTCTGGAGCTAGCAGGAAGGTCAGTGCTTCATTTCAGAGAAGTCAGCTCACGCTGACAAGGTTTTGCCTTCTTAGTGATGGGCTGTTTGCTGCTCAGAAGTGTGAGGAATGGCTCTTTGAAATATCGATACCTTGCCTTTGCTGGAGTTCATGATCAAATTTAGCTGGCAAGTATCAATGTGCTAGGGCACCCGGATTGAAGGGCTGAGAGGCTCGGGTCTTAGTTTGCTTTTTAAATCAGAGGATAACTCTACCATTAGTGTAAATCAGTGGTTTATAATAACGTCAAATGAGATTTGTGTCAGAGTCAGCCCAGACTACAGTCTGGTCTTGGGATTTGAAAAGCAATAGAAACATGAGGCTGAGACCATTAGTATTCTGCTTTCATTTGGGTTTGGTGTGTCAATATGCCTATGCACACATGCGCACAAATGCAGAGCTGCACTTCATTCCCACGGATGTTTCCCATGGCCATGTGGCTGCCATTTAACAAGGGCCTAAGAGCACACAGTCTTCGTCCTGGTGTGGTGTGATTGACATGTGCAGAGATATCACAGAAAGGCTTTGGGATCCTGCTTTTCATCCATAAAAGGAAAGCAGGCAAGCTTCATTCCCGGCTAAACCCTTTGCACAGTGTGCATCAATAATGAGGCAGCATCTATTTATATATTGCTCACTGGAAATGACTGAATCCAGACAGAAGTTGGTGAGGCAGGCTGAGCTCCACCAGCCTCCATGGAGTTTATTGTTAGCACCCAGGATGACTCCTCAGGCAAATGGGGAAGAGGCATCGTTTGGAGCCTACCACACCACGGAAAGGAATATCAGCTTTGGCACTTGTGGTGGTGTCTCCTCTCAGGGGATGCCTGCGGTGGCAGGCACAGTAGAGGAGTGCAGGAGAAATGGTCACAAGAGCACAGACCCATTGCTGCTTCCTGGGAAGTGGCACTGACCTGGGCTTACCCAGAGGGTGAGAGCTCCCTGACTCTTCATGGAGCACCTCCCATGTGGAGCCAGGCTGAGAACATTGGGACTGTTCAGCCTGGAGAAGAGAAGCTGTGTGGAGACCTCAGAGCAGCTTCCAGTGTCTGAAGGGGGCTACAAGGATGCTGGAGAGGGACTCTTCATCAGGGACTGCAGCGATAGGACAAGGGGTGATGGGCTCACACTGAAACGGGGGAAGTTCAGGTTAGATCTAAGGCAGAAGCTCTTCCCTGTGAGGGTGCTGAGGCGCTGGCACAGGGTGCCCAGAGAAGCTGTGGCTGCCCCATCCTTGGCAGTGTTCAAGGCCAGGTTGGACACAGGGGCTTGGAGCACCCTGCTCTAGTGGAAGGTGTCCCTGCCCGTGACAGGAGGTTGGAACTGGGTGATCTTAATGTTCTTTCCAACCCAAACTATTACATGATTCTATGAGGAAATGAGATGTTCAAGAGGGAATGGGAGGAAGGCGGTACTTGCTCCGTATACACCAATGCCTTCTTGCCATGTCGTCGCAGAAGGTTTTCAACAATATTTCTTCTTCAGAAAGAAGAAATAGACTTAGAAATAGATCTAAACAGATTTAGAAAAAGATGCAGTAAAAAAGCCGCATCCGGTATTAGGCCGTTGTTTAAGTAGGTCTGTGTGGCTGATAGTCCGGTGATGAGGCTGAAGTGCAGCGCCAACACGTGCCCATGGCAATGACAGCTTGCTTGTCTACGAGATGCATAAATAAGGCACTCAAAACTCCTTAGCAAAGCTCAACCCAGACAGTGCTTTTGCTCCATGTCCTTTTTCACTCCTCCTTTTCTCTGTGGCTCTTGTGCACTTTGCCCATATGCTCTGAAGCTATTTTGTTTTCAGTTTTATGTGTGTTTTATGTAAAGCAGAAGAATCAAGCTCCTCTGCTTGCTAAATTATAAATTGAGTGGAAATTGGCTGACTTTTTTTAGACTATAAATTACACAAAATGTAAGTAACTGAGCTGAGCAGGCTGGGTTGGGGTGGGAAAACACGTCGATAGCATAGAGTCTGTGTTCATGTGTCCCTGTATACTGCCAGTTGCTTTTCCAGCCTTGAATACCTCTTTCCTCTAACACCTCTTAGACCATTCTCCGAGATGCAGGTTTATTGTCTCCTCTGGTACTTTGCTCAGCATATTCATTATGCCTCATATAAATGAACTGCTCCTAAATGCTTGTTTCCACTTTCTTGCTTTAGGACCAGAGTACATGCAGACTGCCTCCTCTGGGAGCACTGATTCATTTTGTTTCCCTTTTGTAAGTCAGAATGCCTGTTGATTTTAGTATCTGTCTCTTTGGCTTATTCCCTGCTTTGGCTTCACTTCCCCTACCCCACATTGCTTTGGGTTATCTTTTCCTCAGTAGCCCATTGCAACCCCACAGTGTAGGACCGTGGTATGAGAACATTAACAGTGGCTGGCAGCCTGAGAAATGCTGCCAGGACAGCAAGGGAATTGACTGGTGTCTTGGGACTCTGTGAGATGGTGGAGAATCTGCCTCAAGGCAGAAAAGCCATCCTTACTGTGGCCTGTTGCTGCTTAGACCAGGCAGTGTTCAAGGCCAGGCTGGACAGAGCCTTGGGTGGCATGGTTTAGTGTGAGGTGTCCCTGCCCATGGCATGGGGGTTGGAACTGGATGATCTTGAGGTCCTTTCCAACCCAAACCATTCTGTGATTCTATGGTTCCAAGAAAAAGGGGCCTAAAATCAGACCCTTAAATCTATCCTTACACATTTGCAAGTAGGCTCAATTTTGGGAGCCAGGAAGCCAGCGTTATCACGAGCAGTTATGGGCATGGCGCTTCTCTACAGGCTTCGGGGCTTCTCTACATAATGTCAATTTTCAGATTCCTGCGACAAACCAAACTGCCCCTATAAGAGGAGACTGCTGCAGTCTTTGGGCACAGTACGCTCTGCTGATTCCAGCAGGGTGGAAGCATGTGCTTTGTTAAAGGGGATCCCTGTTGGGTCAGTTTTGCCTGAGGAGACAGATGGCCTTCAGGAGCCTTGGGCTAGAACCTGAAGGGCACAAATGGGATTCTCTGTGCTCAGGCTCTGCCCTGCGGTTATGTGAGTTTGGGCTCTTTTTTGCTGAGTTCATAAAATACATGCCTTTTTGGGTTTAGTTCAGTCAATACTTTGATTCAGTGAGAATATGGTTTACTCTGTCCAGGCAAATGTTTACCGAGAAGTGATAAAAGATTATCCAACCTGCCTTTGTAGAGCTGCTTATTTTATTTCAAAGGGAAGGCATAACCTTTCATTTCCTGGTGCTCTGCTTATTTTATTTGCCAGACCACATATAAATTTAGTGTTGTATGGAAACACTGAATTGTGTTTCCATATGAAAGACATATAGGTTGGTGAGCAGCCTATAAGTCAAGCTGCTACTCCTTGAAACTCCTCTCAGGATCATTTTAATCCATGGAGTTGCTAATGAAAGCTGCTTCTCAATACAGAAAAATTAAGTTAACAGTAATTAATGTAGCCGGCCTGGAACCTTAGGAAGCTATTGCCAGCAAGTGTCTTTTGGTGCACTCAGGAGGATGCAGTTGGATTGTTGGCACCAACGGACAGGTTGGGAATTGTAAACATGGTAATTAGCAGTAAGTTTCTGGATCTCAACTTGCCAGACTGGCAGCCTGATTCTTGGAGTAGTTGTCACATGGGAGGAGGGAAAAACAAAGTAAGGGAATTAGAGCAACCTTGCATCGCTCCGCCAACATATGCCGCTGGACCAATGTTTTTCTTGGCAAGGATCTCCAACAAGGAGTTTAAAAGCAGCAAACTGGGAACCTCACTGTAGGCGCCAAGCAACCGGCTCTGGCTCTTCTGCTCGCGCTAGGAGTGGAAAGAAACTGTAGAGCCTGAGATTCCCCACCTCTGCGATGGGGCACGATGTTGATGAGGTTATCAACAATAATGGGATTAAAAGAGTTAAAATCCAGCTTTTGCCGTAATCCCAGGGTGTTCTATTGTGGAGCTATCAAAGATTAGGGTTATAGTAACCTTATTAACCCTTGGTGCAGTGTAAATAAAAGGGAAATGTCAGCCTTAGTTCCACCATGAAATTAAATCTTCACTTCTCTAAAGGATAATTCAAACCTAGCTCACTCCATCCAATGTAGTTTATGAATATACAGGACGCACATGAATTTAAGAAATCGCATCAGAGAGAGAGAGAAAAGGATGACAAAGGTTGGTTTATTGTTGTCAGAAATACAATGGTTGCTGAACCCCTCTGGAAACAGAGCCAGACGCTGGTGTGAAGGACTCAGGTTTTCCTTGTTGAGCTTATTTCCAGGGGGTAGGAGCTACCTCTCTAACAATGGATGGTCCCCTCCTCACTTATGTCCCTGCGCATAGAGGCTGAATCTATCAGTAGGTGTGAAACTGCTCTCTGTGACTAGCTCTTTTACCTGAAGAGAGGGAAGGACATACAGACAGACTGGGCTTTGCTTAGAAGTCACTGGGATATGGTCCAGGTAAATCTGTGTTTCCTTGCGGGGGCAAGAGGGGAATACAGGAGGCAGGAATGGGCTGTGTCCTTTGTTATGCTTCTTTGACTGGGAGGAGGAAATAAAGTAGTGATAAAATTGGGTGACTCAGAGTGATTCTGCATGTTAAATACCTCAAACACTTACTCTGAGTCCCTAGCACAGAGGTAATTAATATTAAGGAGCAGCCTATAGTGGGAAGTGAGCTCTCTGGTGGGCAAGAGGCATTGCTAGAGAACAGAGATGATTTTAGTGGGGCTGTTTGCAGGGAAAAGGGCTTTGGCACTTCAGGAACCCCTGTCTCCCCTATGGCATCTGTATCTCCTGGGAGTTCCTGGCTCTGTGGGCTGATAGAGCTGGGGAGTGGGCACGCTCTGCCTTTTTGTATTGCTTACCCAGGTCCTCGTGATCTCCGGTGGGGATGCGTTACAAAACTGAGGCTCATACATGAGTTCGGTTCAGGGTGGTTGTTTTCCCTTCACTCACTGAATCATACTTCCCTCTGGTGTAAACTCTCCCATCTCCAGAGCGTGCACCAGTTCAGATGTGCCTGCTGGGTCCTGGGCTGCCTCTGTACCCACTGCTGCTGCAACTGCTCCCACAGGCACAAACTGCCTCGCGCTGCTTCTTCTTGCCTTTCTGCAGTGTAGGACTAGACAGTGTGCCCATGGGGTTGTTCAGGAATATTACTGGTTTCCATGATGCTGCCTTCTAGGTGGTACTCCTGTGCTGGACAATTTCCCAGCGAAATAGTAAATGGCAACTGCAGAGAAGTAAAGGCGATGGCATATTTCTTTGACTGACATCTCAGAGCCTGCAGAGCAAATGCAATTAGGATTCACAGTGTGTTGCAGCTTCCTTTCTTCATTTCCTACCCTAGAAAAGCTGCTGTTAAGTTCAGGTTAAGCTTGGTCCCTGTTTTATGTCAGCCTTATAGTGGAGGAGAGGCTGTGGTGTCATGTGCCTGTGGGTGCCCTCTGCTTTGGGAGCAGAGCTTGCACCATAGTGGCCCTTCAGTGCTCAGACCTGCATTCCTCATCAGGGAGAAATCCCTGTTGGTGCCCACAGATGGGCAGAGTGCCCCAGGGTTTGGGCTGCTTGTCTTCACCAGGTTCTTGGATTGAGTCAGTTGATCTTTCAACTGACGGGCTCTTTGGTTTTGTAGGGTCAGCAGTTGGTGCACTATGATCAGAAAGATGGGAGGAGGAAGGGCAGTTATCCTTCAGATTTGCCCAAAGAAGGTAACTAAAACCAAATGGCTCCCAAAAGCCAAGGGACAAAGTTGACTGTGGTGGAGCACTGTGGGTCACTCACCTGTAGCGAAGAGAACAGGGAGTCAGAACTGCTTCTCTCCTGGTGGGGAAAGAGGGTCTTGGCCATACCATTTGGTCTGTAGGGTTACTCTGCAGCTTGTGGAGCCTGGCATGAAAATCCAGGCTTGGAGCAGTGCTTTAGTCACTGGAAATCACGTAGTGGGTGAAGGCAGGAGCAGCCATCTGGGAGTCACCGTCCCTGCAAGTGTGCACACACCGTGGAGACGAGGCCTCAGTGCCGTGGGTCAGTGGTGGCCTTGGCAGGGCTGGGGTAAGGGTTGGACTGGATGAGCTTAAAGGGCTTTTCCAACCTGGCTGTTTCTGTGATCCTGGGTAAATGCTGGCCTTGGCTGAAGACAGCAGGAAGGTGGAGGCTCCAAGCGCACAGAGCCTCTGTGCTCCGGGCTTGCTCCAAGCGGGAGCTTTACCTTTCAGTTCGAACATCGCTGCCATGCAGTGCTTTATTTGTTAACAAATGCAATCAGTGCAAGGTTTGCTGTTCCCAGCGCTCCTCAGATGTCTCTGCTCCAGCAGACAGCGATGGTGAATTGCTCTGCAGAGTGTCCTCTGGATGCATAGGCAGGAGATGCAGGGATGCATGGACCCATTGCCCAAAGGTGGTGGTGGGAAAAGGCCCTTATTGGCCCGTGGCTCCCCAGGACTAAACCTCTTCTGTCTCTCAGATAAACCCTTTCGAAACCACTGAAGCTATTGTAAGGGTTCAGGAGATAAAAATAATGATGAAAAAGTGGATCTATTTTTTACTGAATTGCACTTTTTCCAGATACTTTGACTCAGAGTTCCGGCAGGATTAAAGAAGAAATTCTTCAGCTTCCTATATCTGGTGACAAATTAAGTACTGCCCTCTTTCAGTGCTCCTGGCTCGCGCACCTCTGCTTTGTGCTCAAGTAACCTCTCACAGGGATGTGCTACAGCCGGCACTGCTCTGTGTCTGCTCCCTGCAGTAATGCTGCGCGCAGGGGAAAGCTAGGACAGCATCAGGAACGATGGAACCAAGTCAGGAATGGGAATCAAAGCTTCTTCAAGCAGGCTAAATGCAGGGCAGCCCTGCTGAAGTCTGTGGTGCTAGGTGAGCATTGGCTGTAACAGCTCTGAGGATTTGGCCAGCCTGATGACAGTCTGGATTTCTATGCTCCAGAAAGGGCTTCCAATATCTGAAGGGGATATGTGAAAGGACTTCCAATACCTTCCACTATCTGCAGCCTTTCAGTGTCTGAAGGGGGCTCCAAGGGTGCTGGAGAGGGACTCTTCATCAGGGACTGTAGCGATAGGACAAGGGGTGATGGGTTCAAACTGGGGCATGAAACTGGACGAGCTTTAAGGTCCTTTCCAACCCAAACCATTGTGTGATTCTAAGGCTTTAAAGTATGCATGTATAGCACAAATACTAGAATAGGAATACCCCCATCTAACAGGAGATATGTGAAAAACAATCCCCTGGCTCTCCTTGAAAATTACAACCTTTGATAGTTCAATTTACTCTTATAGAAAACCAAATCAATGCTGATTTATTTGTCTTACTATTATAATTAAGGACAGTTTTGGGTAAGATGGGTAACAAAGCCATTTCTCCTCCTAGTGTGCAATGAAAAACACCAGTGCTGCCTAAGCAGCCGCCAGCCCCTGCACAGCAAGCTGGATGGGATGATGTTGGTGATGCTCTGCTCCACCGGGATCCTTGCCTGCACCAGGGCTGTCCCCTCAGGGGTGGCAGGAGCTCTGCTGTACAGGGCATGTGAGCAATTGCTCTTGTTTTTAACACATTGGATCATAACTTGCTCATCCCTTCAGTGCCAGGGTTGAAAAACACTGTCAAAATGCAAACACAGGAGCTGGCTGAGGAATCGGGGAGTGTTGCTATCTGGGTGCTCCAGATTTAGACATTGTGATTGATAAAGGTTATAAAATATATTACTCTTTTCCAAGCAAAGAGACACTCCATTAATATTATACAACTCGAACGTGTTTGTTTTAAGAATAAGAGCTCTGTTTTACAGCAAGTGTGAGTACCCATGTGTGCAGGAGCACATCTACACACACACTGCGGTAGTCCAGCACTGCATGGAGTTAGCTGCTGAACTGAGCTGGCAGTGTGGAATGTGTTATCAATTCCCCACAGGGTAGGGCATAGTACCTGTACAAGAGTCTGAGTTGTACTGGGTGAGCATGTTTCCCTAGCTAAACTTGCCTGTGCTCAAGTTGTAACTTCATGATCCTGCTTTCCATTATTTCCTCTTATAAGCTGAAGGGAAAAGAGGCAGGAAATGGCTCTCCCATGGAAGGAAAAGGTCTTGACAAGACAACAGCTCTGTGTATGCTGCTAAATGCTGCTGGCTACAAGGAGCTGCTGAACACAAGGTGTATGTGGTGAACTGAAGGGGTTTACAGACGGATAGTGACAACCCCGGGGCCTGGTGTGGTTTCCTGGGGCCAGCACATCTGGGAGCTCAGGGACCTTCAGTGGGCAGGATGGTGGATTAATGCAGTGAACACATCCAACTAATCCCCCAAAATAACCCCTAACCACATGCTCAGAGGGTTCTCCCATCCTGCTGCTCCCCACCTCAGGCTGCAGTACTGGGGGATACTGCACCAAGGCATGATGGTGTAGTGCGGTGCCTGGGGACCGCCAGCACTTCCAGCCCTCCTGCTCCTTGCTGGGCTGGGAGATGTCTGGGTGGGCAGGGATGCTGCTGCAAGGCAATGGAGCAGCAGCCGGGATTGCTGGGAAGCAGCACAGCTCCTCCCTGCCCCACTGCAAGGATGCGGTTCAATAGCATCAGCAGGGCCCCTATGCTTTTGACCTTGGGTTTTCTCTTGATATGCATAAAGCACAATGAGGGGTTAGAGGCTTTTAATGGAAGGAAACTGAGGAAGCCAGTGAATTATTTTGAATAGTAAATGTTAATATGTTTTGTTCCCAGAAATAGAATATATTCTATAGAATATATATCCCAGAAATATTAATAGAATATGAGAGCGGGAAGTCAGCGGTAATCATTAAAGAGGAGGGTCTTGGTTAAAGAAACCGAAGCTTAGGACCTCTGTCTCTAGTAAGTCAACATTTCCACTGATGGATTTCCAAACAGCCACACTAAAGCTCTGGCAATCTGAGTATTATTTCCAGAGGACATATTTAAGCCTGATACTCACCAGACAAGCTGTTGGTTGCATGAAATAAATCCCTGCCGTTCAGTCCCTTCTCTGGGTTAACTCGCTCCCTCAGTGAAAAACTGGGAATGCCAGATTGCCAAGTGGGTGGATAAAGGGAGAGGTCTGATGAGCTGAGGAGTCCCCATCCCTTGGTGTAATCCATGCAGCACCCTCTCTGCCCAGCACGGTGCTTCCAGGCAGGATTCGAGTTCCAACACCTCAGCATTCCTGCCTGGTGACATGAAACAAGATCAGTAAGAAACCTCTTTACTACAGCATGGTCTGGTTTTCCGATCCCAGCGGAGTGCTGTACATTGGGTGTGAAAGTCCCTAATGTTTAATGATGCTGGAACTGACAGCTCTGAGCAAAGCACTTTCTGAGGTTATGTAACTGCCTAAAAAGCATTGGAGCTAACCCCAAGCCTTCGTTGTGCAGCAGATCTGAGTCCCGTGAAGCCTGGGTGTTGCCACGTTTTAAAGTTGTGCTCCTACCCTACCAAATACTCATAAATACTTACAGTAAGCGCCCTAGAAAGACCTTTAACTCTCCGAGGGAGCTACAAGAAGGTGTTGCAGGGCTGCCCCATCGCAGCCAGCAGAGATGGTGACGTTGGGGTGTTCCCTTTGGGTTTGGTCCATCTTGGGAAAGAGAGAGGCATCAAGGCCAGGCTCGGAACAACCTGGTCTATAGTGGAAGGTGTCCCATGGCAGGCGGTTGGAACTGGTTGAGCTTTAAGGTCCTTTCCAACCCAAACCACTCTGTTATTGAGTGGCATGCGGAGCACTGGCCTTCTCCACTGAGAAAGCTGGTTCCCTTCAAGGCCACCCTGAACTGCAGATACCGGGGATCACATCCCAGGCAGAGGAACAAAACTGCTTCCATTTCTGATGTCCACAAAGGGGGTAGAGACTTTTCCTTGTGCTTCTGTGCTCTAGTCTGGTGCAGCAACAGTTATAAATCACGTTTATAAATTCCACCCGGGTGCTGCAGCCCTTGCTCTGAATCTCAAAATGTATTTGAGATTTATTGGCATTGTGCTGCTTCTGACATAAAGGATGTGGGGGACAAAGAGCAGGAGCCTCTGTGCTATAAGGAAACACATAAAAACCCGTCATACACCTGTAATTTCATGCTTGTCGCTGTTGTTATCCAAACGTCACTGTACTCAAAACTATTGTGTGCATTAAATCTGATGTGTAAAATACTACCTGGTGTTAAAAACAGCATAGTAGTGTGAGTGGCCAGAATGTTTTTGTGAGAGCTCTTGTTAGCTCTTATTGTCTTGTCCTTGGTGTGACTTAAGGCAGAAAATCAAGTTTACTGCGTTTAAAATGCTTTTAGGAAGATGTGCTTAAGTAAACAGATGTCTTTATTTTCGGTGTTTGAAGAGGTACATAAAGAGAAGTGGGGCTGTATAAAGGTGAAGGCCATGTGGTAGAGCTTATTAATGCATATTAAAAATTGCCATGGATTTATTTTCTTTGGAAGGATTGAATCAGGGCCCTAAAGGATCTGTGACACTTTTAAAACAAAGCACTTGTTGTTGCTTATTCCAGGCTGGGTGAGGAACCAGCACTAAATCACAGCTGTCCCCACCTTTTCTCTAGGCTAGGGAGCAGAGGAGAGGGACAGGGCACCTGAGCAAAGGGAAAATGTAGAGGGGGAAAAGCACAGGATGGAAATGGCAGAGGAAGGGAAGAAAAAGGGGGAAAAGCAGAAAAAAGAACCAGAGAGTCAAGGGAACGAAAAGGAACAGAGAGGGAAAAGGGGTAGAAAACTTAAAACACCAGGACTGAAGATGAAGTAATGTCGTATCTGGCTGCATATTGTGGTGTGGGTCCCCTTTTGTCCTAAAAGGAGAGCTATCTGATGTGTCTTGTTACTGTCGAAAGGAAAAACTCAGTTGTGATTTAGAGGAGCTCAGTGTTTAAAATAAAATATACATGCTGTGCTTCCCCACACTGATTCAGCAATAACCGAGCGGCTCGAATCAATGTGCTCTTCCCAAAGCCCAGAGATTGCATTTCTAAGGTGTTTATAGACTATCTCTGCTCTCATTGTGCCCTCTTACAATTACAGACGGGGACGATGAAAACACGTGTTCCCATGCAATTGCTTGCTGCTACCTTCTAAAAAGCCAAAGCCAAATAAACTTCAATAAGTAAACTAATAGTGTCCTTGTGAAAAGCAACCTGAGGAACGCTGCCTTACTACTGCCAGTGGAAGCAGACCTGCCGAGGAGAATAACGCTTCCTAAAAAGCCAGGTTTAAGATAAGATTTGAAGGAGTTTGACTCATCATTTCCAACCTGATGCAAATGAATTGTATGGACCTGGGCTGGACAAGCACTAAGAATACATCTCCCATAAATCTTTACGTTGTGTTTTGGAGAGACCAGTAATCAGAAACATCAGCTGTGCTTGCACAAAGAGCAGAGCACTGATAAATGCACTGATCCCAATTTGTGCATCGCTTTCCGAGTCATCAAAGCCATTTTAAAAATCAATATGTTATGCTTAAGAGGGCAGCCATGTGTTCCTTGCTGGGCAGAAAGAACCCATTGAGCCTGTGCAGGGAGTGTTAACATCCTGGTTTTGCAGTGTCTTGTGCAAACCAGGGAATATAAAGAATATTCCGGGAAAGCCATAAAGGGAGATGACGCAGGAACGGTTTCTGGGATGTTAAAAATACAGTTTATGCTTATGAGCTGCTGTGTGAGCCTGACTGCAGTGGCTGACTCGGGGTGATGCTGTGTGGATGACAGGGATTGCTTCACAAATGTCAGGAGTGCAGAGCTGAGTCCCGAGCAGCTCCTGCAATTTTAGCATGTAAGGAGGCCAGAAGACAGCTCGGTGCAGTGATGATAATGTAATGCCACTAATGTATATAGGGATATGTCTGAGAGCATCAGCAGGTCTGCCAGTGGCACTTTGCTGGACACCACAGTGATCAAATCGGGGGTTGCAGGCTTAAGTACAGGTCTGTGGGATCAAGCCACTAGTTTTTAATGGGTTTGAGCCCTTCTTAAATAAACCTTCATTAGGGTGGCACCGCTAAGTCTGCTTCCTACCAAGCAGCAGGAAGGCAGAAAGAGCATCTACAACAGTAATAGTTCATCACAAATTGATTTAAAGGCCGGAATAATAGGCAGCTTAGAGAGCTTGGATGGGGGGTGAAGAGGAAGAAAGAGGTAGGAACAGAGAGGAACAAAGCCCAGCCGGCTGCGGCTGAAGGAGGGATGTGTCTTCTCTGTTTTTTTCAATCAGCTGAAGCACACACACACACACACCCATTGCGAACAGGATATCTGAATGCTTGTGGTGCACCTACAGAACCATCCTCGCCTTTGTACCCTGTCTGCGCTGCCAGGCAAACTGGGTGTGCTGCCCTTTACACCCTTCCAACATCCCACTGCATGGTTGAGACCCACTGCAGGGTTGTTCAGGCTGTGATTTACTGCAGGATCTGCTTAAGGAGCTTCATTACGGTCTCCAGTTTCCAGAGATGATGTTTCAGTCTGTCCAAAATACGCCTGCAACATCTCAGACCTGTCCATGTCTTTTACTTTGCCTGCTGGGTATAAAGTAGTGTGGTTCTTAGAATGCATCTGAATACAGGGTTTTAGTAGCTTGGATTGCTTTTATATGTTTGTGATGAAAGTAACAGACCCTTAAAAAAGGGAGTTATTGATGATGGTTTTAATCTTTAGAAGCAGAACCACAAATCAAATTAAAGACGTATGTTTTATTTAAAGGCATTTTATTTTATTAAGAGCACTATACCTGGTGTTTACAGAAATGGAATACATCTTGTCTTTTCAGATGAGGGTACAGAGGAAACCATGGTGGGAGTGAGCCCTTCTCACTCAGTTAAGTGCACTGATGTGAAGAAGTCAAAATTAGACTCTTCCCAGATTGCATAAACTACTGAAAGATTCAAAAGTAAGGATTCGGAGGGCTGTAAAACTCCCATTCCAGCTGGGAAACTATAATCTGCAAGTGTGATCTTTTGCACAGTCACACACAATGCATTCTTTCTTGACTGAAAAGTTCGGGCTACCATCATGCGTGCCTATGTATGATGAGTAGCTGAGCATGTATAGAAGTGTGTGTGTGTATAGTTCTAAAGCTATATGCATATTGAAGATCCAAAAGTGCTTTTGGCTGTGCAGTCTGTGCCATTTCTGAGTATGCTGGGTCCTGCTGGTGCCTGCATCAGCTTCTCCCACTGTCCTGCTCAGTGTGTGATGAGGAACTGCAGCAGAACCTCCCTGCCTCAACCCAGGGGCTGGTTTGCATGTTCCATAGCAGCAGCTCTGCCAGAGGTGCCCATGGGGATGTGAGGACAGTAGCCTGAGCCTCATGAAGCAGAGAAGTGCTGCCTTTAGCCTTGAGTTTGCACCTTCCACCATTTCCAGAGGCTAAGCAGGAAGCTGGTCCTTCCCTGGGAGAAGTCAACCAAAGAGGCTTCATGGATTCGAGGAGACTGGTGGGACTGTGTGAATGCCAGTGTCATGAACCAGATCTCCTGGAGCTGGATGGTTCTGTCGATTAAATCCCATCCCTTCAGAAGACAGGAACAAAATCACCACTTTATAATGTTTTTGTTTGCTGGCAAGGGTTTAAGTTGTGTGTGGCCATGCTTCCCCCTTAGGGTGGCAAAGAAAGAGACTTCATTAGTGAAATGCTGCCTTGCCAGCCTGGGTTACCCCATTGATAAAGTGCTCCAGCAACAGAAGTCACCTTCTGTGTTCAGCTGAGCTTAACTGGAACCGTGCTCTGTAGCTGTGCCACTAAGTGACTCTGAAGACGTGATGGTGCAGAGCTGTGCCTCTGTATTTCAAGTGATAATAAAAGCTCACCAGATGAACTGAAGGAGCACAGCTTTTCATTGCAGCAAGTTGGGACTGGATAAGCATCTCCATCATTGTGCTAAGGCAGCAGATGCACTCGGTGTTTGGAGGAAATGGTTCATGACCTAATGATGCTTCCCAAGGGATGCAGCCAGGAAACAAAGATGCTGAGGGCCCCTCGGGTGGGAGCAACACCGGTGGGGAGGGTGAGGAAAGCAGACAATGGGAGAGAGCAAGGAGAAGGGTGCAGTGCAAGCAGAAAACTCCTTTGACATGCCCACTCTTGCACTCAGAGCTGTGGGACAAGAGTAAGAGCTAAGGTAAGAGCCCCTTCCTGCGCACCGAGAGGGTGTTGCAGCCACTGTCTCTGCCATGAAAGTGAGGAGCGAAGCCACCATCAGCATGGGCACAGACTGCGGGGGTCAGGTCCAAGATCTGCATCTTGGGGGTTACTGGAGTATTTCAGTCCCTGAGCAACCAACCCTGAGGGTATGTGAGTGCTGGTGCCCAGAGAGCAATGCATGGGGGGAAACACGAGGGTCAGAGGCAGAGCTGGCTCCTGGCTGCCCCAGCACAGGCGAGGGCTGAGTTGAGGTTGTGCACCCCTGGCAGGGCTTGGCCATTGCTCACAGTGCCCTGCTCATGAGCCCTCCATGGGCAGCATCCCGTTGCCTGAGCACCCTCTGGGGAAGGAATTGTTCCTCAGCTCCATCCAAACCTGCCCTGGTGCAGCTTGAGGCCGGTTCCTCTTGTCCCATCCCTCGTTCCTTGGGAGCAGAGCCCAGCCCCTCCTGGCTCCATCCTCCTGTCAGGCAGTTGTAGGGAGCGATAAGGCTCCCACCTGAGCCTTCTCTTCTCCAGACTGAGCCCCCCAGCTCCCTCAGCCATTCCCCATCACACTTGTGCTCCACACCATGTACAGCAGTGGCTTCCACCTCTCTGGAGGGGTCCCCAGCACACAATGGTGGGCATCAGCATGGCCCAGCCTGTTCCTGCAGGGCACCAGGAAGTCTGAACCCAAGCTTGAGGAGCTCTACAGCAGTTCTGATAACCCAGGTGAGGGTTTGCCCCCCTTGTCCCTGCATCAGGTGAATCCAACTCAGCTGCACTGGTGTGAAAGAGTGAGTATGTCTTAAAGCAATAGCTGCAAGAGGAAGGTGCAGCCGATAAAGCTATAAACGCTGTTAACAGGCTGCACTGACAATGGCATTATCTGCTGCAATCACCTGGGGGTTTAAAGACAAGGAAGCGAAACAAAGCTGGTTTTGTTGGAAAGGGTCACAGGTTCTGCACCACTGCTCCATCCCCTGCTTGGTTCCTGTATCCCTGTGTCCTGCTGACCTGCTCCACCTGAGCTGCTGTGCCAGGGAACAAACCTGTGGCTGCTTTGGAGCCTGCTGGGGCCTGGGAGGAGGAACCAGAGGTGGTACCACCGATGGGATGGGATGGAATGGAATGAGTGTAAAGGGAGCATGGTATAAGGCAGCCCCATGAAGCTGGGGCTGAGGCTGGTGTGATGCTGTGATGAGGTGAGGCACCTCAAAGGACCTGTCCCGTGGCAAGGGTAGGTTACCATCCCTTTGACTTGTTACAGTGTGTGTAAGAGTGCGTGCTGAGCCCAGAAACCAGTCGCTGCCGTGTCTTTCCACTCATGGTAGTCTCTGCTGCCCTGTGATTTCCAATGCGTGTTTTATTCCTGACATAAACCCATGCTTGCGCTGCCTCAGGGAATTTCACCCCAGGAAGCACTGAGCTCGCTTGTTTTCCTTCACATCCATCGGCACAAACACCTTTGGCAGTTTTCCTGCTACTGGGATTTCTGCATCACTCACTTTGGTTATGTCCTTCTTTAAGAAGTTAATAACCTGTCACTGCAAGTCCATTGACTCTCCATAGAATATCTCTTTCATTCCTGAGGTCCTTTTGACAGTCACTTTGCATATTAGCACTGTTGGAATCATAGGATCCACTAGGTTGGAAAAGACCTTTAAGCTCATGAAGTCCAGCCATTCCCAGCACTGCCAAGTCCACCACTAACCCATGGCACTGAGGGCCTCATCTACACAGTGTGTGAACGCTTAGCATCCATCCCACTTCTAGCTTTAGTATTATTGTGCAATGCACTTTCTTTCGTGCTACCTGAAGCTCATAAGGCATCTGTCAGTTTGCCTCCTGACAGGGGAGAAGGTATCTGTAATGTGTTCTGTGTCTCTTTAAAAGGACAAGGAATCCCAAGCGTGGTAACTTGTGGGTTTTTGTCTTGGAGAATTAGGATGTCTTTGCATTACTGAGCAGGCAAGCACTGAGCAGTGCTTGATCAATAAGAGGCATTGCCAGAGGTGTGGTATAGTCTACTGCAGCTGACAGTAAGTGTTGCTATAGGCTATGGAACTAGGAATATGAAATGCCAAATGACAGTAATAATTCATGCATCCTGGGACATATAAAACCAACAGCATGTCAATAGCTGTGCCATGCTCTGCACAAAATACGCAGGATTTAGATGTTGCAGGAGCCTGTGCTTTCTTTTAAACCATGCTTTCCTTTGCAAAAATATAGACATTCCCCATTTGTTAAAAGCATGCGGTCTTGGTTTCATGTTGCTACTTTTCTATCAAGATTCTAAGAGCTGTGCAGCTCAAAAGGGGGCCTGAGATTCAAAAAGGAAAATATATGTATTTATTGAAGAAAACCACATCAAAGATTTATAAAACAGAGGGTGCAATGCTATTTGAGATTCACAGGCCATTTCAGGATTCATAAAAGCACGTATGGTTCTCATGTTGGCTTCAGAGGGAGTCGGACTTTGCTTGATGGGTTACCCAGGAGGTCTCTGGCATTGCCTTAAAATGAAACTTCTTGCAATCAGTTTGCATTTTACATGGACGATTTTGTGAAATAAGAACTTCTCCAGTATTTATCCTATGAAAAAAGGCCTTCTGGATAATTAATATTGTCTCTTCTGGAAATATACTGGGGAGGGTGAATTACTGCAGCTAGGAAGGTATAGTGTCTGTAAGAAGGAAAACTGTCTGATACGCGTTCTCCCCTGTGCCACCCTGGCACTGCTGCTTGGGAACCTAAAGGTGACGAATGCATGTCACTCCTGTTTAGATGAATATAGGTCTTAATGTACAGAGAGAACGGAAAATACTTTAAAAAAGGGAGAATGCATCGCAAAGAAAACCACCATACATGAATTAAATCCTCTCCTGTGAGAGGCAGAGGATGCAAACGCATATAAATCGCCTGCTTTTCCATATGACAGCAAACCCTCTACTTCAGGGTTGCAGTTCTTTAAGGGGAAAACATCTTGAATATAATATCTGGCTTTGAAGACCATCAAGTGATCCTGATGCAGTAGACTGCACCTACCTAAACGGGCACTAATAGATATTTCAGCCCATCTTGCTGAAGCTAGAGTGTGACAGAGAGGGTGATTAAAAAATTAGTGCTGCTAACTGTCTGAGACCTATAGAAAGGGATGTCTTTGTTCTGAGGAGAGCATCTTGGCTTGTTCTGCTCCTTCAGCTTGGTTTGGGGAGGAGGTATTTTACAGTCCTGCCATGATACTTGGCAAACTTAAAGCTCTCACAGCTGATTCTGCTTTTGTTTGTATTGAAAGAATGTCTATGGCATTTATATAATGGGGGGAAACCTGCTATCTCTACTCATTGTATTTTCATTGTCTCTTTTCTGATGCCTGTACTGTTTGCCAGCCGTCAAGGGGCCACTTTGATGCTTGCTTTGATGCCATGGTTGATTGTGTTGCACAGTTGAGCCGACGTTTCTCCTTTCTAATCAGAGCTGGCATACTGGGTGGGAGAAAAACCAATAAAGCTTTCCTATAATTCTCCTTATCTCATAGAGTCTGCATTTGTTATAGCTGCTGGGGTGCTGGAAACCCATGCTTGTAAATACCTATGTATATTCCGATTAGGTTTTGCCTGCTTCTATTCTTTCACCCCTGGCCACTCAAGCTTGTGTACCTCCGTGCCGAGTGGATATTGGCTCGGGAGGACACCAGCCTGCATGTGTTACCTGGATTATGTGCATGGCACAACCTACACCCTGTTCACTCCCCTTGCTCTAAGAGATTAACATCCAATCAAGAAATACAAACCAACACAAACAATTCACCCAGGGAGGTGTGAGTAGCCAAAATAACCAGAACGTTAATACTGGCAGCAGCAAAACAAGGCAGCCTGGCTGGGTTTGAGTATGCTGTGTGATGTCCACCTCTGTCTCGCTGCTCTTGGAGATATACAGCTTCACCATAGAATCATAGAACCAACCAGGTTGGAAAAGCCCTTTAAGCTCATCCAGTCCAACCCTTACCCCAGCCCTGCCAAGGCCACCACTGACCCATGGCACTGAGGCCTCGTCTCCACAGTGTGTGAACACTTGCAGGGATGGTGACTCCAGCACTGCCCTGGGCAGCCTGTTCAATACAAGACTCTCCAGTGCCCATACAAAGGTTCAGTTGCTGGCACCCTTCTTTGCCCTGTGCTCCATGTGGTAATGCTAGGCAGGACTTAGATAATGCCCACTTGGCTGCAGCTATTCCTTTTCTCCCTATGTCTCCCAGCCATTTGCAGACTGATGAGGAACCATTCTGTTTCCATTTTACAGATGGAAAAGGAGAGACTTTGAGAAGCTGAGTGATTTGTCCAGGATGATGCAGCAAATCAATGGAACAAAAAGGGATCAGGCCACTCCATGCAGTTAAGGAGTGCCTTTAACTGCCCCATGGGATTCTCTAGGCATGCAGGTCCCTAAAGAGGCAGCTTCCATTGCAGGAGTGTTCCTCCATTATTTCTGTCCCATTATTGCTGTGAACAGTGGAGCAATACAAAATGTATTATTCATCTCTCCTACTCATAAAATCAATACCTATCAAAACACAAATACAATTTAAATCAAAGGGCACTTGTTGAGTGCAGATCCTACTAATTAGGTCTGATTTCCCAACAATTTCTTAAATTATTTATTCAAGGGACGGGTGGCAGCCACTTTACGTGCCCCAGAGTGAATATTATAAACCTCTTGTCATGATACAGCAAATGTGAAGTGCAGTACAATGCAGAGGGATTTGTAACCCTGATGAACTAATGTAATATCAATAGACATCAATCTGTGCAGGAAAAAAATCTGTCTCGTCGTAACATCTAATGAGAGATGTCGAAAGCCAATAACCTTGTGAAATGGGTGCATCTCGGTGAAGGATACAGGTTGTGCTGCTAGGAAACAAGTACAAATGTAATGCACACCTGCAGTGGAAGTTACTAAACCACCAGCACCATGCATGGACATTTGTTGGGAGAGCAGCTCCCTCCAGGCTGGTGGTTAGCTCCATAAGCAATTCCACTGTAATATTGGAGCTCTTTCTCATGCCGTTGTTGCTTAGTCTAGCTGCATCGTCAACACAAAACAGTATTTATTCCAGATGTGGCTAATTATACTTTTAAAACCTGTAAAGAAAAGAGCCAATGGTTTGGGGGACTTTTGTGTACAAATTAGGAAGTGGCTCTCCTGTACAATGAGAATTCCCATTGCCAGTCATTAATGTTAGATCAGTGTCCTTCAGATTTTACTCATAAGGATTTTCCTTATGCAGCTTCTTTGGCTTTGAATTTTCAAACGTATTCTCCCATCCACCCAGCAGGTCTGAAGATTCTATCACACCAGCCAAGTACCAGCTGCGAATCCTTGGTCCTATCCTACAAACGTGGTACCTACTCACCAAATTGTTTCCTATCATCAGGGATTCAAAGGAACAACCTGAAATACTGGGTATATTTCCTCCCCAATTTGTTGGAAATAGATGACTTTAAAAGCGATCATTTTTATCATTTCACTTTTTCCTTTATCGTCTCACAACAATATAAGAGCAAGTGTAATTTTGAAGCCTAAACTAAATGGCAGAGCCTGGAACTGCTATGACTTCAAGGCAGCAATGCATGAGAGGCTGAAATAAAAGCATCGGAGTAATTTGGAGCTTAAGCTCCTTACCCGGTGCCTTCCCCTTTGCCCTTAATGGTGACCAGACTCCCAAGAAAGCTGCCAGGAGCCTGAGCAAAAAGCTGCAGTGGTCCAAAGTGCCTGCGTGCTTCGGCTGCTGCAGGCGTTCTGTGATCTTCCTACACCATTGGCAGTACTTAGGTGCAATTGTGCAAGCAGGGATGCAAGGCAGAGCCTTAATTCCGGATTTCATGGCATATGAAAGTACAAGTCAGAATTGTGATGGCATTTAAACCTTCCTTATTAGTTGCACAATGAGTGTCTTTCAGCCAGTGTTCTGCAAAATCCTTCCTGGTGGTATGTAAAAGACATGGGCTGAAAGTCAGAGAGATGGAGGTTGAATGCTGGGTATGTGGAAATGGATCGCTGAGCCTGAACTAATGGGAGGAGTAAGGGAGTCTGAAGAAGCACTGTATTAAGATATTGAGGACTAATAAGGGTAGCAGCATGGCAGAAAGTATAAAGAAGCATGGCATGAATACATGGGCTATACAGGATAAATTCACCTTCAGTTATTCAGCTCTCCTCCTTGTATTTTTGTTGGGTTTAATTAATAGAGGTTTTTCTGGCATGTATGAAAACAAAGTTCAATCCCAGAGTATTTAAGGTGTAAGTCCTAGCTACGTCAATTGAAAACAGACAATCCTACATGTAATGCTTTGCATTTTCTTATTCCAGTTGAATGAGATATCTGGAAGGAGCACCAAACACTGCAGCTACTGTTTCGTGGTATTTTCCTTTTCTGATGCCCGATTCCTTTCATACATGTTTAGAAAGTGTGTGATTGTGTATTAGTGACTGCAAAGGTTTCCTGAATTAACACCATGGGCTCATTTTAAATGGAGGGTAGGAGCACATCTGTTTCAAACAGCTTTGTAATATACCTTTTGTAACTTCAAACACATCCACTCATGACCAGTTCAGTGAGCTCCTATATACACAACTACTTATTTGCAATAATAGTAGCCAGTGCATCCATAAAATGGCACAAACCTTTTGGTGCACTGAAATAGGTTCCTCCTCTTTCCTCTTCCTTAAGAATTCAGTTAGTGTTTAGTCAATCCCAAAGAAAAGGGTGTGTTCTTCCCCATGGCAGCTGTGTCATTCGCTGTGTTGGATAGGTGTTTTACATTTGGCTTGCATCTCTCTTGCAGAGAGGCATGACATTTTCTGTAGTTGTAACTAACACAATTTTTCCACCATGAATGTTTATAATTATAGAACATTATAAATATAATTGAAGGAATAAAAGCAAAGCGAACAGTCTAGATTATATCTCTGGGTTGTATTGAAAGGTTTAAAGTGTGTGGTTTTGCTGTACATCACACTGGATATAGTTTAGAAGGGATCACACACAGAAGAATCCAGCTGAGGATGTATACCTTCTGTATGAGCCTAGCTAAAATGACTTCCTTAGATACGGAAATACGCTGTTTTCCACACATGTCCTACAGATAAGGGTTTGTACAGCCTGCAGGTATCTTCAGTGGGCCAACTGAAAGTAAAGAAATAGAAATGTGTTCAATTGACAAATTTCTGATGTAAATGATTTTGCCTTAAACTGTGTAAGGATCAAAGAAAAGCTTTGCAGGATAGATCTTCCACAGGATCACAGAATGGGATGGGTTGGAAAGGACCTTAAGATCGCCTAATGCCAACCCCCTGCCATGGGCAGGGATGCCTCACACTAAACCAGGCTGTTCTTGAACATGGCCAGGGATGGAGCATCCATCATGGGGATAAGGAGGCAGAGGACTGCAGTGGTGCTGCCTGGCCTCTGTTGTACAGTCTGTAATGCATCTGTCCTGTGAAGCAGGAGAGTACTATTACATTTAGTTTTGAGAGAGAGAGCTAAGACATGGACAGATACCACAGGACCTATCTGCATGCATAAGGGAACTCTGGAAAAGCTGAGGGGTTGAAGAAAGCTGTGTGGAGGCCTTGGCTAACACCCTAAACCATTAGACCACACTCACCAGATTTATGTTGCCAAGTCTGTTGCCACTGATATCTGAAAGCAAACATTAGCAGCCAAGAATACCATGCTAATTAATTGCCTCAGGAGGACAGGATTTCCAAGATCTAGTGAAAGATGGAATCCAGCTCCCATATGTCCCATTTGATGGCCCAAGAAAACATGCCCATATTTTTCACAGAAACAGTGACAAACGTCCAGCTACTTGTTTCTCAGCTGAATAAAACTAATCTTCAGCCACAGAGATGCAAATGGCTGCTCATCATAGGATCAACCAGGCTGGAATAGACCTTTAAACTCATCCAGTCCAGCCATTCCCAGCACTGCCAAGGTCACGACTAACCCATGGCACTGAGGGCCTCGCCTCCACGGTGTGTGAACACTGGCAGGGATGGTGAGTCCACCAGAGCTGGCCCTGCAGTGTGAATGTCTTTCATGTCTCACAGCAACAGCCCCAGCCCAGCTTTCTTGGCCAGAGGATGGTACAGAGCACCTTGGTGGCCAGTCGAACAGAGGGGAAGCTCAGTGCAAGCAGGGAAGCAGCAGGATTGTGGTAGACCCTAGTGTAGGGTCTGAGCATCCCCTTATCCACCCAACCATCATTAGTATGTGCTAAATCATCAATTTTTGGAAACACCCCAAAGTTTTATCTTCCTCTTTCATCTTTTCAACATGATCCATGTGAAATTGCTCATCTGAAAAGAGTATCTTGACACCTGGTTTAGTGAAAATGGGCACCAGGAGAGCAGGTACAAATCGCACGGCAAAGTTTTACCTTAAATAATGAAGAAAATCTATTTTGTTCTGTCAACCCTGAGATTGAAGAGCAACAAAAACCTCTTAGGAAGGTCAAGGTAAGTAACTGTAACACACCAGCTCTTGTGTGTTTCCTCGAGAGCTCTCAGGTTTGTCCAGAAGAATGACAATTCTGAACTTCAGTAAGTTCCACGCAGGAAGGCACATCATTCGGACGTGTCTCAGTAAACCATTTGACATGATAAGGGCTGCCATCGTGCAGCCTGTGGGGTAAAGTTAGGCACAGGGTAGATTTCTGCAGTTGGGCTTCAACTTCACTCTAGATGTTAGGTGATGCAAAGCTCAAAAGGAGCTCCCGATGCTACTCTCCCAGAGATGAGATCAACGCTTATGAGTACATGTTTTGATGACACAGCTGAGAGAATTGAAGTGATTATTATTATGGAAGGACCAAGGTGATAAGTACCATGTTCTGTATGAACTATTGTCAGTCAGACAAGCCAACAGAGGTCATCATCCATTATATTAATGTCATAAACATCACACACTGACATCAGGATGGTCAACTGGGATTCTTGCACTTGTTTCTTTATTAAGTGCTGCTCTTCTTAAACTTCTCTGTCCTGGTTTAGTTTTCATTTTGCTCTCTAAAGGACTTCCAAGATTTTCAGCACAGGTTTTTGGACACCCAAATCACTTTTAGGGTCTTTTTCAGTTAAAGTAGCCAGCTGAAGTGTCAGAATCCAAGACACCATGAACAGAGGGAGAAACCAGCAAACACAATAATTCCTGACTCTTTAGATACTGCCCCCATTGCTTTATTTGAACTGTTGCCATCACATCTTCATCAAGAGGGCATCTCCATGCCTCTTGCCCACATGCTGGGGCTGCTTCAGCTGAGGATGAGGAGAGCAGGATGGCAGAGGTAGGAGCTCCAGTGATGGCTGTTGCCTGCACCAAGCCAGGACTGTTTCCTGTTGCAAATCACATCCTGGACAATCTTCTTCTTCTTGTTTTGTCTTTTGCTATAGCAAATATGAACCAGGGTGATTCTCAGGAGTTAATGGCAGTGAAATGAGAGAGTGCAACTCATGTATCTTCTGTGTTGCTGAGCATTTCACGCGCACGGAGAGCAGGCAGCTCAATAGATATCACCAGCGCATGGCTCCTCTGAATTCACCCCAGGTGAAAGGAGTATCATCAGGGACGGAGAAAGGAGAGTCCTCTCTAATGGGAGTTTTTCTTGCCAGCACCAAGGGCTCCTGTGTCCATTGCTGACCATTTAAAAGCCAGGAGTAAATTGTTGTCATGTTGTGTAAATACATGACTGCTTTAGAGCATGAAGTGTCTGAAGCATCTTGAAAGGGGGCTACAAGGATGCTGGAGAGGGACTTTTCATCAGGGACTGTAGCGATAGGACAGGGGGTGATGGGTTCACACTGAAACAGGGGAAGTTCAGGTTAGATCTAAGGCAGAAGCTCTTCCCTGTGAGGGTGCTGAGGCGCTGGCACAGGGTGCCCAGAGAAGCTGTGGCTGTTCCATCCCTGGCAGTGTTCAAGGCCAGGTTGGACACAGGGGCTTGGAGCACCCTGCTCTAGTGGAAGGTGTCCCTGCCCATGGCAGGGGTTGGAACTGGATGATCTTAAGGTCCTTTCCAACCCAAACCAGTCTGGGATTCTATGAAATCTGTTCCCAAAACAGGCTCCCAAGCAAGGACAAGAAAGGTGATCTCTGAACCCAACCAAAACCAAAGCCTCGTGTCCAGGCTCACTAGCTTTACAAAGTCTGCAGACGGGTGGTATCACCTTGCAATGTGGGTGCTTCGGAGGTGACACAAGCACCCCATGAGCACTGGACAATTGGCTTCCAGCGTTTGGGGGAACGTTATGGAAAGCTTCAGAAATGAAGAGAAATTTAAGGTGAGCAGAGTCCAAAGGGAAGAGCAGGGCAAGTACTGCTGGGAAGTGCCACGCTCTGTTTGTTGAGCACACCAGGTAGGACACATGGTTTTATGTCAGCCTTTAAATTCAGCATTTCCAGCAGACTCATGCTGATGTACGGGTGCGATAACATTGACGCAGGCAGGAGACAGCCACCAGTGAGTCACTGCAGAGTTTCCTCCAGAAGCTGGCTGTCTACAGCAGGCATCCCACTGCACTGCTCATCTAGTCTGGCTTGTAAAAGTCACCAGCCTGGTCTAGCTTGTACAATCTACAAAGAAACCACGTTTGCACTGTGCAGGTAGATGTTCAAAGTGAAACCAATATGGGCTAACTTGAATTGGAGAAGATAACGGCAAATCATCACTTCCAATGAGAGTAGAATGCCTGGAACCATAGGCAGGAAAATACATTTACCGACTAGGAAATTATCTTGGCATAATAGTGGAATGCTTTGTGCTGCTGCATTGTGTGCTCTGATAGCTGAGGAAATAATACTATGGTGGAAAAGGCTCAGAATTTCAAAGAGAAGAGCTTTCATAGCAGAGTGCTTTCACAGGAGAGACTGGCTTTTCTGTATTAGTTAGGGGGAATACTAAAAACCAAACCAAATAAACAGAAGAAGTAGTTATTTTTTATGATTTAGACCTACATAGAGCAGCATCCTATGATGAACGAAACCTTTAGCCAATTTCTCTACCTGCAAAGCCCTTCCTTGTTCAGACGAGGTTACTTCTCTCTGTGATTGCAGCAGTACGCTTGACCACATGTGTTTTCAGAACTGGCAGCAACAAATCAGGCAGCTAGAGCAGTTTGCATGTTATACAGGAGTTTCAAGCATGGGTTTAGAGAAATCAGAGCACCCTTTGAAATCTGGGAACAAAAGCTATATACCATAGTGCTGTTTATGATGTCTGTAAAGTGTATGACACCCAAAGTGCTTTTAGGATGCTCCAAGGTATATCAAAGAGCATTAGCTTCAGCACAGCTGGAAATGTCCCCAGATTCACTTATTTCTTATATCCTACTACAGTTAACACAGCCTTGGTCATTGTGAATAATCCACAGAGTAAGCCTATTAGGTGAGATTTAGCATCTACATTTTTCTGCTCACATCTGCTTGCCTGACATATGTAATCTGCCAGGATGTCACAGTTTACATCCTATTTTCGTTGGAGGATAATGAAACTTGATGGGTGTCTTCATCTCCTCCTTCATCCCTCTAAGAACCATTTCTGCTTGTCAGCTCCTCCCTACCAGCCCTCTTTGGCGTGATCCTTAGCCAGGTCCTTTATTAAAGGGGAGTGCATGCAAGGCTTGCAGGCAACCACACAATTTATCACTGTGCAAAATGGGTGCAGAAAGTGTTACTTCAAAGACAGCAAGGAAAGAAAAGTGATGTAGTGATTTCCTAACCCGGATGTTGTGGACTTCCTTCTCTCTGGTACAAACACACCAGAGATACACCAGATACAAAGCTCTGTTGTACCGCTCTTTGAGCAGCAATCAGTCAGCAAGAGCTTTCTGAAGACTTTTGTTTCCTTTTAATTCTTACAAAACTGAACCGGAGGCACTTCAGGAATTTCAGATCAGCTCAGTCCGAGAGGTAAATTAAAATTAGGGAAAATTAGACCATTTCTAATGAGATGGTTATTACACTGGATAATGATGATTATTGGTTCTGCTTAATAAAGCTGTCAGCCAATGCAAAATATATATTAAGTGGAATTACATTGCATTATATTTCTATCAACGCAGAAATTCAGTGCATTGCTTTCCCACAAACTGTGGGCATAACAGAATGTTAGACAGGGCTTCCTTTTCCAGATAGGATGAAACGTGGAGCTTTCAAAACCAGTCTTTAAAAGCCCTGATTTAAAGCCCATTAAATCTAATGTGGTAAAGATTCACGCTGACTTCTGTGCCGTGTAGATCAGGACATCACTAAAACGAGCAGTGTTCTCTCCTATTCCCTGTGCTAAATATCCAGGTAATACTACTGTGGTGACTATTTGACAGTATTATTAGCCTGCTAAAGAAAAATCTCGTAGATCACGCATTCCCAGCCCCCTTGTCTCACTGAGCTCATTGCTTGCCCATTCACCTGCTCTTGTGTTCTGATTTACCTGGCAAATTAGGAGATGGACTCATTGGGTGTACGACGCTTTATTTCCAAGGTGAAAACAATGAGTTAAAACTATCCATTAGCTAAAAATGAGATGGTGCTGTGCAAAACTCAACACTGGAGGTGCTTAGAGGTGAGGCGACTCCCCAGGAGCCAGGTTGGACAGGGCCTTAGGCAACCTGGTCTAGTGTGAGGTGTCCCTGCCCATGGCAGAGGGTTGGAACAGGATGGTCTTAAGGACCTAAATCTATGAGCCTGCTGGCTCTCAAGACACTGGGAAATCGGGACGCTCAGCATTTTCTTTTTAAAAGCAGGACATAACACCAAACCTTGCCTTGAGCAAGGATCGCCATGCTGAGGAATGACAGCCATCCTTCTGGGAGGGTGACTGCTTGCTTCTGCATCCAGGACCTACATAGCAGTAAACTGCCAAAGGGGAAGGAAGAAAGAAAGGGGGGAAGCCAAGAGCGCATTACTGCTACCAGACACCCTCTGTGTAGGGTTTCTTCTAAAAGGACATGTTTTAGTGGAATATTTTGATATAAATTGAGCAACGTTTGTCTTACAGAAATGGTGTTTACTGCAGCTACAGTAGCAGTGTGCTTTATAGATTTTGAGGGACTAAACAAGCATAACAACTGTGTGACTAGATATGCCCCCCATGCCATCCAAGCCAGTGAATTGGGGCATGGAGGTGAGTGAGACTTAGTGGTGCACATCGAAACCTGGAGAAGCACAGATTTCCCTATATAATATTATTTCTTCTAGGAAATAAATGCTCATTACAAACAGCAATGCATTATGTTAACTGAGGATGATAATGTGGTTAATAAGTCACAGCACATGTGATTGTAAGGGGTTTATCATGCTTTGAAACATTTACTAACCGACACGATTTCTCGTTTTATGAAGCCCATTTTGTCGAGTTCCATAAACAAGGTTCAACAGTCACAATTTCATTAGCATTATATTGTTGCCATGGTAATGTGGTACCAATTCGATTGATGGGTTTTTCATCCTGGGCTTATTATAGAATCGCTCTTCCTGTCAAAGATACATCTATACGGAAACAGCAAACAGACCTTATCATCTGAATACTAGCACCAAATCTCATCGTATGCTAATTTGGATGGGAGCGGAGCATGTTATTGGCATCGGATCCAGAACCCATCAGAAACACGATGCAAGTTACAAAACATCACACATGGCAAAGTCACACTCTAAAATTAGGAAAATTACTCGCATTGTTTGCTGCAGTATCTGAATTTGTGATCGCAGAAAGCACTTGGCTCTGCTGTGATCATTCTCTGCAACACTGGCGGGAGGGCACAGTGCTGCAGGTGGTAATATTAAAGGGGGGAAAAAAAGGAGTTACAAATGCTAAGGGGTGAAGTGCGAGCTGAAGGGATGTTGGTCTTCTGTTCTCATGTTCTTCAGCATGTCTGGGGGGAAATTGCTGTTAAATGCAACGCTTTGGTTTCCTGGTCTGTAGAATGGGGATAATGACCCCTTTCCCCCTCTGGTGTATGCCCGATAACAAGTGATAGCAGGTACTGCTAAAACATAGTTATTAAGTGAAGTAGCAATGGTTTTACCAGCTCCAGGAAAATACACTGCACACAGCTACAATTTGAGAACGTGGACTCACCCAGGGAAACACGGGAGAGTTGGCAAGACAGAGCAGGCAGCAGAACATGGGCACTTATGAAGGAAAGATACTCACATCATTACAAAATCATGCCAGTTCATAGCGGTTGTGAAAACAAAGACTACTGTAGGCTACAGGGCAAGTGTCTGCAGCAATCTGAGCAAGGAGAGCTTCAACACAATACAGGCAAGAGCGGGGTGCCTTGTTTATTGTATGTTGAAACAGTTTCTTGTGTATTTTCACTGGGTTTTGATGATTGTTGCCTATTTAGACAGGAAATACCTTCCATCCTGACACATAATGCTCAGTCTATCATTTCTTAGCTTAATCATGTTGCGTCCTTTGCAGCCGTGAAGGTAAATTACAGGCAGGATAGTATTCCATATAATCAAAGATGTGCTCCATTTTACATTATAAGTTTTGTCTGATTTAAAAGGCAGTATCTTCTTCAGCTGAGAAGGAAAGAGACACCTTCGCTTGCAGCTAAGAACACCTCGGAGGAGAGGCTTCTCCTCCATTAGGATCCTATCGCTCATACAAAAAAGTGACCATTGTTACTACTATTATCTTTTTATATACTTTCACCCTGATAGAGCCCCAGGACCCAGCTGAGACTGGCACCTCCTTGTGCTAAGCCACACAGAGAGCCATGCTCCCTTCTTCAGGCAAATTATAAGCTTCAAAGGCATGAGAAAGACCAGAGAGGAAAATAAAATAGATGGCGGGGGGGGTGGGGTGGGGGGTGGGGGGGGAACAGCATAAATCCCTGACTAAAGGTCAGAGTGGCAGACGCAGAGCAGGTCTCCAGCCTGGACTTCCTCTATTGGGATGCTGCCCCACTGGGGTGGATGGGATATTTGGAGCTATTCTCCCCCAAATTCCAAGGATTCAGACCCTAACCATACACAGAACCACACAGAAATGAGCTTTCCCCCATCATTTCAATGCCTGCACCTATGTTGCTGAGCAGGGGCAGCCTGAGGCAAAGCTTGAAGTCAGCTGAGCAGCCCACCCGTATTACCTATTAAAACACCTTCAGGCTGGCTCCAGGGCAACCCTGTTAATCCTCCCAGGGACAAAGGCTCAGGAATACCCTGTGTTCCTGAGCATGTTCAAGGGCAGCGGGGTCAGGGTACCTGCCAGAGGAATACTAATGGGTTTCCACACCACATCCGAGGCAATAGGGATCAGCCTTTCTGCCTCTGGGGTAGGGACTTCCAAACACAAGCCTGAACAGATGGAGGGAGGAGGGGGGAAGAATGAGATTTTGGTCATGGGAGCAAAAAGTCAGTTTGCACCAGGATTTGATCACAAGAAATACGATGTCTGAGATGAGGAAAGTGTTGCCTCGGAGTTTTTCTTGCTTTCTCCCTCTCTCTTATAAACCTGTATAATGTAAAACCGTTAAACTGGGGGAGGAGACATTCATCTCCTGATCAGTAAATACTTCCTTTTGCTGCGTGGTGCCTGCTGACTTTACTGCTGTTGCAGCCTTTTAAAACGCTTCCAGGAAATCTCATTAGAGTTTAACTTTATTTTCTTTTATTACTAAGGAATCTGAAGAGAGTTCCTAATAATCCCGGTTTAACTTTTTAATAAAACCTGCAAATAATACGCCTGCATGGATTTGATCTCGTATCTATAGCCGATAAAAACCCTGATCTGTAGTCAAATTCATTAGCCAGGGGTGTGTTGTCATCATACGGATGACTATAAAAGCTGGCAGCTTTAAAATGGCAATATTAGAGCAAGGCTGTATTTTTGTTTTCTAATGGTTTCATGTTTTGCATTCAGTATGGGTGAAGATTAAGACTTCGCATCCAGAAGTAATATCCATTATGATGGGATTGTCCACAATGAACTGAGTGGGAGATTTGCTTAATTCAAAGTATTTCTCTTAGATGATTTAAGAAGTCTGTCCTACTATGGAACTGATGATGTAAATGAGTTTCCTATAATCAGTTCACTACTGAGGACTCTCCTTAGACTAAACAGAGGAAGAAAAAGGTAAGAGAAGAGTGAACAGGACAGGGTGCAGGAGCAGAGCTGCTGTGGCTGGGGAATTTGGGCAGAGAGTTTGGGGAGCAGAGCCAAGGCAAAGGGCAGAGATATAGGAACTGCTCTGACCTTCTGACCTGCTCCCCTGGGTGGTTTTAGGCATCTGTTTATAACAACATACCTTTAAGGGAGAGCCCTAACTGGTGGAGTGTTTCAACCTATCTCAATGTTACAGCCTAAGTCTCCTGGACTAGCCCATCTTCCTTCCTCACCATGCCAAATGACCCATGGAAAGCCATAGACCTTCAGTGTGTGGGGACAACAGAACGTCGGCAACTTCTGGGAACGCTGCTACAAGGTAGGGCCACATCTAACTCCTTCAAACAGCCTCCTCAGCTCAGGTGTGCTGCTCACATGAAAAAACTCGTGATTCCACTGTAGAGACCTACTTGTGCGCTTCTTGGAAACCCCTCCTGCCTGGAACAACCAGACCAGACACACAAAACACCCGATAACTACTTTTGGCTGAGGTTGTTGGATGAAATCTTCATAGAGAGAGCCAAGAGGACAGTCAAGAAATACTTCTCTTCTTCATGCCACAACTTGTTTTCTCATTATTGCTTCTTGTCTCCTCTTTTACACTCCAGGTGTTTTTGCTTTCTTCCTACTTAAGCTAATAGGAAGAAATACTGTGCCCTATTCCAGTCATTTAAGTAATTCTTATGATGAGTATTCAAATAGCAAGTGGCATTTATTGATATATATGTTACATTTCTGAAACACCAGAAAATACTATCTGGCCTATTTTCTGCTAATGTTGGCTTAGATGATGCTTTAAGAGGAGGAACCACCCTGCAAAGGATGCAGAGGATGGGAGTGCCAGTGAAGTGCATGGTCGTGAATCTGGTGTTGATCTGTCCATGTGATTTTCCAGGTGAGCCTCGCACCCTGCCTATGCTCTGTGCTCCCAGATGTTTGGCCTCGTGATGGCAGAAGAAGAAATATCTGGAGTTCTGCTGTTCCCATGGGACACCCAGCTACCAGGCCCCGACCCACTGCGACTGCTTCTGGCATCTTCTGGTGGAGATGCTGCTGGGGCTGGCTTTGCCCTGCTTGCTGCTGTCTGCTTGTCTTGTTCTTCTGAGTTATGCCCCAGCCCACTCCTGTCATGTTGCGCATCTGCCTCTGGGCTGTGTTGAGTTTTCAATTATCCCCGCATACAGATGCTATGTAAAACAGCGTGCAGGGCTTGAGCAGGCTGAACACAGTAGAAATACACTTAAATAAAAAGTACTGCTGTAATACCAGGAGGCTGATCGGAAGCACAAGATAGCAGTGTCATATCCTGCGGCTTTTATGTTGGTAGATATAGATTTCAACCATTAGAGTCTAGGCATCCAACAAATAACAACCAGAGGAAATGGATCTGGGTGTCTTCAGCTGTGAACAACTGATACGCTTTCGCCAGTAAATGGATGACGTGGTAAAGTGCCACAAGACAGGCTTCTGAGATACCTACAAATACAATCAGGCATGTAATAGGTGGTAGTGTCTATGTATAAGTTAAAGAAGCTCCCTGGGGTTGGAACTAGATGATTCTACTCACAATATGTTTAGAACTTACATCAAGAGAGCTCTGACCTCAGAGAACCAATGTGTGGCTCCATTGGCAACTCCAAATTCAGGCACGGAAATAAAGAGCAAGTGTAGGTCTCAACGTCAGTATGTGTACAAGCAGTAAAAACTCCCCCAAATCAGGTACCCTAATTCCTAGGTGGGGGTAAAATGATATGACAAAAGAGGGACAAATAAGCATAAAATACACTAATGTAAAATGTGCCTGTTACTAACCTCCAGAAGAGCTCAACAGCTCGAATTGTAGAATGTGGTGTGTAGACAAATGTAAAGAGAGCAACACATTAAGTGTGTTTTTCTCCAGAGCAGAACGAAATAGGCATACAGTGCAAATTATAATATTTAGTACTTTCAGGGCAAATTCTAGTTGAGGATCACGAAGTAATTTGAAAGTATTAATGAATTAGCCTCACAGCTAGCTTTCAGGTAGATAATAATGATAATTATTACTATAAATACGTATTATTATTATTATCATTCTTGCTCCAAAGAACTGAAAATTGAGGCCTAGAGAATTTATATATTTGTCCAAAGTCTGTGTTTTATTCCTGTAACCATCCTCCTCTAGAACTATTATGTATCAAGTTGATTATTTCCCACATACTGCATGAGATATACGATGCAGTTTATGAGCTCTAAACCCCAACCAGCTGAGCTCCCTTACAAAACAGTGCCTGTGAACATCTCCATTTGCATTTGAATTCTCAAGCAGCAACAATCCTGCTTAAAAAGAAAAAAAGCTATCAAGAAAAAAGGAATCATGAAAATCAGTAGAAAATCTGTCAAGGCCCCATCTGTGAGTGGGTATCAGAATAGCGCTAAGAAGCTCCGAGGAACAAAGTTCATTCCAAGTCTAACGCATAGCGCTTTCTGGTCGATGAAATGCATTCAAGCAGGGTGAAATGAGGGCACGTACCATGAAAAAGTGTGTTCCTCCACTGAGCAGTGCAGGAAAGCAGCATTTCTGCTGTGTGTGTGGTCTTGGTGCATGTAGCTGTGCTTACATACTCAGTGTGCTCCTGTCTCCTTTCGATAGCCGCACTTCTTTGGGAAGCATCAGGAATGAGTGATCTCTGGCCCTGACAAGAGGAGGACTTGGATTATGTATGCTTATTGCTAAAAGCAAGCTTTCATAGCCAGCTACCTGAAGTACTGTGGAAACAAAACTAGAGTTTCCACAACGGCCTTGAAAATGCCCACATAAACACATTTATTTCCTTCTGAATGGGAATATATAAAGGTTACGGACACTTATTTGCAGGCTATTTATATATCTCCTCTCAGGATCTGAATTCCTAGGAGCCTTGGCCTTAGCTTTTTGCTCTCACACATGCAATATTTGGAACTAACAACAGGAAACCGGAGAACCATAGCATTAACACCATTCTAATGCACCAGATTATTTTCCTTTCCCTTTTTTTGAGCTGCTAGAGTATGCAAATGTTCCGTTAACTGGTCCTCATGTTTTCTCTTTATTGAATTGCTTTCACGATGGCGAATAAATATTCATAAAGAAGTGCGGACAATAAATCATTTCAAATAGTTCAAAGCCATTTTCTTCCTAGACTGCATATATATTCAGCTGTGACTCGCCTTTAATATTTCACTCAAAAAGAGAGACTTGTAGAAGGACAATACAGATAATGTGTCAAGTAGTAATTAAAACAGGGGGTAATGATTAAAACCATTTTGATCTGCATTGTACTCTGTCAAATTCATCATCTCCTGTGTTTGTTAAGATGACTTTCTACTTCCTTTATACAGAAACTCAAAATAAACTTCTTTTTGAAGACACTGCACAGAACAAAAGAGTTTCAGCCCTGAGCTTCTGGGGTCCAGAGCCCTCCCCAGCTCTGGGTTCAGGTATCTCAACAGTACCAACCTTACAAGATAAACTCAGCCAGCCACTGTCCCTGCTGCTAGTATTGTGCCTTCTCTGGGAAGTAGATCTAGATGCAGGGCAGAAGACAACCAAGGGCCACCCCAATATGTACAGGTACATGCAACCTGTCTCACCATTTAGATTTAAGCTCAAAGCTCCGAAAGGAATTCAATTTAAAGATCTGGTTAGCTTATACATTTGGGGATCTTGGTTCAAATCCAAGTAACAATGATGTTCCTTGTCTCATTATATGCATTTTGGCTACTAATACACATATTTGCCCCAAACTCATTATCTTTCACGAGCTGTTGCTAAGCCTTTCGGCCCTGATTCAACAGAGCACTTACATACAGAGTTAAATAAATTGCTTTAGGAAAGCATTCTTCTTTGTGTTTAATCTTGGGCAGACATTCAACTTTGAAATCAATGGGACTTATGAACAGCCCTGACCTTGGGGTCTAAATGGTTGCTGAATCAGTACATTGACAGAAACATACTGGAAAAGATAATATCCATGTCTAATCAGAATTATAGTCTCTACTTTAATGGGAAATTACCCATAGATAACACATTATTCTGCTCAAGAAATCCATTTTATGGCATTCATTAGAAAGCCTTAACTCACATTTTCTGTTTATGCCAAAGATACCAGATGAACGGTGTTGTTTTTTGGTCGCGTATCTGTAATATTCTTTAAATGAAGAAATAAAATATAGGAAAAGTGCTGGCACAAGGGGCCATTCCTAATTATTTACTAAGGCTTTCTCAATTGCCTGCCACATGGCAATCCTTTGGAGGATGGGTGTGTGCAAGGGGAGGCAGAGTGGTTCTGAAATCCCATGGACTTGAAGACCATGAAAGACCACGTTATGCAGTATCTAAACATGAAATTCCCCCCAAAAAGCAACACTTCTAAGGCTGTTTGCCCAGTCTACATATGGAATTTTTAGTGATCATGTTTTTATTACACAGTGAAAGCAGCAAGAGTAAAGAAAATTGGATGCTTCAGGTATCAGTGTACAGATTGTACAAGTGCAACTGTGGCCAAATCTATGAGATTAAGAAGTAGTCGGTAAAGTAATTGCTGCTATGCTGCATGAAATGAACCACTTCTGCTGTTCTTAAAAACCTTTCACACTTAGGTCTTCTTTATTCTATTAGAAAGATGGCAAACAGGGGCTCTTAGATGTCGTTTGTAGAGTTGAAACACAGAAATTCCATGAAGGGGAAGTAAATGATGATGGATCCTATCACATAATCTAATTCAATGAATGACTATGAAGTTCATAAGACAATGCAGGAAGAACCAATGGGTGCCACCTCCCTGTACAACCACAGAGGGATACTGTAGTCCACATTATTCCGCTGGGTTCTGGGGGCAGAACTGGGGAAGAACACATAAAGAACAACTGTAGAGCATTCACTTGGCTCACAGTGGTGGCAACTCCCACAGTTACCTGGATCTATCCTCATGCTGCCTACACTTGCTTTAAAGGTGATGAGTCAGGGATGTGCAGCTGCTTTATTGCACTCTCGTTGCATGAAAGCTCTGTGTTGCCTGCAAGCCTCTGAACCAAGGTCCCTTAGATCAAATGACAGACTCTAAAATTACCCTCAAAAAAGGCAAAAGCTGAAGTCCCATCTTATGCTGTATCATCCACTCCACCCCAGGGGAGGGTGAGGTTTGAGCAAATCTGCCTTCTGGAACAGTTGCTGCTTGTATTAAGCTTTTGCTATAGATGGTCATGAAGTGGAGCTAAATATGCTTAATTTAAGATCACCTGCTCTCAATGAAATCAGTTAGTGTCTAGCAGGGGCAAAAGGCTTATAGAGCTCAATGGGAGTAAGAAGAGTTCCTTGCTGAATCAAAGGCTTTTTACCCTGTGAGAAGTTACTAGAAGGAACGATGGATCTGTACTACAATGTTAGGATCTCCTTAATCAGTTCTTTAGTTTCTGCTGGAATCTTACTGATTTAAGGACCTTAATTCTAGAGGTGAGTTTTGCAACTGTTTTAAGGAGGCTGGGATTTAACTTTTTCCAACTTTCATGGTGCCTTCGATCAGAGCATAGTAATGATACATGAGAATGCATGATCTCTATGGTGCATGTAACATAAATGTCATAAGAAAGAAATATTTCCCTTCTCACCTCACTAGTAGTTGCACTGTTATATTTTTTGAGGAGCTAGAAAGAAGTCACCTGCTCCTTTTTTGTACTGACCAGTATCCCTGTGTGCCTATGCCCATTTGTTACAGTCATTCTCCTTTTTAACTTATGAAGATTTTTATTTGTATTTGCACATCCTTTTGATGACTCTGCCTTTTGGTTTTATTTGCTGGTATTGCCTGTCAATGTTGGGCCAAAGTCTTAATCAGTATTGATTTGCACTGATTTTGCTAGAGACAGGCTGACTTTTGACTGCTGAGTTGCTGGATACTTAACTTTATATTCTAATCATTTCAGCATTCTTCTTTACCCTTCTTTTAATAAAGAAAGGATTAGTTCATTCTTTTCAGAACATGTAATAATAAGAACCATCTTAAGGCATTCCAATCACAAGTCCTATAGATGCTTAGACTCTTATGTTTTTAACAACAGTTTATCACATACTGTAATTCCTTATGGAGCAAAAGAAGTTCATGGTGTGTTACACTATGGTATCTTCACACCCTGATGCAGCACACGAGCTAAATGTGAGATGAAAATGCAACATAACGTGATTTGGAAGAAATACTTCTTAATGCTCACCCACAGAGATGGGGAAAGGAAATATATTTCCCCTATTAAAAATATTTCCCTTTTTCCATATTTACCTGGAAATTGTGAAACCGCCTAAGAGAAAACTGGGTGGAAAGGACCACAATGCATCCTGCATTGCTGTTTGAGTGATTTTATTAATTCACTTCTTTCATTTCAAAGCATCTTTATCAAAAGGATGTTTTGTTGTGATTTTTCCCTTTTTTTTCCTCCTCTTTTCCAGTGCTCTGGCTTTCCTCCAAGCAGGAGAATAGTTCCAACTCATAGCAGATGTAGACCATCCCCTAAGACTCAGGATCAATCAGACAGAAGGTGACTCCTCTCCTTAGTGTCTTAAGATTGACTTTGTTTTCAAAGCCGGCTTTGTGTCCTGCAGACCCATTATTTACTCAAATAAGTGCTACAAAAGCAGCCATGGTCTGCTTAAAAATGAACAAAACTTGATTGAGTTTATACTCAAATGCAAACCCTTCATCACAGAGGAATAAGGAAAAAAAAAAAAAAAAGGCTCCTGATGCTGTGACAGAGTTAAAAGCAAAAGCTCCACATGGTAAAAAGGGCAAGTGAGAAGAGAGGGTGAAGAACAGGTGGCAGAACGGAGACAAGGGGAAAGGGTGACAAAACAAGGGGAGAGGAGTATTGCAGGCAGAAGCTCAGACCAAAGCAGCACGTGCAGCCCCAGCAGCGTGTTTGTGGCACTTCAAAACAGGTCTGACTAACTTTCCGAGATAGTAAAAGCAGAGTGGAAAGAGAAAGAGGAGGCGTGACAGCCTGTAGCAAAGAGTTGGAAGAGAGTTGAGAAGAAAAGCATAAGGCACGCTCTGGTTATTTATACGGTCTCCCACACTTCTCTCTTTGCAAAACTTCCTACGGTTCGGTTAGTTGGGGAGGTATGAAGAGCACAAGTAGATGCAATGGTTTAATGTTGCTGATGTATCCTAAATGACTAAATACTTTGATTTAGGATATCTGTGCTCTGAACAGCAGGTTTAATTCATTTATAAAACCATAAAGGTGCAAAGGAAAAAACCCCAACCCCCACAAACCCTCCTGTGGAGTGTAAAGTGATAATAGAAGTAATACCTGTATTGCAGGAACTTCAGATGCTCAGCTCCTCAAATAGGAATCAAGATGTTCTAATAGTAAAACTTGGCCCAAGCAGACTTGTATTTTATGTACTTTTCTTCACATTTTTATTTGGTATCACTGTTTTATGGAAGAAATGCCCATACTTGAAGTTCAGATACAATGAACTTCAGGTACACATTGGGATGAAACTACACTTATTGTTCTATATAACCAACACAAGGAAACAAACTGAATTGATTCTGCTTTCAGGCAAGTTACCAGTAACAGAAATGGGTCCAGAGTCTGTTTATGACTTTGCAGCAGGTTTAAAGGTCTCCTTTTGGGAAACTACGTGATAAGAGTTCAGCTTCAGCGGTGTGTACAGCTCCCTCTGCTCCATGAGCTGGCTTCTGTCCGCACCTTGGGCTTGCTGGTCTCAGTCCTTGGTGCACAGGTTTTCTCGGCAAGTGTTGTAAGGCGCATGTGTTGCTATTACTTGTATTGAAATTGCTGGCTAAACCTGTACTTTGGGTTGTAAAACTCCATTCACTGTAGTTGCTCTGAAGTTGAGAGATGCACTCTTCTTTCTGTTTCAGTGGTTGCTTAACAGGCACCATTTGTGATATAGCACTTGATGATGTTTTGAACTCCTTTCATATACCACATCCTTTTAAACATTCCTTGAAGCTGGCGGGACCTGACTGCTTATTTAGTCAAAGGCTATCTAGAGTGATCCAAAGGATGGCTCAAATCTTAATGCAAAGGGGCATCCTCGTGGGCTCATGCCATATGCAACAGCTTTCCTATTGGAGAAGAAACTATTTGCACCTTTGTTTGGGGTGCCTAAAGACTTCTTCACTGGGAGACACAAAGCTTTGCTGAAGCTAACTGTAGGTGACTGGGCAAAATGAACCCCTCAAAGTGTCATGAATGAATGCCTTGATTTATGCACATGCAGTGTGTTTTGCAAACAACGGATTATCACAAATAATGAATGACCTTCAGTAAACAGAACACCAAATAATGATGTTGGCAGACATAGAATTTTTTTATAAACTGGGTACTTTTTAAACTAGATGTATTTAAACTGGAGAATGCAAAGCACATGCTGCTGTCCTGAAAGAAGTTGCAGAACAAGCTTTAATCTTCATTTCCCTGATGCTGAGTTTGTGTACAAGAATCCTACTTTGACTCATAGAATCCCAGACTGGTTTGGGTTGGAAAGAGCCTTAAGGTCATTCAGTTCCCAGCCCCTGCCACGGGCAGGGACACCTCACACTAGAGGAGGTTGCTCCAAGCCCCTGTGTCCAACCTGGCCTTGAACACTGCCAGGGATGGGGCAGCCACAGCTTCTCTGGGCACCCTGTGCCAGTGCCTCAGCACCCTCACAGGGAAGAGCTTCTGCCTTAGATCTAACCTGAACTGCCCCTGTTTCAGTGTGAACCCATCACCCCTTGCCCTGTTGCTACAGTCCCTGATGAAGAGTCCCTCTCCAGCATCCCTGTAGCCTCCTTCAGATACTGGAAGGCTGCTATGATGAATGCTCATTTGCTGCTATGGAGGAGACAAGGCACAGCCGATGAGCACTGTGTTAGTGGTAAAATGGTCAGCAACCATTATCTCAGCAGCCAATCTGGGCTCCTATGGACTAGTACAACTGAGCCCTAACATAATCGAGAATCTGTCCCTAAATGATCTCTTAAAATGACAGGCATATGAACAGTCTGGTTTACCTTTTAAGTTGGCAATAGTTAATTGAGAGAGACGTTAATCAATACTTGATGCAATTTATACCTGATGCAACCAAGTTGTCTGTCTCTGGGACAGTTTCCACCAGAGGTTTGCAATCTGCCTAGGACTCAATGGTATTTTGATGAGTAACATTTCTAAGGCTAATTTTCTAGCTAATTATCATCAAACACCTAGCCAGACTTTCTGCAATGCTAGATAGGCTTTGACAAAAATTACTAAAGAGAATAAATCCCTTCAACCACGGGCAGAAGGGAATGACAAATTCATCACTATACAGATTCTCAAATCTTCAACTTGTGGTTCATTACAATATGTGGGTGGTAAAATACAACATCCAATAGTTGGTAGGAAAAATAACTGATTTTGAAACTGAAAATCACAATCTGCAGATAGAGCCCAAAATTGTATGTTAAAAAAATAAGTGAAGTTGGAGGAATTTTAAATGGCAAACTGTGTTCTCCTCCAACCGAGTATGTTTTGGCCAAAGGGGTTCTATGTATTTTGGGGTTTGAGTGCTTTATTTCAACCTTAAAGGGAAATAAAAAATCAACAACCCTATGATATAGTTTACCAAAAATTTCAGGGTTTTTATAGAACTTGCATTACTTTTTTTGCAAGTGTATTACTCTTATTCCAAAACACTTTGAGGTTCCAGCTAGTCATAAATATTTCTCATCTACTATTCCCCTCTTGTTCTGTTGAAGCAGTAGGAGAAGGAGGTAGAGACTTAAGAGGATAAACAGTCTCACTAGAAGCAGTGCAAAGCCAGCTCTGTCTCCTTGCCACAGCCTGCATCCTTCCACATTAATCCTGCTGATCCCGAGGCTCGTCCCTCGCAAGATCACAACCTACATCTGCAGCAAGTAGTACTTGCTCAGTGTCACATTACTCAAGCAGTGCAAAATCAGCTCCAAGGGAAATTGTGTTACCATGGCTTTAATGGGGGGAGCTCATAATCTTTAAATGGCTGGTATGCACTCGCAAAGCATAGAACCCAAACCCAGAGCTGACAGTTTAAGTATATGATGGGAAAATAACAAACAAGCGTAACAAACAGATGGGCCAGCCAGTCTGTTACAACGTGGTTCAACTGCAGGTCTGGCTGTGTGTGTGTAGGGGGGAGCTCCTTAGTCAATCTTAATTGTCATAGCTCCATTGACTTTGGTATTTACAGTATTTTATACAGTGAGGATTAATTTCTTCTATGATTGAGAAAGGATAAAAACCAAAAAGGCCTTTTAAATCCTTTTCTATCCAGTGATGGTGACATAGGTTCCCTCTGCAATAGGTGTGAAATGACAAGTCTGCATCTACCTATGATCTCATCGTCAGTATTTGACAAGCTTAAAAAAAAAGCGCCCTGTTTTGGCTATAGAAGCTCTGTATGTAGGTGCTATGAGGCACGGGGGAGGGATCCTTCAAGTTTTGGGAATGTTTGAAGCAGGAGTTTGCTGTGTGGGCTAAAAGGACTATATCTGTCCCCCTTTCTCCGCATCTCCATGCATCCCATCCAGGTGGAGATGGCACTTTCCTCCCCTGCTGTGGTGGCTGTACTCCACCTAAGTGCAGGCATTCTGCAGGAAGGTGTGATGCAACTTAGCCAAAAGTTGCTGTAACAATAGGTTATGATGCAGTTAAAGTAAAAACTTGCACGTGTAGGTGCTGCAATGACAAAAGGGATAACTGGTCCAGACTTGCAGAAGGAGCTTGGCTGAATATATTCTTCAAACAACAAGCAAAAAGACACCCCCCCCCCTCCCAAGCAAACACCAGCAAGAAAACATGAAGACTTTCAACCTTTTTTTTGGTTGTTGGTTTTGGTTTGTTGGTTTTGTTTTGTTATTTTTACTTAAGATCTAACCTTGCATGAGAGAAATTGCGCCCGGCATAATACAGCACGTTTTTGGTGAGGCATACACTTCAGGGTTCCATGAAAGAGGTTGGTTTTCTGTGTGAGACTTAAAGGTCTTTTACAACCTGGTTGATTCTATAACACTGTGTGCAATGACAGACAGACCAGAGAAATGATAGCATTGTGTGTGCAAGACACTTGTCTAGGAAAGGTGTCATAAGGACAACTGGTATTTGGGGGCTAGTGGTAGGTAAAGAGAGAGGTAGAAGTAGTAGTTTTGGAGGCAACATAAATAAAAGCAAGAAATCAAGTTTTGAATCTGATCAAAATCTAAAAATTCAGGCATGAGATTAGATAATGTAATCTTGGTTTATTTGCTGGGAGAGGATTTATTTTATTAAAGCAAAGTGCTATATAGCAGTAGTCATTTTCAGTGGCAATAAGATGGTCTGCATCGATGGGTAATGTTTGTGATAAAGGGTTAATTTCCAGAAGGAAACTGGTTTAGCTCAGATTTATTTTTTATCACATTGACTCTGCTTGATTTGCTATAGCGATCTAATATGGCCTTGATTAAATTAGAGAGAAAATGATGATGCAGCCTGTTTGTGCTATTGACAATTGCTACCTTAGGCTAGGGTGGCAATGAATTAACGCCTTGCCCATATTTTGCAAGGACCTTGGGTAGGAATTAGTTCCTCCTATTCATTTCTCCCTTGCCAAGAAGGTAATAACTGTTGCTGATTGTAAAGGTAGCTGTTTCTGAAGTGGTAAAATAGGCTCGAAACAGTCCAAGACAGATGACTAGCTTGCCATCAGCCTAGTAGTTTAGCAAGGGCATAGGGATGTCCTACAAGTCATTCATATTACCTAAGCTTCAGTTCTTGAGCCAACAACCAAGGCTGGAGATAGTCTTTATCCATCATCTGATACCAACAGCTGGGGGCTACAGCCACATCTGACACTTACAAGTGGAAATCAGATCTCTTCTATGCAGTGTATAGGTCTTGGGTAAAAGTTATCTCTGTGGCAAGGTAGGGAAGAGATTTTTCTTGAGCTGCCCCACAGAAAACATAGTGAAGTTTTTCTTCTTTTTGCCCTATTTGCTGGAAGCTACAGTACAAAAGACATACTGGTTAGTGCTTTGGAGGCTTCTACTTCATTTCCAGCCCAAGGGCTGTGTTATCTTACAGCAATTATTTATGCAAGGCAAAGCACCATAAAACAGTGTTTCTCCAGCAGTATTTCCTTGCTTATCTTAAAATATTCAACTTAATTACCTGTGTCTGTTGGTGTTGATGGCTGTTATAAAACCCAAGTTATAGTTGTGGTCTGCTACACTGAGCACTGTAAAGACCTGAAGAAGACAGTGGCCTCTCTTAGAAAATTATTTTAATATATTAAAAGGCTGTAATATTATTATTTAAGTAACATGAACAATAAAATACTCATTTTTGTGTACATAAGAACTAAATAAGATGTCTGTTAATATAAAATGAATATGTGCTCTTACACAGTGAAACAACTCATGTCACTTGTAAATTGTCATCTCTAAGCAAGCAAAGAGACAAGCCTCCGGGAATGCCATGTGTTACACCTATGCTAGGGAGAAAAGTGTTCACAGTACAAAATCAGACAAGGTAAGTCTATTCTGGTTTTGCTTTTAGCAAAAACTAAAAAAAAAAAAAATCCTACGATTTCTCTGGTAAAGGTGCCTACCAAATTGGCTTTGATTTGATGAGGCTAGCATATAGCTCCCATCAGCTGCTATGGTCTTCTTTTGTAGTGCTGTCATTAGTACTTTCATGATAGACTATGCAGTGACTGTCAGATTTCTTTGTTTGGTCACTGGGCATAGCTGAAGGTGTTAAAAGGTACTAACCTAGCCTAGAACTGCTGGTTTGAGCCATGAGAGGAATAAGTGTATTGTGGACACAAAGGCTTAAGTACACTTGATTTACCACCACTTACTGTTATTCTAGGAAAACATGAAGCCGTTTGTTCCTTTTTGAACTACTAAATAAGACCAATCAAAACACACCAAGTTTGTTTGCAGGATGTTAATCTGGTGACATTTTCTCTTTACAAAATAGTAATTTAAAAACCAACCAGTGGCCACAGTTTATAAAACGTACATTTTGCGAGACATTTGCAAAGCTATCAAAGTTCAAACCAGTTCTGTGGCAACTACAGACATCTATAGTAAAAACTGGTAGCATGCTGTAAATCATTCAAGAGGCTAGTTTACCTTATCAGGATCTCAGGAAAGCAACAGAACTATAGAAACCCTGGAAAAAAATATTGCTGATCTCCTACTGATGCTCCTGCTGTTGTTGGAAGGGGTGAATTCACTACCATCCCTGGCAGCATTCAAGGCCAGGTTGGACAGAGCCTTGGGTGACACGGTCTAGTGCGAGGTGTCCCTGCCCATGGCAGGGGGTTGGAAATGGATAATCTCAAGGTCCTTTCCAACCCAAACCAGTCTGGGATTCTATGATCTGAATGGAGAAACACTTGCTGTTGCCAGAAGTTAGGTATGTAGTAAACCTGTTCTCTAATAGTTTGGCAGTCTGACTTGTTAGAGACTTGGAGACCTCTGCACTGGAGAAAAATGGCTGGAAGGTCAGTTTGTATGGACAGCAGCCAGTTGACATCTAGAGGAATCTCTAGTGAACTGGGTATCAGTTTGTCCTACTTCACTGCTGCACAATGAAATGCCTTTTTACGAAAGGCAGACCTTACCCTTGCCAGAAACTTGCTGCCACAGGGAATATAGAAGAGGCAAAGAATGTAGTGGACAAGATCTGAGCACAAATGGTCTGATCCTCCAAAACAAAACTTGTTTTCATTCTTCTCATCCCAGATGTGTGTATGCCTGGAAAGGAAGGAGCACCCTCTGCTTCTAACACCTGGGGCTGAGAGAGATGAATGTGACCTCCCCTTCAGCCACCACAACTATGAGATATGATTTCAAGTTTTCAAATCCTATAGTTGACTTCCTTTTGTTTTGTGTCCAGAAAGGCTGATTTGATCTGATGTAACTTTATGGCTGCTCAGTATCTCTAAATCTAAGTCCAGCATACTCTTCCTGTAATGTATTTTCAGCCTCCTCTTCCCCAGGTTCAATGCTCCCAAGTTCCATCTTAATCTGAGGTCTGTAGCTGCTTTTATCCACGGAAGACTCACGCTAAACAGGGATACTTTTTAGTTTAAACACTCTGATTTCCTGACTATTCTACCTAGCTAAGGACCACCAGCATGGGAAGCACATTAAGAGACTGAAAATAATTTGAGGCTAATATAGAGAAAAGACTCTCAGACCAGGGCAAACCCAGGGCATCAATTCTCAAGCTTATTAATAAATACAGGGTTTGTCTACACATATCAACACTGGAGACTGGGGGGGGCGCGGAGGGAGAAGCAGACAGATTTTTCCATCCCCTAAAATATCCTAAAGAAACATTTGGTGGAATTTAAGTAGGAAAACATTACGCTATGCCAGAAACAAGTTTTACTTTTTAATATTTCTTTGAATTGCACGATAGTAGTTATCAAAAGATGTTTGTGGTGTGAAAATATGTGGGTTCTTTCTTGCTGAGTTTTTTTCTTCCTCCAAGATGATCATGTTGAAACTTGTGGTTCTTGCTACATCTAAAAAAAACATGAAGCAGTTTAGGAGACAAGCTCTTGTTTACGCTGACACAGATGGCTGGAATAAATTAGTGGACTCACTAAAGAACAGTTCATTTTAGTTTAAAATGCATTTGGACACTTCTCAAAACTCACATGGTGACTATTTTCTGTTATTTATTCACCTAGTTGTGCTTTATAATTCCATGCCCAAAGGCTATGTCTGAGTAATGGTCAGAGTTTCCTCTTAATAGACTTTTATCATTATGTATATCTCATTTGTACTCCTGTGCTGTGGCCAACCATGGGTTATCCTGTGTAGCTGCTCTTTCTGGAGACTGGTGCAAATCCCATTGCAACCAAGCAGATTAGAAAGACAAGGTCAACTTCACTACTGTGAAGGTTCTAAATTAAGCATTTTCCCGAAATCAGTGAAGAAACGCATGAAGTTGTAACTACATACTTCAACATCGGTGCTGCTATTTAGAATCATAGAATCAACTAAATTGGAAAAGACCTTCAAGATCATCAAGTCCAACCTTTATCCCAGGACTGCCAAGTCCGTCACTAAACAACATCAGTTTGGGAGTGGTTGAGAGAGCAAAGCTTCCCAAATTAACTCTTCAATTCCAATCCCCCTGGACTGGATAGGACGAGGGAGGACAAAGCATGGCACTGTTACTCTACGGCTCTTCACTTATGGACCATTCAGAAGCACAGTCTTCCTCACACTTCAAATTTTTCACATGTACATACTTGTTTCCTCCTTCAGTGCAGTTAAGACATGCAACATGTGTCTTTGCAGTTGATGAACCTGGCACTCTAATCAGTGGAGCTACTTCTTTCAACTTTAATAGTGCTTTGCATTGCGCTGGCAAAGTCACCACTACTACTGCAGCTCCTAGCATACGGGAAGAAATCAATCTAACATCTGAAAAGCTGTTGAGAGCCTTCAGAAGTAGCTTGTCCTCTTCATGGAATTTTCTTGATAATCCCATTTCTCTTGGACCTTTTGTATACTGGATATATCACCTTTACACTGTTGTCCTCAAGTTCATAAGCCAAACTGAGATGTCAGAAGCAGCAAGTAACTAAAATAAACTGTCATAGTGAGGTGCTCAAAGGTAAAGAGCAACCTGGGTTCACTTCAGGATTTCCTGAATCCCAGGAATTTGACAGATTAAGTTGCTTAAGTGTTGTGAGTAATGGGGATGGCTAAATCATGCCGGGAGATGCTAGCTCTGAGACTGTAACCATCACTCTTCCTCACATACAATGAGTGAGGAAACTGGTCCTGGAATAAAAAGTATATGATCAAAGGCCCAATGTCCAAGTTACAACTGCACAGCAAATTGAAGTCTGGAATGTCCTGTCTTTCTAGTGCTTGGACTGATGTGAATCAGAGGCAGTTGTGAGGCAGAAGTGGGGACTTGCTTGTATGGAATGTCAGTACACTAAGACCTTTAGGCTCCCTAATACATTGCTGTCAGAATTTGAATGCCAAACTTTCAAAGTTTACAGCTTACCCTTTTAAACTCGCAGATTACCTAGTGCAACGGCTGGCAGAGGAATCTGTTGTTTCAGATTGCAGGTTGTGTTTCTGCAACCATTCAAATTTCAAGGGCATGGCCCTGCTTACTGCCTGCTGCCCAGCTCTGCCCTCCCAGCACAAGGCTGTTGCTGCTGTGGTGGCAATGAGTGCCTGGAGGTTCTCAGAAAAAGTTCATGTGCGGCTGTTTCTTTGGCATATGAGCAAATTTTACCTGAAGAGCACAAGGAACAAAAGGTTAATGGCAATTTTCAAAAACCTGTAACTCAACCAAGCCTCCACTACATTTCATGCCAGAAATGAAAGGTCTTCAGCATCACTGCTGTTTCTGCTGCTTTCAAAACCCTGCTGAGGGGCTGCAGGGATGAAGGGAGGTGGTTAAGAAAGAATAAAATCAGAGGCTTAGCACTTCTTCAGGGGAAAAAAGCCCAAACTATATTTAGGCTGTGTAACATGTCTCTTATTAAAATTTCATATAACTTCTGCTTTAGAAAAGTGGGAATACTTGTATTCTGATGGATGTTGTGCATGTCTCCCTATTTGTGCTCATTTATCTCCTGAAACAAACTTCAGCTGTACAGATGCTCAGTGCTGATAAGAGCACTATTTGCCACAGCTGAGAGTCCAGAGATCAGAAGGGTGATCCCTCCCAGACTGCTGGGGGAAGCTGGCAAAGTGCAGCAGGCTGACACAGACTGGCTGGCTGCCACGGTTTACAGACAGTAAGTTGATCCAAGGGAGAAATGTGTGGAAGGGGAAATAAGAGAAGCCCCCTTTACCTAGAAACACAAACTGGGAGGTTTTCAACCACAAGGGTATGGCTGAATCCCATTCACTGACCTGTACTTACTGGAGGAGTAAGTCCTGCTTAATTTGGATGGGAAATTGCTACTGCCATAGAATTCAAATCGTGTTACTATTTACTGGTTCCACATGGCAAAAATCCTACAGGTGGTAGGTTCATTTGGCGTGGTAGATAACATGGGAGGAAACCAAGGATTTATAACTTGCAAAGCAAAGGAGAAGAGGTGTGTGGTGAGGCTTGTGAAAAAGTAGAGGTTTGGCTCTCAGTGCCATGGGTTAGTGGTGGCCTTGGAAGTGCTGGAGTGAAGGTTGGACTTGATATTAAAGGTCTTTTCCAACCCAGGTGATTCCATGATTCCTCAAAAGGCTGTTACCTTTAACAGCTGAAAACCGGGCAGGGCACAATGAAACTGGAGAGTCCAGTGACTGCTGCTAGTCTTTTCCAATGCAGCTGCTCCTCAGGAACTTATGGATGTGAACTGTAGACACAAAGTAGTTTATTACTTCATATACATGGAAATGTTCCTTGTGCAAATGACTTATGGGGCTAATGCACTTGTATAGTCAATATACATACAACTAAACTCCCCAGCTAGCACCAGAGACCACTTTGGTGCTCAGCAGTGTCGACACTAATGAAATGAACCAAGGACTCCTGGATTTGTAGGAGATATGTACTAGCAATCCAGGAATCCTGCTTCTGAGTGTCCTGCCTACGCTTGAGGCAAAGACCATACTCTTATTTCTCCACATTACCAGGGAAACAATCCCCACTGGACACCTGGAAAGAAAGGGCTCATTTACAGAGATGGGAAGAAAGAAAATGCTTAAAAAGCAAAGAAAATTTCACCTTCCATTCTGTAAAAGGTATTCTGGAGACATGAAAGGAAGAGACAAGGCAAACCCTGTTTTCTACTGCACCCAAATCAGTGTCCAGAAGCTACTTGGACTTTTTCAGGCTTTTTATAAAGCAAATAAAAATGGGAAGTCCCCTCATCCCCTCTTTAAATGCTTTTTTAAGTGCTTTTTAAGCTGTAATAAAGAAGGCAGAATGAAAGCTAACTGGATAAAGTGAGTGCTGTAAAGAGCATGTTGAAGACCAGATCTGAGAACGCAAGAAGTTGTCTGGCATGCAACTAGGAAAAATCAAAGATTGGTCTTTATTAAAGCTCCTGTATTGTGAAATGGGGAGAAAAGCTCTCATATTTTGGGGGATCATGCATGTGGCTACTTGGAAGTGCTGTCTAGGAATCAATGTTATGGAATCAGCGGGTTTCTAAGGTAGAACTTCTGGGTATGTTGCAGTGGAAACGTTTATTTTGGTGATACCCAAATATTGTGTCTGTGGAACTAAAGGATTACAATGTTTGGGTGGAAAGAGACTTAAGAGAGCCCAGAGGCTCACCCCTGTGGTGGTACTCCCTGTGCAGAGTGGCTTCTGAGAGTGGGGATGCTCTTGAGGAGGTGCAGGGGAGGGATGGCTTAAGCTCGATGTCTCTGTGGAGAGCCGGGTGAAGGAGAGCCCAGGCTGGTGACACTGGGAAGGTGTGCGTGTAGGATCATGGAATCAACCAGGCTGGAAAAGCCCTTTAAGCTCACCCAGTCCAACCATTCCCCAGCACTGCCAAGGCCACCACTGACCCATGGCACTGAGGCCCCGTCTTCACGGTGTGTGAGCACTTGCAGGGACGGTGACTGCAGCCCTGCCCTGGGCAGCCTGTTCCAATGCCTGAGCACCCTCTGGGGAGGGAATTGTTCCTCAGCTCCATCCAAACCTGCCCTGGTGCAGCTTGAGGCCGTTTCCTCTTGTCCCATCCCTTGTTCCTTGGGAGCAGAGCCCAGCCCCTCCTGGCTCCATCCTCCTGTCAGGCAGTTGTAGGAGCGATAAGGTCCCGCCTGAGCCAGACTGACCCCCCCAGGTCCCTCAGCCGTTCCCCATCACACTTGTGCTCCAGGCCCTGCGCCAGCTCCCTTGTGAAACCATGGTGAGGGTTAGCCCTGTCCCTCCGTCCACTGCGAGGAAGCGCGGCGGGCGGAGGCGGCCGCGGTGTGCGTGTGCACCGGCATGGGGCTACGCGAGCCACGGGGGCGCGGCCGGGCCGCGGGCACCCGCCCTTTGGGCATCGACAGCCGAGCGCCATCCCCTTCGTGGCCGCTGGCTGGGCCGTGCTGGAGCGCCGCGCCCCGCCCGGGGCTGGGTCCGCTCCGCTCCCCTCGCCCCTGGGCTCGCCCCGGCCCGGCCCGGCCCGGCGCGGCTCTACCCGCCCACTTGGGCGTTGCTGTCCGGGCTGTCGGCTCCGCCTTCCCCCGCGCTCCGCTCCACTCCGGGGCTGCGGGGAGCCGGGGGAAGGCGGTGGCGTTGCGGACACCATGGCTCGTGTGCTGAGCCGGGACACGGTGGACATTGAGGTACCCACTCGCCCTTGCCGGGACTGTGCGGCTGTCGATAGCGGGGAGGGGGCTGTGTCTGCCGCCGAGCGGAGGAGGCCGGGCCGGGAGCACCGGCAAAGTTTGGCTGCGTTAGGAAGTGCCTGGCCGCTGTGGCCGCTGCGCACCGCCATGCCGGGGATACTAGGCACCGCTGTGGCTCTCGCCCCGGGCGGTGGAGGGGTGTGAGGGGTCGGCACCCGGCGTCTTCCCCTTCTCTGTCCCTCCGCGCCGGCCAGGTAGAGGGCTGGGTCTGGGCTCGCCCCGTTGCCGCGGTGCGGGAGGGCTGCTCGGGGGCCGTGGCGGCCTCAGGGGCCCCAAGCCCTGGGGTCCTCTTCCAGCGCCTTGACCTCGGAGGTGTGCAGGCTCTCAGCTGCAAGCCGGCCTGTCATGGGCCACGCACCGTGTCTCCTGGCAGGAAAACAGTCGCTTTGGATGCTGAACGGGATGGCAGGAGGAGTTGCTGCCGAGTGGCTTCCAGACTTCACAGTGGGATTGACTGTTTCTGCGTGGTGTTCTTTGCTGCAGGTCGGATTGGGTGCTTGAAAGTAGGCTCTGGGCACGGCCTGGTGTAAGGTGGAGTGGAGCCCAGGGAGTGCAGCGTGAGGTGGTGAAGTCCTGCTGGTCGGTGCCAGGTTGCCTGCTTGGGACTCAAAAGTAGCTTTCCCCCACCTTGTACTTGGCTATAAGCTTCAGTTCTTTTAAAGAGTCGAGTAAAAACACAGTGATGATAACCGAAGTTGTAGCTTGATAGTCTCATTCCAGCCAGACACAACTTTTTGCTGTGGTATCCCTTTAAGTTTAAAGTATTTGGTTTAGTTTTACTGCAGCTCATTGAGTCGTAACATGCAGATGTGCACAGCAGCAGCTTGAATACACCTTTAGGTCACTTGTGACTGAACTTTAACACAGTGAGTTCTCATATTGATTTGTTTTGTGTCCAGGGCGTTTCCTATCTGATGTGCTGCTCGAACCGTGACAAATGTCCAGAAACGCTCTTATAGATACTCTGTTAAAATGGGAACGTGGAATGGAGTGAAAGAATGAACTATCATAAGTCTTCCTGGCAGTTAGGGAGGCACTGTGGTAAGAAATCAGTCCTGTCTGTTGCCAGCTCAGTGCTTTCAGAGCAGCCAATCGGGGGTTTTTCTGCAAGTGCTGAAGTTCATTTCTCTATGACAAAAGTTGGATTTTAGCAGGACAGACTTTTGAGTACTTTCCTCCATTTTTTAATGCAAAATATTGCTGGGATTACGTTGTTGTGCATTTCTGGGTATGTATGGCTAGGATTCAAAGAGTAGTATGTTATTGTAGGATCATGTGATAGTATGCAGCGTTATGTGATTTAGGAGAGTAACTGATGGAGCCTGAAAAAGGCTGATACTCACTTTGCTCTCAGGTTGAAAATAGAAACTTTGCTCAGTATCTCCCTGTGGTTTTGTTTTCAGCACTCATTGAAATCAAGGCAGACCACTTCTAACCAAATGTATTGTCCTTTCCCAGCTGCTCGAATAAATTTAGTCACTGTATGGTTTGTCTCCCAGATGACTATATCAACATTTATTGATAGTCTAATTGCAGTGCTTGTTGCTGGGTTTTGGGTTTGTTTTTTCCCTGCATGGGACTTTTTGGGGGGGCGGAACTAGTGTATTTTCAATAAAGCAAGTATTTTATCCTTTTATTTGAAGTAGAAGAGCATATTTGAGCTGAGCCTATCTAACTGTAGATAAATACTCTCAGAAATACGCTTTTTGAGTGGAGAAGTCTGTCAACATGAGCACTGGCAGCAGAACTTGACTATTTTGGTCACTTTCTTGGCTATGGTATAAAACCTGAATGAAATATTTCATGAATTCAATGGTCAGCCTCGCAAACACGGTTCATATAATGAAACTATTAAGTATGACCTTTGGAGGGTTGATACTGCTTTATCATTTATTTAGATAGTTAAGGCTGGATGGAAAGACTGATATTGGTTAAAAGGGGAGGCAGTCTGAGCTAGAAGTAGTTAAACTCACAGCCAGTTCTCCAAGTTACTTAAACAAATGGAAGTCCCAGGAAGCTGTCCTTGAGGAATCTTGTCCTCCCATGCTTGGCTTAGCCAGCAGCTTCAGCTCCTGAGCAAATCTTCTGGCCTAACTCAGACAGTTGAAGGAATTCCACAGATAATCTTGTTCTAAAAGTCTGCTTTCCAAATGGTGGAAGATGAGGAGGTTGTGATTCAAATCCAGGGTCTTCTCCAAAAATTGTTAGTGTTACAAAAAACCCCACCCCAAAACCGAACCGGAAAACCAAACTACAGCAAAAACACCTCCCCGGAACCCAAACCAAACAAAGAAATCCCCACACTAACCACCAGCTCCCCCAAAACCAAACACTGCCTTTGTTTAGATCTGGTCAGCTCTATCAAAATGTCATGCAGATATTCCTTGGGTCCAGAAACAGTGCTGTCTGCAACTGCCTGACAGGAGGCTGTAGTGAGGTAGGGTCAGTCTGGTCTCTGCTGCCAAGGAACAAGGGATGGGACAAGAGGAAATGGCCTCAAGCTGCACCAGGGCAGGTTTAGATAGAGCTGGGGAACAATTCCTTCCCCAGAGGGTGCTCAGGCATTGGAACAGGCTGCCCAGGGCAGTGCTGGAGTCTCCGTCCCTGCAAGTGTTCACACACCGTGGAGACGAGGCCCTCAGTGCTGTAGGTTAGTGGTGGTCTTGGCAGGGTTGAGGAGTGGTTGGACTTGACGATCTTAAAGGTCTTTTCCAACCCAGGAATTCTAAATTCGAAGCAAAATGAAAGAAAGTGCATTTCGAAATAGCTCCAGGTGAAAGTACTTGGGTGGATGGTGCAGGGACCTGTCCTAGTTTTTTGTTTGTTGCATCTCTAGAGCTTAATAAGAAATGCTGAAATTATGGTCTGAGGACAGCATTACCTTTCTAACTTGTAATATGGAACTGTGTTAAATGTACATTCAAACACCAGATAGTGCTTACAGGCTTCAGACATACCTCTCCCAATGATACTTTGGGGAAGTAATTGCCTTTTCCCCCCACTGGTTTTAGGTGATTCCCTACTATCATTATGTGGAAACCCTACATACTTATATCTGTTGGAAACTTCAGGGCTCTTTAAAGAGTTAAAATTATCAGATCAAGTACTCTGAAATTAATGAATGGCAAAACTGTGAAGTACTGAGTAAATCTTAACTTAGTTTATTGTGTTCATGCAGGATAGCACAACCCTGAATGACTTACTTGCTGTTGTTCTCTGTGTTTTCCTGACTGCATTCCAGGCTTTCTCTGCAGTCCCTCTGGTCATCTCATTTGGTTATGGATACTTGGGTATTTCAATCTGATATTTTGGTATTTCATTGAGGGGTGGATACTTTCTAGGTCTTTGCCATCCTGTCTTATAGCTGGTGAGAGTGAGTCTCTCAGTGTCTCTTGTGAGGGCTTCTAAGCAGAGCAGAGATGCTTTGCCACGCTGTCACAAACCTGAAACATTGTCAGTGAACTAACACACACCCTGAACATAACTGAGTGTGAAACAACATTATCGTTCTTACAGTAGGAAGAGAGTATGTTGGCATTTCACAGAACTAACCTTACCTCTGAATCATCTCCTGCATATGTTTAAAGGGGAGTTGGGTGTTGATGAATGGGTAATTCCTGGCTGGGCCAGCAGTTGTGTGCCTAGCATGCTGTTAGAGCTGCTCCAGATTGTAGCACTGACGCCTGACTTGTGAGGATAGAAGGAATGGTGTGAAGGGCTAGAGCCATGTTCTGAAATACTGGAATTACCTGGGTAGATTTGTGGTGCTTTCACATACGATATCATGAGCATCTTCACTGTAACTTTGTCAGGCTTCATTTAGCGTTAGAAAGTATCTTAAATCACATCTTTTTGTTTGAAAAGCTATACTAAAATTAATCCATGTAGCTTATTTGGTGTTCCTTTAGAAAGCTAACATTTGTTGTGCTCCTTGTGCACTGTACTGATATTTCTGTGATGGTGTAATCCATAGGTATTAATGAACTGCTGTTTCCTATTGTGGACAAAAGCTTTACAAGCTACACTGACTTCAGGGTGAAGAGGAGTGTTTCTTAAGGGCCACACTGCCGATTGCGTGCTGAGTTTTGAGTTTCTTCAGCAGCAAGATACGCATTGCTCTGTGAAAGGCTGCTAGTGAAGGTGAAATGAAGGTATAGCCTGTTAGAACAGCTCACCAAGCAGCTGGTTCCAGGGTCAGATGGAGGGGAAATGGGCCACCTTTGTGTCATGCTTCCTGCTTCATGTAAAGGCCGCCTGGGAAAGTGCCTCTAAGTCTCAAGAAACATTTATTGTCCAGCCTGTGGTTTCCATATTGCTTAAAGGAGCAGGTTTGGGGGCAGTTGCGGTTCTTCATCAGGTTCTTTGATTGGGCATTGGAACAGGCTGCCCAGGGCAGGGCTGGAGTCACCGTCCCTGCAAGTGTGCACACACTGTGGAGACGAGGCCCTCAGTGCCATGGGTCAGTGGTGGCCTTGGCAGCGCTGGGGAATGGTTGGACTTGACAATATTAAAGGTCTTTTCCAACCCGGTTGATTGCATGATTCTATTCTATGATTCATTCCCTGGGATATATATTTGGCGGATGTTACAAAGCATTGGCTGTGCCATCAAGGTAAGCAAGTTTTGCTTGTCAGGTTTATTCCTCTCCCAGTACAAATGGACTGTAACAGTGAAAGACTGCAGGTAGCAAAGGTGGTGCCTTGAAGGCATGTCTGAGAGCTGAGCTCAGTGCCCTTTAATGTGGGAAGCAGGGCAAGGACTGAAAAGTAAAGAATACTGTAAAACCACAGGAAATTCCCAGTCAGAGAACAGGGAATCCTACTAGTCAGCATGGATTGCAAAACTGATGATCAGGTGGATGTTCCAAGCTTATTGCTGCGTCTTCCTCAGGTCATTTGAGGAGCAATCAGTGAGGAAACAGAACTTTGTGTTTGGCTTCTTTTGTTTGATGAATTTCTCCAGCTCTTTTATTGGTTTATAGTGTTTTTATTGCAGTAATCACTTAGCTGAGTAAAACAGCAATTGTGAAGACAGGCTGAGGAAGTTGAGGCTGTTCAGCCTGGAGAAGAGAAGGCTGCGTGGGGACGTAATAGCAGCCTTCCAGTACCTGAAGGGGGCCTATAGGGATGCTGGGGAGGGACTCTTCGTCAGGGACTGTAGTGACAGGACAAGGGGTAACGGGTTAAAACTTAAACAGGGGAAGTTTAAATTGGATATAAGGAGGAAATTCTTTCCTGTTAGGGTGGTGAGGCACTGGAATGGGTTGCCCAGGGAGGTTGTGAGTGCTCCATCCCTGGCAGTGTTCAAGGCCAGGTTGGATGAAGCCTTGGGTGGGATGGTTTAGTGTGAGGTGTCCCTGCCCATGGCAGGGGGGTTGGAACTGGATGATCTTGAGGTCCTTTCCAACCCTAACTATTCTATGATTCTATGATATACTAAGACCTTGTGGAAGATTATAGACCACAATTAGATCCAACATTTTATTTTGAATGGTGTATGTGTAAATCATGTTGATGCTCAAAGAATTATTATGGTCTTGCCTCCACTGCTGATAGTCTGCTAAACTGGAACCCTGAAATTCAGTCAAGTCCTTCGAAATAATGATGTTGGGGAAAAACCCCAAGAAGATCTACTCCTGTGCTTGTCTTTTTCCTTCGACCTTAGAGTTTTAATGTTATTCATGAATTCAGTTTCCATTCTACTCTTATCGTAAGAAGGTCTTTAAAATAAGACCTGCTCCTCCCATCTTTTCTCATGGCTGGGACTTAGGAGTTGTCACTGCTGTTAGCTCTGAAAACAAGAAGGAACTGAAATTAATTTTCCTTTTAATTATGTAAATGGATTTCATGCTGGTTTCATGTTGTAGCCTGGACTTTAATTTTATTCTTTCCTTTGCCTAACATTACATCCTTTAAGACAGTAAAACTGCATGTTGAACTAGGAAGCTGAGATCTGTAAGGCAGATCTTGTAAGCAATCCTGTAAGGCAGGATTTTGCCCATCAGATGTGACAAGAGTGCATTGTTGCAGGGCAGTCTTTTGAGATGCATTTGGAAGGTTTTAGCAGCAGGGCAGAACTTGCAGAGTTTTCAGGGCAGCTTGGTGAACTGGGATTTGCTTGGGCCTTAAGGTTGCATAGTGCTCTCTGTACTACCAACATGATAGGATATACCTACTACATGCATGGTGCAGTTTGTGCTACCCAAAGTCACACGCTGCTGCTTTTCAAATGGACACTTTATAAAAATCTGCTCTCTATCCTCTCCTGTACCATTTTTCCAGTGTCGGTAGTGTGACCCAGGGAGCACAGACATACCTGGCACTGCACTGGGAACACACTCCTTAAAATATTGAGGCAAGCTGAAATGCTTGGGGGCTGCACACAAGCTGCATTGAATGTGTCCTGTTTGTTCTGGCTATGCTAACCCTTTGACAGCACAGAGTTCAAATCAAAACCTGCTTTCTCTCCCTCCCTGGTTGCCTGGCAACCTCCTTCCTCTTATTAGCATATGATTTCTATTCCTTTTTTTATTTATCAGTACAGTGTTACACACTCTGCTCCCTGCCCTGTGTTGTCGCCTTTGAGAAGAGCAGAATTTGTGCCTTTATATGAGTATGTGATTTGGCAAAGAAATCAAACATTTGGGATTAGGAAACCTTTGGCCATAAATGGCTTTATCAGAAGCTCAGAGGGTGGTGTTTGTGTGGGCATGTTATTTAAAGTCTTTTCATTTTCATTTGCTGTCATTTGTATACCAAGGGCAGAATTCTTCTGGAAGCTGAGCACAGCATAGATCTCCGGCGTCTTTACATGTGCGGAGCATCAGTTTGTGAAATGTGCCAGCGGAGACTGGATATACAGATATTGGTAGGCATTTTGTCATCTCTGTGTGTATGCAGTTCAAACACAATGCCATCATTCAAAATGTAAATATAACAAAATCAGATACATCCAGGTCAAATTGGGGCTGGGAAGGAAGCAGGTAAAGAAGTATGTGGAGGAAATGAACTGAATATTCTGGGTTTCTTATTTCTAATAAGCATTATAATAAGAACAACAACATTTTGTCTTCAAATTGGCCATATTTCTTTGATGAAATAACAGGTGATTCAGACTGGGTCTTAAGTTTAAATTCCTTTTTTTCTGTTCATAGACAACTGTAAGAAATACTGGAATCTTTGTTGCAGATGGCAAAGAACATAGGATTCATGTGGGCAAGGTTCTTTAAATATCATGAGAAAAAATCAACAGCCACATCAAAAATTAGAAGACACAGAAAGAATGAAATGGCAAAGCAAGTACATTTGGGGACTGCTTAGATCAAGATGTGTATAAGATTTTTTTCTTAATATTATCCAAAACCATAAGCTGTCACCCAGTTAAGTCGCAGTAGAATCCCCATTCTCAGCCCAGACTGACACTGAAGTTTTCCTTGCATGCAGGAAGAATGCAAGAATCTCTTTGTGAAGCAGTTCCAATATGTACTTTGTCCCTCAGACATCACTGCATAACCTTCCCTGACTGCTTTACAACAGAAGAGGGGTTTATTCCCCTTGGAAATGTATCATCTGGATGACTAGCATGTCTGTGTCAAACCCATGAGTGTATCTGTGAAGGGCTTAGCGTTAGTGGAGGTTCCACATTAAACAATGGTAGGCCTTAGCCGAAGGCATCAGATGTTTCAATTCCCTCACATATGAGTGTATGAGCACACATTGTGAGTGGTGGGAGGTGACTAACTCCATCTGATAGTTGTAGAATGTCAACCTTAGTTGCTCAGACTAAGAAACTAGATGGGTGGGAATACATCCATACTTTTGTGTAATCTCAGAACTAACCTCAGAACAAATAACCTCCTTTTTCATCATCCTTATTTTCTTATGCTGTAACTGAGTTAGGCAATTTCACTTCTGACCTCTTATGAAACATCTGATCTCTTTACCGTGGTCAGAGGTGCCTCACTAAGCCAACATGGAGTTTTGAGTGAGTTCAGCTCTTGCAGAGACATCACCATTTGAAATTAGGGCAAGCCCACCCACAGAAGTATTTTGGTTTTAATAATGCTTCCTGTGTTTATACATATAGTTTCAGAAAGTTCTATTAGTGTGTGTGATGTTGGTGTTTTATTTGTAAATTTAAAGTGATAGAACACAGTGAAGTTCTGGAAATGCCAAACCTTTCGTTTGTGCGCAAGCCAAAGTTCAGTTGTATTTTCAGTATGACATTTGCTGCCTGAAGTGTTACAAGTGACTTGACCTTAAAATTACGTTGATTTTAGTTTATTGAAAGGGTTGGCCTTTCCAGTTCAACTTGACACCAACGGGGCAGATGGGACAAGGCAGACATGCATGCCTGTGTCTTCATGTGAAAGCCAATTAAAAACATATCTAGGTGATGAATCTAAATATTTCCATTTTGATGGGATGGTAGGCATCAGTTAAAGGCAATCATGGTGCATTATGACATTTTAATTTCGGGTTCAAAACCAATTATAAATGTAATTAAAAAGAGCAGTGTCCAGGCAGCCAAACTGTCTGATTTACATGCCTTGCTGGTGTTTGCAGGTGGTTTTTAATACAGGTACCTGTGCACACCACTTGGAGGATGTAGAAATGAAGTGAAAAAATGGTTTATATTTATTATGGAGATTAGACACTGTGTCGTTTTCAGACAGGTTTTGTGGTACCTACGTTGCTTATTAACATATTGCTGCACGCTTTCCTTGGGTCTTTGTTGTGTTTCTCTTAGCTGTGCTCTAGGAGGCCTTATTTCAATTGAAGCTGCCTCTTTTGGCATGAGCTGTGCTCATCACTGTCTTCTTGGTGAGCAGAGCATTTGACCAGCTTGGAGGGAATGAAGCATGCTGCTTTATAGGAGATGCATCGCTGAAATTTGGGCTACTCTTTCTCAAGATGGAGATGTTTGATTGTGCTGTGTGTTCTGCCCAGCCTTGGGAGAGCTCCTCGTATTGCCCAGCTGCATCTCCATCAGTTGATGGAGGAGTGATATTATTATGCTCTGAAGGGAGCTCTTTGCAGCCTGGAGGTGAAAGGACACAAGGCAGGACACCTCTTCGTGGGTGATGAGAATTAGACTAAGAAATATGTGGAGTGGTTTAGCGGGAAGGAGAAATAGAACAGGCATTGCAAAGAGCAAACAAGCGAACTAGGTGATCTTAAGGTCCTTTCCAACCCTAACCATTCTATGGTTCTGTTGCTGAATTTAACAATTGCAGCATTTTCCTTTACTGTTAGCATCTCTACTAGTATGTTAGCTCATCAGGAAATGCTTGGTTTTGCCTTGATTGTGAAGTGCATCCTCTGAAACCCAATTCTGTTCTGCTCTTAACAGCAAGCTGCTTCCCTTGCAGGCATATGTAGCATCCGTGCAAAACTCATGTGTGAAAGTAGGTAGAAGTGTTAGAATAGGTTATTAAAAATGTAGATCCATAATGTGAGTAAAAGAAGCTTGGAAGTATAAAAAGAGGTTTTACACCTGGAAGTTATTACAGTTATTTAGATTGCACGAGAATAATAACCAATTGTTTTTGAAGATGTATGACACATTTATGAAAAACCTTGAAGGATAAATGGATCTTTTTAGTATGCTGCTTCCACAAAGGGCTCCATGAATAAAATAATAGTGAGAGAACTCTCAGTGGATGCTGAATGCTGCTAATTGATGAAATTATTACTTATTACGCTGCAACTGAACTCTGCTTCGAAACACTATTTTCAGTGTGATTTCGGGGGAATGACAGCTGAAATGGAAGAGGCTTTGTATTGAAAGTGAATAGTGATAATTTCTTGATATCTTGGAAATGAAGGATATTTCAATGACAGTTAAAACTGAGAAAAGTGACTTTTTTATTTTAAGTGCTCAGAATATTGCTATGAAAATAAACCCAACTTTTCTGAGATCATTAAAGTAGACTTAATGCGGCTTTATGAGGCATTTTAAAAACAATTGTAAGTGTTCTTATTTCTAATAAAGCAGCCAGTTATTTATGTCAGCAATGTTCATGTTATGTCACATGTTAAGGTTACAAATGAGATTTGGGAGGTAAGATGTAGCCATTGCATTTACAAAAACTGATTGTAAATTAAATCAGCATTGAAGAAGTACTCCGTGTCTTACTACTCAGGGCAAAAATAGGAATGAGTCCCAAGTTTGCCTTTGGTTTTGTAGAGGTGAAATGAAAGCCTGCTGTCACTGGTGTGTCATTTAAGCTCTTAAGGAATGTTATCAGTAATGGGTGTGAGGATCTGTGTGCAAACTATCACATGTAGTGTAAAATGTTGGCATATAACTCCAGGTGAATACAAGATCTGATTTCAGCCTTAACAAATCTGTTTGACAGCGCTAGAGGTCTGTCTCCCTCCCTGTTAACTTCTGCAGCCTTCAGAGCCTGAGGACAAAGGAAGCTCATGCAAATCCACTCACACACTTGCGTTTGTGTGCTAATGAGAGGAACGCAAAATGGGACGTTACAGGTTGTTCCCAGAGTTGTTCTGCTTCCATTTGAAAGCTGTGTTGGATATTGCCCTTTTTTCAGTTCCAATTGAAAACACAATGTTTTCAAGGTTTTGGTAAGCTCATACATAGCTCTTCAAAACAGGTGGAAGTGAGATAGTGACAAAAAAGTTAGGAGGCAAAAAAATACTCCAGCAAGATAACCACAGCAGAAGCTGATGCAGAAATGAATACAGAATGGACTCCACCCCCCAAAAAAAATATTATCTTGTCTCAAATTTACAGTCTGAGTAAAATGTCAGCAGTAGCCAGTACTACGGATTGCTGAAGGACCAATTCCTCTTTGTTAGGATACGATAAGAATTGGTTTTTAGGATATTTGTTCTGAAGTATAGCAAAGTAGCTTGCAGGATGCCAAACCTTGGCCCCAGGTGAGGAGATAAGATTGATTTATGAACCCCAAGAAGTATTCAGCACAAAAGCAAAGTTAGCTCATTTTGAACTCCCAGCAGAATGTTCTCTATGCACTTAATCAATGAAAAATACATAAGCAGTCTTGAGGGCTGGGTCAAAACTTTCTCAGTGCTGGAGCAGTGTTCTTGTCATGTTTCTCTCTGATTTGCTTTTGTGGTCTTAGCTGGACACCTAATCAGCTCAACTTCATCCAGGTTTGCCTTCCATCATGGTCAGTGAGCAGGAGGTCTTCTCTTTCCGGGGAGACTCCAGTAACCGTTGAACTGTTAGGCAGAAGTGTTGCTCTTGTAGTTTCCTGTGACTCTTCCCCCTTTCCTCCCCATGTTTCGCATGGAAGCTAGGAAACTCGTGCATTTGAGTTAAGCATTTAAACTCAGGTAGAGTTTCAGGCTGAGAACCATCATCCTAGAGGATGCGCAAAGGCTGCCAATTGGTGTGCAAGTCCAGGAGGACAAGAGGGAATGGATTCAGACTTAAACAGGGGAAGTTCAGGTTGGGTATAAGGGAGAAGTTCTTCCCTGTGAGGGTGCTGAGGCACTGGCACAGGGTGCCCAGAGGAGCTGTGGCTGCCCCATCCCTGGCAGTGTTCAAGGCCAGGTTGGACACGGGCTTGAAGCACTGGTTTAGTGGAAGGTGTCTCTGTCCATGGCAGGGGGTCGGAACTGGATGAGGTTTAAAGTGCTTTCCGACCCAAACCAGTCTGGGATTCTAGGAACCGCTTTGATTGTGTGGTTGTGTGCCTCTTGTCTAGTTAGTGTTTTGTGATACCCAGATGGAGGGTCCTGCTTGGCATTCTGGCAGCTGTGAATCCCTTCCTCATTGCTGACTTGGACATGGATCTTCCACTTCTGGAGTCAGCCCTTGCTTACAAAACTTACCTGTCTGCTAATGTCTGTCTTTGCTCATGAAAAATGAGCAAATAATACCTTAAAGAAATGCTGACCTCAAGTCAAGCTGGAGGAGGTGAAGACCAAATCCACATTGAACTGCTGGTTCTTCTGGCATGTTTCTGAAGACATCAGCTGGAGATGAGCAGGAAGATAGCTAAAGCACTTATATATATATATAGGGTATATATAGAGTACTTTTCCTTTGCATCATTCTAGTATAAACAATGTTCTTGTTACTCTGCAGTATTTGCTGCTGCTCATGCCAAACTACAAATAAAGGGATGCTGATCCAAGTGTTGATTAATGTTTCCATCCTAATTGAATTATGGCTTTTGGGGCTTGTATCTTCTAGTCTAGGAAAGAGAGCTTTGTCCTGTCAGCAAGATGGGAATTTAATTTCTGTAGAAGTCCAATACTTATGTTTTTCTGCCCCTTGGGATTCCAGGCTTTAGGATCATTACTGTAGGATTATAGGGGAACTACTTAACTCTAGTTTTAGAAAACTTTCTAAATGATAACAATAGTAATTCTTCCCTTTTTAGAGGTCTCAGAGCAGAAATGCAGTTTGGGTTAATAAGTAAAAGAGTTGGAAAATAATGCTGCTACACATACACCCTTTATAAAGTGTTTTAAAAATAAGTGTTCTATATAAGCATATGACAAAGTATGATAGATCAGATTCCAAATGTTTGCTGGCACGTTTTCAGGTTGGGCAGCCTAATCTGATTATCCTATTTATTTTTGAGAGTATTACTTCTGCCTCTTGCCCACACATTTATAGAATCCCAAACTGGTTTGGGTTGAAGGGACCTTAAAGCTCATCCAGTTCCAACCCCTGCCATGGTCAGGGACACCTTCCACTAGAGCAGGTTGCTCCAAGCCCCTGTGTCCAACCTGGCCTTGAACACTGCCAGGGATGGGGCAGCCACAGCTTCTCTGGGCACCCTGTGCCAGCGCCTCAGCACCCTCACAGGGAAGAACTTCTGCCTTAGATCTAACCTGAACTTCCTCTGTTTCAGTTTGAACCCGTCACCCCTTATCCTGTCACTGCAGTCCCTGATGCAGAGTCCCTCTCTGCATCCTTGTAGCCCCTTTCAGACACCAGAAGCTGCTGTGAGGTCTCCACGCAGCCTATTTCAGCAGCAATTCAACAATATTTAATGTCAATAAGGTTTAAAAATAAAAATTATTTAATAAGAGTAAAGAACTCCAAGGAACTGCTTTGTCTTCCCCATTATCGCTGTATGTGTCAGTGTCATCTATAACTCTTGTGATGCTATGTGTGTTTATGGAATGTCACATTTCTTTGCTTAAGGATGTCAACATCAGATGACTGTGTGCTTCTGCAGAAGAAGATGACATGTTAAAAGGCAAAGGAGAAATCCTCATATCTTTATGTTATTTTTTCAATTATCAGACATTTAATAGTATTTTAACACTTCATAGCTTCATGTATCAAACCCTTCCTCTTTATAGCATAGAGTGAACAAATCTTTCATATTTCCATTTTCCTTCTGCATGCTGCATGATTTCTTCTACATGATTTCCCTTTTTGATGAGGATGCTCAGATGTCTACACAAACTTCCTAGAAATCGGTAGTTTCATTGTGAGCTTTGTATTTTACCGGTGTATTAAACAGTCACTACTGAAATCTTTTGGTACGAGTTTCCACATTGGTTGCACATAGGTAAGTTTACTCGTTGCTTCTTAATGTTGCAGCAGATTTAGAAAGTTGAGTTGGCACATTCTTGGAACAGATACAAACGTTCACATGTGTTTCGAGCACTGAATGTACTGGAACTTTTGGATGCAGATTGTCACTCTCATCCTTACATTTCAGGTTCATTTATTGGACTTTGAAAATCACCTTTCAACAAAGTTTCCAGAACATTGCTGCGCTCAGCTAAAATTAGTTCCGCTGATTTTGCCAATGATTAAACTTAAAGCAGTAATAGCTGCTAATGCTGATTTCTCTCCTATGATCAAAAAAGTCAGTAGAGCATTCACTTTTCATTAACTGATATGTCTCTAATGCAAGTTTGGGTTTTGGTTAAGCAAAACCCCACAACTGAGGGTTCAACTGGGACATTCAGTTATGGGGATACAATGGCCTAGTTTTGGTTTTGGCACTAAGTTTGTTTCCAAAGGCAGCTGAGCTTGCTTTCTCTTTCAGTCTGTTTGTCTTCTTGCGAGAAAATAGAAGTGAGATGTAAATGTATGTGTATGATAATGATCCTTTTTGCTATGAGATATTAATTAAATGACTGTCTATATGAGTGAGCAGTTACAAATGTTATTTAGTATTCCTCCTGTAGCAGAGCAATTTGATGCACAAGTGATCAAGGCAGACATAAATATTACAGCGAGGAAACCAAAAGCTTCTGTTATAGCTGCAATGCAAACCTAAGTATTTTCTAAAGCTTTATGTTTTGATTTGTAAAGAAGGAACATATTTTTACTATTAAGATAGTAAAGGTAACTTTAGAGTGTAGGGGGTTTCACAGACTCTGGAGACCATGTGTGTGCTTACTTTTGAAGTAACAGCAGTCATCATACTAAGAATCAAGGCTATGACATGAATTGCTCTGTTTCTTTGCACTTAGCCAATTGGTTGAATGATTAAAGAATGTCCCGTTAGAGAGAAAATGTACTAAACTGTTAAATATAAGCGTAGAGGATAGCTGCACCAAATGTTAAACCCTTCCATTTCTAAAGGCTGAAAATGAAATCGTATTTTAGTCAACAAAATGAATATATAACAGTGAATTCAGCTTGGAGTAGATCCATGAGAGCTGTGCTTTGCTATGCCTTCTATGAATTTGCTGTATTAACACTCATACCTTTTGATGTAAAGTATTGTTTGCAGTGTGAAAATGTGATCTTATCACGGAGTAGGGTGTTCCTGGAAAAGCCTCAGATCTGGGAACTTCATCTTATGGTATGGTGGAGTTTGAGCCCGCTTTAAGCTGTGTGGCTTTTAATGTATATATGCTTGTGTTAAATACGTGAATAATTCATTGAATGCTGGGATGCTATTTGGATACTTAGGCATGGAGAGTGAGTATTTGGTTTGGTTTTCCCTGTGAGGGTCAAGGTGCTTCTGCAGAGATTAGTTGTGTCAAGAAGTCTCATGCAGAGTTTCCAGCAGTGTTACTTACCACCCAGAGCTCTTCCAGCAGAGGAGAGTGGTTGGTGTCTATGGGAAGCAAGTAACACTCTTTGTTTTCTATTGTAATAAACCTCTTGGAATTTACAGTAACACCTAGCAGAAATGCATTGCTGAGGTGGAGACATCAAGCTCTATCTGAAAGCGAACACATCAGGAAAGCAGGATTGTGTAATTTTGCTATTTTGTTAATCTGTAATGCTTTAAGTTTGCTTCTATAACAAAGTGCATGAGGAATACCACAGCTTTGTTAATAAATACAGACATATTTTAACCAAGACTTGCGTGGCTTTTGTGGGAGTGTTCTTTTTGTTAACAGACAGTATTTACATACTGCAGGGAAATCTGAAGACCATGAAAATCCGTAGTGGTTAAACTGGTTTGGAAACCTCACTTTCCAAGTATCTAGTAACAGATGTAGCACTACACCTCTGAGATGCTGGTATACTATGGTATTATTACAATACAAAGAATAGTCTTACTCTCCTTAGAGGCTGTGTAAGGAGTGCAAGAAGCTGGAAAGGGGTTTGTTCTGAGATAGAAGCAGGCTGTCTTAGGGGGAAAGCTAAAGTTACATGGAAGATGAAGATGTAGTATTTAAGTGCTGTGCTGAAGGCAGGCAGCTGTCAGTGCACAGCTAGATGATGTTTACCACAAGATCATCTATTGGCCTTTGAATTCTTGTTCTTTATGAATGGCTTATATGGCTCAGAGGAGAAATAAGTCTTGTGACTAAAAGCTGAATCTTTTCCCAGGTATGTTTCAGCTCCCCCCTTGCCCATGTGCACACCAGGATTCGGTGTCAGGCCTGTCGGCTTCTTGGCTGCTGTCCTACACGAGGCTGCAGCTCTGGTGCTCCTCTGGCATGTTTCCCCGTCTCTGCACAGAAATAGAGCCCCATCTTCCAACCCTTTGGGCCTTGAGGGCTTTGTTTTGAAGATACCATAATAATGTAAATTGCCAGTTTTTGGACATGGACACAGAGGGTCACCTGAAGAGTTTATCCTTTCTGAGAGAGGTGAGAGGCTTGTGGCTTGTCACACTGTGATAAACTGAGATTGAAGCGGGTTTGCAGTCAGCTTGTCACTTTGCTACCGTGTGCAGCTCTTTGTCTCAGTAAGAGAAAACATATCTGGTAATACACAAAGTAATCCTTTGAGGGTTTCCCTTCTGAGTCGTCTGCTGTCTGGGATCCTTTCTGGTTCTAGAATTGGGTTCTCCAAAGGCTGACCATGCTATTCCCCTGACATCTGTGGTTGTTTCACATTGCGTCGAGTTTTCTCTATCCTTCATTGCCTCTCAAAGCAGGCCTAAACTCCTGTGAAAGCAGTCTTCTCCTTTTTGAAATGTTTTGGATGAATTCCTAGGATGTGTTAGCAGCCAGCTTATATAAATTACTTGTAAGGATTCTTATCAGTTCAGATTTTCAGTCAGGAAATGCTCATTTGATACAAGGAGCTATTCTACCATATATAAGCATGAGGGAGATATCCATATTTTCCCATATTCTTTCAATGCTAAGCAATAGCACAGACCTGGCTTCTGGAAAACAAGACACTGCAGGTGTTGAGATCATGTGTATCTTTTAGTGCCACAAACTCCCCCAGGACTAGAACTTGCTCCTTTGGTAATGAAGCTTTCACTTGCAATAGTTCGTAACTTTATGTGGTGTTTGAAGTGCTGCATCTAACTGCCAGTGCTTCATGCAGCAGAGTCAATGCAAGAGGTAAAATGTGAACTAGGCAATTCAGATATTTATAGAAAGTGTTCGTGCCTTAGTCATCTTTTCCTCAATTGAGATGATTTTTAAACAAAGTCATTACTGTGGGTCAGCTAATCTCATGAAAAAAAAAATACTTGGAGATTGAGATCTTTGGTCTTTGACTGACAAACAGTAATAAAATTAGCTTAACATTCAGATGTACTAGAAAATATCAGGGGGAAAAAAAAACGAGTACTTGTTTCTGTCAGTAAATGAACACTTGCATAGCTTTGAAATGAATTGTTTAGTGTGCTCATTACCCTCAGAAAAAATAAGTATGTTCTCATTATGTTTACTTGGTGAACATATGTATCTTGCAATGCATTTAATGTTACTTGCTGTGAGGGAGATTACAACTCTTTTTAAGGAAATTGGGTAGATTAATGGAATGGGGTGGGTTAAATTGCTCTCCACATGGCTTCCCTGGCATGCCCAGCCTACTCCTGGATTTTAATTGATGTATATGAAGGCGTTTAGCCGAGGATGCTCTGTGAAGGAGCTGGAGTCAAGCAGGATCTAACCTGTGTGTTGCAGGGGCTGTAGATGTGCTGTACTCTAAACCCAAGTGAATAACAGATCGGATGACATTTTATGCCCATAATCATAGTCTGCATGTGAAGAATTGCATTTTAACAGCTTCACTGCAGCTCTGTGTGTATTGAGCTGTGGTGATCAGGCATTTTGGGGCTGCTCATAAGAAACTTTCCCAACAAGCCAGAGAAAGTGGACAGAATTCATGGAAAGAGCAAAATCTTGCTTTGTCTTATTAAGAAGCCTGTGCAGTTCTAATACCACAATGTGTGGCAGAGCATGAAGAGGGGTTTTCTGATCCTTATTCTGGCTTTTAATTGCCAGTAGCAAAGATAGACTTAAATGGAATCACAGAATCAACCCTGTTGGAAAAGACCTTCAAGATCATCAAGTCCAACGATTACCCCGGGACTGCCAAGTCCACCATTGAATTGTGTCACATCGGAATTGCTAAGGACTAAATACTCCTGGTGTAACTCGCTGGTTTCAGTAGAGTTCTTCCAAGAAAAGCTTTCAGAATTTGGAATAAGGTCATCTATTTTACTAAGACAGTGTGAGACCTGCAGGACTTTTTGGCGACTGCTTGAATTTACTGCAGTCCCACCTTTTTCTTAACACTGTGCCCCCTCTGCCTGTCACGTCCTGTCCTCACCCCACAGCTCTGGTTAGTTTTGGAGCATTCCTAATAAGCATAGTGCTTCCATAACTTCATATTTTGTATTGCTGAATGTGCATTTAATTAAAAATGGGATTTAATTGCAATAGCTGCTTCTGATTTCAGCTAAACCGGTGACTTTATGAGATGGGAATGAGCTGGGTGTGACGCTTTTAATGGAATTAAAAAGGCAGTGACATTTCTAAACCAGAAATTTCTGTCACATCCCTGTAGAGCGTGTGCCAAGCCTGGCTTGATTTACCAGAAACTGTCATTTCAGAAACAGGGCTCCCTACTGCAGGATGTGTCCTACCCCAAATGGCTGCCTTGGAATCACTTACTGGGAGTAATACTAATTCAACTTCTTGATGAATTCCTCACTGTAATAATAAGACATGCTGGTTTAAAACTTTTACAGCTTTTTCATTAATAGATTATGGTAAGATTAGAGCTAGTATTTTATTTTTTGTGGAGACTTTTTAATAACAGCTTTTAAAGTCGAAGCTGAGCAATAAACATCTAATGAATAGCTTATCCCAAGTTTATTCTCAGAAGCTATGTTACTGTGTTGGCGCAGCTCAACATAACCGTTTAGGGCTAAAGTCTCAAGATTTAAAACCAGTAGCTATCACACTGAGAACAACTGGCATCTGTGCATTACATATCAATAGGATATATTTTAGGGATGCAATTTAGGATGATGTTTTGGCATAGGTTTAAAATCTCATAAACAACTTGGGTTTAGAGTTCTGCATTCCTGTATGGAGATCTTCAGTCTTCCAGTGTCTGAAGGGGGCTACAAGGATGCTGGAGAGGGACTCGTCATCAGGGACTGTAGCGATAGGACAAGGGGTGATGGGTTCAAACTGAAACAGGGAAAGTTCAGGTTAGATCTAAGGCAGAAGCTCTTCCCTGTGAGGGTGCTGAGGCGCTGGCACAGGGTGCCCAGAGAAGCTGTGGCTGCCCCATCCCTGGCAGTGTTCAAGGCCAGGTTGGACACAGGGGCTTGGAGCAACCTCCTCTAGTGTGAAATGTCCCTGCCCGTGGCAGGGGGTTGGAACTGGATGAGCTTTAAGGTCCTTTGCAACGCAAACCAGTCTGGGATTGTGTGATTCTTGGAACCTAAATCAATATGTATTCGTCAAAATAAATACATTCTCTTATAGAAGATGGTGTGTTAGGGAATTAAACCATTCTTTAAGAATTTTTTAGCTTGTATTAGTCTTTGTCCTTTTAGAAGACATAAAAGAAACCATTGTCAAGGGTTATTATTAAGGGAATTCCTTAAGGTAGTCATACTTGAGGGAGTCATTGCTATATGATTTGCGTTGTGTTCTGTAGATACAGACTGCTTGGCTTTCCTCCCAAACTGAAGTATTCAGATTGATACGAAATTAATTCCTATGGAAATAACGACAGGATAATACTTTGGTGGGGCCCATAATCATGAGTGTTGTGTAAAGCTGCAGGCTTAGCTCTGAATTTACATGTTGTGCAGCTATGCCACAAGTGTGTACCCGATGTGGGCTGAATATACTTCTATCTACTTACTCATACCTCTATTTCTTTCTCCATCAACATAGTACCTAAATGGATTTCTACAAAAATGCATGATATTCTGATTTGCAGCTGATAATAGATTTGTATCTACTTTATTTTTAATGACATGAATCTGGCCATTTATATAGAGCACTTAATATATAATGTATAGGTTTTCCTTTACTATACAAATAACATCTTAATTTGAAACCCGAATTTCATACAGCTCTGAGAAGTGATGTATTATGTACCCACCTCCTCCACTGGGGAACTTGAGTCTTGCCCTTTCAACATCTGGAGAGATCAAACAACAGCTCATCTGGCAAAGAAGGAGAATATATGTAGAAGAATAAGCATGGGGTTGGGACCAGCAAGGTCACAGATGCCCAGATAATGCTCCTCACTGCTAAGGCTGGGTGTCTCAGGATTCCTTTCTTGCATGTCCAGGGTGGTTTGTCTGTATTTAGCTGAGTGCTTGCATTAAGCGTTAATTGCAAAACTCCCCCTAGAACTTTCTCTGCAGTAATTTTCCACTTCCTGGCTGACCTACCTGAATGTATTTGTTACATTTCCTAAATGTCTGAGTAGCCATAAGCTGTGGAAAACCATCAAGGGAACTGAAATGAATAGGAAGAAAACACCCTCACTAATTTCCTTTTCTGACAGCTTAACAGACCCAAAAGCATTTACATTACATTCCCATTTAGGCAGTTAACTTCTGAGTGGTTCTTAAACACCAGGGACTTGGAGCTAGAACAGCCACCTTGGTCAGCAATACAAGATTTAGGCAGATAGTGTATTAGGTAGTGGGAATATAAGGAAGTTCGATATAGTATATGTGCTTTTGTGTGCTCTGTGCCAGTATTGTTTGAGATTTAATTCTGGGACATGCTGCGCCACATAGTCCTTTTGGATTTCTGCAACTGTCGCGCTTGGAGCCATGCTCCTGCTGCAGAATTCCAACAGGAGCAAACATATGGGGATTCTTCCGTCCTTGGCTTGCCCCGCCATTTGTTCCATGGTTTAAACCAACTGGTGCTGTACCCAGTGGAGTACATCTGTTGCAGTTTATTACTAGAAATTTGCAATTCATTTCACTTTGCTACAATAATTATAATATTCATGGCCAAGGGTACTGCATGAAGCAATTACAAAAGAGAATAGGCGGAATCTTGCTTGAGTGTATGTGTGATTCAGGACCTCCTGCTTGGTTTGGGTGCTTTGGTTACTCACCAGCCTGTCACCGATGAGTCAGACATGCTCTGACAGTTGAGTTTGATCATCCTGAGAAATTAAGGTAGCAACTGAGATGCTGTGACATCCCTGATGTGAATGTCCCTCCTCCGTTTTAATTAAGAATGAAAGACATTAGCATAAACCACTGGTGAATGTATTTGGTTGCTACATCTGGGGAACACCCACAAATGGAGCAGAGTCTTTGCTGCTGAATTCCAGAGGCACATCTGATAACACCCTCGAACTCTTCCTGATAACATTAACAGCATGTAGGCAGCTAAATAGTCTATACCTTTTGGAATGTTGTACCCTATTTATATATGTCCAGTGTCTCTTTGTGCTCCGTTGGGCTCTGTTGTTATTTGCAGGTAGAAGTTTGAAGTTGGTGAGATTTCTGTTTTGTGGGAAGAATTGTTGAGTCCTGAGTAAAGAGTTGATTAGAAAGTGACCCCTTTGGATAAATAAAAGTCCCCCAGAACATCAACATCATAAAATCTTAAGCCAACAAGTTACTTCTTTGTCATTATCACCCACTCATGCAGACATTTGAAATATGGAAACATCTTGATCTAATATTCATAAACCCATCATATTCATCATGTTCAGTCTCCATTTCTGTAAGTCAGTCTCGCACATCTTTCACATATAGTAACAGAATAAGTACAGCCTATTCACCGCAGTGGAGAAGTGTAGTGCTAAAGTCAATTTGTTTTAAAGGAAAACTTACAAAACCAATTCCAAGAGTTACAACCAATGCTGTGCCTGGTTTGGTTCTCCATTGCAGCTCTGAGTCTGAATTTGTCACTTGCACGCTGTTCACACTCACCCTTTGAATTAAATTAGGTCAGTTTTGCCATGGAAAACTGTCATTTACCTGATTTAAAGAACAGGTTGGATTCCAAATAGCTGATTTGATTTTTCACATTATACTAGTGCCATGAAAGACATCACAAGGTTCATTCTGCCTGTATCGTCAGCTCATTGCTGTCAGTTAAAAGTACAGCTATATTTCCAGCATCTCATAGGATCATAGAATCCCAGACTGGTTTGTATTGGAAGGGACGTTAAAGCTCATCCAGTTCCAACCCCCTGCCACAGGCAGCGACACCTCACAGTACAGCAGGTTGCTCGAAGCCCCATCCAACCTGGCCTTGAACACTGCCAGGGATGGGGCAGCCACAGCTTCCCTGGGCACCCTGTGCCAGCGCCTCAGCACCCTCACAGGGAACAGTTTCTGCCTTAGATCTAACCTGAACTTCCTCTGTTTCAGTTTGAACCCATCACCCCTTGTCCTGTCACTACAGTCCCTAATGAGGAGTCCTTCTCCAGCACCCTTCTAGCCCCTTTCAGACACTGGAAGCTGCTCTGAAGTCTCCACGCAGCTTCTCTTCTCCAGCTGAACAGCCCCAATGTTCTCAGCCTGTCTCTATATGGGAGCTGCTCCAGCCCTTGAGCATCCTCATGGCCTCCTCTGCATTTGCTCCAGCAGTTCCATGTCCTTCTGATGTTGAGGACACCAGCACTGCACACAGTTGTTTGTGTACTTGCAAATAAATCATTGTAGGAGAAGTGAAGTTAACCCATCAGCTCACTGGGTGTTGAAGGAGGTTCTTTTTGTGAAGGGGAAGTCAGATTTTATACTGAAATGATGAAACATCCAGAAATAACCTGGATTCTTTAAGGTATTTTTACTTGTTTTACTTTGTGAGAATTCCTGGCAGTGATATGATGCAGCAGAATTATACGTTTCTATATGCTGTGCATAACAAATATCTGGCAATGGATGCCATTATCATGGCTGCTACATAGAATTCTGTTTTCTAGCACTCCTAGAAATGTCTTTAAGTATTCATCACCTAAGTGGTGTGGACAAGACAGATCTGAATATATTAGTATGAAGTTGGGCTGTAATGTTGCTTAATTGTGTTTTGGTTTGGCATAGCACTATTAATAAGTCTGTGAGGTGTTATTAAAGAGGCTTTGAGGCTTTTTGGGGAATTTTGCCTGTACTTTAGTAGTTTCTGTTCTCTTTCTACAGAATATTCTGGCTTTAAATCCCCGAAAACAGACGCATGCAACTCTCCATTCAACTGCAGCAAAGAAGCAAGTGAAGAAGCACTGGAAAAGGAATTCTGACAGGAGCTGTTCAGTAAGTGCACATTTATGATCATATCTGAAACATGCAATAAATCATTGAGGCTGAAATCTTGGTTCTGTGAGAAATGCCGATTTTGTTTCCTTTGTCTTTCAGTAGCCAAATTTGGCTCCTACTTCTGTTCCTGTTGATACAAAGTGACTTTGTGATCAGCTCTTTTCAGAACCCAGTATTCAGTATTTCTGCCATTAAATATTATAATTTTCTTTCTTGGTATTTAGATTCCTAGTCTCAGTGTGAGATTTGCCTTTATCCTATCAGACTTTGTTGTCTTGTTGATCTCTCATCTGATTAGAATGTTTGTAGTGATTTGGCTGTCTTCCTACAGATTCTGTTAGACAGTCCTCTAAATTCAGAAGTCTTTTAGGTAGACTGCTATGCCTGCAAAGTCTTTTCTTTATGGGCATAATGTTAGCCAGTATGACCTACAAATACTTACTGGGAGGAGCAACCCCCTGAGTATCTGTAGCATTTTGATGCTACATATACTCTAATATAGTTCTTGGTTTATAGCATAGAATATAGCATATAGAATCTCTCTTACTGTAGCTCATATTGATAGAATCAAAGGATGCTTAAGGTTGGAAATGACCTTAAGATCATCCAGTTCCAAGCCCCTGTCATGGGCAGGGGCACCTTACACTAGACCATGTCACCCAAGGGCCTGTTCCTATTTTCTTATTCATTGGCTTAGCTAACATTATAATAACTGGAAACTAGTGTACAGGAAAAGCTTCTGTTTGTGAACAGAGAGGATGATTTTGAGATGTCTGATGCAGTTACTGCCCACAAGTGTGTTTTCCTGCTGCATGCATAGTTGAGCTGCTCAGCAAGAAGCTCCTGGGCAGCTACAGTTTACATCATTATGTTTTCAGGTGACCTGAAATTAGTACCAGGTTGTAAACACCTCTCTTTCCAGAACCTGTTTGTTAGGAAGCTCAGGTATCCATGCAGCAGGGCAGCTAGGCACTTGTGCAGTAACCTGATTAGTTGTTGCAGTGTAGATTGTCCTAGTTAAACTTGAGACTGTGGCATATATGTATATACCTTCCCAGTGGGTGCATTAACACTGATTTTCTAATGTTCCTGGGCTTTAAGATCACTTTTGGTTATTTCTGAGTTTTCCCCTATTTCAGCCTTGTTTGATCTTTCTATTCAGTTGAGTTATAGAATGTTTGATATGTGAAGATTTTGCTGTTAATTGTGAAAGTACATAGCTTTCTAGAAACTGTCTCTCTTTCCGTGTTCCTGCTCTTAGCTGTGGGTGCGCAGCTCATGGTGCGTCAGATGTTCTTGGATACCTGAGCTTCTTGGGCTGTGCAAACGGTACTGATTTTGGGTTCATCTCTAGCTTGTGTGTGTTGACTGGATTTTCAGTTGAAGGAAATCCTGCAGGTTAGCAAAAATTGCAGGATGATGTTTTGGCATAGGTTTAAAATCTAATAAACAACTTGGGTTTAGAGTTCTGCATTACTGTATGGGGATCTTCAGTCTTCCAATATCTAAATGGGGCTCCAAGGATGCTGGAGAGGGACTCGTCATCAGGGACTGTAGCGATAGGACAAGGGGTGATGGGTTCACACTGAAACAGGGGAAGTTCAGGTTAGATCTAAGGCAGAAGCTCTTCCCTGTGAGGGTGCTGAGGTGCTGGCACAGGGTGCCCAGAGAAGCTGTGGCTGCCCCATCCCTGGCAGTGTTCAAGGCCAGGTTGGACACAGGGGCTTGGACACCTCTAGTGTGAGGTTTCCCTGCCCGTGGCAGGGGTTGGAACTTGATGAGCTTTAAGGTCCTTTGCAACACAAACTATTCCGTGGTTCTATGATCTGTGCAATTATTAGAACCCTGAAATGTTGAGATCTGCTCATGTATTGCAACTTAAGGATTAAAGGTTAGAGATAAGCAAAGAGGTATATCTGTACATGTGCACACCTTAGTCACAAATAGTTCTTACACTTCCTATTATGATTTATTTGGAAGAATGTCCCTTTATTGAGTTTGCAAGTCATGATGAAAAATACAAAATGCAGAAGAAACTGTAAAAGGGGTGGTGCTTATTTTTAAGCCAGGAATGCTCCTGGTTTTTAGAGTTTTCAAACTACTCAGAAATATGTAGCCTACTTTTACTGTGCACTATTTACCACACAAATCACTATTGTGGTAGAAAAAGCCCTACAAAACTCAAAAACTCCAACTTAAACAAGGTACCCCATCACATAAAAAGCTTTTTGAAAACATGGGAGACTTTTACATACTCCGTATCATTGTTGTTGAGTGGTTTTAAAAAGCAAGGAAGACAAAATGGTAGAATCCTTTCCTATCCTTGTTAAGATAAGAAGGGTAATATAGGGCAGGAGACATTGAGCACAGTTTTCTGTCTAAAAAGCCGATGGCAGTAATGTTTAGGCCCGCTAATGAGCAGGTCAGCTCTATTTGAAGTCCATAAGGAAGTTTGCTTTTCCCTAAAATCTGAATTGGGCTTTTAGCTTTGTGTTCTTTTAAAACTGTACTGAGCTGCCTGTGCAGAATTCCTTTAGAGGGAAGGTGGGAGTATGAAAATACAAAAGTAATTAAATTAACAGCCCTCAAAACTCCGAACAAAAGCTGCATCTGCTGCGGGATGCACACAGTGACTTTGTAATGTCTAATACTCTTCCAGATGGTAGAATTACATATGTCCTTCAAATAATTACACAAGTGCAGTTTTAACTCCTAGCCTGCTCAGAGACACTTTGGGTTGCCTGTTAACTGGGTTCTGAAGTGGAAACTCGAGTATCAAAATCTTACCTCAGCACTGGGAAAGTCTTCTAAAGGGACTGTTCAATTATACTTGCAGGGAGTGCTATAGTTTATTTACTGTGTTAGCGACCAAATTTTGCTGTAAAAATGATTCATAGCTGTAGGTGCAAGATCAGTCAGCTTTCAGAAATGTTAGCTCAAGATATAGATCAGAATAGGTAAACTCTTCATTGCTGAGTTGCCCTTGGTAACAGTGCTAAACCAAAGCCTTAACCCTCTGATTCCTTCTGGGTCATGCTGAAAGGTGGTCTCAACACATGCCACTAGTCTGTTTGGGGAAACAAAGGTTTCTGGTGGTCAGAAGACATTCAAAGTAGAAGAGTTCTGACATGTCTGTCGTAAATCCTGGAGAAGGAAACAAAATTTTGGGTCATCAATTTACACATAAAACTAAAGCAGAGAAACAGACTGTGGAAACTGTAAGGACTTGCTTTGATTTCAAGGTTTTGCTAGGTACTTCAGGAGGATTTAGACATCTGATTTATGTGTCTATTATTTCTGGTTTCAAACTCTCTATAATACAGTTTCTGTGTGCATTTTGTGCTTGGTGACATTTAAATTGTGATGGGCACACATTGTATAAATGTGTGTTACACACAGCACACTGAATTTCTTGCTTTATGAATAGGGTTTCTAAGCATTATAGGACAAGTTCTGTTTTTACCTTGTAGATGTGCAGATTTGTTGTTATAATGAAATTCCCCTCTGCAGTTCTTACAAATCCCTTTGTTACTGGGGAATTCAGTGGGAGACTGTAGTCCGGTCTATTTATGTAATCATAGAATCATAGAATCAAACTGGTTGGAAAAGACCCTTAAGATCATCAAGCCCAACCTTTAACCCAGCACTGCCAAGGCCACCACTAACCCATGTCACTGAGGGCCTTGTCTACATGGTGTGTGGTACTTACTAAAGATAGGTGAGAGGGCATACACCCACATATGTATTCAGACTTTCTTCAGTTTCTGGATTTAGGAATACTAGTAATAATTGCTCCAGATGAACAGTTGGACATACTTCAACAAGACAAGAAAGGTGGAAAGGAAATGGTGTCTAAATTGGTTTGTAGCTAATCACCATAGCCTGTAAGTATATTGATTTGTCAGGCTGTACTTGCGTTGTTCTTAATTTCATACGTTTGCTAAGCCCAATCAGCCTTGTGCAACAAGAGCCTTTCTTTCTTGAACAAAATCAGTTTTAAGCTCAGCTGGTTTGTGGTTTTGTTTGCAGGGGCCTCACTTTTGAGGCAAGTCTTTTAACTTTCCAGCCATTAGAGAGAACCAAATTCTTCTGTGCAACATTAAGGTCCGACTACCAGGTTGCTCTGTGCTAATGGTGGAGAGTGAGATTTGCAGTTCATTGCAGGATGTAACTGATCGTGTTCCTCTTTAAATTCGGAGAACAAGGTTACTCCCTTCAAACAGTAGTAATAAGAGCTAAACTTTCAAACTGCTTTCCACTTTGATAGTACTGCCGTGGCTGTCACTATTCTATAGGAACATCTGGAAATACCTCTTGTACAATTGTCCAAGCTTACATAGAAGAACCTGTAAATAAGGTGATTCTTCCTCACCTAAAATTAGTCTAAGGCATATGTAGTCTAAGACTATTAATAAGTCTAAGTGTTGCCTTCCAGTTACATGGAAAAATGCCACGTGATTTTTGTGCCCAATCCCATATTAGTTAGCAGATCACAAATAACTGGTTGAAGCAGAAATAGTGCCAATTGCAAAGAAGTAGATATGAAACCCAGTTCACCCAAGGCCTGAAATTGGGAACCTTCATGAAGAAATGTGTTGGTTTTTTTTTTTCCAGGGAATAATGTGGCCCTTCCTAGACATGTCTTGATGATAAGATTAGATATTTATAAATGAGAAAGAAGCCCCAACATTGTAAAGCAGAGAGCACTCATTAAGGGGAATCAACTCAATTATCTTCAGAATCCAAACGTATAGTTTACCTTTGCAAATATTTAGTTTTGTCTTCATTGCAGATGAATATGGGAGTTGAGCTCTTTGCTGAATGGATACACAATAGCAGATGTCTCTCTAATCGCTGCTGTATTCAAACATTAATTGGTAGAACATATGTAGAATTCTACTACTCTGAATAGGTATAGGATAGCAGCAGTCTTTTTAATCACATCACTATTCAGCCACTAATTGGTGTGATGATTAGGGGACATTAGAGGGAGCACTTTGACATCTGATTCTTTGAACTGATCTGTGCTTGGGCTGTACTGGATTCATCATGGCCAGCTTGATTTCTTCAGCTCTGATTCCCAAATGTGGCAAATACTGCATTAGGATCTATAGAGGTGATAAGGGAATCTACTGAGAATGATACTTTAACTAGTGATTGGCTGTATATGCACAAAGTCTTCGTATGAATAATACATGGGTTGCTGAGTATCAGAAAGAGCTGAGAAGTAACAGCGAGATTTTCTCTTTCCTCAGTGTCAATAATTAAATATTAATACACATTTTAAAATGTACCAGTTTAATCATTTAGCAGTCAAATTCCTGCTCATGCATTTTTTAGGTTAACTAATTACTCTGCATTTGCTCATATCGATACCATATGCTGGCATTTATAACAGTTTTACTGGTATAAAGTGGTTTACATGTTTACATATGACATTACTTGCGTGTCTCTAAGGAATGTATATTCTAATCCTGGAATTTTCTGTTTTATTTCCGTTTCAATGTCTTAAGGTGTTTTCATTAGAATATCTCAATAGCTCCTAACTTGCCTGGCTGGTGCCAAGTAGTGCTTTTATGCACGTTTTCTGTGTATCGCATTGTAAATCCTAGCTGATGGCAAGTTATGCCAAATTCTTTCTTAGTTCTCTGCAAAAGGTTTCTTCTGACCTTGTGGCTCTTCTGGAGGGCTGTGCAAATTCACTTCTGGCCTCTTTGATTCCTCTGTTCAGAGTTCTTCAGGTTTGGTGTCCTTCAAATTTGATGTTAGATGATTCCCTTTCTTATAGAGTGGTGCTTAGCAAGGATTTGTTATTCCAGGTGTATTTCTGATCTTCAGCATTTCTCAACTGAAGTGTCTCAGGCTTGCCAATCATTTGGTTTTACACAAACATATATGACAAAATGCAGATGCTGAATTCTTGGTATGTCTGATCAACTCATTCCCCTTCATTAAAGCTGTGCAGATCAGAGAGTAGAGATAGGAGCAGAAACCATCTTCATTGCTAACTTTCATCTTCTGCTTAGCCTTACGTTCTTTTCCATGTCGATGTCTGTATGTGCACTTTCCTGTGGTTATTGAATGTAGATGCCTTCTTGTGTTGGTGTTTTGGAAAACAGAATAAATCCCAAGACCAGCTTCCCTTTTTTCAGCCCCTTTGCTGAAACCAACATTGCTTTTTCTGCTCTTTCCTCTCCTAGGCTTCCTTCTTGTACTAGTGAAAGCATCGTCTCTGGTTTGTTTAGAAATTTCTCAAATCAGAAATGATCATGAGCTTTAGGTTGAGCAATTGCAAGTCTTTGAACATCCTTACTTGGAAAAACCTGTGCTCTTGTTAGCTGCTGGTAACTACTTACTTCAGATCTATTTATACTAAGTCCTGGAAGACCTCTGCTAACTGGAAGTAAAAGGAGCTGAGAGACCAGTTTTAGCATGAAGGAGGTAGGATAACTTGCCGAATGCTCTATTTTAAGCAAGGCTGGTAGCGCTGTCCAATATTAAGTTGCACTGAAGTGTTCATTGCAAGAGGCTGCTTGTAGTTTGCCTGCAATTTTGCCATATATTTGGACAAAAATTTGCCTAGTACCAGTCCATCAGTTCTTTTATGCATAATAAAAAATCAATCACATGTGCATATCAAAAACTCACTTGATTTTAAGTAGGAATTAACGGAGTTGGCGGACAACCTCGAGTTTGAGCTTTTAGCTGACCCTGGTAGCATTATGTTTAAAACCCCACTAGCATCCTCATGCTTTGAAGCAAGGATGCGGATTGAAAATGTATGTTGGTACAACAGAACTGTCCAGAAGCTTCCAAAACCTTATCTTGGCCAGTTTCTGCTTCATTTTCATTGTGATATACAGTCCTCAGGTGGAAAATGTTAACTACCTCATCACCCACTGCTCTTTTGCTTACAATGGTCAGTAGACTTTGCTTGTAGTAGTGTCTTGGTTTCAGGAACTCCTGCGTTTTTGGTAGTGCATCTCAGGAATGATCAGAGACCTTAATAATGATTTCTTGATTGTTTTATAAACTGATACATTGTTTCAATATACTGTGGAAAATAAATGTAGTGTCCCGTCCATTACTGGAAATAATGCTTTGGGGATTCTTCACTCCACAAAGATTTAGGTACTCCTTGGTGTAAGAACCTTCCCTCTAGCATGTGTGCTTCATACTGATGAAATAGGGACTGGTGGCTGGGCCAGCCTCTGGAGCTGTGGTGTTGCTATATGGAGACATATTCCCTCTTAGTTTTTCTGGCTGTATGCTAAATCTGTCTTCAGAAAGCTTCCTGTATGTGTTTTCCGTAGGCACTTCATCCATCTCCAGTCAGTCCTGTTTGATCAGCAAGTTTCTGGAACAGTCACTCAGCAGCACTTTCTGTTCCCCTCTAATACTGAGAACAGGACCACAACCAAATGATGCTAGCTGAAGTGGAAGAGGTTTGTTTCTATAGAGCTAAAGATCCTGCCATGCGCTTTCCATTTGAAAATTATCAAGTTGTAATGCGTGGCTTTTTGTATTTTTCTTTAAAGTTGGCCATTTCTTGCTCACATACCATGTGAGAGGAATGTTATTAATATTGCTGAATCAAGCAAACAAATTCAGAAGCATCCGGACGACTACCTGTATAGTTACCTTAAAGGCTATGCACTACTCAGGACAAACAAGCCTAAAGGTAAAACATTTTATGTTAATAATGCGAAAGAGGGGAAGAAGAAAGGGTAAAACTGACCCTTTACGGATCAAAATCACTTTACAGAAGGGTAATAAACTCACTTTTAGTGTGCTGAGAATATGCTACGGAGTCTCACACAGCAGGTTTAAATTTGACTGTGGCTGTAAATAGAAATCAATCTAATCATAGAATCATAAAAATGTAGGTTTGGGAGGGATAGTGAGAGAATTTCTGGATGGGGAAAGAATTAAATATAGCCAGACATTTCTTGACAGATAGCTGTATAGACCACTTCTAAAGGCATATGATGATGGAGCCTTCTCATTCTTGCTAGTGTTAATCAATGCAACAGCAAGTTTTGCCTAAAATGGACTATCTTTTATTTGTTGAAGATCAAATTGCCATCTTGTCCTTCTTGTGTTACTTGAAAAATAGACGATGCCCCCCCTCTTGGTATAAAATCTGTTGTATTAGGAGATTCCTGTTCAGTATCTTTCCAGTTCTCTCTTTTCCTTCAACTCTTCTTTGCTGGTCATGTTTTCTGAAGCTGTTATTCTGCTGCTTTTCTTTGGATTTTCATTTTCTGCCTCTTTCTCTAATTGTGATGCTGAAAAATGACACGATTTTCGGCTGGGACCTAGCTTAGTACCAAGGAGAATGAAGTAATTTCTTTGCTTCACACGCGTAACTATCCTGCAATGTGCCGTTCCTTCTGGAAGGGTATTGAATTGTTTGGGATTTTTTGGTAGTGAATCTAGGCCTAAATTCTGACCCTTCAGTGGGCTTTGATTTTTTAATTCTTACCTTTGAAAGTGTTTAATATCTCCTCCTTCCCTGTTTCCCTTATTCCAGCAAACGTGATGTTGGTAGAAGCCGTTAGTACATTCTGTCCAAGTCACTGGAGTTCTGGGTGAATCATGAAGCGTCTGGATGTTTGTTTTATCTAGACTACCTTTTTAATTGGCTTATGAAAATGTGCTGGGGAATACTTACACAGTTCATACTTGAGATTTGTCACATCTAGCACTTATTCAGGATTCCATTTATCCTCTTCAGGATAGAAAATCAGATTGATTTAGCCTTGTTTTTACATGCCCGTGTTGGCTTTTCTCTGATCACATTATCATTTTTAATCAATGAACTCCATTTTCTCTGTCAGGGCTGTAATTGCTATTTTCACTCCCTTTTTTTTTGTAAAGGGAAGCATTCTGTCTGTCTTGTCTGGCCTTTTGGAACCCCAAGGCCTCTGAGACTTTGAGTGCAACTGATAGTGGTCCATGAATTGCTTCAGTTAGTTCTTTGTCGACTCAGTGATATATGAACTGCATCTGGCTGATAAAAATATTCCCAAACTTCTTTTTTTCCCATACGCAAGCCTGCAATTCCATAAAAATAATTACTTAACCCAGGACTTTTAGGAATAGTTATGGCTATACCATGGCATCTTCATAAAGAAAGCAAGGAAGGCTGAAGAAGTCATTTCACTCTGCTTCATTTGTGATTTCCTTTCCTTTCCCGTACATAACCTGTTCTTCTAGAATCATAGAATGGTTTGGCTTGGAAAGGACCTTAAGGTCATCCAGTTCCAACCCTCAAACTTGTTTTCTTCTTACTTATTCTTTATTTTCTTCTTACTTCTCACATATATAGGACTGCTTCTTCTTCTTTTTTCTCTTCCTTGCTATTAAAACTTGCTTGGTGCCTTAGCTTTCTGATTTTATTCCTACAGTGGTTGTGGTCTTCATTTATGCTTAGAAATGCAAATACTTAGAGATGTGTCAGAGTTTCCCTGCTTCTGTGATTTTGATTTCCAGTCTACCCTGATCTCCAAGTCTGTTGAAATGATATTTTGTGAAGCTCACCATCCTCATTCTGGTACCCTCACAACTTTCTATACTTGGAATGGATTGTAGTGTTTGGAAAGTGATTGTAAGACACTTTGTCTTTCTGTGTACAGCCTGAAAGCCACAGATCCTAATAACGGTAAGGTGCAAGTATTCTCTGATGTGATAACTGATAAACTTTGTTAGTTAAAGTCATTAAATCAGGAACACTAACATAAAGTTGTACAGAGTATCAGCTCTTACTAAGTCAGGCATCAAGCGGAATGGGCTTTAGCCTTAAATTTAGCAAATGAGGGAAGTCGTAAAATAGATAATCACAGAATATAATGTTATCAAGCCTTTTTAATTAATAGAAATTCCATACAAGAATTACCAAAATTTAGGTTATTATTTCATAAGAAAAACCCAGAAGTTAAGGAAACTCTTTAGATCTCTGAACAGCTCCAAGATGTAGATTTTGAGGAGATTGTTATTAATTCAGACAGACAGAAATTATTTGGAATTTTCATCCTGGCTTGTAAAGAAGAGTTTCAGAATGAACTGGAAAGCAACTTCAGAAAAAATATTCAGAGTATGAGGGTAACACATAAGGAATTGAAAGAAATGGGATTAATAGGTAAAGCAGGAAGTAAAAAGGGAGAAGTGAGAACATTCAAAAGTCGAGTCACACCTGGTGAAAGAAATTGAAACAAATAGTAAAAGGTTATTCAGCTATATAAAACAAATAGTAAAAGGTTCTTAAGCTGTCTAGATTAAAAGAAAGAAAAGAAAAAGAAAGTCATTGTGAAGATAGGATTAAACACCCCAGTATTGTCTAAAATCCTTGTAAATCATTGTCCTAGTTTCAGTGAAATGGTAGTAAACCCAGAGGTGGAAATGGAAATTACCCCAGACAGGCCCAAAGGAACATTTTGAGGGTTGAAGTGAAAAGAACAGGAAAATGTCCATAACAGTATCACATGTGATATTACAGGCCTAAGAGTAAAACAAGCTGTCCGTTGTGGTACTTGATTAAAGGTGTGGGTTTTGTATGTTAAAAGACGGAGAATTGATGGGCAGCTTGCAAAACTTTGTTTTTTAAAGTTCGAGGCACAGATTTATTACATGCGTTAACATCAGTATAAGATGGAATAAGACATATTGGCCTTTATAGTTAGGGACAGATCATGGCACACTGACTACACTTGTTTTGTTGCCAATTAATGAAGTATCATCTGCTTAGATTGGAATATTAGCATGGATAAGGGGCTGGCTCTAAGGGAAATGAGTTAGTGCTTCAAAAAGAGCTTCTGGGCTTTGAGCAGAGCTTCTTGAAGGATCAAGCTTCAGATTCATTCCATTTAGTATTTTCATTAATGAGCTTGACATAAATATTAGGAGCATGTTACAGGAAAGTCGACAGGCCTTGTCAATACAGAAGGAACTAGAGCATCATAAAGAACTGTGTGACACTGAAGTTTAGAGTGAAAAAAAAAAAGATAAGAATCAATTTAATAGTGCAGTTAGGAGGCTGTACAGCCAAGGGCTGAGGGTAGGAATGACTAGGATCTGAATGACTGGAATTAGAGAATAAGCTGGGCATTGGAGAATAGTTGAAATTAGAGAATGAAAAGATGATTTAGAAATACCAGCTGATCAGAGGGTGATGGTTCCATCACCTGGATGAGAAGATCTGAATGTGAAAGCAGGAGAGAACTGTGATCATCCAAATTGTCACTTCCAGTGTCCTACATACTTCAATGTTTTGGGCCATAGGTGTCTGACATAGCATGCTCAGTGATTCCATAGACTTTCTGTGCTGATCGCTGCCTGTTAAAAGGGGATATTCAGAGTATGTAGAATAAATTGCTTTTTAATGACTTCAGATGCTGTAGTGCGGAGTGTCATTAAAATGGTCATGGGGAAAACCAGTTCTGCCTTCAAGTATGGTTTTGAGTAGTGTGCAGTAAATAAGTCTCAACACTAAGAGCAAATATTGAAAGACTGTTGATTAGGTGAGCACTGTCTTCTGATTCAGGCAGCACTTCTGTGTCAAATAGCATATGATCATATCATTAAAATTGGTGTTCTGCATATGTGTGAAAGGGCCAGATCAGGATTTGAAACAGCAAACATTTTTTAGGCAGTTTTGAACTGAAGTGCTTGACTTTGCAATCCTGTGTTTGTTTTGTGATGGCCTGTGTCATCGGTGGGTTCTGCGATGTTCTCCAGCCAGCTCTTTGGCCTTGAATTTCCACAAACATGGCTGTGGGAATGAGGTTAATAAACAGGGATTATATACCTGAATATTATTTTTATCAATATAAATTAATTATAAAGTATTAACATTAATATATTAATTAATAGGTAATATTCATTACCTGTATGGATCATTCGTGGTTTCTTGTTGCTCTGTGACAATCTGTAGCTGATCAATCAAGCCTGATGCTGTTAAATATCTTTTTAAGGTTTGTGGTGTGATGGGCGTTCTTTTCACTTGCTACTTGCACTGCTGTGCAGACAATCTGTTGCTTTAAGGCTGATTCAGCTATATGAAACACTCCCAAGTAATAAAGCTGATTTTTATGCCCTTCAGGAAGATACATGTTAACTGAACGTGTTCTCCATTCTGTAGAGCTTCACCACAGGTTGGTCTTTAGCTTAATTATGTAGCTATTTAATACTAGGTAGCATTGCTGTTTCTTGGCTCCCTTTCCTAATATTCTTAAAGCTTTAGGCCCTTAGATAAGCATTCTTTCCATCCCCAAATTAAAAAGACTTTTCTTTCTCAGAAGTTGCCATTGCCTGTTGGAAGGAGCTGTGGAATAAGGAAAGGTCTGTTAGGGAACCTGTCTTAATACCTGTCCTCTGGAAGCTCTGTCTGGCTAATGCTGAATTAGCAATACTTTGTAAAGTCTGGACTTCATGAGCATTTGTTTGTAACTGTTGAAGGTGGAGCCCAGCAAACTTCTTTTGCGGGAAGTGTATGTGTGTAAGGAGAGGTTTTCTTTCACTTCTGTCACATCTGAAGTAATTAGAAATAACGGAGATTGCAGATCTCTTAAACTTGGGTCACTGAGATTCAGGAACACACACACTTCTCTTGTTTGACAATTCTGCTGCATTTTTGACTATGCTTGGACAGTTTTTCCTACTTTACATACTGTGGAGGGTAACTACTGTCTTTTCTTTGTATTGCAGCCTTTCAGCCCTTAAAAGGGGCCTATAAGAAAGATCTAGAGAGACTTTTGCCTGTTGCGACAGGACGAGGGGTAATGGGTTTAAACTGGCAGAGGGAGATTCAGGCTGGATGTGAAGAAGAAATCTCCACCATGAGGGTGGTGAAACCCTGGCACAGGTTGCCCAGAGAGGTGGTGGATGCCCCATCCCTGGAGACATTCCAGGCCAGGCTGGATGTGGTTGTGGGCAACCTGCTCTGGTTGAAGGTGTCCCTGCTCATTGCAGGGGGTGGGACTGGATGAGCTTTGAAGGTCCATCCAACCCAAACCATTCTGTGATTCTTTAGTGTAAAGCTTTTAGACACAACTTTGCAAGAGCATAAGAAGCCAATGAATCCCAGTACACAGTAACTATATGATAATTGGGTGAATTTAACACACATTTTAGTTGCATAAGAAACATCACTTACATTCTCTTTTCTCAAAGGCTGTTAACAGTAGTGAACAGTAAGAACATATAAGCTGTATGTATTTTTGTGTGAATGGGAGACAAGCAGGCAGCGCATATCATAGGATATGACCATTTCTTGTGTTGGAAGCCTAAGTCCTATTGTTGGTGCTTTCTCTGGAGTTTTCCTTTCTCCTTTCTATTTTCCTCTGCATTTATTTGCTGGTGAGCGGCCAAACAATGCGGGAAGGATCTTGCATACATTGGGAGCAATAAGTCGGGAAAGCTGTATTGCCACCAGGAAAGCTGTGGAGAGGTGCAGGGTGTTGCTAAGCAACACCTCATGGCCACAGATAGTATTTTCCTTTTAATTTATTTATTCTTCAGTAGGAGTGTGTCCTGCTTGGAGCCATTTGGGTAATAGTTAAGCAAGCACATAGGAATCAGAGAGCTGCAGGAGCTGGATAATGGAATGCGATATAAGACAAATAAGAAAGGAAAAGCCACATAATGAAACAGGCCAAGAGACGTGAAATAATTAGTAAGGATTAAAGGGGGGAAGTAAACAGGCATTGGGAAACAGAACAGGAGAGGGGAAAAGCCGAGTTATCAAGAGAAAAAGAAAGGAAAAAGGAAGATAGGGCACTATGGAACAAAAATGAAACATTGGAAACTCAATACGGGAGACAGGAAAACTGCTGCATAAGAATAAGAATTAAAAATAAGAGATAAAAACAGCTTTGAGAAGAAAAAGGTGAAATTTGGTAATTGTGTTTAAAGAATAACTATCTTGGTTTCTTTTTACTTTGCAGCTACCCTGCTCTTTCCCATTCCTCCGCTGGCACATATGCAATAGTAGCAGTGACACTCAGGGTCAAATATATTTTCCAGAGATGACAAATAAATTAAAACAAGAGTTTTGGTGTTACGCAGCAAATATTTAGTATGTATTTTGTTCAAATAGCGTTTACAAAACTTGGTTATTGCATTTTAATGTGAAATCTTGGAATCTAGAATTGTTTAGATTGGAAAAGACCTTTAAGATCAAGTCCAACCATTTGCCAGCATGGCCAAGGCCACCACCAAGCCATGTCACTAAGGGCCTCATCTACATGGTTTGTGAACACGTGAGTCCTTCTACTAAAGGTACTTGGTTAAGCTCTGTTAGCAGGGAGGGAGTTGTTCATAGTTAAACATATTAAGCAGGGGCAGGGATTTTCTGTGAAGTGTTCTGGGAACTAAAAGCCCTTCACTTACAATAGTTGGAGCCACTTCTAGACTTGAGAGTAGCGCAGCCATGTGAGGAAAATGCTGTGATGGAGCCAGTCCTGCTGAGAGACTCAATGTATTAGCTCAGGAACCGTGCTATCTACCCAGATACCTTGAGGAGCACTGGTTGTGGGACCTGAACTAGACTCCTCCAAGGAGTGCTAAGACTAGCTCATACCAAGGAGCCTTGCATCATGCTTTTCTTCTGGTGAATCTTGGCTCTCTTTGTCCCTGCTTGCTTGGGAATTGCTGGCAGGGTGCTTGACTAGTGCTTTGGGGCATGTGTTGCCCCTCTCAACTTGAACACAGCAATTTTTGAGCCTGACAAGAAGGGGAATTCAACAGTCTGAGCTGTCTGAAGGTAGGCCACATGGTTTTGGGAGAATAAAGCTATTCAGGATGAAACATGAAAGCTTCCAAAGGAGTAACAACCTTCCAAAGTAAACAGTAAATGGGTCACAGAACTGGAAGAGTGCATAGTGCCGTACTGTGGTACTGGGTTGTTAGATGCTTTTCTCTCTGAGGTGGTAAATAGAACTAAGACCTAAGGCTATGTATTTATCCTGGATGTTGTTTTCAAGCTGCATGTGAATAAACAGTGTTACAGCAACATTTTAACGCTCTTTCTAATGTTTAATGTGAAAAGAAGTTCTGAATTCCCTGCTGACAAATGTAGCTAAACATAAACGCTGTTCATTTCTGTGGATAAGAAGTTTTTCCTTCATGGAATTTCTTACAGAAAAGAAACTGATACTGTTTATTCCCTTTAATTTGTACTGGGAGATTCTCAAGCTAACTAAACACGCACGGAATCTTATCCAAAGAAAATGACACTGATTTGAGCAGTTTTTCTTCGGTTTTGATTATGTCTGTGTGTCTGTAAATAGTTGACACAACAGATGGTGAGAACTTTGTAGGATCTGCAGTTATTGTCATCATAGAATCATAGAATGGTTTGACTTGGAAGGGACCTTAAAGATCAAGCCCAATACATCTGATTTCCTTAATATTCTTTGATAGGGAGAAAATTTGTCACAGTAACAGTGTTTGTACTGTCCTGCTTTGTTTTTTTCCCCCTCTTTGCCCAAGACTTGACTTTCCACCTCCTTAGCAATGAGTGTAAGATTTCATTTTGATGAACTTGGCTTGATGCAGGGTATTTAAAGATGCTTATTGTGTTGACTGTTGAATAGTTTTGGCTTCGGGGCTCCAAATGAACTAATTTAGTGGTTCTTGTACATTCAAATAAATGCTTTCTGTGTTTTTGTGGGGTTTTTTTTCTGCTTCCATTTGTTTCTTCTGACTTGGTAGATATTACAATTGGAGGTCACTGTCTAACTGTATACAGACAATGTAGTGTTTACAGGAAGGTTTCAGATAGCAGTCAGTGGTGAGCATAGTAAAGCATGTGTAGAAATGTCATAGTCTTTTCACTATTTGTTCTTCTTTATGCTGTTTAAAAAGACTATAAAATAAAAAGCCAGCAAGCTTTCCTCTGATTTAGATATTTTAGATGGCAATTAATATAAAATGTATTTAAAACCCTGGCTTTCGTGAGCATCTCAGTACAAGGACACATCTTTTGAATCTGAAAGGTAATGGAAGCAGGGGAGTCTAGTTTGTTTTCAGAGATACGTGAATTGACAACTCATTCGTATTTTTCTCCTGACCTGTCCTGCTGTCACCTGTGGTCATTTCAGAGTTAACATGTAGCTTCAAACAGAAGAGCTGAGGTACAGTTTTGTTGCATGTGGTGTTCATAGTTTATGAATGAGCTTCAGATTGTTTTAAGTCAAATCATTCCTCATGTTTTGTTGTGTGGAATGATAGTGATGGAAATTCTGATACAGAGTGCTGACGCGTAACACAACTGCACCAGGCTCTCCATACAAGGGTTGTGCTATACTGGCTGCAGCCTTTTTTCTAATTCTTATTCCTTTGACTCGGGTAGATGGTTCTCAAGCAAACTTAATATTTCCAGTTATTCCTCTGGGGAAATCTAGTCTCAATTTAATATTTGACTTTGTCTGTGGTAAGTACCCTCAGCTGTCACATGAGGAAATTTGTTTCATTGCTATCTGAGTCATCCTTTATGCTGGGATACTGATTTTCAGTGAAGCCAGAGTAGAAGCACATCTACTCTTTTCTTGGTAATTCACAGAGTCAGAGGATGGGATCTTAATAATACTTTTTGTGGCATTATTTTAGGGTATTTTTTGCAAACAAAAGTTTGCAAGGAGGAAGAATGATCCTTTATGAAGATTTGGCTAGTGAGCATAGTGACATATAACCACATATGGTTACAGCAAGAAATATCATCACCCACAGGCACCAAAGTGTTTTTCATGCAGAGCTGTCGCTGTTTTCTTCTGCTAAGCTAAGCAGAGGATGGGATTTTTCCTACCCCTTCTGCAGGACACTGGTTAACTTGGAGCCCAGAAGTCATAGATGATGCAGAGTTCTCTTCCTAATCTAGTCCGTTGGTGCTGTCACCAGTTCCTTGGCCTTGTATTTAGCATCTTTTCAAGCTCTTTCCAGAAGGCTTACTATTTTATATGTCTTTTAGATGACAGAATCACGAGTACACAACTTAGTAAGGAGCACATGGAATGTGGTTTAGCTGGTGCATGTGTTTCTATAACTGTCAATAGGAAGACATGATCTGTAAGATGAAGAGAGAAGGACCTTGGTGGGACCTTGCTGTCATGCTTTCACCCCAGCCAGCAGCTAAGCACCAGACAGCTGCTCACTCACTGCCCCTACCCAGTGGGATGGGGGAGAGAATTGGAAGGGTAAAAGTGTGAAAACTGGTGGGTTGAGTTAAAGACAGTTTAATAGGTAAAGCAAAAGCCACACACAAGAAAAGCAAATCAGGAATTCATTCATAATTCCCATCATTGGGCAGGTGTTCAGCCATCACCAGGACAGCAGGGCTCCATCACACATAATGGTTACTTAGGAAGACAAATGCCATCACCCCGAGTCAAAGAATCATGGAATCAAACAGGTTGGAAAAGACTTTTGAGCTCATCAAGTCCAAATGCTCCCCAGCACTGCCAAGGCCACCACTAACCCATGGCACTGAGGGCCTCATCTGCATGGTGTGTGAACACTTGCAGGGACAGTGAATTTCACCCCCCCCTCCCCCCACCCCCCTCCTGCTTTTCCCCCCCCAGCTTTATAAGCCAAGCATGATTCCATACAGTCTGGAATATCCGTTTGGTCCACTGCGGTCAGCTGTGTCCCCTCCCAACTTCTTGTGTACCCCCAGCCTGCTCGCTGGTGGGGCGAGAGGCAGATAAGCCTTGGCTATGTGTAAGTTCTGAATTAGCAGCACTGTTTCCAGCACAAATCCAAACAGTATCCCTTTCCAGCTGCTATAAAGAAAATCTATTCAAGCCAAAACCACACATAACCATGAAAGAAACTGATTTGTTGTGGCACTTTTGAAGAACACTGTTGCCTTGTAGGAGATGAGAGGTGGTGGCATCTTGGCTGAGGAAGCAAGCCTGCTACATGTAATTTGCATTTATTCCTCTGTGTAGCACTGAACTGAATTGTTTCAGGGTGGCTTTTAAGCATTTGAACTTTAATTTTTGAAAAGCTCTTATATTTAACAATTAGAATCCCAGAATCCCAGACTGGTTTGGATTGGAAGGGACCTTAAAGCTCATCGAGTCCCAGCTCCCTGCCATGGGCAGGGACACCTCACACTGGGCAGGTTGTTCCAAGCCCGTGTCCAACCTGGCCTTGAACACTGCCAGGGATGGGGCAGCCACAGCTTCTCTGGGCACCCTGTGCCAGCGCCTCAGCACCCTCACAGGGAAGAGCTTCTGCCTTAGATCTAACCTGAACTTCCCCTGTTTCAGTGTGAACCCATCACCCCTTGTCCTGTCACTGCAGTCCCTGCTGGAGAGTCCCTCTCCAGCATCCTTGGAGCCCCCTTCAGACCCTGGAAGCTGCTCTGAGGTCTCCATCAGCTTCTCTTCTCCAGGCTGAACAACCCCAGTGTTCTCAGCCTGTCTCCATACGGGAGCTGCTCCAGCCTCTGATCATCCTCGTGGCCTCCTCTGGACTTGTTCCACCGGTTCCATGTCCTTCTGATGTTGAGGACACCAGCACTGCACACGGTGCTGCAAGTGGGGTCTCACGAGAGCAGAGCAGAGGTGCAGGATCCCCTCCCTTGACTGCTGCTCATGCTCCTGTTGATGCAGCCTAGCTCATGGGGGGGTTCGTGGGCTACGGGCTCACACTGAAGTGGCTCATGTTCAGTGTCACTTTGACCAGTTCTTTAGCTATGTGTGAAAAATAAGAGGGATGCTGTAAGTTGGTACTCTCAAATATATGGGGTTAATTCCTTACTTTCTTGGTCTTCTAAAAAAAGCAGAGGCTTTTGGGTGTGTGTTTTTTCTTACGCTCTTTGTTGAAGGTCAAGAGCATAATCTGTTCCTTAGGAGTACAGTTCTACCTGCATTTTAAAGATTCTTCCCTTTTTCCCAAGTTATGAGCTCTGTAAATGTTAATTCTCAGTATGAGTCTGGTCTTTACCTGCATACTCTCGTTTTATTTAATCTCAGTGAGTCAGGGGAATATTTGCCTAAGCAGAGTAAAGAATCCCAAGGGAAAAGCAAGGTAGGTTGAGGTATGGGAAGGTACTGGGAGGGGAGTGGTACAGCATTTGGGATATTTGCTTTTCTTGCTAATCTTTTACTTAGTTGTATTTTCCCTGTCAAGTGAAAACAGTATATTTAGAACTTCTGTGTACAGCCTGTGTCTCTTTACTTAGCCTTTATGGCCTTAAAAAATTCAATTGTAAATTTATGCTAGGAGCAGTGGAGAGTTGAAGGTTTCGGCCATTTAGAATGTGTCCCAGACAGGATCTTAAACTATTGTCAAAGCTCTCGTGTCGTGCTCAGACTCTCTAATAGTAAAAAAGCAGGACTGCATTAGAAGAGAACTAGTATCTAGACAAAGCTTGTCATATTCTAAGAGATGGTGTGTATTGTTCCCTGCTACAGAGCCCTTTACAGGGAAGCAGTCTTGAAGTGTCCCTGCAGATGCAGAGGAACCAGTACCTTGTTGCCAAGTCCTCTCATTTGTCTCCTGATCAAGCTGAGTATTTATTCCAGGGAGAGAAGGAAAAAAAGTGGGAGAGGCAAAGGTTTTCCTTCCTTTTTGTTCTCAAAGTTTTCTCTGTCCTCTCAGGCTCTCGCGAGGGGAGGAGCATTGTAAAATGCCCTGCCTGGTGGCATCACCTGCATTCTCTGCTCCTTTAATATCTCCAGCTGTGCCTCTGCTGCCTTGCATATCATTTGTAGCTTTTCATCCTTTTCTTTGGAGTTCTTTGGTGTACTCTGCTTTGTGTGCATGCTTGGTCCATTCAGAATGCCTTTTCTCATCCTCCCTGCATTGCTACTATTGGATGTGTTATCCAGTGCCAAAACACGTGGTGTCCGCATCTGCTCTGACAACAGCAGGTTGAATGCAAGCAAGATACCATACCCTTATGTGAACATGAAGGCTGTTACAGATCTGCCACTTGAAATTCGTTCGTGAAACAGCGTGAAAAGGAAGTTAGCAGAATGCCATCTCAAACTGGAAGATCTTTCTTCCAAACAAAGTGTTACGGATGTTTAACAAGTAATTAACTTTTATATCGTGACCTGTCCTTACGGATGAAGTGCACTATATTTAAACTGGGAAAACTTTAGAAAGTAATCCAGAACTGACTGCTTCCACTTCAGAATTCCCAGTTACATTGACAGGATTTCTGGTAACCAACTAAACCCCACACTTTCAGGAGCAGAAAATATCTCATGCGTCGGAGATTCCTGGTGTCAGTCCTGTTTTGGTGATATATTCCTGGTAGAGAAATGTGACACTTGTGTTTGAGTTTTCATGTGCCCTATATTTAGTGCCTTAAAAATATTTGTCTCAAAACACCTACAAAAGATTATCATGGGTATGCTAATCAGGCATTGATTACAGCCACCCACAGGTCTACTGCATTGGTTTTCCTATGGATTTTTATCTGATTGCTAACACTTAGAGCTGCTTTGCTCTGGAAGTCTGCTATTTTAGATGCGTTAATATCTCTATTTTTCAAAAGGCCTGTCTGGCCAATGTGGCTATATCACAAAATGAACAAATAGTTATAACAAATGTTCATGTATTATGAATGACATGCTGTCAAACATTATGTAAATACCTGAGGGCTCAATATACTTTCTGCAGCTATTAGGAATATGTACATATTAAAAAACTACCTATTTTTCCTTTGTGAACAGCTGCTTGAGTACCAGTTTTAAGCTGCTTTCCCCCTGTTTGGAATATGAGAACCCCTTGAGAATGAGTCACAGCACATGGAAGGAGGAATTTTAGTAGGTAGCTGTTGTGTAGGTCGTTGTATCTTAAAGGTAAGATCAAACAATTCTCTTGTTTAGCTTTTAGGAGTGCTCTTAGATCAAGCCCCTTGGCAAATGGCATTGGTTTTGTTTAGTTGCTCAATATGAAGCTAGTTTAGGGGCTTCTTGTATGGAACACAGCTAGTGGCTACTGAATAACTGTAATGAGTTGTAGCACCAACATTAGAATAAATGCAGTCTTTGTAAGCCGTTTTACCCTATAGCAGATGGGTACTTAAGTCTGTGAGAGAAGATCAATGCAACAATTTAGCTTTTTGTGTTGTTTCAGTGTAGAAAGACAGTCTGTTCCAAATCAAGTCTGCTAAGACTATTTCAGCTTCACTGGAATAAAGCAGAGTGATCTGTAAGTTCGCATCAAAAGCTGATGTGCTATTCCAAATTCATAACAATTGTCTGTTAGTCTGGTTTTAATAATTTTGCTTTGGCATCTAATCCTGTTTAATTAGATTCTACTCTCTGTTGTTTCAAGATTCCATAAACTGGAGTCTTATATACCAGCTGCTAAAGCAGGAGTTACTGTCTAAATGATATTCACAGTGAGTATTTGGAAGGTTTACAATTATACCCTTGCTAATAAATTGTGCTATTTTCCCCAACAGTTTTAAGTGCTAATCTTCAGAAGGCATTTTAAAATTAGCTAAAATTCTGTCAAGAGATTTACAAAAATTGTTAGCATGAAGATAATTATGTCACAGTCCTTGGACTCCATCTCTGATTGTGTGCATAAATCAGAACATGTCAGCTGTGTTTTCCCTTAATAATTATCCTTGCAGCAATATATTACAGTTTAGATGACTATTAGAACGTTGCTTTAGGTTTAGAAAACACAAGTTAGTTCTACCTAAAGTTTTCTGCTGATGAAATCATTCACGTTTGGTGTTAATGTTTTGTCCATCAGGAAGGGATCGATGTGGAAATAAGCATTTTATAGTGTTACAGTCCTCTGAAGAAGTCAGCTTTTTGATTACAGCTTTATGAGAGGAGCTCACTTCTACAGTATGGCAGACAAAAGAGGTACCCAGTGTGGTCAGCCTTTTGGTGTGTGTAGAACTTCACTTGTAAAGGGGTTTTTGGACCAAAATTGGAGGCTTTCTTTGCTGAATCTGTAGAGTATGTAGGGACTTGTAGTAGCCAGTTTTGGCAATGTGTGTTTGGAGCCTGCCTTCTTAACCTCGCTGAAATAACTGCATCCTTCAGAATTCGGAGCAGGTTGTCTCATTTTGAGCACTCCAAAGTGTAGGTGCAGATAAATTTACTGTGCACTTTTAAAGACGTGGCTGCAGCAACATGAAGAAATGAAACCGCAGCGTACTCTGTAGGGCCCTTTTTCATGGATTCTAAGGGAGAAAACCGGAGAAAAATGTATTTTAGCCTGAATAAATACAAATCAAACAGGTGAGAGCTGTTCCATCTGTCCATTGCTGCACTTCCCTGATGTTTAGTACTCAGAGAACATTTTACAGAAAAATGTGAGATTCTCTTTTTAACAAATATATGGGGAAAAAACTCAAGCTTTCTAAGATGTCTTAAAAACCCTGCAAAAGCCATGAATTCCAAGAATTCAGCAATCCTACTTACCCCCAAACTTCTTTCACAGAAGAGAGTCAGTATTTTAAGTAAGGCTTTTGATTTGGCAGTGTATCAAATAGGATAAGAGATCTACTGCAGTGATGCAGGCTGCCTTAGAATAGGTCTTACTCTAGTGTCAGATCAAAAGATTTTATTTCTCGACTATCTCAACATGTGTGTTAAGATGATCTGTAATGCTAACACTTTGGAAAGTCTTCTGTGAAGTATTCTGGGATAGAGTTAAAGTAGCAGGATATGGCTTAATGTGATCCCACTGTCGTTTGACTGGCTGGTTGATTTCTATGGAATCAGGGTCACTTCTTTCATCAGTATTGTATTGCAGGATGGGTGAGTTTCAGTTATGGTCTTCTTGATACTCAGACTCTTGGGCCTGTCATGGCAGAGCAGAGGCAGCAATGCTTTGGGGATTTAGGGACAACGTAACTGGTGATACCAGGCAATGGAGTGCTCTTGGTTTCTGAGCTAGTCCTGCAAAGTTCTGCGTTTGACCCAAGAAGCCAAATAGTATCGTAGAATCGCAGACTGGTTTGGGTTGGAAAGAACCTTGAGATCATCCAGTTCCAACTCCCTGCCATGGGCAGGGACACCTCACACCAGAGCAGGTTGCTCCAAGCCCCTGTGTCCAACATGGCCTTGAACACTGCCAGGGATGGGGCAGCCACAGCTTCTCTGGGCACCCTGTGCCAGCGCCTCAGCACCCTCACAGGGAAGAACTTCTGCCTAAGATGTAACCTGAACTTCCCCTGTTTCAGTTTGAACCCATCACCCCTTGTCCTGTCGCTACAGTCCCTGATGAAGAGTCCCTCTCCAGCATCCTTGTAGCCCCCTTCAGACACTGGAAGCTGCTCTGAGGTCTCCATCAGCTTCTCTTCTCCAGGCTGAAAGGCCCCAGTGTTTTCAGCCTGTCTCCATATGGGAGGTGCTCCAGGCACTACTCATCCTCATGTCTTCCTCTGCACTTGCTCCAACAGCTCCATGTCTTTTTTATGTTGAGGACACCAGAATTGCAAACAGTGCTGCAAGAAGGAATATCAAGAATAGCTTTTCAAATGTCTGAGTCATGCAAAGAGGTCTTTCCCATCCATGACCAAAACATACAAGAAAGCTAAGCTGATGAATGTTTAGAGGTGTATTTTCAAAAGCAGAACTTCCCTTTTGCCAGAATTCTAGGTTTTTGCTTAAAACTAGTGATTCTTTCTATATATTCTCTAGTTATGTGAGCCAGCTTGTTACTTCAACCAGTGTCAAAGAATACTTTGGACTTGGTAGTTGCTGACTTTCCTCAGACTCTTAGAATATTATTCCAGAGTCTGTGTCATGGTATTATTAATATTGTCACTTACCGTAACTGAAAATACGGCATTAGGAGCACATAGTCCTTGCTTCCTAAGCTTGCAGTTTATTTCATTACAGGAATAAATTGCAGTAGGAAAAAAGTCATATTTTTGTGGTTATGGGAGGAAAAGCTTTTCAGTTTGTTCATTGATCTTCATCTGCATCCATTTATCATTTGTCTTTCTCATTTCGGATTATATGTTCCACCAGGATGCTGTGATGCCACAGATATTTGTGGATATCAAGCCTACATCTCCCTTTTTAAATAATTGTGTTGTTTTAGTTAAGACCTCATATGATAAATAAGGCATTTATTTCTATATGAAATTTCTTCCTCAGTGTCTTGCTTTTAGATTCACTTGAAGACCTCGAAGTATTTATGTTTGAATCCTTTAAGAAACAGTATTTGGACTTTTGTGGGTTTTTGACATGTGATGCTATTTTGCCTTATAATGACTGTGTCCCTAATCACAGCTCTCTACTTATTTTTCCTCCTGAACTTCTCAAAGGTGATATTTAGTATCACGCAGCACTATAAATCTGCCAACAGGGATAATGTACAGAGCGCTGTGTAATCATTGAATCATAGGGGTAAAACTTCTAGACTTTATACCCACTGAAAATCACTTGGCAATAAGCTGCCAGAGCCATTTTTTTTTTCTGGCTGCTTGTGTTTTGTTGTTTCCACTTTAGCTGCTGTTCAAACTGAAACACCCAGGAGTTTAATTGCTCCTTATACTTAAATCTGGGAAGTACTTTGGGCCAAAACATACTGCCCTGTGCAAGGCGTTCATGTTCATCTGTTCGTAGCAGGGATAATAGAATGAGCTCAATTGTTGCTACTGATTTAATATTTAGGAGTGTAAAGCTCACCCTGGTCATAGTCTACCGAAGTTTCATCATTTCCTAGACACACTTTTGGAGTATTGTCATGGTCACAGTTCCACATTGGTTGCCTTTCTTATAAACTGATATCCTCTCAGATGACCTACAAATGTAGCATGCAAGCTGTACACCCAGGAAGAGGCATTTATACACCTGTAGCTTATTTGTTTTTGATATTTCAAACGTGAGCAGCAGGTTGAAGGAGGGGATCCTGCCCCTCTGCTCTGCTCTCGTGAGACCCCACTTGCAGCACTGTGTGCAGTGCTGGTGTCCTCAACAACAGCAGGACATGGAGCTGTTGGAACAAGTGCAGAGGAGGCCACGAGGATGATCATAGGCTGGAGCACCTCCTGTGTGGAGACAGGCTGAGAACACTGGGGCTGTTCAGCCTGGAGAAGAGAAGCTGATGGAGACCTCAGAGCAGCTTCCAGTGTCTGAAGGGGGCTCCAAGGGTGCTGGAGAGGGACTCTTCATCAGGGACTGGAGTGACAGGACAAGGGGTGATGGGTTCACACTGAAACAGGGGCAGTTCAGGTTAGATCTAAGGCAGAAGCTCTTCCCTGTGAGGGTGCTGAGGCGCTGGCACAGGGTGCCCAGAGAAGCTGTGGCTGCCCCATCCCTGGCAGTGTTCAAGGCCAGGTTGGACACAGGGGCTTGGAGCAACCTGCTCTAGTGTGAGGTGTCCCTACCCGTGGCAGGGAGTTGGAGCTAACTGTCTTCATACAGGAGATGCTTCAGCCCCTTGATCATCCTCATGGCCTCCTCTGGTCTTCCTCCATGGGCTTCCCTCTTTCCACACTTGAGGCAATGTTCTAAATAGTGGGGTTTTCTTCTGTTTTCCTTCAGGGTGTTAAGTTTCATTTATGCTTACACAAATACTTGTATTTAATTGCTGATGAATCAGGAATTCTTTCTGCTAGTATTGTTGATTTGGATTTCTTTGGGTGTATTTTAAATGACTGACCTGCGTGGATGAGTTTGGAGATGAGGGTCAATGTATGCTGATCTAAATAATGAAATACTTCATTTTAGAGCTTCTCTGTCTTTCTCATGTAATCCCTTTGACTTTTTGAGTAGGGTTTTGCCATACAAAGGCCAGCTGATTGTAATAGAAACAGAGAGAAAATATCAGCTTAGCTGTGGGTTAAGATTTTACTACTCGTACTTCAGGCATGCATCCTTTTTTTATGAGGGAGAAAAGACATTGCAGAGTTCCAAGTGTAGCTTAGTTCTTTTCCCCTGCTCAGAAATGTAATGTTAAAACATTAAAACTTTGTATTAAAAAGCCTATAATCTTATTTAAAAATAATGGTAGCTTAAATGAGAATTGGACAAGCTCAAATATCCTGTTAGGTCATTTACAAATATCTATTTCCTTCCCAGTAGTGCTTTTGTAGCCTCAAATTGAATGTAATTATACAAATAAAGAATCAATACACCAAAGAAATAGCAAGAGGTAACTTTTATTGTATTTATTCTAACTATCTTTAAGATGTGGGCTTGAAAATGAAGGCAGATATTAAAAACTGGAAAAGCAATAGGACCAAATAATAGTGCACATACTTCCTTAACAGCTCCTGCATAAAGAGCCTGAGAACCCTGCCTTCAAGGTTGTTAGCAATAGTTAACTGTTTCGCTTGCAACTTGTGCTTCTTTGGCACCCATATGGCAAAATTATGCCTCCCAGAGGAAAGTTTTGGTATTGGAGATAGGTTCTGCCGGGAGCAGGGGTAACCTAAAAGTCTCTTGTATTGAGGAAGCTCAGGAGAATATAAGAATCCTTTGGCTGATGCCACTGATCAGAGAATTGTTTTGCTGGTGTTTCATGCTTGCTTTGCACAGGCACAGATTTCTGGCCTCCCCCCCAGGATCTTCTGAATCCTTTTTACTGCCTTTGTGGAAGCAGGAAAAACCAAAAAGGTGAGCGCTCTGGAGGATGGAACCAGTCACACAGTTAATAACAGTTAATAGAGGATAGGAAAGTTTTGGCTTCATTGATAATCTCCAGATTGTTGGCTTTTTATTCCTTTTAGACATCCTGGTGAGGCAGGATTTCAGCCTCGAGTGGTTGAGGGGTCTATATGTAATCTTTTCAGTTTGTTAGGCTTTGAAAATGAAATAGGAATTAAATATGATTGGTTTGTTTCATTGGGACAGAATGGATAGCTTCCATTCTCATTCTAAATCACACATTTTGGTTTCTGTTCTTGTCTGCATATAGCAGCTTTGTAGCCTCATATATTGGTAAAGGAAAAACGAATTCCTTTCTGGAAGCTAAAACCAAGTAAAAATTCTATACATTTTTCCTGGAACATTGATACAATGATTTCCATGACAACCATCCAATAAGATTCATGTTTACTTTGTTTCTGAGTTCTCAGTGTCTTTTTAATGACTCCTGTGCAATTAAACCAGAACGCATCGCTTGAGGCTCCGCGATGTAAACCAGTGTTGCCCGCCTGATGTTGAATACTGTTAATAAATGTACAATATACATGTGAATATGTCTGTCTGTTGCAGAAGTGTGAGCAACTGGAGAACAATTTTGATGACATCAAGCACACGACTCTTAGTGAGCGCGGAGCACTTCGAGAAGCAGTGAGGTAAGTCTGGGTCACCATAGCAACAGTCACAGATGTGGTAAAGAAAGAGTCATTCTTCATTATTGGGGGAACAAATGAGTTCATTGCCACCATTCAGCTCTATTCTCTAAGGTATTAATTTGTCAGTGGAGAGGCTTCCCTTGAGGCTGTACTTTGGTTTTTGAAGCTGCATAAATGTTAAGCCTGACTGCACAGTAAAAAATGTAAATGTTTAATTTGTTATTTAAAATGCTTAAGGGGTGCCTTGCTTTATATTTAGTGAATGAAAATATTGTTCATCTAAATTCTGTAAGTGCTAAAGCAATTGTGCAATGCTGTTTGAACAAGCTTGTGTTTGCCTTCAGATTGGATTTGATTTTTATATATGTAGTTCCTGTGTGCTCTGATTTTAACACCAGGTTGGCATGATTTTGGTTGTGCTAATGGAACGTTAACATTTCTCTGGCTCTTTATATATTGTAGAGATGTATTTTTTGCTTAATATTCTTATCTCATTGCACTTCAGCCTTAGTAGATGTGGTTAAAATTAGTCAGGACATGAATCTTTGGTCACCCTTATTTGCAGAGTACCTGCATATAGGACTCCAAAGAAACTTGCTGGCTACAGTACGTGGATTTTCTGAAGTAATAATCAGGAAGATGTTAATTCTCTGTGGATGAGGAAGTGATAGTAACCTGGACTTGTGAAGGTTTTGAAAGTTGGATAGTAAAATGTAATGATGCCAACATAGTGCTTCATTTCACATGCCTGGTGTCAGAGTAATTACTTGGACTTACTTAGATTCAGCGCAGTAAAAAGCCAAAACAACAACAGAAAACTGAGGATCTTGAAATACTCATCTTCCTTCCCCCCCCCCCCCCCCCGCTTTGCTTTAATTGTGTTTAGAATCCCTATAAAATTTACGTCTGGGTGTGAATGACTTGATGTGCGTGACACTGACTTTATGTTAGTAGTGCTCTCGTCTCACGTTTCACTGCTGTGAATAAGTGTTTGTAAAGATCCTGTGAGTTGCAATGCAACCTGCCTCTTTTGAAGCCTTTCTTATTACCCTCAAATAATATTCTTTCATTTCTGAACATTTCAGCTCCTGGTGTTGCAGGTAACTCAAATGGCATTCAACTTTCTAATTGTGATTTCTTGCTTTTTGCTTGCTTTGCTTCATACATTTATGGCTTTTCCCCTATATGGTCCTTCATCAGCATCCGTGATTTCACATTACGTGATATAAAACAGAGATGAGGAGGACTCTTGGTCTATGAAGCTACTTCTAGTGTTCTCAACAAAGGGCTTTTCAAGTTGCTGCTCTCCTGTAACGCAGGGAGGTTTGTGGTGTGTTGTGATACATGACTCAGCAGAGTTAATCTTGACAAAATTGGGAGCTGACAGCTCTTTGGTGATAAACACTCGCTAGCAAAGGAAGCTTTGGCATTTCAAAGGTCATGGTTCTGTTACAAGGACTGTGTAGAGGAGTCTCATGATTCTATGCTGTGCATACAATAAAAAGCACTTTATTAGCTCATAAATTCGTACCCTGGCTATTTCAGCTGGTGTACAAGCCATTCTGAGGAATAGTTATTGATTGTAAAGTGAGACAGGTATTGTGCAGTGCTGGGATTCTCTTAATTGCAGTCAATATTATATGATTGCTTCTTTTTCTTAGTTGTTTTTGTGGAGGTAAAGAAGTCCCTGACTTTAAAGCGCGCTGCAGACTTAATCTAGTATTATGTCTTTGCCTAACACATCAACAGTACGAAATGCGAATTTAGAGAAGTATATGCAGGTAGTTGCTATGTATTTTTTTACATGTGTGTAGAAGACACTTGTTATTTTAGGCTGTAGAGTTCTTTCAACTGCTCCATAGTCACCCACATTCTTGGTAGCTGCATTTTTCTGCTTTTTTGGATGCCAAGATTATTTGTAGCGTATGGAATTTGAATGGTACATTTTGACAGATTCAAATTCGCTTTGCTTTTTCCGTAACTATAGTGGACATCGGACCAGACGAGGGAGGACATAGATTTGCTGGCCTCAGGATTGTTAGGTGCTTTCCTCCTCCTTTTGGTAAGGGAAGCATGTGAAAAGGGTTGCACATTGCACAAAAGCACTAAAATCATGTGGCCCTGAGAGGGAGGACAACAACAAAGTCCTCGTTGGATAGCTAAATGGATATATGTGGATCTCAGATGAGCCTTAAGTTGAGTGGGCAGTGTGCCCAAATCCTCTCTGATTTCCCAGAGTGCTACTGCTGCTCTGCCAGAGGAGAGAGACAATCAGTGTGTTCCCCCAGTGTTCCTGTTTGGAATGAGACCTTCCCTTTTGAGAGAAACGGTCAAATGAATATAGGTTTCAGTACATTTCTACACTAGGAATATCACTGTGCTCTGCATAAACACTAATATCCAGGAAGAGTCTTGTTCTTTTCCCAGCTCTTCAGAAAGAGGATGGTATTCAAATTAAGGATTACATGAAAGCCAACTTTTATGTATATAGATGTATGCACAGGAAAATTACTGAGGGGTTTTGAAATGATCGTAAAGCCCAAAAACTTTCCCTAGTTCCACTTTCTGTATAATTTTAGGCCTTGAATGAGATCATGAGCTGATAGTAGTTTGCCATTACTGAGCGTATAAAGAGTGGTGTTGTAAGAAGCTGGTTTACTTCTGATTGCACATCAAATCATAAAGCATTTAATTCAGTTAATGTTTTGCTTATTTTGTTAATGTATTCCAAATGGTTTATTTAGTATTATATTTTGATGCAACTGCAATGCTTAAGTAAACAATAAAAATAGATACGTTTTTGGAATTGGGGTTTATAAATGGACCATCTATTGCTTTACATGCCTCAAATGTGTATACAGTAATTTGGGCATTTGAGGTAGTAATTTGGCAGAAAAATTGCATAGATATGTACCTGTGATGTCAGGTTGCGGAAGTAAAAGCATTAGGCTTTTGTTAAACAGGGCTTAATTTGTTCTTAAAGTATAATCACTGTAAAAGATCTGGATCCTGATCTTCAGGAAAGCTTCATCTAGGGATCTGAAGGAGCTTTTAGACTGGTTTGGCTGCTATAAGGAGATAAGTATTTGAGGAGGAGGAAGTGCCTTTGCTAACCGTGTGCTGACCTTGGTACTCTTCTCATAAGTGGAAAACGAGAATGTGGACTGCAGCAGTAACCATTCCTCTAGGAAAGTAGGGTGAGGGAGCCTTGAGGAGTCACAGGCTGAGAACACTGGGGCTGTTCAGCCTGGAGAAGAGAAGCTGCATGGAGACCTCAGAGCAGCTTCCAGTGTCTGAAGGGGGCTTCAAGGATGCTGGAGAGGGACTCTTCATCAGGGTCTGCAGCGACAGGACAAGGGGTGATGGGTTCAAACTGAAACAGGGGAAGTTCAGGTTAGATCTAAGGCAGAAGCTCTTCCCTGTGAGGGTGCTGAGGCACTGGCACAGGGTGCCCAGAGAAGCTGTGCCCTGTTTCAGTGTGAACCCATCACCCCTTGTCCTATTGGTACAGTCCCTGATGAAGAGTCCCTCTCCAGCATCCCTGTAGCCCCGTCAGACACTGCAAGGCTGCTAGTTAGCATGTGTGAAAGCTTTGCAATTGAAAACTAAAGCCGAGTATTTTTATATAGACTTCTTGTTAATAGAGGATGTAAGCATATTTCTTTGTACTTCGAAGTGGGAAAGGAGATAGAAAGTTTGCTTGTCTGTTTGGATCAGTATGAAAAGACACCAGAGTTCGTTTGGAATTTTGTTTTGCATTCACATACTTGCATATGGTTTTGGATAATGTGAACATGAGCATGAGGCTTCAACTGTGATTTCCAGTTTGATAGAGACAGTTTCTGTTAATGATGATATTCACGGTTGTCTTGACAACTGTATAAGCTGGGGTTAGTAATAATCAAGCTTCTTTTAATATGGTCTAGACTCTCAGATGGATTTGACAGTTTCTGTGGCTCACAACTGTTCATTAGTATTTACAGAGTCAAAGTTAAGGATTTAAAAACATGGGAACAAAACAAGTCTGCAGCAAAACCCACAGCGTAACCAACTTGTTAGGACTGTGGCCTGAGATCTGACAAACAGGGGGTCATATTCTGGTTCTCAGTCGGGCAACTTGGTTTTCCCAGTTTAAAAAGCCACAACATGGAGCACAGAGTTAGGGAAATGCAGGTGTGAAATACAAGGAAAATGAGAACAATAGAAAATGTTCATGTTAATGTTGATTGAACGTTAATGTTTTAACATGTTAAAACTATTCCTGCTTTCCTGTATTGTTTCTAAGCTGTCCTGGGAGATGGGACCAATCTTGAGTAATGTTAAAGGGAGGGTGAATGAGGAGGAGTAAAGATGATTGCTTCTGGATTCCTGATTCAGGTCTCAAAGATCATCTATTCAAAGAACTCACACAGAATCACAGAATCCCAAGGGTTGGAAGGGACCTCAAAAGATCATCTAGTCCAACCCCCCTGCAAGAGCAGGGTAACCTACAGTACATCACACAGGAACTTGTCCAGGCGGGCCTTGAATATCTCCAGTGTAGGAGACTCCACAACCCCCCTGGGCAACCTGTTCCAGTGCTCTGTCACTCTTACAGTAAAGAAGTTCTTCCTGATGTTAACGTGGAACTTCCTATGCTCAAGTTTACACCCATTGCCCCTTGTCCTATCACTGGATATCACTGTAAAAAGCCTAGCTCCATCATCCTGACACCTACCCTTTACATACTTGTAAACATTGATGAGGTCACCCCTCAGTCTCCTCTTCTCCAAGCTAAAGAGACCCAGCTCCCTCAGCCTCTCCTCATAAGGGAGATGTTCCACTCCCTTAATCATCTTTGTGGCTCTGCGCTGGACTCCTTCAAGCAATTCCCTGTCCTTCTTGAACAGAGGGGCCCAGAACTGGACGCAATATTCCAGATGCGGCCTCACCAAGGCTGAGTAGAGGGGGAGGAGAACCTCTCTTGACCTACTAACCACACCCTTTCTAATACACCCTAGGATGCCATTCCCTCATGTTCTGGGGAGATGAAGCCTTTGGAGGGGATTCCAGTGATCCAAAGTATCCACAAGCCTTGGAATCAGTGTGCTTATTTGAGACCGAGGGAGGAAGTTTGAATTTATCTTCCACCTTCTTCTATCTTTACATTTCTACTGAGTGCAACCATTTGAATACTGCTTGGGGCAGGTTTTTAGGGGAGAAACAAGCGATTCCTTCCTATGTATTTAACAAAAATAACCACCCACAAAACTGTGGAGTTTGGGATGTAGAATATTAGAAGCACTTGAGAACTTTTAGTAGTACTTCCATAGTAAAGACCTATGTGGCTAATAGAAATGAGTCTAACTTTGGTGTGAGTGCTATTTGGAAACCAGAATTTCAATTTCATCCTTAGTGTGCATAACAGAGCAAACAGATTGTTTATGGAATGGGGTGGGTTAAATTGCTCTCCACATGGCTTCCCTGGCATGCCCAGCCTACTCCTGGATTTTAATTGATGTATATGAAAGCATTTAGCTGAGGATGCTCTGTGAAGGAGCTGGAGTCAAGCAAGGTTTAACCTGTGTATTGCAGGGGCTGTAGATGTGCTGTATGCTAAGCCACTAACACATGGGATGACATTTTATGCCCATAATCATAGTCTGCATGTGAAGAATTGCATTTTAACAGCTTCACTGCAGCTCTGTGTGTATTGAGCTGTGGTGATCAGGCATTTTGGGGCTGCTCATAAGAAACTTTCCCAACAAGCCAGAGAAAGTGGACAGAATTCATGGAAAGAGCAAAATCTTGCTTTGTCTTATTAAGAAGCCTGTGCAGTTCTAATACCACAATGTGTGGCAGAGCATGAAGAGGGGGTTTCTGTTTGTCAGCATCACTTGCATTGACCAAATATTGGCCATGTATCTTCAGAGTGCAAGGCAACCCTGTCTATGGATTGCTGTGGCTGAACAAGCTCTTTAGGTGCTAGAAGCTGTTAAGTGGCATTAGCAAGGCTCTGTGTTCGTGCAGTTTTACCCTGCTCTTTGTTGGCTGTTTAACTCCTGAGTCACCCATTAGCCATCCTCTGGGGGCGGCCCAGCAATGCCTGGGATACACTGCTTAGATCTTGCCACGATGGAGTAATTCCTATCTACAGGCAAACACTGTGCAGAGCTCTAACACGCAGCATGTATAAGAACCTGTGACGTTCATGTAATAATTTCTATGAGAGTTATTAGAATGTTTGTTGTTGTCCTGTATCATATAGAATCATAGAATCATAGAATAGTTAGGGTTGGAAAGGACCTCAAGATCATCAAGTTCCAACCCCCCTGCCGTGGGCAGGGACACCTCACACTAACCCATCCCACACAAGGCTTCATCCAACCTGGCCTTGAACACTGCCAAGGATGGAGCACTCACAACCTCCCTGGGCAACCGATTCCAGTGCCTCACCACCCTAACAGGAAATAATTTCCTCCTTATATCCAATCTAAACTTCCCCTGTTTAAGTTTTAACCCGTTACCCCTTGTCCTGTCACTACAGTCCCTGACGAAGAGTCCATCCCCAGCATCCCTATAGGCCCCCTTCAGGTACTGGAAGGCTGCTATTAGGTCCCCACGCAGCCTTCTCTTCTCCAGGCTGAACAGCCCCAACTTTCTCAGCCTATCTTCATACGGGAGGTGCTCCAGTCCCCTGATCATCCTCGTGGCCTCCTCTGGACTTGTTCCAGCAGTTCCATGTCCTTTTTATGTTGAGGACACCAGAACTGCACACAATGCTCCAGGTGAGGTCTCACAAGAGCAGAGTAGAGGGGCAGGATCACCTCCTTCGACCTGCTGGTCACGCTCCTTTTGATGCAGCCCAGGATACGGTTGGCTTTCTGGGCTGCGAGCGCACACTGAAGCCGGCTCATGTTCATTTTCTCATCGACCAGCACCCCCAAGTCCTTCTCTGCAGGGCCGCTCTGAATCTCTTCTCTGTCCAACCTGTAGCTGCGCCTGGGATTGCTCCGACCCAGGTGTAGGACCTTGCACTTGTCGTGGTTGAACTTCATAAGGTTGGCAACAGCCCACCTCACAAGCGTGTCAAGGTCCCTCTGGATGGCATTCCTTCTCTCCAGCGTATCAACCGGACCACACAGCTTGGTGCCATCAGCAAACTTGCTGAGGGCGCACTCAATCCCACTGTCCATGTCAATATACATGGGGAATTAAAGCTCTTCTTATTTCAAGTGTGATGGGGAACGGCTGAGGGACCTGGGGGATTCAGTCTGGAGAAGAGAAGGCTCAGGGGGGACCTTATTGCTCCCTACAACTGCCTGACAGGAGGATGGAGCCAGGAGGGGCTGGGCTCTGCTCCCAAGGAACAAGGGATGGGACAAGAGGAAATGGCCTCAAGCTGCGCCAGGGGATGTTTGGATGGAGCTGAGGAACAATTCCCTCCCCAGAGGGTGCTCAGGCATTGGAACAGGCTGCCCAGGGCAGGGCTGGAGTCACCGTCCCTGCAAGTGTGCACACACCATGGAGATGAGGCCTCAGTGCTGGGGAACGGTTGGACTGGATGAGCCTAAAGGTCTTTTCCAACCTGGTTGATTCTGTGATATCATATATGACAAAGTCTATTGTTTAGAGTCACAGACATAGCTCACACTGAAGATCTTGTGGAACTAGTGATAATGTTCATCCTTTACACTTCAGAACGTAATATAGATGTATTTTTAAAGTATAAGTCAACAGAACTATAGAGTGTCTTGTTTCCAGCTTGATTGTGATATGGGCTTTTGTATTGAATATCAACTTCAAAGTACCTTGAGCAGAAGTTTTGATACTGAATTATACCTGTGAGTTTATTTCAGCTGGCTGTTGCATATGTGTTGTTTCAAATGTTGTGTAGGAGTTCTTATTTCTAAGCTATGAATTGTAATTTGGTTTTGATGTAGTGATGTAGACAGCCTTTTCTCTTTGAATATTATAGGGGAGGGGATCAAGATAAGTTTAGATTGTTTTCCTTTGAATGCCCTTTTAGTCACCTAGGTGTATTAGCTAACTATGTAAAACTGGTTAAACAGTTAAACTAGCAACTGTGACCTAAACTTGTGCATTGATGTTGTTCATTGCTGGCAGATGGAAAAGGAGATTGAATTTTTCGGTGATTCCAGTTGACAGTTGTGTATATTCACAGTTACTTTACATAAGGGGACTGAATTGTGCCCTGGAGTGTATATAAACAACATGCAGATCCAGACCAAAAGCATTGTTAGCAACATAGCAGTATAGCCAAACAGCAAAAAACCATCCCAAATTATAGTCATGGTTTTGCAAACTGCATTATAGTTACTACTTCTGTTGATCTACTAAAGTGTGCTTTAGACAAAATCTTACATGCGTTTGGTGAAGGTTAGCTTTTTCATACTCTTCTTGCATGTGTTATGGTGACTGAATGATGCTTCAGGTCTGTTCTGTGTATGGTAAACACATCACTTCTGTCTTCACATGTACCAATCCCCGAATGTATTTCAGAAAGGAGACGGGGAAAACAAACCCCACTTTCCTGTCACTTCAAGAGAGAGGGATCCTGTTCTTCCTTCTGAACCATTTAGTGTTTTGATTTAAAGAATTGGATAACTGTCAAAATCGAGCTTTTTAGCAAACTGCAGGAGATGTCTGATGTTGATGGCAAAAGAGATTCTGAGAACCACTGTGGCAGATGGCTCACCACAAAGACTCCAAAGGTGGCATGCAGTGGGTGCAGCCTCGGACCTCTCAGTGCCCAACAGCTGCTCGCCTGCAGACTGTGAGGTGGGGAAAATTGCACTGCAGAATTGGGAGTTCACTCTGTGGGTTCCACTTTGTTACTTTTCAAAACGCAGGGCTTGAAAATGTGCCTGAAACTTGCTCTTTACTGCTATTAACAAGCAGGAAATATATATATATACACACACACACACATATATATATGTATGGATGGATGGATAAAACCAATATGGATATACATAATATATGTGTGTGTATATGGGTACATAATATATATATGCGCATATATGTGTATGTATATATATGCATATTGTATGTGTTTATATTGTATATATGTGTGTATATATGCATATAAGTATGTATATAATCCATGAGTGTGTATATAATATGCATATATGTATATGTATATACAATATGGATATACATGATACATATACAATATATATAATATGGATATAGGTAATATATACAATAGATATAAATATGGATATATGTAATATATATACTATAATATGGATGTGTGCTATATACAATATCTATACAATATGGTTATACATAATATATATGCAATATATATAATATGGATATACATATTTTATACACAATATATAAACAATATGAATATACATAATATATATACAATATGGATATACATAATATATACACACTATATATACAATATCGCGTATCAGGCTTATGAATACCTTGGCTTCATCAGCTTATACACTTTGAAAAATGTCTTATTTCATTAAACAAAAATTAAAACTGACCAACCAAAGAAGCTGAGAGCTGATGAAGGATGTTTGCCATGAGTCAGAGCTTTCTGGAGATTATTGAGATGTGATTTTTACGTTCCAGGGCTTTGGATGGTTTAGTTAGAAGGTAGTTCCCACCACTTTCCTTCATATAAGGCAGAAGCTCTTCCCTGAGAAGGTGCTGAGGCACTGGCACAGGGTGCCCAGAGAAGCTGTGGCTGCCCCATCCCTGGCAGTGTTCAAGGCCAGGTTGGACACAGGGGTTTGGAGCAACCTGCTCTAGTGGAAGGTGTCCCTGTCTATGGCAGGGGGTTGGGACTGGATGATCTTAAGGTCCTTTCCAACCCAAACCAGTCTGGGATTCTGTGATTTCAGACCATAACAAAAGTCTGGGACATACAGAGAAACGGTGTGTTATAGCTTTGGCAAAGAAGTCAGCTGTTATAGCTCAAGCTCTTTAAGCCCATGCTGTTTTATTTGTAAGTCATGAATTTAGTCTCCATTATTAAGAGTACCGCATTCCACATGTATGCATGAAACTGCATTTCCTACAGTGACTTCTGTTTCATGTACAGTCACTAACCAGTCTGTCTTTACAAATGCTATGTCAAATATATCTGCACTTGTTTCTTTTCAGACACTTCCTGTAGTTCTCAAAAGCCTGAAGAAGTGTTATAATGCGATTCTCACCAGAACACTTAAGGAGACATTGATTTACTGTCTGACACCATCACAATACAATAATCTTTTAAAACTATAAGGTTTTGTGACTTATTTTTAAGCAACACTACTATTTTTTTGCTATTTGTTATTAATATTCAATATTTTGACTATTAGTGTACTTTATAAGTAGCGATTACTATTACTCTAATATTTAATAATCACTGTTACTACGAATTATCATTATTACTATTTACTTTATTACTACTATTCAGTAGTAGTGTTTAATGGTGCTGTTTAATACTACTAATACTTTTATTACTGCTATTTTGCCTACTGAAGTGCCTCTAAGCCTCAAGAAACATTTATTGTCCAACCTGTGGTTTCCATACTGCTTAAAGCAGCAGGTCTGGGAGCAGTGACGGTTCTTCATCAGGTTCTTTGATCAGGCATTGGAACAGGCTGCCCAGGGCAGTGCTGGAGTCACCATCCCTGCAAGTATGCACACACCGTGGAGATGAGGCCTCAGTGCCATGGCTTAGTGGTAGCCTTGGCAATGCTGGGATAAGGGTTGGACTTGATGACCTTAAAGGTATTTTCCAACCCCACTGATTCTTTTAATTAGTGTTAAGCAAGCATTTGCGTTGTTTTTGGCAATATAGTAGAAAGAAAATGGTTTTGGTCGGCATCTGTATTACCAAAAGGGTAGAAAAACACTTACCCTTTAATTTATTCCAGGGACCTACAGTGTATTACTTGTTAGATCTTGGGCTATGCCTCACAGTGTCCACACCTCAGTGTTCCCAGTGCACATTTACTTGCATGGCAAGTAGATGCTGGTGGTGTCAGCCCTCTTCTGGCCTGAAGTGTATTCTCTTGTGATTTCCTCTCAGATAAAATGATTAATTGGGGTGGGAATTGTTGTCCCTATAATTAAAGAACTATACAGGAATGTTTGAAAATACTTAAATAGGAGCTGTTATGTATTTAAGAGAGATTCTGGTTTTGTAGAGTGTTTTGCGCTAGGGAGAGCTGTGACTGCATGGCTAAGCCTGACTACCACTAGCCATGGAGCTGCAGTAGCCAGAACAGAGCTGAGAGTCTTGTTTCTTGGATGAATCAGCATGCACTGAGGTGCAGCTGCACTGTTAGCATCTGGCCTAACTTCTGGGGTTTTTTTGGTAGGTGCAGACAAGCTTAAATAGCTCCTCTGTAGTCAAATGTTCAGTCATGGCCTGCCTGCAGGGTACCTCTGTGTCATCCTCACTGACACCAACTGGAGAAGAGAAGCTGCGTGGAGACCTCAGAGCAGCTTCCAGTATCTGAAGGGGGCTACAAGGATGCTGGAGAGGGACTCTTCATCAGGGTCTGCAGCGACAGGACAAGGGGTGATGGGTTCACACTGAAACAGGGGCAGTTCAGGTGAGATCTAAGGCAGAAGCTCTTCCCTGTGAGGGTGCTGAGGCGCTGGCACAGGGTGCCCAGAGAAGCTGTGGCTGCCCCATCCCTGGCAGTGTTCAAGGCCAGGTTGGACACAGGGGCTTGGAGCACCCTGCTCTAGTGTGAGGTGTCCCTGCCTGTGGCAGGGGGCTGGAACTGGATGAGCTTTAAGGTCCCTTCCAGCCCAAACCAGTCTGGGATTCTGTGATTCTATGACTCAGTCAACATAGTGCAAAGCCAGTGGGGCAGGGGGATGTGCTCCTGCTGCGAGTCCTGCTTGTGGCACATGAGCACCTCTGTGCTGCCTCTCCGAGTGCCAGCACAGGCAACTGTGATGAGGAAGCAGCAGGGACATAGATGTCCATGTCGGTTGCTCGGGCCTACAGGAGTAGGTTAGATCTATGCTGAAATAAACACTACCTGCAGGGAGGGTTATGTCGGGTCTTAATGCCAACTGTTTTGCTGTAGAGGCCCTCTAATGCTGAGCACTTAAATGATTGCTCATATAGATGCAGTCATTTTAGGGTATCTTCTGTTATTTGATGTGTAGCCATTCTGGGGATAAATCCTTCTGCAGCCAAAATCATCGAAGCCCAGACTGGTTTGGGTTGGAAGAGACCTTTTCCTTTTCTGATACAGGAAGCCATTTAACTGGGAGAGACTATGCTGCATAAATAGTTTGCTGTCTTTCCTAGTTGAAGTAGGTACGTTTCACTAAATGTAAAGCTGTCTCCCTGTCCTCCCTGCTGCTGTGATCTATTTTGATTCTTTTATTTTACTTGGCTATATTGGGTGAGTGAAGAGTTTACCCCTAAATTGTAAAGGCCTGAGTAATCGTTGCTGTTGGCATTGCTAAGCATTCTTTCTCCTTTTAGTATAACAATGTCATAACATATACCTTTTATTTTGACTCTATACCTGCAAACAGCGCTTTGAAAAGCAGCTTCTCTTAAATCTTATATAATTCTTGATGTAAGACAAGAATTCATTGCTTTCGTGCTGAAATTGTGAAGCCACAAGCTGATAACGGTAACTCAATGTTTGTAATATAAAGCGTTGTTCCCATAGCATGGTCCAATTACACAATAGTAAAGCAGGGATGTAACACAGCAAATGCTGCTTCCCTATTTGTTTCAGTAGGTTTAGCACAGCGGGAAGTGTGGCATTCTTCCAAGGTAATGCGTCAAGCTTACACTTGGCTGGAAGTGCAGTGGAAGTTATGCTAAGACTTTGCATGCTGGCTTAATAACTCTTGCTCAATGTACGCAGCAGTTGCCTTGTGAAAGGCGTTTGATGTCAGTTCATTGCCAGGATTTTATATTCTAATGTTGAGATGTGGTGGTATCGTGGCGATATTTGAACAAGCTCCTCTGTGGATGCTGTGCTTAAGGCATTGCAGTTTCAGTTATCAAATATCATTCCTGTATGGTTAGAGATCATGGATGCTGTTTTTCCAAGACCCTGCTGAATCTTATGAAATCAGAAAGAACTACTCCATTCATTTGGTCAAATGATTATCAATTTTTCCACCAAAACCCTCTTATTTTGAGGAAAAATATATCAAAAATGAGAGCTAAAATGAAAATAGATATATAATGTCAACTGAGTGTCTCATTTCTTTTTGAAGCCCAGACAACCAGTAACTTAGCAGTGTGGTAGCCGGGAGAAACCAGAGGTAGAATCCTAGAATGGTTAGGCTTGGAATGGCCTTAAGATTATCCAGTGACCTAAAAATCATGTAGAATTGCTGCAGTTGGTCTCTCTTTTCCCATCACTTTAAAGCCGTTCCCCAAATCAGCAGATATCCCTTTTGTACTGTGGCAGTCAGTCCATCACAGCTGCCTTAAAGATACGTGGCTATTCCTTTACAATTAAACATACATTTAAAATAGCATGGGAGTGGCTTTAAGAACTGCTTCATGGTGTATCTCAGCATGTTTCAAATGGGATGAGGAACAGCCACCGCTTATGGAGCAGTAGTAAATAGTTCCCAATTAAGGAGTTAATCTTCAGCCTCATCAGCAGTCTTGGTACAGAGGTTACCAGCACGTGCTAAAAACAATGTGGGGATTTCTTTTGGTGACTCAGAGTACATCAGTAGTTTCAAGTAGATTATTGAATGCTGTCAGAGGTAAAAATACCAATGTACTGCACCTGGTTTGATTTTGTGATTATAAAGGTAAAATCCCCAATTTCAGGCTTTTTCTGATTTTTTTTCAACCCACTACTGATTTTTCAACCAGCCTCTTCTAATCTGACACCTCTTGGTCACATTTGCTTCAATAGTAAGTCTGGGCTTACAGTAAACCCAGTAATTGCTACTAGCATTTAAAGCTTTCCAAAGAGCTTTAGTTCCATCCATCCACCCACCTTTCCTGAAGCATTTCTGAATGCCTTTGGCAGTGCTGAGCCAGCAAATGGAAGGTTGTTTGTCAGTGGCAGCAGTTGTTGTTCCAGGAGGCGTGTTTGTTCCAACGTGTTGGGGTTGTTTCAGCACTGACACCTGAAGAGTGTATAAAAGAGAATAAAGAACAGAGGGGATGCACAGGGGTTAAAACCCAGCCATCAGGCTTGGCCCGTGCTCCTTCAGGCAGAAGTAGTGTTGGGTGAGTGGGGAGAAAGACCGCTGACTTAGCTGAGCATCAGGGCTCTGCACTGGTCTAGCAAAGCAAAGATAACTGCAGACAGTTATTAATGGGACTGAGAAGGGGGAATCAATCAGTACTGATATCCCTTAGTAATTCCTAGCAGCATCAAAAGCACCAGCAAATTCTCCATGCAGTTAACACAGTGAGCTTGCTGACTGCAAATATGGGTTGTGTACGTTGTCTGCATTTAAGGATCCTTAAGGTGCATCAGAACTGGCTCGCTAAGTAGGGGGGAAAAGAGTGAGCATCGAGTGGACAAGGGCTGATTTGGTAAAGGATATAGGTTGAATTCCTTGGTTGATAGTGGCAATGATCAGAGCAGTGACAGAATTTGGCATAGGGTGTGCCCACAGTTAATGAAGAATACACGTTTGGGGCTGTCCAAGCTGGCTTTAGGCTCTTGCAGCTGCTTGCAGTGGTCTGAAAGCTCTGTTTTTTTACTGGAATGGCACACATGCGTTTGAACATCACCTGTCAGGGGTTTTGGGGATAACGATCACAAAAGGATCAGTCAGAGGTGAAGATCAAAACTAAGAGCGACAAAACACGCTTGTCCCTGGATATCCTGGATCAGAGTTATCTGCTCAACACCTTGGTCTGCTTTGATGACTAGTGGCGACACTGAGAATGGTGCTGCTTTGTCAGGAACAAAACTCCAGCTCAACCACTGAGTCTATACCTGTAGCATGCTGTGATTTATTTCACCTTTTTCCTTGCAGACAAACATCCAGCAAGAGAAAAAGGCATTACAGTTTCTAATGCTAGGGAAAAAGACCTGGATTAAAAATGAAATACCCAAATCCTATAGAAATAAATACTGTCTTTCCTTAATCCAAAGCCTTATCCCTAGTGCTGTACGAAGCAGAGCGGCTGAAAAGTTTAATCTCAGTGTTTTGTTTATTGTTACCAATCAGTGATAAGTTTCCTCCTTAACATTCCATGATTTAATGTTTTCCAGACCTTCATTTCCTGCGGCACTGGATTTTCACCTGTAAAGCTGTAAGCATTTCCATGCATTGTGTGACACATTTACTGTGGGACTCTGTTTTGGCAGTAGTAGTATTGCGAAATCGTGTTGAGCCTTCAGGAGGTGAAAAGACTGTGCCTCTCAGAGGAAGTGAGAATTACTTGTGAAAGCATAACCTACACTATTCTTGCCCTTCTAAATATGTCTTAGTGCTGTATGTTTGCTTTTAGATTGGAAATTGCCATTGAATGGTTAATATGGGAAATGCCTGTAAGAACGAGGAAAAGAATCAGTGTTTTCATGCAGCATCTTTGCTGCAGTTAGGACAATGGGGCAGTGGCACTGATAGTTTGCTCATTTTGGTTTCCCTTTACGTCCTGCCAGTGCCCGGGGAATGGTCAGTTAATGCCATTATCCCAATAACTCTATTAATTACAACTAAAAAGGAAGAAAGCAGTGAGGAGGGTTTTTCTTCTCTGATTGCCAAGTTATTTGTATGTAGAGGGAAGATTCTTTTTGTATAATCAATCTGCTGCTACCCGTTTTACTGCCAAGCATTCCTTCTCTACGGTAGCGTAATGTTACCTAGGGAACAGCTTAAAGCTGACACATACAGTGGTGCCACAAATTAATTTCACAGTTATCAGGATATAGGGTGATAACAACAACATGAGCTACTGTGAAATTACCATTGTTCCCATTGAGTTACAGTGTAATTATTACTTTTGTGGCAACTATGCAAATAACTCATGTCACCACTGTAGGATGGGATGTGCTTTCCTTTCTCTGATTCAGTACTTTGTGCTTCAGAGACATCTTTATGTACTGGAAACTAGAGCTGGGCTTTGAATTGGAGTCTAAATATGCTTTTATCTTCACAAACAAAGAGAGAAAAGCAGCGTTTAAGAGACTAAAAATCCCAATCCCTTGCAGTATGTCCACTATCACCTTGAATCAGATCTGCAAATGAGTGGCGATTTCACACAAAAATAATCCAACTGGTATTTTCCCAGCATGAAAATGGGAACCTTTCTTCAAAAATGGAGTTTTTTGGTTAGCTGCTTTTATTAATGGGCATTTTCAGGTTTCTTTGCTGGTTTATGGAGGTCATTTGGTGGAAGGGACAGGTAAAGAGGTGTTTGATTACATTCTATGTTTTTATGTTAGGTAGGAAAAAACCTTCCGGAGCAAGGTTAAGATACTGGTCCAAGTGTGGGTGATGGAATATATACTTGACCCTGAAAAAAGGACCCTGGTAAAACCAAAGCAGCTCCTACCATAGGATCATAGAATCAACTCTGTGGGAAAAAGCCTTTAAGATTGAGTCCAACCTTTACCCAAGCATGCCAAGGCCACCATTAAGCGCCGCTCTCCTTAGCATTAGTGATGGCAGAAGGCAAGAAGGTCACATAGTGTGGTGACATTAGCACAGATTCTCCCTGTATGACTTTATTAGGACCAGAGATCAGTATGCCTTGGGGGCTGCAGGTTAGAGTGAGTGTTTTCAATAAGGTAAGCTCCATGCTGGTGTTTTTAGTTTGTTCAGTTTGTTTTTCTCCATCCTTAACCAGGATTTGCAAAGGTTTCTACAGAGAGCTTAGGTGTGAACCTTACAGTTGTGTATGCATAGCTCGCTTTAAGGTCCCTTTAAAACCCCTGTAGCAGGTAAGTGGCTGATGCCCACATTTTCACAAGTGCTGAGAACTCAAGATCCTTTAAGTGTTTAAATAGGAAAGAAGAAAGAAAACTTTTGAGACATTTAGAAAAACATCATAGGTACTATTGCATGAAAAAAAGGAGTGAATGGAACTTGATTGGCCAGGTTGGACAGAGCCTTGGGTGGTACGGTCTAGTGTGAGGTGTCCCTGCCCTTGGCAGGGCCTTGGAACTGGATGGTCTTAAGGTCCTTTCCAACCTGAACCATTCTGTGATTCTCTTCTATGATTCTTAATTTATATTTGATAGTATATTAAAAATGAAGTTAGAGAAAACTTTTTCATTTTGTCATAAAAAAAAATGACATTTGAAGTATGTTTTTAAATTGCAGAATTGCTTGCAAATGGAAATCTCTTTTCCCCATTCTTGTTATATTGCAGCGGCAGAACTACAGAACAGCTTGATGAGCCTGCCAGTGATTGTGATGTGGTTCTGGACAGACTGATCTAGTTGAAGATGTCCCTGCTCATTGCAGAGAGTTGGACTGGATGAGCTTTGACTTGTGAAGGAATAAATATGAGCAATGTCCTGAAGACATTGAAGCTGTGTCTGCGAGCAGTTCTAAAGCACAGATTTAGTGTATCACCAAGGTTTCAGCTGCAGAGATAGGCTGTGAATCTGTGTGAAAATGCAACAATTGTACCTTTTTTCCCTTGCATGAATGAGCTATAGGAGTATGTGTTTGAGGTTACAAAGAGAATTGTAGCGAAGCTATTGAAAGAGTAGGAGTCACAGCCAAATGATGATGGAATGACAAACTTCCATGAAGCTCCCCCTGATCTGTCTTTCTGAATTGCTGTACCCAAAGGAGAAGCATTTGAAGTGATAGCTGGGGTATGTTTTAGTAGTTGGATTGTTGTGAGTTCATCTTGAGAAAAGCAGTGTTCTGATTCTGTCTTTCTTGAGTTGGTTTTGTCTGGTCAACACGTCCTGCTCAGGTTTTGCGCTGATGGAATATACCAGTGCTGTAAAACCTCTGCTGCCGGTGGTCTAGGGGAGAGGAATCACAAGATTGAAACTCCATCTGGAGTAATGCATCCTGCTCTGGAGTCCTCAGTACAGGAAAGACCCAGACCTGTTTGGGAGGGTCCACAGAAGGGCCACAACATGATCAGGGGCTGGAGCACCTCTGCTGCGAGGAAAGGATGAGAGGGTTGGTGTTCAGCCTGGAGAGGGCTTTGGGGAGACCTTATTGCAGCCTTTCAGCTCTTAAAAGGGGCCTGAAGAAAGATGGGGGGAGACCTTTGATCAGGGCCTGTTGCGACAGGACGAGGGGTGATGGGTTCAACGGACAGAGGGAGGTTCAGGCTGGATGGGAGGAAGAAATTCTTTATAGTGACGGTGCTGAAACCCTGGCACAGGTTGCCCAGAGAGGTGGTGGATGCTCCATCCCTGGAGACATTTCAGGCCAGGCTGGATGTGGTTCTGGGCAACCTGCTCTGGTTGAAGGTGTCCCTGCTTATTGCAGGGAGTTGGACTGGATGAGCTTTGAAGGTCCATCCAACCCAAACTGTTCTGTTGGATAGTCTGTGATTCTAAGATAAATAAACCTTATGTTCTGGCTCATTTATTATCCATGTGAGATATATAATGGTGGAAAAGCATGTGGTAATTAATGGACTGGCTTCATGGAATGACTCCTGTTTATCATATGGTTGTTGCTGGTTTTAGCAGTTGGCTGACAAGTATATTCATTACAGTCTGAGGAGGTCACTAATTAATATGGATGTTGGGAAGGCTTTATGGGAATACTCTAAAAAATCTGATTGGTCAACATTTTTCTTCCTGTCATCCCCTACTTTTATCAGTTTTAGCTATTACAGAATCACAGAATCACAGAATCCCAAGGGTTGGAAGGGACCTAAAAAGATCATCTAGTCCAACCCCCCTGCAAGAGCAGGGTAACCTACAGTACATCACACAGGAACTTGTCCAGGCAGGCCTTGAATATCTCCAGTGTAGGAGACTCCACAACCCCCCTGGGCAACCTGTTCCAGTGCTCTGTCACTCTTACAGTAAAGAAGTTCTTCCTGATGTTAACGTGGAACTTCCTATGCTCTAGTTTACACCCATTGCCCCTTGTCCTGTCACTGGATATCACTGAAAAAAGCCTAGCTCCATCATCCTGACACCTACCCTTCACATATTTGTAAACATTGATGAGGTCACCCCTCAGTCTCCTCTTTTGCAAGCTAAAGAGACCCAGCTCCCTCAGCCTCTCCTCATAAGGGAGGTGTTCCACTCCCTTAATCATCTTTGTGGCTCTGCGCTGGACTCCTTCAAGCAATTCCCTGTCCTTCTTGAACAGAGGGGCCCAGAACTGGACGCAATATTCCAGATGCGGCCTCACCAAGGCTGAGTAGAGGGGGAGGAGAACCTCTCTTGACCTACTAACCACTCCCTTTCTAATGCACCCTAAGATGCCATTTGCCTTCTTGGCCACAAGAGCACATTGCTGGCTCATGGTCATCCTCCTATCCACCAGGACCCCCAGGTCCCTTTCCCCTTCGCTACTTTCCAGCAGGTCAACCCCCAACCTGTACTGGTACATGGGGTTGTTCTTCCCCAGATGCAAGACTCTACACTTGCCCTTGTTAAATTTCATCAAGTTTCTCCCCGCCCAACTCTCCAGCCTGTCCAGGTCTCGCTGAATGGCAGCACAGTCCTCTGGTGTGTCAGCCACTCCTCCCAGTTTTGTGTCATCAGCAAACTTGCTGAGGGTGCACTCAGTTCCCTCATCCAGGTCATTGATGAAAATATTAAACAGCACCGGTCCCAGCACCGACCCCTGAGGAACTCCACTAGTCACAGACCTCCAGCTAGATTCTGCGCCATTGACCACAACTCTCTGCCTTCTTCCTTTCAACCAGTTCTCGATCCACCTCACTACTTGATCGTCAAGCCCACACTTCTTTAGCTTATCTATGAGGATGCTGTGGGAGACAGTATCAAATGCCTTACTGAAATCAAGAAAAACTACATCTACCGCTCTACCATCATCCCTCCACCTAGTCACTTCCTCATAGAAGGCTATAAGGTTGGTCATACATAACTTCCCCCTCATAAAACCATGTTGGCTGTTCTTAATGACCCCCTCATCCTTGATATGCCTAGTGATGGAGTCAAGAATAAGTTGTTCCATCATCTTTCCAGGGATGGAGGTAAGGCTGACCGCTCTATAATTACCCGAGTCCTCCTTCTTGCCCTTCTTATAGATTGGTGTGACCTTTGCCATCCGCCAATCCTCAGGCACCTCGCCCGTTTCCGGCTAAGTCAATATTTAATGACACGTACTGCTCAGGTGCCGTAATACTGAACCCACAGGTGTTTTATTTGAAAGAAACAGCTTTTTCTTATTATCACAGAATCATAGAATCCTAGACTGGTTTGGGTCGATGAGCATTGTGCTCAGCAGAAACAGCCTTAAAGCTGAGGTCCAGCTCTTACTGCCAGGGAGGTAGATTAGGACCTGGAGGCTTCCAAAGGGTCAAATGTTACATAAAAACTGAGTCCTTCTCCTGATGCATACTCAGTTGAAACTCCTGAACTGAGGTTTGTAAGCAGAGCCTTGGAAGGTCCTTCAACAGATTCTCATGATGCCTGTCAGAGAGACAACCTCATCTGATCTGGAAATACAACCTGAGCTGTCTTACATGCTGAAAGTACAGATGAGTGTGTATGTAATTTGGATGGTGGTGTAAGGGTGAAGAAAGGAGTGTCGATGGACAGGCCATCAAAGGACAGGACGCCAATCATTTTTATGTTCTCATGATTGACAGCACTTGGTGTTTCGTGCTGTGACTTTATCCAGGGAAAAAGGGAACCACATGAGAGTGGAAGAAGTCCTTGGTTACGTTTCACTTTAGGAAAGAGGGGGAACTTTTAACATGGGACTTGAAAGGGAAATCTTAATGTGGGACTTCCATGCCCCTTCCCATATGTCAGAGTCACTGACCCTGAGAGACATGAGTATGTCCTTACTTGTAAAACCACCCTTCTCTTGGAATTTCCACCTCCTGGAAGAGGCTTAAAATGGCATTGCACAAAATTGTCTGTCTTTCCCAGACTGCAGACTGTGGTCCTCTTGTTTCTCTATAATAAGCCTACTATTTCTTTATGCAGGGCCACTGAAAATTAACAATTATGAGCTGTGCTCTGAAGAATATAAATAGTTCCTCTTCTCCAGGGAAAAAGACAAGAGATCGGTGCCAAATCTTGCTAAATTAAAAAAACAAATAACCTCTTTCATTTTGGCAGGGTTGGCAGTGTTCTGATCCTTGGCTTCAGGGCCAACATATTTTTCTAGGCCTACACAGAAAGATGTTCATGTCATTTCTGCCTCTACAGTAAATAAAAAGCTGGATCAGCTCTCCTGTGTTGTCTCTGTAATGAGTTCCAACTGGAGTACTATCCCTCCATGCTTGGCAGCTTAGGCAGCTTTTCAGTGGAGCATTTTCTGGGTTTAGAAAGGGAGATTTTTAACCTTTTCCTTGCCTAGAAAGGTACAGACATCATAACACAAGAGAGATCCTTGAAAAGAGAAACTACATTCAGGTTGTAGAGGTTGATGGCCATTAGTGTATCTTCTGTTTATCCAGAAGAGTTCTCTGCATTGACAAGTCTGTCTTCTGGTTTGGAGGTCAAGAATAAACTATTAGTTTTGTCCTTCATAGTAAGATAGAGGTTCTGGCATCAAATACAGCCTAGGCCTATGAGTTGCTGTCTCATATCAGTTACTTCTATATGGCATAAATCTCTTCTGGTTTTGTTTTGTATATACATATGCATACACACGCACACACACACACACACACATATATATATAACCTTGTTCAGTAGTCTTTTGTGTTCCTGATGGTTTTTCCTCATTGAAATGCTAAAACCTGAAAGAAATTGGTTTTTTAAATGCTTTGAGTGGTCAGTTTGCCACTGACCAAGGAAACGAGCTCAGTGGGATCCAGGTTTTGACTGAAGGCAATATATGGCATTGTACACTCAAAGAGGTAAAACTGTCTTAGAGCAGAAATATGATCTCTCCAGGCTTTCCTAGAAAATTATATGTGATTAGGGAATTCCTTGGGGACGAATGATCCCTTTCCATTGTTCCTCATGTAGATTTGTGAAGGGCTTGCTTTATCTTCTTGTTTTGCCTATTACCAGGTTCTCACTGTGGATGAAGGAGATCTGCCACATCAGTGCGCTGTTTTACTCTAGGAATTGCTTCCCTGAGCACAGGTGGAAGGCACAGCAAAATGCCAAGAACTTCGGCCAACACTGAGAAAGCTCATACTTTTGCATTTAATTTTAAGCCAAATTTGTACTTAAACAGTGTATGCAAAAGTGCTTGTTTCTGCAAAGGTAATGTCTGTACTTTATGTAGTATTTATGTTGGCTTATGGATTTAGACTCAGGGCCTGGGAATTCAGCTGTTGCTTCTTGTGTGATGTTGCCCTGCCATGTAGCCAGTGACCTCCCTGTTTGCTGGAAGTACTGAACGGATCAATCCCAAATCTCATCCCTCAACTACCTACTAAGAACAATAATACTCCAGTCACACCACGGATAGCACAGATCCTGTGAGAACATTTCTGTGAGGAGCAGGATTAATAATTAATGCATGTTCCCTGTATGTAAAATAGGATAATCTCTGACAGATGGTGGTTTTTAACAAGAACACTGCAGTAATTCAGATCAGACTAAGCATGTTTTATCTGTGCCTCAAAAGGAAAAGGTGCTTACATGGATGTGTATAAAACCCACGTGGCTTTCTTGCTTTCTATTACTAGTTTTAGATCATGGACATAGTGGATTTTGGGGAGGTTATAGTAGTAGTAATGGTGGTGATAGTGGGGTTATGTCAAATCTCATAGCATTGATAGAAAGGGTCTGCCTTTAGCTGTCAGGTGTGCCTATCTGGAGGTGAAGAGCCAAGAGGAAAACTAAATTGCTACCAATAGTAGCTAGTTATCACCGGGTTGCTGTGCTAGAAGGACTGCCTGGTGTGCTATAAGCATGTTAGATATTTAGATTCTAATTGTATGTCACAAACTGTTCTAAAAAAGCATGCACATGGCATACTTGTGGTGGATGGGTGTCATTGCTTAAATGAAGGCTTCGAATCCCAAATGTATGTGCAAGTAGTTATTTTCCTCTGTTTGTAAAATACTCTGCTAACTATTTCTCAGAATGAGTAATGTACCATATATAGCACCAAAAGAGTGTCTAAAAGTGCTTCATATCATGCTAAGAAGAAATAGATGCGTCTACTGAATATAGCATCTAGTTTGCATCCTTGGAAGTATCCATTTGGACCTTTTTTCTTGGGAAACATGATTCTGTATTACCCATCTTCAACAGAATAGAGGCATTTTTTTCAGGTATATTGAAAAATAAATGATATTTTTCAAATAAGTGGGCTATTTATTGAATAAATTTTTATATTGAGAAGGCTATTAATACGTGAGAGGATCTTTTAGATGGTCAGACAAACTACCTGGTAGTTACAAGACACTAGGGGTGACTATCAGCATCACTTAAGAGCTGCCCCTGATAAGTCCCTAGAATCCAAGAGCACCTAAAGGCTGCCAGAGTACTTACGCTGCTCTGCAATTAAAGAGCTCAACACTGAACTCTACAATAGGTTTCCAAAGAGGGGGTCTTCCTGTTCTGCATTTCCCTGCAGTTTAACCAAGCCAGATGTATAGAAAGAGCTGGGAGCTATCTGATGCTGCAAGCTAATAGCGTAGAGGTTTAGCAAGTCTGTTTGGCATATTTAATATGTGATTTCAAATCCCTGCTCTTCCTGCTTTTGGAGTGAACACTTGAATTGAGTACTTCTACAGCTCATGGCTCAAATGTAGGTTGTCTGATGGTGGATGTTGTGGAACTATGTTTTCTTTTTCAGACGGAAAAGCAAAGTTATGGGCAGGTTCATAGTGATAACCTTTGGGGAAGGAGAGGCACGGCTCTGGTTTGTTAAGCAACTAAACTGTTTGCAGATAGCGTATTGGCTGGTTTTGAGAATCTATGCTGTACACACCTACCTACACTGTCCATTCATTTAGTGTGTGTTTGGAGCCTGAGCATCTAACTTGGGTCAAACCACTTCACTGCACAGAAGGGCAGTTGGAAATTAGCTTTAGTTAACTTTGAGGTTGCAAGCCCCAATCTGACCTTTGCAGATGAAACAACAGTCAGAAAGATTACTTTAATACTTGCCTTTTGGATTCATGGAAAGGAAGTAGCATGTGCCTGAAGGGCAGAAATGATGTAGCAGTCAAAATAAGAGCTATTTCTGTGAACGAGCAGTTATGCTGGTAAATGTAAGGTTTAGGAAGTAAGATATTCTAAAATCCCTCTTAGGTTTTGGACATGTGAGAAGAGTAAATCTTATTACTTTATCTTCAAGATGACACGTAAGCCTTGAGTCTGTAATTCACATGGCTTGCATGATTTGAGGAAAGGTAATTCTGATTCTGGTGGCAATGCAATTAGGTATATTGCAGTTCTCAAGGTAAGTTGTTATCTTTCTAGTCATGTTTGTGTTGAGGTGAATTAGAAACAGCACAAGGGGACACCATCTTGGATAGCTGGATTCAGTCTGGATTTCAGTTCCCTTCAGATTGTATCCACCTGGATTTTTTACGTGTACCCATTCACATCTCTTCTCAGTTTAATACACCACAGCTTCTTGTTTTTCACAAGTGTAAGCAAATAGGAGAGGAGAAGCAAAGAGAGTTCAGGAGCTGCATTAGTAATTGCATGTCCTTCAGGATCCTGCAGGAGTCTTCCCAGATTGGACATCTTTGAGCTCTCACTCTTCATTTATGAATTTGATTGGAAATGTTTAGATGAGGCTGGATCAGTAACTGTGCCTGAGTAACTTGGTTTAGAGCCTTCAAAGTAAAAACAAGATGTAATTTCATGTTCTCTGAAGTCTGAATACATGCATCTTCCAACATCTTTTACATCATAATTTCAGTAATAGCATTAAGTCTTCAAAATGTTTCCTCTGGATACAGTATTTGGCCCAGGACAGAGAGATTTTATGGTAAGAGCCATCCAAATGTCTTCTGATGTGGAGATCTGCTTTGAAAGCAGCCTAAAGAGTGGGTGGGAGATATGTATACTGCTTCCCACTGACATCACTGGGATGAGTCTGTCTCAGGCCTGAGAATTGCTATTATGTTTATGTATGATTAGTTTATAATACCAGGGGTGTATGTATTTGTTTAATAAGTGATCATCTCAGTGGATCTACTGGGCAGAGGCTGAACATGGAGTCTGCAATGAAGAATGAGAGCTGTAACAGAGAGATTCATAACTTCTAAGTGCAGATAAATGAGTGGAAGGGAAACCCAGTACAGTAAAGTACAGTTCAAGAAGGGAGAGGTATGTATTTCCCTCCCCAGGTGAGCCAAGTACGACAACGTGGTGCTAAATGAATCTATATATTCATTAATATGTAATACCTGTTATCTCTCAAGTTTTGCATAGTACCCCATTGAGATCAATGGCTGATTGACATCATTTGACCATTGTCACCTTTATCTATTGTGTGACAGAGATCCAGAGCAGAAGCTGATCTTCTGTGAAAAGCAAGTTCCGTAAGTGTGCTGTATTGTCAAAACCCTAATGCCTACAGGTCAGATTTTTGGGAAACTCTGAAATCTATTTCGTTTTGCCTGTAGGAGTAGATTGATTTATAAGAGTATGAAAAAAACCTCAAGTTCTGAGTTATGCCAGTCCATGGCATTAGTATTACACCTTTCAGCTTTGAAGTTCAGGTTATTTATTGTAACACAGTGGAAGTACTCAGAGTGTTTTCTATAGCGTTAGGAAGATGAGCAGTTTATTGTAAGAACAAGGAAGGTTCTGTTCTTGCTGCACTGATAATTTTTTTGCTTAGAGCTTGTAGGCCCCAAAAGGAGAATAGGGTGATAAAAGTGATTTTGTGTAATAAATATTTTTATAATTTAATTTGTGTAATACATATTTTTATGAACTAATAAGTAACTTTTTGGTTGTGGTTTGAAATAGCATCCGCGCTAAAATACATGTAGTTTGAGTCAAACTGTGACACCATTGGACGGGAGTTATCAATGCCGCTATGAAGTGTGCTATGACTTTGTTAGTGGTGTATCTGCCATATTAATGGAACAGTTGCCAAATCAAGGTTTAGAGCTGTATGACAAAACTGAAAGCTTTAAGTACCAATTAGACCAATTGGGACCGACTGTGTTCAACATCTTTGTCAGTGATGTGGACAGTGGGACTGAGGCGCTCTCTGAGTCTGTGATGGCACTGAGCTGTGTGGTGCGGTTGAGACACTGGAGGGAAGGGATGGGATCCAGAGGGACCTGGACACGCTGGAGAGGTGGCCAATGCCAACCTCATGAAGTTCAACAAAGCCAAGTGCAAGGTCCTACACCTGGGTCAGAGCAATCCCAGGCGCAGCTACAGGTTGGCAGAGAAGAGATTCAGAGCAGGCCTGCGGAGAAGGACTTGGGGGTGTTGGTCAATGAGAAAATGAACATGATCCAGCTTCAGTGTGCGCTCACAGCCCAGAAAGCCAACTGTATCCTGGGCTGCATCAAAAGGAGCGTGACCAGCAGGTTGAAGGAGGTGATCCTGCCCCTCTACTCTGCTCTTGTGAGACCTCACTTGGGAGTATTGTGTGCAGTTCTGGTGTCCTCAACATAAGAAGGACATGGAACTGCTGAAACAAGTCCAGAGGAGGGCCACGAGGATGAGCAGAACCTGGAGCACCTCCCGTGTGAAGACAGGCTGAGAAAGTTGGGGCTGTTCAGCCTGGAGAAGAGAAGGCTGTGTGGGGACCTCATAGCAGCCTTCCAGTATCTGAAGGGGGCCTATAGGGATGCTGGGGAGGGACTCTTCGTCAGGGACTGCAGCGATAGGACAAGGGGTGATGGGTTCACACTGAAACAGGGGAAGTTCAGGTTAGATCTAAGGCAGAAGCTCTTCCCTGTGAGGGTGCTGAGGCGCTGGCACAGGGTGCCCAGAGAAGCTGTGGCTGCCCCATCCCTGGCAGTGTTGAAGGCCAGGCTGGATGGACTTGGAGCAGCCTGCTCTAGTGTGAGGTGTCCCTGCCCATGGCAGGGGGCTGGAACTGGATGATCTTAAGGTCATTTCCAGGCCAATATGTTCTATAATTTTGTGATTCTCAGTACATCTGTCCAATGAATGCTGATGTTTTCATCATACGGTAAATGGTTTTCATTGTGGGTTTCCCAGTGTTGCTTCCAGAATGTGTTTCAGGAGAGGGAGTATGGGTTTGTGCAGTGCTGCTGCCTGGTGCAGGTTGGTGTGTGCCTCCTTCTGAGTTGACAGCTGCTGCAGTGATTTCGAGTAGAATCCAAGTTATCTTCCCTGTGGCTTCTCCAGGTGCTGCAATGCCTGGCGGAGGTAAAATGGCACTAGCTTGTACAGATGTCAACATCTGCACCAGAGTTGATGCTCTGTTGACTAAAACTTGGGTACTCTGATGCCTGAGCAGTAATTAACCCAAACTACTTGTGACTGTGCAGATTTCATGTTATAGAGAGCTTCTTCCCTCTTCTTTCTCCCTCTGAGTGTTAAAGGAAATCATCCGTTTGTTTTACTGGTAGGAACCCAGGCAAGTTTATGTGAAATATTTCTATATTTCTTAGGAATATTAATTGTAAAACATTCTTTACTAACTCTCTAGGTCATTCCTTGAATTAATTTAGTTTGTTATTTATTAATTATTGAGTGTAGTTGTGGCAGGTACAGCTGCCCTGAGCAAGCCTTGGCCAAAGCCCATGGATGCTTGCCAATACGGACAAGGAATTGAGACAAGAAAGGGCAGGAATTTGGGTTCTAAGCCCATGGTGGGTATATGGCCATATCTGTCCACAGCTCAAGTTCAGCCAGGGCAGAAATGGAGCCCTTTGGTCAGCCGTTAGAGTTGGTCCTCCTCGATGCAGTGGGTCTGCAGTTGGGAAATCTCCCCTTGGTCTAAGGGAAGTCCTCAAGGTTGAGAGCCTCCACTTTTGAGGTGAGAGATTGCACATTTTGGGTCATTGGCCATAAAGTTTAAGATTCGGCAGTGCAGTGATGAATCCATGTGACATCCCGAATCTGTACTTAATGTTGGTGGAGCTTTAATTGAGTTTGAACAATACATTTCATGGAGCCTCAATGTATTGGTTCTGTGACAGTAGTGAGAAATAAAGAGACTAGGATTAAACTGTTATACACTAGAATTAGAAATGTAAGGACTACAACATTCACTTTACAATCCAGATACATACAGTTTAACACCACATAGTGTAAACTAGCCTGTAGGTTGTAACTTGCCTGCTGGATGGACATTACAGAAGATACGTGATCAGCTTTGCTCCTCTCTGAGTAGTAGACATCACACTTGTTTTAGAAGCCCTGGAAAGCACCTCGTTGTGTACTCAGGACTGTAAGTGATGCATATTTTGTAGGACAGCCACTTTGTGTAACAGAGGCCAAAGCACCACAGTTCTGTTCTGGAAGAGTGACTGAAGAAGGCTGTAGCTTCTGTGGAGCTGCCCCAGAAACACTGAGTAGCAAAGCCTGATTAAGGAAGTGCAAGAAAGGTTTGTGAGAACTGCATGCTGGCAAGTCCTTCCCCAGCTAAGAGGCACTAAAGGTATGGAAGATACATCTAGTTGCTGGTAAACAGCCATCCAGCTTCCAAGTGTCATGGTAAATGTATGTGCAGGCAAACCTAGCTTAGGTTGAGAGGAGCTTTCCTCTTCTGATGCCCCTTCCTTGGGTCTCTGTGGCAGCTACTATAGTACTGATGGTTGTGGAGTCCTGCTCCATCAGTGTCTTCTGTTAACTGGCAGCACCTTTCATTTCATGCTTTGAATTGTGACTTGTACCTGGGGACATCCTGGTTTTCAGCTTTCCTTGTGTTAAGTTCTTGATAATCTTGATGCACATATAGTAGTGAAATCTGCATATTACCTACCTGTGTGTTCTGCCAACATGTTAGAGAAACTCATGCAACAAGATGTGACTCCGTGCCACTTCCTAAGTGTTCCAGATATGTATTTGCCTGGTTTTGGACAGCGTTTAAGACATGCGTGTATCTATTTTGGAGAGAGCTGCAAAAGCACCAGTGGCTTTTAGCTTTTAGGGCGATACTGCTCTTCCTGATGCAGTAGTACACCACTGCTGTTGTGCTGGGCAGTCAAGATAAGGGACCTCAGTTCAAGTGAAAGGCTGCTCAGCTTATTCCTTGCTCCGCCATGGCTTGGATCTGGCGATCTTCAGGGCATTTTGTAAGCACCCACTGTGTCCCCAAGCTTTTCCTGGAGAAGGGGAAAGCCAGTGAGAACTTTCTCCTGTGTTCATTCTTCTTGTTGTTTGTTTCCATTAGGATCAATATGTTAAAAGGTGAAAGAAAATGGAAAGAAAAGGTAAACTTCAGGTATTCGGAAACAGGTTTATGTATTATAGCTCAAAAGAGCCCTTTTTCAGGGTTGGGTGGTTTTGTTTTTGCAATTGGAATGTAAAGGTGAGATTCAGTGATAGTGCAGCAGCTGATGGTAGCTGCCAAAGTTTAGTGTCCAGTGTTAAGTCTTTGCATTCGTGTACCTTTCCTCCCCCAGGTTATACTAGCAGTTCTGAGTTGTATTTTGTAGAGATTCATATAAAAGTATTTCCTTTTTTGGGCATAATTTTGTAAGTTCAGTTTTTTTCTTTTAAGAAAAAAGCTGTTTAATACCTAGGAATAACACTGTTGGAAAGCTGTTGTGTAGCATTGGAAAAGTGAGACTGTCTTTCATGTTATTCTGTTTTCAGAAATGCAGTTTTCAGTTAAATTGCCATAAAAACAAAGGAGTAAGGTAAAAGGAGAATGTTGAAGTGGTAAAGCTGTTTAGTGATAGCACATGTAAAAAACCACATGAATTATCCAGGAAAGTAAAAATCAAGTTCCTGGCTCTTGGCAGTGGTATTAGTCAAGGAAATACAAAGAAACTTGGAAAGAGGACCCAGGGTCTACCAGTTTGTGTCTGTGCTGTTGAGATACCCCGGACTGGATGTGTGCTGGAACATCTGTAGAACTGGAGCTGGAGCACTCTCTTGGGAGACTGGCTTCTGAAGTCCTTGCTGATCTAAAGTGGAGTGGTAACATAGATGAGACAAAAAGCAGAGGCTGGGATGTCTGTAGCCCTGATATCACAATACATAAGCAACCAGTGATACTCACAGTCCCTTTGAGAAACGCTATTATCTCTGCATACTGCAGAAATCAAGACAGAGATTGACCTTTTCTAGGTCATCCAAGCAGCACACAGGAGCTCTCGAAACTGGAATGAGCTCTTGAAACGTTTCTCTTCTGTGCCCTAGGGCAATGCAATTAAAGTATTTATAACCCTAAAGGATGCTCCTGAGTGGACAATCAGTTCACTTCCATGGCCATTTGCTTCAGTAAAAGTAGCCCTGTACACACAGCGCAGGATGTGTCTTGTGGTGACTGAGCTATGTATTAACTTTGGAATAAAGAGAAAAGAGACCAGCCACAGGCAGGTACTTTGAAAATGCTGCTGAATGCATTGAAAATGAATGTTTCCTTACACCATCATCTGTTGTGAATATTATGTTTTATTGTAGCAAGTTTGCTTGGTTGGGATTTATGAATACTGCAGTATTTCAAACACTTGAAGGGAAGAATCTGCCTTTACTTTACCATGTATGTTTGTATCATTGTCGTTTGCATTAATATGTAATGTACTCCTTTGAATGATCTGGAATTTGAAGTTTCTCAGCTGTAGAAGCATCACACTATTCTTTTTGGGAGAGTTTATTCTCTCCTAGTGCAGAATTCCATTAAAATACATACTTCGCAGCTTGGTGCAGCAAGGTACAAAACCTGCCCCTCATAACCGAGGGTGTAGGCTGGAAGTACTTTCCCAAATAGTCTGTAGCATTTAAAGGCAGCTTTCAGAAGAGACTGGGTGGGCATTAGGGGTTCTTCTGTGGAATATACTGCTTTCCAGTTGCTCTTTGGCAGTGTGGCTCCGTCAGAAGGATCTGTTTTTATGCACATGCTGACTGAAAACAGGGAAGCTCAGAGGTCTGTCATCCCTGAGCCTCTCTTTATACCACAGATGGTTTAACATAGAGATTTTTATGTTTTGAATTGACTTAAATAAAGTATTTTGAAGGAATTTAGAAGTCTGATTAGGTAGAAGGGTTATGTTCCTTCTCACAAACCTCCCTTTTATTGAGTACCTTCAGACTTCTTCAATAGGATTATTAGATACCAGAGTCACACTTCAATATCTCTTTCTTTCTCTAAGTATGCATCAGACGGATGCTTTATGTGACAGGTGAAAGTAGAGGTTTTCTTCAGGATAGTTTCTTTTCCAAGTTGCTGATTTGCAGGGTGCAGCTTCAGGATAGCACCAGTGCTTTTGTTAGCAAGTGATTTGTGCCAGCCCCAATACAAATAACACCTGATTTGTGCGTTCTATTGCATTCAAATGTGCACATGCTTGCTGTCTTCTGATATCCTGTATTTTATCAACATGAGGAATCCTTATTTCTTTTGTTGCAGTATGTACTAAATACCAAAGCAGTGTAGTAAGTTGTAATCTAGTGTTAAGAAATAAGTAAGAAAGTTATCCAAGGTTAAATTCAGACAAGAAGGGACAGTCTACCATGCAGAACATGGCTTGTATTTGTTGCATACAACTGGAAAACAATTTCTTTGTGTTACTCTGTAAGAAATATGTGTGAGTATTCTGCTTGGACTCCTATTTAATTTAAAAGGAAGAGAGCTTCGTCTTAGTACTGTTTCTGATATGTTTGGTAACGTACTTGAGTGGGCTGAATTGTGTTGTTCCATGTGGCAATCACAGCATACAAATCACTACATTTTGTGCAGCGAATGTAGTCTGTTAACATTCATTAACCTTCAGCTATTTCAGATAAAACCAGCCCCAGAGCTTAGATATAAAGTAAAATGATTATTTAATGCTACGATGCAGTATGTGTATGTGCTAAATTACACCTTATTTTCTTTCTGAAACTCACTCAGAACCTACAAGTTACTCCCTGCACGACTGGGATTTTGCTATGTAGATCCAAGAGATCAAATTGATGAGAGAATCAGTAAGGGAAAGACATTCGAAGAACGAATCTGTAGGATTTCTCATTAGTGCAAGAGGATACTGTTTATTGCAGTAATTAGACTCCGTGGAGAAGGATGTCAAGCGACCTGAACATTATGAACAATGTAAAGATATACGGTCTTTTCCTCATCACCAGTGATTTCAAACGTACTGTCTGCTTTTCTTTCTCTAAAGAATCATGCAAATAAGACTGCTGAGGTTTCTGAAAATGAGAAATACTAAAGAAGAAGTAATTTGAATAGTAACAGCAATTTGGCAGATCTTCAGGAATGCAGAGAATTGTATTGGTGGTTGCAATATTTAGACTTGAGATGTCTCACAAGTTACACCTCCGTCACCCTAAACTTGATCATCTGGCATAATGCTGATATTTACTGTTGAGACATTTGTATCTGGCAGACTATGGGCAATGGCACATTCCATACTATGGGATTTGGTACTAGATAACAACCTTTTCTTTTAACATGCAAAAATAGAGGGTTTTTTTTTAATAGCTGCCTGCAGTTTGCTCTCACGCAGGTGTTAAAATCCATAGAGTTAGTTGGTGCTCTGCCGAACAGTTGGTTGTCACTGTTCATTCACAAGTGTATGATATGAAAAACAGAAGTTGATGTAACTTGGCATTATTTATTAAAGCATTATTCTTTCCTCAGAATTGAAAAATGCCGTCAAGGAACTCTGGATCTCAGTGATGTAGACTTCTTCATTTTCTGGTTCTGCTCTTTTTCCTTTAAAAATGTCTAATCGATAGGCCTCCAACTTCAACAGCAGCCTGAACATAAGATTTTTATTCTTTTACTGTCATATTAACACCTGTGACAAGTAATCTTCACCTGACACTCAGCAATCTTCCTGATGATCAGTGACACAGTGTAAAGTCCAGGTAACTTTTGAGTTGTCTTCACTGTTGAGAACAAGCATGAATAAAACGAGCAAAAGTGTTGCTCTGATTTCACCTTAGGGAGCAGTGAAGTTAGAGACAGACTTATAGAATCATAGGCTGGTTTGGGTAAGAAAGGGCCTTAAGATCATCCAGTTCCAACCTGTTGCCATGGGCAGGGACTCCTCACACTAAACCAGGTTGCTCCAAGCCCTGTCCAGCCTGGCCTTCTCATTGACTTTCTCAGAACCGTGGTTTTGTTTCCTTGGAGCAGCAGGTCCAGTGTTGCTCTTGATTGTGGTAGCTTTTAAATATGAATTTTCAGAAAGCTTTTTTAAATGAAGTAAGCCAAAAGCATTGAACTTGATGGTTCAGTGGAGACCCAGGAATGAGGGATAACTCGATGTTTCTGGCATTGCCTTGGAGGCTTGGATGCAACTGGTTTCAGTGCTGTAGGCTGCTAAAAGCTGCTAAATTGTTTTGTGCCTTAGTCCTTCATTGTCAAAACTGAAAGAATATTTCTTTGCCGTATAGCTTTGATGGGGAGAGAAGCACCAGCCAGGAGTGAGACATGTATCTCAAGGGGGCTACAAGGATGATGGAGAGGAACTCTTCATCAGGGACTGCAGCAGTAGGACAAGGGGTGATGGGTTCAAAGTGAAACAGAGGAAGTTCAGGTTGGAGATAAGGCAGAAGCTCTTCCCTGTGAGGGTGCTGAGGCACTGGCACAGGGTGCCCAGAGAAGCTGTGGCTGCCCCATCCCTGGCAGTGTTCAAGGCCAGGTTGGACACAGGGGCTTGGAGCAACCTGCTCTAGTGGAAGGTGTCCCTGACCATGGCAGGGGGTTGGAACTGGATGATCTCAACTTCCTTTCTAACCCGAACCAGTCTGGGTTTCTACATTCAAAAGTAACTTCCTGTTTTCAGGATGAACAGTAATCACTGGGATCACGATGCAGACAAGTTTTATGTTAGCAGGAAGTTATGGTTTCCAAAATAGCATGTTTGAAAATGGCTCATTGGCTCATGATGCTTGGCCCAGGTATCACTCAGTGCTTTTGTCTGTTGGTTAGTGAGGCAAAAGATGCATCATGCGTTTTAAAGCTGTGGTAATAAGGCTGGGTTCTGAAGCTACTACTGAAATGCTGCTGGTGTCTGTTACAGGAATAATGTTCTGGAACTAGACAGAAAACTTCAGCTGTGTTAAAACAGTAGTCAGAAATAAGTTTGTCAAGTAACTGGCAATGTACCAGTATGAACAATTAGTACAATATATTATGTTTTATAACACTGTAAAACGAAACATTTGCATTTTGGAGTCAGGTTTAAATACCTCTTTCCTTTTAAAAGGAAAATGTGGAAATGTGGCAGTTTTGGGAAGTCATCAAATGATGATTTACGACAGACTGTGGGTCTCTGAGCTGTAAATGCTGGTCCCAGAATTGCCGTCATGGAATAGATCATTCCATAGAATGTAGAACCATGGAAGCATCATTCTGAAGCACTTGGGCACTTGGGGTAGGTTTGGCTCCAGGAGTTGTCCCTAGGAAGGTAAATGCCTGTGTCAGTTAATGCTCGCTACTGTTGGTTTTCCTTTTTCTCTCCTTTTCCTTCATCCACGTTTTTCCCCACCCTGGATACAGTGTGTCAGTAATTTAATCTCTTATTTCTCCAAGGTGGTAATGTCATACTTTATATTCATGGTAAATTAATAAAATATTTAATAGGTACTAGCATGAGGCATTATGAACTATGTAAAAAGGTGGAATACTGGAGGGCATTTGTCACACATAATTCGTGGGTGCTGACTGAACTGATTTCCACTCTTCATTGAGATGGTTCGAGTTCCACACCTTCGCTTCTGGAAATTGGGAGAGTATGGAAAATGCCGGCACTTGTTAATGTTTTGTCTTAATAGCTCAAATGGGGACAAAAAATTACAACATCTACAGATAAGCCTGATTTGTTTCTTCTGTTGGAACATGAAAGTGATTTGACCTGTTCATCATTATTTGTCCTGTTTGTATTGTGAACTGCAATAGTAATGAGAGAGGTGCATTAGCAGTAACCCTTACCCCTCCAGAAATTAACAGAAACCATTGCTGTGGCACTTGCAAAGTAGTCCTGTGAACTGTAGTTAAATGGTTATTTGGCTGCATCTGAAGCCAGAATATAATGTTTAATTTTTTGATGGAACCTGCCTCTGTTTGAGGTTTATCTCTACGCGCTGACTTAGGCTCATACCATGTTAGAGAAGGATTAGGACAGGTATAATGTTACTGATGTGGCAGTAATAGGATTCATCCAGCAAAGAAATTACTTCACTTTAAAGCATATGAATAGTTAGTGCTATCAGGAGCTATTCAGTAAAAATAGCATTATGTTTTCAAGCTAAGCAGAAAAATGCTGGTTCTGGTGAAGTACATGTGTTGAGAAATACATCAGGAGCTTGTGTAGAGCTATTTCCAGGATCAAAATAATCACCCTAGAAGCTCATTTTGACCTTGTAACACTATTTCTCTTCACAGAGGCAACAAACATGCAATGGAAAGTATACATTCAATACATATTTTTAATGATAGGCTAGAAAATTACTCATTTGCACTAATGATAGGGAGACCCTTTTATGAATGACTGCATTGTGCGAATCAGCAAGTGAAAAAACACACTAAAAGAATAATATATCACAGAATGTACTTAATCTGTATTGACATTTGTAGTTCAGTGTTAGCTTTATGCCGGTACCTCATCTTGCACCGTGGTAGTAGGCCTACTCAAGTGTATTTTAGCAAAGATCGTGCTGTGCTATCAGTAGAGCATTTTACCACAGCAGTGTCACTCCTTCCTCTTTGCTGAAGAAGGGAAGGGTTATACTGCTTTACATAATATACTGTGCATCTTTCTGTTGCTTTTGTTGGAAACTGGGCAGTTTAGTGTGGTCATGTTTTGCAAACCAAATCGGTGTAACTTAGGTGGCTGGATTTTAGCATGTGTGAAGCACCAAAACAGATTCGTGGGGAGATTTTGTGATTCAGAGGGGCTGAAGAAGCTAGTCCTGAGTAGTGGGATGAAGAAAAGACAAAGAGCTTTTACTGTTCTTCATTCCTGTGTAATGCAGAAAGACAAACCTCTCTTGACTAGCAAAATATCCCATCCTCTGATGATGCAAAAGATTGCTTCACAGTGTAGAAAATAATGAGTAGAGGCTATTTCCAAGAACAACGTGTTTGTAGTCATAGTGTGGTTAGGACGTTTCATGCCAGTTGTGCAATGGGAGATGAAAGACTGGGTAACTCCTTCTGGTATTCTAGGATTGCAAAGGGAAAGCCAATTGTATTGACAGATTCACAAATGATCCTTTACTTGTGTTTGTTTTTTCTGTCCCACTACTTGATGTTAGTAATGGAACATGTATTAGTGACACAACTAATACAAGTGTTGGTTTGAATCTCTGTTGATATTGTGTGTCAAACTGCATAGCTTCAGTCAGAATTCAAAGATTGAAGATGAAACCTGTGTAGTTTCTGGTATCTTTAGGTACCTTTCTTGACTGAACAATATTTAACACCATCCCCATAGAAAATGCAGTCCTTGAATATACCTGCATGGGGCTGGAATGGAGTTCAAATGCAGTATCTTTCCTTCTGCTGCTTAAACTTTGGAAGCCATTATCAAGATGCCTTCATACAGGCATGCTAACTGCTTTTGAAACTGCTGACCAGACAAGTCCTTGTCTGCTAAAGCAGCAGCACCATTCACTATCAAACCTCTTACCTGTTTATAGGAACCCCAAATTGGAATGTATTCTGCTCAGATTCTAGGCAAGGTGGGGTGGGGGGAACAAGAGCTAGGCTTGACAATTGGCTTTCCTGAGCCAGGGATGCAGGGATGGAGCAGGCCGACAGGGGTAACTGTAGAGGAGGTGCTCCTGGTGGCTTCATTCGTGGTGAGAGCTGAGGTCCAGGAAAGCATTAGAGGCTTTTAGCAACAGTAATGCTCAGGACAGGGAGAGTGGTGATTGTTCGATAATAAAAAGAGCATGGGTAGAGAGCTTCAGGATTCTTACTGTAGAGAGCTTTAGCAAGAGCTGTCTGCAGGTATCCTCCTCTCCTGGCATTCGTATAGAGTACAGAAGACAATCAGCAGCCCTCACTGTTAAGGAAGAGAGACACTGGTAAAGAAGCTATACTTGTGATTGTGTTGATATCACAGGCTGTATTGTATCATAGAACAGCTAGGGTTGGAAAGGACCTCAAGATCATCCAGTTCCAACCCCCCTGCCATGGGCAGGGACACCTCACACTAAACCATGTCATGCAAGGCTCTGTCCAACCTGGCCTTGAACAACGCCAGGGATGGGGCATTCACAACCTCCCTGGGCAACCGATTCCAGTGCCTCACCACCCTCACAGTAAAGAATTTCCTCCTTATATCCAATCTAAACTTACCCTGTTTAAGTTTTAACCCATTACCCCTTGTCCTGTCACTACAGTCCCTAATGAAGAGTCCCTCCCCAGCATCCCTGTAGCCCCACTTCAGATACTGGAAGGCTCCTATAGATTGTGAGGAATGAAGCTGCTGGATGTTACCAGCTGTATTAATCAAACCCTAATAGTTCTGGGTTAGAAAAGAGCAACACTAAAATCACAGTGTCCTAAACCTGGATTGCAGGAAGAGTTGGGAAGTTGCTAATGCATACTCTGTGGAGAAAGAAGAGGTAGTAATGGATCGTGGAAGAGGAGAAGCACTTCGTACTGATTCTTAAGCTTTCTGCAGTGTGTCTGTGTGGCTGGTCTGAGGAATGCAGCATTTGAATCATTGTGGAGTCCTTATATATATATGTAGGTCTAAATTTTAACATTTTTTGTGTAATTGTTTTCAAATAACTGCATAAACACGAATTGCCAAAAGGCAGACATCTGCTCATCTGTCTCCAGAGAAACGAGCTACCCAAAGAGAAGATTTCAGTGCTTCCAGCAGGTTTGTGAGAATGCAATGCCTTTGGGAAACGGGCAAAGTCTGCTTTTTCACTTGCACTGCATTTATAGTCCTGGGATTGTTCTGCTTAGTATAGGGCTAACAATCGGAGCGTGTACAAAGAAGTCCAAGTGATCGATCAAACCGCAGTGAATCAACAGATTAAGGAGTTTTTTGTATTCATCCAAAAATTTCTCGAAGCTGCATTTCTCGGCAAAAAAAACACCCATTTCTTTTAATATTTTCCAGACAGCACTTAACTGCTGAGCCCTCACAGCAAATGTATTCATTCATATGCCATTAGCTTCAGGATGGGAGGCAATGTGACAAATACTTTGTCTTTTATATAATCTTCTTAAAAGGATGCAAAAATTCTTCCTACTTGAGCTGTAAGTGTAAAACCTAAAATGCAGGATTTTTTTTGTGCCTTCCTTTCAGTAACAAATGTTTGTCCTAGTTTTGCAAGCACAGATGAACTGATTGAGGTCTGGTTGCCACCTTCTTCACATGGGCAGGCCAGTTCCTTTCTGTGTTTAGCTCATAGATGGGGTTTTCTTTGCCAATATACATCCACCTAAAAGGCCCTGCTGCGGTGTTTAGAAATCAAACCCTTTGGAAAACGTGTTCAGAGGTGGTTGCATTGGAAAATCCTTGTAGATGATGCCTATTTTGAGTCTTGGGGTACTGTTATTTTAACTAGAATCCTTTTATTTACTGGTAAGGTGCTAAAAATAGGGAAAATGAATACTTGTGTCATTCCTGTAATCCTAAATAGATTGAGAGATCCATGAACTCTTAAATGCTTTCAAGTTGCTTATCTCTGTGGGAAACCTCAGCTGCAGATAGATAAGCAGACATAAATTTGCCATTTTTAAAGGCCATTATTCAACATACTAGGAGAAATTGCAGAGATAGTGTAAGCTCATTAGGTCATCTTGTCCAGGCTTTGGCCCATCTAACTTTATGGCAGTCCTGCTTGGTGAGATTTTAAGGTTGATTTTAAAGCTATCTTACATCCCTAATAAGTAGTGTTGCATGTAGGTGTTTTACTGCGCTGGATGAATGAAGCTGTGATAAGGCAGACGTGTGCAGTGCTTCTGTGAACGAGCCTTGCCATCAAGAGGGTCAGGTTCTAAATTAATGGTGACCACTTAGATCGATTGAAAGTGAGCCTGCATATTGCTGCTGCTGTCTCCATAAGGTTTGGTTAGAAAAAGAAGAGGAAGAAAGCCTTTTTATTTGAATTATGTATTGGTTTTATGTAAATGTCAATAGTCTGGAGAGTGACTTTTGGCTGTGTCGTTTATTTATATCATCATACTGTGAATGCTGTAAAAGTCTTCACAGTGAAGGTGATTAGAGCAAAATGTAGCTATAGCACATACATACCAATCATTCAGTCTTACTGAGTTAGTGTATTTACTTCTAGTAAACAAGTAAGACTGAGTTTTCATCTGTCTGCTATTGAAATAGTATTTATATATTTAAAGTCCATTATTGCAGCCTTTCAGCTCTTAAAAGGGGCCTGTGAGAAAGATGGGGAGAGACTTTTGAGCGGGGCCTATTGCAGCAGGACAAGGGGTGATGGGTTTAAATGGACAGAGGGAGATTCAGGCTGGATGGGAGGAAGAAGTTCTTTATAGTGACGGTGCTGAAACCCTGGCACAGGTTGCCCAGAGAGGTGGTGGATGCCCCATCCCTGGAGATGTTCCAGGCCAGGCTGGATGTGGTACTGGGCAACCTGCTCTGGTTGAAGGTGTCCCTGCTCATTGCAGGGAGTTTGACAACAGATAAGCTTTGAAGGTCCCTTCCAACCCAGACCGTTCTGTCATTAAGAATGCAACCTTGATTCTTAGTGTAATTTGTAAAGAGTTTCTCTTTGCTCTGTGCTGACAAGTATGATTTCTGTTATTGTGTGTAAAGCTCTTTTCATTTGCTGAGGGGATACTGGGTTCGAATCCTTCCTTTTTAAATAAATTTAAGGTAGAAAAGCCAAATATTTCCCTTAAACAGCAAAGCGTCCAAGAAAATGCCACCCTCTTTTAAAGCTGCCTCTGCATTAGAAGCAGGGATATATCATTTTCCTATGGCTAATATATGCAGAATGCTATGCAAATTAGAACCAAAATAGCAGGCATCTTTCCTTTTTTTTTCTGGGTCTTGATGGCAAAGCATGTTAACAAGTGACAGTGTCACTTCTCAAGGTGTCTTAGGCAAGCCTCATTATTGGCAAAAGTAGATGGAAGAGAGTCATTGTACATGCCTTATTTCTAGGGAAAATACAGGTCAATCTCAGTAACTTACCTCCTGCATGGGAAGAAGCATCTTCCTCAGGCTCACATTGGGAATGTGACTGACCTTATATCATGACTGACCATGCAACTAGTATCATGGGTTTGGAACTGATGGGAAGGCATTGTGTACAGAGGGCAGTGAAGACTGGCTTGCAAGGGCCTGGATTCTAGCCTAGGTCGCCATCAGGTCCATTCTCTGGGCAAATGGCAGGATGATTCTATGGTGGTAAAGAGAAACAGAGAATTCTTTGCCCCTCAGATCCTAAAAGTAAGGGAAGCAAACATTAGCTTGTTCTGCTTCTACTGCCTTTCCCAAGACTGCTTCTCCACCATGGCTCTTTGTTTAAATCACTCTTGGATTAGTTGTGGTGAAATTGCTGGCATGCCTGAACTGCAAGACAGATGAGCATTAGCACTGCTGGTTTGATTATTAGAGTCTTTGTGGTGCTCTAGTGAGGAAATTGGTTTCTTCTGCGTTTGTAGTTTTTAACTGACAACATTTTCTCACAGTTTCAATTCATGCATTTTAGGTGTACTTTACAGTAGGTTGTTGTGTATGTTGTTATGAAATGTATTACATGTTTTCAATGAAAAGAAATGGTAGATGTGGCTTCTGCTGTTAATGAGTTACTGTACAGAGTCAGTTGTAAGATACAGATGTTGAAGGCATTTGGAGAGAGAAAATGTCTTATGACTGAACTCGTGTGTTTTTGCTGACATAAACCCAAAGGAGATTCACTGACATTAAGATAAACAGACAAAATGTTTTGTGCTTCATATTCTGAAGAGGGGATCTACACAGGAGAAGCAGCATGCCACAGGAAAGTAATTTCTCCTAAAAAGACTAGAAGTGATCCTTGATGTAAGTCAAAAAGTCCCTAACACTTCGGGGAGATCAGTCCAGGTGAATGAAGATTATTGTGTAGAGGGCAAGCTATAATAAAACCTGTCAGTTCTGTCAACCCTTCTGTCTGAGGTCTATAGAGGATTAAAAGGATATTGAACATCATGTAACAGCTGTCTCCTGTGTGAAAGGGATCACTGTTGTGTTGAACATAAATGTGCCTGTTACAGAGCTCCATGAGGTTAGGTGTGCCTGAGCCACAAGTGGTTGCTTTGTCAGCTAAAGTGCTGCTTTCATGCACTTGAAAGAGCACAGTCCAAGTTCTAAATAGGTCGCATCAAAGTCTTACCAACAAGTGTGCTTCTTGAGCAGCTTTTGCACTACTGGCAGAATATTGGATACCGTCGCATTTGGCACACAATAAGCAAAAAGCTATATTGAGTTCTTGTGGCGTTGAGGAAATATTAATTAATAGCTGGTGTGAAGCGCAGTCAGTGTTGCCAGACAAGTTGCAAATTGACTTTTAACTGCTAACTTTTCTTATTTGGAACTCCAAAAACTCTAGGGTTGAAATGCAAAAAAGTTGTTGACAGTAATAACAGCTTTAACTGCACTGAGGTTTTCTGGGATGGTTTAATGAATTTGGAGTGTTGATTAAGACTTTTGAAACATAGAATTTCGTAATGCTTAATATGAGACAAAGGAAAAGGGAACGATGCTTCGGATGAGCATTGCTGGAAATCTGTAATATCTAAAGTGGTTGTGTTTGAAATTAAAGAGAAAAAGAGTTCTTTCAGTTCCGAAATCATAGAATCTTATCAGTGGGATTGGAAAGGACCTTAAGATCGTCCAGTTCCAAGCCCTGCCATGAGCAGGAACACCTCACACTAGAGCAGGTCACCCAAGGGTAATGAACTGGAGGAAATATTATACCTGATATATCCTTTACTTATAAGATGAAGGTTTCTTTGTTGCTCTTTAAGTTTTAGTATTTGTAAGAACGAAGTATGAAAACTGGATAGCTACTCGGCTTATGGAATGGATTCCTAGGAATATGGAATATATTCCTAGGATAAAGGTGGCCCTCAGGTTCTTTATCGCAGACTTCAGTAGTTATATCATGGACTAGATGATCTCCAAAGGTCCCTTCCAACCCCTAGTGATTCTGTGATCATCTGCTTTTCTCTAAGCATTCATGTATTTGACCAGTGGTGTGGGTATAAAGGTAAAGCTGAAAATTAAACTCGGGATAAGTAGATTTTTCTACCCAGAATGTATCCTGCACTTTTCTGTGTTGGTAAGTTCAGCCTTATTTCCTCTTACATGGATTTTAAATAACTGAGGTTGAAGACCCGGATTCCCATATACCTTTTCTTTCATTCTTTCACTTCAGTCTTAAAGCTAGTATTATGTACTAAGGAAGTTCCCAACATCATTTTCCAGAGAGCAGTGGTAACTTCTTAGCCAAGCACTTGGTGGGAGCAGTGAGGCCATGGAACAGGTATATAGGATGTGTGGGCTGACTGCAGGACCTAAACTTAAATCCTGATTTTAATATGAATTCAAGCACCACATTTGTTGACTCTTGAGTTACAACACATCTGGTGACATTCAGTGGTTTATATGACACTGTGTAAACTCTGTAGTTTTATACAGAGCTCTTACGGGATTGTTTTTAACTTATTAATCCCACCTGCAAGGTGAAACAGCCGAGCTTTCATAGAAGGTTTTGTTTAAAAAAAAGGTTAGAAAGAGATATGCAAAAGTAAGAGACTTACTGTTTTATCTAACTCAGCCCCGCACCCCAAGGCCACCTTTGGGTCAGCTTTTAAAGCCAGTGGTTGAATCAATGTATTGAATTGTTAAAGCTAATTGAGACCAATATCTAGCTTGTTATTCCTGGGAATAGCAGAAAATGTTTCAAGTTAAATACAACCTTTTTAAAGAGGTGCAGTGATAGTGTGGGACAGGATATCGAGAAAGAGGCCAACCAGAATGCATTAGGGAGGTGCCACAGTTTAACAGATGAGAAACTAAAGAGGTGAGAAGACCAGAAGTCTCCCAAGCACATCAGGTGCTGCTCCCCATGATAGTTTTCTGTGACAGACAGCACCCAAACTGGCAACTGCTACTTGAGAATAACCTCAAATTCTTCTTGATGGAAACCAGGTTGGTCTTGCTGGGGCTCGTAGCTGCTGTCTTTTTAGTACCTAGAGCTGAAGTCTGACTTCCTTACCAGATGGAAACCTAGTGACACCACTCTGTCAAAAATGAAAATTGAAGCAGCATTTCATGTACCATGGTCCTGGTTGGAGCAGAAAGAGAAGGTTATTCTTTTTAATAGCCCCTTCTGAAATCTAGAATGCTGATAAACTAGAAAGAAACCTTTGTCGATTGAAAATGAATGTGAGAAATGGAGAAGAATAACATTCAAATGAAGAATCAGAGGTTCATTTTGTGTCTTAAGTCATAGAGGCTGAGGTGGAATAATTGCTGCGGTAAAAGCTGGTAGATGGGTTTGATAATAGAGAGCTGAGTGGTAACTGAGTCTGCACATACTTGTGAGGAGCTGTATGGTTGACATATCCCATTTAAGATCTACCATGAAGGAGGAAGAACAAATAGGTTTTGACACTCACTGGACTTCGTGCCTTTCTGCCATCTGAGAGCATTATGTTCCTGCACCACAGCAATAATGTTTTGTGAGTCAGTATCATAATAACTTTGGTTTTGAAGTCAGAATGTTGTAGAGCAGTGTGTAACAAATGGATTGTAAAAACGATGTGTGGCTTTAAGGATGCTGTAAAGGGATTGTCGTGGTAAAACTCCAAAGAAGAGGTGTTCAGCGTGGAAGTGAAGGAGCTAGTGAAAGGTATTCCAGTTTAGTACTGGTGATGTTAAAATACATTTTAGTAATAGTGTTGGTTAGGATGAGCTGCATATAACATAGTTCCCAGTCGAAATGTGAACCATTTATTTGATTTGCTTGCTCACAGATTGAGTCTGTGAGAAAGCAGAAGATGGTTGAAATGATTTGCATTATATATAAAACCAATGTTTTGATCTCTGATATGTCAAAAGGATGCTCCAGCTTTTCTCATTTGGCATGTGCTGATATACATGCTTTGTGCTATGATGTTCTGTAAGCCACACTGCGTTGTCTATTTTTAATCAACTCTAATTTATGGAGCAGCTTTATTCCATAACGTTATAAATTGGAGAGATAGGATTAAAATAATGCTATACAAGCTATATGAAATGAAGTGGGTGAAAGGCAGTAGTCTTTGGGGCTATATTGCAATATGGTAAGTGGAAAACTTCTGTGTCACAGTAAAAGGACAGGAGGAATTGAAGAGCAGACAGGATATATTTTCCCATGAAGTGACTCGGAGCAAACTCCTACACCACTTTTGCAAATACCTGCTGGCAGGCATTGGATCGCATTATTTATGTTATCAGTGTTATCCATTAAAACGGAGTTATGCTGAAGGATGATAAAAAGTTATAGGACAGAGAAGTGGAACAGCTTTGGATGAATGGTGAAAGAAGACTGCAGAAAACATAAAACAGCCAAGCAGATGCAAAGGGGAGAGGAGAGTTCCTGCACTCAAGGGGGATTCAGAAGTAGATGAGAAAAGAAGATTTATGGTTGTGGAGAGAAGAAAAGAGAAAGATGAGTCACTGATGAATGGAATGATTTGGAGTCTATGTCCATATGATTCAGTACCTCTTAAGTGTCCAAAAATAACCTTGTCTGTAAGTGCCATTATTCTGCACTAGGGTAGGAGGTTTTTGTGTCTGAAGACTAACTTTCAACTCAGAGTATTTCTTCCTTTCAATAAAAAGCACCTCCCTTACACCTCCTGTAGCTGCCAGCAGCAGTGTCATAGCTGTCTCTACTGCTGTAGAGTGCCTCTATTTAAGACTTGCTTCATCTGGTCATCATAACTTACTGATGGAGAAGTTGTCCCATTTTCTATGGGTCTGCAGAAGGCTCACGGGACTCCCAGGTGATTAAAGAGGCAACAGTGATGATGTGGGAGTCTTTCCTTCTTTCTTCAGGTGGGAACTACTATTGCCAATGGAAGTGATACTGAATGTTTTGTTCCTTATGGTTCTTGTGCATTGCTAACAGGCTGGGCATTTCTCCTTCTAGTATTACATAGTCAGGACCATGCTACCTGCTGGTTTGTATTGTCTGTGTTCACTGCCTTTTATACAGTTTCCAGTGCCCTTTGTGTCAGACATGTTTCTTGGGGATTCGATCTCTTTCTCTTATGGTCCAAAATGATGTCTTCATTGTTGATTTGAATTTCAGATGATTTATCTCCGTTGTCACATTGCACATACACCACAGAGCTCTCAGCCTGGCATGTAGAGTCCCTTTGTCGGCTTCTTGACTTTGAATGAAAACAAATACTCTTCTTAAGTTATCATTTGTCTTTGGCACTCATCACACTGCTGCCAGCTGTAGGTTCTCACCAATTGCTTGCTATTGGTGAGGATCTGTATTGGGACATCTGTTGAAATGAGTGTATGCATGTCCTAGTCTCTGGTTAGGGTTGTCCTTGACCCTGTTGAAGTACAGCCAGATGAAATAGGGAAGAGAAAGCTGAAGATCAGCCATATGCGGTTAAAGGATTGAACGTCAAGGGAAGATCTTAAGGGATGCTCTTCACTTCTGTTGTCAAAAGCAGTGGGCATTCAACTTGAGAACTGATTTGTTTGGAAATACAGATTTACTTCTTCCTTATGTGTGCCTTCTTCTACTGTTTACCCTCTCCTACTCAGGGTTTAGAGGGTGTTGCAAGACACTTGGAACCAAGAGTAGCCTTGACATGGGAACTGGGTCTGCTGTGCAAACTGGCCTCTAGTTCGTTGGGTGGAATCAGCTCTCCCATTCTCCTAAAATTGAGTGACCAAGGCATCAGGAAGTGGATACAGAGCATCATTGTGAGGCCTTAGTAAAACTGCTGCATGGGTATTCTCTGCCTAGGGGATAAAGTTCTAGAAACTTCTACAAATAGTAGAGCTGGAAGCCTTTTTTCAAAATGAGTCTTTATGTCCTGCAGAAAGCCACATAAATGCATTAGGATTTCATCTGCTTCCAAACCGCTGCCAACACTAAGCATGATAAAGGTTATTTGGACCTGTTTTGTGATGGATGAGAATTTGATAGGTTATCAGCAGCAATCTGTTGTCAAATATTCCTCCAGATGATCTTTTTGACACCTGGCCTTCCAGCACACATTTGACTGCACTTCAGGTAATATTATTGCCAGGTAGACAATCCGTCACTGCAGGTTTAGGTAATGATAGAATTAAATGTCCCCGCTTTATTTAAAAGCGAAAACATGGGAAGAGGTGGTCTAGACCTAGAAATCAGACTGTCTGGTGCTCAGATGTTTTAACTTTAGAATAAAACACGGTAATACTTTAACAGTGAAACAATGAAAACTATTACTTGAAAATTAGTCTTGGCTTATAGCTTCCTTTGCTGCTGTGTACACGAAAGTAGAGAACTGGTTTCTGGTATCATTTTTTTCCTAAGGGAAAGATTTGGATAGAGAAATTTGCTACTTTTTTTATCCTTTCTTTTCCTCATTTGCTTTCTATTCCTTTTTAAGCACAGATATACCTCATGGCTTCTTGCATCTTTTATCCCAACGGGTACTGTGTGTTCCAGAAATTTGCAACTTTTATTTGGCTGTTCCATTTTCCCTTTTTTTGTTCCACTGGGAAATAAAAATCACCACTTCTGAAGTGCCTTTTCCTTTTGTCATCTCGGATGTTCGTCGTCTGCTGCTTTCTGTGTTGTGGAGTGGGTTTTGGGGGTGGTTGGTGGGGTTTTTGTGTTGGGGTTGGGTTTTATTAGTACCCATGCTAGTGGAGGTTGATTGAATGGATTTGTGTTTGTGAATGGCTTTAGGTGTTTAGTTTGCCCTGACAAAACGGATAGTATAACCCTGATAGCTGATAATGTTGGGCTACTGCATAAGCATCGTTTGCTTGCATTATTGTGTGCCTGAGAGAGATTTACAAGCGTGCTCACCTGAATAAATAACTTGAGTTTTGCAACATTGAAACAGAAGAAGTTAAAGATTTGAAGTTCACTGGGGATACATATGTATAATTTAACACTGTTGGGTAAAAGATGTAAATTTTGAGCTTGGATGTGTGGGAAACATGATTTTCTGTCGTTACATACTCACAGGCATGTCTCTAAAGTGATGCCAAATTATAATATTTGCATAAATATTTATATAAATATGCTATAGTTGCATAGCATTGGTAGGGGGTTTATAGCTAACTTAATTTACCATTTCACTATGAGACTGGGTTGAAGTAACAGCTAAGTGCTTCCAGAATGGAAAATAGCATTCCTTTGAGTTCCTCGAGTTTGGGTTTTAGCGATGCAGATTCTGGTGTTGCCTTTTACATGGAAATCAATATGCATGTGAAGTGAATATTGTGAATTGCATCTTTTAACATACAACATCTAGGCTCTGTGTTTCTGAAGTAGATGCTGTTCCATGAACAAATAGGGGAAAAAATGATAATAGGGTGTTGGAAGGATTTTCTCCTATATTTTTACTAAGACATGCTGCACTATATATGCTAAGATTAGCATAGGTCTGGCTTTGTCTGATGCTTTGTGTATATATGCAGCCCAGAATAATCAGACCACTTAAAACCACAGGTGTTTCATTTCTGTGGGTGGCTTTTGCGGGGTTTGGGGTTTTATTTTGGGAGGGGGGATGTTTGTTTTGCCTTTTGCTGTAGCAAATTATGATCATGGAGCTCTTCATTGCAATTTGGTGAAGGAGAGAAATGGAATCTCAATTTCTACCTTGTTGTTCACATTATCTTGAGCTAAAAGCAGAGAAGTGGAATAACCTTGTAGAACAACAGAGTGGGAATTCCCAGGGTGGGAATACACTTCCAGAAAAAGGAAAGGAGTGTAATACTTAACTGTTTCTTCATATGGGACATGTGGGATTTCTTCACATGGGGACATACATGCGGAATTGAAGCTTGTGGTAATTGTTGGTGTGTTCTTATCAGCGTGGTATTTTGATGTGATGTTTGGAAGGATCAATCCCTTGCAGCAATTTACGTAATAACTTTGTGTTGGGTGATTCTCCTATTTTTCTTTACACTTTTTTTCTTGTGCCTGGTTCACTAAATTGCAATACCTTTGCTCCTCGGTACAGTAAATGTACTCGGTAATATCTATTATGGTACAGTCAAAGGATAATTTATTGTTAGATAGGAAAGTAGGTCAACACTAATGTCACTTGATGATCAACCCCCCAAGTTTAATAAAACACCTCACCAGCATGTATTCCGCACAGTGCTTGATGTTTTATTAGGACTACAGTACCTTACAGTACCTAGCTAGAGCGGGAGTGTAATTACTGAGCTGTCAGGGTGATAAGTGGGATTAATGGCAGGCTGGTGCACTTTAGTCTGCAGAGTGCTCAGAGAAGCAGAAGATGGTATTATTATAAGAGAAAGTCTGGCCTGGCATATTCATGGCACCCTTCCCTCCTCCCCAAAACTCACATTCCAGTTTGCGTTACCACCACCACCACCACCCCCCCTCCCAGTAGCTGACATTTCCAACAGCTGTTACTTGTGGAAACAGATCAAAAATCCAAAGAAAAATAATGTGGTGAAGATGCTTGTTAGCCACAATGGGGAATGTGTGCACTGCTTGTCATAGAATGTACAGAGTCAGACTGGGTTGGGTTGGAAGGGATCCTAAAGCTCATCCAGTTCCAACGCCTGCCACGGGCAGGGACACCTTCCACTAGAGCAGGGTGCTCCAAGCCCCTGTGTCCAACCTGGCCTTGAACACTGCCAGGGATGGGGCAGCCACAGCTTCTCTGGGCACCCTGTGCCAGCACCTCAGCACCCTCACAGGGAAGAGCTTCTGCTTAGATCTAACCTGAACTTCCCCTGTTTCAGTGTGAACCCATCACCCCTTGTCCTATCCCTACAGTCCCTGATGAAGAGTCCCTCTCTGCACCCTTGGAGCCCCCTTCAGACACTGGAAGCTGTTCTGAGGTCTCCACACAGCCTTATACTGCTAGGTGCCATTCTAGTAATTTTTGACATGAAATTATTCTCTATATAATCGACGTAAATGCTTTTTATGTAAAATGCCATTCTTTTGGTCTTGGACACAGGACTGTTGTATTTTAAAGGGAACTGTGTTCAGGAAAGTGAAGATCAAAAAGTCAGAATAGGATTGTTGCCTTTTTTGAACATGTGATTTTTCTATGTCTTTTCTGACTACCTACTAGGCAAAATGATCATCCGAGCCCTCATACTCGTGTATTTTGTCTAGTGTATGTCGTTTTTCTCTGGCTTCTAGTACTAAAACTTTGCTGCCTTTCAGTCTGCTTAGAATGCTAAGACTTCTTGACTCAGTGCTTTGGCCACATCCACCCTCTGAGGTCCCCACTGGCCTGCTTTTGCTTGTTAAGGCATTCAGAACATGGGTCTGTCAGTGGGTAGTGCTGGGCAGCGTATACTTAAGGTGTATTGAAGTCACAGCTAAACTTACTGTGCTCTTCTGCCAGAGCCCTCTGCCGTCTGGCTATATGAACTAGTAACCCGCTCTGGTGTTGAACCGGGATTTGGCTTTATCAGATTTCTTAGCTTTTGCAGCCTCTGAGACCTTTTTTCCTTTATATATATCCCCTGGGATCTTTTCCCCATCACTACTAGTTCTGTGAGAGAATCCGGACAGCCTCTACCAACTGCCTTCACATTTTGCTGGTGCCATGGTGCTTCAGTACCCAGCCAGATGATAGTGAATAGGAAGGTGAAAGATTAATCTTTTGCTGAACTGGCTTGGTCTCCTCTTTTATTCCACTCTTAATTGAAAAAACCCAACCAAAATATCCCCAAAGCAAACCAAAAGCAGTGTCTGTGATTGACTATCAGGCCAGTTTTTCACTGCGGGTATTTGAAACATTTCATTCCTTTTCATATGCTTGTCATTTCCTTGTGCATGTAGTCCACGGGTCTCTTGCAGATGTTCTGTGGTTGAAAATACCCAGTTCCAGTAACAAGTACCACTCCTAAAGGTGGACTAGTGGAACTTCAGTAGTTGTGCTCAGATAATACATAAAACCCAGGTTTTATTTCCTTTGCCATAGATTGTAAAACCCACAGTGAATTTACATGAATTCTGTCTGATAAAGAAATGATATTGAAGAAGCATCTGGGATAACTGAATGAGTTCTGAGATAGTGGTAGTGTGGCATTTGACCTGTGATATTGATGCGATTGAATGCTCCATCCCTGGCAGTGTTCAAGGCCAGGTTGGACAGAGCTTTGGGTGACGTGGTCTAGTGTGAGGTGTTGCTGCCCATGGCAGGGGTTAGAACTGGATGATCTTAAGGTCCCTTCCAACCCAAACCAGTCTACGATTCTATATGTAAAACCGAAAGTGTGTACAAGTACCTTTGTGTTTAGTAGAGAACCATTTTACTCTTTAGGCTGACTTTTTACCTTTGTTTTTTAATTTATTGTTACATTTCCTTACTGCAGATTGCATAGAATACCCCAAGAGCTTAATTCTTAGATGGGACTTGCGCAAGCAACCAGAGTGGTACTTCACTGTGTATATCACTGTTAGTGACATGGGTTAGTGGTGGCCTTGGCAGTGCTGGGGTAATGGTTGGGCTTGATGATCTTAAAGGTCTTTCCCAACCTGTTTGATTCTATGCTTCTGTCCTCATGGATGACTAAGCAGGAACAGCTAATAATTCCTTGCTACTTACTTGTGGTTTAATATACAGTTCGGTTTTGTCATTAGAGATGACAAGAAGATCATTTTGGGGATTTCCATTGGGAATCTTCAATAGTCTCATTGACTCTAATGTCAATAGCATTGTTTTCAGAGGTCACAAATGTTGCAGGAAACTCGTAGAGAAGTGACTTGAAAGTTTATCAACATTCTAAGTCTTTGGCACATACAGGACAAAGTAATTCTGCTGTGGAAATACTGTTGCTTTTGCATGTCTGATAATCCAACCTCCAGAATGTAATCCACAGTGACACTTCCAGCACTACATGAATACATTCAGGCTCCCAGCACAGATGTTTTTCAAATAGAAGAATGATATGGTCAGAAGTTGAGCAATCTTGGATGCCAGGGGAAAAGTGACTTCTATGTAATTAGGCATTGTTTCCTAATACTGGGACATCTGTAGTCCATATGTCTATAACTGCATCCTACTGCCTGCCTTTGTAAAACGGAGTCAACAGAACATAACCAGTCAGTGTTGAATGCAAATCAATAATGATCATGTTTTAATTTTGAGGTTTTTAAATAGAAATTTAATGAAGATGCTCTCTATTATTCCTTTGTGGCTTATCTTCTACCATGCTAACTTGAAAACCTTATTGGCAGCGCTTGTGTTCCACATCTCCTTGACATGTTTTCCTTTATTCCTGTAGATGCTTAAAGTGTGCAGATGCCCCCTGTCAGAAGAGTTGCCCAACTAATCTGGACATCAAGTCATTCATCACAAGTATTGCGAACAAGGTAACATCAGGCTTGGAACATGGAATTAGGTAGCACCAGTCCTGTTACTGAGATTGTGTTTCAAGGTTTCTCTTTACGAAGTCTTAAAACAAATAGTTTTTACAACAGATGCTTTAAAGTCGATCAGCTTTTAGTTGGTTTTAGTTCTGTTCTGGGCCTGGACAGATAATGGGTAGAGCAAATCAGGTTACTTTCCGCTGATGTTTTGGGGTTTGATGCTTTTCAAACGCAATGATATTCCAAACCCCTGAGCATTGCAATGTAATTATTGAACCTTGCTGCTACCTGAGGAATTACTGTTGAAAAGCTTTTTGGTTTTGGGGTTTTTTTTTAAGAAGTGATGATAGTTTGAATTTGCTTTGGGCAGCAGTTTGGCACAAAGGTGGTTATCTCAAGGAATGTTTTCCTGCAGTTTATAGTAAGAGGCTCTGATGAGTGCAAATGTAGTCCCCCACTTAGACTATTAATACAATACAACAGGAATAAAGAGAACCCCTCTTTGGAGGTCCTGTACCTTTTCCTTTCTTAATAGGTTGTTATACTGTAATCATCACGAAATCTTCAAAACATGAAGACATTATTTGGATTTGTGATTTACAGTTGACTTTTAACAGTCAGAACTAGAAACAAGGATGACATCAAAGTTGACGTGACAAGATTAATTAGGCTGCCTTGGATAGCCTAAAGATGAGTAGATACTGACTGCCTCATACCTTTTAAAATGTGCTTCCCCTCATTAGGTGCCATGTGATTTATTTGTCTGGAGAAGTCCAATTAGACTCATAATCTACTGGGGGTGCTACAGAGGTTTTTCTGGCTGCATTTTATGCTCTAACATGTCTCATTTAGCTGCAGCTGAAAGGGCCAACACAGGTAAAGCCCGAGTGAAGTGGGCAGCAGCAGCACTGCCGTGTGCAAGTTAACAGCCACGTTGCTTTTACTACACAGTGTGTTGTAGTATAAGAAGAGAAGTCACTGGTAAATTCTGCACCTTAGCAAGAAACATTAGGATAAGAGGAGATATTAAGGTACATGTATCAATTATAACATTAACTGTGTGTTGATATGGTTTGCAGTAATTGGTATTATGTCCAGCATGTGCATGTATCCTGTCACTGCAGCATTTATTTGCCTGAATGTAGGTATCTGTTTGCAGCCATACTATACTCTGTGTTGTACTGCTGCTTATTACCTCTTCAGGAATCATGAAGCAGGCAAACAGAAGAGAGAAGGGACAAGGCAGTAATGAAACTGCCTGTCTCCATCTCACCATTGTGCTGTAGCTTGTTTAGGTAACCTAAAGCAAATTTTATGCAAGTATTTTAGCAGGATGGTGTTTTCTTAGTAAGAAATGAATTATGTGTTGCTTGGAGTAGGATAGGGTGATGTGTTGAGGAAAGGAAAAGGGCCTGATCATCCACCACTAAAGCTGGGAATAAGGAAGCAGGGAAGATGGGCTCAAGAGTGCCACAGAAGATGTGAGAAGGACTAGGTCTTAATAGGTCCAGATTTAAGCTGTCAGACTGTCAGTGATCAACCTTACAGAGTTTGGGCTGTTTGATGATATTAAATCATCTTGGAAGTTACAGATGTCGGGGTTTTGCCCTGAGCAGGTGACCTGATCACTTGCTGCTTTATCAGGAAATCCTGCTCTAAAAAAGCATCACCAGTGTACTGCTATTCCCTCGGGAGGCTGAATAATCTTTACGGAAAAAAAAGAGAGTATCTTAGATTACTGAAATGTTATCTCCAGCCTTTCTTTTTGGACCCTATCCCTGTCTATCCATAGCTACTGTATCGACTCTGAAACTAGTTTGTATGAAATGTATACAGCAGTTTTGGTAACTGCTTTTACCTCCTGTTGATGCCTGATAATTGCTTAGACAGCAGGAAGCATCCACACGCAGGAAACTTTAATAAGTCAGGTACTTGTTTTCTGCTAGCCAAGATGTTAGGATGGGAAATTGCATCCTTCTGTGAATTCCAGTTCCAAGTGTGAGTTTACATCGTCTTACCCATTGCTTTCTCCCCTTATCCTGTTGGAAGAAATCCAATATAACCTGGTTGTGGAAGGATTCCTCTGCAAGAGCTATAGTGCTGACTTAACCAATCAAACAGAAAGCCAACACAACCCCCCAAAACCTCAAATCAAAAACCTAAAAGTGAGGAAACCCCACAACCAAACATGTTGAGATGCGCCATCCCTGGAGACACTCAAGGTCAGGCTGGGTGTGGTTCTGGGCAACTTGATCTGGTTGAAGGTGTCTCTGCTCATTGCAGGGGCTAGACTGGATGAACTTTGAAGGTCCATCCAACCCAAACCATTCTGTGATCCTATGCTTAGCGAAGAGCTGAAGTCATGGGCTGAGAATCAAGTCCTGCACATCTGTGGCCTCCATGTCAGTGTCTGTGCCTTCTGCGATTCATGTACCAAGCATCTTCTTGGGGAAATAAATCTCCGTTCTTCCTCAAAAATAACTGTCAATTCTTCTGGTTTCCCTTAGGAATAGGATTTCTTTTTCCAAGTATGGGTGTGTGCTACTGTTTTTACACTACTACGCTTTGAAACTCCTGTTTTGTGCCAAGCAAGCCGTAGATAGAAGGTGGCAGTTGAGACAGGAAACCTGAAGTCATGACCCTGTCAGAGCCTGAGAGCCATTACCATGGCTGCTCCTGCAGTGTCCTCTCCCCTCTTGTGCTGTCACTGTGGTGCCTAGGCTTCCTGCACCATACACTTTTAAAGCAGATAGAAAACAAGACAAGCACGCTCAAAATTCCTAATTTGATAAGTTTTTAATGGAACCAATAAGGAATTTTTCACTTTTTAATGCATTTCCCCCTAAACTTTTATTGTCAGAATCAGTCAGGTATCATGCAGCAATCTGCTTGCCGAATAGTTTTGTGTGAATGTCATAAAAGTATTTATTTCACGTGATCAAGGATATTTTACATGTTGAAAATACATTTCAAATGGGTAAATACAGTTTTGTCTGGTTTCACCTTGTAAATAAGCTTTTCATTTTTAATCCAAAATCTCATCGATGTATCTGGGAGCTTTGAGACAAAAAGGAACAGGTGAAATATAGAACATTCAGGTATTTGAGGTCAGTAAACTGGGGTATACTTTCTACGCTTATTGAACTCCCTGTCCTGCTTCTGAAGCTGTCTTCATCACTCGAGAAACTCCCTTCACCAGGTTACCTTTCTACTTGTTTAGGAGGGAAACAGTTCAATATATCCCTGGTCCTCATCCCTGTGTAAGCAGTGAGCAGGATTGCGCGCAGGTATTCATTTAAACACAATTTATTATTAATACAGAGTATTTAGACAGCGGCGTACTGCAAATGAATTACTTTGTCAGGTATTTAAGAGGTCCATTGTACGTAGTTTGTTTTGTTGGCAAACTGCTCCAGCAATCTTAAAAGGTCAGGGATTCTTGTTCTCTTAAGCCTGAGGCTTTTTAGATATTTACAAGCCATGTACAATGTAGCTGTTGTGGCTGTTCTGTTGTTAGACCTGAGCTCAGGAGTAGAAGACAGGGGAGGAGGGGTTGTTTCTGGGTTGAGAGGGTAATTGAATTGCCAGACTCAATGAGCCTCGAGCCTCTTTGAGAAGAAGGATGTCACTTATGCTGTATTGTGCTCGCTGCTGTGACACGGTGGAGTTTAGGCCACAGCTTCCATCCCCTTTTCCCCATACAAACTGGATTACAACTCCACTTTATAAAGGTACAATCTATTCTATTGTGTCTTTCCAATCAGTGTTTCTTCTTGCAGTTGTGTCTCTCAGAGGCCAGACTTCAAATTCACCATGTGCCCATCACTTCTTTTGTTTCTAAACATCACCATGGCACCAAACAAGTATTCTGACTTCCAGCTGCCCTCTCTTTAAATACATCCTCCTCATTGCAGAGTGCATGTTCTTTGTTTTACAGTGCACAGGTGCCATCTTAGTTATTTCTTTCTTTAAAAAGGAAAACCCAATAAGAATAGAAAGCATTCAGCTGCTGCAGAGGCAAGTTTTGTTCTAGCCCTGAGCGAGCACCAGGGGTGAGTTTAGGATTTTATGTCCTCTTTTCCCTGTATTGATACATCAAAGCAAAAAGGACTTGGTAAAATGGACTTCCAGCACCCATCACCCTTTAGAGCTGGCACAATCAAATCCTGTGCAGCAGCAGACAATCCTAGAGCTTTCCAGAAGCAACTCTCATCCTGAGCACTTGCAGCTTGTCCAGCTTACCTCTTGTGAGCAGAAGTGTGTGTCAGAGGACGCTGCCCATCAGCAAGCAGCAGCTCTGCCTTTGTGGCGTTCTGTGAGACTAGGAGCTTGTGATCAGACACCTTTATGGTTGAGTAGTTGCATTGAAAAACAACTTGTTGGTGCAGTTCAGGCATGGGGATATGAAGTTATATGACATGGCCCAGGCATAAAGAGCGAGTGAGTCAGCCTTGATAGTCTGAGTCAATAATGAAGAATTAGGGGTGCAGAAGTAGCTTTTGTGGTATCAGTACTCCGAAATCACACTTTGTCACTGAAACTCTCTGTTCTCACATTTTTATCTCAAGTCGTACTTGATTACGACGATTCCTGACACTGAGTCAACAGTTTCCTTCTTGTTCTGAAAGACCATCTTCTCCCAAATCCCTGAATGATAAAGACAAACTGGTCTGAACTGACACAGCAACCGTTTTCTAACAGACTTTATAGGTACATGTAAGCCTTCTGGTGAGCAGCATTAAAAAACCGCAAAACAACCACCAACCCCTCCCCAGGTAACCCCGAGTCCCCAAACCAGCAAAGCCACACTGCCCTCTGGATAAAAGGTTGTCCCTGGACTATGCAAAATGCTGGAAGGGAAATGGAGAGAGAAATGAATGCCAGGGAAAGTTGTGAATCACAAGTAGATTTTCGGATTTCAGGCTTAAGTTTCAATAAACCCAAAGGAAATGTGTGGGGTTTTCAGGAAGGAAATTCATTTATTCAAGGGAGGAGTGGGAGAGGGAACAAACTGGACCATAGAGATGGATACCAAAGGCTAAAGGTGAATCCGATGTTTAGGAGATTGAGGGAGTAAAGGTAGAAGTGTTTGTGGTAATATACTCGAAATGGGAAAGAAAGAAAAGAGCATGGAAAAGGAAGGCAGGAGACAAAAAGCTGCGGGATCATTAAGGGAAAATGAAGTAAAGGAGAAGGGAAAAGGGTGGAGAGGATTCTGACAGGTGAGAGGAGCAGAATGATGGTTTTTCTGTGCCAGGAGAACTCTGAGTAAATTAACAAAGGACATCTCTATGCCATTGCAAAGGCTGTAGAAACTCATGAGTCACAGTTCATATGTAAAACGTTATAAGTGGGATCCTGTTAATACAATGAAGGATTGTGGAAGTCAGAAAGCTGCTCGATGATTGGGAATAATTATATCTAGGTATGCATCACAATTAATCTTTAAGTACTCCTCTGGGGCCCCGGCTTTGGGAAAGGGCTGTTTTATTCCGCTTTCTCTGTTCATCTTTGTATATTCCAGGTCACTAAATACAAAAACCCCACATTTTCAAGGAAAAAGTAGTAATGGTGTTAAATTGATGCACTCGAAACAGTGACTTTTCTTGAGATGTCTGTTTGTACTTAGTGTAATGGAATGGCTGACAGCTGGTTTCAGTTGCCATCGTGTAATTATGTAGAATAGACTTTTGCGATGACACTATGTCAATTAAGGAATCTCTCACATTCTAGACTACAAAGGACAAAATGACAGTACAAGATATTCCTTCCGTTCTTCCTCATAGAAAGATAGTGACACTGTGTGAAATTACAGCCCCGTTCCGATGACACGAGTCAAAGGATGTGCAAGATTTTGGGATTGATTAAAACTCATCAGCATTATAATACAGAATATGTATGATTGGGAGAAGTTGCCGTTCTGTTGTGTTCCTTCTTCTTTGGGAGGTATTGGGGGGGGGCGGTGACAGACTCGGGGGCGTTTCTTGTACTGTTTGAACTGGTGTGTGTCAGTGTGAAAAATGCTTCTTATATAACAACGTACTTTAAATAGTGGCTCTTTGCTATGTGGAAGTATTTCAATCCCATCTATCTTGAGGAAGTCTTAAAGCCATCACAGAACATGAGCGGGGATAGGAGGTGGTGATATTTCCCCGTGGTTTTTTGCTGCATCTCCCTTTTCTTAAACTAAACCCGGATGAAAAGGGAATTACTGCTTTTTTCCATCTTTCCTCTGAAAGTCTTCACTCTGTCCCCAAAATCCTGATGGAGTCAGTGTGTTCATTCTTATTACACAAAGCATCATAATGCATATTCTTCATTGTTTCGGGAGAAAACGGCTTTATCAGAACACCCTGATGCATAATGAATTTATGTAAACAGTTCTTGAATTGAATTGAACAAAAAGTTGCTATGAGCATTTCCTGATAGTAAACGCAGTTGCTTCTGATCTCTCAGTATTGATCCTATGTGTTCTAATAGGGTTTTTTTCCAACTAAAACCCAGTCTCATTTGCATGCAAATTATATAATGCTTCCAAATGATACATGTGGAGATCCTCCTCTGCCTGGTTTCCACTGAATATTGATGTCTGTTTAAGGCTTCTTTTTGTTCCCTGTGTTAGCAGTGTAGTATTTATTGACATTTTGATGTAGGAAAACACAGAACATCCTATCCAGTTAGATTCATTTATTTCTATGGAAGTGCACACGACAAAAGGATTCTATGAACAAAGGCAGGAGCAGACATTCACCTCATTAAAAGATTCAGAAACATTCTAGTTTTTAGACTTGCCTCCTCTGTGACGTCTGTATGAAACCAGTTCACTGAGTCATCTTATTAGTTCAGCATCTAAAAACATGACTCCAAAGTGTTAAGGCAGCTTGCATCAAGTCCTGGAGTAACTTGGTCATTCTCATTAAGCCAGTCTCCCCTTAATTCTGATCCTTTCGCATGGCCATTGTGCTGGGTGCAGTTCTGGTGTCTCCATGCAGGACATGGAGCTGTTGGAGCAAGTCCAGAGGAGGCCACAAGGATGAGCAGGGCCTGGAGCAGCTCCCGTATGGAGCCAGGCTGAGAACATCGGGGCTGTTCAGCCTGGAGAAGAGAAGCTGCATGGAGACCTCAGAGCAGCTTCCAGTGTCTGAAGGGGGCTACAAGGATGCTGGAGAGGGACTCTGCATCAGGGACTGGAGTGATAGGACAAGGGGTGATGGGTTCACACTGAAACAGGGGAAGTTCAGCTGAGGTCTAAGGCAGAAGCTCTTCCCTGTGAGGGTGCTGAGGCGCTGGCACAGGGTGCCCAGAGAAGCTGTGGCTGCCCCATCCCTGGCACTGTTGAAGGCCAGGTTGGACACAGGGGCTCGGAGCAACCTGCTCTAGTGTGAGGTGTCCCTGCCTGTGGCAGGGGGTTGGAACTGGATGAGCTGAAGGTCCTTTCCAACCAAAACCAGTTTGGGATTGTATGATTCTAAGTTCACCAATAGTAAAATTGGCACAGGGAGACTTTTTGTTGGCAGACAGGAAAACCAAGTCATCACTGAAGCTGAGCTTCCTTTGCATCTTTAGTGGTGTCCACTTTAGCACAGTTGGAGTACACTAGCAAAGCAGTGCAAAAGACTTGCCCTGCTGCTCCCAAACATCAGTGGAACACTTTGGGCTTCAGGTGGGACTTTTATCATTACAACTTACTTCAAGTGTTAAGACTAGAAGATATATACTCTTTAATACAGTTTACCTAATGTCTTAATGTTTATCAGGGTAAGATGTACTGTATATGTACACCTTATGGTGCTCTCACTGGAAGAGGACTGGAATGATTCCTCTTTCCCTTTTGCACTACCACTATTTGTGGTCAAATGATGACCATAACATCTCAAAACTTCCCAAATCTGGACCCCACCTGCATGTACTCCATCCTATTTCCCCCAAATTAAGTTCATTGAGTCCCCATTAGGACTTCAGTCCCAGGTTCTTTCTTACAGAACGATGTTCTGAGGCAGGTTTCCTTCAATAAGCCATTATATCAGTCCTGTACTCACACTGCCCCTGGTCCCATCTCTCTGAAGTCACTCGGAAGCTACTCTGTCTTTCCATAGCATAGCTGTGCTCAGAGTCTGGGTTGAGCTTGCAGAACAAGTTAAATGCACCAGCTGTGTTGATGCTGCCTGTAGTGGCACAGCTCAAGTGTGAGAACATACTTTACGGAGATGTAATAGAATGAGCTTAAGAAGGAATATTTAACAGCCTTGTATATTGATTTTAATTACAAAACCTAAAAATGTAGAAAATCCTCAATGAAGTTACTTAACCGGAAATGCACGTTGCTGTACGTGTTTCCATTGATCTGGAGTTGAAGATAAAGGGAAAATCTAACTCTCATATGTAGTGAAATATCAGCCTGAATGGGAATTCTTTAGGAACCATTTTGTCTTTGAGTTAGGGAGAAAAAATCCCCTCTACTAGTTTGTAATTATTCCTTTGCAGTGGAAAAAGAAATGGTCAGGTGGAATTGCCTGGGGAACAGACATCTAGTGCCACTTAATAAGCTGCAGGGTCTCTGGGCTGGTCTTTGAGTACTGCTTCAGAAAGATGCAGGTGTCCTGCATTGACTGTGTCACCTCTGTTGTCTGAATGGCTGTGTGTCAGGGACATCTACCATATAGCTGGACTTCTATGTTTTGCTGCTCAGTTGAGCTTACAATGGCTTTAGTGGCTGTTTTTAGCAGCTTTGACAAGCTGTGGCATATCAAAACAGCATCATTCATCTGGAAGGGCAAAAATATTTGCTAATATGTACAATTTCTGTTTAACTAATCCTCCTTTATATTGGATTACATTAGACTTGGGGATGATAAAGTGCCTTGGCAGACACCACAGGCAAAATGGTTGAAAGTTCTCCCACAAGAGTTGTGTAAAGGGTTTGCTTATGGGTTTTAATAGTGCCTAGGAAAATCCCCTGCCAGTACACCCAGGTGATGGACAGGGGCTCATGCTGTGCAGTCGACCAGTATCTGTAAGCGAAAGGTCCAGTTACATCTACAGATACATCTCTTAAATGCTGGCATTCTGTTGGGAATCTCTAGGCTGTGTCTGTAGCATCAGGTTTAACTTCAGCGACTTTCATGCTATGTCTTCTAGTCCATCTTTAGTGAATTGAATGTTCCAAAGCAAAGCCTTGTTACTCATTGTTGGATGTATTGTCAGATCTTGACACTGCTCTTTTGATTCATAACTGGATTCTTTCTCTTCTGTGGCACCTCAGCTAGGTGCTGCATACTGGGTTGTCTTCTGGCCCTTAAAGGAAACTCTGGCATTAACCCAGCTTCATGGGCTTCCCTTGGTGGGGCTTAAAATGAAGACCTAGAGTCTACGTGGAGTAAAATTCTGTATTGACTCTGCAACAGCAAGGATAGGATGTAAATGGTTTGCTTCAATTCCACCATGATGTCGTGAATGTCAATGTAATGTAAATGCAGAGCAGCCATCAATAGTTGTCCGCCTCTAAATGAGACTTTAATTCACTCCTCTGATGCTCCCTCTTAAGAGAATTATCCAGTCTAAAACCAAAAGCCTACCAAGGGTTGTTTTCTCATGGCATCGGATGCTGGGAACTTGCTGACATCCATTTCTTAGCTTTTTATTGTGGAAAGAAATCTTCCCAGCTCTCATATATCAGGAAACTGTTCCTTTGCTGAAGATGTGCATGGCTGAAGTTATGAATTGTACGTAACTCCTTCAATTAGTTCCCTGGTTTACTGTTTAGGGAAACACGAAAGTCAGGGTTTGCCCTGGTCAGTGTGTAGTTGAGGAAAAAGAATTCAGTGGTGTAGTATTGACAGGTTGGTACATAAGAAGCTTTCTCCTCTTCCCATCATGGGTCTGAACAATTGGCACTACTGATCTGGTGTGAAGGACAGGACTATCCGCAGAGGTGGTGTGCACAGATGTGTGAAATAAGCTTTTCATTCTCTGTGTCATAAAGAACTGATGCTCTAAGTGGCACTTGCTGGTCAGATCTCCAGCAAGGGTTACAACTGAGCTACTGCCCAATTGACCTAGAAATAGAGAAGGTATTTACAAGTGTATAATGCAGGCACAGGAGGTTTCAAACCTAGACCTGTTAGGCCACTAAAAGTCCTACAGCCACCTCAGATGACAGAGGCTTTTAACTGATTTTGCAAGCTAAAAAGGTTTATCTTTGCAGAATCAACAGTTTTGCTTTCTTTTCACTGTCTTTGACATAATGCAGATTAATGTTGGTACATTTAAATAATGTCAATGTCATTTATTATACTCGTTTTTATATTATTCTATTAACCAGAACCAGTATTTTGTGTTTTCTCTTGAATTGTTGCTTCCTTGGTATGTGACACTCCCTCACTCTCTCCTTTTCCCCCCTTCAGAACTACTATGGAGCTGCCAAAATGATCCTTTCTGACAATCCCCTTGGCCTGACGTGTGGAATGGTGTGTCCAACATCAGATCTCTGTGTTGGTGGCTGCAATTTGTATGCTACTGAGGAGGGGCCGATTAATATTGGTGGATTGCAGCAGTTTGCTACTGAGGTAGGTCGGACTTGCAAATGTCTTAAATTCTACGTATGTACCAGTGAGTATTGTCTAAGTAGTTGCCTACGTTAATGGTTTGTGTAAGAAAAAGTTGGTACTGATAAAAAATGGCGTAGGATGTTAGAATAGTTATCTTTTTCCTTACAGCACATTCTGAAGCTTAGAAATGTTTTCATAATGCAACACTTTATAGGAACATAAGGAGTGTTATTTGTGAACAAGAAAGGTTGGTAGTTGAGACAATTTGTTTTCTACTGAAAGGTTTACCTAAGGCAGCTGAAATTGTGGATGTTACTGAAGTAGGCTGCGTAGGGAAGAAGATCAAGTGCACCTGCATCTGCAACTGCATGTTAAGTGGATGTCGAACTGTTGTGGGCATAGTGTAGATCTATAGCAAAACTAGTGTGCATTTGTATTGGTGTGGTGGCTAAGTTTCAGATGATTTAAGCTTTTAACTGTCCTGTTTTGTCAAAACAAAGTTGTTTCAGGTTGACCTGGAATACATGTCTCTTGTGTGTGTGTGTGCATCTGTGTGCATCTGTTTGGATAGATAAGAGATACACACACATATGTATGTGTAGATGTATTAGTTGATGCAGGTATGTGTATATTTTGGCTACTGAAGCAAAGGTTGTTACTTGCCACTTGATATTAGGAAGTCTTATGGAGGGTTTCTGGTGAAGTGCATGTGCATTTGTGACTATATAGTTTCAATCACACTCTAGAACTCTGCCAGAAGGCTGTAGTGAGGTGGGGTTGGTCTCTTCTCCCAGGTAATGAGCAATAGGACAACAGGAACCAGCCTCAAGCTGCTCCAGGGCAGGTTTGGATGGAGCTGAGGAACAATTCCTTCCCCAGAGGGTGCTCAGGCATTGGAACAGGCTGCCCAGGGCAGGGCTGCAGTCACCGTCCCTGCAAATGTGCACACACCGTGGAGACGAGGCCCTCACTGCCATGGGTCAGTGGTGGCCTTGGCAGGGCTGTGGTAAGGGTTGGACTGGATGAGCTTAAAGGGCTTTTCCAACCCAGTTGATTGCATGATTCTAATTTCCATCTGAAGAAAGGCAAAGGATAACGCTCATACGTTAAATCCTTTTCAGGCATGGAGAATTTGTACTAAACTCAGCTGATCTCATCTCTCTGAAGTGTCTTTTTGTAAAGTGAGGAAGTTGTGGCTGTATGAAAGAAGTATATGCATGTGTTAAGACTGTAAATTTCTATACAGTCCTTAACTAATAACCATGTCTCTCTTCTGTATGTTGGGCCATTTGGCTGATCACATTTACAAACATACAATGAAATTCCAGTCACCTTTGCAAGGCCTGAGGAAAAAAAAAAACAACAACTTTGTAGAGACAGCCCAAAGTAGAAATGCAAATCAATGTGAAGTAGCTGTATCCTGGGCTGCATCAAAAGGAGCATGACCAGCAGGTCGAAGGAGGTGATCCTGCCCCTCTACTCTGCTCTTGTGAGACCTCACCTGGAGTATTGTGTGCAGTTCTGATGTCCTCAACATAAAAAGGACATGGAACTGCTGGAACAAGTCCAGAGGAGGCCACGAGGATGATCAGGGGACTGGAGCACCTCCTGTATGAAGACAGGCTGAGGAAGTTGAGGCTGTTCAGCCTGGAGAAGAGAAGCTGCATGGAGACCTCATAGCAGCCTTCCAGAACCTGAAGGGGGCCTATAGGGATGCTGGGGAGGGACTCTTCATCAGGGACTATAGTGACAGGACAAGGGGTAACGGGTTAAAACTTCAACAGGGGAAGTTTAGATTGGATATAAGGAGGAAATTCTTTCCTGTTAGGGTGGTGAGGCACTGGAATCGGTTGCCCAGGGAGGTTATGAATGCTCCATCCCTGGCAGTGTTCAAGGCCAGGCTGGACAGAGCCTTGGGTGACATGGTTTAGTGTAAGGTGTCCCTGCCCATGGCAGGGGGGTTGGAACTGGATGATCTTAAGGTCCTTTCCAACCCTAGCTGTTCTGTGATTCTGTGATTATATGGTACATCTGTAAGGCCAAGTATTTTACCTGTGATGTCATCCAGAGACCTCACACCCCCTTCTCAATGGCTGTGGGTCAGGACTCGATGAGCAACCAGTGCTACCTGCTGCAGTTCTTCTCCTTAAATCTGTTTGTATCCCTCCTTTCTTCTCTCCAGGAGACTTGTGAAGCTTCTGGAACACCTGCTAAACATTTCTGCTAGCTGTTGCTCAGCCTTCTCTCCCATCTGTCATTTGAGTAGCTATCCACTTCAGTTTTCCAGAGGTTTGAATGTACAAGTGTGTAAGAATCAGTTTGGACCAAAATTCTCACAGGATGAGACTTTAAACAGTGAGTTGTATTTGTTCTATGTGTATATTCAGTATATGTGTGTATATATATATGTATAAAATATATGTATATACATATATTCTATGTGTATATTCAGATTTTGTCACTCGAGGCAATTTTATTACGTTATCATCTAATGAACTTTATTCCTTATATGTGAAAGTAGACCATTTTTTGCAAAGCAGAAGACTTTTTGCTTTAAGAAATAGAAATAACCAGCACAAACCCACCCCCCCCAAAAAAAAAAAAAAAAGAAAGACAAAAGAAGAAACATTAAGCAGTTGTCAAATAGATGATAAATACAGTGGTGAAATATTACTCTTTAGGAGCCAAATGCAAGTAATATCTGTTAAAACTTGATTTGTGTCTCCTTTTAGCCCTAACTCTATGATTAATAGAGAGGAATTATGGCTTGCTAGATAATGCTAAATATCTGCTATTTTTCTTCAAAAATCTTTAGAAATCTATTAAAAAAGCTCAGTGCTAGCACAGTGATTGATAGAAAAGCTGCAGAGAGGATGAATAGCTGCAAATGGCTTCGCTCCTCGTGTTTCAAGTTTGTTTAAAGTGATAGTAGTTCTAAGAAAGTAAGGTTGTTGTGCTATTTAGCACTGTAACAAAAATAACACGTCAGGAAATGTTATCATCTGGAGTATTTTGTGGTATCCTAAAATGATAAAATTTGGTTTGAATAACCTTTAGATTCACTGCTTTTTAACAAAGCCTTTGTATGTATTGTGGTATTCATCAGAAGTAATACTAAGAGGTTGGTTTTGTACTCAGTGTTGTTGGTTTAGGTTTCATTCAGTTAAAACTGGGAAAGTATGTATAGTGGGGAAAAAAAACAATGGCATGAATGCTTCCAAGTAAAAATCATGGCAAAAATACAAACCACTGAAGAAAATCATACGATTCTGTTGCTCATAGAAAAATTGGCCCAGATACTGCAAGCAAAGTGTGTTCACAGCTTTACTTATCTGAGTAACTTAGCAAATGGTGTAATGCAGGCATGCAACATGTGCTACTCTTAATGAGAGCTACATGGTAATTCTCATGGACTATGTAATAGTTTGTCCCACAGGGGCTTATTTACTGCAAACTCCATTGTGCATAAAGCCAGTTTTAGACTTTTTTCCCCCATGGAATTCGGCTGAGCATCATACACTTGACACGTTACGAGAGCGAGCACTACTAAAAAGGCACAACTGCTAGCTGAGATGAAAGATAAAAACTGCACTAAACCAGGAATGTGGGTTTAAAATGGCAAATATATGGGTATGACGTGTGGCCCTTTGTGCTTCTGAACAATGACTGATCATCTGTTCACGCTGCAGCGAAAAATGCCTAATTGTAAGATACTGGTCTTGCATACGGTAGAGCGACACAAAAATGGCTCCTCACACCTACTCACATCTTCCCTCTGCCCTTCTGTTGAGTTCTGTAAGTGCGGTTTGCTCGTTCTCAAAGTGAATTGTAATCCAGTCTGGAAGAAAAGGTGGATTTTTGACAATGAAACGTTCAAATGGGGGGTGGGGGGGGAAATGAGGAAACGTCCGTTTGTATTTGTGATGTAGAATGTGTACACTGGGATGCAGTTACCACGGTAACTGTTGCATCTAGAGAATAACATGGAGTAAAAGCTCACTATTATAAATGATGAGTGTCAAGCACAGGTTACACCTGCTGCTGCACAGGTCGGGATTATATTAATGTCTTTATCTGTCTCCTTTGCCCAAGTACTTTAGAATCAGGGAACATCTCTGGGTTTGGAACACAAGTTCAGTGAAAATATACTGAGATTGCAGTGACAATACATACAGGCATGAGCTGTATGATTGTCAGTCCCACAGAATACACTAAAATTACTGGTTATTCAGGTACAAGTTTGTAAGCTTGTAGTCAAAAGGAAGCGTGATCTATTACATTGTCTGTTGTGGTCCTAGCAATGAGCCCTCACAATCTTCCATTCCTGGATAGACATTATGGAACTTAAAGGTTCTCCTGTGTTTCTAGTGAATCATTCTGAATAGAGTAGCACAAGCTAAACAGAAAAGGTATTAATTTAGTTGCTGCATGCTAGATTTAAATACTAGATCGTTTACTACTGGGACTCTGGTGCCAGCTACAGATCTGGTGATTTGTTTCTCTCTGGAGATACATTCTGGCTGCTGTTGCAGCAGAAAGAAATTGAAGAAGGAAACTTGCTGTGGTTTTTATCCTAAAAGATGCACTGGATGAGCTTCCCTGCTGCTAACCTGGGGGCATCTCAGTACGTCTGGAAGGGTGGGCTGTTGTGAGGGTTCCCCACTCAATGCTCAACCTCCCTTGTCTCCCCCAGCCCACCGTGTGCAAGGAAGCAACAGCTACTTCTTGTGTTCAGGGTGCCTCATTTGGTCACATATTGACAGCTCTGATCAGTCTTAACATGATTCTCGTGGAGCCTTCTGAAGTTCCATCCCCTACAGTAACTCCGGGGATGAATCCGACTGAAGTTGTGAATGCTTCATCCCTGGCAGTGTTCAAGGCCAGGCTGGACAGAGCCTTGGGCGACGTGGTGTAGTGTGAGGTGTCCCTGGACACCTTGCTGTTGGAACTGTTGGTGTTGGAACTGCATGATCTTAAGGTCTTTTCCAACTCAAACCATTCTGTGATTCTGTGACTTCTGATATCTCAGGCCAGTGCCAAGAGACTTGCTGCTATTTGGACAAGTTCCATAAGCTCCACAATATGTTTTACAGGCAATAAACATTCTTTGGTTTCTCTTTAAGGCATTTAGATTAATGTTGCTATGTGCTTCCTAGTGGTGGGATTCATGACATGTTGAGGCATGGACTCAGTAGTGTCCTAGATCCATGGCTTTTCTTGGGACTGGAATAAATGCTAAAATACAGTTGTTATGTAGGTTTTCTGCCTTAAGTAGTCAACTGCCCCATATTAATGGAAACCAGCCTACAGAATAAATATCCATGGAAACCAGTGGGGAAGTGTGAAACTAATACAATTGGTTCCTAAATGTTACTGATTTCATTGCCTGTATTTTTCTTTCTGTGCATGAGTGAAATCTGGTAATAATTCAGAATATACCAATATGTTTCCCACTAAAATAAATGCCAGCTAGATGCTGGTATTTATCTATTAAACAGCTATGCCAATAGCTGTTTGGTATCTCGTCATATTAGTGAAGGATATTTAATGGCAAACCTGACTAATAAACTCCTTTCTATAGAGTTTAAACATGGAAACAAGCATTGAATTCTGCACATAGGTGGAGAAGAGTATCCACAGCATTCCTATGAAAAATTCTGATCTGAAAACTCCAAAGTGCCTGAAGTGAGTTACTTTATTCTAATTTCTATAAAAATTTAAATCGTGGTTGTGCGTAACTGCTCCAAACCTGCTCTAATGGTTTTAAATGGCTTAGATTCGTTTAAATCATGCTTACTATGCCATAAAATGATTGTCATCATGTTAGCAGAATGCATTTCCCTGAGTCACCTGCCACTCTGCCAAATGTCACCTCTTGTCATCCAAACATGCTAATACTAAAGAATGAGGATTTTATTCCATGCGGAGAACAATAAGCTTTTCCCTGTCTGCATCCTGAAAAACAGCTACAATGAATTGGCTGAAACTTTCCAGGAAAATGGAACTTGTATAAGATGCTCAGCAATTGAAATCACTGGAGTTTGCTTGAGTAAGAACTATTGTGTTTGCATACAGTGCCTGCAGTTCTGCTCTTTGTCAAGTACACCACATATTTTGGAACAAGAACCAAGCTCACTGCAGTGAAAGGATGTTTAAATGATAAGGGAGAAGAGAACAAACCCCCAGATTTCACACTGGAGGGGGAACATTGAACAAGTGCACTCACACCTTTACATGTTGTAGTAATGCAAATAGGGAAACTGTAATATGTTATAAGCATCTAAATCAAGAGAGGATTTAGTTCAATTGTTGGAACATGAGCAGAATAGAGTGGCTGTTTTGGTTTGGTCAAATTGTGTCTTGCTTGAGGACAGAGTCTCCATAGCCTTGCTTTGTAAACTGGGGGATCCTTTCTATTGACCCTAGTGACATGAAGCTTAAGAAGTGAATGGAATCTGTGTGTGTTTGGTTTGAAGAGGCCCTAGATGGTGAAGTAACGATGATTGCACAGTGTTTGATAAATAGTTAAAGAATAAATGCCCAGTGCTATTAATGTCTATTAATAATCTGATTAATCTCTATTGTTTATATATGAGAAAGCCAGAAGGAAAGGCAGGCATGGGGACAGTGGCTTGGTCTTTCCACTGAAAGATTCAGCTTTTTAAAATCCATTATTTGGCCACATTTTCCTGAATGGGTTAAATTGGGTTAAATATGAGTTAAATAACCAGAACTGGTTAAAAACCACTGCCAGAGAAAATACAATCTTCACCCGAAGAAAAAGGAAATCCTCTTTTTGAAGGGAAGGTGGACAAGGACAGCAGTAGTATTAAACTGTACTTGCATCTGGACCACGTTCTGAGCAGGTTAAAACTGGAGATGAAGTTGGAGTGCCATGAGGATGATCAGGAGCTGGAGCACATCCTATATGAAGACAGGTTGAGAACATCAGGGACTGTAGTGATAGGACAAGGGGTGATGGGTTCAAACTGAAACAGGGGAAGCTCAGGTTAGATCTAAGGCAGAAGCTCTTCCCTGTGAGGGTGCTGAGATGCTGGCACAGGGTGCCCAGAGAAGCTGTGGCTGCCCCATCCCTGGCAGTGTTCAAGGCCAGGTTGGACACAGGGACTTGGAGCAAGCTGCTCTAGTGTGAGGTGTCCCTGCCCATGGCAGGGGGTTGGAACTGGATGAGCTGAAGGTCCTTTCCAACCCAAACTAATCTGAGATTCTATCACAGTTGTATGCAGTGTGGCATTGAACACTTGCTTGCAAGGCAGGTCATCTCTGCATGCCAAAGGATTTGTCCAGAAGAGTTCAGTGATATTTAATTGGGTGATTTACAGCATAGGGAAGCTTCACCATGAAGTGAGTGAAAATCGTTTGAGATGCATTGGAGCAGTTTGCTATTTTCACACAGTTCCCCTGCCAGCCTTAATATGCAAAACTGCCACTGAATTCCAGATGGCAGGATATGCAGCACAGCCAGCTTGTGCAGGAAGAAAGGCAGTTTCACCCTCTTTGCAAACAGGCAGAATTGAAGTTGACCATTCAGCCTGAACTGCTAGGATTTCCTGCATGAGTGCTTGGTTTCTGAAACTTAACACTGCACTGTGCTAGTGTGGCGCTTTAGTATCACAGTTACTGGATGGGTATAACTATTCAATAATAAATATAAGCATAATTATGTTCTCAATAAATGAATAATGTATTTATTAAGTATATGTACATTCACAGTGTTCAATATACACGTTAAATGCACAAGTTATAATTTGTATCGCTAAGTGGCCTTCTAAAACAACTTCAGGAGAGTTTAATGGCAGCTTGGTCTCATTCAAGCCCTTTCTGGATGGAGGTAACAAAGCAGAGATTTGAGCATAACCCTGGCGCATTTTGGTTATCTCAGTCTCTTTTCACAGCACAACATGAGCTTTCCAGCCTGTGAAATCCATTAATAACCATATTAAACCTTCCCATATTGTATCATTGCCAGGTTGAAATGATTCTTTTTAAGAACAATTATCTGTCTCCTGCTCCTTGCAGTCGGTTAAAATGCTGTGTCAGTTTGCAGAGACTGGGGGAATTTGACACAGGAATTTGAGGAGGGGAAGGAACTCATAATTGCTTTAGCTGGCATGAGTGCTCAAGTGCGCATGGAGAAAATGAGCATTGATTCCAAATAGAAATGGAAAATCCTCTTCATGAGTGGGATTTCCAAAGTTCAATGTGAAAAACCTTTTCCTTCTAGAGATCTAAGGACAGTAAAAACTGTTGGTAAACTTGTGCAATAGCTTCAACAGCGTGTTTATTAAGACAAAAGATGATGTATGTGTTTTAGAGGACCAGTTGGTATTTATGGAATGTGTTTCTGCATTGAAATAGGTGGGGAGCAATGTTGGCTTTTGGGGCGCAGCTTTGAAGTGTTCGTGATATGACTGAGAATCCCAGTGCAGTGAACTCTTGTTTCCTTTTGGTATATTGTGCTTCTGCCACAGAATATGTTTTTCCATGCTCCTAATCTTTAGTAGCTTGCAAAGGGCTGTGAATCTATTCTTTTTCCTTTTGTAGGTTATCCAAGACAGAGACTCCATTCCTTCCTCTACAAATGTGTGTAAATGCAGAGCACAGTGAAGTGTAGCTCAGTGAATGTAGAACGTTTCTGCCCTAGCCTCCTACCTGTATGGCTGAACAAAGAACTGATTAAACCTAAATCTGATGTAACTCATGTGACATTGCAACTAGGTTAGGAGCCCATTGTGCTGGGTTCTGTATAAATACGTTACAGTGGTCAGAGACCATCTCAAAGTACTTTTAATTGTCAAGACAGAATGGAGCAGATCATCACCATTTTACAGGAGAGGAATTGAGGTGGTTCAGGGGAAAACAGTCTAACTTTCATTCTGCCTACAGCTTTTGGACACCCGATTAAGAAGCAGAGAACATCTGACATAGGTCAGCAACTTACATGAAATAAGTCGTATCAAAACGATCCAAGAGGAGGCATCTAAAGCGTGGGTTACCTTTGAAAACACTGCACTAAAGACTAGGGGCAGTTCCTGAAAGCATTTCAAAACCACCTAAGGTTGGTTATTACCACCTCTAAAAAGTCAAGCCGCAGGTGAGATTCATCCAGGGTCACAAAAGATGTCTCTTGAAGAAGCAAGATTGTCACTGGCATGATGTTACCCGCAGAAGTACTTTTCCGGTGTAAGAATAATCTGAACATCATTTGGAAGGAAGTTTTTGGTGTTGCAGATTTGCCCGACTTTGTATTACTGTTCTGTTACTGGTAGTAACACAACCGTCTTCTCTGTAATGTTCTTCTCAGAAGGTTCCATCTTCTCTGTAAAACTCATGCTAGTGAAAGATCCTTTTTGAGACAAAAAGGACTAAACGCTGCAACTCCAGTATCTCTCACAAATGCACACATCATGCCATTTGGGAATTCCTATCATGTTTTGAAGCAATCTGCACTGATAAATCAATGATATGTGACAGCACAAGTAGAAGCTTCCATCATGTCACTCGTAAGAACATTTAAGGAGGGAATGCATGTAACCTGTTGTGTTGCTTTTCAGGTGTTCAAAGCTATGAATATTCCTCAGATCAGAAACCCGTCCTTACCTCCTCTAGAAGATATGCCTGAAGCCTATCACGTGAAGATAGCTCTTCTTGGTGCAGGACCTGCAAGTTTAAGTTGTGCTTCCTTTTTGGCTCGATTGGGCTATTCAAACCTCACCATATTTGAAAAGCATGACTATGTTGGCGGCTTAAGGTAAGAAACAATGACAGCAAAGCACTGATTCCGATGATTGTGTAAAGCATCGCAAAACCTGTGGAGCAAACATAGTTTATACACAATCCTTTACCAAGGAAGAGAGTAGAAAAATTCATTGATTTAAAGAATTCATCATTCAGGTTAAACCAGGTACGGTTACAAGGGAGCTTTAACTGCAAATCTTCTGACTGCCTCCTGTGTTCTCTTCATATGACCTCTCACATTGCAGGGAGGAATTGTTGTCATTGAATTAACACTTGAGAAAGTGATGTCAGGAACCATTTTCCCCTTACCCAGAAATGTTAAAACAAGATCATAATCATGGAATGGGCAGGGTTGGAAAGGACCTGAAGATCATCTACTGCCCGGTGAAGTACTTGCAGCCCTATGTAGCAGAAGAATTGGTAGCTGTTTAAACTGTTTTATACTGATACTAATTTCATGGAGCATTTTAAATGTAGAATGTTTTCATGAGCTACCTTTGTGCAAATAAAGGTGACAGTGAGTAAACCTGTCCCATGTGCCTGGGCTTGCAGCTTTAGCAAACCATAGTGTAAGAGAAAAAACCTCCTACAATTCTCAACCTTCATCAAATTGCAGATACACAATGGAAGGTACTGTTGCAGGTTTCCTATATGGTCACCACTTGGCTGATATCTCTATAGTGTTCCGTCCTCTCTACTTGTAGGTGAATTTCTATCACCATAGCAATGTTGAGATCATATTTTCTACGTTTCTTGGGTAAGATAATGTATTTTAGAAGCTAACTAGTGGATACCAGGCCATTCAAAATCAAATTTGATATGTTGAAGATGTACTCACACTAAAACGTTTATGAAGAAAGAGATAAAAGAAACAGAAAGAGAAGGGTAACACGCTTGCGTTTCTCTTTGCAGCATCACTGAAATCAATAGAGTTGACACCGTTAATGAATTTGATCCATAATGTCATAATGTCAAATACTTATTCAGTGCTCCAGGAGATAGAGAATCAATGCTGGAGAAGTTGAACTGATTACTTGCATTTTTCCCAGTGAGGTTCAGAAGTATTCCACCCAATTATCAAGGTGTTTATATATAACTGTGGAGCTGTTTTACTTGAGCTGGTTGCCATAGAGGATTGCAAATGTAGTATATGAAATACCAGCTCACCTGCTGAGTAGCATATGCTTTCATAAATACCAGATTTCTAATCAGTTTTTAGTAGGAAATAATGACATGTTTCTAACAATGAAGCTTTACTTGGTGACAGGTTAGACTCGGGTTGGGCTTGGCGGTATAATACAGTACTTTCTGCAGCTGCTTGCAGTACAGTCCTTCAGTTGCTTTGCGTGTGCTTGCCTATTTGAAGCAATGTGGGTTTAAGTTGCATCTGTTCTTTGTGTTTTAAGTTGAATTTAAAATAAAACTCAGTCTGTTCTGCTGCAGGAAAGCCTTACACTACATTTTGCCTGTTCTGTTAGTGTCCTTAGCGGTCAAGGAGTGCAGTTTAAAAGGGATTTCTTTTGAGTCTTCAGGAGCATATAGCAATCAAGGTCAGCTTTTCCTTCCAGTCATTGGAGAAGGTTTCACATCTGGTTTAAGGGCATCAGTTCCTTTTGTTCTTATTTTAATCTTGGATCAGAAGGGAGGTTAGCCCGTGGCACTGATCATTGATTATTGCATTCTTAAGTCTTTGCAGCCCATCTTTTGACAAATTTAGGTTATTGATGAGTGCGTTTTCAAGGCTTCATAAACTATTGCAGCTGGCTGACAAGCCCAAATTAATGTCGGATTTGGAATCAGCTGCTTTTTTAAAGTGTATTTTAACTAGGATGTTCCTTTACATCCATGTTGCATCATAGCTAACTGTAGTAATGTTGTAGCAATAGAAGGGTGTTTCGGGATTGCAGCTCTGTGGTGTCATATGTAAGTGTAGCTTAAGCCTGTGGTTGTCTGACCATGTCTGAATACTTCACATTGACAGGCTGGTTTGCCTACATTTCACCAGTAGTGTGAAATTTATGCTTTATAGTAGTGGAGTAGGCATGAGCAGATCGTGCTCTTGCTTAGAGACTGAACAAGCTTCACTGCCTGTGCTCCTGGCTATGCTGGTGGTTTACAACATACATTTCTTTCACTAGGCCAAAGGGGCATCTCTTCAGCAAAGGTATCACCTTAGAAACATGAGGCACCTTTAACTTGGATCAGATGTGTTGAAGAGGTGAATCTGTGACATGCTGGTCCCATCCACTGCATCCCTCCTGCACTTCTGCCCCATTTCTTTCCTCCGCTCTATCTCTCTATTGCAGAGTCAGAGCCTGTCTTTGGCTGCTGGAAGAAGTTGTATCAGAATAATTGATGTATCAGAAGTATTGATCAGCATGATGGCTTCCATAAAATGCTTATTGTCATAAATGTGCTTGCATGTGTTCCCACAGAACTGTGTGTCTGCATAGGAACATGTATGTGCGTATATGTGGGTATATTCCACAGCACAAAACTGTAAGTAAATGTTTAATAAGAGCAAGGAAGAGTTTACAGATTCCAGTGATGACGTAAAGCAGCCAGTGGTGTTCTGAGAGCATGACAGGCCATCAACAGGTATATAGGTGGCTTAGAAAATAAGTCTTTCCTTTCTTTATTAGATTTCTTTATTGAATCTCTGTTGCAAAATCATCTTGATACATTAGTTTCTGCCTCAGACGCATTTTTACTTAGAATGACCTATGAAAGTTGTATTGTCATGACGTTCATTGTGTATTATCTGATATGTAGCACACTTTTCATTGCACACTGGTAAGGAAAGGCGAAAAAAGGGCAGTATTAGAAATTAGAAGGAGGAACACCACTTTCTTACCAATGTAAATAAAGTTGATGCAACTTGAAATAAGGAAAATCCTTGTGGCCCATCAAAGTTAGATGTTAAAGATGGTGTGGTCACTACCAATATGTAAAACAAAGCCACAGTGAATCTCTGGTGCCAGTGCTTTGTTATGGAAATGATAGCTCCATTAATTTGAAAACACATTAGTCAGAAGCTTTAGGGATATCTGGGGAGAGATTCACTTTTCTGTATATGCAGGGTTTTGATCTTCATTGAACAAAAGTATCTAAACAAAAACTTCACTCTGATTACCTGTAATGTGGTTTATGGCAGAGCTTTTGAACTGGTATAAGTGGATGTCATTTCATTGGAGATGAAGGTTTGTACTGATATATATGAACTGAGATTTTATGCTGGCACTGCAGTTTGCCCATACAGGAGATGTGTGATTCTGGGAACTTGAAGGTGTCATTCCAAATCTTCCCCAGGAGGAAAAAATACCAGATAATAAACATAAGTCAAAAAGCAGAATTGAGACCAGGAGCTGATAGAAAATGAATGACTGTCCATCCTTATAGCTTAATGAATCATTGCTAGGAGATCGCTTTGCTTTTAGTAGGCATGAGACCTGTTTCTTAAATGGATGTCTTCTGTTTGTTTAGTGTTACATATTCCTGGCGAGCAAAAGAAACGGAGCTGAAGCTCTTTCACACTCAAGCTCAACATATGTTAAACAGTTACCTGCATGTGTGGGCAGGATTAGCCTCAAGGTACTTCCTGGCCTGTATTTTTAGCATTGGGTGAATAATGCTGTTGTGTCACTCTAATAACTTCAAAAAGCCAAGCTTCAGCACATTTCCATTCACGTATGTCAGAATTAACTAAGGTGTGCTATAAGAATTGAAGTTGTAACAAATAAATCCTTTCTCCCTCATAGTTGGAAGTATTCCGGAAGCATTCATTTCTCTTTGTTTTAGTACGTCTGAAATCCCCCAGTTCCGCCTGCCATACGATGTGGTGAATTTTGAAGCTGAGCTTATGAAGGATCTTGGAGTGAAGGTAATGAAAAATACACCCTGCCTATGTATAGCTCAGAGAGAAAAAAAGAACAAGAACCCTGCCAAAGATTAACAGCAAAATGTCATGCACATTAGTAAAGAACGATTAAAAGCTATGCCAGACAGAGGCAGGAAGATGCTTCCTCTTGCTCAGGGCATTTGTCTGTCTCCTGTCTGAATGCCACTAGTTTGGAAAAGGGCAATCAATAGTTCTCATCTGGCATGCCGGCATGTGATTAATTGTCTGTAAGAAACAAATTCCTAAATTGCTTTAGGGGTTCAGTGTAGCCACTGGAATGATTTGATTTTTTTTTATAATCGAGTTTTTTTCCATGCAAGTTTGGCATCACTTAAAACATTCCTAGTCCAGACTTCTCCTTTTGTTCCCTCTCCCTGGTTTGGGGCTTTTTTCCTTACTAGTTTAGCACACAGTCTTGCATCCAAGTGAATCTTGCAATAAAATGCATAAAATTAAAGTGTTAACATGTAAAAAAATAGCAGTCATTCAACTTGTTGGAAAGTAATAGTTACGCATTATTCTGTTAAATAAATGTCTGTTGTTTCTAGATAATGGGAACATTGCTTTATTGTTAATTTAGAGCTGAAGCTGAAGATTTAGATAGTATTTACAACTGCTGCTCATTTTAATAGAAGTCACAAATAATGCATCACTGGATCAAATCTTTGAGTACTGGGAAGGATAATGTATTTTTAACATGATACTACAGCATACAGTGAAACAAGAAGTTCTTCCAGGAATCCTTCACGTTGATTCATATTCTGGCTTGTCACAAGAGTCATGTGAGAACCTCATCTGCCCAGGTTTCGTAAACATGCAGGGAAGATGTAAGATAAAGTTTTAAATACTTTATGTCTGTTTTTCTATTCTAAAGATCCCTTTGTACCCCCAGACAGAATGGAGGTTGAGGTAGGGATGGGGCTAAAACCAGAGCACAGAGACATTTTTAGGCCAAATTGCTAGGCAGAAGCTCTGCAAAATCCAGGTTCCCAGGGCTCTCTCTTGTGGAAAGGTCTCCAGCATGGACTAGTGGATCCACCACATCACCTTGACCTGCAAGTCCTCTGCAGGTTTGAAGTGCAGCAGAGAATCTCAGTGTAAATTTGCTTCCAAGCTCTGCCGCTGGTTTGCAGTTGACCCTTTGGCAAGCTGGTGAGCAAAGTACCTCAGCTTTATACCTCAGCTCTAGATACTTCACATATAAGCCCAGAATATTTCCTGGTGTTTACTTAAAGCATTTCAAATCTGTGCTGGAAAGTGCTGTATTGGGTAAATGCTCAGTAGTGCTGTTTATTCAAGTAATTCTGCTGAAATTAGTAAGAATTAGTCAGCTGAATAAGGATTACGGAGCCGGGCCCTGGGAGTATTATGAATCCCCACATAAAATAGTATTGCCATTTAAATTCCTTCATTAGGTTTTCATACCATATGTACACAATAGGATAAAAAACTGGAATGACAATTCATGGGATGTATTGTGTTGCCAGTGAGGATGTAGTCTGTGGTCCTGAAAGGATTACAACTCCTTGGCTTTTACAGTCTGATAAAATCTGTAATACTAAATATATAGACTAAATCTCCAAAGACCAAAACCATGATGGGTGGTTTAGGGTTTGTAGCCTGTATTTTATATTTGTCTTATTTTATCACTGATAGGAAAAGTATATTAAATGGAACATAGATTCAATAACAAGAAATACAGTGACACGAAGACTAAAGCACTGTCCGTTGCTGAGATCACAACACATAGTGCTTGCACAATAGAGCATGGCATTTTGTAAAGTGAATACCCAGGTGATAGAACAAAAACCTGGGGGAAAACATTCAAGTTCAACGAGTGTAAAGTACAGAGCTAAAACCACACGTACCCATGTCAAGAAGTACAAAACACCAGAAGAGGGATCACACGCACTCTGTGCACTCGAAAGCTTTGGGGTTAGGAGAGCTGAGCGAAAGGTGTGTGTATCTTCAATTGCACAACCTTTACACAGGAGGCTGCTGGAGTTGGTTTGCTGAACACACAGCAAACACTGTTCCCTGTCTCACTCTTACAACTGTAGTTGCTCAACCTCTGCAATGGCTGCTCAAAGCAGGGTTGCTGGTGGAATATCAGTACACAAGTCTATCGGCTTTTGCTTCTGGAAGCGAACAGTAATTGAACTGAAACAAGTATGGATTATAGGCGCATTTTTATTACTGTGACATCCCTTTCAATAAATAAACACCAGTTGCCACACTCTGGGCATTGCTGCTTGTCTGAATTAGGATGAACAAGTGCAAGTTTCTATGAAAACTCATCTCATTTTCACTTTCGCATTTGGGAGACCTGTGTTAGTTTACCATACAGAACAGCCTGCTGCAAGTACAAGCAAGTAGGACGTTCCTCCCACTTCCTGCCTTCTCCAGCCCAGTCTTCTGCAGGCAGGTTTTCTGAATCCACAACCCTGCCGTTGGCTTCACTGAGGGTTTTTGGCATAAAGGTTTTCTAGCTAGTGTTCTCAGTGCAAAATCCTGGCTGTGAGCTTTGAGAGTGCAGCACAAATCAATACTCTCCTTCCTTTGGGAATGGCATTGCATTCTGCGCAATTGGAGGCCTACCAAGTGCCTGGTGCTGTGCGGGAAAACATTGCTTGGTTTTCTGTTCACAGCCCCTGTTAATACAGAACAGTGTCATGTCTTTTCTGTATTTCAGTGTAAGAGGCTCATACTTGCACTCCTGTTCCTGCAATAAACTTAACTGCTTGGTTTTTGGTTGGTGTGATTTGTTTAGTGTATGTTCCCTAAAGGATGTTCTTCTTCCCGATCATGTTTCTTAAATTCCTTATTTTCACATGGGAATACAGCCTTTTGGAGTCAGCACTGAATACAGTGGTTTACTCGCAGTAGAAAAGTGCCATTTGCAGCTTCACTTCAGTAGTGTGTTCCAGAAACAGGCTTTGTTCATTGGTTTAGCTTGCTTTAACTCTTGTAGCTCACAGCAGAAACCAAGCGAGGTGGCCCCCATCTGAGGATCATCTGAGGGTGCCTTTTACCCGTATCTAGTTTGGGCTACTTGCTTAAGTCAGAGCCAGTCTGGCTTTTTAAGCCTGACATTGGGGAGGAGGGGGGTGTGAGTGGAATGAGTTAGTTGTGTTCATTAGAAGATGTCTGTATGCAGGACACAATAGCAATTGTTTTCACATGAAAAACAAGTAATCTTTAATTCTTTCAGATTGTTTTTCGTAAAGGCCTTTCTGTGGATGGAATGACGCTCCGGACCTTGAAAGAAGATGGCTACAAAGCAGTATTTATTGGAATAGGTAAGAAGAGCTCAGTGTCCTGTGTTTTGTCATCTTGTTAAAATGTTCCCATTTGTGTGATGGATTTGAAAGGAGGCTGAGGCTGTGGCTGAATGGGCTGATTTCTTGGTGGTTTAAATAATTAACAAAGGGATGAGCTAAAAACTTTCTCATAATTAATTGCCACATTGGCCTGGGGTGATACATGATTTTTGCCAGCCGTTTACTATACTTGCATAATTAGTCTATATGTAAGCCAGTGATACCGTGCTTGGTTGCGTCTTTTTTCTTTCCTCCACATAGAACATGTAACATCCTTCAGATAGGCTGTAGCAAAATATAGGTATGAGATGGGTTAACAAAATAAGCTGACTTTGATACTAAAACTGGCATCATAGGTCTGTCTCCTCTCATATGCTAAAGAAGGCCTACTCTTGCCTGCTATTTGAACCACTGCTTTTCAATGTTAGATTAGAACTGTTATTCATTTACAAGCCTTTTGAAGTACAGCTGGACCCATCTCTGCCATATGATGGGCATGTTGAGCAGGAATGGTCTACAGTTGGTATGAGGCTTAATGCTCTTTATTGATCTAGACGTTGCCTAAGTGAACATAATAGGAAACAAGTTGTGCAACTGTTCCTCCTTCCTATTATTGATTACAGAGATGTAATTCTTAGTACAGTGACAACTGTTGTTTACCATCTGGTTATGCAGTATAATAAGCTTTGCAGGTCTATTCTGTCATGTGATTACAGTACAGTGTGTCGGGATTTATCTCATTCTAAATCCTCACATTGTTAGAGACCTTCCATGTATAAGAATTCTGATGTGTCATGTTTTAATGTAATTGTATACACGGCAGCGGTCCAACTTCGCTTCTTTATTGTTTTCATCGTGGTCTTTCAAGTTGCTTTGTGAAATCTCAACAGTCAGGGATTAATTCATAACTAAACATTTGCTTTTGGAGAGTCTGATGATTAGGAAACAATTGTCAGTTGCGTTTGGAATATCAGCATGATTTCTGACTCAGAAGTGCGATAGAACAGTTCAGTTAAAGGTTAGCAAAAGCAGCCATTGACTACTGCACAGATGATTGGAGTGTTTGGTTTATGTATGTGGGTTTAGGTATGTATATCAACATTACATATGTATATATGTATGTAGTTACATACATAATTTTCTGACCTTCAGGTTATCCTAATGTAAAATATTTGTGGTTAGAATATAGACAGCGTTGTTCCATACAGGTGCTAGGTAAAGAGACAGAGAGGCAGCCAGGATTTTAATAACCAAGAGAAGGTATCTGAAGCATAATGCTCCCGTAAACCGTGTGTTCACTGATTGTGTTAGGAAACAGAGGGTATAAATGCTAATGAAGGATTATGTGTTCCTACAAAGTTTTGTTATTGGAAGCTACCTTGCATGTATGATGAAGTTGGTCCCTCTCTGTACCCCCAGGTCTACCTGTCATCTTTCTCCTACACAGCTGTGCGAGACACTGGTCAGTAGTGTGGCCTTGCATGTTGTAGTGAAAGATGGACAAACCAAGGGGGTCACAGATTTCTAGAGTTAGCTACGTGAATGCAGTAGGGCATTTATAAACTCTCTGCAGCAGCAGGCTTCCCTGAATGAGTCTGTACTGTATTTCTTTGTGTTCCTTGCCAGCTAAACAAAAGGTACCCAATGAAATGTCACATTTGAACATGACCCTGAACCATAGGAGTAAAACAATTAGAAAACACTGCTTATGTAAAGTAGATTTTTTTGTTTAAAGGTTGTCATAATTTGCTTCTGAATGAATCTGTATCTTAACGGAAAATAAACCTGGTAGTTCTCAGTTTTGGATGCTGGAGAGGGACTCTTCATCAGGGCCTGTAGCGACAGGACAAGGGGTGATGGGTTCACACTGAAACAGGGAAAGCTCAGGTTAGATCTAAGGCAGAAGCTCTTCCCTGTGAGGGTGCTGAGGCGCTGGCACAGGGTGCCCAGAGAAGCTGTGGCTGCCCCATCCCTGGCAGTGTTCAAGGCCAGGTTGGACACAGGGGCTTGGAGCAAGCTGCTCTAGTGGAAGGTGTCCCTGTGTGGATAATGTTGTAGAGACTGATATGGTATTTGGGGTTACAAAGACATATGCTGTTCTAGCAGAGACCTGAGGAAAAGCTTTCATAGTCACCTGAATAAGTGCTAATTAAAGAGATCAATCTGGGCAATGGCATACTGGAAGCCAGCTCTACCCGCTGATAGCAGAACATTCTGGCAGGTGAGTCTCGGCCACAGGATTGCCTGTTACCTTGCTTTTTGTAGTTCTTTCCTTCAGTCTCCTGGTTGTTTGCCTTATCTGAACTGTGTTTAATTCAGCTAGTTCTTAACACTGTACCTCTGTTTATTCGTGAAGGACCAATACATGAATTACCTGTTATGTGTCCATCATTTACTCTCATGTCCTCTCAGTTTCCTCTCTGCAAAGATGTGTATTTTGCAACATCTGGCAGCAAACATACCTTGTGTTCTGCATACAGGGACTGAAGCAAGAGACCATTTTCCTCCATCAGTCCTGATTTCAGATCAGAGCTACCAGTATTAAAGGGTAGTCCATGAATCTCAGTTTCCTCCATCAAAAGTAGTGATAGACAATAGCACACAAGAGAATGTTTTTGCAGGACTGAATGGCAGCAGCCAAATACAGGGAGGAACGACCTGATCAATATATTCTGTGAGTGTCTGCTATAAGTTTTATTTCTGTTTTCATTGTCATTTAGTTTGGTACAGTTCTACACATAGTCTGATGTCAATGGGTGATTATAAATGCTGATAAAGGATTAGAGATGTAGAATGAGAATCCTTTACATTTTCATTTAGCAATTCCATTGATCTTCCAGTTGCAAATCTTTAGGGTTTCTTTTGTTAGTCACACAAAATACAGGGTCAGGATTCAATCTCCCAACCAAGCTTTTAAAACTAACCCCAAAAATGAGGCAGAGAAGAAAAAAACCCTGTCCAGATTTGCGAGCTGACACTTGATACTGGATGAGTCTCGTGTGATGCGTTCAGCAGACTCTACCTTGAATCAGCTCCGCTTCTTGATCTGAAACGCTTGTGAGGAGTTTGTGACCGAGCTGACAAAGCAGTGTGAAAAGTTTGCTATTTAAAACCAAAAGAAGCCTTGCATCAGTTGCTGCCTTCTGGAAAAACCACAGAGGCTCGGGGCAGCAGAGGACCGTCATGCTGAGAGCAAGAAGAGAAATCAATGATGGGGTGAGGGGCTAGAGGAGAGAGCACATGGACCTTGGAGGCAGCAAAATAAGGCAGCGAAGGGGATCTTACAGAGAGAACAGAGGAGTCTGAATGCTTTGTGTTACTGTGTCTCCTGGTTGTTTTGGGGGTAGAATACTTGCAATTTGCACAGAAAACGTTTGTGTGTCTATCAGAGCATATGCAGAAATACTGGGCTTTTATTACTCATCCTTCTTGAAGCTGGGCAAATACTTTGGAAAGCAGGGTCCTGCTGGGCTGTCTTTTAAGACTCCCCAAAGCATCATATATTCTTTTTGAAAGAGAAAATACAAACCAGTTTGTTTATCCAACGATTTAGTTGAGAATGAATGACCTCAGTCTTTAAAGTAGTTAGGGACATGTTTGATGTGACATTCACACAAAGCTGTGGAAAGGCTATTACCATAAGCGTCTTTTCTGCAGACTTATACACAAACCACTATCCCGATTCTGTAACATTTTATCATCAAATAGATGTTTTATATAACAACATTTACATTATATGGAATCAGCTAAAATATAGCTTCAAATATTGCTTTGGTTGGTAAAATGTCTCAATAAATCTTAAGCCCCATTCCAAGAAATTGCTTGGATGCCTTGAATGTCCACAGGCTGAAACTTGCAGCACCAACTAACTTTCTACTTAACTTCTCATTAAAAGGCAAACGCAACTAGTAATGATGCTCTCTTGTTTCTTCCTCCATTTGATGATATCGAATTACTATAAAGTTAGTTTTATTGTATTAGGGGATTCAGATATTCTATTAAACACTGCAGAATGGTGAATTAGATGAGCATACAGAGCAAATCTAAGCAGATTGATGCTGGGATGTATCGTAAGTAGTATATCCTGCTCGCAAGGGTTAAATCTGTACAGAAGAAGCAAAACAACTGAAATCCCATGTGTAAAGAACCTTTGTGATAATTGCAGCCATTCCTAGTTAATTAACAGAGCATTCTAACAAGAATATAATCAGATGATTCCATTGATTGGAATGAAATTACACCCCCAAAAACTAAATGAAAAGTCCATGCATTGATGTACCTTGTTTTAAAAACCCCAACCCCGAACCATGTGAGATTAATTCACTGTCTGTTCCCCAAGAAGTAAGTAATCTCCTCATGGCTGTTATTATCTTCTGATTAACTATGCAGTGCCACCTGGTGTGCAGATGGGAGGAATATTACACATCAAGAGCTCTGTTCACACCCACCCACCCAGATATAAACCTACATGGCAAAAAGTGAACAGATGTTCATTTTGCTTGTGCTAGAGGAGAAAAAATGGTGCATCATACTCCTGATTCATCAACTAAATTTGGAGGACATGCAATCTGCATATGGGGCCTGTAGGCCCATGGCCAGCGCAGGCATTGATGGAGGAAATATGTCACATTCAAAGCAGTTCTCATTTCAGGTTGTGAACAGGCTTTCGTTTAGTTGTTTCTCTGCTTTTCTTTCTACCTGGTGTTTCTGAGTTTTCTCTTCACTTGCTATTGCACTTACCACCTCCAAAGGGAAGAGTTTATAGAGGCAGAGTCACTTGGAAACATAGCCAGGATTTAGCTGTCCTTTGGTTGTTTTCCAAAACTGTTTTATGTTTGTAGGCATTTAAGACGTTCCCTACAGTGATGCTTTTAGGCCTCTTTGGAAAGACCTGTCTGGCTCCATAGTAATGTAGCAAATAATGTAAAATATAATGCATCTTGGTTAAAGCTAGAACTATTGTACAAGCATTGCTCAGCCTTAGGCTCTTGGGATCAAAAGCTCTGGTTTTGGAGGGGTTTTGTGGTGTGATTTGTAGTATTTGATAATTTTTAAGTATTTTGACACTTCATAGAGGTCTTGCTGCAAGGAAGCCAAAGAACAGATAAAACACCACAAGCAAGGGAGAAAAAGAATATGTTGGAAGGTAGTGCGGTAAAGAGTGATGCTGGAGATGTGATCAGCTACATACACGTAATAAATGTGTTCCTTGCTTAGATTATGGGTTGGTTTTGTTGCTTGTAGACAAGGGTTGTCACTGTCTCAGCATCTTGCTAAGATGGTTGTTTTCCCCCAGGATCTTGAATGGTGACAACAGTGGCCTTTCAGGCATCAGTATCCTTACGCAGTAAAAGCTAATACAGTCTACAGAGCCAGGGGAATGCTTGGAATTACATTTGATTGTGATCAAACAGAATCAAATCCATTTAGCTGCAAAAATCTGTGCTATAATGAGAATGAAGTCATCAGGATGAATCGTGAAGTCAGTACTTTGAACGGTTTGATGAGCAACAGTGATGAAGAGCAGTGGCAGGATTTGGTCAAAGCCAATCCAAATTCTTTCCCAATTGCTTTACAGTAACCTGAATCATTTAAAAATGACATTTTTAAAGGGTTTTTCTCTTTCAGTAAAGATCCATAAGATCTTTATTGGTAGATGCACAGTGATAGATGCATTTACAGTGTAGTACAGAACAGGATCAAAAATGCAAGTTGAGCTACAACTGCATGAAGTCCTATAGAAGAAGGTCCACACAAGTCTGTGCAGTCAGTTACAGGGCTTTATAGTGTACCTTCTGGAGAGCCTTAGTTCATGGCTTACAGCATCTTTCTGGACGATCACATTCCTTCATTTTCTCATGTCTCATGAAGAACATTATAAACTAATTACACCATCAATGGGTTCTAATACAAAACTCATTAGTCTTCAGCATTCAGTTTATTCTCATCCTCTCTTACTCTCAAATCTAAAACATTTTGTTATTAGAAACCAAAAGGAATATAGTGACATTAGAAAAGGAACTCGGGGAAAGAACCTGTTCTTACATGCTTATAGCAGATGTTTGAACTTGCTTTTATTCCCAGTGCAGCATCATTCCTGGAGACCAACAGTGTATACATCCAAGAATTTTTACGCTTGAAGCATCTTTTTCTACTATTCCTATTTGCAGTCAGCTGTTCTTCCAGCTCTGTTGTTCTCACTCCTGCTATAGACGTTGGTGGAACGTTCCTAATACGCATCGGATGCAGTAGGCAGGTGAAAGCTTTTAAGTCTTAGATGCACAAACCAGCTTATTTATTATTAATAGTCCTAGGACACTTTCAAAACATACTAATAATCTGTCCTTGGGCATCCTGAAGTTATTCATGTGCAAATTACAGAGATTTTCATGCTCTTATTGACTTATTGCTACCAAAACCCCACTTAGCATAACAATCTCTGCTGCACATGTTGTACAGATCATTCTCCTGTCTCTTTGCAAGGTGCTGGGCAGTTTCCCTAAGAAATGTTCACCTAAATATAATGGCAAAATCAGTTTGATTCATACCGGTTTAAGGGGTTGGTTTAAGTGGTTTAAGGATGCTGGAGAGGAACTCTTCATTAGGGACTGCAGCGACAGGACAAGGGGTGATGGGTTCAAACTGAAACAGGGGAAGTTCAGGTTAGATCTAAGGCAGAAGCTCTTCCCTGTGAGGGTGCTGAGGCGCTGGCACAGGGTGCCCAGAGAAGCTGTGGCTGCTCCATCCCTGGCAGTGCTCAAGGCCAGGTTGGACACAGGGGCTTGGAGCGAGCTGCTCTAGTGGAAGGTGTCCCTGCCCGTGGGAGGGGGTTGGAACTGGAAGAGCTTTAAGGTCCTTTCCAACCCAAACCAGTCTGGGATTCTAGGAGTAGTTATTTTTTTGACTATTTTAGCAGATGAATTAATCTAACATTATTTAACAGTTTTCAGGAGTTTATTCAAGCATTTGTTTTTAAGTATTTTCGTGTTTGAGAAGTATGTAAGAAAGCAAAATGCTAAACAACATGATGTTAGATATCATGTTTTCATATCCTGACACTACACACTTTAGTGCTTTACTCCTAAAGAGCTTTGCTTGCTTACCTGTTGTTTCTGAAAGTTCACTTTATCAGTTACTTCTGTCTTCCAGATGCACAAGTATTAACTGTGCTGCTGTCTTTTTACTTCCACTTTAATATTCAGACACAGAATGACCGACCATCTATAATACGGCTGGTAGGTGGGTGCATATCCATTTACTTGAGTTGAGCTCTCTTTCCTTGTAAGGAGAGTGGTTCAGTATGTATTTAGTGCAATCAGACACTTTTTGAAACCTTGTCGTACCTAATACTGTGGGAGGACTGACACAATATACTATTATTTCAACAGCAGGTTTAGCAATGCCCTCATTTCCTTCATCTTGCTTATGAAAGATAAAAGGCTGTTTAGAAACCGAGGCTAGCCTAGGCCATTTCTTCTTATTTTTAAAGACTGAGGAGAAGTAGGAAGTGTATCACAGTCTCACTTGGTAAGTGCCAATTATTGGTGAGAAGATGGCAAGCACTTTTTTGTGCTAATGAATAAAGTTTGAAACAGGCTTCCTGTACGCGTTTATGTCTCATAAATATAATGTTCCTGAATTCATATTCCTTTCGCTGCCCACTCAACAAGGGGTGGATCTGCTTGTTGAATTGAATTGACAAGTTAAGACAAAACCTGGGTTTGTGCAGGGGATTTGTAGTTCTTGTTGGAGGACTTTTAAAGGTGGCTTTAAGGAAGCTGCTTGCTGTGCCACTTCTCTCCTTTGGAGAGTGGTCCTAGGGAAGCCACTGCTGGATTGAGCCCCTCTTACCTGAGGGTTGCCTGGTGCTTCTCACTCATCTGTGCTCCTTCCCATCATTGCTCAATGGTCAGGCCTTAGTTGATGGAGGTGCAGTTTGGCGGAATGAAGGGCATTCCCTCATTGCAGGGGAAAATCCTGACACCTGGGTGTGCTAGAGGCCAGTTCCAGATAAACTGGGGCACACTTGCTTGTGATTCCATTTGTCTAGGATCCACAGGGGCCAAGGGCCTTCTGAGCCCTGTAGCTGCCTTTGCCTGTAGTACGTGCCTGAAGGAATCCCTCTGTCTTTCATTCAGGTTCAACACATTTATTGAAAAGCTTTTGTATTCCAGAAGCATTTGTGATCTTCTTATCCAATACAATGGCTTCTACCATAATGAGAAGGTGCATCCACTGCCTCCCAGATCTCTTTAGTTTTAATGTGATGGTGGTTTTTAAAGGTAACAAATACTTGAGGAGGAAAAATTGACATGTTCGCTATAGGAAGTAATCTTTAACTAAGCTATGTAAATAGTTTTGCTGCTCTGTCTTGAATTTTGAGTGAGAGATAGAGATTAGCCAGGCTTTTGAACCACTTGTCATGCTCATGATACTTGAAACTTGTTCTTTACTGTGTGTTCTTTACTGTTCTAATCTAGACTTTAGATGCCAGTCATATGGCTGCTTTTACTATAGAATTGAAAGACACTGTGTAAATCCATCTGTTAATAGTTACCAAGACTGTGTATATAATGAGGATAAAACATATCAATGTTATAGTATTGCATACAAGTCTTATAAGGAAGGTTAGCAGGTATACAGGTTTGTGTAGCATACTGCTGCATCCTGTATATATCAAATTTGTTACTCCTTGTGCATCAAGTCACACAGGTAGTCTTCTGTGCATGTTTTATAGTATCAAAGCCTACTCAAAATCTGTCACTTTCTTGGTGCTGTCCCAAGGTGTGGCATATATATGCAGGAATTAAGATGCACTCTTTGCACTGTTCCTGCTTTTTGTGCTTAAATTACTGTAAATTGTCTTTGTAAAACAATGTTTGCAAGATTAAAAGACCAGGACGAGTGTACTGAGTGCTCAGAGTGTTTGGATAATGCTAATACAAATGACATGTTTATCTAACAAAGGAAACTCTTTTCCCAACATTGTCCTTGACAGTGTTTTCTTTCACATGGTTTGGCTATTGTTCATTCATTCATGCTAAACATGTAGTAAGCTGAACGTGAACCCTTAGAGAAGGTGAAAATGCATTCAACAGGGAGTACGATGATTCAACATTCCCTCTAATGATCTTTGCTTTCATAGAACAAAACAGAATAGTGACAACATAAAGATTAACAGTTTCAGTCAGTTCGTCTTGCCATCAGGTTGGAATTACTCATCAGTTGCAAGCAGGAACTTGTGGTACATTACTACGTGTCTGAAAATTACCTGGGTTTTGGTATTGTTTCATTGCTGTACAACTCACTGCAGAGTTCTTAGGATCTGTTAGACATAATTCCTCGTTGGCTTGTGATTAATGATCAGAGATGGTTGTGGGATTGACTGTGAGGTGTAGTTTTAAATAGATTCTAACATTTTAGTAGATAATGACATTTCAGTCCCTGGTTGTTAGTTAAATTGAGATGACATTAACCATTATCAAAGACCATTCCTCAGTAATACGATGTTGGTACCCTTTTCATGGATTTTCTAACTGAGAGCAGCACGTTTCCTCTAAAAGAAGCAGTCATTCTCATTTTAGAGTTATTGTAACTAATCTGTAGTTAGTATACTGCTTCGTAGTTAGACATCGAAAACATCACAATTCATTATTTCAATATAAAGGTGATTTAGATGTGATTGCTTTTCTGTTTGCTGAGAAACACAGGCTTGATGCTTGTGTAGGGAGGTGGACACCATGACCGGGAAGTGTAAGATAGTTGTGGTGTCTGTACTAATCACTGAGATGAAGTTCCTGCCTGCTTTGTTGCTGTAGGAGCTGCTTGAGAGTAAAGCTTGGAGTTAATTTCCGTTAAAGATCCTGATTTCCTTCCCCTAGTAAATAGAAGCTGAACAAGTCACCCCTCATTGTTACAACCCATGTGGGTATGTGCTTTGTGTGCAGCTTCTTTTGGAAAGCCCAATAGGATTAAGTGAAGAAAGTTTTGATATCTTAGCACTTTTTGAATCACGGGGACAGAAGAGTCTTAATACACCCCTTACAGTGGCAACTTGTTTCCTTATTTTTCAAATGCAAATACGGGCCTTTGCGTATGCTGAGTGTGCCCTTTATTGTACTGAAGCATAGAAGGTACGCATTGTAGCTCAGTCACTTTTGTAGAGCTGCCATGCTTGCAAGAATGGAATGTGTTTAATCAGCCTTGCAGAGTGAATAATCAGAGATACACGTGTGGTGTTCAGTGCTCATTCAGAAAGCCATAGAATATGCCAACAAAATGCGTAGTTAAAGGAGAGCTGAGTGACGTGCATCTGTGGCAGGAGATGGTCATTGGTTTTAACTGGAAGCTACATTCGCTGCCTTTCTTTTTTTACTTGGTTAATAACAATCTATATAGAAAAATATAATTTTAGGTGTTACGTATAAGAATATATACATGATAATTTATAAAGTATAACAATAATATTTTATACATTATTAGTAATATTCTGTAATAACATGCATAAATCCTGCACCACAGTAGATCAGTGGAAGGAAGCAGCATGGTGTGATCCTCAGCTGAGAGGGAGACTTGGGCTCTGACTGTTGGCCCCCTGCCTGACTTCTTATGTACTATCCTATGGGAATAGTGAAACGTAGCACTAAAAGGGCTGTAAAAGTGCTGTGGAGAAGCTAGACTGTGTTCTTGCTGGCAAACATTCCGGCTGTTTCTCGGAGATGCAGAAATCTTCATTCCCAACCACTTGCAGTTTCTGCTGCTTCCCAAATTTCACTTCTATTCCGGTATTTTGGAGAAGCGTAACGACCAAAGTAGCAAGTTAAATAATGCAGATTCCATTTTGCATTAGTGGCATGAATACAGCAATTTCCCAGGGATCACAAGGAAGTTGAAAGGCTTATTAGATAACTTATCGCAGTATAATCATTATCTTTACATTTTCCCCTGTAGGATTATGCTGTTAAGGATGTATCCTAGGTATTGTTTTCTGACATTAAAAGTTAATAATTTACCAGCAATGAGAAACACCTTGCATAATGCCTAATAGATATTTATTTCAACATTTGGGTTATGAAAAGGTCTAGCCCAGAAATAGTTCGCTTCCCTGGGTACGTTTTAATTACTCTTTGGAAAAGAGTTTTGAAGGCAGTGTGGTTGCATGTGTGTTGCCAGTTTGAAGAGCAGCATGACTTTGCTTCCTTCTGTTCTCAACGAACAATGTGCTTCTGCTTGTATGACACTTCCCCTTGTAGTAAGACCTGCCGCGTAGTAGGGTTTCCTTATTTCTAATAAGCATGTGGTAGTATAAGGGTCGGGGACTAAGCAATGAGTAAAAGTCAAAACCCAAAATGGGGCGCCTTTCCTATTTAGCACTGGGCAGTGATAGATACAGATAACGTTTGATTAATGAACAGCAGCCTTGCAGTGGGTGAAAGCATCTGTAAGAAATGATTTATTATTTCAAAGGGATTGGGAGCTCACCATATCTTGCAGATGTAACTGTGTGTGCCCAGGTAAAATGAATGAGATGCAACATGTGAAAAATGGAAATACATTACTTGCAAAGGATGTGTCACAAGCAGGGTAGTTTTGTTCAAGTATACTTTGTCATGGGGATTGTTAATGCTGCCCTGAATACAAATCATTGAAGCGGTTCATAAAATCAGCCTGGCTGGAATTCTTGCATTTATCATCAAGGCAGAAATGAGGGTTAAATGTAATATCTGCAACTTCCCTTCAATGTTTGCATTCGGCCTCATACACAGCCATTCAGACTGCATGTCTGAAGAGAAGGGATCCTGTCTTAGAAATACAGTCTAAGTGAAAAAATATATTGATGCAATTTTAACACTGTAATCAGGGAAATGAACCTGTTTGTGTTGTCATTAAAAGATAGTGCCTTTCGAGTTTGTTCAGTTTGCAGTGAATGTGTTTATGCACAGAGGTCTCATTCTCCTTTCCTGACATAAGCTGCATATTTGAAGATGAACGATGACTTGTCAATAGAGGTGTTACTTTTGCACCCTTCTAGGCTAGTCTTGTAGTTCATGGGCAGTCTTCTAGACTGCCCTTGGTTTATAAAGTGACCTTGTTCTTTCTGTAGTATGTGTCTGGGTGTGCTGATCCAGTGTCAGGTACCTCGGTTCTCTTCAGAGGTAATGATGGTGCAGACTCACCTCCATGAAACTTCATCGTGCATTCAGACAAGTCGGAGTGCCCTGACTCCTATGTTAGAGAAGAGCTGCCTTTTCTCTGCTTGTGGCAGTAGGTAAGGTGGGACAGCGGAAAGATCTAGCCTGCTTTCCTGTTTTCTCATCTTACGCCACATCAGTGGAGCACTTTCCACTTCCTTACTTTTCTGTCTGATTCAGTAGGCATCAAGAGTATTTTTCCTGCTGGGATTCAGCGCCGATTACTTCAGTGCCTGTAAACTCCAGCCGGGAAAAAAAGAGAGACATGTTTTCCTGTCATGTAAAGGAAGTATAACCTGGGAAAGCTTTTCATAAGGGATGCCTGGCTTTAGTGAAATCGGATGATGTACTGCTATGGCCCTTGAACCTATTTTCACCCCCCAATTTGTCTGTGGGATTTAGCACAACACAAGAGTCACACTGTGTTTGGTTACTTAAGGTCTCATTGTTTATCCAAAGTTTTGTTTAAGATCCTGTTAGATTTTGTTCGTAACATTCCCCTTTTTTCACATACAGGCTTTTCTGCTCTGTTCTTCATCTCATTTTGATCTTACGGGCTCCTCTATAGTGGGAGCCAGCAGAAAAAAAGCCTCTTTATCTTCAATTCTCTTTTCATAGCGCTCCGAAGTAAAAAGAAGAGGAAATTAATCTTGTCCTCAGACCATGCCTTCAGCCAGTTCTTTAGGGTCCTTGAGTAATGTCACAGCTTTGAGTTAGAAGGTTCTCTTGTTCGTGGAGAGGTTGGCTTGTCCTCTCATCAGACCCTCCAAGCTCTTTTTCTAACATGTACTAGACAGCTAAAGCAATTATGAAAGTGGAGAGCATCTGGTTTTACTGTCACTGGATTTCATAAAATAGAGCTCCAGCAGTGATAGCAACTCCCTCTCTTTAATGTGGAAGCCACAAACTGACTGCATTAAAGGAGTGACCTTTCAACCTACAAGCTGAGTGGAATTACAGCAGCTTGCCAACCATGAGGTCTTGGTAGTATCTCTGCAGCAGGTGTTGGCCTCGAGAACATATGGAAGAACAGCTGGACACTAAGTCCTCTGAGCTCCCACAGTATCCTGACCCATGTATATTTATGGGGATGGGGGGGAAGCCCCCCAAACTAAACAGACCTAAAGAAATTAGTCCGAATTTATCCTAATGCTTCATGGGTGTTGCGATAATTCAGTCTAGCTGCCAAATTGCACCTTCAGAAGCAAAAGCTGTCAGAAGCATGATAAATCTGGTCATTTCTGTACTGAATGATCCGGATCCAAAGTCCTTTGTCAGGAAGCTAAGTCTATAAGCAATCAGGCATGGGAGAGGCCAAACCTGCTGCAAGCCCATCTGCAGGCTTCTTTTGCAGAAAAGGTATGTAAAAGGTTGCTCTTCTTCCCTTGTGCACCTCATACAGAAGAAAATTATGGTACACCTTTAATAGATACAGCTTTTAATGCCCCTTTTCATTGTTGTGTTTAGTGATTACCTTCAGCTTCTGCATTAAGCTGGCTAACAGTGTCCTGTGAGACCTCCAAAATGCCATTGAATTAGGGTTAACGACAGAACATTTGAGTGCTATGGTCCTGTGAGAATGGTCTTGATTTTATCAAGGATCTGGTGAGATTTTCACCTGCAACATGTATTCTTCTTTCTTTTGCATACTTTTTCTGTAGTATCCTTGTAAAAACAGAGAAAAAGTATGAAAGTGAAGACTAGCAGTGTGTAAATCTAAGGATATGAATTCTGATCTTGTTTCCACTGTAGTTATTACTAAAGCAGTTGATGGAAGCCAGGAGCTTGGCCTGAAATATTTGGCTTAAAGAAAATCTGTGTAAGCTTTTAAAACTATATTATTGCACACTATTAACAGCAAGTTTGATGCCTAGCACTTTGTATATATGTATATAAGAGTAAAAGGAAAACCTTCATAATGACTTTTTCTTGCAGTCCTGAGCAGGAACTGCACAAAATACACTCATTGGTCTCAGGAGTGCCAGAAGTGCGCAGCTACTACTGCCTCTTGACATCTCACCTTTTCTAAGCAATAAATGCAACTATTCGAGCATCACCATCTTGTAACAGAGACCTTGCCTTAAAGGCACAAGGGAACATAAAGGTTATAGAATAGGCAAGCAAAAAGAGAGGCAACTTGAAAGAAGTTAATTCTCCAGATGTATATCCAGAAATACAGTTTTTTGTTGCTAAAACTTCACAGAAAAACAAATTTATCTCACAACTGATTTTGACTTCAGTGGCTTAGAAGATGAGGCAGCAGAAGAGGAAAGGGGATCCTGGTGTAAGCAAGCAATAGACATTGTTAACTTTGTTCAGAGCAAAGAATCATTTAGCAGCCTCTCTCTCCAGTTTGTCAGTTAAAAAAGTGAATTGCTTTTATTCGTGTATATATGCCTCAGTGAACATAGAATCATAGAATGGTTTGGGTTGGAAGGGACCTTCGGAGCTCATCTAATCCAGCCACCTGCAATGAGCAAGGACATCTTCAACTAGATCAGGTTGCCCAGAACCACAGAACCCAGCCTTGTGGGAAGAGGCCTCTGCATCCAGCATCCTGCCAAACAGGATGTGCACTCTGAAAATAGCCTCTTCTTCCATCCTTTCTCAAGAAAGTCACCATCCAAACCGCATGCAAAATGTGCTCTTTACTTGTTAAAAAGTGTTCCCAATTTCTCTTACTGTAATGTGGGGAGCAGTCTCTGGTATGTAACTTTTTCTTTATGTCTATGTTAGTAAAGGAAGGATGCTGACTCATGGTCTTTCTCCCTTACTAGTTGTACTTATGTCAAGGGTTGGTGCAGCTACTGTTTTATTTAGATCAGTGCACAATGGGAAGGAATAATGTCAGATATAGGTAAGGGCTTTAATCCATGATTGAAGTTCAATGTGTTTTGCATAGACCAAACCCAGCTTAGGAGTCAAGACAGGTTTCCTGCTACATACTTAAAGTCATTTGGAAAATCTGTGACATTTCTCCTATTTTAGTTAAGGAATAGTAATGCCTGACTGCATACAAACGGTACTGTTCATAAAGGTAAGTTTTTATACAAGGGCAATGAAAGTATTCTCAAATCTCTAGATGATTTTTCCTTATTTTAGGACTATTTTAAGTGGCTAAACTGATTCACATGTATAAAACTGCGGCTTTGCTTTAAGGTGCCTTGAAGCTTTTGCCACTTCAGAATCTAGATGTATGTTTCATATACATAATTATAAGCATCCTTACTTAAGCCAGGAGTTATTCTCATAGCAAGCAGTATGCACAGCTGTTGAAGTCTATTTTGCAGTCATCTTAGTGGCTGTATTGCATCCCAGGGGTATGAAAAGTCCTGTATTGAAGCCAGTGTTCCTTTGAAAAGACACTGATTTGGGGTCCTTCAACTGTCATCATTGTTTTCCAGTGCAGTGGAACTTGGGTAATAAACCACAATATGCAAGAATTATGAACTAATGCTTCAAGATAAAGGCCATTATGTCATTGTCTGCTTTTAAAATCCTATGCTATTTTTGCCCGTGTTCTTCAGCTGGGATGGAGGTGTATCTATAACACTATGACTAATTATCTTTACATGCATTTATCACTAAATAAACTTCACACAAGGCAGTAAGATTGTTTACTTAAGCAGTATAATACTGGGAATGGAAGATAGCTCTAGGAACACAGGATTACATTGCCAGAATGGCACTATTTATTAAGCTATGATAACGCTAATGTTCCTCTTTGATGTATAGCATGTGCGACTTCAGCTGAACTTGTAGAGAGCCTTAAGGATGTTTCATTGAACATTTAGTATGGCAGCAAGCCAGAATACATTTAGCCTAAACCCAGATGACAGGTTGGTAATGAGGTAGTGATTGATGACCACTGCTTCCGTATGAAAACCTGCTTGATATGCTGGGGGGGAAATGCATTGCTAGCTCTTTTTATTTCACTCCCTCTGTATTAGGTATTCTTTACTGTAGAGGAGTAGCAGTGGCTCCTGCTTTCACTTTTAGATGAGAATCAAATGCATAACTGAGATTTTAGAAGCGCAGCCCTATAGCTACATTTATGTGTAATTCAAATCCTAATTCCAGTGGATTTTTGTTATCAGAAATAACTGTGATTGTATCACCTATGAAATGCCCTATAATATTCTTATTACTTGCCTCTGTAATTTTACAAGTCCTGTGGTTCACCTTCTGTGCCATCTAAATGGCATTGCTTTCCCTTCTGAGATAAAAAGAGAAACTTGGCCCAAAGGTTGTGAAACATTGTTCAGGCAAAAAAAGCCTGGAGAAAAGACTGCTGCTTGTTTTGCTTAGTCCTCTTGAACGCTTCATTGTAAAGACACTTTGCTTATTGAGAGAATGGACAAACTATTGTTCTGTGCACCAGGAAGGATTTTTAAGCCCTGTCCTTTAAGCCAGATTCCAGCCTGGTGTCTGACTTAAGAGTAAGTAGAGTTAGGAGGAGGCAGAAGAGGACTGTAGGGGTTATATCCGTAGCTGTACACACTCAGACAGAGTATATGTTAGATGTCCCCAATGCTGCAGGATAACTAATGGGATCACATTAAGGCCTGGTTAGAAATCACCCAGGGATGCAGCAAAGGGCATTAGGGCAGCATAAATATCCAGTGTTAAAAGAGGCTCATTATTAGAGTTCTCCCAAGCAGAAGTTTCTCTTGGTCAGGAATGGGTGAGGAAGCTTGTCACCCTAAGCAGAGTGACATGGTGTAGTCCCTTAGAGCAAAACTGCGAGCAAGAATAATTGGGATCAGTGGCAGAATCAAGAGCCAGGATAAGGAGGTAGTGAAGCAGGACTTGGGTAGTTCCCATTACCCTCCTGCAGCTCCTGAAGGAAGTAAAGGAAGTGGGAATGGAGCAGCTGGCTTTTCGACAAGGGTCCAATGCAATAGCAGAGGCTGGTTTGTGGTGTGTTGTAGAACCTGCACTGGTCCTAACTGAGGGAGCTTCTGTCACTGGGGTTGCTGATGGGCCTTTAATGGCTTGATCAAGGTGCATGTCTCTGAGGCCAGCTGAAGCCTGTCTGATACTGCTCAGTAGCCAGTAATGATTATTGTGTATTTGGGCTGGTAATGATCACTTTGGGCAAACCCGGGAGTGCTTCCGGCAAGACTCAAAGAAGGGACAGAGTAGGCAAAGCAGGAAACCAGCGGACTTCCACTGAGCTATGAACTGGTGGTGACCAGAATTGGTCAGGAAGCGAGTGCACCTTCTCTTGTTGGCTTGACACTGGGGAGAATGTGTTTATCTGCTTGGGAACCTGCCCAGGAGTGTACAAAATAAGAACTAAAGTGGTCAGCAACACCTCTTGGTGGTAGAGAGGGTTCTTGTGGAATTACAGTAGTGTTTGGAGGAGACCCGGAGTACGAGGGGTAGTCAGTGCTGTTGTTAGGTACAGAGAGAGGAGATGGCCCCAGGGCAAGGCCAGATTCAGATCTGCAGTGCTGAAATGGAAATGCACAAACCAGACATGTTTAGGACGGGAATGATGACCTGGGCTGTCCTGGACATTTAACTCCCACAGAAGCAAAATTAACGTTGTTATTTTCTTATGAAAACATACCTGTTTGATGTTGTCTTCCTTCATGTGGCTTTCGCTTTTCATCTCACTCGCATCCTTTTTACAAACCTTTGCTTATTGAATAGCAAGTTCCTTAGGGAACACTGGTCTCCTTTTTGTTTGGAAGGTGCCCACATCGCACATATTCAATACCCAAATAATACTTTAGAGATTATCTTTAAACGTAAATGTGTCATTCATTTGATGGGAACTTGCATTCCCTGGATCCTGTGTATGGCTCTAGCATCTCCCTGTCCTGGGAGCTGCAGAATTTGTCAACTCAAAGTTTGATTTAAGCATTCCTTGCTTATGATTGATTCTGTTGAACATCCCAATTGAGTTTGTCAGATGTTCACCCTTATAAACTGTCTCTGAGATGACCATGTTTTGTTGCTCCCTGATCAGTGACAGGATGGAGCTAGTGCATTGATTTTTAGTCTATTTCTGGAAAGACCTTAATTTTAACAACTAGTGGCAAGCAAGGATGTAGCCTTTGGGTGGAGATTAATGGCCATATGGTGTTGTTGCATGTACACTGGAAAGCTCAAGTTATTTACTGTAAAATTTGACTCAAAATTCTATACGCAAAGCAGAGACTCCTACTTGGTTTGTTTCCATAACAACATACAAACCAACATCAATCACTTATAGTAGATCTCCACACTCCATAATTAGGGATGCAATTTTCAGAAGTGTGGGAGGAGCTGTGTAAAATGTGTTTTATGGTAAAAACAACGTTAGGCCTTGTTCTCACAAAAGCTTCTGCACAGACTTCACTTTACACAATGTAAGTAATTCCATTGGCATTTATGGCTGTGTCTGCACAGCTCTGATGCAGTGTCTGGAGTGACTACGCACGCCACGCTCTTTGTCGTGTCTGGGTGGCTGATGTATGAACAAGGTTTGCTTGAGGGGGAGCTTGCCTTCTGTGGAACAAGCAAACTTGGTCTTGACTCAGGGTTTACATTCATAGACAGTGTCTACAGAGCACTTTAGTGTGCAGTGCATGGAATTCGTTGGATCATAGAACCACAGATTGGTTTGGATTGGAAGGGATCTTAAGATCATCCAGTTCCACCCCCCTACCATGGGCAAGGATGCCTCACACTAGAGCAGGTTGCTCCAGGCCCCGTCCAGCCTGGCCTTGAACACTGCCAGGGATGGGGCAGCCACAGCTTCTCCAAAACATCTTGTAGCTGACAAACCCGTGGCCCCTTAGGCAAGTGGTGTTTGAGTCTTGTTGCTTTTAACTACTCCTGGGAGAATGCTGGCCATGTAAGCCTGGAAGGGAAAGGCTGAAGGAGAAACCCTACAAATAATGAGGGAGAGTTGGAAAACAGTAGATAAAGTCAAGGCAAATAAGAAAAATATACCTGCAAGGAAATGGAACTGAAGAAGATTAAAGAAATACAAAGGAAGAGCTATTAGATATAATTGAATGCAAAAACTGGGAAAATAAACCAAATTGAAGAAGTGAAAGCTGAAAGCCATAAGCAATATCCATAAAGATGATAAAAATGGAAAGGGTTCAAATAAAAAGCTCCTATAGCTTTTTTTTTAGCCACATTTTCAATGGTTTCCTTCCTTTGGAATGTAGAGATCAGGGGGTTTTATCTTTAAGGGAATAGAACAAGCAAGTGGCAGGGATGTGTTTTGCTGAATTTGGATCCTTGCTGTTCTTTGTAAACCATTGTTTATCACATAGAGCAAACAAGTAAGGTCTAAAGTTAAAAGTCAAATGACATAGTAGCATTTCTATAAATACTCTCTGGACTGGTCAGCTGTAGTAAGTGCAAAGATGGTGAAACGTGTATTTTGAGGACTTCATCAGTTCTGATCACACTCCTTATTCAACTCAAAGAATAAGTGTATTGCTATGCCAGCCAGTATCTTTTGTTCTCAAAACAGTGATTTCCCAGCTCAGTTGCCAAGTGACAGGTAAAAGAAGTTGTATAGTTAGGCACGTCCAAAAGAAGTCAAATAGTGGCAACTAGTAATCCTGCAGGAAGGTTGCCGTTGTCTGTGCTGACCCCAAATGACCATCTCATTCGAATGTACCATTCATTAAATACCTCCTGCTCTGCTGCTGCAGCTGAGCTCTTCCTACTCGGTGTGGAGTCAGTGGGAATAGGGGGACTTGTAATTAGGTGCTAATTTTGATTTGCCCTCTGAATAACCCTCTGACAATGGATTATTCCTGGGGTTTTAATAGTAGCATTCACATGTGTTTCCCAAAGGTAGATGTTGTAGCTGCACACTGGTATGTGCGCATCTTTCTACCTGTTCCCACTCAGTACAGGCTGCTGGCAGGAGAGCTGTGATGTGACCTGGCCTGTAGATATCATCCATCTCCTTAAAACAAGGAAGGGAAAACAGTTGCAAAAATAAGCATTTTACAATAATCGATAGATGTTGGAGGTTGGATTCCTGTCTCCAGTCACTGGGGGGAGCTCCTCTGGTCTCCACTGGAGAGAGTGGCCTTTCAAGGGCATTGCCTGCTTCTCTCAGCACCTTGGTTCCTGGGTGCCTCCAGAACCCCAGTTGCAAGGAGATAACTGTTAAGATAATGCTGATACTAGCAATAGGCAGGAAATAGTCTGCATGCTTCCCAGACCATGAAGATTCTGCTTATGGAAGATCCGCTGTTCCAGGATTTTAAGATCCTGTTGTGTGAATGCCTGAGAGCCATCACAGCCTTGTTTCTAATAGACGATCTGAAGGCAAATGACTTGAGTTTCTTTGCACATCTGTAAAGTACAGGGATAAATGTTTATCTGTTATCTGTATACAGGATATTTTGCAGATTGACTAGTTGTGTAGCACCTTGAAACAGAAAGCACTCCAAACAGTATGTGCTATTTGTTACCATTGGTATTGAAATAACTCATGCAGCCAAGTGTAAAGTATAGCTCGCTGTCTGCTGAACTGATTTGCATTTCTACACGCAGTGAAAGGGGAAGGTGTTGCTATAGGATCTCTACCTTCATTTTATGAGTTTAATGGCTTTTGCGGTACAGCCAGCAACCCTGCATGCTGCATTTGTTAGATGCTGAATTACAAGGCTTCAGAAATCTGAAGTATTCTTTTCTTCTTCACTGTCATGGTAGCACTGCATTTATGACATCTTCCTGATGGCTCTGTTTGCTGAGAGTGGTGTTCTGTTTGTCTCTGCTCAGGTTTTAAAGTGTCTTAGTTGGCTCTATGATTTACCTTTTATTACTGTCCCCCTATTCTGTAAAGTCTGTGTAATTGGGAACTCGGGTTTCAGTACAGTGTGCTAAGCTACCTGTGCAGATGATCGAATGAATAAATAAGTACATAGCAAAGTCCTCCAAACCTCCCCTATGGTGCCTCAATAGTAATCTCTTTTCGTCTTGCAAAGGCTGTATTTGGAAATAGTTCTTTCCTGCCCCTTCAACACTTTCTTCATCCAAACAGTCTGAAATGTGGCTTAATTCATTACTTTGTTCGTGAGCTGGGAGTCCCTGAAAATGGCTTTTTTATTTTCCTGTTACATTGGTGATAGAGATGACCATGAAAAAAAAGCAACTGTCTGCTATATAAATAAGTATCTGATCAGCATTTGATTGCAGACTCAGGAGATGTTAAAATCCTAATCCTTTCCTTCACAAATGTGAGGGCACGAGCTTTGGGAAAGACCTGTACTTACAGGTATCTATCTGTGCATGTGTTTGGGGATGTGGTTGTCAGCGCAGGGTCATCGAGCTGATAGTTCTCATCGCACACGTTACACCTTTAACATACAGAGCTGATTTGAGCCATTTCAGTGCCTAAGTGAATACTTGTTTTCTACTCACATGTGGACTGTAATCAGAAATAAAATGCTGGTTCCCAGAATGCAGGAGTCAGAGGTAGATGGTTTTTTTTTAGGAGAGGATTCTGTTTCTCCAAGTCTCTCTCTTCTCACACAACTGTTGTTGTTGCTAAGGTTAATTAAAGTCACTCTGTGTCAAGGGCTCAAGCAGGCATAGTCTAATTTTATATGTGAAGCAAAACGAATTTATCATTAAAAACACTGGTGTGAAAGGCTTGCTTTGGTAAAGCTGGTTTGGTGATGCTGATTCCTTTTGGGAAAGGAAATGTTGTCACTAGGACAGTGGGTGCACAAATCAAGGTTTCCCATCTGCATGGTGGGATTTCTCACTGGACTTTATGAAGCTCCAGTCTTGGTGTAACCTGTTAGGAAATCACACCAGAAGTAGAATTACTGTTCTTACATGTTGCAGACATCCATCACTGCGTGTTGATATTGAAGAATTTGGCTTTAAATACTAATAACTTAAATCCTCTGACAATAGGGGAAAGCTGTAATGGTTTTTGCTTTAAAGTCCTTGGCCTACATTCCTATGTTACAAGATTACTGAGCATTTGCATTGAATAAGCCAAACCGAACTCCATCCCGTACTGGGAAAGGGACTGTGAGTGGCAGGATGTGCTTTCTGCAGACAAGTATGTATGCTACCAAACGGAAAATGCAGAACTCTTTCCACTCCTTAAGAGTCCAACTGAGGGGGGTATTTCATAGAGCCATCAGTTGGAAGGGACTTTGGGGATTGTCTAGTCTAGCCCTGCAGCTCAAAGCATGGTCAGCTGGAGCAGGTTGCCTCACACTGCATCCAGTTGGAGCATGGGCATCTTGGAATACTTAAAAAGGGGTAAGTTCAGTGGCCAAACACTGGATTGAGGTGTGCAGGGGGGTTCTTGGAGCCAGGGGAGCACAAGCAAGTGCTGAGAGCCCTGTCACAAGCTGGGCGCTCTCATGACTGAGTTTGGCACAGCTTGGTAATTGGCCAGGAGCGACTGTGGGAAATGGAACATTCCCTATGGAGCATGAGCAACCAGGCTCTGGTGCAGAGGTTTGTGCAGGGGGGTCCTGCACCCTGCTTTTGCAGGTCTGCAGCCCAGTGGAGTGCTTCACTCTCCAGCATCACAACCAAAACCAGCCATGGAGCTTTAGCAGCTGTAGGCACCCACGAGCGAGGTCTGCAAGGAGAAACTGCCGGCAGCACCGGTGGGTACCATAAAAAGGAACGACAGGTACTTGTAGAGGGGGACTTTCTGTCATGAGGCACTGAGGTGCTTATCAGCTGGTGTGATAGGGAGTCAGTCAAGTGGGGTGTGCTGCCTTCTGGGAGCTACGGGCTGAGAGGTTGCTGAGAGAGCACAGACCAGGTGGAGAGCATGGATCAGCACCAGTGCGGCAGCAGGGCCAGGGCAGTGGTTGTGCCCCTGCACCGGGCACTGGTGAGGCTGCACCTTGAATCCTGTGTTCAGCTCTGGGCCCCTCACTACAAGAGAGACATTGAGGTGCTGGAGCGGGGCCAGAGAAGGGCAATGGAGCTGGTGCAGGGCCTGGAGCACAAGTGTGATGGGGAAAGGCTCAGGGGCCGGGGGGGGGTCAGTCTGGAGCAGAGAAGGCTCATGGGGGACCTTATCGCTCCCTGCAACTGCCTGACAGGAGGATGGAGCCAGGAGGGGCTGGGCTCTGCTCCCAAGGAACAAGGGACGGGACAAGAGGAACCGGCCTCAAGCTGCACCAGGGCAGGTTTGGATGGAGCTGAGGAACAATTCCTGCCCCAGAGGGTGCTCAGGCATTGGAACAGGCTGCCCAGGGCAGGGCTGCAGTCACCGTCCCTGCAAGTGTGCACACACTGTGGATTAGTGGTGGCCTTGGCACTGCTGGGAATGGTTGGACTTAATCTCAAAGGTCCTTTCCAACTGAGATGATTCTGTGATTTCTACTTCAATTCAGTTTGGTCCATACCACCTTTAACTGTGTGACAGTTAATGTTAGATTTCTGCAGGAAAACTTGATGTTGTTGTGAGTTCTTTAATGAATGGATCAGACTTTTACTACCCAACTTACCTACAAATCCCAGCTCGGTTTTGGTCCTGGCACATCGGTGGTACCGGAAGACTGTCGAGTATATTTCAGAACAGATTTCCGTGTTCAGAAGTGTTTGTACTAATAGTGCAAGTTAAGCATGCTTATTGTCTATTGATCTTCAGTGTGTTTTTGTTTCAACTCTAACTCTATGACAATATTTCTGCTAAAGAAGACACAGGATGTAGGAATTTATTTAGCATAAAGGAATTGAAGATAATCTCTGTGCTTCTCTGATTGATTAGTCCAAGATAGCTAACTGAGGGTTTCCAGACAGCCTCACAATACTCAGTGGCAAGTTGATGTTGACATAATTGAAGTTGAATGTATTAATTTTGTCTTATTGATACAGAAATCAATGCACTTTAAGACTGGTCTGAGTTTGATCCAAAGCACAGGGAAGGGCCGAATTCTGTGGACAGCTGAATATTGTCTTCAATTGTGCAGCGTCAGCCTTGGTCAGGTGGTGGCCAGCCAGCACATCAAGTATTGGACAGACAGGAAGGAGTGTCTTGACAGCAGGTAGGGATTACTTTGAATAAAAAAGGTGGGATGTTTAGAATTGGCTCAGTTTGTGCTTTTTGGCATTATAACATATTCTCAAAGCCCTCAACAGCTTTGAGCCAAAGTTATCTTTTCGCTTATAGTAGAACAGTGAAATAATAAAACACAGTAGACCCCCAAATAGTCTCTATTTCAGTGAGCCTCATTTTGGACATACACACACCCCATTCCAATCTGTATTCAGTTTACCTCCTGAAGATGAGTAGAAAAGCTGCATTTACTAAAAGTGCCATATTCTACATTTGACAAAAATTAAATCTGTTTTAAAAAGAAAGAACAGCACAAACTGCATCTGAAATGTATTCTGGTGGCATTGGATTTAGGCACTTGAAAGCAATTTCAAGAGCAGATTTGCATACAACAGCAACCTGTAAGCAAATTGAAAGTGCTGTTTAGGATTCATAGAAGAACAAAACGCATACTCCATCTCTGACATAATTTGTCTTGAGGTTTATGAAATGATTTTTCATCGGATTATAATATTTAAAGTAATTAAAGATACAATTTGCTCTTTAATAAACAATGTGTTTTGTAACTTCATTAAAGATGCTGCCTTTCTTAATTGTAATGGTCCAAAAGGTTGGCAGTGAACTGTACATTAACTGCAGAGATAATAATGATTTTATATGCTAATAATTTTTAAATGAATAACTCGTGTAGTTTTTCAGCCACAAGGGGAAAATAATTTACATTCCTCAAGCTTACTCTGGTGTTAACCCCTTTACTTGGGGAGAGAGGAGATCCTTGTAGAAAATGTTCATTTGTTTTACATTAGCGCTAATGCAAGCGTGTAGGACCCACCGGTGTGAAAGGATTAAAAGCAGCAGCAGTAGACAAGCATGAACATTTCAGAGAGAAATCCTTGTTAGAGGGACCTATTGGGGCCGTGTAACTTGATTTTCTATTTATTGATCAGATGCTTCTTGTGTTTGTTACCATTTGAAACTCTACTGGGAGAGAATATTCCTGCTGTAGTGGTGCAAAGACACAAAGAGTCACCGAGAAGACATTAAGGACTCGTGCTCACTCCTTGGGATGTTTGTGTGGCTGGACTAACATTAGGATGGGTTGGAGGTTGTGTCAGGGGAAGCACAGGCTCTCTCAGGAGGATTATCACCACTGGCTGCAGGCAGTTTTAGGTATCTAGATTTAACCTTCTGAAACAGTCATCTCTGGACACAGTCATCTCTTCATGGACTGAGAAGGGACGTGGGTTCCTACCTCTGGGATGCTTTAATATCACAACAGTTAGTTGCTGAACATAAGAAACATGAATTTCCCATTTTGATTTCTTTACTTAGACACCAAAAGGGTAAGTTTCAAGAGGAGGAGGAGCTTGTGTGAGTGCCTGTGGAGACTCCTTCACCCACAAGCCAAGCACTGAGCTGTGACCTCCAGTGCCAACGTTTCACTTTGTGTTCTTGACTGTTGGGTTTTGAGGGGCATTTGGAGATCTTCACTATCATTTCTCTCTCTGTTCTCTAACTAGTAGCCTTACAGCGTCTGAGCTTCAACTGCATTATAAAAGTACTAGATTTAGTAGGTGAAACACCCAAGGAAAACTCAGGCACTTGGCAAAAATGGTGTAATTAATTAATAAAGACACCATCTTTGAGTGAAATTTTAAGTGAAATACCACATGTGCTGCTGTTGGGAAAGGAATTCAGTTTGAATTAATGGATTGAGAAAAATGTAGATGATTTAAGACTTCTTTCTGTCATTGCCTCTTACTCAGAATAGTCTGGTCAAAGCATGACCTGGCTTAGTTATTTCTAGTATGTGAAAGTAGGCAGGGGTAGCTGTATAGTCAGTTTAATGTTTCTTAGCTGATCTACTAGGAGAATATCACATAAAGCTCCTTGCTACAGCTGCGTTTAAAAGGCAAGACAGGTAAATACATGCTTAATGATAAGGACGTGGATGTGAAGTGCACAGATGAGTGAGAAAGCTCATTGACCCTCCAGCGTGTTACAGGGATGTCAGAATTGTTTCAGTGTGCTCTGCACTGGCACCCAGCATGTGCCGATCTGAGAAGACAGAGCCTCTGACAATGCAGACTCCGTATTCACCTGCAACTGTACAACTGTGTGTGCTCTTTAATTGATAGTGAGTCACGTTGAAAGCATCTCGTCAGAATGTTGCTTTAGAGAAAGGAGTAAAAAAAGTCTTCTTAACTGTTTTGATAGATGATTCATGGCACTGGAGCTGCTGACGAGGAGCCAATAGAGCCAAGCCTATAAATATGCAGTTACGAGAACAGTGGAAACAGGCATTCTGGTAGTGTGACAGACTCAAAAAGCACCTTTTCTACCAGAGTAGGCTTCTAAAGTTGCTTTCTCCCTGTTCTACATTCAGATGCCGTTGTCTAATTAGACTAATTGGCTGGCAAATTTGCCTTCTTTTAAATGAAATTAGTTTGGTGGTGAGAGAACAAATACCATCAGAAACCTGAATTACTCTTCTTTTCCATCATAATTGTTTCTTTTTAATAGAGCAGAACTAGGCTTCATTATTTCCAGGGAATTTCTGTTTAATTTGCTATATATGACACATTTCCAGAAGGAATAAATATTGGCAGTCTATTTATACACCTTTAAACAAAGTAATCACAATGGAATAATTGACCTCCACCTTATCTGCAGTGGCATTAATGGGTACAGCTCTAAGAAATACTTGCTACCTGATGGTATTTTAACAAAGTGAGCTTGCTTTCAGTCAGTAAATGGGCACTTTCCTGTGTATTGTCTTCTGTAGATCCAAAATACACCCAGGACCCAGGATAACAAGAATGAATGATAGCTTAGATGTGTTCTTTCCTTGAACTGCTGGTTGTATTAAATCCACAGCTCCTGTGCAGACCTACAAATCTATAACATCCGCTTCAGATGAATTCAGGAATAAGGGGCTGCATTCTTTTATTCTTGGTCCAGAGATGAAAATTGATCATGGAGAGACACAAGGGAGTAGATTTTAGTATCACAGCTCAATGTGGTTAACTGGGATGGTGCACAGCTTCTGTTCTCCTTAGCTGTGCGCACACAGGTTACAAATATTATTGATTGCAAAGGTCAGGGGAGGCTGGAGGGAGGTTATGTCGCTTGATGCTATTTGGTCATTTTTAAGGGACAAGAGCTATGAACCCTCGGAGCAGCTGGGACAGGTACAGTTTAAATCTGACAAATGGAGATTTATGTTTGTGTGAGCCGGCAAAGCCCTTCAGGTAGGAATAATAAATGGAAATTTGATAGGTTGTTTCATCACGGGTCAGATAATGTGCAGGGGGGTGGGGGGGGAAATGATTTAATTATTAGTTTTTCATCAGGATGCACTGGTGATGGGTTTTCAGCTGTAGATCTGTGCTACAGGAAAATAAATCATGGCTAGAAGTCTTTTATTTTGTGAGGCATCATTTGAAAATATACGTGGAGATGGTTTACCTGAAGTGATTGAAAAATGCAGCGTAGGTGGAACGACACAGGAGTAATTATTGAATAAGCTTCATAGCATCCTTTTAGTCTTCCATGTGGACAAACCCAGGATGGAAATATTCTAAGATTGAAGATAAGGCGATGTAATATGTTAACAAAGAAGTAGGAAACAGTATTTGTCTCCTATAGCGAAATTCCAGGTAGAGCTGTAATTGCTCAGTGGTATTCGAAAGCCGTTGCTGGTTTACACTGAAGACTATTGCATCTTAAAAATGAAAAAGGCTTGTGTGAATCCTCAATATGATTTAAAAATAGGAGTAATCAGAAAGTCCTATAGTTTGTGGCTATTATGTGGGATTTTCTTCCTTCATAAGTCAGATTTTACAAGTATTTAATACGGATGCAGTTATGTAGGTTGTAAAGATGTAATCGATCATAGAATCATATAGAATCATAGAATAATTAGGGTTGGAAAGGACCTTAAGATCATCAAGTTCCAACCCCTGCAATGGGCAGGGACACCTCACTCTAAACCATGTCACCCAAGGCTCTGTCCAACCTGGCCTTGAACACTGCCAGGGATGGAGCATTCACAACCTCCCTGGGCAGCCCATTCCGGTGCCTTACCACCCTTACAGTAAAGAATTCCTTATACCCAATCTAAACTTCCCCTGTTTAAGTTTGAACCTATTACCCCTTGTCCTGTCGCTACAGTCCCTAATGAATCCCCAGCATTCCTATAGCCCACCTTCAGATACTGGATCCAGCCTGTTGTTTCATAGTCACTATATTCAATTATGGAATTAACATAGGAGAGTGGTGTAGAGAAGCAGCTACAGCTTGGTATGTCTCTGATTCTGAACTGTTCTAGTTTGCCCAGTTTAGGAAAGAGTATTATAAAAATCAGCGTTTGTAACGCTTCGATACCACCTATTAGCTCTTATGTTACTATTATAGTATACTATAGTATACTATTATAGTATTACTATAGCAAGACTACAGGGCGATTTGAGCTAGGACAAGTTGATGCTGCCTCACTACACCTCGTTGTATGGTGCTTGAGATCTGACCAAAGGTGGTATTCCAGAATACTACTGACTTCATTGTTCCGTATGTATTTCCACAGGATAAATTTGCTGCCTGTGGTAGATTAAGTTACAAGTTTAAGTATGTACGTTTATAGGTTTAAGTTTGTAAGTTTTTAAGTTTATAAGTTTAAGTATATAAATTATAAGATTAAGTATATAAGTTAAGTTACTTTGATAGATTAAGTTTTCAATTGTTGCTTTGCCGCAGTGTAGGGGCCTGGTATTAGTTGTTCTTTCTGATGCCAACTAAGCATGTGTGGTTTTTTCTTCGTGAGTGTTTTCCATCCATTCTCTTCCATCCACTCCCTGTGTATTTACCGAACGCAGCTTTTATTGATCCAGCTTTTCAAGGTGGGTTCAAATCTTTTTGGAAATAAACCATGGAGATAAAGAGATCTTTTCTATGCTAAGGTTCGATTTCCCTTTTGTAACTTTTCTTTGGCTTTGATGATTCCAGGATAACTGCCCATAAACTGGGTATTAGACAGGTAAATTGTAATCTGTTTGGGGAAAGATGCTGTTTCTATTGTATTCTTTTCTGCTTTCTTTTCAGGGGTTGGTTGCTCCCACTCTCTCCATCCAGGTTCTTTTGCTTTCACTTCTACACATTCTAGTTTTCTATACAGTATACAAATCATGTTGACATACGGTTTGTGAGATGATAGAATTGTTGTGTCCTTCCAGCTATTGATAGGCAGTCCCCAAGGAGGTGATCTTTCTTTTGTGGCCACTTTACTCCAGCACCGCTTACTGAACAAGAGGGAGCACTGGGGCTGGTTTCTTCTCTAGCATAGTGCAGCCTATCACACTGACAAATAGTATCTGGCTGGTGTCTGAAGGGAACACAGCCCCCCCTGTGTCTTTTCTCTGGCACATCAGTGCTAGGAACAAACTTGTGGAAGAAAGAGGGGGAAAGGAACTGACAACATCAACATATCAGATCTTAAACTTCAGCATACCTGCTATGCCAATTTAAGGATGCTCCCGAATAATGGCAGCTTATGCCAGTGAGGGGAAGTGACCAAATCGCAGTCAGGACTAAGAATCCAGTTCAGCTGTACTGTAATCAAACTGGAGCAAGCTCTTTTCTGAGTGGAATGATACATTCTTCTGTTAGAGATGGATTTGACTGAGACTACCAAATGTATTTTGCTCGTGACCTTTTCAGATTTGTCACTGGCGTAACAAATGTTAGGAAGATGACACAGGAAAGGTTTGCAGCAATATTCCACTTTATTCTTTCATAGCAGATGTTTCTTCACTTACTCTGTATTGCAATTTACAGAACTCTTACGTTCTACAAATCAAGATTCATAGGAAACTGTTGCAATGCTTTAAATCCCGCAATAAACAATATCAGGCAGAACAGAACCAGAGGGAAGGTAAGCAGGCTTCTGCATTCATCCTTCTCTGTGATGAGATTTACTTCATAGTACTCTTCACATTTCAGCAATTCCTTTCACCAGGACTCCCATCTAACTTACTAGTATCTTCAGTTCAACTATTGCTTCAAGTATGGGCAACATTAAGTATCAATTTCCAAGTGGAAAAGAAAGGTTGGAATTACCATCTGTTCCTTAATTTAGGAAGCTGTATACCTTTGTCCAACCTAGTATCACTTCTTCGAGTGTATCCTTCGAACGGTGATTAACGTTTTGAAACCATGTAGGGATCCTGGATAGTTCAGTTCTGAGGTATGCATTTCAAAAGAGTGCTTTTAGATGGTAAGTGTTCCAGTCAAACTGGGAGTTAAAAACCTTCATCTGATGAGACCTGGTTCACCTTTGGCCATTTAGATATCAGTCTGTCCCAGTCACTAAATGTTGTGAAGACAGACCATGAGGCTGAATTGTTTTGTAAGCCAAGCTCAGAAATACAACACTGATTGCGTGCTTATAACCCTGATTCCCACCACTCACGTGGATTGATTCTACACTGCCTGTGGTTCCCACCTGCAGTTTGTCTATGTAGCTCTCGTGAGGTTTTGGCTACATCAAAACTGGGATTGGACAACTGGCTTCAAAGAGAAACAGGATTATAAGAATGAATTCAGTTCTGGCTGATCCGACTACTTCATTCCTGTTAGTTCAGTACCATTTGAAGAGCTCAGATCCTCATCTCGGTGTCTAATTTAGCAACAAAGGAAGGTGTGAAACCTACAGACTGCAGTACATCCAGGTTCAGATGCTTTTCAAAGGCATTATGGTATAGACATAGCTGTTCAATTCAGAATGCACTGCAGCAGTTGTGTGTGGCTCTTGTTGATACACGTGAAAACTGTTCTTTTGCATATGCTGTACACAGTATTCATCCTAACTAGAGGGTGAGAGAAGGCAAATCTAAGTGTCTTGTAGTTCTTTCACTTTTCCCCCTTTTCTTATGAACCAGGCTTTTAGCTCTCATTAGGGAATGATTCTGCCAAACCTTGCGAGTGTACCTATTCTGAAGGAAAGAAACCATTAATAAAAACCAGGAAAAAGGAGCAGTTATATTACCAAATAAATCTACCAGGCTTGCACAGAAAACAGATTTGAAAGAGCCACCTGCTGTGGCGATGAGGCAGTAATCTCACCAGCAGGAAATAAACGGGGAGAGGAAGAAAATACAAAAGCAGAGACATTAAAAAAGTAATTAAAGCACTTATCTCCATCAACGTACATAGCAAACAAAAAAACCCCCGGCCACCTAGAAAACGTGCTTTGTTGAACCTCACAACGGGAAGTAACAAAGCTGCCGCCATAAAGATAGAAGATCTTCAGCAAAATGAGAGAGATCCTTTAAAAATACAAGCCTCCGAAGTATTTACTAATGTCTTACTCATGAACTGACCTTGAGAGAAGCTGAGCACCTGCAGAGCATTTGCAACTTGACTTAAGCCTTTAAAGATGGGGAGTCACTCTTTAGATACTAATGGCTTTTTGTTCCAATACACATGAATGTCGTAGGATGAATTGTAATGGTGCATTTAATGTAATCAGGTATGTGGCACAGCTTAGGGTCCCGTGTGTGGATAATGCATTTCAGGGTCATTCATATCTAAATTGTTGTGTAATATTGATCCATGGACAACAATGTTATCAATATTGATAGGAAGGAATGTGACTTCTTAGAAACAAATAGCTAGAGCCTATGCCACTGCATACAAATAGGTTCTATCATGTCTAGGGAAAACTGAATTTGACAGTTATAAGAATCTACTGCTTCAATGTTCTCTTTCAAGGCAATAATGTATTTATAACTCATGGTCCAATTCATACAGTTCATGGGTTGTTTGCCAGAAACCAAAACTGCTTTAAATACACATATTTTTATCTCCATTTCTCCAGACCACAAATTGTTGAAGAAGAACAGAGGATTCAGAAATACTTAGGGATGCTTTTGCACTTGGAATTTACACCAAGTTCTTTCTTCTCTGCCGGGCACCTTTGTAGCCACACTGACCACATGGTACCTGTGGCTGCAAGTCTCGAAGCAAGTGTGAAATGCCATCAGAAGTGTTATAGCTGAAACGTTTCTGTATGAGAACACAAGGAGCAGGTTGGAACACTAGGTGTGTGAAAGGGCAGGGAAATGGGACAACATGGGTACTTCCCTGTTAATTCAAAAGGAGCCTTTCAGAAGGGAAGTGGTGGATTTAGGAATTTACCCATAGAGAGCAATGGTCTTAGCTCTGTATCTACTTTAGCACATCTTCTTAAGAACAAAACCAAACCCACACAAGCCAATATTGTTGACATCCAGTTTCTCATGAGATTCATGCATTTGTCTGCTCATTCTCCATTACTGCTGACAGATCAAGGCTTTCCACATGGCTGTAGGATCTCCTGGGGTCCTGTTCCTTGGCACATCCCTGTTGTGGGGGCTGGGAAGAGCAGAACAAAAATTTTCCCTGTAAATTTTGTTGCTTAAAATCTTGCTTAACTTTAAAATCTGAGCAGGTTTTCATGGAGATGGCAAGAGGTGGAAAACCCTCCCTCCTTTCTTCATAAGGGACTGTAGTGACAGGACAAGGGGTGATGGGTTCAAACTTAAACAGGGGAAGTTCAGATCGGATATAAGGAGGAAATTCTTTACTGTAAGGGTGGTGAGGCACTGGAATGGGTTGCCCAAGAAGTTGTGAATGCTCCATCCCTGGCAGTGTTCAAGGCCAGGTTGGATGGAGCCTTGTGTGGGATGGTTTAGTGTGAGGTGTCCCTGCCCATGGCAGGGGGATTGGAACTTGATGATCTTAAGGTCCTTTCCAACCCTAACTATTCTATGATTCTATGATTTCTAACTAATGCCCTATGTTTGTATGACATGGAATATTTAACAACTTCCAGAAAGTCCCATAAATGTATGAATGGAGTTTGATGTTGGGTTTGGTAGATTTAAAAGGTAGAAAAAGGGATGTGCAGAGCCAATGAATCCAATGTTTATAAATGTAGTGTAATTTTGGTACAAAGTCAAAAGATTCATTATAAAAAAATGTCAAAATAGAGTGTCTTGGCTCTTAAAAAAACCCAGATCTTGATATATTCAAACACAGGTTGCATTCATCAGCCCGAATTTACACTGTTACCTGAAAGTAAGGGCTCGGTAAACGCAATTCGGTCACTTCTCATCTTGAAAACTCTCTTCTGTCAGGATAGCAACAGTGAAGAGAATGCAAAAGCCTTCTTTAGTGCTTAAGAGATCATAGCTCATCATTTGTTTACCTGGTTCAGCTTAAGGTTTTCCAACATGTGGTATTATCGCAATTAAAAGTGAAGCAAGCTGAGCATGTCAGCGTTGGATGTAAGGGAAAGCAGAAAAGCTCACAATGCTCTTGTACGTTCTGTCCCTGGAGGCTGCTCTGTATTTACATTTCAGCATCAGCTTCATGTGTTTTGTGGTCTGGAGGTTTGCTTTCAGTGAAAACTGTATTTGACCCTTACCAAGGCCGAGGGCTTCTTGTGTATGTCAGTTATTAATACTGGCTGAGAAGTTCATTTGAAACTGCAAATCTGCCCAAACATGTGAAATCGAAGTAATCCAAGCAAGGAATTCAGGTTCAGGTGTTCCTGTTTCTGGGGAGAGGGGATTTGATCAAAATCAGAGAGTGTGCCTCCACTCCCACTTCAGTTTTCCTTTCCAGACCAGGTTAATAGTTACACTAATAGCAGCAGAAGTTACTTCCTTTTCCTTTGATGTGTTGATGTGCCTTGATACCTTTGGTGCAGGAACCAAGTGGTGTCAGTGCATTGCTCTGCATGCCAAATCCCTTACAGGTTGTATGCATCATTCTTGTATTATTGCCTTGTACATCTGACACATTTACTCTAATCGTTTAGTGATTCACATTTCATCTGGGCTAGGAAATTGTGAGAGTAAATGCCATCTCTTTAAATGGAGGTGATGGACTTAACACTGCCAGTGAAGAAGAATAACATGCATCAGTATTGTGAAGACAAAGAGTACATGATCTTGTTAGGAAGCAGATGTTTCTAATATTAATATATATGTGTGTGTATATATATACACATATATATATGTGTACATGTATATATGTATATATATATATAACAGCCTTCCAGTATCTGAAGGGGGCTTATAAGGATGCTGGGGAGGAACTGTTCGTTAGGGACTGTAGTGACAGGACAAGGGGTGATGGGTTCACACTGAAACAGGGGAAGTTTAGATTGGATATAAGGAGGAAGTTCTTTCCTGTTAGGGTGGTGAGGCGCTGGAATGGGTTGCCCAGGGAGGTTGTGAATGCTCCATCCCTGGCAGTGTTCAGTGCCAGGTTGGACAGAGCCTTGGGTGAGATGGTTTAGTGTGAGGCATCCCTGCCCGCGGCAGAGGGGTTGGAACTTGATAATCTTAAGGTCTTTTCCAACCCTAACTATTCTATGATTCTATATGCATGTATATATTTGTATGTGTATATATGAAGGATATAAAAATGTGAGGTGAAAGTCTGTGTTTCCCAAAGCCACTGCTATAGTGCCATAGTACCATAGTGCAGGTGAAGGAAATGATTGTGACTTTGATATAGGTTATATAAAGACAAGAGACCTAGACTTTGGAAACCATATGATATGTCAGACATGGGAGAGATCAATGCCCACTAGAGAAAGGGCTGTGGGGATCATATGAAGGGAAGACAAGAAGAGGGCTTCATACTGAGAATCACGATGCTTCCTGAGAGATAGCTGGAGCATCTGGAGGTGAAAGGTAGGGCCTAGCAAACCATAGGGTCAGGAATAGAGATGAATTGCTTTCTGAGCTGTACCTGACCCAGATTGGAACTGTCTAGATTAGCTTTTGCAAAGCTGAACTAGATCTGTCATGCAAGCTGTTATTTTCACAATGTTTCTACTGTCCCTATTCTTAGTAAATGCTGTTTTACACAGCCCATGAGGCTTCGTTGCGTGGTTTGGATAGCAGTTGCTTTAGAAGCTTGTTCCCTGGCATCAGTTAAAGGGGCTGAATCTTCAGGAAGTCCAGGGCTTGGTGACACAAGGCTGGGGCCCCAGCAGAGCCCTCTGTTCCTGTATGGGTGTGCAGAGTCTATCCCAACACCACCAGTGCAGTTGTTTTTCTTGGCTGCCTCCTCTTGGTTACCCTTCAGAAGAGCTGCTCTTCAGTGCAGGTGAAGGAAATGGTTGTTAGCACTCAATTTCTATACAGGTTATTTAAAGACAGGAGACCCAGGATGCTGAAAGATTGTTTTTTCAGGACAAGACGTACCAAGTAATAAAGAAAATCCTTTTAGATGGCTTGCAGGTGGATTTGGAGGGCAGAGAACTGCCTCCCACTGCCTTCAGCCTAAAACCTAGGGGAAAGATCTCATCTTTTTCTAAGCAGTTTTTCTTGGGTGGCTTCTGGCTATTTTGTATTAGGCTGTGAATTCCCTTTTGCTAAAGGAGTGCTGTGATTTCCCTTCAAAGGGGATTTCTCTTGGTTCATTATTTTGACCTAAATTGTGTCTTTCATAGGTGACGGGGCTTTATAATTGTGTTTCTGCTTTAAATCCGCTTGCTTGAAACAATGATTTTCCTCTACAGCTGCTTTTTTGTTAAATCTCCTCTCTCCTGAGAAGCTGTTGGCTGTTTGTCAATATGTGAGCTGTCTGTAGAACAGACTTCGGTGGGCTGGCTGCTCACTGTGAAATGGTGTCTCTGAAGTGGATCTTACCAGCTCATGATCTCTGCCCGCCTCTTCCTTAGCCAGCCGAGTGGCTTTCAGGTGTACCCAACCCCTCTGTTTTAACAAAGTTAAATACAACCCTTGTAATGGCAAATACTAAACAACAAAAGGAACACCTCCCAGCGGATGCTTAGCAAAGAGTTTGGAACTGCTGGGTTTTTTAGAGGTACAGGAACCAGCTCCCCCCCCCCCCGCATTTCCTTCACTTTTAGATATTGCAGAAATGGTTTTCATGGAGCTGTCAGCAAATGAAAATAACAGAAAATGTCATTTATACTGACTACCTCTTAGACATTTGTATGGTCGTATCAGCCAGGCTAAACATTACTGAGTCCAATGCATTCACAAATGGCACTTTGATTTCATCACTAGTGATGAACCTGAACCATGAACATTGCAACATTCCCTTAATTCCACTCATTCTTCATACAGGGGCTCAATTACTGATGCTGTTAAGGATGGAATAATTTTCATTATTCCATGTGATGGTTTCCCCTTTTTTTTTTTTGGATGGGAATAGGTGTTAGGGAGAAAGGGAATTCTCTTTAACGCAGGCTGCATGTCTCACTAATGACACGAGGCTTTCTCCCAGAAGTAAGCTTGAGGCATCTGAATCACAGAATCACCCAGGTTGGAAAAGACCTTTAAGCCCATCAAGTCCAGCTGTTCCCCAGCACTGCCAAGGCCACCAATAACCCATGGCACTAAAACATGTCACTCTGAGTAGATTTACAGATACCTCAATAGGAACAGTTGTATTACTCTGTTGTCTGCCCATAAGCAGACACCGAGAGCTTTTCTTCTCCAAGATACTTTCCTTGCCATAGATGTTTTGCAACATGTACATAGGGAAAAACCTATGCAGTTTTAACAGAGAATCTCTTGAATGCATTTTAAGTATTATACTTCCAATAGCAGTAAGTATTTCTGGCAGCCTCTTAAGTTATCCATTATTCATTCTTCGTTAGCTGATATTGCAGTCTACCCAAGAAGTACAGCGTTCAGAGGTCTTGAAGATCAGTACGTGCTTGTATTTGCTAACCTTATTTTACTCAATATCCACCTATAGATCAGTGGTGTTAGAAAGTCAGGTGTTCGGCAACCAAGTCATGATTTTTTAATACATAAATAGAGCCAAGAAAATGCTCAATAACGTAAGGGGTTTGAAATGCAAAACTTTATGAATTGTGTTACTTGCTTTTTGCCTTGTGAATTCACAGAGAGGACGGTTTCATTCCATCAGTCAAACAGTTAAAACTAAAAAGGTGCCTTTTGATTCCCTTCTTGTATTCTGGTAACTTCATTCAGAGATCTAGAGGTTTAAAAAACTTCCCTTGTATCAGGTGGCTTAAAACAATCCTGAGCTTTCTTATGACTGAGTCCTGATCTTCTGCTGTAATAAGAACAGAGTTTGACTGCTGCACTGATATAAAAGGGCCAGTATATAAAGAGTAGGGAAGGTTTACTCCCGTGCTTGGAGCAGGACTCCTCAAAGTGCAATCCTGCTTTACTGTTGACACTGAAGTAGTGTTGCTGGGGCTTTCCAGACCAGGATGTCTCAGAGGAGAAAGGCTCGTCTGCTGTCATCTGCTCCCGAGCATGGCAGGAGCACAGATTGCTTTGCACGCTTCAGTTCTGCTTCTTGCTCTGAGGACTCCTCAGTTCTAGTGTGTTTTCTTAGAGAAATTGTTGATGTTTCTTCTATTCCAATATGTAATTATTAATTACATATTTATTAAATAATCAATTATTAATGACAACATTCTGGGGTTTTAGAGGTAAATATGAAGGTTGAAAACACCCTGATAGATCATTGCATTTGCATGACAAAAATGTTGTAACTTCTGTGTCACATAGGCTGACTTTTTGTGCTGTCCAGATGTTCCCACAGGAGCGAGCATATATACTCTGTTATAATTGGAAGATGCTTTCTTTTAATTGAAAGGTATTTGTTGCTATTACTGGTTGTGAAGCGTATCCCTGTGTCTATCCTAGGCTTCTGTATACATGTGTTCTATTAAAAACTATAAATAAATGTCAGCCAATAAGGACTTCAGGCTTTAGAGAAAACAATCAAGTATGGCAAAAATGATGCATACAAATACTCACAGATAAGACACATCTGCAGCATTGCCATTTGTCCTTCTCTCCTCATTGTTTAAACTGGTTATTATGGAGTGATTTGTATTATCTGCACACTAGCTGTATTGAAAACTGCCTCAAAACAAAGGGAACAAACCTATTTCACAGCGGTAAGAGTTAAATGTGTGTGCAGGTAAAACAATATAACAAGAGCTGAAAGGAGTCTTCTCCTCTGTAGTAGCTTCCCTGCTTTTGTACCCAGTTTTCTCTAACCCTTTCCTCTGCATTTGCTTTGGTATGTGTTATGTGATATAGGTTATCCAACAGTCTTGTTTTCAAGTGCGAGTACTTATAAAAGATCACCAGTTGTGCCAGCTACAGACTACAAACATGAGACTACAGTCATTTGTGGTATTCTTTTAGAGACATCTAAGGGTTTATAAAAGTGCTTGTTTTGAGGACATTTTTCAGTACGTGTAAATAATGTGAGATATATATATATATATATATATATATATATTGGTCATTGACATTTGCCTTGTAGTTCTCATGCTCCTTAAAATATCTATTTTAGGTTTGCCAGAACCAAATAGAGACACTATATTCCAGGGGCTGAGAATGGATCATGGATTCTACACATCCAAAGACTTTCTACCTTTGGTAGCAATGGCAAGTAAACCAGGTGAGTGGTATGGTTTTGTTGTAGTCATGGTCAGTAAGCAGCATATCCAATTATGAAGCACCTCCCAATGATTTTTTCTGGGACAGGGTTTTCTCGTGTGTGTGGTCAGGAAAATCATTGTAGAATCGACGTCATAGAATACCAAGTTGGAAGGGACCTCAGGGATCATCTTGTCCAACCTTTCTTGGCAAATCATGACCTACACTAGATATCCAACCAGAATTCCCCCAGGAGTAACTTGTGCCATCACCCCATGTCTTTTCCATGGGACTCCCTGTAAAAAGGGAGTCTCCATCTTCTTTGTAGCCACCCTTTATATAGTGGAACGTTAACCCTGAGCCTTCTCTTCTCCAGGCTGACCAAGCCCAGTTCTCTCAGCCTTTCCTCACATGGCTTCCCATCCTTTGGTCATCTTTGTGGCCTTTCTCTCGACCCTCTCTAGCCCATTCACATCTGGTTTGTATAGCAAGGACCAAAACTGATCACAGTGTTCCAGGCGCTGCCCACACGGGATGAGTGGGATGATGATTTCCTCATGGCTGCTGGTGATGCCCTTGCTGATGTAACCCAGCATCCTGTCGGTTTGCTTTGCCCCAACAGCACACTCTTCGCTCCTGTTGAGCTTGTGTCCACCAGGAGCCCCAGGTCCTTTTCCGCAGAGGTAAATCCCAGCCTGTGCTGCACTCCTGGATTGTGTTTACCCTGTGCAAGACCTGACACTTGTCCTTGTTGAACTTCATGAGGTTCTTGTCAGCCCACTCTCCCAGCCTATCCAGGTCATCCTGCAGCATGGGTCTTCGTTTACAAGTACCTGCTTTCCCTCAGTTTGGTACCATTGGTAAACTTGGTCAGGGTACACTTGGTCCCATCTTCCCGATCATTTATGAAGGTATTAAACAAGGTTGAACCCCATATTGATCCCTGAGGGGCCCCATTGGTGGCAGGTCACCCTCTGGTCACCACCTCACAGACGACTTGTCTACATCGTAACTTGTTAAGTACCTCTAGTAGGAGGCTGTAGGAAACCCACAGTCCTAGAGACTGTAAAACAGTCATTGATAAAAATCCAAACATATGGCTAATCATTACCCCTAATAAGTTACTTTTGTTATTTTGAATTATATTCCAGTGATGTCAAAAGCATGTATAAATTATCTTGATATAAATAGTGTATATAAGGTGGGCTTGGAAAAAATCTGGTATTAAAGGTGGTGTTGGTGACCCATATAAGCAGCTGCTTTCTATATTGTTGATAAATTGTTTGACTTGATCCCAGATTATGTGCTCTGCATGTTTTACAGGTGCATCTTCCTTACCAAAAGAACTTAGAGTCTAAGACTCAGGACAACAGTAGTATGCCAGGAATTAATAAGACAACACTTGCTTCATAGGCACCAAATGCAGTCTTGTTTTATGCTTTTACATCTTTGTTTTGAGTATGGAGACGGCTGCTGCATTTGCTCCCCAAGTATAGCTGCTTTCAGTGGCCCAGAGTGTGAAATCATAAGCCCCAAATGGATGTGTGAGATGGGGCTTGTGATTTCTGTGCCACGTTCCCCCGTGGTCTAGATTCCCCAGTGTGCAGATTGAAAAGCAAGAGATTCCATGTACAGTTACCTGTAGTAAACCTGTAGTATGTATATACAGTACGTGGTGGTGTACATATGATCACATGTTTAACCACACATACACCTTTTTTATCAGTTTGCACCTTTTTTGTGTACAAACTGATCTTCTTAGCATTCAGAGATTTCTTTTAGCATCAAAGATTTGGACTTGATGATCTTAAAGGTCTTTTCCAACTGTCGTGGTTTAAACCCAGTCATCCACACAGTTTGTACCCCCCACCTGTCTTTCTTTCCTCCTTCCCCGCCCCCCCGAGGGGATAGGGAGGAGAATCGAAAGAGTGTAACTCCCATGTGTTGAGATAAGAACAGCCCAGTAACTAAGGTATAGCACAAATCACTACTGCTACCACCAATGATAATAATGATAAGGGAAATAACGAGGGAAGAGAATACGATACCACCCGCCGAAATGAGCGTGACCGAGAAGAAAGAGTGCCAGGTAACTCCCAGTTACCTCCCTGGGCATGACGTGCTGCGGTATGGAATACCTCTTTGGCTAGTTTGGGTCAGGTGTCCTGTCTCTGCTTCCTCCCGGCCTCCCCTCCTCTCTGGCAGAGCATGAGACTCACAAAGTCCTTGGTCAGAGTAAACATTACTGAGCAGCAACTGAAAACATCGGTGTTATCAGCGCTGTTCCCAGGCTGAAAGTCAAAACACAGCGCTGCACCAGCTACTAAGGAGAAAAATTTACTGCTACTGCTAAACCCAGGACACCAACCTAGCTGATTCTAAGAGTCTGTGATCAACTTGGGTTGCCTGCTTATTTAGCAGGCTTTCCATGAGCAATGTGTTGAAGAATATATCTTCTGCAGCAAATTATTCTGCATATAAAAGCAAAGTTTATTACCCCATTTTATGCAAAATATTTAGGAAGGGAAACTCTCGGTGCCATCTGTCCCATCTCTCTGCTGCTTTGATCAAATGCGTATTTATTTTGTCTTAAGCTAAAAGGGAGCTGAAATGGGTTGGGAGAAATGGGTGGGTTTGGTGTTTTTTTTGGTTGATTCTATGAATTTGACTAAAATTCATGAGTTTATTATTCTGTGTGGACACATATCACTTACATACTATAAGTCACCTGCCTTCATGAGGATCTGTATAGTGTGATGTGCATCTTTGAAAGCGTTGCAAAGTAGTCCTGTGGATTTGCCAGGATATGGAATGATATTTTTTATGCATTAAGTCTACAGTGATAAAAAGGATGAACTTTGCAGAGTTAGCCTTTTCTGAGTGACAGTAATAGATAGCCCTTTGGTGTTGTCTGTTAATTAACATGGTCTTTTTTGCTTAATTTTCCTCATGTCTGTCTGTAGCTGCAGCCACCTCTTGCTCTCTAAAGCACGGGGTTTTAAACTAAAACACACGTCCTTTTCTTCTTACTATGACAGTTCTCTAAATAATAGACATAATAGACTTATTCATAGTAAAGTACATAGTCTGCATGCTTATTAAGTTCTGAATGCCAGTAGTTCATATAGTTTCCTCCAAAAGGAAAGTACAGATACCGAGACATGAACTTACCTTGGGAATGTTCTTTGTTCCCCTTGTTGTGATTGATACATCCTAGATTAATCCTGTAAAAGCCCTCCGAGCTGCCATTCTCCTGCTGCACTTGAGCTTTTTCCACTGCTTAATGTACAATTTTGAGGGAGTAGGTTTGTTAAAAAGGAATGAGAAAAGTTTAGAGGGAATTGTAGAATAAGAAACCTATTTAGTAAGTAGTAAATGCAGTGCCATATATATTGGGGGCGTGGAGAGGAAGGAAATGAGAGCATTTGCCATACATTAAGCATTCCACAAATGGAGAGATAATATGTGCATTAGGATGCCGTTTCTCACTCTGTTTCTATGTCTAGATTAAAAGCTTTGTTTCTTTGACTGATACTTGTTTTTCTTTCCAATTGCATGTGCGAAGCTGCTACTAGAGCAGGATACTGGAGTTACGCTGCAGCGAGTGCCTCCTGACTGAAATGATCACAGGCTCATTGAGAATATAGCTTTATGGCATTATTTGTTAAGTTGCCATAATTTGCCTAATCAAGTTGTATTTAAACTTGTGATAAAGTTCAGTCTTATACTAGGAACACGCAGAGTTCAGTTTTACTTAGTGTTTCTTGTATCATTGAATCATCAAATCCAAGCTGTAGGTGACGAACACATCATGTTATCATTCTCTCCAGGTAACTCTTTGGAACTCGTCTGTGGAAAGCCACTGTAGATGAAATGTTTTCTCCCAGTGGAAGATGTAGGAATTACTGTCATAACACTATTATTTCTGCCTGATGTTCAGCTGCTGTAGAGAATCGCCTCTGAGAACCATGTCACAGCCAGATCAGTGTTAGTGCCTTGTAGAAAACTAACTGAGGGGAGTAACTTTTACAGACTATTACACAAAACTATCAACAAATGGCCACCTTTTGGTGAATGACAAGCGTTCTTCTCTATAATCTGTTAAGAGGTGGTGTTGGGTTTTTAACTGGGAGGATAATGAATCTGATCAGAGAGAATCTTACTTCTTAAATAAAAAGATCTCACGATGCTAATCTCAACCTGACAGGACCCACAATCCTACCAATGTGTTGTCATTTGAATTCTTTCCAGATAGAAAGGTGCAGCTGCTTAGAGTACTGACTATGAAATTATGTATATGAGCATATCTTTAAAATGGGAATAAAACTGTCTTTCAGTGAAGCAGAATAATTTGATAGTGACACTCCATGCTTGAGAGCTGCAAGATGCAATTTTACACTGCTTTGAGTACAAGTGCCTTTTCAGCTGTCATGCAGAAATGGTTTCTCTGCTTGAAAATGGGGTTTTCCTTTCATCTTTCAGGGATGTGTGCCTGTCACTCTCCGTTGCCATCAATACATGGAACTGTGATTGTACTTGGGGCAGGAGACACTGCTTTTGACTGTGCAACATCTGCTTTACGCTGTGGAGCTCGTCGCGTGTTTGTGGTCTTCAGGAAGGGATTCACTAATATCAGGGCTGTCCCAGAGGAGGTAAAACTGGGTAATAGCATGTATGAGAGGGCATATTGATGGTTATTTTATACAGGACCTGAATGCGTGCTGCAGGTCAAGACATCTACTAAAGGTTTTTGTTTATAAAAATGCTCTTCAAATGTATAAATGCTTATTAAAGATCTGAGGCTCACTTTACATAGTCTCTCTACAAATGATTTTCCTCTGCTGTACCTGTTTCCTGTACCATCAGAGAGATGCATTTGCATACAGGGGAACATTATCTGGTAAATTAGAAAATACAGTAGATTTTTCTCACCTTGGGAGCACACCAGAAATCAAATGGTCATTTGAGTCTTGTACATGACTCTTTTAAGTCATGGTTGGATCCTAGAATGACGCCTCCTGGCTGCTGTTTAATGAACCTCTGTGACTGGGATGTTGTCTTTGGTGCCTCTAAAATCTTGTGAGAAGATTACTTACAGTGATTTTGGCTTTGAATAACTGCCAGGGCAATGGGGCGGCGTCATTCATCACAAATTTCAGTGTTCAGTTTGATTTTCTAGGTCGGCTTTGCACGTCAGCATTTATCAGGACATCTGTACATTTTGAAACCGACTGCTTCCTCAGCATCTCTGTACTACAGGAGTTGTTTTTCAGATAGATTTTTGGGTTTTGGTGATCTTTTCCCATTATCATTTACTTTGTACACTTTGCACTCTTAACATACTTTAGGATATCAAGACATGGATCTTTATTATGAGGTTTATGGTAGTTTGGTTATCAACAGATAACCAAGACGGTGGGCATCTTACAGGTCTCATAGAAGGAGAATGGAGGTGCAAAAAAAGGTAATGGAGTGTTTCTTGATGCATAATTGCACTTTCTGTAAGAATTCTGAACATAATGACATTGCTGAAACCATTGCACAGACTCGTGTGCTATTCAGGTACTTAACCACTCAGGAATCAGCTTTCATTCTGAACCAAGATCTTTATTAGCAGCATGGGTAGATTCCTCAGTGTTGTCAGTACTCATCCAGTCATGCAGTGGCCTTGACATAAAGTGAAATAAAAGCAGCTTTGGGTAGTAACAGCCATGCTACAATGATGTCAGCTTGGAGATCACATGTTCAAAGAAGTTGTCATGTGAACAGAGATCATCGAATCCCAAAGACTTTGCTAACACAAAATGCTGTTTGGCTTCAGCACTTTTACCACAGCAGAGATTCAGAAGATCTGAAGTTTGGATTGTCACTCAGGAAACTTCTTTGCACACAGTACTCAGCATTTCATGACATCTTAAAATCAGAGTAGACACTAACCAGGGTATGGACTTAATTAATAATTGGCATCTTTTAAAAGACACAGATTCTTACATGAGAGAACTCTTTCAGAGGAGTTACACATATTTATCTAACAGGAACAATAAGAAAATTGAGTGGAGAAGTATTTGCATTGTAAGTTTACCTACTGCCCCTGTCTAGAGCTGTTTGATCCAGTAGTATGGAAGGCTCTGAAGTTGGCATTGAGATGACACGGATAACTTCCATTGCAGAAGAAGGTGTGCTAGCATCCTGAGTTAAAAACTGGGTTATGGTATGTTGCTGGGTTTGGGTTGTGCACAGCAATGTTCAAGGTATATATTCTATTCTTCTACCCTACAGATGGAACTTGCCAAAGAAGAGAAGTGTGAATTTCTGCCTTTCCTCTCCCCTTGCAAAGTTGTCCTTAGAGGTGGACAAATTGTTGCTGTGGAGTTTGTTCGAACTGAACAAGACAGTGATGGAAACTGGAAGGAAGATAAGGATCAGGTTGTCCGTCTGAAAGCTGATGTGGTGATCAGTGCCTTTGGCTCCGTTTTAAGTGACAATAAAGGTAACCCTGACTAATGCATTCCGGGAATGCTGATTGTTGTTCTAGCTACAGCTGTTTCTTGTCCTTTGACAGTGTTGTGAAATGAGTCTTCTGGAGGAAGGCTGGAGGAATTCCTCACAGGAATTTCTTTGTCCTTTAGTTTTGCCTCTTAGGAGCAGAGGAGTCTGATAACAGAGGAGTTTTCTGTGTATCACTGTGTAGAGTGTATCACTGTATATAGGAATTCAGATTACAGGTGCAGTTGTTCAGTATATTTTGCTTTCCTCTCTGTAAGTGGGATCTCAAAGAATACTCTTGGGGATTTCTTCTGGTCTCACTAATTAACTTTAGAGAAACTCATTATACTGTAACTTTAAACTGAACTGATCTGATCTCTGGCACCTTCCTTTTACCTATTAAATTAAGTAAGAATTAAGATCGATTCATTATTCTGGTTCAGCTGGTCTGGGTATCACTCATTTCTTGTGCATACACAGGAGAGCTGCGTCTTCTCTCATATATACCATATTCATTAAATTCACCCATGCTTGTCATGGCTTGTCTCATTCTTTAGTTGCACTTTATAAGCTTTGTCTTAAAAATTAACAATTATATACTTCCATATTAAAGATCTAGAAACTGGCACGAAGGTGGCATTTCAAAGACTGAAGGAATTGTCTGGGTGTAGCAGATTGCTGACGAACATGAGTACAACTCAAAACACGGGAACTGAGCAGAGCTCAGAGTGTTCTCTGACACTAGGTTAGATTGAAACAGTTCAGGCAAATGCATCAAATGTGCCTTGGAAGTGAAAAAACCCACTGACTCAGCAGAAGACAGATTGATAAAATGGATAGATCTTCAGCCTGAAGATGCTCATCAAGCTTAGGGAGTTCTGAAAGGCTTAGTGCTCAGTGTGCCTACCTTTTCAGGGCACAGTCACGCCAGCCAATTAACCCATGACATGTTGTCATGGTGTTTTGGGTATAACTGCTCTGACAGAAGACTTGGCAAGTGCCTCAGAATGCATGCCACCAGAAAAGATCATAATCAGATGCTGGTTCTGCCAGTGTAAATGGAATTTCAACATTCTTTAGCATAATGTGGGCTTGTGAATCTTTTCAATCAGGGAAATCGTAAGTCTAAAATCATCTAAGCAGAGTCTGAATCTGAATGAGCTACTCACTGCTTTTTGTTCACAAGTCCAGTTCTGTATAAAGTTAAACCATCATACAGCCATGAGTCTAAACTCTCTCCTGTAGTAAAAAGGCAGGATCAACCTAGTTCCCTGAGGGACATGTGAAGTTAGGAATCGTCCTGGAATTATCTTGTTTGTGTTACTATTGCTTTGGGGTAGGTTCATGCAGCCTAGACTGTTATCTAGACAGCAGCTGTACCCTAGAATAAAATCAAATTGGTAAAGTAAATCTTAGCCTGTGCCATTAGTAGGTTTTGTTGTGATTCACAGACCCTGTAATAAAGCAGTGGTTCTGTTTTCTCCTGTATTAAAACCTGCTTCAGCTAAAAGGTTGAACTTAGTGTGTTGCTTATACTACTGTGCCAGTCATGTATCTCCTAGTTAGTATTCACTGTCTAAATGAGTTGTTGTGAGGTTTTTAAATAGGAACCTAAAATGGGAGGGGAACAAAGTCATGCTGATCAGAGAGTTATTTACCTTGGGGGGGAAGCAATACACCTCAGTTTCACAGTGTATTTTTTGGTGACACTGCTATTAGAATAGCAATCACTTTACAAGGAAAAATGCCAGGCGTTTGTTTTGGATGTTATGAAAATGAAAAGAAATTAGGGCTTGAGGGAATCAATTGTTTATTTTGAGCGTAACCGTTTCGGTTGCCTTTAAATCTATTTTTGGGCTAAGCTGTCTTAATAAAAGTCAAATTCGCTTTTCACCGTTGGGTGGGATTACAACCAAACCTGCACATGTAACAAAAAGAAACTGGGGGGGGTGGGGGGGAACCACAAAAAAACCCCAACGGAATACCCCACCAAAATAAAACAAAAGGAAACCCCAAGTCATCTTCTGTTCTTAGTGTTGGATTTCAGAAAGGAAGCCCATTTTTGTATTTTGTATTCAAAAGATGGATATATTCTCCATCAAAAGGTGAAAATACTGGAGGTGCTCAAAACTGGGCAGTGTGGTGACCAAACTGATCCCACGTTGAATTTGACCAAACTTTGAAGGAGGAGATGGAGTAGGTGACCTCCAGAGGGTCCTTCTGTCTGAATTATTCTAAGACTGGCAGTGTTCAAGGCCAGGTTGGATGGAGTCTTTGGTGACATGGTTTACTGTGAGGTGTCCCTGCCTATGACAGGGGGTTGGAACTGGATTATCTTAAGGTCCTTTCCAACCCAAACCATTCTATGATTCTATGACTGGATGACTGAGATGCAGGTTCAACGAATGTGTTAATTGTTGCTGATAGGAAGAGCTCTGTCATAGAATCATAGAATTGCTTTGTTTAACAAGACATAAGCATGTGGGTAACTTATTTCTGCTCTCAGAGAGCAGAAATAGCTCATAGGTTAGAAAGCTTTTTATTGTCCTCAACAAGATGTTTCCAGTTCTTGTGCGGTAGCTGCTACATTTGCAGCTTAGGTTCCACGTGCTCACAGTAGGTATTTAGTCTGTTTGGTTTTGTAGAAATGAAATGCTGGTTGTGTTTTTAAGCAACAATTCTAGTAGGTATTCATCCTCCCATTGGGGATCATAGAAGTGGATCATTAAAAAGATGGACTCCTAAGTCCATTTGATGCTTGGGAAGTTGCTAATAGACAAAACAGGAGAGTTGCCTTCTAGACTATTGTAAGAACATTACCTCTTTACTGAAAGCAGTAAAAAAACCCCTCAACAAATAGTTCAAATCAAACCGCTGCAGATGGAGTAATAAATATGTTTTGCTTTTTGTTGAGGAAAAACAGGTTTTTCAAGCACAAACTGCTTTTTTTTGACTGTACAGCTTACCAAAGCCTTCAAGGCATCACAACTGACCTATATCAACAAAGACATGTGAAAGAATTTTGTCCCTTTCCTCATGTTCCTGCTCTTTTGCTTTGTTATTTTGGAGGCTTGTGACATATTAGTGAATGAGTGAAATATCTTCTGTCACCATTCCAAATTGCAGCTACTCAGTCGATATACAAATGTAATTCTGTGTACAGCCTTCTTAACACCAGTCCAGTTGGTTTTAAAGGCTAAACTTGGAATAATCATTTTCGTACCTATTTTGTTCCAGTGAGGAAAAGGGAACCATTTGGTTGGACTGCAAAATTGTCCTTGTTCTGATTTCTTTTCCTCAATTTCTGAGAAGTACATGGACTTTCTGAAGATAACCATGGAGAAATTATGGGAAATAGCATGCTTGATCAGCATGTACTGTAACACGCAGTGCAGCACAGGGGAGTAAGGGAGGATGGGACACAATGTAAGTTTAGTTAAGCATTCTATTTAGTGGGCAGCAGTAAAGAGAAAGGATTCCCGTGTACTGGAACACTAAATTTTAGCATGTTAATGTCTTATTTTATTTTCCTGGAGAGACAGAAGGGGAGTGCAAAAAATACTCGAGCAAATTCCAAATAACGCCTTTGCAAAAAACCCCATAGTAATCTATTTGTGAGGACAAAGTAGAGTATATGAAATATTTGGTAATAAGCAGCTACTGCATTGCAAGTGAAAGGGTAAAATTCAATTTCGTGTTCTTGGGAATCATTCACAACTTTCAGATATTTTGCTTTTACTTTTAGGGCAACTTTCATCTTGCTTGGGAGCTGCAGCAGCAAAGCTCAGGTGGCTTTCCTAGAGTCTAACTTTTGCCCCCCTCGGTACAGTTAAACATGCAGGAAAGAGAAGTCTGCCCAAGTAGTTTGCAATGTTATTAAGCCACTCATAATTAATGTTTATTTCTATAGACTGAGAAACATTTCCTGGGGAAAAAGGGAAAGAGCTTGCATAGCTCTAAGCTTGTAATGTTTTAGTTTTCCTTTGTACAGATGACACAGAAGGCAGCAAACCTGCAATGAGTGTGGTGATTCTTCATGCAGCTTGCTCAGATGATGAGATAACTTCATCCTCAAAGCGCTGAAGCCTTGACTATGTAATGAGAGGCTAGGAGGGTGGAAGAGAGGTGACTGGGATGCCCCAGTTGGGAATGCCCACAGGGGTGACCTGGTGTCTCCCTGGGAGCAGAGCATCTCCCTCACACCCACAGAATGCACCTTTAGTCACCAGAATTCTATAAGAATTGTCCTCTCAACCTAAATTTATAGAGATTCACAAGATTCCTACTGAAATAGGTAGGAGTGTTCCTGCTGAGTCATTTGGAATATGATTTTTCTCTACAAATAGGTTTACGGAATGAGTCGGAGTACAGCAGTTCTACACACTGAAATGACAAGCTATTTCCAGTATCCCGAAGTGGCTTCATGATGACTTCTAAAGCTCTGTTAACTTAGATCAGGAATTCTGCTCTTTCACCCAATAGGCATCTCTACACATTTGCTTGCTGGTGACAAGCAGCAAACAAAGTCAGTACCAGCCTGCAGGCTCTCCTAGCATACATGGACCCAGCTTTATCCAGCTAAACCACTTCTTAATCCTGATTCAGTGTGCTGGTGTGGCAGAGACTGTAGGAAGCAGGATTGCGCCTTTATTTGCTGGGCATTTGGACAGGGCAGTGTCAGCAGTTAGTCTGCTGGTGCATCCGACAGCTCTAGTTTTGCATCTGAGATGAAGAAAGTTGCAGTCTGTTTGTATGTTTCTGAAGTGATGTTGCTGTTGGAAAGGAATTCTGGAAGATGGATATCAAAAATAACATCAATGAGCTACTAAAGCTAAAATTACAGGAACTTATGAAATTGGTTAAACATAAAAACCATTAAACTGTTTATTGAAGCTTCACAGATATACTGCAGCTAATGAGCATTTCTGCTATTTAAATAAGCCCAAATTGAACACACATTACATGGATACATAATTAGTCATGGCAGTCAAACACACACAGGCTCACTTTTAAAGCTTTATTTGAGGAATCTTTTCCATTTGATTTGTTTTGTTAATTAAAATATTTTTTCTGTGTTCACTTATATTTTAATATTGTTTTTGCAAGCGCTGTAATTTGCTGCTGCTTTCCCATTTGTGTGTGTGTGCGCTGTGAATACAGCAGATTTGGACTATATATTCAGAGCTGTCCCTTTGTTTGGTGTTATTTGTGTTAGCGTCACTTGATAGCATCAGAATAATTCAATTGTATGTTGTCTTTCATCCAGAAGGATCTTTTCAAATGATATATAATACCTCACCAGGATATGGAGGAGAAGGCAGCACAGCCACTTTGAATTGACAAGAGAAAAGCTGTGTTAGTTTTCGGTATGGGAGTGCGTGGATTTTAAAGACTGTCTTTTCTTTACCCTGTCCCAAATCATGCACCAAAATCCCCATTAGGTGTCTAGTTTGCTTACTGTTCAGTGCCAAACAATTCAGAGAACCAGTATTCGGGGTCATCTCCTTTCAAGCTCAGGTTTGGCTCTTAGACACTTTCTTAGGGGCAGAGAAAAGGCTTCTCTTTCTGCAGGTGCTCTAGGATGTGGTCCCTTCCTCCTCACAGTGTCTCTGGGTACCAAATCCAAACTGGGAGGACATTCGGAACTCTTACATAAAGATGGTTTTAAATCATGCCCTTATTTTACTTAACCTACATCTCAGTATCTGCTGGATACTGTGTCAGCCCTGCTACCAAGGAAATGTTCTTTCCCAGCTGGAATAATACTGGTCAGGCAGACAAATCCCCAGGCCCTGGGGAGATGCTTCAGGTGAGGCTTATGGTGGCCATTCTTTGCACTCAGAAAGCTTTTGGTATAATTATGTCTAGACAGCTGTTTTAGCACAAGGCAACCCAAAGTTAGGTTTGAGAAACGTAATAGATTCAAGATGACAGAGGCTATACCCTGTTTTTTTCCACAAGATGAAATAAGTTGTCAGAACTGCCAGTTTTACATAATTTCGTCTGAGAAACTACATCTCTGATAACAAGTTGCCTTCTCACACCTTCACTGTGGTTCAGTCCTGTCTCAGAGAAACAAAAATTGTCTATTAAATCCCCAGTACCAACTCCTTCAGCACCAAGGGTTTTTCCAAGCATGTCTTTACAAGCCTTCATGTATTTAGCTTGCGAGAACTGTCCAGACCACATGCTGAGCTGGTACCACTGCATGCAGGAAGTTATCTTGTACGTGGCAAATAGAAGATGGTCAAAAGCTTTCTCGAAGTACAGGCAGGCAGAGACACAGTGAGAAAGTTAATCTATTGATGTAGAAATGTTACTCAAATAGTCTTAATAAAACCATCAGCCATTGTGAGCACTTCCTTTAAAAAGCAAACACCCACAAACAGCAAAACCAGGCAACCAAAGCAGCCCAAATGCTCCTTTTCCAGACTGGAAAATGCCTCCATCTGAAGGATGTGTGATCTTTCAGCAATCCAGATATTTTTCAAGGAAACCATTTCATGAGGTTTTGATGCTGTTACTGTGCAAATAGTTTTTTTGCCAAGTTAAGCCACCGAGTGCATGCAGGGTGGGAGGGATCGTGCAGGCAATAGGTCTTGCAGATAGATTCAATACTTCTGTTACAAAATCCTGCTGCAGTCTTTCAGCTTCAGACTGTCTTCTCTGAGTCTGCCTTGTGAACCAGTTGCATTATAAATACTTTGGATTTGAGTCCTGTGTGTATGCCAACGGGTAAAGGTTGGACTTGATGATCTTAGAAGTCTTTTTCCAACCTGGTTGATTCTATGAGAGCGTAGGTGGGACATGTAGGTGACAATGTTTGTGCCTTGCTTCCTATTTTGTTGGTTTGCCCTTGATTATGCATAGCCCCCGCTTCGAAATTCACTTCTAATGCATGATTTGAGGGTGAAGGGAGATGCAGAGCCTGGGAAGAAAATGCCATCATGATGCTCTACAAGAAAGCTGCATCTGAAGCTGGTATAGACTCAGCCGTGCGCTGGGCAATACTTTGCTCTCGTATTGTCTTAAACTGGCAGGTTCTTCTTTTCCATATATGACAGCACAACTCCATCAGTTTAATTGACCTTGGCAATCTGCATCTGCTAGCAGTGTGTCCCTAAGGAACGGTGTGATTTTAAGCTGCATTTTATTGCAGGATCTTCACTTCCCATAGACAAAGCTCTATTGAAAGCTTTCCTTGCGGTATATGCCATCAATGTTTGCTCCGAATCTTTGTGGAAATGTGATTCTCTTCATGAAGCTCCTTTGTAATAAAGCCACTTAAAAATGCAGAGAACACATAATGTTAATACAGAGCAAGATAACCCTCCCCCCCACCCCAGAATTTATGTGTATTTAATGCCATGGAGTATAAAAACTTCCTTTCCTATCTGCTCATCTGCATTATGTTTAAGGACATTAATAGTTTGTGTGCAGAATGCCTGTATATGTTATTTAATAATAAGAAAAAAATAAGTTATCTTAATATATACTCAAAAAAGCAGGAATTGCAGTGAAAAAGTTGCAAAACCTATTGTCTTCATGTAAGCGTTTCATTTTGATTGTGGCTTTGTGGTTATATCCGTATCAAGTTTCCAGGTGAGCTGTACTTTTGGGGTGTTCTGAGTTGAAATATGAAGTCCGGATGATTTTGCCTTTATTGAAACCTATCTTTTTCAGCATGAAATTTCTTTAAAACCAAACACACTTTGTCAAAGCCAAAGCTTCGATAGCACCGCATTTCCCGGTGGGAAACTGTTCCATCTGAAAATGCTCCATCAGGTTTAATAATGACCTGTCAGAAAGGAGCAGAGTGTTTCTGTTGTGGGGGTTGAGAAATGGGGGAAGTAAATTCAGGAGATCTAAATGAATTTCTAGAAATTGCATCAGAAATATTGGGGTTTGGGTTTAAATGTCACAATGTAGGAAGTTGTACAAGAGAGTGGATAGCTGGTTATTCAGGAGAGAAGGATGTTGATACGGGAAGTGCAACACAAAGCTCTGCGTGGAGGGAAAGGGAGAAAAAGTGTATTTTCTTTGTTAATATTGTTCATCAATAGGATTTTCAGAACTGCTCCACTTTTTTTCCCTGCAAGATAAATAATGCCAGTGAGAATGACTTTGGGAATCCCAGCTTCTGGAATATGCCCTGTGTTCTCAGAGGGTGACCAGAAGAACATCAGCACTGATTATTTCTTGAGCCTATGTTGAGTCAGGCGCTTATTGTGACGTTTGTGCACATTTATTTCCTTCACAAGTCTGGCTTTGCAGTCATTCAGGACCTGGTTACTATCCTGATACTCCCAAACTGCTGTTCTGTTTCATGTGTGCTGCTTTTCTGTCATAGTCCTCTTAGTAATTGCATGCTTCCACTTTCCCCTTCTGCTTTCCTTTCCACTGTAAATTAAGTAAGAGAAAGAACTCGGACCTGCTTTTCTCATTGTTATCAAGTGTGCATTTGATGGATTTTAGCAACATTTTCTTTCTTCTACTGACATATTTGTCATTCCCTTTAATTACAGTCAGAGAGGCCATGGCACCTATCAAGTTCAACAGATGGGGTCTTCCTGAAGTAGATCCAGAAACGATGCAAACAAGTGAACCCTGGGTTTTTGCAGGCGGTGACATTGGTGGTCTTGCTAACACCACAGTGGAATCAGTAAATGATGGAAAACAAGCTTCTTGGTACATGCACAGATACATACAGGTGATTGTTTTAAAGTATTCTTCTCTTTCCCACTTCTCTGTGCTCTTAGATACTCTTAAACATAATTTCATTGAAGTTTGGGTTAAATATAGAAGTTGTGAGAAAGTCATACCTCGATTACCTGGTGGTTTGAACATTACAGATGCATTCAACTTGGATCAAATACTTGAGTTTGAGTAGTTGAACCCAGCCTTAACACTGAGCAACGTGTTCTTTGTTCTTGACCCCAGCTCTGAATTCCACTCGAGTGTAGCAGGCGTCCCTACACAGTGCACAGTGCAAGCAGAAGTCAGAATTGGGTAACTGGGGAAAATAAGTGAGACCATCAGTGTTAAAAAGTGAAATCTCCCAGTAGTGCCTGAGGAATCACCTGGGGAAGATGTTTTTAGCCTCCTAACACTTTGCAGAGCACTCAGATGATTTACATCTGAGCCACAGTCTGCTCTGATGGGGCTGACAAATGGGACCCAAGAACCCAGTAGGAAAAAATGCACAGAGGAAAATAGTGCAAAGGAGAATTTACCTGAGAAAGGTAAGTTTAAGGGTTACAGAGTCAAAACCCCCTGGTAGCTGCGTATTCCCTCTTGGTGCTCCTTGCATGTCACTGCCCTCGTTTTTGCAGTAAAAGAAAGAGCGTGATTCCTAGGGGAGCTGCACAGGAACCTTCTGAGACAGGAGAGCCAGGCTGTGTGTGCAGAACCAGCTGACAGAGCGTGCTCGTAGTGCAAGGAACTTTTTAGAAACACGATGCATGATTCATTCTCCCACAAAAAAGAGATTTGAACAACTGAAGTTGGGACTGTAACAGCTCGCTGTCTTTCTCCCCCATCCATCTGCTCAGAGCCTCTCTGATTGCATGTTTGTGCAGTTTCATGCTGTTGGGGTCTGATTTCACTTCCTAAAAATACTTCAACTGAAAGCTTGTTGTTAGTATCTGTGCATATTTTTTATCACTTGTTCTAAAGCGCTGTTTGTGTCCTGCCTCCTTAGACCCTATGAAAATGCTGAGTGCGAAGCATCTTTAATCCCTGACCCGCTTCCTTCATTTCTCAGTGCACAGTGAATTGGGGTAACTGTGACAGGGGGAGAGAGGGATATCTCCTCCTTTTTGTCTCCTTCCTCTTTAACCTCTAGAAATACACACATCGCTTCAAACCCCTCCTTTATCATGTTGCTTCCTCCTCAAAGCTCGCTTCACACACACACACCCCCCCCCCCCGAATGTATTTAATACCTTGGAAAAAATCTGAATAGTCATGGCTTGAGAATTAGAATTTTAAATCAAGCAGGCTTGTGGTCTTAGAGCATTGCTGGTACCCTTTGCAGGTTTCAAGGCAGCTTATTCAACCTTACAGTCTCACCAGGAAGCTAATGGGAAAGCCTTACAGCAATCTTCACGGGAAGGTTTCCAAATGTCAAGTGTCACCTTTCCAGCTGTTAGATGAATGGGTTGCCCAGGGGCATTTATTTGGATGTGCAGCCCTTGTAAAATCTGGTTGCTGTGGTGCACAGTGCTGTAATTTGGCAATTTACTTCACCAGCAGTTTGGACGTGGTAGAAATTGTGGTGGCTGGAGGAGAGTTTGGTTTCGAAAGAAGTTGTTTAGAGGAGGATTGTGTTAACCTGATGTTTTTACGGGTGGCTCTGTGCATGTGTGTGCATGACTTCCGTTCGCAGCCCCATATTCTGGAACCTTCCCATATGAAATGAGAAAACACCCTTACACACTGCCTTATTTTCTCTCTGCGGTGAGATTCTAAGGCAGGCAGCCTCCCTGTGGCCCCTGTGCATTGAGTACACGTTAAATGTTAAATAAATACATGGATACCACCTCTCCATTTTCATTTTAGTTACAGCCGTTCCCCAAATCGCCAACTGTCTCAGCACCGACATCTATAAATAATGCAGTCAGCCTTTAGCAAAGTAAAACTATTCCATAGGGTTTCTCACCCAGCCCAAGACCATGTCAAAGCCTGAAACTCAAACCCACCCCCCTGCCTACTTGCAGCTATGTGCTGTTTGACCGGCACACGCTGTTTGTATCCCAACCTACTCCAGGCAAAAGGCTAAGCAAACAGATGGGCCTGATACGTGCCCTGAAACTCCAGCTCTGGCACATGGTCAAATGAAGGATGAGATCCAGACTTAAGGACTCTCCAGCAGCAATGCCGTATGTTCAAAACTGGGAGTTATTTACAGAAGCTTCTTGGCTGCTCTTATGCTGGAAACACTCCATCATTAGTTGCCTAAATACCTCCTGCCTCTTAACATAGTCCTCCAGCTATACAAAGCATGGGTTCACCTCGGAAATTGTTGCCTGCAGCTGTGTCAGCTTAGTATCTATTAACATGACCAATCAAAGCCTAAGGGAAGTTGTAGAATCTACTAGAAAGTAGTCAGTGTTCCTAAAAGCATTCTTTGCAGGTCATTAGAAATCCAAACAGAATCAGCCCTATTCATGCCACCACGTATTTTTAGGTTTGAACCTTTTGTGTTATCCTATGGATGTCATAAATATGTCTGTGAAATAATCTTGGTGATGTATTTAGGTTGGGGATTGTAATGGCCCTCACTTTTGCCTGACCAGTGACTTCGTGATCCTGTGCAGAAGCAATATAGGTTGTTGTTCTCTTCTATGCCTCAGTTACCAGTCATTTCTTTTTGATCAGTGAATGGGATTTAATAATATAATAGTCCTATTCAGGGTAATTCACAATTAGTGCAGGACTAACTTCTAATTTTCGATGCCTGCCTTGACATCAAAGACAGCTCTTGCATTGAGTTTCTCCCAGTATTTTCTTGCTGGGCCACTGCACCAGCCTCAATGCTTCACTCTGCCTCTATTCAAACACCTGGGGGTGTTTTCCCATGCGTGGCAGTGAGGCTGCCATCTTCTCACTAAAATCCCTCTTAAAAAGGGACTTTTCCTCTCTGGTTCACAAGAAGTTTTCTTTTATTTAAATCTGTTATCTCCCCCATGTGGGCAGCTTCCTTTATATTCTCCCTAGCCTGAAATGTACATGATACCCTTAAAGAATAGAGGGCTGGATCCTGACTGGTATAAATTGAACTACGCTAAGACACTATTCAGTGTGAGTTTTGAGCACATCACAGTGTTCTTTTGAAGCAGCATTGTCTATTTGCTATTTTTTTCTTTATGCTGTCAAAAATATATAGGCTTTTATATCTGAAGATTACAGTTGTTGATTCTTTTCTGAAGGTTGACTATTCTCCTATATTCCTCGAGCATACATGAATGTACATTATTTCATAGTCAATACCGGAGATGGGTGGCTCCCGGGAAGCATGTCTTTGAAGCTGTTAGTTACATTGTCTGCTTCCTTTCAGGATAACCAAAGAACAGCTTTGTTTAGCTGGAACAACATATGAAACCACTAGCATGGAGATGAGTAACAAAGCACCTCCTGCAAAACAGAGTGGACTAAATGCAAGTACAGGGAAGCTGGTATTTTAGTTGCTTACTGCTGAGTAAGGAGTATGTCTTTTCCAGAAGCAAAATGCCAGGAAAGAGCTTAGAGAATCTCTGCTCAACTGGACAGAGCCCTGAGCAACCTGCTGTAGTTGAACCTGCTTCGAGCAAGGGTGATGGCCTAGCTGATCCCCAGGCATCCCTTCCAACCATTCGAGGTTGTATGAACTAACAGAAACATATTTAACAAAGCTTAAACTTATTTAACTAAGTTAAATAATGAGTTAAATAAATCGGAGAGAGGATAGAAGAAGAAAAACATGCGAGGGAGAAAAGAGATGTTTTAATAGCAGGCTTAAAAATAGAGAAAGCAGGAATGAGATGGAATTGTTCAGGAAAACTCTTCCAGGTAGTGGGATCTCTAGAGAAGGCTCTCTGTGAAAAATAACAGTAATACAACTACTCACTTTCACAGTCTATCTTTATTAAAGGCCCACAAATGGAGTTAGACCAGATCGCTGTGGTTACGAATCCTCTCCATCTAAAGGAAATGAATGTCACAGATTGCATCAGTTCTAAAGCGGAGTTCCTGTCTCTCAGCCCTGCACTACAGACTCCGCTGCTTTTGCCTCTAGGCAGATCCTGGTTGGAGTAAGGTAGGGCCAGTGCATGCAGCATGTTGGGATTTTTCACCACCCTATTCCAGTAGCCAAATAATTGCTGTGACTGGAACAATAAGTACGTGCAGTGTTGTTAGCTCAGCTGGTTGGAATCAAATTAGAGGAAGAATGGGCCATACTTTGTGTCCTCCATTCTTAAAAATCAAGGGAAAAGTTATTATAACTAAACCTTTGCCTGCAGGCTTTCTTTTCCTATTTGTTTGTGCAATGTCAGGGAAATCCTTCATTATAAAGATGATTTCAGGAAGCTATAAAACATTTTCGTTCGCCAAAAGTCTTGCTTTGTAGAAAACAACCCATCAGGGCTCAGTAAATTTATTTCTTTTATAAGCTTTCATTGTGCTGAAAGGAAAAAACCAGCAAAACCCCCATAAATAGAGCAAAAAAGGGAAGTGATAGGAAGGTGGGAGATAAATCTGCAAGGATGTATACCCACTGGCTACTCAACTGTCAGCCGCATCCTGTCCCTTGTGTGTTTTTAAAGGCTTGGTTTATTCCACTGAAGCATTTTTAACCCTCCCTCTTCCACCTCCATGGGTCACCTCATGTTAACAAACACGTAGCACATCTTGTGATGCTGGAATGGTCTGGATGGAATTGTTGTATTGCTCTTTGGCAGGGAAGTCCGGCAGGAAGAAGAGGTCTCTTTGCATATGGTTTGGGAAGTGGCTTCTGACCAGTTTGCATGTGATGGTATGCATGAGGCAAGGGCAGTTTTTACATGGGTGTATTCGACCACCTGGTTCATAAGTGGGTTTGTTTTCTGTTTGATCATGGAAAGCATATCTGGGTTCTCTACTTAAGGATCACTTTCAAGTAACACTCATTTTTAAGTGACACAACTTGTAGAGATTAAGTTGTCCTGCTTGGGAAAAGAAGCAATATAATGTAACTTAAGCTGTATATTAAGCACTTAATCGCTCTGTAGAATCATAGAATAGGTTGGAAAAGACCTTTAAGATCATCAAGTCCAACCATTATAGGAATCTACAACTATACAAGCAAGGAATAGTTTGTGAGCAATCCGCAGACTGAAATGTTTTCGGAGAGAGCATTTGAACAATTCTGGAGAGGAAATGAATTCACAAATAACTGCTTTCCGAATGGGCAGTCAGGTTCATTGCTCACATGTGCATGTAGAGTGGAATTGGCCAAAAGGAGGGAGGAATATCAGCTGGGTGAGGTCAGGATGCTGAAGGGAGTTAGGTGATCTTTACAAATTAACTTGACTCCATGTCCACCATTAACGATACCTTCACGTTCCCATCATCCAGGCTGGACAATCCCAGGACTTTCAGTGCTATTAAGCCATCAGAAAATTATCATTTCCACACACCCCACCCCACCCCCCCCCAGTGTATCCTCTCTGAATCTGACTTGGGGTCAGAATCTGAGCCGTGAATCCAGGCAATCCCAAACCAAAACAGGCAAGTGAACTCTGGGGTTTTGAACCAGCCTAGGAAAGAAAAGGCACTAAAACAAGCAAAAAGCCCTCATCCCATCCATGGTTTTTCGTTGTCACAGGTAAAAATGGGGTAAATAAGTTCCTTTTAAAAACAAAAAGCAAACAACCCAAAAGGGGGCTGTTTGTAAGTGCTGGGGTTTTTACTCTGTTACAGAAAACCTTCTCCACACTTCCAGTCGTGGTGTTTGTTTTTTGTCCTGGTGAAGAAACCTTCACTTTAAGGATAGAATAAACTCTCACTCTAAGGCTGTGATCTTCTGTTGGGGCTTACTAAGAACAGACTGTGCAGGGCTTCTCTGCCTTAGAGATTCCTGCTTGATTCCTTTGTAGTTTTATCGAGTCATTTGTCTGGGTGAGCAATGAGATTTCACTGTAGCTGCCACGGCTGGATTGGGATGCTCTTTGGATTTGTGCATGGGAAAAGATGTTCTCTCCACAATTTCTTGAGTTTTAGATGCACCATTTCCATGGAAAACTTTCCACTGACTCTCCAGAGAAAGGGCTGTCTTTAAAATGAAAATACAAGTGTATGCGGTGTTGCAGCTGTAAGGTGTAGATGATGTTCTTTGATCCCAAAGCAGAGCCTTAACTTTTGTCACCGCTAAAGTATTCTTACTAATATAATCAAATATTAAAACAATAATAGTTTTGTATCTATTGATCTGTGTTCCATTGCGGAGGCCGGATAAAATCTGTAAGTAGGGTGGAAAAGGTGCAGGAATTTGAAATACACTGAGTTTGGGTTGGATATCCTGCTCATGGATACCTGTCCTTGGGTTTCACACTCTTTATTGATGAGCACCTGGGAATAAAACTAGGAAAGGTCTGTGTATACCCCTGTTTGTATGGGCATATAAATGAACTGTTGCATTGTGATTATTTCTCAGTTCTTTCCAGCCTGGCATAGGGTTTCAGTATGAATGCTATTTGGACAGAAGATACTACGTATGTGAGTTGTGTTGTTGATTTGCAAGTCTGAGCACAGAATACTTACACTTTGGGTTATTATATAGGAATTATTCCCTCATCAGCGTTAATAATAAATGATGCAAAAATGAATCAGCAGGCATTTCTGTGATTTCCCTTTGGTGGTTTTTTTACAGTCCTTACATGGTGTTGCAGTTTCTGCTGTTCCAGAACTACCACTCTTCTATACTCCTGTCGACTTGGTAGACATCAGTGTAGAGATGGCTGGACTGAAGTTTCCAAATCCCTTTGGCCTTGCCAGTGCAACCCCTACGACTAGTTCTTCAATGATTCGAAGAGCTTTTGAAGCTGGATGGGGCTTTGCTGTCACTAAAACATTCTCCCTGGATAAGGTAAGGAACTATTTAAAGGTATATTTAGCATGGAACCATTTTGTTGTACATTTGAAATAGCTGAATCTTTTGGGAATGGCACCATTAAATATACATTTATACTATTTATGCTAGTTATCTAGTATTTATACTATTATATTTATACTATATATCTAGTATTTATACTATTATATTTATACTATTTTTCTAGTATTTATACTATTATATTTATGCTATTTATACTGTTTATCTAGTATAAAGATAGGAGGGAAGTGTATGGTACATTGTATAAGTCAACTTGTCTGGGAGGTTCCAGCAGTGCACTGTAAAGGTGACACGATTTCTGGTTTTGTTTGCCATTAGTTTCTTCATATTTATTCCCCAACCTTTTAATATTAGCCAGCTAGTTAGGATAATAGTCCTTTCTCTTTTAAATATTGCAGTGCAAGTGTTTTCTGTGAGGGATCAGAATGCAAAGGGAATGAGTAACAGCTTTATCACACAGCTCATGAAAGGCAGCTTCTGTGCCAAGGACTGCCAAGATAAGCCATTGAAATCGAGTTGCAGTTGCAATGTGATGATGTGGGTGTAAGTTTGAGGCTGGGTGGGTTGTAGAAGAGAAAGATGGAGACAACGTAAAACAAGTCTATGAAGGGAAGAGTAGTTGTGCTGAAGGTTTGTATTACATAAACCTTCAGTAACATGTAGGGGAAGAGGAAGGGGTTAGATTTAAGTCTTAAAGGCTATGGCTCAGCGTGGCACCTAAAAGAAAGCGTTTTGTGTAGATTTAAAATGCGTAATTGCTTGTTTGAGTTGAGAATTACATTCAGGGTGGGTTTCCTGTTGCTACATTCAAACTGGCAATGTGAGACTGAGCAAGAAGTTCAGACAATGAAACAAAAGAACAGTGTTGATAAATATGTTCCAGAGAAAAGAAACAGGATTTGGGCTGGAAGGCAGAGTTGGACTTGTGGGGGGAGTATGAGGATCAACGGTAAGTTGTTGGGACTGAGTAACAGTCCAAGTGATGGTCAACCAGTTTGTCAACCAGTGACAACAGTAGCATGGGCTGAAGAGAGCTTTTGAGATGAATTTGGAAACAAGGAGCTTTTATGCCTGGTTCAGAGATGGACTGTAAAAGTGCACTGATGGATGGAGACCTTAGCAGGAGAGCAAAGGTGGGTTTGTTAACTCTGCCACCTCTATGTGGGAAAGTACCATAACTGAATGAACTGTAGGAGATGGCCCTGTAATATGGGGAAGATCTAAGAAGAAAGCACTGCATGACTACAGCATACTGTAAACTAAGTCAGACTGGCTTCTGCTGTCACACTTGAAGTAGCCCTAAGGAAGTAAATGTTCCTCTGAATAGCAAAGGAGATTCCAATCTTACCTCACAGTGTTTCTTATTGAAACACTCTTCAAGGACATAAATGTCACGGAACTATGCTTAGAGCTGACTTATGTGTATGACATACCGTCAGCTGTGATTGTTCAGTGCCCAGGCTAAAGGCGACTCATAGCAAGTGCTGAGATTTATTTATTTATCAGGTTTATTGCTGGTATGCTTGCAGTCCTGCCAGACTGCACGTTGGGTACTGTGTATCTCAAGAGCGAAACAGGCACTGGCTGAGTTCCAGCTTGGGTGGGAGTCCAGGAGGAAAGACATGCATGTTGTAGGAAGTGATGCTGGTACTCTAGTAAGCAGCAGACTCTGAGTCACTTCTCAGATGGCGACTGCATGGTGTTTCACTGAACGCCATGCTCTGGAGGTGTGACTCGATGGAGAACTTTCAAGGGAGGGGATTGCTAAAAGCAAGTATCTTAAGTGGTTATAAAATAAATTTATATATATATATTTGTCACAATAAGATGGAAAATATTACAGGTAGTATTTATTGTAAGGAGACAAAGTTCAGAGAAGTGCTTTGGATGAATTCTAGTCTGGGGATCCCTGCCCATGGCAGGGGCTTGGTACTGGATGATTTTAAGGGCCTTTCCAACCTAAACCATTCTATGATTCCATGATTTCTAGCTAAGCTTCCCTCTAAAGTCCAGTCAGAGGCAGTACTCTTTGCTGCCTAAACTTGTGCATCACATATTGCTGTGTGCAGTAGGATTGTGTCCACCCAGGTACTACCTGTTTTTTCCACTATTGTATTCTTGCCAGTAGTGGACTTCCCCCCAGTGTTAAGCCTTAGTATTTGTGACATGATCTTAGATGCTTACCTGGGAGGTGCTGCAGACATCAAATTGCTTGTATTTAGAGTAGTAACCTTTAATTAATGCTGCAAAAATAAGGATTTCAAATGGGGTGAAAAGCTCAATGAGGTACAGTGGTTCTGCTGCTTCTGGTTATTTGGACATAAATCTTGTTCAGCAGGGAGCAGAATGCTTTCTTGGGCTGTGGTACCCATGGGAGTAGAGGACTCACACTGAGCTGTCCTGCTCATCTAGTCACAGCTAACGGTGTAGCAGGACCAGGAACAAAGAATTCCTGCTCTAAGCCTCGGGAAACAGTGGGAGGAGGCAGTTCTGGGAGGGAGGGAGCTTGCTAGACACAGGTTTTGGCAGCCGAAGCTCTTCCACTTCAGCCTTGATTTATGTGATACAAGCAGGATTCTGTGTTCATCCCTCTTGTCTCCTCATTTTATCTGTTCTGCTTAGGTTTAACTTGGTGGGCTTCCTTCTTATTTGCAATAAAGTCCAAGTGTAAACTGCCTGTGTAGAAATGGGGATCTTAGCAGCAGGAGAAATGCTTCATTTTCCAGAGCCAATTCAGAAATTCACGACTGCGTTCAGTCACTGATAAGTAAACCGATGACTCCCCTATTGATCACGGGCATCCTCTGGCACTTCAGCAAAAGTGACTGATGCAGGCTAAGTTTGGTAGACATGCAGCTAGTGAAAAGAATATACAGCCTAACCTTAGATTTCCATGCATCAACCACTGTGTAATGGAATAAGATTGGAGGAAAAAAGCAGGATAAATCTTGGAAGAAGGATATCCAAGGACAGAGATAAAAAGGACTCAGTCTGGAGAGCTGTCATTCTTGTAAGACAGGGGATTTATTTCGCATGAACCTCTTCTCCTTTTCCCTCTTACCGCACACCTAGAAAACTCCTCTAGGATGCTAGGCTAGGGATCCCTGCGGCCATACCTTCTTGTATAGGGGATATGTTGGATAACAGGGCTGCAGTTCTATCCCCTGGACCATAATTTACTCCCCCAGTCTTCCCAACCCTCATCAGTCTTGGCCTCACCTTGAAAGCATCACGTGTTGCCACAGAGGGAGTTAGCACCGCACTAACTTGTTTCGTGCTGTGCTCGCTCCCTTTACAAACACCCACATGCTTTGCTGCATAATTGCCTTCATGACAACCTGTGTAGCATTTTCTGTTTGTAGGGTGAGGATTTCAGCTCCGAGTGATTCAGCAGAAGTTTGTTCTTTGCATACTACTGTACTGTTGTTGAAACAGAAATAAAGCTGATAAGAGCTGAAGCTCCTTCAGAGTATTTCTGTCTGTAAGTGTACTGCACCCTGCATATATTAGAAGGTACTGGATATAACAGTGTAATACAAATATGCATTAGAGAGTGCTGTATATCATAGAATGGTTTGGGTTGGAAAGGACCTTAAGATCATCCAGCTCCAACCCCCTGCCACGGGCAGGGACACCTCACACTAGAGCGGGTTGCTCCAAGCCCCTGTGTCCAACCTGGCCTTGAACACTGCCAGGGATGGGGCAGCCACAGCTTCTCTGGGCACCCTGTGCCAGCGCCTCAGCGCCCTCACAGGATATATGTGTGTCTGTGGGTATCTGTGAGGGGGAGTAGTGACTCCTAGAGTTTTACTTACCAAATTAAATGTATTTGCACAGCTGCTTCGCTATCGAATAGATCTGATTTCTGCCAGAAATGAGAATAACTGCTTTTAAAGTGAACTGTCACTGGGAAAGAAAACTGGTAGCAGAATAAAAATGTCCCTTCACACACACACTTTTTCCTGCATTCATGTCTTCCCTTTTTGACTGCGGAATCAATAGCGCATTGCTCTGTTGGTTCAAGTAGTATTTCTGTCTTATTCGGGTAACGTCTTACTTGTAAGTTCTGTTGGCAAGCTTTTGAAGGGAAATTTGGGGAGCCCTATTTCACAGGATAATGGGGGAGCTGCGTATCATAGAGCCCACAATAAATGAATACCAATTATAACCTCTTTTAGCGCTTAGGTGAACAGAAACCAATCCGTGGAATGAGAGATCCTGCATTAATTAAATGACTGCGAAGGAGAGTTTTTTAGCTGAAGTGTTGCACTGAGCTGGTTGATTCACTTATAGTGTATTAGTGAGTATTGTTTAGTACACAGAATTTGCATTAAAACCTGTCATCAGAGAGGTTGTACAAACATAGTATCAAAAGAAGTCAGAGGCTGTATGAAGTGGGCACGTCTCCATTCCGTACTTGCTACCACGGTGAGAACTTTAGAGCAGAATTGGGGGGCTTATCAGCTGAATTCAGGCTTTGTTGTTCTCTCACTGCATTGCGTGGGCTGCTTAGAAAGAGGGGAAAAACCCAACAACTGGGGGAGCAGAAATGTTTTCTTTGCTTTTTAGATGCTTCCTTCACTTCTAAAATGTAATTCTGATTAATCAGACACGTCTGTCTTTATTCTGTTGTGACATGCATTGATTTGTGATGCTGTCGCTTTCAATAATGTGAAAACAGTTGCCTCTATTATGAGGAGCAGCAGAAATCACCACGCAGACTAACTTAATTTTTAATCTTTAATATTATTTTTTTCATTATAGAGGGAGCAAGCTGCAAGGATGGTTTTAAAAACAAAGCTACAATTAAAACTAGATTAAATCTGAGCTAAACCGTAGCGGAGAAAACTTTCTAGTCATAGTATGTGTTTATGCAATTCGCTGATGTAGATTTTACAACGTATTTTCAGAACCTTTTCTAAGTTAAAACCTTTGCTGGCAGAGAATTAATGATTTTACCCAGGGTATATCACATTTCTATGTGTTGTTATTGCAGTACACGTATTTAGGCTCCAACTAGTTCTCTGTATATTTGCAGTGTGTGCACCTCGCTTTGTAATTGAAGGTGGTAAAAAACCACCCTGGTACAATGACAGGTTGTTTTCCATAGCGTTAGTATTTCACAGAAGTGAACCTGTATTACCAAAATGTATATTTTTGTATGATATTACAGCACAGTAATTTAGATTAAACTGGTTATAATTTATGGTGCCAAGCCAAAAAAGCTATTTAAGCTGCATTAAAATGCAGCACCATGACATTTGGTGTTCTGATGTTCTTAATATGACAAAGGTTATTCTATGGAGTTTTGCTATAATATGAAATATTAATATTTCACAATACAGTTTTGATGAAGTACAATTTGCCTTGCTTGCATATGATAAAGAAATTAAATGCTTACCAAGGGAGTTCAGGGAGAATTAGAGCCCCGCCTGAACATCTGCTTGAAATGTTATTATCCTGTCCTAGTGACAGCATCGCTCCCTCATTGTTTCTCAAGATTGACAGCTGAATATTGGACTGATTTCTGCAGCAAATCTGTTGTAGGTGAACTTTGGGGGGGGGGGGAGGTTGGGGGGGGTGGTGTTAAAGAATTTAGAACATGCTTTTGATTTCCATCTTATAATTTCGTTTTTTATATACTCTTGACATTTTTAGGTGCCGGATTGAGGTCTAGTGCGCGGTAGTGAAGATAGACCATTGACTGGCAACGAAATGCCAGTTGATATCTCAGTAAACAGGAATATTACTATTCTTTATTGTGTGGTCTGTGTGAAAGCTGTATGGGCTTTCTTTGGGGAGGCAAATGATCAGATTGTTAATGTCAACTATAAAAAGGACTGTTTGCCTTTCTGCTGCATAACATCAGACAACTTGTGTTAACTATGTTTTTTGAACAAGAAAATGGGCATTTTACAGGGTTCCTCGGCACAGAAAACTCTTGAGAGTTAAATGATTTTTTTGGTTTTACGAATGTTAAAATGATTATTTTGGGGTTTAGAGTTCTTAGTTCTTTACGTACCTGATTTTGTTCCATCTTTCTGAAGGAGTTGTAATAAGAAATAGCAGCTTTATTGCATCCCAAGTTTTACGGTTTTAGATCACTACCTAAAATTAGCAAAGTTTAATGGGGAGGTAAAAGACCATTCTAGGGAAGTACAAGAGAATGTAATCATTATTTTTTCCAATGCTGTAGCTATGACATTGTATTTTACTTGAACATTTTTATACAGAAAACGTATTATTTGACTAGAAAAAAAAAGGGACAAATCACTGTGAATCTGAGTAAGTGGCAGGAAAACAGATTTTCCTCCTTTATCCTCAAGAAAAACAATGTTCAACTTAAAGGACCGATCTCATCTGTACTTAGTTTTACCCTGACCCAGTATAAAGAAGCCTGGAGGCTCTCTTTAAATGCTAATAACTTTCATAGCTTCAAAATCGTTGTCTGAGTAGCTAGAGGGGACTCTGTTTGACCACCCTTTCTCCTCAGTCTTTACACCTGGTGCTTTAGAGGCTTGGTACCTTTTCATCCTGGAGGAATCCCAGCTTGGAGATTTATAGCCCAGCTTGATCAGCACAGTGAAAGCAGAGTGGACAAAGAACCCAAGACTGAGAGCTTTAACCAAGTCATTATTGAATAGCCAAGTCCCTTCGTACCACAACTGCACCAAATAGATGGGTACCTTAAATTGTTGCAGGTGTACTTCTTGATACCAGTGAACTTGCAATTGAGGTAGTTTGGGTTATTGTAATCGTCTATTTTTACCATTAGTAAGGCTGGTTATTTTGACCAATTAATATTTTGAATGTTGAAGATAACAACTGCTTTTTTAAAGCAAGAGTCCTCTGTATAAACTCTCTTTGTGACTGTATTTATTACTTTAGACATGAAAAACTTCTCACAAGTTCATGATAAAAATGAAACCTCTGGGCGAACGTTTAATCCCACCCTCCGTGTAGCATTAAATATCACAGAAATGCTGTGCTTCTCCTGCAGTGAGAGCCACAGCACAGAGATCCTCTCATGGGGATGTCTGTTATCTCATGGCATGGAGCACGATGTGACAACTCATCAGTGAAAGATGAAGAGAGATCGGTCATGCAGGGGTGTGAGCACTGAGTCAGTAAACCTCCTCTGTGCTTAAGGACAGATTATCACAAACAGAGGATCAGCAAGTTGCTTTCCATAGTATATCTTTTTCTTCCATTCACTCTCATGGAGCAGAGTAAGTTTACTTACATGTAAAGGCAGTAACTTACATGTCTCATTCTTCTTCAGCTATTCTTGTAAGTTCCATGGAGTCTTTAAGCCAGCAATGAGATATCTTCCTCAAAGATGCACACAATGTCGGCCATCAAACTATATATATGTGCAAAACTGTTGCTTGGTAGGCGACAGGTTCCTTATTATGTAGTTGTCTAAGGATTTGGTTTCTATTCACCTATTTGCTTTTTACACTGTGTTTAGAGATGATTTCTTTTTCTTCTGGGGCCAGTGGTTCAGAACAATAGAGCAGCAGCACACTAGCATATACCAAGGGTAAATTTGACCATGAACACTGAAGTTGAACATTTTAGGCAGCTTATATAGAAAAGATTTGTCAACCGGTTGTTTTTAGTCTAAAAACTCTTGCCTGTTTTAGTGAAACTCACTGTGCCCTTGGAGTGGCACAACTGAGAAACAGTTCAGTGAAACTCAGAATGTAAAGATGACAATATTGAGTGTTTTGCTACATAAACCTTTCTATTATAAAAGAGCTGCCAAAAGTAGGAGAGTTCATTCCCGCTCAGCGTAATACGCGGTGTTCAGGAAGTGACCAGTTCTTAAGAGAAGATGTTATTCCCACAACATAGCCAGTCAGTCAAACAGAATGGATGCAGCTTTTCCACTTGGCTAAAAACCCGAACACTATTCCGTTTCATGTTGAAGAAGCTGCTTTGCTCTTTCCTACCTTTGTTTGGTTTACCTCATTCTGCGGAAAATAGCTGCAAATACTGAACAGGAAAGAGACAAAAAGAGTCCATGTACCTCATTTTCCAGACCTGCTGAGAGTGTGCAGTTCCTGAGGGCTGGGTCTTGAAGTACTCCGTGTTTTTTGAATACCACATCCTGAATAAACAGGATTCTAACCAGCAAATATGTAACATACTTATGTAAAATACAATTCATATGCAGTTTGCTGCAGTTGCTTTGTGTGCCCTTGGAAGGTTGTTGGTACTCTTGGCAATACCTCAAACTGATTTTGTGTCGGGAGGGAGTTTAGCTACAAAGGCAGCTTCAGTAGAAGATACCGCCAAGTGTAATTCTGAGACTTAGAATTTTCACACTGAAGTTTCTTTCTTCATTTCTACATTTTAATGATAAGAAAATCCACAATTCAATCCAGACTGCAGCAGTTCTACTGAGAGAATGAAGTGGAATAAAGTTAAAGTGCTCTTTATGCTTCAGTTGCTCTCACTTAACAGTTCAGCATCTTTATTGAGCTCTGCATTCATTGCTGTGGTCAAGTGTTGGCTTCTTCAGGAGTCTAGGTGGCTCTTTGTCTTCGTGGTGCCTTCTCCCTTGGGCACCAAGCAGTTAGTTGTTTCTTGCTTCAGCTGTGCAGCCTTGTGTTGGATGAGCACTCTTCCCTATCTCCAGCAAGAAAAGCCTACTAGAGCTGAAGCATGTCATGCAACAGCTATTGCCAAAGATTCCCAGTTGGACCATGCAGCCTTGCATCTGTTTGCAGAAATGTGGTCCCAGATTGACTCTGTCCAAATTCTGACCATAAATCAAGTCAGGCGTGCATGTGGTGGGGTAGTAGCTTGTGTTAAAATGTTTGCAGATGTAAGCTGAAATGATAGAACTAGTTCTAAACTGGTGACTGTTTCCACGTGTGGGTTTACAGCGGTTTAGTTTAAACATTTTTCAGGGTATTTTTAGTTAAACCAGTGTAGCTTTTGTGTAAAGGCAATGTGCTTCTCCTAAATGCTCCAGTTATCTTAGGTCTCAAGTTCCCACTTGGTAAATGAAACTGTTAGGGCTGTGTTTAACATCTGATTTGCCCACACAAGGAGTTAAGAAAGCAAAGATCTGATTTCTGAATCTCATGGTGATATAATTGCTTTACCTCCTGATTGACGTTGTTGCAAAAGCAGAATGAAGTCCCATATGTTTAAAAACCCTGATAGGTTCTTATGTTAAAATCCCTGTTCCTCACATATATATGTGAGTTCAGTCTAAATAACATTTCTTATTATTATTATTTGAGATTTATGATTAGCTCAATATTTTGCTATAACAGAGATCGTGGCTTTCTGGGACTCCATTCTTCAGTCAGTAAAGTGGAGGGGTTTGGGGAATAAATCTTCTGGGATTAATTGGAGCAGGAGACAATTTAACTTTGGAATTATTACTTTAAGAATTATCCAAAATGCTCTTGTCACAGCTAGTTGCCAAATCCCAGTTTTGCTCTATAGACAAAGGAAATATGAACACACAGTTTTAATATTCCCTTAATATACATATTCCGATATTCTTTACCTGTCCATTCCCCATTGTGCACTGTAAGGGCATACAATGTTTAGTTTGTGTGGAGGATTTCATACTACTTCAAAAACCTATTTCCACTGATTTACACTAACGTTGATGAATGCTTTTCAAGTATTGACTTTTGAGACTTTAATCTCCTTCGACTTTCTGGTGCATTTCGGACTATGTTGCAGTTAATTACAATGCTACGTAGAGCTTTCAAAAGCAGCTTCAGTACCTTTTCACTGTTCTCTGCCATATACTGAAACCTACAATATGTAAGTTTGCAAATGCTTTTTTCCCTTTAACTTTTGCTTTCCCAACTTCTCTGAGAATTCAGGGGAATATGAGTTAAAGAAACAAGTCCTAAAATATATTATAAGTGACAAAAGACATAAGCTAATGTTAGAGCTGGGTGGGTTTTTTGTTAGTTGCTGACCTTCTATTCTCTTGGCTAGGAGACAGTTCAATAAATGAACAGGCTATATATTGATCCCCCCCCCCCCCCCCCTTTTCTCTTGTTATGCAATATGATTTCCCTTCCCTTGCAAGGATGGCTGTTGTACAGAATGGCGCTGGGATCATGGTCATGGAAGCGTATGGGAATGTGTAGACTAAGGAAGGCTGTCACAGCAGTCAATAAGATCTGAGAGGTGTTGACTAATTGCCTGCTAATTACACAGTAAATTGTCTAATTAAGCTGATGGTTAATTAGGGTACGCTCGCACAGCAGTCTCGTGGAATTTTTGTCTGATGTCTGGGAAGCAGCTTGTGTAATTGGCAAACTGGTCCGGACTGGCAGAGAACACGGCTGACTGGGAAGCGCGCTGCCAGTAGATGACAGAATAAGGATGCGTTTGCACAAAGGTTGTCATGTGAACACAGAGGGGTTTGTTAGCCTTCTCCAGCTACGTGGTGCAACGAGGAATTCAGCTGAGAGCTGCTGGAAGCTGTAAATAAAATCAGGCTCAAGCGTCTAGCATTAGAAAAGCAGTGAGAAGTACGCTTATGTTTTAGTCAGATTTTGGACTTCAGAGACAAAAGTATCAAAAATTCTCATGGAAAGAACTTCACCAAACTGCAATATGACCAGAAATTATTGTCATGCAATCTGTTCAGTGGAGTCACAGAATGATCCTGTTTCCTGGTACATATCTGTATGTTTATGTCAAAGAAGTATAGCTGTTAATAAGGAGGCTCGCCAGGCATCATAACCATCATCTGAATCCTCATTAGGCTTTGTGTCCATCGCTACATGTGACAGATTATGATCAGGTCATAACTGTGCTGTGAACTTAAGGTGCATGCATGATGCGTAACTATAATAGCATTAGTGAAAGCATCTAGATTCTGACCCAAAGCTGATGGAAACTGTAGGCACTATTAAACAGCAAGAACCTGGACAGTGCAGGAGTACAGGCATCAATTCAGTATCAATTTGCGGTGATTTAAAATTGGAATTCAGCAAAATAACGTGGTACAGGCACTTTCTTGAACTACAAATGTGAGCTTCTCACAGACTCAGTGCAGCACAGCACAGGATCGGGTCTTCACATGATGCTGAGATTGGAATCGGAGCTATGTATCAGCAAAATCTAAGCTAAACTGAAGGAAGCGTGTGTCTATGGTTTTATTTGTTAAGAATATTTCGATGTCACTTGAACAAATTGGAGCTTAATATCCTCTTTCCCTCTTGGAACGTTCTGTTATTTCAGAGGTTTCTGTTTAGTTTTTAACATTTGCAGTATGTGGTTTACACGCAGCGCCTTCCTGGAACAGAAGAAGAAAAGGGAGTGAATTCCAGATCGAAATTGCTGATGAAAACTCTTGATTTTAGGTTGATTTTTTTTCTTTCTGATGTAAACCAAAAATCTGTTTTCTCTCCCATCAAAATAGCATTAAAAACAAAAATAAAATAAAAGTTTGAGTGGGTAAATGACACTTTCTTTGAATTAATGAAGCCATTTTTGTGCTGTGATCTTGCTGCTTCTACCTCCCTGCACCTGCACAGTTCATAATGCTTTTATGTCGCACTGTCTGTGTTGTGAATTTTAGTTTCTGGGTTTTCCTTGAGCCAAATTGTGCTGTCCTAAGAGCATCCTCACTGTGCCAGTCGTCAGACTCGGTGCTCCAAACCGTAACAGGCTGATGGAGAAGACCTTACACCTTCTCTGAGTGGATTCTAACAATACTCGTAGTGTTGCTGCTCTGTGTATATCTGCATGGAATAAACCACTGCAATTCCCTTGCATCAGGTTCTGTGAATTGTTGCATAAAATTAGAAAGGTGGAATTCATTGATTCGAGTCAAAACCATATAGGGAGGCCCTAGACCTAATTTAGTTCCAATGAAATGCATTTTGAATTTACAGTTTAGATTTTAGTGTTTGATTTTCTTCATCCATCTACACATACGCAAACCAAACCAATTCGATTCATTTTTTCCTCACTGGTCTTTAAGGATTATTCTTTAAAAGCATCGGAGAAACTGTTCTTTTTGTCTCTGGCAGCACGTTCAGGAACAAAGCTCACTTCTCACCAGCCAACTGCAGGAACCGAAAGCGCACAGTGCAACCATCGCACTTGCTTTTCTTTTCTACCACAGGGCAGCAAACAGATACGTTGCTAATGCGTTTTATTCTCTGAAGACAGAGAAAGGAGTTCAGAGGATAATTGTTGCCTTATCACATCCTTCAAAAGGAATTTCTGGCACATGTTATTATGATTTCTGGTTTAATAAATCGCACAACCATAGAAAAGGATGTTTCTGGTAATTCACCTGGTGTAGTAAATGTAAAACCCTATTGCAACACCAAAATCTGTAACAAGGAGATATTGTGTGACAATAATGCTGCTGTTAAACAGCATCAATTGCTGACTGGTTTTGGCTTTTGAAGAATATATTCATGTTTTCTTTTCCAGTTCTAGCTGTATCTTATCATGAATCTGTGCTATATTGTGGAATCGATTGAAACTAGATCCAACTCTTTCCAACCCTAGTTGATCTTATGGTCCTTTCCAACCCTAGTTGATCTTAAGGGCCTTTCCAACCCTAACCGTTCTGATTCTATGATAAAAACGTAGCTATATCCCAAATATTCTTAATGCATTCTTTCCCCAAAGCATTTTTATTGTCTGTTTTGAAAGCTTATGCTTAAACAGTGGAGTCCAAGGAGTGTATTGTCAGCACATTGTCAGTGTTATGTTCAGGTTTATTGATTGTGATGGTTCTCTCCTGTGAAGTTCAGGAGGGTTCCTGTTTTGCCACCCTTGTATTTAATGTGTATATCAAGCCATAGAGAAAGTTTAGTGAAGTGACATTGATTGAAGTGTTTTCAATATGTCGAAACTCCGCTTTATAACTCTCGGCTGATTTAGCTTGAGTACTTGATTGCATTGTTCATTGTTTGTGGGAGACTGGGGCATGGTTGAGAGCGTGCTGAGCAAAAGTCAATCCAGACGAGATAGGAGTAATGCTGGGGTCATTAGAGGAAACATCCAGAGGCTACAGCAAGAGAATTATCAGTCCTTCTGGCTAAGGGATTCAGTTCCGTTCCAGGCTGTAGCTGCAACAGCAGATAAGAGCCAGAAGCCTACACCCCTTTCATTTTCTCAGTGCAGGCCTTGCTAAGAGCATCCGTGCTTTGTATTTCAAGATTAACCTACTGCAGGGAAATGCTATATGGAACTGGGTCTTAAATCTATCCAAATATTGCCAGTGGTGACAGACTTCACACTTTGAATGCCACAGAGTGCCTCACTGGGGAAATGAAGAGGCGCCCAGCTCATACTGGGCTGTGTTGGGTACGTTGGAGTAGACTGGAAGGAGATGCTGGCAGTTCATCCTAATGCTGTTACATATACTTGGAACACTTGCCCCGGGGTGATCTGTAACAGTGAAGTCTCTTTAGCTCCAGGACAAGCTTGGTTTTCCTCCTTAACTTTGCAAGGACTGAGGAAAGGCGTATCTTGGGCTTCTGTTTTTTGTGGTATTCTGTTTTGGTTCATGTTGCTGCCAAGAGCAGTGTTCTCAGAAGGTCAGTTGGTTGCTGCTGTTGTGTAGGAGGTGCATTTTGAAGGCTGCCAGGAGTACCTGGAATAGGTGGTTTCACATGAAGGTAATGCAGAGCTCAAGCACATAAATAAACAAAATCTTATTTCCCTATATCCTGGGTATATTTAAACTCAGATGAATTTCCCCGCTTACATTTATGGACTTTCTGGTTTGCTATCCAGACAAGTTTTGTGCCTTTAGGGAGAGCAGAATATTACAGTCTACAGCCAAATTTTTGGAGCATGCATTTTTGAGTATCACATTTTTATAATGGTTATACTTTGGTAATTTCTTATTCCAGGCTAAAAATATTCACTTATCTTGGGTTAAAATTGAATTAATCCATCAGCCAGAGAATTCATAAGCGTGTATTACCATGTTTCTCTAGAAACAAGAAGTTTAACCTGGAAATGAAAACTCAGTCTTCATTTTACAGTAATACTGTATGCATCCAAACACAGAGTTTTCTGTATTTGAGCAACTTTGCTCTCGTATAATTTACATTTTCTTTTCCATTCTAACATTATCATTGGAGAACACTCTAAAAATATATAAAAAAGGGAGTAAGAAGATGTTTGAGAGCAAAGCATTGAAACTATAAACCAAAGTCCATCAATCTTACAACTTTCTTATGCCCCTCTCTTCAGTGCCAGAAGTGATGCTTTGCTACCATGACAAAAATGGTCCTTTGTGTGCATTGGGAGTTGCATACCTGTAGACACAGAAACTCTGTCTCGTGATGTTTATTTGAGTGCTTTTGGGGTTGGTGTTTTTTGCTTCTTGCGTTCCTTCTGTAACACAATTTAAAAGATGAGTGCCAGAGAGTCCAAGGATTTGATGAGGTTTAAATTACCGAAAGGCAAGAGTTTTTGCAAAAAGAGACTGATGGATTTCAGACTCTGCTGGGAACCTGTCTGATGGTTGAATTCATGCAGAGGAGAGACTTGCTTCTCTGTCAGGCATCCTCCATGTGAGTCTTGCTTGCTTCATTTACATTCCAGGGTTCACATTCCCACTATGTCTCTTCTGTATGTGTTTTCTTTATCGCAGAATCACAGAGTGGTGTGGGTTGGAAAGGACCTTAAGGTTCCATCCAGTTCCAACCCCTGCCACGGGCAGGGACACCTCACACTAGAGCAGGTTGCTCCAGTCCCCTATGTCCAGCCTGGCCTTGAACATTGCCAGGGATGGGGCAGCCACAGCTTCTCTGGGCACCCTGTGCCTGCACCTCAGCACCCTCACAGGGAAGAACTTCTGCCTTAGATCTCAGCTGAACTTCCCCTGTTTCAGTGTGAACCCATCACCCCTTGTTCTATCGCTACAGGCCCTGATGAAGAGTGCCTCTCCAGCATCCTTGTAGCCCCCTTCAGACACTGGAAGCTGCTCTGAGGTCTCCACGCAGCTTCTCTTCTCCAGGCTGAACAGCCCCAATTATCCTTTCAGAAGTGTTTTATCAGGCAGCCATTTCTGCTCTTAAATGAGCTCTTACTGCAGGCAGTGGACCATCCATACTTGTTTGTTTGTTGCAGGATGCGCTGGACTGCGTCTTGTTTCTGATGCAGATGTTGGAACACAGCATCACCTGTATTCCTGTTTTCCTCTCTTTAAAACAAGAGTTCACCGTGTGCTAGCTGGTATTCAAAAGCACAACATCATTGCCTGTTTCCAAATAATGCACTTAATAGCCTAATTGAGGAGATAGGGTTTCCATTCAGCATGCATGTTTACAGTGGGGTGACTTTCTAGAGCTGAGCTCTCTTGGACGGCAACATTGAGGGCCTCAAAGGAAAACATTTAGTTTTTAATGTATGTTTTATTTGATTTAAATGATGGAAATGAGAGTTGTTTATTCTAAGAAATCTTATGTGACCATTACTGGGGGAGGGAAAGCAAACCGGCATTTCAAGCCAATCCATGCCTGCACGCCTGTATCTCTTCTGGCTGGAGCTTTCCCCTTCGGTGCCATTAGCATTTTCATTTCCAAAAATGACAGTCTGCAGTGGAAACAGTAAAAATGTTCAACCTGTGGTTTAAATTATTGATTTTTTTGAATATTGCAGCTGTATTTCAAATGGGTTTTGTTCGAGTTACTTCTGGGCAGAGGGTTCCAGAGGTAATTTGATATCTAAAAGCCTGTGTATTTCAAAGCCACTTCAGTCTTTTGAGTTCCTTCGGCTGATCAGCTGATTGGGTAAAATGCCTTATTGTCTTCCGAATTGCAGGCAATAGATAAACTGAAGCTCAAGGTTAGCACAGAGACATGCGTGCAATGCTCTTGGTGATTTATTGTGTGTACTCAGTGTCCAACTGACAGAAAGAGCTCATTTATTTTTAATGCGGTAACTTATCTTCACTTAAAAAAGCAAAAAACTGTTGAGATGCTCGTATTCACAGTGGAGATGGGGGGAGCTCTGTTATCCTTAGGTAATTATCTGTAATTACTATTCGTTGAGTTCATGGTATAGAATCCACTCTGTGTAAATAACAAAGAGATGCATATATGTTCACAAATAAATTGTGTTGTATTATCACGGAACAGAATGGCTGCAGTGAAAGAGAACTGCAGTACAGGCAGCGCTCATGGTTATATCTGAATACTTTCCCAAAGGGCTGGGCTGTTGATGGTTGTACTTGTACAACGTGTAGGAAGTTACCATTCCCAGCATCCTTCTATCCACAGGCAAAGGAAAAACCCAAGTAAAAATGGTATTACTCTAATGAGGCTCAATTCTGGCAATGAAACCATACTGGAATGCATGCTGGAGTTCATGGGAACCGTGAAAATGAGATGAATTGTAGGAATGAGCCTGGTTAAAAAGTGTTATCACTGGTGACACTAAATATCGTAGAATAATGGGATCATTCAGATTTAAAACAGTCAGGGCTTTTGCCTTAAGGAGGCTGTGGGTTAAAGAGCACCCATCTAAATGGATGTTTCACTAAAGGATGAAATATGCCATTTCAAAAGCATGGCAATTGTTTTGCAGGTATGCATAGATGCTTGTATAAAACTCAAATATATGAAGACAAGTCATGAAAAGGTGTGTGGCATAAAGAGTTTGTTCCCTCCTACAGTAACTCTAGTTTCTGTGATTGTAGTGGAAGAATTTGTCATAAAGTTTGTGGATATTCTCAGGATATGCTGCACTCGAACTGTTTTGCACTGTAGTTCACAAAATGCTGTTTAAATAGCATGAGGATGAACGTTTCTGCTGTATCACTGTGTGCACAAAATAGTCTCATCTTTGCTGTTCCCAGATGTGCAGCAAAGAAGCCGGCCCTGCTCTTCACTGGCTGCACAAAGCAACGTTAACTAGGGGAAGGCTGTCTAAGATGAGCAGAGCTGGAAAAAAACGGATTCCTACTGCCTACAAAAGCAGAAGCAGTTTGTTTCTGCGGTAGGCAAAAGGACTGGAAGACATTCCCTATATCCTGTTTGTCACTAACATAATTCTCCCCAGTCTAGGATTTCTTGTGGAGAGAAAAAAACCCTATTTATCCTTATAGAACTTTGTGCATGACTTTTAATGTTTAGCATCAGAAGGCTTTAGAATCCCTGTCCCAGTTTTAAATCAATACTCTATCGGAATACATGGAGAGCCTGCAGGTCAGGCTGCCCTCTCTAACTGAGGACATGTTTATCCTTAGTTTTGAGCATGCATAAGCCTTCTGTAGCACATCTCAGCTGGCTCTGCCATTAAGGGTGTCAGAGATCTAGCCCAAACCATTGTATGCTTCCTTACACCCCTAGTGGGAACGCTAGCCACATATTCCTCAAATGAAGCTCTTAACTCAATTGTAGTCTCTAACAACCACCTCCCTGTTGATTTGAAGGGAAAGAGACTTCATGTCTTCCCAGTGTGTGCCTGCTAGATCCTCTTATGAGCATATTTACTTAACCGACAGCGCTGAGCAATGACTCCAGTGAGTGCTGGGATTTGGGACCTGTTATATATTTAATGAGAAAGAACATGGCCAGCTCAGAATCAGTCTTTTTCCTCAGTGGTAAACAGGAGAATCATCTTGCTGGGAATTTCTCCTTCCAGTTCCTACAGGAATATTTTAAAGAACTTGGATCTCTTTCTGCTTTATTAAATTAGTGCTGGATGTCCCGCAGGGCTGACTCTGAAAAGCCAATAGAATGTGTCATTTTTCCTGGGCATTTACAAGAATTAATAAGCAGTGATTAACCTTCTGCTATGAAAACTTGAGGTGAAGCAGGAGGAAAACCAGACTTGAGACTGGGGCCTCTGTGTCTGCCACAAACGGATGGGAAGCAGAGCTCATCCTTTGGCATATAGAGTCGCTGTATACTTTAGCACTCACTGCATGGGCTCCTGTCTGTCAGAGGAGTTCAAACACGTGCAAACACTGGGTGTTTATATATTAAGAGCTCAGCCTGGAAAACTAGAATCAGCCCAGCAGGCTGGAAATCTCTGCTTTGAGGCTCTTGAGAGGGGAAAGCCACCTCTCCCTAGGTTATGGAGCTTGTGTGCAGTGCTTCTGGTGCTGACTGATGGATGAGCACACAGTGCTCTCAGAGACTGATGGCAGGTCTGTGTGTGCTGGCTCCCCTTCCATTAGCTCAATCCCCCCAGGATCTATATTCCGAAAGACCCTCCTCCCCAGGATGTATATATGGTGCCCCAAGCTGAGTCTCCGTTTTCTTGCCAGAGCTGTACTGCATCCCCATAACATGCAAGCAGAGGTCGTTCCGTGATGAAGGGAGTCAGGAGGAATTTGTTAGCCATTATAAAAATCATAGCTAAATCAGGATGATAGTTGAATTTGGAGTGGCAGATTTGAGATTCCTTGCGAGTTGATTCATAGGAAAGTAATTTACAAAGAGTTTTGTCAGTTATTTGGTTTTCATTATTTAGTTTCATTCTATTCTGATACTATGTCAACTACTTTTACGTGTCTGAAGATAACATTGAACACTTTGCATGCAATACTCTTTATGTATGTCTCCATTCTGGTAGCCAGTCCAAAAAGGAAAATATTAGTTTTATTTAATGCATTTTAAAGCAGATGAGACCTCTAGCAAAAATCAAAATCTGTTTGAAATATCCTGTCTAAAATTTACTGCTGAATTAAAATTGGTTTGAATCTCTTACAAGATGCTAAAATGCTGAGTTAAAATTCATAGGAGGAGATTGTTTTTCCCCGCGATTCTGCCATCCAGATCTATGTATAATCAGGCTCTGAGAGTGGTAAGTGGCTCAGCCTTGCAATCTTTGCTCATGCAAAAGACCCTTTGGCTTCAATAGGACTTTTGCACTGGGAATGATAAAAGGAGCATGTTCAAAACAAAGTTAATGTTTAAGAGCTCAGGTTATCAAAGTAGAAGCGTTATGGATAGATTAACATTGGAATGTAAATCAAAATATTCCCCTGGATGCTGAAGCCCTTCCACCTTCCCTGTACTCCCCTTTATCTATGACTTGAAATTGCTTTAGTGCCACCTGGAGAATTGATACTTTGAAAATCATAGTACGAGCTATTTAAATACCTTCCCAAATAGAATTGGTATAATTGCCTGGAATTTCTCAGCCCTAAATATACAGAAATGCTAATCAATGCCTATAGTGTTTAAGCGTTCTTAATCCTAATGGAAAAAGAAAATGCTGCAGGTAAGTACAAGTCAGACCTCAATATTTGCAATTCATCCCCAGCAGAAAATTTAAATACATGCTTCAAGGGCGTAATGTGATTCTCCTCCTAATTACTTAATCCGGCAATAAAAAATAGTTTGGATTATATAGAAATTTAAAGACAACTTTGGTGATCTGGAACTCCCCGATGTTGATTCTTTGTGCAAGAATTTTGTCAGTGTCTTAAATGGGAGTGTACTGAAAAGATTTTCCTGCTTGATTATTGAAGAAAGCATCTTTTTCTTCCCTTAAAGGGAAGCATCTCTTCTCCCCTCCTCCTAGGAGAATTTAACGGTCTTGATTGACTTAATAGCAATATGGAGGGAAATACTGTAGTGATGGTTCACGATTTACTAATGGAGTTTTATGAGACAGCCTCTAGGAACTCGAAAGACATTGTTTATATGGCTTCCCTATGAGAAAACTGTAATTAAAATTATACCACAGATTCTATCAAGACATGTTAATATTTAATTAGGCAAGAAGTGAGCTTGGTACAGGTGTCCAGAGTTGTTGACAGCAGCTTTGTTAATCCATGCAGTATTATTGTCTCTTAAATAAATAGTTACTTCCTTGGTTTTTACAAGCGTGAAGGTACATGCTTAATTAGCAGACATTAGAATCCCTCTTGTGGGCTTCAAAGAACCCATTTTCTCCTTGTTTGCTGTTTCTGTCTGAATTTTGTTAGAATTATGAGACTACGTGCACTTCTCTCCCAGTTTTTACCTAGAGGAGCTCATTCTGTGGTGTTACATGTCTTGGCTTTTAGCTTATCCCTTTAGGAACCTGCTGCAGCTGATGTTGCCCTGCTGCCTTCTTACAGTATTTTGCTTAGCAAGTAGAAAACAGGATGAGAGAAAACCACCTGAATTCTCTCTAATGATGATCTTAAAGGTCTTTTCCAGCCTGGTTGTTTCTGTAATCCTATGATGGTGTTTGAAAACCTATGTTAATTTGGCCTCCTCTTGAAGCACAAGAGAATCCATTTGAATTCTTGTGATTCCTTTAGTGCCTCTCCCAGACTTGCTGCTGCAAACGTGTCATGTAATTCTTCCTTCTCTCTCCTGGGTCTTACCTATTGGCTTTTTATTGGTTCTTACCCATCTTGGTTCATGCCTGGTTTTCTTGGACACATCCTTTTCAAACTGCCTTTTCCTTCCCATTCCATGGAACCATTCAATAGTATTTGTTTAGAAGTACTATTAGAAGTCTGTAAATATCTCTTGAGGCAAGCTAAATTGTTCTAATCTAAATCCACTGGATTCCCAATGGTAAGCATTTTAAACTGGACTAGTATATTTTAATTATTAATAATAGTTATTAGTAAGATTATTATTAAATTAATATTTCACCTCTGTGGATGTACATAGGTGCTTAGAAGCCATGCTACAGAAATTTCACTTCAGGATACAGCTCAAAAGCTGCAATTGATGTAGGTATTTCTTTTGTCCATTTACTCCTATTTTATTCCACCCCATGCCCCTCAAATCATTAGCATTGCAACTTTTTCCTTGCAGCAGAGAAATAGAATGTGGTCTCACAATGCTGATAACTTGTCAGCACCTGCTCTGGGTTATTATTCAAAAGTGCTTTCTCAATATTTTAGGGAGCATAAGTGACTTACAGAGTTTAAGGGTTTGATAAAGCTCATCAGGTACTTCATCCAAGCCATACAAATAATGCTTTGCTGAAGCAAAGATGGAACTTATAGGAGAGTAAAGCTGACTTTTTACACAGTTTCAAGACATTCTGTCCTAGTACTTCGGGGCTTATCTGTGCTGTTACGATACAGCATTTGGTTTCATTGTAGGTACTCTCAAAGCAACACACTTCAAACAGACCGAAGCAGTGATTTCTGAAAGATCTGGTTTCTCAGTAGATCCCGGTGCAGTCCATATAGTGCAGTTGAAGAGCTTCAGGTGTATTGCTGGAGCTGAGGTTACACAGAGTTCTATAGATGCTGCTTTTCCTTTGGTATTTAGAATTGTATGCTTCAATTCAAGTGGTTCGGTTGCCCATCCACTGCCAACCTCTTAATCAGTGACTGTTGTCCATGGCGTTGTCTCCTGGGAGGTGCAGAGCACAGGCCAGAAAACAAGTGGTGCATTGTGAAAGCTCTGGTTGCTTAATGAAATGGGAAACTAAAAACCTTCAGACAAACCACCGTTTGTGCCAAGGAAAAACCAGATTCAGGAATTACTCACAGAAATTATAGTGATTTCTAAGAAAACAACGGAAAAACCCCTCAACCAAAGCTTGAGAAATAGACTGCTCAGCTTCAGCTCAGGTTCAGATTTCTGTTCCACACAAGGCTGGGATGTTTCAATGTGATTGTTCTTGTGGCCTCTCCCTGAAAATGGATCAATGCTTTGAGGCAATCACTGACCGTTTTTCTCATCAGTCAGCTAAAGCAACCAGTCATTGATGAAGTAGTTCGTTGTATCACAAAATTGAGATCTAAGAATCACAGAATCATTTAGGTTGGAAAAGATCATGAAGATCAATGAGTCCAGCCGTTAACCATACTCTGCAAAAACAGATCCCAGAGTTGAATATAGGTAGAACTTTCTCTCCAGAACTGTTCTCTCAAGTCTGCTCTCTTCTTCAGTGGGCATTGGGTTTGACCACACTGTGATTTGACAGCAGAAATGTGATCATGTCCTACTGCTTACACCATTATCAGAACACTGATGAAAAGTGTGCTCACACTGATTCGGTGGATAAAGAACTGGCTTCGGTGGATAAAGAACTGGCTGGATGGCCGCACACAAAGAGCTGTGGTCAATAGCTCGATGTCCGGCTGGAGACCGGTAACGAGTGGTGTCCTTCAGGGATCGGTGTTGGGACCGGTCTTGTTTAACATCTTCGTCGCTGACACGGACAGTGGGATTGAGTGCGCCCTCAGCAAGTTTGCCTATGACACCAAGCTGTGTGGTCCAGTTGATACGCTGGAGGGAAGGGATGCCATCCAGAGGGACCTTGACATGCTTGTGAGGTGGGCTGATGCCAACCTTATGAAGTTCAACCACGACAAGTGCAAGGTCCTACACCTGGGTCGGAGCAATCCCAGGCACGGCTACAGGTTGGGCAAAGAAGAGATTCAGAGCGGCCCTGCAGAGAAGGACCTGGGGGTGCTGGTCAATGAGAAAATGAACATGAGCTGGCTTCAGTGTGCGCTCGCAGCCCAGAAAGCCAACCGTATCCTGGGCTGCATCAAAAGGAGCGTGACCAGCAGGTCGAAGGAGGTGATCCTGCCCCTCTACTCTGCTCTTGTGAGACCTCACCTGGAGTATTGTGTGCAGTTCTGGTGTCCTCAGCATAAAAAGGACATGGAACTGCTGGAACAAGTGCAGAGGAGGCCACGAGGATGATCAGGGACTGGAGCACCTCCCGTATGAAGACAGGCTGAGGAAGTTGGGGCTGTTCAGCCTGGAGAAGAGAAGCTGCATGGGGACCTAATAGCAGCCTTCCAGTATCTGAAGGGGGCCTATAGGGATGCTCGGGAGGGACTCTTCATCAGGGACTGTAGTGACAGGACAAGGGGTAACGGGTTAAAACTTAAACAGGGGAAGTTTAGATTGGATATAAGGAGGAAATTCTTTCCTGTGAGGGTGGTGAGACACTGGAATCAGTTGCCATGGGGGGTTGTGAGTGCTCCATCCCTGGTGGTGTTCAAGGCCAGGTTGGATGAAGCCTTGTGTGATATGGTCTAATATGAGGTGTCCCTGCCTATGGCAGGGGGGTTGGAACTGGATGATCTTGAGGTCCTTTCCAACCCTAACTATTCTATGATTCTATGATTGAGCATTAGCAGGAGATGTTTCAAATGTCCTTCAGGGTGTTTTTTCCCTTTCTCTCCTCTCCATCCCTCCCTTCCCTGTCTTTCCCAGAGAAACTGATACAAAGCTGATGAGAATTTGGCTTTGCTTTGAAAGCATCTTTTGTTCGAAGACTAATTTTAACCTTGTGATAAAGATTGCGTTTTGTATTCTGTTGAATGTGATATCTAGTAATTGTTTGTCAAGACAAAGTGCTGTAGGACATCATACAGTTTTGAAATGATCTTTTGTAATTACAGTACAAATGGCTTACAGTCTAGTGGCTGGAAAACATGCAAATATGTCAAAAATCAGGAAAAATAATTTTAAAGCATTATGGCTTTGTATTATGAAAAGTTTTTGTTAAAAAACCTGCTCAAATGAATGTAATTGTCAGCAAAAATCAAACCTTCATTTTCCTATGAAATACACAAGTAGAAAATACATGTTTGCACATTTGGCATAAACAGCATAGTTCTTCTTCCCATTTGTGTACATATATTCATAGTTTGTATTGCTTTTGCCTTGTATTTTAATCTGCTGATTTATTACTTTAGGGAGCCTTAGTTTATAAAATTAGGACTTCCAGTCAAACCATCATGTATGAATTAACAAAGATTGGGAGCCTGCTGTTGTCTTAAGCAAGGGCAGCAATGACTAGCAATGGGGATGGGATTGGTCTAAGATTATCCTAAGGTAAGAGAGTAAGCAATTAGGGTCTAATATTTTAAGATTCTCTAAAGACTTTGGGGTTTTGCTATCTTAATCAGAAGTTATTGGTAGTGATGGCCTACTGACTGAAAATCCCATCAGTCAGAAAGGTGCTGTGCTGAGCAAGCAGCAACGATAAAAGCTTAGGTAGGAATGAAGTTCAATGTCTCTAAGTTTTCAAGCTTCTCACACATTTTCATGGTGAATCTTAGAGCACTAATGCGATGGTGCATAAAAATACCAAATACATGGTAACTAAACCTCTAACTCCTCATTTGTCTTTAACACAATGGGAGTGCTTCAGCAGTTTCTCTCCCAGATCCTGACACACTGCTTTATCCCTTATAGGACTGCAGTCTGCTGTGCTAACTTATTGATTTGGAAAGCTAGCTTGCTTGCTGGAGCTTGGGTGTTAAATTAGTTTAATAAACACAAATGGTGGGATAGTTTAGGAGGTTAACGTTCTCTTTTTTAAGGAACAGTTTGCATAACTCAGCTGTTTCGTTCTAGAAATAGAGCATTAGGGAGGATTTACCAGCACTGTTTGTACCCCAGCATTTTGGGATGTAAAATATGTACAGATTTGGGTACGTTTATCTTTGCAAACAGCTGTCACGAGACAAATAAGAATAGCCTTTTCCCCTCTAAAGCGTACTAGGTCTTGTAGGTAAAAGCTGAAGAAGTGTAATTTAGAAGTAACAGCCAGGATCTTTTTCAATCTCTTCTGTACTATTGGAGGGATCAGAACACTTAGGCTTTAAGTCACCAATGTGAGGAAATAATAGAGTTTGAAATTTGTTTCACATTGTAGGGTGAGGGCTTGAAAAATAATTATTCTGCATCCCTTTATCATGAAATGCTATCTGTCTTCAAGAGAAGGAAAGCAGTGAAGAGGAACGAGAGGGCTCGGTCTCAACTTCGTTCACAGGAGCAGTGAAAAGGAGGAGGTGTCTGTGGTGCTGAATTTCTCCTATCTGGGAGCGGAGAGATTAGAGCAGTTTCTGCATGGTGGGATGCTCTGAGATAAGTTTTTCTGTCAAGGTGGTTTCAGCTTCTAAAAAACGCTCTTGTATTCACTGAGGGGAAAAGAGAAGAGAGTTAGAAAGTGACTTTGCTGAGGTTTTGCTCTCCTATGGGAAGCATAAAGTCTGGCCTATTCCCTTCCTAGAATAAAATGTTAAATACAAGCATTAGGTTGCATTGTGTGCAACATAGCAGTGGTTTGTGCACAGGAAGGTGCTAGTGGCTCCATCAAACCTTCTTGAGCAGACATCATAAGCAAATTTACTTGCCTCGCTCCGTGAGCCAGTAAATCTCCTTCTATGTGGTAAAAATCCTCCTCTAACAAACAGGTAAGGTCTTCATGGAAATGAATTGTTCTTCCGCATGATTATACCCGATGGAATTGTTTTGTGTTTGTGGAGGTTTTTGCTGTGGATTTAGCTTGCTGTTAAAAGGAGCCTGAAGAGCTCAGCTGGGAAAAATATCTGGACTTGGGGAAATTCAGGAGAGCAAGTGGATGCTTTGGGCCTCAGGAAAGGATCCCTATGGGGATGTCACACATCTCAGCTCTGATGGAGGAGACAAGGGGAGGAACAACTCATAGGAACAGTGCTGTGTGAAGTGGTATTGTTGCTCCAGGTTTCACTTGCCTTTTGTAGATGGTTGAAGCTCCAGAAGGGGTGATACTAGACACAGTCTGGCTAGACAGCTGAGTCACAGAAGAGGCAACTCATCACAAGACCTTGAGTGAGAGTTGGCAGGGAATTATGAGGACATGTCTGTGATGCCGTTCATCTCTGTGAGGGTGTGCAAACAGCCCCGAGCCAGACTTCCAGCATGCTTGAACTACTGCAGTATTAGGTAGAAAAAGGCAATGTCTCCTTCTCCTCCATAGTTTTACATAGGTGAAATTGTACATCAAGTTTCACCATAATTAGTGGGGACCATAGGGAAAACTCGATGTTGGGAGTCGATTAAAGCATTTAGGAAATAAGGTCTGAAGCTATTTCACAGATACAGTGTTTTGAAATCTTTACAGACCTATTCAGTACGGCTTTGAAAATCTGGGGGAAAGAAGTACATCATCATTTCCTTAAATACCTGCATTTTAGCTCCTGCATTTTGTTGTTTGAGTAAAGAAGGTGGTATATTGAACATAGCAAAGCATTTGGGCTTTTTTCACATTGCAGTTTACTGTCTGCTACGCTTAAGTATGCGGTTTGAAACGTTTGACTAAAATAACCTTAACAAGGTATTTATTTAGATCTTCACAAAGAGGCCAGCATGACTGCCTTGGTGTTCATATTGATGTGTAGTAAGTAGTAACCCTGGGAAAGTACAGACACATACTCCACTTGGCAAGTACAATGCCCTCCCTCCCCAGAAGAAAAGGTCAAATAAATTAACTTTGTTAGAAATAGTAATCTGCTCACAGTGTTAAATCTTTTTCTCATGTTAATGAAAAGAAACTGACAGTGGTCACTAATTCCTATCTGCTTTCATAAGTTAAAGATGAGAAAAGCTTAATTTGAAGTATGCGGTGACTTTCATTGACTTTGGGAGCCAGTGCTGCAAGGCAAGTTCTCTGTCTCTCATAGAAGCTTCTCAGACTGAAGAAATCACGTTAGCATGATTAAATGTGGGTTTTAAATCCAAAGATCTTACTCAAACCCCGGTATTTCCAGTGGAGAACACCTGTAATTCAGGAGTGAATATTTGTACAACTGGTTAATAGATTAATTAAAGGTACAATTAATTAATTTTCTTTCCATATCCGAACTATAAATGCCCGTGTGTTCTCTGAAGCAGCCTTATTATTGCAAGTGTTCATTAAAATACCATTAGCTGTAATATTTAGGGGAAAATGGGCTGAAAAAGAATGTTTCAAGCTCTGCAAATCAATAGAAGCACATCAGAGCTTTGATATGGAAAATCAGACAGATTTATCCTTTTGGTTCTCCTTAGTATATTTACCTGCTACAGGTACATTAATTGACTAGGCTTAAGGTTGTGGTATACTTCTTGGGAGACTGCTTTTACATAGACTTTTACATACATTTGTCTCCAAATTATGTCTTTTTTAGTTCCTAGGGGACATGATTAAGAAGTAAGAAGTGAACTCAGTTAATGGAGAGCTGTCTTCTTGGTTCCCCTTAAAACAATAACTCTGAGAAGAGAGGTGAATGGCTTGATTCATTTCTACGGGCCATTAACTTCCACGCCTCCAGATGACAGCCTTAATATTCACAATGTGAATTATTTCTCTGCTGATTAGTTTAGGAGAAACACGCCAGGAATGTATTATCGCATGATCTAACACTGTGCTGAGCACCCCTTTGGATCTCTTAACACTGAAAATATCCCTGCTGCCCAAACAGAGGAACATCTCTTGGTTTAAATGGCATGGTTGGGTTTTTCCAAGACAACAATCAGTGGCAAACTGCCAGCGTGGACAGTGTGAAGCAAACCAAGTTTTAGAGTGACTCGTAAGGCATGGGCTGATGTATTGATTTGCACCTTTATTTAAATGTGACTGACTAGAAACTGCTGAGTGTTAGGGCTTTATCTTTAAGAAGCTGTCTGAAACCTCCCAACCCATCAGACCTGAGTAGTTTCGAATTCAACGATCTGATTGCAGAGTTCAGGGGTTATTAGAGCAAATGGGGCCTGATCAATGCCTTGGGTCTTTATTTCTTAGTGTGTTAATTAATTAATTAACTATATGTGTGATGCAAATGAACTCAGTCTTAGGTTACTAGAATACCCGAATTGTTCATATTCAGAAAAGGGGAATCCAAAAGCAAGAGGATATTGGCACTTTTATCTGTGTAACGCAGCTTTCTTGGGTAATGTCCTGAGCCAGATCTCTTTGAGGTATTGATATGCTTGTTCCTGGGGAAAACAATCAGCTTTTCAGGCAAAAGAAGAAATTCAGTAACTGAAATATTCTTGCTTCACAGTTGGCCCTTGATTCCATTTGTTGTGTTTCTCTTTGTTGCATTGACTCCCCCAAAGCAGGTTGTTTTTCGGTACTGTAGTGGTGAGTACAGTTTCCCTAATCCCCAAGTCTACATTGATTTTTCCAAGATTAATTTGCAAGACATACAAAGACAGGCTGAGAACACTGGGGCTGTTGAGCCTGGAGAAGAGAAGCTGCGTGGAGACCTCAGAGCAGCTTCCAGTGTCTGAAGGGGGCTACAAGGGTGCTGGAGAAGGGACTCTTCATCAGGGACTGCAGTGACAGGACAAAGGGTGATGGGTTCACACTGAAACAGGGGAAGTTCAGGTTAGATCTAAGGCAGAAGTTCTTCCCTGTGAGGGTGCTGAGGCGCTGGCACAGGGTGCCCAGAGAAGCTGTGGCTGCCCCATCCCTGGCAGTGTTCAAGGCCAGGTTGGACACAGGGGCTTGGAGCACCCTGCTCTAGTGTGAGGTGTCCCTGCCTGTGGCAGGGGCTGGAACTGGATGATCTTAAGGTCCTTTCTAACCCAAACTGATCTGGGATTCTCTGATTTGCCCATGAAATGAATTACTTTTCTATGGGCTGTTCTGTTTACTTTTGCCAATGATATTTTGCGGACTCATTTTTTACATAGCTTTATCTTTTAGTGTGGTCTTTGTTCTCCCCTAGTTGCTCTTTATTAAAAGTCTTCTGTCCTTGGTCTTCAGAGTACACTAAAGCTTTGTACTGTTTTCCCCAAGGACTGTTTATTGTTTCCATTGCATGGGGAGGAAAGACACTTGAGTCATTTTGGAGTTTGGGGAAATTCTCTGTTCCTGTATGCGGACCTCTGTGTTCAATTGCACACATCTTTTTGTAGCAATCGGCTTTCTCTTTGAGTCAAAATTAAGATTCTAGGTTCAAACCCATCAGGCTTCTTGCTCCTGTCTCATTGTGGCTTTTTATGCACACAACCCTTTTACTGTGAATTTTAGCTGGGATCATAGGAAAAGCTGAGGTTTCAGAAAAGAGAAGGAATCAGTGCCAGTATTTGGCCACACAGGATAAAACAGTGTTCTATTAGAACACCAGAAGATGGTTTGTCACAAAACCCGTGGGCTGGAGCACTACGGCTGTTTAATCATAGAATCATAGCCTGGTTTGGGTTGGAAGGGATCTTCAAAGGTCATCTTGTCCAACCCTACTGCTGCTCTGGCCTTACCTGGTGGTTTGAAGACAGTGGTCACTATTGGCCAGCCACCAGAACTTCCTATCTTAGTGCAAGGACCTGTGATCCCATGTGAAATTCCCTCGTAAGACGGAAGGGCTAAGGCCGATCGAGAGATCCTTTACCTGACTCTCCCTGTTTTATAGCTGTAGCAGGAAGCAGAAGAGGAAGATGCTGGCGAGGCACGCTCTGTGTAGGTATTTCACACTCCTGTCATAGAGGCAGTTCTCTGTCACTTGTGTGATTTTATTCTGTATGTACATAGGCAGATTCCTTGAATCATCACCTAAGTTACAAACTCCATTGTGTTTCCATGAACTGTAAGCATCCTTGTGTCTGGGGCTGTCATGTGCTAACAGGAGACAGGAGAGGTGCCAGCGTGTCAGTCATTGCAGACTCTCTCCATCTAGTTTATGCTGAGCTAGGAGAGGCAAGCGAGGAGCGGGATCTTAAATAAGGACAGCAGATCCCTCTCGGGAGGAATCAAGGCAAAGCAGCCAGGTGGTAATATTTGGATTTCAAAGCCAGGAAGGATTTTTGGTAGCAGAAGCAGCTTGGTCTGGAAACATAAAGCGATGCATGAACGCAGTGGCGGGTTCCTGGGACACAGAGGCAGTGGAAGCTGCCATTTGAAGGAGCAGCTGTCTGCTGGCGCGGGAGGTCCCTGAGCACCAAAGGGGATCTCACAAAACCTCAAGGAAAATTCAGGAGTGAGGAAATGCAGGAAGAGAGATGTGTGTGTGTTTGCTGTGTCGTGCGGCTCTGGGTATCTCTCGTGGGCATTAACGGGAAGAGTGGCTGCTTTTGAGGCAGGTTGCAAAGCCTGTGCGTTACCTGATTCAGCTTTGTGGGATGAATTGTCACTCAGATGTTGGCTGTGACTGAGCTCTGGGAAAGAGTGAGTCAAAGCCATGGGGATTTGGCAGCAGTCGCAGGGTCTAAACGGGGGTCTCTGCGCTTAGAAGAGAGAAGATTGTCTGGAGACCCAAGGCAGATAGGAAAACTTCAGTGTTTGTGCATGGAAGCAGACCGAGGCTTTGTGGGTGTCCCAGATGATGTATAAACTAGGCTGTAATATCTCAGTCTGTGAATTCTTGCCTGTAGTGAAATGAGAAAGACTGGAAGCAGAACAAAACACGCACGTCGTAAGATAGCGAGCAGTACTGTAGGTGGCTCCAGGCATTGTCTGGCATACACACATACACAAGCCAGCCACAAAATGGAAATCGTGCCTCATGCGTCTTACCATCATTTACACTGAACCCAAGAATAATAATTCCCACCAGCAGACAGGCTGTTAGCTCAGGCTTAGTGCCATCCTGCTGTAGCTGCATACCTTCTGACTGCTTTGAACAGTAAAAGGGAGCTCGTGGTCTCTTGCAGCATGTATCTGTTGGCAAATGGCCACGTGCACCCTGTGCTCGCAGGAGTAAGGTCTGTTTGCCAGTGTTGAAGCCATAGGCTGTTTTTAACGATGCTGGCTGATGCGATAGCACTGGCCTGTAAGTATGAAAAGCTTTCTGGGATCAAGTCAAAGCACCAGCTCCTCTGAGGCAATTGGAAAGGAAGGAAACGCTCAAGAGGATAACGTGGAGAAAACTGATGGAAATGGTTCTTCTGCATAAAGAGCCATTTCTGTGGTTAGGCTGGGGAGTGAGGGCAGTGTACTTGTCTTGGTGGTTTGCACACATGCAGAACGTGTTCAGAATGGTTTCTTCCTGACAAATAGAACTTAACTGTTTGGGGGGGGGGGGGGGGGAAGCTTTTGTGATGAAGCGAAAATATAATAGGAAAATTAGGGATTATTGTCATGTCTGTGTTCCAGACTTATTAGGCCTGAAAATAGATGAACTGGGGAGATTAGTTTGTGTGATCCCTACGTATGTAAATGGACATATAATTATCTATCAGGATAAAATGTTAGTGCATATTTACTGTATAATGATTAACTTTATAAGCAAATGAAGATTGCCTCAAATTTCCATACAATGTGAAGAAAAGTCCCTTTATCCTCTGTAACTGCAGCGTTTGGCAGATTCAGGAATAAATAATCTTTTGTGGCAAGGGTATGCCTTATCAAACATATGCAGATCAGTGCTAATTAATGCTAATTAAGGTTTCCTGTCTATCTAGTTGGAAAAACGTCCAAATGTTATGAAATCCAGTTAGTGTGCCTATTACCCTAATTGTTTTATATGGGATGGTTCTTAATTAAAATATGTAAATTGACCTTAATTGCTATATACTAATGGAGGTTCATGTTATCTCACTAGAAATGACAAGATGGCGAGGAGGGGTACTTAAACAAATCATTCTGATACATTGGGAAATAAATGACCTTTACTCAAAATGATTTCTAATTGGAAATTGGCAAAAGGAACATTTTGCCATCGATGTTTCTCTCTCGGTTTAAACAGTGTCAGAATGTACAGTTCTTTGGTGCTATAGATAGGGTGACATTGCGGCTTCATTAAGGCTACGAAACAAGTCAACATTTTGAGCATGCACTGTGTATTTCAAAATTGCATGCTACCCTCGTGTTGAGCTTCGGAAATGTTGTAGCTTTGCAATATTGATCTGAATGGCCCTAATTTTGGGGTATATATTTTGATCTCACTTAATCCTATGCTTTCATTGGTGATGAAGGGGGCCTGCTGGATGCCGGAGGGGTACACTGCATCAGGGACTGTTGCAACAGAACAAGGCATAATGGGTTAAAGCTTAAACAGGGGAAGTTCAGGTTAGATCTAAGACAGAAGTTCTTCACTGTGGAGATGATGAGGCGCTGGCACAGAGTGCCCAGGGAAGTGGTCAATGCTCCATCCCTGGCAGTGTCCTACACTATACACGTGAAGTGCAAAGAGGGGCTGCCCACCAGCCTCTCTGCTGGTAAGTCAGGTTCACAGGTCCAGTTACCAGCAAAAGTATGCCAGTGTATCAAACACAGAATCCCAGGCTGGTTTGGGGTGGAAAAGGACCTTAAGGTTCCATCCAGTTCCAACCCCTGCCATGGGCAGGGACACCTCACACTGGGCAGGTTGCTCCAAGCCCCTGTGTCCAACCTGGCCTTGAACACTGCCAGGGATGGGGCAGCCACAGCTTCTCTGGGCACCCTGTGCCAGCACCTCAGCACCCTCACAGGGAAGAGCTTCTGCCTTAGATCTAACCTGAACTTCCCCTGTTTCAGTCCGAACCATTCTCCCCTCATCCTCTCACTACAAATACTAATGTAATAACAGTAGATGTTTAAAACACCTGTATACTTATGTTCCTCTTATGTCCTTGACACCATTGATCTGTATCTCACTTTTCAAAATCAAATCTGAAAGTTCCGACTGTTTTGCAGGACATTGTGACCAATGTTTCTCCGAGGATTGTGCGTGGAACTACTTCAGGTCCTCTGTATGGCCCAGGCCAAAGCTCTTTTCTAAACATTGAACTGATCAGCGAGAAAACAGCAGCGTATTGGTGTAAAAGTATTGCTGAACTGAAGGCTGACTTTCCAAACCGGGTAAGTACCACTCAGTCTAAAGTGCTTAGTTAGAATCTCCAGTTTATAGATGTGTGAAAGCGCTCGTTTAGTATTTATTGAACAGAATGCCAGTTGCTTTACTGACATAGATGTCTAGAAAAGCCCATCCGAATCATCTTTGATTCTGTGAAATGACTGTGCAGAAACAGAGAGTGGTCATGATTTTTCGTTAGGCTGATGTTTGCATCCCAACAGATAATATCAAGGGGAAGAGTTGATCCCAGCATGGGTGCTTGTCAGTTCTGCTGTGAATAATTTTGTATTTAAGGTCGTATTTAAAGGTGTGACTCCTAATAATCAATTTAGTTGTGAATTGGGTTTCATTATGAAAGGAACCTGTGTTGTTTTTGTTCGTAATCCAGATGTGAAGGATATTTCCATTATTTTTATAAGCAATTGGCAGCTTTAGGAGAAAAAGAAATTATACTGACTTAAGGTTAACTTCCCTACAGGACAGAGTTTTGTTAGAGCCTTTTGGGCTATGGGGAATATCTGTCTAAAAGGTAATGAACAAAGCTGGGAGCAGTGGTGCCAGATAGCTGGCATAAATGGTTTTCAGCTACTGTTCTTGTGAATTAGAACATCGAGGTGGATAGTGAAGTTCTCTTCAGTCATTCTCATGAATGGATAGAGGTAGAAATCCCAGAGCCTCCAGATCTTCTGTCTTGGAAGTTATTACCTCCTTGGTTCAGCTATGAACAAAATAAGCTCACATTCCTGAATGTATTCTGACATGAAGACAATCCGGGTTTGTTCTGAGGGCAGAGTGTTGGGTTGTTGTTTTATTTTCTTGTTCCTGGATGTAGACATAAGCAAGTATTAAAATGTTTAAACATTGTATTGATGGTAAACATCGAGAGCTGCATGTTCGATACCCGGCTTCACTGGGTGTGGATGTATGCTGTGTTTCTTTGCTGGGGTTCATGTAACTTTGTCGGCTTTGACTGGGCTTCATAATAATCTGTGAGGAAGAGCACTAGCAGCAGTTTCAAAAAGGAAGCAGGAGTTTTCTGGGCCCTAGCCTCTGTGTGGGATGAATTACCCCCAGTAGTCCATAGCTCCCAGGGTGAGCATCTTCTGATCATCCCTCACTACATGAGTTATTACTTTGGAAATGTGCATATAGCTCCTGCATGTTGGCTGTGGCGTCTTTGAGGTTGGTAATGTCTGCATGGGCACAGATGAAGCAGCACCCAGCAGTAGACCTTGGCTTTGCACACAGGGATGTTTCAAACGTGCTCATGTACTCATCTAAAAACTGTCATAATGGTAAATTCGTTGCTAAGTGAAAACAGATTTTTGTTCACTGAGTAGAAAACTCTTGGTGCTCCTTTTGAAATAGTCTGTACAGTTACAGCTTGCAGATTCCCCCCCTCTCTTCCCCAGTTTCTCTTCACTCCTCTAGAAAGCCTGTTTAAACTCAATGGGTTGGATTAAAACCAAAAACAGTTTCTGAGAACTGTTTGGGTGAACTTAATTAAGAATGACCTTTTCTGCTCAAATGAAGGCCAGAGATGAGGAAACAAGTAATTACAGTACAAAAGCCTTACCTTGCTACAGTAAATATTAAAAGCAAATCCAGATGTACCCATAATTACTTTTGCTCTGTAATACAAGTTATTTAAGGTAAGATCTATATTGCAAATGAAAAGGGTATTAGCAAAATAGCTAGGAGATGATCCCGCAACAGCATCCTATCTCGACCCATTAAGAGGAAGCGAACCATAACACAAAGAAAGCAGCTAAATTCCCCCAACAAAGCCTAGGAGATAAACAGAATTGTGCAAGGGGTTGTGCAAAACAGGGGTAATTGTGGCTCAGTGGGTAATGTCACATAACTGGGACATATTGCCTCTGTAAGTCAGGAACTAGCATCTCGCTTGTGCTGTCTTCACCCCTGTAGTGGGTTGCCTCATCCATTGGCTCTTTGGACTCACAGTTCTTGCCTGTAGCTTGCAGTTATCTCTGACAGGAGGTTGGAACTGGATGATCTTAAGGTCCTTTCCAACCCAAACCAGTCTGTGATTCTGTGACTGCCAGTCATTCCCAGTCTTCTTGTCTGTTAGCTTCGAGCCTGAATCCTCTTCAAGTGGACTAGGGCAAAAGCTGCCACCAGCAGAAACCTGCTTCAGTGCCAGTGGCAGCGAATGAAATGTCTGGAAGGGTTCAAGCAGAGGAGAAGGCAGAAAGAGAAAGCATCTGGATTTTGTATCTTTGCTTATGAAGTCTCATCAAAAGCTTTGCTGTTTCACGTTGGGATTTTTTAACTGAGTTGATTTAATATCACTATTGCTGCTTTTTTCAGTAAAGCACACGTGAACACACAGAAAATGGATGCTGGCACAGTACAGGCAAAAGATTAGTCTTAATTTTTAACCAGGTGCTGCTTTGTTGTAATGATTTGCAGTTAAAAGTGGGATTGTTTCCTTTCTGGTACTTCAGGCGTCTCGGTCAGGTATTATTTAATCAGCTTGGCTGAGACCATTTGAAACATACAGTTGTTGTTCAGCATTGTTTATCCTTAAATGTTCAAATGATGTGATTCCCTTCGTGTTTCCTTGTTCCATCAGAAAAACCATGCAAACTGCTCTTCCTCATCCAAACCTTTTGCTTGCCGTAGCTCAGCTTTCTCATTTGAGTTAGGTAAGTCACCTACTTACACAGACGTCTGTTCTTCTGCTCCCATAAGCACATCTATGTATTTACACTGCCTAGTTGCTGGCCAAATGAGGGCTGCATATTATCCTGGAAGCTCTTCAGCATTTGCACTGAGGAGAACAAGATTGTGAAGAGCAAGGTTTGAAAATGGTCAAACACTTTTCTACATTACAGTATAAACTGAGGGGTCAGGAAGAGGGTGATGGACACAGTTACTGAAAATAAAAGTAACTTTTTGGCTTCCTAACTGGACGCAAATGGGTTTGTGCTGCTGCTTGACTCTAGGGAACGTAACCAGGGTACCACATTTTTGGCTGGGGCACTGATTCTGTGATTCAGTGTTGAGCTGGGAAACCTCTTCTGCCAGAAACATTAAGACCTTGGACCCCAAAACTAAGCTGAAAACTCTCCTCATCTTAATGTTTGTTCTGCTGCTTGCAGAATGCTGCTGACAGCCTCTCTGACAGTTCCTTGGCAGAGAGCAGCTTTTCAAGGCTAAAGATGTGTTTCTGTCCAGGCTTTTGTTCAGAATGTCCCAGGAACATGTGTCAGGAGAAGCCACGCTACAGAGCGTGTGAGAACAGATCCCTGCATCCCAGCTCTGGGGTTTTGTGTGTTTTGTGTTGCTTGAAATCTCATGGAATGGAGTTATTCTGTTATGCAGGGGTTTTCTACAGTAGAGGTGTGAAATAGAGCAGCCAGTTTTGGCTGGGTTTGGTGTTGGGGCCGGGGGGTAACACATTAAGCCACATTTGTTTTCAGTTTACTCTGGGCATAGAAGGAAAGGAGGGGTCATAGAGCAAGAAAACTGCAGTTGAACAGGCATAAAGGAATACCTGTGCAATAACTTTTGGGCAGAAAAATGCAGTGTTCAGGAGGATTATCTGAAATTAGCTGAATAACAGAAAGAGATTTGCAACAGCAACAGTCATCATTGAAGAGTTTACATGTAGGGTTGATTAGTTTGCCAAAGTGAGCCCTGAAATGGGTCCCACATATCAAACTCATGTGTAGGACCAGCTCTGGGTTTAACAGCAGTTTTGTCTACAGACTGTGAATGACATTTACATACGTTCATATATATATATATATATATATATATATATATAAGTTTATTTTTATATGTATATCTATATATAAAATGTATATATATAAGGTCTCTATAGATACTACTAGTAGTAGACCTTATCATCTGGTTCCTGAGAGGCATTGCCCAGAATATCTAAACCTACCGTAGAACTCCTTTGAGACTTAAAGGGACATTAGGTGGAAAACCTTTTAAGATACAGAGGAATCACAGACTTTACTGTGAGGAGAAGCTCAAAGCTGGCTTTCCCACTAGATGTGTTAGGAATAGCTTGTGTATTTTTGCAGGCATTATTATAGCTTTCACTTCTGATGGGTGTCCAGAGGTCTGTGGGTTATTGTGTATTTACATTTACATTACGCAGTATTTGCATTTCCAGATGCCAGTCACTGACTTGATTCAGGTTGTAGCAGGTAATAGACTGGTTTACCATTTGGGTTTAAAATTTGAAAGGCTTGGGGATTTGGGATAGCATTTGTAATGCAGGTAATTCAGTGAGGTGCAAAGCAGAACCCTCATCTTCATCTTTGCAGGGGTCATGTTCAGAAGTGAAGATCAGATTGTCAGCTCTCCATAAGCACCATCTCTTCCTTGGTCTAGTAGAGCTTTGCCTTTCCATCACAAGGAAATACTATTTTGTACTCCATATACCTACTGAGGTGTCTCCATCCCTGTGATAAGTCACGGACATCCTGACAAGTCACACCACCTAGAAACTTGGAATAAACCATTTCTAAACAACCAGGTAGGGCTGTGCCCATGTGGACCTCACTTGCAACCAGTGTACTGTGTGCTTGCATGGGGAGGGTGCACACCATGCATTTGCAGGCCTATCAAAGGGCCCTTGCTGGATGCCCAGGTGCTTTTCCGCATGAACTGAAAAGGACAGAGCATGAGGGAAGGGAAGCCCCAAGCTAGGATGTGGAAGTGCCCAGTAGTGCAGAACAGCTACCTGGCTTCCTTTATCTGAATTTCAGATCTACAAATCACATTATAAAACTCCAGAAGTTGTTATTGCTGCAGCTTAAACTTCCCAAAGCCAGCCATCATGGATGCTTGGTAGGAGGTGAAGAAACCCACACAGCAGTTGTTAAATTCACCATATGGAAAAGATCCCTTTCACTACAGAAAACTGGCAGTAGGCCTAGTCCCTTAACATCAGAGGAAATCCTAGCAGAAGAGGGAGGGTGAGGTTGGAAAAAGGCACTCATACTGGTTACCTTGCCCAGGAACTATACCCCTTGGTCCTAGCTAGTGTGGAGTGGCCAAGACTCCTCAATTTCCAGTGACTACTGTGATGAGTAGAAGGGAAGAGGCTATGGAGCAGGGAGCATATGACCACCTTCCCTTGTTTTTCTCATCCTTCACCACAAGGAAGTGGGAGGATGGAAAACAGAAAGATGCTTCCTAGGAAAGAGGACAGAGCTGACATGGAGGAAGAGCAGCCCCATTAACAATGTACCTCTGCATATTCCAGGGGAGCTTCTGCTGTCCCCTACCCTCAGGGTATCCTCATTGCTCCTGGCATTGGCTCTGTTCTTCATGAGTTAGCAGGACACATTTTCCTCCTGTGGGCACAGGTAAGGAGGAATTCAAGCAGGGCTCTGATTTACACCAGAAGTGCCTGTCCGTTCCTGTAGGCACAGTAGTTTCTGTGTGCAGCAGTAAGTGAACACAGATGCCAATAACAGAAACATTGATGTGTTGGGTCTTTGGGTTCAGGTTTTCTTGTCAGGAAATAAGTTATGGGACAGGAGTTTCCACGAGGCATAAAAAAATGCTCAAGCCTCATATGACTTGAATATTAATAGTGATAGATGGGAGTAAGCTACAAAGTCTGGTGCTGTAGGTTGGCACTTCTGGAGGATTAGGTGATAGTGGGGAAAAAGAGAAAACACAGGAAAATCTTATCATCAGCATGTTTTATAGTTGTGTGGGCTACAGCAGCTCTGCTGGAGGCTTGGAAAGTAGCAGGGAGCTGGTATGGGCTCAGCGGCAGGCATAGAATCATAGAACAGTTAGGGCTGGAAAGGACCTTAAGCAAGTTCCAACCCCCCTGCCATGGGCAGGGACACCTCACACTGACCCATGCCACCCAAGGCACTGTCCAGCCTGGCCTTAAACACCGCCAGGGATGGAACATTCACAACCTCCCTGGACAACCCATTCCAGTGCCTCACCACCCCTAAACCGGACTTCATATCCTAAAAACAGTAAAGAAACCCATTATGTAGTATGCTGTGCCTTCAAAAAAGGTGTTCTTTGGGGACATCAAGAGAATCTCAGCTGATAAATAGAGCTTGGGTTTGTGAAAGCATTTGGTAGGGTCCTGCTTTGAAACAAAGTTAAGTTCCCTAAGATTCGAGGGAAGAAACCCCATGAATAAGTAGCTAGTTAAACATAGGGAATGGTGCTAAGGAAGAAAGAATCCATGTTCACAGTGGATAGAGAGCTCCAGTAAAATTCCCTGGGGGTTTCTGCTGTGTTTTGTGCTATTTAAAATGCTTATTAACAATCTGGAAAAGAGAGAGGTTTTCAAGAATGTAAACTTTGCTGGGAATGCTAACTATGGTAGGGGGATAAAGATTAGAGCTGATTATAAAGGGTTGTGAAGGGTCTTCTTGTATTACTGATTTACTGGCCAATGAATTGCCAGGTAAAATTAAAGGCAGATAAATGTAAGTATGCACATGGGATAAAACAGTACTAAATTTATGTATACAGTGATTGAATGTAAGCTAACTAAACTAGGATTGCAGGAGAGAGCACTACAAAAATCTCAGCTTAATGCTGAATAGCATTGAAATAAAGCTTATCAAATACAGAATTTCTAGGGAAGGAGGAGAGAAGACAGCAAAACCCATCACTATGCCAGTGTATTTCCAGGTGATCCTGCACATAGGAACAAGAAACTCTGTGAGAGACAATGTCTGATCATGCATGTTCAAATGATGGTGCAGGACACCAGATTGGTTGGACCCAACTGCCCCAAGGTTAACGTTTGTGGTTTTAACACACTCCAGCCATCAGGTTGAGGGAAGTTCATTTTAAGAAAGCACATTTCTTTTGCTGGAAATGGCAATTTGTAACTGCAAATAGAGCCACGCAGTAAATACAGCGAAATTTTTTACCCTCAATCTATGATCCAGCTGCTTGTGAAGAGAAATTAGGACCTTGAGGAGAAACGTGAGAAGATCTTTTATGCTTTGCACCTGGAAAGTACTGCTTTGTGGAGCAACCTGTGTGGTGTCGAACTGTACTTTCTTCCTATGCATGTTCCAAAGCCATGACTTAGTTTGTTTTACTTTCACAGCTAAGGTTTGACAAATAGTAGGCAGCTCAGTGAGGCAGAGGACTATTTGTACATACGCTAAGAATACCCTTTTGATTTGAAGAGTGAGTTATTGATCCCTGCAAGAAAAGAGCAATTTTCACTGTTTTGTGAGGACTACGAAGGTGCCTTTAAAACTTTAGCCTTAGGGTAAGAACCAGGAGAAAATAAAAGCAGTTTCTGAAATACTTCACCAACTGTCTCCTAGAAAATGACCCCAGTATTGAGAAAGACAAACTCCTTAATGGCCAGCATCAGCTGGAGCTGGTTCAGGATGTGCTTTGGCTAAAAATTCCTTTCTTGAAGAGAGATGGGAATGGTCATTAAGCAGGAGCATCAGCAAAGGAAACGCGCTGAACAGAAAGACAGGGTGATTAAAAGGAGATTTCTGGAATGTAAGTGCTGACAGTGACATGAAGAGGTGCGTGGTTTTGCTCATCCATCTCATTAAGGTTTGGATTGCCTTTTATTTTTCTATGCAGACTGTTATTTAGAGAGCAAAGCAAAGAGCTCTTCAAATCTGCAACTGTTTTCTCAGTTTGGTAAGTTCCTGTGTGCGCCGTGGAGCGCTGTGAAATGGTCCATGAAATCCAGCTGGGTATCAGACAGAGCGTTCCTTCTTCCTAGAAACGGCCTCCGTAAACTGCGACGAAAGAAGTGGCATCATGTGTTAAAAGTAATCTGTACACTAAGATGTCCATTTCACCCCCCAAATATGTGCTTAAAATAGCAATAACAACCTTGGTGCAGGGCCGTTAATAACCAGACAGGGTTAATGGCCCTCAGCAGTGCCTCGGGCCATCAACTCCTCCCAGCCAGTCATTACTCCCTGGGAAATGCCCTTTACTGGGTACTTATTGTTTTAATATTAGGATGTCGAAGATGCCATTGGATGGGAAGAAAACGACCTTGTGGCAATGTTGAAGAAAAAACCCCCGAAGGGCAAAATTCAAGAGTGAGGAACAGTCAATGATGCACCAAAATGAAAACCTGAACTTTGTCAGAATGGCAAAAATCCCGCTGGCCTTAGTATTGCCTGTGCAGAATGGGTACCCCCCAAATACCTCTCCCCCCAGGTTTTCATTTCATGTTTGTCTTGGGCAATTGGGTAAATTACAAAATCTGATCTTTTCAAATGCACAATAGCTTTGACCTTCATTTGTGCTGGCTGGGATGTGGTGTTAGTCTTTCATGAGGCACCGGGTGTATCTGATGTAGATAATCCTGCTTTTCCTCTCTTATGAAATGTACATTCTAATCATAAGAAGAAGAAAGCAAATTTGTACTTGGTCAAAGTAGTAAGGATATGCTGTTCCTGTAGCCCATATTCTGCGCTTGCTTTCTTGGTGTGGTTTACATGGGAGGCATTCTGCTAGAGCTCTAATGAAGAAAAACATGAAGGCTGGGTCTATATTTAAAAGTCTTGCTCACATACTTATGTAGGCTAGGAATACTAAAAATACAACTGCGTCTAACTGCTGTCCTGGCAGCACCCTCGTGTAGATGCAGTTACACCATCAAACTGTTTATTTTTGTTCAGGAGCAAGTAAAGAGTTTACTGATCTGAGCTGTGTCGATAGTAGGAGAGCTGGCTCTGTGCAGGCATGTTCTAGCTTAGACAAGAAAGGCACATGCTGGAATCTCTCACCATTGGAGCCAGCTCCTCAGTGTGATTGACAGCAGCTGGACTGTATCCCAGCCTCCTGTGCTTCCTGGGGAGGGGGGCTATGGAAAGATCTCAAATTCAGAGTGAAATGTAGGGATGAAGTGTTCCAAGATGTTGGATTTTTTTTGCTCATCCACTGAGAGGAACATGTAGATTAGCAGAAGTCTTAGTGGGCTCTGAACTGATCTTCTTCTATTCTCTCAACACTGATTCTGACCTTTTTATGCACATTGAGGTTAAGAACTAGGATCATAAACTTTTCCATAGTCATCTTCACCAAACTTCTTGTGTCTGTCACATTTCCGTGTCCTAGATCTTAGTTCACCCTGCCTTTATATTTTAATGGCCTGTTTGAAATTACTGAACTGTACTTGCCATTGAGGTTAAGTAGCAACTGCTAAACATGCACAAATCAGGTGGCCAGCAGGACCCAAAAAACAGCATCCTCTATTTCCCTCTTCATAGAGTATTAGCCTGCTATATTGTTATGTGAACACAGACATCCCAATAAATTACCACGGGATAGCAAATGACTGTGTGTCAGCGTGGTAACTATCCATGTGCATATTTGTAAGTGCAGCAAATACAAGCTAATTCATCTTCCTATGAATATCTTTAATTTTGGGCTTATTTAGTATGTTCTGGGGTTTTGAGAGAGCACTGAAGCAGCCGATTGCCCAGCAACTCATAAATCAGCAGTAACTTGTTTGCCTGTCTAAGCCTTGTGCTGTCATCTCTAGTGGAGATGGTATGTTCTTTACATTGTGGAAGGAAAAACATGACAGGAAGCGCTTATTTACTGAACACTTAAACCCAAAGAATATTTTAAAGGCTTCTTTCCAGGAGACCTAAAGACATCCTTTTGTTAGGAGCCATTTAAGTTAAAGGGAAACTGTAAGAAACCAATAGAGTAGCTTTCTCTCCGCTGCAGCTCTGTGGCTCACAACCCCAAGGAAAAATGCTTTTTCACTGCTTTATTTTCATATCTTTCCCTTCTTTTTTTTTTTTGGAAATACATGCAGGGCTCATATATATTTTATGTAAGTTTAATTTTCTTTTAATTCTTTTTTGAGATTTAACATTTTGCTATAAATTTGTAATGATGTCGATTGGTTCTGTCTATACGTAACAGCTAGTTAAGTTCTCAAGGTATGGAAAAAGTATATATATTAAACCTGTATTCCTAAATTTCAGGGTAAGAACCTGATAGAACTTCTCAGCACACCATTCGTGGCCACCTAGCCATTTATGCCAGGTACACCTCCAGGTTCAAATCTGAATACACTTGCAGAATGTTTCCAATCACAGCTCAGGTGTGTAGAGGTTGTGTGTATCCTGTAGGTACCCCAAATTAGAATCATAGAATGGTTTGGGTTGGAAAGGACCTCAAGATCATCTAGTTCCAACGCCCCTGCCATGGGCAGGGACACCTCACACTAAACCATCCCACACAAGGCTTCATCCAACCTGGCCTTGAACACTGCCAGGGATGGAGCACTCACAACCTCCCGAGGCAACCCATTCCGGTGCCTCACCACCCTAACAGGAAAGAATTTCCTCCTTATGTCCAATCTAAACTTCCCCTGTTTAAGTTTTAACCCATTACCCCTTGTCCTGTCACTACAGTCCCTAATGAAGAGTCCCTCCCCAGCATCCTTATAGGCCCCTTCAGATACTGGAAGCTGCTCTGAGGTCTCTCCTTCTTACTTATGAGGAGTTTGTGTATCTCAAGGTAAAGAGGGAGCATTAAAAATGGATGTAAGTCACATTTGCATCCTCTTAATGTTGTGCTGTCAGCACCCCACTGGTTCCTAGGAGGACTTCTTCTGCCAGAGGCATCCACATTTCATGTGATGTATTCTCGGTTTATCTTTTGGGGACCACACATCCTCACCGCGGGGTCACAAATAAAATCTCTGCGACATTACATGGCAATTGGTCTTAACAGTGCTTTCATTTGAATTAAACTGTAATCCTATCGACTCTTCCATGCATTTCAATGTTGAAGTGTCCAATCCCATAGCAGCAGGCTGAACAAGTTAGGGAATCATCTTATTAAACATCCAAATATTTAGTGAAAATAGTAAGGCCTCTTTCAGTTCCTCAGCATCTTCACATAAGCTTGCCTAAAAGATGAAGGGGTGGGTGGAACTGGCAGTTGAGGAGGAAAGATTAGTCAGAAGGTAGCTGCCAACTTCCAGCCCTTCATTTTGCATCTTCTTTGCTGCTGGAGCATAGCCAAAAAGCTACTTGGGTCATCAGCCATAACAGCTACTGCTTAAGTAAATTATAATGTCTGCATGTATAAAAAGCAAAGCTGCCCACTCATGAGATTTTCTGATCATCCCTCAGATGGGAGCACTCAAGACCTGCCATCATGAGGCTCTGTGCAGAGTGGCACTGTTGTTCACGGAATTTATGGGCCAGCTGGGAGATAACAGGATAATAGGAGGAATATAGGAAGAGACCAAGTTCGATGGGAAGCATGAAGTGTCATCTTCTCTCCTTGAAAAGTTCTGTGCCTGACAAAAAGTGGAGTTTCTTTCTTTGCCGAGGGACTATTTGAGTATAATTTTCACTATAGAAAGAGTTGTATGTGAGACATTTTTTCCATGGAGAATGTTTCTGGCTCGCCTCACCTTCTCAACTTCTCTTTTTTCCCTTTGAAAAAGTCCTAAAAGATATTACTTTCAAGGTTCTGTTGAGTGCCCATTTATTGCTAATCATTTGAAAAGAGCAATAAGAATTCATTTACTGTAAGAAATGCTACCGCTGCTACAGGTTTATTGTTAAATCAGCCTGTGGCTCCCATTAACATGGGCCTAACAAGATCTTCCACCAGGTCAGGAGGGCTCTTACTGATTTGGAGAGGTGAAAGCTGGGTAGGAATCAATGCACGTATGTGAGTGCATCTGGTATTTGCCTTTGCTGCAGTCTGAGGTTGGTGTATTGTCTGTGAGGGTGGTGGATGGAATGCTGTGGTTGTGGGGATGGCTTTGCTGCTAGGCTGTGTGTCTGAGCTGGCCCTTGGTAACAACTGAGTCTGATTACAAAGCGGAGCTGTACGAGCTCAGGTAGGGGCAGAAGAAGTAGACCCAAAGACTCTGTTTGCTTTAGTACAATGAAGGGGGAGAGCAAACCCTGAAGCAAAATGGGGGTAACAAGGAAGAAAAATCAACCCACTGGCCCTGCAAGGAAGGAACAGTGGAGACAGCGATGAAAGGGAGCACACACGGTAGCTTGCAGATTGCATCAGAGAAGGCAAATCCAGAGGTAAAAGCCAGGTTTAAACAAATACCAGACTGCAGCAGGTTCGTGTGCCTGGGAAAGGCTCAATAGGCTTAATGTTGGAATTGCTAAAGATAGGTGGCTCTCTGCTTGGTGCAAGAGTATGAAGAGAATGAGACACGAGTACTTGTTGATCATGTGTATGTGTGCAGGGGGGTTCATAGATAACCTGAGGTTGGCAGGAGGCTCAGGGGGTGAGGTGAGCTAGTGCAGCATCCTGCTCAAAGTAAATTGGTTACAAAATCAGAGCATTCAGTGAAAATGAGATAGATTTAGAGAGGATGCCCAGAGAAGTGGAAACTCAAGTGCTCTTCACAAGAATCATTCTAGTGTCTGGAGGAGAAAGGCAAAGGTATCACAAGAAAATGAAGATCAATAGATAGAACAGTCATTATTACGTTGCTGTGTGCACTGTAGCTTTCTACTGTCCTTTCCTCCATGCGTTCCAGCAGGAAAATATCCCAGAAAGACTTCCTGTAAGAGTTCCTTTCCTCAGTGAAGTTCCAGTGGGAATGGATCCCACTGATCATTATAAAGATCCCTTATTTCCAGCCCTGTGATGAGGTGAATCTGTCCCATGGAGCAGGCAGGTTTTGCAGTGTGAGGAAGCTTTCTTTTCTGTGCAGTCCCATACTTAGACCAGGCAGGATGGAATAGCATGAAAGGGCTGAGAGGTCTCACCCCATGCAGCTGTTCTGAGGGAAGGAGAAGCCTTATAGCCCACACAGCTTCCTAATGAGCATCCCCTCATCCATCAGCGCAGCCTCACCTGAGAGCTGTTTGTGCAAAATCAGGTAAATTAGAAGTGATTTCAGTCCATCACTACAAGCAGAAGAGAGTGGGTGAGTTGTGGAGGCTGCAGCCAGGCTGACAAAATCCTCCCAAGCATTGCTTTGGCACCAGCAGTGTCACATGATGATGCAGATCACAGGGCTCTAACGTGCAAAAAGGAGCATTTTCTCTCTCTCATCTCTGAGCTACATTTTCCTCCTCATCCAGCACCAGTACTTGGAGTTTTCTTGAGCCTTCGAATCCAAGGAAGTGAATTAAAAGACGCCCTGGATGTGATGGAGAAGGGAAGAGATAGGCTGGACTTCTCAGGGAAGCAGAGAGACAGGTTTGACTGGGGAATTGTGAGCAGGCTGAATGCAGGAGTTAGGAAACAAAGTTCCTCAGGGTTCATTTTGTCTCTTTATTTTTCTACTGAATTTGTTTTCTCCCAAATTAAGCAGCTATTGTAATAGCTGTAATAGGGGAAATATATCTGCGTGTATCCAGAAGCAGTCAGGGGCTGGAAAAGAGATCTTCGGGTTCCCTTCAGTCAATGGCTGCTCATTCCCTCTGCAGGAGCAGCCTACATCCCTTGAGCATAGTTTCCTATTGTGAGGATGAAGCATAGCAATTAGCAAGGTGTGTTAAAAAGACTGTGGGTATTTCTGGGCACATACTTTGATGATAGAAACATTTCTAAAGGTAGAGGGGGGGGAAAAAAACCCCATATCCACAAATCTGTGTTGCCTTTCACCAGCTTTGTTTTCCATATGCGGTCTGAAGAATCAATATTGTGTCAGCACCCTGGTGTAAAGCCTTTGCTACAGGTCATAGCATGTGTCTGAAATAGTGTAGAATTAGATATATCCTTTTTCTATTAGCTTCTGCAATATTGTGTTGGCCTCCTCTGCTTTTTCTTTATATTAAATCAGTGTGGAAAGTGCAGAGCTACAGCAGGGGCATGGCAGATCCACAAGGACTTGCAGGTATTGTTTGCAAGGAATACTGCTGAAAATTGAGTGTCTGTCTGCACTCTTCTCTTGCATGCAGCCTTTGTTACCTTGAGTCTGCTCCTTTCAGTAATGCAAATTTCCATTCACCCATGGATTTGTTTTCAGGCATTACCAAAGAGACTAAAGGTTGAACTAGGATAGGATCTAGGTTTCCTATGCAAAATAGGACTAGGTTTCCTATGCAAAATAAAATCCCAAAGATTCTATCAGATTCCCAGGGAAGGCTTCAGCTACGTGGGGAATTTTCGATGGCATTTGAAGAGTTTACCTGAAGGGCTGAGATTTTCAACAATCTATCTGTCATAAAATGTAAATGTAAAATACTTGAGTTTCTCTGAAGTGTTTCGTACAGGGGCTGTATTTTCTCCCATTAAATGTCTGTTTTGAGGAGCTCATGTTCCAAGTCTCTTTTTCACTCTTCAGGAATTACCCCATCCTAATTAAAGTGTCTTGGAGTGTGGGAGCTACAGGTGCACCAGAAGGTCTCCATCTGTTTCTGTCCCTTCAGTTTGCTTTCAGTCACATTCCAAGTTGGTAGGACCCTTATTAAATGTTTTAGTGGAAAGTTAGCTTTTCATTTATCCCCATATGCCATGTGCATGATCTGTGCCTTCACATTTATGTGTACAAGCAGGGTAAGGTCGTGGTAGCTTAACTGCTGCCCTGAAAGTGGCTGATACAGTGCTGAGTCTCACGTGGCACAGGAGTAGTTTCTCCACCAAGCTGCTCTTGTTTTCGTATGGGTGCAGCCAGTCCTAAAGAGCAATCTCTTTAGGTTTGCGCTCCCATCAAAGCCACAGCATTTTGTTATCTTTCAAAGCAATGGATTTGTTCATAACCCTTGGTTTTTATTTGTCTGAGGGTGTTAGATCCTAACAACTCTTGGCTTCCATTTGCAGCTGTAGCCCAGGGTACTCACAGACACCCATCAGAGAAACTCCCTGATAGGAGTAGAGTCATCCTATGAAAATAACTGCCTTTGAAAAGAAGGGTCTCCGTTTAGCCTGAGAAGAGGATCTTTGTTGTGTCCTGCTCGTGCTGATGTGGTGTACGTGGTAAGATGAGCAAATGGTGATGTTTTCAAACCCCCATCATCAACTTTTTGAGACTTATTTGCACGCTGGTGATGTTTGGCCTGGGTTTGTGTCAATCTGTTACATCTCACTTCCACTTCACTCTGAAAAACAACTGGAGTGCACAATACACAAGGTAAAGATAGAGCTTTATGGAGAAGATTTGCTTAATAAGACAGACAGCTAAATAAGAATCATGCTAATATCCCCTACTTGTCTTATTCTCATTTACTCAAATTACCTTGAATGTATTCTAAGTGCAAGCTAAGGAGGAAAACAATGGCTGGTTAGAGCTTGTTAAATTATTTACTCTCTACTCCCTGAAAAGAGAGACAAGAAGCAGAATTATAGGTCAGCAGTGTCAAGGCATTCTGCATTGCTTTGTCTTTATCATCATGCAGAATCTTTTTATTAAGGCAGCAGAGAAAGGATAGATTTATGGACTGGAGGTACAATGTTTCATATGTCCATATCCATCTAGATTGACAGTTCCTACCAACATGAATTTCCCAGGAGAGACGGTGTTACTGGTGTCAGTGGATGGCATCATTTACTTCAATGTTCCATTATTAAATTGATAACAAGATAATTCCTCTGCTTCTCAGAGACGTGACAGGGTTTACAGTTGTTAACTTTCTTATTGCAGGGGATTTGATGTTCTAGGTAGCTTTTAATAAGAAACTTCTTTTTATTTCAGCTCTGCGACAAATCAGAAAGTGCAACAAAAAAGTACAGAGAAAGAGAAACCCAGTTGGGTCTGCAAGGCATCAAACTCAGGCTGCTTTCTAGAGGGTTCTTTTGCCACCAGTAAATCTTTGTGCTCCCCTTGTTTTTCAGTATTGCACATTTAAACATGCAGTATAGAATATTTGCTGCAATTGAGCTCTGTATCTTGTGAGGTGGGTGCTAGAAATGTTCTGTACGCCTGTAGTTCCAGCTGGGTGGTTTTGAGGATGATCCTTTCATCAGCCAGTGGCCATTGGGAAAAGACAGAAACAAAGGCACAAAGTGGCAGTGAGCCTCCAAGAATCTTTCTTCTGACAAAATGTGGACAAGAGGAAGTGGCCTCAAGCTGCACCAGGGCAGGTTTAGATGGAGCTGAGGAACAATTCCTTCCCCAGAGGGTGCTCAGGCATTGGAACAGGCTGCCCAGGGCAGGGCTGGAGTCACCGTCCCTGCAGGTGTGCACACACCGTGGAGACGAGGCCTCAGTGCCATGGGTCAGTGGTGGCCTGGGCACTGCTGGGAATAGTTGGATTGGATGAGCTTAAAGGGCTTTTCCAACCTGGCTGAATCTATGATAGCAAATACTTGTCCTGAACCTGACATTGTGCAAGAGACAGGGGTACAGAGGTGGGCTAATAGTGCAGGTCTGGTAGACCACATGCTGTTGTAGCTCCATGTGTGCAGGACCTTCGGGAAATGCCCCGAGTGCGTTGGCTTATTACGGTGTGTGGGTGAGAGATGGCATGGGTCAGAACTGAGCATGCATACCCCTCCTTCAGACAGGGGATCTTAATGCTGTGAAACAGTGATTCAGCTGACAGGAGGTTCTCCTGTCCCGCTGTGCTTGTATAGATATAGGTGAATTTTCCACTGGTAAGTGATGAACTAAACATGCTGGTTTTGCCATTGTTTTAGAAAAACTCTTATCTGCAGTGCCAAGCTTTTTCTTACTGAATGCTTCCTGAGGAATTTTGCTTAAGAGAACTAGTTTGCTCAGACTAAGCAGGTTCTGTAGCAAGGCTCTCCGGTGTTGTTTGAGAAGAAGAATCATGTCTTTAAGGAAAGCTGGAGGTCTGTCTGACCCCAGTGCAAATACCTTCTGAAGTTTAGATTAATCAAGAATAATCTTGTGGGTATTTGAAAGCTGGATCTTAATGTAGTCTTCTGCACTGCCTCTATCCACAACAATGCTCCTTTTCCACACCTCTGCTTCCCAAACAGGTAGCGGTTACAAAACCAATCCTTCAGCCTTCTCGAAAGCTCCTCTTGATTATAGAGCTTTCAGGGGAGCTGTGCCTTAAACAGGCTCTTTAAGGATCTCTTTCTGTTTCTGCGCATCAGAAATAAAACCTTGGGGATTTTTGCAAGTGTTTGGGAATCAGTAAGGGGATTCAGGTTGAGGCCAGCAGCAGTGTCTGAATGGAGCATCTATGGACACTTGGTGCAGAGCTGTCCTTGAGCCCAGTTGCAGCAATGAGAAGGGACAGGCGGATATTAGATGGGTGGCTGAATTCCCTGAAGTGCAGGGAGATAATGCCTAGACCCAGAAGGATAGGTTAGGAATGGATCATGGGCTACGGCCTGTGTTAGATGACCAAACTAAAGATGGTTATGTAGAGGATTGTGATTCCATTGCGTGCATTGGGAAGTTCTGCAGGGATTGACAGTGTTCATGTTTCAACCCAGCCCCCTGAGATTTTGTTTCAGGCTCTTTGAGTGTGCTGAAACTCCCTTATTCCCTGCGGAGCAGTACAGGACAAATGGTAATTGTCTACCTAGAGTTTTACTGCTGTCTGGCTTTAAATAGATGTTCGCAGGTTTGTCTGACCCAGAGCAGGCCTGGTGATTTTTGTCTTCCTTCTCTTTGTTTTGCAACCTCTTATGGTGTACTCTGTGTGTTAGGGAAGGAAGATCAGTTGAAAACATACACAGTGGCAAACCTCATCCTTTTTACTTCTTTTAATACTGTTGCATTCATGAGGCATCTACATAGAGATAATGGAAGAGGAAAAAAGCCCAAGCCATTCACAGGGGAAATAGATTCAAGTTTAAGCTTCCAGAGGATTATTATAAACAGGGAGAAAAAAATATGTGAAGGATTATGAGAAGTACCTTGTCAGTGTCCTTTTAAACGGAACAGCTACTAATGCATTAGTTCCAGAATTGTGTGAAAGGTAGCTTTTTACTAGGTGCTTTAGCTACCATATAGTTATCTTATAATCATGTCCTAAATGGTACCGTATACCCCCTCCCTTTTTCATCTCCCTTCCATCCAACAGACAGAAAAGTTGTATTGCAGACCTCCTTTTTCCATGAAGGATGGAGAAAATCCGGTGTGCAGAACTGTGTCTGATGTTACAAACAGGCATTTGTCCCTTTAGAGGCATTTGGAGGGATTGTCTATCTCCTCGTGTAATGTCAGGGCACAAAGACCCTGTCTAGTGACATCCATCACTGCTGGGGAGGAAGCAGTGTCTGCAGGGCCACTGTGCTCCTTGATGCAGGGAGGAGCAGGCAGGATCTCCTGACAATAGGCAAAATAGCAGTTTGGATGATGAAGAAGAGGGAAAAGCATGTACCAGCTATGCCTCTGATCTGGGATAAGGAATGGGCCAGGGATCCCACTGTGCTTCAGCCATGCACGGGCTCACCTCACTCAAGCTACGACAAAGCTACACTTTAGTCAACTTTCATTTACCAGTTACTACACTTCAGCAGCAGCTCTATTGTAAGATCTGTCAGTAGCTGGCTTTTGTGAGCTGGGCCAGCGTGGTGTGGCCTCGCACTTGTGCTTCAAACAACTGTAATTAAACTCATGTCAGGTTGTCACTTCACATCAAGAGGATGGATCTGCCTTCGGGGAATGCTCCTGGCCTGGGCCATGCACTGGACTTACGGACTTGTGTGAGATACCAGATGCTTGGGGCTGTGTGCAGGGGCAGTAGTGATGTGTATGGCATTGTAGGCACCAAAAATGTCATAAATGAATAAAAGTAACGTTAAAATGGTGAGAGGGGGCTGAGAGGCTGAAATGTGAGACAATTGCTCTTTATTACTTTCCCATAAAAACCTGTGATTTTTATCACTTGTTACACTTCTTGCTTTTCCCTTTCTAGGTAATAGGAGATAATATTCTGTGTGTGATTTTAGGAGTAGAGTCAAACCTCAGACATCACAGACGGTGCCCCTAAATGCAGCCAATAATGATGGTTTTGTCATGGGTACTGGTTCCAGATGAAAAGGCTGCAAAGGCATTTTGGAGAAGAAGAGTCACTTGAGGCAGGACAGTTTTGTTAACGTCTAGTGCTGGAGGATCTGTTTCCACCTAGGAATGAAGTTTAATTTCAAGTTCTAAGAGAGCACTGGGGGAAAAAGGCGAATGAAATCCCTGCTATTTTTAAGGTTTCATTATTCCCTGAGAGATCCTGGGTTTCCTGTGAACAGTCCTGGCAGAAATGGCATTCTTTGCTTGCAGTTATTTTCGCTATTGTAAACCACCGCTCCCGTCAAAAATATGTGCTTCATTTTCAACGTGAACTAATCAATATTAAAGAAACACATTGTCTTCATTAACAGCTCTTTGAAACATCACAGCTCTTGTTCCTCCTCTTCTGCACATCCCCAGCAGAACCTTCACATTGCATTAAGAACACTTGATGTAACCTAACTCAGCTCCTTGTGAATACAGTCAGCAGCGCTTGTTGTCTTCCAGCTTTGCCTGCTGCAGCATGCGGTTTGTGTTCAAGCTGACTCGTGTGCATTTCTGATGTATTTCGGATTGTGGCTGCAACTGTGAAAACCCCTGTCGTGTTGTCAGTGTCTGAGTTGGGGTTTTGTTGCTTTGCTGTGGTTGGTTTATAGGAAGTGTGAATTTGACACGATACGGTTTGTAGCCGACTCCCAGAGAGTGCATATTTTAACTGTTTTCTTACTCTAGTTTCTCTCATATAAACTTCCTTAAACTGTGTTTTCATGGTGTAAAAATACTAGAGGCTTTTTAAAGAGATTTCTCATTATTTCCAGAATGCTCCAGTTGTCTTGAGGATTCAAATGGAGCAGATTCTACTTTATATAAACGTCTGACCTGTGGAGCTATATAAGGTTTTTCACCATAGAAAAAAATCCTATGGCATAGGAGGGAGAGTTTTTCCCTCTGTCAGGAGAGGAATAAAAGCATGGCCAGTAATGGTTGTGTGCATGTAATGAGAAGTTTGGTCTGCACACAAATAGGCACCTACAGGCAAGGCAGACACTTCATCAATTGCTTTCCTTCTCTCCATAGACTCCCACCTTGCAAACTTCAGCCAGGAGGGTGGATGGGTGGGTAGTGTGCAAGTAGGTGGGTGGTAGACTGATAGGTAGAGATTTATCAGAGCAAAGCAATGGAAACAATGGAAATAACGATGATGAAAAGCAGGATTGTAATTTTAAATTAATAGATTGTAACTTCACCACATCCCATTGTCTCCATAGCTGCCTGCCTCTTTATACTGTAAAACCTCCCATCTAAAGATCTTGAATATCCAGCTCTTGTTATGGGTATAGTTCAGGAGTTTACAGCATTATGGGAAAGATCAAAAGAAGTGTTGCACTGCCTGGGAGTGACAGATTAAGCTCATCCCAGCTATTAATGCCAACAGTAAAACATGTTTGGAAAGGGAAAAGATTAAGGCGGAGTTTCATCCTGCCTGTGAATCAGGCTTACATGTGAAACCTTCATACTTTTCATGTGATTTTGTTTAGTCTTCACTCGGATTGGCATTGAACTGGACATTGACCGGAGGAGTAGCTAATATTGGTTTAACAGTGAATAGCACTGTATGAAACTGGAAAGCTGTGTGTCTTGCTGCTCTCCCAGATAAATACTATTAGAACTTATTTTACCTAAAACCCTGTACCTCAGTGAAGATATCTGAGGCAGAACCTGGACTTCAGAGATGCTCACTGCAGTGAGGAGAAAGGCAATACACGGAAACAGCTCTTGAGAAAGTGGGACCACACACAGGAAATGGAACGCGTGCTATGGAAAAATAAAAGCTGGAATTTCCCTCTGCCACTCTACCAGTCCTCCCAGATTTCCCCCACATCCTACAACATCACTGTCCTTCACTTGCACAGATGACATTCCAGGGGGCTGGTTTTGCTGTGTCCTAGCTTCCTGAAGTCACACGGGATATGACATTTGTACGCTGCCACATCAGGCTGCGAGCGCTTGCAACTGTGTCCTGCCTGCCTCTAAGAGCCTCAGGTACTTCTGGCATTGTAGAAATAGTGAAAAACTTCATTCCATTGACCTCAGAAACATGAAATTTCGGCATTCTGTGGGCTCTGTGTCTAGGACAGCCCTTGTTCTCCCTTCAAACATGACAAAGAATGCAAAGTTCTCCATGTGTCTGACTAGACCCGCTGGTTTTCCTTAATGGCTTAAAAACCAGCAATAAACCAGATGATTTTATATGCTATTTCTCATCCCTAGTGAATTATACAGCTGTATTTCACTATACATACAGTTCGTGTATGCAGGTAGGGGTAGTTAATATCTGGAGTCACAGTAAAGTACTAGATTACAACGGTAACATGGCTTAAAATGATTGCCTATATCTTCTTTTCAGATCCTGATTGCCAGTATCATGTGCAGCTATAGCAAGGAGGACTGGACTGAACTTTCAAAAATGGCTCAGGTAATGGTTTCCTAAATGTGTGCCTGCGTCTTTTCTTTTTATTTCCCTTAAAACCAAGAGCTGCAATAAGGAATTTAAGGAATTTCTTGACAGAAAAAAGGCTCCAAGTGAAAAAGGAGCATTTAAAGCGTGTCCGTTCTCATTTGTTTCTTCTGTGCTTTCATTAAAGCGATGGAAATGTAAATATAAAGGCAACTTGTTACAGAGAAATGGTCCCTTGGATTTTGAAGCAGTACCTGCAAAGCCTTTAGTCTTTGAATCTATGTACTTTTTATTTGCATTTTAAGCCAGCTGTATATTATGACGGATGCCCTGATAAAATTTAATTCTACCTTTGAGAGCCAAACTTGATCTTACCTTGCCTACGGGCACAGGAGGTTGACAGCGCCAGAAGAAACCCTGAATATAAAACTCTTGAATATTTAAAGTATAAAAGGCTCATTTAATGCTATTCTAGTTTTAATATAGACTTTCAAAAATGATAGGAGAGAAAGCCAGCATATGTAATAGCAGTCAGCAGGCATCCTATAATATAAATCCAATCTTACACAAATGCAAACAGACTATGCCCCTGAAATTTCAATTCAATTTGAAGGCAAAAACCTATTTAAAAACATGTCCCTGTGTCCGTAGGGAATAGTCTAAGAAATAGTTGATTAAGACTGCGATAATTTCATTCAGAAAGGTGTCTATTTCTGAATGTAATGCCAGGTTGTTGTTTCAAAATGGGGATTCTTTCCCACATGAAGTGTCTAGAGGAAATACAAAGCGCAGTTTCAGATGAATAAAGAAAGGTTTTAACAAATTTAAGCAAAGACAAAGATTCTTTTATCATTATTCCAGCTTTAGCTTTTAATGTTTTCTAAGTTATGGAGTTGTTTTTATTTAATACGTGTGTAGGTACGGGTGTGGGTATTTTGAGTCTGTGTTTTCATATGAATGTGCATGTTTGGGCATCGTTATTCCTTTCTTCACAGTGTCCTAAGCCCTTCTGTGGTGATGTGGGAAGACTCTATTTTCTTTGGGCATTTTAAACTGATGAGGGGAAAAAAATCACTTTGGGGACTTAGGGAAGCAAAATGAAACATTATCAGTAATTAGCTTGGTGATCTTCAGCACTAGTCCATTTTATACCTGTATTTACTTAATTGACCATGAAATCTTTTGTGGAATTGGTGCTTGACAGGAGCAGTACCGCTTTTAACCTGACTAAGATGAATGGCTTTATTGTGCCATGTACTTCTCTGGTTTGAATGCAGAGGTACCGCTATCCAACTTGAAGACAGAGATTTCCAATCTGGCTTTGTATTTATGTTGCCTCTTTAGAAAATAAGTAGTTATTTAAATGCACTCCATAGCGTGTAACCTATGCAATAGAACTTTCTTCAGCAAAGTAGTTGTTAGTCTTTGCTCTGTGGAGAGCAGCACACTTGTTTGGGATGCTCTGCTCGGAGCAGTGATATTTAATCGCATGCATAGGATCCTACCTAGGAGGTAGGTTTGATTTGTGGCTTTCCAAAGAACAGCAACCCCAGAAGGTACCGCAGAGCCTCTCAGCAGGAGGACGACCTATTCATACAAAAGGTCAGCTTGTCACAGAGGCCGACAGCACCGTCTTGCAGAGCTGGCCAGGATGTGGAGCATTCCTGAAGGTGATGGATGGCTTCTGCCCTGCTCACGCACTCAGGAAGCTGCTGAACCATGGCCACACAGCAGGCAAAGTTACTCCAGTTCAATAAGCAAGAACCAAAATGCAAATGCAAAACACAAAATGCTAGTTACAGCCATGTGGAAGGCAACGGGGGATCCTCATCTTAGGCTGGAGCAGTTTAACAGGGAGGAAGAGGAGTGTGTTTTTGTGCTGTCTTTGGACCCCTCGTCCTTGCGATTGTAACAGATAGAGGGTGCTGAACAGAAATTAGCATGAATCATATGTTTGGATGGACTTTTTACTATACGGTAGTAAAAATACTCTAATGTAATACTACAGCATAATGCTATACTCTCTTGTTTGACTTCAGAAACAAAAATACTTCATGCCAAAAGCTATGGCACGCTACGGGCGCCTGCAGGAAATTAAGAGACTAAAATTCATTAACTGAGAAAGGAGAAATGTACTACTGAGTCACAGGTCTTGAGAGCACAGGAGCACCTGCGTAACGCTCACTCCCCAGCCTCACTGTCAGTGCTGCCCAAGGCCCTGTAATTACATTTCATTTGGTATCATTTTCCAGAACCATCTCCTTGTCTCTTTTTCGTTGTTTGTTTTTTTTTTTTTTACTTTAATTTTCTTTGTGATGTCCATTTTTGTACCATTTCTTGTTCAGGCTTTCTCTCTGCAACAAACAATACATCCAGTCGAGAGAAATCTATACCACACGAATAGTAAATGCTGCAGGAAAAGATACATTACTGGGAGTTAATTCTGTGTTTGTTCTCCTTTTGCATGTTTCATAGGTTGCTGGCGCAGATGCACTGGAGTTAAATTTATCATGTCCTCATGGTATGGGGGAGAGAGGCATGGGCCTGGCCTGTGGGCAGGTAGGACTGTAACCGCAATCTCTTTCATGTCTCTTCAGCCATCCTGCACTAGCACATTGCTGGTTACACCTCCGGGGGAAGACACAAGCAGGAGATTACGAGCTGGAGATTTTGTAGGTTGAATGTGTTTAAATATTTAGTGCTGAAAGCAGAAAAAAAAGGAGAAGCTGAGAATATACAAAACGCTTGGTTTTGCTGAGAACAAAAATGCATTATGTATTTGACAAGGAACAAGATGAAAACAAAGACTTTCCCAAAAGCTCTCGGACTGAATTTGTTGGGTTCCATTTCAGTGCCCTGTAGATATCTTTCAGATCACAAGCCAGTAAGTACTGCGTATACCAATAATGATTTTGAAGGACATGAGAGATAAACACATTTCAGTTCGCAGTTTCAGCGCACAAACCTCACTGCGTTGTAGAATCGCAGAACAGGGCAGACATTCTGGTAGTGCCACCTACAGTTTTAACATCTTCTCTTCTGAGAGCCTGTGTTCTGCAACCTATAGATTTGATAGAATTTAGGTTGGAATTATTCATGCCTGATACCTCTGCTGTGTAGAATTCTGATGCAGATACATCCCATGACTTCAGTGGGGAGAATGTGCGTTGTTTTGCCCCTGAAAAGAAGATAAACGTGCACAAAAGGCAGTTCTTACACTAATTTCTTTGTGAAACTCTCGGATTTTCACGTTTTGTTCATGGTTTGAAGTTTGTTTTGGCTTTAAAACATGCCCAAATGTGGTGAACTTGGAAGTCTGAAAAGCCTTGGTTCACAGCCTACCGGGAGAGGTTTTCTAGGGTTTGACTATCCAGGTTTCACAAGCCTGAAGCCTGTTTGATTTTTCATCTTCCTTTATTTTGAGCAGAGGGGGAAAAAGAAGTAGAGGGAGATGCAGAGTGGGAATCATGATTGCAAGAGCTGAACTGGACACATGCTATTCAGCTGAGCCCCTGCTAGGGTCACGGTTAACCATAACCTGGTGGGGGCTTGTAGACATCTTACTTCATCCTCACTTCCTCAGTTAAACCACAACATTTAAGAACTGAGGTGTGGGTGGAGAACTAAACCATTAACTTCCTACAGCTTTTAGGAGGGATGCAATAGGAGCTGGAATTGGTCATTTACCAAAGTTACGGTTAAAAATGGGAGAGAATGATGTCAACCCTCCAGAACCACACCAGCAAAATGTTAATAGTTGTTACTAATCCTTTACCCTGAATTGCATTCAACCACAAAGAGCTCCAGTAGCCTTTTTGATAAGCTTAGGAAGCAGTTCCCACCCTTCACTCTGCAGAGCATCTCTCAGGAGTTTGGGTTGTCCCCACCTGAGCTGGCAGCATGCGGGGTGCAGTTTGGTCAGGGAGAACCCTGAAGGTTTTGCACAGAAGCTGAAACAGGCTCCTTTCAAGCATCCTATTTCTTTTTTCTTCTTTAGGCATATGTTATTTCCAGCTCTCACTGGTTGGAATAATATATGCATGTGAAGTTGCTTAGATGTGTAGTCAGTAGGGAGCTGTCTGGCTACATGAGTTTTTACATATCTTTCAGCTATTGTAAAATCAGAGAGAACCAAATGCAAACTCTCAGCACTCAGGGCTATCGTGTGGATTTGTGACTCTCTGTGGAGGAGATCAGATCCATAAAGCAAGAAGAAGATTACATTATATATACATATATGTTTGTATAATAATAAAATCTCTCTCCCATACAATATGGATATTCTTTTGAATGTTTAATATCTACGACTCTTGCTAAAGTATGTTCTCGTGTTTGCTTTACTGTCTCACCAAAATAGAAAGAAAATGTGCTTTAGACAAATAACTGAATAAAACAAGCCCTCTTTAGAGGGCCAGATCCTAGGGATCTTCCTCAGAGTTGGCTAAAATTCAATTATAGTTGCTTTAAATGTGGTCTATTGAAGCAAAGAGTGAGGGTAAACTGGATAAAATAACCAGGTTTGATGAGATTTATCAGGAGCTCTTTAGAGGGCTTCCACATCTGGTGGTCTCTGGAAACCCCATCATAAAATAGGAAAGTGCTAGGAATCATTTTGGCTCTACTCCTCATTTTGGGGGGCTTTTCCATAGCCGAAGTCAGACAGGTCATATGTAGGTGATGTGGGGAAGAGAGGGGTCAGATATGCCCTGGGATAAACCCAGCACTTGTTATCTAGAAGTCAGGGCATGAGGCTTTGAAAGACAGAGCAGCTTTCCTGTTTGTACAGTGAAATAGGTTTTCTTAAACCTTTTTGATAATATAATCCACATCTTCCTAGGAAATTTCTGTAAGGATTAGGTCCCTTTTCATGCTGAAGCACAGCAAATCCTCAGGAAACTACAGAAATGGGTGAGATGAAAAATAAGGGCAGAAAAACCGCGTGTGGATTTCTACCATTGATAATGGCTAAAATGTTCTGCCTTTTTGGTTGTTGTTCTTTAGAAAAAAGGAAAGAAAGGTTAATTACACTGTCTACTTTTTCTCCTCATTTCAATCCCTATGGTGTGCCTAAGGGGAATTATAGAAATCTGGGAACATCAGATTGGGTTTTTCTCTCTCCTGTTTTATTCTCTCGTCTCGAACACTTCCACTGTTTTATACTTACTGTATATTTTAAGGATTCTGTATATATCCTCTCTATATATGTATATGAAAGAATTTGTTCCAAGCACGGCTGTTTGTTTTATACTCACTACAGTGCTCAGCTTTTATTTGGTTTCAATTCTAAGTCATTAGTGCAGACACTGTGGCGCCCAAACAGCATAGCTAGCCAGAGGGTAATATTAAGAGGCATCTGTATTGTTGCCAGTAAGTTACTTAAAGCTGGTTCTGTATAAAATGTCAATTATATTTACTAATTCTGATTAATGGTAATAAAGTTAAGGTTTATAATACTTCATAACAATCTGCAGTTGTATAAAAGTGGGTTATCATTAAAAATCGTAATGCAGTTTCCATGATGAGGTTTAACAGCACTAATTCACAGGTTTTCTTTGACTCAGATAACATAAGTGTACCAAACATTTCATGGGAAACATAAAGCCAACAGCAGATCATTAAGAAATGACAGTATCACTTTCCCAATATAGTTCATTACTGTAGCAATTATGGCATCAAATTATGACAATAAGAAATCAAGTGAAGCATTGGAGATGGTAGCACTCACATTTCAGTGTCTAACTTCTGGGGGTGGATTTATGGGGCATTTTTTGTCTCTTCACTGGAAACCATGCAAAAATGGGGTTTAGTTTGTTTTGTTTTTACTTATCCTTCTAAAAAGTGGCATTAAGTATTCAGAACCATTACTGTGATGTGAAATCAACAAATCTCAGTGTTTGGCTCTTTGATTTTGGTCCGAAAGCCAACATGTCTCTGCAGCTGCTCTGGTAGGGATGAATGGTTGAATCAAGGTGTTGATCTGGGGTTTATTTTACATTCCTGCTATATGTTGTGTTACTCTTTCTTGTTCAGGTCTAGTAAGTGTCAACTAGAATCATTACAATAAGACCGACTGGGATGAGTTATATCCGAAGTGAATTTCCTTGGCATAATGGGGAGTGAAAAACAGCAGAGGGAAGAAAAGAGCAGCCTAAAGTTGCTTGGAAGGTAGTAACAAAGGTGCTGGAGGAGTAGCTACGAAGAGGGAAAGATGATTCTCTGTAGTGTCAGATGATGCAGCACAGGGCAATGGCCACAGATTAGCAGGATGGATGTTTCAGACTGGGCACCAAGCAAAGCATTCACCAAGGTTATGCAGTACAGGAACACATTGTCTAGTAGGGCTGTGTACTCTCAAACTCCAGTTTTCAGGGCTGAGGCAGCAAAGCCATGGCCAACCTCAACCTGTGTTGGTGTTAGTCCCACTCGGTGAGGGAGCTTGGTCCATTCAGATACTTCTGTGTTTGTGTGGATTCACCCTGCTCCGTTCCCATCCAAAGGTACTGCATTATTTGTACCGGGGATAGGAAATGAGGAGTGGATAAAAGCAAACACAAGAACTCAGCTGTTCACTTGGGGTGAGAAAAGCAGTATGACAGGGAGATCTCGGCCCAAGTGCAAGAACAGAGATTTTTTCATGCTATAAGCAAATAGTTGTAAAGTTAATAACATCCTGGCTTATAAATATTTCTCATTAATTAGTTGTATCTCCTAACCTCTAAAATAGGGGAAAATCTCACCTATCTCAGCATTTAAGCTATAGGTTTGGGGGATTGTTTGGGGTTTTGTTTGTTTCTGTTGAAGGAGGCAGGCATGTATCTCTTGTGAGCATTGAAATCCAGGTCCTGGGGGTTTAAGTATTCAGATAATTCATCAAATGAATTTGTTTTGTGGTTATTTTCTTACCTTTATTTTCATTTGCCTTCAAGTGTAGCTGCTGCAGCCTCTGCTGCTGGCTGTGTTTATTGCCTGCAATTAGGAGGCAAGTTTCATAAAAGCCCACAATGCCTCATTCAGCAGAAGACAAATCTGTCCAAAACAGAAAGCAAAAAAAACCCCAAAGCCCTGGTTACTCTGCACAGACGAGAGCTGGCTGCGTGGCACAATTAGATTTGCTCTGCTGTACCTTGGAAATAGGAAAGATGAGGCTGGTTTTTAATTGAAGTGCACAGCATAGCATGCTAATTCACTGTTGCTCTGCCAGCAAGGAGCTGGAAGTATTCTAAACAAATGATGCCCCAACCAGAATTCGATTATATCTGTGTTCATGTGGCATTCTACTATCAGCCTACAATAGTATGCTGGTTAAGTATAATTCATTGAGTCCTGCAGGCTGTATTAGTTCTCCTTCTTTTGTATTGGTTACTGCAACAAATTAATGCAAAATACAGCAGGGTGGTGTTGCACTGTGCTATGGCAGCAGCTACTCCCCAAAATCCAGCACGAACTAGGAGCATCCAAGTGAGGTTTGTGTTCCTGTTCCTGGTGGAGTTTCAGGGTTTATGTATCCTGTTGTTCCCTTTCATTGGCCAATGTCACCCTTGGGATCTTAAGGAAGATCTAAAGCTGGGATCTTAAAGAAGTAAATCCCAGCTGATCTCATCGTCTCTCTGTCTGTCAGTGCCCTCTCTTCTTCGGGGCATGTTTCAACCCAATGATCTCTTCCAGTCGTGTTTCGGGGAGTTGAAACTCTGTCAAAGATGCTGAATTTTGGGCAGGTGGGCAGGGGAGAGAAGTTGTCTCCCCCCAACCTGAGGGATATGAACTGTAATAGCCCAGCTGAGAGAAAAGCTCAGGCAGATGCAGGAAATCCTATCACAGTGCACAGACTCCTCAGAAACAGGGATTCATTCGTTCGGGTGGTGATGGTGTTACTCTGCATGTGCGCAGATGTGCTGTGCTGTGAGGGGTGTTTATCTGGGATGTTCGGGGAGAAGGGATGCTGCTGATTGCCTTCTCCAACCCCTGCAAATGTAGAACCAAGCATGCTTTTTCTCAGGCCAGGGTATGTGTTTTGTGGGCTTATCTTCCTGGCTCCCGCGCTGATCATGGCCACACATCCTCCTTTATCTTAGTTCAGTTTTGTTGCTTTAACCTCTTTGGATTTGTTATTCACCTCCCCTGGTTTCATACGTGTCTCTTCCCTTTCTCTCTCCACTAACTCCTTCTTTAAAACCCTCCTCATAAAGTCAACCCTTTGCTGAGGCTTTTCAAAGTTACGATTGACTCATGAGCTGTTTCACTGGCAATCTGCACAGAAGCAGCTTGCTGACTACGTGGTGACTCCAGCACTCACTCCCTCCAGTACCTGAGGCTTCATTCCCTTTTTTGTTGCCCACACAGGTTTCAGGTGTGATGGAATGTCATGATTTCAATGGATTTCCTCCATGTCTTTAGTTCCTTACATCCTTTGTGTGCTCATGGAGTCTATTTTGTGTAGCATGAAAAGGGAGACAATACTTAACAATGAGCTATGACAGTTAATTGGTATTTTGTCTTAAGAATTGTGTTTTTCCTGCACTCGAGAAGAAATGAATTAAGATGCAAAGTTTAATAAATTCATCATCAGAACAATGTTCTGTGATTTTATATTGCGCTTTGACAGCATTTAATCCACTGTTACTGCTTTGAAGGGTTTTTAATTGAATTGCTCAAAAGACCAAATGGAAAAGAAAAGGAGATTATAAATAGGACAGTAACTGTCGACTTGCTGAAACATTTTAGTGGTGTGGTATGGTTGTGGTGGTATGGATGGAAGCATTTCAGCTGGAATTCACATTATGGATGGCAGGTATCAGTTTAGCCTGTGTCAGGGACCTGCCATTGTTTCGAAAGGAAGCAGGAAGATTTGAGCTGGATGCAGTAGGGAGCCAGAGAGAGCCAGAAAGAAAGAAAACTGATTTCTTTTAAGACCAGATGGCAACCTGTACTTTTCTTGCAGTTGTATTAATACTTGGAGAAGCTTTCAGAAAAGGGCCATAGAAAACTCAGGCAAGCAAATTTCTGTGCTCTAGATGATTGCATGTTTTGGCTAAAGGTTCAGATTCCATGGCCTGCTTTGCCTTTGGGTATGTGGCTGCAGCATAAGGAGGTGGTATTGCGGTTGTTCATTCTGATGATGTCTGCTAAACAGGATTTATTGGAAGGGAAATGATCAACAGCAAGTATCTCTGTGCAGGTAAAAGAAAAGATTTTAAGCTGGTTCATCCTGGTGCACAATAAAAGTTAACTGTGCAGTGCACATTAAGAGCTTTTCCTTGCTATGGTTTCAGTTTTATGCCACCATTTGCTATAGTTAATTAACAGTGTGTTAACTGGCCCCTTCACTGCCTACGTGAGGATTTTCAGGGTTAGACTCATACTTGAAACTTTACCTCCTAGTAAAAGTCAGTGCACTGGGAGGTTGCTCTTTGCAGCAGAACAGATCTGAATACAGGCCCACATGATCATTGTAAAACTAAGTGGGAAATCCCTCTCAAAGCACAAGTTCTACGTTCCTCGCTTTGGTGTTTTCAAAGGGTTATGGTTTTCCTCAATTATTTGGTATTTTCTGCCTCTCTATTATAGGAAAGGACTGTGAGATTCTTGTGCCCTACCTGACCACTGCTGCAGCACTCAGATTCCAGTTCTGTCCTTCCCTTTAAAATACTTCATGTCCGATGTAAACCAAACCGAACCTTTTTGCCTTCTAGCAGGTAACCTCTGCATGAACTGAAGAGCTGTAATATTGTTTCATCAGGTTGTGTACCACTTTTTTACAGTGATATGAGAAACCTGCTTTTGGTTGGCCGGAAACAACCAAGATGAAACATTTTGTTCTGTCAGGGGTAAAAAGGCTTTTGTGTTAGTCAACACTTTACATCCCCCAGTGCTGCTGATAATGAAATCTTTCCGTTTCGTCACTCCAAGAAGCTTATAAAATGGAAGTGTGTAGTTTCTTGGAATGTTTAGGCCTAGTTGGTATCAGAACAAGTAATTTGATAATTTGAACTGTCAGTCTGTGCTTCACCCTTTCAGGACAGCTATTATTAACCTTTATTGTCATAAGCAAAGAAAACAGGGGTCGTATCTGACTCTAACGTTGCACTAAAATCAATAGCTGTAAACAGTGATTGCTCCAGTTTGAACTGACCTATCTCAATGAAGCACAGAGAGCTTTCCCTGTCATATAAGGGAACTATAACAATTTAAAAGCATTATAGTTAATTTTCAAAGTAGGAAGTTTTCCGACACTTATGTTCCTTCTGGTTGCTTTGATTAACATTTGAAATTGAAAAGTGCAGAAGCAAACAATGCAAACCAACCAACCAATACCCCAAACAAACCCCAAACATTTGAAATAAGGATAACCGTTGTGTCTCCAAAACAAATTCCATTGGTTTTAGTGCTGAGAATACAAAAAGCTTTTATGCGAGCTGAAAAGGGAGGAGTTGCAAAGCTGAATAAAGACAGCCACGAGCTCCTCCATCCTCACTTGGATCTCAACTTCCTTCTCATTGTTTCTGTAACCCCCAGCACAAATCTGTGTTTGGTACTTTTGTCTCCTGGTCAAAAATCAAAACTCTCAAGCTCGTTTTTGACCTTGTCTTCATGTTGGTGATCATTCAAGCTGTTAGGTACCACATTATCCAAGCAGGGGTGTAGGAGTGCTGGGCTGCTAATAAGGTATCTCCCACACAGCACTTTGATAAATGCATTCTTGAGTTGGGATGTTGACCTGTGTTAATATTGGTAGACAAGATATGTTAAAAAGCTTTGAAGTGGGGGTTTGGGTTGGTTGGTTGGTTGAACGTCCTGTTATTGGGACATTTCTGCGGCTCCAGCAGTGTACTGCAGTAAGGAAATGCTGTAGCAACTTGTTCCCATTTTGTCATTTGGAAGAGGGTGAAGTGATCAAAGGCTATTTCTCAAATGCTTTGAACATCTTTCCAAGGTTCTAATTGTAGAACTGGAGAAGGGAGAAATAGTGATTGTGATACCAAAGGGAGTAAGAAAAAAGAGGGAGATGGGGATCTGCTAAAACTGAAATCTGTTGAAATTCTGATGTTGTCAAAACCTTTAATAAGTCTTTTAAGGTTTCTTTGGTTAAACACTATTCAATTTGAAGTTCTAATTTGTTTTAGATGTACCAGGTTTAGGGGTTTTGGTTTGGTTTGGTTATTTTATTCCAGTTTTCTAGAAGCAGTATCATAGTCTCATGTTGGCTTTGCTTGCTTAAGTGCTGCTATCTCTCCCAGTATAGACAGGAGCTCAGAGCTGTGACTTCTCAACTCAGCCATGACCAAAATCTGAACCCAATGACACACTGGTATCACTGGGAAAAAAGGGAGAATTCCAGTTAGGGTCCCCAGGTGGAACTTGCAGTGACCGCTCTGAAGAGTAGCTAATCAAATGATGACACCATGCTTGCTGCTTTTACTTTACCATAATGAAGCCCTAGCATTCAAGAGTGGAGCTTAGATGGCAGAGGTTGTAGTTCTTCTAACTGAACCACAGAGAAAAGAGTTGAATCAAATCTCTAGGCTCTTACTTTGCTGGTTTTCCCCAAAACATCTTCCAGGCTGCCCAAGGAAGCTGTGGCTGCCCCATCCCTGGCAGTGCTCAAGCCCAAGTTGGACACAGGGGCTTGGAGTGACCTGCTCTAGCGGAAGGTGTCCCTGCCTGTGGCAGGGGTTGGAACTGCATGATTTTAAGGACCTTTCCAACCCAGCCCAGTCTGGGATTCTATGAAATGAGGAGTCGTTGCTTCTTATAAATGTAAGGAGCATATAAGCCTTTGCATGGTCTTCAAGTGGTCATGTTGGGCCTGAGGGAAAGGTGTCTACCAAAACGAATGTAGTCTGTAAGAGCTGATGGGAGTTTTCCATGCCATAGTTCTGCATTTTAATCTGCAGTATCTTGTAAGCAAAAACTAAGCTTTTTTCACTCATAGTACACGCTCATTTATATGAGCTCTATGAAATCTCCTCCATTCAAAAACATTACAGGGTTTTTCCTATTCTAAAGAGAACACTTTAATATAAAGAAATAACATAAATGTCTTCAGTTACCTGGTAGACTTCTTTTAAAAGGTCCTGTGGAAGAAAGGGGCATTTCAGAGTCCCTTAAGAGAGTGGCAAATAAGTATATCCTTGAATTAAACCGGTGAGCAAAAGTCACAATACATATTGTTGCTATGGTAGTGTAGCTGAATGGTAGCTATGTGGGCATGGCTTAATTCTTCTCATGCGAATCTCTGATGATTCAGGAACTCTTCCACAAAAACCTCCAAAACAACCAAACCTACAACCTCTCCTCTTATTGCAAAGACCTTTTGTTTCGAAGTGCAAGTGAATAAAAGCTGAACTGAAGCAAAGCATTTTGATGCTCCCACAACAAGAGATGAAATCATCCATTTAGGGACATCTCTGGACTTTTATCCTGAAGAGGTTTTTACTGCCCTGTTGTACTGAAGATGTCCAATGAGATCTTGAAGTTGTTGTTAGCTTGGTTTGGGGGTTCTTTTTAATCTGCTAGTAGTAAAGGCTTCCACTACCTTCTTATACTTTGGGTCTCATGCTAAAAGGCAATACTGTTGACCAGAAAAGAGCCCTGAATTCACGTGCTGCCATCTCTCAAAGCTTTATTTTGTGGCATTGGTGTCACATCCCATTGTATCCTAGATTCTAGCCAGAAGGATACAAACTCGCATCCAGCAGCTACAGTTTTGGGGGGTTGACCAAGCTGGCTTCTGAAGATTTTTAGCCATTTTCTTAATTTCATCCTAGTATATAGAGATAGTTTCACACACAGCAGTGAAAACTGTTATTCCTGCCTTAGGTTAAACTGCCTCATTTCTTTCTTTCTGACAGCTGCGGTCAATAGATGTTAACCAAAAGCTGTCAAATTTCCTGAGAAATGAGGAAGCATTTTTTCCACTCTGGATGGGAAGCAGAGAGTTGCTCATCTTCTATCCTGGGAAATCCTTCCTTTCATTTGACAGGATTTAAGCAAATTGTTAGCTTTAATTAAGTTTGAAATGGGACAACTGCACAACCCAAACTGCCCTTTTCTGGGTGCGAGAAGACAGTAAAATTAACCATGAGGTTCAGGAACGGTTTCTCTTCTGCTCTAGTGATTGACTGCAGTTCTATATTTAGGTAATGCTGAAATTTGGGCTAGGTTTTGAGAGAGAGAGTTTTATGAAGGCAATGTTGGATGTCTTGGAGGAGGAGGGAGAAAACATAGCTGTGGAAAAGATCAATAATAATACAGGGTGAATGTTAAAAGCAGACGAGGCTCTCAGTGCCATGGGTTAGTGGTGGACTTGGCAATGCTGGGGTAAAGGTTGGACTTGATGAGCCTGAAGGTCTTTTCCAACCTAGTGGATTCTGTGCCATTAATTTGCAAAGCTTAAAGCTGAAATTCCATACTTTCTCTCTTTTTTTTAATTCTGATTTCCTCATGGATTTCGGATTCACGTTTGATCTGGAAGGGAAATACGTGATAGACACATATAAAAACTTAAAAACTTACCAGGCTCAGCCCATCTGTGGGATGTCTGTAAAAGATGCTGATCCAGACCTACATGTTGAGCTGCTGGAGTGGATTAAGTGATGAATCTATAGAAATGATCATTCCTCCTTTTCCAAAACTGCCCCAGTGTGCCCCAGCCCTTCCTGCAAGTGCAGGTTGTGGCAGGTAGTGCTGCTGTAACATTCACAAGGAAAGGGTGGCATGGTCCTGTTGTATGGAGGTTATCTGCAGATGGAGGAAGGTTCTTCTTTCTTGTTTTTCACATGAGGGTGCATTTGAACCTTCGTGGGCGCTCAGACAGCAATTTGACTGAGAACAGTTTTAACTCTTCCCCTGTAGATTATTGAATGAACGAGTAAAGTGATTGTAGGATGTGAAGGAAATTGAAAAGCCAGAGCTTGCAAATTCTCACTTAGAAAGTTTTTCTTAGGCTGCATCTTCCCTGAAGACAAAAGCACTCCCTCCTTTTCCCACAGCTATCCATGTGAGCTTGGAAAATGGATCTACTGTGCTGAGTGAGGAAGTTCACTGGAGATCCCTCCAATGCTAATAGATGTTAGAGGGCTACAAGATATATTTCCTGAAGAGCCAGTATAGAAAGAAGTTCTGTCACCAGAAGAACGTACCAATGAGGGACTCTTGGTGCCACTTGCCTATTAACCATATATAACAAATTCCGTGTCAGCTTCATCTGTATTCAATTAATATAAAGATAAGTCCTGTAACTTAGAAGCAGCATTTAAAATTGCAAACACATTGACATAGTGCATGATTTAGCCATGAAGTTCAGTTGCAAGAGATAGTTCTGTGGCCATGAAGGATTTATGAGGAAGATGAGACTTACGCTTGCATTAAATCAAGTGTTCTAATTCCTGAATCTTTGTTGTTTAGGTCATTGTAGTCAGTGATAGCTGAGATTTAAGAACTTCACATGCAAGGTCCTAATGTATCTTGCAACATTCTCTGTTCCAGCTAGTCAGGAGAATGGACTTGCACAAATCACCAGCATAATAACTGCTGTAGTCCTATGTAAGAAAACCTTCATATATATATGTAAAATCATTCATATATATATATGTAAAATCAGGATTCAATCTGAGAAGAGTTGTATTTCTATACTTTCTGCAACTGCAAAGATCCTTACTTTGTTCTTAGTGAGACAGAGCTGCCACCGTGATAGTAATTAGGGGATGGACTGAAGATTGCATGGTATTGTCCATATTCTGTAGCATGAATTAGACTGGATCAGCTCGGCTGCTCTACTGAGTGGGCACCTTCCTTCTGAAGTTCTTGGGGAAAACTCTGTCACAGGTTTATTTTTATGGCATCTTTCAGATTGACATTTGTATTCTTTATATATGCACACATGCATATGTACATTCACTCACACATCTGTGCTTCCCACGGACTGTTTGCATAGTTCACAAAAGCATGTTCTTGACCCTAAAGCAGTTGTATTTCTCTCTGTTGCATTATTCAGATACTCTGAAAAACTGATTAGATTCAAATATTAGGAACATTTCTTTTGTGCGTGTAGAAAGTATCACACGGTTTAAGGTATTCTGAAGGATCAAGGGCAATCTTCTACCAAACCTCTTCTGAGGTTTCTTCTGTATGTACTTAGTAAAAGCTGGGCACCGAAGCAAGGTGAGTTTGAAGAGGTGCACCTCAGTCTGCCTCTCCTCTTTCCCATTTACTAAGCAGCTGTAATAGTACTTCCCTGCCTCTGAGAGGTGTTGTGGATACAGTGTAAAGATCGTGCAGTAGCAGCATAGTGTAAAAACGAGGATTCTGCAAGAGCACTGAAAACAGGGTGCAATAAAGACTTCCAGAAACCCACAGTCAGACATTTCTGTGGTAATCTCGTCATGATTTTATTTCTTTCCATGAAATACAAGGAGAGGTGACCTACTCTACGCTCAGCGTCTTCACACTCCTTTTTAAACAAGCAAGGATGTATGTGCCTTGGGGGTGATAGGACGTGGGATTCATCTCATTACCAGTGCCAAATGCAATCAGTAGACAACTTGCTGCTTTAATTTCTGAGGACTTACAGTTATGGTTGTACTTAAGCCTATCGTGAGCATTTAGGGGGAAAAAAAAAAGGTGAGTAGTTGTTTTTCCTCTAGTATATCCACCCATTGGCAATGACTGGTTAGGATTAAAAGTTCCATCTAGCCCAAGGCTATAATGAATATTCAGGCAAAATGATTCTGTACAGCTGCTTTAGGGAAGTATAAAGACAACGCCTTTACCACTCAAATCCCCTGTGCCTTTGGAATAAACAAGCAATATTTGATTAAGGACAGGAAGACGGAAGACACACTTCTGTACATCTCATACCAAAAGAGACTTTATATGGTATTAAATTGCCAACAGATTCCTGGAGGTACCGTGCATGAATCAGCGTTACGTTTTGGCCGATGGTCGTTTGACCAAGCTCTCATTGAAATACTGTTTGTTTAAAAGAAAATGATAGCAAGACTAGAGCAGATAAATGAATTGTGTCCCCAGCTGAGGCTACAGCCCACTGAAACACTGTTCGTTCTTCTGGATTGACCCACAGAGCAAAATCATGCTAAACATGCATTGCACTGTATCATCATTAATGAGGGAACCAACAAACCTGCTTAGGGGTAATAGAAGAAGATAATTTCTAGCAACAAAAGCAATAAAATCCTGTACTACGTGAAGCAGAAGAATATTTTAGTTTGTTGGTTTAGTTACACCTAATAACATTTTACATAGCAAGCCATTTAGAAAATGTTTCTTAACTATGCAGGCTTTATCAAGCATTTTATCAATGATAAAAGCCACAGGCACTTTCATAAAGTTGGATTGTGGTAAAAAGAAGAGATTTATGTTGTATTAGCAGTGATAGGTTTTGTTTCTAGCGTGATTTACTGGCCTCAAGGTTCATTCTTTTACAAGTAACATGCTCATCCTTGAATGTTGTATAAATCTAATCTCTGCTTAGAATCAGTCAATGCAATTTGGAAATTGGGGTCAATCTTTCAGAAGGCCAAGTAGATGTAAAGCCTTGAATCAGCAAAATTAATAAGGCATAATGAATCATTGAATCCCAGACCGGTTTGTGTTGGAAGGGACCTTAAAGCTCATCCAGCTCCAACCCCTGCCATGGGCAGGGACACCTCACACCAGAGCAGGTTGCTCCAAGCCCCTGTGTCCAACCTGGCCTTGAACACTGCCAGGGATGGGGCAGCCACAGCTTCTCTGGGCACCCTGTGCCAGCGCCTCAGCACCCTCACAGGGAAGAGCTTCTGCCTTAGATCTAACCTGAACTTCCCCTGTTTCAGTGTGAACCCATCACCCCTTGTCCTATCACTGCAGTCCCTGATGAAGAGTCCCTCTCCAGCACCTGATGCCTTATAATGCATTTTTCCAAGTCCTCAGTGCAAATAGAAAATTATGACTTTTTCTGAAGGAATTAATGGGGTTTTCTTGATGATTTAAAGAATAAAGGGTGATGTTACAGGTAAAACTAGGTGGGGATATATTCCTCTTTGTGAATCTTTTAATTGCCTGTGAGGTGGCACAAGGGTAACCAGTATTCTTTTAAAGGTATCTAGCATTATCTTTATATGATATTTATTTAATGAGCAAAAATTAGACAAAGGATTGGGGGGGGGGGGGAATCAGCTTTAGAAATGCCTGTTTTATTCCAAAATTGTCAGATTTAATGGAATTTCTCAATTTTTTATATACTATTCAACACCTTTCCCATTGCTCTCAGTGACTCTGCAGCAAAGCACTGTGTTAACTTCTGTTCATTTTTCCCTTTTTCCTCACAAAACCTCGTTTTTCTTGGGGCTATGAAGTGAAGGAAAATCAAAGATTTCACCTCCCTCGGTTGAGTTTTCCAGTTATTTTCCGATGAATTTACCTGTGGTTTTATGGGTACTAAATCCGGGCAGGTTTCCAAGGCTAATACAAGCAAGCCTTACAAAAGGTCTTTGTCTAAGCATGTGCCAAGTTATCAGATAGTTAATCTGTTTAGTAGCTTGAGAAATTGAAGACCCTTTCATTGCATTTGTTGCATTAATCTGGGTGTGGGAGAAGCAGAATCCATGGAAAATTTGGGTCTTTACTTAAAAAAGCTCAAATTATTAAGTCGGGCAAACTCATTAGGATGGGAATTGGGTTTGTGCGAAGGAAAGAGCTCTTCCCAATAAGTTACTCAACATGGATTAAACTAATTGTATTATTTGTAAGTGTAAGTGTGTGTGATTTCTATGGCAGCACTCTTAGCTCGCTGAAGTCAGCGTAATGAGTTATGTGGTGCCAGCCTCCTGAACGGTAGCACAAGGATTCCTGAGAATCATTAACATAAAGGATACACAATTCATGTCTCATTTCTGCATGGGGCCTCAAGGAAATTCAGAACAGAAATGAAAGTCAAAAGATACGGCTACTCTCGTCCTGCCAGTGCGGCGCTCATCCATATTTCATGGGTGCTGCATGGGCGGCGAGGTCACTGTCTTTATTGGAATGGCACAGCTAAGTCTCAGGGTTTTACTATTCATGTCAAGCACTGTGTGCTCTCGAGGAACACAGCTGGGGAGGGGGGGGGGAGGAATTTGTTGTGCTTAACCAGTGGTGTAAAAAGAAAACACAACAAGGGGTTATTTCCTGTGTTTCCACTGGATTTCTTGAAACTTCGTTTAGGCTCATCCCATTCTCAGTCATGACGTAGCAACACAGCTCTATGAGGTTTTACACTATCCAGTTGTTCTGATGAGATGGACTTCTGGAGAGATTCAGTAAATGTAAATATCTGCTGTGTTCACTTTTGTTCATTTTCCCTATTTTGTTCATTTTCTCTATTCCCTCTTATTTTTTCCTCAGAATAGTAAGTGAAGGAAAATCACTTCATGACCGGGAAGTGATTTTCCCACTGCAGTACCAGTGCTGTGGTACCAATTTGCCTACCCAGTGGTTACACTTGTACTGACTCTTGTAATAGCACCATTCAGTTCTTAACCGCGTCACATCTACGTGCATCACTATCGCAGGTTTTAAGGTATTTGTTGAAGAGCATTATCAGTACCAAACAGAAAAAACAACAACCCATACCCTGAAAGTTATATTGAAAAACAACCACTATATGTGCCAGAGGCAGAACGTTAGTTCCGCTGAGCTGTTTGCAATGGAAAGGATAGTTGATTACTGTCTACATGAGATGTATTCCATAAGGGAAGTAGATGCCTGAAAATCAGGAAAAGCCAACACTTGATTTGATTTCTGGCTTTAGCAGAGATGATTTCGATCTTTCATTTACACTGTGGTCATCCCAAGCTGTTCTCTTAAGTCAGAGGAGAGTTCAGAAATGCTGAATTGCATTCTGATAGCCCTGCAAGCTTGCCTCATCCTTGCTGTTCTGATCAAGGCGTGAGCAGCCAATGCTTCGGTTTCACATTATTTGATAGGGTTCTGATTATGTTCAATATATGTTATATAGACTCAGTCATTACAGCTGAAAAGCGATGGGTAAAGAAAATTTCTGTCATCCAAAAGAATCTTTTCCCCTCTGTGGGAAGGGAACATTTTGTGACATCTCTGTCTTTTTTGGGGAAAAAAGAAGCTAATTTTCCTTTTTGTGTGATCTGACCTTTCTGCAGTGGTTTTGCGGTTCCTCGATATGTCTGAAATAAGTTAACTAATGAGATGAGGTTGAGCCCTGGTGTGTAATTTCACGAAATCACCGCATAGCCATTTACAGCAAAGTTTTCTATTTCCTTGATCTGTCTTTTGTTCTTTACTTTTAATTATGTCCTATATTTATCTGACCTATTTGAATAGGATCCAGAGCTGGTACGGAACATCTGTCGCTGGGTTAGACAAGCTGTTGAGATTCCTTTCTTTGCCAAGCTGACCCCAAATGTCACTGATATTGTGAATATTGCGATGGCCGCGCAGGAAGGTAACTGACTCCAGTGCACAAGCTGTGCAGATTTACTCATTTGCTGGATGGGGTAAGACAAGGCAGTGGCTGGAATAACAACAAACAGCACCAGAAACTAATGTGAAGAGAGTTTGAGGTGTTTAGAATCAGCACAGTGATCAAAGGCTTTGTAATTGTGTCCATGCTTCTAGAAGGTAGCAATATATGGCAAGAACTGTATTAGAAAATAAGTTAGGCATGCTTATGTGTGTATGTTTATCTGCACACTCCTATTATAGTTTTACGTTTACCATATCACTGTAAATTCCCCTGTTCCTCCATTTAATAGTAAAAATGGTGTGTCTGTCCTGAGGCAACAGAAATACACCATTTGAAGGTATGTGGTTTGGGTTTTTGCCTTAGAGCTTAAAGTACAGCATGTCAGGAAGTGAAGTTTGCAAGCAGGAATCTATCACTTTGAACTGTGGTCCTCGTTTCTCTGTCGCATCGCTCATCTTGCTCCTCACAAGGTTGGAGGAGGTGACCTCTGTGCTGGGGCACCTCCAAGGATCAACCAACCACTCTGGCAGGTTCTTTCCCACACACCCGCAGGGCAGAGATCTGCCTGTCAGCCGCAGCCTTTCCCACGTGCTGTCTTATATCCCTTACGGCTTTTGCAGCCTGTCTTGAAGCTCGTGTTAAGTTTAGCAGCCCAGAATTGGTCCTAAAGACCCTTCTGTGCATCCCCGTACGGTTTGTTGCTTTCTGTCTTCAGCTGTTTGTTTGAATTTCTCGTTATTTCACACTTTCGCAGTTTTCCCGTTGTATTTTTGCCTCTCCTGTCCTTACACACATGATTTAACAAAAAGCGACTGACCTTTTCTTTCGCAGGTGGCGCAGATGGTGTTACAGCCACCAACACTGTGTCGGGACTGATGGGACTGAAAGCAGACAGCACACCTTGGCCAGCAGTCGGTGGAGGCCTGAGGACCACATATGGTGGCGTGTCAGGTAGGTGTTGCCCTTTTTGATGCATGCTGCTTCCTTGGAGGCTTTCAAAACATCAGGAGGTCCTTGTAGTGGGCTAGAATATCATGTCTGCAGTCACACCGAGTCCTTAAAGCTCACTGCTGGTCAATGTTTCAAAGCCATGACAGATGGAACAGATTAAGTGTGAAGGCTCTTGGGTTGCCCTTTCCTTAATGGTGAAGTGCTGCATCAGAATCCTGTGATGGGGTCGCTGGAGAGGGAAGGAAATCTCTTCTCTGGTGACCCTGGCTTTTCCTCAGATTTTTCATTCTGTCACAATTGTCAGGCCCCACGTTAGACAGAGGCTAATGAAAGGGCATCGCAGGGGGAAATATCAACAACCCAAATGCAGTGTATGTTTCACAGCCTCCCTCCTTCCCACCTCTGCCAAGGAGGTTATTTCCTCCTCTTCCCATGGGGCTAAAAATGATAGAGTGTATTAGGCAAACATATGCATATTTTGTAGCCTGTTTCTTGTAACACACAAGAAGAGCTCGTGTAGGACGCATTTCCAAGTCCAGCTTCACAGCTTCATTTTCAAACCAGCAGCAAAACTTACGCACTGCAGTTCAGCGCGTGCGCACACTAATGTATTAATCTATTGACCCTGTGCACTCTGTTGCTGTGACAACATGAACTTGGCCCTGCAAAGACAATACTGTGAGCTTCTTGACTTGACTGGTATGGAGATTAGTCTCCTTGGTGATAGAGGTAGCAGTAAATATACATAACAGAAGTAATAGCATCCCCCTGATTGAGTCAAACACTATTTCATCGGACAGGCCTCCTACCTCTCCCCAAAAAACATAATGAGAAGAGACCAGACAGGCAAAAACTGCTGTATGTTTTGTGACTGGTGTTATCCTCAGAGAGCGGGAAGAAATGCAGCAAAAGAGAACTTTTAAACAAACTTTAATTCAGACGAGTGTATTCAGCGGAAAATTGCCTCATTGCCTTAGATAACTACATGGAATTTGGGATTTTTTCAAGGAGGCTGAAAAGGAAGAAGGAGATAACGATCATTATGCCTATTGCACGGTGATTATTTCACAGTGACACTCCAGTAAGATGTTATAGCTTCATATTATGCAAAATGTGAGGAAGAGGGGAACAAGAGGAGAACAGCTACAGCCCATTTCAATTTCTCTAGCCTGCCATGTTGACAGGCAAAGAATAAAGCAGGTCACAGTGGGGGCTGTGCATTAAAAATTAATAACACAACTATTGCAGTAGTATTTTATATAAGTAACACCATTCACATTGCCTCATTGAAGTTGCAATTCCTGAATAGGCCTTCCTGCCATAAGTCTGTCTAATAAAATCTATCTAATGACTGCATTAGGAAAAGTGTCTCTTATGTCACAAAGCTGACGCGTGGATGTAGTGGAGATTGCAGTGGCACCTGGATGCTTGGCTGTAACGGAGGGGGCACCAGTATTTCTGGAGTTTATAGTCTGTTATAAGTGGGACTTGAGGAAAAGTTCTTTATTTGGTATTTATATGGATGTAGTATCAAAATATATTTTTAGTGACATGGTTTAATGGTGGACTTGGCAGTGCTGGGGTAAAGGTTGGACTTGATGATCTTAAAGGTATTTTCCTGTGCAATTGATCCTATGATCCATCAGAGGAGACAGACAATGTCATTTTTGGATACGCCATTGGCCATGATGCAAATCTGGTTCTTTAAAATACATGAAAACCACTGGGAGTCAATATGTGGCCAATAACATCAATAGGCTCTGCAGTACATCACAGTGCTTTCTCCTTGGCCATCGGGGTTATAGCAGTATACAGATTAATGCAAGCAGGAGAGCAATTTCAACTGAAGAGAGCTAGCATGCTTACAAGCAGACCATCTTGTCATGTCAGAGCGAGGGGCAGGGCGACCACATTCTGAGGTCTGGTCTGGCCATGCCAGTGCTGAGATGTGTGGCCTGCAGCCAGACACTTGACCTTTCCGTGCTTTGTTCCTCCTGTCTGTGAAATGGCAGTCACACCACGTCAGTGCCTACAGGCTGTGCTGGGAAGTGCTCTGCAGTCCCAGCAGGAAAGTTGCTTCCTAGTGTCAAGTATTGGTTTTCTGTTTTCATGTGCTTCAATGTCTCGTTTCTGGTTTATTACCTGATGGAGTCAGGAAGTTTTTGTTGTTTCTTCAACTAATTCCTCTCAAGAGAGAATTAATCTTTTAAGTGAAAGGCAGTGCTATTGTAAAAGCAGTAAGCCTGGTCCATTTTCCATGTGTTTTACCAGAGCACAGCTGGTTTATCATGTTCTCTAGTGCACAGACCTAGAGCAGATAGAGCGCATTGCCAAGCTGTATCTCAAATGCTGGACTTTTTCCAGTTGCACAGATTTCAGTTCTTTTCTGGACTAGAAATGAGGCTGGCTTGGCTCAGAGGTGCAGGAAGAGTCTGTGTCCCACAGGGTGCAGTGATCCTGGTGGTGTATCGCCAATGGTCACCAGCCCCATGGAGGCTTCAGCACAGAGTCCCTGTGGTCAGGGGTGCTGGTGAGGTCTGAAATGTAGCTGTGCTCGGAGCTGCTGACCCTCAGTATCACCCAGCCAATGAGGAATTGCTCACAGTTTATGGAGTACTGGAATAAACTGGATTTTAGGTCAGTCTGGGCTTGCTTAGCTTCCCTTTACACATAAATCACAGGAAGCTTTCCCAACCTCCAGCAGCACTGCCTGCTAGTTATAGGGGTTGCTGCATCTGAAAGCATGCTTTTGCTGCAGAACCTCCAGTGCTCAGGGTCCATCAGCAGGGATGCAGCCTCCCTTGATGCCACGTAGAGAAACATGCCCTGTCCTCTGTGTTCTCTGTTTCCATTCACTCCCTTGGGAGCTGAAGGAGGGACACAGTGTGTGAGAAGGAGGCAGGCAGGATGCAGCTCAAAATGCACAAGTCAGCGCCCCAAAATAAAGCTGCAGGCCAGCCTTTGTCTGCCACGATCTGATTATTCAAATACATCATATATAACTTCCCCTTGGCCTCTTCTTCCCTCTTCTTCTCATCTACCTCATGTGGAAGCAGCTGTATACAGGAGGACTGTCCTTCATTATTCCAGAGATACGGAAAAGGGAATTTCTTTTCAATTCCTAAGTGATGGTTTCCTATGGTTTGTGCAACATCCATACAAATAACAAGAAAGAATAGTTGAACATCACTGCCAGACCCTGCCATGTTTTGAGGACATGTTTAAAACCAGAGACACTTAATGAGGTTACTTGAAAACCCTCATTTAGCTTTGAGTTGTCCCAGTCAGTGTTTTCTTCCTGTTTTGATGTAATTTGATCAGCTGAAAATGGCTAAGCTGTAAGAGGCATCGCTTTTTCTTCCTTCCTCCCCGCTGTGCTGTTGGGTGGGTTTGACAGGGAGGGATCCCAGTATCCCAGGTGGATGTTTGCCTAGCAGGCTGTAGGATTAGGCTCTCTTTTCTCTACTTCCCTGGGAGTACTGAATGATAGATGCAAAGTGGAACAGCTCTCACAGGATGCGCACTTGCTGACCTGCACATGAGCCTGACTTGGGAGAGCCAGGTTTAAATCCCAGGTGTGAGCATGGATTCCAAGTTTGCCCTCCAACTATTGACACGGTGAAATCGGCCAGGGGTTTCTTTTCCCGTCCTGCCTCTATCCTGGCTCCAAAAACCCCCACAAGATTTGCAGGAAAGATTTCACTTGAATTTTGACAAATGGTTGTTTTCTAAAGAAAAACCATTTCTAATTGGCACTACAGAGCCTCAGCTGAGCCCAAGGGCTATTGTAGCCCTATGTGGCCCTGTTATGTGAAGAGGACCTGTGCTTAGAGGATTCCAGTCTTCATCCATTTTCATAAGGTTCTAGGAACTGCCTGTTCCTCAAAAAGTGGGAATGAAGCCTCCAAAATTTGGTATGGGAAGTCAGCCCTTACGGTGGAAGAAAACTACTAAAATGAGGCTATGGCTCCCCAACGTGTGTAGCTATCGTGTGTTGACAGGATTAGAGACACAGTTTGATTTCCATTAAAAGGAGCTTTTAGAATTGATCCGACAGTATTTCAGGTTCGACATGGGATTTTACCCCAAGTTCTTCCTATATGCATGCAATGAAATGAATGACTGTTTAATATTATGAAATATTGCTTCTTAAAACAAAGCTAATGCTGGGGGTTTATCCCTATGAAGAATAGTGACCTCTGGCTCTCTTTTAGTCTGTGTAAGTCTAAATTACTTTATAGAAGTATAAATTATTCTATACCTATTAGAATTAAGATGCCAGGTTCCCCAGAGGAATGGTACTGTACTGTCAGCAGCTACATGCTTTCCTGAGATCTCTTTCCTTTAAATGTCTTTTAGAACTGAAAACCAAAAGTTTTTCCATAAGCTTTCACCCTGTGCTTCCATATTCCAGATGTGTTTTATAAAACACATCGCATTGCAGCACAATAGGGTATCTGTTGCAGGCAAAATAGAGCAGCGCTGCTCTTTGAATTTCCATGGGGCCTTTTTTTCTTTGTCATCTGTTTGTTTCTCTGGTTTTGTCTGGAAGCCAGATCCTTAGGGGATACATTTATAAATCCGTACGCTGGACTTAGCAAAAAACTTGGGTTAAAAGCAAATCTCTCCATGGTGCACTCGCTGTGGATCCTTCTAATGCAAAACTATTGCAGTATTTTACAGTAGTAGCTCGAACACCTCATGTCAATGTGCTGTTATTGCTTTGTCCAGGTAGTCCATCCTGCGGTACTTTTGGCATTATTTGCACAGAATAGGTGGTACATAGCTTTGTATGGTTTTCAGAGCAAGAGGGATTCAGAAAGTTGTGCGTTCTAACTTCGTAGCGGACCACGAGGGATGTCAGCATGAATATTCCTAGATAGCAGGTTCAGTCATTAAATGTGGGGACGTATAATTGTTGCAGTTAATTTGAGTTACTTTTGAGGTAAGTTAGTGGAGCTGTCTGGTTTTTAAAGAAAGAACACCATCCAACAGCAATCATGACCTTTAAGGGGCTGCTTTGCAGGTGTTACTTCATTACATTCAAATATACACATTCTATGAATAATGGACATTATTAATAGGGGTGTATATTCTAATCTGAAATGTATGAATTACATTGGAAGAGGCAAAGTTGAGCTTCTAATAATAAGGGCTGCCTTTGAATGTTATGACACATCATTAAAAGGGGGGACGGGGGGGGGGAATAACCCCCAAGAGGATTCACTTTACTAACCCCAGTTCTTTCAGTGGAGTTTGGTCAAGAGAAATGAATGAAAAGCTGCCTAGCACTGGCAACAAAACAAAATGTATGTGTGTATAGGCACTTCTGTTTAATAGAAATATTTACTGAGAGTTAAAGGCTATTTGCATTAAGATATAGTTATAAAACAGTGTGGAGAGGAGTGAAATAAAATCTATATGCCATAGTGTGATTTTAATTTTGCTTTATTATTGCTGTTAAGTGTAGCTCAGCCACTAAAAGCCCTTATTTGCATTTATTATGTCCGATTCACAAAGAGTCCTCTGTTTTCCACCGTGTCCTTGCGGCGGTGATTTCTTTTAGTGCTCCGCCGTCACTGGTCTGTGTAGGAGAGATCAAAGCCCTAATAATAGATTTCTGACAGGGAGCTCGCCTGCTACCTGCCCTACACAAATCCTCACTGTTCATGTTTGCTTCATGGCAACAAAGCAGACAGAAGGAAAATGCCAAGCACTGAGTTTGAGGTACAGCCCTGCCATAGCTTGACATTTCAGCAGAGCAGCAGTTTATGAGATGCATAATTTTTCATCTGGGACTCAGCTGCCATTTTCATAGGAGCTTGCGGCTCATCGACTGCCTGGAAGCAGGGCAAAGGTTTACAGCATAGATCAAGGTCCGCATCCTTCCCATCACTGTTTAAACCCAAGTATTATTCTTCAGATTAAGGTCTGAGAAATAAGCAGATTTTTTTTTACCCCACTTTTCGTATTTTTTGGAGCCAATTTCTGTCCCCCAACGAAAACACTTTTAGCTCAGGAAGCATTTGTAGTAGATTCAGAATGATGAGTATCGATTCCATTCACCCAAAGATGAAACAAATCCTGGGACAAGAATGAAGCGCGAGTCCTTCCACGCAGCGTTGGAACAAAGCCGTGGTTTTCTCCTCCTCTCACTTCGCAAAAAAGAGCTCATTCCAAGCTGGAAATGAATGGAAAGTCTTTGCTCCCGACGTGTAATTGGGTTGTGTTTTAGTATTGTTAGAGATTGCATTTGAATTCTCACGTCCGTGCGCATGTACGCAGGAAGCGAATGTGGAGTAGGTCCGTGCGAGTGTTTAATTTGGAGTTACACATCTCCGTGAGCTCCAGTGACAGTTCACCATGTCACAGCCTCGCATGGAACAATGGTACAGTGCGTTGGATTAATTAAAGAAGCCTTGCAGAGAACTGAATCCTCAGTATGTCAAGATTTCAATTTTATGTTAAATATTTTCTAAAGGCCAGACCCTTAAATCTCAGGGGCTGTACCAAGCAGTGAGCTGTGAATTTAACCATAGGCTAACTGCTAATGATAAGGAAAAGAGTCCAAGTTGAGGCAGCTGTAATACAGTCATTGGATTAGGCTATCAATCACTCGGTTCCCTGAGGAACAGGCAAAGACGACAAAACAGTGAAAAGGGAAATTAGGAAGGGAGGGCATGACTAGAATGAGATTCTTCACCAAATGTATCTGTTAGTTGGCTGAATCCCCCAAGCATCAGATAGAAATGGCCAGCATTGCTCTCAGACTAAAAGCCAAGTGTTTGTTCCAAACTCCTAGAAAACCATCAAATCGTCATTAACTGTTGCTGGTCTGGGCAGGGTTTTAGAAATGCAGTCACGATCTTCTCCTGTTTTAATAGCCTGTAATTAGATTAATCTCTAAACCACTGTTGTTGAACACTCTGGATTTACTGTTTGCATCAAAGCTCATATAGAATATGTCCAATTGAAATAATTAATTTTCCAGATGAGTGGGTTTTCTTAATAAACAGATAGCTGTTAAGCTATTGAGTCTTACTGATGGCTGCTAAAGGCAAATGGCAGAGGGCGATACAGATAAAATCGTAAGTTCTACTCGGACATGATATGGGAAGAAATAAGAGAGAATGACTGCGGCCGAGCTTGCCCAAGCATGGGTGAAAGAATGTGCAGTTTTAATCTGGGTGCAGGTAAGGAAAATGGGAAGCAAGTTCATATAGTGGTATGGATTAACATGATAAAGTAAAAAGGGCTGTTATGGTTAGTGACTCGGAGACACAGTCTGGTTAACAAAGAATGGAAGTGAACATAGAGAGCAAAAGAGGTGTCAAAGCATTTTAAAGCAGGGGCTTGTATTTAAACTTGGTTACAGTAGTGGGTAGAGTGAATGTACCACATGCAAACTATAACTGTGTTGTGTTTTGGAGATCATTGTGTTGAAAACGATACTTCTCTCATAAAAACTTATTACCATTGATTTTGGAGGTGATTTAAACATAGCCACAGTAAGTATCTTATGAATTATTTATCTGAAAAATACCTGGTATTTAAGTAAGACTCAGCACTTTTCCTTGTTGAACCTCATCCCTTTGGCCACAGCCCTTGGATCCAGCCTGCCCAGATCCCTCTGCAGAGCTTCCTGCCCTCCAGCAGATCAACGCTCCCACCCAACTTGGGGTCATCTGCAGAGTTACTGGCGGTGCCCTCGATCCCCTCATCCAGGTCATCAATGAAGACATTAAACAATACCGATCCAATATTGAGCCCTGAGGAACACAACTAGTGACCGGTCACCAACTACATGAGACGCTGTTACAGTGTATGTGCGTGATGTATTCAAACTTCCATTATGGAAGTTTAGGGAGCTTCAGTACAGGAGGCAGAGGAAAGACCTGACAGAGGCAGTAGGGTCCAAATTCACATGAATACCTGTCAGTGTTGCAAGCTCCCTGCTGTTGATTGTGCATGGCCCATCATTTTCTTTTCTGCTGACTTGTTATTCAGCACCTGAACCAGCAGCAGGGTTTGTGGTACAGGTGGTACTTGAGAGTGATCAATGAGGCAACTGTCTTCTGTGGAAATTACCAACTGTAGCTGTCAGTCACAGAGCAGAAATCCTCATTGTAATTCCCCAAAAACCCAGGAATCGGGCAGAGTTTGTAAACAATTCTGATTAACAGTTGTATCAGCAGAGGTTAAAACCCCAGAGTACTGACCTGGTGTGTTTTAAGCATGCTCTTTTCTATATCTTACTATGCATATTGATGTGCTCTAGTCACCAAGTGGCATATACTGGTTGTAGAGCCCATCTGTATTCACTGGAAGACATATTCTCATCCTACCTGAAGAGTAAACATGATTTCATCGGGGACTGTAGCGATAGGACAAGGGGTGATGGGTTCACACTGAAACAGGGGAAGTTCAGGTTAGATCTAAGGCAGAAGCTCTTCCCTGTGAGGATGCTGAGGCACTGGCACAGGGTGCGCAGGGAAGCTGTGGCTGCCCCATCCCTGGCAGTGTTCAAGGCCAGGTTGGACACAGGGGCTTGGAGCAACCTGCTGTAGTGTGAGGTGTCCCTGAACGGAATGATCTTAGGTCCTTTCTGCCCCAAACCAGGCTCGGATTCTATGGTTTTACATTGCAGGGTGGGGCAACTGACTACTGTCTTCTGTCATCAGTCTGGGGATACTACCGCTGCTGACAATACACCCCAGCTTGTGTACTGTGTGCTGCTCCTCCCCCTGCTTCTGTAGCTTCAGTACCTTCAGTGGCTCAGGCATCGCTGTGAGGATGTTGGGGCTCCCACCATCTTGCTGCTAACAATGCACTGGATCAATGTGTTTTAGCAATAGGTCAGGAAGTGGCTTGAAGAGCAGGTTTCCCAGTTCCATGGAACAGTGCTTGCTGAGGTTAATCCAGTTGCAGGTATTTTGGCAATCAGATATGGGGGATTTCAGGAAAATAAGAAGAAATAATCCTTGGAACAACTGTAGCCCAGGGCATTGCTTTATATCCAGCAGCACCAAAAGGACATAGTTAATGCAGTTATTGCTGCTGTCCTGCTTCCATGTCGGAGTATCGTAGAGTCACAGAATGGTTAGGGTTGGAATGGACCTTAAAGCTCATGTAGTAATGAGTAGCCTTTGAAAGTTCTACCACTGTTTAGCTGTGATTTCTGATGAACTCACCACAGAGAATACATCTAAATTCACCCAAATCCTGCTAACAGTCTGGATTTTTTAGTATCCTGCTTCACTGATGAATAAATCCTGATGCCAACTTCACACATAAAATACAGGACACAAAAGAGAGCAGATTTGTTTAACTGGGTAGATCCTGGGTTTGTATTTCACCGGGCATCACAGCATCCCTGATGAGTTATTGCCAGAAGCATCTATTAAAGTATTTCACAACCATTTTTTTACCTTTCAAAAGAATGCAACTAATATATGGTAGCCAGCTAGGCGCCCTGCATTTTAATGTGCCTTTCCATGCAAGCACACCATGTATAGAATGAGCTATGCAGATACCCTGCTCACACCCAGGATACACAAACAGATCCTACAAAACCCCCTGTAGCAATTTGGCTTTCCAATGTATGATCCATTTGCAGTTCCTCTATTGCCAGGTAATTGCAGATGTCTTCACTATTAACATGCACTGTATAACCATCTTTACTAAGTCCTTTTTGTATCCCCAAAGACTCTCATAGTCAGGGATTGAACCACCTTTGTTGGGGTGAGGTGAGAGCTGAGTGGGAATCGTCGAGCACAGTGTCCCACTGTTTCAGCATGAGCAATCCATTGTGCACCTCTAGCAGGCAGAGACAGTGTTTTTGATGACATGGGATCTGTCCCTTAAATATCTGGTACCACACGTGACTCAGCACTGGGGTGAGGCTGATGCTGTGGGGAACTTTGTTATAACAGAGGCAGCTCAAAATGAGGAGAAAGCTTGTGGGGTTTGTGCAGGCAGGCACGCTGATGAAGACACGGGGAAGTGGGTTATGGTTGTGTCTATTTGTTTCTATATATTCTATATAAGCCATTTATATTCTGTATAAACCATTTCTGTATGTTTCACATTGAGTGACCTATTGGTTTTCAAAAGAATAGATGATTACTCCAGTCCGTGTTTTGGCTCAGCTGAGCTTATCTTACTCCCTGTCAGTTATTGCTGCTCTTACACTGTTAATGCCATGTCAGCAGCCCATCTATTGAATACACCAGCTTTGGCAGTATTTATACCAACATTTGGCTATTTGCCCACTCAAGAGCTGCTTAGATTTTAATAGGGAACGCTCAGAGAATCCTCCTCATTCTATGACCTAATAAATTCTGTGCATCAGGAGGACTTGCAGTGAAGGTATTGCCAGACGAGGCTTTTAAGAATCAATTGCTTTGTATTGTAAATCGAGCAGCTTCTTCAGCATGTATTGAAGGTGGGATTTGAAGAACTCAGACTTCCAACGACAATCTGGTAGCAACTTATTTTCCCTAAGAAAGAGTTAGAAAAGCCTGCGCCGTGGGACAATCCGATTTATTGAAATAACAAGGAGATTTCTTGCATCTTTGGTGTTCGTCAAAACATGTTTGAGGATCTGTCCTTGGGAAGGTATCCATAAAGGGGAGTTTTGCTGCATCTTGTCCAGTGGAATTTTAGGAAGGGGTTCCCTCCTGCACGCACATGTCTTTCCTATGTCTTTATTTTCCTTTTCTTTCAGGCTCGCTGTTTTACAGGTCTAAGAACATCCCCAGCTCACAGTTCAAGTCAGATATTGTGGGGTGGTAAAAGTGTCTTTTAAAACAAAAGGAAATTGCCACTCTTAATCTCTTTCCCAAACTTTGGCTTCTTCCAGGGCTGTCTCCAGTGTCCTTTGCTGTTTTTCTCTGCACCTCATAAAGAAGATTCACTGAGCTAAAGGTTTGCCAGGCAGAGAAGGCAGGCAATAGTAGTGCTCTCTCCTGCTTATGCTACCTGCATTGTCTTCCTGTGCTGCAGTTACTACCAGGACACCTCTGTGCCTGAGAGCCCCTCCCAAAGAGGCACTGATAACTTCTCCCTTGTCCCTGGAAGGAGATGGGCATTCTGAGATGATGTGGGGTTTTTTCTCCCTCTATTGACTGCATCAGAAACTTGAGGTTAGTATATTCCTGATGTAGGTGCCTGTGTCATATGTGTAAGATAATATTCCACTTTGTGATGAAATGGCAGTGGTTAAGCATGTAAATGGGTCAGGTTTTTCTGGTGAAGGCCAGGCTTTGGGCTTGTTTTGAAGACACATCTTTCTTTAGCCCAGTCCATTTTCTAACGGGATATCACAGAAGAAAGTGCTATTTGTATGCTTGACGTTCAAATATCTCCCAATCAGTTAATGTAAAGCATCTGGTATTTGTCTGTGTTTTAATAAGCCCCAATAACACCACTGAAATCCCTTAATGCTGTTTCTCATATTCTTGTTACAGTAGGTATATATGGGACACATCCTCTGGTTTAAAAAGCTCGCAGGAAATTCCAGCAATTTAATCTCAGTGTTAGAAAAAGGATCACAGCAGCCACCAGAGTATTTGGTATTTAAGCTGGTTTTGGTAAAGACTCGTGACGTGCTCCCTGGGAACTCAATATTGACAAGCATGCTCTGGCAAGCAAGATGAAGCTTGGTGGGTTAACACAGCTCAAGTCCCTGCATTGACACTGTAACCCAAGTCCAAAAACTGTTATCCTCCACCATTTACTTTGGCTTTAGAGGTGATACTGTCCACTTGAATTAGGGATTTCTACTGTCTTTTTAATACTGTAACCGTGGATTCATACTTGATCTAGGACCACGATGCGTGCAAGGTTGCTTGCGCATCTGTTTGATGAGACCTTCGGTAATGTGTTGTGTGTAGAATCACAGATGACAGCAGGAAACCATCCCGAGTTCAAATCTTTAAAGTAGAAGTGTGTAAAATGATTCTTAAATCACATTTCTCTGTTAGGCCATGGAACACACCGTGGCCCAGAACTGTAACTCTGGGAGAGCAGTTGATCAAAAGTGAAGCTTGGACCTGATTTGTTACAGCTTAGAATTTAGAAGATTAATTTTTAGTTGGGTTCTGTAGGTAAAAAGAAAACCCCACTTCCCCCCCCCCCCCCCCGATTTTAAATGCACTCTGTTTATAATGCTTGCACTTCACTTTTTGAACTTGTGAAGAAAGAGCTTAAGCCTATTTGGACTTCTAGTAAATTCGGCATATACACTAAATCGATTACCCGATGCATTGTGCAACATATGGCATTGTTCTGTCTTTGCGTGCTTCATAGTATTTCCTTCAATTACCCGCATTTGTTTTGATTCCAAGAAAGGCACTTGTCTTGGCCCTCTGGTGCTTTGGACTTAAATGCTGGCTTTTCAGTGCTGAACAGATGTGTTAGAGTTGCACATGGAACATTTCTGCTTTTGTGAGTCTTCGTCTTGGAGCTTTCCATGCACAGTATTAAGTCAGCGAGCTCATGCAAATGGGATCTCTTCATTTTCATATGTACATAGATTGCTTAAAATAACCTTCAGCATTCCTAGTAATTCTGCAGGACCAAGGAGAAGAAAACAACCCAGTTGTGACAAGTACACTGCCTCCAGAGTGAATCAGTTCCTTCAGATATGTTTGACTTTAGGTTAGAGAAAAGCAGGAAGGAGGAGAATGTAATTCCTTTGTGGGTGACAGCAACAGTCAACAGCAGTCCTGTGTGCGTCTGTGAACAGCCTTCTTTCCACGCTGGAGGCTGTGGTTTTAATGGGCATAAAAATTCATCCATGAAAATGCATGGAATAAGGTGCCTGGGACATCGGTATGTAAAGGAGACCACTTGAGTTGATTTACAAAACATCCTTCTACAAAGCTTTCCTTTAAATTACCACCGGGTTTAGAGAAAAGGGCAACGTGACATGCTGGAACAAGAATGTGGGATCTGTGTCCAGGACGGGTGACTGCTGCCTCTTCTGCTCAGGTGGAATTGCTCTCTTCACACTCAGATTTAATCCACTTCTACCTTTGCTCTTCAGTGGGATAAAAAGACCAGTGAACTCGGTTTAGGAGTTGTGTGGCTACTGGTTTAATTCAGTGGAAGCCAAGGGCATGAGTACATAAATTAATTCCCTTTACCCCTTGAGCTGCCCTCATTGGATAACAATTAGAAGACAGAGCAGTGCACTAAATTCCCTCGCATCCCCTTATGTTGCTGTGAATACATCAAAGAAATGAGTATTTAGTCCTATTAATGCTGTTATTTTTTATTAATGCAGAAATCAGATTTATGATGCGGGTGTCTAATTGCATCTTGAAATCAGCATTGAGTTGCATAGCTGGTCACAAAGCAGGCCTGACAGAACCATGTTTTAATCACCAACCCTCCGTAATGTATCCAGAGCTAGTAAAGGCCTCCACAAATAAGGTTTGTGTTTCACAAATAGTCTGCACAGCATGGACATGCTATCATTTTGTTTCCCATGAAGACATTAACTCTTCAGCTTGCTCTAAACTCTCACCTAAAGAAATGGCATGAAGCTTCCCATGACTGTGAAGGTTATGAAAAACAAGGAACAGAAGAAAAAGCCTTTCTTTATAGTTGTCATCCCTGTGCAGCCGAAGTCTCAGGTAAAGCCAAGGTATCAGCTCTCTGTCGAAGGGAGGGGTCCTTTTCTTTTCTGGAAAACTAAGTATTGTTGTGGTAATTTCATTACGATACCAAAATGTCAGGAACTAAATATTTAGGGACCTATATGATTATAACACCCTAATCATAACAGTGTTCTTGTGTCATTGAGCGCTGTGTGTCTGTCATACAGGGTTTTACTGTCTACAGTGGGTATTGGCTGAGTATGTCCATCATTACCATTCTGTGAGCAATTGCCTTTCTTGAAACTGACTGATATTTAGGGATAAAGCACTTCTGTTGCATCTTGCCAACTCCTGAGGCCCAATCTTTCAACCTGCGGTGCCTTCACGGGAGTGATGATCTCTCCTCTCTCTGGATCTAATCACATCTGAAGAGAATGAAAGGGTGAAAACACGTTTTGTTTTCTGGAGAACTTTCATTGCTTTTTACACTCTTCTGCTACAAAATGATTGTAGTGTTTTCTCTGCCAAAGGTGACAGTGGAGGAAGATAACTTTATGGGAAGAGAGATGTTTTGAGTATAGGCAACTAGCACTTTGCAGGGGCTTGGCTCGAGGCACTGAATTTATTTGTGGGTTGATGAAACTGTGCCCTCCATTTTTCATTGCCTGGGTGCAAAACAGTCTTGTGACAGGGTGTGCTGCTTGCAAAGTCTTCGCTACCACGGCATTAGTTTAATCTGTGGGCTTGTGCTCCGTCCAGAGCAGCAAACAGACCTGCAATTGCAAGGAAGAGAAAGCACAAGCAAAAGAAAAGAGAACCCCCCACCAAGTGTTTATCTTCTTAAGACCGTGCTCTCTCGCTATGGCCCAGGCAATCTCTAATCATGCTTTTGAGAGTTTTTCAAAGGAGGAAAGCTGTAAGAAAACATTGCAGGTGAGTTAGTGGTAAATACTGCTCAGAGGGACTCACCTTGTGGAGGTTTGGTGTGCGTTTTGTGCATTCTTTACATTTCTTCATCCCCATCCTGCCTCTGTCCCTTAGAGACTGAGCTATAAAGGCATAGTGCCCTCCAGCTCCAGCAGGAACTACCAGAGAATGGGAGCTTCTTGTGCTTTCCTCCCAAAATCTGGCAGAGAAAGTAATTGATGCTGGTTTAACACTGGCATATAATGTAACGTGTGAGCTCAATGTGTAGGAGCAAGTTCATTAGCCTGAATGCACCAACATGAAGCTCCCAATGACTATATATTCAGTGAAATGGTGCTCAGGCATTGGAACAGGCTGCCCAGGGCAGGGCAGGAGTCACCGTCCCTGCAAGTGTGCACACACCGTGGAGATGAGGCCTCAGTGCCATGGGTCAGTGGTGGCCTTGGCGGTGCTGGGGAATGGTTGGACTGGATGAGCTTAAAGGGCTTTTCCAACCTGGTGGATTCTGTGATTCTTTATCTTTGACTGTAAAGACCACCTAAAGTTGTAACCCTTCTGCTCCATAGATCCTTCAGATTCTTTGTTAACATAACCGTGGCATGCCTTGAGAGCTGAAGAATCCTCCCAAGATACTGTTTTCAGCAGGATAGAGCAAGAACCCAGCTGTCCTCTCCCAACCCATCATTTGATCATTAGATTATAACTGGTCCTACAAAAATCCCGTCCCTTCCAGCCTTCAGTATGAACAGCTCTAGTTCCTACTCTTCTTCACGTGAGTCTGCTCGGATCCCTTTGTGTAGCGCTCCAGAATTGCAAGGGGAACTTGTCGAAACCCCCATGCTTTGCTGCTTTTCCCAAGCCTGCCCTGGCAGCAGGAGTTTGCTTTCCGAAGAGCTCAACATGCTCTGGTATGGCCCTTCTTCTTTCCAAATGGTGATGCAGCCCACCAGCTTACAGACACATGCAGATCCCCATGAATAGGCAAGGTAGGTAGTTTCCACTTATTGCTGGGAGGAAAAAAAGGTGTCAAATAGCTTCCTACTCATCCTATGGCAAGCAGATGAGTGTGGCTGTGTGCTTCAACTACCTTAGGTATAGCTATCAGCTCTCCTGGTTGTGTGAGTCTTGAGAAACGGGAAGTGTTGAAATAAATGGCTATGATACACATCGTGTTGAAATAAACATTTATTTTAACACATTGTATGTGATGAGCCATTTATTTTAACACTTTTCCCTGGAAGTGTTGAAATAACAGGTTTTATCAGGGGACGTGTCATCCACTGTTTTATGTATATGTGAATATGGAAATATAGCTACTGAGTGTGCACGTATATATATATATATACACACTCACAGAGATTATATGGATATGTAATAATGATATGATAGATGTGTGTGTAGACACACATAATATTGCACAGGGAAATAAAGGGTTTTCTGCTGAAATGGAGTCATTTGTTTCACTAAAGTTTTGTGTTCGTGCCATCATTTTTAATGTATTTTTTGTATCTATAAATAGATCTAAATATATCCATACATAACGTTGTATATTACTATACAAAATTGTGTATTACTAGATGGTAGCAACAGGGCGAGATAGAGAAAATAGAGAAAATCAAATCAATAAATCTTGAAATAGGGCAAGAATGATCCTGACTTCTGTAAAGGGAGAAGGAAATACTTCATCTGAGCTTTCTAGGTATCTAGACCTAGTTTCTTCAGTTTGCTGTACTGCCATAAGTTCTCCTTCCTTTTCTGTAATGGTCTTCTTAGGCAAGTGGTTATTCAACAGTGCAAGGGATGCTTCAGGTTTGGTAGACGTACGCAGCCATCCTGCTTTCTGGTGCCATGGTCATGTTGACCCTGGTACTTGTTTTTGTTATGGAAGTTAAAACCAGCTCAAAGGTTTGAGGTCTGAGGCTGCCTTTGAACAGATCTCTAAGCATCTGCGTAAATAGCCACGAACGCTGCTATTAGACTGAGTTAAACACAACTGTCTCTGTATATTAATGGGTTGTGACACCTGCCCTGTGTTCAAGTGAAGCAGTTGCATCTTTTGGGGGGAAGGATTGTCCAGCAGTATTTGCCTCTGACACCCTCAGTAAAGAAGCTCTTCCTCACATTGAGGTGACACTTGTGTGTTGTGGCCATTGCTCCTTGTCCTGTCACTGGGCACCACTGGAAAGAGTCTGGCCCCATCCTCCTGGCACCTGCCTTTGAGCTGTTGACCTGCATGGATGAGATCCCCTCTCAGGCTGCTCTTCTCCAGGCTAAACAGGCCCAGCTCCTGCAATCTCTGCTCATAACAGAGATGCTCCAGACCCCTGAGCATCCTTGTGGCCTCTGCTGGACCCTCTCCTTGTAGTGAGCAAAGGAAAGAATGTGAACAGCACAGTGCAAGACAATCCCCAGGTTCAAGTGAAACCAAAGTAGAAAGTCTGAATGGAAGTAAATAATGAACATCTGCTAAATTGCAACAGCAAATGCTTTGCTGGGTTTCATGCAGATCACCAGAAGGATCGTTTTTTAGTGGCTCTGTTGGTTTTCAGTGAGGGAAGGACTCGGTTAGAAAATGTTTAACCAGCTCGTGCAGCACTCACAGAACAATTTGTATCTGTCCTCGGGATTTTTCCTGCTGAAGCGCAATATGAGTGAGAATTCCCCCAGGTCTTCTGGATAAATAATATTTACAGATAAGGAAAATTTAATTTTTCCCTCTCTCTTTCTCTGATTCGAACCTTTTTTAATTGAGAGCAGTCTCTGATGACTGCCAAACATTTATTGAGCGAGAACTCTGGTGATTTGATGAACTTTGAGCTGCAAGAGCATAAATAATCATTAGTATAAATTCAAAACTGGTCAAAAGAAACCCTAAGAGGGACACTGATTTTTATTTGTGAAGGAAACAGGAAGCAAAACGATGACTTCTTTTTACCAGTCACAGGTTCAACTCAAACACATGGGTATCCCAAAGGGAATCATATGAGAAAGAAGCTTTTAAATGAAAAGGGGGAAATAATTATCAGGGAAAATATTAACACAACATTTTATATTAATATTAATCTACAATTTCTCAATCCGTACATGTCACAGGTAGTCACAATATGCTAACAAAAGCGAGTCAATGTGGTTTCAAGAGCCAGCGATGGTAGAGTGAGATAGAAACAGTTTCAGATCTGCAGAATCATTCACTTTATTCTATTGAGGTAAAGTCCCAGCTTCACTGTAGTCAGCAGAACCTTTGCCATTGATTCAGTAGTGTTGGCACTTTACCCATCACAAATTATGGATCAAATGAAGCTTTAGTCAGCCATTGCTTTGAGGATGTTGGCAAATTGCTGTGGAGACCCCCCATAAAACAAATATTCCCTCAACTGCTCCATTTGTTAAATGAATAATTAAAAGTTTTGGTTGGAAATGGCCAGAGCCTGAGGAAATAGTACATTATTAGTGTGATTTGGGCAAATGGCTATTACAGTGTGAGTGGGAATGGACTGAAGGACTGCCCAGGCTGTGAAACAGATGAGGAACAGTGAAAGACTCTTCTCTGCATCCTGAGGTGCACCATTAAAGCTGTGGCAAGGACCATCTTGAACTTGCTCTTTCAACACTAACTTGTAGTTTTTAGTGTGCTGAATATTGTGTGTCCCATCTGGGGAACCTCCTAATGGCAATGGATAGTCTGTCTCTCTAAACATGTCTGTTTATTGGGTTTTCTTCTGCATATAAATGCATTCTCTGGCCATTTTGAAGGATGTGCCTGCTACACTGTTTCATTAAACCTCCGCGTTATCGGGTAATTGTTTAAACATAATGCCATAGCACTATCAAAAGGAAAGGTGAACTAATGGCATTTGCAAATGTCAGGGATTATCTTAACACTTTTATTATAGTTTATAAAAAGTAGGTTCAGGGCATTCCATGGCAATTATTTCCACCGAAATTGGTTATTTAAATAAATTGCTAATTATCTGGATATGACAGTATTGAAAACCCTGCTAATGACTTCGTTGATAAGTGTAGCTTATGATGGCCACCTACAGGTGGGAGAAGGAAAGAACATGGCACGGAAGCATTCCCATCGGAAGGAATGCGAAGTGAATGAATGGTGTATAACAATATATGTGTGTAAGATGGAATTGTGTGTATAGCACGTTTCCCTGGCCTGCTTACAGATTCAGATTATATATATATATATAAAGCACTTTGATCACCAGAACTAGGCAGCATACACGTTATGCAAAAAATTCCTTAATACAGAATTGGGTTTTGTGGGTTTTTTCCTTAATTTCCAAACTTTCTCACCTGGTTCCTTCCTGTAGCATTGGATTAATCATTTCCAACACCTCCTTTTCCCAGAGCAACTGCCTTGTGCAGTCTTCACCCCAAACTAGTATTTGCTGTCATTGGCTTCTTTTGTCATTCGGTTTATTCATTTGCATGGTCAGGAAGATGGGAATGTCAGCTCTCTTCCAAGAATGGATTTACAGAGGGAGGGAGATTTTGAGGGTTTCTTTCTTTCAGCAGAACAGAGTGCATCAGGAATTTATTAATAAAAAATAATTTATCAGCCAGTTTTTCCTTGTAATATTTAAACTGTTTTAAATCTGATATTCAATTTGTAAAGCACTGAAATGTAATATAATATAATGCAAATGAAGAATTCATTTTGCTTTACAGTGCACAGAATGGGGAGAATTATGACCCAAATTCCTTTTTATTCCATCTAGTAACCATAGATACAAAAACTGGCTTTAAAGTCATCTCCTAACCAAAGGTATGAGTTTCCCTTTTAAATCTGCTACTTTTGTTGATAGAGAGTTTGATAAAGACCATTCAGCCTGTTTCACGGTTCAGACTCAGTATTGTCAGTGTGAATTGACTCACCTCAGTTCTGTTGGCTGGTTTCTAATGGATCTGGATCATCTTTACCTAAAGGTCCACTTAGAGCTGCTGCAGGTACGTGTGGAAGACTTTAAGCTGTCATGTTAGTGCATTATATTGCAAGTAAGAATGTAGCCCAGCATTCAGAGCTTCTTAGACTTGAGGTTGGTGGATCACTGGGATCAAGAAGATCTGTATTGTTTCTGCTGGGAACTCCCAAAGCTACTGACCTGCCTGAAGCTTAACCCCAGGCTTCTCCTAGAAGAAGGCATCAAATTTGGCTCTCAGTCCTCAACCTAGTGAACATTTTTGGTGTTGAAGTCATAATAAAACACGTGTTTTCTGGCACTGGTAGAGGGTTTTGTACTTCCTAAGTAAGTGTAATACCTCTCACCAATTTTCCATCAGCCTGCAGTCCTCAGAGGACCAGGGCAGCTCTGCTTGCCTGCACTGATTGGAGCATTTGATCAACGTAAGTTCTGCTTCATGCTCTATTTTGCCCTATTGGATTTCCTTGACTGCAGTCCCTGAGAGTCACAGAAAAACTGACTTAAAAAAGAAAGAAAACCAAATTTCTTTGTTTTAAGGCAAGAAGAAGGTCGAGGACTTTGGCATCAGGCACTTACTGAATTGTTGAAATCTCTATTTAGTAGCAACCATTTGTTCCCTCATTAATGAGATATTGGAAAGGGTAGTTTGCAACATAGAGTAGCATGGAACTAGGTGATCTGAAGGTCCTTTCCAACCCTAACTGTTCTATGATTCTATGATACTGAGTCATCTCCACCAGGTATTTTTCTGTCTTCCATTTTCAAATCTCATTCTCTTCCTTGAGGTCTGGGTACATGGACTTTGTTTACTAAATCTCATTCTTTTGCAGCAAGGTAAATGATAGCCATATCAAGCATCTGGTAGGAGCTGTAATGCTACTATCAAGAGAGTACCATATCAGCAGTTTCCCAGCTACGGGTGCTTAACTAGTGGAATTACAGGTCCCAAACCCATCAAAGTATGTGGTAGATGCTTATTTTCTTGGCATTGAGCTGTCTTTCAAATGCATGCTGGTTTTGGACCTTAGGTTTCTTAAATACGATTTGATTTATCAGGCAGACTTCTGCATATTTCCATTGCTGCATACAGCTCCTCATTAAATCTCCTTTATTTCAGCCTTTGAAAAACTCAGTCTCCACAAATATCTATGTTGGAATTTATTACCTTCCTGTTTGCTGTATTCTTTCTTTCATTTTAGGTTATTCTGGATGGTTATTTCACCATTTAAATAGGCAGAAGGATCTCTGTCACAAGTAAATCACATTGTGTTCCAGACAAGAAGCTTTTCTTACAGAAGGGGAAGCTTCTGAACTGTTGATCAAGAACGGCTGCACACCTTCTGATGTTCTGTATTCTGTAGAGCAAAGAAGATAGTGACACCTCAGTCAACCCTCTGATTGTCATTAGAGCCATTTATTTACTCTCATCAGTAGCACTCCTGAAATGTTTTTACATTCATTTGGGGGAGTTATAGATGAATGGAATACTTTTGCCATCGTACCAATTTATCACTAATTTACTAATCACCAAATGTAAGTAATAGCTCCTATTACGAATTTCAAGTGCAGCTAGTACTGAAAATTACCTATGTTCCATAATAAACTCTAAGCCTCATTGCCGTCTCTGCTAGGCGTCATCAAATCATATGCTTGATTTCTTTGGGCTGAATGAAGGCCTTTCTGATTACTTATTGTGCTGAACCTTAAATAAACTGTAATTTGCTCCTTTTCCTCTACTGACCATTGTACAGAGATAGTTATTTAAGTGAGAAGGTGGCTAATTTAATCACAATGAAGAAAGGAACGGTTATATTGCAGAAATATTGTCTTGTGGAACTCTTTGCTATGGGATGCCATTAAGGTCAAGAGTCTGTAAGGTTTAAAAGCTGATGGAATGCAACCTTAGAGTTACATTGGGGTTAAAAGAATAGAAACCTTCATGCCTCAAGGCAGATGTCAGTTTTTAACTCATGCAGACTGGAAAGACTTTTTCCTCTAGCCACATGCTTTTGGAGTTAGCAGCATCTGTATTCTTTCACCTTTCTAAGGAATAACTGCTTCATCACAGTGAGATTCTGCAGTAGTTCTGTCAGTGCCTGAAAGCAATATAACAAGTCTGATGCTTACCTGTAGCCTCAATTTCAGACACTGAATATTGGAGGAATTCCATGAACTAGTGCTTTTGGATGAGGTTGTTCCCAGTGATTTTGATGTGTAGTGGATGTCTTGGCATGTATGGCCCTCCAAAGGACTGATAAGTAAATGCGTGGAAGCAAACAGCATGGTTCAGTTTGGGTTTTTTTGTCTCAAGTCTTTCTCTAAGACTGTGCCGTCAATTCTGTTGTAAGATTTGCTCTTTGGACCCTAGCAGTCATCCTCTTTCAGAGAGCCAGTCTGTTCCTTTCAAACACATTACGATTGATCTAGCTCAAATGGCAAACAGTCATTAGTGTCCTGTGGGAAGTTCCTGTTCAGCTCTAGCTCCTTTCTGTGACCTGTTCTGCTGTGATGGGAGATTTCTTTAAGGCAGTTTTGGTGAGATTTCTAAGTTTTATGAACCAGGCTCTAGTTTTCACTAGAGCACACTGAGAATGCTTCTTGGGTCATGCTGTCATGGAATCATAGAATCCCAGACTGGTTTGGGTTGGAAAGGACCTGAAGATCATCCAGTTCCAACCCCTGCCATGGGCAGAAACACTTCACACTAGACCATGTCACACAAGGCTCTGTCCAACCTGGCCTTGAACACCGCCAGCGATTCACCACTTTCTTGGGTGAATTTAAGCATTACCCATGTATGCAACTGGAAGTTTAGATGGCGAAAACATTACATGTCCATGTAGTTTCTGTTGAACTACAGACAAGTATCTGTGCAAAGCCTGTGAGCAGTTCTGATCCCTAACATGGGCATCCAAGAACATCTGGTATGGAATTGCTGGCAAGCAGAGAAGTCTGATCATATAGTGAGTCTTCTGGGTTTTGCTAGGTGCAGAGATCATCTATAGGAGAAGGAGGAGGTGTTGTATTAGGTATGTAGTGAGAAGGTACCTATCCTGAGGCAGCAGAGGTTGTCATTGCCCAAGAAGATAATTCCATGCTGAATCCAGAGCAGATGTCAATAGGGGCTGCTTAGCTGGGCTTTTGGGTGTGAATGTGTTTAATACTGATGGGCCAGGGTCTGCTGTGAACTCAGTGTGGTCTGTCAAGGTTACAGTGAGGGGTATGTTGCAAAAGGCAACGTGAGCTGAACATGCAGGGGGTTTAGTGGCTATGACAAACCAGATTTCAGTTTTCTGCAGTGGAAAATCACCTTGATAAAACAGCTCCTTGGCAAAGTGACCGTGTCCTATTTATAGCAAAACATGGCAGGTTTTGTGAGCTGAACTCGTGGTGGGGTCATTCTCCCCATCGACCCATAGACCTGGGAGGTCTGAGCTGATGCACAAGCAAGGAGGAGGCTCTTTCTAGAGAGCAGAACCCTGAGCTGATGTGGATGTCCTTCGTGGAGACCAGAAACCTTGGCCTGAGAGGCAGCACTGATGGGGACACTGGAGGGAGAGTTGGTGCTGGGCTCAGCGACACAGTACTGGCTGCAAAAAGCAGTTTAGCCTTTACTAAAGACTTTCTTCTGTTAACAGTTCGGGCAGCAGAACGGCAGTGCTTCTGTCTCAGAAAGGGTAGAGAAAGAACTGTAGCACAGCTTGTTTGGGTTGAAGTCTTGTCTGCAGGAGATGAGTATGTTGGTCAGGCATCTAAGCAGAGGTGTGGGGATGCAGCAGCCACTGTTCCCCTATGGGCTCTTTTCCCACACTTCCAAACTGTGGTTTCATCTTTCCTCTTGTTTTGTTCACTGCATTGGTTTTATTCCTTTCTTCCCTTTTGGCTATTTGCTCTTGCAGAAGGTCAGAGCTTTAAAGGTTATGAAAATACCCATGGAGGGTGTTCAGAAGCATTTCAGATCATGGTATTTCCCTGAATTACCTAATACAGTACAAACCCAAAAGTACAAGCACTCCTCTGTGTAGGCTGACAGGGTTGATAGCCAGCCAGTTCTTCTGGGAGTGATGTGTGCCTCCCTTATGCTACTGTAGTGTTGTCCAGTGATAACATGGAAATTTCCCTAAAGGTTCTCTAAATGAAGTGGGAATGTTAAGAATACAGGAGTTATCCAGAGAAATCCCAACCAGCCTCAAATAAAACATCAGGGGAAGTGTCAGCTGTCTGTTCCCTCCATCATTTAATGAGCAGCATCTGTATGCATACTTTAAAGGCTTGCATACCATGAATAGGATGTAGCCAAAGCAGAAGCATTGCAGACACAGCACATTGAGACTTTAGTCATCATTCCTCTAAATGTAGCAGGGAGTTGTCTGACTCAACTTCTGGATACCATTTAAAAGTACAAGCTCCAGTCTTGGAGATAGGACTCTGAAACTAATATACTTTATTCTTTTGAGCTTCTGACTAAAGGGGGCTTACTTAAAGGATTATCCGAATCTACAGACATCCAAAGGGGAAACATGTTAAATAAGATGTGAGATGTCAAATGCAGTGAAATGGTGTTTTTAAAGAATCTTTAGTCAGACAAATAAATGAGATGTTCCCTCTGATTTGGTCTGTGTTCAAAAAGCCAAGCTGATTCTTTATGTAGAAGCACAGGTCTCTGTCTACAGTGTACTGTACGGGAAAGTATTGCTTTCTGTCTCAGACATTGTTAGTCTTTGTTTTGAGCATCAGCTAAAATGTTCCAGCCAGCTTTGCAATGTTTATCCAAATGTTTCTGTGATTTCCTGTATTTCAGCCAAATTCATAGTACTTTACAAGTACTGATAACACTTGAAACCCACTTGGTGTCAATTTATAAATGAATGCATCCTCTGCATCTCAGAATTAGATGGTAGCTCCTGATGTTCCTTAGCATGAGGGATGCGCAAATGACATCAGGGTGCGTTCTGCTACTGCTGACAACGTGTTCTGGTTTTCCGTAGGAAATGCCATCAGGCCTATCGCCCTCCGCGCAGTGTCTGCCATAGCCCGTGCTCTTCCCGGATTTCCCATCTTAGCAACTGGAGGCATCGATTCTGCTGAAAGTGGACTTCAGTTTCTGCACAGTGGGGCTTCTGTTTTACAGGTATCCTTTCTCTCTTTAAAGCATTAGAATGAAAGGAGTGAAAACCAGAATGTAGCTTCCTTTCAAACATTAGAATCGTGGGGAGGTTATACCATTGAAAGCAGCTTTCATAGAACCATAGGATCTACCAGGCTGGAAAAGACCTTTAAGCCCATCAAGTCCAACCATTCCCAGCCACCACTAGCCCATGGCACTGAGGGCCTCGTCCTTATGGTTTATGAACACTTCCGGAGTCAGTGATCCCACCACTACCCTGTGAAGAGTCTTGCTAAGAGACATTCATTTGCCAAAATAACCCTTCAGGTGTTCCAGTGCCAACCTGGGAGAAGGCTTGCTCTGAGTATGTTATTACTTCTTCTCTCTGACCTATAGGATTTAAACATTAAGCATCACTCACTTGTCATACAAACAAGGTTGACATAGAATTAAGTTTCAGCTCTCTGATTTTCCTTTATTCTTGGGTTTTGTCTTCTGCAAAGAGCCTTTTCAAGGGGAGAGGCATTTCAAAGAACACTACTTTGGTCCCACTGGGAGCCAGTTTAAAGTAATTCCTGCTTACCCAGGCATCTGCATCCCTTAAGAATGATTATTGGAGCAGGAGGTGCAGAGCTCTGTCTCCTGCATATGAGGCTGGTGGTGTAGCCTGTTGCAATGGTGTAAGGTTTCAGACAGGATCATAGAATAATGGAATCTCAGAATGGTTTGTGTTGGAAGGGACCATAAAGCTCATCCAGTTCCAACCCCCTGAATACAATAGTTGAGGCTTTATACATTGCCTGTGTTGCTTTGAGATCCTGGGCAGACTGGCATGGTTATTTAGTCCCTGTCATGGAATGAAGCCTCAATGGCCTGTTATTGTGGGCACTAGGAAGTTAGCTGGAAATCAGCCCCTTGCCTGCTCTACTTTGCAGCATATGTGTTAGAATGGCTAAGAGGCAGGTGATGGTGATGTTCTCATATTACATTATATATTGTTACATTCTGGTTGATGCTCATCCCCTTGATCTGGAGTTCCCGTTGTAGACAACAGCAGCTGTGGATTCTGTGGATGTCAGCTTTGTGTCACTCCCTGGAATGACTGGAGTGGTTTCATTCCCACAAGTCTCTTTGACATTAAAATTAGATTCAGTGTGACCATCCTTTCTGCACAGCGCCGGTGTCTGCTGAGATTAGTCATTTGTTTGCTGTGTTTCAGACAAAAAAAGCCCCCAAACAGGTCAACTCAGTGGTTTGCTTGGGTTTTTAACAGTGTTGCATGATCTGAGCTATACAATGTGGAATGAGTTTCTGGTCTACATCTGCTCTGTCTGGTTCTGGATGACTACAAACTGAAGTTGTTTCATGTCATTTACGCACTTTTATATGGGCTAGCATTAAACTCCTCTGGATCACGCCTATCCTCAGTGTGAGTGGCTTATTTCTCTTTCACTAATGGAGGGAAGTCATTGAAAGTCATCTGGGATAAATGAGTTCTAAAGCTGCTGTGTAGGTAAAGTCTGAACTAGTTCAATTACATTTATTTTAACATAAGCCTTTAGTAAACTGCATGCAGGGTTGTGAGTCCAGGCCATAAGTCTTTCCCTCACCATGGGAAAGGCAAATGGAAGGGACAAGGAAACAAGTAATCTCTATAAAGTCTTACAAGAAATATCCTTGACCGGGACTAGACTTGCACAAGCAAGATACGTTGTGATAGACAGAAACACTCTCATCTTCTTAGGTCAACTTTGGAACCTAATTAGGATTGGGAGAATCATTGCTGTTGTTTTCCTTTCTTAAAATGATACACACATAGCCACCTTATATACTTTTCCCTGAACCCAGTCTCTCAAATGTCCTTGGTATCAAATGTCTGAGTTGTTCCTTTAGCAGTCAAACCCCCTGTTCCTTATCCTACCAGCTTTGACAGTTTACTTCTGCTTCCTCAGTACCAAAATGCAAGTACAGAATCTGGAGATAGCATCAAATAAAGTGATCTACTGAGTGGTTCAGTCTATTAAGATTCAAGTCTTCATCAAGTCTTATTTAAGTCCCCAAGTTCAGTAGGTAGAAGCTGAGACTGTACTGGGAGAATTATATATGCATCCTAATAGCCTCAAGTGTCTGGACACTGTTGGAGATGGTGCTGAATAGACACTTGGACTGACAAAGTACTGCACATTTTGTGATCTTACTTCATGTTTCCAACACCACAAGGACATGGTACGACTGATCCAGAGGCAGAAAGCAAGGAGCCTGGACATTGGTGGTGATGGAGTGAGCTCTGCGCTCAGCAGTGGGTACATTCCCAGTACCACTACTGGGAGCGGGTACTACCACTACTGTCACCACCCTGTTCCGCAAAATAACACTTGGATATTTCCTTGTTTTTTAAAAGGGCAGGGAATGTCAATTCATGCAGCATTAAATGCAGTCTGAACAGCACAGATTGTACTGGTCCGACCACAGAGCCCAGCTACAGAACTGGGAAAGCAGCACTTGCATGGCCACTGGACTTCCCTTTGTTTTGCCTAGGTGAGAGTCCTGTGTCTTCTCTGCCATGAGAAGCAGACCTTCATGGGCTAAGATAATACAAAGGCTTTGTGGGGTGATTTAATTGCAGTCTGGCATATCTCTCAGAGAAGAGGTTTATGAATAATAAATGTACCTCCATTAAAAGCAAGATCAGGTTTTCCTCTGCAGCTATTTCAGTTACAACCAGTTCTCCATTATTTTCTTTCCCAATTGCTTTTATTTGTAAGATATGGGGATTTATTTTCCATTTACGAAATCATCATACACAGAAATGCAAGTCAGGAGTGACCAAAGACATATTTTGATATATGCTATAACCACCTCAAGTGGTATTAAGGGATAGATTAGGGAATGGTTTGGAGAGATAGGTTCAGTATTCAAAGTGTGTTCTATTCCCCCTTTTAGAAGATGCCCGTAGCAGGGGGTTGGAGCTAGATGATCTTTAAGCCTTTTCCAACCCAAACCATTCTATGAGTCTATGATTCTATGGAGGGCAACATCTTAGTGTCGTTACTACTAAAAGTTTGTGTGTAAGAAAGCTTTGCAGCAGGGGTAGCAAACAGGCTGGAACTTGGCAGTCAGTGGTAGCTGGGATTCACATTTTATACAGCAGTTTAACAGCGCATTCTTCCACTTTATGGACTTCAGAATCAGTTGCAAAATGACCCCGCTTGTTCTTTAATTTTTCATTACAAATGCTATACCATTTCAGTCACTCCTGACTCAATAGCATTGTATTTTCCTGTAGCATATCCAACAATCCCTTTTAAGTTCAGACATAGAATTAAAAATAGACCCAATAACTTTGTTTATGGAGATAACCCTGCACTCATTGCATACCAAAAGCTCCAGATACATGTAGCTGCATCTTTCTGAGGCGCAGTTCATTGCTATGTGCTCCCAATGAGGCTGAAGTTGTTTGGGTGTTCTAATGTAAGTAAGCTACTTCAAAGCCCCGATTTATCAAGATAAGATGTATATTGGATTATGTTTCTTTGCATCTCTTGCATCATGGGGATGATTTACCATTGTCACACTGAAGGGTGGTTAGGTTTTTGCAAGCCTTTGCAAGAGACAGACGTTTTTCAAAGTCATCTTGCTGTAGGAAATTAAAACCGGGGACAATTATAGCAAATTCCAGTGGAAAGAGAAAATGCATTATGGAAAAAGCAATAAAGGCAGAAAAATATTCAAGTAAAAGTCTCTTCACAGCAGCCTGTATGATTCAATTGTAGATCAATATTGTGTAGTTAATGCATTAGCAGTAGAGCATTAATTTGCAATTACCGCAGGTGATCTGATTCTCTGGGTTCTGGCCATTGACATAAATGACCTTTTGTTGAAAGAGATTCTGTACTCATTACTTCTAGCAGATGTAACAGAAAATAAAGGTGGACCTGAAATGTACTTGTTTCATGGTAGAGTCTCTTAACGTTATGTTCTGGAATGGAATACTTTTGTTCAACTTGAATATTGGTCATTAGCATGTAAAGAATATGTGCTCCTTTTCAGACAGATTGCTTTCCTTACGAAGTGTGGAGGTCACACATGTTCCCTGTTGCTCCAGTGTGGATGTTGTAAGGCTCTCTGCATAGCAGCGCTATGAAAGGACATGGAACTGTTGGAACAAGTCCAGAGGAGGCCACAAGGATGATCAGGGGACTGGAGCACCTCCCGTATGAAGACAGGCTGAGGAAGTTGGGGCTGTTCAGCCTGGAGAAGAGAAGGCTGCGTGGAGACCTCATAGCAGTCTTCCAGTACCTGAAGGGGGCCTATAGGGATGCTGGGGAGGGACTCTTTGTCAGGGACTGTAGTGACAGGACAAGGGGTAATGGGTTCACATTTAAACAGGGGAAGTTTAGATTGGATATAAGGAGGAAATTCTTTCCTGTTAGGGTGGTGAGGCACTGGAATGGGTTGCCCAGGGAGGTTGTGAGTGCTCCATCCCTGGCAGTGTTCAAGGCCAGGTTGGATGAAGCCTTGTGTGGGATGGGTTAGTGTGAGGTGTCCCTGCCTATGGCAAGGGGGTTGGAACTAGATGATCTTGAGGTCCTTTCCAACCCTAACTATTCTATGATTCTGTGAAATCCACTTAGATAATGCTGCTTCCCAGCAGGTCAGCTTTGCCCCAAGCCCTGTTTCAGACCCACCTTCGTCTGTCTCCCACTTAGAATCATGAAATGGTTTGGGTTGAAAAGGCCCTTAAAGCTCATCCAGTCCCAGCCCCCTGCCATGGGCAGGGACACCTTCCACTAGAGCAGATTGCTCCAAGCCCCTGTGTCCGACCTGGCCTTGAACACTGCCAGGGATGGGGCAGCCACAGCTTCTCTGGGCACCCTGTGCCAGCGCCTCAGCACCCTCACAGGGAAGAGCTTCTGCCTTAGATCTAACCTGAACTTCCCCCGTTTCAGTGTGAACCCATCACCCCTTGTCCTATCACTGCAGTCCCTGATGAAGAGTCCCTCTCCAGCACCCTTGTAGCCCCCTTCAGACACTGGAAGCTACTCTGAGGTCTCCACACAGCTTCTCTTCTCCAGGCTGAACAGCCCCTATATTCTCAGCCTATCTCCATATAGGAGGTGCTCCATCCGTTGCTCATCCTCGTGGCCTCCTCTGGACTTGCTTCAGCAGTTCCATGTCCTTCTGATGTTGAGGACACCAGCCCTGCACACAGTGCTGCAAGTGGAGTATTACAAGAGCACAGTAGAAGGGCAGAATCACCTCCCTTGACCTGCTGCTCACACTCCTTTTGATGCAGCCCAGGATATTTGCCCTGGATGGGATGTACCTTTCAGCCCTGTGGTGCTGTGCTCTTGTGTTCACCTTGTTGTATTTAGCCTCCACACCTTGCACCATGACCCTCCTCATCTCTCAGGCAGAGGGATGTTGTGGGAGGATACCCCACCGCAGAGACAGAGCCGCCAGGGTGCTGGATCTGCCCTGTGCCTTTCTCTCCTGCCCCACACCAGTTGTGTATGAGATCCTGAGGGATCTGCGATAGAACAAAACCATTCAGGAAGTATGCAAGCCCATGATATGAAGTCAATAGTGATGGGTTTTTTGCCTCTGCAAGATAAAATCTCCCTCCACTGCAGAACGTGGTTGTTTTTATGAGACTGGTTGTGTTTTGTGTAATGTTTTCAAGGAGCGTTCTTGTTGGTACCTCTTTGGAGCCAGAGTCTCAAGGGATTCGGGACAGTTTGATGAGTATTTTTCCTTGAGCAGGCTTTTTACTGAAGCATTTAGCTGGAGGATTTTTCAAACAGCAGGATGGCCCTTTGTGTGGGAGTAAACAAGCTTTCCCGTCACAAAATAGTGGGACTTGGACAATGAGAGAGAGCATTGTCATTTTATTTGTGCAAATGTGAAACCCTGTGAGGAACCTTTCTACATGGTATAGGATGCCCTGGGTATCAGGATATAAAAGCAAGGCTCTGAAAATATTGTCACTGTGAAGTGACAGGGGGTGGAAGAGTACAGTTTCACAAGCATTATGTCACATCTTCATATTTAGGTGTTCCCATTTTCTCCACCCTAATCTCAACCCCCTCTCCCCTGCAAAATCCCATGGACTGTATTCTGGGATCATTTGTCATATTTTTCCCTATTTAATTTTTTGGTTATTATTCATTTATTAATAATAAAATTCTTTATTAATTTATTTATTAATTAATTACAGACCGATGCAATTTCTCTGTGGTTTTTTATGTCTACAGAACTGCAGTGAGGAGAGCTGAAGAACACTTGGTGTTCTTCTAAGACCTTCTCAGTGTCTATACCAAGTCAGTGAAGACACAGATACTTGAGTTAAGTGAGGACCAGATGAGACCAAAAGAATTCTTATTCAGGAATTACTGTTTATGCCATTGAACAGTATGGAGAGTGAAAAACTAAAAGAGGTTGAAATCGTGTGTGTGCAAAATAGGGCAGTGATGGAGCCAGCCTTGTGGTTTACAATTCCAGGTTAAGTTTATACTGAGTAGTGATGTCCTTGGCAGTGCTAGGTAAAGGTTGGACTTGATGATCTTGAAGGTCTTTTCCAACCTGGTTGATTCTATGATGACACTTGAAAAAAGCTATTATGTCTTGCAGTGAGTGGCAGTGATTCTGAATGCAGAGGAAGTGCTCAGTCACTAAAGCCAACCCTTCCTCTGCCCCCAGCCAATCCTTACACCAGCACATGGAGGGGAAAGAGAAAAAAGGCTTTGCTTTGTGCCAGTCAGAATGTGCTCCATGCATAGATAAGCTTCAGAACATACTTCAGCACCAGCTGGACACTGTGAAGCCTCTGTGGCTCAAAGAATAGAAGAACACAACCATTTTGTACAAACCTGTACATGATACAGAGAGGTTAAGATTGGCCTGTTTCTTCTCTCACCCATTAAATTGATGAGTGAAGAATAGATTGCTGGATGCGGTGGCAGGCCACCAAAATGATACAAGATGAGATTCAAGGAATGGCACTTTACATCCACCAACAATTTTAAGGCTAAAACCACTTTTCTGATGCAAGTCCTTTTACAGAGATATATGTAGTCTCGTGTAGAAAGAGCAGGTTTTAGCCCGTATTCCTGAAGAAGCTCGGTATATGTTTGTATGTCCTTTTGAGTATCCTCAGTCTCATTTGAGCTTAGTGGCCATTTTCACTGGAATTTGCTGGAAGATAGCAAGTAATTTGCTATAACAAGTTTTGAGAAAGCAAAAAAGTGAGGCAGAGGAGAACACGTTCCTGCATTCCTTCACTACAAGCATGAGCATGCTATGAGCTCACCTTTATTAGACCTCTGAGAGTCCACATGGGACAGTGCTGTTAGGACCGTGGCAGCCACAGGAAAGGCTTTAATTGGCAGTCACACCTTATTAGATGTCAGAGAACCCAACCAGGAGACACAGAGCTGCTGGAAGCCAGTTATCATTAGTTCCAGTGCTCACAGAGCCGCGCTCTTGAAAACGCCTTCAATGGCTGCGGCGCAGGATGGAGCGGCCCTTCTCTGCAGAGCTGGGATTTACAGGGCATGCAGAAACAAAAGAGGGAACAAAGCGCTGTTTGAACATGTCCCCATAAAATCAAAAGGAAACCCAATGTGAGAATGAGAGAAGTCGGGCAGACGTGCTCAAGTGATCACTTCTGATAAACATTTCAGTATTTGCTGCTTTCTTCTTGGCTCAGTGCTAATGACAGGAACTCAGCCTGTTCTCAGCTGTCTGTCTTTGCTAAGAACAAAAAGTCATTAGAGGACTGCCACGCTTGCTCCATTACAGATGCTTGGGTTGGAAATCGCTAATGGATAGTGAGGGTTTGCTGTAAGAATTCCTTTTGATGGAAATCAGAGTTTGTCAAACAAAATCTCGATTCTTTTTTCTTAATAAAGTTTGCAAAAAATACCAAATTTGAGCAGGTTTTCATTATTATTGATTTTAGTCTCATCGTGACTTTTAATGGAAAGCTGCACTATTCAAATCAGCATACTGTGAAGTTACAGGCTGAACTCTTAAGCTAATAATGCCTTCTACTTTGTGCAGTTTTGCAGTAGTTTTATATGTAGGGGATTTATCTATTAGCTTACCTTTTTTTCTGCTCATTTCACCAGCTAGTAAATGAGGTCTGCATTGATAGGATTTTTAGTTCATGATTGTATAAGAGTGAATTCAAGCTCATCCCCTAACAGTTGCTGTTTGTCATTCTTATAGCGGATTCTCATGCAAAGTAGGTTTAAGTATCGCTGAATGGTAATCATTATTTACTAACAATTAGGTCTCAACTGAGCATCAGCTCCAGTGCTGACCTATACCAGCCACTCCCAGTGGATGATTTGTTCTCTGCTCTTATACTTGGGGACACTGAGCCTGCTTCTCTTTCAGTGTGAGGTGTCCCTGCCCATGATGGGGCTGGAACCGGATGATCTTAGGTCCTTTCCAACCCAGACAATTCCCTGATTCTGCCCAGGTGTTTCCCTGGATCTGGTGACCCAGGTACTTGAAGGGTTGAGGAGATGTGAACAATAAGCAGTTTGGCAGCATGCGCTCTCCATGTCTCCCAAGGATCCACAGTATTGCTTGTCTTTCCACTGCTGATGTGGATTCCCATGGCCACTGTCTTGTGTGAACAAGCAGAGATCTGTCCCCCCTGTAGGTAAAACCACATGGTGTGAATTGACATCGAGTGAGTTTGGTTTAAAAGTTCACAAAGGAAAAGCAACACGGAGATCGTAATCTTCAAAAGAGGCTTGGGGAAGAGTTGAAGGTATTGTGGGCAAGTTGTTTTACTCAGCTCAGGTTGCTTTCAAACACAAAGCTAGCTCTGTTGTAGATTGAGTTCCCCTTGCATCTCAGTGTGGTGTTGACTAGAAGTTGAACCTGAAAATGCACCCAGCTCCTTCTTGAACACTGAAAATGTCAATGGAAGGAAAATGCTTTCTTTGTTCCTGCCACCTCCAATAATTACTTAGGGAATTCCTTGTGTTTTGTTTTAAATCAAATGTATTATAACTGCAGGGTACATCCTGAGTTTTTCTTTATGTATGGAAGCAGCTCTGTTGATCTTTCAGTTGAAAGCTATAGCTGGCCATGGAAGGAAGAAAGGGAGAGCAAGCTGTGGAGGAGGTTGTGCTCAGGGAAGGATGGAGCCCATGAAGGATGGAACAATTTGGCAATATGAGATTTTCTGGAGGCTTTTTCCTGCTACAACACAAGCCCCCCTTGAAACACAGCTTGATCCAGCTATGGAGAGGTCCTTTTATCCGTGTAATTTGAATGAAAGAAACAGGAACCATTTCATCAATATGTTAGGAAGGGTATAACTGCCCTCAGTATCAGTTATGTAGCCACTTTCCTTGCTGCTGTTTATTGTTTGAACAGAGCTAGGTGAAACAATCCCTAAGGAAATGTGGAAGTGGGTTTTTTATCTCAGACACGAAAGACTCAGTGGGTCAAAACTTCACGTGCATCTCATTCTTCAATGGACACAGCAGCCGCTGCGCAGATTTGGACAGGCAAGCTGATAAAGGATGGAAGCAATTTTAGCTGAAATACAATGTGAGTACTAGAGGGAAAGGCTCCCAGGGATGAGGGGTTAATCACTGCAGGGCTGGGCTGAGGTTCCGCAATGGAAAAATTGCTTTTCTGTTTGATTGTGAGAGGTTTGCAGCTTTCAAACGTGTGGTTGCAGGAGGATGTCCCTCAGTGCATGGTTCTCATTAGGGTTTGTTGGAAACTTCTGTGGGGAGAGGGTTTTTCTTTGACCAATTTCATTTAATCAAAATAGATGTGAGTTCAAGGCCCTGCCGCATCTGGTCCTGTGGCCTGGGATGAGCAATGCTGCGGCTTTATGCTGGATCCAGGATGCATTAATGAACCTGAGTATTACCACTAATCAGGAAATAGTTACTCTGTCACAAAGGTCAAAGTGTTTTCCAGTTTAAACTGATAATCAAAACTCTCAAAATGTGTGGAATTAACACATTTAAAGAAAAAAAAAAAGATGTTTGGGTGACAGTGACCTTTGTTTCAGTCTTCCTGCAACTTAGTTTAGTTTTGACCTTTTCATTCCAATTAACTCCCATTGCAAACTGGACATGTTCAAATTAAAAATGGAACAATGGACCTGAGAATCACAGGATCAACCAGGTTGGAAAAGCCCTTTAAGCTCTCCCAGTCCAGCCCTTACCCCAGCCCTGCCAAGGCCACCACTGACCCATGGCACTGAGGCCTCGTCTCCACGGTGTGTGCACACTTGCAGGGACGGTGACTCCAGCCCTGCCCTGGGCAGCCTGTTCCAATGCCTGAGCACCCTCTGGGGAAGGAATTGTTCCTCAGCTCCATCCAAACCTGCCCTGGTGCAGCTTGAGGCCATTTTCCCTTGTCCCATCCCTTGTTCCTTGGAAGCAGAGCCCAGCCCCTCCTGGCTCCATCCTCCTGTCAGGCAGTTGTAGGGAGCGATAAGGTCCCCCCTGAGCCTTCTCTGCTCCAGACTGAACCCCCCAGGTCCCTCAGCCGTTCCCCATCACACTTGTGCTCCAGGCCCTATCCTGAGCGGGTGGTGTTGCTGTTGGTTAGCTCTTAGAAAACCCAGTCTTTAAAACATTGCTGACTTCTGACTGTGTTGCGTTACTTGATGACTTTTTAACATCAAACCAGCAGATCTGAGCAGCTTAGCTGATACCTGCTTTAGAAATACCTTTGGAGGAGCTGAAGGACGCAGCCCATGGAAATGAGTGAATTAAATCTACACCTGTTTGGCACTGCTTCTGATGCAGTACCAGCATGTGTAGAACTGCTGGGAGAGCTGGAGGATTTCCACAACAGTACTTAGAATAAAGAGAGAGGAAAGACTTTTGGGTGTTAATAAATGGAACATGAAATTATATTCAACATATATTTAGAGAGTTGTAGAGCCTCTGTATGTGTTTGGGCTTTTTACACGAGGGAGTTAGTTCATCTGCTTTCAAAGATGATACCTTTCGTTTTGTAGATCTACAGCGCAGTGATACAATTTGCTATAGGTGGCTGCTGATGAGGCTGTTTTCCACTCTCCTCAATGCTCAAGGCACATGGAATCATATTGTTTTCTTAGGGAAGATGATCGCGATCAGCACTTCTATCAGTGTGTGCGCCCACCTACTGCATAAAGGTCCACTTTGTAGTTCCGAGAACAGACAGAATGCTTTAGTGAGATAAGGAAATATACCCATTCCTCTAGGGGTGGTTGACAGGGAAAAAAAAGCCACAGTTACCTCAGGGAGCCTTCTGAATATTCTCAATTTCTTCTGCATTTCCCCTCTCAAAGACACGGGATGCAGAGTTGCATCACTCAGGCTCCCGTGGTAAGTACCCGTTTTCCACTCCCAAACACCCAGTTCTGAGCGATTTAGATCAAAGATGCATTAATTGGCAGAGAAGAATTTAAGGGGAGGAAAAACACATCTGAGTAGGCTAGGAATTAATGCTTTGGATAACATTCCTGAAGGATCCCTTACAGCGCTCTTATCCCCTGCCGTGGCCTCATCTGATAAGCCTCTAATGGATTCTAGACTTTTTTTTCCTCCTTCGCTGTTGCCCAAGGTTTCTGGAGCGCAATACACAAACAGGGTCTTGTCTTTCAGCCCCCCAAATCAGGTCCTTTGGGGTCTCTGTGCCAGTGGGAGTCACTTTGGTGCTAGGGAATCTTTTCATCTCGGGAGGCTGCTGCGGCTTCAACACATGCTGGGTGGCTCTTGCTGGCCGCTTACTGCATCCTGATTTCCTTACTTGTGGTCCCTCGTCCAAATCAGCTCTGCGTCCCGATGCAGTAACTCAAGCCTTGTTAAGTAACATCCCATCTGCTAACCTGTGTCTACAGAGTCATTTGAGCAGCTAATGTGAATGAATCAAATCATTCCGTCTGTACTGTATCAATATTTGGGAAGCTTTTTCTTACTTACAGATTTGTGCTTTAAAACAAAGAATTTTTTTCCAGAGAGTGCACCACGGTGTCCGATAATCCACGTCCCCTTGTGTTCTTAATCCCAATATCCTCTAACAAAAGTAACAATTGCTGCTAGAAGGGATAATTTAGGCTACACAGTTAATGTGGTGGTAAGTCAGTGTTCAAAGAGACATGAGGAGGAGGAACCATTGTTATACAGGCAGTGTTTCCATAGACCTTGGCATCCTGAAGATTGGAAGCACAGCAACCTCTCTCAGAGGGTATTTTACTTGTCTTGTTATTCCCATAGCGCATTATTATGAGTCCTGTGTCAGCCAGCCAAGGCTTTTCACTTGGTAGAGCTGGGCACATCTAAATCATTGTACAGGGGCTGGGAAACATGCGTTTTCATTTCCATAGGCAAGAGCTCTGCAGCATATAGATTGCATGGCCCAGGAAGATCTCCCTTTACTTGAGTCAATTTTTGCTAGCTGCTTTTGAGAATACATTTTACACCATATGTATGCCTTACCCAGCTTATAATCATGCTCTTGTCCACTACAACAAAAGCTGTGGATTCATATGGATACCCAGGTGGGCACAAACAGAATCCTTCCTGAAGCACCTTGAATTCATTTACAACTTCAGTCTTTTTCCACCAGAATCTTAATCAATAGATACTCATCAGAAAAGCAGCAGCCTCAGCTCTACGTGGAAAACCAGCTTGGAGTCATTCATACACGTTTGTCTAACAGGAAGGTGGATTTATGTCTTCAGTGCTTATCAGGAAGGATTTTTAATAGAGAAAGATGGTAAATAATGCTCAAATTGGAAATATATTATCATCTAAAATCTAACCAGTAAATCTTTTGCTAACCATTTGGGCATATCAGCCAAAAGTATTCCAAAGGAAGTCAACCATATTAATGGAAATGTGGAATTGTTAATCCATTGTAAAACCACTCACAGGTATGATAGTTGTTTATCCACTTGCTGTGGTAAGAATATCAGAATTGTGAAGTCAAAAGCCAAATTCCTAATCTGATAGCATTTTGAGAGCTATTTTTTGCAGAGATCCTCTGCAGTTTAGAGCCAGAGCTGAATTAAGTCTCCATCTTCAGGGGAAGCAAGATGCCATTCTGCTAAATGCTGGAATTTTATCATGGTGGGGGGGGGGGAAGGGAGAAAGAAAGCAGCCAGCAAGACCTAAGAATATAAAAGCATTTGAGATCTCAGAAGGAGTTTAAATCAATGCCCTGCCACAGTTAGAGCACAGATGAAAGAGCCTCTGTCTCAATTGCCAGGAAACTACTTAGAAACTCTTGCTTTGATTTTTTTTTTCTGGGTTCCTTTTTTTTGGGTAGTCCTTTCCATTACCGCTAAACGCAATATATGGGGACATGAGTGATGTCCCTTTGATGCTGTACAGCTACAACAAGTGGAAACTAATATGGTAGAGCAGTCAAGCGATGTGATTTGTGTTTATGTATACAAATCTCTACCCATCAATCTTTTAACCTGTAGGCTGTGTATCATTGCCACCCATTTGCCTCCGTACTGTTCCTTCTGTTTTCCAGAACTGACAATTGTTTTACACCCATGTTCTGCAGAGAGAAATGTTTATTTCAGAGGGGTGTAAAAACTAACATTTTCTCCAAGCTATTGTGTCCTTATCACAGATTCATTCTTGGCAAAGGATTTTAGTAATGCTTTCTGTCAATTCGGAATAGGGCCATGACTGCTGCCAAACACTGCAGCATTCTTGTTCCCACAGATTTAGTCACACCAAGAATACTTAACACTCATTGCAAGGCAACATGTTATTAAACAGGCTGGATTCTCTGCCCTGCTTCAGCCTCTTGCGGTGAACTAGCAGTACATGAGATTATACACACACTACATCATGTTAGTTAAAAGTAGCGTAGGGAAGAACTGGTGCAAGCATAGAATCATAGAATAGTTAGTGTTGGAAAGGACCTCATCCAGATCATCCAGTTCCAACCCCCCTGCCATGGGCAGGGACACCTCACACTAAACCATCCCACACAAGGCTTCATCCAACCTGGCCTTGAACACTGCCAGGGATGGAGCATTCACAACCTCCCTGGGCATATCTAGATCTGCATCTCCTCTCCTGAAATCTCTGCTATTGGTGGAATAGAAAGAATGCAGGTGGGGAATAGGTCCATTTTTGACAGCATCTTCCCAACCATCACCTGCCCAGCTGGGATTTCACCATATAATAATGAGTTTATATAAAAACTGAAGGTAGTGGGGTAAGAGAAAGGGAAAAGAACAGTACATGAAGGGGGGTGCATTGTTTCCTCTTTCTAGAGTTAAAGAAAATGTCTTCTCCTCTGCAACATCCCCCAGTGGGAAAACGCAAGCACATCATTGAACAGAAATTGCTTTAGTGAATGATCTGGCTGGAAATGCCTTAGCTACGTTGTCCATGTTCTGCACAGATAGCACAGGTCTTTCAGACAGACCCCCAGGATATGCCAAAGTTTGGGCAGGAACCACATCCAGGTTTGGGCAACAAAACCAAAACGCGATGTCTGGGTAAGTTTTCTGGAGCAACCTTTCCCATTGCTCCTAGAAACAAAGACTAGGGACAGAACCTAAAGGGTCTGACACAGAGCAATTTGCTTCAGTAAAGACTTCAGAAATCGCCATCTCTCTGTCGTGGAATGATTCTGCTGCAAAGGCATTTACGGTGTTCTGTAAGTGATGTGGTTGTACCTGTCACCAGTAGTGAACTTGTTCTTCAAAATACAGGAATTAAAAGTTTTAGATCAAAGTGAGTGGTTACTGAAAATCCTGTCACCTGCAGAATCCTTGTTACACAATGATAATCTCCTGACAGCTTGCTCCAGTTCCTCAAGTCAGGTTTGTAATGGCTTGGGATCCTTTGACAAAGTTGGACTCAGTATTTGTGTTTATTTAGTAAGAGAGCAAACGGGTCATTTCTCATGCAGGACATCAGCAGGGGCCTTTGCGTGCCTCTCCCATCATTGCCTTTTGCAGAACAAGTTCAGTTAGAGCCTTAGTCTGTGATTCATTTTCACATCCCCATTCCCCAATGAGATCGTTTGGTGTATGCTTGATTTACCAGCAGCAAAGCAGGCATTGTGTCCTTAAGCATCTCAGACATGTCCGTGTAGATTAGAATTGTAACCTACGGTTGCAATTCATACTGGACAGGTTTAGATTTCAGGAATACTGAGAGCATGATATAATTGATCGGACATAGCATGTTGGCCCGCTTGTCTCTTTTGGGATATAAGGGGCAATCATTGGAGTCTTGCCCTGGGGCGAAAGGGGAGGAGGTCAGATGTTAAAAATGGGATTGTAAGAGTTCTACAGAGCAGTCAAACCAAGCTAATGCAAAATGATCTCCTTGTATAGTAGTGCAATTTGAATAATATATGTTAAAAATGTAGCACCTTTCTCTTCTAGCCCAAGTCCTGGTCCAAAGCTAGAGACAGACTGTGGTGGTTTAAACTGAGCCACACAGCTTATTCACTCACTCCCCCCCCTTTTCTCCCTCTTTCTTTCCTTCCCTCCCCGCCCCACCCTGCTCCCCGGGGGATGGGGAGGAGAATCATCAAAAGAATGTAACTCCCACGGGTTGAGATAAGCACAGCCCAGTAACTAAGGTATAACACAAACCACTGCTGCTACCACCAATAATAATATTGATAAGAGAAAATAACAAGGGAAGAGAATACGATACCACCGCCGAACGAGTTTGACTCCCCCCCGAAGAGAGCCCATGCCCTTCCGGGTAACTCCCAGTTACCTCCCTGGGCATGACGTGCTGTGGTATGGAATACCTCTTTGGCTAGTTTGGGTCAGGTGTCCTGTCTCTGCTTCCTCCCGGCCTCCCCTCATCCCTGGCAGAGCATGAGACTCACAAAGTCCTTGGCCAGAATAAACATTACTGAGCAACAACTGAAAACATCGGTGTTATCAGCTCTGTTCCCAGGCTGAAAGTCAAAACACAGCGCTGCACCAGCTACTAAGGAGGAGAAAAATGACTGCTACTGCTAAACCCAGGACACAGACAGGAGGACAGCTAACAGCTTTGTTGTGGTCTGGACCTCACTCTGTCCCTTAGTTTGCTCACAGGGCCTGTCTCTTGCCTTCCAAAGAAGAAAAAGCTACTTCCTACCTAAATGTGAAGGTTGGACTTGATGGTCATAAAGGTCTTTTCCAACCTAGTTGTTACTGTGATTCTGTGTTTCAGGTGAAAGCGTGGGTCAGTGAATAGCTGAGTGTTAATTTACACAGATTCATTTGGATCATTTGGGATGAAAGGATCTTAAATAGATGCCATCTCTGCCATGCTTGGAGCTAGCTGCTCTAGTGGAAGGTGTTCCTGCCCATGGCAGGGGGCTGGAACTGGATGAGCTTTAAGGTCCCTTCAACCCCAACCAGTCTGGGATTAAATGACTGCTTAATAAATGCCTGATGCCGAGGGGAGGAGCTGAGTGGGCAGTGCTGGCTGCAGTTCAGTTTCATGCTGCTGCTCTGATCAGTGCGAGCAAGACCTGGATGCTTAGCTTTGCAAGGGAGGGGAAGCATGCCTATTCCCAGTGCAGGCAGCAGGAGTGTAGTGGGGACATTAATGATGTGTGGAGATGGGTCAAGTCAGTTCTTCTGCAATGTTTCCAGATGCGTGAGTTTGATTCTTACCTGGTTTATTGCCCTGCCGCTTCTCTCGTGCTGAAAAGAGAGCACAAGGGTCATTTAAACTGGTGATGCTGAGGCAGCCAGGGATGATGCTAAAAACCTCTCTCTGTGGTGTAGAAATTGTCATGGCTGATGGGTCAGGGTGACCTTTTAGCTTGACTTTGTTCACCACCTTCTGAGATGCAGCAAAGGCTTCTACACTGATTCATGGGAGATACTGTAAGCCTTAACCTCACATCTGATATGTGTAATGTAAGAAATTCCCAAGCTTGGAATGTTTGGCCAAAACCATGGCAAAACTGTATCTGTTAGTTTCATAGGTGTTTTTGAATAGCTCTTGCTCCAGGAAAGGCCCATAAGCATAAGCACTTGCTTTTATCATAGTGAAATCAGTGAAAGGCATGTCTTTGGTTTATTCTCCGCACCATTTACCACCATCGTCATAAGGCTGCTACAGGAGAGGAGGATTGTCTGAAAGCACTAATTCTGGTTCTGAGCCTTTCCATTTCAGATAACAGCTATTTTAAGTGCTGAGATTTACATTTTTCTTTGAAGAGTTGCATTTTCCCTTCCGTTCTGGAGCCTGCTTGGCTTTCCAGGGAAGGCAGCCAGTACCCATAGACTCACAGGGATCAAATGTTGGCTTTTAGAGTGGTATCATCTTCTGATCATTTGTGTATGACTGCAGTTCATAGCACTGCACCACCAGATGGAAAACAGTAAAAGCCTCTTTATTTATATGGTTATTACAGGTATCCTCCAGTGGATCTCATGTGTATACATGCTGTCAAAGCATTGCAGGGTTTTGACAACAGTGCCTGAACTTGTTTCAAGTGACATAACACAGCTTTTAACTGTATCTTTTCCTTCAGTTTTTTGTAGTTTTAAGAACAGCTAATGAAAGCCTTACCCCTGCACTGAAAACAGAGAGAAATCCTTGGTTTAAGTATGCAACAGTTGAGTTTTACAGTTAAATAACTTCTATTATTATGAGGATGTTCTCTATAATAGCTCTGGAAATAGCAAAGTCTTGAGGTTTGTGGAAGTTGTAACAGACCTAATTAATGCCCACACTGTTTCTCAAGAGAAACAGATTTTGAGTGATGTAAATGGCATTGCATAGCAGATGTTCTTGTGCTTATTTTATAGTTTGCCCTTATTTTCCCTTCTACAGCCATAGGATGTGGTATTATACAGTGTGATGGGTACCTGTCTTCAGGATTGCAAGTCGTGTGATGACTCCTGAGATCGGAAAAAACAAGTGTATATATCTCCTTACATATTTTTAAAGTCTCAAAGTTATGATTCACGGTGTGTTTTCATGTCCAAGGAGCGTGGATGTGTCCGTGCACATGCACATATTCATGTTCTAACAAAGATGGCTATTTCATTGTGGTGTTCATTATATGTGTATGTGTAGGTGTTACCAGAAGTGTTCTTTTTAGGTTTTAGAAGAAAAGCTGAATCAGAGTTCTGCAAACACTGACACATCTGGAATTTCAGAGCCTTTCCAGGGACTGACAATGAATGGGACTCAACCAACCCTGCATCTCGTCACTGATGGATGATTAGAGTTTAGCTAATGAGGTGGTGTTCAGAGAAGAGTCAGGGATTTTTTTATGCACTTGTCAGTTTGCATCTGTCTGGGTTTAAATCTGAGTGAGTATCCACAAAGTGGTCCAGAAGGATCTCTATAAATGGCCAGTTATACAGATTATGCATGTATATATACATATATATACACATATATATTCACAGATTATGTATATATATATACAGATTATACACTTATATATACATACACACACATATATATATATATACAGATTATATGTGTATAAATGGCCAGTTATTACCTGCTCGCAGTAGGTTTGCGTTTACATGTTAAGCTCTGCAGGTCAGGAATCATTATTTTATATGATTAAAGCTATATTGCTACCTAAAGTATCTAAACCAAAGTGGCCTGGCCTCCCAGTACCACTGCATGGCAAATGGGGATTAGCAGAAGGGGACCGTCCTGTTCTGTACCTGGCAGTGCTCGCTCATACTGGTGGGTCAGCTTAATGGGTGTTGCTTGCTGAGACATTCTCATTGGAGCTAAATTCTTCTCAGCAGTATGCAGTGAAAGAGCAAGAAGCAATGGGCACAAACGGGAACTCAGGAGATTCCATTTAAATAGGAGGAAAAGCTGCAAGGGAGGATGAACACTTATTCCAGTTGCCAGGTTGTGCAGTCCCTGAAGATACTCACACCTTGACAGCACAGTCTTGGGTAGCCTCTTCTAGTTGACCCTTCTGTGAGCTGGGAGGTTGGCCAAGGCAGTGTCTAGAGATACCTTGCAGCCTCAACAGGTTTGTGGTTCTGTGATTTACTTGACTGGGACCTAACTGGATATATCTGTGCATCCTGAACAGAGCAAGCTGGGGAGTACCACTGTCTGTCTGCAGGCAAAGGCCTGGGGTGGTTTGTGTTTGGCATGCTCAGCATCAGCACCCCAGAAGGCACACTTCGGGCTGGGCTTGCAGGCTTACTTCTGAACAGCCTTCAGGTCTGGTCTAAGGGCTGTGATTAGGAAACCTTGTGTTACTAACCTTCTTTTACTGAACTGCAGTGGTGGTATTATAGCATAGGACTAAGCAGCCAATTCATACCCTGAATTCTTGTCATTCTTTCCCAGTGTTGTTGCAGAAAGGTTCCTCTGATAATCAGTAAATCCAAAGAGTTTGCTAATGCCGGATGCTGCCTTGCCAGGATGTCACTGATAATGGACTGATGTTTTGTAGGTGTGCAGTGCAATCCAGAATCAAGATTTCACTGTTATCGATGACTACTGTACTGGACTGCAAGCTCTTCTTTACCTGAAAAGCATTGAGGAGCTCCAAGACTGGAATGGACAGAGCCCTGCAACCATGCGCCATCAGAAAGGAAAACCAGTACCCAGTATTGCTGATCTGACGGGACAGGTATGTTGTTTGATTTACATTCCTGCATAGTGACACTGATTTGGATGCAATTTCATAACCATTGTATGCAGTTTCTGCTTCTTGCTCTGCTGTCTTGCTTCTGCTTCTACCTCTGCTGTCACAGGTAGTCACCAAGTCTTTTTTCTTCCAAGTAAAACAAATACCTGAGGGCAGCTTAAGAAGACAAATTGAAAGGACTTATTATGGGATAACTTTTGTACTATAAATAAGATCTCTCCCCTTCATTCATAACACCAGGTCTTTAAAAACACAAAGCGTAGGATGTAAAATGACAAAGGTATTGGAACAAGGTCTGGAACTGCTTGTTTTAATGAAGATCAACTCGATCCACATTGATACTAACACTGTGCCAGAAGTGCCTGGGTTTTCCGGTCAGGAGATAGGAAAACTCTCCAGCACTGGAGCTGACCAGCTGAGAAAGCTTGTCACAAACCAGGAATTAAAGGGAAGACTGGATCAGGAGTGCCCCTTTGGTCGTTGTACCTGAGCATCTCGTTGTCTTTCATGTGTGCTGACTCCCAACCCACCTGCAAGGCAGAGTAACAAATGGTGACACCAAATAATGCAAGATCATTAGAACGCTGAAAGTATGCAGTGGAATAGGAACAGAAACATGGTCTCTCTGAAACCCTAATCTCTGGGTTGCCTTTCTTGTCTGCTGTGGTACTTACCTGCTACAAAAGCATCTCTGGAGATATTTGCCAGCTGCAGTGGGTTGCAGCTATGCCCGTGCTGCTCACCCCCTCCACCAGGACATGGGCTCATCCATGCTGAGAAGCAGGGAGGTGTAACTGGCTTCCTACTGATGCCCTACTGCTCCCGCTCTAAGCAAAATACGCACACAGCAGGGAGGCTGAGCTTTTGTTTCTAGTTACTAGGGGGGCTCACTTTGAAGACTGATTTCAGTGATACATCGTGCCTATCGATTATCCTTCCAAAACTCTGATAGAACACTGTTGAAAATGTTGTAAAAAGTAAAGAATTACAAAAGAATAGGATTTGGAGTGTCTGGCACTTCCAAATCTCCACTTACTGTTACTGATGGCTGGAGTTGGATTTAGCAGGAGATTAGAGACTCCCGCGTTGTTGTTGTTCTCTGTGGAGCTCTGAAAATTATAGTATTACCTTTGAGGAGAAAAGAAAGTCTTATTTCTAAAGCTCTGGATAATGCGCTGCTTAGAAATAAACCAAGATACAAGCAGTTTCATTTCCATCTGCTTATGTTAAGCAGTTAAACCAGGCTCAAAGGGTTACATCTAAACGTCCTTCCTTTAACACCTGTGGAAGCATCCACAGCATTTCCAACTCATATAACAGAGATTTGTTGTAATTCTTCTTTAAAGCTGCATTCAGTGTTCTATTTGGGATTACCTTTGTATTTTACTAAAGAGACAACTCTTGTCAAAGATGTTTCTTACATCCTTTTGAATGAGGGAAAAATAATTCTAATTCTTAGTTGTTTCCACTTGTCACTACATCAATAATTAACTTTAAATAGGTAGCGTGAAAAGGCGCTTTAAGGAAGCATTTAATAATTCAAAGGAATCTTAACTTGAAACAGGTCACATGAAAAAGAGTGGAAAACAAAGCCCTGTGTAATCTTGTCTAGCTGGCTCTGTTAGGCATTTAAAAGGAACAAGGCGTACAGAGTATAACTGGTGGTATATTTGATTGCCGTTAGCGCTGAATTATACCATTGGATCGTTGCTACTAAATAGTAACATATAAAGTTAACCAGGCTGCACCATTGAGAAGTTAGTGATGTATTTTGAGCATACGCTCAGGATGGGTTTGTCCACGAGTGAGCATTCAAGGGGAAAGGAAGGAAAATAATGCAATACAGGTAAAAGGAGATACCATGATAAACGATCCTACCAGGGGCAATCAAATACAAAAGCTTGATATCAGTAATATTTATAGTATCATAATTAGCAAGACTGTGCCTAAGCAGTGTTATTAGTGTAAGTAATTATGTTATCATAAACTAGGTTTGCAGTATTATAGGAATCAGTATTCTTACTTTCATAAATTATTATCAATATTGGATTTCATGTACTTGTGCCTGGTAAATTTAGGTCTGTACTGGAGTTTCATCTAGTTTCAAACACAGATATCTAGATTGCTTGGCAGCAGGTCATAACACTCACTTCTGATCCCCTTTCTAACATACAGTCACTAAAAAGCATGTCCTTACTCTGTTGGAAAAGAGAAGATAGCCCGTGATGTATATGTTCTCATTGATAAAAGTGATGGGTGGGAAAGTATATGTTATCCATGGAATAAAATGTGAGGGCCCTCATCTTGCATTATGATTTGAAAAGCTTAGAAGGAGCTATCCAAGTTTGTCTTGGTCTTACTGGGAGATGAAACACAGCTTCTTCAGTAAAACCCTGTGAGAAGCTAAACAGAAAATCCTGATGAACTCTTGCATTCAAAGAAAAGGAAAGCAATGATGCTAATTTGGATTTGTCATATTTTTGGTGCAGTAAATGTAAAAATATAAAGGAATCACTCTCCATTTTATTATAAAATTCCTGTTTATTTTAATGGAGAATCACAGGGATAAGGATTTCAGGCAATTGACAATTCAATGAGAAGAAACTGAGGGAGAATTCTTTTCGCCAGCCTTAAGAACCACTTGCCTTCTGGTTGTATACAAATTCATGGAGCCTCTCCCAGTTTTGAATATATTACAGAGTTAGGACAAATCCTATTCCCAACTAAGTATGTTCATAATAGCATCTATTTTGATTCACAGTACATTATTGAATGAAAACCCATATTTTCATATAGCAGTGCACTACTCTTTTGATAATTCATTTTCTCTCCTGGTTTCAGCATCAAACAGATGCTGAGTGCAAAATGTTGCCATGGGAGAGTGGCACAGGAGAGTTTTGTAATGAAACCTCATAGTATTTGATGACCAAACTGAAAGGTAGATGTTTCTCAGTGGTACACATGATGTTAAACTGAAGCTGTCTTGCCATGCAGTCACCAGATAAGGGACAAACTGAGTGGTTATCACTGTCAGTTATTACATTTATCACAATAATTTCCTCCCTAAACAGAATGAATATGAAAAATAGTGTGCTAAATAGTGTTCTCTAATAAGCAGTGTAATAGCAAACATCAGCTTCTGGCTGGAAAAGAGAATGATGTTGATTAGTACCTGTTCATGCTTCTGAATTAAACTAATACTTTCATCATATAATTTATAGCCTTTAAGATAGAATCCCAGAACCATCAGTGTTAGAAGGGCCCTTTGGAGATCATCCAGTCCAACCCATTCCAAGGCAGGGCCACCCAGAGCAGGTCACACAGAATATGTCCAGGCAGGTTTGGGATGGCTCCAGAGAGGGAGACTCCACAATCCCCTGGGCAGCCTGTGCCAGGGCTCTGACACCCTCACGTACAGAAGCTCTTCCTTGTGTTGAGGTGAAACTTGTCCTGTGTTAGTTTATGGCCATTGCTCCTTGTCCTGCCACTGGGCACCACGGGAAAGGGTCTGGCACCATCTTCTTGGCCATATGTGGCATATGAGAAGTATTGTAGCTCTGGAAAACATTTGGAAACTTGAGTGCTGTTTTTATGTTTTTCACTATTGCAGAATGCAGTTTTTGATACATGAACCCTAAATTTATCACCTCGGAGCCAGCTTGTAGATATTTGCTGATAGCCAATACTTGCCATTGTCCAAGATGTGACCTGTAATGGCAGTGAGATTCCCACTTAGAAATGCTAACCTGAGTTGTGGCTTCCAGTCAGCTATGGAGAACAGTGGTTGTAGCCTTATCCATAACTGCTCCAAAGACAGTCCTAGCCCATATGCTGTGTCAGACTCACCAAGGTGGACAAAGCCAGTCTTCTGGGCTTCCTTCCTTACTGCTTTTCTGATGGCTTTAGTTTTGTGTTTGGTTTTGGTTTTGTTTTTTTCTAGCATTTTCTGACATTTGAAGCCTTGGCACAGATAACTGTCGTTAACATCCCCTCTAAATCACCTTTCCAGGAAATAAATGGAATAAAACATGTCAGCTTCTCTCAGCTATAATCCCAGCTTGCAAGCTTTGCCACTGAGTGGGGGAATGGCAAGGTAATGATGACACCACACTGCTGCTCACTGAGTCCCTTGAGGAAGACCTTTTGTAAAAGCACACTTACCTCAGCATGAATTTAGGACTGAGATCAAGTGCATGATGCAATCAGGAAGACAGCTAAGATGTAGGGCATGGTCGTATCACCTGGAGTTATTGGGGTTGCTGCATAAGAGAGAAGAGCACAGGTAGTATCCCTATAATGCAGAATTAACAAAGCTATGGCTTAAAGTAACATTCCCGAGTTTCTGAAGAAGATACATGACCAGAGTGATAAAGATCACTCTGTTCTCACCAGGTATCTGCATAGGTACCGTGTTCCCCAGAGGTACCATTTGCTCTCCTGTGTCACCTTGTCTGTTTGTTACAGGACTCTTTTGTAGTTGCTCACTGATCTTAGTGCAGAGAGCTGAAGTGGTTATGTCCCAGAATGCACGGGTGTCCGCTGATGCTCACAGAAGCACTATATTATTTTCCTGTATAAACTTCCACCTAATGTCAGCTATAAAACTTGTACTTAATGCAGTGGCCTCTGTACACGCCAGGTAGCTAAGCATTAAAAATAGGGCAGTGTAGGTGTGGGTATATATATAAATGTATATGGATGTTTCATACCTTGCTTTCAGTACCAGTTTTGCAAAACCTGACATTTCTCTGATCGTATTTAAAGGTTAAAAGAAAAAGAAGAAAATATAAGAATTTAAGCATCTTGCTTCCAGAAATAGCCAAAACCCAAAGCCAAAACGCAGCCCAAACTTGTTTTCATTGCAGCTCCTCCTCAGCTGTTAAGATTGTGCTGTATTGAAAATGTTAAAACCATGTCTGATACAAACACATTTATTGGAGGTGGTTTATACCAGCAGACTGATGAGAGAGAATGATCGCAATGCACAGTGTATGAACTTCAGTGAGAATTCTCGTCACCTTGTATTTAGCAAGCTAATTTGTTCCCTGAGTGCATGGTCTTCCCAGCAAGACTAAAATGTGCCCTTCCTTCTTATGAAGAGTACAAACCTCCTAATTCTAGCTTGATTGTAGTCAAATCTAAATAGCCTTTGGTATGGCAGAGAAGAAACCTTGCTCTACCTTCAAGATCTCATACAAAATGTTTAATTAGCTCTTCTATTAAAGAAATAAACTAAATGGGAACTCCCAGCCGTGCATGGACTCCCATACTGCAATGCATGCACCAAGCTTTGGCTGCCTTCACATTCTTCAAGACCTCTGCCTGCCTTCACTGAGCAGAGCTTTTCACACTTGATCTTATTGGAAGTGCTCCTTGTTGTTTAAGAAGGTAAATTTGTCCAGTATGGTAAAGAACTGTCCCCTCGTTTCCAGCACTGCATAAAGAACCCAGAAGAAAGCAGTATCTGTGGCCATGTCCAGAAATACAGGGCACGTGGTAGTATAGGGATTGCTATAATCAAATTAGCATTGATGAAGAAACCCTTTTCCCCATCTTGCCTGACTAGTTCTGAAGAAGAGTCAGAAGGGAAAAACAAATATCTGGGGGCTGTTTGATCCTTTTTCCCATTAGCTAAGGCCGCACCTGAAATACAGCTCTCAGCCAGGCATAGCCTCTTCAGGGTAAACCTGTATTGATTAAGGAACCTCTTGGTTTAAGATACTATGGGAACCTCCCAGCATTTGCAAGCCAAAAGCAATTATGAGCCTGAACAATCTGTAGAAGAAAGGCCCTGCCTAACATTATTTTTTCCCCCTAACTGGTCTATTACGGAAGTTTATGTTGTGATTATCTCCAGTGCTGTTCCTCACAGCTACTGCAGGTTGTTACAGAGAATAGATCTTTCCCTAACGGTGCAGCCATTTGCAGCAGAAATGGATAAAACAAAAGGAAGTGGGATTATTAAAGCAAGTTTAAAGTAGTTTCATCTTTGTGGGTTTTTATATGTGCTCTATGCTAAATGTGCTTCAAGCACAGAGTTTAAAGTTCCATATTCACAGCCAGTAAACGTGGCTATTAAGGAACAACGTCTTCACGTTAACTCCTTGGCAGTGGCGGGTTTAGTGTGTTCACTGCTGGCAATGGACACGAAGGCAGGAAAATCCAACTGCTCATGCAAAAGGGTTTAAAAAGCCCCAACCCAACGCATCCAGGCAGTGCCAAAAATACATCATTCTTTTTGTGTACTCTGCGGTTTGTTTTACTTGGGGAAAGGGCCTGGTCATACCCTGCAGCATGCATTCATTACGGTGCTCTTTGACTGGCAGATGCAGAGTAATAAGATGCATATTTTAGTGCTTATTAGAATCCCCTGTCCAAAAACAACTTGACAAATTTGTGATTTCGACAGTATCTCATTTTGCTGGCTGCGGTGCTCTGTGATTGCCCGGGCCACGTGGCTCCCAGCTTATGCATACCACCAATCCTGCTCATTAAAATGGCCACAGTTCACCAGTTTCGGTAGCTCGGAACGAACTTGGAATGAATTATTATCCAACAAAGAGGCTGCTGTCATGCAGAACAAAAGACAAGCAAAAGAGAGCTTTGGCTTAATGAGGCTAAGTGAGTGTCTCCCCTGCATCACCAGCTACTTGACGGCCTTTGAGCATGGGTTTTTTCTCTCCACAGGCCAAAACCTTTGGTCTATTATTTTGTGTTTATGCACCTTGAGGCTAATATACATTTTAATATGCTGCACATGGAGAAAAAAATCAGCCATTAGATTAGAACATGTGCACTCCCTGTTAAGTTAATGACAGCCGAACATAGAGATAAATTTAGGTTTTCATATTTAATTATAGCACAGCGCAGTGCGTTTAGCAAGGATAAATTGCACTATTATTATGCTTCATCTTTTTTTTTGACATCTTTTCATATTAACCATGCGCACTTACCCCCCACTTTCTCCCCAGTGTCACACAGAATGTCTCTGTGCATCATCCTCCTCGAACACCATTAATTTTTCATTCTCTACAGTTGTATGTGTATTGTTGTATTTGTTACTTGGGGTTAGGCTTGCTGGGTGGATGAAACCATTCCAAACAGCCCCTGTGTAAAGCTATCTGCATAAGCAATAAGGACAGAAAAGACATAGAAAGAACTGGCCTGCCTGGCCAGACATGGCTTCTCACATCTGCTCCCAGAGCAGGGGTTCCCAACCCTTTTTCCCTGGATGCTTTCAACACAGTGCCCGCTGTCTGCAGCTGCTGCGTTAGCCCCTTGCTCGAGGAGCTGAATTAGAAAAGCCAGAGAAATAATGCATGCAAGGTTAAATGCATTCTACAGAATATTGGGGTTGGATAATTAATAATAATAATGTGGACAATAGTGGTATTAATGTAAAATATCTTTGTTCCGAAAAAGTCAGCACTGTTTTGGTGCATAGGGACTGAAACAGCTAATGCTGATCGGTGCTGTTTGTATATGCGTTACCTCTGTTTGTCAGAGCTGTTGCTCCAAGAATAGCATCAGGAATCAGGCCAGACCTCAGCCCTGTAGAAGACAATATGTAATTAAACACAGTTCAGCCTTATCAAGTTCATGCCTTTACCAAGTTTTAATGGGAATAGTTAATTTCTGGTGATGTTAGACTGTTTGTTACTACCTGCGAGAGCTTTTAGATTTGCTTTCAGCACTGGGCTGAGCTATTCAGGTAGATGTGCCTTGTGAAAAATATGTTTGCATGCTTCACAAAATTAAGGGAATACTGCTATTTTCCAAAGTGGATTAGAGCAGGTAATAACTCACAGGAAGAAGATTTGTCTCTTTCCACTGTGTGTATAAGCAAGTAGAAGATATTATGCTACAGGCTTATTCCTAGATTATGCCTTATTGGATAGTTGTTTCATGACAAAAGCCACTGTGGCTTGATGACCAGAGGGTCATGACAGGAATAATAATCACCGCATGAAAGGGTGTCTGGATCTTGGTGATAAAGCATTCCTCGTTGCAATCAGTCAGCACTTGCTGGTGCAAGAGTTTTCCTCAATGGCAGAGATCAGCTTTTTCATATTCATTGAGAGCAAATCAGTCTCTCTCTTTCCCTCTCCCTCTCCACCCTCTTTCTCTCCAACCTGCAGTTCTGTACCAGCTTTTACTGCCAAGGAGATTTTTCTTTGTCAGGCGAAGCTCATGGAGTTTGGGGATGTTTAAGACACTGCAGCGTGCATGGGATTGGTACTGGTTGCAGGGCCTTATTCTTTGTGTCCTTGCTGAGTAAAGCCCTGGTCAGTAGTGATGGATAGCTAATTGTCTGCAGTTCAAGCACTAGGAAATGCGGCCAGCAATTAATTCATGTGTGCAAAACTCTTCCCCCTGATTTTGTAAGTGCAGATTTGGATGCAAATTGCATCCCTGAAAGCAAGGTTGTGCCTTTCAAAATGCAAGCCGTAATTACTAGTCTGAGAACCTGATGATAGGAAATTCTTCCTCTAGAACCTACCCCTACTGGGAGAAATCATTTATTAACAATATCGTTATATTTGTAAGCAGTACTTCTGTCTTTTTATTCTTAAAGCACTGGTAAAAAGCTTGATGTTATATGAGATGTAGTCTTATGGAGTTGCAGGATATATCCTGCAGGCTATATCCTACAGGCATCCAGATGGCTTAGAAACATCTATGAAATCAGAAATGTCTCTTCTGTATCTACAGGTAGCTATTATTAGTAAAACCTACTTCTATTTATGTATTCCCATTTTCTTTATGGCACCAGTCACAGACATATTACTGATGTGCATGTAGAGACTTGAGCTTTCAGCTTCTTTGGTACCTTTAAACTTCTTATCTAAGCAGGCTGTTTCCTTGGATAGCAAGGTGCTTTTTTGGGCCACAGTGCTCTGTGCAAAGGAGGTACAAAATGAAGTGTGTGGTATTGGTCATAGGCAGCAGACTGGGTGTTTGTTTTCAGCCTGTTTGCCAAGACTTGTGTGCTTGTGCTAGTTTGGAGAAAAAGAAATGGCTACGGCTTCTCTTAATTCTCTTAGGAACAGATTTGGCCCTTAAGCACAGCCCTAAGTGTAGTTAGGAAGTAAGTACAAGGAATCTAGAAGCAGTGATTTATGGGGAGAGGCTAAAGAAGCTCAAAACTCTTACATGTCCTTATGTCCTGCGTAAATGTTGTGTGTAAACAGAAGAACTCGGTGGTCTACAAATATTTGACATTTGCAATCAACTGGGAGAGGGGGATTTGATGCTGTGGAGTGAGAACTGCACCAAGACTGATGAGCTGAATAGGAGAAAAAAAAAAAGAATTGTTCAGGAAAAGCAGGAGAAAAATTACCCTGATTGGAAGGAAAGCCTCTTTGTAGAAATGATAGAGGTTTCGTGCTGGGTTGCTGAGATTAAAGGTGGGGAAGACTTTTAAAGCTTGAATTAAAAGTAGGGAAGACTTGTAAAGCTTGAATGCAGGAAGCCTAAGTACTGCTGGGAGAAATTTTGGGTTGCAGGAGTATGTGCTGGGCTGGTAGACTTTTCCTGTCAGATATGCACAAGCCAATGGCCCTTTCCAGCATTTCAGCTGCACGATAGGGTTCCTTGGAAGCCTCCTAACAAAGTGTTTTGATAGTGACTCAGTATAAGCCACTGGAGCTAACAGTAGCTAATAATATGCAATTGAAATGTCTTTTTTTCTTTTGCTTAAAGATTAAGGTCATACTTAAGGAACAGGAGTATGTCCTTTGCCCATTTGTACTGCTGTAAAAAGCCCTTGCAGGTTTTTTTTCTGTAATCTTGTGTGGTTTTGATCCAACCCCATGGATGCCTCAGCAGTCAGAGCAGTATTTTTATGAACAGATAGACTAAGAATGTCTTTGTTTCGTTGCCCATTAGTCATACATTGGCACAGGGCAGCTGCCCCCAGTAGCTGAACAGTGCTGTTGGGCACACCATTTCTGCATGTGGAAGTTGAGAACAGAGATTTCTGCACTTTGCTGACCTATTCATGCTGTAGAGAATTCATTAAGGGCCAGGACCTGTGTTTGAGTTGTTCCAGGGAACAATTACAGCCAGCCTGTAATCTGCTGCTCCACAGCGCGTTGGGGCTCTGTAATAGTTCAAAGGGGCCTGGCAAGAATTGTATTGATTTCTTGGGATCTCATTCAGCTGATTGCACTTGGTTACTCAGATGGTTGATGTTTAAGAACACCTACTCTGGCTGTTATTAAGAAGGTGGGTTTAATCTTCACATAGGTAAGACCTTGTTTGCCCTTCATTCAACTCAGCAGATGAGGTTTTAGTGAAAGAGCCCCCTTGTAATTTTTATGCCACAACTCTGTTTTTCATTGCCACATTGGGAGCTATGCGGGGCAAGTAAGTCACTGTATAACCCATCTATTGGTCAGGGTATGTCATCTCGTATATCTGTTCTTTCATTCATCATTTTGTCTCTTCCCTGTTTGACTGCTTGGAATTATTAATGCTTTCTCTTTTTTTTTTTGATTACTCTGTTATATTTCTTCCAAGTTGCTGATTTATTTATACAGAAAAGCTATAAAATCCCTTGTTGTTCCATACAGTCAGTCTGCATGCCTGAGAAACCCAGAAGAGGATCACTGCAATAGTCCTTTTGTTTCAGTCATTCAAGATTGCAGTTGGGCTCAAAGTAGTTGAATTCTAGAACATATCAACTCTCATTTCATTTCTTATCCTCCCCATTATTGCAGTGTAGAGAGTGGAGGCTAAGCATTACTGTTTTCTGAAGAGCGTGCTCTCATTTTCAATGTTAAATACATGCCAAAAGGCAGATTTCACAATTCCATACCAAAAGACTAAGCCAGGTATTCACTGTCTTCCCTGAGCACTCCTGACACTTTGAAATGCCCATTTCACAAAGTTCCAGTTGTCAATTGAACATCAGGAGGCTCGCTGTAACCCCGCAAAGCACAAATGTAACTGCGTCTCCTCTTTTACCATCACTGTGTAATGTCTTGCTAAACTGTCAACAACTCACATGCCATTTCCATAAGCATAAATGATATTCTGAACCCTCTAAACTTACCTGTTACAAGAAGTCTTTCAGTTTGAACCCATCACCTCTTGTCCTATCACTGCAGTCCCTAACGAAGAGTCCCTGCACAAGAAAGTCATAATCATTCATTCGGTAGACATTTTGTTAGTGCTTGGGTTTTGACTTTCAGTGCCTGGTCTGTGGGTGGGCTTCTGTGCCTGCTGCTGGATTTTGGGCTTAATGACCAGGATAGAGCAGATGGAGGCAAAGTATAGTGTTTACATTTTCCCATAGGGCTTAATGTATTCGTCTGTTGTTGAGCACTGAGGTATTTTTGTCTACATAGTGCGAATAGTTTACAGAGGTATTTATAACAACATGTGAATGATGAACATGCAGTCTGCAAGGCTTGAAAGTCTGCCTCAAGTTAAATAAAGCATTTCCTTCCTATCCAGCCTGTATCTGCAGTTGTCTAGTTCCTGAATGGCAATTTAGGAGATGTCTCTGTGCAGTCATGACCGCTGTTTTGGCTGTATGAGTATTGGTTCATAATCCAGCACTCTTTGGGAACATAGCTTTTAGCACACAATTAAGCATTTATTTTGCAGTGGAGTCTTAGCACAGTTTATTACAAGCATCCAGCTTAACTGTCCTGATACCATAGAATCGCAGAATCCCAGACTGGTTTAGGTTGGAAGGGACCTTAAAGCTCATCCAGTTCCAACCCCCTGCCATGGGCAGGGACACCTTCCACTAGAGCAGATTGCTCCAAGCCCCTGTGTCCGACCTGGCCTTGAACACTGCCAGGGATGGGGCAGCCACAGCTTCTCTGGGCACCCTGTGCCAGCGCCTCAGCACTCTCACAGGGAAGAATGCAGTCCCTGACTGTAAGCATTGAAGTTAGATATCTAAGAGGTGGGAACAGTCAAATGTTACACACTGAGTGGGATTTATTTGCCTCCAGATGTGGTTTAGGACCTTACACGTATCTAAGGCATCTCTGCCCATCTGTATCTTGGAGCATGGCACTAGAGACCTGTGCTGGGGCAGGTGAACCTATTCCTGCCCAGAATCTTAGTATGGTTCAGAACAACCTCACCTGGAGCATTGTGTGCAGTGCTGGTGTCCTCAACATAAAAAGGACATGGAGCTGTTGGAGCAAGTCCAGAGGAGGCCACGAGGATGATCAGAGGACTGGAGCACCTCCCGTATGGAGCCAGGCTGAGAAGGTTGGGGCTGTTGAGCCTGGAGAAGAGAAGCTGTGTGGGGACCTCAGAGCAGCTTCCAGTGTCTGAAGGGGGCTACAAGGATACTGGGGAGGGACTCTTCATCAGGGACTGTAGCAATAGGACAAGGGGTGATGGGTTCACACTGAAACAGGGGAAGTTTAGATTGGATATAAGGAGGAAGTCCTTTCCTGTTATGGTGGTGAGGACTGGAATGGGTTGCCCAGGGAGGTTGTGAGTGCTCCATCTCTGGTGGTGTTCAAGGCCAGGTTGGACAAAGCCTTGGGTGGCATGGTTTAGTGTGAGGTGTCCCTGCCCATGGCAGGGGGGTTGGAACTAGATGATCTTGAGGTCCTTTCCAACCCAAACTATTCTATGATTATATGAAAGCCTTACAAGCAGAAACACACTGTCAAAAGAAGGTGCAGAAAGCTGTTTCCAAAAGCATATGTTCCCTCAGCCAGGGAGATCATTCCTTCTCCAGAGGGAGCAAAGAGTGAGATACTGACCAGACCTACTGCAGATATGTCCGGAAACTCCAGCAAGATTCCCCTTGGTGGAGTCAGGGCTGCAGGAAAAGACTCCAGTGCTTTGATCCCACAGCTGATATGGCCACCTCATGTGGTCACTCTGCCCCAGAACAGTGTCAGCTGCGGAGGTTGTTGCTCAAAGTTCATCTTAGAAACCCAAAACTGTGACCAGCCATACTGAAACTCATCTAGCTCAAAGACAAGTAAGCTGCTGTTGTTAGGTCCTGTCTCAACTGACTGATGTTCGCTTAGAGAGTGGAATTGGATCAGGATATGACAAATGGTTCTTAAATGGTACCAAGGTACACTGAGTATTTGTTCCACGTCTCTAGTGGAATAAATGTTAGTTCAGTTAAAGCTCATTTTGAATTCACTCAAGGCTAGCTGTGTTCATTTAGCCAAGATATACTGGGTTCCTGCTGTGAAAGGGACTGTGTTCTAAGCTGCTTGCTTTCAGTTTCAGGCAGTGAGCGATGGTACAGTGTTATCAGCCTGCCACAAGGTAACTCTATAATGCAATTGGAGATCCAAGAATTAGAGAGGCAGCACCAAAATCTCTGCTCCTAACCAGAGTCAACTCTCCCTGCCTCAATCCCATAAGGATACTTGAATTTTCTTCCTGTCTTGCAGCTCATAAACATGCTTCTCTTCACAGCACACACCATACGCTGTTGGAAAAGGGCTGTAAAGTTTTATGGGTATATTTGAGGGTATTATAAAAGTATAATAAAGTCAAAATAATGCAAAGAAATAGAAATTATTGAACAACTGCATTAAAATATTAGGCTGGGATGGTTTTATTGCATTCGGGTTGTACTTGGCTTTTACAGTGATGAAGGGATAAAATTCTTTTTTAGAGTTAAGAAAATGAAGGATTTTGATTTTAACAGTACTTGTAAAAATCTGCTTAAACACTTCCAGATTGTCAGTACATTGCTGCAGACTCTACTTAGTTTTAGCTCAGTCAGTACAAAACTGATTTCTGATGCTTGTCTTTTGGTTTTACTTGGGTTTAGGTTTTACTTGGTTTACTTGGTTTTTACTTGGTTTTACTTGGTTTTAGGAAACTGTTTCTAGTTCAGAGGTGAAAGGTTTTACTCATACAAACCAAAGTGTTAAGTTATTAAATAGCATTGCAATGAAAGTCCAATAATGGTGGTGACCAAATCACAGCTATGTTTTTTTAACCTGAAATCAGTTTCATCCCAAAATGTGGCACCATTCACTGGAAACCCAGAGAGAAAAAAGCACAATTGCTCTCAGCAGTGCTACCCTCTTTTTCCTGTTGAGAAGTGAATAATGTACCAAATGGTCATCTTGAAGGCAAAGATGGGCAGTAGGGAAGTCTGCGGACTTGACTGGTCTAGCTTCCCTCCATTGTCCCAGACAGAAGGTTCTGCAGCTCAGTGTTTTCATGGCAGGGGGTTGGAACTGGATGATCTTAAGGTCCTTTCCAACCCAAACTATTCCATGATTCTATGATTCTAACACTTTCCCCCCTCCCAAATACGTTGGAGTCATCGATACTTGAACTTTTCCCATGGGAAGTCTCTCAGAAATACATTGCCAAGAGCTTCTAACTGTTTCAGGGCTTTCTCTTACACTGGCTCCTCCATGGTGGCTGTTCCTGGCTTGCCCTCCACGGCCCTCTTACCACCCTCTGCCCATCCAGCCCTGTGAGTGCAGGCCTGGGGGATGCCCTGCCCCGAGCCATGAGCCCTGCTCTGGTGCAGCCTGTAGCCCTCATGGCTCAACCCTGACCACCGGGTGTAGCACGGGCTGGATAAAAGAGGCAGGCTGGTGATGAATATTTCATGTTGTGGGGTTAGTCTGCTCTTAAATTGTTGAGGAATCCTGAAAGATAATATGTAGCTTATTGATCCGTGCTGGAACCACGGTGCTGGTTGTGAAGTGAGCTCAGCCCAAAAGTGCAGCTTTGTTTGTGTCCCTTGTGGCTTTTATATACATAAGAACAGTCAGACTTTAGAAAAAAAAAGGCTACTGTAAGTTTTACTGTGATCTATTATAGCTGATGGGATCTTCAATTATTCTTCACCCCTTACCACAGCAATCAGACTCCAGAGAAAGGTCAAAACCTGCTTTTCTTTGTCTGGCTACAGGGGTAGATTCTTTTCCCCACCTTACAGGGAAATCAGATGTCTTTTAAGGCTTAAAACTCAGTGTCTGCATCTGCTTTTCATGGGGGATGCTTGAAAGGGATGAAGCTATTTTCCAGGGGACACTTACGGCACACAGCTTGTGTAGAAATTAACAACAGGGAAAGTGGTAAATGGAAATTGCCACAGCAGTTTCAGTTTTAACTCTGCTTTGTATTTATACAGAAGGATTTATTATCGCTGTGATTTACTTTCTACTACGAGGTGAAAGAAAGGCGAGTATGAGGTAGCAGCAGTTGTGGAAGTCTGGAAGACTTTAGCTTGTAGAAAATACTGCAGCGTGTCTGCATGTTGTGTCTTCCAACGCAGCAGTTGTAACCTGCAAGTATTTGGCATATCTCAATGAGTTTCACTGTTGTAGAAAGGAGTCAGTGGACCCCCAGATCTGCTCATTCCTGATAGGGAAATGTGTAAAGGCTTTGAAGCAAAGTTTTCTTTAGGAAAGAAAACAATTGATAGCAAATTCTATGGAATAAGCTGTGTTCCCATGGAATTAATCATCAACACTAACTTTTTGAAGCTGATATTTCACTTAGAATCATAGAATCCCACACTGGTTTTGGTTGGAAAGGACCTTAAAGCTCATCCAGTTCCAACCCCCTGCCACGGGCAGGGACACCTCACACCAGAGCAGGGTGCTCCAAGCCCCTGTGTCCAACCTGGCCTTGAACACTGCCAGGGATGGGGCAGCCACAGCTTCTCTGGGCACCCTGTGCCAGCGCCTCAGCACCCTCACAGGGAAGAGCTTCTGCCTTAGATCTAACCTGAACTTTCCCTGTTTCAGTGTGAACCCATCACCCCTTGTCCTATCGCTACAAGCCCTGATAAAAGGGAGCTAAATCAAAATATTATGACTTTATGATCTCTCCGTGTCTGTGTCAGTGCCACTGATCCCAGTTAAAGTGTCAAAAAGAAAATGTTATAGCATCCTGAGGCTGCTTAGCTTCCTAATGAAGACTGCAGGAGCATTTTGTAGAGTGTGAAAGGAGTTCTGTGTGGTGGGAAGTAGCTGTCGAAAGGAGAAATGATTTACTTTAAAGACATACCTGATGCAGGAGCATCTAGGTTGAAGATACAGCTCATACTTTGGCTCATGCTGGAAATGGTTTGTTTTCTTGGGGTTTTACAGCTGTATTTGCACTTTGTTTTTCAAAATAATAAGACGAAAGAGATGCCCTTAAATGCCAACAAAGGCGGTGATATCCGTGATAAGTAACTCCACACTTGGACATACTGGTTATGGTTTTGCATTCTGCTTTGTAACTCTAGTTCCAGAAAGTCCCTGATGGCAGCGAATAGTGTTTATTGAACCTAGGTGGATGTTGCACTGCTTTACTCCCTTCTGCCTGGGCACTGACATCAGAAGTGATTCCTATAGGCACCTGACTTCAGAAAGGAGAGATCTGTTTGTACTTTCAGGTTCAATGTGCCCAGGAATATTCCTAGGTGCTTAGGCCAGCTGGCACGAGGCAGCCTGTGCTGATGATCAGAAGCTGGTAGTCTCCAAAGCAGGTTGGCTGCAGGCAGGCTGCCTGCTGGGAACGGCTCCTGAAGCATGCCAGCTTCCAAAGCCTCTCCAGGAATTGTCTGGGACAGTGATAGCACAGGCCAAAAGTGGGCAAGAAAATGTTGTAATGCTTTGTTAGGCTAGATGGCAACATCCTCGTTCCCAGGAACATCCCCAGGCACTGATTTACTCCTGTGGCTATAGACTGAGTCTGGCAAAAGAGTGGAAAGAAAAAGAGAAAGCAGTGATTATGGTAGTAAGTGAGTGGACATGAAAGATGGACAGATGGACATCAAAATGAGCTGTATTGGATGGTAGTGAAAGTAGCACTGGGAAAAAGAGCTCTTACAGCCTGAGGCTCCAAAATGAAGGAAACCAGTGAGAATATGTAGAAAATATCAAGAAATAGATTCTATCTAAAATATAATGGCATGGAATATAATAGAAATGTATGACCAATATACATATTTTTGTATAGTGTGACTAATATCTATGTGTATGTATGTGGTATGCAAGTATGGACAATCAAGAAACAAATTACTGTCTTTCCAAATGTTATAAACCAGCTAACCCATGAGTTCATTGCATCCTCATGGGTGAATTAGGATCGAAGTTGCACTGATTCTAATGAAAGCACTCAGAAGCTGTGTTTCCATTAAGAAGTTGTACATATGTAAGAAGGACATGGACCTATTGGAGCAAGTGCAGAGGAGGCCACGAGCAGGGGCTGGAGCAGCTCCCATATGGAGACAGGCTGAGAACAGTGGGGCTGTTCAACCTGGAGAAGAGAAGCTGCGTGGAGACCTCAGAGCAGCTTCCAGTGTCTGAAGTGGGCTCCAAGGATGCTGGAGAGGGACTCTTATCAGGGACTGGAGTGATAGGACAAGGGGTGATGGGTTCACACTGAAACAGGGGAAGTTCGGGTTAGATCTAAGGCAGAAGCTTTTCCCTGTGAGGGTGCTGAGGCGCTGGCACAGGGTGATGAGCGTAAGGTCCTTTTCAATCCAAACCAGTCTGTGATTCTATACAAGTAGGCCAGATAGGAATGAAGTTGCAGAATGAAACGGTTGATACATACAACGTACATTCCAGGGGTTTTTACTATGTTCTAACTCTGGTCTGGCCTCATGGCCTTAATGCCCATTAGCAGCTGGAGCTCACTTCAGGTGCACTCCTGGAGCACACGTTCAGCTTTCCTTTCATCCAAAATAGAATGCAGGTTTTGCTCTCTGAGACTGCTCTGCTCTGAGAGCCAAAGTGCAATACATGGAGATAATCAGGCCTCCAAAGGTATACTCCTGATCTGAACTAAAACACGGATGTAGAGGGACCAGGAGAGCTGGTGCAGCAGTGTTGCAGCAATGCAGAGCTGCTGTTAACAAGCCAAGGCCAGCCATCAGTGGAGCAGAAGCAGGAGCCATTAACCACTCAGGAAAGGAGATGCTTGCACAGACAAGGAAGAATTTTGTGCAGACATAAATGCGTTAGCACAAAGCAGAGAAGACAAATCTGCTGGTGATTGTCTCGCATACAGGATCTTTTTGCATCGGCAAGAAAGCTGTTTTGCCAAAGCTTGCTGACAATAGCAAACAGTAAAAATGCATCACATCAGGGGAACAAACTGTCTCGGAAAATGTGATTTTGCAGCTCTTGTGTAGGCTTTGATGCACTACACAAGAGCAGAAATTAACTTTCAGTGCCATTTGCACAAGCGTGAACTTTAAACTAAGAGGGGAGCCTGAATGCCAGCTGGCCAGTTCAACAGCAGTAAATGCTAGCTAGATACCAGAGACTTTGTTGGCATTTTGTGAGAACCTGAAACTGCTGACAAAAACATACAGCGTGAGGTTGGACAATAGAGCAATCAAAGTACCAGCAGGACAGTGGAAATTACCAAGTTGAATGAATTAAAATACCAGGAAATATCAGTAGCACACAAAATCTCTGCTTTTAACTAAATGAAGTGAATGAATGAGGCATATGACTAAACTGGGGCAAGCACTTCATGAAAGATACATACAAAAAGGCAGAAAGCTTAACACCAATAGGTTCTAAGCAGCAAGAGCCCTGTAACAAAGCGTCTACATGGTGGTTTGAAGATGCGGGGCATCTTCTAGGCAGATGGGAGCTGGGAATGGGTACAGGGATGCAGCCAGGAGAGCACTTGCACTCGGAGAAACAGCAATAAGGCAAGTGAAAGTAAGGACACGTCTCGTTGCTGAGGTTTTCCAGAGCCACGGGTCAGGTGGGAAGGAGGAAGAGATGGGAAATTGCCCATATGCACAAGTCTTCTAGCAGTTTAACAAGGTGTTATACAGGCCTGCGGGAGGTCATATGCTTTCCATCTTAAAAAAGTCAAAGTAGTTCCAGTTTTTGACACAATGCTCCTGTATTTACAAACACATTCGATATAAGAATTAAAGAAAGGAACTCTCTCAGTCCCTTTTGAGCCTCCATTATGGTAGATACAGGTGGAAGAAAGTGCAATTTGGGATCATGCCATTGGTAGAAGAATGCCAGTAGCTGGCTGGGATCGCTGCCATTGCTGTATAGGTGCAAAAGCACAAATCTCAGAACCAAGCCTTTGCTGTATTAGTCAAACTGCTGTGGCTTGACAGTCATTTTGCAGCAGTTGCTACAGATGGTGTGATCAGGATCAAGCTGCATTTGGAGACAGCAGAGCCTGGGTATTCCTTGTTCACTCATGCAGGAAATGGTCCCAGCAGCAAATCTGTCCTGTGTGGCGGTTGCTCCTGGCTTTGTAAGCCACTCCGAGTCTCTCCAAGGACTTTTATCTGGCAGAATACACAGCACCTCTGTAAAATATGGAGAAAAAGGAGCCAGGCAGACAGATGATGTGGATGATGTATAATAATATAAATTGTGTCATCTATGACCTTTATAGCAGCAGCACTGTTGTAGACAGCGTTAACGTGGAGAAGCTGCGCTAAATAGAGAAAATTGTTTCCCTTGCTGTCCTGTGGTAGAAAGGCTGTCAACGGTTTTGCTTGAGCAGTAGATTGAAGCACTATAAATACCTGGCATAAACTTTTAACAAGATGAATTAGGTTAAGGAACAAAAATCATTTTGTTTTTAGAATTGAAGTGAGGATGAGATTTTTAAGTAAGGCAGTTTTGGAGTAGCAAAGGGCTGTAGGACTTGCACGATCACTGAATCCATGAAGAGGTGTGTTATCTGGAACTATCTGGGTGCAGAACAGCTGAAGACAGGAGATTTGTCAAACGATGCAGAAGAGATGTACACTGTATGCTCCATTTTATCTATCGTTGGGAACCTTTAACTCCTGTGATGAAGTCAGGTGGAACCATGTCCAAGAAGAGTGGGTTAGTTGTGGTCAGCGAGACATGGTCCCGATTCCCCCATGGCTACATGAAGGCTTAACCACAGACAGTGTAACTACTGCATGCTTTAAAGTCGAGCATAAAAGCTTGTAGGATCAGGACAGGAGGGAAAGGTATCTCCATTGTTTATCTGTGAGGAGCACATAACCAGTGAAACAGTAGATGAAGCAGTACGTGACTGTGGTTGTGTTTAATAGCAGAGGGCAAGCTGAGCGCATATACTCACAAGCCTAACTGCGCGTATAAATCCATGAAGTCTTGCAGTAACAAGATGATCAGAACTCATTTTAAAGCTTTTATGAGAAAGTGATGTTTAAAACTACAGCGATGTGTGCATGGGATCTGTATTTCCAATGGTATCCATGTTAGATTTTTCAAATCAAATTCTTCCGCTGATTGACTGGAGTGAAAATCTAATTAAATCAGCATTTTAGAATATAGGTCCATTGTAATGTCATTTTCAGAATATAACGATACTTTAGATGTTATGCTTTAGCTGTTACAAAGACAGATAAATATAAAAGAGGCACTGGAGGGGGACTTGGTTGATTCTAATGAGCGCTTCCTTGTTTGTCTACATGAGCTTTGTATAAGGCATCTATTACTTTTGTACCTATGCATTGGCAGCTCCTCACTGCTGGATGGTGACATAGGAAGCATCTCTCTCAGTTTAGTGAAGGTATTACTTTTGTAATGAGTTATTGATATTTGGTGTTATATTAACTTTCCACAGTTTAGCAATTGTTTCTTTTCAGACCTGTTTAAAAGTTTTGATAACTTCAGATGATCAAAATTCATCCTCCCTTTCTGTCCGTGGACCAGTCCAACTTTACCATCTGGCTCTAATCTCATAGTTCGTGAATGTCATATGTGGGGTGTTGATTTGTCACATTTTCAAAGCTGTTGGGAGGCCTTAATCAAACCAGAATAGCCAAACTCTTCATGGGAGAGCATTCAGCATTTTCTTATCCTACCTCTCACCAACCAAAGTGGGAGTTCTGACTATCTAGGGGTGGAAACACTTGCTATTAATACCAGATCTATTTGTATTCTGACTCTTAGCGTGAAATTTAGTGAGTTTAGGTTATTGAGGTGACGATAAAAAGAATTGTATTTTTGAGGTGAAAGATTCTAAAAGCAATGGTGGGCTCCTTGGTCAGAACTGCAAGAACTGAGTAGAGCTCTTTTGTCTGCACTGAATACTTTACATTGAAATTAGGATTGTGTGAAGTAGAGATGGAAGGATTACTGTGTGATGATGAGGGAAGGCATTGTTGTCTGTGCAAAAGTAGGGTAAGTGCTGCAGTTCGTCTGCCATAAGAGACGGATTACAATGAATCTGAAGTGGAAGAAGGTTTGCTTAGGAATTATTAGCAGTGGTTTGCATCTCAGTAATCTATTAGTGGAGTGACACAAGGATAGTTAAGTGATGTGTAATCTACCAGGGAAAAGCAGGGTTTATTTTTAGATCTATTGAGATGCTCTGCTGTTTACAGTACAGGCAAGTTGGGAATAAATCTGGAGCTTCCATGCAAAACAAAAGGGCAGGAGAAACAAATATCAAAGCAAAACCAACCCAAGCATCTGCAAAGGTGCCAGCAGATGGAAAAAGTGGATGCTCTTGCCACCTGTGTAGAGTTTCACTGTTAGCAAAATGTATTGGCTAGGTAAATTTGCAGCTTGGTTTAGCTGCAAATATAGCAGCTAATTTAGCCATGGTGAAAATGTACTTTTCTTTGCACACAGTGGCAGCGGTGGTTATTTTAGTGGATGTACTCAAAGCTTTATAGAGTGGTGTTCAAAATCTCAGGGTTTTTCCCAGAGGCTGGAAGAGGTGGTTGCTATTTGCCTAGCTTCCCATTCCCCTGAGAGCACGAATTTGATGGGCGTGATTGATTAGAATGTGTATTTCTATGTATGTAGAATGCTGCATACATAGACTTTCTATCTCTTCAGTACTGCAGGGTGTCTAAAGCTTCATTTCCACCAGGAAGATGGTGGAAGGGAATGCGGGAGATCTAAGGAGGATGTAGACAGTGTGTATTTCATCTCATCCTGCCTACAGGATGTCGTTTGCCCCTGGGCTGCGTGGTAGTGTTAAGTTGCTCAAGGAGCAGGTTCCCATGGGTCATGCAGGCGGTTTAAATGCAGCTTCACAAGGCTTCGAGGTTCTAGGAACACTCATTGAGCACAAGTGGAATTAGCAAATTCAGCTTAATACAGCTCCACTCCCCTGGCTGGGTCAGCAGCATCAGTGATTGACAGGTTGGTTGGTAACCACTAATTTAGCCAGAGCAGCAAGGAAATCCATGCTTTCTCATATCTGTAAGAAGAGAGGTATTTTTGTTGCCTTTTAATAGTCTAGCTGTCACCTGTGGAGCTTCTTTGGAAGCAGCTGGAAAAAGTCATCAGTTACTGCTAGAGTTCAGTCTCCTCAGCACATATACCCCCAAAAGATGGCGGTTAAATCCACAGAAACAGATTATTTTAGGGTCAGTTACCAGCCATTTTGGAGGAGAAGGTGGGTAGAAGTATCTAGCAATGGCATTTCTTTGTATCCTCGGGTAATTTACAACATTGGTAAGTGCTGAATGTATGGATATGGATGTGCTGTGGTATATAAAGACACATGAAAACGTGAATTGGTATGGGTTTACTTTTGTAAGGGTAAAAGTACAACATCTTCCTTGCACAAAGTTTTTGCCAATACTGAGGCTCAGCTGATGCTGATCCCTGCTTCGTGGATGCGTTTGGACCCAGTTGTATTTGCTTGCCTGTCGGATATTTGTTAATAGCCATTCTGCTGACATCTTTGTTCTGCTGCTGCTTAGCTGACAGAATTTCGTCTGCATAAATGGTTGGGAAGTCCTTTCCTCACACGTCCAACAAACGGGAGACAAAGTGCCTGCCAGTGTTTTAATTCCTTTCGCATGTTCTGCTTAGAGAGTGAGAAGAATGCTTTCACTCCGCAGTGTCATGAATATGGTAATCTATGGAAATCAAAGAAAGCAGGTACTTAAGTTAAGCACATACTGTACTACAGGAATCCCTGATGAATTCAAGTCTCTTCTGTTTAGAGGAGATGTTGTTGTCTATTAAGTGACAGACTGCCAGATGTTCATGAAGTAGCACAGTAATGTGTATCAGTACCTTCTTTTCTTCACCCCAGAAGGTAACGTTTTCTTTATCATCTATGTCATCCTGGCTTTTGATTGTAAATGTCTAAGCTTGCTTCAAATATTAACTCCTTTTTGGTTTATTGATGAATATTTCATGACTTCAGTACATTTGTCGAATGCAAGTTGTTGCTGCACTACAGTAAGCCTATAATCCTAGAATCTTTTCCTTCACTTGGTGTGTGTATATATATATATATATAAGCTGCTAAAAAACAAACATTTGAGGCAGAACATGAAGAATGATTTGTTCATGATTTTGAGCTAGTAGAGGAAACGTTGGCAGGGTGAGAAAAAAATGATGAAAGGAGAAATAATTGTTGTTTTAAATAATGGTTTTATCTGCACGCTCAAGCATGGCACTATCTGTCTCACGGCGAGGTCACAGCAGTATGTTTTCCTAGAACACCCATGCACGTTCCCTTTAGTTGCGGAATTACTGCAGGGCTGGGGGTTAGCTCACCCGCCTTAAATAATCATAGGCTAAAGAGCAGGCAGAATAGCTGAGTAACAAAATGCTCTGAATATACTGAATGCACTGGTATATACACACCAAGTGTGGGGAGCAGAGGTTACGGGAGCAAGCGTATGAGCAGTAATTAGAGTATTGAGCCAGTGCCGTTGATGAAGCAACTGGAAGTTCCAAGAGCAAAAAGAAATCCAAATAACTGAAAGGCAGAGTTAACTTTTTTCCTGAAGAATCATTGTGTTCTGTCCTTTATTTTGAAGGCTTTTCCACATCATTAAAGGCAGCGATGTCTCGGCAATAAGAAACAGAGCTGTGACCGTGGGTGAACCCTTTAATACAAGGGACAGATCCTTTGCTGCTTCTTGCTAAAGTAACTACGGCAGCTCTGGGGGCTGTGCCAAATGGTGATGGCCCAAGAAACTCACTATCAGGTGGAAAATGATGGAGGAGTATCCCATCCTCCCACTGGCACATTACCCCCATGCCACGGGGAGGACTCCTGCAGGATTCTCTGCTGGAAGTCTTGACATGAACCCTGCTGCTGTCTGGATGGCTCCTGGGTGTCATGGGCCATTTCCATGTATTTTCAGGCTGACGCATAGAAGAGTAGCTACTTAAAATGTCTGAAAGAGTAAGAATGTCTAAAAGGGTAACAATTCCTAACTTCACTTTCCCCGTTGCCATACATACTTAGCTTTTATTAGATAAGCAATTTACGCAATTAGTTGGGAAAGCTTATGCTAAATATTCTCTTTGTATATCTATGAACATGAATATGTGTGCTATTTGCCACCTTCAGGGGAACAAAATTCATAGAATCATAGAATGGTTTGGGTTGGAAAGGACCTTAAAGCTCATCCAGACCCAACCCCCTGCCACGGGCAGGGACACCTCACACTAGAGCAGATTGCTCCAAGCCCCTGTGCCCAACCTGGCCTTGAACACTGCCAGGGATGGGGCAGCCACAGCTTCTCTGGGCACCCTGTGCCAGCGCCTCAGCACCCTCACAGGGAAGAGCTTCTGCCTTGGATCTAACCTGAACTTCCCCTGTTTCAGTTTGAACCCATCACCCCTTGTCCTGTCACTCCAGTCCCTGATGAAGAGTCCCTCTCCAGCATCCTTGTAGCCCCCTTCAGACACTGGAAGCTGCTCTGAGGTCTCCATGCAGCTTCTCTTCTCCAGGCTGAACAGCCCCAATGTTCTCAGCCTGTCTTCATATGGGAGGTGCTCCAGCCCCTGATCATCCTCGTGGCCTCCTCTGCACTTGTTCCAACAGCTCCATGTCCTTTGTATGTTGAGGACACCAGAACTGCACACAGTGCTGCAGTTCCGCATGAGGGTTTACTGTAAGGTTGGAGGGGAGTGGTTCCCAGAAGGAGCACAAGCTACCTTGATGTTGTGACACAATTGTGTTGTCATTACTGTTGTTTTTCTTTGGTACTGGGACTTGGTGTTTTCTTCCTCTCTGGAAACATTGGATTCATTGTGTTCCCTGAGAACAAGGCAGAAAGCAGATACCACCTCAGGAAACCTCACTAGTCTTCAGTTTTGGTGGTGTAAATTTGCAAGAGAGTGGAGGCAGACCACTGAGTGGAAGCTGTTGTGCAGTGAAAAGTATGGTCATGAACATGCAGGATGTAATAAGGATTCTAGGAATGTGCAGCCATTTGGAGCACATTAGAACAAACAAACTTGAAGGATTGAGAAGCAACTGGGAAAAAATCATTGTATCTGCTTTCTCTGGAAAACTTTCTTCATCAAACAGATGTTTTCCACATGAACAAATAGGGGTCAAACATTACTAAAACCTTCGTGCTGAGGGCACCTAAAGTGGCCCATACAAACCTGCTGTAAATTCTTGTAGCTCCTGGGTGAGGGCAGATGTCTGCCTCACTTAAATGTTAATGTTTCCCTTATCTGATTGCCTTTCAGAACCATGATGCTCCCACTTTCAGGAGTCCTACTTCGCCTCTTACCCTCTTCAAAGCTTGCCTGCAATCTTCACAGCTTTACCTGTTTCTGAGGTAGTCACTTGACCCTTTCACTCTTAGCTTTTACCTGTCCTGCTGCTAGTCTTCCCAGTTCTCTGAAGCCAACAAGAAACCTTCCCAGATACAGTCCTGCCAAGCAACAAAGGGATAAAGCTCAGCCTTTCTGCATGTATATTTGGGGAAGATAGCTACACTAACTACAGATCGACTGTTCTTCATAGGAAGAAAGTAGTCAGCATGGATTTAGAAAGGGAAAACCACATTTAACCAACTACAATGAGATGACTGGCTTGGTAGATGAGAGAAGAGCAGGAAGTTTTGCCTTCAGCAAGGCTTTCAACACTGTCTCCCATAGCATCCTCGTAGACAAACAGGTAAAACCTGCTTTAGCTGCCCTTGCTCTGACCAGGGGATTGGACTGGATAGTCTCGACTGTCTGTGATTCTGTGAAGGTCATTGACCACCTTTGTTCCAATCATCTAGAGAATTGGTGTTTTTTCCTCATTTCTTCTCTCCTTCACTGGAAGAAAGCAATTCCTTAAGTCATTTCACAGAAAAATCTGTTCAGAAAACAACAAAGAGCCAATTTTTGTTTGATTTCTAAAACATTACATGGCAGAGTTTGGGTGTGACAATTGCCATCCATTTGCATAGGTACAGGGTATGTGGGCCTTTGTTTGCTGCATCTCTCCTGCAAGTAGTACAGAAGATTTCAGTACAGTACAATTTGTACTCTTGAAGCAGTTTGGTTTGTCAGACATTTTTCAGTCCTCATTCTTCTTCTCGTCTAGTTTTGCTGTGTGCAAGCAGAAACATCTACCCTTGACAAATGTGAAGTACATGAAGTAAGTCAATTTGGCTTCAGTTCCACTTCCAGATTCATGAGGGACATCACGGTGTCACTTAAAATTGTTTACATGTTGGGAGTGCACAAGAGGAATGCAGAGAATGAATCTGCCTACCTCAGACTGGAGGCAACACTCAGGTACAAGAGGAGTTGATAATGACATTGCAGTCAATGTGGGAAATTCTTCACAAACAGTGGTTTTGAAACATGTTGCCTCATACCTCAATGATACAGCTGTGCTGGATTTCCATGAGCCAGTGCTTATGGAATTGTCCATGCAATTTCTTTCTTTACCTTGTGACCACTGCTCCCTGGAAAGCATTTTTATGAAAATCACTGTTTTCCAGTGTTCTTTTTGATGTCGTATTTCATCAGCATATATCAGGCACCCACCAAAGATGCTCTATCACTTCTGTTTCCCATCCACTTTCCTGCTACCAAAACCTTGCCACACAAACTCAATACATGTGTCAGCTGAAATCTGGGGCTTCTACCAGTAGCTAGTATCCAGCCCCTTATAACAGAAAACAGCTCCCAAATAAGCAACCCATGACAACTTCACAGAGACATATGTATAGAGTAAGGAGCAGATCAGTTTCAGTGTTAGAAATAAAATCATAGAATCATAGAACAGCTGAGGTTGGAAAGGACCTTCAAGTCTGGGGCATCTGGCATAGATTGTGGTGCCCTCTTCACCAGCCTGCTCCACCAGTTAGGCTATTTGCTAGAGTGCCCATCAAGATTGCAGCAGTCTGAAGTGGAGGATTCTCTCTACTTTTTACCATTAGGAAACAAGCACCCTATTTAGTTCATAATATGCTCAATTACCGTAAGATTGATCCTAGAATAAATTATAATCAAACCAGACTTATTCACCTTAAAGCTCTCCAAGCTTAAGGTTTTATTGTTGATTCATTATGTTGTCAGTTCTCTATTGGCAGGGTAATGCTTTTATGTATCTGGATAGAGACAGTTTTAGTGGAAGATACTGTTATCTTTAAATGAGGGGGATTTAGCTTTTCTGGTAAGAACAGATCCTTCAATGATGAATCCCTGGAGAAACTACTGAAACAAAAATCACAATGTTGCTGGAGATTTCTACAGTTCATCAGTTAAAAGGCGGCTTTGGGAAGTCTTGGCAGCGAGAGGATTTGGATTTTGACTTCCTGTCTGTAAAATACTCCAGCATTTCAAGCTTCCAGTTCTGTGATAATGTAATTATAAAAAAGTAAATAATGCCACTTAATGTATTTATTTTGGCTCCATTCTTGATGTTATCCCTCCAATAGAAACACGCTGAATTATGGCTATATAGAGACAGATGGACGCAAATAATGCAGCTATAGATATCACTGATACAGATCTATAAGTACACAAGAATTATCTAATTACTCTGCTTGTTGCAATCTTCTAAGCACTTGCTATTCACACTTATTCATATGAATTGTTCTTTTCTAGGCAGATGTTGATATAACAAAGATATCAGTGTATGGGGAGTTTGCTGAAGTTGGAATATCTGGAAATCAGACAAACCCAAACAAGCTGCGCTGTAGGAGGATTTCCAAAGTGGAGTTGAACTCATGAAGTTCTGTGCTTGTGCTTTATGGGAAACTATGCTGTTAAATCCCCCATGTGCTTAGGAAGATAGCCCCTACAATGACTAAAGGTGATTTAAATTTAAACTCTCTTAAACACCCATCTCTTCATCAGTTATCTCAACATATTTTGACTTTTGCTCTCTCCAGGAACTCAGTTCGTTAAAATATTGTTTGCTATTTCATATGGCCTTTGCCTTCAAAATGCTTGAAACCCCGGCTCTGAACAATAAGCACTCTCATCAGCGTAAGGGGAACCATCAATAAGTCCTTCCTAAGCTCTTGAGGCTACATTTTAATGTATTATTTATTGCTGTAGAAAAGATTGTTTGTTTTCAGCGCTCTTTGATGAAATTTGGCTTGGCTGCTTGGGAGCGACCAGACTTCAAACACAAAATAACCAGACCTACGTGTTCCCTTAATTATTTTAAATTCCATTTAATCAATTTCTTGATGGAAAACCAGCAATGCAGAGAGAGGAGAGAGTAAAGTTGGATGTTATGTTACTAGATTAATCATCATTTCATTTCTTTTTAAAAGATAGAGAATCTACAATTTAATATAACTGAGTGCATGTCATTATGAAACATCTGAAATATGGTACTGAAGGCATTGCACACTTTGCAAATTGTCTGCCGTGCATTCCGCCTATGCTAGATGTAAAAATGTACATACTTCCAAGTTTGCAATAGATAGGAGTCATTTTTATAGCTGGCTTTTCCCCTACACAAGAGTGAATTCTTTTTCCACACTTTTCCTTGGATCACCTATTTCATTTCAATATGCTCAGTATTTCTGTCTACAGAAATTAGGGGATTGGTCATACATGAAGAGAAAAGTAAAGGATTTATTCTGCAAAGACTTAGCTGTTCTTCCCCAAGATGATCTTCGATCAGTCAAGCCATGAACAACTGTCTCCTCTACTCCTTCAGTTAAAACCTCAGCAGAATTAGCTTTGCTACCTGCTCTCAAAGTCAGCAATTCAATTCCTGGCCAGACAGGGAAGAGTCCAAAAGCGCTTTGTCATCAGGTTTCCTGCCCTCTCGAGCCCAAAGTTGTTGCCATCAGCACATAAATTATGAAGTGAAAATAGTTTCTGAGTGACACAGCTACTATTTACTCATAGCCAGAATGTATTTAGTTGATAGTTGATGCAGCCAAACAGACGTACATCAACGCTTTTAATAAGAATCTGTATGTTTTAGATCTTTGCTAAAAGTCTCTGGCTTTCTAAAAGTCATGTAAAGAATTGAGTCTTTACATGTGTGCTTTAGAACCTATTGATTAGATTGAAATTAGGCAAATTCTTCTACTCTTTCCTGTTTAAAATAATCTTGGGTTTGCATTCTTCCTTGACTTTGGTATGTAAGGCCACTACCTTGCTGCTCTTTGCAGTAATATCGAACGACTTATTTTAAGGCATCCTAGAGAATTCCCTCTCCAAGATCATGTATGGCAACTGCACTGAAGGAAGAGTTTGATGTCTGTAAGGATGCCCTTGAACATGACATTCAGGAACCAAGTTCCCATTGGACAGACAAAACAGGAGCCCTTTGCCAGCGGGCAGACTTAGACTAAATCTAGATCTGGGACAGATGGGGTCTGCAACATCCCCCATGGTCTTGTGCTTTGTCTAGATGGAGGCTTTGTCCCAAAGTGTGGTTCAGTCCCAGCTGAAGGGGGACTGCAGGAGGGCACCTTCTCCGAAGAGCACCACGAGACCCCTGGTCTTGTTCTGGCTTGAAGTTAAAGATGCGTGAGGGCCACACACGGAAGCTGGGAAGCATTCCAAAGACCTCACCCTCTGGCTGTGTGCTCAGAGAGCCAAAACCCTAGCAGCAAAGAAAGCTTTTATTTGTCATAACAAGAAGCCTGAGGTCCCAGGGTTGGGTATTGTGACTGACAGAGTTCATTGAGGGATTTTTCTCCTAAGGATTAGCAGGAGCGCAGGATAACCTCTTCTGGATTGACTTCATTTTAAAAAATAATCATTTCTAAATTTTTAAATAATTCCAGATTTAAAATTCACATTGAAATTCCCTCTTCAAAAATTGATAGCCACAGCAGCCCTGGATCTTGTTCAATATGCTCTTTGAGGTTGTATTATTAGCGTGAACTAATGCTAGCAACTGCTGAGGCGATGTGTCCCCTGTTACTACCTGCTAGTTTCTGGAGTACTGCAGTAGCTTCGGGGTTTTACTTCGGTGGATGAAACACTTTTGCAGAATAAGAAACTAGTTTCGGGGGAGAAAGGGCATGGTCTTTTGCATCAGGAGAAAATCCGTGTTTTCTACCCTTTTCCATTACCCTAAACCTGTGATTGTGGCACACTGTCCATGTCCGCTAGGTAAGTAAAGGGGTCTTTACCTTCAGGAAGCTGGGTGTTCTACGAAATCGTGTTCTTGGGTGATAAATGAGTTTTGTGAGTCAGTGAAATCTTCCTCTCAAGGTCGTTTAATTGGGTTCTAGGATTAAATGTTGCAGAAAAGAATGCGAGTGGGGCACAGAGGTAAATGAGAAGATGAGAATGTGTCACAGTTCATTTGGTGTGTGTTAGCCTTACTTTGACAGGTCATAGAATCACAGAATAGTTAGGGTTGGAAAGGGCCTTAAGATCATCCAGTTCCCTCACCCCTGCCATGGGCAGGGACACCTCACACTAAACCATGCCACTCTGTTACCAGAATGCAAAATACATGTTTGTAAGCTTTAAAACTAGATATAGATATATTTAGATAGCCATACAAATAGTCCATAAACACTGGTGGAGCCCTTCCAAATAAACTGGTAGTTTTATGATACCTTTCCACGTGCCATAGAAGTAAAGTTATACATTTGAATTATTTAACATGATACATTTTTATATCTAAGCAGGTATGCAGTGGGGAAATATGAGGCTGTTGGAAGCTGACCTGCAATTCAGCTCTTTTTCTGCTGTGCTGTATTAATATTTTAATATTCAATAGCTATTTTTCAAGTCAGAACCTGAGGTTCATACCTGATTTTTATTCATTTCAGTCTCACTGATTTCAATTCCAGCTTCCCGAATAAGGACCTCAGCAAGGACTTGGGATCTCACTCTTGGGATCAGACTCACCTTTTTGCTATACCTGCTCATTGAACATCATCGTGTGTCCTGGTTTTTGTTTCAGAAACTACCCAGTTTTGGGCCTTACCTGGAACAACGCAAAAAGACCATAGCTGAGAACAAGCTTAAGCTGAAGGAACAGAGCATGGCTGCTGTGCTTCCCCAGAAAAAGCATTTCATTCCTAAGAAGCCCATCCCAGCAATCAAGGTAACAAAAACACATGCTTATGCATAAGAAATCGTCAGCCATCAGGCAGTTGACACGCACAGTCATTGCTAACAGTTTTGAGTTGGTTATTACTGCTTTTAAGCTTGTTAGAGGGCATCAAAGACTACTGTTTATGCAGGCTTCCTAGCTTTTAACTGAAATCGATGTGATCTGTGATGTACACTTGTAGGTATTTCCCTAATGTTATTTTTCAGACTGGAGAGATACAGGCAGTGGAACAGGAATTGTAGAGCAAGGCATGGGTAATGCCTCAGCTGTTAACAGTTTCTTTCGGTTGTAATGCTACAGTCTGAGCTCAGGTTTGCATGATACCATTAGATTACTTGCAATGTGCTGAATAGCTTCGTCTCTCATGTAAGATCAATGGGAAAGGTCTGTGTTCAGTACATAAGAAAGCTGTGTCATAGGTTTTCAGACACAACTTTTAAAGCTGGAGAATGTTTATCTAAGCAGCTGATCCACTGTCTGCAATGAGTAAATGTCAAGGTGAAAATAAAACCTGTGACCCCATCTACTGCATAATCCATACATTGGAGATTTTCCCTTCCCTTAGGTAGTCAATAAATGTCAACAAATTGAACCATCATAAGCTAATTATTCTAAGTGTTCCCTTTGGACCGTACTTAAACTTCATGTCTGAATAGCCTGGAGAAGAGAAGGCTCCAGGGACACCTTAGAGCAGCCTTCCAGTACCTAAAGGGGGCCTACAAGGAAGCTGGAGAGGGACTTCCTAAAAGTGCATGGAGGGACTGGACAAGGGCTAATGGCTTTAAACTGAAAGAGGGGAGATTTAGATTTGGATATTAGGAAGTTCTTCCCTGTGAGGGTGCTGAGGCGCTGGCACAGGGTGCCCAGAGAAGCTGTGGCTGCCCCATCCCTGGCAGTGTTCAAGGCCAGGTTGGACACAGGGGCTTGGAGCACCCTGCTCTAGTGTGAGGTGTCCCTGCCCGTGGCAGGGGCTGGAACTGGATGAGCTTTAAGGTCCCTTCCAACCTAAACCAGTGTGGGATTCTATGAACAGGAAAGCTGAGAAAATCAGGACTCTCATGTAGGGCCTTTCATAAAGCGACGTGAAAATTGTATCTGTTGAGCTTGTTGACAGGTTCCTCATACAGGTAAGAATATCCAATCTCTACAGATCGGTAACTTCCACTGTATGATGAGACCTGTAAGAATTGCCAAAATAATGCCAAACATAAAACACAGTATGAGCAATGGCTCAAAATAACACATCTTTCCCAAGGGAATTTTGCAGTTTAACAACACATGCAGTATTCCAAACTGCAGAACCAGCCAAGGAGAAATGTTGAGTCATCTTCCTGTTGAAGTTAAGCAGTTTGTCACTTCTATAGGCCTCTCAGTATTCTGGAGTGCTTATGATGGCTTATGGCACCCAAAAATCACTCCCCTTCTCTTGTGCTGAAGGCCCCTTCTTTCTGTATGCAAAAAGTTCCAAAGAACAGTGAACTACTTCATTTTGGCCCACTTGCTCAAAGCCTACTTGACCTCAGAGCTTTTGTGGTTCTGTTGTCTTTGGAGAGAGAGGATTGATGTAGGCAAAAAGAGAAAGGAGAAGCAACAGCCAATAACTGCATTTTCAATGAGATCGCTTGCTTCAGAAAATCAAAGAACTGATACCGTCCAAAAGCAAACAAACTGAATGGAGGAAAAAGTGTAGTAAGAGGCAAAATCAGACCTAAAGCCTTGAAAAAGCCATAACTGAGAAGCTGAGGTTAATAATTGATCAAGCCTAACTCCAGGTACAAAAGCAAAAAAGAACCAAGTAGTCGGAGAGACATTAAAAAGCAAAGAGGCCCTGCTGCAGGAAGGATGAAAATTAATTCCCCCAAACAAAAACTTGGATTTATGCTGAATACTTTTGTATTGTGACTGTGGGGAGCTTCTCAGCCAAAGGAATCAGGTTAGCATCTTCCTCACCCCTTCGATTAAAAGAGACTGAAAAAGACTGAAGCGATTAGGAGAAGGTAGGAAACACCAAGGCCAATTCTTGACAGACTTTCAGTCTGACCATTCCTTAGGCAGGAATGCTTTAACCAGCATGAGAAAAGCAGCAATGAGAGATGCTGTATTGGGTTTGCAAGGAAGGTTTGGGGAATGGTGGCTTCTGTGAGAAGGTAGATGCTTGCAGTGAGCTGTTATCCCATGGGAAGCCTGTGCTGGAGCACGTTTGCTGGCAGGAGCTGGGACCCCATGTGGGACCCATGCTGGAGCAGCCTGTTCCTGAAGGGCTGCCTCCCATGGAAGCAGTTCATGAAGCACTGCAGCAGTTCATGAAGAACTGCAGCATGTGGGAAGGACTCGTGGAGAAGTCCATGGAAGACTGTCTGCCATGGGAGGGACCACACTGGAGATGGGAGGAGTGTGAGGAGTCCTCCGCCAGGGAGGAAGGAACCTCAGAGCATCTTCCCTTTCCAGCTGAGGAAGGGGAATGATAGAGCATCTTTGATGGGCAGCTGGCCTCCAGCCTGGGTCACCTCACCACAGATGCCCACTAAGAAATAGGAAAATACCTGGATTTTTCTTCAAATAGGGAACTTGCCCCAACAAAAGGAGGTTTTAATAAAGTTTATAATTAATAGATCCATCTATTATTCTGTTGTGGAGAAAAACTGCCGGGAAGATTCAGGACATTCATTAAGGAAGCTGAGTGAAATTTAATGAATAAAGGTGACTTATCTGATCCCCTTCCCTGATCAGGAATTCTCCGTGGAGAGAAGCAGAGGAGCTGAGACCTGAGTGGTGTATTTGTAGCTAAGAAGTATTGACGCTTGAATTACAAATCCCAGACCATCTCCAAGCAGTTCTGTCTTGGGTGACCCTCCAGGACAGAGAAGAGGATCCATCCTGTCATCCAGATATCAGACTAGGTGGGAAAGGTCAGCTCTTAGAGCTAGTCCTAGGCTAACTCCAGTTCTCTGGAGTAGTGAGGACATACGAAAGCTGATGGGAACTGAGGAATAGCTGCCCTTGGAAGAGCTGTGACCCCTGCCTTGGCTGCTTGTGGTTTTGGAGGGTTGCTGCAAATTCCTGCCCAGAACTCCTTCATCTGCCTGTTCGGCTGTTGGTTGGTGATATGTAAATTCCAACATTTGTTTCCATTCCACATGCTGCCAAAATGCCTTTTTTTGTAGGTTTCAAAGCCCTCTGCAATTATCCCAAATCTAATTTAATTTTTGGATGGCTTCTCCCGTGGCTTTTCTCTTTATTCTCTCTATTTCTCACTATTAATTGGAACCGTGTGCTCAGCTATGCAGCCGAGTTGGTTCTCTTTTCACTTACCAGCAGTTTTGCCATATGCGGATCTTCTCAGTTGCATTTTTGTACAGCTCCCACACATGTATTTGCCTACCTCAGGTAACCTCCGTATTACTTTAATTGCTTTCCTTATTGATTCCTGTGGGTTTTTTCCCTACAGATTCAGTTCATTGTCCTCCAGGGTTTATACCATAATAACCAGTCACCATTTATCTGCTTATTTTACTACTTCTTTTCTCCACAAGTCTTGCTTGCCCTGTGTGGCAGTTCAACCACTCTGGCATCACTCTGTCAGCTTAGCTAGGACATGATCTGTTCTTCCACACGTTGGGAAAACATCCATAGATGCCTTCAAGCTGAAGTTCCTTATGTTTGGACTACTTTTCACCCTTGTGTATACCGATGCGTTGACGTGGCATTTCACACGTACATATATGTAAGTCTTTATATGCTGATGCCATAAGCCCCCACCTGGAAGCTGGCACCTTGGGAGGCATCAAGCCACATTTAGTCCAGTGCTGTGCTTAGTATGTAAAATCCTCTCAAGAGGTGAGGTATATTGATCTAGGTGCAGCACTAACAGTGTTCCATTTGGATCCTTCCTCAATACAAGCAGTGTTAGCTTGTGTTCACCTGCCTGCAATGCTGTAGTCTTCATTATAAACATGGAGCTGTTGCATATTCCAGGTGGGACTACACATGTGTCTCCCATAATTTATGGGACTCTAAATCTGCTTATCCCAAGTATTTGCTCCACAGTGAATCGCAGCAATAACCTCTCCTGCAATAGCCCATAATGATCACTTCTCTATCACAGTACCTCAGAGAACATAAGCAAATTTAAGTTACTCTTCAGAGGTGGGAAGAAATTCTGGAGTCCGAATGGAATAGGATGGAATAGAGTAATTTCAGTTTGAAGGGACCAACAGTGATCACCAAGTCCAACCATCTGACCACTTCAGGGCCTACCAGAAGTTAAAGCATGTTTCTAAAGGCATTGTTCAAATGCCTCTTCAACACTAATAGGCTTAGGGCTTTAACCACCTCTCTAAGAAGCCCATTCCAGTGTTTGACCACACTTAGAAACATTTTCTAATGTCCACTCTGAATCTCCCCTGGTGCAGCTTTGAGCCATTCCCACATTTCCTATCACCAGGGAGAAGAGCTCAGCACATCCCTCCCCACTTTGTCCCGTTAGGAAGCTGTAGAGAGCAATGAGGTTGTCCCTCAGCATCTCTTTCTCCACACTAAACAATCCCACAGTCCTCATAGGACTTTCCTTCCAGCCCTTTTACCAGGTGTCATGCCCTCCTCTGAGCTTTCTTAACCTGTGGCATCAGAATTACACACAGGTGAGGCTGCACCAATGCTGAATACAGCAGGACAATCACCTCTGTAAGGTGGAAGGCAGGTATCTCCCTGACGGAGATAAACACCGGGTCAGAGAGTCATTTACTTTCCTTGCAATGTTTCCTCCCATTTCCGCGCTCTCTCTGTATCCTAATGAGCTCACTTCTGCACACCCCCTTGTTCTTTCATAACCTATTGAATCCTCAGAACTGCCCAAACACCCCATAAATAACAATGAACAGAGTACCTGGGATCAAGCACACTATAGAGATGTCATGTGCTTTGTTAGGAGGTTTTTGCCTTACTTGGTAGTGAATCAGCTTCAGTATTTGTCTCATGGTCAGTGATCCCTTGGAGATGCATCATGTCTATGATCTTTTAGTGTGGTCTGCATGACAACGGACACAGCAGGTCTACCAGGAGCCAAACCTGAACCGTGAGTTGTATTTACAAAGAGAGGTTTAGTAATGTGATGGCTAATGAAAAGCTAATCACCCTAAAATGTTTGCTAAATTTGCATTAAAAATGCAGCTATAGTAATAAAAATAGCATTGTAAACATAATATCCTATGGAACAGATCTGTTCGTTATGTACACTGAAACCCACATCTGCCTGGGTTAGTGACAAGTATCATTAGTAACATAAAAACTGCTCTGATTCTGCTCTGGTTGTCTCCACAGTGACTCAATTCCCTGCCAGTTCCACTTGCAGGCCTAAATTCCCCTTCCAGTTCATCCAGAATGGTTTTGTTGTGAAGAGGAAGACAGCACGGCAGTTATAAAAGGAGCACTCTGGGTCCCTGAGGTTGCAAAGGGGTAACTTAGGACAAAATTGAACTTCCAGCTTTGTTAATGGAAGTCTATTTTTTAATTGCTTCTGGTAATATGTAAGCCAGGAAGAGCACAGCTTGACTTGCAGAACCTGGCTTCTGTTGGCAGGTTGGCTGTTGGCTTCTGTTGGCACTTGGCAACAAACCCCATTCTACTGTAAACAGTGCAAATTTGATGCAGAGCCCATTGAGATACACCAACTGCGGCATCCCAGAGTGCTGGTTTAGACAGTTGCTTTTTTGGAAAGAAAGCACTTTAAATAGGGAAAGCTCATTATTTGTTGCTGCACTGTTTATTTGGTTCCAAACGCATATGATTTGATGGAAACAAGAAGCTCTGAGGTAGCTTGAGATGCTGTAAAAGAGTGCACCTGCAAAACATCTTTTAAGTAAAGTACCATTGCTTTTTCAGTCGATAAAGCCTTGAAACTTTGCAGATGACTCAGGATACAGTTTTTGCTTGAGAGAAAGAAGTGATGAAAAGACACAACACCCAGGAGTATAAATGAGCAGTAAATCATTGACACAGCCTTACAAAATCCCTTTCAGGCCTCTCAAATGCCATCATCCTTTCTACTTGGGATTCCGAGTCCCCAGAAGTATATTTTTTGTGCTGTGGGCAATGAGACTTGGTTACACATTCAGAAATCACCATGCCATATGCATTGGGTTTGTTATTCCCTTTCTAAGTTTGTAGCTGGAAAAGTATATTTTGATCGTGTTCTTCTAAGCAACCATTTCCTTAAGTATCTAATGCTATCCGAAATCTTGGACTCTCTCCTTCCTGTTTCCCAGCTGTTTCTCTGGAAGGACATTAACCAATTCACTCCTTTCCCATTTAAAAAGCCTTTTCTAATTCCCAGCTTTAAATTGATTCCCGGCTGGTTTATAATCCTATGCTCTTGTGCCAACATTGTCATTTAATAGCTCTTTTCCCTCCCTGATTTATATATAAAGAGACATCATATTCCTGCTCCGCTTTCATCTTCCTAGGCTAAACATCTTTTTGTCTTCTCTCTTAAGCAAGCTCCTCCATCCCATGATTGTCCGAGTAGCCCATCTCCGCAACATCCAAACAACGGTTCAGGAATACAAATGTGAATCCAGAACCTCCCTGAGAAAATTGTTAGTTATCTCTTCTATTTGAATCTCTGCTTTTGTTAGGTTAAAAAGCCCTTCACTATCAGGTATCCCCCCATATTGATGCATTTACAACATGAGCAGGCCATGGAAAACTACTTCATTGTATGCTGTACAGGTTTTACATCACTTCTTCAGAACACAGAGCAGTACTTGCAGGGGACACGTGCATTTGTGACATACAGTGGAACATTTAAGGGTTATATACACAGAAGAGAGGCTTGTAGGATACTTAGAGTTGCTGAGGGCAGTAGGTCATGCAAAGACACATGTATTTTGAAACCTGCAGCTGGTACAAGCCTATATGAGGCTTGAAATAAGCTGGAGCTGAACTCTACAAGTGCAGTTTTTCAACTGATGCAAAAGACTGCAGAAACCTGAAAACTGCTGAGCAATTCCCAGTAAATCCATGAACATTTCTGAGAGAGACATAGGAATGAAAAGACGTGGGAATGAAAATAGCAGTTCCTAAGATATCCTATGTGATTTAGTTACTATAAGCTCATCAGTGGAGGCAGAGTGAAGGGCTGTGTGTTCAAGTCTGGTCGTTTGCAATCTCAAAGTAAAAAGTATTAGCTGAAACCCTTTCATAGTAGTTAATTGACCTTTTAGAGTCCTTTAAGCAAACAGATTTCCCTTCAAATTTGCAGTGAATTTGGACCACGCACATAATCAGCTTGCACAGCTCTATTGATGAGTGCTAAGTCATTAAGCTGTGATAACTTGCTCACTTACAGTCATCTGTCCACACTCATCATGCTGCCTTTAGCAACGTGCCATAGCTGTTTTATGCTGGAAGAGCATTAATGTTCTCTACATGTTGCTGAGAAGAACTGGAAGGCTTTTAACATTCAATGAATGCAACCAAGGTATTTCACGTGTCAGCAACGTAGGGGTTTTGGCAGACAGAAAGCATTTTGAGTGGTTTTGGAACAAGAAAACAGTGCAATTCCCCTGTCTTTCTCACTGGGCTTAGGATATGGCTGAATTTCCTACCTCAGCAGTGATTAAGAGCAACTTCATAGATCCTAAAACTAATAAAAAGCTAAAACTTCATTTAATTCATGTAGCAGAGCTTTCCTGTAGAGCTAACACTGATAAAGCTATTGGCATAGGGGTGCTTTGTTTGTTTGAAAGTAAGGCTGCCCAAAATATGCAATGCAAACTTAAGTTACCGTAATCCAGTTCTGCTGCAGTGAGAAATGGAAACAATATATAGAGTGTTGTATACAATTAGAAGTGACAGAGGTTAAATACAGCATACTATCACATACTTAAAATGGTAGCTATTCATTTCAGGGTAGGACTGATAGGAACAAGGTCAGTATTGCTTCTTCAAAAGCCTTGACAAACAGAATACAAAAAGAAATCCTTGTCACGTTTCTTGGCTATGCAAGACCAAAGGTAAACACGCTGAAGCTTTATGAATTCTGGGCAGATTTGTCCGTCTCATATTTGGCTTGATCTTGAGCATTTTTCAATTGATTTGGTTCAAAATCATCATGGTTTGTTACAGCAGAATGGCTTTGAAGCCAGCTCTACTCTCCTATCACTCAATGAGTTTTCTTTAATACTTAACGTAGCCGTTGTTGCATCGTATCACCTTCATTTACTGCGCCCAGCTTTATCTTAACAATGTAAAATCTTGCACAGAAAATCAAGCTGGGTTTGCAGCATGGGAACTGTTGTAAAAGCAACTCACAAAATATCCAGGCAACCAGTACTGTGCTGTAGAGTGAATCTCTGAAAATCATAGAATGGTTTGGGTTGGAAAGGACCTTGAGATCATCTGGTTCCAGCCCCTCTGGAAATGGTTTGCGTCAGGTAGGTCATGTTCATCACCTGAGCTCTACTTCCACAAGTTAAACTGATTTAACTGGGGGGTAGCTGTTGTCCAAAGGACCTGGGACTTGTCCCATCTCTACTATTGACTCAGTGAAGCTGAACTGCCACTAAACTCTGCAGTTTCCCTTGATGCGAAGAGGAAATGGTTTGCACCAGGTAGGTCCCCAGCAACTTCTTTTAGAGGAGATGTCTTCTCCCCGTGGTATGTACCCATAGGCTGTCTGCAGCACAGATGTGTAAGGTTGATGCCACAAATTCCTCCATGTAAAATTAGAAGAACTGAATCAAGACTTGCAGGATGAGACCCACAACTTGCTTTTGTACAATATGTGCAATAAACTGATGATGGTGTCATTTGTGCGTTTTACTAAAGAGAGAAAGCAGTTGTTTTGTCAATTTACTTGATTATGCCCCGTTCTTTTCTTGATGTGAGTTCTTAAATCTGTGCTAATGAGAAATGACTATGGATGATCTGATCATTTGTAGCATGTCACTCCTGTTTAGTGCTCAATTTTGTTCCTTGATGTTTCACATAATCATGGCAAAACAATAGCCAAAATAAAGTACTCAATGTGTAACCTATTTATGGAATGTGTTTGTAGGCAAATATATGCTCCCAGTGCTGCCTACATTGAAAATGTGCCTGTATTTTACATATTTTACAGGAAGCATGAAGGTCTGCAACTTGGAAACTTATAAGAGAGATCCTGAACATTATTCCAATGCATGGCCAAATCTTCCATATCAAAGTACTAGAGCAGCTATAGAAGTCCTGTGCAGCTATAGAAACTGCTTAGGTATCTTCTGAATGAGTCAATAACGTCTCTTTTTTTCCCCCTAGGATGTAATTGGAAAAGCACTGCAGTATATTGGAACATATGGTGAGCTCTGCAACACGGAGCAAGTCGTGGCTCTGATTGACGAGGAAATGTGCATCAACTGTGGCAAATGTTACATGACCTGTAATGATTCTGGCTACCAGGTAAGAGCACAGCTGTAATTAAGCAGAGAGGCAGGAGGAGTTATCTTTCTGCTGCTGGGAAGAAAGAATCCACCTTCTGTTAATGAGCAGGTGGCAAAAACAGATGTATGGAATATTGGATTGGAAGCCCAGCATGCTCCCAGACTGTGCCATGCAAGCCCTGCCCGAGCTGTTTGCATGGTGGTGAGAACATCACCCAGCATGGATTCCTCTGGAAGGCTATGCTGAGTGTACCTCTCTAGGTCACCCTCCCAGTCTTTCCAACCTGGGGGATTCTGTGGTGAGAGCAGCAGGATGAAGTCTGCAGGATTTTGAGCTGAGGCTCCTGTTTGCACCAAAGTATTTCTTTGATTAAGTAAGTTGCACAGAATGTATCTCCGTGACGTTCCTTGCCATGTCCACCAAAGCTGATGTCTGCAGTCGTGCGGACTGGAGTGTTCTGCAGTAAAAAGGGCAGTACAGGAAGGTTCAGGTTCTTTTGGAAAACCAAAACTCCCTCCAGCCTAGCATCCATTACTGCAGTAAGCATTAAGTTTTACGTTAACTTTTGCATTCATCCAAGTCCACGTAGTTTGTCCGAAACAAATACTTTAACACCATGACCTTTTGTTTAGCCTCAATTCCCTCTAAACAATAGTAGGCCTGATGAATTTGACTACATAGAGTCAAAGGAAGAAACCTTCCCTATTAAAATCAACTCCTGCGATTAAAACAAGTGTGTCAGGGCAAAGGTAGGTGTGTTTTTTGCCACTGATATGAGAAAGTTAATGCTGCATTTATACCAAATGAGATTAGTGTGGTAGCCTTTTAACTGTGTAAATTTCTTCTTGCAGTCTTCACATCTTCTCCTTCCCAGTGAAGAGGAGGATACAGCCCTTGCAGAGCAAAAGACTGCATTTATACTTAATACAATTTTCTTTTCATACCTGGAAAAAAAAAAATTTTAATTTAAAAGCCCAGGAGGTTTTCTAAGCACAAAAACCCCATGTTTTTTCTTTAATTAATGAAATTGAAATGAATTGCAAAGAAATCCTTAATTGCAAAGAACTCGCACATTATAACATGTGCTTTATGCTTCTCTTTGTTTCAGAAATACCCATGCTGCTCTCCAGAGCTATCACCCTGTGTGACTCGGGTAGAAAAGCTTTCCTTAATTTCAACTTAGCACTGGTGTCTTGACTTCCTCTCCCTCTTTGAATTCCCTTTCAAGATGTGTGGTGTTGTTGGGGAGAGAGGAAGAAGCCCTTAAATACCCAGAAACCAAAGCTCTCTTTGTGCTCACACTAAAGTAAAACTTGCAGATTCAGAACAGTTAGTACCTACTGCATGCCCTGTGCTGGTTGCTACGGCAGCTTCTGTGCTTTCTTGGTAGCGAAACTCCGAATGCCACAAATCTGCCTTTGGAGCCACCCTGCAGCATCACCTTGTACCTCCCATCTCCTCCCTGCCTCCTCCAGTTGCTGACAGTGGTGATGGAGGTTTGCTGTGGCACCACTTGCTTGCAGAGAAGTGAGAGTTCAGCTTTCAGGCCTGATTTTTTCCTTCCTAAAACTCTTGAAAGTAGATATTCAGTGGGGGTTTTGTATTTCTCACTTTTCTAGGCCGGCCTGCTTAGATACTGAAGCTTTTGCAGTTGCGTGGTGCTTTTGGTTTTGCTTTTAATTGCCATTTCCATTATACCAGGAACTTACTTCATCGCGACTGCAATTGTCATTTCACATTCAAATACACGTATCACCCTAATTGGTAATGAGGATTCACTGCATGGAGACTAAAGCAAGTTCTGCCTGCCCACAACTCAGATACCCCCTTCGAAGATGTCCAAAGGAAAACAGTCATGCGAGGCCCTGTGTGCTGTGTTTTTCTCTACTGTTTATTACATTAGATTGTTTATGCTGGGCTGAATATTGAAGTCAAAAGAACACATTGTGCTGAGGCCATCCAGGCATGGTCTGGTGTCTCCTCTGAACCCATAACCCTGGTGAATTGCTGTCTTAGGACATATTTCCTTCACGCAAAGGAGAAACATCCCTCTGGGAGTTTCAGCATCATGGGCCATACTCCTCCTTTTGTAACCAGCCCTTGTGAGCATTTGCCGAGGTATAATTTGACCCCTATTTCTAGTTTTAAAGTGTCAGTGGGGAGGGGATGGGGCTGTTTTGTTCCCTGCAGGTTGAACAGTTGCTATAGCTGCAGTGCAGCATTACACCAAGATGTCTCCAAGTGCTGCAACAGCCGCTAAAACGGGAGCAATTGTGACCTTTTCCTGCGAGCACCATCAATAAATGTTTATTCCTGTTCCCAGGCTATCCAGTTTGATCCCGAAACCCATGTGCCTGTGGTTACTGACAGCTGTACAGGCTGCACCCTGTGTCTCAGCGTCTGCCCCGTTATCGACTGCATCCGCATGGTTTCCAGGACAACACCCTACGAACCAAAGCGCGGGCTGCCCTTAGCCGTGAACCCCGTGTGTTGAGGTGCTCAGCTCAACTTTACACTTGTTTGATGCGATTGATTTGCTTCCTAATTAGGCCTTGAAAATCTACTCTTATAAAAACATATCACATTGATAGCTGTCCGGATGAGCGCCGTGTTTTCCCATTGCTATGCTTACAAGAGTTAAGATCTGAAATCACAGTTAGTGGTGGCTGTCATTGTGCACTGGTTGAAGTGTGACTTTTCCTTATGCTTCATGCTGTAATTTCACAATTCCTCTTGAATCTCTATGTATTTTCTTGCTCTAAACATTATGAAGAAAGCCTTCTGAATGAACTACAAATCAATGGGCGAGCTGGCTGTTTTCAAGGAGGCATTTTGTAATTACACATTGCATTTAGCTTTAAAAGAGTTTCCTAGAATTAACTACATAGCATTCAAACAAAGCAATGTGGCTTCTATTTTTCTATGGGAAGAAATGAAAGGGAGTTTGAAACAGGATTTTAGAACTGGATTAATCACTTTCAACTACTCCAGCATATGGTAGTGTGTTTTTATAATCCTTTCTAATTCTTCACACGAGTCACTTTATAGACTAAATCACTTTATAGACTAAATTTGCTGTGCACTGACACGTGCTGGACTCCTTAGATTTGTGTCTTGCCCGGGTAGCTTGAAAGTCACTTTTCCCCCAGTCACAGCATCCCTCTAAAACCAGTGAAACCAGCTTCTGATGGAGTCCAAGTTGCATTTCAGGATTCTGAGATGTGACAGCGTGGTTTTGCTCCGAGCTCATCCTCTAAATACCTTTTTAATTGTGCCAGTTAATGCTCCAGAATGTACACGTTCCAGGTCAGGGATCTGATTACATGCAAATGGAATGCACGCCCTGCAGACTGCCTTTGCCAAACGCAGACACACGGGGCACACTGGCAGGAGGATGATTCCCCCCAGTGCCAATTCTTCATACTTCTGTATGGTTATAATAGTTTCAGAACCCAACAGAAACACAGATTTGTCTGTCTTGCTGAACAGTAACTCAGTTTTAATCCATTTTGCATTCGCAGTAGGAACTTCCTAATATGAATGTATTGCTGTCTGCTTTACTCCATTGAAGACTATAAAGCCTTTTGTTTCATCATAGTAATAAATGATCTAACAGTTCCATTTGTTATACCCTGTATTGTGATCACCAAAAGCTTTGATTAAAAATACACCCTGACTTTTAAATTGTGCACGTAATCATAAATAAATGATAAAGCAACTTGGGTTTGTCTGGGGCTTCTTCTTTCCATTTACTAAACAGATTTATTCTTGATCTCTAAGACTCACTCCAGGAACCATTAATGAGTTAATTCATGTGTACATTTTCCATTAATTGCCTACAGTGCAGAATACAGCCTGCTCTTTGCCCCTCTCTGGCACCGCCTTTGACTCTCTTCCTTTTGCATCCTCTCCCCACTCGCACACACTTCATGCACACGTGTACGCTCTGTGTCACTCCAGCGTTTTCAAGTGTCGTTTCATTTAGCATCCTTGCTCCACCAGCACTGTTTTGCTGACACTTCGGGCTTGCTTGATGAGATCCCTTGGCAGGCTCAAGCCCGGTGTCTCCACTAATAGCTTTCTCTTCAGCCTTTAATGTTTCTCTTCATCATTGTGGGGTTTTCACACACAGATGAAAACAGGAACAGAAACTGCTTAGAAATATTTGCCTGAAACATCTTTAAAGCCCTTGGCCTTATGGTTCTTATCTTGTGAGAGCTAGAGAAGACTCATAGGAAGAGCAAGCTGTTAGGGGCAAAGTATGGAGATAACTGACTGACGGGCAGCATGCCCTTGAATAGGGCAGGAAAAAACCTCAAGATCAGATCATTTGCAGCACACATTTTCTGTTCTTGGTTGCAGATGCAAGGAAAATGAGCTCTGTTATGAATTACTTCTTATGTTGCATCCTACCTACCATGAACACTGAGGGTGAGGCAGTGTGTCCCCTGTGACAGAGCTGGCCAGCTTCTCCAGGGCTTTTCTTGCTGCATCCTCAGACCTGATTCCCTTCTTATCCTAGAGGCATCACATCTGGCAGCAGGATAATGTCAGGAGATCTAATTTAAGTATCTAAGCACATGTACATCATAAATATAGCAGCAAAAGTAGAGCTTTTCCTAGGATATTCAGGAGGAACAGGATGTCCAGTATTCCTGAGAGTCATAAAGTGATCTTTGGAGGAATAAAGACATTCTTCCTGATTCAAGGTTATAATCAAGATTATCGTTTACCCAAGAAGGAATAACAGGTTTTATTATGCAGGTTTCTTTCTCACTACCCACCCTCTCCCCCAGTCTTGTTCTGCCAAGTCTATTAACAGCTTCAGGAAATGCCTTCCCAACTGAATGTGAATGCATCCTAACTCTTGACAGCCAGCAATAAATCCTAATGCAGGAACTCAGAGGAATGGCCACGGTTAGGTCTCCTGCAAGACTGTCTTTAAGTCATTAGGACAAGGTGAGCTGTGAGCAGGCAGGGGAGAGAGCCACAAAGGACATATTTCTGGGGTTTATGGTTTTTTTCACATCCATCTTGGGGAGTCCATCCCATTCAGTGCGTTCAGGAGCCAAGGAAACAAATCAGAGCTATTGAGTCTTATTCTGCAGATGCTGGAGCCAGTTAATACAAAAAGAGAGATGAATTTTCAAAGTGTAAATGGTTCAAATGAAGCTCATCTATTTCAGTGATTTAGTTGCACATTTAAGGAAGTATGTATTATTAAAGACATGCTGGGCAAGATCCTGCCCCATTCGCCCTTGCAGGCATTAGCCATGTTTTCCTATTGGTTATTAATAGAAGATATTGTAAACTAGATTTGAGATGTTAAATTCTGATAGAAATATCTCATCCTCCAGTAGCACATTCTTATTCCCATCATATTCCTGACCAGAAAAAGCTCCCCATGTTCAGCGTATGCTCTGCAGTCCAAGTAATACTTAGAAAAGCTGCCAAATCCACTTGTGTGAATCCCAGTGTGCCCATACATGTTCATTGGAAAAAGAGATGTTTTGCCTTACTAACAGGCTATACCAGCAGTTTGGGTTTTGGCCTCTAGGATGAACAGACATAATATTTCCAAGGCAATGGATTAGCTCCATTAGGAGCCACAGTTGAAAAATTACAATTTAAAATACATCATTTTCTGATTTAAAATGAAATATTAATTTGATCTCTTAGCAAAGTTAAAATAGCCATCATGAAGCTGATGGGTAGCCTGGATCTCCAGTGTTAAAGCCGAAGTACGTGTGTACTGCTCCTCACTCTGATGCTTTACTGAAGGAAGCTATCTTAGCATTGAACCTTAGAATCAACCAGGCTGGAAAAGCCCTTTAAGCTCACCCAGTCCAATCCTTACCCCAGCCGTGACAAGGCCACCACTGACCCATGGCACTGAGGCCTCGTCTCCATGGTGTGTGAACACTTGCAGGGACGGTGACTCCACTGTGTCTGCATCTCATGGGTCTTTCCATATATTTGGCAGCCAGGGTCCTTAAGACAAAGGTAGCAAATAGTTTCAAGCTGTTGCTCACCTGTTTTTCAGGTACTATGTAATGGGAAGTGACCCTGTCCGTGATGGGGGGTTGAAAGTAGGTGATCTTTAAGGTCCCTTCCAATCCAAAACGTTCTGTGGTTAAGCTTTTTATACAGGTTGACTGAAACAGTGGCAACCATTGGTCCGCCTTGTCTTTTGTGTGACCAAGCATTTTACTTCTTCAACAATGTCATAGGGTGAAGCTGCTCCTCAGTATTCCTTCCATGGTGAGAGCTCTTCTGTTGCATTTCAACCAGGAAAGAGGCAGACAGCATCAAATGCCTCCAGTGGGCAACTCACGCTGGTAATTGCCGGTGAGAGTCCCAAGCCACCAACTAGGGCTAATTATCATCCTAAAGGACATTATTCTCACCTGTTTAGTCTAGAGACTGCTTATTGTCACAGCTTTTACTTGTGCTTAGGCCTTGCCACTGAAATCTTCATACTCAGTCTGAGAAATGATGTTTCTTGGGAACTGAAGTCCCATTATCATGCAAATCGGATGGCTTGCAGATAAAAGTCACCCACTTTGTTTGTGCAGGTGCAAGGCACTGGGTTTGAGTTCAGCAAAGGAAGTCAGTGCCTTCTGTTTCTCCTATGGGTGTGCTGCATTCTCTTTCATTTCTTTTCTGCAGTGAGTGATGTGGTGCTTGACAAACCACACTAGAACCAAAGGGAGCCAAAGTGAACAGCAGTGATTCTGTGATGTGGCGCAGGGCTCCAGCCTGATAAAAGCATTGGGGCTGGGCAGTGACAGAGGTCCTCTGCTGTGAAGAGGTTGCCCCAGGGCAGAATGGGCACTCCTCTTTCCTTTGCTTTGGCATAGACCTTAATAATAATAGTCTGTCCTCTGCACTGCTGGCAGGACCACGCATCACCCTTTCCATGACTTTAATGTTAAAACAAAGCAAGCTTTGCACGATTCCTTATCGAAGCCTGTAAGAATTATTATTTCTAACGAAAATCATGTGAAAGCTAGCTAAAAGAATATGAAGTCTCTTTACCATAGGGTGAAACAGCTAGCAGGATGGTAAGCACAATCATATCTTGGTGGCTAGGCTAGCACTGCAGTGATTTCCCTTGGCAGTCACCTGCTTTGTAACTGTAGGAACATCCCAGTGTAACCCATTTGCTGGTTCACCACCACATGCAGAGCAGCCTTTCTGAAGAGCCCCACACTGCTCTCTGTGGACCTTTTCTTATGACTGCATAGGTAAACCCCTTTCATAAGTTTTATGAGGTGCAAACATATATGCTATTTTATGCTACTAGCCTATTTATTGGATTAGCTGGAGGATTTGATGCAAAAGCTTAAGACGATATTGAAAACACACATCACTTCTATTGTAGCTAAGAAAATCAGCTTTAGAATTAGAGAGACCTTGTATCTGGCATTATGTATAGCCCTTTAGCTTTTTAGCATGGCTGTTCCTTGTTGCTATAGCAACCGAATTAACCATTTCATTAATATAATGATATAAAACACATTTATTCAGTTTTGCACTCGCGGGTAATCCACATGCAGCTTGCAGCAGGCTCCTCAAGCTGTGTCCCTTTCACCTCAGCCCCACGTATTTCCTCAGCATTGCCAAAGGGGTTTTATTGGTATTTTTCCTTGTTGGAGAGAATGAGCTGTTGTTTTTGAGGAATGTTCTATTTTATTCTAATTAAATTTACCTTGGTTTCATTGGCTACCTCCTGCTTTGCATCCCTTAGGTGGGAAAGCAGACTTCCCAGGCAGTGTTCGGTGCAAAGAAGTGCTGTTCTTTGCATCAGAACAGAATAAACCACTTAAAATCATGAAACCTCATGCCAGCGATCAGCTTGTGAACTTGGCACGATGTGCCCTACTGTAAATACTAACAGCACTCAGCTATGGATGCTTCCCAAACAGTGGTGTAGCTGAAACAAGTGGTGTTTAAAGCAGATGGAGTGCTACACTCTTTGCTTCCCTTGGGTTTAATGTTTACCAAGCCCTGCCCACACGTCATAATGGTCATTGAAATAATGGCTTCATTGAAGTATATACATCTGCCCACCAGAGGAAGGAAGTGGAGGTGATGGTGGTGGGTATGTGTAGATGGGATTGGAGACCCTCTCAGCTCTAATTCTCTGCCTATGGCATAGGGGCCCCAGTGCTCAGGTGGGTGCCAGCAATACCCCAGGACTGGGTCTGCTGGGTTTTGTCTTTCTCTGCACCAGTGATCGTTGAACCACAGAATCAACCAGGTTGGAAAAGCCCTTTAAGCTCGTCCAGTCCAACCGCTGCCCAGCACTGCCAAGGCCACCACTAACCCATGGCACTGAGGGCCTCATCTACACGGTCTGTGAACACTTCCAGGGACTCCAGCACTGCAAGGGTTAGTAGAGGCTGCATCATTCACGTGTGCTGCCTTCCCTAACTCAGTTACATTTTAAGTGCTTCCTCCTAGGCAATTCCTTGTGTAAAAATACCCAAGCACTTACTGCGGTGGTGTAGGTGAGGAGTGTGGACTAGTAAATGTTATGTTAACGTCGGACACTGGAATAAATGACTGAGTTTGGGGAAGTCTGCTGTGAGTTTGTCATCTGGTGCTTCATTTTATCATTTGGTTGAAGTTTAGCCAGAGAACTATGTCCTGTAATGATTAACAGAGAGCTTGTGGCTTCCAAAAGCGTTGCATCTGAACACCATTTCCCCTGCACAGACATTAGTACTGATAAAATAACAAATATACATCACTCTGTCTCTATTTTTTTTCAAACTAAAAGCCCCTTTCTGTCCTTTACTAGAACTTGACATGCTTTAAAAATGGCAATCAGATACTTTAGAAGTTAAAGTGATTTGGGGGGCAGAGGGGGAGCACCCCTTAGCTGCAACTCATTGGAACTCTTCTTGTCCAACCATGTGGAGAGAATAACTGCATTTAAAATAACTGTGTTAGAAACAAAGCAGGGACCTTGCCTTGCCTTCCCTCTTCCCATGGTGGAGAGAGTCCGGGGTTCCTGCTCTCTGGGTAAGCCCATACCTTTGCGGCTGAGGAAATGCCTTTTGGCTTCCGGAGCCGCCAGAGGAAAGCAAGTCCTTATCCTCTGTTAACCTCCCTTTACATTCTCTAAAATGAAGGTTAAAAACTCGCTTCCCTCTCTCCTGAGGGCTATTCTAAGGTTGATTAACACTTGAGCAATAAGCTGTGTCTGTACCAAACTGGGTGTTATTTCACCATCTAGTGCAGAGCTTGTATAATCCAGGTAACAGTGGTGTCTCCTAACCTGTGAATGTGTAAGTGCTGTCAAAGATGCTCTGTAAAAGGCAGCCATAAAACCAGAAATGTTGTCTAAGATTTGATTTGGAAGCAACAAATCTACATCTGCAGTGGAGCCACCCCTGCAAAGCCCTGGCACAGGGAGCCCTCCAAACAGCAACAAAGACCAGGGCTTTCAACCTACAATCATTGAATCCCAGCCTGGTTTGGGGTGGAAAGGACCTTAAGCTCATCCAGTTCCAGTGTGTTCCATACCACAGCACGTCATGCCCAGGATGTAGAACTGGGGCAGTTACCCAGAAGGGCTGGTATACTGCTTGGTCAGGCTGGGTATCGGTCGGCGGGTGGTGATCGGTTGTATTCTCTTCCCTTCTTATTTTCCCTTATCATTATTATCATTGGCGGTAGCAGTAGTGATTTGTGTTATACCTTAGTTACTGGACTGTTCTTATCTCAACCTGTGGGAGTTGCATTCTTTCGATCCTCCTCCTCATCCCTCCGGGAGCTGGGGGAGGAAATGGGGGGGAGTGAGCGAGTACTGCTCACACCTTCCAACGTGTCCTGACCTGCACAGGGTTAACAGATGTGAGGGCATTGGGCCAACTATTAAGAGGTGGCAATAGTCAAGCTGGAGAAAAGCTCTGGGCATGGAGGAGGCCCCTTCCCACAGCAGAGAGCCCAGGCTGAGCCCCTTGCAGCTCATCAGTGTTCAGAACCTGCTCGCTGTCTGAGCTGGGAGTGATTTAACGCGCAATGCAAACCACTGCCTGCCTCACAGCTCTTAACCAGGCATGGCAGGACAGCCTGTTCACACGCTGCAGCAGGCGTCTCTGAGCTTGTTAACTGGTTCCTGCCCCAGGATTCACAGTGGTGCAGTGCAACCCAAGTGTTTGCATTGCTCCTGACATTGTACCTCTGGTGCTGCATAAATGCTTGAATACCTGATTCCAGCCCAGGCTGCAGCTGCCCTTTGGTAATGGATGAAGGGTGTTAACCTCCAGCTTATGACAGCATCCCTGCTGCCCGAGCTCCACTTTCAGAAGGAGAGAGATTTTGTTTTTCCTTGGATGCCTGGCTTTGTCCCAGTTATCCATAACATCAATTTGAGGTCTTAAATTAAATCCTTTAGCACCAGTTATCAACCTGTGACGCGGTGGCATTTCCTTTCTTCCCCACTCAAACAGCAGCTCAGGTGCTGTGCTGTTAGTCACAGTGTGTTTTAACTTCCCAATGGCCATCAGTACAGATGAAACAGGAGGCAGAGCTATTGCCAGAGAGGCTCTGGATACCAGGCTAAAATTAGCCTTAGAAGAAGAGAAGGGAAAGTATTACTGTTACCCAAGCGCTGCTGAATTAGCCAGACAGAGCTAAAAATAGGTTGGAAATGTCTATATTATAGCTGAAAGAGTGTGACTTCATATTACTTCAGCTGAAATGGTACTTTTTCTGCATGAACTTTTAGGCATACCAACAGTATGTATCTGCAATACATTGTGTGTATATTTATATATATCCCTATATATAGGCATATTGCACTTTTCATATATGTCTAGAGAGATGCTAATTATTGCTCACGGTTCAGTTTATGTTTCTAAGTCATATGAGACACTGATAAAAGGCTGTCTATCTCCAAAGCTATCATCTCCAAACACTTCTGATAACAGCAGACACAGCTTAATGCCTAACCGGGGAACAGAAATACTGTTAGATGGATGCACCCCTAAGATCCCTAGCATGAGCCACTGGGACTCGTGGGTTTTTGCAGCTGTGTTATGGGGGTACAAAGACCTCCCCTCCCCAATGCATGTGATTATTTACCTGCCCTTCACCACCAAGACTTGTAGATCCTCTCCTCTTTCAAGACCTGGTCCAGCCATAGGTGCTCAGAAAATCTGTGCTCTTCTCTGCATTCAGATGGCCACTTTGGGATATCGTTCGTCAGTGCCATGTCATTACACACTGACACGCACTTTCACTGTGTATCTGGACAAGATCAAGGGAAGGGAAGGTAAGGTGACATTAAACCCAAATAATTTAACTGCACCAGGGGGGAGATAGATACTAAGGTTTTTTTCCTATTGCAGGGACACAGCCTCAGAACCTGCCCCTCAGGGCAGTGGGAATACCTTGGGATTTCTCCATCACAACACACACGCTACAGCGCATGTCGCCTGAGAGGATTTCATTACTTTTCAGGGTTTCCAGAGTTTTTATTTCTGGGAAAAATATATTGCCTTAAAAGTGAATTCCTTGCTATTCATTCAGAAGCACATTCCTATAGCACAGCCGTGTTTTGAGGGGGTGAATACCCGCAGTTCTCTGCCCTTCATTGCTCCGAGGGCAGCAGCTCCCCATCTCCTCACTCCTGCAGGACATGGATGGGGAAACAACCAGAATATTGGCTCTGTTGGGAAATGGCTCCTCACCTCTCTGCCTGTGTGCTCTGAGCATGCCAGAGCCCAAATGGGTTCAACGTGGTGGGTTTGCAAGCCCTTCTCCTGGCTGGCATGCAGCAATGACCTGTGATTATTGCACAGTTCAGCTCATGAGTCAGCTCGCTGCCTCTGTAACACCACACACACCTTTCCTGACCTTGCACATCCTATTCCTGCACGGGTGCCAGTGCCTTCGGTCAGCTCTGCGCACTCATCACACCGCTTGCTCATTACTGCGCACCCCAAATCAAAGCTAAGGTCACCTCACACGTTCCCGAAGCCCTCGGCTGTCTCAGGGCAAGGTGTCTCAGTGGCTGCCTCCATCCTGATAACCCGCAGCAAGGTGCCATCACCGCTGCCCTGCTGCTTTCAAGCCAAGCCCTGAGCCCGTCCCACAGCACACGTGTCACTGGTGGTGGCGATGGTGAGCAAAATTTCACCATCATCTATTGAAGCACTTAAAGTCCTTAACGCATCTACTGGGGAGAGACTGTCGGGACAGGACGAGGGGTGATGGGTTTAAATGGACAGAGGGAGATTCAGTCTGGATGGAAGAAATTCTTTACAGTGAGGGTGGTGAAACACTGGCACAGGTTGCCCAGAGAGGTGGTGGATGCCCCATCCCTGGAGACATTCCAGGCCAGGCTGGATGTGGTACTGGGCAACCTGCTCTGGTTGAAGGTGTCCCTGCTCATTGCAGGGGGTTGGACTGCATGAGCCTTGAAGATACATGCAACCCAAACCATTCTGTGATACTATGGTTCAGTATCCCAGCTTTCTTTGACCTGGCTTTCCGACAGGGATGCCCATGACTGATCCTTTAAAAACAGGGAGACAACAACGGCCTGTCCATGAGGTTATCCTTAGCAGTTCTACCCAGTGCAACAATCCTCCCTCCCGAAGAGCAGCCTGGAGGCATTGAGCGTTGCTGCTACAGTGTGAGCCAGCCACTGCACCTTCTGTGTGCATCATTAGTTGTACATAGTGCTTACAAACAGGGTGATCAGAGTGGCAGGGGCTCTGTCTACATCAAGGCTGGCTGACACTGGAGATTAGCAATGCTTGGTCATTGCTGCAGTGCACCCAAGGCTGCAGCAGCTGCAGAGAGGGGATTTGCATGGTGACAGCACCCTGAGCTGTCAGTGTCACACCTTCCACGGCTGCTGCAAGGAGGAAGGATGAACAGCACCCAGCCTTTGGTTTCTATTACTGAGCACAGCCTGTTTTTAAGGCTAAAGTCCCTCTTGCTTGAATTGTTAAATACATCTGTCAAATAAATGTTAAATACATGTGTTCATTAAACACGTGTTAAATACATGTTGGAGGGGCTTTAACTCCTTTGTAACTCAGTTTTTAGCCATGAATGCTGCATTGCTGCTCAGGGTGGCTTATTAGAGGTGAGCCCATGCAAACCTTATGAGGTTTAACAGGCCAAGCGCAGGGTCCTGGAATCAGTACAGGCTGGGGATGAAGGGATGCAGAGTACCCCAGAGAAGAAGGGCTTGGGGTGGATGGAAGGTTAGACATGAGCCTGCAATGTGCACTCACAGCCCAGAGGCCAGTCCTATCTCAGGCTGAGAGCGTTGGGGTTGTTCAGCCTGGAGAAAGCTCTGGGGAGACCTTGCTGCAGCCTTCAGCTCTTAAAAGGGGCCTATGAGAAAGATGGGGAGAGAAAGATGTCCCTGCTCATTGCAGGGGATTGGAACTGAACGAGCTTTGAAGGTCCATCCAACCCGAACTAGTCTGTGATGCTATGGTTCTATACCCCAGCTCTCCCTGACCTCCTTTCCTGCGGGGTTGCCCATGACCTCAGCCAGCTGCTTGTAAGCACTCACTGCTTAACTGGGGCTGCAGTAACCCAGAGCTGCTGCACGTGTGACAAGAGAAGAAACCAACAAAGAAGGTTTCCTCCTTCGTTTCACTTGTTCATAAAGAACACTTTGTGCAGTACAAGTGTGTGTAGAATAAACCTAACAAGCAGCAGTTACAGAGTGGTGAAGCAGCTCTGTCTCTTCAGCTTTAGTCCTTCAGGTTCAAATGACTGTGTTGTCAAACCTGATAGTGTTTGCCAAAACACGTGTGCAGGAAGGCTGAGACACGAGGATAGCACAGTGTGTCAATGCCGTTGAGGGTGCTAATGCCAAGGACCATGTGGAGAGGACGGTGGCTGCAGTAGCATGGGGAAGAGGATGGTCCCGGAAGAAGGCATCAGGGCACATGATGGCCACTGGAGCCAGCTGAAAAGATGCACAACTCATTTCCCAACCACGACCGCTATGAATTTGGGAAGAGCTTGCAAGTTTAGTGCTTACAGATGGCTTCATTTGGCACTCATAATCCTTACAGGAACTACTAATCCAATGGGAGTTAAAGGCTGCCAGAAGGAAAGTATGACAATTAGAGCAACACCCTGTTCCATGAGTGCTCATAACTTAATACCATTACAAACACCATAATGCATCAGCATCAGGTGCTTCATTAATAGCACTGCTGTTCAGGCAAGGAATGAAAGGTGAATGAAAATCACACCTTCCTATGTCCCTTCCCACCCAGCTCCTTGGCCACATAGATAGCATGGCAGCAGGCTTCATAGGGAGAAAGCAACACGTGAGATCTAAGCAGTGGCCAAACAGCACAGAGCTGAAGCATATGTGGCAGCATAACCACAGTGAGCATTTAAAGCTCTTTACTTCTCCACATGTTCTAAAAACCATATCCTCTGTGACACCGAGGGCAGGTGATCCTTAGTGCCAGGATCTAAGCCTACTTCCCACCAGCTGAGCTGCACGGCAAGTCAAGGGAAGATGCCCAAACTACCCTGCCTTGCCTGGCATTCCATAAGGATGTGCATGGGTACAGTTGTGGAGCATCAGCTGATGTGCAGCTCCTGCTGTCCTCTAGTGACTCGTGTGTGTGTGTAAAGTCCAAGAAGCACAAGTGCATGAACACAAATGTGCACACACAAAAATCACCCCGTTCCTTGCTGTTTACTGGTCTCTAGTACATTATCTGCCTGTTTCCTTTTTCCAGAGGTGCTGCACTGCTGGATATTGTCTTTGGGCACATTTTGAAAGCAGACTCAAGAAGTCCTATAGTGTCCATAAGGATTTCCCTTTGACAGGAGTCTGCTAGTTATCTATTATTCCTTGTCTTAAAATTCCACCTACAGGAGCTGCTGCAGGAGCCCCTGCTGCCTCAGGAAAGGCTGACTGCAAGGTCACTCAGTAAGGTAGTTGAAAGGTGGGTCTAGTGGAAGGCATCCCTGCCCATGGTTGGAACTGGATGAGCTTTAAGGTCCCTTCCAACCCAAACCAGTCTGGGATTCTACAATTCTCTGGAATTCAACTTGAGGGCAATGTATCTCACTGCAGTGAAGGGCTGGTTCCTCTTGGGGAGGGGTACTTTGAACAGACATGAAATCAAGACTCCTCACTCCAGCCGAGCACAGGGTAGCAGAAAAGGCTTCATTTCTCTTGCTTTTGCTAGAAGATGCCTCCATCAGCACGAGGGGAAAACAAATTTCAACCAGAGTCCAGCATAATAGCAGCAGTGACAAACCAAGCTCCATTATTAAACTAACTCTTGGTAAGAGCCAGATGATTTCTGCAGACAGTTTTGCATGCAACTGCCAGCTCTAATGTGCAGAGCGAGTGCCAATTGCCCTGCTAATTATTGCTGGGCTGATGTTCCCTCCGTGACAGGGTGGCATTTGGAGAATGGGGTCTAACCAACAAGTGGAAGATCACTAATAGGGTTTCTGAGAAAGAGAAGCCCAGCAAACACCAGTCTCCCTCTTCATACCCTCACTCCTGGTTTGCACTGAGGCAATTCCATATGCAGAACTGTTCTACCCAGTTTGCATTTGCAGCACCGCACAAGGAAACGTTGCCCAGAGCAGTGGTACCCGGGCGATGCTGGGATTCAGGGACCTCAAAACCCCTGAGACAAAGCTGTATCCCTCATGATGCTCCTGACCTGCCTCACACACATACGCTGCAGAACACAGCTTGCTTCATCCTCCAATCTGTAATACACCAGGGGCCAGCAGCTTGCTCAGACTGAGCCTGTGAGCAGCTTTCTATCATCTGCTTCCCTGCCTGCTCGCAGAGCAGTTTGCTCTGAGTCAGTTTTCCAAATCAGATGCTTCTGCCCTCTGCATAATGAGAGATGGGAAAGAAAAGCTTCTAAGTTTGTTGCCTTCCCTTCTCTTTCACTGTTTCATTTCCCTTTTCATTGTTGATGCAGTACTTAGAAGTTTAAGCAGCATCATTTTAGTCTGGCACGACAGACACTGTGTTTAGTGAAAGGCAACAGGAAAAGCAAGGACTAGGTTGGCTTCAAAGGCTTTGAGGTCGTATTTCCTTCTGTTAAAAAGTGAATTTAAATGTCTTGAAAAAGACTAATTACTGGAAGTAGAAAACCCATTTAATATTTGATTGAAAAAGTAAATTACCAAATTGATTCAGATTTTGAACATCAAGAAGTTGATGTATGACAGGGAGATCCGGCCAAGGAAATAAAAGGTCCAAACCCAGCAAGTGGCAGTGGCAGGAATATTAACGATGTTTGCTAAGAGGTCGATAATTCTCCATTTGCTTTGTGCATTACTGGAGCGGGGACTTGGGGCTAAGGGAGGCATTCCCAGTGGGAGCTACTGGGACAGACTGGATGGATAACACTGAGCTGGCGCATAACCACCACCGGATCAGATCTTCATCGCAACAGCAATACATGGACAGATTCTGATTTCATGTACCATAAGACCGCAGAGCCCTAATGGCTGGTTTAAGTGCATGGGAGGTCAGAATCAGTGATCTGAATTACACCAGCTTGTCTGAGGGTGGGTCTGCAGAGTGTGTGTCCAGCTCTCATCCAGCTCTCCCATTGTCTCCAGTGGGAATACCCCAGAGCTTTGGACCCTCTCTCCTAAAGGCCTGTTTTGGTTTATATCTTTCAGTGCTTCTTTCTGTGGGAAGCCCTTCTAAAGGGGCTGTAGGCAGCAGGCTAAGAAAATAATGTGGAAACAGAACTGTTTCTCTGAAGGCAAGGATTTCACTCTGCTACCAGGTTGCTCTTTTTCCTTCTTCCCTCAGCATCTTTACTAAAACTCATAACTAACAGAATCCATCCCAGACACAAAATCTGCCTTTCCAAGGACAGCCCCGTGTCTTGCTCCACTTACTTACTTACATTTATTTAAGGCTGCATCAATTCCCTCCTCTGCCCCTTGCTAACAAATATTGCATGTTCCTCCAGCCACTGCTGCCTGAGTGGGTTGCAGGCCACAGCTTCTGTCCCCATTCTGAGCGTGACGGGCAGTGCCTGACCCTCCCTGTGTCATAGAAAGGTTTCCACATGCTCTACCTGGGCTCACACTGCTCACAGCACCAGCAAAGCTCCCACCTGTGTCCATGTGTGTGCACCACTTCCCAGCAATGGTGACAAACCTCTCACCATCAGGCACACCACAGGTGATTCCAGCTCTACCCATACTCAGTTTTCACCTTCTTGGAAGCATATTGTGTCCATCTGCATCATATGCCTATAGCAAGGTGCATCAGCCACAGCCTGTTACCTGTGGAGGTTGTTCTCCTCCCATCAGCGCCCTGGCACAGCACCATTTCAGACCCTCTCTGGTGTTCCAATTGCTTCAGGCTTGCCTCAGACCACGATGAACTCATCAGTGGTTGAGTCTGTCCAAGGCTAATCTCATTATAGATAATCTTGTTTACCGCATGTACTGGCCATGGAACAATGTTCGCTGTTAACTCTTGCCCTCCCCACAAGCCAGCCTGTTCCAAACACAACTGTAAAGCCCACGTGGGGTAGCTGAATCCCTGATCCAAACCCCACAATGCATCATATCCTCCAAGGACAAGGCTGACAGCAGCTTTACTTACAGAAAAGGCAGCGGTGTGCCTGTAGTCAGGCAGCACATCATCTCCATCCCTAACTTTCACATCCTGACATCACAGCTCAGTGATGGGTCACCAGCGTTTCCCAGTGAGCTCGTGCTCATTTTGGGTTAACACCAATTCAAGCCAGCCTGTTGCAACACAGAATTGCAGGACATGTTTACTGGTAGAAGTTCCTGTTTGTTTCAATTAAAATAAAAGATGTTTTCTCCTAAAACCCAGGAAATCTGGGGGGAAAAACAAAACAATTGAAATGATTTTAATCACAATTTCAGATATTTGGGATTTTTTTTTGTCATTTTGAATCTTTTCAGTTCTTTTCCCTTCCATCCTGCCAGGTCAGCTGTGGGATAGTGAGTTCACTGCATCATCTACTGGAATCATCATGTAATAGAAATGCTGAGATTTCCCCATTCTGTTATGGCACTTGTTAACTCAGCGAGGATGGCTGCAATGAGAACCAATGCCTTGAAAAATCACTGCTTTTCTAGATCCGTTTCTCCACTTAGTTTCAGCAGGTTGAGCTCATAATTACTTCTACATTAAAAGCTGACTGTTTCAATTCATTCCCACCCCTGAGATGACAGCAGCCAAACTGAGAAGACATTTTCAAGCATGTAAAACAGTGACATTTTCATTCCTTTCTCTGAAACCAAAATAACCCAAACATAACATTTTCAATCAGGTTTTCCATGTCTATCACAAAGGTATCAGGAGCCTCTCATTCCTGTGAAACAAGTTAGTTTCACCAAAACAACTTTATATTTCCTTGCCAAAGCCTTTTTCCTTGCCTGTGTCCTGGCCAGCTCTATTCCCAGTTTCCCCAGAAGAGGTGATAGGAAATGTGCCCCAACATTTGGGCTGCAGAGGAGCAGGGGGACGTTTGATATTGTCCCAAAGATCCTCCAGGGACCTTCTAACACACTTGCCACTGGTTTCCTCTTAAATTATTAATTTCCATTCATAATATTTGACAATGCCATAATGATGAATTTAGGAAGCCTGCTTTGCTGATGCAGTGTGCATGGTTGAGGGAGAATCCAGTCATTAAATAGTAGTAATGAACATATAGAGTGAAACAAAGCCAAGGCCTTTGAAAGGCTGCCTTGCAGAGTGATGGGAGAAAGGAAAGCTCTTGTCTCTCTGGGACAATATCTGATCTTAAGCTGTAGATCCGGTACTTCCAAACATCACCTATGGAAGAAGTGCTTAAGCCCTGGAGGCTTTACTCTTTCATGTCCAACCCAATAGCTCTTCCTTGTGTCTTTAGCTGTTTGAATAGCGAGATCTTCACATGTACTAGCTGGGTCTCAAACTCTCTTTCTCAAGCCTCACCCTTTCCCCAGTCACAGTTACAGGTGAGCATTAAAGGGCACTGTAGGAACCATCGCACATTAGCCTGTGGTCTCTGGTTGTGATGGGCCTGTAACAAGGGGAAGGTGGTAAACACAGATGTAAGGCCATACCTTAAGCCTGCTCACCCTCATACTGCTTGATGTAGACTTGAACACCTCTCCAAACAGCCATAAGCAAGATATGCCCAAAGTGCAAGCACGGCGAGAGATCAGATCTACAGATCACATCCCACCCAAAGTCACTTCTCGCTCAATGCACCAACAGGGGCATAAAAGTGTCTTGAAGTAATGGGTTCAAACTGAAACAGGGGCAGTTCAGGTTAGATCTAAGGCAGAAGCTCTTCCCTGTGAGGGTGCTGAGGCGCCCAGGGTGCCCAGAGAAGCTGTGGCTGCCCCATCCCTGGCAGTGTTCAAGGCCAGGTTGGACACAGGGGCTTGGAGCACCCTGCTCTAGTGGAAGGTGTCCCTGCCCATGGCAGGGGTTGGAACTGGATGAGCTTTAAGGTCCCTTCCAACCCAAACCATTCCATGATTCGATGATTCTATAAATCCTGTGGTGCCTTTAGTCTCTGAACCACAGATTAAATCAGAATCCAAGAGCAGTTGGTGTATTTGTTTCTATACTGAGCTAGTTTTAATTTTTTCCAAAATTCAAAAGGCAAGAGCCACTTGGATTGATTGTGATGTGGTAATCACAATGGCAGTGATTACCAGGGAAATATCTGTAGGAATTAGTGATGGAAGTTTAGCTGTAAACCCATTCTATGGAGACTGTTGATTGACATTTAAGGATGCTTTGGCAAATGCTGCTGTTTTCATAGAGTGGAGACATCATTCTTTGATGTCTCTCAAAACCACCCCTCTCAAAACCTCTGTGGGTTTATTTGCATCACACAGTAACAGATCTTAGTTTCTCTAGTTTTCAAGATGCCATTCTAAAGGATGACCGTGCTCAAGGATGTATCTACTTGGATACCTTGGGGATCAACTAAAAGATACTGAATCAATTGACAAAACCCATTTTGGTTTGTGTATAAACAATGAAAAGATGAGTAAGTCATGATTGTTTGCTGCTGTTCTAATCATCTATCCAATGGAGACAGGAGACAAGGTTCAAAAGTCCCTCTAAGCACCTATAAATCCAGCTATAATTAGCAATTCTAGAGACTTCTTTTCAGGAGCAAAACTATTCAACAAGCACTGTGAACATGTCTCTATTCCAAACACATTGCATTTCTTCATTAGCTATCCCAACAACAACCAACAAGAGAAGTGGCCTTGCCAAGATGAAGAAGAGCTCAGTGCTTAGCGTTCAGCACCTTGATGCCTTCCCAAAGTGGAAACGGAGATGAGGAGGGAGCGATGGACTTGCTGGTGGGTAGGGCAGGAAAGGACAGGGCTTGCTGCTGGTACCATTTCTGCACCATGACCCTTAGAGCCCTGCCTCCTGGTGGAAAACAACAGGTTTAGACACTACCATGTGAATCTCACGAGGACAAATTGCCAGTCCTAAAAGGGTGAAATGATCTTGTGTACGTCGCTACCCTTGCAGCCCTCATTCAGCAATGCTTGGGCATGGCCTCTTCTTTTTGCAGGATCCACAATCAGCATTGCAGACCTGAAGAAAAATGTGGGAGAAACTACAGGAGCAAACGTGGAACTGTCAGGGAATACAAATGGGTGAAATAAGAGACCGTGGTGAGATCTGAAACGTAGGCCAAGCCCATTCAGCTCTTACAAATCAAGTGCTTACCGTCTGCTGCAGCATCATCCTGCTCCCCTCCTCGCTGCCTTCATTGTGAACAATGCAACATTTCAATCTTCTTTAAATTCAAGGACACCAAGTCCCTGAGTGCCCTGCACCGAATAGGAAAACAAACCTGACCGGCCTTAACAGCATCTTAGCTGACGTCAGTGATGCAGAACATATTGCTACAAACGCAGACTCTTCTAGGGGTGCCATCCATCCACACTGACAAGAAAGAGAGCGTTCGCTCCCTTTATCACGTCTGAGAGAGAGGGATGTGTGAAGCAAAGCTAAATGTGTGAAATGCAAATACAAGTGGCTACGTTCTGGTAATACATTCCCTCTATTGTTTAGGAGTACTGCAGGGTTCCGGCTCGGGAATGCTGATCTCCCCAACAGATGGCACATCAGCCCTACCTACCTAGAGAAGACGTGCTCCTGACAAAGCAAAGAGGCAGGAGCAATGTGAAGCACGTGAGGGGAGCACAGTGACATCCCCCCTATTCGCAGCGTTGAGTATCAGGGCTGGGGATCACAATGGACACTAAGGGAGCTCCATCCCAGATGTTTTCCCAAACAAGGTACAAGCTGTACGGTTTGGGGGACTGAATTCTTTCTTTGGTCTCTTCTGGGTTTTATTGGGGTTTTTAAGGTGAGATTCTTGGGATTTCTTAATTGGAAAAACTTTATTAAAATCACTGGTTGGTTAAGTACAGGGGGACCATAGTGTCCCAGACTGGTTTGGGGTGGAAAGGACCTTAAAGCTCATCCAGTCCCAACCCCCATTCATTTGCACAATTCTATGGGCTTCTATTCCACCTGAACATGTTCTTCATGAGCTCTTGATAAGAGCTGGAGACACCCACAGAGAGTATTTCTGCTTCAGATATTGCACTGAGGTTTAGATTCACCTGGATGAGCAGATTAAACCTATGTAGCTATCACCTAACTCCTCCTGTAGGTGTTCACTCCAAACTTGGAGATTCCAAACTTCCCTACAGCATCTAAGCAACACAGAGAATGGCTTTCAAGGCATGGAAAGGTTGTCTTCTGGGCAAAGGAGTCAACCACCCCGTGTCCCACCAGGCTGAGAAGTAGAATGTGAATCAAGGAACTGATTTTTCTACCTGCCCTGTATTGAAGAAAGAACAAAATTGTATTGAGGAAACTCTATGGAGAACACAATTTGCATATGCCAACCTGCTTACGAGCCTCTGCTGCTGCTGCTGCTCCTAAAGGCCACCAGTGTCTCAGCTTGATCCAATTACTGCAGTATCCAGCTTATCACACTGACCATTTTCTTCCCCTCCTTTTCTGCAGAGCTGAGGCCTCATTAAGGGGAAATGTGACAGGTCCAGTCAGTGTTAAATCCAAACTCTTAGTTCTGTATTTGGAGGCAACCTCGGATTGTGGGAACTTTCATTCCACACAACAGCAGCCTCCTGGTACTCATACTCTTTAATGGATTTAGACCATTCACAGTAGTTGTGCTTGTCATGTTGTTTCCCCCTGAATTTTGGCTCTAGTAAAGATTTAATATTACTATGTATATACATGTATATATGCAAAAGCATATCTATTTCCTTGAAATGTCTTTCAGCATTCTGGTGAAACGACCGTGATGATCCTTCTCAATGGATTGAAAAGAGCTGCATTTCTTGTCACTGTGCTACTCCGAAATGTCAGAACTATCATGAAGTGATGCCTGAAGTGAAAGTGCAGCAGGATCCCATCTTTAAGCTTGGATCATTCTGAACAGACAGAGTTCCTTTAAATTCTTCCTGTCCTTCTATTTTAGCTCTCTTGGAGAGCCTCTCAGACATGCAACATGAAATAAGCTATAGCTATATTGCCCTAGAAAAGCACGTAAGAAAAAAGAGTACTTTGGCTTCTCTGGGTCAGAACATTTCCACTGTAATATTTCAGCATAAACACAGAGAAATGGCTTTACACGCTGATTTAATTCCTCATCTCAGATGTAAAAGCAAGACTTGTGAAAGGAATGCACTCCAGGTACTTCAAACCTCTTGTGAAGCCCCATCACCGGCTGCCTTGACCATAGCACTTTGGAGTGCTTGTCTGCTGGAAGCCCTCTCCCTCCTGCTGTGCATGGGCTCAGATGCTCCCACACACCCCTGTAAGAGCCTTTCCTTAAAGTCTGAGGGAAGGGAAGCTTAAGAGCATCATTTCCAGCAGCACAGGAGAAAGGGATCTAACCACACACCCTCACAGAGCAGGATTGCAAAGGCAGAGCGAGGTGCAGTTTGCCCTGGGGAGGCTCAGCACACTGTCCTTTACACTTAGGAAAGCCTTTCCCTCCAGGATGAGCCACAGAAGCTAAACTGGGCACTGCTTTATCAAGAACAAACACAACAACTGGGAAAAATCACAGCAAAACAGAGGCTGAGACTCTCCCACTCGTTAATTCTATCATCACCGCAGCTGCATCAGCCACAGCCTTCCAGTTTGTACATCCTGAGTAAAGACATGGGTTCATTTGAGGAAAACCAGGAAACACGCCGCCTTTCATGGGCCCTTCATTCACTTTGGAAAAGGAGATGTAAATGACATGCAAGCCATGTGCCTTTTGCCCCCCAGTGGCATTTATGAGGCAAAATCCAGAAGCAAGTCCCAGAGCAGAGTGACTCGTACAGACAGAAGATGCAGCGCTTCTACCCAACTCTTCCCTGTGCTTTACTTGGGGATCGTCCTCTTCGGTGACTAGGACATTGGCCAGGAAATGCCTCGTCTTCCTTGTATCAGGTACACCAAAGAACCCCTCAGTGAACCAATGACATGGGAAATCTCCTCAGCTTTGTCCACTGCCAGGATGGCTGGGTGGAAGGTGTGATTTACCCATCACACTGGCGTTATCCCACTCACTGAATGCATGGAGCTCAGCACCTTCCCGAAGCCAGCAGAGCCGTAAAGTGTCTAAACTAATACAATAAAAATAAAGAATAAATACTAAAAGCTCAGGATCCTGCGTTGGGCTTCCTGCATACACACCTTGTGTGCAGGAACCAGGAACAGCAATGCAGGAACGAGTTAAGGAGCTCTTCAGGAGTCAGCATGGAGCTTAATGGGTCTATTTGTCCCTGGCAGAACTCCAGTGATGCCAGATCCAGCGTAATTTTCCATACAAATGGAAACACAATGCAGGAAGCCACAAACTGGCTGTATGAAAAGCCAGCTTAGGTCTGCAGTTTATTAGCCTGGGCTCCTGGCCACAAGAAAATACCTAATTTGCTTCTGGACTGCAGGGAGCCCTGGAAACCACACAGGATGTTTGTGCTGGGCTGCATTTAAGCAGGGAATAGGTGCCACCGTCATTATCCAGTGTTATCTCTATATCTATCTCTATATCATCATATGTATATATCTCTATCTATATCATCATATGTATATCTATATTATCATAGGTATATCTCTATCCATATCCATATCTCTATCATCTGTATCTATCTCATCTGTAGCTATCTATATCATATACATATATGTATATCTGTATCTATATATCTTTACCTATATCTATATCCATATCTATATCTATCTTTGAGGAGGACAGGCTATTTTGTACCAGTAGTTCTCATGATGCTCAATCAGTGCAAAGAAACATAGAAAAAGATGGAATATTAGTTCTTGCATTTATTCTTCCATAGATGAGCTGGAACTTTAACTATAACTCATGGAAAAAGAGCTGTTTGTGTCCAGTTAACAACAGGCTGGATCCCATCACTCCCTAGGCTAGGCAGTCCGCAGCAGGGCTAACTTTGGTGGAGCAGAGGTGAAAGGGGACTTAAAGGGCACTTCCAAACATGACCAGAAGGAGGATTTCACAGACCATTGGAGCTTCTATGACAGAAATCCAGGTGCTTACAGGCCCACCAAGGGCTGAGCATGAGCTCAGTGTGTATTTGGAGGAGCATGGTTGGACAGACTGAGGGGCTCTAAGTGGGGCTGAGGTTGCAGGACATTTGGCAGTACCTCCTCATGCAAGTCACTTGAAGCTCATTTTGCAGCTCAAACACTCCATTTTCTCCCTGTGGTAAAAGGTGAATGTCACAATAGTAAAAAAGAAAGAAACCAAAAAACCACGAAAGCAAAAGAAACCAACCAAAACCCTTCAAAACAACAAATCAACCAAGAAACCCCCAACACATGTACTGTAACACTGTGCGTTCTGCTTTTCCCATGTGAAATATTGACATCTAGGGAATTCTGCCCCTCTTTTAGAATCTGCTTCTAAGGGAAAGTATGCTTCAGGCTATAGAGAGTGTTACCAGGTTACCCTTTAAGAGGAGAGCATCACCCTCCTCTTGCTCTCACACTTCTTAGATGTAAAATTACCACTGACTGCTGTGTAGCAAGACAGAAAAGCTGTGTCTCATGGTGATGGACTGGATTGCTCCACTGACTTACCTTCAGCAACAGACTCCATGTGTATCAGGACATAGCTTAAAAGGAATGATCATCTTTGTAATAGATCACATACTGAGTCACAAGCTACATATTCAACAGAAAATCAAGCTAATTGCTCACTTCTTCGAAGATATCCCTGAAGGGTAATCGACCTCTGCAGAGCTGTTTCTTAATTGGAAACTAAATAATTGAGCTGAAGTAATGCATTTCTCTTTCAAGTTTCTCTCTGTGTTTTCTTTTCTTCTTCCTTGCACCAAACTCACCAGCATGAACATGAGCCTTGAATTAAGAACTAAAATCAGCTCGACTTTTGTTTTGTTTAATCTACGGCTGAAAACCGAAAGAGGTTGTCAAGGCAGAAGAAGGGAACACTGCACCTTCCATGCCGGTTCTCATCATTAACATGCCTTGCCACATCTTCTTCCTGCATGTACGTCAAGAGACTTCAGCAGGATTTACCCCACGTTGACTTCTGCTTGTAACAGCAGCCCTGCAGAATGGAAAAGAGGAGCTGGACAGTACCAGAACCTGATAGATTTGTGAAGGCCCCAGATTTGATGGGAATCTTCTTTATTAATTTAATCTATCAGTGGCTAATCACTTCTGCACTGTAAATCTGCAAAGGTCAATTCTTGAAATCACCAAACAATAAGAAGGTACGAAACACTAACAAGTCCTAATGCAATCAGAACGTTAATCGATAGTCTAAATGAAGCCTTGTATTGCCAATGATGCATGAAAATGTATTATTGTTAGGAACTGCAAGCATGGGTTTCACTGAAAGCAATAAAAGGAAAAGCCATGTGTTTGGAGAGAAATACAGTATAAAGAGCATTTGGAAGTATTGACTCTACAATTAACTGTTCAAAAGACCAGCTTCAAGGAATGAGTCGTTTCACTGAAAAGCTGCTTTCTTGCACAAAAAGTAAATCAAAAGAGTGTTAATGCAATAAAGAGATATCTGGGAAAGGTCAACTCTGACCTGTGTGGATGCAACAGAATATGTTTTTTTATATATATATATATTAAACACTGCATTTTAAATATATGTATTTAATATTTATGTATTATTCAATATATAAAAAATATAATTTATTTAATACTTATTTAATATATGTTATTTAATATTTAATATGTATTTGTTTCATACAAAATATCAATAAATATTTCTTGACATACATAATTATTATATATATAATTATAGATATAATTATTATTATTAAACCTTCATAAACTGCAGCCTCACCCCAGACAGAATCCTACAGCTACTCCATTCACACCAGAGGACTGAGTTACTGCTTGTGTTCACCACTGTAGGAGGAAGCAGACTGCTCAGGTGGAGGCTCACTCCCCAGCATTGCTTTATGGCCATTGAGGAAATCCTGCCTTCCCGAGTATCTGACTGGGTTTGGATGAATGCTAAGGAAAAGCAGCATTTTTAAACCACCTCTGAATTCTAAAAGGCAGCAAAATAGTGCTCTCTTTGTAAGAGCAATTTAGCTTTATTAAGCAGCATGACATAGACTAAGTGAGCTAAGCTAAGCTTTGTGCAGCACACTGCAGCAGTCAGCAGCAGCAGCAGCAGACGCCAATCAGTCTAGAACCTGATTACTGAGGGCTGTGCTGACAAGGAAAGGTGTTAAAACCCCCTCTTACTCATCTCCCAGGCTTAGACACCCCATTTCACCTCTGATGCTGCTGGAGGAACTGGCAGCAGAGGTTTGGCAACTCCACTTCTCAGACTGTATTTGTGTGTTTCTTTGTTTTCATTAAACCCCTTTGCCAAGGTTGTTTCACTTGCATTGTTAGAATATATTTCACGAGCAGCGTAGGCAGCGCTTACTGTGAAATCTGTACTTCCCGTTTTCCTGCTGGCGTGAAAATTGGGTACTTAAAACCAGTTGGGAACTAAAGAGTTGGACCTGTTGCAGGCAGGTCTTCAATTGCTGTTATAAAAAGGCCCATTAGCAGGTTTGATTGGTGCAAGCAAGGTGTGCTGCTTTACTCCATCAGTCTGATTTCTTCCCAACTCAATCCTGCTCATGAATGTTAGAAGTACTGAATTAGAGGAATCTGGTTTTCATGTCCAGGCATGGATACAGGGAGCAGCAATACAATGATGTACTCATGGTTTAGGCAGAAAAAAAGGAAGCATTATTCTTTCTGAGCATTTCCTTCCTCTTTAAATCTTCAGATACCCCTCTTTCTCTAAGGTCATTGCATGAATTCAAGATACACCATTCTGGAAACTAAATTAGCCCTCATTTAGTGGGAAGTTGAATGCAGGCAGACTAATGGTGGTGCAAATATAATTGGTTCCCAACATGTGTCAGTGTGTATACTCCTCAAGCCACGGAAAAGATGCATTATGGGACTAATTTTTAAATGTTAATGGATATTGGATGGTTGCCAGACACCCAGCTGTGCACAAAACATTGAGATGGTAAATAGCTCTTGATCTGTTTAGAAACAAATTATAATGGCTGTTTGGATTCCACACGACTGAAGGCATGGTAACCAGCACAGGCTCCCAGACTGACCCTATTAACTGCGCTGAGGGGAATGCGCTGATTTTAAGAAGCAAAAGAAGAGACATAAAATCAGACTATTAAGATGCCATTTCCATTACTTTTAGATTCATATTAACCAAACAAAACACCAACAACAACCCATAGCACCTGTTACCATTGCCTACATGAGCTAACTTATTGAAGGGAGCTTTTTTCGCTAGGTTCCTTTGGTAGGAGGTCAAAAAGAAAGGCTTTCATCACTTAATTAACTTGATTTGGAAGCTGAGGTCCGCGTGAAAAGCTTACCTGCACTTACAGAATAAAATCACACCAGCAATGGGTCTCACTGAGCTGCACCAGGGAATGAGACCTCACTTCATTTGATGTGTAGTTCTTATCATTTTGATGTCAAGTCTACCAACAGCAGTATTTGCAGGAAATTCTCTGCTTCAAAACTTCTTACTAATTGTATTCCTTCGGTCAGCAAAGCCCAACAGGGGATTTTTAATCAGCTGGATTAGGTGCTTTTGATTACTATACTGGAGAATTTGCAGAGAGCATCATTTCACAAGTGAGAAGCAGACTAATTGTCAGCAGCACAGGAGAGCTCTATCCCATAAAAGTGTGTGCTCAGCAGATTGAGGCCCCTTGTCGCAAATACATAAGACAGTCACACTTACATTCAGGAGATTTTCCCCATTAGGATTTTGCTGTTTGGGTTTGAAAAAAACTGGTAAAAAGCCTTCAAGTGTAGGACATGATCAGTCCATTTACATTTACATTTCTCCATTAAAACATCCCACCAAAACGGTATGCAATTCCAAGCAGAGGAACACAGTGTCACTGAATCACCAGGGAATGACTCAAGAGCTGACTATGCAATGTCATTAAATCACAGCCTGTCAATAATGCAACTCTGCAGTTACAGCTTTGTATGTTGAATTTGTGCTGCTTAGCACCTAGTCTGTAGGCTGGGGTTTAAAGCGGTGCTTTCTGCTAATGGTGGTAGCTTCAATGATCTCAAATGGATTAAGAAAGGGGCCTGAGAGTAATTGCTCATATTTCTTCAGAATTCATTTTCTTTTTCTGAAAAGAACGTTGCTTTCAGCAAATGTAGAACATCCACGGAACAAAAAGCATCCTGACCGCTAGGAAATGTGTGCTGTTCTAAGAGGAGCCATCAAAATATGACAAAGGAAGAGATTTTTGCTCTGACAGCTCCAGAGTTTTGACCCATTCTTTAAGAGTAAGTATAGAACCTGGGGCAATGTTTTCCTTATCGCCAATCTCAAGTGCTACGAAAATGAGATGAGAAACAGAGAAAGCCCCTACCTCAACCCTGTGAACTTGTTTGACAAAGATGAGTTCCAGCCCCACAGAGACATGCCTCAGGCTTGCTGCTACCCCCATTACTGCCATCCTCAGTCCTGTGCAGACCTGGGCACAGCATTCCATTTCTGCCACTGAAATACTGAGATTCACTGAAATACTACTAGTAATTCCACTGAAATGCAGTGTTTCAGTGGCATTGGGACACCCACAGCAGGAGAGTTTCGCTCTTCTCATGCTGGTGGGAATCACATAAGCAACCCTGCCAGCAGAATAGGAGACAATCACAGCACTGCCTGCAGCAACAGGAATACTGGAGGAGAGTCAGAGTTTGGACGTCTGAGCATTACTGGTGAACTGGGCTTAGAAGCTGGGTGGCAACTGATTCTCTTCTGAGCTTGAGTAGGGAGGATTTTATGCCACTGATGCTGCCCTGAGGAGATGTTGCTGTGCTGCTTCCTCTGCCATTGTCAATAGGCAAATCACAACCGGCTGATGTCTGGCAAGAGCAGAAAGGGTGCAAACAAACTTGTTGTTCATTCCTCATCCTGGCTGGGGTCTGGGAGTGCACCCCCAACCATGAACATTTCAAACCTTTGTAATTTTAATATTCCATCCCTGCTGCAAGCAAACAACCAGGACTTCCCTTTCCTAGTAAAGCACCGGTTCAGCATCACGATTCAGATAGCACGTCTACTGCAAGGACCAAGCTGTACCTTCAGTGATGTTAGCATCAGCCTGAGATAATTCCACTGAGATTGGAGAATTCATTCCTCATTTTCCAAAGCCAATGAGAACAGAGCCTGACCAGCAGCATTCAGGGTCTGAACGACCTACATCCAAAGTGTGTTTTCACAGATGCAGAGTAATTCCATTAGGGTACACTCCGCAAAACCTTTTCCTTGCATAACTTGTTTCCATTTCTCTTTAGCGTAATGAGATTTCATGATGAAAGCCAAATACAATCTGGTCGAGCAAAAATTCATGTTAGGCTGATCCTAATAAGCCCAATGAAAATCAATAATGCTGCTGGTTCCCCTGAAATCAGCCTACATAAGCTCCAAGCACTGTGTTCTGCCTAAAGCAGAGTATTAGCAGCTTATGTAAGACAGAGATTTCCCAGTCTAAAATCCGAAAACAACCGGAATTGAGGGAGAAAACCAAACCCAAAATAAATAGTTGATATAAAGCCCCTCCAAAGCAGAGATAGTTGTCTCCTGTCATTAAAACTGTATCAAGGAGCAGTGTTAAAAACCCAGGCAACCTGCTGCAATCAGCTGGAGAAAGGTGCATGTAACATCTATCATATCCCACTCCTTTTGCTCACAGCTTGCCCCGTATTCAGGAAGGAAACCCAAGTTAAGAGGGAAAGAGAGGGCAGATCTGAAAGCCAAGACAGGAACGTGCACATGTCAGAAGCTCATCTATACGTTCAGTCATATACAGCATCTCTGAGAGCAATACCCATCATTATGTAGATCGCCGTGCGGCACGTATTTCAAATCACATCCTTCTTTGAAGTTCGCCTCTTCTTAAATAAGCTAATAAATGTAGGGAGCTTAAAATATCATTTCCCTTGCATTAGTAAGCTGTTTTTTTCTCTGCATAAGAAAATGTCTCTCTGTAATGATCTGCCTTATGAATGACCTGGGGAAATCGTTTCAGGTTTCTTTAGAACGCACCCATTTGTTTCTTATTGGTGAGCTCAATTTCCCGGCGAGTTCTGGAGCGAACAGCAATAGCCTATCCACAATATTGGATACCCAAAGGTGCCAAATTAGTTCTAGTTTCCTATTAAAACAATATTTAAATAATTCAGCATGCAATTGCCTGCCTTATTTTTGCCTTTTCCAATGCTGTGCTATTACCACGTTGACAGATTTGCAAGAGTGAGGCATTTTATGAATTCCTTGAATTAAGAAATCCTTACAGGAACAAACGCAAGCACAAGCTTTTAGTTCTGCATAGCTTTTGCATTAGAAAGGCTTCCCTCAGGACAAGAATATATTGAATTCCTGCAAGTGTATAACTTCATGTAAGTAGCGTATTTGTATTTATTTACCAAATGGAAGCAGGGTAATGCCAAATCCAAGGCCTGCATCATCATTACAGACCACACATCCGTAAGCACATAGAATTAGGTGCCATCTACACTGGAAACGCACTTCTCCCTTTGACAGGGGGATGGGGCATGGCTCCTTGTGCCTAGTTCAGAGGTTGTATTGGCTTCCACCTGTACATCACAGGTGTACAGTGCTGTTGCTATGGAGACTGGCTCAAATGAGCAGGGAATTTCATTTTATTCTTGGCCAGAGGAAGAAGGGCCCATCCTATATTCAGCATCACATATGGCAGGGCTTTAGTACTTGAGAGACAGGCTCTGTAAATAACAACAGGCTCGGAAAGCGAGCTGCATCTTCCCCACATGGAATTAGCACCTGTAAATAACACCTTGGAAGTGGGTGGTGGAAGCATCCCTGTGACAGGAATCTGGGCAAGCAAAGCCACCAGCAGAAGCTGCTCAGGGAATCAATAGCACACTGCTGGCCAAAGCCACAGCGAGCCTTTGTTCAGCTGAGAAGAGGAAATCCATTCCAGGTGGAACGTTTCACCAATTCTAACTTAAACCATTCAGACTAAAGCAATGCCTCCAGGAGCATTCCCAGGCAGGGAATGAACGGCCACGGCTTTCACAGAACCACAGAATGGTTTGGGTTGGAAGGGACCTTAAAGTTCATCCAGTTCCAATCCCCTGCAAGAGCCTTGCAAGCCTCCCCAAACCTATGTGCCTCTACAGAAGGGACAAAATCTGCTCTTTCAAGCAGAAGTGAGGGACCAAGAGGGGCACTGGAGGTGGCACAGGGCTGCAGAAGGGAGGTTTAGCCCCTTGCCTGGGGCTGGGGGTCACACGTGTCCCAGTGAGGAGCGGGCTGGGGGGCCTTGGGAATCAATAGACCAGATTTCTTCCACAGGTTAAACTCCTCAGTGCAGAAAAGTTCTTAGTTCCTCTGGAAAACAAGGGTCAGGAGGTGTCTGTGGTGGGGCTTGGTTCTTTCCTCTTTAAATCCTGGTATTTGGAAGCTCCCAGCTCTTTACATCCAGCAGCCTTATGCAAACAGCTGCTACACCAAGACCTCTTTTGGATCACGAGAATTTTTTCTGCACTGAGTTGTAATAAGGCTCAATAATAAAAAAATAATATAATAAAATAATAATCATAAAATAATAAATAAATAATAAAATATTCAAGAACTTACAGCTATTCCCAGACTTTGTGCGATGCTTGAAAACTGTAGACTACTTAAAGCCTTTTACCTCAGAAACACCTTTCCTTAACCTAACTAGTGTTTCACCATGGTGAAATCAATTCTGCTTCTGGCATGGATTAAGCACTAGTCATTGCTGGGAAGGCCTGTTGGTAAAACTGAGCCCTTTAGCTATCGCATGTCTTTTTCTAAACTATATCTTAACTTCCATAAATAACCGATGTGGTGGAATCTCCTTTTGCACCTTTATCATGAGCCTTTATTATGAGAGAGATCTATTTTGTACCACCATAATATCACTTGCCACAAGGAAATAAGAGGATTTGCTTCTCCCCTCATGAAGCAAACACCCAGACTGCAGTACAAGAAAAGGCAAAGACAACTGAAAGACAGCAATAGTTACCGTGGTAAATTGAAATAGTGACTATCTTGGCTTTTATTTTAACTATAAAAGCTGTTATTAAACTCCAACTACCTGAGACAGTGTCAGGCGGTGTGACAATGAAGACGTCATTACTAAATAGGACTCTTTGGTCCCTTAGCTGTCAATAATTAATACATTATTTACACTTGCACATTCTCATTTCCCAGCTTTCAAGATTTCATTTACACTCTGATCCTTTGCTTCGCAGGAAATTTAACATCATTGTGACCTTCTCCTGCCTGGCACTATACACCTATCAAGCAGAGAAAGAGAATAGCATCTAATATGTGCATTTATTAAGGCAGGAAGCTTCGGTGACCGGAAGAAGTGGCAAATGTCAGCGCTGGCTACAATAAACTGGGAGAGCAGCAAATTGCCCCAAAAGAAAAATCAATTAAGAAGCCATCTTATCAATAGCGTTTCGAGAAGCCTCAGCATTTGCATGTTTTAGAGTGGCTGAAATGGTTCTAATGAAAACCCAAGGGAATTAGCAAGCTTAGGAAAGCCATAGCACAAACTGCAGAGAACCTCATGGTAAAGATACACCATTTTGACTACGTGAAGTTGAATTACTCTGCTAGGTTGAAATAGCATTATTTGTCTCATGATGCTGACGAGATTCCTCAGAGAAACAATGTCAGATGACATGTAAATTGCCATTACATCACACTGTATATGAGCATAAAGTATAGCGTATGTTAAAACTGTGCTGTAAGCAAGGATTGCCAGAACACAACCGACGGGGGTAATCCTTTTGGAGCCAGTACCAAGTTTCCAGTTGGACTGAATTGTTCTCTTTCAACAAGCAAGTACTTTGGCCCTGTCCTGGTACAATGCGAGCAGACACTGAATGATGCTGAATGGGGAAAACCACAGCAATTTGAAGTTTGGGCTCTCGGGGGATGTTTCTATTGGCTTCAGTGGATTTTGGAGCATGACCTCAGTGCAATTTGAAACTAGTAGGAATAAGAGCTGCAACAGTCCTACTCCAAACAAGGCAGAGCTGACAAAGCCCAGAGATGCTTTTCTACATGCAGGCATTCTACTGAATCACTGAACAAAACCCCTTTGGCATTTTTCAGTTGTGTAGAATTCATCGTCATCACTCAGAACACGCTCTTCTAAGTCCATAGAAATCTAAAGCTCGGATCTTAAGGGGGCTGTATTCTCTTAGCCAAGAAGGAGCTTCCTCCAGCTGGAGTTTGCCCATGCTGCCAAAACAAGAGGGTTGCATTAGGCAAAAGAGATGACTTCTGCAGCGCAACAGCTTCAAGGTTAACCATACCGTGATTGCTGCAGTTCTCTGTGCTAGGGATGGGATCCAGGACACTTGTTCATGCAGAGGACTGCCTGGATTTGGCACTTTCTGCCATTTCATCTCAGGAGCTGCAGTCAGAGGGAAAACACAGCCATGCTGGACAGCTTCTACTGAATGCTGCACCATCTGCTTGGCCAGAAGGAGCACAGCATCCAGGGGAAGCGCTGAAGTGCGTTGCTCTAGCTAAGGCTGGGCTTCCTCACTGTGTTCAGGCACTGTGGATGTGAAAATCCACCTGAGACTAACTCCAACCTCAGTTCACCTATGCACAAACAGCACAACAACCAGTCCAACAGTAGCAATAACCAGCTTTTGCATAGGCAGCATTCAGCGGTCGCTGTCAAAGCTATGTAATGGTCTGTAATGTAATGGTAAAAACATTCCTATAACTACTCCAAAGTTAATCTCCATTTAACCAATTTACCATTGCACTACATATTCACCCCGCTTTCCACAGCCCTATCTCCTCTCCATTATCAGCTGGTGATCTCTAGCTGGCACTAGACTGGGCATGTGTTGTTACTGCATCCCTGCTGCATCCCACTGTCCCCACCTCTTTTCCCAACCAGCTTTACAACAACTGCTTGCTACAAGGCCATAAAACTCAGTTAATACGCAACAAAAGGGACTTCATGCATTATTTTGCACTCTGAGAAATCAGTGTCATTCGCTGCAAATTAAGATTCCCAGGATGAGTTCTTGCATGCCAGTTCTTAGCCAGGAGCACAATACATTGGTTGGATTTGTGTTTTCTTGCTAGCAATTGAGGTTTTTACAGCAGAAGCCCTGGCACAGTCTTTCTGACGGAGAAGCAAACAGTATTGCATCCACTCTGCCATGACAAGTAATCATTTCTGGAAGCCTCGAACACAGTCAGAATTCCAGGGGATGGACTGGAGTCAAATTGGTGAGTGCCCAAAATGTGTTCAAATGCCACCCAGTTGCAAGCAGATCTGTTCTGAATTCCTGAGCTCCTATGGGAATACAGTGCTCCTGAGACAGGCCAGATTGATGCAAAAGCTTTTTTGCTGGCAGTGCAACACCCCACATGAAATACCCCTCTGTAAATCACTCCTTGACACATGATGGGCCAGCTTTAATGAATGGGTTAAGAAAATGGACTGTCCTCAGTGCAATTGTTCCTCACTTTTATTTGCTCCCCTGTTCATCATTACCAGAAATATTGGTTATAAAAAACAGTGAAGAGTTTTGCAATATGAATAATTTGGAAGGGATTTTGTTCCCTCATGGACTCCAAGGGAACTCTTCATCCTGCTCTCTCTTCATCCCTGTGACTACTGAGGGCTTTGTTTTCCCCAATGCTGACCTCAGGCGAGAACCCATCACTGACCAGGAAGCTCCTTTGTTTTTCATCTTTCCTGCCAATATATTAAGCATGTCTGAAGTCTGGTAGGAAAACACGCAGGTGCAATGATTACTTCCAATTTGGCTGAATCACCCATAGCCCATTCCCTCCAGGATCTATTTGTCAAAGGTGGGAGACTGAAAAGCAGGAGATAATCAGCACTGCTACTTCTCAAGTCCTCATTCCTATGAGGACAACAAAGAACGCACCAGAAAGAATTGCATTTGGGGATTTTTCCTGTTAATCATCACCACCAGAACCCTATGCTCCAGCATTCTCCACAAGATAAGGAGGACCCATTTATCGGTTCTGTGAGCTGAACACAGCTGAACCCTCCATTTCTTAGGTTTAAAATAGGAGTTAATATCCCCAGATACTTCTGGGGACATGGGTCTGAGCAGCTGTGATTCTGTTTCATAACATGGTAGGATAACGTGCTACAGATGATTTCATATATCCTGAGACCACACTTGGAGTACCGTGTCCTCAACATAAGAAGCTGTTGGAGCAAGTCCAGAGGAGGCCACGAGGAGGGGGAAAGCAACCATTGATGAAAACAGAAAGAGTAAGGAAACGTGGCACAAAAATACTGCAGTGAAGCGCATGCATACGGGCATGTGGGTTTATGAAGTTAGTTAAGCAGGTATAGGAACAGGTCTAAGTAGGAAGAGTGAAGGTCTATTGATCCTCTTCACCAAATGACAGGCTTTTTGATTACTGTTTCTAGTACCTATTTTGTCTTGAAGCTAAGAGGAGACAGAAGCAGCTTTGAGTGTATATGGTCAGGCTTGCTGGGTTTGAGAGCTTTGGAACATAACTGCTGGTACATTAAGGAAAACACAATTTGACAGCCTCAGCCCACGCTGTGCGCCTGGCTGTTGTGTGGGGATGAGGATGGATAAGGATCACAACGCCAAGTGTGAACTGTGTGTAAAACCCCAGTTTATGTAAATTACCATTAAAGCCTTTACTCTTGTTTGCAGATAAATTTATAGCCATTAGCATCAAGGTAGTAATCAGGATTTATCAGCTTTGCTTTTCTTATACCCTGTGAGGCTCTGATAACTTCTCTCCTCCAGTTACACACTCCAACACTGTGCACTATTAAATGGTATGCACAAATAAGTACCTAATGGTAGATTTAAAGATGTTGCAGCAGTCCAAGTTCTTTCATTTTCCTGATTATAATGGCATTTGCATAATGTATGATTCAAACATTATTGCTGTTAAATAATGCATAAATATTCTCCCATGCTGAAATACATCTATTTCCTCGCCATGAATTATTTTGAATGTATCATTCAGTTGTTTTTCTATTTAAAAATGTAGTTAGGACTCTGCATAGATCAGTATTATGACTGGAAGAAGGATCATCACAAGTAGTTGGCTAACGCTCCAAACTGTAAATGAAGTATACATTATTAAATGGGCCATCTCCTTCCTTCTTCAGAAAGCATTATCACCAGAATACAATATTTAGTATTCCTGAAATGTCAGAATGAAATGCAGGTACAGATTTGATTATCTAGCAGCTTGTAAGGAAGAAAAGGAGAAACCCAACATTTTGCTTCCCAATCTGAAGGGAATATGAACATGGTCATATATAAAGAGAGATAACACTGCAAGAGGGGACTGTGCGAGTTCTTCAATAGCTTCTTGAGAAACTAAGCACCATCCACACCCACCAACTACCAATCCCGCATCCCCCGCATGATGGACCCTTTGATTTCTATTTGATTTTATGAAATGTGCCATCCAGCAAACTCTCAGATAAATCCTGTCAACAGTGTCACAGAAGTCAGTTCCATCAATGACAGATGACAGGATGAATAAAAGGACTTCAGGATTCAAGTATCTAAACTGGAGCACAAACAGAATTGAACTCGGTGCACAACATTCAACACCAAACGTGTCAAACTGAAAATAACAGCAGAAATCTCTTCCCTGCTCTCAAACTGGGGGCTTCTTTTCAATTCTCTTTTACTTACTGCGTAGACATGACTTAGTGTTTCAGTTGGGCCCCTCACTTGCTGGATTGTCTCAGTCAATGTTCCACTTGGTGAGGGTAGGAAATAATCAGGTCTCCAATAAAACTCAACCTTTAATGAAGTGCATCATCTTTTATGATTAGTCATTATAATGCTAGAACTTGTGTGCTCCATCAGTGCCATCACCATTGCCCATATAAACGCACACACCTTTACCTACATATGTGCAAAGAAACTATTTATCAACTAGGTTTTCTTTCATTGATCCTCCCTTTTTGCCTTTACTGCTGCAGATGGTACAGTAGAAATACACTTTTAAAAGCTAATATGCTGATCTGATCTACTGGTAAAATGAACATGTTTTGCTTACACTTATTTCGAGTGAGTCTGCATAAAATGGGGAACATTCTGAAATGGATTTGATCAACTTGAAACTATTGCAAAGCAAGCAGAGAAAATGTCATCTCTTTAATTCAATGCAGTTGTTAACCCAAATCAAACAGATTTGCTCCAAGCACCATTCAGCCTGGCCTTGAACACTGCCAGGGATGGGGCAGCCACAGCTTCTCTGGGCACCCTGTGCCAGCGCCTCAGCACCCTCACAGGGAACAGCTTCTGCCTTAGATCTAACCTGAACTGTCCCTGTTTCAGTTTGAACCCATCACCGTTGTCCTGTCACTACAGTCCCTGATGAAGAGTCCCTCTCTGCATCCATGTAGCCCCCTTCAGACACCGGAAGCTGCTCTGAGGTCTCCAAGCAGCTTCTGTTCTCCAGGCTGAGCTGTGATAGGGAAAGATCCCACCTGTAAAACCTCATCATACCCACCCATACACTGCATAGTGAGAATGAACTCTTCCTTTCCCTTTAGTTTGAGGTATTTCACTTTCTGCAGAGACAGGGTCTTTCCAACCACTCCAGACCTGCTTCCTTGGTACATTACATGGGCAGCCCATACCAAGCAGATCTCAGGTAGCTGGACATCTCATTAACTGCACTCAGACCAACAAGTACCACCCTTGGGACTGAGCTTTCAAATGCAGTGAATACATCTGGGTTACCTGCTGCATACAGCAAAGCTACCATCTGACGAGAGCTGCTGTGCTATAGCAATTTGTGTGGGTCATAAAAAGAGGACTAGGCATGTAGAAAGAAGTACACTCCCGTTCAAAATGCCTTTCTTTAATTCACAGATGGATTAATGAACTATGAAACTCGCCTCCTTATCATGTGCTGGGTTTGCTGTCAGGAGCAGAGGTGCATCATTCAGAACAGGGACAAGAAGAAGCCATGGTGTGCATTTGAAAACGCTCCTTCCCATGGGTCCCCTGCTTTGATTTCTGCCTTTAATCCCAATAAGAAGTGACAGTAGTTGGATAAAACAATCAAAATTGGAGTTGAAGAGCTTAGAAACCTCCTGACACTTCAATAAATAAAAGCCAATACAAAGCTTGAAAAAACAAACTCATTTTGGCTCTGAATGGCCACATGGAGCAGAACTAATGCACACGCTCAGGGCTGGAAGTTGCTTCTTGATTTATTTTCTTCTCATTTCATAAATTTTAAATAAATAAAACAGAAATGCTAAATTCTACCCGGAGAAATCAACTATTTCATAATCTTCCCGACAGTTGCTGCCAGTTCTCAGAAGAGCTTTATCCCTGCTGCTAAATGCCTACAAATCAATGTTTAATATTTTGGAAGATGAAGTCTTAATTACCCATCTCCCCTCTAAGCATCAAGCCCACTTTCAGTGAAAATACAACCATTTGCTGACTGCTCTTTTCCTGCAGGTCACAGAGAAAGCCTTCCAATCCCATTTCTGGTTTGCTAAAGAGAGTATACATTTCACTTGAGCTTCCCCATCGACAAGCTGATCCCACCTGGCTTCTAAAAACCCTGCCATAGTCAACTGCAAGTGTCCTGGGTTCAGCAGTAGCAGTCATTTTTCTCCTTCTCAGTAGTGGGTGCAGTGCTGTGTTTTGACTTTCAGCCTGGGAACAGCGCTGATAACACCGATGTTTTCAGTTGCTGCTCAGTAATGTTTAGTCTGACCAAGGACTTTCTGAGCCTCGTGCTCTGCCAGGGAAGAGGGAAAGCCAGAAGGAAGCAGAGACAGGACACCTGACCCAAGCTAGCCAAAGAGGTATTCCATACCACAGCACGTCATGCCCAGGATGTAGAACTGGGGGCAGTTACCCGGAAGGGCTAGATCACTGCTCAGGTGAGGCTGGGTATCAGTCGGTGGGTGGTGAGTGGTTGTATTCTCTTCCCTTGTTACTTATCATTATTATCATTGGTGGTAGCAGCAGTGATTTGTGTTATACCTTAGTTACTGGGCTGCTCTTATCTCAACCTGGGGGAGTTACATTCTTTCAATTCTCCTCCCCATCCTTCCAGGAGTGGGGGGAGGATCAGGGAGGGGAGTGAGACTGAGACTGCGTAGTTCTGATTTACGGCTGGGCTTAAACCACGACAGCATGGAAGTGTTACAATCAGAGCATGATATTCCTTCAGCATGTTCAATGTGCAGTCCAGACAATCCTTCCTGCAGAATAAATCTGCCATATATGCAATTACAACATGAAAATGTGCTAAATTCGTGAAGGAAATACTAAGGAAGGACAGATTCACAGATATTTGGGCAACTAAAAACGTCAATGCCTCAGTGTTCAACCATCCCACAACTGAACACCTTGCTCTAGCAAGACATTTACTCGCCTTCTGTTTAACTGAGTTTGAAAGAAAGGGATCTTTTGGATCTGGAGCCTTTGTAAGTGAGTTACATATCAAACTTCTTCTTTCAATACCCACCTTTCAATTTAGTATCATTTCCAAACATGAAGATTTTTAGCAGAGGCCAGAAATGAAGTCCACTGAAACGAACAGGAAACTTTCAGTTGATTTCAGTGGAACCCGGGTAATCCCCAGGAGCACAAAATCACTGCAAATCTTAAATACATACACTCCAGTGAAGTGGAGATTTTGACATGGGAACTCTGTTCAAACAGAGCTGACAAAACCAAATGGATGTTTCTAATAGATGTTTCTATTTCAGACAGCCACTTGTCCTCTCCTTTGTTCCTTGCACTTGATCCTGCACCAAAGTCCTGGGTTGAATCTGTGGCATCACATTTATTTCTGTGGCAAGTGATTTTTGGACTCACAGGCACAAGAGCTGTACTTTCTTTGCAGAAGATCAGCATGAAGTAAGAGAGCATAAATTCGGAACAGATGGAAACATCTTTAATTGTCAATACTGAAAACAAAGGCCTTTGTAAGTTTAAAAGGTTCATGTAAATGTAATTCTTGTGTTGTTTTCAAAAGCCTAAGAAAGCATGTTGTATCAGAGCACAGGTCTATTAATACAGCATCCCTCATCTGACACTAGTCCATGTCTGACGCTTAGCAATGAAGTTCAGGGCCTGGCAATCAGCACTTTCCCTTTAGAGCATCTATTTCTTATACCAGTATTGAGAAATATCACAAGTTGCGCAGTCTGCAAATCCAACATCTGTGATGTCAAAATGCTTCTTAATGTTCAGACAAGAAACCCCAAACCAAACCCAAACTAATACAATGAGGCCTCAGTGTTCCATTCCATACCCTACTAAATTAAGTGCAGGTCATGCGTCAGCACACATGTGTGAATATGTCCTCTTCTGAATCAACAATGATGGGCACAATTGTTTCTTGCTATGTGAAGAGAGTCTATGTACAAGAAAGGCAATCTCAGATGCCAGTATAAATTACATTAGTGGTGTGGGCAAGTCTGAATCCTGTCACAGAATTGGAATCTTGAGGGTATAAAGAAACACCATCACCTCTGCTACTGCAATGTCACTTGGCCCACTGGGTTGCCTGAGGAATACACTAACACCCTGGCTTTGCCTTGTGTCATATTTATAGTGGAAGCCTCTTTTAGGAAATGACACATTACCCATCAGGGAACCTCAGTTTTGAGTAAGAATGTTGTTTCACGTAACATTACAAGTCAAGCTTTGCTTAAGACCCCAATCTGGCACCAAGACTTTGCTATATGAACATTATTATGCAGTTAATACCTTTGTCTTCTTATATCCAAGGCAGAAGTTCTTCCCTGTGAGGGTGCTGAGGCACTGGCACAGGGTGCCCAGAGAAGCTGGCCATGAAATGTGCTTGGATGTCCACAGTACCTTGGAAGAATGTAGAGGTAGGAGGCTATTCCAGACCAACTGTCATGGGGCATCCAGCTTCCTTTGAAGTAATGACCCTTTGACAAGGACTTGCCATGATCAAAAAGCACCTGAGAAGTCTCACAGGGAAGGAAATGGGGACAATGAGCCTTCAGAGCATCATCCAAGACACCAGCAGAGCAGCCTGGAAGTGCAGGGAGGGTTTCCACAGCACTACTTTGATGTGCACACCTTCAAGTCTCCAGTGCTGTTTTTTATGGAGGCTTTAGACAAATGGAGAGTATATCAAAGACACAACTCTGTAACAATCATTATTTATGTGGTAGCATCTTTTCATCCTTTCCTATTTCATTCTTGTGTTCATGCATGAAGATAATTTCATGGCACTATCCAATGACAGCCATCAGTGTGGCTCTGTTGAAATCAAGAGCACATGCTGCTGAATTCCCCAGATTCCTGGCCACAAGCTACTTCAAGGGATTTCATTTACTGCACAGAAAATTCCTTCCACAGATTGGTTTTGTCCCTGGATGGAAATTGTCCTCAATACCATGAGTGCACAGCAGCTGTATCAGACATTTGGTCCACTAATTAAGAGAAGTAGAATAATCAGCTTTAAAGCTCTAATACCCAGCTCTAAATACCTCTAAATGAATTCAAACTCATTTTTACCCAAGAAGTGGAGAGCACTGCTTCTTATACAGACAAGCATTGTTACTTCTTCTGCTTCTATTTCTTGGGGAGAAAGTCATTAGTGACCTGATCCTGTCCACTTTGGGTTCAAAAAAGAGACTTTTGGCATGAGTAGAAGCAAGAACAAGCCCTAAATACATGCATTCCCTAGAGGACCAGGACATGCTGATGGGAGAGATTGCTTCAGCAAGCACAAAAATGAGCTGGAACTTCTACTTTTGCATTTTTCATAGTGTGTATTGACAGCTTCTAGATGTGCAGCACTCTGTGGCTGGTGATCCTTCCTACGCCTATGTACTTTGCTGTCTCCAGCCCTATTAACCTCAGATTTATTAGCTAGTTTGCCAGCCACTTACACTGCCAACTTCCCAAAAGACAAACACATCCCTGTGTGCACCAAAAAGACAGCAATGGAGAACAAAAAGCACAACCCTTCTCACCCTTTGAAACTCTAAGGACACTTGAAAAGAAAAGTGAATATTCTACGTGTATTCCACCAAGCTTTGAAATTCAGATCAAGCTTAAAACACACGTAGCAAACTCTAGCATGCATTTTACCTTCAGAAATATTATCTTCTTCCTTTGTGGATTGCTTGGGGAGGGAGAAATAGGTTGATCATGGAGAAAGATCACAGTGGATATCTGGTAGGAAAGTAAGTTATTCATAACAAGAAAGATACATTGCTTGGTGTGATGAAGGCTCAGCTGTAAAATGCCTCCAAGGGGCAGTACTTTGATTGCTGTGCTTGAGACTCCATTACACTGATGTGGTAAGAGTTTAGTTTAGTGTGAGTTATCTGGGTTGGAACTGAATGATCTTAAGGTCCTTTCCAACCCTAACTATTCTATGATTCCAAGGGTTAACTGGTGGGTGCAGTATCTGGGGTATGCACACAGACTCGCTTCATCACCTATGCTTGGCAGTGGCTATTACACGTAAGCAACACGTATGTTCTTGAACATCATCCTAGCTCTAAGCACCAAGTGGAGATTGGAAATCAAACCAGCAAAGGCTACAACAGGAGAGGCTGTGAAACATTTAGGTAGGTGGAAACACAAGGGTAAGCATTTTGGCTCACCCAGAAGACAAGCAATGAGAATTTGCTAACAGATAATGAACACTTGGCTAAGTTTGCTCAGCGTAAATCAGCAAACATTTATTTCTTAGGCATCTTTCTGCAGTTAGGATACAGTTTGAAGAATAATCATTGTTCTCAAAGGCCTTCAAAACATATTCATCTTCCTGCATGATTTGCTCTAGGGTGAGTTCAAGCAGGCAACATCATAAAACATCAGCTGCCTCCATGCTGCTGAGGCTATTTGAAACAAAGCCTTTTCCTGTGTTTTCCTCGGTGTATATTAGCATTAAAAAGAGTGGGGAAATGGGTTTATACTACCTTGTGAGAAAAAAAGGACTCCTTTAGAATGCATGTAAACCTGTGTAGAAGGTGATGGGGAGCACTGGGAGACAGTGAAGGGAAGGATATAGCTGGAATTTCAGAAATGAGTGCTGAGTATTCAGCCATGCTATGTTTTATCTCCCTCTGCCAGCCAGGACTCAATGGTATCTATTGCACTGAACCTAAGATGCACCTGGGACAAACAAAACCTTTCAGATCATTTGCAATAAGTTCAAGTGAAAAACAATCTGACAGGATGGATTGTGGGGGTTTTTCAGCGGCATGATATAGAAAGCACAACCAAAAGTTTAGCAAAAAGCAGCTACATGATGGGCTGCTTAAGCAGTCTGGTTCACTTATTGAACAAGTCCATTATTTGCTGAGAAAAGGAAGAGGAAAGGGAAAGTAGAAATACTTCAAGTTTGGTAGTAGTTTACAATTATTGCAGTGGGCAAAAGCTTGTAAAGGTGCTTGTATGTTGGGGTTACCTGTGCACCTCCATCTTTGTGCTTTTTCTTCATGAAAACTCAAGAAGGCAGAGCTGTCTACCATGAAACAGTTTAGAAAGAACAAAATAACATGTTCACATAGCATGAGCAGCAGGTCAAAGGAGGGCATCCTGCCCCTGTGCTCTGCTCTCGTGAGACCCTGCTTGCATCACCATGTGCAGTGCTGGTGTCCTCCACACACAAAGGACATGGAGCTGTTGGAACAAGTGCAGAGGAGGCCACAAGGATGAGCAGGGGCTGGAGCAGCTCCCGTAGGAAGACAGGCTGAGAACATTGGGGCTGTTCAGCCTGGAGAAGAGAAGGCCTCAGAGCAGCCTTCCAGTATCCAAACGGGGGCTACAGGGATGCTGGGGAGGGACTCTTCATTAGGGATTGTAGTGATAGGACAAGGGGTTACAAGTTCACTTAAACAGGGGAAGTTAAGATTGGATATAAGGAAGAAATTCTTTACTGTGAGGGTCGTGAGGCACTGGAATGGGTTGCCCAAGGAAACTGTGAATGCTCCATCCCTGGCAGTGTTCAAGGCCAGGCTGGACAGAGCCTTGGGTGAGATGGTTTAGTGTGAGGTGTCCCTGCCCATGACAGGGGGATTGGAAATAGATGATCTTAAGGTGCTTTCCAACCCAAACCATTCTACAATTCTACACAGGAACTTTTCTGAATAGAATAGGAATAAAGCTCATTATTTTGACTTGTGCTGTCATTTATAAGCACTTTCATACTAATTTTAGTGGTGACCTTGGCAGTGCTGGGGTAAAGTTTGGACTTGATGATCTTAAAGGTCTTTTCCAACCTGTTTGATTCTGAGATGTTACCAGGTTGATTGCTGGATAATGAGGTTGTGATACAAAAGCATCAATCACACACTATCATTCAGTGTTGATCACTATGCATGTATATTTTGCCTTCAATAAACAAACATATGCCCCAATCCCAGTTTTGTCAGTGAATTTCTAAACACTCCCTATATGTGGCATTTGCAGCTCCATACTTTACAACAGCTTACTCTTCACTCTTGGGTTTATTGATTGAAATGCCCTTCATTTCGTGCAGATAAAAGAAATGTGCCTTAGCCTGTTCATTAAGATGTGGCCAAGCAGAAACCTCCCTTCATTTAAAGCTCAGATATCACTTTCCTTGTGTTTGCTTCCTATATACACTGCTTAAAATTCTTAAGAGAATTATTATCTGATACATTCATTCACCTCCTGTTTAGTAGAAACACTTCTATTAGATTTGTGGCTTCTGCAACCCTCTTTGCTAATAGTTACTCAGTCGTTTACACCTTGTTTGCACGTGTGTGTAAACTGCAATATTAGCTTTAACACACCTAATTAAAAGCTGCATTGAAGAACAAGTGAAACACAAGGAACTTGGGAATATTGGAGAGTTATGGAATGCAGGTCTGTATTCCAACCAATCGTTCAGGTTGTCTAACTTGGAACCAATCTCACAATTGGTTGGCCAGGCTGGATGAAGCCTTGGGTGACATGGTTCAGCGTGAGGTGTCCCTGCCCATGGCAGGGGGTGTGGAACTACATGATCCTAAGGTCCTTTCCAACCTTAACTGTTCTATGATTCTAATCTCTTTATGGCTAAAGAGAAAGGATACAAGACTACTAGATAACAAAGCAGTTTGAAGTTCAGATCACAAGGCTTACACCCACTGATAACCTGTGATCATTAAAAAAATTACCTGTTTAAAATAGACAACTGACATTACAACTTTTTTTCCCCTCTCCTGCTAACAATGGTCCTTCCCTAATCCAGCAATAATGGTGATAATTGTCCATTTTTCCCATAGGAATCATGGTAATAGTATGCATTGAATGCTGATTGTGCCAGTTTGCAAACAAATTCAATCAAGGGTGGTGTCCATGCTTATGGGATGCTCAGCAGGAATATGCAGTTTACAGATAAGTAATATTACCAAAGAGAAGCAACATCATTATGGATACAGAGGAAGATGGGGCAAAGGCAGAAGAGCAGAGTCACAAAGGTCCCCAAAGCTGAAGATGAAACCTACAACCTGACACTTCAAAAACCAGAAAAAATACTCAAACCCGGAAATTATTAGTTCAAAGCAATAGACATCTGCATTCTTTGGTTATAGTGAAGTACATAAAGATCTTACCACTGTCAGGGGAATATAGATTACAGGAGTGCAGGCTCAGGGATGCTTGTTGCCTTGTAACCAAGAACTGAGATGGCAGCAGCATCATCTGGTGCTCCAAATGATGCTCCAAACCACGAACTCAACAAACAGAGCTGGCAGAGAAGTAAGCTGCTGAAATCACTTTCCCACTGCCATAAACCACTAACTGGATTATAATGGGGTAAATAATACCACACAAGAACTGTTTTAATGGTACTAGTGCTTTAACTCGAGAGGGATGAAGCAACAGCCATAGCTAAGTTCAAAATGGATGATGCTGTTATTTGTGTATATCCATACAGCTGCTGTGTACCACTATAACAGTTCCTCCTCAAACTCAGTTTTACCATGGTGAATGAGACAAATGGTTGTCAAGTCCCAGACTTTGGAAACACGATGCAATAGTTCTTGAAGTTAGCATCAAGCCCTTGTGATCCATCCACGATTTATTAGGAGTTTGGAAATGAGTGTTGCACATTTCCATCTCCCATTTGCTATCTTCTGCCAGCTGTGTGAGGACTCAATAAAAAAGCCATCCATCCTCTTTTGTCAACCAATAGTTCTCTAGTCTCAAGCTATAAATGACCAGCACAATAAATTAAATGTTTGACAGGGAAGATGTATGGCTTCACAATACTATTTGATCTATGTTTTGAAGGAGAAAACATTGAAACCCATAGCTTTAGTAATGTTATTGATCACTGGAAAATGTGTTTAAATAAAGAATATAGAACATATCTCTTCGCTTTTTCACCCAACCTTGGAAATCATTCTAATTCAGAATCAGAAGAAACAGTAAGAAAATAAGAGGAAGCAGTAAGAAGATAATGGCAGCAAACCCAGTTTGCGGCTTCAAACACAAAGACATGCCTTCCTGATTAAAAGGAAGGATATTGATAACTGAAGCTGAACAGATACTTTTGGAAAACAGAGCAAATGATGGAGCTTCTTTCCTCACTTTGCTGTCAAAAGTCCCTAAATTAAGTCATAAGCAGTGGAGAAAAAGTTACCTCCAGACAAGACTTAACCCCTATCTCTGCTAGAAACCTACCCTGACACAGGTCAGACTGTCCTGGTGAGTTGCTTATCTCTGATGACTAAGTTTGAGACTATGCTGGATGACTGCTTCGCATGAGATGTCTCATGTTTAGGCAGCTAAATTTAGTGGGGATGAATCACATCACAGAGCCTGCCTCGCTGCTGCTGAAAGTCAATACAAGTTGGAAGGGAGTGGAGCCCTACGACGGCTAACTGGCCACTTTAGCAACGCAGTCATGCTACTTTCATGCTGTTCCAAATCTTGAACTGCTCGAAATACTCCAGGATGCCTATAATCCAGGTTAAGCACAGCTTTCTGCAGCTACCATGCCAGATACGACTGATTTGACTGGGTATTTCCAATGGTTTTTCAGACATGGGAAGTTTGTGTTTAGCCATTAATATCAGTACAGCTGTAGAGTCCTACCTGCATCCTGAGAAACCTGTATCCATGGGGGACATATGGAGCTGCTCAAATGGAACTGCTGCTCCTGCACAACTCTGGGTAAGAAACAGACATAGACATGGTGGTTGAGAGAAGTGTCAATAGCTGGCATTCAGGAACAAGCTGGATTTCCAGGAAATCCAGGACTCTGTCAGCCTTTAGGTGGACTCCAACACTGCTGGAAAAGATCCTGCTCTGTGATTCACTGCATTTCAGTGTCTCAGGGTAGGGAGACCCAGACTGAGCATAATGTCCTTTTCAGTGAGCATCAGCAAGCCCAAATTAAGCCCAGATCACTTGTGCACAAAACAGGGCAGCACAGGGATGTTTTTGATAGATAAAGTCTGTTCTAAAACACTTCCTGTTCTTTCCATGTCCATCTTTTCTTGACACATGTACTTTCAGCATCCAGTGCTGTGTGAAAGAACTGCAGTTTTCCTTCAAGCACCTATTAACAGTGATGGGCTGACAGATGGGAAGCACATGATGAGCCCACTCAATTTTCTATGTACCTCTCAAAACAACGACACTACAGAACGAAACCTGCCCTCATTTTCAGGCAGTTTCTGGAGGAGCTAACGTGAAAACCCTAACCCTAACCCTAAAGGGACAGAAGAATCACAAGTTTGTGAAGTGGCAGCCTGACACTTGTTTCAGATAGCACCTCAACAATGAAAATCAAAGTAGATGGTGGTGGTTTTTGCAATGTGAAGTTTATGCAAAGGATCCTTTCTAAGAAACTTCCCTCTACCAACAAGTCACTCATCTGTCCGTAGGAGGCAACTTTCAAGTGCTTCCCACACATAGACACAAAGATTACAGGCCCACCTCTCCCCTGGAAACCTCAGGCTGCTTTTTGTTTAGCACTTTTTCCTTGTCAAGGGAACTATAAAAGACTGAGTAATCCAGTGTTTTAAAAACAGCTTTTGAATTCACTTCAGTTACCTGATTGGAAGGAGAAACAGAAAAAGGAAAGATCTCAGCTTCTTTTAGAAGGTCCGCTCTTAAAAGAAGAATTAAGCCCAGGTAAATCCTGAACGCACGCAGTAAAGTGTGTCCAAGTGCACTGGGTCAGGATAACCTCAGCTTCCTGCTTTGTGCAGCGCTCACAACTGAAACGCTCAATGGGAAATGCTGCCAAATTCACACCCAGGCATAGAATTAGGCTGATGAGGCGCTGGCACAGGGTGCCCAGAGAGCTGTGGCTGCCCCATCCCTGGCAGTGTTCAAGGCCAGGTTGGACACACCTATTCCAGTGTGAGGTGTCCCTGCCCATGGCAGGGGTTGGAACTGGATGAGTTTACGGTCCCTTCCAACACAAAGCATTTTGTGATCCTATGATTCTAATCTGACATCCACTGGACACTGCAGCAAATGAGGAAGCAGTTAAAAATACCATGGGAAAATCAGCCATTTGGTCTCTACCTTCCAATGCAATCCCCAGTCCAGAGCCATGCATATACCCTGCCTGCACTACAGGTTTATACCAGCTTTTAAGTCATGCATTTCTACATGTTCCCAAATCAAGTGCAATGAAACCTTTTTTACTGTGAGTAACTCAGCGTTCAACAAGCTACCCAAACGCAAGTAGACACGTGTCATCCCACAGCCTTTGCTTTGGAGACCCACCAGCCTGATGCATCTGAGAGCATTGCTATGCCCTTTTGGGCTTGCTTCCTCATATTCTCCTGCAAGAGCTGAGACAAGTCCCGTGTTGCTGGGCAGGTTCACCACCACATCCTGGTTTTCCCCTGTATTAATGGAAAGACTTGTTATTTTAGAGTCATTTCCATCAGAAAGCACTGATGCACCAGCAAAAAACCACATTAATCCCCCAGAGTGACTCATCTCAATGCCCCAAAGGGCATTTTTGTAACCTTTCCTGCCTTGAAGCCAGATACTAATGCAGGGAACACTCATCTCTCCACGTTTCTATACTGGTTCATGCAATACAGTCCTTGTCCTGAGCTTGGCAGAGATACAATCATTTGCCCAAAGGCCCTATGCTCACAAAAGAAATCACAGAAGGGACAACTTACAGAGCAGATGCACATCCTGCGGTGCTTGCATGGCCTCTAATGTGTTTGCTGCTCTTCCTTCAGCATCTGACGGCTTCAAGACATGAGTCTGAAGTTTTGAATGAGATTCACTTGAAGCTGGAAAGGAACACGCATCCAAAGCATTCCAGAAAACCCAGTGCCAGGTTTGTTACTGGAAATAATTCGGTGGTTTTAAAGGGTACCTGGGTCCCTCTCCTGTTATCCTCCCAGGAACATGCTGCTCATCAGGAAGCTTCAGGACTGGGTAGCCAGGGGTCCATCTGAACAGCATCACTGGGCCTCTGGAGCTTGTTTGGTGGCAAGACAACAAATGGTAGGCAGGATGTATGTAACAAGAGTGGCAATTATGAGATTCCTGGGGAAAAATGGCCAAGATCAGGTGTTTGCTGCAATCCAGGAGCTGGGATCTTAGCCTATACTAGAGGGGTCAAGAGTCACAGATGCGCCACACATGGACTGTCCCTTTGTAAAGGCAGCTTCAGTGTTTCCAGAACTGAACATGGCTTAAAAGATACCAAACAACCACCCCCTGATGCGCTGCAATAGTAACAGAGACATTTCTCCCTGAAGTAGAAGCCTGGAAATCACAGTGGAGAGAAAAGAAACCATGATTTAGAAATGGAATCCTACCAGGCTGCTCCTTTGAAGAGAGCTCAGTGCATCTCTCTAAATTAGCTTCTGAATAGCTCTAAATTAACTTCTATTCAGGACTAGATTAAGGCAGTCTGTGTTCAAAGGTGCCTTGTAAGAGAGAGACACCAAATGATCCTGCAATCATCCAAATAATCCACCTAGGATAGTCAGAGTGACACAAAGTATAGCTCATTCTTGCTCGTGGGAGCAACAGACCTTGGGTCAGGTCTGCTGTCTTGTCTGAAGAAAGAAAACCTTCATTACCAAGAGGGTAGATGAGCTCTGATGGACACATGGGTGAGACCTATGGCATTCCTCCCATGTGCCACTCCATGAAGTCTCCCACCAGTACTTCAAGCAGGTGCTTTGGCTGCGGTAGGCACTGTGCCACGTGCTGCAGCTTCAAGCTCTAGGGAAGCAGGGACAGCTCAAGCAACGTTGAACACGGGCTACACTGCTGACATCTGATTTATGTACTGCTGGAATCCCAGTGCTATTTTTAAGCAAAACCAGTATAATCTATATCTAGATGAGTTGCACTCCAGAATATTCATCCTCTGTTCAGCTTCACAAGTTTTTGACTGCATCTTGGGGCTGTTATATTTCATTAACAGAATCACAGAATTGGGTTGGAAGGGACCTTCAAAGCTCATCTAGTTCAACCCCCTGCAATGAGCAGGGTCACCTTCAACTAGATCAGGTTGCCCAAAGACACATCCATCCACCACCTCTCTGGGCATCCTGTGCCAGGAGGTGATTCCTTGTAGCCTGCAGTAAGATGGGGAGCTCTGCATACCTTGCCATACCTCCTCCAGACGAAGCCTGATCCTGCTTCCTCGTGCCCAATAAGTGATTAATCAGAAGCAGTGATATATACACATACATAGTGAAAAGACACCATAACTGTCAGCAATTTGAAACAAGGTTCTCTTTTTAATTGAAGTGTTAATTTCCATTATCTTATTACGTGACTAAGTTTTGACTTAAGGAAATGCTGACTGAACATCACACTCTGTATTTGCTGCTGCTGCATAAGAAATGGGCATCTGTACTGCACTATTTAAATCATGGAGGACTAACAATTGTGATTAATGGCTGATGGTAAAAAAACCTTCAGCTTTAGAAGGGCATTGAAGCAATAGCTTAACCCCAGAGAAAATGGCCTTGGCATGAACAGCACCCTGAATTGCTAATGTTTATACATGGATGTGAAAGTCAGAAGTGTTAAATGCTATAGATCGTCAGAACCTGCAGGAATGCAAACACGTTTTTCATGAATATCCACTGTAATTCAAGTAAATTTGGGTTGTCAAGTCACTTTTGCTAACACTGCTTCCTCTCTTTGGAGTATGAAGCACCTATGTCACAACTCATACCATTTACATCTTTTCTTTGAGTATAAACCCTGCTGAGAGGGTAGCAAATGATACAAGAAATGGAATCCAGGTCTTAGCTTATAAATAAATAGATGGGAATCCACAATTTCCTGCTCTTTCTCACACTTTGCATACATATACCCTTGATATTCAGGATATTCAGGGACTCCACAAGATTGTACCTGCAGAGCCTATACTCCTTCATTATAAGGTTAAGAGTAAATAGAGGTTACACTCCTTACCGTAATGTTTGGTCTCCGTTGTAATCTTACATATTTAACTAAAAGACATAAAACTGCAAATCCTCCTTTTCCACTGATGGCTTTTCCAGTTCTGTTGATTTCAGAAATGAGCATTAAAGGTAACTTAAGCCAGCGACACCTGTAGAGCTGAATCTAACACCTTAAAAAGTTACACTTTACCTCAGTCTTCAAGAGTTTTAATAGATAAGATTTTCATTACAAAGCACATTAGTATTAGGTATTAGATGTAGGTATTAGATATATACCTACAAAGTATTAGGTAGGACTAATGAATTCCTGCTAATCACATTTAATCTCTTATTCCAAATAATGTGCATAATAGACATGAACAGGAAAAAAAGGGGCAAACTTTAAAATAAGGGGTCTTAAGCTTGGCTTCTGTATAACAACTCAGCCACCAGCAGCCCAAAGTGAATCTAAAAGACACTAGACATGTATTATGCGACAAAAGAGGAAAGGCTCAGCCAACTTTTAGCATGGGAGATTAAGGAAAAGGTCTGCAGCATTTCCAATTAGCACCTCATGCTTCTACAACCCATGACCTGCCTAAAAGTAATGACAACTTCCATGCACCCTGCACTGATACATAGGAACCAGTAGTGGCCATAAGGAAAGACAGAGCGAGTAACTTCTTGCTTTTACCTTGGCACCAGCTGTAAACATCTCAAAGCTTAAATCCATCAAAGGAAAGCATTTTGCCCGTGGAACTGGTGTTTCTGCTCACACAATGATGTTCTAAGCCTAGGAATTTTCTGCTTCTGCTTCTCGTGTTGGGGTTTTGTTTAGTCTTGAACAAACCTTTCCGTGAACCCGAGATCCATTCCATTGCAGCTGATTATTTGTTTCAGATGGCTTCTTTCACTGACATCCTGAGACTGAATTCATGTTCCAGTACTCGCCCTACCCCGAGGAGCACAATTCCTATTGACCAATACTCTGCTCAATTCTGATTATAATTGTAAAGGCACTGCACTGAGATTAAACCTTCTCCTTCCACATCTCCTGCAAGGCAATCTGAGAAGGTTATTAAAATAGACTCCCTTCTGATCATTTGTGCAGACATTTTAATCTTACATTCAGTGTTTTTATAGCCAAACCTTGCTCCTTACACACAGGGGGGAGGGAATTAATTGAATTGAGTGGGAGCTTGATTTGCTGGAGTCCATTGGAACTGAGCAAAAGCATCTCTCGTCTATTGAAAAGCACTTACCCTGAATTCTAACCAAACAAGCCCATTTTTGAGCTGCTCACTTCAAAGGGAAGAGTGGGAATTGCTTGTGCTCTGTCTTTCCCCACTAGTGTTTCTATTATCATTTTCCTTAGAAACAAAACAGGCACCTGGGAAAGGATGCTACAACTGCAACATGTGGAGTGAGGGGGGATATTTCCCCCCCTGCAAATGTTATTTTTAATATAGGAATGTGAAAGGCCTTTCAGCAGAGTCGTGGGATAAGGGCAGTCTCTGCCTACTGCATGAAATCTAATGGTTTGGGTTCACTTGCTGATGTTTTCACATCATCTTATAAGTAAAGGATGCAAAAAGCAGTAACAGCAGGAGAAAGCATTTGCCTAAAGCCCTCACTGAGATGTTAGTGTTCAATGCAAACTGGAGCTTCCTCCTGTTAGGATTGTGGAGCTTCCCATAAACCTCAGCACCTCCTAGAGCATGCTCTATGGAGCAGACCACAAGGTTTGTCTTGGAAGAGGATTGTAGACTGGGAGGACATTGGAAGCACACTAGGTGTGCTGCTAGATTTACTTTCATGGCCTGTCAGCATCTCTGGAGAGATGTGTTCCTTAGGAATGAATCAGGATTTGCAGGAGCCAAGGAAATAGGAATGTGTATTTTATATGCTGCCCTCATATTGAGGATATTGAGCAAGAAGCCAGAACATAGAATATTAAACATAGGGACACTCATGTGTCTGACTCCAAGTTTGCAGCTGTGGCTCAGAACCATGCCCATTAAATCCTAAGCGCCCTTGCACCTCTTCCAATAACCTAAAACATGACATAATATTATCGTACTTCAGTGTAACATTGGATACAGTGAGCTCAAAACCCTCTGCTTTCCTGGCCCATGTTAGGACTAATTAAACACAAGCCTGTAAAGAAAGCCTGGGTACCTGCGACCCAAATAGAAACCCTGGGAGGTAAGATCTTATTTTCTGTTAAGCTTCAGTGGTTAGCACAGGGGGAACAGCATAAAAGCACAAAGAGCCCCTCCAGGAGGAACTGAAGTTAGAATAAATAAGTTGGAAAAGACCTTTAAGATCATCAAGTCCATCTAACAAGTAGTCACAGCTTAGTCTGCAACTTCAGGAGCATCAGCAGCTTTGTGGCATCTTCCTCTTCCTTACGTTAAAGCTCCCCTTATTTTCATCCAACAGGATGCTGTTATCCTCCTCACTAGGTTGCATTAATTGCTTTTATTTACCAGGTTTTACATTTGTTAATCTGATCATTATGAAATTAACCTCATCTTTAAGCTCCTTAGTGAACATGCTGAAAGAAGCTGTTTTCAAGAAACCCTAGGAGATGCATGTGCATCACTGGATGACACTAAGCAGTCATCCTCTCTCCTGACGCTTGAGCCTTTCTCATTGCCCTTCCTTTAATGCAGCAGTAGATTTTTGTGACCTAAAAGAAAAGCCCAACCAAACTAGCAATTCTGCCATATCCAACCAATCACCTGCTTGAGAAATAGGCCCAGGCAGATGGGGGGTGTCAGAATCACAACATCATTTGGCTTTGCACATCAATAAAATGGAAAGCTTTGGAGCGTCGTTTTGAAGTGCTGCTACCAACACTGTAACATTACCCAGCAGAATCTCTTTTCATCCTGTATATACATCCATACAAAGCATAACCTCAAGGCGCTGGCACAGGGTGCCCAGAGAAGCTGTGGCTGCCCCTTCCCTGGCAGTGCTCAAGGCCAGGTTGGACACAGGGGCTTGGAGCAACCTGCTCTAGTGTGAGGTGTCGCTGCCTGTGGCAGGGGGTTGGAAATGGATGAGCTTTAAGGTCCCTTCCAACCTAAAACAGTCTGGGGTTCTGTAATTCCCACCTTCCATTTAAGCATTCAAACCATCCCCATTACCTGGGCTCCTTGCTGTTACATCTTGCAGTGTTCTTCTTGCTCAAGCCTCCCATTGCACAAGTTCTGATATACCGCAGGTAAGGTCTCCTGGGGCCACTTCTTCATACGTAGGATGTGAAGGATGAAGACGGCACATCAGAAGGTAGTGCTTTCCATGCTTGGATCTCTTCAGCCCTCCCCAGGTCAGTTCTGCCTGGGGAAGATAAGCACTTTCTCAGTTTTCACTCAACAACTCCCAGTGTGCTTATACCTGCAGATGGCCCACAACAGATTTGGAAGCTGGGCTTGCCATAGGACCATTACACCTTTATCAAGGAGCACAGGGAGCTAGCAGCAAGCACATGGGGGTCATTCACAGGGTGCACAGAAGACAAGGAGGCAGCAGAAGCAGGACAATAAGGTGCAGGGAAGCAGTGCTGGATGGAGAACAGATCAGGAGAGCAGCTTTCAAAAGCAAGCAGAGTGTAAAAGGTGTAAATGCTCTAAGGTTGGGATGGGGAGTGCAACAACAGGCAGGTATTGTAGTAGAGAAAAGAAAACCATTCATGGTGTATCTACCCTGAGCTAAATGGGAAAATCGGGAAGATAAGAAAGAGTAAGGGTGGGGGAGAGAGGCAGAGTTTCACACAGGATGAAACCATTCTAGCATAACTTTCTTCTTTTCATTTAATGTTCAGCCTGCTTTGACTCTACATAACAGATCTATTAATATACCTCAGAAATGTAGTACAAGGAGCAATCTACAGTTACCTTTGCAGCAAGTACAACACTGCTTATCAATCACCTTTACTTTGTCATTAGCTATAAACAGAAACAGTTTAGTTTATTCCTCAAGAACCTCCCTTATTCCAGACTCTTAAAATACTCTCCTAGGACTGAATCAATTTGGTAAAACAGCTTTATTTTTGGCTCCCTTTCTGCAGCATCCACATCCCAGATCTGTGTTCAGATACATGGCAATTATGTTCTAACTAGAAATGCCACAATATTTTACTTTCTTCATCACTACATAAATATGTAGATTTATGTGCATGGCTCATAAGTAGTAAATATTACCATTATCTGTCACCATAAGGCAGTGAAAGCCTGGCTTGCGAAGCACTGTTGCCTTTCTCTTCTTACACTATACAATGAGGGTGCAAAAATCAGAAGTGTTTCTTTGAGAAGGTGATTAACAGCTCGAAGTAAAAGCCAGCCTTTGCTTTAAGAAACTAAAGGTATAAATGTCATCCCAGCTCCACTGGGTAAAAGCAAACATCATTTTGATCATGATTAACAAGGAAGTCACACATTACAGCAAGACAAGCTAAAGGCAGAGGGGATGTAAGTCCCCAAAATGGCATGCAGAATAATCAGCATCCCAGAGATCCATGATTACAAATATGTTTGCCTGCCTCACCGAAGGAAAAAACACACTACAAATAACTGTATTTAAGCAACACATGCAGCAATAGCCCATGAAGCTGATGTAACCCACTACTTCGGCCGCATGTGGCAAACCATTTCACAAGATGCTGTTGTAAAGTAATGTCATTATTATGTTAATTTGTTATATCTCTGTATAATATTCAATAGTTTAGTAATTATAGTGTCTAGAGACTGAAGAGGTTCATATGGGCACTTAGGTCAATGAACATCACAGTGTGTATTAACTCAAGTCCTAGAGCTACTCAGTATTTCTACCCATATGTGAGACAATTATATCAGCATAGAGTGTTTAAAGTTGAGATTTCATTACGGTTTAGATGATATTTGACTTGTATTGAAGCAGGTAGTGTTGTGTTCTCCCTCCTCCCAGGAGTATGCTCTATCTACTCTGGCATTTCTCTAGCCGTTCAGTGACCACGTCCAGTCCACTGAAGGGCAAAAACTGATACCAAAAGGGGGAAAGAGAGAAGTCTGCCTTCTCTGGGAGGGAGGCTGTCAGTTTAGCAAGTTGAATCATGAAGGTGAAGGGCAAGAACAAGACAGGCAGAAGATCACTCAGCCAAGAATGGGAGGAGGAGGACTAATCCCTTCAACTGTAAGAACAGCCCAACCATAAAGTGGAAGCACCTCCTGAACAATTCCTGGCTACTTGCAGTGCAAGAGGAGCATTTGGAACACCTTCCTGTCCTTGATAGTCACCTTAACAAAGGGATAGGAGAGGTATATTTGAAGTGATATGTATATTGTGTGTAGCTATATCTGTCACAGAACATCACATATGGTTCAAGATATCAGACGGTTGTATGTGTTACGAGCCTTTAAAAATCCATTTACAATTTTCCAAGCATTAAGTATATTACTTCTTCCTTACACTTACTGGTTCCTATAAACTCTGCAGTTGCACTAGTACAAGATGCACAAACTGGCCATGTTTCAGCTTGTGTTGTATTCCTATGCAGAACTGCTGGAGAAGACAAGTATTGTGTCACCAGATTCGTCTTCCTAAAGACCAGGCATATATCACCCTGCCTACACACAGGAGGAGCCACCAATGGTTTATTTACTGATAACCTAACACCAGCTTCTAAATACTCAGAATGTGGATGGAAAACTGCAAGTTTCCCTTATTAAGGTTAAGCTACTTCCGTATTGGAATTAATAGGAATGTTACCCATTTTTTGGAGATTTTACCAACAACTTATTCCCAGTGATAATAAAGTAAATTTGACTGTTATGTGCCCAGTACAAAGAAATTCATTATGGCAGTGAGGCAATGTCAGAGATCATCTTCTAACTGCAAGCAGCAAAACTCAAATTTGGAACAAAGCCGACATCCAAACTATTTGAATCTTGTAACTATTCCATCTTCCTTACTGATGGAAATGATTGCAAAAGAAGGAGGTTAAATGTTAACAAGTGTAAGGCATTTTGACGCTTGTAAAGCTGCCAAGTACAGGGGAAGAATAAGGAAGTAACAAAGCTGGTAACTCCTATAAATCAAGCAGTTTAAAACATCATCTCTCTCACTGGAAGGAGCTGTTAGTGTCTCTGAACAATAGGATGGTAGTAAAGAGGCACGCTGCTACCCGACAGAGAAAGGCAACTTGATGTACAAGTACTCAAGAGAGGCACAAAAATGTATGTTTAGATTCCGCACTATAGGTCAGACTTGTCTTAATCAACAGCCTGCAACGTCTCAGCTAAATCCAGTGTCTCAGATGATAAAAGTGGATCGGTGCTGCACAGCTCATCTCCATAGTGCTGCTTGACCATTTGAACAGACTTTAAACGTGGTAATTTAACAAACTGCAAATGCATTGCTGAAATGACAAAAAGCAGGAAGAAGGATTCATATAGAAAGTGGTGCAGAAAGCATCTGGCTCCAAGATCCCTTGCCCTGTAGTAGTCACTTTGCACCTGATACATGCAGAGGAAGCTTCTCAGCTACCGTCTCATCTCTGGAGAGTTGAAGTTCTTGTATAGCAATTCAATACTTACACTGTTTTCTCCCGGTTTCCTTTTCCTTCCATACTCAGTCACTACATCTGGATGCACTTTTTCTTCTCCCTAGAAACAAGGTTTGGCAGGGCAGAGCAGATGTCTGCAAAAGAGAGAATCTCAGCATTCAGTAGCAGTTGCCTAGATACAACCTCCTAAATGGCACAAGTCTAGACTCAGGTTTTCCAGCACAGAAAACTAATGCCTGCTGTTCCATGCACTAATTCATTGACTCCTGCGTTGACTGAGTTCTACTAACATAAATGTAAGTAACATTTCCTGACAGATGTACCAAAAAATAATTACCAAGTACAGGACTAAGTATAACATTATTATTTTTTATAAAAAGAATGATTCCAAGTGTAACATTGCTCAAGTTCCTAAAACATTCCCAAAAACATGAAGCATTCTCTTAATAGGTTGGTTACTCAGGATTCTACCAGGTGCTAAATACTAAGTGGAGCTGAAATCAATTTGACTAATCAAGATTCAAGGCTTTCCAACGAGGGAACAGCCTCAAAACAGGGCTCCCAGGATCTTAATCCAAGAGCCTGAAGTTGATATAGCCCTAATTTCACTTTACAGCATATACCCTACAAGTCTTGAAATCACAGATGCAACATGCTATGGTGATGGGAGGATCTCAAAAAGCGCTGAAGTCCTAGAAGCAACTGAATCTGCAAGTCTTTGATCCCTACAAACCTAGTAGCTGTAGCAGGTAATCACTGTGATGCCTGAGGAAAATCTAGGCTTTATAACAATGTCTAAGTACACCAAGCACAATATATTTACTTTGCAGTAAATCTGTCAGGAAAGCTGAGGATAGCTCCTCCCAGCATAGGAAGAGTATCTCTGTACCTTTCTTTAGCTATGCAGGAAAATGGAAAGAATGTAAATCCCATGGGTTAAGAACAGTCCAGTAACTGAGGTGTAATACAAAACCAATACTGCTACCGATGATGACAATGATAAGGGGAATAACAAGAGGAGAGAATACGAAACTAAAAGGGGAAAACAGTAAACACAAGTGATGCACAATACAACTGCTCACCATCCGTCGACCCATACCCAGCCTGACCCAAGCAGCAATCTGCTCCGGGTGACTCCAACTGGTTTCTGTCCTGGGCATGATGTGCTGTGGTATGGAATACCCCTTTGGCTAGTTTGGGTCAGGTGTCCTGTCTCTGCTCCCTTATGGTTTCTTGAACCCAGGACCCCAGTGCAGAATTTACAGATCAGAGCCACACAAACCAACAGCCTGTAAAAAAGAGTTCCAACACTTTACCATGTTTGCTTTGGGAAAGGAACTACTGTAACCATTAACAGGTATCCATAAGAAAACTGCAAGTAAATGTCAATATTGATCTGCTAGTAAGAATGTATTTTACACACTTGAATTTCACTGAGTAACTCAAGTCACTTGTGAGTGACAAGCGGCAGTGATTTGGTTATCACAACCATCCCTTCAAGAACCAAAATGTGCTACAGATTTACCCAAAACCTGGAAACACAGCCCCATATTTTGTGAACACAAAATATGTATCCAAATCTTAAAGGCAATACCTTTAGGTTAATGTTCAGACATGAAGTACAGCATGCTGAAAAGAGTGCTGTGGCTATTTACTAGCTGAGGATAGTCCCTGATTTAAAGCAGGAGCAAGACCGATGTCCCACCACAGGCAGCAAGTCACTGGTGCTTCTCAGGTGCAGCTGCCAAGACACATCTCTTGCTTCAGCAAAGAACATAGCCTAGCATCATTTTGGCTCCACGAAGGATGCTGATGGTGCGAGATGTAAGCCCAGGGCATGAAGGAACATTATCAGCCCAAAGGATACTGAGGCATCATTCCATGGAATACACGTGGTTAGGAATTTTACAGTGGATATTTTTCATCACAAAATGACAGTTCCAGTATGTCACTTGTGACTCCTCTTGCAAATCTCTTCCTAGATCCCACTAGCTTGGCTTTGCCATAGAATCAAACAGGTTGGAAAGACCTTTAAGCTCATCCAGTCCAGCTGTACCCAGCACTGTCAAGGCCACCACTAACACTATGAGGCCTCATCTCCACGGTGTGTGAACACTTGCAGGGATGGTGACTCCAGCACTGCCCTGGGCAGCCTGTTCCAATGCCTGAAAGCCATCAGTGTCAACCATCCTGAACTACCCTGACATACAGCCTTTCCTCAGGCTAGAGGCTTCAAACTTTCAGTCTCTAGCTTCCAGGGATGATCAGTGCTCATCCTGGGAAAACCAGCTTCCACAGCAGCCTGCATGCAATTCCTGAGCTCTGCCACCTCTGTACCTGTTAAGCAGAAGTGAAAACACTTACCCCATGAGCTGATTTTGACCACATTTGCTTGTAAAGTAACACCCACCCTCCCCAAATAATTCAACCAGTAACTCTCCCCTTACCAACCATTTTTAAGGGCTATTTATGCATGAAAACAACTTAAAGAAACCTACAAAACTCCCTCAATGCTCCAATATTGCTCCTGCTGCAAAACATCCCTTCTATTTCTTGTGTCCTGCACCCAGCATCCCCAGGCCCCATCACGTTTGCTACCTCACAAGCTACTGCCCGTTAGAGAACTATGTGCATGCTCCGTCAGTAATACCTGCCAAAACATAAGAGAAGGCAGCAGAACTATTCCTTCCCTTTCCCACAGCACTGAAGAAGGACTGACCTTGCAAGCCAACTAATCTTCAGCATAGAAATCATAACACCTTAGGATGTGAGACCTTCATTCCCTCTCTTGACAGGAACCCAGCCAAAGGGTGCAGGACTGAGAGAGGACAGAGAGGTTATCTTGGGAACAGGACACTGACATGCAGACAGTGCAATTACGCGTATCTCATTTCCTTGTGAAACTGGGCTGAAACTCATAAAACATGCAGAGCTCTTCAATAATAGCAGTGCTATTTTGAGCCAGGGGGGGTTATTATTATTATTATTGAGGTATTTAAGCTAATCTACATCTAATTCACATTTTCCAGAGGAAGAAATCAAGTTGCTTTGCCTTTGCCACCAGCGTGCAGAACTCAGCAAGAAAGGATACATCAACCTTCCAAACGCAGTTGGTTGAGTTGTGAAAGTTCAGTAAACTCAAAACATGGCAACGTCATGCAGTAAAAATGGTGATTTTAACCATGAAGCAGGAACTCACCCATCTCCTCGTTAACCATTCTGAACAGCCCAAAAACACATGCGCACGTGTGTGTGTGTGTGCAGGTGCCCTGTAGAGATTTGCAAAGCTCCAAAGACTCAGATTAAGTAATTCTAAATTAATTTTTACATTAAAAGAAAAGCAATAGAACAAATGAAAGCAATTCTCAGAAGCTTCATTATCGTGTGGTGGGATTCTTCAGCAAGGCAGCAACTTTGTTACTGGCTCTAGCAAGGTAATGGTGGACTAAGAATAACTTAGAATAGGTTATCATTCTTTACAGTTAAATGACTGCAGCCAACTGATTAAAGTCTCCCAAAGCCCATTAAATATAAGATAGGATGCTGAATCCCACCATTTCAGAAATTGATTCTCTTTGCCCTGTGTGTAGATGAAGGTAAGAAATCTTGCACACGCTGCACAACCTGGGAAGGCCTACCTTCACATCTTGATCACATTCCCAACTTGCCATAGCCCTTCCTACACAGAGGACTACAGGAGATTGGATATTTGGGGAAATCATTTAAAGGAAAACTTGGTCAACTCAGCAAAACTCTGAGCTTGAGGTTCTCTCACTCTGGGATGGAGGAAGGTCCTAAGACATCCATGTTTCAGCGCCATCCTTGCCTAACACAATGAGATCTTTTTAAGGAGCCTTGATCACTGTAAACCATACTGTGAAAGAAAACGGCTTTTTCAGATGGACGGGTGGATTTATATACCTGTTTGCAGAGAAAGCCACAGTTCTCACTTTTTTTTCCCAGTGCTTCAACGGAACTACTTATTATCTAAGCACAGAATCAGACAAATTATCTGGAGTAAACCAGGGTATGAAATTTAAGGCTTTAAATACTGCAGATAAATGCCTGATGGGTGCTGTCACGCTGTAAAACACTGTAATAAGCACAGGGACACTCACAATGAATGAAAGGGATTTTCTTTTGTAAGATGGCTTAACTGAAAATTAATGTAAAACATCCAAAATGGTAATTCACAACTAGTCATATGAGCTGTTATTCCTGCAGGGCAAAGGTGTCTTTTAATAACATGTGAAATCAGAATATACAAGAAATCCTTCAAAGTCAATCCACTTTTTTAAGTTTTGCCTCTATTTTTAGTCAGAGTGGTTCTGGGTTACTTCATTTCTCTATTACATGTGCCAGTGGACGTTACGTAGCCGAAGAATCAGTTTTGGACTTTCCCAACCGATGTCTTTGCTCCATGAGAGAAAAATCTAGTCTAAGGAACCTTATTTGTAGTAAACTTTTAATAAAAATGATGCTTTGCATTTTCACATCCCAAAGAGCTAAAAATACAGAAACTTATTTACATTTGATAACAACAAAAAGGTACAAATTACTATACAAAATGCAGTAAAGTCTCAAGAAAAACAAGGTTTGGAAAGTTTGAGCAGTTCGGATATGAAACCTGTATATTCTGAAGAGATCCCACTTTAAAGACTATGTATCAATACCGCAGCAGTGATTTTCTTCACTGAGTTAATGAAAAATGTTTTCATGACAATTATGACTCTCATTGCTTTTAATTTTGGCTGATACAAACATAACCTCCTAATAAAAGTTCCTGAATTGATGAAAAAAATCAAATTCAACATATGTTCTTTCCCTTGAGGTTTTTGCCACAGAACTGTTCAAAATGAGAGAAGTATAGACACTTCTTTGTAAGGAAATAAGCCTGGCAAGAGATACACGTTTCTAGTTGAAACATGCAGGCACGTTCTGATATGCAAAAGGAAGTAAGACACATTTTAACTTTAAAAAAAAAAAAAACACATAGGAAATCATATTGTATAGATGGAAAGTTGGAAAGATCAGCTCTATCGGACCCTTAACTACCAATCGAGTCAACTGGGAGATAGTCACATCGATGTGTTTGGGTTCACTGTTCTAAGAAGGTGCTGATTCCTGCGTTTCAGGTATGGATGCAATCTGATTCTACTGCCATTTCAGACTGGGTGATCACTGCGATATAACTCAAGTCATATCTTCGTTGTATTTCTGATAAATGTATTTTATTTTAGATAGTGAAGACTGATGCAACCCTCCTATGTTGTACCATGACCTTTAAAAAGCTGATAGCTATTGATTTGAAAGCCAAACCAAAGGACAGGCATCAGGTCACAAAGAAATCTGACATCAATAAATCTGCAGTAGCTGTACTGGAGAAGTGACAGAAATATGCTTTGAATTGAACACTGACACCTTTTACCAATGTAATGCTTTGGGATCATACAGTTACTCTTCAAAGGGGACTGCGTAAAAGTTTTAATCCTATTGCTAATCAAGGGGAAAAAAAACCCCACAACAATCAGTTCAAAGTAATATGAAGAAACACTATTAAAGTGCCCCCATTGTTTTTACATTCATTTTGAACCCATGTCTCTGACGAGGTGAAATATCCTGGTCTGAAATATGCATGGTCCACTAATCTAGCGTTAAAAAAAGCCCAACTTTGTAAGTGTAGCCCATGAGTATATTGTATGATTAGTAGAAAACCTTTAGCAGACACAAAAAAAATGAGAGATGAAACTGCAGCAAGAGAGCATGGCAAACCTGAGAGATCTATTAGTGCATAAATCTGCTTCCAAACTAAAAAGATAGAAAGAGAGAGCTAACGAACTACAATAAAATTTATGTCTTTACAGCAGTAAGTTACAACAGGGTGGGAAATGTTTCATATGCACATATGCCTGCAAAGGGGTCACTAGCTTTCTGAAAATAAAGAGCTGGTATTTTTTCACAGCATCAGATTTTGGTAAAATGCCATAAATTGGATTTTGGAGTATTACGCTTTTCCCACCCTGGCAGAGAATAAACATGAATTTAGAAGCACAGTAGAAGTGAAAAACAAAGAAGAGAAGAGAGAGAAAGCAGCAGAGAAAGACAGAAAAGGTGAATACAGAGCTACAGAAGTGTTTATTGAGCATGCTACAGAGGTAAGCAGAGTACACACAAAATGAAATTAAACCACCGTCAAACCTCCCAACTTTGTTAGAAAATTAATTTTTAATTGTGCCACTTTCAAACTAGACTGAATTTTACAATTCTAAAGATGTAAAAACTCAACTAATAGAAAATATACATGACCATTTTTTTCTTCGTCTCTACATAGATAACAGAATCTATGGATCTTGAAACTAAGTTACATCAATTTCAAAAAGTATTGGTCATTGAAACAGAATCAAGGTAACAGTTCAGCCTGACAGAGAACTGCTTTCAAATTAACTGGATCTGTAGATTCTGAGCCATGTTTATAGTAAAGTCAGATCAATTTCTAAATACAAAATAGCTTGAAGAGATTTATTAAAACTCAATATTACAATGCAAGGTAAATTAAGACTAAAGGCACATAAACTTTGGTCCCACCTGGTTTGTCAGTTTGAGAAAACTGCCCCCAAATTTCCTGCCAGCTTCTGCAGCAAACTTTCTTCTTCATTGAAAAAATACATGCACCATTTCCTGAACTAGCTTGACCAGTCTGTACATGCTCAGAAATCCACAACCATATTCCAGATCTTAATTACAAACTAAAGATGGCAATATATACTGAAATGCACGTAAGTCATGTCAACTTCAAAAAACATCTACGAAAAATATTCAGCCACAAACAAGACATTACTTAGTGCTGACATTTATATGATACATCCCACAAGAGTGTGTACAAAAAGGTTAAGATCCCACAATGCTTTTCACGTAGGGCTCAAAGTCACAGAAGTCACTTTTTGTCCTTTTAAGAAATTAATATTCTGTACCTTGTTAATTTTAACTAATGCCTACATTCAGAACTGAATCTAGACCAGAACGATGAAATACTAAAGGCCTTTTTCAAACAAATGAGCACAAAGCAAATAAGTAGCAAATCAAATAACATCCTTTAACTCTTTCAGCGTAATTCATCTTATTTGATTAAAAAGAAAACTAAGTGACAAGCCAGCAGATCAAAGAAATCTATCAAGCAGGAGAAACAAAAGCTTAACCTTTTTACACACCCCTGCCCAAACATATTGAAATCATCATGTAACAATGTGCCCCAGACAACCAAATCTGCTTTTTCACTAGTTATGCAATTCCAGCAGTACTAGTTCTCCTTTTTTAAGGCACGTACGTCAACTAAGTTGAAAACCTGTGGTATTAACTTGAAATCTTGTCAACAAAAGGATGGTTTATCAACAACAGCTGAACACCAAAAGTTAGACGCACTGCTTTGAAGGGTTTAAGGTTTTAAAACAATCAAGGAATGATAACAGCATGAGAAGAAAATAATAGAAAAAACCCAAAAAACAAGAGAAGACAAACTCTGGTCCCCACTTTCCTGAACAGTCAATAGGTGACAACACCAAACAATGCAATACACCCTCCTTTTCCAATCTGCCTTTTTAAATGGTTGACTTAGAGAAAGAAACTCTCAGATGGTGATTTTCTCCCAGATTGTAATTGTGAAGATCAATCAAAGCTTGAATAGCTTCTTCTACTGTTGACATCTGAAGAAGTGCCATCTTGTGATCTCTTCTGAAACAAAATAACGGCATTAGGAACTCGAACACAACAGGGGTTTCTCCTGATGTTTATTTTCCCTTAAGACATGCTGCAAGAACACTCTTATGCAGTCTTTTGGCAGAGCTACATACAGGAAAGTTACTTACTGAAAGAATTTAAACGCTTTCACAGTGCCTCCAGTGTTAGCAAACAATGTGCGTAGATCCTCTTCTGCTACCGATGGTCTATAGATAGAAAGGAAATGAGCGTAAGCAAGAAATTATTAGTCAGTTTGGGGTGTTGTGACTCATACTAATACAACTGGTGACTGAGAGCCAACACTTACGGAATATTGGACAGATGAAGTGTTGCAGAAGGAGGGAATATATTCTGGAAGTTTTTTGAACCAGGCTTCTTGAAGCGATGCAGAGGTGAATTACCAAAATCCTTTGTCAGCCCTTGGTCATCAAGTCCCTCTCGAGGTAGTTGTACTGTCTGATGTTTGGAAAGGGTCACTCGAATAATCTTGCCATACATCTTTTGTCCGTTAAGATGGCTCATGGCTGAAAAAGACAGGTTTACTCAATTCAGCGTGACTTTACCATAGCTTGTCATACATCACCCAAGCAACAAAGACCACCACCCAAGCAAATCAAAGGGTCAATGAGCTAAAAGGCTGGAATTGATTCCAGCTCTGCAGAATCTGCATGAATATTTCATTTTACTTAAAAGCCCATCATATGCGATTAAGCTGTTGAATTCATTTAGGCTATTGTGCAGACCTTCTGGAATACAAGTGCATGCAAGGCTTTGGATTTTGGGGATAACCAGGATGCAAGACAAACTGACAAATGTGAACATGCTCAGTTCACACAGAGTAACTTCAAGCACTTAAGACCAACGGGAATAGAAATGGAAAACTAATCTTACCCAGCTGTGACTGGTTTCCATCAGCCATCTGTATAAGAGCACTATCTTTCTTATTGTATAAAATCTTCACACGCTGCACATCACCATAAACACCTTTTCAAAGTCAAAGGTAACCCAAAAGAAAAAGTTCGTTTTAAAGCCAAGTCACCTAAGTAATACATTTTGACATATCAATGGAACATTCAGACAGCAACGAGATCACTCACTCAAACTCAACGCTCTCACAAATGAATAAAGGAGATAAAAGATTTTTGAATAGTGAATTTTGAAAAGAATAATTTCTGATCAACCCTCAAAGCTATGTGAATGATATTAAATTAAAGACCATGCAAAATATATTAGCATGCATTAAAAGAAAACAAATAAATCAATAAATCAATCTGTGTTCTATGGAGAGTTTTCAACAGCAAAAGAAAAATAGCAAAGAGATTTACTCTTCAACTTTAAGCCAAAGTGCTAGCTACAAATAAGAATTAAGGTGAAACAAAAAATAGAAAACCAACCAAACAAGAAACCAAAATCAAATCAATAATAAAAGTATAGTGCTAACAATAACATACCGAAGAGGGTAAACAGACTTTGGGGCGTAACCATCTTTAGAAGGAGAGAAGAGCAAGCAGCGTAAGACAAGAAGAGAGAAGAGTCGAGGAAGAGCGGAGATGAACAGATCATCCATAACGAAGGGTGGTTCCCGCAGAATGGTGAGGTGGTCATGGATCATGGTTTCAAGGCGGTTAATTGGGGCAAGTTGGTCCGAGGAACATTTTGTTCAAGCACAGAAGCATGAACATAGGGAATGAAGACAGGGAATGGAGACAAAAGACGAGGAGAAGGGTAAGACAGGGAAGGGTATGGGAGTTGGGGGAAAGACAAGGAAAAGGGAAGTTGGACACAAAGGGAAAAGGATGAAATGGGGAAGGGGATACAGCAATGCAGAAGAAAAAAAATAAGGAAGTGGGGAACAAAAACAAAATAAAATATAGGTCAGTACATAGGAAATGCAGGAATTTGGTCAGAAAATGGTTGGTTTATGTACTGTACAAGAAAAACTGAGTAAAATGTAGTCACCCAAGACAAATATGGGTAAAGTACATTCATATCAAGAGTCAACTACAGCATTTCATCTCAACATGAAAATAAATAAAAAGAGCATGCAATAGAACTTTTCAACTTGGAACTTGAACTGCGTAAGCATGGCTGGCTATGAAATGCAGGCAAACCCTCTTTCCAAACGGCACTCTGACCAAAAACATTTTCACATGCAAGACTGGATGACAAAATAGCACCAGATGATAAAAAAAGCTTCATGATTTACAGTGACAGAGGCCAGTTAAAAATGGAACAGCTAGACTGATACAAACGTCCCACATTTCATACCAGCTTTCACAGCCATCAAAAGAAATGTAAAAGGACAGTCAAAATGCAAAACTAAATCAACCCCTGAAGATTTCAGAGTTAGCAGGAAAGGTACAAGTTAAGGTGAAAATGCTTTGCCACCAGTTTTTTCTTCTTATTGTTAATTTTAAAGACAAAGGAGTTACTGCAAAGGAAAAAGTTACTAAGAGAGACTGGAAGAGTGGCCCGTCAAGATCTTTGGGAGAACCTTCAAAGAAAAACGTGTTAGAGTAGTTCACAGAAATTAAAGACCTTCAAATGTGAGCTACAAGCATGGAATGAAACAGCAAACCATTAGAAGAAACAAAACAGAAGATTCTAGTTTATGGGATTATAATTGCAAAAGAAAGCAGAGGTGTAAAAAAAGAAGAGCTTTCAATTCCAAGGTCAAACATGCAGTAGTTACCACATCGTTCTTAGAAAAAATAGGTAGCCGACTATCAAAGGACATTTTAAGTTGTTAGCTACCTGGGGAAACAAAAGAAGGGCTTTAAAATTAACTTGGGGGGATTACTAAAGAAAATCAGCAAAAATACGTTGAGCTTAAAATCCAAATGTAAGAGGCCAAATGCAAAAAAATCATAAAATAGTGACAAATGAAGGGTGACTAAAGAGGGCAAAAGAAGTAGTAAAGGGGTTTCACTGACCTCTTCATTTAAATTGCTAACCAGGAGAACTGTATTGCCACCAGCTGGAACTCCAGGCATTCCCACCCGGCCGGCAGCAGCGGCTGCAGCTGCAGCGGCAGCATTTGGAATAGCCAAAGGACTCAGAGCTCCTGGAACAGCTGCAACAGGAAGCCCTAATTTTAAAATAAAGCATATTTTACGAAACACACACAAGTCATTTTGCACAGAAAAGTCCCTCTATGAGCACACGTGTTGCATACAGCACTCTACAGAGCAGACCAATCGCTGCTAACGTCCTCCAAAGGCTTGGGGAAAGGGTTGTTAAATTCATGTCAAGCAGCAAAGTGAAAATTATTTCTTATTCAGATCAAGTCTTCAGAGAATTGAGGAGGCATAAAAAGTACTTGCTTTCCACATAAACATTTTGTGCACCAAACTTTTCTCATGTATAGAATCACAGAATGGTTTGGGTTGGAAGAGACCTTAGGATTACCCAGTTCCAACCCCCTGCCACGGGCAGGGACACCTCAACTTGGTGCTTCAAACTCAATCTGCAACACTGGAGCTGGTCATATGAAAAGGCCTCTGTGCCTCTCAGAACCTCCGTATAACTGAGGTGAGGAGGCAATGTCCTCAATCCAAGATTCTAGGCAGAACCACTGATTATGCTTTGTGGCTTCTGTAATCCAATTCCCTGAAGCAGCACACTACCCTTAGGCTAAACCTTCAGCTGTGCTTTTAGTTTTCTTCTTCCAAGGAAACACGGATTGTGTAGAGAGCTGGTGGTTTTGCCTGGTCAAGTCACTGGGGTAACAAGGTGACTGTCCTACTCCCAGGATCAGTGGAAAGTTCTTGTAATGTATATGCCTTGTCTATAGTTTATAGAGGAACAGCTTTTACCGTATTTGATCCACATTTTATTTGCACATTTTATAGAGTTCAGTAAAAAGACACTGGCTTAGCAAAGTATGTAAAAAAAAAAGAAGTTGAGCATTTTACTGTCTTTTACTGCAATTAGATTCTCAGAACACACATGAGGACAGAAGGGGAGCAGCAGGGGAGCAGTAAGCTACAACTTAGACAAGATTTCCATCTTCATTCTGATTTGTTTGTGAAAAGGGTTGGACAAATGCCCCCTCAAAGGGAACAGGACATCCATCACTACTTTGTGACAGTGCTTAACTGTATTACTTACTGATCAAGCATTGGAAAGTATTTTGTGGTTATTTCCTGTCAAGGTGCATTGAAAGAAAACCCACCCACACTAAGTGTTCTAAGAAGAGTAAAGATACAGAATGCTTTCTGATAAAGTTTAGAAGATTAAAAATGTGAGTATTCAGGGGTCAAACCAGAGGAACAGAAAGTTATCAGTAATGACAATTCCACTCATCTCTCACGCCACAAGATAAAGGGAAAATCTACCTGAATTAAAGGCAACAAATGCCATCTCTTATTGCATGAGATGTGGTATTTTTTGGGACTGACAGGAATGTCTCCTACACTGGAGATATTCAAGGCCCGCCTGGACAAGTTCCTGTGTGATGTACTGTAGGTTACCCTGCTCTTGCAGGGGGGTTGGACTAGATGATCTTTTTAGGTCCCTTCCAACCCTTGGGATTCTGTGATTCTGTGATTCTCCTGCTCCCTTCCATCCTGCAAAAACCCAACAGATTTGAGACCATGTTAGATGGTCTATGTAAACAACAGCCAGTTACATTAAATGGGCAATAAAATAACATACAATCTGCTTCACAGAATCACAAAATCCACTAGGTTGGACAAGACCTTTAAGATCATGTCCAACCGTTTCCAGCACTGCCAAGGCCACCACTAACCCATGGCACTGAGGGCCTCGTCTCCACGGTGTGTGAACACTTGCAGGGACGGTGACTCCAGCACTGCCCTGGGCAGCCTGTTCCAATGCCTGAGCACCCTCTGGGGAGGAAAGCACTCTCTCCAGGTATACTACTGTGTGAGCACCCATTTCAAGGGCTGTGCTAGGTCTTCCAGCAGAGAAGGCAGGAGTAATGCTAACAGTCAAGAGAAAGGATATGAAATTAGATACACCACTGTGATGCGATTTTGTTTCTCAAAATGTATTTGGTATAATACTACATATGTACGTATATTAATAGCAACATAAAAATATAACATCAATACGATGCATGTTTTGTTCTTGGGTTAAAGTTGAAGAACATAGCTTTAAGAAAACACAAATACAAAAGGATGCAGTTGAATAAAGTACCCCTGTACTAGACCAGCTTGCTTAACACCCCATCCAACCTCACCTTGAACACTTAACTGGAAGAAGTTTATTCCCCAAATCAGACTGTAACATAGAGGGAAACCTGTGAATGTCAAATTAAAGCCCTCACACAATTCTGTAACAACTCAGTTCTGCTCTAAAATATCATTTTGGAAATGTACTTCTGAGCACTTTGTATGGCATATGCTGCCATGTTTAGTTACACTCAGCTGCTGTCAAGGTCATGCAGACAGAAATGTGAAGAATGACAGTAAGGAGTGACAGATGTCCACCTGAAGGGAAACAACTTATTTTACACTAGGTCAACAGCAATCATTTAGGTATTAGAAAATGACAAGATACCAGAGCATTTCAAATCTTTTGGTGTGTGTGTATGCACCCTTCGCTGACTTTAGAAGCTCTAAGCCAGTCCAGCATTTATAGGAATAAACGAATCTGAATATGACTAGTGAAGTCTTTATGGCTCTTTCCATGGTTTGGCAGAACAAAGCTGACAAAGATTAATCCAACACCATTCATACAATTATTATTCTTTGAAATACATAATTTAATAAGAATCTTAAAGGACATTAGTGGAAAGTGCCCACAATGGAAGCCAGCAATGACAGCAAGGGCTAAAGTTATGGGAGCACTAACCACAGCAACATATTTCCAGCTGTAACATTTAATTCCAATTTAGGTATTTAAGTACTGCTACATATTAGTAGTTAAAAGCTTGAGTCATTCTTATGATAATCTTTTGTTTGTTGCAGTTCAGAACAATACAGTTGCTGTTTCTTTAGAGGTTTTTCTTGTAAGATTTCCTAACTTCTTGGAAACCAGCCCATTCTGACCATTTTCTCCCTCTTTTAAAAGACTTGTTGAAAAGATGCCCAATTTTCAGTCTCAAAGATTTCTGACACTATTTTATCACAGCTGAGCATGTAGCAGATGCATGAGTAACAATGCATGTGGGCTAGGATCATCTATTTGATTGAGAGGTTTCTAACTGATTCTGTAGCATACAAAGACCTCATTTCTCGCAAAGGTCAGACAAATTACAAATCCACAGCAACGACAGCTCTTGCTCTCTGATTTGCCGTTCTGATTTAAGCAAGTCAAAAATAGTTAATGAATAAATGTAAGAACAACTTGGTTTATGATTACTATTTAGCATCCAACACACTTAAGATTTGAGGACTTATCAGAAACTACTTTAAGAGGTTAGCTTCTTTGTGAATGTGATCAACTGGTGTTAGATAGCTTGGTGAGTAGCTTTATCTTGGCTTTGAACAATTACAGGTAACATGGTTTTGCTTTTTCTGGATATTAATGAAAGTATACAACTGTTGTACACCTTTTTCCTAGCTTTCTGAGGTCTGTGTCCTCAATGAATCTTAAACACAGCATGTCATGTTATTTATTCCCCTTCAGTGCATCTTTTTGATGACGAACTTATGTGTGAAAACCACAGGAAGAAGGAGTAGTCATATTAATGAAGGTGTGCATAACTGTGACTCGGAACAGGATTTAAACCCTACACCTGGTTTGAAACTTTCTTGTGGCTTTATGTCAAGTAACCACCATCTTTTTGTTATCTGTTACTGGCCTGCTTCTTACGCTGAGCCTAAATGGGTTTGGGGGAGATAGTAAGTTCTTTTAAAGTCTCTGCATAACAGTTCTGGAAGCTGCAAGAATTCCTACACTGCACCATAAAGTTACATTTCCTAAAGAAAAGGGCTCATTCCATCCAGAAGGAAACGGAGATATGTAACAGTTTAGTATTAATTCAGATTTAATCACCAAGACTAACAAGATTCACATCTTGTCACTAAAATTCAGCTCACCAAATCATGATAAACCTAAATCTCACTCCTGACAGATTACAGTACAGAGTTTAAAAAGCCAACAACAAAAACACATCCAGTGTACAACTATTCAGCATATAACAGCATAATATAAGCCAGACCTGAGTCCTCACCACATTTCCTGTTAACGATCTCATTATATACATATAAGAGAACAGGTACAGCAAGGATTTTAACAAGAATGCTACGGGTTCAATTTAGGGTATTCTTTCTGAGCACGTTAAAGAACCTGAAGAGCATCACATGAAGCTCAAAATGGAGCTCCACTCTTTCATGGAGAAACATGCCCTTTGGGTGCCATCTGTGAATAGGGCAGAGCAGACACTGACTGAGTACACTCTGAAGGTATCGTTAGCAACATTACAGAAACAGGAATTCTAAAGCAAATAAAAGGAAATGAAATATTCAAAGGAAGAAGCAGGAGGAAGGTCACTGCTATCATTCTGCCATACTTCACACATCACAGTGTGCCAACCTCCATATTATAACTAAGTGTTCTCAACCTTCTCCTTTTGAATATCTGAATAAAAATGCAGCTATAAATTGCAGTGTCCATTTAAGCTTTTGAGAGTTTCTTCTATCCTTTGCCCTTTTTTATTTCTATCACTTCTATTTTGTACCTTTTTGCACAGTAAGGAGCCCAGACTGAGAACCATGTTTCCCCTATTCAAACAAGCACCATTCCCATTCTGATAACTCAAAGCTCTCCCAACTGGCCATGAGCAGGGTTAGAAAATGGCTCCAGCTTCCTTAAGTCTCCTTCCAAACAATGAAGGCTTTTACAGAGAGAGAAAATAATGTAACAACCATGTTATAGTGTCTGCACTACTCATCAAAATGAACACGTCTGACTTCACTGGAATAGATGTTATTCATGTTGTCCACCTTTGATTTTCCTGCTGCTTGGAAAAACAGTGCGTTTAAAGAGGTGCATTTAAACTAATATGACTGCAGCCCCATGTCTACATTCTACTCATTACGTGCTGACAGAATTATTAACAGCCCCAAGGGCAATTCTACAGCACTTATCTCTGTGGTGTCACACTTAAAAACACTCATCCATCTGCCCTATCAATCCATGGAAAGAGATTTCAATACTTAAACAATAGGAAGTTCAAAGAGAAAACAAGGAAATCTCTTCAGAGACTAGATTCTTACAGTATTTTTACTTCCCCGAACTCCTGCTGTAGCCAGAAGCGATACACCATTTTGCAAGTCAGCCTGGAGGATGTGAAGTCAAGCATTCCAAAATTAGTGGAATTTGAGGTGGGAGTATGTGGAATTACAACTAGATAGGAAATGTATCCTTCAAGTGATCTGATTTTAGAAAAGGGCAGACACATGACAGTGCTGAGTAGCCTTAAGTGCAATATTCACCCTTTTCCTGGGCTCACATCATTCACTAAGCTCCTTCTAACTTCTGTAACACACAGAGCAGAGGTCCCTCTTTACTACATTAGCTCAGACTTACTCCAAGCTGACCCATCCTGTACCAAAAATCAAGGCACGAAATCTATGTTGCTCTGAAGTTTTCTTTAGAAGAAAAATGGGAATTGATGAAAGAAGAAAATATGGGAAAAGACTAAGTTGGAAGAACAATGATCACAACAGAATAAATCAGGTTTTATAGAAGTCAGCAGATCATGCCCAAGTAGTATTCAATTTGAAGAATAGCAACTTGACAGAAGTAGAAGTGAAACTGAGGCAATGAATTGTGATAAATTAAAAACACACATTACAACTTCCTCCCAAAGCATTCATTATTTTGCTAATACATTTATCTCTCTCAGAGTGTTTCACCTACTACTTCAGGATATTAGACTAGAACTGAAAATACAGATTTCCTTTCTTAAGCAAAGAACACAATCTTTCCTCACTGAAGGAAACCAACAAACTGTTATTTTCATAATATGACACTACAAATAAGCATTAGCATGAATGAACACACATATTACTATGTTACTACAATTCAGCTCAAAATAGAGACTGAACCCTGAATGGGCCTTTGGACACTACTGCAACCCAAGATCTCTAATTGTTACAAGAAGAATTAACAACCATTTTCATCAAGCAACTTTGCAATCCAAAAGAACAAGGCAAGAATCATACCTAGAAGAGAGGTCTCCTTTGCAAATGCTGCAGCAATAGCTGGGTCCAGCGCTGGCTGCCCATCACCAGATGGCAGATCAGGACGAGTGTAGTCCCTGCTTTTATCATTGTTGTACTTGACATTCAAATTCACCAGTTTGGAAAAATCAATCCGTAGGGTACAGCAAGCATTATAGATATTTTGACCATCTAAGGCCTGGAAAAGGGAGTCAAGTTACTTAAATAATACACAATACAGGTTGGTTGCACTTTTATGTTTTCAGCAAGGTCAGCGTATACACATATATCCATCTGAAAACCAGTTCAGCTTAAAACATATTCTTTAACCTCTCTTAACACGATTCCAGGAAGCCTGATGTTTCTTTCTCTTCTCTAGAAGCTGTTAATGCACCAAAGGGGCAATGCAGTCCAACTTAAAAGTTCAGTCTGTTGAGTGGAGTTAATTCACCTGCATTCCATGGTGAAACTTTAACATGGACTTAATGCCAACTAAATCGCTCCAAGGATAAAAGAACAGCAAAAATGACACAAGTGCTCTTTTACATGGGAAGTTGACCTGAGGGGAAAAAAAAAAACCCTAAAACATCTAGACTTAAATACCATCTTAAGAGAGCTACCTGATACAGCTGAGTATCTACATTGTTCCTGCATGGTTTTCCTTCTCCCCTTCAATGTAATTAATGACAAAATTAAAAGGAAAGCAACTTTATCTGCTAACCTAATGCTATACCAATGGTTTGAGAATAATGTTGGTAAACACACTCATGTTTTCAGTCTCTGATGCTCTGCCAGTGAGGAGGGGCACAAGAAGCTGGACAGAAGTACAGCTGAGACACATGACCCAAAGCAGCCAAAGGGGTATTCCATACTACAGTGAATCATGTTGGGATATAAACTTACCATTTCCTAGTACAAGCTGTGCTCTTAAGGATTCAAGATGCCTGAAACTCCTGAATGCAATAATCATGGATAACTGCCCTGAAGCTAAGTATCTTATCTGGAGATGTCCTTGCTTCCCACTCCAGCAACAACTACCTGAAGTTGCTATTACAGATTTTAGGGCAATAGCAGAGATCTTTTGTAGACTGCCACCTGTGCAGAGCAACCCTGTAGCTGTCACTCACATCAACAGGAAAGAAGACAACTTGAATGTAGAGTCAAACCTCAGCAGAACCTCTGTAGAGGTACTCTGAATCACCTACAGGCCAACTACAGCAGAAACTCTCCATTTCAACCTAAGTTGGGCCAAGATGGCTAGCATGCACTACATACATGTTTCAGTTAATCCTCCAGAGATGAGGCATTAGTAACTGTCAATATCTTTCTACAGGATTCCAGATTACAGCTATTCAAATTTAAGTTTGCTGGTTATGCTGAACGTACTGATTGTTTACTATGAAAACGAGCTATTTTTGATGCTTCAAGTATCTCCTCATGCATACAGACTTCTATAGGACATCACCTTTTGCTTCACTGGAAGTACAGTAGCTCAATGTGCTCTACTACTGCACATACTCCGTACCTTCTGCAACCCATGGCTAGACTGCTGCATTGCACATTGCTTTGTCACCTTCACCTGGCAGTGTAACAGACACCAACAATCCAATCTGAGGGTGGTGATGAAACACAAATTATTGTAGCCATCATCTACCTCAACAGGAAATGAGCAAGTGAGTGCAATTCTTCACTACTTGCTCATTCAAATAGCAAAAGTGGTCCCACAGAGGCTTGGTACTGTACTTTCCTGTCAGTGTCACTGGTTTCTCAGAACTTTCAAATAAATAGCATCTCTCCTTGGTTCTTCCAGCCCTTCAGTTTTCCAAATTGCTCCTTAACTTCCTTAATAAGTCTTCAATTTCTATTAAGGCCACATTCCAATTTCCCTATTATCTTCTATAGTAACAACTGATGGAACAGAAATTGAAAACTTCTTTCCTCTTTTAGTATGCTTTTAATTTTCAACTCCTGCAACTGAAATGTATCCACCACATCCTCTTGTTCCTACTCTATTTCCAGATATATTTAAACCAGAGGGGTTTTTCCTATCATCTGACTCTTCTTTCAAGCACTTTTCTTGTGGTGGCACTTTCCGTTTGACCATAGTAGCTCAACCTTAAGAACTGTACTTATTTTATTTTATTAGCTCTGGAGGACAGGGGGAAAATTAAACTTTCCTTCTAATTTGGCACTCTTCAATACTTGCAATGGGGTATTACTCTTAGCATTTTGCTTATTTACGTACAGATTGGTTAAAATATGAAACTATAAACTGAAGACCACTTCAATTTGTCACCAAGATGGGCTCCAAGATCACTCTGACAATGCCTGTATGTGCAGGAGTCACTCAATGAGTTTAGTCATTCACTAGTGAACAACTACCCTAATCAAAACATGAAGAACTGGAGCAACAAATACATACAGTAACCCATGATAGAGTACCAGTTTGTCAGAAGTCAACAACAGCGAGAGATCTTTAGGTTCCTTCCATACTTTCACAAACCTCATCCTTTGTTATTCTGTTACTTCCTTGTAATATATCCCTAGAATGACACTGATTCATCTTCAGATCACTATAGGCCACTGCACAGACATCATCCTTCCATTAGATCTTCTGATAATTTATTTAAGGCTCAAGAAAGGTAAAGAAATGTATCACCTCATGTCCTATTTTGCTTTAGAAGAGCACTTTAAAAGCAGCATTAACACGTTACTGAAAAAATAACTTACCAAACACAAATCAAGCCTGAATTACAACATTGTGCAACAAACACATGAGCATCCAACTGTTTATAAAGTGTTTCAAATATGAACCTAAATTACTTTAGTTGCTGTCTGCAGCAATTGTAGGTTAAAGATCTTTTCGGCACAATTTTAAACCTATTTCAAACCCAAAAGGTGTATCCCATCCAAGCAAATCTTCTTCCTATTACAGTAACACCCTTGCATCTCCCTCTACTCAAACACCATTTAATATTTGATATTATTCATCTCTGAGAAGAATATCCCTAATTTAAATTATATTCCAAATATACAAATACTTCCAGACTGCTTTGCAGGAGTAGATTATCTTACATTACATCATTGTAAATCAAGTTGTATATCACCTTTATTCTTGTAACTTCATTCTGGCTAGCTTTACTCTTCCCAACAGCATGAACACTTCCTCTCTTCTTTTGGAAAACCTCTTTATTTTTTGTGATTCCTGTCTTGACCACCTTTTTAAAATACTTTTTTATCAGTAACCACTATTTCATTTGGTGATGAGGATAAAAATGACCATCCTCCACCATGAAGGTCTTGATTTCAACACAGTCATCACTCCGTAAAGTAACAGAAAACTAAGCCTATTTTTTCTTTCCTCTACTAAGAGGCACTCATTGCCAACTCAGGCTGAGGTGCAAGCTTTTCACTTTTGCTTCAAGTTCTCAGCTATTCTGTCATCTAAGTGCAAGAAGCACTTTCTGTGCTGCCAAGCAACACCGAACCAGCGCATCAACTTGAACCAGTTTCCCACAAATCCAGCCTCTATGGGAAGGTCTGAAAACACAAATTCATTCCATTTTAACTCTTAAAAATCAATATAATAAAAAAATCCAGCCTCCACCTTTGGTTCAACTTTTCTGTTGCCACAGATTCATTCAATTATCCCACTCAACTAATTCCAAACAACTGGTACAGATTACATGCTGTTGATCTGCCACAATTTATACACAGGTTCTCTATAATGAATAAAACCAGTTACCTGTTCTTGCCTTTCCTACCTAGGACAGGAGAGTTTCATAGAACCACAGAGTGGTTTGGGTTGGAAAGGACCTTAAGATCATTCAGTTCCAACCCCCTGCCATGGGCAGGGACACCTCCATTAAAACACAAGTAAGATCCTGCCCTCATCTGTCACTCATCCAAATCTGCTTCCTAGTCTGATCCCATGAGTAAGACTGTACTCTCTCTTCTGGGCATTTACAGTTATAATGAGCTCTACGTAATTTTTTTTAAGATACTATAATTAAATACTTCTATAAATGTCAATCCAATCCAGAAATCACATCTTTGTTTTGATGGTTAGAAAGGATCTAGCAACAAGAATTCACTCTTCATTAGGGACTGTAGCGATAGGACAAGGGGTGATGGGCTCAAATTGGAACACGGGAAGTTCAGGTTAGATATCAGGAAGAAGCTCTTTACTGTGAGGTTGCTTAAGCGCTGGCACAAGATGCCCAGAGAAGCTGTCGCTGCCCCATCCCTGGCAGTGTTCAAGGCCAGGTTGGACACAGGGGCTTCTAGCAATCTATCGCAGTGTGAGGTGTTGCTGCCCATGGCAGGGGGTTGGAACTGGATGATCTTAAGGTCCTTTCCAACCCTACTTTTCTATGATTCTATCTTACAGAATTTCCTGCTTAGAGTGAATTAATTCTGCACCAACAGCACAGCCCACATTTCTACTGCTTGTTGACATCTACACTATGGCAGTCCTGCATATGTGAAGTCTTATTAAGATATTTAGTCATAATTATAGATGTATACAAATATTTAGACATAGAATCCTTAAACATAGTATCTTCAAACACTGATTTTATGCAATAGTAATATCCTACCTCTCAACTATTTTTTCATCTCAAAGAATTCACACAAGGGGTGGAGGAGTATGACACATTACTAAGGTCAGCACTTGTCATATTAACATCTTCAAAACATTTAGAGTACAGGAAGGTCTCCAGCCTTAAAAGAAAACTCTACTTACTAGTTTTGCTTGCTGTGCATTTACTGGATCACCATACTGCAGTAAAGCCTGAAACTGGTTATTCTTTGTGAATGTGATTATCTTCAATACAGCACCAAATTTAGAGAATATCTGCCAAGAAACATGGTAAAAGTTTTATACACAAAGTTCCTCCCACATGAGAGCTCAAATTCAAAAGAAACTGGGCTTACCTGATGGAGAACATCCAGGGTCACTGGATAGTACATATTGTCAATGATTATTCTGAGTACCGGACTCTGAGCTGGAGTCACTGCACTCTCACTCACAGTGGTCCCACTAATGGGAGCATTTGTTGCCTGCACAGCTGTCACTGCCTGAAGAACAGCTTGGGCCCGCTTCAAAACAAAAGACAAGACAAGGCAAGACAGCTTGGTTAATATTTCAAGATGATAGCTAGAAATTAATTAGCAATATTTATATAGTTAACTCCAGAAACAGAAAACTGCCCACTGATTTCAAACTGAGAGCTACAGACAGAACACAATGTAAGTGCGATGCAGTCCAACTCTGTGAGAAGAGACAAATGAAAACATCAATTAACCCTTATGTCACAATAAAGAGGGGCTTCAAATGGCAGTGGTATCAATCAATCCCACTTGTACTAGTAAGGATGAAGTAAGTGAGGATTTTGTAGGTTTCAAGATTCTTTCTTTTCCTTTCCTTTATCAAAAACCAAAATCCAATAAAAAACCCACAAGCCTACAGAAACCAGCAGGATTGAACCTATTTTCCAGGAGATTCTATTGCAGTTCACATTTCCCTGCCATTTTAGAGCTCTGATAGAAAGGGCTAATACTAAGCTAACACTTCCATACTTCTCAGCTTTAACACAGTGGAATCATACACAAGGCTGACAAATGTCAGGAAGTAGTATCCACAGAGAGGTAAAACAAACTGGTGTTTGTTATCCACCCTCTTTCAGAAGAACAAAATCCTCTTCATGTGTGGGGATTTTGGGGTGTTTAAACACAAGCAGGGCTTTAGAAATCCAAAGGTAACCACATGATGACAGCATAAAACCACACAGCTATGTCACTACTTCCACTGCGCAAACTGACAGGATCAGAAAGATAAGATGTCTTTTTCTGAGAAAGAAAAAGTGCAGGAAAAAGGGGTTCCATTTAATGCTTTCATTGCAGGAGCCTTATGAAGCAAACAATACAAAACAGAGACGGGTGAGCATGCTAGGTAAGAGTAATAACCACCATATGAACATACACTGCATATTTTAAAGGTATTAGAGCTACTGCGCGACTTCATAGCTTACAACTTACATGATAATCCTCATACTGAAAAGAATCAATGAGTAAGGAAAAGGGAGTGGAAGGGGAAACAAAACAAAAAACACAGAGACCTGGTGAACACTAGTTGGGAAAACAAGATTTACCTCTACACTTATCAGCACTGTAACTGTAAAAACATGTTCTGATAACAAACAGGATTTTTGTTCCACAATGTATGAAATACGTAACTTTCAAGCTGGCCAAATACTGGGCCAAGTTGTATGATTAACTCCTATTCCCTTCTGTAAGCACAGGAGAAGCACACGGGAATTAAAACTCACTCCTTCAAGTGACTGTATAATCAAAAGAACCGGAATCTGTGAAGACAGTTTGAACATCTAACCCTTGTTAGCACTATCCATCTATGCTTATGCATCATATTTTATTACAGTTACAGAAGTAACTGTCATCTCGATTCCTGAGTCTACGTATCAGACAACACAGGGTCAGAAATGGTTGGTTTAAAGGAGTTTAAATGCTCCTCTCAGTGTTCTGATGTCTCACAGGAAAAGGATTTACATAGAATTACAGAGCTGAGAGAAAACATACTCAAAATGGACCATTTAAGTTTTCTTCAGAGCCAACTCATTCCAAGTACAGAACTAAAAATAGCCCTGGAAGTTGCTGTTATTGAGGAATTCAGAAAACAGCTTAATGGAACTTTTCCTACTTTCACTATTTTTAAAAGTTTTTTATCTTCTTTATAGCTAAGACACTTGGCACTCCTCTTCAAACTCTTTATCTTTCCAGTTCCATGCACTAACATCCCAACTTCTCTGAATATTCCTGCTTGAACATCCAGAAACAAAGACAATTTCAAATCCAAACCAAAAGAAGACTAAGGCAACATTTGCATCACCTTTATTTCTCCTTACAGAAAAAAGAACATCCAACCACCTTTGTTGTATAGAATGCCTTGGAAACACTAGTAACAGAATACTTACTGACAAGTACCTATTTCTATTATTTCGTTTGAAATTAAAGAACTAGAGACCTGAAAGACAGGGAGTATGTTTAAACTGAGTATTAATGTGTATGGTGGCATAAAAGCTGTTGAAAAGTCAGCACATCCTCTACATTGGACACATGGAGTACAAAGAGAGGTTTAGCATAGAAGCCAGAGGACAATGCAAGAGAAAGCTCCTTAAAGGAGTACGTCCATTCGCTAAATGTGCAGGCAGAATTCATCCTCTAAGTAAACAAATTTGTTTTTCCTTATCACTGACATTTTGGGAAACACAAAACCCCTCAATTTTTAAAAAGTACATTTAGAAGCCAAACTATCACAAGATTCTAACTTTTCAGTTTAGAAGCACCAACAGGAAAATCAATACTATACTTAATCAGAACCAAGATGTCTTTCAACAGATTACTATTGTTTCTAAAGGCTATCATAGAATCCCAGACTGGTTTGTGTTGGAAGAGACCTTAAAGATCATGTAGTTCCAACCCCATGACAGAGGCAGGGACACCTTCCACTAGAGCAAATTGCTCCCCGTCCAACCCGGCCTTGAACACTGCCAGGGATGGGGCAGCCACAGCTTCTCTGGGCACCCTGTGCCAGTGCCTCAGCACCCTCATAGGGAAGAGCTTCTGCCTTAGATCTAATCTGAGGATCCGCACCGTCAGTTTAAAACCATTCCCCTTGGCCTATCACTACATGCCCTTGACAAAAGTCCCTCTCCAGATTTCATCATAATGGAAAGATCATACAGAAAGCCAATCCCCTTCAATGTCACAAAACAGAATGACCATAGGGAAGACTACAGCAGCATTAGAACGTGGACGAAACTAACTGATTTAAACATAAGCCAAGAATACACACTAAGCCTCATTTTCTGCCTGCATTTTTAATACTACTGAGCAGTAAATATACCTGGTTAAGTGTGTTATCAGTCTTCAGTTCTTTATGATTGGAATACTGGATATAGATAAGTTGGTTCCGAAGATGAGGTGTCACAGCAGAGTAGTAATTCACCATGGTGACAGCTGCTTCTTCTGTGGCAAGTTCCAAAAATGCCTGTGATTAAACAGTTAATTTTTAGTATTTACAAGGCAGATAATAGTCATATTAGCAGCATATATAAAACACTTAAAGCACTGGACAACACATAGTAACAAATACCAGTATTCAGTGTCATTAGCTATATATACCAAGTTTACCAGTCCAAAAATTCACCCCTGAAGATGAGAGACTATTTCTCTCAGTTAAGTTTTTGCTATATGCAGTTCCACCATACCCTGTTCCCCCTATAATTTACTAAAAGACAGTATAAGTTCATAAAAAGGAAAAATTCAGTATTAAAACCAAAAAGCCTTACTGTTCTATGACTTATTTCAAGAGCATTTTAACAGCATGTTTTGAAATTACACAGAAAGCATAGTGAAAAATGGAAAGCAACAAGTTACCTGATTTTTCCCTTTCAGCATCAGGATGTTGGTCACCTTACCAAAAGGTAAACCTAAAGCAATAACTTCTGTTTCTGTCACTTCCCCAGGCAGTTTCCTGATATGAAGAACACGGGAAGGAGCCCCATCCAATTTATCTTCCCCTTTGAATTTCTTGGTGTCATTACCATTTGCTGAAAGACAGAGTCAGACTAGATGTGAAAAGCTGACTGATAAAATGGTTTTCGTTAGAAATATCACTTTTAAGTAAGCCACCTCTTAGCTGGATCTAAATAGAAGTCAACGGTTCAGAACAAATTCTGAAGAGACAGATGTTACAGCTTTGGAAAAGGTGTGTTCAAGACTAACTCAAATCCTTTGCATCTCTTTCAGTGAAGTATCTCATGTAATACCATGCAAGAGTATTAATGATGACTCAGAAGGGCTTGCATAAGAACTGTAAATTCTATTAAAAAAAAACAACAATTTGAGGTTACCCAGAATTTTGGTTTTCAGGAGAAAAATGGTGGCGAATAGTTACAAGAAGAGCTTCTAAAGGGAATTTTAAAGGATTGTTTGCACTAAGGAACCAGAGACACAAAGTAGAGAAGTATCAAAGCAAAAGGGGAAGTATTATTAATGCTGAGAAGGATCACACTGGAGAAAGTGGATGACCCAGAAGACTGATATTGCAAACATCTGATGAAATCCTGAGCCTCAGAATTTAAGGACCAAGAGCAAAACCATCCATTATGAACTACAAGCTCCTTGACAGATAAAAACCAACTAATAAACATGATGTAGCCAACACAGGGGAAGGGGGTATGGGAAGAGCCAGATTAGACTTTCCCAGCAGAAGCAGAGAAGCATTAACATCATTGTCCAAAGCACCTGAAAGGTATTATTAGGAATGCTGTCCAGAATTCTTGTACAAAATTCCATCTGCAGTTCCTAGCCAGTTGGATGGAAGAAGTGTTGCTTTGTAAAGAAGGCCAGTAATACAACCACTGCCTACAAATACATAAGTGGAGTAACCATTAGAGTCAAGAGCTGAAGTACAATACTGTTCTAAGATATATGGATATTAATGAATTAATCAATGCTGGAAATCAGAACACAAATACATATGAGAGAAGCAAGTGCTAAGACTTCCCTTTTCCTACTTCTGGCTGTAAAACATGCAAGTCAGCGCATGAGCTACTCAACCTCTGAGCTGAGTACTTGAATAGCCCCATGTATTTCCAAAACAACCCACGTCAACTGTGACTAGGAGAAAAAGACTTGTCATTATTAGGGTTCAAATTCTTGAGGGCTTCTACTAAAGAGGATTAATAAATAAATAAATAAAAAGTACAGGACTACTTTATTTACTCACTACAAAAGCAGAAACAATAAATGGGGGAAGGGAAGTGTGAGGGAAATCAATAGGAAGCATTTACAGGTGTTAAACCCTTGTGAGGAAGTTGATGGCTGCAATTTGCAGAGAGAAGTGAATAAAGAAGTCTTCAGTTCTCACTCAGCTGTAACTACAGAATCTCTTGCTGAACTGGTGCCAGGAAAGTCACTTCTACCTAATCCTGTTCCCTGTGTAAAAATATCACATTCATTTATGACCAACATGAGCACAGAAAGAACTCCTCAAGTTCTTAGCTCCATTTATACCTTAGCCAAGCCAACCTACTCCAGATTAAAACACAGAACGAAATGGACTCTTACTTTTACAAGTCAAGAACATCCACACTCCAGATGTGGATCTGAAAAGCCAAATCAGGTGTGACATTTAAGTACCTTTCCAACGGCATTACGAAAATCGGCGAACTCGGGGTCTCTGACTAAACCTGTGAACATATGTCTTCATTTTTCAAGAATAAGGCCATTCTCCATACTTTCCTTAAAGGAATTAATGGGAAAAGGATAAATCTTTACATCAGGAACTGTTTCCACCACTCCCTTCTATCCTTTTCGAACAGCTAAGCCTCTAATTTGAATGTTTCTACCTTCCACTTCAGCTATTTATCTTTAGATTTAGCTAAATGTAAAATTCAAGCTATTCTCTTAGTTAAAAATAGGATGCCTTAGAGGCAGGTCATCCCTTCACTTCCTCTCCTCCCAAGAAAGAAGATTCCAAAACAGCTTTTTCAAAAGTCCTTGCACTGCAGAACATTTTCTAGCTCTTTTCCAACTTCCAATAGCAGCCAAAACAACCCGAACCTAACTACACTGGAAAGGGTCGAAATCCACCTAGCAGTTACCTCCAAACTGCCAATGCTAGAAGGGGTCAAATCCATGCAATAGTAGGCATTTTATGCTGGTCTGCTGCACAGAAGGACAACTGTGATGGAACACAGAATAAAATGTCAGATACCACAATGTGAACTAGGATCTGAAGTCCACTGTTAGTCTACCCAAGGCTCTAACCTCTATCCCTTTGGTAAACATGGTGAGACTGGGCTTCCAGGTAGCAAAATGACACACTACAGCACTTAATCCTCAAAGACAGGAAATGTCCTTTTCTTTTTCAGCTGAGGCTCATCTCTACCAAAAAACCAGAAGAAAACACTGTAAAGTTTGTCAGGCTTCACAATGTATTACAGGCAACACATTACACACAAGCTTGCAAAGAACAAGGGACTTGCAGTGATACTGGAACTAGATTTCCAGTACCTGTCAGACTTAAGCTTTCTAAATAATCTGAATTCATACAGGTTTCAAAAACTAAATATGAAACATTCACAATGAGAAATGAGAAAGTGAAAATCAAGGCTTTAAACTAAAAGATTTGCTGAAACTGGTAAGAAACCTCTTTTTTTACTAGATCACCACAAAAGTATGTACCATGAGATCAGTTGTTACAGAGCTGTGTTATCTTGTGTGTGGTTTTCAACATATCATTTGGACAGATTAACCTTTCCACAGCACAACATCCAAGAATTTAAGGGGGTTTTTGTTAAACTACAGCTTGTATTTGGATTTGGCTTTAGGTAACCCCAATGTTACTAATAAAAGCATCTCTAGCCAGACAGAATCACTCCAATATGTGTATATGCAAAGAAATGTTCCTTTAATAATTATTGTATTGCCTGAATAGCTGGTTTTATCATTTGCATTTCACACAGTTCTTCAACTTTTGCTGCATCAAGGGGATGGTAAAGGGGGAAACCTCAGAGTCCTGGAGTAAAGGTTGGACTTGATGATCATAAAGGTCTTTCCCAACCTAGTTGATTCCATGATTCCCTAAGAACTACTAACTACTACTGGGGAACTGTTACTAAACTATAAGCTTACTGGCAAGGAGCTACTTCATCAGGTAAGTTTGGCTTTCACCAGACCTGAAAAGCCTGATCCAATTCAAACCTCTTGCTACTAACATTTTTAACAAATATAAAGGACTGAAGAACATCATGCTTACGATATCCATATCAGGGGAACAAATAAAAATCACTGTGAAAACAGCATTACCCAAACACAGTGTTAGCATTAGTTCATTTATTAAGTTACAGCCTTAAATATAGAGTTGAAAAAACAAAATCAGAAATCTGACCCGGAATCACAGAATCATTTAGGTCAGAAAAGACCTTTAAGATTGTTAACTGAGTCCAACCATAAACACAACACTGCCAGATCCACCGCTAAACCATGTCCCCGAGCACCACATTTACACATCTTTTAAATATCCCCAGGGATGGTTATAGTCATTTCGGACTGCCAAAGAAACCCCCAAAAAAAGAAACCAAACCTGTTCTGTAACAGTCACCGCACTGAGGTAAACCCCCTTTGGCTGTGCACCAAAGAGAAGAAAAATCCAGGTTCCATGGGACATCAGTTGTCCATTTCTAACAAAATCTCCTCTGTACTACTGATGTCCAAAGCATTATTCTCCTAACTAAATAGGATATCCCAGTCTGATACCTAAGCCACACCCCTGTTGCACGGAGCTTCAATTTAGCATAAATCAAGTAGAATGCTTAGGAGTTGACAAAGCCTATAAATGGCTGTTACCTACACAACTTTGGTCCCCGGCATCTTTTGCTAGAAACTCCTATTTTAGTAAACACAGAAACCTACAGAAATAAGCAATAAAATTAAGTGGAATGTACACAAGTCATACTCTGAGCCTGTGGCACTCAATTGTTCAAGCTATGAAGATTCAATGGAGAAAATCTGAGCTTAAAGTTCAGCCTAACTCTCGGCAGACAGCGAGTAACTTACTTCCTGCTGGTAACTACTTTTGGAAACACACTGTAGTAAGATTTCATCCGAAAGGAGTTTCTCTTTGCACACAATTTATGTGTTTCTTGAAAAACAGTAATGAAAAGACTCTCAAAAGTGTTCTGTGGCCAAAATTACATCATTAACCTTGAAACTATATAAAGCCTTTCGGATGTGTGATTTTTCTTTACAATAACCTTCTATATTCAAAAATGTCCTAATATAGTAATGTAACTATGCAGCTATGTACAGAGATTTTGCATCCAGTAAAAAGTTGCTTTCACCTGTTATTTCCTGGAAATAAAGGGAAAATATCTTAAAAATTCATCACAAGATGCTGATTTTAGGCCCCTGTTTCTCTGCACTACTGAAACCCTTGACTAAGAAACATCCGTTTTGCAGGAGTCAATCTGTTTCACAACTGTCAGTCCAGAACAACAAGCAACTACAAACCCAAATGTAAATACTTAAGCTTTTCCAAAACATTTATTCCACCCTTTCATTCCAGTTTATACATGAAAGAAGCTTACTAATATTACTAGTCATTTCTGTGGCTACTGTAGAAAGTACTTCTTGTTTCACATTAGCTGATATATATGAAATCTAATGCTGCCAACAAAGAGAACGTAAGACATATCCATACAGTAAATATATGACAAAGAAAAAAAGCAATAGAATAACAGATTCATAGGCTCACAGAATGGTTTGGGTTGGAAAGGAAGTTAAGATCATCCAGTTCCAATCTCCTGCCACAGGCAGGGACACCTTCCACTAAAGCAGGTTGCTCCAAGCCCCTGTGTCCAACCTGGCCTTGAACACTGCCAGGGATGGGGCAGCCACAACTTCTCTGGGCACCCTGTGCCAGCGCCACAGCACCCTCACAGGGAAGAGAGCTTCTGCCTTAGATCTAACTTGAACTTCCCCTGTTTCAGTTTGAACCCATCACCCCATGTCTTATCCCTACAGTCCCTGATGAAGAGTACCTTCTCCAGCTTCCTTGTAGCCCCCTTCTAGTTTATAAACAGGGATTGTGACCAAACAGAAAGATGTAATATTGCAGCGGCTACTGAACACAATCACCTGCATAAAACAATCAGCTACAGAAAAAACACTGTGGTTTTGTTTCTGAGGTTCTTAAATATATATACCCAGCCTGATGTCACAAATAGAATACAGGAAGAGGAGACCTTTGGTCTTTCAAGTGTTTGGGAGAAAGAATATTAAAAAAAAAAGGAGACACTACACTCAAAAATAAGATAAAAACATGAAGAACACAAAGTTCTTTGAGGGCTGCATTTGTTAATGTTAACATTAAAAGGTTAGATGTTCAGTTTTACTTATGCTTTTTGATTGGTGGATTTTTTTCTTGTTGGTTTGGGGAACAGAAGTGTGTTCTGCAACACTTTATACTTCCAAGTACTTTATACTCCATTACCCTTGCCTTGCTTGGCCATTGCTACATTCATGAAATCTCACTACTTGAGCATTAACCAGTAGAAACAGGTGGATTTTTACCATGGGCAATGTGCAAAGAAAAATCTTGACCAATCAATATTAGAATAGTAGAAAGAGTATCACCTATCAGGAATTGAGCTTCATGTGAGAGGGACTTTGGACAAGGCCCTGCAAGAACAAGACAAGGGGAAATTACCTAAATTAATAACAACAGCCACTATTTATTTCTTGGATCCTGAGGCTTTCTGAAGGTTTGGGAGTTTTGTTTGATTTTTAAAGTTTCTTAATTTCTAAGAAGGTACATTCCAAGCATTAACATTAACAGACTCATAGAACAGAATCATAGAACCAACTAGGCTGGAAAAAACCTTTAAGACCATCAAGTCCAACCACTAATTTAGTTCATCCACATACCTATGTATATCTGTAGAGAAATTTAAATAATAGCCTAGTATTAAATTCTTATACTTTCCAATCACATGTACTGTCTTCCTTCAGATCTTTCCAATTACTACTAACTGTAATCAATTTGCAAGCTTCAGAAGTAAATTACCTATGTTTAGGCATCATTAATGTTAACTAATACCCAATTTTACTTTGATGTGTTCAGCCTGGAGAAGAGAAGCTGTGCAGAGACATCAGAGCAGCTTCCAGTGTCTGAAGGGAGCTACAGGGATGCTGGAGAGGGACTGTACTGATAGGACAAGGGCTGGAAAGGACATTAAAGTCATTCAGTTCTAACCCCTGTCACGGGCAGGGACACCTTCTACTAAAGCAGGTTGCTCCAAGCCCCTGTGTCTAACCTGGCCTTGAACACTGCCAGGGATGGGGCAGCCACAGCTTCTCTGGGCACCCTGTGCCGGCACCGCAGCACCCTCACAGGGAAGAACTTCTGCCTTATATCTAACCTGAACCTCCCCTGTTTCAGTTTGAACCCATCGCCCCTTGTCCTGTCCCTACAGGTCCTTATAAACATTAATTAATACATAACTAATGATTTAAAAACATGCAGAGGCAAAACCACATTTGAAATACCTTGGCTTCAGCTCTGCTTTCTCAGAATCCCATTACCAAATCATACTGTAGTTTACCTGAACTGCCTTTGCAGTCATTGCTGGGCATCAGAACAAAAACAGTTAGTTCACAGATCTTTACAAGACGGTTGTGCTCTCTGAAGAGGTCAAACCAGGCAAGATTCTGATAGAAATGTTGACAACATTTGCAGAAAACGTGAAGGAAAACACTGGGAGTAGTTCAAGAAGTAGCAGGTCTGTGGTTTTGACAATGCAACTTCAACTTACCAATATCAGAAACTTCAAACATCTAATGCTGACCGAAAATGTGACAAGCTGGCCTCCCTTGCAACGAAGTGTGAGCTAGTAGATGTGATTGTTTCCTCAGTGTTTGCAGACTGATGTTCTGCCATACTGCTCAAACTCATTCAGGAAAAGGAAAAATAACCTTGAATGTTTAAATAGAAATGCTTACCTGAACTGAAATGTGACAACAATAAGGACACTAATCAAATTATGTCTAAAGCAGGAAATCCAAGATCAGAACTATGTGGTAAAAGAACTCACGTGGAGGTCATCCTCAGTTATCCAACCTTAGCTTTCTTTTAAAGCTGTTCTTTTGCAAAAGACACACGAAGAACTTAAGACAGTCACTTGACTTGCAGTGAATCCCAGTAAAACACACTGCCAATTTCATCTATACAGTCTGTAGGATGGATACTGATGACAGAGCTGGTTAGAAAATGCTTCAGTGTTGCCTTGTACTTTGAGCAATGTCTTTTGGACAGCAGTCAAACATGCCAGCATCTTCCTTAATTCTATATGATTAAATTGCCAGTGGTTCAACAATCAATACGAATGCAAACTAAATGTTTGCCCAACAATTCTGCAAGTTTCTTTCACCAAAAATAGAGAGGAATGAATACATAAAACCCCCTATAGGGCAGGAAAAGCAGGCACCTTTCATGCCTTTCTCAAAGAAAGAGAATTAGAGCAAGAGTATTCATAAAAGCATTAAAGTATTACGGTATTCTAACTGCATGGCACCTGAGGAACAAAAAAGCCTACTGGAACTGTTACCATGATAAAAGGGTAAAATGAGCATACGGAAAAACATCTCCAGTCTCACCCCTAAAACTTGGTTTCTACAGTAGGCATTTAGCAATTAATAATACAGTAGGTATTATAATAATAATTAATAATATTATAAATATAATTACTATTATTTATGTTAATTAGTAATTAATATAATTAATATTAAAACATAATAAAAATACTTCTACAGTAGGTACTTAGTAAGAAATGAGGCTGTGAACTACAAGATCTTGCTCTAAATTCAGGCCTACTAGGGCACTGCTAGTGACAACTAGTTTTTTCTCTGTGCTTTTACCAGTAAGGCTCAGAGGATTACAAAGACTAGCACTCTTTCTTCATCTTAGGTATGTGTTTGGAGAAATATCATGGGATTAGATATTGAAAACATTGAGGTCAAAACCAGAATGTTGGGGTTGTTCAGCCTGGAGAAAAGCTGCGTGGAGACCTCAGAGCAGCCTCCAGTGTCTGAAGGGGACTACAAGGATGCAGATAAGGACTCTGCATCAGCGACTCCAATGATAGGACAAGGGGTGATGGGTTCACACTGAAACAGGGCAAGTTCAGGTTAGATCTAAGGCAGAAGCTCTTCCCTGTGAGGGTGCTGAGGCGCTGGCACAGGGTGCCCAGAGAAGCTGTGGTTGCCCCATCCCTGGCAGTGTTCAAGGCCAGACTGGATGGGGCTTGGAGCAACCTGCTCTACTGTGAGGCATCCATGCCCGTGGCAAGGTGCTGGAACTGGATGATCTTTAGGTCCTTTCTAACCCAAACCAGTGTGTGATCCTGTGTCGTCCAGAAAACAATGACCAGATCTCATAAAATCATGACACTTCCGAACTCTGAGAATACAGGTCAAGAACAAGTATTAGTTTTAAGAGTAAGCCAATTTTTACAACTTGTCTCCTTTACAAAGAATTTAATCAATGAGTACAGATTCTACTAAGCCCTAGAGAAGATTTATCACTACCAAACCTTGGCTACAGCAAAAAAAAAACCCTGTTCATGGAAGTTTTAAACTCTTCTGAAGAGAAAAGTAACAAGAGAACTGAAGCAAAAGGAAGACATTAATTCAGACATAAAGAATACTTGAACTCGTCTGGCTTCAGGAGATTGGTATGGAAAAATTAACATACAGGTTTCCATTTAAGATCTAATCACTTCTAAGTCTACAGTGTGAACTCGTAAGCTGTGTAAGTCTAGAAAAAACTACTTCCAGTCCCATGATAACAAGACAGCTTTGGGAGGATACGTTCAGCAATAACACTGAACTGTGTATTTACCCTACACTACAGGGTTTTTTCAATGCCATTTAAACATTTAAATGCCATTGAAAAAGGCAGGGAAGCAGAAGAGAAATTTGATCACAACCCCAACAAACTGCTTAAAATCAAAAAACTCAAACCAAATTAGCCCCCTTTCCACTGACTTCTATAGAGAATGGCTTTAACTAGAACACTCCATTCAGATTAGGGGGTTTTGTTAGGTTAGGATTGTTTCTCATCAACCTCCTTTATATATTACACAATTAGTATGGATGCTTTCCTAACGGGGAATTGATACTAGATGAACTAGGCCACTACTCATGGGCACTGCTGTTTGTGAATAAGTTTCTGAGAAGCCAGTTATGGTTCTGGAAGCCTGGAGATATATCGAGGTTTTATTTAATACGTAATGAATCAATTAATTTGAAAACCCTCTCACAAATGCTTATTCTTTGAGAAGAAAAGAACCCTCAACACTAACCCCCCCCAAAAAACCACCCACAAAACCCAGAACATAAATCAACTTAAAGAGGGGGGAAACAAAACCATATTTGTTAAATACATCAACTTCCTAAATTCACATAATGGAATCAAAGCACTCTTTTAAGAGCTTTTTGAGGAGAAAAGATTTCTATTTAAAGTTTGAGTATCTTAGACAAGCTCCTGTATTTTTTGGTCTGAAAACTTGTAATGACATTCATTCTTATTTCAGGTTTTTTCCCTTTGATAAATTCACTTCACTTAGTTTTCCTGAACTAAAAGTTTCTCTGAAATCTTATGGAAAATTGGGTAACATTCCCAAATCCAAACCATCACACACACGCAACCCAAACTCCTTTTCATTCTAGTTTCTCATTTAAGTATGGCAAAGCGCTGAAGCACTAATATTCAGGAATGCAGAGGACATCAACAAAATAAAAACAAGGGAGCTCTTTTAGAAGCAGAAGGAAGAAAAGCAGGGGAGGTAAACGAATGTTCTGGAGTTTTAACATGGCTATGAATCCACTGCATCCCACTTTTGAGCTATTCCAAAGAAGTATCATCTCTTCACCTTTGGTTATAGAACTGCCAATGGAAGTGGTTCTCCTCCCTTCTTCCACCACACTCCTCCACCCCACAGTGAATCTACCAACTGTGCAGCCATGGGACTGATGAGTAAGTTGCTCCAAGGGAAACTACACTTTCTGGCAGTACAGTTTACTGCTGGATTAGCAAGTGTATGAGCACTCCAACACAGAGAATGGAGCAGAAACATGTGGAGTTGGGGGAGGGTTTCTGCCTGTGCTAAGGATGTAGGATGAGAAAGCACAGAACGACCCATCCTGGCAACAGCTGCCATCACAACCCTAAATGTAACAAGAAATTGCACCCTAGATCCCAGTCTTTTACTATTAGGCTGGAAGGAAAGAGTTTGCTGTTAATATCAGCTACTGTACTGCTCAGCACAAAGACAGAAAAATTGATCTGGCAGATTAAAGCAGTGAACCAGGCAATTCTTTGGAAAGCCCAGCACCACTCTCTAATGCCATGAACCAATTCCTCCACACCCAGGGAGAGGGGGAAAAGAGCAAAAAACCTCTGAAGTGAGCCTTCCAAATGAACTCAAAGCATGTTCACCATAAGGAAGTGTCAACTGCAATAAAAGACATTTTAGCATGTGCCAATTCATGAAGTCTTTCTAGCCAGCATCACCAGCAATGTGCCTAAAGAACAACTATGCCCACTTTGCACTGACATTCTGAGATTCTACCACTGCAATCTCAGGCTGAAGGAGCAAAGTGAGAAGTTTCCTGCTTTAGCAGTCTAAACCAGAACAGCACAGAACTCCACTCTTCCGAATCCACACCACGTTATAAAACTGGCAGTGCTCTTCCCTGCAATGCCCAGACTCACAGATGTCCGTGTGTGAAAAAGGAGGTCATCCTGGAGTTGTTAAGCTGTTTACCTTTGCTTGGCAGTTGCAATTCCTTACTTTGAAGGCAGCTATGCAAGACAAGTGTAATTTTTCATCCCATCACCCACCAACAATTTAGTATACAGACAGCTGAAAGTTGTCTCTTGTTTTATGGGATTCTTCTTCTCAGATACCCAAGGTTTGTGAGTAAATACAAGATCACTACAGCATGCCAACAGTTTATCCCTCTATAGCACAACAGATTCTGGTTTCAGTGTTTTCCCCTTGTAAATAGGATATGAGTCCAAGTCTAAATGATAGATTTCTCCTTTGAAAGGGTGTCACTTACCAGTAACTACCATGCTGCTCATGTTAGAGTTCGGGCTATTGAGTACACTGCCTGAAAGAAGTTCGTCAGATCCTCTCTAAAAAGAAAGAGACAGTAAGAGATTTTTTTTCCTCTATTTAGTGAGTTTTTTAAAGATGTTATTAAAAATGTCAGTTTGACAGGGACAACTTTTAGAAGAACTTCAGCAAGCACAATCAAACCTCTCCCGATTTGGCAGATTTCCTCTTTTCAGTTCAGTGCAACAACTTGAAATCCAAGTAAAGCAGTATATTTACATGGCAAGCTTTGAAGAGCAGCTTAAGCACAGTTGTTTCACCCACCACTGAAATGAAGCCACCTCCAAACACAATGAAAACTGAACAATAATCACGGCCAGCATTTCCAATTAAAATATTATTAGAATTAAATATATTTAGGCTATTTCAGTCACATTTAAATTCACTTATTGGTTTACTATTGGAATATATGTACATACTACATGATTCTAGCTGAAGCTAAATGGGAAATCTATACAGACAGAAATACAGTGTTTAAATCACTTCTAACACCCCTATTTGTAAAAAATCAAAACAAAACAAGCCCAACCAAAACAAAACTGAAAATCCCAAGGAAAAAAAAAAAAAAACCAAAAAAACAAAAAAACCCAGTTGTTTTCATCCTGTTGTGGACATTCCAAGAGCATCTCAAGAATAGTCAGCAAATGTTGTTTACATGGCACTTCAATACTGCACACTAAAATTACAGGAGGATCTCACCCTTCTAGGCAGCATGGTTGCAAGATGCATAAAATCAAACCTTTCCCATTTAATCATAGTGCACTGTATGTGTCCATACACAGAACAATATGTTAGTTTAATTCAGACCTGAAATACATACTACTTTTAAGAGCTTCTGCATGTGTATTTCACACACAGAGCCAGTAAAGTTTACTCAGTTTTCAACATCAGCTCTGAAGAATCTTAATGAGTACTCTAAGCTCTTAAAGGTACACAGCAGTCAACAAAGCTGCCTATCAAATCAACAAGATTTCCTTTACAACTGAGTAATGCCTGATACCAGGACAAAGTAGGACCATGAGAAGGACCATGAGTCTCAAACTAAGTACAGATTTCTAATCAGATGTAGCTGGGTAAAACTGAAAACCAAATTAGAGAAGTTATGGAAACTTTACATTATTTAGACTGCCCTTCTTTCTAATTCAAATATAATACACCAACCCAGGCACTAGTTCTAGTTTTCTACTATAATATTTACATAGCTAGAATACTGCAAAGTTCAACGTTACTACCAGTATTAGCTCACTCAGTGATAATAGCAATTCCTTCCCTGTTTGGAAGCCCTTGTCTGTAGCCTGGACAGCTCAACGGAATAGGCAGAAGTAGCAGCAGAGACTTAATCAGGCATATTAAGATAACTCAGCAGCATTTTTTCTTCCCTTAGTATGCCAGGCACTCATTTCCAATTGCCCAGCAGTTACTATGTATTGTATCCCCAGTACAATGAACTTCCCAAAACCTGCAGGAACTTTACGATTCTGAAATACCTCAAATTTTAGTTGTCTTCAGCTTCAAGAAGTTACTTCAGCAGCTGCTAACTAGCAGCACACAAGAGTGATTCCATGAACTTCTAGTTCCCAGTAAATCAGGCTTCCAAAAAGCTGTTTATTTCTTAAACCACAGCAGAAGAATCCAAAAGGAGCACAAATTACTCAACAGAGTGGATATTAAGTTACTGTATTTTTGTGTTTCATGAACAGTGAAGAGTTTTCATTTTGAAACATCATTCTGAATGTCATGAATACATTCAGAGTCAATCACAAGATTTAGTCATTACACTTGGAAAAGTTTTTAACAGTTTTGTTTCAGAAGAACAAGGAAATGTGAATTCCTTATACTGGCATGTATCATCAATTCTACATTTGTTTTATTGTCACAAATTAGTGTTCACAAGTCTGATCCACAGATGTCCAGGTTTGGATATGGAATGTTCTTCCAGTTCACCATGAAACTACAAAGGTAGAGCAAACCTCTGCTAACTCACTCCCACACATATCTACCAAACTTTTGGGAAAAGACAAAGGTACCTCTTACCATGAGAGTAATTAAATATACACGGTTCTTTTTCCTTATCAGTTCTTTAGCAGCTTAGATACCTCTGCAGTTCATTCACGATGTACTTGGCCACAGAACAGTTAAATCACAAAATCAAAAGCTGTAACTGTCTGGTAGTTGTCATTTACCTCAAAAAGAGCTATATTAAGATGACAGTTGTCTGGTAAAGCTGTTTAATATAAGCATTTCAAGTTAGCAAATACGGTCCCTTTAAGACTGGTAATACTATGTGACACAAACACCTCCTAAATAAGAGCACAGACAGAAATAATTCTTTTACTTATATTTATTCAGCAGAGAGAAGTCTTTATGCAATTAGTGGTTTGGGGTGCTTGGCTTTGGGTTTATGTGCATCTTCTTTTAGTGGGCGCTAAGCCAGAAAGGACTGGCATCTTGTTTCCAAGGGCAAAGCTCTTCATCACCCAGCTCTCTCACACATGGATTTCAGAATGATAAACCATTCCCCAAGCATCTTAAATATTCACTAGTCTTATTCTCAAGCATACCAGTTCTGCTAGTCAAATCATGCAAAGCAAAGAAACATTTCAACCTATTTGGGTAAATTCTTTCGAGTGTTTCAGAGGTAAGGAAACTAAACTCAGATCTCTGGAGAACACAGCAGATCAGATTCAGTGAAGAATGCAAGATCCCAGAGCAATGTTCAGGTAACTCTCTTCCCCATCTGTGCAAACTGTTGTGTTCTAAAGAATCAAAGCAGGTTTGAGTTCGTATAACAAGACCAAAGATCACAAACACACAGAAATATAAAATCTAAGTTAAAACAACAGACAAACAGAAAACAACACAGTGATTTTATTTCAGCATAGACTGTAAAGGATAGTTCCTACAACCGCAACATGGTAGAGACAAACCTAATATCCATTTTAGCATGAGGGAAGCAGATTATAAAGGACAAAAGAAGAGGTACAAACTGCTATTATACTATTAATAGGTCATCGCCTGACAGCTAGTCCTCAACAGAAGTTTTCTATGCCGTATTTTAATTCCTGCCAATCTCAAGAACATTAATATATATTAATCTTCAATGACAGATAAACTCCTATTCAGATCAATCTAGAACACTTCTTCATGAAACCAGCATCTGCCGAAACACTGTTACACAAAATAAACAGGGGAATTGCCAAACTAACTTCCTCCAGTGAATGAACCTCAATTTTGTTGCAGTCATTAAATACTTTCAGGGAAGCCCCAGTTATCACATCCTTGAGAGCATTTCCATCCGTGGTGTGAGACCAGCATGCAGCATGTTTCGTGTATGGCATCAACGAGTGGAATTACATAAAGGAGATCTTCTAGCTCCTTGCTTTAACTGTCACAGCTAACTCAGAATTCTTCACTATGCAAGCTGGATTTAGGTAGCAGGATTCTGGATTCCCTCCCCCACCAGACTACTACAAAGCTTCATGCTATCACCAGTTATATTAAGTAGCTATGTAATGTCAGGAAGTCATTCCAGTCATACTATCCTTCCAGGCTAAACAAAACTATACTATTTAGAAGTCTTTGCCAACTATCTTCCCCTCACCCTCCAGATAGGGCTTGAAATATTTCAATCATTCCCCAAGTTTTATTACATCCAAGGTAGAAAAAAAACCCCTCGAGAGTAACAACTCTGGCTTCAGAGTTACAAAAGAGGTTTAGTTTTTAAAGCAAAGCACCTTGCCCACAACCCTTTATGGAAGAGAAACGGTATCAGCTCTTTTTTCCAGTAATTCCAGGCTAGGAAGAGACTCTTAGCAAAAGTTCTGGCTAAACCTAACATAACAAACTGAGTGTATTACAAAAGTCTTATTAGAAGCATGTCTAGACGCTCTACATTAACACTAAACCAATACTACTAAAACCAGGAAACAAAGTGCAGTGACAAAACTGCACTTTGTTAAAAAGTCAACAGCATCATCTGAAGTAATTTCTTTAATTCCCACTAAAAAAGGCAGAATACACTTAAAGATACTGAAAAACACATTTTCTGGTAAATCCTTTCATTCATGGTACCCAAATTTGCTTATGTTACAAACCTCTCTCAAGAACAGGATGCTTTTGCCCACCCTACTTTCCTCTCTCTCCCCTACTCCTCCCCTAGACGAAAGGAAAAAGGAGAACTTAAGCTGCATTGCACATTTAGTACAGTCAGTCATTCTCAGCCTACAGGCAAAGATTTCCCATGGGCTATGACAAGCCAGGAGACAGATCTCATGATTTCAAGAAATCTAACAGCATTGTAAAACACTTCATTCCTTACAACATCTGGGAACAGTTTAAAAGTAAAAGCCAGAAATTTGATGGTATGGGAGAGGAATAAAAGCATATGGGAATTCCAACACAGACATGAAATGCTTCCTTCTAATAGATACACACTTGTAAGCACACTGCTTCAATATTCAACATCTGAATTTAACATGGAGGACAGGACAACCCACTTCAAACCCCTTCACGCAGCATTTCTAAACTTCATTCAGTTTACACGCGATGGCTCAGAATTTGATGAATGCTTCATTTTTTACAGGATACATTTTTAATGAAACACTGCATAAATACACTCTCACATATTTTTTTGTGAAGAAGAAATACTGGATCTACCTTACGCTCTGACTGCAAGCACTACTGTCAAAACACCTAATCCACATGGTAAATAGGCCATTACATCTCTTGAACATTTAGGATCACAGAAGACTCATTCAGGACAGGGCAAGTCATGTCCAAATACGCAATCCAAAATAAATTCCATGTAGGTTATTAAGTATTTTACAAATCATACAGTTTAAACTATAAGCTTGTTCCCACTTCATAAGAACCTTACTTACATGGATAACATCACTTTCTTTTAATTCAGTATCACATTAACTGGGTAGAATATGACCACCTTTCAATGCTTATGATCTGTATTCTCCTTTTTTCCTCACTTCCAATTGCTTTCATGCTGTCCTCAGCCCAGCATACATTGTTTATCTGTCCTAACAACTACATTCACCATTTTTGCACTCATTTATTTCAGTAAGGAAGAATCTAAGAGAAAAATAACCTTTTATTCTTTTTAACTATACCTACAGTATATGCCATGAACCTACTTTGTGAAAACACAAAGTTGGCAAATATTGAGAGCGCAATCAAGGGAAGCTGAGAAGGCTTTAAGCTGAAAGGAGGCAAGGCTCAGTTCCTCAGAAAAGTTTCCAGGTTCTCAAAATACAACGTGGAAATGAGCCAAATTTCTTCAAAGCATCTGAACATCAAGCTGGACTGAAGAGTAAAAAAAAAAAAAAGAATCAAATCTGCACTTACACATCATCTGGAAATCTTCACACTTTCAGTTGTAATGAAAGACAACAGGCAAGAGTCGAGTTTAATACCAACTGATGCTTCAAACTTCCAGAAAGAAGCACACAGACTTTATTCCAGCATTTCAGACTTTCTACTCCACTTTTACCAGAGAAGAAAGAGTTACTCTGAAGCAGCCGCACATCACCGGTAGTAAGTTAGAACAGGTGAGAACTACTCGCTAGAGCTACCACCTGGATGTGTTCTTTGCATTCTGGTTAGAGTCATGGAGCAGAGATGTACTGATTTGGTCCTCTAGTAGCAATTCCTACATCTCAAAGTAAGATCTACTATGAGAAGATTCAATATGAAAAGAAGGTATTTTCTACTTGTTTTTCTGCTACTTTGCAATAATAACTTAAAGATTTAGGGCTATTTTGTCTATAATTCAGTACTGATGTTACATATTCATAAACCCCCTATTTTTATGAAAAGCTAAGAACCTATGTATTTGCAGCTCTAAAACCCAAACCCCTAAATCAGACATCACAGTCCCATTAATAGCTTGCAAAACTAGAACCTCACTGAACCAATTTACCACCAAAATCAACTGTCCTATCTTCTCCCTTGACCCAAGCAACTTGCTCGTGTTCTGTCCTCCCCAATTCTATGTGCTACAACCACTTATGCAACCACACGCTTTGGTGCAAATCCAGCTAAAAAGACATAACTCACTGTTGTGTCAGCTCAGCCTTATCCTGGCTAAGTTCCCAAGAGAGGCTTGTTGCTACCCAAACAGTTTTTGCTCAAGGGACAACAGGGACATTACAGGGACAGAGAAAACTGGAACACGGTTTGATCTGCTTGCGAAAACATGGCCAAAGGCTCTAAGAAATGAGAAATACTCAATGGGTAACAGGTTCAAAATGAAATGGGAAGTTCAGGTTAGATGGAAGTTCTTCTCTGTGAGGGTCCTGAGGCACTGGCAGAGGGTGCCCAGAGAAGCTGTGGCTGCCTCATCCCTGGCAGTGTCCAAGGCAGGTTGGACACAGGGGCTTGGAGCAACCTGCTCTAGTGTGAGGTGTCCCTGCCCATGGCAGGGGGTTGGAACCAAATGATCTTAAGGTCCTTTCCAACCCAAACCATTCTATAACTCTATGAAATGAGAAAGGTATTTTCATGCTGGTATTGGTTCCTATTTTTCAGATGGTGAAGGTGACTACATTTCTCCTTCTACAACCCCTTCAATTAAGAGGCAAATAGAAGTGTTCTGTTTCCAACTAGTGACAGACATCAAACAGGTACACTAAGCCTTCCCTATATTGACGCATACTTGCTACAGAGCACACTGATTTCCAACATTTTTCTTTCCTCTCCACTTTGCTCTCCTTATTTTTCCACACACATTACAGAGTATGAACGTAACTTTCAACAGAGTAAATTTACAGAATTTCTGCTAAAAAAGAGAGCAGACATGTTACATTGTAGGAAGTTGGGGGATTTTTATCACCAAGGCCACGTTCCATTGCTGAAAAGCCAAATCCAGATGCCAGTTCTGAACGTCTGAATATGGTCACTCTTCATTCCCACTTCACTGCTAGAATGCCCTGTACATTTTTTGCTGTCTACTGTTGCTACAACTATTACTGAACACCGAATTTGATTTAAGAACATTATCCTGGCTAACACAAAATTAAAACAGTTCATCTAATTCACAACCAACCCATTTTTCTCGTAACACTGCCCTCAGTAGACTCTTCGTCTAATCTACTAGGAATTTACTAGTAGTTATATCAGACATGCAAAGATAGCTCAAATGTATTATTCTAATAGTTTAAACACAATAAAACAGACTTTCAAATGGTCAGCCAGGTTTTTTATCCTACCACTCCATGGGGTTTTTTAAGTATCTGAATTACAACAGTGAAGAAGAAACTGAAAGGAAAAAGCTATTTACATGTATTTTCTCATTTCTTAAGTTTAGGCTCAACCTACCTGCTTGCTAGAATTTCTGAGGTTTTTTCCTACACATTTTCATGATACAGTGTACAGTTCAAATAAGAAGTCACAATGTCTCTATTTCCACCATAGGTACACTCTCAGTTATTAGAAGCAAAAAAGGGTCAGGGCTCTATAATTTTGTAAGAAAAGAGATTACTCCTCGGAACTCGGGTTAAAAAAAAGTAGCAACACCTCTACTTCATGCCCTCTTCTCTACGTCTCTATGCTCGTGTCTCTCATGGGTTCCCCTTCCCCAGTACTACTATAGTCCCCCAGGTTACATTTCAGCACCTTGAAAAAGGGGGACTTTGGGACACATTATTGTTTGGAAAGCTACCAGAAAGTACTAGGAAAGCACTTCTTGGCATCTTCTATCCAACCATAACATAACCAATTACATATTCACCAAGAACTGCCTCTTTTCTTAAGCATAATGCAAAGGCTGATGTCCTGACTTTGCAGGGAAAAAGGCCATTCCTAAATCTTTAGGCATTACAAAACTATGTTTATAGAAATAGATGAGGTTTTCCCTCTTAAGTACAGCTAGGGCTGTCCACACTTGGCAAGCTAAAGTTCAGTTTTCGGCCTGCACAGCCCAAAGCAGTATTGGCAACATTGCAAATTCCCAACTGCTATATACCAAATAACACATTCACGAAGGAATGACTCCTTCTTTTCTCTCAGCAGGCAGAAGTACACCTCAGCCGCTGCACATGAAATGTGCAATGTACATACACTAAATGAGTCACTCAATTGTTCAGTCCCCATTTACAGCACAGCTACGCATGCCATGCAGGAGAAAGATGATACATCCGAGTGAAGTGGCACCCACTGCAATACAGTAAAAGGGAAATATCACCTTCAATACGCACCAAAATGTCACCAAACTTATTCCTGCACCTGCGTGATGTATCTTCTTTACATCACATTTTATACCCCTCCAAAGATTCTTTTAATTACACAGAGAAAAGCTACATTATATACTTCATACGTTCAACAGTTGAAAAAGGTGGTATCACTCCACGTGCAAATCAGTTTACTTATCGAGATTAAAGTATCATAACTGTAAAGAGAACATCACAGCTGCAAAGAGAACACAAGCCAGCAACTCAAGCTGCAATTATTAGATTCTGGTACTCAAACCAATATAGCCAGTCAACAGTGACAAGTCTGAGATTAGTAGGTAACTGGCTGGTCATTTCAAACAAACTATGAACTATGTAATATATTCTCATTACTGGAATCCTTAGCTCTTTTCTATTCAAAACCACTTTGTACCAACTGCTTCTATACAAGGGGAATTCCCAAAGTCACATGAGACCCAGAGCTAAAGCTCATTCTTTTCCTATTCTTTTGAAGATTGGAACATAAGGGGTAAACTGTGCAGAGTGCAATTTCCTTGCCTCCATGAATTCTAGGTGAGCAAAACAAGACACTAAAGACCAAATCAAATATGAATTATTTCACATGTGCTTAGAAGATTACTGGGTTTTGACATGTTCTAACGCCTTCAGAAATTAAAGCACACTGCTCCTCTGACAGGTTTTAGCCTAGAAGCATGCTCCCACTGCATATTTTGAGTTGTGCAAATCCCCACGTTTACTCTGTGTAAACCAAGTTTTCAAAGAGTATGTGTCATTTTTTCCACCTCCATTTTGAGTTTGATATTTTCCTCAGCTTTTGGCATTAATTTCTGGTGACTCAACACGTAAATAAACCTAAGATTGCACATTCAACACTTCAATGAACAGAAATGGTTTCAATCAAATCACGAACAGCACAAGTAACTGGTAATAGCTTCAAATTTAACAGCCTCATTATAACTCCAAGACTGTAAAACTGTTAATAAAACATTATAAGCAAGTATTCCTTTTACTTTATACTTGCCTTGCCCACATGCAGCCCCCAAAGCTCAAAAGCCCTTTTTTAACTCATAGGCAATTCCTAGACTACAGTAGTTAACTTCTACTATTACTCTTTTACAAATGGGTGTAAAATTGTAACACGTTCACTTCCCTGTTTTCCAAACAGAAGTGTCCATATGTCACAATTCCTGTCTCCAAGTACAACTGAATGTATCACAAACATGCTGTATAACCGATCAGCATAATACAGTAGGTAGAAAATCTCAGTAAAGCATCAGGTCAAACAAATGTCCCGGGTAAATTGATTTCACACAGGTAAATCCCTATCCATTTCCAAGAACTATCCAGTCACAGTAAAAGCAGTGTCAAAAGAGGATTAACACTGCTGATGCAACTCCTTGGACTCAAAACTTGCTCCCTATACATTCCCAAAGCACCCCAAAGAAAAGATAACAGCCAAGAAGAGGCCACATGAATGTTCCTGGTAGTTTATAAACCACCTACAGAGAAAACATTTCTCAGCTGTAAAACATCAGTTCATCAAGAGCTATGAACAGTCACCAGAGAATATAAAAGGCAAATGCTTCACATGGTCTTCCACGAAACATTGCTGAAGCTCACATCAGACTGCTACCCAAACTGCATACATCAATTGGCAAGAAATTCCGTTTTCTATTCCTATTAGTATCGAGCTAATCACAGAAGCTCCAGAATACAATCCAGTTTACAATCCAGTTTACTCCTTCTGTATTTAACAGCTTTCTCCAGAAAACCATCACCCTTTATATTTATTCCCACTACTTCTGTGCACAAATGGATTGTTTCCTTTTAAAATCCAAAGAGGAAGTCCATTTCTACAAAGCAAAGAGCACACTTTTTGAGACAAGCCTTTCCTTGTATTGATTTTAATCACTACCTCTGATACACCTGGCTTGCTTTCTTTTTCATATTACACTCATAATACAACTTCTACAATCAACCAAAAGAAGCACTTACGTCATCTGAAGTGTCTTCATTTCATCATGTCTAGTATCTGAAAACATGGTTCCAGTATCATACTACATACAATATACTTCATGAACACTCACATTCTCTTCAGTCACTCACAGTAACAAATGAAAGGGATACTACATCCATTTACTTCTCCCAAAGTGAGAATGTCAGAATTTAAGGCTTAAGCAATTTTAAGCTTGTCTTCAATACTGCATGAACCTGTGGGGCCAGACAGATCCAGATCTGTAACTGACTTCTTTCAGCTTCTCCTAGAAGCGAGTTTGCTGAGAAACATACTACAGGTATACATTCCGGCAGAATAGTTGCTCTATCAACAAGCTAGCTGTATTATATAAGAACTAGTCCAAATCCAGCAGGACCAATGCTGAATCTGAGCCAAAGAACTTTACTAGACAAAACCTCGCTAACCAAGCAGTTAACACAGAGCAGCTTCAGGTGATAAAGCAGTGATGTAGTAAAACTGCAAAGTCTCTGGACACTAGAAAACTTCCACGTTTCTTCTACTGAAACAGAATTGTTTGCATGCATTCTTTAATATAAGCTCAAGTTCCCCTGTCCTGTATTATCTTTGCGTTCTCATTATTTCTCAGTCTGCTTCTACAAAGTACTGATCTGACTCCCACAACAGATGTGGACACAGAAGAGAAGTACATAGTAAATTAATAACGATTTGGAAGTTCTTCCCTTGTTTTAATAAATACGATAAATTCATAATAACTTGAGAAATAAAAAGTAAAGCAGAGCAAACACCCCCTTCTCTGTCTACATAAATTCTACCTCCCATATTTTAGTGTCATTTTCAGCTTCAGTAGTAACTGGTCTGGATGGGGGGGAAGGAGAAGAAAACATGTCTTTTCCAGTCACCATGCAACAATGAGAAAGTGCTGTTTTGAAACAAAAAAAATACGTAAAATTAAGCTTTAAAAATAAGAAGCTGACACTACCACATTAATCTAGTGCCACTGTTTACAGTTCAGTGCCTGGAAAGGCCTTTGTGTAGAGCCTGGATGTTATCTCTAGGGATTTTTGGTTAATAAAGCATATACTGCTGACTAAATATCAGCTGACAATGACCAGCTAAAATCTTATAACTTGAAATTACTGATGCGGAAAGCAGCTCACTTTGTATCAACAATCTGCCCCCTTATTTGCCAAGCAGGCATCCTACCTTAACACCAACAGCAACATCGGTGACAATGCTGTAAAGAAAAGGAAGAAAAAAACAAGAAGTCAACCAATTCATCCTTACAAAGCCAACTTTTCAAAGCAGTGCAATTAAAATAGCCAACAATTACCCCAATCGAGAAAACAGGTTCAAAGAACACAGCAGGACTGAGGGCAAGTACAAAAGCAACTTTCAAAAGCCAGAGTCCAAAGTCTCAAGCAAGCATGACTCCAAAGCAGCACTGCCAGGAAATCTATTTAGGGGAAATTCGGGTTTCTGTGATCACAGAGCGAAAGAATTTGTAAGTACAGAACTTTTCCACACACCCCTACTAACTAGACAGCTAGTTCAGCAACACAGTCTACCCTACAGATCTTACAGTAGAAAGCAATGAACACATTGCTTTAAATTAGCCTGTAAAAAAGAGCACATTGGCAGGTACACATATATGAAGTTTAACCAGGTACACCTCTATGAAATTTAACCAGGTATACCTATATGAAATTCTGCAACAGGTATATCAAGGCCCATCTTTCTCCTGGAGGTTGTGACATGATAACTCACACCAAAAGGAACCTAAGCCCGCACCAACAGAAAAGGCAAAACAAGGGTATGTGAAAGCATTCCACAGTGTGATACTCATTAATAACAAGCCTCCTCAGACAGGCTTCTCAACTCCTACCATTACAATCACAACTAACCATAAAAAGCCTTTAGAACTGTCAGCTGAAGGGCTGTGCACTTGCAACATACCAAAGAGATTGCTTCTCTGTTTGAAGAAGAGTATACAACTCAAAAGGACATACAGGAGCTGGAAGACGCTGTATTTACACTGAGGAAGGCTACAACCACCAGGTCGAACAAAAAGAAGGCCTGTGTACAATGACTGCCCAGCCCTGGCCCTCTCTATCCTGAATGGCTGCCTCCTTCTAAACCTTCCCTTCTATGGCCTTCACAGCGAGTCTCCGGCACGCATAAAGACATCTTTCTACCTGAGGAGGGGGGAGAAGCCAGAGGGCTTATTAGGCAGTTTCTGAAAACAAAAGAGCTCGACATCTGGCTCCTGCTGGTATCGCTCCTCCCCTCCAGCCAGCTCCAAAACAAACCCGAGCCCGAAGGGGCTCCCCACGGCTGAGGAGGGGGGAACCCGGGGCTGCGGGCAGGCAAAGGCGGGACAGAACCACAGCACTCGGGGATGGAGGGGACAGATGGGGCAGATCACGCTCCCTCTGTAGATGCGGCGCCTCTACACTAAGTAGAAGGCGGCCCGAAGCCCTCGGCGGTTCAAACGGCAAACCCCGCCGACGGCTCCGTGCTGCCGAGCGGCTGAGCCCCTTCTTGCCACCCGCTGTCCCGCGGCGGGAAGCCCGCCTCGTCCCCACCGCCGCCGGGGCAGCGGCCGCTCCCCACCGCCTCGGGGACGCCTCTGGCACCGGGACAGGTCCCGCCACCGAGCGGCGGCGGTGCCACGGCCGCGATCGCGACTCACCCGTCCATCGCCGAGCAGGACAGATCGCGGGCAAGGAGGACTGGCAGCCGCGCGGGCAACGCGGACGGGAACGCGGTCAGAAAATGGCGGCCTGGCCTGCACGGAAACCGCCGAGCGTTACCGAGCGCCGCACTCCGCTCCCCGGCCCCCCCGCCCGCGCCGCCGCTACCGAGCATGCGCCGCGCTCCCGAGCATGCGCCGCTGGCGCCGCTTGAAGCCTTTGCCAGCAGCCGGGTGCCGGAGGTGGCGCGATCGAGGCCCGCCGAGGGCGGGAAGCTGGCGGCGGTGGTGGTTGGAGGGGGGGGATACTGACAGCCATTGCTGCCTCAGGGTGACAGCCTGCCGCCTCAGGAGCGGGGACACCATTCCCGGCAGCGGGACCCTTCTTCTCATGGGATTGTGCAGAGGCCCCGCAGGGCCCGGCACCGCAGGGCGAGCACCGACAGGGAGCACGCGAATAAACCTTTCTGCTTTGTCTAAGGGAGGCATGGAGCCTGAAGCTTCTAACATTGAGGTGTTAAACAGTGAGATACTGTGGCAGGCGCTTGGAACTGGGTCATCTTTAATGTCCCTTCCAACCCAAACCGGTCACAGAAACTGTCTGTAAACTACCGTATCAGGGTACAAAGGATTCGCTCTTCATGGCCACTTGGAAATACACCTTTCCCTTCATTGTTTGTATCCAGGTCTGGGTGTTTTGTCACAAATCTTACACTGTTCGAGACAGTTTCTAGAAAGAGCTGTGTACAGGAACTGCATTCAAGCCTAAAGTCAAAGTAAAGAATGAAGAGCCAAAACCTACACATGTATATATCTATACCTGGAACGACTGCACTAATGCTTTACTGCCCTGGTCTCCTTCCTCCCTAGACTGCTGCTCACACTCCTGTTGACGCAGCCCAGCGCACGGCGGGTTTCTGGGCTCAAGCACACACTGAAGCAGGCTCATGCTCAGTTTCTTATCGACCAACGTACCCAAGCCCTTCTCAGGCTGCTCTGAATCTCTTCTCTGCCCAACGTGGAGCTGTGCCTGGGATTGCTCCGACCCAGGTGTCAGACCTTGCACTTGGCGTGGTTGAACTTCATGAAACCACCACTGGCCACCTCTCCTGTGCGTCCAGGTCCTTCTGGATCCCATCCCTTCCCTCCAGCGTCTTGACCGCACCACACAGCTCGGTGCCATCATTAACTTGCTGAGGGTGCCTCAGTCCCACTGTCCATGTCACTGTGATAAACACATAAATGTATTGGCTTTCGCAAGTCATAGGTGTGGTTATGTGGATATAACTGTACGAGTTTACAATAACAGAAACAAAGCTTGCTAAAGACACAAGATTAGACAACAAGTTAAAAAGGGTCAGAACTCTTGAGCAAAATTGAGTCACATAGCAAAAGGATTTGTAAAGGCAAAAGAAAGAGGGGGGGGGGGGGCTTGATATAAGAAAAGCTAGTGCCTGGAAAACATAAAGTACTTTTTAGCTTAACTTAGGTTGTAGAAAGAGAATAATGTTTATGTTGTAAGTCTGTGGAATGTAGTGGCCCCACTAAACATGAGTTAATTGTTTCACATTAGTCTTCTAAAGTATCTTTAGTTTTAAAGAACAATGTTTGTGTTGTAAGTCTGTGGTGAGATAACAGGATTTAGTGGCCCCACTAAACATGAATGAGTTATTTCACACCATCCTTCTACTTATCAGTTAGTTTAGAGACAGAGCCTCCCAAACATCTGCTAGCTTGGGATACTCCTTTTTTGCCCTCCCTGCGATAAATTTTGCAGGAAGGCCACACTGTTTAAAATCTTTGCTAGGTATCAAAAGAATTATAGATATAGCTGGTTTCAGCTAGTTGTGTGATTACTGGGGCGTCCAACTGTGCCAAAGCTGAAAAGTACACTGTGAGGAAGACTGCTTACTTCATCTTGAAGACCCCTACTCACAAGAGGAAGACTGCTTACTTCATCCTCAAGACCCCTGCCCGCAATCACTGCAGAGCAGTGCACAGACGCCAAGAGGAGGAGACTTATGACAATAAGTTATTGGAGCTAGTTATAATATTCCCTGCCTATATGCAGGAATTATGAATATGTATGTAAATAATGTAATAGTGAAAGTATATAAACCTGTAACAAATACTAATCACTTGTGCCTCTGGCTACAGTCATGCGCCCAGCACTGTTGCTTTTGCTTTATTGACTTTGTCCCTCAATAAAACCTTGTTATCTTGTTTAGAGGAGTGAGTTCGTATCTCACACCACTGACAAAGATGTTGAACAGGATGGGTCCCAACACCAGCCCCTGAGGGACACCACTTGTTACCGGTCTCCACATGGACATTGAGCTGTTGACCACCACTCTCTGCGTACGGCCATCCAGCCAGTTCTTTATCCACCCTCTTGACCATTACATTTGCTTAGATTGCCTATGAAGTTCATAACGCCAAATACTGTTTTATTCTTTTTGCTTTCAACATTATTATATTTTTTAAAATAAAGATTACCTGCTTGGAGCATTCTTCACAGATTGCATGTGTTAAGTAACACACTTGAAAGTAACATCAAAAGACTTCAGAGATTTAGAATTGCTTATCACCATCTCTGTAAATCCAGTGCATTTTTATAGGTTTACTTCACATATATATATATATATATATATGTATAAAAAAAAAAATACCTATAGATACTGGCATGTTTAGTAGACTTCACACTGCTGGAGGTCAGGGTTATAGTTGGTTTCACTCCTGTTTGTTGCCACATTGTGTTGGCAACACAATGTGGTTTTTACCCCCTGGTAAATCTAAATAAATCTTGTCTGGTTTTTATTGGTAGAAGTACTGATCCTTCTACTTCTTAGCAATTAGTAGAAAATCTGTCTTTCCATCAGATTTATCTCACTGCCTGGCCTCCTTAAGCTCCTTTGCTTTAATAATAATGCCATCTTCAAACCCGTGTTTCTCGTCTTTAATAGTTCTGTTTTCTCTTTCTTTTATGACGCCTACAAGAATCCATTTGATTAAGTGAGCTGATACTCACTCTGTTTATCCTCTAAGTTAGATACTCTTCCATATAAGGGAGACTGAGGAGTTGAGTGTTTATAGCAGAAAAGACATTGGAGCTGAGGTTGCAAATCCTGCTGAAATAATGTAGGTGACTTTGTAGAGCAAAACTCTGGTCCCCCTGAAGCCATCCATAAAAGTGATAATAAATCTGAATTTTACCTACAGCATTTAATTTTAGAAGGGGAAAAAAAGCTAGCGACAATCAGTGCGTTCCTAATAAAATACCAGGCAACTGTTCATTCAGTAAAACACCTCTAGCAAAACCCTCCATGTTCCATTGTTATAGTATGAAACATGAGGCCTTATATCCCCTGCTAATAAAAATTTAAGTGTCGATATTATTATTAGCTGTACAAAGATTCCATACTTTTTAAACCCGGGTAATCTTATTGCTGCAAGAATACTTTGTTTTCCAAAAGGATTTCTGATCTCCAAGGTCTTTTCCAACCTAGTTCATTCTGCAATTGACTCATTTAGATGTTTCACTTCGGTTGTTTTCATTTCCAGAGCAGCTAATAACTAATAGTCTGTGTAGTTCAGTAGCCATATAAATGTTGTATGCTTACTGAAAGGCATTGAGTAGAATTGAGGAAGCACACTAAGGTATTTTCTGCAACACACTGTCCCAAATTGAGTCCCTGGAGTTGCCTGGGATAAAAAATAGCATCCACACTCCCAGGGAATATCTTGTCAAAGTATTTGCCTGAGCACTTTGAACATCTGCAGCATTCTAGGGCAACAAGTTATGCAGTTTAAGAAATCACTGTGTGACAAATACTCTCTTTTGTTTGTTTCAAGCCCACTGCCTGAGAATTTTGTTCAGTGTCCATTAGTTCTTTTCTTTAAAAAAGATGGATAATTTTCCCTGTCCACCTAACCATGCCGTTCATGAATGCACATACGTTCATCAGATCATCCTCAGTTATATTTCAAGAGTCCTAGTTAATGTCTCCTCTATTAGAAATCATTCCATATTTTCAATAAGATGCTTTGCCTTTTCTGACACCTTTCCTAATCCTATTCTAGAAGCTCCTAATGGTCCTCATTATTCAAGTTATGAATCAAATGGCTTTATAAAGGTGCATAAGAAATGCTTTCTGGTTTATTTATGGTTTTACATCCTTTTTCTTCTCGTAATACCAGTCTCCTTTGCATGCTTGAAAGCTCCTAAGCCACAAGCTGATATTTTCACAGACCCCCTGCCTAACTCAAGCACTCTTTGCTGTGCGGAAGTAATTCATTTTGATTCCAGGATTTTGCATGTATAGCTTGGCTGGTTTTCTCCCTTGCATATTACTTCCATTTTTCACCACGGGATTGAACTTGCCATTTTATCATTCAGTCACACAGTATCATGAGAGCTTTCCACAATTCTTCACGGTCAGCTTTTGTTTTTTATTACCATGAATAATTCAGCATCATCAGCAAACTTGGTCGCCTCGATAATCACTCTTTTTACCAGATCATCTAAGAATATGCTGAACAGCGTAGGTCCCTCTGGTACCCTGCCAGTGGCCTCCCTCTGCTGTAAAAAATACACCATTTTTCTTGCCCTCTGTTTAATATCTTTTAATAATCTAGTATTAATAACTCATAAATTATTCATATATCAGAGAATGTACCTGTTGATCCTGAATCACTTTAGTTTCAAGAGCTTTGGGCAGAGTTGCAACAAATTCTTTTCTTGAATTTGCATCGCGTTTTAATCAGACGATGCTAAAACCCAAACTTAGTGACTCCTGCAAATAATATGACACTTTTGGCTATTAGGTGCACTTACAGTAGCAACTCTTAATTTCTCCCTGTCACCAAACGAAACAGCCTTGTCTCTTTAGTTTCCTCATGTTATTAACAGTAGTGTCACTGCATGGTGTGGCTTAGTACAACAGATCCTCTGGACATTATAGGAAAGGTTGATCCTTCAGTTTACCAGTCTTTGCTGTATGAAACCACATTATTCTAGCTTAAGCCTGTTCTTACCAACCTCATAAATTCCTCAGATGCTTTTGAGCAAAGGGCCAACATTTGTTAGTAACTGTTCATCTTTTTGTGCTCCTGTGAACAATAGCCTTGATCAGCATTTCTTCCCAGCAGTCTATGTGGTTGATTTACTTTGGTTTATTCAACTAAGTTTTGAAGCTGTTAAGTAGCTTTTACAAGCACAATGGCTTAAACAGGTTTAGTCTCTTTTTCAAGTTCAGGTCAGAACTTGTCTTGCTGATCTGAATCCAGACGGCTCTCCAGCCTTTTCTGTCTAGCATCCTTGCTAGGAAGAGCTTATCTGGGACAGGCTGGGAGTGTTACTGCTTTCTACCATCTCAAGCACAAAAACACATGACATAGCTCATACTGTGCCTCAGTAAACATTCCTATCAGTCCAGAGGTCAGTTCTTTACAACTAGATTGTTATTTGCCTGCCCAGTTTCCCTCTCTTGCTTGTACTGTATCCACCTGAAAATCTGTTTTCCACAGCAAATTCACCTTTTCCCACCACTGTGATTAAATACATGTACATTTACTTTCTTCAGGGCTGGAGACCAGTTTTACTTTTCTGTTACAAAGTTACATAGTTTGTTATACTGTGAGGTTTTCTTGGGGTTTTGCCTAAGCTGATAGGTAGCGGAGTGAAGATTATGTTGTGGGTTGTGTACAGCCAGGGCTGCAGCTCTGGGAAGAGAGTACTTCATTCTGTCATGGGAAAGAAGTGAAATGAGTCACTTCTGTTCTGAATGCAGATCATTACATTGCAGACAGCATAGCTACTGTCATCAAACAGGGACAGTCATACAACCCATTACAAAATCTGTAAGCACAATACCTTTAAAACCATTATTTAATGTTTATTTCTATGTGTGAGTTACAGAAAGAGCAGCTTTAATTCTTAGAGGCTCCCTCATTATTACAATAGCTTTTGCCAATCAGCATTGCAGGTTATAGAGGTTCTCCAGCTGAGGAGCCAACACAATATAAATGTATGGGCTCCAACGTGATTTTTACTTCTGAGCAGAAGTTTGTTGAATTTGGCTAAATTTTGTGGTGTCCTTATATAAGGGTATGGCTGACTTCACTGAGCTCAAGCATTTAGCTCGGTGACTCCCTGGCAAGCTGTTGCTTTGTGCAGACGAGTGTCCAGTCCTGGTATAATGTCTCAGCAGGTAAGTGCTGATGGGTAGCCGAGTGGTGGTGATGATTAACCTCTTCATCCAGTATGCCTGCTTTGGCAGGCGTTCCAGTTCTTCTGTTCTTCTGTTGCAGTGCAAAATCAAGCAAGTCCACTGCTGCAGGTGATCTAAACTCATCTGGTTTGGCTTTGCACTGTCTAGATAGAGAGGCTTACAGTCATTTATATCAGAGGAGAACCTGAAGGCCCCCACTCTCAGGCTTCCAGCTGCTTATCTGTAGTCTGAGAACCCTTCCCTCTCTGTGCCCTGCAGACAGGAACAAGCTCAGACCAGAAGTTTAAGTCACAGCCTGAGTAAGTATCCCCAAACCAGGCTTAGATGTAAGTGTAAGGAATGGCTTAGATGTATTTTGACTCACCCTCCATCTAACAGGCCATCATCAGACAGAAGACTTTATGTAGTACACACAGTGAGCCCAGTCTTGTACAAGGCATGAGGTTGCTCAGTTTTACAGACATGATAATTGTGATTACTAAAACGAAATGGAGAAAAGATATATTTAAAAAACCCCAAACCTCAGCACCAGCAAGGAAAAGACTCAAATTCCCTGATAACAGAGTAAATTAAAGCAATGCGTTCTCAAAGAAAGCAAGCTTTACAGCAATTTCAGAGTGTGTTCTTTGCACAGCTGGACTGAAATGGGATTTCTGCTATTGATTTCAGGAATACCAGAACTTGAACTCTGAACTCAAATCATTTAAAAGGAGTAAAAAGTGTCTCGCAGTAATTTTTATAAGGTCATGGAAGTGACAGATGAGCTCACCTTTCCTCTTTGATGTTAGAAGATGGAATCCTTTTTGGTCCGGTTTTCCATCCTATGTAAGTTCTTCCAAATACTTTTGCACCTTATGTAGGAAGAGTGTTACGTTCCTGGGCTCTTTTAATAAGGATTATTTTATGGATTCCTACAAGACTGTATAAATTATCAAAAAGAATATCACAGAGGAAACATATTCTCAAATAGATGCTGTCCACGGTGGAGAAAGATACTCGAAATGGAAACCTTTTAAGTGCTACATACAAATGTCTTCAAAGAGGACACCCCAGAAATGTGCCTGGTTTTGAAAAACATGAACATCTTCAAAGCAGACACCTCTTTCTGTGAGGAAATCCTCAAAGGGGCATTCCTCCAGAGTGAGAATCTTTGAAATCTCTTAACTGATAGGAAAACTTTGAAAGCAATAAACCATTCCTCACACTGAAGGCAATATTCCCTTGGCAGAGTATAGGGTGTTCTTAAAGGCAGAAAATGACTGCGGCATTGTTAACTGCAGAGGTGATCAGGCCTTGCTTCTCTTACAAGAAGGAATAAAGAGTTTAAAACATTTTTTTAATAATCACAAAGCTATTAAACTACATAATAACAGTCTTTTTAACAATAAAAAGCATTGGTGGCAGGATCTTTCAGCACCAGACAGGCAGTTTCACACACACTGCTGACTTGAAAACAGCTTCTTCAGTTTTAAAGATATAACTAAGAAAGTCCATGGATTGGAGCTTGTTGGAAGCATTTCTGTGAATTACATTCCCACGGAGTAATACTTTCTTGTAAAAGTAAGACTTTTAACAGAAAATGGCAGCTTCGCAGTGTATTTCCCAGTTCAGAATAGTATGTTGTCTGGAATCTGGACTGTTTTTCCACAATGGGAATCCCATTTCCAGATTTTTCCAACTAGCACAGTCCACGGAATCATTTCTGGATAAAAACTTCACAAGAAAATGATGTAGAAGCACGGATGTGACAATAAAGAGCTTATATATATATACGTTAGAATGGAAACAATAAAGAAACAATTTGTTCATCGTGCCATGCTGAAACATCACAGCCTTTAAAGAGGGCTGCTGTTGAGGCAGCAGCAATGCAAGGAGATGGATCTATAGTACCATTTAAAGAGGCTGACAGCTGTGCCACTAGATATTCAACCAACGGCAAGCCAGAATGATTTTGGGGGCAAGACATTAAAGTTTGTAGCAGTGTGGAGAGACAGGCTCTTTTGAATTGAGACATTCAGAACTTAGAAGATAAAATACCTATTTGACCACCTGAGTGGCCACCTTCTCTCCTACCTATGAGGGTCATGGATGCAGCATTCTAGTCAGCTTCTTTTCCTGGCTGTGTGAACCTACAGTGGTATCAACCACCTTCACACAGTTCCTACACTCGGCAGCAAATGGGATACCAAACAACACAGCGTCTCCACCAATCCTCCTTATTATCATCTTCTGCTGTCCTCACACGTTCCTCACTTCAAGGTTTGAGTATCAGAAACACCCGTAGGACAATGCAGCCAAGCTGATGAATTGTGACATTCTGGGTTTTAATTGCTAGACGTATTGTCCCCACTTTTCTGTTTTTCTAGCAGCAGTTTAACTGCGCTAACTTGAACATCTTCCTGTATTAAATACTCTAGATGAAATTATTCTTTCAGATCTACTCCTTTGAGTAGATCTGAAACAATCTGGTTTAGCATATCTGTTTCACAGAACCGTGATTCCTCCAGCATGCAGGAGTGGTACAGTTCAGTATCTTTACATAGGAGGCAAATTTGACCCAAACGGCATTCCCTAAATAACAGAGTTCTTGAATAAGAACTGGGATCTAGAAAAACAGGCAACCACAAAAAGTAGTTAAAGCCAAAGCTTTAAAAACCTCACTTATGGCAAAGCAGGGACAACAGTTCATGGGTACTTCAGTCATTTTTCTTGTCGAACCTAACTCTTCTTGGCTTTGTAATTTGGAAATTATAGAAAAATCCAAATGTTTCTGATGTTGCAAATACTCCTCTCTAGACTAAATAGTATCTTCTATTTGAAAACTGTAATTTGCTCCGTCAGCCATAGAAAGCAGATACAGTTTTCTCTCTTAAGTAGCATAAACAGTTTATGTCATAATAAAAAGCACATCAACTCCGAAAATCTGAAATGGGTGCTGAACAGAAAAGCAACGGATTAGAGATGGAAGTCAGAAATAATCTTGTTCTTAAATTTATTACTTTTCCAGAATGGATGTTATTTCCTCAAAACCCTTCAGTTTGCCATTCCCCAAACTAATATACTTTATAATTTTTAGAGTAATCTTCTGCATAATCTGCTGTCCTTGAGGAGTGCTGATGTAGCTGGAGAACAAAAACAGCTTGTCACACTGCATTACAAAGTGTCTGCTTGCAAACTTCAGAGGGTTTCTGGCCACATGTGACATAATATCTCATTAACCTTTTGCAATATCTGCATTGTGAGAATAAACAACAGCTAGCATCTCAACTCCCCTCATGAACAGCAGCAACCTTTAACAAATGGCATCAACAGGATGAGGTGCGCTGCGGTGGTGTGTTGACTCGCCAAGACTTGGACCATAGCAATTGTCTTTATGTCAAATTTACATGTCTATGTTTTTTACTTATTTTTTAGTTCAGCTATCAGTCCAATATTGTGCTTGCGGTCTAACATAGTGATTTAGCAGAGGTAAAATACCAGTTTTGTCCTTTTAAAATCATAATCTACAACCATTGTAGGTGCAGAGCACGCAAAGTAGAAGTTATCATCCTGTATAAGCAATCAAAACACTGCATTGCTGCAGTCCTGATGCGGGCTTTCAAAGGGATTGGACTGTCAGGGTGGTCATGTCCCTCCTGCTTTCTGCACCAGGGCAGGCAGAGTTAAGCCTTAACCATGGGGCACAGGAACCCTGCTGGTGTGATTGAGAAGAGATCAAGGCCACTGACACATATGAGTGCTCATCAGAATGAGCAGGGTATTTGAAGGCACAAAATATCTCAGAGCTCCAGCCCAACCTGAGGCAATGCAGCTCCCTCCAATTAAAGCCATGCACTGCTGAACAAAATATGGCTCTGCATAAGCATGCTCCTAAGAGCTGCACAGACTCTGTTTACATATCTCTAGACCCCTTTTTCAGCTGTGTGTTGTTATTTGAGTTCAGACACGAATTGCCCTGCACTGATTTGCTTTCTTTATTGTATTTCTAATTCAAAATATTGCTGAGATCATCCCAGACTTAAAGCTTAAGGATCACAAGACCTAAACCTTAAAATCTTTGACTTTTCATTGTCCAACAGTGCTAAAGGCATGTTCCTAATGGCAGAGAAACAGCAGGTACACATGCTCAGTTGAAAAGGAAAAGGTTTAGTATACAACATATTCAGACAACACATATTCTTAGTACTGGCAAACAATAGATTAAAACACAAGGTTATCATAATAGTGTCCAAGGTACATCTGCTCCTCAGTTTGCTCCTTACTTGCAGCATGTCTCCTCAGCCTGTCACTGCTGGAATTAGATGCGACACCCTATACAATGCCCTGTTTAAAACCATACTCAGCTGGACAATACGTGTATAGTGCAGGTTGAGAGTAACAAAATCACAAACAGCTTTAGAACCAGTTTTCATACTCTTCAATTCCATTTGGGTTTGCTCTGTGTTTTTCTCACAAGGACACAAGGGAAACAAAGCAGGCTGAGGTTCCCCAGAATGAACAACTTAATAGCATTCATGTGTTAGGCTTATCCTTCTTGAGGCAAACTAGTTTTTAGTATTAGCTAAAGTTAAGGTGCTCAGGCATATACAGCTAAGGTTTAATTGGAACACTATTTTGGAGAGGTTTGCAACAAGAAGGTTGGGCTCGATGATCCTAAAGGCCTTTTCCAACCTAGTTGATTTTCTAAGATATGAAGGTATAATAACACACTGCATTTAGATGTCAGAAGCACCTTTCATCCAAAGATCATAAATTCTGTACCAGTATGAATTAAGTCTCACAGGTCCTCTATAAGACATATAGTAATTACATGTTTTTATTGTTGGACAAACTGATTCATTGCAAAGCACAGACCACCAGCATGGTAGCAGAGGAAATGAAGGAAATTTAGAGTTGAGTCCCCTGTCTCTCATTTTAACCACAATGACACCTTCAAAACTGTGGTAATACTCACTGTGTAATACAGTGAGATTCTTTGGTAACAGGACAGTCATGCCTCTGAATTTCATATCTGCAACAATAAAAGATGCCAGAAAGAAGCAAGTAAAAAATGCAGATTTTATGGGACTTACAAGAAGTGCATTTTGAATCTCCAAGTATTCAAGAATGCTTAGATTCTGATCAGCTCCAGACTCCTTCCTTTGCAGTGGTATTACCCTCTATATGCTCAGCTTCCAGTGAAAAATATGATGATCCCAACTGCCATGGTCAGAAAGGTAATTTATAAAGCATTTCACTCCTGGAGGTACAGACAGCCTAACGTATTAGCTGTCTGATGTGTGAGCTGCCTTCCTAAATTGAAGCTGAAACATCAGCTTAGTGATACAAGTATCAAGATTTTTAACTGGTTTAGAGACTATCAGAGTATCTCTAAATCACAGGACATGAAGTCAAACACCCCAAATCTATTATCATCCTCAAATGGATGATTACTATCATGCGTAGTGTCTATCAAGAGCCAATAATAAGCCACAAGCATTTATCTCTGTTATAGGCTTGTATAAAGTATGACACATTTATAGATTCAGTGCAGATATGGACATTGCCTTAACAAGAAAGTATATCACTTCTCAACAGTCAAGGATTTTTAAGTAGTCTCATTAAGTACAAGGGATTTTGATGCCAAGTCTCCTAAAGGGAAATAAGCATCTCCAAAAAAAAAAGGTAGGAGCTCTTAATCATCCCGAAGAAATTTGAAATTACCTCCTAAATTAGCTAAGAATCAATAATACATGAGGCAAAGCAGAGGGGAGAGAAGATTTGATTTGGAATGACCTGCTGAGCACTCCACAAGGATAAGAGGGAAGGAAAAGAAGCCAGTTGGTGGCTCTCCTGCAGCCTGGGGACCAAGGGAGGGCATTTCCTTACAGCATGGCTTTGTTAGGCACTCACAGCCTACCAGCTGCATGTAGAGCAGAGAGGATAAGAAGGACAAGCTATTCAATTTGATTTTCAGGTACTGGCCATTGTAACTTGGTCTAATTTAGATTCTGTAAAGGAATACTTCACTTTCACTTTAACATGACTTCAGTTAGAAGTAATTTTTCAAGGTTAGTGGGCAAAATCACATCATCCCAGCTCCATAGCTGTAACAATCCATAAGTCCAGGTTACTTGGAACTCTTCCACATTGCCCACTCTCCATTTCCATCAGTATTGAAAGGCAAGCTGCACAGTTTAGGTGACGGTGATGCCAAAACTACCTTTGGATGACTTGCATGAACCATGCAGCCAGCAGAACGTGTATTAAGGAGAGAGGAGTGCTGGAGAAGAACTATGTTCTGGTTTATTCTCTACGTTTGCAATCGTCATAGCTTGTTAATGAAAGCATGTAGATTTTAATGGAGCTGAAAGGGTAGCGTAGTGCAGAATTTCCAGCAGAGCAGCACCAACTGCACAGATCTCACTGCAGAATTTAAGTTATTCTTAATTCTGGATACATAGGACCTTTGTTAAATGTCACAAGAGTGAATGTAGTTGGAAGACAGGGAAAGCTGCTCATAGATCCTGGTTTTTATTTAATTTAAGTGTAATTGGACTAGGAGAGATTCTAACACGGCTCGTAACTGAAAAACATAACACACTGTATTAATTCAGCCTTCATTTAAATGTTAAGAACTAGAAAACGATACTGCTGGAAAGACCAAGAAGGAAAGCAACTACAGAAACCCTTCTGTGAAGCTGTTAAATGTATGCAATGGGATTTCTGATCAGATGAGGGAGAAAGCTGGGGAAGAGAAACTTTCCCCAGGTTTCTTCTTTCCCAGCCTGGTAGAGCTGCCAGAAGAAATTCCAGGCTAGTGGAATGCTGACCATAGAAGCGATGCAGCAAGCTTTTAGTTACATACCTATGCCCTGAGTCACACTCTGTGGCAGTCTTTCACATTACTGCCTTGCCCCAGCCTAAAGCCTTATAAAGAAAGCAGCAGTGCTTAAGCAGATCATCAACAGCAGCGTGACATTAAGAGGGTCAGTGCCTGGCTTCTTGTGCACCCAGACTAGCGCAGGTATTTTTCTCTAAAAAAGAACAAAATAGCATGTATAAATACTGTGTCAGAATCATCAGAATGAGTGCACATGGATGAGGACATAAGCAAATAGAGAAACGTTGCTTTTGCCTTTTTCTTCTATGTATTTTTAAACACATCGGTCCTGATAATGTATAAGAAGCCAGGGTATTAGAAGCATTAGAGGCAGTGTGCGTGACCCAGTCCAGGTCTGAGAGATGCTGCCACCCCTGCTCTACAGCCATGGTTTTGCAACTAAAAGCCAGCTTTAGTTTGGGTTTATTTCAATGTTCTACCAACAGAGATGCTCCTCTCTCTCAGCAAGCTGGAACTATGCATATTAGAAGCCTTTCAAATGTGGAAAGTGGGATTTACTGGTAGCACATGTGGTGTATTTCTTTAAACATCGTTTATTCCAGCTTCTATACCTAAAAATAAGGGGTTCTTTCCCCCCTTTAACCAAATTAAAGGATGGCAATGTTTTGCTGACTGTTGAGGTGAGGCCTTCATTACCAAAGCTTCAGTCAGTTTACTGAGGACACAGTACTGTTTGAAAGGACAGCTTACTGGCGCTGTGCTGTGGTACTTGCGGATCTAGCTTGCAGACAACTACTCCTTCCTTTAAGTAGCAGCAACTTGCTCACCTGCCTCAAGCAATTCTTTGGGATGTCACACATCAGAACACAGCTTTCCTTTGTCTGCCCTAATAGGTAGCAAAGAGTTCAGAGTTTTTAGGTTCAGAAGCTGATGTAGTCTTATTCTGACCTTTCTCAACGTGCTGAATGCCCTCCAGTGCTCCGCACTGGAGTGTAGCAAGCACAGCAGAATCCCCATCAATCTCATGATGAGAGGCGGTACGGTTGAGCTACACCGCAGCGGAAGAACATTGCCCCTGTATATTAAAATCTGCTGTTGCAGCCCATTTGCTGCAATGGTAGTTCCTCGAGAGCTGCATTCAGCCTTGCTGAATATTCAGCAGCAGCTCCATGGTCCCCAGCACTGCCAGTTCACTTGCAGCATTTAATATCTTTTAATTAAAGGCAAGAGGTAATAAAAATACGCCTTAACCAAATGTTAGCCATAAAAACCCATTTCATTTTCTTCCTTTTATTTGGGTTGAGAAAGCCACTGTCATCCCTGTGTCTTGAAGCACCTTTTCTAGCTATTGTTTTCTGTGCTTAGGATGTAGATCTTGGAGAGTGACACATAGCATTACACTTGCGAGCCTGCATAGCTAGCAGCTCCTTGCTTCCCTGGGGTTAGAAACATCAACTAATGCTGGGTGCTAAATCCATGTCATAGATCATTGTAATGCTTTGGTTTTATTTATAATGCTGTTCTCCTAGCCCTTGACAGAGGTACATATCATTACCATCACTTGGTAGCTGAAGGAATTGAGACAGGATAAGCTATTGTGACTGCCCCACTCTCCCAGCACAGGGATTTAGAGCAATGGAGCTTTTATCGTACTATTTCAAGCTTCTTGGAGTCAAAATCAAGACAAAACATATGTTATACTTCCAAGTCACTGTGAGATTTTTCAGTGGCCTGCTGCTCTGAGGTATGACAAATCTCAGACAGCAGAATAAGATTGAGAAGGCGAATGAAGGGTATATGAAGTGAATAACAAACAGAAAATGTCCATAGATTTAGAAATTAGTTAGAAGATCTAAGGAAGTTATTCACATCATCTGTTTTAAACAACTTCCTGCACCCAAATTAGGTGTGATGCAGCTTGTTTCATCTCTCATCCACTGTTGGACTCTTATGGCCTCTTATGCAAACAGAGCAGCACCCCCCCACCCCATTCCCATGACCACCAGGCAATGAGAAATATTCTCATTATGGGAAAGACACATTTGGTCTTACCACCAGTAGATGGTAATGAAAGGGCAATCTAAGTTATACATCTAATGTCAGGCACTTCAATATTAATGACAGGCTGCAAAAATACTTCTGAAAAACTCTGACTTGCTGTCTGTATGCAGTCACATCAATCATTCTGGTTTACACGCGAGCTGCATAAGGTTAAGATGTGCTTTATCTGCTGTGCACTGGCCATGCAGACAGCAAACGTGTGGGGACAGAGCCAATTTCTTACTCTTAAGGAATGTCAGCTACAAGCAAAAGAGAGAGAACCTCAGAGCTGGCACTGGGTAGAGAACCGATCTCAGCCCAGGATGGGCTGGTTGAGTGACTCATGCAGCAGGGCTCAGATATCCATCGCAGACACAAATGTTACGAAATAGTCACCAAAATGGAACTTGCAGAGCAAAATAGCTGATAGTTACTGCTTCAGAGCTGGATGCTGTTGCATGAAGAGAAGCTGAAATTACTCTTTCTGATAAAGGTAATGGTGTACAGTTCGTAACTTAGTTATAACAACACCTCAAGCATTTCTACAAAACTTAATTTAATATTCCATCTCATTAAAAACCTTATTATAGAAACCACTTACAGGCTTTACAAAAGCATTTTCATATTATTAGGGAAGGATCTTTATAAAGAACAATTTGAATGCAAAACACACACGTAGAATAAGTTGCTTATAGTGAAACTAGCTAAATGAAATTGGCTGTCAGCAAACCTCCCAACAAGTTTCCTCATCTGAGTTACAAATGGACTGTGCTTTTGTGTACTCAGACCTTTTTCTAATAGAGTGTGCCAGAGAATTCAAGCAATTGAGATAATAATACAAGCATTGGCCATAATCCCTCTCTGAGGACCTAAATATCCCAGAGCAGGCAATGATGAGCATGTGCAGTTGATTAGAACAAGTGGTGTAACTCACATCCATAGAAATTTCTCTCTCAAGCTATAACAGTTCTTTAAGAGTGGAAATGAGAAACAACATTGAATCTTAGGGCAAGGCTGTACTGCAGTTGTGCTGGAAATGAAGTTTTGATCTACTTAGAAAGCTATTTGTTATGTTTGGCTACTAAATAAGCTACTGTTTTATTATTTTTATTGATTACCATATTGTGACATTGGGTGGTGATAGACCAGTGGAATTATTCATTAAAAGAATTACCTAAAAGTGAGCTTGTTTCATCTATGCAGCTGATTTTCAAATGAGGCAATAGACTAACAGTGATTAAGGAATGGTTTATCATCAGAATAGAAACCAAGAAGGGTTTACATCATCAGGAATCTTCCCTGACATTATTTGTAGTTGCTGTTCATAGCACGTCACTTTTAGAAGCCTGTAATACTTCCATCTTCTTTGACATTTTTATACTGGTGTTTTAAATTTGGGTCAGGAACAGGTTCAAGTAGGCAACATATGAAATCACAGTAAATGACAAAATTTGTTGTTTTCAATAATGCTTACAATGTTAATCTGCAGATCCCTCTCTTAATGAATTTGTAGTGTTTCCTATGGACAAAATAAATGCAAAAGGTCAGATTATTATCCCCTAAAACTGCTGTGGAGTCATCAGAGAATACCACGCACTGTATTTTACATTTGCTTGTGAACAGGCCACTTGGGCTGGAGAGAAGGAAGAGATCCTGCTCCATCTCCCAAGGATGTGTGCCAGAGGAGAGTTAGATGGAGCTGAGGAACAATTCCTTCCCCAGAGGGTGCTCAGGCATTGGAACAGGCTGCCCAGGGCAGTGGTGGAGTCACCGTCCCTGCAAGTGTGCACACACCGTGGAGACGAGGCCTCAGTGCCATGGGTTAGTGGTGGCCTTGGCAGTGCTGGGGTAAGGGTTGTATCTTAAGGGTCTTTCCAACCTGGTTGATTCTATGATTCGATGATATATGGTTATTAATGCCCTATTGATGATGAAAATACTGTACCAGAGCCAGGCAGTGTGACAGTCACCCTTTCCCTAGGTAAACCCCAGGCAAAGCCAGACCAGGCTGGGCTGCACTGGTTTGAAACCAGCTTCAGAAAGTCAAATCTGTATTTCATACACCTATGCTATTTCATCATCCTCTAGTGCATTTTCTCACAATGCTTTCTTTTGTTGCAGCAATAGGTCTCATTTACAAGTAGGGAGGACATAAAGAGAACAGGGGTTTTTTCCTGTTCTTTTCAATATCTGTTCCATCGATGCTGCCCTTGTGGGCTTTCTACTGCTGTACCTCACTCCCAATGCAAATGTCATCATGAGGTAAAAATAAACTTTAAGACTACCTAACAAAGTAGCTTTGTTTGCCTTTAGCAATTTAATATAGCTTCAGCATAAAAGTTTGCCCACATGTGGATGAAAAAGCTTCAGTGCATCTGTGTGTGCTATGGAGCTGACTTTTCTCTCTTCTGGGCCCATGGGCTGAGCTGATTTAAAGGTGCCTGATCATCCTTTAAGTCCATAGCCACAAAGTTCAGCTGGTGCTTTGTGATTACATCTTATCTTGAAAGCCAGGAAGCCAAAGTGGTGACACTGAGCCTACAGCTCAAGTGCCTTTAGCACTTCTTTTGTGTGGAGACTGTTGACACAGTGTCCAAGAAAAGGTGGTAGAAAAACTATTGTAGTTACACACTTTTGTAATGTAATCTGGTCATTATGGCCACGCTGCTCCATTTTTGGCAGTGCTTGATAACTCAGCGAAATAACAAATAGGAATTCATTATCAGGACATAGCGATGTGAGCCAAAAGCAGATTAACATGTTGGGTTTTTCAAGCTGTTGGGTTATCTCAGGAAGACGACAGCAGGTTCTGAGGCAGAGGCTGAACTTTTCCACCGTATCAGCTGTGCCATCAAATAGGCTGTCATGATCCCGGTTCTTACTGTTCTGTGCCAAAATAACTGGCTTTCTATCACTTCTAAGAGTTCCGTAACAGGATGTTATTCACTGCTAATGTATTTTGGTTCATCTAAATGCAGAAAGAACCTGTGACAGGTCATAGTGTATCGCCCTTTTATTTTTAGTCCATGTCCATAATTTACCTTATTCGTGGCTACAAGGGCTCCACAACTGATTCAGAGCTGTGATAGAGGCTCAAATCAACTTAGAAAAAGAGCATTAGCATTACAATCTGTCCAAAGTACAAACCAGAAAACTCGGATTCAATTTTGCAGCTGAGAGTAGGCTGGAGATGCTTCACCTGCTCCTAATAATGGCATGAGCGCAACGCGACCAGATACTTTAGATAAGGGTTTCCTGGTTTAATGGTGAGCATAAATAAAGAGGAGTGGTGCTCTGCTGATGCAAAATGACATAGCTCTGTTGCAGTAATGGAGCTGCAATGATCTAGCAGAGTGTCTGGAGACAGTTTAAAGATACAGTTTTCATGGAACTTGGCAGGACCACCAATCCGTGAGATCAGACAGAGCTGGCAAATAGTCAGAAAAAACATTTTGCCTGTCAAAATCCAAAGCTTCCATTTCTGGGGTTTCTGGAAACCAAAGAGTGGGCAGATGGGTTCTGTTTGCTCCTCCTTTAATTCTATCAGCTAGAAAGCCAGCCAGTGGACTTAAGAGTTCCTGCATCTTGACATGACAGTTAATCTTTTCTTCTTTCATGACACTGATATATTAAATATTGGGGATCAGGTTTTATTTACTGCTCTCACTTCCTGCAATCCAATCAGACGCGTCTTCCCAGCTGCCCTTAAAGCAGAGCAAATCTCCTCTTCTAAACCATTTGTAAACAAATCCTCAGTGTTCATTGTCAGATCTAAGCTGGGAGGTCTTTTATGTGACCACAAGCAGATCACTGTCAACAGACAAGTGTCACTTATCAAGAGACGTGTACATTACATCTCTTGAAACCCTGGGATAAAGTCCTACCATCCAGCAGTGCATTCCAGGTATGTGGATGAAATGGTGCAACGGGGAAGCTACAATATATAATTAATAACTACCACATTTCTCTCCTCCTCAAAATTGTCTTCTTTCCATAAAATCAGACCATTTCCTAATCTAGCTACTGTTCTGCTTCAAAAAAAAAAAAAAAAAAAAAAAAAAGATGCAAAGTATCCTAAACAGTAATGAATAACTTAAAGTCTTACTTTGCATATTCATAATGCTCTGGCTCTGAGGATCTCAGATCATGCTTCATAAACTTTAATTGAGCTGCCTATATCCCTATGACATAGGAAAAGATTGCTTCCTGTGTTTTATAGCTAAGGAAATTCAGAAGCAAATCCTGCCCTCGAGCAAATGGTCACAGAGAGGCTCCTCACTGCCTTACCAGCACAGTGCTACTCTAAAGCAGTACTCCAAACTTGCATTATAGGTAAGGAACAAGAGGAAGATACTCCAGCTTTCAATACCAAGGAGCCAAGTTCTTCTCTGGGGGAAGCAAACAGTACCATTGTGGTACCTGCCTCAGTCTGAAGGATAGGGGTTCCCTCTGTGTGTCTCCATGTTCATTATTAGGCAGCATGCTCATTGCTATAGATGCACCTCTGGCCTTCAGTAACTTAAAAATTCCCATTCCATACTTTTCAAGTCATCCCCAATGCAAGTGAAATAAGGAATATACATGGAAGCTAATTCTGCTGTCTGGAAATGAAGAGTTCTTGGGTGAGCCGACGATTACAGCTTTTAGTTTACATAGCTTCACATTTCACATGTCTTCAGTGCTTTCAGAGGCTGTTACCATAAGTACAGGCAAATGGCAAGTTCATGATTTTCCAGTTATCTAGGTTAACTCATGACTTCCATTGTTCTTATTGTGCTTGTTCTCATGGCTCTGCTTTGTGGCAACCTACAGACACCCACTCCAGAGCCCTGTCATTCTGCACGTGCAAACATGCAGTAGACACCTCGTATGTGAAATGCAGCCACTGCAAATACAGAAATCATTTACAACCAGCAGAAGGGAATACCACAATTAGCTGTTGACAGGCTTGAACGCACATGAAGTATCCCTCAGTGGTCACCCTGCTCTCTGCTCTCCAAGACATTATTATCAACCAAGTCCTACTTCCACATCATGAACCTTCGTGTCATTTCTGGGAGGACAGGACAAGGCTCTCTATGAAACAAGCTGCCCAAGTCACCATTAATCATTTACATTTTAGTACGACAGAAGCTGAGCAATGCACACACAACAGAATGATCGTGCACCACATGATGGCATTAAGTGGCCATAAGAAACAAGTAATGGCTTCAGTGAGACAACAGCATTGTTCTATTTGAGGCAAAGCAGAAGTCTTGAACAGGTATAATCAGGAGTAACAAGACAAGTGTGACAAACAGCAGGACACAAAGCATTTTACTGGGGGAAAAAAAGGGCATGATTTGATTAGTAGTCATTTTCAAGACAAATGACTGTCAGTGGTTTTAGCTGCCTCTCATGGAAAGGCATTTAAAACCATTTTTACTAAATTAACATTGGTTTTGTTTCCCAGTGAATGCTCTGTTTTGTATTGCTGGCTCCAGATGTGTGGGGCAGCATCCTCGCTTCTCCAGCAAGTACTTTTGTTCCCTTTTGGTTAAGCTATGGAGAAACAAAAGGTCCGAACCTCACAAGGGAAATTACCTGCCTTCCCATTCCATTCATTGCTAGCCTAGAGCTGCATTGAACTGTCTCCCTTTGGACCTTGGGAGTGTTCCCACAACAGAAACAGCAGCAATGTGATGCATTTTGTGCACATTATACCCAGTAGCACCCCCAAATTGCTGTGTGACAGCCATAGCCCAGCCTCCCCACACAGAGGGGATAGAGGAAAGGCTCTGAACAAGCATAAACTTGCCACATTTCCCCCATTCCTAAGGAAGAACTACATCTGAAACTGGCTTTCTAGGATTCTAGGACCTGTTTATTCTGCCATTATTAGAGATCAATACCTCTTCAACGGGGAAATGTCTATGAATGGGCAGAGCAATATTTTTGCTTCAAATAAATCACTTGGAATTCCAGTTTGTCCTGAGTTCCAGAGCAATAGGAATTGGACAATTGGAACTCCATCCAGAGTTCCCCAAGGCTACGTACTGTCAGGCTGGAGCGGTATCTCTGACTGAAGAAGCAGAAGGCACCAGATCAGGTATGGTCTCTAGGTCACTCATTATGGCACAAGATTTCCTAACCTGGGGAAACAGATGCTTGTTGCTACCAATCTCATTTTCTCAGCATGTGCATGACAAGCAGTGAAGTAGATGAACTCTTAAGGAACAAAGATACTTTTTTAATGCAAATGCTCCCAGTCCCTCAGAATAAAGATAAGGAAATAGGGAAAATATAGGCTAGATAAGCAGAATTGTTCTGACATAAAGGAACATTTAGCAAGACTTTCCAGAAGGCAGCTGCAGCTTTGTGAAGTCAGCAGGACTGAGATGACAACATCCACTGTTTATTACTTACAATTAGTGATTTCTCTCTCCAACTTCAGTGGCCATATTACTATGTGGGAACCCAGCACGGTTATCCTCATTTATGGATATCTGAAAACTATCTTCTCCTAGAGATTATAATCCAACATCAGTTTGTGTGTCTGTATATGTATAGTTAAAGATCATAGAAGCATAGAACAGCTTGGGTTGGAAAGGACCTGAAGACCATCTGGTCCAACACTCCTCCTGATGCATCCCAGGACACTCTTGTCCCTCCTGGCTCAAGGGCCAGCTCATGGTCAACTCGTCATCCACCAATACACCCACGTCTTCTCCAGCTGAACTGCTAGTGGGTCACCCCTAAACTGTGCTGGTACTTGGGGTTCTTCCTCCCCAGGTGCACTTAACTCTTGTTGAACCTCATTAGGTTTCTCTCCACCCAGTTCTCCAGCCTACATTGTTCTGTCCACAGGGAAATCTTTCCTGCTCTGATGACAAGCCAGGCTGGGACCAGGATGCCCCAAGTACTAGTGCAGTCTCTGCAGCTGACACTGAACACCATGAAACAGTTGTGCTCCTTTTTGACAGTGATTCCTGTGCTTAGTTAGAAAACATCGGAGATGGTGTGTGATGAAAGGCCATGATCTTGTGACAGATAGATCATTATTGCAGCCGCTAATTACCCTTTGCTGATTCCTGGACAATGAGATTAGCATCAATGAGGCTGAGGAAATCTATCAGGAAGAAAAAGGGACACAAAAGACAAACAATGGCAATTAAATCCCTTGATTAAACAGAGCAGGGAGAAGCTGACTGAAGGCAGGGTGCTTCCTCTGCCATGGGCAGAGATGGGGAGGAAAGATATCAGTAAATAACAGCTCCTTTGGATCTGGGTACTGCACAGACAAAATCCCTAAAAGGATTTGAACATATATGCTTAGAGATAATTCCGTACGTACAGATTCAGGTTTGAAGACAGCAACATGGGGTGATGTTGTTAGAAGCGCTCTGCAGTGATAAACTTCACTTGTATCGAGGTCAATGGGATTGCTTTCTACATGGCTTAAGTGGGAACTGAACTAGGTCAGTGCCAAAGTGCTTTTGGAAATCACCTGTGTGGTAAGCAAGCAGGTACAGTGTGCTCCTTGCCTTTAATGACAGCTTAGGGACATCGAACCCCATGAAGTCCCTCTTGATGACAAAGACACTATTATGTCTACAAAGCCAAGGGAATTGTGTGTGTGAGTACAAAAAAAACCCAAACCCAACCTAACAAAACCCCCATTTGAGCTGTCCTTAATAGGTTACAAAATTCCATATTGGAAATTTTATGAAGAGATGGAATATATCCATTTCAGTCTCCTCTTTAGGAATTCCCTGCCTAATTAGGAAGGAAGAGCACCTAAGGACAAGACTGAAACAGCCATCTTTCAGTAGAGCAATAATTCCCCATTTGCAGTGGGGAATTATTAACCACCAAAAAGTCAGGCAAGGTTTGGAATTGAAGAGTTCCCAAATCCTTCCCCCTAGCAATAACGTCCCAGCAATGCTATATCAGAGTAACAGATAGGGAATGAGGAAAATCCTCAGGAAAAAAAGGATGATTTATGAAAAGATTAGACACACAAGTGTGTGTTGAATATGCATGCACAATTGCATGCTTAATTTGCACACCCAATTATTGCCATTGTGCATAAAATTGAATAATTACCCATGAAAATAACTGATTATGGTTATTTACTCCCATAATTACTTGATTTGCACATACAATCATGGTAATTAGGCACACAGATTAGTCATCACACAATTGCATGCGTAACCTTATTAAGAATCTGAATCAATGCATTTAGTTTAAATTGCCTTTGTCCAATTCTGGTGTACTATGATTTTGGTTATAGCTGGGCTTGGAACTGATGTGTGGAGTGGAGAGCAGCTTCCCAGTGCGTCTCTACCCTGGTGCCACCTTTCAGGCACCTCAGCTCATACACAAATGATGAAGGAACTGCTATAACAAGGGGGGGAAATACAAATGCGACAAGAATTTGGGAACAGCAGTTTTCAAGGAGTTACTTTGGATTCAGGAATGAAGTCAATGCAAACAAAAGTCTCAGGCATTTGTGGGGAGGAAATGAAAAGTAATAAAGAAGAAAGAATACTTGAAGGATGCTTGTCAACATTGGAAGTTGTAAGTACTGCAGTCAGTTAGCAGAATACATCTGAAAATCCAGAGAAACTATTCCTTTGCTTTTAGAGGAAAAGAGAGCTAAGAATGGAGATGTTGAATGCTGCACTCCCAGAAAGAAAAGCCAATTTCAGCTCCCAGATTTGTGATTTCACTTATTAGTCTCAATGTCTTCCCCTTGTAGATGTCCTGTCTCCAGGTGCAGGAGGTGAGGATACCTTTATTAACTTTCATATAAATCCCATTTTGCTAGGAAACATAATAAAAGCCTGGGGAATTAGTCAATAAAATAGTGCTGCTTCTCTATCACTTAATAAACACCCAGGTCCTGCGGTTGGAACTTGGTATGCTCTAATTAAAAAGAACAAATATAAGAAGAATACCGGCAACTTGAAATATTGAGCTGCTTGGGGTTGGTTTTGGAGCCTTCTCCAGTACAATTCCCTAATAATTGGACCAGATGGACAAGGAAAAAAAAACACCCAAAAACCAGAATAAGAGTTTAAACTAAGTCTATTATTATACAGACAGACTCCTGCATGACAGATCTGTGAATTTCCCACCATAAATCACTAAAAGCCCTACTAGGTCTCTGCACATAATCTACGTTTTTTTTCCCCCTACCAGTTTTGAGTTAATGCCAAGGTAGTTAATGCTGGAAGAAATATAGGGGTTAAACCATTTTATCCCAAATGTATCTTTTTCTTTGTTGTTCTTAATTATGTGCCTTAATTTAGTACTTGCTTAATGCACTTTAGAATGAATTGTATTTCTTGTAATTGCTTTATTATTACTTGACATTAGACCTTATGTTAAGCAATCAAAATGGTATGGCAGGATGAAAAGGAGGGAAGATCATCAAGATACAGTGAACACGAGTTTGCATCTTCAAAGCAAATCACACAGCCCCTGAATGCCAGGAATGTTATGGGATTCACAGTCTGCTTTTTCTAGATTGCATCCTATCAAAGAAAAGAAGAAAGAAAGAGGGGAGGACAGAAGGAAAAGAAGAAAAAGGGAAAGAGAAAGGGAAAAGGAAAGAACAAAAAAGAAATCCCTGAGTGAGCAGGGTTTTGTTACCTTGTGCCAGAGTCTTGCTCTGAGTAACTGCAGGTGGGATCTGTTGCCAGCCTGACCCTTCCCTGCTGCTTTGCAATGAAGCCCACCACATTTGGGGAGACACATGCTAATGCCAAAGTTATGTGCTGCTGCGTGTGCACGTTTGAAATGCCCTTAGCAATCAATGGCAGAAATGCCTTATTAAAACTGGTTAATGCCACGATACAAGAGCTCACCCCAAATCCCTTCAAATACCAGGTGTCCAGGAAAATATAGTACCTTTGCAACACAGGCCCATTAGTATCTTCCAGGCAGAAAGAACCTTAAGACTCCCCTATCTTAAATCCTAGGGAAAGCCATTTAATAGAAATAACTCAGGACTTCCAAAGTACATGTTAACACCTTTTGCTGCTTTAATTCTTTCACAAAGCTATTCTTAACCATCACAAATAAATGATGGTTTATAATGTCATTGCAAGCAGTCTGAAGTTAAGACACCAAAGACAAACCCAGCCCCAGGAGGTGTTTTGACTTCCAGCCATTCACTCTGCAGTGCGTGGTTCTGCTGTAGCCTGACCACATAGTGATCTGATGTGCTGATCAAGTGCTAGTCCCATGATTTATTTACATGCATAAGGCTACTTCATAAACATAAAAAAGCTGTATATTTCATGCTGCTAAGGGGGTATTTGTTTAGTTGATGTAATATTTTCCATAATGATTTCTGATTACCAAAATGCATAGTACAAATGGTAATCAGTGCCCCTTTCAAAGCGAATGCTGATGCTGAGTACCTCCTATGAGTTTAATCACAGTGTGCAATTCACACCGTAATGTGTTATAATTGCCCCCTACAAAGTTGGTCCTGTTTCATTTTAATATCACTGGACTAACTACTGAAACTCAACATGGGTTCCTAGAATGCTGCATTCTTCATTGAGGATTTTACATGTACAATTATGCTCAAATAAGGGTACTATTAAAAATGCGAGGATGTTTTAAGAAATGCTTTGGAGTTTTTAATAGCTGTAAAATCATGGCAGTACCTTGAAAAGTTCACCCTGTTGGACACTTCACTCTGAGATCCAGTCTGATTGCCATTTCCTTCAGGGAATTGTACTTACTCTTTTGGGGAATCAGGGAAAGGTACATACTGACGCAGTAGAAAGCTTTGTGTTTGGTTGTTTTCTAACATCAGGCAGTTCATCCTCATTTTCATGCACCTAAGAATGTCATTCCCGCCGAGATGAGATGATAACTCTTATGTTATTGCTGGAAGTACCCAGCGATATAAGCTGCAGAAGAACAATGTATTTAGAGCCAAGGAGCTGAAGGAGCAACTGAGATGGAGACGGAGCACACAACTTTCCTGCTGTCACTGTCTATGGAATCCACCCCCAATGCTGATAGCAGATAGTGTCCTTCATATGGTCATGTAGCTAATGAAATTATTCATTATAAAGACCCTTTGGGCTACTTGTGACTTCTTTGTGAGCCAGGCTTTTCCTGCTAAAGCTATGTGCTCTGCAGAAGCTTTCCCCCAGTGGTTCCCATTGACCAAAGTGCCTCCTCATCTGCCCACTTTGCCTGCCCATGACACAAGGCAGGTTTGGGGTGAAAGGGGAGCCCTGCTTCATCACAGCCCACAGGGAGATGTTCCCAGGAGCCATCTCCTGGTCTAGTGTGAGGGGTCCCCACCCATGGCAGGGGGTTGGCACTACATGATCTTAAGGTCCTTTCCAACCCAAACAGTCTGTGGTCCCATAACCTTCCTGGCTGCTTGAGGCTGGCGCTTTCACTGTTCCTTCACTGGGTGAGTGAAGGTTTTAACCTGATGAGAAGCAAAGGACAGAGCATCCTCATCAAGCTGGGTCACCAGAACACAAACCGCTGCCTATTTAACTGGCTTCATGACTGAAGCCCTGCATAAGACGTTGCATCAGCTTCCCATCAGCTGCCAGTTCAGCTTGGGTGCTCAAAGACACCACGAAACACAGGTCACCGACACTAGGAACGCCTCTTGCCCTGCTGACACCAAGTCTGCTATGAGGGATATGGTCACCTTAATTATAACAAGTGCATCAATCAGAGCTGCCGCTGGCATTACCAAGGGGAGCCATGACTGGGACGGAAGCATTCCTTAATAGAACTGATGAACTCTTCCCTTACTTTATATCTGCCCCTGGCCTCCCAAAGGGAATCACCCACACGCCGCCTTCTTCCACAGCAGCCGTGCTGCTGAGCCAGGAGCTCCCATTTGCTCATTAACTGCAGCTCCTGATGCTCCCCTAATGAGGGTTCACTCCAGAGCCCCACCAGTCCCCAGCTGCTCGCTGCTGCCACATTGCCCACAAGCATTTGCGGTGTTTCCAGCCTCTCTTGGCTTCCAGAACCAGAACTTGGTCCCTTTTTCGTGCACAAAGGTAACCTAGAACATGCAGAAAGAGGCACAACTGCCCCGAACTTTGGAGCAGGCGATGGCAATGGTTAGGAAGGAGAGAACAGAGGAAGCACAGATGCTATCTTTTGCTTCCCTGCTACCTCCATTGTCTCTTGAAACCTACCACACCACCAGGCACCTCTTGTGACATGGGTTAGGGGTGCAGTCCCAGGGCAATGGTTGGACTTCATGATCTTAAAGGTCTTTTCCCACCTGGTTGATTCCATGATTCTTTGAGCCTTCATTGTTATGCTTCTAAGAGGCAAAATATCCAGATTTCAGGTACCAGATGGTACCCAAAAGCAGGCTTACCCCAAATTCAGCCTGGGATGTGTGACGTGAGTCCTTGCCCTGCCCCTCACATGATGTTTTCCTTCTATCACCTTACGTCTCCTCTCTTCTCCTTTTGTCCTGCTTAGCTATGCCTCCCTATCTCCTTGCTCTGCAACACTGAGCAACCAAACACAGCAGTTTGAAGCAGCAAACTCAACAGTCCAACATTAATACATCTGTCCTGGGTCTTACACCAGTGATAAAAGTATCTGCCCTTTGCTCTTGCTTCTCCCACCAGATTCATCTGAGACACAGCAAAATTCCTTCTAATAGGTTTTTTCCCTGTTTCCTCCCTACTTTTGCTCAGGATTTTTATTGTATAAAGAGGAAGAAGAGAGAACTCGTGCAACCAAATGTCCCACTCCAAACCATTTCTATCAGTTATGGCTGCCTTGCAGTAGGATAGGGAAGTAGATGTCCATTTATTCTTAAAGTTAAAAATCAATCTGCCATGTAAAATACCACATGCTTTTTCTAACCTGTAACAGAAGAGAACTGGATGGAACTGGATGACATTGAGGTCCTTTCCAATCCAAACCATTCTGTGCTTTTTTGAGAACAGCATTAATCAAAAAAGAGGATGCAGCTCTGATAAAGCAGAGAACTGCCCTTGAGTGTATCAAGTTTTACCATTAACAGGGTTTTCTTCTGGGTGGAATCTCAGCCCTTCATTGTACCAGCACACCATGCAGAGTGGAGATGACTTCTATCATGGAAGCTGCTTTGCCATTTCAGGCGTGCTTGGGGTGGAAGGGAACTGAGCAGCACACCGTACACATGCAGGGGAAGTGCATAAAGAGGATGTTTACATGATCATTGACTCCAAGACCTTTCACCCCTGCAGCCTCTCATAAGCTGGAACCACACAAACACGCCGCTTTTCTATGATAAGAAAGCATTAACCCAAGGTGAAACTGCAGATTTCAGACCCAGGGACCATTTCAGATGCAAACCTCACGAAAGATCTCCCCAGGCTGCTCTAACTATTGTCAGGGAGCACTCGTGTTCTCACAAGTAATTAAGGCAGAAATTCTTAAGTATAACTTGCCAAGGTCCTCTGAAGATTATTCCCTGAGCTGCATTCTTTGGAAGGGGGGAAGAAGAGAGAGGGGTGAAGTCAACGTGAATAGGAACTACTCAAAAGCAGTGCGGAGAAAAGCTGCAGTGGATTCCTTCACAGTTGAACTCAACTGCTTGACACATGAAAACTCTAATTGACAATTCTGGAGCGAAGTGTAAATTTGTCAGGGAAGGGAAAAGGAAACACAACAAGTTTTTGGGGGGCTTTGTTTCTTTTTTCTCTTTGCACATCATCGCGAGCGCTGTTGTGATTGGGATCTATTACTTCTGAATATTGCATGAAGCTGACAAGCACTTGTCATTTAAAGACCACATGGAGGCATTTAGTTTTCCATTTAGACATAATAACACATTATGCAAATCAGCTTGCCAAGGAAAGCTGGAGGCTTTACATGAAATAAACTGTCAAACACCAGTTGCTAATAAATGAACATTTCTTTATAGATTGTCTTAATTTGAGCAACTGGAAAACAAGCGTGGCCGTGCGGATAGGCAATCCTTCACTAGCAAACACTGTGGCTCGTGCAGAGCAGAAACGTGCCAGAAAATTCATGTTCTTTGCCTTGATGAAGTGGAACAGAGAGAACTTTAATCAACCCTGTGAAATATTTACACTCTATTGCACAAAACAGGAAAGGTTTTGAGTTTGGTTCCCTGTGTCACAAACGATGCAAGGACTCCCCAGACTAACGTGGTAATGAGGGAAGCAAAACAGAGTAGTAGTCCCAGTCTTCCATATGCAGGGTAAGCAGACAACTCAGAGATTCTTTCATAGAACCACAGAATCAAATAGGTTGAAAAAGATCTTCAAGACCCTCAAGTCCAACCATTACATGGCATTTCATGCCTATTCACCAAAGGCGGACGTAGACAGACCTCTGCAAACAACTCTTACTGACAAATGGACCATTATGGCAGCAACAGCAAGAACTTAAAACCTGAAGGTTGCCAGGATGAAATAAGGGGTTTTGTTCAAATGAACAGTTTCTCCTTGGCTTGATAACGTAATATTACAAACTGTGTGTTTATTATACAGTTATAATTTTATATATAATATCTAGATAATATATCTATTATCTATTATCTATCTATATATCTATTATATATCTATATATCTATAATATCTAATTATATATTATACAGATAATATAATATATAATATCTAGATAATATATTATCTATTCTAGATAAGATTTTTATATGAGATTTTTATAAAATATATAAATTATATATAATGAATTATATATAACATATATAATATATAAATAAAAATATATAATATAAATTATACAGGTGGGAGAAGGGCTCTAGCTTTGAGCTTGTCCTGGGTTCAGCAGTAGCAGTTATTTTTCTCCTTCTTAGTAGCTAGTGCAGTGCTATGTTTTCATTTTTTGGCCTGGGAACAGTGCTGATAACACCGATGTTTTTAGTTGCTGCTCAAATGCTTGGTGTGGCCAAGGACTTTCTGAGGCTCGTGCTCAGCCAGGGAGGAGGGGAGGCCGGGAGGAAGCAGAGACAGGACACCTGACCCAAACTAGCCAAAGAGGTATTCCATACCACAGCACGTCATGCCCAGGATGTAACGGAGAGTTACCCGGAAGGGCTGGGACTGCAGGGTTGGAGGAGGTATCGGTCGGTGCTCTGCTGGGGGGAGTGGGGCGAGTTATTGGTCGGCTGGTGTTGATGTGTTGTATTCTTTCCTCTTGTTATTTCCTTTATCATTATTATTATTGATGGTAGCAGTAGTGATCTGTGTTATACCTTAGTTACTAAACTGTTCTTATCTCAACCCGTGGGAGTTGCATTCTTTTCAATTCTCCTCTCCGTCCCTCCGGGAGCAGGGGGAGGGCAAGAAGGGGGGGAGTGAGTGGACGGGCTGTGTGGTTTATGGCTGACTTTGTTTAAACCACGACAGAGCTGTTCTATGCCATGGTGAAATACTCCATCATTCAAAGAGAAAAAGGAGGCTCAGAATGCCAAAGCCTGCTGGGGAAGGATGTACCAGAAGGAAAGGTTCACCCCCCCATCCATTCTCTAAGCAAACCTAGCAGGTCTTAAAACAAAGCAGTAAAAACAAGCCACCCATCCAAGCTACCCCAAACAAAACCAAATTCATCACTGATCGCGCTCTCCTCCTGCAAATCAAAAGCTTAAAGAAGGATATTGATTTACCGATTCACTCTGTGTAAAAATAGCCTAATTGCTTTACATATTTAATATTGCTTTGAAGGGAAACTCAAGCCAAGGTGTAATTCCAAGCGGTTAATTTACTATGTCGTTCCTTGTTTCTATTTTTTAATGACACGAGTAGCAAAGTTGTTTCTAAATTGGCACCTTTTCATCCTTTAGGAAACTACACCCTAAAGTAATATTCTGTCAGAAATCCGCTCTTAATTGGGCTAATCAAGTAGTATTTCCACTTTCGGAAGGAAGGATTATAGTCTCATTTACTGAGAAGTTCATATGACAGTTGCAGACATTTATATTTGAGTAGCTGTTTTGGGATCTGTCCAAAGCTCTCCTTTTTTTTGCTTCTTTTTAATTAATATTTCAGGCATCCAGGAGAGTTTCTTCTTTTTTGGAAGCTGAATGGAAGGGTTTGATTTGCACCGGGCATTTTGCCATTGCAGGGGGAAAAAAAACGTCAAAACCTTCAGAATGAATTCATAAAGTTTTGCTCTGCACCTAACCCAAAGTTTTCTCCATGTAAGGGATGATGCAAGTCAAAGGAGGTGATCCTGCCCCTTTACTCTGCTCTCACGAGATCCCACTTGCAGCGCTGTGTGCAGTGCTGGTGTCCTCAACATGAGAAGGACAAGGAACTGTTGGAGCAAGTCCAGAGGAGGCCACAAGGATGAGCAGGGGCTGGAGCACCTCCCGTATGAAGACAGGCTGAGAACACTGGGGCTGTTCAGCCTGGAGAAGGGAAGCTGCGTGGGGACCTCAGAGCAGCTTCCAGTGTCTGAAGGGGGGTACAGGGATGCTGGAGAGGGACTCTTCATCAGGGACTGCAGTGATAGGTACAAGGGGTGATGGGTTCAAACTGACACAGGGGAAGCTCAGGTTAGATCTAAGGCAGAAGCTCTTCCCTGTGAGGGTGCTGAGGCACTGGCACAGGGTGCCCAGAGAAGCTGTGGCTGCCCCATCCCTGGCAGTGTTCAAGGCCAGGTTGGGCACAGGGGCTTGGAGCAACCTGCTGTAGTGTGAGGTGTCCCTGCCCATGGCAGGAGTTGGAACTGGATGATCTTAAGGTCCTTTCTAACCCAAACCAGTCTGGGATTCTATGGTTCTATGAACCTTGAGAGAAGTGTATGGCTTTGATGGGGTTAGGAATGAAACCAAAACCTAAACCCAAAGCAACCCCCGTTTCCTAGCATGTATTCCCCTGCTCATTTTATTCATGCCACAGCTGATTTCAGACAACTGCCAGGGGCCTCACTAACCCTAATCCTCTGTATTGTGCACACTGAAGTGTTACTATGGGCTTATATGCAGAACAGCACTAATGTTACCAACTCTGATCAATTAACAGAGAGCGGATCCTAACAGTGGGCATCATTTGGTACAGTCTTAGCACTACTCAACAAAACTGCTTTTGAATTTGGGAATTAGCTGATGCAATGTGGTAACAAAACTGAACTCCTGATTCTCATACTGGAATCAGACAAGGGCACCAGGATAGATTCTTATTAGGTTATTATTTCCTTGCTCTCCTCTTGACACAGTCAATCTTTCTTGCAGGGTTTGCATTGATAAATAACTACCTATGGCAAGAGATGCATAAAAAGGCCACACGAGAGCTCTCGCACAGCAGGCAGCCCTTTAAAAAACAAAGATGGAATTGAAGAGTTTCCCTAATCCGAGCCTTGCCATTCACAATGCTGCTGAAATAACCCCCGAAAGCACTGTCAAAAGGCACAAGAACCATGCATCAAGCAGGAAGCATTCGACTTCCAGATGATCCCGTTTCAACTATGAGGGCATCTCTTTGTAGCAAAGATTAAAGGGAGAGTGCCTGTTCCTGAATGCTGTTGACTTCTACAACCACCAGTCAGCAATCTGGCTTGTTTTCCATGGTCAAGAATGTATTCTTAACGTGCAGCCCTTTAAAGAATGTGCCAAATTCCTCCTGTGTTTAGCGCTTAGAAAACATACAGGGAGGGGGAACCTCCAAACCCAAAACACCAATGGTTTTCACCGTCTAAACAATAACAAAGTGCCTCCAGGCTTCCTTTTAATGAGAAATGCCAGCGTTGCACTGCAGAAGGCTTGAGATGGGCAACGCACCCCCCAGCAGGTTAATTATCATTTAGGAGGCAGGAACTATGTGTATTTTATAACACTGCTTGTAGACAATAAATATTCTGTTAATCACTGCACGAGCTGCATTTCCTCCAAGGTACCATTAACCTATAAATATGTGTGCCACGTACACTTGGAAGGGATGGGAAATGAAAGAGCCCTTCCTCCCTCAACTACAAGCGAGATTCTCCTCCCTTAGAGCTAGCAGTGGCTGTTTGATTCCTATTTTAGGCTAGGGTTTTGCTTTTAGATTGAGATTAGAAGAAGGGTTTATTTTAGGTTGAGATTAGCGTAGGGGTTTCTTGTGCTAACAGAGACTTCAGCAGGCACAGAGCATGACACCCACTAGCCCTGCACGTGTCTGCAGGACAGATTTATCACCATTGGCATGCCATGTAAATGATGGGATTCAATCCCTGCCGGGACAGTCATTGACTTTCATGAAGGTTTTATGGATTACCAAGTCTAGGGGTGTCTCCCGGTATCTCTTCCTGACTTCTGGCTGACATTTGCAAGGCAAAGCCCTCTCTCTGCCCTCAGTGCAGCAATTCTCTACTGGAGAAGGCAGCACTTCCCTGCCTCCAGCAAACCCAGTTAGCAGCTGACACTTCGATGGCTGCAGCCTTCAGAATGGGAGGTGATAAGAGACAGGGAATTTCAGCAATGCAGTGACTTGATTCATAACCTCAGTGAGCATATTTGATAACCACAGCCTAATTTCTGGTTGTAATTCAGAGTAGGACTGCATTGTTTTACAAGATAAATGTATTAATCCCTATTCTTGTGTGGTGGGGATCTAGGAGATTAACTACATTGCTGAATGTGTGAATTTGGCTGTGACCAAAACCTGATGTGAATACCAACTATATGAACAATTTCTAAGGGTCTTTTGTTAGGGAATAAGCTCCAGATAGATGCCCACGATATGTGAACAGTCAGTGCCACATTGTTCACACCCCAAATAACACTGACTTTACTTACAACTTCTTTCCTTTCTAACTCTTGCATATTTTAGCCAGTTCTATGCTCCAGCCTTCCCTTATTCACAGTGTTTGGAGGGCTCAGGCTCATGGTCACATCCTTTGGAAACCACCCACTCATGATGAAAAAGGCTTGGTACAGCCCTTTGAATAAGACAGCTTGTTTAAAATAATACTTTGATAGCTTTCACCAGTGAAGTAGCTCTTGTGAAGGGGAAACATCTTCACTATAGCAGTCACAAGAGTGCAGAAGTGTACTGCTTCCTCCTACTATTTCAAATCAGCTGAAGGCCTGCCACCCAGGATACTCTGCTTTTAATATCCCAGTATTATATACAAGACAAAGTCTTTCATTTCCTGGAACCAGCAATATTTGATGCTACTGGAGAGTTGTTAATTCTATATTAAATTATATTGTGCACCTTCTGAATTTTTCATGTGTGCAGGCTGATCCTGGTTCCTCTGAACAGATTAGCTACTTATAAATGTTCAGGTAATCCATGCAAATAGATTGCAGTAAGGTTGTTTATTATACCACCTTCTTCTTTTTTCCTCCCACCTGCTACGGGTACGTGGTATGATTTCTCATTCCTGAGCAAGTTTTACAAGCAAGTGGAAAAAGGGAGTAAGTAATGCATATTTAAATTAAATCATAGAATCATGGAATCAACCAGGTTGGAAAAGCCCTTTAAGCTCATCCAGTCCAACCATCCCCAGCCCTGCCAAGGCCACCACTGACCCATGGCACTGAGGCCTCGTCTCCACGGTGTGTGCACACTTGCAGGGACGATGACTCCAGCCCTGCCCTGGGCAGCCTGTTCCAATGCCTGAGCACCCTCTGGGGAAAGAATCCCCAGCTCCATCCAAACCTGCCCTGGTGCAGCTTGAGGCCGTTTCCTCTTGTCCTATCTCTTCTTCCCTGCTGTTCTAGAGCCTCTGTCTCCACAGCAGAGTAACTACCTCCACCACTAAGCCTTTCAGGCAGGAACATGAAAAGCTTCTCTTTTCAAAGGAGGGGAACTTGAACCATTGTTATTATTAATTTTAGAATAATGAAGTGAGAGGCTGTGAGGCGATCATTTTCTCAGCAGGACCCCAGAACCTTTCAGCTCTGTGAAATGGTTTACTATGCCCATATGTTTGGCTACAGCTGAGTCCAACTATAAAAGTATGACATCTTTTAATTACATTTTAATGAAAGCTGTGACTAATACAATAGCTCATTTGTTTGTACCTTGTGGGAGAAAGAAAAGCTTAACAACAACCTTGGAATCCTTGCTTTTGGAGTGCATGTGGATACAGGATAGAGACACAGAGATACAGGATGCTGGTTATGCCAAATTCCCACCAAAAGTCTGCAGTGTGGGATTTCATTTGCCAATGACCACTAAGAACATCTGCACTTAAGCACGTATATATGCTTTGGTGCACCTCAGTAGTGCTTCCCTCCATTCATCAGCTTTCTCAAACAGTAAAGAAAGCAAAGAGATGAACAGGGGGCACACGGTCTAGAAGCGTGTCCAGCCTGATGGACTGCCCACTGACTGCATTGAGCTTTGAATCACATCTTTACAGAGCCATCTCCTGTTGAGAGCTTTTACAATCCCTTCTTCAGCACAGTGAGCAGGATCACTTCAGCTGTTACATACACGGAAAAAAAGGGGTTTGAGCCCTCAATAGCCATAATTTCCCCCATCTCTGAAAACTCACATCTCTTATGTTCATCAACAGACTGACTTTTACATCTTGCTTGCCTGCCCTTATAGCAAATACAGTCGTAATATTCATAATTGCTGCACATGAACAAGCGAACTGTATCTTGCGGCTTCAGCCTGAGACTTGGAGAGCGCAAGCACTGTTTGCAATGGGATACAACAAATAGCAGGCTCCAAAAAAGAACCCTCCCCCCAAAACCCCATCAACAGAGACAAAAAAGCATGCAATTTCAACTACTGGGGAAGAAAAGTGCTTCAGAAGGGAAATCAAGCATTTGGTGGGCATAGTTTGGCCCCTAGTGGATAGTAATTCTCATTGTCACGCTGAATTGGTAGCCTTTGCTTAAGCAAAAGGCAGGGCAGAACAACCTGAGAAACTAAATTACTTCTCGGCTTTGGAGATGAAGCTTGCTTCAAGCCAGACCCAGGATGAATTTGCAATCTACTGACAGAGAACTAAATAATGTTTGCCTCTTCAGCAGCACTGCCAATACATTCAAAAGCCACATACAGAAAATGAATCCTCCTCTTTCCTCTTAAGCTTCAACATATGCATCTGAAGGGAAAGGTCAGTGAATATTTTCCTCTTCCCTTGCTAACTAAGAGGTGAGTAATTAATTTGCCAAGAATCTGGGTCCTTGCATTTCTCATGTTGAGCAGAAGGCTCCAACAAATACCCTTGATGGACCCACGATCATGGCACCTCTGTGGATGATTCCCATCATTCACCCCAGTGAAAACAATGCAGTTTGCTTGCGATTATAGACTCCTATTGATCTCCAATTTTCACCAGACATACTCAAATCCCTTGGGATCTGAGCATTTGTAGATCCCTATCAGTCTTGCAGTGAAGAAACAAAAGTGGCAATATAATTGGCACACTGGAGCAATAAGACTCTCCCATTCTGCTTTCAATTTAGTCCCTTGCTGCAATTTCTCGACAGCAGATTTCTTCTTAGTGTTAATGGCTTCATATAAGGCTATCGAGGACCAGATTAAAAAGAAATCTGTGTATATGGTCTTTTTAAACTTAATAACCATAGTTTTAATGGGAGTACCATCTCCAGAGTCGACTGTACTGCAAAACGTTGGCTTTGTTTGGTTTTGGTTTTCACTAGTAACACCAACTAATGTTTTGTGTGTTTCTGTGCTGCTCAGTCATGGTATCTGGTGCACATTTGATCAAAGCATTTCACACCAGGAAAGCTTGCTCGTAACAACTGCATATTTGTACTATTAAAATATGGCATACATAGCCTCAAGCCATTGCAAAGTGATATTTGTGCAGACTACAGTAAAACCAAGGTGATGCATATGTAATCTCCCCCTGTAAGGTGAAAAGGGAAAGTGCATCAGCAGTATTTCTGTTTAGAGCAGCTCTTTTTGCACAGAATTAATTCTGGCCCTCCTCTGCACTACCTGCTCTCCAATCTGAACTGCTAACACAGGGGAAGAAGGTTGAAATGCGTGAAATCATAGAGAACAAAGCATTTACACATGGAAATAGAAGCAAATCCATTCCTATTTGCAAGCAGAAAGCGGCATAATGTTGATTGTTGATGTAGGGGCTTCCCTACACATAGCAGGTAACCTGGTAGAAGAAGACTGGTTTTACATGACGTAAGCAAGGCCGTGCTTTTAGCATCTCTGCAGAGCAACACTATTTAATTCATGGTGAAGATTTACATCAGGAAGAGAGAGTCTGATTTCAAAGGACAAGCAAATGCTCATTCAGCTCAGACTACCTGGAGGCTTAGCAACTCAGAAACATCTTGGAGAGGAAATCCATGTCCATAATCCATATCCAAAAAATAACATTTGAACTGCAGTGTAGTTGTACTTTGTTGCTTAACCAGGTAGTATCCGAACCTGACTACAACCTAAAGAGACTATGTTTAATCAAAGCATCTTTTCTTATAATGCAAACCCGTCTGAGCAAACATGCAAGAGATGCTTCTTATCTAGTAGAGATGGAGGGAACACAGGTACCCTTTGAGCTTATGTGGTTCTCAGTGGACAGCAAGATGCCAATTCCTGTGAACAGATTATAAACTCAAGACTGCATTTAAGTGTTTGGAAAGACTTAGCACCCATTGTGGGCACTACTACAACTGAAATAAATGTTAAGTGCTTAAATGTATCCATAGCAATGATTCATTACAACTATAATGATCTAAAGGGACAAGCAAACCAAGTTTTTTAAGCTGAAGAAGTATCTTACACTACACACGGGAATACAAGGAGAAAAGCAGTTCAGGCAGACATACCTTTCTTCAGACACGAAATGCTTCCAAGTTTGCTTTCTCTCTGAAATGATATAAATACACTTCCTCCCAAACCTCATCTGGCTTAAGTGTGGCTGAGCACTTGAAGAAGAAGCTGATCCAAAATATAGGCGCAAGATGGTTAAAATAAGTACAAAATAGTAAGTGAGCTCCTTCGTAATGCTCAGGATGGTGATAAAGAGCTGCAAGAGGAACACGTGCCTTGATTATTTAATTTAGTTAAAAAATTACAGGTACAGAAACTTCCCCGCAGTCACCTTGATGAACTGCTAATGACAGCCTTATTTACTGGTGGGCTGGTACAGAAGCCATTCCAAGTTTGAAACAAGCGATGAATTAACAATTTGTTAAAGATGCCATTTGAATGATTGGATCGAAACCCTCTAAAAATTATTTCCTTGAAGCCCATATGTGAAACCTCATCCAGGTCAGAAAAACAGGTTCAAAGGCTCCAAGTTTAATGATGATTCCCAAAACAGATCAAAAAAGTTTTCACATGAAAGCATAAGGAAACTTTTTCATTCGAAAGAGGAGCCATAAAAAAAAATCACAGAAACCAATATTAATGGTAATGTGTTAACAGAAGAAATACACAGGGCTACACCAAAGAACAGGATCAGCTAGCTGTGTGTTTGACCTGTCCTGAACACCAAACTGTTATCACAGGCTTCATAGGAAAGAGCATCAATGTACATCATCTGCCAACCTTAGTTCATGCTCTCCTCACACAGGAAACATAAAATCATAGAATGGTTTGGGTTGGAAAGTTCCTTAAGATCATCCAGTTCCGACCCCCTGCCATGGAGGTCCACACTAGACCATGTCACCCAAGGCTCTGTCCAACCTGGCCTTGAACACTGCCAGGAATGGAGCATTTACCACTTCCTTGGCAACCTGTAAAGATCAAAATCACAACGGCACCTCCTACTGAAGCATCAAAGACCTTTAGAACAGTAACTGATTTTTGGACACAAAAGGATTTTTGATAAAAATCAAACTATTTTGGACTTGTTCTTTTTAAAGAGAGCCCGTTTAGATTTTCCTTGCTACAGCCAAAAGTGAGGAAGGTACTTCCAGTAAAAGAGCCCAGTAGCAATCCTTGATTTCATCAAGTGATCCCTGCCTTAGGAAATGCAGGTAGTCGATACAAATGTTATTTTAAAACTAACCTTGTGCTCACGACACAGCAAAACCAGTGAAGTGCTTGGGCTAAGTGAGGACAATGTCCTACCAGCACACGGACATAGGTTCAAGACTCTTCAAAGGGAAACACTGTGGCTGAATGACCTACTGCAATGCGAGCCATGCCAAATTAGCAACGGCCGTGACACGGGAGCAGAACCAGCAGCTCGCAGCTCAAAACTCAGATGGAAAACCTCAGTGATGAATCAGATGGAGAGTAAAGGCTCAGCATGGAGATAAAGCAGGAGCTGGGAACAGGGTTCAGAGGAAGCAAAAGGCTAAAACCAGTCAATAGCAGGTTTGTTTCATCTGCCATTATTCATCTCTGAAAAATAAGGATGAAAGAGTTGCTCCTTAAGAAATCTCAGCTACCAGAATAGTCCCTTATGGCATGACTGTTACTTAATGCTGTAACTTATGACTTGGGTCAACCTCATTTGTAGCCAAACCCAGAACAAGACCAGAGGATGCTGCAGGAATGGTAGCAAGCGTCATAAGCTGTAGCTATGCATCGTTACCAATACACATTTCCCTGCACACGTTTTGTGCTCAGACAGGATACTGATCTAGAAACTTGTGTCTTTGGGGTCCTACAGCCAGCTATTTTCCCTCAGAAGTATAGCCCAGAGAAATAAATTGCATTTTTTCTGTATATAAGCAGGAGTGAACATCTGTTTTGAATGAAAAGCATGGCATGACCAACGTCTTTGGTCAAGAGGCACAACCAACCTCATGCTAAGTCTGAACTGACACACCGCATTCAGCCCTTCTCCATAAAGATTATCTCATCGTGTAATGCCCTGAAGGTGAAACCTTGCTTAAAATATACTCAATCTTCCAGGCAAAGCATACTCAAACGGAGCTGCTCTCGTTGCAATAATGTTTGTGTGCAGGGAAAGAGACGCAGCACTTGTCTGAGCGGCAATAGGCAAAGTGCAGCAGAATCCCAGCTTCTAATTCTAAGCACAACAGTACAGGACACTGTCAACCTGCAATCTGATTTAAAACAGAATAAAACATCCAGTTGAAAGCCTTTCTGGGTGTTGTGCCCGACTGACTTCACATGGACTCCTAAAAAAACTCATTTTACAGTCATATTTTCCTCTCCTAAAGATATTTCCCTGCTGTGCTGAGGTTAATACACACACAGGAGAAAAAGGAACTGCTTAGTTATAAGGATGCTGTTATCACTGTACATAGCACATACGTTTTAAGAGGCAGAAGGTAAATACCCTCTAATCTCTTTCAGTTACAGTTGTCTCAAAGATTTAACTACAGTATACTTCAGACAGAAGCCAATTTCACGTTGTTTACCCAACCTATTACATATATTAATCTGCGTATTTGTATATGCAAGATATGTATGTGTGTTTATACACAGAAATACATACGCGGACCCTCAAGTTGCACACTAAAACAACATGATGGGGTGTGTGCTATGTGGTCTCGGTGCTATAGCCTGAACTCTTGCTCAGGAATAAAGCTCATGGCATTCCATTTTCATTCCTATCCTTAAGTGGTCTTACTTGTGCTTTACCTTTCAAACCCCAGTGAAATAAAGAATGTGCTGTAGGAATCAGTTCCTACATTTGCTCTCAATCCTGCTCATCTGTGATAACATGCTATTAAAGAGCTGCAGCAGCAGCACTTTAACACAGCAAAGTTATAGGAGTTTGAATGGAGATCTTTATGAAGTATAAAAATGATCTGTATGAAAATTTCATCATTCTAAAAACGGTAGAAGCCAAATGACGGAACCATCTGAAATACAGGAGATCCGTTACTTCCCACCCCCATCTCCCTCACCAGCAAGCACAGGACCTTCCCCATACAAAAGGGCTTGCCCATAAATGTTTCAATTTGATATCTCAAATCTCTCTTTATGCAAAGACGACTCCCATGAAATTAACTCCTTTCCGTCTGCTGCCGCCGTGACAACTCCAGTAATTGCTTTCATGGGGTAAGCAAGACTCAGAAAGCATGAATATTCCTTTGTGAGATTGAGCAATTACACATCACTGGAAGGCTCGTGTCGCATGAGCACCAGCGCCACGGGGATGGGCTTTGCAAAAGGCTGTTTGGAAGGCAACTGGCAGCCTTTCCAGCCAGGAATCCACCTTCTCCTTTGCTCACGCTCCAGCCTAGCAAGGAGGGCATGGTAACACACACACCAGGTAACTTAAGCATCTCCAGATAGAAGAAGAATGGATTTGCATCACTGTATTAAAGAAAAGGCTTGAAAATCAGAACTGTTTTAATACCTCCAAGCCAAAAAGGCTACTGCCGCCTCTGATGTCTCTCCCAGTACGGCAATGCCTGGATCGCCTCAGAATTAAATATACCTTGATATTTGAACTGCTCAGGCTTCAGAGCCTCAGCCTCTGGCATTTCATAATACTTGGGTAATAGACGAACAATCTTCTTTTATGAAAGAAAAGAAGGTGTGTGGTGGAGAATGCAGAGGAAACAGTAGCTGTGAAATGGAATCCACAGTTTCAGACACCAGCTCTCATTAATCTTGCTGATGAATAGGATCTGTATAGAAAGAGACCCCGCAGCCGAGGGAACCGAAAGGGAAAGAGTATGAAAAGTGAAGCAGCAGTTTCTTGTACAAGTTCTTCTATGTTTTAAATGAAGTGTCTTCTGTGAAGGCCTGGGTCAAAAAAGAAAAGAATCCAAACAATTCCTGCTTTCCAAGGGAAACACATGTGGAAGGAACTGATGCTGCTTTTGCTGCAAGCCTTTTCTGGTGAAGGGATGAGATCAAGAATACAGCCAAAAAAGGAATGGAAACGCACTGTTTGGTGATTAGTTTGTGACATTCTACCCTATATATAGTGCCTATTTGGCAAAGCCTCCTGCAGTTCTCTGTTTTTCATTGCAAGTGGCTTATATCAGCCCTGACATCTTGCAGATGTTAGTAGCTTTGATTCCTCCCCCCCCCCCCCCCCATGTTGCAAATGAGTTGGCATGGAAACAACTCTTTTCTGGCAACATGACATATGATTCAAGGCAAAATGCATTTAACACAGATGAATAGTTCAGGAATATGCCTATAACAAAAAGTCATCTTGAAAGCTGCTTTGCATTTGTTGGTGTTTATGACAACTTTTTCAAGACAGTCTGAAAAAAAAGGGATGAAATCAACTGTTTAAGACTTAGGTACCAATGATGAATTTCCCACTGCTTGATGCTCCATCCTTTACTTCATCCTCAATAGATTTGTTTTAATAACAAGAGGAAGATATCAAGAAGAAAAACATTGCAAGAGGTTATTTTCCTGTTCTTTTCAACAACCTTTGTTGCATTGGTTGTTACAGTTAGAGATGGTTATGTTAGCCCTGAATTAACTCTAGACCTGCTGGAGGCAGTCAGAGAGTGCTGCTGCTCCCAGAGGGTGACCAGACCAGCACTTACTGGGAGCACATCCATGACTCAACTTCACTTAGCCCTGCCTTCAAGACCCCTTGGCCAACCAAACGTGCCTATGAAAACATTCAGGGCAGCAGCACTTGCTGGAGGCTGCTTATGGGGGCATGAGCAGGATCCCCCTGTGTCCCTCCCCAGCCAACAGCAACTGGAGAAAGTTGGGATGAAGCAGCTCCCTCTAAGTCTGTCACTCCAGCTCCAAACTGATCTTGACCTTTGGAAAAGGGTCTGACTATCCTTTCCATCACCTGGAAAAGGCTTGGGGAAGCTCTCCTCTTTGGAACAAGAGCGGAACCCACACTTCACATGACTAGAGCCCAGGAAGGAAAAGCAAGGGGAGAAAGGATGCCATCAGCTGCTCCCTCCAGCAGACCCTCTCACTGCAGGTTTGCCTTCAAAGTTCAACAGAAGACCACACTTCTTAAGTCTCCAGCAGAGTCTAAAGCCTCCGCAGAGACCTGCACATGAGTGCTAAATGCTGCTTGTGCCTACTATGGGGCATTTATGACATTTGTGCCGGTTAACTACACAGTGCCATCAGCTGGGCACTAAAACACAGTTCTCATGCCAAGAAGTTCTGTTTGTAAATCATAAAACTGGCTGTGAAGGGCTGCACAGTTCTCAGATAATGGGGTAGAAAGCAAGATGTGAGAAGCTTCATGTTTTGCAGTCAGTGCTGGACATAAGAACAAACCTTCCAGTGCTTGTCCAATCCCAATCTGAACTTCAAACCTCATCTGAAATGCCCTTACTATTGAAGGAATACCTTGAATTACTGTTACTTGCTTGTTCTACCGGCATTAACTCACCTCAGTAATTTAGAGGAGCCTGCATTCAATAAAATTAGCATTTAAATGAATGCAATTAAGAAATGCCTCAAACTGAGCATGCAAGAAAGGAGGATGGGTAACTTGTCTGTTAGAAAGCTCTGGGGTGCTACTGCATGAAAAGAGAAACCCTCTGGGGATACTATAGCGAGGGCAGCAAGAACCAGGTCCTGCAGGTCCTGCAGGTCCCATTATCCACCTGGGATCTCTGAGCTTTCAGATCAGTTTGCACAGGTACACAACAAAACCATGTAACAAGTATGGATTGAAGTATCTCTTGCGCCCTTGACTTCCATAGCGTGGAACAACCCAAGAATAAGGAATCTGAACAGACTCCATTCGTTGTACTGGTATGTGAAGATAACTCCCCCCCCTCAAATAAACACCTCCATTTGGGACGATCAATTGTCCATTAGGGAAAGCTCAAGTGGGTTTTTGTGTGCTCTGTTTTGATTATGCTGCCGTTAACACGGGGTTACATTTACTATTGGCATTTCAGCCTTATTCCTGCTATTGGCTGTGCAGTACAGGAAGAAATTCACCAGAGTGAGCTTATCATCACAAGTATTTTAATTTATCAAATAAATGACCTAATTGCTTGCCTGAGATCTATTTTTCTTCTGTTTCTTGACCCTATTGAGAGTTAATCAGTTTCTTGGTGCTAATTAGATGTCAGCATTAGTAGCCTGCTAATACATAAGAGATAATGACACCATCGTGCAAGACACAGTGTCCAACACATGACCCTGTTTCCTTAAATTATCCCCTAAGGATCCATTGGGAAGCCTAAAGGCTTTGTAGTTCTACAGCAGCAGTTTCCTTCTGCATGTGGATAGAGGTACAAATTTGACACCCAAGTGGAAAACCGGACACAGGATACAGGGTTTGAACAGGAATACTAGTGCGTGTTCTTGTCCCACCTTATAAACGCAGCGCACAGTGTTTGCTCAGTGTGAAAACAAGGGCAAAAAGAAAGCGTAAATAACACTTCAGTATTTCACTTTTATAGACTAACAAGCTGCTGGCAGGGAATTAAAACATGCAGCTTTCCTTTACGGCTCCAATCCCACCTGTAGGCTGAGGGAGAGGCAGAGAGCACTGAGTGCAAGCATCTCTTTCATCTGCAGAGCTGGGAGATTCTAGCCCAGCAAAGCCAGGTTTCACAGGGGCTTCCTATAAGACTACCTGCAACAGGCTGGTCACCTTCTCCACTGGAGAAGGGAGGTTCTTCACATGCAGGTGAGTTACACGGAAGTTCCTCATTTACAGCCTTATACAATCACCCAAACTGAGAGCACCCTCTTGGCGCAGGGTCTGCTGCATCTGCATGGATGCTTGCACTTTCCCAGCCTTTTCCCATCCCAGCTTTCACCCTGAGCCGTGTTCTCTCCCAGGTGGGTACAATGAACTCAGAGCTGCAGTGAGGCCATAGATGCAAGACATGCACTCGACTACAGTTTGGAAGTGCTCAACAAGTGCAATGGAAGTGTATTTCTGGGATCCTGGAACAAAAGCATCGCAAAGGGTAGCAAGCCTCCTCAAGAAAGTGGTAGGTGTAGACAAGTGGTCTGTGCAGTGGCGGGACTGACCACCCAGAGGGTGACCTGCCACCAACAGGCCCCCCAGGGATCAATATGGGGCTCAACCCTGTTTAATATCTTCATAAATGATCTGGAATATGGGACCAAGTGTACCCTGACCAAGCCTACCAATGGTACCAAACTGAGAGGGAGAGCAGGTACTTGTGAAGGGAGAGCCATGCTGCAGGATGCTGGGTTACATCAGCAAGGGCATCACCAGCAGCCATAAGGAAATCATCATCCCACTCATCCCATGTCAGGTGGTGCCTGGAACACTGATCAGTTCTAGTCCTTGCTATACAAAACAGATGTGGATGGGCTGGAGAGGGTCCAGAGAAGGGCCACAGAGATGATTAAAGGATGGGAAACCATGTAAGGAAAGGCTGAGACAACTGGGCTTGGTCAGCCTGAAGAAGAGAAAGCTCAGGGGAGACCTTATCACCATGTTCTACTATTTAAAGGGTGGCTACAAAGAAGGTGGAGACTCCCTTTTTACAGGGAGTCACATGGAAAAGACAAGGGGTGATGGCACAAGTTACTCCTGGGGAGATTCCAGTTGGATGTGAGGAAAGTTTTTCACAGTGAGAATAATCAGCCATTGGAATGATCTCCCCAGGGAAGTGGTGTATTCCCCAGTGCTGGACACTGTTAAGATTGAGCTGGACAGGCTGCTGGGTCATGCAACCTAGAAAGGTTGGACCACACGATCCTTGAAGCCCCTTCCAACCTGGTTCCTCTGAAACATCCTCCACCATTAAACAACATCTCAGTTATTCAAACAGGCTCTTGTGTCTCTGCAAGTAGACTGAGGGGGAGTGAGAACCGAGCAGCTACTAATCTTACTCTCTGCTGGGATTAGATTAGCTTTCCACAGTGAAGCTGGGTGCCATTCACTCATGGCACTAAAGGCACATTCATTTATGGCACTAAAGGCACATTCATTCATGGCACTAAAGGCACATTCATTCATGGCACTTGGTGTCAGCACAAGTTACCTTATCCACTAGGAAATCCTTTCTGATGGAGAGGAAGGCCTCCAGCCTTTCCAGTATGAATGCAGTGAATGTGCCAGCAAGAATACCTGCCTGCAAAGAGCTGGAGCTTCTGGATCAACACAAGCTCTTGACAAGTGTTAAGCACATCAACAAAACGAGTTCCTGCCATCTGGCAGTTCCAGGATGGCAAAAACCTCCCCAGGTAGAGTTGAGTTTAAACATAAATACATGGAAGGCAGGAAGGTGAGTGGGGGCAGGCAGGGAAATTGCCATCTTTCCATGCCGACTTGCTGTCCTGGCCAGTTCTGCACCTGGAAGTCACTAAATGCATTTGCTGTTTGATACTTTTAAATGATGTTATGCCTGAGAGGTGTTAATGGCCAATCCATTAGTTGTGACCCAGGCTTCCCAACTTCACCCTGACTTCATTAGAGCAATTGTGGGGGTTAATGCGCTCTGCTTTTATCTGGCAGTTAAACCTCTGGGGTTCATTTGCGTCAAAGCTGCTGTACAAAGGAAGAGTCGCCTTTGAAGGACCAGGGTTGTAGGGAAGGATCTTTGAACTAGGGACAACTCCTGAGGGGAAGGCTGGAGTAGGGCGAGTTCTGTGTCTGGAAAGCAGCAGAACTCCATAGGAATGCAGCTCCTGGAGGTGGTCACATCTATCAGAGAGCAACGGTGCCTCTGCAAGAGGCCTTCTGAAGAGTCAGGTTTGTCTGTCTGACAAACAAATAGCACAAAGACACTGCCACTGTCTCCTGCAGCGGTGGAGAAGGTCCAGTGTAAGCATCAGGGCAGAAAGCTGGAAGGAATCTGGAATTCATGGGCTAAACCAATGGTAACCTCCAGGCACTATGCAGCTTTCAAAACTGAGAGTTCGTGGCATGCAGAACATGAGGCTGGCCAGCACATCCCCTAGCAGACTGGTAACTTTGTGAGGATCTCCTTGTACCAGCCCTTACGATCCATGCGAAGATGCATTACAAATCACAGCATGGTCCTTGGGGTGCAGAATGCTGAGCTTGCCTACCTCATAAAGGCAAACACCCCAAAATGGGAGAGGAAGAAAATGGGTTACCTGTCTCACTTATGGGTATCCAGGGAATCTGTGCCTACACACAGCCCCAAACATCCCTACTGCAACAAACTGCTCTATTGGAGGAAGAAAACTGTGTTCTTGATCACAGATTTTATGCATGACTAACATAAAATTACCACTTGAAACATACCCAGATCCTAGCATCCAGGACCACAGCTATTTTCACGGGGTGGGAAGCAGTGATTGAACCAATCACAATATATCTGGATCCCCATCACACCCTGGGTATAGACAGATGTCACAGAATCACAGATTGGTTTGGGTTTAACCATGGGGAGCAAAGGGAGCAACATATCCCTATGAGAGGAGCCAGGACCACATCCACACACTGGGGGAAGGCATGTGGCTGCAGCTTTGCAGGCTGACAAGGGGCCTGGAACTCCACTCACTTCACTCTTATCACACACACGCACACGTCAAGAGGGTACATGAATATAACCAGATCAAGCTTTACTACTGCTGTGTATGCAAGACACTGATTTACACATGGCAGCAGTGGAAATATGTTTACAACTTAAGGAACAATTCAAAGACTTCAATTCCACTTGCAAGACTAAAGCTGGGAGGCCAAGAATTAGATCATGGCCTAAAGTTGAACATCCCTCCAGAAAGGGACAGAAAGAGCAGTCCACATGCTTATTTATGTGCTCTAAAGTGAACTCTATCAACAGTTTTGGGGTTCAATAACCCAAAAGCAACTTGCCCATGGTAACTCAAAGCCCCTTGCTCAAGGGAGATCTCCTTGAGGCCGAGAGTTGGGATCTGACTCTGCATAGATATCCCAAACTGCTCCCTGGGAGCCTTACAACAGACTCCTGCTGCTCTAGTACAGCAAGAAAGAGATTTTCCATAGCAGAACAAGGGAGGGGGGATTAAACATAAACCTCTTCCTGCTTAGGGAGAAAGTTTTTGAGCCATGCATGGAAACTTGCTGTTTGATATTGCTAGCAAGATGCCCAAAATGCAGCATTACTCTCAAGTACACCACAGTATTCCGGACCCTGCATCGCTCTGCTATGAATTATACTCTGTAAATACCTACTATATTTCACCAAAAGGAAAACCTGAAATAGTAAAGGAAACCAGACACCATATTTGCCAAAAGCCATGGAAGGGGGGGAAAGCAACAAATATCCCAAAATTTAGATAGGTAAAATTAACCCAAATAGCAATATATGAGTAATTAGCAAGCTCTTGTGCTTGCTAGTGCACTGAATAGGTGATAAGTGAACCAATAAATGCCTGACCTTTTTTAAGTCATATTTCTAGCCTAGGAAAGTCATGCTACCAGGGTGCCACAGGATTCGTGTTCAGAGGTATCCTTTTCCCTTTGTTGTTGTAGCCTCTCATCTTTCACTGACATTACACACCACTCATCACGATCAGTGTCAGAAGCTATAACAGCATCTGCTGCAGTGGCAGCTTCTGCTGGATGAAGAGTCTCCCTCTTTACCTTAAGAAACGTCAATCATTCCCCATGCTCAGCATTCAGACTTGCTCATCAGTAACAACGCTACAGCTACACCAAACATCGCCTTGGAATAAACACCAGACTGAGATCATTGGTAATGACTGACAGCTTATAAACCACGCATCTGAGGACGCACGAAGGAAGGGAACAGTCCCTGTCCTGCACTGCTTCCAATGTCTCACTGTCATTTGAAATAGCTCCTACTGAAGGGGGACAAAAAACTTGATTTGTGACATGCAGAGACCTTACAGGTAGATTTGGGTAGGGAACCATACAGGGTCCCCCAGTCTCCTTTCTGCTTGTAAGGAGAGGAAGGGGAAGGAGCAGAAGTTAATTAAGGAAAACTCAGCTCATTTAACTATTAAAAACCCAAGTACCTGTGAAGTTTTCCTCCTGGAATAGCTGATACTCATTATTCTCAGCATCACTATCCCCTTAAGAGCTTTATTTGTTTGCTCTCTGTGGAGTGTGCCCAACAGCATCAGGTCTGAGATGTGCCTGTATAACTACTATCTGGGTAGGTACAGCCCACCTCACCTCACTGCTGAGGAGTGACAAGCAGGGACCTGAGGGTGATAAGCCGCGTGCATATAATAGTTATTTCTAAAAGCAAACCAAGTGGAACAGATCAATACGGGCACAAGAGAAAACAGCATCTGCAGAAGTGAAAAATGGGGCAATCTGTTATTTCCCGGGAAATACAACTTGCCTCTGTGGGAAGGTGCCTATTACTCTGCACTAGTGGCAGGCGGTGTGCTCCATCTTGCAGCTTCGCCTGCTGCTCCTATGCCATCACATACCCCTGGATCAGGGGTACCAGTTGGGACTACCATCCCCTCCAGCTCTTGGGGACGTAAGCACAGCTCAGCTGCACCAGCACTTACTCCTACCCAGAGCCATGGCCCTGCTGTCACACTGGGTCCCTCTCTTCAGAGAGAAGAGTATGAACATATGAATCACAGCTTGAAAAAGGAAGAAATCTCAGGCAATTAAGTGAGGAGGAAAACGGAAAGTATTTACATGTTTCTGCCTCTCGTGCCTGAGCTTTTCACTCAAAACCTTACCATTGTTATCAAAGGTTTTCCTTCACCTCTGCTGGATATCAAGATCTGATGTCTCACAGGCAAGCCTAGAGAGGGACATGCTTCCTTAAAGCTGTGTTCAATTTACGTCCTCTTTTGCTCTGATATGGATTAATCAGGCACTTTCTCAGTGGCTGCCTTCACTTCCCGTTAATTAGCAGTTTGTTGTGCCATCCTGAAGCACATGTTGATGCCACCTCACACCTCAGCAAGGAGGGTTTTGCTCAGGGCAGTATGCCAGCCCAGGGGGAGAGGAACCCATCTAATAAGCCTGGAGGACCTGGAGCTTTCAGCACGAAGCTTTCTGCTTGGTGGCATCCAGGACCCAAGTACCCAGCTGAGCCCAAGAAATGCCCGTCAGGGACCTGCCTAATGCAGTCCCACTGCCACCAGGCTCTAACAGCATCTTAGAGCACAGGAGCTATGCCCGAGGAGATGCCTCTCCCAGGCACACCAGACCTTAGCAGCAACAACAGGGTAAGAGATCATCTTTGCTTGGCTTTGTTTTTAAGAGAGGTATACTTTATGATAATTTTTCCTGTAATAGCCATTTATTTCAAAGCTTCCCATGCTATTCAAGTGCTACGCTCAATGCTTCTTTCCCCTTTACTTTTAGCGCCTGATGAAAATGCTTTGGAGCTCACTGTGAAGTATCTCTCTTCAGTAATAAAAAGAAAACTGACTTTTTTTATTTTTGCCCTTTGTAAGAAAAAAAAGCATAGGCCTCTTTCAAAATAGAGAAGGCAAGAAATCTCTAGAAACTATTTCTTATAGCATCCTCAAGGAAAGCTTATCTCTCATTCCTTTGCAAACACCAGCAGGACCATAGCTTACTAGTGCCGAATCAGCTTCACTGGAGTTCTAGTTCCTTATGCATTCCTCCCAAGAGGGAATAAGATACCTCCAAATACAGAGCAGAGATTTATGCCAGGCTCTCAGACAGGCTTAGATAACAATGTTTTTTAATGGGAAAGAAAGGGGATGCTTCTCACTTTCACAAAGATACTTCTTCTATTTCAAACAGAAGCTTTTGAGAAAAAATACCAAACTATATTCATAGATCTTTTCATCCCATTTGAAGACTGTTTCACCTTTCATTCATTAAGCATATCAACTACAGTACTCGCACAGGTGAAAAGTGTCAATATTAGCCCCTAACAGAGGTACTTACTTGCTGCATGGGTAGGAAGAGCTGCTCCTTCCCAGCTCTCTCAGCTCAGAAACATGTTGAATTGTTGAATTACAGCCACATCTCCCAAACTTGCCTTGACCTTTCTCACCTCCAGAAATAACCTTTCCCATTCCTAGCTCATAGCAGGGCAGGAAGAAGAGGAAAGGCTGAGTGGGGCAGGGCAAGGGTCAGTAGCTCAGCAGCTCCAGCTGTGCATAATTCTTTGCTCTTCCTACACACCTGGTTTCCGGATCATTTCTTCACCCCCCTGCTCCATTTTCCTTTGAACAGGACTCCTGGTAGGTATCTTATTGACAGACTGATCACATGCATTGCTTATCCAGTTATGGTAAACTATTTACCTTCCCTCTCTCAAAAGCTGCCCTAAGGTCTGGAGGGAGCAAGAGACAGGGCTAGAGGGACAGCCTCATTTAAAGTTCCCCTCCTCTGCTTGACAAAAGTCAGCCTTGACACAATGGGAAGAACATTAATCCACAAAATGGATCAAGAATACTCTGTGTCAAAGCCAATAGATGCCACATAACCTACTGCTACCTCTTGGGAATGTCATTCCCAGAAAAACCTAGTGCAGAAAAGGCTCAGGAGTCCACAGACAGAAGTTGATGTCACGCTAAAATGCAGTGCTGGGTTTTATTGATGGGGGATTCAGTGAGTGTTTTCTGATCTCAGAGAAAGGCCTAGCTTTTAAAATGGTCCTGCTTTTGAGTGGCAACTGGACTGGATGTGCTCTGAAGGGCTCTGAATGTCAGACTCAGGGCAGGCTGAAATCTGCGCCATTCATTAAAGTGGAAATCTGTGCAGTTCATTAAAGCGGATGGAAATTCCAAATCACCACTTTTTAATTGCTAGTTGGAAGGAGGATTTGGACACTAAGACTTGCCTCCAGGGCCATGACTCAACCTCAGGGTGCTCAGCCCTTTACATCAGTGATACAGGATTACATTGTCTACTGATCTTTATTGAGCTCTTGAAAAACACATGCAAATGCTCCATTTCTCTTACAGAAGTTGCCAAGGATCAAGCTAACCCTCAGCACCTTCTCTATGTAACTCACCTAGTCCCACAGCTGTAGATTGTCCTGGTTTGGGTGCCTGTGGAATGCTTGGTGTTCTCAGCTGGGCTTGCGACCAGGAGTAAGGAAGTGGTGAAAATCTTTGTTTCCTAAGGGTTAGCATTGTAGGTTTGAGAATGGCTGCATGGAGAAGTGCTGCTTGTAGCAAATAAATGGCAAGATTGGGGGTGATACAGATGAGGCTGGCACAGAGCAAGTTGTGCTATCACTACCTGTGATTTGCTGAATCTCTTAACTAAGCAATGGAGAGACATGAAAAGCAGTTGCTCAAAACAAGTGGTACCGATGAAGACAGTCAAATGTGAGATCATCTTAAAATAAAAAGGGAAAGCAAAACCCAAACCAGTGTAGAATGACAACATAGTTTATGAACAAAGAAAAGCATGAGTTAGTCAGTTCAGTGTTTTCTCCTTTTTGCTTGCCAATACATCACTTTGCACTTCCAAATTCAGAGTTCGGGGGTAACAAATTGAAGTTTTGCTTTGTGAAAGTTTTTATTGTCTATTTTCTATTTATGTTTTACCAATATTGGAAAGTATAAAGTAAGTCTTTTAGGCTGTATTAGACAGAAAAACATAGTCACAGCAAAAAAATGACATTGGCAAAATTAGTCATTTTCAGTGAAAGAGGTTTCCAGGTCAAGGATTACTTGCTGAAGAAACGCTAGCTGAAGATGCAGCATTATAAATTGTCTTCTCTCAGGCACGTGTACCAGGGGTCAAATAATTAATTTCTTAGCAAGGAATACGACGGTCTATTTTAGAAAAAAGAAAGATTAGGTGCGCATTAATCAAACATTTCAGAGATGTATAAACATGCATATAGCATCCAGGAATATCCCATTACCCTCGTTCGGAAGATATATGTAATCAATATTTCAAATAGATCTACTTAGTTTCCTATCATTGACATTTAAGTATTCCCCCCCATACATAAAATAGGCAGGGCTTTCAAAGGCAGCATCAGTAATGTTCTGAAGTGCTGCTTGACCAAATAGAGCTAGGTTTTCTGTGCTCTTCAAGCCAACCAGGCCAAAGATGAAACCAACGTGATCTCCCACCACAAGGTAAAAGACAGTAAGACGAACTAACTTGTTATCAGAGCTCTGTTTGAAGAGCATTGACTTGAAATAGCATTAATTATTCACCTTTTTGTGGCTGAGGAGAGCTTCTAAAGCGCTGGCTTTCCCCCTCCCCAGCAGCTAACCATTGAAAAAGGTTAAAATCTATTTAGTGGAAACCAGTCTATCAGAGGCAGTGATTTGTGCTGTGCTTGGAAACAGCAAGAGGCATTTGCAAACATGAGTCTTTTCACTCTGTTTGCATTAAGTAAACATGTTTTCATTTGATACCCATTTGCTTGTTTCCAAAAGAGCTCTAGGGAAAGGGAGAGCCCTTGGGCTCATGGCAACATTTACCTGGTGCTCTGAGAGCTGCCTCTCTTGTTATCCCATCCTTCTTGCAGGAGGAGGGCTGGTTTAAGGTAGAAGACGAGCTCATCTCTGGATATCAGTGAATGCAACCCCAGTGGTCTCTGAGCTTCAGGATGTATTACATTCCCTTCATACAAAGCCATAGCCTGAAACTCAAATATTCATTATTTTTGTAAAACCTCACATCAAACGGTGCATCTTTCAAGAACAGCACTGGAAGTGGTACATAGGGGGAAAAATGTGCTTTCAAAACCAATCCCTTCCAACCATTTCTAACAGCCACCAATTGCAAATGTAAAGAAGATACCCTAGTATGGAGCTGTCTCATGAGGGTCAGAGTGCTTTCACTTATTTATTTATCAGGATATATGGAATCAGGGTTTGCAAAGATGTCACAAAAAAGAAGCGTGTGAAGAAATCCAGACATCCTTCTGTTAATTCTGTGCATTCCCTCAGGCTTACACAACCGGTACCTCAACACCTTTAATATGGTGGCTCTGTGTCAAAGAGCACATTTCCGAGCTCAGTCTATGGGCTTATTCACAGAAAGATGGAAGCTGGCCTCAGCCCAGCCTTGGCAGGGGGGGGTGACTTCACTCCATGCAGCCATAGAAGGGATGAGTCACCTAATTTCATTGAAGCAAATGTAGATTCCTCCTGACAGCACTTGGACGTTTCTGAGCTCAGAGTTTACCAATGGGCAGCTTGTGTTTGCATAGAAACAGAAAAACAGAGGAGCAACTACTCTGCAAGTGGTGAAATTGGTCTAAGGCCTGGAGAGAAAGGGATGCTAGAGAGGGACTCTGCATCAGGGACTGTAATGATAGGACAAGGGGTGATGGGTTCACACTAAAACAGGGGAAGTTCAGGTTAGATTCCAGGCAGAAGCTGTTCCCTGTGAGGGTGCTGAGGCGCTGACACAGGGTGCCCAGAGAAGCTGTGGCTGCCCCATCCCTGGCAGTGTTCAAGGCCAGGTTGGACACAGGGGCTTGGAGCAACCTGCTCTAGTGTGAGGTGTCCCTGCCCGTGGCAGGGATTGGAACTGGATGAGCTTTAAGATCCTTTCCAACCCAAACCATTCTGTGACTCTATGCCTGTGTGACAACCTTTGCACGTACAGGGAGGACAGGCAGGAGAAGCTTCTTTCAATCCAGTTGCTTCTCTTGGATGCCCTCAGTAACAAAACCACCCAAATGAGAGGCAGTGGGCTGCTTACCTGACTTGTTTGTATGGAACAGGCAATCTTTTGGGATCAAAGGAGTTGTTTGGCCCCTTGCAGATGCAGGCAGTCAATGGACGCTGCATTTTGCCTCTGGAGGATCTTCACCCCTCACATTAGCTCTGAAAGGGCCAATAAACAAGGGAGAATAAGCTGAGACTTTTCAGTTGCTAAGGCAATGAATTAATCAGCATGTATGTGTTCAGCATATTCACACGATCCTGCCAAGGCCTACAGCTTTAGGTCTCCTGCTATATTTTTGCCAGCATGAGAGAAGGGAGCAGAGGAATTGGCAGAGAACAAAGTGTCAGTGGTTAGTGCTGTAATAAAAATCCTGGAAGGAGAAAGCAGCACCTACTGCATGCACCGCATCCACGGATGATGTGGTGTTACAGCACGCCAGCAAAACATGGCTCTTTGCCACTGTTCTTTGCAAGGGCTTCATTTAGCCTAATTATTGGGTATAAAATCCTCTTGTCCAGAAAGAGCCGATTTCCCCTCCCAGAGGTGTGAATCCAGCCTTAAACTGCATTCAGCGCATTTGATCAGATTCACAGAGCCTGAACCAACTCTGCAGCTGACAAGATGTTGCTTCACTTAAATCACTGCATTTCCATCCACCTCAGGGTTCTTTAACACCTTCTTGGAGTAAGATGCAAACCAGCCAAGCAGCACCAACACCAAACCCAAGAGCATCACTGCATGCTTTAGAGGGCTGAGGCTAGGTGCAAGCAGAGCTGATGTGCTTAGGTGAACCCTCGGGCTGTAAATGTTTTTGATGCTGATCAGGCAGTCCCACTTGATGGCTGTAAATTCAATACTGGGTTTTGGGGTTTTAGTTCAGCATCCATTCCCACTTACTTACCCACTTAAACACCAAAGACAGGCTCTTTCTTATAGTCCTCTATGACAGGTCTGCAGTAAGTCCCTGTGCTTTCCTCAGGACCACTGTCTCAGGAACACTTAATGGACAGCAGTTTGCACTGTTCCCTTCCTAAACCATTGTGCTTCCTCTTCTTTGCTCCTCCTCTCTCTCATGTATGGACACATCACTGTGCAGAGGCATCCAGCAAAACCCCTAGTTCACTGCTGGGTGATTTTACACAGGCAGCTGCTGCACTGGCTATTGGCACATCTGGAGCTGTGAGCCCACTCCTCACCCCAGTTGCAGCCTGGCTGTGTGTGAATTTAAATCTCCTTATCAACAAAGTGAAGGTAATGCCACTACAGCACACTGCACAGTGCAGGAGAATGAAGTGGGTAAAGTTTATAAAGTGTCTGAGATGTCAGACAAAACATACATAAACCCAAAACATCCTTATAGAAAGCTCTGATAGCTGAGTGTTAGAAAACCAACAGGGAGAAAGGTATTACAGACCTAGCAGAGAGAGCGGGTCTGATCCTGAACACCAGTGCTTATGGAAAATCCATTTAATCCCAAAGGAGAGCCTTGGGAGGGATATGCTCCCCAGGCTGATCCTGTTCACCTCTGCATTACCCACTTGAGAAGACCATGTGTCTGGGGGATGTGATTAAAAACTAATTGCAGTTTATTTGCCAGACCCCATAATAATAAATATTTATTATATTATTAGCACCCACAGCCATTGTTAGGGCACAGGATGACACCAAGGATGCTCCATGGCCAGCCCCGCACACCTCCATCTGCGCAGCCACAGCTCTGCTGCCCTCCCTCTGCTCGCCTTCAATTCCTACAGCCCTCCCACTGCTCACACCCTGGCTGCAGGAGCACGGGGACAGGGACAAGGGTGTTAATTTAAACCTGAAAGATGTTCAGCTTTAGCTGGTTGAAGCAAAGGAACAGCAGGGCTGTGCCTGACGCATAGCTGAAGCTGTAGCTCTCTCTACAGGCTTCACGTACAGTAGCTGTGCAGTCACAGCCAGACCAGCATCACCACAAAGCACACCCTGGAGGGTTGGTTATGAGTGTGTGCTGAGGCTCCATGTGCATGAGCTCCATGCCAGGCCTGTGGAGGATGTGACCATCCTGTGGGGAAAGTGGGTGAGCAGGAGCGGGGTTGCCCATTGCAGGAGACTTCACCCTTGCTGCAGCCCTGCTTAAGGTACCATTGAGCTCAGACGTGGCCAGCATCACAGCACAAGCACCGGGGAGCTCCAAGCTGAGGGGCTTGAGCACATCCCTAAGTCCCAAACACATACATGTGCTCGTGTCTGTACATGGCCCAGGGCCACTATTCCCAGGGCGTGGAGCTGCACAGGAGCTCTGCATCCTCCAGATGTCCATGGCTGCATCTGGAGTGATGCAGCCTTTTGATTGTAATAACCCTTTTGATTCCCTTTTCCTAATAATTTCTTGATAACAACACAATTGGATCATTCCTTAAGGTCATTTCACATAGATTTATTTGCAACATTACCTGCATATTTGGATTTAGGGGGAACAAATATTTTATTTCCTTGGCTTTTATTGCCCAATTATTTATACATTTCTCTTTAAATCCTGTAAATACTCTTTTTTTTTCCACCATTTCCCTGCAGAGTTTCTCTTTCTCTTTGGCAAACATTGATTTTTTTTTTTCTTCTTCATGTTTTTCCCAGTGAACCTTGAAATTAAAATGTCCCTTTTTTTTGTTGTTTAATTTCGGGGCTTTTTTGTACACCGGCCTCATTGTCAGCACAGCAAGAGCAAGGTGCTTTGTTAGATTACTGCTGCTTCAAAGCTACTGAAAGGAAGAGTTGACCACATTTCAGCGTGTGTGCATAGCTCCTTCATGAGTCACAATCCTTCTCCCTAAAACACAAACCCAATCCCGAGTTCTCACCATTTTAAGGAAGCATTTTGGGTTTTTTTAGTATTTCAGAATCAATTTTTACCAAATTATCCCAGTTTTAAGAAGGGTGGAATTCTTTGTCCTCTTAGTGGACAAATCGCATGCACAGAACCAGCTCTTCACAGCACCAGTAAGGTTTGCAGCAGGGAGAATAGCTTTTATTAAACCAGCTGGGGGAAAAGGAAAAGGAAAAGCTTTCAGGCAGCCCTAAAAGCATTTGGGGTGCTTTTTCCTTCCAACTATATCAATTGCTCTAATGAGAAATACCAGCTCTCCCTGCAAACCTTGCCTCTCTCCTACCCTTCTACCATCAGCTACAGCAACACTACTGCCAGCAGAAAAATCACTGCATTTGTATAGCAAAGAAACCATATTCCTGTTTTTCCAAGGGGTTTTCATCAAAACTGCTGCCTGTTCCCCTTCCTGCAGCACAGACCTTAGGAGTATTTTTAGAAAAGAATCACTTTTATGACAATTACTTTGTCACTGTCATTTTATCTGCTGTAGCAGAAGAATTCTGTACTGCGCACTCTTGACTAACAACGCTTTTGCCTTTTGCTAAGTAGCCAGGGCACTATAGGCAATGAAATCAAAGCTTAAATGATAGTAGGGTAAAAAGCGTTTGGACCCAGGAACATGGGTACATTTGTATGCTTGCTGGGCCTGATGTGGCATCAGGAAGTTAGGGAAACCTTCCAAATACTCAGCTAAAATGAGATCCTGCTTTAGCAAGGGTTTGCTTTAGCTTTGTGGCCTAGGGTTACACATTATGCTAAGCAAGTGTGACTGTTCAGAGGCTGAAGGCAGTGTTTAAAACAGCAGGAATCACTTTTCCATAAAAAAAAGGGGTGGGGAAGTCTTTAAAAATGGATTGTTCTAGGCCATAAGAAACTATGAATTGCAAAAGGTTAATAGACGAAATGATACTCGTCTACCGCCATCCTTGTAATAATAATCGTTGCTGAATCCATCATTCAGGGGTCTTGCTATATTGACAATTCCATCTCCTCAAAAAGACTCCAGTTATTTCCTCAGTCTGTTTAACCTGTGGTAATTAATTATAGATTTACAAGTGGTACATGGGCAGACACAGGTATCTGCAACCACTGTGCTGCTGGTGAGAGGGAAAAGTGTCTGTCTGCAGCCCAAGTATGAGCAGGAAGAGTCATGCCATGAGCTGACTCAGTGTCCACATCAGAGTGCAGGTGATGGTAACCAACCTCATTGCACATCTGGCATTCAAGGAAGCGCAACCTTGCCTCCAGGTTGCTGCACTTAGGTCCAAATCTCCTTCTTGCAGAGCCTCTGAGCTGCAAATCTAATCTATTTACCTCCAAACTGTGTTTCTTATTCAATGAATAGCAGTGAACAGACAAGACTTTAAGTACAGTAACAAACATTCAAGCATCCATGTGCCAGAGATACCCTCCTTGTGATAAAAAAAGACTCCTTTGTGACTTATTTTCACCACCACCACCCCCCCCCCCCGAAGATATTATGCTAAATGAGAGCTGTTTTGTTTGTTTGCTAGTTTCACAAGCATCAGTTCCCCAACAGGAAGACAAATGGAATCAGTGGTATTGCTGTTCTGCAGAAAGGACTCATCGCGCACTGCCCACGTCAGCAGCTTCTGTGAGCAGAATGAAGGGCTGCACATTCACTCTTATCCACGCCTGCCACAGTCAGTACCCAAAAAGGCACAGACGTGCTAAGAAGGGGCTGTTAGGTTGCTTTAATTACAATCTATTCCTTCTTTTTAACAGTACAAACTTATCAGCTGTAACAAAAGATGTTTAAGAAACAAACCTTGTCAAAATAACATGAATTAAGAGCATTCACCCTTTTGCAGAGTGTGAAGAAGAAGTGTGTAAGGTGATAATGAATTCTGTAATGCATTAGCCACGCTTAAAACGTGAGTACCACTTCCTCCATAACTTGCTGAAGTTTTGTCATTCTCACTGAATCCCCAGTTACAGGCACAAACTACCAAGGTTTGATTGCCATTTGAGCAATTCGGCTATTATCCTGCCAAACGCAGGATGTTTTCTCTGTGCAGAAGCCTGTTAAAGCTGCATGAAATCCGTATGAAACCCACAGGCATGCTACCATGGTGCTTTGCTCTATTACTTGGCACAGCCTTGTGCTGGAGAAGGTGCAGAGCATCTTCTGCTCGCCAGGATACTGCTATGGCTTGGGCTGTCCCTATGCATTGTGAGTCCTGTTCCACGAGCTGGGGTTAAACCAGTTTATGCTCCCAAGTCAGTACAAGCTGGGACTTGCTGAGAGCTCACCGAAAGCTGTGATTTGGGCTTTGCTCCCAATGACCCGTTCTGGTCTGCATTCCCAAGCCGTTGCTTGCTTTCCACACATCAGACACCTTCCACAGTGCCAGAAAATTCAGTCCAGGCAGCAATATTACGAAATCCACCCATACACACACTGATCGTTGGACCCAGCTTCCTCCTTGCCCTTTATGATCTGGGCACCAGCTCAATCCTGGCACCCCTCTAGAAGTCCAACCTTGCAGCTCGTTGCCTTTGTTTTCACAACTACCTCACCCTCTGCCTAACAACCCACTCCACACCCATGCTTTTGGCCCCTCACAATCACAGCCATGACTTGTTCCCCTGAAGGAGCAGTTGACACAACAGTTCCTTTCCCAGCCTTTCCGTTTACGCTCAGTTCACAACCTTATGCTTGTCCCCTATTGATTGCAGCACCAATCTCAGTGTTCCTTTCAAATATGAGAGCTGCTGAAGAGAGCCACAAATCCAACAGATTTGGGATTTCTGCGTGCAGCAAATGAGCACCCAGCACTTCTTCCATGGAGCGAAACCTTTCCCTGGGGATCTCAACTCACAGACCCAGCTTGAGAGCTCAGGTCCTCATGGCTGAGCACGCACATATCTGAGGGATGCTCTGGAACACAGGAAGTGTTTGCTGCACTCACCACAGTCAAACCCAACTGAATTGTGAAGGAGCTGAGCTGTTTGCAATCCAGCTCACACATACCGGCATCTTCAACCTGTGTGCATTCTGATTCTGATCAAAATTCCACCCCCCCTGCTATTCAGAAACAGAGACAGGCACAAGGAGTTCAATACCACTGGGGGGGGGGGGGGGGGGCTGGCTTTAAGAGTTTTGGTATCAGAAACATGAATGAGGAGGGAAACAAAGGCTGGAGGAGACATATGGGAAAGATATATCTGAGGTAAGGAAGGAAAAGGGTTGGACAGATATCCAGGGGAACATTGGCCTCTGCCCCAGTCTCCCATCAAGATGAAGGAGTACAGCACACACAAGAAGAATTTTTCCTAAAGCAATACAACGCTGTTATCCCTGGAGTGTGTCAGTGTGTGGTACAGGGATTCAGGCTACTCGAAAAGAAGGGAAATGAGGCTCTTTCCCAGCCCCACAAGGCTATTCCTGGTACCCTACTTCAATGTGCCATGCACATGGGTACGCCTCACCTGCAATGGGAACCAGCACAAGGGAGTAGGGCTGCAGTCTTTAGTTAAGGGGGATGATAGAACACACAGAGCTGTGGAGGCTGGAGCTCCAAATCCTGCTTGGAAATAAGAAAACAGGATTTGGAGCTGCTAAATTGCACTGCAGCCATCCCCATCCCCACAGCAGCCAAATTCAAGGAAGTGCAAAAGCAGAATCACACCACTTGTGTTCATTCATGGGGAGCAGAACCAAAATGTAAGCTCCAAACCCACGATTAAAGAATGTTTTTAGAGTGACAAAGAGACAGGAGCACTTGTGCCCAGAAAACACTAAGCTGTTTGAATACCAATGTCTGTGGGAGATCCAATATGCCATTGAAAGAGCTGTTCAGGAATGGCAAGAATCATTCCAGCACTGAAACAGTCCAATCTGCCATAATATTTCCTTTCAGAGATCTCACTGGAACTGCCAGAATTTTAATAAAGCATATGGCAAATTTTTAGTTAATAATGGAAAAGGCATCTCTTAAAGTTAGGAACACAACTGCCCATATCTTCATCTCATCTCTGGGTGCAGTGAGCATTTCATCCACATTCTCACAGACCTTCCCAATGGAACCTGGCATTCTTCAGGAGCAACACATGTCCCCAGTTTACCATGCTGTTTGGCGGCAATTAGAGCAGTAAATGCTTGGAGGTTGAGGTATGTTTTCTAAAGGTTCAGTACTTATAGCTATGGTATGTACTGATTCACTGGTGTAGAGATGCTACCATTGTGCTTCATATACCAATGTGAAAAGACAGATGTATTACCTGTAGTATAACGTAGGTGAACATTCAACCATCTCTGCAACTCTGCTGCTCGCAGAAGAAAACTCTACCTACCTCATATGTGAAAACTGGTATTCAGCTTCCCAGAAAATCACAGCACAAAAAGTGCTGGTATGTTATTTGCACATTTTATATACTGACTATAGGAAGAACTGAGATGACTGTCACTAGTGACATGTGTGTGGTTTAGTACCATGAGTGAAAAACAGCTCGAATGGCTAGGATAAACTCCTCAATTCTCGTGTTTTGGACAGACCCAGAATGGGAGTGAAGCAGAACTCCTGCAGCATCTCTGCTATGATCACGGGGCGGGGGGGGGGGGGGGGTGGGGAACAAACAAGCAGAGAGAAAGCAAACGCTCCCCCACTCCCCTCCTATCAAACTTCTGAATGGATCCATTTCTCAGCCCAGTCTTAGAGAAACCAGCCATGTGTGTAGCGTGCCTTCGAAGAGTCACAAGACACCCTTATATTCCCCATTCCACCACCGGCTCTCGCTCTGCATAACGCAGCTCCTGTAATCTCACTCCACACCGGCCCCTTCTCCGCTCACAAGGTCATAATGCACCGACCTCACATCCCGCAATCCCCCAAGCATCCCATAGCTCAGCATTGAATCTTCTTCCTTGCAAACCCCAGCCTAGAGGAAAGCACTGGGAGTGCGTGACTCCTGCTGACCTTTAGAAAAGCTCCCCCCACATTGCTGCTGCTTGCAGTGAAAACAGTCATTCCCCTCGCCCTGATTTATGCTTCCCTCTGCCAGAGCAGCAGATGCATCCCAGAGTACTGAAGAAAGGACAAGCCTGAAGAGCACAATAAACTTCCACGATGTGACATCCATGGGCTCAGAAGGGCTCCTCTCTTTGAGCATGCAGTGTGCCAGCATCATCACATCCTTTTGAGAAGCAAACAATGATCCAGCTTTGCTCACCGTGCATCTCCAACTCTGAATTTACACCTGGGTGAAAAGGAAGCTGATGGGTTTGTGAAGGGGTCCTGTGAGTTACCATTTCTCCTGCAGCAGTGCGGTTTGGATCGAGGGTCCCAGTGCTGGGGAGGATCAGACATGAAAGCAGGCTGCCAGAGGAGAGACAGAGGAGAGCTGAAGCATAAGCCAAGAGGTATCAGAACGCAGCAAGAAAGGAACAAGGTGACAGTAACTCGGGAGTGTAAATCAGTGACTATAACTCAGCCAACAGCATGCAGGTCACCTGCTCCCTGCACCAGCACAGCTATTCCCTCTTTTCCTGGGTACACGGATGTGCAGTGCTGTTGGTTTCAGTTGTTCCTCATGGGGCCCTTAAAAGCTGAGTTAAGTCTCACATACAGCCCTCTGCTTCCCTTAAACAGTCACTGGGATCTGATTTGCCAGGGATACATCTGTATAAAGCAAAGTTCAGCACAGCCCATGTTAATAACTACCATTACGATCACAAGGTAGTACCCAAATGCTGTGCAAGTGAAAGGCTATTTCCATAAGAGCCTGCAAGTTAGATACAGCTATTTTCTCATTAACAATTAGCCATTAGTCTCAACCCCATCCCTGGCAGTGTTCAAGGCCAGGTTGGACAGAGGGGCTTGGAGCACCCTGCTCTAGTGTGAAGTGTCCCTGCCCGTGGCAGGGGGTTGGAACTGGATGAGCTTTAAGGTCCCTTCTAACCCAGACCACTCTGAGGTTCTATAATGTTAAAGCCGATGCAGACAGAGCAGAGCAGCAGTGACCCTGTGCTTGGGGAGGGCTCCCAAAGTCAGCGCACTTGGGAAGCTGAGCTCTGCACCCTGACCCTGGAGCAGGCCGCTTCTTAGGCACTGCCTTTGCCACGTTAACAGAGAGATGTGGCCAGCCAACCCGATGCTCTGTGTGACAAGGGCAGGCTGGGTATGGTGCTATGCCAGGTATTTCAGTCCCAGCCCATCTCCATTTAAAAACAGAAATAAGAACTACTGTTCATGACTTTACATTCATAAATACTCTCACAATGTCAAGGGATGGGGGGGGGGGGTGTTCATCAATTCATTAGATCTGCTCCCATGAATTATTTATATGCAGTGCTAAAAATGGTTCTGAAACATTACAAGAATTCAATATCAGTTTTCACAGTGGGATTTCATCATTTTAGCACTGGAGCATAATAGCCTAATGCGCTACTAATACGCTATGGTGCTAATAGGCTACAATGAGAGTTCTCTCTAATATGCAAACATTTCCATGTTGCATTATTATTTCTTTTAAGTTAATATGATCTGGTGATAATATGATGAAATGAATTAGCTTCCTAGCATTGTTTGCATGAGTTGCACATATTAAAAGAGTATTTCCCCCCACTTCCCCCTTGAATTCACTTGGAATGAGCTTGAAAATTTACCCTGTAGTTATTCTTATGCTAATGAGGCTGTTTAGTAGGAAACACTCCCGCTGTTGCTTAGCCAGCTGAAGAAAGAATGTCACCTCTTGCTGGATAAGACTTTTCCTGTCCTGTTTTGAAAGCCTCTGTCCTCATAAACACGTTTGCTTTCACATTTCCCACCAGCTCATGGACTCATTGCATATTTATGACAAATCCCACGTTCACTTCTACATAGAAACACAGAATCATCTGGGTTGGAAAAGCCCTTTAAGCTCATCCAGTCCAACCCTTACCCCAGCACAGCCAAGGCCACCACTAACCCATGGCACTGAGGGCCTCGTCTCCACAGTGTGTGCACACTTGCAGGGACGGTGACTCCAGCCCTGCCCTGGGCAGCCTGTTCCAATGCCTGAGCACCCTCTGGGGAAGGAATTGTTCCTCAGCTCCATCCAAACCTCCCCTGGTGCAGCTTGAGGCCAGCTCCTCTTGTCCTTGTACAAGCGGACACATCTTCCAAGGATGTGGAATCATGTGCTAGCAGCCCTGATGAACACCAGCTGTGGACGTGACCACAGAGACAGAGATATCATAGAATCATAGAATAGTTAGGACTGGAAAGGACCTTAAGAGATATCACTGCTTTCCTGCTCTGGGACATGCAGGGAAGAACTCAATGGCAAGCCCACACCCAAGCTCCAGACTAAATCACAGTACTCTCCTCCCAGTACTGTGACATCTTCCCAAAGCCAAATTGAACACTGGATGTGGAAGCTGGGATGGCTGGCGTGGGACTTGAATTGACCCTTTTCAGAGGGACTCCCAGGACTCACTGTGCTCCTTAATAGATAGGCACTGAAATGCTGAGCTTTTCTATTTGGGGTTTCTGTAGGATTCCCATACAGGATGATGCAGAAAGGCATTAAAGCAGCTAACATTAGCTACTCTCCCCCTGACTTCCCTATGGAACAGCAGAACATCCCATGAGGTGGCTGAGAGCAAAATCCCCACACCCACTTTACCCCCAGTGCAGATCCAGCTTGACTGCACCTGAATTCAGATCCTATGACCTTTTAATTCACATGAAGTTACACAAGAACTTTTTACCCATGAGGTTAAACAGCACATGTACAACACTGACAACATCTCAAATGCTACAGGGCTTTAAAATGTCGTAAATAAGAGTCCAAAATTTCTTTAATTATCAGATTTCCAAAGCTACTCTACATAATTCCCTGTATAATCCAATCTGAAACTCAGGAGACACTCATGCAGATGACATTTCCGCTCTGTTTTGAATGGGGATTATTCTTTAAGAGGATACAGAACCTGGAAATATTTCAATAGGTCTGATATTTAAAGCATTTTTAATGGCATTTATGTTTTAATCTTCTTACTGAAGAACTTTAAAGAGAGCTGCAAGGAATTCAACAGTGGAAAAAATAATTAGGCATTAGTTAATAAAATAAAACGCACAAGCAATGGGTCAGTTGATTCATGAACAGGATGAAAACAGGAATGAATGTCAGGGCACCCCAGGGCACCGTGCCATCTATTCTCTGGGATTAAGGAGCCACATTGCTCACACCATCCCGACACCTTGAATGCTTTCTACTGCTTATGGACTTTGATTTCACTGCTGGCAACGGGGTGATGGGAAAGCAATGAGCCAAGTTCACCAGATTCCTTCTGAATGAGCAGATTAAAGGAGTTTCTGCCTGGCAGAGGGCAGAGGCAGCTGAATAATTCTCCTGCCTTTCATTCTGTGTTTTCTAGCGCAATGTAGCGAGGTCCAAGACCTCTCTGGGGGTGACCACTCACATGAAACAAATCTCACAGGGAAGTACACAGAAAAAACACCCAAACCTGTTTGTTTTCCCATCTTTGGAGTTTTAGAAACAAAGCCTGAGTTTGTTTGCCCAAGCTGAGCCCTGCTGCCTGGGTCCTGCCCAGAGTCGGGTACTCAGATGCTTGGCTTCCTAAGCTCTATGTATACTCATCTGCTTCTTCAGTCCCGAAAGAGTCTGTAGACAGCTCCCTGCTTGTTTTTCTTCTCGCACTCTGCCTACCCCTCAGGAACAAGGGGCTACTTCGTTAGGAATGAAGGTATTAATTAGCTGTGAACCTGTTTAACCGACGTGTTGTTTCATGCAGCTTCATAATGAATCCCAAACAAGCTCGGGTTGCAACATGACTACTGGTTTCCTAGATTAGAGCAGATACTAGTTCTCTTGACATCAGAGGCAATGATCTAGCAAAAACATCTTTCCAAAGGACCCATACATCTGCTGCAACATCCCATGGAGGCCTGGGTGTACTCCAGAGTAAGGAATACCACGTACAGCATTCCTGCAGCTTTCCTGTGTGGTCCAGCCAAACTGACACGACTACTTTTATCTGTCAGTGGGAACAAATAGGTCTTATACAACTTAAGCACAGTAAGCCTGGACATTATTTTACCCTGAAAAAAATCAAAGATTTCTTAGTGTTACCATTACCATTGCTCCATTACTTGTGGAAAACAATTCCAACTATCAGGAAATAATTATGAACAAAGCCCAGTTAATTATACAAGACACCTCAGCTGCCCTAATTAAGGACCAGTTCAATACTGTTCACTTAGTAATTTTTGTTTTAATTGTGAATAGATTTAGAAGCCTGGCTGATCAACAAATAATGAGATTGGGGAACCAGAAGGAATCTGATTAATACAATTATTCACCAATTATTTATTTCCTCTCCTTTATATCAGTCTTCCTTCTGCCTTAGAATGGGATTAGGAGAATAAGGATTGCACTGATTGATTGGTTTCAGCACGAGCGTCCCTCCCTCTCACAAACACCCTACAGTTCCAAGCCTGTGGATTAAAGCTTTATTCATGCAATCATGATAAAATGGGGGAACAATTCAAAGTCAAGAAAACACCAAGTCCCTGATGCAGCAACAAGTCACACGCAGGTAGATTCCTGGATCTGTACAAGTCTTACAGACTTTGCTGCAAGTACCCACCTTGCACAAATACGATGTTTATGGACTTTGTGCTCAGATGAGAGAAATGGCCAGGGCTGGAAGAAGACAAAGAGACAAGAGTGACACTGGCAGAAGAGTTGTCTCAGGTTTGAACGCCTGCAGTTGGGTCCTAGCAAATCCTAGTGCATCACCACCAGGTCAACAATGGATGAGTGCCATCCAACAGGAAAACAGCTTTACATGTGCTTTAAACTACAGCCTGCTCGCCCCATATTTTAGCATGAAACTGAAGCAATTTACTTCCTTTTTAATGGATTATGGAAAGAACTCAACCACAATGCTTCCACCCTTGGATGATCAATAACTTTAACACACTTATAAATTATTAATACCCTGCTCACAAAATTAACCACCTCCGAATAGACATAATTGCTCAACACAGTGCAGAAGAAAACACGTTTAAGGAAGTAAAATGTTCCTTTGCATTTTTAGAAGTTTTTAGTAGCTTGCTAGTGTAGCTGAAAAGCTACACTGTTTATTATTCAATGTGGTATATTAATTGCAATTTACTTATTAATCTTTCTTCTTTTAGCAGCACCATAAAGAGACTTGCCATCTGACTGTTTAATCAGTCAAAAGTCCATACCATGAGGACTGTCTCATTATATTCCTCCTAGAAATGAGTCTCTTTTCTAGATGGGAAGGCTTTAGGTAAGAAGAAGGGGCTGAGCTGATTTAGGAGTCAGCATAAATCAGTATCATTCAGGATGGGTGCAGGCAACATCACACAATATTCCCAGTGCTAACACCACAGTGCTCCTGCTGACATCTCTTCACCAGTGTTGTTAAGTATCATGAAGAGGACATACGTCTTGCTGCTAATTAATATCGTGGGCTATATTTACTTAGCTGCATTTCATTAGCTGAATTAACAAATTAGATTATGATCTTCCAAAATGTGTCTCATTTTAAAAAGTTGGTTCTCATTTTCTGAAGGAAGAGGAAATACAGAGATCTCAAATCTCTGCCTGGGGACCACAAACTTTGATTGTAGCTATGAATCCCATTTCCTTTTTCCACGTGCTATTCTATGTGTTCTGATAAGTCTGAATTAGAATCATAGAATAGTTAGGGTTGGAAAGGACCTCAAGATCATCCAGTTCCAACCCCCCTGCCATGGGCAGGGACACCTCACACTAAACCATCCCACCCAAGGCTTCATCCAACCTGGCCTTGAATACCGCCAGGGATGGAGCACTCACAACCCCCCGGGCAACTGATTCCAGTGCCTCACCACCCTAACAGGAAAGAATTTCCTCCTTATATCCAATCTAAACTTCCCCTGTTTAAGTTTTAACCTCTTCATTGAGAAATGACAGCATCAAACTGTAAAGCCTAGATATTTCTTTTAAAACTTCAACTAACCCAGAGCAAACGTGCTCCCACAGAAAGATCAGTGGCTCAGAGCATCACTTTGTGTCTTGGAGGCTCAAGTGATACTCCAGGCAGTGCTCTCCTTTCTACCTTCTAGCTCTATAGGAGGAAAAGGACTAGTGAGGGGCAGACCCACTCATACAACATTATCTTTGTCTTAATGAAAACTAATGTTTGATAAATATATTCTTATCTAAATAATAGGCCAATTATTTGATCAAATATTTTTAAGGCAAAATTATTGTATCTCTTGGCACTGGTAAAACCAAAACACAATGAAAGTCTTACTTGGTCTTTTACATGGCTAATCAAGGAAGGGCTGAGCAGATCCACAGTTGCTACCAGTGGATGAGTTCTGTTTGGAAGCTGTTTGTACTGAACTAGCAGCAGCCTCATTTCTAACTTCCATAAGGATATGAACACCTTCGCTGAAGCTAACCCTGAGAAGTTCAAGCCAGATACACTGACCAGGAGTTTTGCTTGTTTTTGGTTTTTGTGGGTTTGTTTCTCTGTTTATTTTAGGGTTTTGGTAATTTTTTTTAATGTTGGTTGGGTTTTTTTTGATGTTGGTTTTGTGGTGATGTTTTGTTTTTTTTTTTTAATCAGAAGTACCAGAAAGGTTTAAACTATGAAACCACAAAATTACTTCCAGGTTTTTCCATTGCCTACTACAAACCAGCCTTAAAGAGAGACTCTTCGTCCTTTCATGGATCCCTTCAGCTTCCCTTTATTTCCTTATTTTGTGCCAGTGCTGGAAAATCTTAGACCAAACTAACTTCAAAGTGTTCTCTGTCTCTTTACAACCATTTCCTTAAAAAGGCTGAATGTATATATGAAAACAAACGCTGGATTTCAGCAACCTCTTGTGTAGCCTAGGAAAATAGCAGGAAGAGTAACATATAATTAGCCAGATTTATTTCTCCAACTCAAATATGTTAACAACCTTCCTCATTACAAATTTCAATAGATGCTGCAATGCTACAGTGTATAAACTTATACATTTATGTTTTCAAAGTCTGGAGGCTAAATAAACAGGCAGATAGTCCAGGCAGACTTACAAGCAAGAAACTTGTGTGAATGCTAAGGAAGTAGCTGTCTTTATACAACTAAAGTTCAAGGTTGCATCTATAAGGGGTTTTTCAGCTGTATTTGGAAGTAGACTGAAATTGTTACTCACCTCTAACCTTGTTGGAGATTCGTGGTGTCAAGTATGTAAACCAGAACATACTGCAAGAACAGACTGAAAGGGTTAGAATACATTTACTGAAGGAAAAGAGTCTTGTAGCTAGAGAGAATATTGTGCAGGAAACCTCGGGGGTTTGGAAAAGCTGCTTTTTGGAGAGGTACGCTGCTCTTGCACCGTTTGAATTCTCCTTTGGAGATGTAGTAATGGTCATCTACCAGCTTTATGAAGATGTTTATTTTCCATCCAGCCAAGAAATTAAGCAGGAAGGAGGCTGAATTTTCAGACTTGGTTAGTTATGAAATGGGTCCTTGTGTTTCCATCTAACCCTGGTAAGGATATGGGAAAGATTTTCCTTCTGTAACTCAGAGACTTGGTTTGGTTTTTGCTGTGATTACCAATGGGTGTTCTCAGTAACAGCCTCTGGGCCCAGAAATGCAGCAAATTCATCCAGGCATCTTTAGGAGCTCCTGTGGAATAGGGATATGATTGGAGTTGTTTTTGCTTTGATTACAGGATGTTTCTCCGACTGTTCATCAAATAGAAAACATGTGGGAGTTCTAAGTGGAGAGGAGAGAGCGATCAAGATCCTGCCCTCTTTCAGCACTCACAGAAAAGGAGGTAGAAAAGTGGAAAAGCAGCAGGAAAGAGGCAAATGCCAGCAGGCCAAACTAGTCATTTAGAATGGCACAAACTAAACAAGAAAAGAGAAAGAGAGTGCTGGATGGGTAATATTAAGTAATGGCATAATGTCCAAATATTTGCAAAGTTTGCTTCCAAGTCCCTGGCAAAGTCATGTTTCCCATTACAGAATAATGCCAGGGCATGACACAATGATTCAGCCGTGGTCCTCTCTGTCTCTTTTCACTGATGAAATGCTTCTGTGGCAGCTCTGCAAATTCCACTGCCCAAGTCTTCCCTTCCAGGAGAGGCTGAAATGGCAGTTCTTGAGATCTACAAAATGTCATTTAAAAAACTACATTTCAGCCCTACTGCTCTTTTCATGTAGAGGCTCTGAAAAGGGATGGAGATCCTGAGATCTCCTAAAGGGCTCTCCTCACAACGTTCCCAAGAAAGCCAACCTAATGCTACCCCTCTGTACCTTTTACACCGTACCCATCGCACTGCTTTTAAACACTTCCAAAGCTCTCGAGCACTTCATGACCACAAATCTTGATAAGCCTTCCTGGATGCTGATCTTTTGAAAGTAAGAGGTTGAACCTTTTGAGAGGCTCTTCTTCCTAAGGAAGCTCCGGTCTCGCAAATCACAGACCTGACAGAGCCTGTCAGATGGAAGTTCACCAAAGAAACCCTGCAGCTTTAAGTACTTTAGTGATATACAGTGTTATCACTGTGAACTGATAGTTGACTGCAACCCTTATTGGCTTAAAGAGTTTCACCACAAAGAACAGTATTTGGCTTTCTATATATATGCACACACACACATGAAGCTTCAGGTTCCTGAATTCACAACTGTAAACTACATTAAATACACAGTAAATTGACTGATGATGAGTGGTGCTCTTCTAGGCTAATTTCTTTTCTAAACCATGATATGAAAATTCCCGCTAATGGGCTCGTGACAAGACTAAACAGGGGTAATAGCAGATTTAATCAAGAAAACAAATGGGATTCATTAAAAGCTGGCACTTGGCAGATAATCTTTGGAGAGTTCTCACCTCAATCTACATGTCCCCATCAAAAAGAAAAGAAACAAATTAGAAATCTTCAGCTGTTTTTATCTTGGGTTGTTGAGACAATTCAAAGGAAATTCAGAGTGCAAAAATATCAGACACAGTCAACTTGGAACTCCCTGTTCCATGGGTTAGATGATGTATCCTCTTCCCAACTCCTTTTATACTCTCTACCACAGCATTCAGAGTAAAACGTTAACTAGAGTTTTCTTCTCGCAGTTGAGAAGACAAATGAGCTATAGGTTTCACATCTAACTGGAACACGTAACTGAAGATGATGCTGTGGTGCTAAAAGTATTTCTCAGCAAATAATACTGAGGAAATATATATTCCTTATATATACTCTTTACATACAAAGAGGCATCTATATACGTATATGTATCTAATATGTTTATATACATACTATATATAAAACACACAAAGCCCATCTATTTATATAGAGGTTGAGGACAAAGACATCCACACACCCACCCTGCTTTGCACTTTGCAAGCTGAAAGGGTAGAAATGAAAGCAAATGCTATTTCAATTTTCAGAAATGATCTATCTACAGTGAATGAAGCCAATTCCCTAAATACAAACATCTCCAAAATTCAGTTTCAATCCTGCAGTTCAGCCTTCCATTAGAAGTAAGAAAACTTAGAACTTGATCACTCTCCTCCAAAAGCTCCTACTTTGTTAACCTACGCATACAGTTACCAGCTAAGCAGATAACTACCCCAAACCAGTAACTAAATATTCCTTTACTCAATGTCAAATGAACAAACGAAGCACTAAAGCAACTTCTGATATGCAGCACACACACGTTCAGCCTTGAAACACACATCGTCTGGTGTCCCTGAAATGTATGTAACCTACCTGTGCTCTCAATGACGAGCTCACTGATGCCAGTGGAAAGACTTCTGATGACTTCGCTATGTTTGGCATCACAAGTTAAGTATATTCAACCCATTCTACAATTTCCCCTCTTTGCAAAGACACTTCTGCTTTCTCCCAACATCTCAAGCACAACTGTTCTAACCCAGGATTATCTACCTTCTCTTTTCTGCACTTGCGGAAAACCCTGCTCCTGGTTTATTTGCTCTCATTTAGTCCACTAGCACTATGCTCTGCAAAAGCTTATTTACTTTCCCCACCACCTCCTAATTACTTTAGGGAAGTCATATTGTTTCCTCATTATGTTCATCTAGCTCTGGTCTGAGCAAGGCATATTATCTGTTCAAGTGGCCAAATTCTTTTCAGGTGGCTGCACCCTCTACAGTGTGGCCTTACACAGTGTCTAAGGCAATTTGAGCATTATCTGACTGCTAATTAATGTCCTATAATAATTCTGACCTTTAAAAATCGTCTTCTAGCACTGCTGTTTCAGAAGCCTGCTGTGCACTTGCTTTCTTTGTGCTTATGTGAAGTGCTTCCACCTACAACTGCTGCTGTCAGAGAAGCCCCAGCTCACTTAAGCATTGCTGATGGAGGTTAGAAATAGACCTGGCTGCCATTCTGAAGTTTGGGTTGAGTGTTGTTTTGTTACACTGTTTGCTTTTAAGGCTTGATTATCTGAGTTACTCGTGCAGCAAATATGCAGAGAGGAGCTGTTTGCAGTATCAATGTGCCACATCCAGACATGAGCCCTTCCCCTCCAAGCTAGTAAATCCAAATGTGTGGATCAAGAGCAGGACAGGTTAATGCCCACCTGAAGGCAATGGGTGAGTGATAGAGGGTCCCCTGCCTGAGTTCATGTGGTGCATGAGAACCACCATGAACATCCCCACCTTTCAGGGACAGCCTCGATGCACAAATTCAGGACACATCTATGGGACATACATAGTTCTCCAATGCTAAGAGACAACCCTTCTGCTTCATGTGACAACATACATAATCCTTTTGTGGATTCTATTATTGACTCTCCATCTAGTCATTGTCCTTCCCTGATGAATATTAACAATATGATGGCTGTAGGTGTATTACTTGAGTATAAAATGAGAAGCTTCCTTTGCAGTAGTCATTTGGGAAGTACAGGTGTGCATGCAGCAACTCATGCTCCTGTAATCACAATGATACCCAATAACCTAACCAGCCTTACTAGAAACCTGCTTTGATTTTTGAGATGAACCCAGAAAAGGGAAACATGCCAAATCAGACACCCCCATATACCAGTGCTCCCTGGGATCCCAGCTTCGAGGACAGGCTGTGTTTACTCCTTGCTTTGCATTCTCAACACTCTAAAACACGTTCCAGAATAAGAAGTTGCAATATCTCAGTAGGTTTCGCATGTAGCCCATTTAGCTGAGTGCTGAACAGCATGTAGCATGAACAGATTTACCCCACCCCTGGTTTACACATGGGGAACACTGAATAGAAGAGAAGAGTGAAGTCACTTACTGAAGCTGGGAGCTCGTATGTAGTTGGGAGCTGGGAGAAGGCAGCAGGCATCAGTGTTGCTGTACCCTGAGGCAGGTCCAGAGAGGACACTGCATGTGGCCTCTCAACTGACCAAAGAGCTGCTGGCAGCTGTCAGGTCCTTTTATGCCCATCAGATAACATTTCCCCTTATAATCACCAGCTGTGGGGAGGTCTTTCCAGACAATGTAACAGCTGGAGCCAGTGTTTTCACACATTGCAGAAAAGAAGCAGGGAAGACTGGCATAAGGGATGGCTGCAGGGGAAAAATGACTGCTTGCAAGAAACTGTGACAAGAGACCATCCCAGTGATGAAGTTCTAATGCATTTGTATTGTCAAGGTCATAAACTTGGAAAGAGATGTAAACTTTGCTTGCAGTTGCACAAATAATAGCAGAGGGTTTAGCTCTCTTTTAAGACCTCCATAAGCACAGTGAGGATTTTCCTGTAGTCCTGCATAGGCATCTTTTATGAACTCAACATCAGTGTTTCCTGTTGTGCAGTTTCAAAACCAGTGGGGATTTCCAAAGGTTTTCTTGTCGCATCACTAGCATTTAGTGAATAATCTGAGGCATGTTCTGCACTTGTCAGAAATCTACCTGTATGACACAGCATGAGACTGAATAAAGGTGTCCATAAGAGAGCAGCTACAACTGTATTCACCTGAAAACAGAGTGGGCACGTGAGCAGAAAGAGAAATATTCCAAACCATACCACCAAAAAGATGGCAAAGGATGTTGACCCTTTCTGGAATTTCATTATCAAAGCTGAAGGAACAGAAATAGTCCCTTTATACTCTGAAGTTATTTCTATGTTTTACATGAACACAGTTATCTGAACCCACAATGAAGGAGAACATGCATACACATGGCACACATCAAGCATTTCCTGGATAGCTTTCACAGCTGCTGGGTTTTGTAAAGACTTTCTTTCTTCAGAATTCTTTACTGTAGGGGCAAAGTGCCTTTATCAGATAAAGCAAATAAACCCCATTAACATAATATTGAATAGGAAAAACATCTTTCCACAGAAACATGAAATACGGCATTAACAGAGAGAGATTATGTTGGGCAAAACTACCTTAGCTTGATCCTGATGGATGCACACCATTCCCATTTTAATCAGTTTGCACTACACGGATGCACAGATAGCTGTGAGCCCTAGCTAGTGCTCACAAAATAGTGCCTGAATGACCAGCCACATGGAGGGACCCTACTGCTGCACAATGCCACAGAGGAGGAATGATGTAGAATGCACTCAGCTTTCAGGAGTTCCTCATCTAAGGTGCAGGGGGGATTGCTTGCACAGGTCAACGAGACTGTGAAGTACAGAAGACATCGAGCTTTGGACTGCTGGCTTCATGGAAATCTGACATAACCACAAGAGAAATCAAAGCCAAAGACTGCAGCCAAGCTTGATCATAATGTCCACTGCCACTTCTCCATCCTGCAAACACATTAGAGATGGGCATGTCAATAACAAACACCTAGATCAATCTGGAGACTGAATGTTGATCTTAGAAGCATGAAGAGACTTTCTCCCTTACTGCTCTGGAGATGTGGGATATGGTCTAGACCTGATCCTGCATCTCTTCCATGAGTGATCTGGATCTCATGCATTGATCTCCCACACACATGAATGCTGGCAGTTAACAAACAGAAGTTTTTAACATCTCAGTGTGCTGTATCTCTTTCAAATGAAAGGCTTCAGTATAACAAAACTGCTTGAATAGGAAACTTCAAGCTGCTCTGCAGCATCTTGTTACATTGTCCTGTGTGTCTGCTCCCCTCCACACAGGCATCGTGTAGCTCTCAGAGACCTCTTGGTCCCACTGTCAAGTCATCCCTCAGGTGACGAAGGCAGACATCGAGCTCTTCTGTCAGACTGTTCTCCAGCAAAGTTCTAGTGAATTATTGATGTTCTCTGCCTTCAGTGTTCTACCTTCAGATCACCCATTAGCTGCAATAAAACGCATCCCAAGGCTCTCTTGAGGGTGGAAGGAAGCAGACTCCTGTCTGTCTGACAGCTCTGCAAAAGTTCTCCCAGTTTTCCTGCCTGTAGCTGGGGTGAAGAAGAGGAAAGAGATGAAGTTGTCCTTTGACATTTTACATCCAAGCCTTACTGCAATAACCTTTGCAGATAATTTTCCCAGCAGGTGTTAGATATTTCTTGTGAGCAGTTTAACATTGAAACATCATTAAGTGCTTCTGACAAAAGCAATTTGTTACCCAAGTTTTGGAGGGGTGGAACCAAGACAAATTAGCCTCAGCATTTTAGGTACAAAGACGACGTGTTCTTTTTGTACTAATCCTATTACTGTGGATATCCTTCCTAGCACATTTGAAAGCAGCTTTGCTTGCGAGCTTACTGTCATCCATCCAAGATTCCCCTTTCTCCAACTTTCGGGGAGAGTTAAGTGTAGAATATCACCATTAAAAATATTGTAAGAGTTTTGCAACCATTCCTGCCTGTTTCAGAAGATCCTTTTCCAGCAAGATTACATGATTTATTTTCCATTTCTTATTAAAAAAAAATAAATTTAGATAGTAGAATTAATGCTATCATTTAAAAAATAACAGCGTCATGAAGAACAAATACAATTTCCTTGTTTTCAAGGTCTACCTGTTGATCTCAGAAGGCTGCAACCTTAAAAACATTGGGGTTTTGTTGTTTCTTAATGGTGGTTTGTTGGTTTTGTTGGTTTGGGTATGCTTTAACAAAACAAAAAGGGTCATTGAAGAGGCAAACTTGCACATCTGTGCCGCTGCTGGATCACCCTTCACACTCACCCCCTCACTGCCCAGCTTTTCTTTCCCTTTCCTTCTCTTTCTATTGCACTAACTCTCTCTCATCACCTCCTTTCCTGTCCCTCCTCTCCCACACCATGCTTTGCCTCTCCTGCTACCTTTTCTGAGCAGGAGCTGTGCTGAGCAGCAGAGCGTTGCCGTGGTCAGTGATAATCCAACACATGAACAGCTCTCTCCCAGTGCATCCCCTCTGCAATGCCAGGGAAGTCTGGCAGCATCACTGTAAGGCTGCAGAGCTCCCGAGATGCTGCTGCACAGTGTTTTGCTTTATAATCTGCAGTCCTGTGTCCAGTGCTGGGCTCCTCAGTACAAGAACGACAAAGAGCTGATGGACAGGGTCCAGCGGAGCCCACAAGGATGCTCAGGGGTCTGGAGCATCTCTCTCGTGAGCAGAGATTGCAGGAGCTGGGCCTGGTTAGCCTGGAGAAAAGCAGCCTGAGAGGGGTTCTCATCAATGCAGATCAATAGCCCAAAGGTGGTTGTCAGGAGGATGGGGCCAGACCCTTTCCAGTGGTGCCCAGTGACAGGACAAGGAGCAGTGTCCATAAACTAACACACAATAAGTGTCACCTCAACATGAGGAAGAGCTTCTTTATGTGAGGGTGTCAGAGCCCTGGCACAGGCTGCCCAGGGGGTTGTGGAGTCTCCCTCTCTGGAGCCATCCCAAACCCACCATGGACATGTTCCTGTGTGCCCTGCTCTGGGTGGCCCTGCCTTTGAATGGGTGACCTCCAGAGGCCCCTTCTGACTGTGATGGCTCTGGGATAACAGCTCCATTTTGCACTCCAATGCAGCTGACTTAACATACTGAATTTACCTTTTATGAATCAGATTTTGCTCATCATTCCTGAGCAGCTCCAAAAGCCAGAGCAACACCGCACTCCTCGAGCAGCCCCAGGGGCTGGGATTGCGGTGTGTACCTTCACAAGCTGAAAGAAGGAAATGTGTTTTATACCGAGGAAGCAAAAATTGTACCTGAGGAGCTGGGTAAAGCACACAGCCATGGGTGCCAGGCAGAAGCATGCACTGGACTTCTGGGTCTCCATCCTCCTCCCACAAGCCAGGTACGCCACTCCTGCCTCTGCTCTCTGCACACCTCCTCTTCTCCCTTCCCCTCTTCTCCCTTCCTGTTCTCCACCTGCTCTGAATAGTGGCTGGAAGAATGACTTATCTGATAGTTATCTCTGACTCTAAGGCCTGGAGGTGCAATATCCAGCTCCTGAAGCCCCTGGACCTGTAGGAATTTATAGCAGCAGATTGAGAGCCAGTTTTCTTTTGCAGGTTGTTTATATGATTGTAAGCTGCTTAGGAGGGAAGCTTTAACACAACACGAGATAAAAAGAAAATGGGTTTTAAAACCTCCAGTAACTCTTTTTTTCCTTAACTTGTTCTTGAACAAAACAAAAACAGGAGCCCTGGAAAAGCGCCTGAAGGCACTTGCAGAAGGAGAACCAGCACAGAACACAGTGGGTGCAATGGGCAAAACGTCCTCTGCTCGGATTTTGGCAACAAAAAACATACTGCAAACCTGGGGGAAGAGCAGGACATGGGCACTGAGGTCTCATAACAAATGCTGGCATTTGGGAATGTGAATAAAGAAATGGTCTTCACTTTTTCTACCAGTAGTATCCCATATCCCGCAGTATTATGTATCTTTATCACGTATCAATAGAGCTATTGATTCTTTCTCTATTCTGCCCACAGCTAGAAAGAAATCCCATTCAAATGAAAAGCTCACAAACATGCTGGCACTTACCATGGGGGAAGGAAAGACAAAGGGCTGGGAAAGAGAGTACCAAACAGAATGTTCCCTTTAGCATTATGCTGAGGTCCCGTTCAGCAGAGATGGACTGTCAACAACCCTAACGAAAATTGTTCCAGCATAAGGACACAAATACAGTTGTCTCTCATCTACATCTACAGTAACAAAGAACTGACACCTTTTGGGGACAATTGCACGTCTACCAGTCATTCAATCTATTCTTATCTGCAGTAAAAGGTTGCCCTGTTGCAAGAAGTGGAGCAAACTGAAAAAGGAAAGATGTAGATTAGATATAAGAAATACAGAGAGATATAAGAAGCTCTTCCCTGTGAGGGTGCTGAGGCGCTGGCGCAGGGTGCCCAGAGAAGCTGTGGCTGCCCCATCCCTGGCAGTGCTCAAGGCCAGGTTGGACACAAGGGCTTGGAGCAACCTGCTGTGGTGTAAGATGTCCCTGCCTGTGGCAGGGGGTTGGAACTGAATGATCAGGACAACAACAGGGCCATTGCTATGGACTTATGGGAATTCAAGGGAAAAGCAACCTTGACCTGGAAGAGAAATGAGAATCAAGTGGTGACAGCCCCCCCCACTGGGTCATACCAAAGAAGAAAGTGATCTAAATAAACAGCCCCAATCCTGTACAAGTGGTGAACACACATAGAGGGCAATTTTCTCCTTCAGCCCTGCTGGCTAATAGGGACAGACCAAGTAGGTTTCCTTTTAAATCCCTGTCATCAGCAAAGGTTCTCTCCAGGCAGGGAGAAGACATCAGTTGGCCTAAGCCGAGTCCCAGCAGGAAGTTTTCCCTGCAAAACACAGAATTTAAATCAGTTATTTGCATTTCTTGTAGCTAAAGGGGATAGTAAGAGGGAGAGAGAAAGAGAAACCTGGGAACAGCAGGCAGCTTCCTTGGAATGGAACTACAAACACAACAGCGAAAGGGCAGCTGAGTTCTTGTGCAAAACATGCTATAAAGCCTGGCAATTCTCAACTGGTAAAAATAACTCAGAGCAAATTCACAACTCGGAGCAAATCGAGCAGCAGCAGTTCAGACTGTACTCAATAAAAAGAGTACATTTCTTCAGTATAGCCTCTAATAAGTTACCATAGAAGCTGCTGTATAATAGCAGCCTATTTCCTTATTGGCAACATGCTTAGTCACTGTAGGTAATTCAGATTAACTAATCAAGCTCTTGGTCATTCTTCTAGGGGAAAAAAGACAGGTATGAGATAGCTTTTAGTACCACCCTGTTAATCCAGGTAATGGGGATGAGCGCTAAGCTAAACGGCAATGTTGTGCCAGCAGTGACCATTCTTTGTCACCACACGCAAGGCAGCTGAGCATGTAATTAGAATGGTCTTTGGGACACATTGTGCTGTGCCGCTAAAGGGAAAGGCAGGAAACTGTGAGGACACAGAAGTATGGGGAGAGATGTGAGAGGGAAAAGGAGCACAAAATGGATGTTGGAGATAGAGAAGCAGGAAGCCAGACAGGGCTGGAAAGAGAAAGCTATTGAAAACTCAGGAGAAGGCAAAGCTTTCAGACCTGCTACGCTACCTTGCTTAGCTGGAGAACTGGAGGCTGAGTATTTACAGTGCTAATGCCTAAGTCTTCCAGGCAGAGAGACAAGCAGGACAAGGAGCCTCAAGAAAAGGGAAGTGATCCAGTGATGCTGGAACTTGGAGTAACAGACGTAGCCCCACAAATACAGAACCCAGCAGGATGTTGGCTACTGCTCCATGCTGACATAGGGATGGGGATGATAAGGATGGTTGAACAGGAGGGTAAAACACAACACAGTTGACTGTTCCTACTGGAAGTTTTGATCTCTGCAGAAAAAGTAAGTGAACCTCAAAGAGCCATTGATCCCCATCATACTGTCACCTGTCTGCTTTAGATGTATCAGTCCAGCTGTCAGTGTTTGTGGAAGGATGAGAGTGTCCTTCCTTCAAAGCAACAGCATAAAGAATTGAACCTCTGCTTCTGTGCACGTGTGAGGTGAATCGGTTGTGTCCTGGCATGGGTGTCTTCGGAGGCCTTCTCCAGCATCCATGATCAAACAATAGGCATCAGGGGAGTCAATGGATGTTTCCCCTGGCATTGCCTTATGTGGGATGTGTGAGAACTAACTTTTGACACCTGTATGGGTACTGATGGCTCCCTTCTTTCTTCAGCAATGGCCCCAAACAAGCACCTGAAAACAGACTCTGACCTTCTTATTATACATGGCAACTTACCTACTCTTTTAGCTGCTGCCATTGAGCTTTTCCTAAGCAGTCTCTAAACATAAAATAGGAGTGATTTGGAAAGAAAATGGGTTCATCAGGTCAGTGGTAGTGTAGTTCTGGAAAGGGTACGGAAGTAAGGAAGTAATGATAATGCACATATTGAAGGGCTGATATCATTTGCCACAGCTACATTGAAGGAAGCAACTGTAAATAAAACTTCATGTCTGGCTGGAACATAATGAGGTCTCTACCTTTGAACAGTGCCTGCAAGAGGAATTAAAAGAAAACACATACTGCCTTTCTTCTCTCACAGATAGCATCTATTTATTAAGGTAAAAGGAACAGAGAATACTGCTTCTGCACAACAATACCTGCATTAGCTCCCAAGTCCTGGCCACTGCCCAGAGATGAAGAAAGAAGGGGGAACAACGCTGGCATGGGAATAAAGTGATCTGAAATCGCCACTGAGTAAAACAGGGAGAGTGATGGGCAGTAAAGGCTTGTCTCTGCCTATCTCATAGCTTTTCTTGTGCTGGAAGGAACAGTGATTTCAGGGAGGGAGAGGATATCTAAGGCAATCATTGTTTCTGTGGAAGAGGTATCATTATCAGTGTTTAACTGTAGCCACTGCTTTTATAACTTCTTAGTGCTTAGGTAAAGATACTGACCTTGCTGCTCTGAAAGTTTAGAGCAGACCTCCTGCAAGTGCAGGAAGTCCAAGAAAGGACGGGGAACAGCAGTGAAAAGAGTGATGAGAACAGGAGACCCAAGAAAAATGCCCATAGCCAAAAGGGGTCAAGCTCAATAAAGGGCATGCGACACCCGAGTTTCTGGAATATGCAGTAATTAGACAATAATGCTCATAAAGCTGTGCTGAAGAAAGCCATTATCTATCTGGTGACCCTGATGTAATCACACCAAGCTTCCAAGAACAGGGGGATGGCTAAAAGCAAGCAAAGAAGGGAAGAGACTACTTTTTACCTATACACAACAGGCCTCTGTATAGTTACTTCTCATTCCCTTAAACCTCACCACAGGCAAGGACCCTATGTCAACTGATAGATCACGGCCTCTGCCAACTACACACTGAGATGCTTCTATTTCTTGTCTAGAGAATAAAATGGGAACTATGGGAACAGAGACACACCTGGTAAAGTCCATCAAAGCCTGAGAAGGTAACTCAGTCTTCTACATAGAGCCCTTGACCTCTCTGCTAAGGCTACCACAGAGAGGGGTACTCCTTCTGACAGTACCTATGGGGGTACAAATAACTCTTATTACAACCACAATTATTATTATGATTATAAGCACAATTCTTGCTGATTTTCACCCCTGCTGCACTTGTTCTGGTTTGAAAACGTATGGATCTCTCATTTCAGGATGTAACTCTTACAACCATGTATCACTTAAGCTGTTAGTCAGAGATTGAGTAATGTAAGAGCCTCAAGAGAAAAAATAGGTTATCTCTTTCAATGAGAAAAGGTTGCGTTTTGGCTTCTTTTGTTTTCCCAGGGCTAGTAACAAACTACATCCTGAGCTTAAAAGCAGAGCCAAGCCGCAAACATTCATGCTTACCATTCCAAAGCCTTTCTTTAAACAGAAGGCTATCCTGGAGAAGGTGAACAGCAAAGATAGATACATCCTGTTGTTATTAACCCGATTAATGGATGCAAAAACATTAAAGAGAATGGAAACCAAGGCAAAGTAAGATACAGCAACCTATCTATATTATACCATCGCCATGGATTTGGGCACTGCTCTTGAGCCCCCATTCACACTCTCAAGGTATCTGATGAATCATTCTATGATCTGGCCTTTAAGCCACTCAGCTCTGTTTAAGGTGCATCCCGTAACACCTACTGCCCCGTGGTCACTGAGGAACATTTGCATTGAAAAACAGAACAGAGAGTAATGCTTAAAAATCAAAGGTTCAAACAATACCTACATTTTGTTGGTTTAGATACGTATAATGGGATACTGGAATATGCATGATCAGAGCCTAGGAAACAATATCCAGATCCATTACAAAGGAATTTGGCTTGAGGCGTCTGAATTTTGAACTGGCTACATAAAAATCTCCCAAAATTTAATCCTTTTTGGTATCAGCGTGGCAGATGTTCTACATGTAACAAAGGCTGAGAGAAACAACTTTCAGAGCTAAACTAGCATCAACTCTTGGGAGATTTATATACATGACAGACTGAAATGAAAGGAAAAATGTAACTTATTTTAGGGTAGCAAACACAGTCGTAAACGGTGGTTTTGTCACACACATTGCTGATTAGCCACGGCACTGGAATTCTCAGTGTTGGAGAAAAGAAGCAATTGGCCAGGTACAATCTGAAGTTTCCAATGATTCCACAACCAGTCCTCTGGTAAATCAGGCCACTAATACAATAATAGATGTCTTTATCATAGCAGCAGAGAGATCAGCCTTAGGCCAGATATTTGTCTGAGCAGCTTTCATAGAATTAGCTTTATTCTAGAGATACCAGTATCCTGCTAATTCTGGACCACAGTGGACTTCTAAAACCACCATGCAAACTGAACATACGGATTAGTAGCAGAAAGAATAGATATTATCACTTACCTCTGAGAAATAATCCATACTGCAGAAAAGGCTTGTAAGCAGAATTAAGAGGAGTGGTGATTTTCTTTAATGGCTTTTGAGCTATTACACAGTACCAGCTTTCCTGGTCCTAGAGCATATAGTGATAGGTTAATACCAGAACTACATGCTCAGCCTTTCCTAGCTTATCTATAGACACAGGACTTTGTGTTTTACAGCTCTCAGATAGGTTTGTTAAACTTCTTTCCTTTCTTGTCCCTTGACTATCATCATATCTTACCACCCTCTATGCTGGGCTGTGTCATTTTGGCAGGGCTTGGCCACACACACAACAGTCCGCAGCCTTAGATACACAGATGTGTAGAAACTCTCCAACACATCTGACTGCTATTAAGCTGAATGACTTCCATTCTTCTCCAGACTTCGCAGAGTGTGTGGACTATGCCACAATTCCATCTACACGTATCTGTCTATACACATACAATAGCTCTCAAGCCCTTGATAGAACAGCAGATGCTCCATACAGACGTATATAAGGGGAGATCTATATAACCTAGCTTAGAAAACGATCACATCTTAGATGCTGTCCTTTGCCTATGCTTTTCTTTGCTATTTTTTTTTTTGTGTACTTTTCAGCTTTCCCACATTTTGAAATGATGTGGTAGTACACCAATTATAACTGAATGGTAAAAAGATGGAATTTCTCTCTTTGCTAGATATATGGTATGCGTGAGTCAAAGCAAAGATCTGTAGGCTGTGAAGAGAGAATTTCAAAGCATAATGGCTGTTAGAGCTTGCTTATGTTACAAACTTTGTTTTCTTTCTCCTTTTTGCATTTGTCATCTTATTTTTCCTGTGTGTTTTTCCCCTCCAAAAGCATCTCAAAAGACATTTTAGTCTACCGCATTGTCTTATAAAAGGTCATTAGTCACATGAATGCATGTCACTTAAGTCAAACTTTAAATGCTATGGATTTTCTATTGCAGCCTGTAAGAAATGAGAATGAAAGTAGAAGAACCACTCTTTGGCCAACACCTGAGCGAACTGGGGGGTACAGCACAATGTGTGCGCAGCTGGAAGGATGCTCAAACACATGGGGTCAGGGAGAGGTGTCCACCAGAGCCACCCTCCACATCAAACTTTTTCAAGGTATCCCATCAAAGGCTATTTTATAAAGTCACACCCATAACAGTAAAACAACACACATAAGCAGTTTGAAAAGTGAAGATGAAGAGTGTAAAAGGGCAGACTAAGCCCGTAAGAGTAGTGCAGGGATCTTCCAGTGTGCACTGCTGCCTTGGTAAGTCAACAGTTAACATGGTTAACGATTACTTCGATTTTAGGAAGAAGAATGATACTCACATCATTTCCAGCTGTTATGATCTCTTGTAAGAAGATTCTTCCCTACTTCCCTGAAGTAGCAGTGACAGGTACAGACCTGCAACACAGAGAATCCAGCCTACACTGTTTTCAGAGCTATTATTAAACCCACATAAACAATCCCCCCCCCCCCCACTTTAGCAGCAGACATTCCAAATTACAGATTTGGGGGTTAAGGAGCCCTTTCATTTTCCCCTTTCTCCTCATCTGGCATCACTCGGCAGGTCCCCACAGTGGAGAGCGGAAAAGAGGGAAAGGTGCAGTGTTATATGAGGATGCTGCTGCATGGGCCCTGGGGCACAAGAGGCCTGAGTCCCCAGTCTCTGCCTGCACTCCCCAGGGCACTTCTCATTACCAGGGCCATCTCTCACCCAGTTTTGATGCTTCAATATTACTCTCCATCTACAGAGCTCTGCTCCATCCTGACTGGTGTTTATTCATACTCTGATGCTGCAGTTTTCCATGTCTGGAGGCCATTTTTTGTGGCTGGAATCCCCTGTTTCACTCAGAGACTTGCTTCCCATCTTGTTGCTTGTGTACGAGTCAGTATACAAAATGCTTGCTGGGCAATTAAAGCGTAAATAGAATGATTTAGTTCCTGGTTTTATCAGTGCAGACCAACACGGCTCTTAATTGCAAAACTGACCTGGTCCCAAAGAAAAGGTCAGATGTGCCTAATCATCCAGGGGATGGACCAGAACACACCGCATAAAGGGAATGGAAAGGAACGCCAAAATGTTTTCAGATGTAAAAATGACACAACGTTCAGTGAACGCTTGCCAACATCATCTCTAATTACCACAGTGATTAAGTAGTAAAGAATTTGGTCTCCAGGGACTTGCAGTTCTGAAGGAAAGACAGTGCCATGTGTTCCAAAAGTCTTTCTTGCAAATCATTATGGAAATGCTGCTTTCTGTGCTGCTCCTAACAAACTCTTTCTTTACAGAAGCCAGGCTTCATCTGTGAAGTGCGGAGGGAGTGTAGCTTGCCTGCTTCTGAAGATGTAAGTCTTTATTGCCATATATTCAACATGCCTTTTAAAACAAATCCTTTTATGCCTCTAAAGAAAGAAGCAGAGAAAGCATTCCATATTTGCATACTGTAAGGGTTCCTCTCATCCTCGCTGAAGAACAAATAGAGAATAGGGGAGGGCTAGATAAAAGCATCGAGACCTTACCATAGCATGGCAATGGCCTAACAAACACACAGAGAAGCTGCAATTAATGCACGACCAGTTTAAATTCACAGTCCCAGAGGACACCTTAGAAGACCTTGTTCAGAAATACTTCTATTTCTTTTCTTCATCGCCCTCTTAACAACATCAGATTTTTTCCCAGCTTTAAAAAATCCCAAAGCCCAACAATGAACAGAAACAACCCCAACCCTGAGGTTGAGTAACAAAAGCATTTGAATTTGGTTTAATTTCTGGCTTATGTTTAAACTTTTCATAACTCCGGATCAAAACCCAGGACACCATTGTACAAGCAAAACTATCACCGTAGCATGTTCGTGTTTACTGTATTTTATCCTCTCAGCAGGTGTCCCTAGATATCTGCTCTCTTGTCATCTTTTCATTGAGCAAAGGAAGAGGAAAAACCCTCATCCTCTTGCAGAGCTGGTATAGGAGATAAAGAACAGGGAGGGAATATCCACAGGCCTCCTTCTCTGTTTTGTCCTCACTGTTTTTCATCAGACCCATGTCTCACTCTTCCTTCTATCCCTGTACAGAGCTTCTAAACATGCTCTGGCATGTTCCACAAAGAAATATTTAGCTCTCACAAGGCACTTTTATCAGTACATCAAAGCGACACAATTATGCCCATTTTGCTGGTGCGAAAACCAAGGCTCAAACATCATCTGTAGAGAATATGCACAGTAGGAAAACAGCACTGGAAGTTCCCAGGTTATGAATGCCATGCTTATACATCAGAAATGAGGTAGTAAAGAACGGGGTAGTTCTGTCTGCAATGTACAAAGAGGTTAAGAGAAAGAAGAAGGAAGAAGAGGCATCAATCCCTAGCACCCTGGGTTATACATTCTGCTGTCCTAAGACACCCTGACTACAGCAGTAGATAAAAATGCTCCCTCTTGCTTCTCAGTAGATACGAAGTTGAGCTGGAAAGGCAACAGATGCTCTGAATTTCAGTGTTTAAAATGAGACATTGAGACTCTTCCTTTTTAGCAAACTTGCTACAAGTATTGGAGAAGATGCTCTTTTTTTCCCCTCAGCATTGAGTAAGATGTTAAACTTAGTTTTCTAAGCTCATTTCATGAATCATTCATGATCAAGTCCAAATCCTCACAAACTCACAAGCTTCCTGGTCGAGAGCACTGAACCAGCAAGAAGAATACTTAGGAAGATTTAAAGGGAATGCCAAAACAGTTAAACACACGACTGGAGGGATCATAAACAGTAAGTGAATTTATTGGACCAAAGCACTTATCAGTTGGTTCAGTCCCATTGGTACTATCAGCAATGCTGATGATAGAAGTGTCACAGATTTTGCAAAGAATTTCAGATTCTCAAATTCTCTCTATTGCTTTTCCATGCATCTGTAGTTGTTATTTCTGTGAAGGGCATCATGCCACACTGCTGCACTCGTGACTCACTGCAAAGCTTTCCTGGAGACTTAGCAGGATGATGTTCTCAGGCAGTCACGCTAAGAAAAACACTCATTTAGGATAAAGTAGATCAAATTGTGTTTGCAGTGACCAAAAAAGCTTCTAACAAATGTTGTATCTACACATCTCTGAGAAGATAACCAGATTTAGAGGGAAATAGAGCAAAGGTGTTGAACTAAGACCAGCTGTTTGGGAGGCACTGAAGGCAAAAATCTCCATGCATTGTTTTCCATCCCCTTTTATGTCTTCACTCAATTAGAAGGTGCAGGCATTTCCCCAGCATCTGCTCCCATTGCTCATTATCTTGCTGGGGGTGGGGACATTAGGGGGAAAAAGGGGCCTGGGTAAAAGGGGTGCTAAGGGAAAAGAAGATTAAAAAGCCTTAATGGTTGTAAAGGGAACAAAGAAGATGTGCCTTGCTTGTGAAATGGCCAAGTGAGGGTTAGGTTACGATGACACTACCTTCAACAGTACGGCCAACACCAAAATGATGGTCACCTTCAGCGCCCAACACAAGCAGAGCTGCAAGTCCAAGAAGGGATGCTCTTACTCTCCTTGCATCAAATCCATCAATCCGTAACTCCCCAACAGGTCTAGCCCTTTTTCATTTTAATGGCTACTGCAATTGAATGTAAACCATGGGCAAATATACTGGTATTCTCAGCTAATGATTAGGAAATGCTCATGCACCTTTACAGGCTCCAAATTCCTCAAGGCTGGAATCCTTTAGTACCCCAACTCTGCCTCATCAGTCTAATGTCTTGGCTACCCCCAAACTACATCAGTGCCTTCTGGTGACCCTTTGCAATTATCTGTCAGCAATATGACAGAAGGGACCAGAGCATCATCAGGCTGCTGCCTCTGTCCCCCACCCCAAAGGAGATTGGGAAGAGCCATCCTGTCATCATTTTCAGATCCTGTATCAAACCACAGGAACTCTTCTAATCAGACACCTCATCTATGGCAATTCTGCACATTCAAAATGCAATGAGAAATTAGTTTCATCTACAGCTTCCCAGGCCATGTATCTGCTTGAAGCTTAGGTGTACTGGAAAGAAATGAGCTTCAAATGATAATGGGCTAAGCATTTTTTGTTAAAGAAAATACCTATGCTTTAAAAAAAAAGTCTTAAAATTAGTCATTTATGTTAAACACCAGTTGTTTCTATTAAAGAGCTCTGGGTTTCTTGTCAACTAACTGTATTAAAAGGAAACCAGGAGGTTTTCACACTTCAGGCTTGCGCAGTTCTAAAGACAAAAATCACACAGCTCCTAAACTGTTCTAAATTGCATTTGTACAGAAATGTAGGTAAACTTTCACCTTTTTGAATGAGTAAAATCTATGTATTGCTTTGAAAAGGGCACTAAATGGCTCCTGCATTTAGGCCACGATGGCAAACTCTTTCTGCTGCAATGTCTGAGCTGCTGCTGCTGGCCTTTGCTATGATGTCAAGACTGGCCTTTGTGGCATTGCAATTTCCCTTCTAGACAAGACATTGGTATTTGTGGAGCAGATTGCACTGAATGAAATTTGCAGTCTCTGATGCCTGCTAGTGGGGCATTTGTTACATACTGTGTTCTGAATGTAGTAATCCATATTTCAGTGTGGCACTGCCTCTTCGAAAGATTAAAAACCTCTTGGTCCTTTGAGACTTGTGTCAGCATCTGATTTCATGTGCACGGTAATCTTTAAATATTAATACGGGGCAAGGTCACGCTCTCTTTAACCCCCCAAATGGAGTTAGTAAATCATGATCTGGCAGTAAAAATATACAGGACACATCAGGAATTGTTTAGGGCAAAAAAGCTAAATTTAAAATTAAACTAAATTGGCTCCTGGTATTTTTATAATCACATATACTTGCTATATTTTTGGTGGGTGGGGGAGAAGCATGGACACCCTATGAAGCTGTAGTTGAAAAGCATTTATTAGGAGGATATTACCAAAATGCCCCCATGGAAAGCAGGGAAGGTATCTGAAATAGCAGTTAGATAAATCTAAAGTGGGAATTCAGAAGCTCTGGGGGCAAATCTGCTGCTGTCAGATCTCTGTTGACCGTAGCAGAATGAGTCAGTTTACACCAGATGAGCAGGAGCCTTTTGGGCTCCCATCTGAGCTGAACCACTGATTTATGGCATGACACTGGTAGTTTCTTTGACCTCTTTACATGCCATTCATCCTACTAAGGAACAGGGGAAGGGGGAGCACTGGACCTTCCTGGAAACTAGATGATAGACCCCAAATAGACTTTCCCCAGGCAAAATAAAGCATTTCATAGTTAAATTTCTTGAGAGAGGCTGATGGGTTAGCTTTGTAATTCTAGATACATTACCATTACATGTTACCCAGAGCTCAGCTCCCAGTGCAGCTGAGGTTCATGCCACACATAACTAACCACATTTGTTTTGCTGCCAGGAGACCTCCCTTGCAGTGGAGATGGGGAATGGCTTTATCTTACAAAAGAGAGCCAGCTCAACTCTGCAAGGAGTGAGGATTGTGAGACTGTGACCTTTCCTATGAAATACTTGGGAGGGCGAATGAGGGGTAGCAGAGTCTGGGGAGGGAAAGTGTCTTCACCTGAGCATTGGGAAATAAAGGAAGACAAATCGTTTAAATTTTAAAGTATACAGCAAATGTGCTTGTTAAATAGACAGCAAATGTGTGCTCCTCATCCAGAGCAGGGAAAAGAGTGCTTTAGCTTTGGCACTAATGATCTGAACCACCGAACGGGTGAGACTTTCCTTACAGAAGCATCTGAGACAAAACAGGGTCGTAAATAATTGCCCAAAGTAGCTCCACTCTGCTCTTTGCTTTGCTTCCTAAAGTTGACAATTATTGCAAATTATGTATATAAATTTTGTGATGTGGACTGCTATGTCCATTGGGAAATGCGCTCAGGCTTTCAAACTCATTTCCGCTGGCCCTTTTACTTTGGTCTGAGCCCAAAAGTGTTTTATGGGCCTCATCTGTAGAGGTAATGGGTGTCTCTGGATCAGGTCACACAGGCTGCATTACACCAGACACAAGTCAGTCACTTAGAAGGCTGCAGAACAGACTTGGAGTCTCTGAGATGCAACAGCTACACGTCAGTCTCTAACTCTGCATAGTAGTAAAACAATGCTTAAACCAGCCTAAGGATTATGGAATCAACCAGGTTGGAAAGACCTTTAAGCTCATCCAGTCCAACCATTCCTATACTGGAGTTATATTGTAATGTTTACAATATATGGAAACCAAACCCTGTGTGGCATTGCTCCATAGGAATCAAACTCTGAACAACATCTGAAAACCATCCTCCAAGGAGGATGCGGGAGCAAAAAAGCCAGTGGGCAATGAGGATACTGAGAAAGAAACAGCAGATTATCTGAAAAGAGACAAGACTGAGGAAAGAGAAGGAAGGGGAAGAAAAGGAGGACAGAAAAGAAGCAAACCTAGAAATCAGCCTGTTCAGAGAACCATGCTGAAGCTCACTGCAACATCTTCCTTTGGCCTGGAAGACGGGGATGCAGTGGCTGCGCTCAACTGGCACCCGCTGGTCCTCTCCTCCAAAATGCCAACTACGTTTCTGTTGTCCCATAAAATCCTAGTAACGGCAATATCATATAAACACGAGCAAAAAATGTGACAGCATTTAAAGCCTGCAAGAGCCCTACTCAGAGAAGGGTCATAAATGCCAGGGATCCAAAACATATCTTTCAGTACAAACTGCCTTAGAAGGGTTTTACTAAGGAACCTGTCACCTGGGTCAATGACATGTTTACCAGCATCTGAGGATGGAGCCTACACTGCAGCCTCTTGGAAGGATGGAGCCTACATTGCAGCCTCTTGGAAGGATGGAGCCTACACTGCAGCCTCTTGGAAGGATGGAGGAGTCAAAGATGGAGGGAACCTGGCAAAGCCTGGTTTTCCAAATAGTATATAGCAGAATGGAAGTTTCAGGGGGTTTATTTGAGCCAAACAAGGTGCTTTACAGCAGGCAAGTAATTCAATAGAAGAACCCTTTCTTGAGAGTGAATAGGATGTCAGCAGCACAAGGAGCACTTTTCTGAGGGCTGCTGCAATACCCTGGTGTTTTCAGGTGAGAAAAGGGGCCCTGAGAAATCAGGAAGGGAGATTGACAGGGCAGGAGACAGAATGCAGACAGACAGGCTGGGGCTGCCATCATGTGAAGAAGCCCTCAGAAGCAAAACCTTGTTGAAGGAGAAAGGTTCTGGCTTGTCAGGAACAGAATCACTGACAAAGAGACGGCAATGAGCGTGATTTTAAATACCCCTCTAAGCTACACCAGAGATCGTTTTACCCTTGAGAGAGCCAGCACAAAAGACAGGCATCAAACTGCAGGCAAAACGCACACGTCTCCATCTCCCTGTGCAGGCAGATGGAGGTGTTCTGTAAACCCTTGTCTGGGCTATCAGGAAAGGAGGGAAAAAAGAAAGGCACCCGAAGTTTCAGTCAATATTTACTTCTCGGGCTAATAAATTGTGATCCTGACCTCAACTAAAGTCAGTATCTGCTGATTATTAAAAGCAGGCACCTTTTTATTTGTCCTCAGTCATTGTATAACGAGTCACCCGTTTCCATTGGCAACTTCACTTTAATTTTGAACGTCTGAATTGAACAATCATTTATACTGCAAAGGCATAAGTAAAAATTACTCTAAACCAGAGCTGTAAAATGTGGATTTAGGTTGCTATTTCCAGTGAAATAAGCAAGCTTCGGAGGGGGAAGAAGGGATCAAGGATTAAGCACAAAAAATAGCCGTTTTAAATCCTCTTTTAAATACCTCTGAGTGACAAGGAGCAGAGAGAGAAAAACCCTGAACTGTGCCATTAAACATAATAAGGCTGCAACTGTGGGAGGAAAGAAAAGACAATAATCTGGCCTGACGAGTGAACTTGTTTTAATGGAACATTATTAGTCTTCCTCCCCAAAACAACCAAGAGCAACACCAGAATATATATGCCAAGGGCAACAGGTATAGATTTCCACACACTTGCAAGCCAAGCCACAAAGAGCTGAATGAAAGCCATCACACATTAGCTGCTTCATTAGACACAGGCTGGGCCAGAGCTAGAGGGGGAAAATTCAGGGTCTTATTCTCATTATGATGTAGTGTTTTATGTAATACCACAGGTGTGCACTGTGCTTTCCCAGCAGAAATCAAAGCACAGCCTCCCCCAGCAAGATCAAGAATCAGCCAGAATCCCACTTTTGCTCTTCAACTTCTCGTTTTTCAATCATCCCCCACTGACTATAATATAAAGATTCCTTGCACTTACAAGGCTTATGATGCTGGAAGGATTTTTACCCCCACAACCCACTATGCCCATCCCCTTCTAAAGAACTAAGTCACTTTTTACCAGTTTAAGTTGGTCTGGCTTGACATTATTCCCTATTAATCCCACTCTGGCAAACCATGGGAAGAGCAGCACATCTCTAGTTTGAACACTGGAAAACCAGGAGGAGCGAACTGCGATCTCAACAATCATGGCTGCCTTTGTGATGCACCAATAAACCATTTTAGCATATCTCTTCTAAAAGCCACGCTTATCTGCATGGCACTGCTCTGATACCGTGCTACCTTGTATTATATAGACAAAACAGATCATTAAGGCCAAAATGGGTAATGTACTTACAGGAAAATGAGTACAGAAACGCTGTTTTCAAACTAGAAGATGTAATTTTCAGATGGGACATGCATCCCAGCATTTGGCAATTCAATAATTATGTTTGTATTACCTGTTAACACTGTGCTTAAATTCTTATTCAAAAAGGGGTACCTCAGCCAGAAGGAGCAGAGTTGGCCTGTCTGAGCTTCCGAAAAAGGATGTCACCATAAGTAGATTTTCCCTTCTACTTCACAAATCCAGCTTAGAGTTCACTTGCTATAAGCACATTTTACATTGAGACCGGCACGCATAAAGGCATTCAAGCAGCTCACACCAAAAATACATACAACCAGAATCTACACAAATCTCCCCACATAAAGAAGCCACAACTCAAAACCTGACAATACTGAAGCTCAAAACATGAAAGCATCATTTGATACCCTCAGCCCTGCTCCTACTAAATTCAGATGTTTTTCACCATTAACTTGGTTGAAATCCTTTATTTCCATCTAATGACCAGTATCAGCAACTGCCATCATGATCACATCAGTACCAAGTAGCCATGCTAATTCATGTGCCATCAAACAGCATGCACATCCATAGAGGAAGGCTGGAATCTGTCTTGTGAGCAGACATGAATGAGGTTTCAGTGGGTTCGGATAAATCTGTAGGCACTTTATAGCTACCGAAGATCTGAATCAACAGCCTTTACAATAGCTTGGAAATGGCAATTGATTCATACTCATCAGCAGACAGCAAATGCAATAAGGTGGGCCAAACACAGCTGGATGACCTTAAACACTGGTCAGCTTTGTGGACAGCTGAGGCCTCCAAGTCACATCATTTATATCAAAGTGCTAATATGCATATTTCTTACATGGCAAAACTAGGGATAAAACAATTGCCCTTCCCTCCTGTATTTTCCAGAGCAGAACATGCATAAATAGAGAGAGGAAATAGTTTTCAGTTCAGAATAAGCCTTTTTTTTTTTGCAGTGAATTTGTAAATACTGCTCGTGTGGGACATACAGTTCCCAAGGTCTCTTTCTAGATGCTGAGGCCTGACAGTCAGTATGTAATTGCCATGATGATGCCTGTTTTTGAGGTTATACAGAATCAGGAAGAGACCTTCTCCAAGCCCATTACCCACCAGGAGAATGAAGAAGAGATTTGAAATCAGTCCTATGCCATTCTGTGCTGCGGGAGAGATAAGGAGGCGCATGGCAGAGGAAAGGTTCCAGCCGTGGGCCACAGTGGAGCTAGCTGTTCGCGGCTCTGAATGCCATTGCAAGCAAAGCCACCAATGTGGAAGACATTAAATGTTATAAACCAGTAATTCAACAGTGATTTTTTCACACAGTCGCTCTCAATATGGGATGCATGTGATTTTAATGAATAAGCTTAATATCTTCAGCTGGATGGATTCCTGTTTTCTTCTGTGCTCTGACTCCTCTATTATTCCAAGCAATAATCTAAAATGTAGTGCACTGACCAGCGCATAATGGAAGGGACTAAAACATAAGGATCATAAAAATACAACTCGTGGATTAATATTAGCAACTGTTTGAAAGCACTGAAAGAACATTTGCTGTCTCCACCTTTATGAACAAGTAAATCCTTGCTCTGTACAGAAAATACCATTCAATAAGGAATACAATCTAAATCTTGAATTATATAAAAATCACAACATGTCTTTTTTGTGCTCTTCCAAATTCAATAAATAGTTCAATAGATCTTCTTTAAAAACACCTCCCCAAAAAAAACATAGGCATTCTCTATCCTTTGACTAAATAATAGATGCTGGATGCTATCATAGCCATGTAAGTCTAAATTCTTCAACCACTCCGCCCTCATTATCTCTTCCAAAAGAAAAATGTTTATAATAATACATATATTGACTTTAGCTTTTTGTTCAATAACAAGATTTACTGCCCCACTCTTCAGTCAATTGTAACCTCTTTGGGTCAACAAATCTCGATCCTGATCTCAATAGAAGTCAATACGTGCTTATTACTTACCTCTGCATTTAGACGCCCACCACTAATTCTTATGGGCATCCCCTTGACAAGAAGAAATGAATACTTTACGTTCTATACAAAATAGGCTTTCTGTGCTTTTTCAAACAGGAAGTTTTAAAGCCAGGAGATTATGCTGAATTTTAGGAAAACATTATTATACCTTAATTTCTGGAATTGTTGAGCTACTCTGGCTTGTTTCCTTAAAAAAAAAGTCACAGAATGACCTTCTTATAATTCCTATTTTCTTCCCACATCAAATGTAATCGAACCATCTGATATGTCACTAAGAAAGGCAAATAACAGTAAAAGTTAAAGAGCTGGCTGCAAGGAAAAATACATAAACCAACATCCCAGAAGAGAAAGAAAACAACTGCTTTCTCACTTGCATTTGTATAAGGCTAACATAAAAAAAAAGCCTTGAAAATCACTATCACACCTGAATTTTTATATGAATTGATTCTGTACTTACACGGAGTCAATCTTCAGCTAATCTATTTGATACCTAAAGTGTGAAACATTTGTTATGAGAGGATAATCAAATCCGGATTTTGTGTTTTATATGTAAACAGATTAAATGGGTATTTATTTACCACACAATCCAAAGGATTGGGTAAGAACCTTGTTAGAGAGCTGGATAATGAGAAACGTATTTTAAAACACTGTCTCATTGGACTTGATTTGAAAACTGCATTACTTACATCATGCATTGTGTTCAGAATGGAAACTGAGAAAACACTGGTGCACAAGTCTGAAACACATGGTAAGGAAATGCCAACACGTCGCAGAAGTTAGGTTCAAAAGCATCTGAAACACCTGCAAGGAACATCACTGTACTTGTCCTTTCTATTTGTACATGCAGTATAATAATAGTTGTGTCAAACACAGCAGACAACAGATGGAGCAATGAACCTAACCTTGTATATAGTTATTTGGGTATCTTCAAATCTGCATTTCAGAACATCACAAATGGCAATCAGAGTACTTGTAGTTCCAGCAATGGAAGGATGGAAGGATAATAATTACCATGGAAAGGGTATATTCAAGATGCACATGAACATAAAATCAATTGTTAATTTCCTCTGTTCAGCCTAGACAGTGCAATTCATACAACACTATGTAAGGCTTGCTTAATGTTGCATATGCCTATCACTGTCCCGTAACGTCTGCATCACCTGAGGTAACATGAGGCTGCACAATCGGCTCTGAATGCTTTCCTGTATCTGTCAGTTAAACCCCAGAGACTGAAAACCCTCCATAAAGTGAAAATTTAGATGTGGTTTATGTGCAGGAGATCCCATTCTCAGCTTACTGACATCAGATTTCCATATACCACAGGGGATAAAACCAGTGTGGCGCATGAGAATCATGCCTGGACACCCAAGAACTGTGTTTGACTAACAAGGTGAGCCAATTCAGAACTAGATAGTTTTTCAGGCTAAACAAAATCAATATTATTTATAGGATGTGATAGTGAGCCTAAAAAACATTTCTGGCTTTTAAAAAATAGATAAAGCTGCATTGATTTACAGAATGTGAGGCATTAGGCTGCTCAGATACACAGAACTGCCATGTAAAAGATCTCGGTCAGAAACACCAATAAAACTCCCATTCATCTAATTAGCCGAAGAGCACAGCCGAAGGTCAAGCAAGGTTAAAGTGCTCTGTCTCGTGTCTGATATTCCTGCAGGATGACAAGTTATTCCTTATGACCAGCTTTAATGATCGTCTCCGACAGTTCGGTGGAGCCTCTGTGCTCATTCCCTCTGACTGCAGATCTCCATGAGGAAGAGGAGGAATGCAAGTTGAAGGGCAGACAGGGTGGGATGCACGCAGGAGTTATAAACTAGGATAGACATGACCCAGAGCTGCTGCGTGGTAGCTCTCCATACATACCAAGAGATACAGCAAAGATCCATCTAACAGGGAGAAAACGCTAAAATTAAACTATGGTAGCTGCCACAGAAAAGAAGAATCCAGGATTTGGTTTCTATTCTAGCGAATGGTGAAGATTATATTTATTGAACCTGATAATCATTTCCTTCACAAAGACTGATATTAGCAAAACCATCTCCAAATTAAAACGTTAGTATGCTTGATACTGGTTAAAATGGATGGACTTTGGATACTGCGACATAAAGGATGAAAATGATGAACACAGATGAAGTGATGATAGAAACAGCAGAAATTCAACCAAGATCAAGTACGAGAGTAAGGGAAAGTGAAGGAAAGAGGAAGAGAACAGAAAACATTACTTGAGGGCAAAAATAAGGCTACAGGATGATCATTAAAATCCTACTGATACAGTTATTATGAGGACTGTGCAAACAAATATATAATGAATAATAATAATAATAATAATAATAATAATAATAATAATAGGGTAGCAGCAGCTAGATGGGAAGATTTCCTGAAGGTCCTAGAAGATGAAACCTAACTTTGAAATGGGCACAGATTAAGTGCAAGTAGTGCTTTACCTTCTGAAGGAGGTGGTGGTCTATCCATGGAGAGGCATTGCAGCACTGTTGCCATGCCATGGTCCCAGCTCTGACATCCCACCTTTCCCAAGGATCTCTTGTGCATTTTAATATATCACTTATGTCTCAACACTTCAGGTTTTGGGTTTAAAGTATCTTCACATTAGATGATTGACTAAAACCAGGACTCAGTGAGTGTCTATAGAGTAGAGAAGAACACAGTGATGAGAGGAGGGGAAAACACTGACATGTCTGGGTTTGCTCCATGCCAACATGGGCACCTCTTATTTCCTGAAACACAGTTCAGTTAGAATATAAACCACTGTCACTACCCGCAAAACCTGAGCTCCCTCATTCACTAATTCCTATAGCTGCAGAATTAATGGGATTGATTATAGCCAGCATTCGACTCGATTATATTTTAATTAAATACATTCAGGTGTAGTGAAGTTTTCCTACCCTCAGCTTTTCAGGTGACGAGAGATGATGAGGCTGATGGAGCTACCAATGCAGCTAACTTTTCAGTGGGGTTTTGACTGCAAGGGTTATCATTACAGGAACCTCTCGAGTTCCAGCACGTATTTCACTGGCAGAAAGCAAAAAGTACTATTGTGTTATGTATTCTGTCCAAGTTTCTCACTTGGAAATAGTTATGATTGTCATCCTTGGCCAGGTTTAAATTGACATTTTTATCACAACATTCCTGGCGCAGTACCGCAAGTTACTTGCTTGTGAGTAGTTATCAGCTGGGAAAAATACACGAAAGGAGGTTGGCTGATGAAAATTATATGCCAAGAGCTTTGCAGAGACAAGAAAATAACCAAAAGCAGCCAGAGGTAGCAAAGATGCTTCATAAAACATAATGTTTTCAGAGAAAGGAAACTTCTACATGCAAAGAGTCATAAATCACACGTCTTCTTTTAATGTCGGATCATCAAAAAGCTAATAATTAAAATGGGGAGGGTGAGACTGGTCAGGTTTCACAGCAGAGCGCGCTCCCTGAGCATGCTCAAATCCACACTTACGAGATTAATTTATAAGCTCTTCAACTTCTGAATCTCCAGGGCTGATGCTGCCTGTGCATTGTTTGCATAATGCAGTTTTATACCACTAAAGCACTACCTATAAAGAGATTATTTTCATATTCAGCGCATTAAAGATACAGCACAATTCACAGATCCTGCACTGTGTTTATGCCTGAGATAGCAGGTAAAGTGTCTCTCGTTCTGATTATCCGTGCAGCAAACGCAGGAACGTGGATGTTTTGGGAGCGAGTGTCCCTTTAGCGAAATTAATTCCCCAATGGTTTTATTAAAGTCTGCAAATTGCATTATTTTCCCATCATATTTGAAATATTGCACGCCCTTAATGCTCGCTCTAACCCATGGCATGCCATCTTCCCTGGGGTGTCTAGACATGGTGCCTTAGATTTATGTGTATGATCTCAGTGTGTTACAACATCACTCCTGACTAATGCATTATTACAATACTTACATATATTCCCAAGCGTCACTGTATTGATTAGAAAATCACCAATCTGCATATGCACACCATCTGTGCTTCAGAGAAGCAAAACACGCAGGATAATGCTCGCCATACTCAAAGGGAAATTCAGATACTACTAAAAGAACAAATGGGAATCGTGTTTTATGTTTTGTTTTGTGAAATAACAAAGAAAATGAATTGTGTTTCTGCCAAACAGCAGCCCATGCCTCTGATGGTTTAAAACACAAGCCTTTTCCTCTCTGCACAGCAAGGAGATTTACCTTCAGTAACAACATGCAAACAATCTGCCCTTTTAGAGATAGCAAATAACATGGAAGGGGAGCACACTGCTGCCATGAGTTTAAAAAGCCTCAGCTCAGATGCAAGCCTTCTGAGCAGAAGGGGCTGTAGTCAGCAGCAAGCCCTTTCTCAGCTGAAAGCTGCAAGAGCAGTTGTAAAGATGAATGAGGCGCTTGCTTACCGGGGTGAAATGCTTTTAAAGGACAAGAATCTGCTTATCTTTGATTGATTGCTCGGCCTGATACTTTCCTTTATAAAGTTTATTGACTACAAGCCCATAAATCAAACAAAAACAAATCACGGGTTCAATTTTGGGGGCACTGACATCCTGCCATCTTGCAGCAATAGCTTAGAAGTCACAGGGCAGGGAAGAGGAGGGATACAGGGAATCACAGAGACAAAAGCACCTATTTCAGGTAAATTACTCCTTCAAATGTTTGTAAATGATTATTCATTTGTGCCCTATAAAAAACTTTAAAGCCAAGAGGAAAAGGCAGGCAACCAAGCAACCCAAAGAAAGGTCCTTAAATGCAGAATCCACAATGAACAGACGGACTTTTCATCGTGATGCTGTGTGTCTCTCCAGTGCTGCAAGATCACAGTTACATTCCCACACATCCCGTACCCTCTGTACGGATGTTCCATTTACAATTTAAACTATCAAAGCAAGAATAAGTTTTCTTTCAGGGGGATTTGAGGGCTTGGGAAGCTCAAAATCTCTATTCTGAAACACCCCATTGAGTTGCATGTAAGGAAAGCACTAGCCATAGATCTTGCTCATATGGGGCATGCGGTATAATATGACAGCATGATAATACAGATTAATTTGTGCTGTTGACCTTGACGCACTATTCTATTGTGTCTTCTTTTAAAGTCAGCACTTGGGTCAGTAGAACATCTGGTGTTTAACAAGAAAAATCCCATTCTGAAGCGCTAAATGTGTTGAAACAAATGGTACTGTACTACCATTATACAGCACAACCTCCCTGCTAGGGGTCTCTTTTCAAGGCCACCCTGCCTGAACTACATTATTCTTAGTGGTTTGATAATTCACATCTTGCCACAGTACACAAAATACCTAATTATCAAAAGCAGCCTTTGAAAAGCTGGACTGTGCTCCAGGTAACAGGGACTGACTGTGGCTTGCCTTGCAGTATGCCTTTGGAGACATCTGCACACTGCTGAATGTCCTGGCCTTAACCCAGCAGAGCACTTTAACATGCACATGTATTTATACATACAAATAGCGCCCCCCCCCCCCCCCATTTTAACAGGCCAGGCTTTGCAGTTATGTGCATGTTAGACCACCTTGCTCAACATATAAACTGGGGTCACCACATCAATTGGACAGCACTCATGGTTGTGTGCTCCCCATCTTACACCCTGCTATTTTCAGCTGGTCCTCAAATCTACTGCTCAGTGCAGGGAAAGGCTGATGCAGCCTTTTAGGAGGAGACTGAAGATCAGGGAGATGATTGGTAGCAGAGAATAAGCAGCTTTGTTTCATGGTGTTTAATATGAAAAAGAAACAGCAAAAGGCGATAGCTCTGTACTAGAAGGTATCCCAGCACCTTTCCAGTCCTCTAACAGGACTGCTGTCCCCACACTTCTATCACTGTTTCCCAGCAGAAGTTCTCCATGTAATCAAACACACACGGTGTCCCTGCAGCATCCTAGGGAATCTCACAAATCGTCTAAGGAGAGGACAAGCAGTCTCCAGCAGTCTGATGACCTGAAGCAGGTCACTAGGTCTATCAGCATGTCAGCTTGGAAGGGAGGCACAGCACCCAAGCTGGGCCTTTCCAACCGTGTTGTGCTTGTGCTCTCAGTCACAGTGGGCTGATTCTTCACCGCATCACAAATCCAGCGGTCATTTATGCCAGAGCAAACCAAGTATGAATTGTTGCTACTCTGCTTTTTCACCTGATTTGCCCTCACTCTGCCTGCACAGGCAGAAAGGAATTAGCCCTGAGAAATGCACCAGTAGCTGAGTAGCACGTACATGACATATTAACCTTTGTATATATATATAAGGTGGAAAAAATCCCCAGCTGGAAAATTACTACAGGCATGTATGAACTAAAATGTGTGAGTCTCAATGCCCAAGAAGGGACCAGTACCTCCAGCTGGTTGAGAAGAAGGAATAGGGCTAAGATGAGCATGCAGGTGCATTTACAAAGAGCAAGGGATGCACATGCTGAGCCAAGCAAAGAAGGGGCAACAGGAAGAGGCTCGAGGTCATTCAGCCCAGAAAATGCCTTTGACTCCCAGCAGGGCTGGAGGAGGAGGAGGTGGCTGCTGTGCTGTGACTTGGCCCAAGGTGAAGTCATTAGCGGTTGTTTTAAATGAGGTTTCTGCCATGAGGTCCCAGCTGATCTCCATGACAAGTTTATATGTGGTTACTGGAAAGAAGAAAAGAGACTGACACTGCTGAATGAGAAGACAGCATCGAGCAATCAGCTGCCAAAGAACTAATCTCATTAACTCCTCCTGAGATTGCAGCCATCAGTCTGCAGCCGGCAGCCAGTGGAGGACTGAGCACAATGAGACATCTTTTAAACCTTATTTTGCTCAGGCCCTCTTCCTGATCTTTTCTACATGTTTGTTCTGCAGCTCCTTAGAAGTTACAACTGCTGAAGGAAGAAGTGAACATCCCCCCAGGAAAAAAAACTGGGAACCTGCTCTCCTATGCAGCTTCATGCCGCTGGGTCAGTGATTAACAAAGCCAAGGTCCTACTGCAGGGAAGCTAAATGGAGTTCATTATGGACATGAAAGTTAGCAAGGCCAGAAAGGTGAGACTATAAGAAAGAGGATGAAATAAGAGCCTAACAAGTGTGGATTTTACTTCCTCGGTGCAATAAGGACAGCTTTTAACTACCAACTCCTCTAAAAAATACATATATAGATAATAGTGCCTTTAAGAGAGGTACTGTCCTATATACTATAGTATAGTGGTTTGTATATACTCAGGAATATTAAAGTTATAATGTATTACTTAAAAAATTCAGTGTTGTCCACTTTTTCCTGAAAAAAGAAATAGGAAAATGGAAAGAAAGAAGAATAGCATTGAAGTGGAGTAATGTTCCTAAACTTGGATCGAGATATTTACCCCAAAACCCCACTAAACCACAAGTTTGAGTACCCTGGGGATGATAAAACAGGATTTGCTTGGCCCCGAGGTCTGCAAGCAGTAGCCTGTGTACCACCTGCAGATGACATTTGGCCACACACTGCAGCAGTGCACACACGATGAGGGTCAGCTTTTACAGTGTGTCCTATTTTCTCCCCCAAATTGACAGTGAGTAATCGCTCTTTCAGGAATACTTCTGATTAGGCCATTTCCACTTACCTGATTTTACACTGGCATTATCCCCCTGTTCCTGTCATTTGTTAAGAGAACCTGAAGTTTTCTGCTACAGCTGCCAATGTCCTGTATTACCAAAGAGACCAGGCTGCTCCATCACAAGGTGATGCTTGAGTAGGTGCCAGTCCATTGGTGACCATGCCCACTGTAGAAGCTGAGTAGAAGTAAAGCTTACCTGCAAAAGGTGTACGTGATGGTAAGGATAGAAAATCAAGTACTTTTCAAAGCAACTTATTTGATTAGCCTAGAAAAATCAGGCCCAAAGGAGTTAGGAGAAGTAGCAAACAGAAGACCCCATGAAGCTTCAGCCCATAAGAAATCAAAGACTCCTAAAAAGGAGTGGGCAGGCAAATACCTTTATCAGCACACACATCCAGTAGCTTCAAAGTGTAAATAGATGTTTTCAGGGAAACTAGAGGATGAAACGTGACTTGAGGCTCCTGATTCCTGACACCCAGAAAACTGGATAGGAAAAGGAGAGTGGAAAGCAGTTGTTGAACTGAAAATGTATTACTTGGTCCCTGTAAGTAACAGCCTCATGGATCTCTGTGCAGATTAGCTCTGTCAATAATTTTAACCATATATAGTATACTAACATCTTTCACTTTATTCCTTTTGTATCCAATATTTTAGTCTCACATAAGTTATTCTTCAGAATTAGTAATCACAGTTGCACCAATCTGGGGGGAAGGGAACTACAGACCTTTTATGAGATACCATTTAGGAGATGATTTGTTGTCTAAGCAACACTTAGAATAGGCAGGAAGAATCAGATGTTGGAGTAAATTAATGTGGCACTAACTTGCTTCCAACGGCTTGTTAATGGAAGCTAATTCAAAGAACAGCACATCCTAGAAGGGGGAAACTGTTCCCATTTGCACTGTTGCGCAAAACCAGCTCCAGAATAAAGCCAGAGGATGGACACAAAGAGCTACTTACCACGAACATCCCTGAACAAGTGCAGTCTCAGCAAACAGGGAGGGAACAATGCGAGTCCAAGTAAACTGGGCAAGAAAACAGACAAAAACATTAACTTTGATCACTTTTTAAAAGAAGAATTTTGATGAAACTCCCTCAAACCTTACAGCCACATTGTTCTTCAGAAGGTAAAGGTCAGTTTAAAACAGGGTTCTGCGACAGAAAATCAAGTATTTAGGTGAAAATCTGGCTTGCAATAGCAAAAAATAACCCCCTGATAATACCAAAATAATAGCAAAACCCACCATAGTGAGTGGCAATCAGTGTAAGAACATTGCTAAACCATGTAAGGCCCTAAAAATACCATGCTTTTAACTTTGTTCCCACTGTTACCCATCCTCAGACTCGAAGAGAAAATAAAGAACCGAGTTTGTTATTTTTCTCAGATAATAACAGTTATAAAACCAGATTAACTGTCAGTATCATGAATTAATATCACCAAAGTAGAGAGGCTCAAATAACAGGTTTGGGCAATAAGCAAAGCAGCAAGCTTGTGCTTTGACCTGGGAAAGGATAGCCACATCGCTCGGGTGGAAAAATGCTGACATAAAATTGAATACCTGTTTAATAATTCTGTGTGCTTTTACAATCATCCACATTTTGTTTTGTTCTACACACAGAGGCAGCGTTTGATGTTAAAACATAACACCCTTGCTACAAAAGCTGACGCTCGTGTTCAAAATCTACAGCTTTTAGTTCATGCTTTCAATTCCCCTCTTTTTTCTCCTCCTTTCTGAGGGTATAAATGATAACACGGTTTCAAGTCGCTTCTCCTTCCCTGGAGTTGAGCAAAATTGAAAAGATCAAAGTTAGTGCAATCTTGTTCAAAGGTGAAGAGGTGAAATCTGATGTGTGCCAGAGGATCAGAGCAAAGAGAAACGCACAATGCTTAGTGCGCGACACCTGAAGCCCACTTTCATCGAGGTACCTCATTTTCATCTCAATGCATTTGATGGTAAAATCTGGAAGAGCACGGGATTAGTTTGGTTACAAAGAGAAGAAACACAATATTGAAAAGTAAACATCAGTAAAAGGTTAAAATGATCACATTTTTGCAGTTCATCACGTTAAATTCTATATTCCTTCCTTAAGTAGCATTTACATAATTAAGACGAAGCCATTGCACCCACGATGTTCCAAGTATCGCAATGCTGTTGATAGTTGAAGAGTTCCTTGAAAAACACACTGTGTTTTCAAGGGGGCTGCAGACAGGGTCATCTAAAAGGGTGGGGGTTTTCTTCCCACAAAATGGTCGTGTAACTGATGTGCCCTGACATAATGCATCACCATGAAACACAGCTGCCAAAAAAGAACTTCAAATGATGCCCTTTTTCTGGAGAGCGAAAAAAAGAAGTGATAAGAAAATAGGTACCTTTTCAGCAAAAGCTTTTAAAGGTTTAAAAGCACAGCAACCAGTAAAAAGGTTCTCAGGTAAAGGCTTCTTCCCTCAATTTTGTCTAAGTACCTAGAAGCTAAATGGGGGAAAAAGGGTATGGAAAATAACGCTCCAGCTTCTGTGAGAACTGGAGACATCCTAAACCCAAGAGACCATGACACAGGAAGAAAAGATTTTAATGTCCTTGTCCTGCCACGGCATTTTCAATCACACAAGAAGATCATTTCCTAATTATTGGGAATTGTGCTACATTACACTAATAATGCTGATCTGAGAATGCTTTGGCACAAACCTGGACTTAAACTTGGCAAAGTGGTCACAAACATGCATGCATTCAGGAACTGAACAGAGATCTACATTGTATTTTCCCTTCTTGAATACGCATAGTTTCTTTTGCATACGTCCTAGAGCTGTTGCTATAGGGCTCTCCTAAAATTCCAACCTGGACTTCACTGCCTAAAAGCAGTATTATTGTATAAATGGTCTATTACAGGCCAAACCTTGACCTGCAAATCGGGTCTGCTCAATAGTACTATAAAAGACTTATATACAGCCCTCCAAGGAGCAATCCCATAGAGCTACCTGCCAAAGCCTATTTCTCAAGGATTCACTCAGGACATTCACACCCAAATTCCCACTTTTGTTTCCTTTCAAATCTCAACCCTGCCAGAAAATCTGCTGAACAAGGTGTTTTTGTCTTCCAGTGGTAGCTCCAGAAAACAGAGCATGTGGAAATGCTGGGGTTTGCAGGCTGGGGTTCACGGACAGGATGGAGACAAAGACGACAAGACACCCAAAGGAGAGATTAAGAAAGCACATGCGGAGAGTGGCTACCTGCAGCATAACATACGTGCACGATTAGACTGGATGCAACTGAATCTTTCATCAAATTATTACCTTATCCTAGGTCAAAGATGATGTTCAACCTTCAATACTTTCTGGACTGTCAACTGACACACATTTCTACTAGTTTTCCTCTTGGCTACAGAAACATCTAAGTCCATCTTTCACAAAGCATAACCTAAAACACAAATAAGCAGGTCCCCAAGGGGTGACATAATCTGCTGGTTCACACATGTTAGCACAGGGCTTACAGGAGAGAAATCAAGTCTTCGTCACTCCCTCTTTACATGCATTTCAGGTCACCATTTCTTATTTTACCTTAGGAGTACACAAAGAATTGATCTATTGTCCTATGTCCGTTGCCAGCCTCCTTAGCAGATGAAAGGGCTGTACATAGACTAAATCTCTTCCCAAAAGGGAATCTCTGTGTCTTTCATAAGAAATGTTGCATTGGCATAAAATACCTATGGATCAGTCACATTGTGCAGCACAAAGCGGCTGACTTGCAAGCAGAGGCTGCACTGACCGCATGTCATGGTGCTTGAGTTCACTCTTGCATTTGGGTAGCAGCAGACAGTCGTGCTTGCTGCTTTGAAAGGGGTGGCCAGCTGGGATTTCAGGCTTCTTCTGAAGAGCTCTGCAGAACTGGCTCCAGCCATTTCTTTAACCAAACATTTCTGCAGTACTCAGATGCTCCCAGCAAACCTCCTAAGCTCCCCTCTACACCGGTGTTTTACATACATCATGCACAATGTACTGTGAGCATAAACAAGGCATTTAGTCACTGAAGACTCCACCAGCAGCGCCGTGTTTTGAGGTTTGGCTTCTCTTTCCTTTCCAGTTTTAATGAACAGTCCCATTTGCACAACCACAAACAGGCAGTAGCTATTCTGGTACCCACAACAAAGTCTTGCAAGGTGGGAGAATAGGTCAGCTGTACCTCACTGTTATTGTTCCTTTCTGTATTTGTATTTGTTCTGGGCTGATGATCCCATGAAGGGCTGTGCCCATGAATCCCAACTGGCTGAGCAGTGCTATTTCATGGCGGGGCAAGTCCAGCCGTAAGGAATTCAGGCAACATAGTGATTTCAGTTTCACTACACTGCTCTGCTTCCTGGGAACCTGCAGGAGACGAGCGCCTGAGTCACGATCATAAATCCAGGCACATATAATGCTGGAATTTCTTACAGAGCTTTAGGTCTCCGGGAAATGTCAGCCTAATAAATATGGGGATCGTATTTGCTATTTGGCAAAAGATATTAATTAAGCAGAAAAAGTTAATAAAAAAATATATTCCCCGAAATGATGCAACAGGAAAAAAAAAACATTTCTTTTTTTCTTATTCATGGCTCTATGAATGCAAAATGCCATGGATTCTTCATCTTTAATACCTAAGGGATTTATAAGCATATTGCATCCATAAAGCTTGCTTCATCAGTACAGTACACAGCCCAGATATGCATATTTAATTACTCTGAAAGTAATTTACTTGTACAGATGGTGGTATTAGAAGGTCTTACTTGATTGAAATTACTTCTATTTGAAAAAGAATGTTATTTTGCTATGAAACTTGAGTGAAGAATTCACTCTCATTACAGGTGAATAATACTTGACAACTGTAATTCATCGGTGACTAATCTAATACTTCCTCAAGAAACCTTTTGCTTCAGATCTTACAAATCAGAGCACCCTCTTTGAGGCAGACCTACTAGCATTTCATATCCAAACCTGCTTACCGTAAGGGACCCCGACATGTTCTTGGGGTAAGGGAATAAAGAAACACAGATTTGTTGAGCATCCCCAAGACTTCCCAAGCAAAGAGACACTGCATCTTCCTGTAAGATTAAAGGGGATTAAAGCAAAAAAGGTGCATTTCAGGACAACACCTGCCACACATAACATTTCAGGAAAGCAGTGACTCGATGTGCATGTGGGGAGTCTGGGACAAGCTCTAACAGCCTGCATCATTCAATAACACCCGGCTCCAGCCACTTAGATACCAGCAGTTTCCAGGAGCGAGCATGCAGCAGAGGCAGGGAAAGCTGGCAGCATCCTGCATTAGCTCTTACACCCTTCCCGGGAAAACATGACTTCTTCTTCACAGTGACTGTTTGCTTGGACTGCACCGTAAAAACTCTACATGTGTTTGTTAAGACTTTCTCCAGCCAATGTCTGCCTTTATTAAGGCAATGGCTATCTCGGAGGTAGCTGCCCTGGCTGTTATGGAAAGCATTCACCTTTTATTGAAGACTAAATGGCCACAACCCACATAAAGGGGTCCTGAGTGGCCCTAAGATGTGTTCTGCCTTCCCCTTCCCCACTTCTCTCCTCCAGACAACTTGTTGACAGCCGATGTGATTTTGAGGACCTACCTGGAATAAAGTGCTTTGTCCCTTCTGTCTGTGTCACTTTAACCTTGTGGTCTGGGTTTAATATAACAAACAAACCCCTGTGGACCTGATTCAGAGAGCTGGAAAGCATCTGTATGTCTGGAGAAGGTGGAGATGATGGGTGAGCTGCACCTCTCTAAGAGTGCTAGCACCACACACCTTTGTCACATTAAAATCAGGGGAGGGGAATAAAACTGCAGTGGTTGGATTGGCAACACCATGGCAGGGAGTTGGAACTGAATGATCTTACGGTCTTTTCCAACCCAAACCATTCTGTGGTTGTACGTATGAAGGGCTGTACAATCCAAGCTGGGCTGCACATCTTGGAGTGCAAACATTTCAACCAGGCAGAGCAACCTGGGTGCCAGAGGGGAGAAGGAGGACTGGACATGTCCTCCCCTTAGCAAATCTGCTCCTGCTATAGCAAAGGAGCCGTGGTACTCTGCTCTGCATTCCATTTCCAGGCTGCTTTGCTTTTTAATCTTCTTAATTAAGAGAAACCTTTCCCTCCTTTAGTTTTCATGCATTTACAGCATTCCACTGCTTCCATTCCAGAATTTCCAATAGCAGCTTTCCCAGGAAATGCAAACACTTTCGCTCCCACTGAATTTAAAAGGGATCAAGGTCCTGTGGTTCCTGCATGTCCAAGTAGCTGCCCAGCAATTCACACACATACTCATCCCTTTAGTCTCCTGGCTGGCTGAGTGCCCACAGCAGTGCTGCAGCCACCCCTCGCACTGCTGCACACATCCGTGCTCCTGATCCTCATTTCCAACCCTTCAGCATGGCTTTTCTCCAGGGCATTTTCTGTGGGGCAACCCCATAGGCTCCCCATCATCACTATTATCCTGCTCCTCCAACACTGGCTTTAACCTTTCAAAGCCCCGTGACAGTGATGAGAGAAGGTGAGTTAGGAATTTGGAGAAGGAGTAAATAGATGCAAAGCACAGAATGGCTGTGGCTGAGCTGCTCTCAATCACAAAATGTCTCTTTGTAAGTATGCCATTTTAAAGCATGGAAATTCAAAGCTATGTTTTGTATTTCATAACACAGTCAAAAGCCCAAAATAGAAGAAGCATCTTAACAGTTTTGTCCCTTATTTTCATACAAATTCACACACACATGCTTATACACATTTAAACACAAGATCCACAGTAAGTTTTTCAACAATATCATCCTTTAGACACCGATAAATCAAGCAAAAATGATAGGGGGATGTCATAGCATCACTAAAAATGTCACCACAGTTAGCAAGCCTGCTTGCTTCAACAAAAAATATTGGTGAATAATCAGTTAGCACATTAAAAAAACCCATGCCTGGTGTTCCTTGCCTAACAAACGATGGGAATGGAAACCCTGTTTTCTTGCCAGGTTATTTTCATTTCAGGAAGAGAAATAACCAAGGGAAACATGGAGAGAAGAATAAATAACAAGAGGCACAATAACGGGGCGGGGGGGTGGGGGGGTGGGAATCCTCCCTAATGATGCCATTGCCTTTGTCTTTCTCACTCTCAGACTCCTCTCCTGTACTATACTGTGCCAAACCACACACACGCAGAGCGTCCTCAGATGAATCAGCACAGTGCCACACGGACTGGAACGTTCATGAGAGGCACGGAGGAGGTGTTTGAAGTTGTATTGATGAACAAATCAGAGACAAGAGCTTGCTGGGGTGGTTTTCTCTTTAGAGGAGGAGTAAGAGAAATAAGATTGTGTGTCAGCTTGGGAGAAAAGATGTTCCGTCTTTCTGGTTTACATTTACATTAACCACAGGCTCTGTTCAGCTTCATCCTCCAAGTGATAAACTAAAGCGGCATACACATAAGCTGGGCGCTCTCACCATGGTAATTCACTTTCCTAAAGCAACACTGACTATGTCCACAGGCCATGAGGTCTGTGCTGCCTGGGGACTTCTCTGAAACCAGCCAGCAAAAACTTCGCTTGCAGTGACAGTGGAAGGACCTCTAGAAAGCCTGACATCAAAAGCTGATATAAAGAGAGCTGGAAGGCTCAAGTAAGATGCCCAAGAACATAATTCATCTACTGCGTGTTCAGCCTCTTCCCACAGGAGTTACCAACATAACTCTATGCTACCTGTGAGATGTCAGGCCAACTTATGAGTAAGGTATAGCCATTCGTAGGCAGGGACTTGTATTTGGCTTGCTCCTGTCTACAAAATGTCTCCTCTAAACCTTTTCTTGTTTGTTTGTTTCTCTTTTCTTTCTTTTCCTCTTCAAAACAGGAAAACCAGATATGGGAACCATTAATCAAGCAAGTAATAAACTTAATGTCAGCCAAGGGGGAAGATGGAAGCAGAAGAGAGGCAGACAAGACACTCTGGCACATCTCCTGAGGAACAAATGATAGCACTTCTGCAACTGAACTGTAGATCATACGAGATTGTCACAAAGAATGAAAGTACTTCTGTTTCACATATTTCATTGGTAAAACAGTTTTACCATCAGGCATTTAAAACACTAATATTTGTATATGTGCTGTTGTGTCCATCACTAAGAGAAGTTTTTATACTAAGGGAGCTCCAGAGGTGGAATGAATCTCTTCAGCCTGCCCTTTGTAGCTCTTGTTTTCCAGCCTACACTCTTGACTGAGAGCTAAAAACAACACTAGAGTATCCTCCTAAGGTAAACAGTGTCTGAAATGCAAGCACTTCCCTAGGACAGACTCTGAAAAACACCACTAATAGACTCTTACATGGAAAAACCTCCTAGTGCTCCCAAGTGGACATTTTCCCCAGGAAAGACTTCAGAGGTTGGCTGTGCACTTTCAGAGGATTTAAGGCCTGGATGGACTTAAACATGGACAATGAAACAGAACTGACTCAACTTAGCACCAGTCCCCCAGTTCAGTGGGAAATATCCTTCGGAAAGCCATGGAGTTTTGACAGGTAACTCACCAGTCCCAACAGGAATCCTTCCAGTGCCTAATGACCTCCACCCTCCAAAATGTGCAAGTGGAAAACTTACTCAAGTCTTCGTTTTCCTGGCTTTAATCTCAGTTATTTGATCTGTTTTGTGTTTAGTTCTGCTACACTTTTGGCCACGTTACAAGCCTTCAGGTAACATCTTCACTACACCAAGTATTTGACAAGTTAATAAACTGACCTGGCTCCCACTGTTAAAACCCATTATTTCCCAGACCTCAGCTCATCCCTTCAAGTCTTTTGAACCCACTTGAATTTCTCTCCATCTTTTCACTGGACAGAGCACTCCAGCACAAGGCTCACCAAGAAAATACACGGAGGTCATCCCAATTGCTTGTAGTTTGTCACATCCTTTAGTACGGATTCAAGTATGTTCTGTGTGGCCTCCTCAGAGGAACAAAACACTTCTTGTTTTGGTTTGGCTTGGTTTGAGAGGGGTTTTGGTTTGTTTTTTAGCTTTTTAATTAAAAAGCCCCACTCAAACTCCAGTGTTGTTGGTGATGGGAAAATGAATCACTGATGATATTATTCCCTTTGTGCTGCTCGAATGAGTAAAAGTGCTTGCAGCAAGAGAAAGATGAGCTGAGGGGGAGTAAATGAATGCACAAGCCAGAGAATGGATGTGTGTGCGTATGCGTGCACAGGGGGAGGCTCCTGGGGGGTATTTGTCTTGTCTGTGCATATATGGACTTCTGGAATATCCAAGTCGTATAGACAAACTATACAAGCCCTTGATTATTCCCTAAACTAACTTGGAAAACTTCAACTAGAGTCAATCATGGGGTTTGCAAAACCAGCAAATCAGCTGAGATTGGGTTTAGTGAAGTGCTGAATCCAAATATAAAATCAATCAATCACCTGTTGGTTTGTTATATTATTTATTGCCCCTCTATATTACAGGTGCCAGGATGAGAAATTAGCTATTATTTGTAGGTGTTATACATATCTAAATTAAACTGGGCATTATATATAGCTCTGTACACAACGTGTCTGTGACACTGCTATTTTTCTTGGACAGAATGCCTGCAAAATGCCCAGCCCAAGACTACTTGAGTTGGCGAAAAACTGATCAGTTGCAGCAAGTTGAAACTTCTATCAACTCTATGGAATTAGAAGGCAGAAGGCTGTGCCCCTCAGTATTTCTATTACATGGATCAGAGAGGGAAAGGAATCAAGAATTAACACTGGAAATGTTTAAATATGCCAGATGCATGGTGATTGTAAAGTGCTGTTACGAGTTACAGCAAGGGAAAGGTGTTGCTTTCAGATTTAGAAATGCTTACTACAGCCTAACCTCTTTGTCAACGCATTTGCAACATCCATTTCTAAATGAATTACCTTATGGAGGAAACCAAAAGGCAGAAAACTAAAGGAATAGGGGTCAAATTCCTCCTGTGAGATCTACCTTGTAAAATTATCCAGAATGTAATAATACCATGTTATTGACTTAAGCACAGTTCCCTGTGACATGCTGCAGCTGACCTGTAATTTTTATCCTACATGTTGCCAGCACTATTAAAATGACACTTGTGAATGTAAATTAAGCTCACAAAGGGGACAGATTGTATGATTCTGGTTTCTCTCAGATGCCTGTAGGCTATCACAGGTTCCATATGTGAAGTAATTATGTTCACTGAAGGAAAGAATAAATGCTGTCAAATTGTGTACTGAGAGAGAAAGCAGCTATTATATTGCAGTAGTCACTGGAGCATTGCCTCAGAAAGCGGAAAGATGTATAAGAAAATAATAAAAAAGAAAAACCGGAGCAGAGCTATATTAAATATAACCTTTAAATGAGTATCTGCTTTTGAATATATCTTACACAAAGTTAATATATCACAAATAAAAGCATTTCGGCTCTTTCACCCTATTTTTCTTCCTCACATCTAGAGGGCACAGGGCAGACTATTTATCGGGAGGGGGTAAAGGACAGATAAAGCAACACCTTCTGCAAACCCTGAGTAAGGGCAATGAGGCTGGGCAACAGCACTGCCAACGTCTGTGCAGCCCAAGCACCAGGCTGCAGCAGCACTGCAGAAGATGTGGCTTCAATCACGGAAGCCAACAGAGTTGCTAAAAGGAAAGGCAACGTTCCCATCACCTCCACAGTGCAGTCCTGCTCTCCTGGAGGAGGTGAGCCTAGATGTAGACCAGCAAGATCATCAGAGAGTGCTGTTTGGCTTTGACTAACACCTCTCCCTGGAGTCCATGCTCATGGGAGGACTACCAACCAAATACTTGAGTCCACATCAGCAGTAACAAGAGATTAGGGACTAGCACTGTATGTCCCATCAAAGCCACAGCTTGTAGAAGACCATTCCATTTACACACCGTATCTGCTTTTGTGAAAATAGAAACTATGAGATTTTGGGGGGGGGGGGGGTGATGCTTAGGTTAAAAGATCGGCCAGGCAGCTTCTGCAGTCTCTACATGTAACTGCAGACTGCACTGAAGAAAAGGGCCTCCACTTGCACCATCAGATACAGCTCACATCTCTTTACCTAAACTCTCTATAGGTTACAATAGGGCAGTTACATCTTAATTGCCTGTCAGGAACAGGGTTTGGCACATACTGTCCCTGCTTATCCTCTGCGTGCCTGGAAGCAAGGATCAGCCTGCTCCAGCCCTGCTTGATTGAAAGGGCTCCCAGATCACTTTGGTTTCTCCACTCCCAGCACTGTGAAGAAAGTAAGGCCTCACCTCATGCCCTTATTTCAGCCACTGCTTTCCCACCTCCGTTTCAAAGGTAAGAGCAAACAGCATGTGGATCCCGGCAGGGATGCAAAGGGTACGCGGCTCCTGTTCCCATCCCACCCCAGCTCCAGCCTTGCTCACTCCCCAGCCACTTACCTCCGCGGTGCCAAACCTGGCAGGGAATTCCCACTAAGGGTCCTCAGCAAAAACAACTCATCACCTCTTTGTTCAAGGATGGCTTGGTAAGGAGAGGACTGTGAGCACAGCACAGAGCTGTGTTCAGACACAGACACAAGTGCAGACCCAACTCTGCCATCCCTCGCACTAGGCCTCCTCTCTCCTTCCCTGCAGGCTTCAAAAGTAGATTGTGGCTAGCTGCTCTTTAATTCCTACCCATGTATTTCTATTCCTATCCTACTATTGCTATCCATGTATTCCTATAGATTCAAGCACTGGGCCAAGCTGCAAAGGGAACTGAAATCTTCCTCAAGACCCCATAGCCATGCCATGCTCCCCACTGGATGTCACCTAGTGGTGCAGACCCTTGCCTTGCCATGCACTTCCAGCCTGCAGCACGCTTCCACAAATCCCCTCAGGATCCTAGGGATGCATGCAGCCTGCCAAAGTCCTTCCCAGGCAACTTCTGGGGTGTGTGAGGGTGCCTGTGCATAAATGAATCACTGCATTGCACAGACTATTAATACCAATTGGTCCCAGATGGGTGGGCAGTTAGATGGGCAGACAGGCAGCCTGCCTGTTTTCAATCAAACACAGTAGCAGTTGTACAACACACTACAGCTTCTTCTTCCTTAAATAAAAAGCGGAAATCCACTGCCATTTCCTAAGCAGCTCCCAAACTATTCAACGACTGTTTGCAGGGTAGCTCATGTCATATGTGGGAGGCTGATATGGAATGTAGAAATGAGAGGGTTTTTTCCAGTTGGCAGCATTGACAGCACCTATAATGTATGACTCTCTCGGATGCAGCGTGGCAGAAGCAGGGCGAGAAGCATCCAATGCTATTCACTAGAGAAACTGTTACACATAAAAAGAGAAGTCAGAATCAATGAGCTCAGGATCATGGCAGGAAGGAGGGAGAAAAAGGGGGAAAGACAGGGTTTGCTCTTGCGGTTTTAATAAGGATTTGTGGGGTAATGTTGTGCAAACGTAATAGAGCTGGATCTTTAATAATAGTAACTAGAACCAACTCTCTTTGTTAACTGACCTTTAAATATTATTGTCCCTTTCAGTTTACCAAAAAGACATTTACTTCATGAAAGATGTTATTCAACTCTGTTTAAAGATCCAATAGGCTAAAATATGCTAAAGTGACATTTAGAATTATCTCATAACCCCTTTTTAGGATAACTTGCATTATTTCCATGTGATGTGAATGTGTTTTTTTTTCTTCTTTGTTTTTAAATGTATTTTGAAACCATTTGAAATAATAGGCAGATATTGCCTGGACATTCAAGTTATCTGTAATGATATTAGGGTCTTTCTCAACAGCTGAGTAATTACTTCCTTATTACGCTCAAGGCAAGTTGAAATCACAAACTCTCCTTAAGATTTAAACCTCCATTGCACAGGCAAAGGCAGCATTCAGACTGACATTTTACATACCTAACCGCATTTCTTATAGTGAGGACAGCATCCATGGTATATTGCCTTGATAAGCTGTGAAATGAAGACAACTGGGAGCACCAGAGAATAAATACTACTAATAAAGAAGGTCTGTTGTGGAGGGAGGGGAAAGGCCGCACTTTTAAGTGCTAGATTTTCTCATCCTGCAGCACCACTTTCCACCCCAGGGGCCTGCCTGCCCCTGGCTAAGGTCTGTTATAGCCCAGCTACCTCAGCATCTGGTGGGAGAAATGTACCTTTTCCCAGGCATCCTCCAGCTCCAAAAGGAAGGAAAAGCGGCACAGATTGCGAACGTGCTGAGAATGTGGATAAGTGAAGACATGGTAAAGTAACACATGATAATAAACATCATCCAGCAATCCACTTCTGGTTATAGTCTTCCGGCACTCCTGGTTATAGTCTTTCATAATGAAAGAGAAATGTATGGTCATTTACGTGACAAAACACTGTTAAATGATTAAAAGAAACACACACACAATCAGCAAAGAACTGAAGTGGAAGCTATAAATAAAACCAACAACCTCTTGTGAGAGTTCGAGCATTCTGTGATTTCAGCAAAACCGAAAGCAGCAAAGACAGAAGGGACAAATTACGCAGGAAGAGGAAGGAGGCTAATTTCATAAATAAAACCTGTAATATTGTCCAAAAACAAATGCTAGTTACAATGCGCTCATAGGCTGTGCTTTGCTTCAGGTCAGCTCTTATTTCACCCTCGCTATTTTTAACGTTAGGAATCTAAAGCAGACAAACCTCATTTTCAATTGACTAGTACAGTTCATTTCAACAGAACTAGCAGCAAAGTAGATGCAAAATCTAAGCAGACGACTTCAATGAAACGCTTGAGATAATCAGAGCATACCTAGCTGATGTATAGCTCCTATGGAAAGACACACTACTTACTTATCAGTTTCACATCTTCCAATGAATTAACAACAAGAAGTATTATTTCTTTCCTGATTTCAACAACTGTTCAGTGAGCTTTGGCAAATTCTAGGTCAGATATTACACACCTGACAACAGAAACCGCATTATGTTAGAAATCTGCAGCGGTAAGAAAGCCACACAGTAAATACATTATATTCAGGCAACAGCAGACGGTGAGTTTGCATTTCATTTGCTGTGGTTTGCATAAGTTGGTAAATGTTTTCTGGCAAGTGTCCTTCAAATCCCCAAAATAATGCATCTATTTTATGGTATTATCTCATTTTCTATTATATTTGTTTGTAGCTCTGCAATGAAACCATATTGTTATTAAGGGTATCGTTACACTAGAAAATTGCATTACCTTTTAAAACCCTGCTCTATTTTATGTGTATATAAATAGGAACATTATGACCATGTGAGATTCCTGTTTGTCCTTGCTATACTCTTGACACTGCTATAAATGCAAGCAGAGCACCAGGCCCGAAATATTGCCCCTTTGATTAGCTGCACAGACCTCTTTTTTTTTGCTCTCGGCATGCAAAACTTAGCCCTGCTGGTTACGTCCTCAAACAAGTGCCAACACTGTGTTTCCTTTACCTTTGACCACCGAGATGGGCCTCTGTGCATCCGTATTTGTACAGCATGGTGATGGCAAATCACCCAACAGAGTGACTGGGGTTAGAAGATATTGAGGTGGGTAATCCCAGATGCCTACAGGGGAAAGGTGAGGAATGCTGTCACTCTCAGGCAGGATCCTGAAAGGGTTGGGTGATACACGATGCTCTCTCTTCTAGGGTGCAGGTTGTGCAATTGTTTCTCAAAGTGAGTGCAGAAACCCACTGTGAGCACCAAAATGCCTCCCTAAGGACAGGAGAAGCCTAGATTTCCACCTGTAAATCCAGCTCTCTTACCCAGAGCTCAGGAGCAACCAGCCAGGTTGAGGATGGATGCATGGATCAAGGCAGCTCTGGCAAGGAGATGCAGATGCAGTGCAGGAAGCGGCACTGCTGTGGTAGTGCCTGCAGGGCCACATGCATGCAATACTGTGTTGCTCTGACATGGGTGTACCATGTAATCAGGGCTGAAGTCTAGTGCTATGCTCTGAGAAACCAGAAAGGCCTGGTCTAAAAAGTTCCCTGAATCAGGGTAATTACAATATTAAGCACAGTCTATGGAACTCTTAGGGCACATCATGGAATGAAATACAAATCCTCTGTTTATATAGGAAGCACTGAATGACAGAAAGTCAGCAACAGCCATTTTGCTCTGGTTTAACTACCTAACATCTGGATAACATTATTAGGGGCATCAGCCATTTGGCCAGTGCCCAATATGGAAGCATTTTTACCTTCTTCCCTCTAAACATCAGCACAGCCTTACCAAAACATGTGTATTTCTCCTTCCTCTTCTTGAAACGTTCTCTGAAGTTGTTCCGATATTGCAGAATTTAGCTGGGATAAGCCACTCGTTTCTGGTTAGAAAGCAGACAGAATTGGAGCAAAATAAGAGGCCAATTTGAAACATTTCATTTAAAGCAAAGACAGTGCTGCTTATGAGAGTTCATGGTAAAGGCAGTTGTTCCAGCTATTTAAACCATATGATGATGTGGCATTTCACAGTATCGAAGGGACAGATTGCTAGAAAGCTGAAAACAGTATGCCTTTGTTCCTATATAAATATGTACACGTAACCTATCACTGGTTACTACCAAACTTATATTGGTCTTTATTGCAGTCACTGTGCTTGAAAAGAACCTTTTTACTGATGAAGAATCCTCTTTTTTTCCTTCTTTCTTTTTTTTCCTATTGTAATGAAAAAACACAGTTGTCAGCATAATATCCTGACATTCCGGATGCCAGCCTGTCTCCACTGGAGTCAGATGTGAAAATAAATAGATATTAAACTGTCAGTCAATGAAATTACAAAGTCAAGAGCAGCTCTAGCTGTGATCCTGTGTGTTCTGTTTGATGGACACAGGTGTTTAAGTGTTATGAAATCCAGCAGAGCCTCTGAGTGAATAATGCACCTTCCAGCAGCCCTGCCTTAGCCGAAAGAGCTCCCCTCTCACCCTGAGGCCCCCAAGCAATTGATGTGCCCTAAGAGAGGGGACAGAAAGGCCTGCAAGGTTTATCAGAGCTAAAATCTGAGAAGCCTTAAAGCCTGTGTTGTGGCATATGTTGGGGAATTGAAGCTGCGCTCCTCTGAAACTGTGAAGGTTAGTCCCACCGGCTCTGCATACAAATCTAAGGCAGATGCCCAAAATCCACATCGTTTATTTATTATTCATACGGCACTTAAAGTCAATCATCTGTCACTAATAAACATTAACACCATTAAAAATTAATGATCATCCTACAGCATGCTGAGACAGATTCTTCTTTCTGTTTGATGAGTATTGGAGCAAAGTGTATCGCTTTCATTTACTGACTTTTAAAAGTGTTTATGCTTTGTATAATGCTGCTGCTTCAGCTCCTCCTCCAAACACCAGTGACCCCATTCTCTTGGGATGCCAAGAAATGATCAGTCTCGTGAGAGGAGCCTGAAAGGATGGGTTTAGATATAAATATGGATCTGCAGAGGAGAAAAATAAGTCATGGATTCGAGGTTATCACACAGCAAAAAGCCTTTATGATTACAAGGCTTTTTGTCTCCCTTCCCATTCACTGCTAAATAGTCCGATGATGGGGGACGTGTGTCCCTGTGCTCCCCGCGGTATCAGGTACATAACTTAAGTGGACAATGAGGTTGGAAGTAACAGCTCTGACAAGACTACCTGAGAGCCTCACAAGCTAGAACAAGAAAAGGCTTCCTGAAGAGCAACTCAAAAAGGCAACTTCACCAAAGGTCCACACAGTGTCGCAGGGCACTTTCTTCTCTTAGTGGGTGGGAGGCAAAGCCCTCTGCTAGAGATGAAGAAACAGCTTGCACCTTAACCCACAACGGGACATTCCCTCTAAAAGCAGAAATGATCCTAGAGCCTTCATCTCTTGTGTTCACGTTTTCAAACATAGATCTTGGGGAATATGTTTTCCCCTCGCCTTGATCACATTTCTGTCTTGCAGAGGCAGAGCTCGTAACTCAATGCTGTTTCCTAACACGCACACAGTGTGTTTTGCTCTGCTCCTCATTTTAGCAATTACTTAATTGTGGGACTGCTGTAAGTATATCATAAATAATTGCTTGATACACAGCTGATTCTGCTAAAATCTAGGCAAATTAATTAAACCTGTATTAAAGACCAGTGGAAGAAAAGAGCCAACATGTCTGTATGCATCAAATCAAACCAACCTCAGATTTCTTTGAGTCACATCAAATCTCTAAAAACAAGCTAAATTTAAGGTCTCAATACTAATGATATAATGGGAAAACATGACAAGATAGGAGACATCAGTCTTCCTCTTCCAATTTACACTCTAATATTTTAGTGCCAAACCATTTTACTTAGAAAAACAGTGACTGTTAAGAAATAGATCTGTAAGTAGAAATTAGCGACTGCAATCACCCTGATTTCTTTCCTTACTCATGTTGCACATGAAATAACTAATGGGGATTTGCAAAGAGCAGCTATCAGAGCCAGAAACATAAAAACCGACTGGAAAAGCATGGTGCCCCAGCACCACACTCACTCCACTGAGGACTGCAAAGGGTTCGTATTATGTATGTACTTACTACCTTTGTATCAGATGGCAGGGGGTGGAACTAGATCATCTTTGAGGTCCCTCCCGACTTTAGGGCACCAAATCCTGGTCCTGCAGTCGCACACACCAAGAAGTCTCACAGAACCTGGAATTACGCAGATTTGAGAAGAATTAAGATACACAACCTTCTAGCTGCCAGGCTCAAGACTGATGTGAATAGTAAGTTTAAGTCATACCACTCTGCCCTGCTGCCCGTTCTTCACTGCCAACAGCCTGCTTCCTGATTTGTCTCATTTTTATCTTAAAATTCACGCACTGTCAAGCCAAGTTCCTTTCATAAAGAAAGTGTGAACTACAGGCAAGGAAAAATACATTAAAGCATCATTATTCAAACCTAAAAACACAATGGAAATGTTAACCAGTTTTCCCTAAGGTGAAGGTGTTTATGGCTAAGTTTTTGGAGCACAATTATATTCAAACAGATAAATGCCAGCTGAAAATAGAGCATTTCTGTTTCTGACTCTACCTGGGAGAAATGGAAAAGCACCTTCAAAGTACATTATCTCATATCAAATGCTTACCCTAAAAACCTTAAACACATTAGGTTTTGGGGATGATTCTAGGAAAACCAGGCAGCTAAAACACAGTGCCTTATTTTGCCTTCTTACATTGAATACCTTGCACTGGCTTTCTTCAGTGGGTAAGTCTGGAACCCCACAGGGCCTGGGAACTGTGGGACAAGCGAAGTTGAACCGTGTTTGAAATGAGGCAATGGTAAGCATGACACAGGCTTGTGCAGTACCATCAGCAGCAGTGCAAGCCCATCTGGAGGCCCATACAGGTTATATATAGCCAGGGACCTCCTGTGGGCTTCTGGCACAAATGACACTGTGAAAAACCTAGGTCACATCAGCAGGAGGTGATGTGGTCCATACTGGGCCACAAGAAACAGCAACTCTGTAGCACCAGCATTTATAAACACAACTGAGGGCTGTTATCTGTCTCTTTCATATGACTGCTGGACCACAGACTATGGGCCATCTGCCTGCAGTCTATTATCACAGTCTGCAGGGAAAAGAAAGCCAGAAAACAAGCAAAAAGCAAGCAACAAAAGCACGGTCAACCATTGCATGGGAGATGAAGCTTCTTGGGTGGTGGGCTTGCTGCTGCTGAGCAGAGAGTGGCAATGGGCGTTCAGCAGGAGATGAGGTTTGTCAGTGCTGCCTGGCATCTGCAGACCATGGATGCAGCAAGGGACTATCCCTCTCACAGAATGCTGCTGAATCCCTAAATTCCTTCTAGGCTGATGCTGTTACCATGAAGCTGGGGAAATGTTAGGTCTTGGGGTTTTACCCTCTCCTCATCCCTGCTTGCATTACACGGCCATCATTTTGGAGCTGAGCCTTTTTACACGCAGCGCACCCACTGACTTAGGACAGCTTGGATCCAGACTGAGCAGGCTCTGCTACTGGGATGTCACCTTTGGTAAGCCGTGCTTCATTCCACTAACCAAGGGTCAGGTAGGGAATGAGCAGGAGTCCTGTGTACTGAATGGCCCAAAGAGAGCAGGAGGCAACCACCTCCCACTGCTGAGTAGTGCGAGGGTGAGAAGTGATGCTGCTGCTTCCACTGTGGGACAGTTCCAGTCTGACCAGCGGTGTGGTCCTGGCCGAGGACCTGAATACACTGCCTGGGAGTGTACTCAGGTCCCCAGGAGTCCTGCTTTCTCCAGCTCCTTGTATCATGCTCCAGGTATGATTCTCCAAGGATCCCCCGAAATGGGATGTAGGAGCTGCACAGCGCGGGACAGCATCGCTGGGCTGAGCCAGCACAATTCAGCACTTGAAGAGCAATAAAAACCATGCACATACAAACACCCTGCATAAGGCTTCAGCTTCGTCTGACTAATTAGTGCCTTCTTGCATCAGGGAAACAGTACTGAAAGTAAAAACTCCACTGCCTTAAAACAACAGCTACTCTCAACTCATTTCTAATTTATGCATTCTTGTCATCTGAAAGCCACTTGCTTAAGCTGCTTTCCTATCTATTTGCAGTCTATTCAGACACACAATGCTCCGTGGGGGTCTGTCTCCATGATTCATTGGCTCAGATTTCCTATAGAGTTTACATGATGTCTACTAAGCCCCATACAGTTTTGTATCCATTATAAGCAGGGACAAGCAAGCAGGGCTCAGGAGGCTGAGCATCCATCTAAGAATAGCTTCCTGTCTCCCAGCTCTCTTCACAACAAATGAACAATGCTTACATTTCACAGGCTAGCACTGCACGGTGAGAGGAAATTATAGGAACTTGTCTGAGTTAAATAAGGGAAGAAGCATTTAGAGTGAAGCTCCTTAAATGAGCAGGTCAATAACTAGTTTACTGAGACCAAGGCACATAGCTAATGAGAGAATAAAGAATTATTCTTGTCAAGAGAGAAAAAGATGCTGCCCTGGTTTTGTGCTAAATAATTACATTCATTATGTTTAGGACAGCCCTGCAAGTGGTCTTTTGCACTAGTAAATTCATTAGCAAAGCTAATAGGCAAACTACTATTGGGGCAAATTTAAACGATTGCAGTAGGATGGATGGTAAAGATGGGGAAAGGCAGTATGAGAGCTAAGAGCCAAAGTTAGCTGCAAGTATAATTGAATTTATCTTCTCATCAACTTTAAGGCCTCCTCCTGGGCTTGAAACAAGGAGAGGAAAAGCCATTGAAACGAAAGGATATTCACTTGATTGGATTTGTTGCTGTTTTCCAGCTTACCAAGCTATCTGAACTGACCTCTTGACACATGACAACAATTATAAATCCAACGAAAATTAACGCATTAACTAAATTGGCTCAATGTTTCCAAATGACAAAGGATCTCCAATGTGTCAGGAAGCCATCTCCCCAGCAGAAACACTGAACAAGTGAATCTGCGGCTTTGAATTTACCCACAAGTTCATGGTACTCAGCTGGGCAGCATGAAGCATCTCCAGGCAGGAGTCTAGGCAAGAGTGACTCCAGCCCTGCCCTGGGCAGCCTGTTCCAATGCCTGAGCACCCTCTGGGGAAGGAATTGTTCCTCAGCTCCATCCAAACCTGCCCTGGTGCAGCTTGAGGCCAGCTCCTCTTGTCCCATCCCTCGTTCCTTGGAAGCAGAGACTGAACCCACCTCACTACAACCTCAATGTCTCTCTTGCAGTGAGGGGCCCAGAGCTGAACACAGGATTGAAGGTGCAGCCTCACCAGTGCCCAGTGCAAGGGAATGACCATGTACACCCATGTGGCCTCTCTGGTACCCTGATTCAGGCTGGCTATGTATTCATGCAGAAACCACTGGTGTTAGGTATGTTTAACTAAGGGTTTCCTCACAGATACATTTTTAAAAAAGGAGGTTAGAGTCTGATAAACTCACTGTGGGCACAAGTACTTCTTTAAATCATGCCCTGCCTAAACCATAATTACAGGCGCTTCATAGATACAAATGGAGCCCATCGAGGTGAGCGTAGAAAATGATGGAAATCAATTTAGCGAGCCTGTGGAGCACAGTATTAACACGTGTAGGACATAGCAGACCACTGATGGTGCTTACAGCAGTGTTGGCACCAAGCACCATTCTCAGGCTACTGTTGTGGTTTAAACCGATCCACACAGCTCGTCCACTCACCCCACCCCCCCCGACCCTCCCCGCTCCTGGAGGGATGGGGAGGAGAATCAAGAGAATGTAACTCCCACGGGTTGAGATAAGAACAGCCCAGTAACTAAGGTATAACACAGATCACTACTGCTACCGCCAATGATAATATTGATAAGAGAAAATAACAAGAGAATACGATACCACCACCGAACGAGTTCGACCCCCCCGAAGAGAGAGTGTGCCCTTCCGGGTAACTCCCAGTTACCTCCCTGGGCAGGACGTGCTGTGGTATGGAATACCTCTTTGGCTAGCTTGGGGCAGGTGTCCTGTCTCTGCTTCCTCCTGGCCTCCCCTCGTCCCCGGCAGAGCATGAGTCTCACAGAGTCCTTGGCCAGAATAAACATTACTGAGCAACAATTAAAAACAATCGGTGTTATCAGCTCTCTGCCCAGGCTGGAATTCAAAACACAGAGCTTGCACCAGTTACTAAGAAGGAGCAAAACGGCTCCTGGTAAACCCAGGACAGCTACACAGACCTCTGCCCCATAGGGCTGCCTTTGCCTGATGTTACAGGGGAATGGAGATGACTCACGTTGTTGGGCTCACTACAGGACATAGCTTTGGCTGAAAGAGTGAAAGGGATTTCTTTCTTTTAGTGTTGAAATAGTCTTCAAAAGCACTTTAAAAATGAGATTCCAAAGTGCTGGGTTTTTCTATTCTAAAAGTAACTTTACCCCTATGAAATGAAAATGTGTTTTGATTGACAAACATACTAAAAAAAGAGGAGGAAAAAATCATCCAATATTTAAGCTCTTTGCTTTGGATGTAGAATAAAAATACCTTTTTTACCTTTTTCTTTAGTTAACCTGGCAAAAAACTTCTTAAACTCTCTGACTGAACTGGGTTGGGTTCGGTTTTGCCACTAGACCAGACAGCTAATACATATCAATCTGTGCCGAGCTGTTCTAAACAGACACTCAGTGTATTAGCTAAAGGCATCTGAAAAGTAGCTTTTCAGTAACACAATTTGGGAAAGACAGCAATGCAGTAGCTGCAATGAAGCCTATATTTGAAAGAAAAAGGGAGAGGGGAAAAAAAATAAGAAAAAATAAGAAAAAATATCTCCTTTGCCAAGTGGAAATGGGAATAAATGTTCTTGGCTACTGCTGCAGCCTGAAAAGCCAGAAGGAGCCTCAGGCTCCCCAGCAAACCTAGTTTAGAAACCTCCTCAGCTGATCTCTTATTTCTTCTGGCTAGTTGCCTTATCCAGCCAAGTTAGAAATTCAGGATCTAAGTCTCTGTGGGAAATGGGAAAGACAGATCTATTGTATGTCTGCAGGAAGACATCCAGGGAATTAAGTGTCTTTACCTAAATGAAAGACTGGGGAAATGCTTGCCAACCTTGTCATTTGAGCAAGAGCTGATCCCTTCCTTCTGGCCATCATGGTCCACCTCCTTTGACAGCAGGTCTGGGCTGCAACATGAAAGGCTGCTGGAGATCCCAAAGAGCCACAACACCTCTGTCCATTGCCAAAAGAACACCAGTGACTGTCAGCCTTCTCCCCCCCCCCCCACCTTCTTTCATGCATCTACAGCCTTCAAAAACCAGACTGAAAAGGGGGAAAAAACAACCCTGAGGTCTCCAGAGAATGACAAAGATTCCTTCTGAATGGATTTCTGAATAATCATGTCCATAGGGAAGATGAAAACTGCTACGTCCCATCCCTGGCAGTGTTCAAGGCCAGGCTGGATGGGGATTGAAGCAACCTGCTCTAGTGGAAGCTGCCCATGCCTCTGGCAGGGGTTGGAGCTGGATGAGCTTTAAGGTCCTTTCCAACCCAAACCATTCTATGATAACCCAGGAAGAGAAATGTTAAGAGTATGGGAAGGGTGTCAAGAGGTGTTTTACCGAGGACAGGCCTTAAGCATGGGCTTGGGAGAAGTTGGCACCTTGTTCTCTCAAAGGTCAAGACCAGGCCCAGTCTTCCTCACTAGATGTTTGCACTTACTATGTAGTACAAAGATATGATGCAATCTTTCTCTTTTTTAAGTCTAAAAAGTTTAACTATATGGCTGTTCTAGAGTTGTGGTGGTCAGAAATGCGACTATAGAAATGTCATTGTGTTCTGCACTTATCTGCTCCCTCAAGTGCCTGCTCTGCTGTTAATGCATGTCTGCATTAGTCATGAAGGTTAATGGAAACGAGGTATGCCAATCAGAGAAGACTGGCCTCTATAGCTACTCCTATTTTGCCAGCCAAACTCCATCCTCATTCCAGAACTTGTACACTTGCTGAAGGTAAGGGATGAAGCACAGTGAGGTCATGAACAACACGAACTGAGCTTCATGTTCCACAACTAGACAAAACAGCAGGCACTTAGGAAAAACAAATATAGAGAGAGAGATATACACCAAATGGAACAATTTAATATGGAAGTAACTGATGGCAAATAAACACAAAATGCCAAGGCAACCTCTCTGTCACTAGCTGTACGCTGATCCTTCCATTTCTTTGAGAATCAAAGCTAGTGAACTCGAATTTATTCAATCTTACCAAATAAATCAATTTAGAATGTGAAATACACACTTAAGAAGGGAAAACACAGCATTCCTTGGCAAAAGGAGCACTGTATCCTAGGCTGCATCAAAAGAGGCATTAACTAGCAGAGGTGATTCTCCCCTTCTACTCCACTCTCATGAGACCCCACCTAGAGTTCAGCTCTGGGGCCCCCACCATAAGAAGGATGTGGACCTGTAGGAGCAAGTCCAGAGGAGGCCACAGAGATGCTGTGCAGGCTGGAGCAGCTCTGCTCTGAAGCCAGGCTGAGAGAGCTGGGCTGGGTCAGCCTGGAGAAGAGAAGGCTCCTGAAGGGGAGACCTTAGAGCAGCTCCAGTGCCTAAAGGGGCTGCAGGAAACCTGTAGAGGGGCTTTGGACAAGGGCCTGTAGGGACAGGACAAGGGGAATGGCTTTAACCTGAAAGTAGATTTAATTAGATATTGGGCAGAAGTTCTGGCACAGGGTGCCCAGAGAAGCTGTGGCTGCCCCATCCCTGGCAGTGTTCAAGGCCAGGCTGGACACAGGGGCTTGGAGCACCCTGCTCTAGTGGAAGTTGTCCTTACCCGTGGCAGGGGTTGGAACTGGATGAGCTTTAAGGTCCCTTCCAACCTGAACCAGTCTGGGATTCTACTGAAAACCTTTCCTACAGAGAGTGCAATTGGAAGGTCTAAATACATGCAGCTATAGCTAAGATCTTCCAGCCACATAGCTGGAAACACTCTACACTCCCGTCCTTTGACAAAGTCATTTGTGCGACAAAACCTCCTCAATACAGCAGAGCCTAAATGATAAAACATCTCGTTTCATTTCTTCAGCTACTTCCCAAGTTCAGACATCATTTCTCCACACATGCCATTCTTTCACACATGCTCTGACCAACTACCTCTTCCTTTTTAAATGACATGATCACTGTTACCTGCTGCAGCTAGTGGTGCTTGAACCTGGTCTCTTCTAGCAGCCAAGACTTCATTTCCTGACTTCCCAGATTGAAAAGTGTTGATTGCTGATGGACTCCCATTAACAGGTGAACACAGTCTCAGTGCTGCATCAGTAGCAGATTTTTTATCAATAGATTTCGCCACAGAAATCTGTTTGCAGCCCTGAGAGGCACCAGCTCCAAACAAAATCATGTTGGAATTGAAGAAACTGCCGAAAAGACACATTTAACCTATAAATGTGATTCCTGGACAGGGGAACAGCAGTGGAGCAGGGTCCCAGGGACGCTGCATCATCTCCAACCTGGAGGTTCACAAGAAGAGAGGGCTGAAGGGAACAGCAACAGACCTCTCATCTTTGTTCCAAACCACTCAGATTAGGCTTCTGCATTCACTGCTGTTTATACCCTCTAACTTCTTGATACCTATGGCTGAGTGAACTTGTCCAAAACCGCTCCTTGCTTTATGAGCATGGATTTAGCTTTTATGTTCACTGACTGCTAATGAGGCATCTTCCTGACATAATCCTGCATAAAATTAGGTACCTACTGTAAAATTCTCCTCCCCACTGCTTGTCATTGATTGCACAGGGAATTAGGACCTGGCAACCATCAATAACAGCTCACTGCTCTCTTGATCTTATAAAGTGACCTTAGTTATAGCAAGTGGTCAGAGCGCAAGAAAGAAACTCTTATGAGCCAAAACATACCAGTAAGGATCCTTGTGATCTGCACAGAGCTGGACTCCAGCAGACCTGAGCAAAGTGCCAGGTAGCATCAGTGCCCAGACACATCATGACGCTGCCACCACTCACGGTCCTCTGCCCGCTATTGACAGCTTACAAAGGCACCTTGTGAAAATAGAGCAAGTGTTATTATAGCATCCATGGTGCAAAACCTCCAGTTTAAGCTTTGCCATGTAGCCCATGCAAACCAGACTGAGCAGCTCCCCAGACATATCTCAGTTGACTCAGTCTGCTTTGGAAAGAGGACTACAGCTCTCACACATACTCCTGTGTGCTGAGCCAGGCTATGGGCTTGGAGGAGGTGCAGGACCTAAGGAAGGAGCTTTAGTTCCTTCTTACTCTGCTGTGCAGGTTGAAAAGACCAAACTCCGGTTCAGCTTCCCAGTATTGCATGTCTATGGGAAGAGCAAAACACAGCAAATGAGATTTGACGTAACAGTCCTAAATTGGTGATGGAAAAGCCAGCTAGCACATCTGGGGCAGAATTTCGTCATTTTGTTTGATTATAACAAATGATACAATTGTATGTGATCTATATTCTTGGCCTTTAAAACAAAGGATAATCTACGGCTTTTAAGATTCCAGTTTATCCTTAAACGATGGATAATGGCTGTCCACAGCAGACAAAGTTTTATCTGGGGGAGAACATTGGAAATTTGAGGAAGAACATCTGCATCTAATTGCCTACCTGTAACTGAGAAATCAGCCTTCTTCCCAAGAGAAAAAAGGCTGAGGTTAATTAGGTGATCACTGAACAATGCACACAAAGTTCCCATTGTGAAATGTGACTTCATAAAGAATTATAGGCACATTCCCACCTTGCCACAGTGCTAGAAAATGAAGGAGAACACAGCACATACGGCCAAATGGATGATGACTTCATAGAACTTGCTCGCAAAGAAAGCAGCCTGTTGTTTACTGCAGTTATCGACAATCTGTGAAAGTAGACCAGAAATCAGTCTAATTACCAGAGCGCCAGTTGTGCTTGTTAACACCAGCTTTGTGACCAAATGTTATTCCACAGTTGTCACATCACAAGAAGGTTTCATTACTAACATAATAGTGAACAAGATCACATGCCTGGCTATTGATTGATCTGCCACACAAAGGAAGGACGTTGTTGTCTCTATTATAACCAGTTACATCTTTGTCTGCCTGGATAATATGCACAGGAATGTATCATGAGCAGTTGCTGCAGTGTTTCCTAATTCCTGCCTGTTAGCCCATTAACAGCCCATTAGGATGTGCAGACTTTACCACCGGAGAAGAAATGACCTTGCCATAATTCCGTCTCGTACAAGCTTCAAAAAGAACGTTTTCATCAGCCTTCCTGCGATGGATCCTGTGAGGACTGAGACTTACTCAACATTTGCTTTATAAATACATCATTTCTGCCAAATCAAAAGAGAGTTTAATTCGTTCCAGACACAATTAGGTAACACTGCGGGAACAGTGGAAATATTCATCATTACTGCAGGCAAACGGCCCTGAAAGAACTGTATCTTAGACCAGAGGAATATTCTGCTAACAAGCACCTCAGACAAAATGAACTAAAATTGACCCTCAGACCATCAAGATACTGCTTTCCATTCACGGACCAGTCATAAACACCAACAACAGCTTTCGGGCCTGTTGTTAATACTAAAAGTGAACAGTCCTGTTTATTTTGCTAGGAACTCAATAAATATTCTAGTATAAAAGTGGATTTGTTTATCATTGTGAGTCTACAGAAAAACAAGCACGCCTCATCATCTTATCTGATGATGAATGATTTATCAGGCAGAACGTGAATCTGCTTCTAACTGAGTCTATTTTCCTGTTTATGCTTGTTGAACAGATACAATTTAATGAAGAATATAAAGTACTTAAAAATCTGTCTACCATTAATAGTTTAATTAAACTGACATGTACTTCAAAAACAGAGAGACAGAAAACATTCATTTTGGTTAGAAAGGGCATGGCATTATTAAAGTGCAATTAAAACCAACATTCACTTACAATTAATAGCTGAGACAATTTAATTATTAACATCTGATTGTCAGTTCTGGCTAACTTTGCCACCCCAAGGTAGGTATGTTCTTAGGTCCTCTTGTAAAGTACATTACACAGCTGCTGTCCCACTGCGAAGACTCAACCACAAGTTGCTCCTGAGCAATATCACACTGTAAATCCCCTCACAAACACCTCACTGTGCTATTATCCCTTCTCATGTCCTTGAGGTGCCAGTTCCCAAAGGATCCCTTCTCTAAGCTCTCCTCTGGGGCAGGTAACAGCCTCTGTTGAGGCTGGTGCAAAGTCTAGGGACTGGCTGGCTTTCAGATCACTTTTCCCAAGTAATGGGATCCACTGATCTGGATCCCTTGGACATACTCCAGCACCAGGTTTCTTCCTAAACTTCATGTCTCTTCCCGCGACCTCTGTCTATCAAACTTGATGGAAATTGGTCAACTGGCTCAGCAGTGATTTGAGGGAAGTTACTGGAAAAGAGGCGCAAAGAAGAGCAGCTCAGCCACACAGAGGGCTCATTTCTTTTGGGAACAGGGGAAAAAAAAACATCTCCTGCCAAATCTAAAGTTAATACCTGAAGCTGCAAAGTGAGAGTTAGCCAAAGAACTGTTGTGGACTGCTTCCCAGAAGCATGAATCCTTCTCGAACAACATAGCAATGGAAACATCCCTGAAATTCAGCCTATGTTTCTTAAGAACATAGCAACAAACACACTCAGTAATTTCTTCAGAATCTTGGGGTCAAAAGAAAATCCAGACTTAAAAAGCATGAAGGGGCAAAAGAAAAAACAACCAGGAATTCTGTTCCAAAGGATATTTCAATAGATATATAGAGAGGAGAAATCAGAACCCTACTGCAAAGCCAGCCACCTGGGACAGGAGTAACCGTGTCCAGATTAAACCATTATCCAATACACAGGCCACCAAGCATCTGGCTTATCTGGGATCCATGTGGGAGGAAGTCTGCTTTCCATGGTTTTCTTTTGAACAGCTATTTCATTGAACAAGCCTCAAGAAACATTGCTTTGATCGCAATTAAAGCAAACCAGACGCTGCAGGTTGTTCCATGTGGGCAGAATGTCATGGCAAGTTCCATGGTTCTCAGCAAGACTTCACAGATCTCAGAAGTTCACTCTTTCAAGGGAATTGCAGCATTAATATCCTAGTAAGCAAGCACACATATTCCTGAACACAGCCTGAAGCAGAAGTTGTTTCAGGGCTATTTAACTACTTCCTATGAATTTGGTTTACTCGTTTCCTTATTACTTGAGGTGAGTAGAGTGGTTGCAACTGCTCCCGTAAATCAACAGATACAATCCTCTGTTGCATCCCCAGGAGGAACAGAGGGAAAGACAACTGACAAAATGAGGGGGAGAAACATCCAACTGCACAGTTAAAATGTTCACAAAAGCTTTCTTTCATGCTTGTGTCATACATAGCTCTTGCCATGTAACCTAAAGGTGCTGACTGGAGTAAAGGTTGGACATGAGGATCTTAAAGGTCTCTTCCAACCTGGTTTGATTCTATGATCCTATGACTGACTGCTGAAGCTCGCAAGTCCTTCTGCCCATCCTGCTGGTGGCTGAGCAAAGCTGGAGCCTCTGGGATTAGACAGAGCAGTGCACTGAGCTTTTCAAGGACAGCTATCACATCTGGGACTTAGACCTGGTCTCCTACTGTCCTGCAAGTTGATAGGACAAGGGGTGATGGGTTCACACTGAAACAGGGAAAGTTCAGGTTAGATCTAAGGCAGAAGCTCTTCCCTGTGAGGGTGCTGAGGCGCTGGCACAGGGTGCCCAGAGAAGCTGTGGCTGCCCCATCCCTGGCAGTGTTCAAGGCCAGGTTGGACACAGGGGCTTGGAGCAACCTGCTCTAGTGTGAGGTGACCCTGCGCGTGGCAGTGGTTGGAGCTGGATGAGCTTTAAGGTCCCTTCAAGCCCAAATCATTCTGTGCTCCTATGATTCTGTAAGTTGGACAAACACACAGTGAAGGACAGCACCTCAGCTTCCACTGGTAGATGAATTTACCAGAAAGCTGCTTAGGGAAAAAAAAAACCTGTTTTATCCACGTTTTTATAGAGAGAATTTTAATGACACAGTACTTTTACACCGTGCCCGTAAATTATGTATAAAATTCAGTACAAACCAATGTATTCCTGCTCTGAAATTTCTCCATGGAAAAGGAATTTAATTTATCTTAATTTTAATCTCTGTTAAATTTCACACATAAATATCCCTGTGAAGACATTGAAAGGAAAAGAGAAATGGGAAAGGGTGGGAGTTAGTAGGATTCATTATAAAACCCCCAACAAAACCAAACAGAACATAACCAGTGTCTTTATCTCTTTTCCTCTAACGAGTGTTTTAATAATAGACTTATTTCCAATGCAGTCATTAAGCCTGCCACCTTCACGTGACAGCACCTGCACTGACACAGCTAAGGCTTTGAATTCAGGTAAGTCATCCCCAAAAGAGTAAAAGTACACATAAAGGGTCAGAGCTAAAGCATTTCAGCCCACCAGAAGAAACGGTTATGGGAATGGAGGTTCACTTGAAGATTGTGAAGAACTGAGCAACTGAAGCATTGAGGAGTATTCACTGAGGAGGTACCAAATACCCTCACCATAAAGTTAAGAGCTGATTTTGAGCTGAAGCATTGAGGAGTATTCACTGATGAGGTACCAAACACCTTCACCATAAAGTTAAGAGGTGATATTGCACCAAGCCAAGCAGGGAATGGTGGCTCTTGAGGTTTTTAAGGCTTTGAAGGGTTTGGGCTCTGCAATCTCTAACCAAATTGTTCACATTCCTTTCAAGATCTGTTAACTATGAGATGTGACTGATGTCTGTTATAGACCATCAGAGTTGGCAGAATAGAGGATAAAGTCTGGAAAAACATTTGAAAGTAAACCAAAAGATATGGACAGCCTGTACATCATTGAATAGAAGCTAGAAGTAAAATCACTTGTGCCTGAGCCAAGCTTCTTTGCTTGCATGAGAACCTCTATTAAATTGCTAGCCACACCAGTAATCAGATGGTTACATATACAGAACAAAACACCAGGCAATTACTGACCTTTTTTCTTCATCTTCTCTATTCACTATTATGTGACCAATGCAGCCTGGAAAGTCTTATGAAACACTGTATTAACTGACCACAGGTTTTGCTTTTAAATTCTCTTACAAGTCTTACAAATCATCAGAAATACATTTTTTTAACTGCCATTGATGAAATTCTAGTTTGAATTCTATTTCTTTGGTTTTAAACAGTGCAAAATCACAGTCAAATAGTATGACCTTCTAATTATGGCTTTTCCCCCTCATAAGACTCAGGCAAAGCATGTCTAAAGTATTCTCTGCCACAAAACCTTTACAAAGAAACCTCCTAAAGTGTGTGGCTGTCTAGGTAGTTTTGCAAGTGAAACCAAGGCACTAGATGTGGATCTTGTTGTTGTTATTGTGTTTAAATTAGGCTTACGATGCCATGCCACTGAAATAAAAACCAGAAGCAGAGCAGGGTGTTGTTTGGTTTCCGAATATTAAATGCAATCAGAAGGTAATGGTACTTACGAGATTTTGTCATATACAGATGGATTTATGGAACTGATGAAATCCATTTTCTCATCGAGCTTCAAAAGTCTGGACAGTTTCTTCTGTGACTGATAAAGAAGTTAACGCAGGCAGCTTCTCTGGTGCAGTGCTGTGCATATACACGCTTTCTGTTTAAAGGGCTACTATTGCTTAGGCTGCATCTGTTTTAAAACCCAAAGAACTTTACCATATATGTCACTTAAGACAATGAGACAAAACACAGTGTAACAATTAAACCAGGTTGATAGTATACACAGCTGATAAAAACGCCAAGTCAGCAAGTTTCATTGCTGTTGCTAATCCATTTTGCTTTCAGGTTTGCTTCCTTGAGGAGCAAGCTACAGCATCTGCAGGTAAACATCATTTACTGTCACAAATTTGTTTCTATAGAGTTCATTCTGATCATTTTACGAAGATGTTTCTGTTCATTACAAGCTCCTGGATAGCTTTTTTCAGGTCAGAGACATCTCTCTGTTGTTTTTCAGCATGTCTGATTATTTTCAGCAACCTGCACTCTCAGTAAGAAAAACGCAGTTTACTGACCCAGAATGTTTCTCAGAAATTTGTGTTTTACCAATAGTAGTAAAATCAGCATTAGTATTTATGTGGGGTTTATGTTAAAATAAGTCAAACTGCACTCCAAACTTTAGGGGCCCTTGTGTCTTTTCGAGATGCAGGATGCCTCTTCCTCGCTCCAGTGTTGCAAGGATGCTAAATACAGAGAGAGAAATCCCTTCTTTCCAAAATGAATCCCAACAAAACCAAACAGCATCCTTAAAATACTGGAACATGTCAAAACTGTGGGAAGAGGCTTCCGAATCTATCAGCTGTGGTTTTTACATTCATGTTCTGTTTGCGACTATTTTGGGTACTATTCCAAAGCTGTGTTTTGAGCCCTTAAGGACCTCCTATCCCCTCAGCTCAGGTTTGACTCAGTCTGGGAAATGCCAGGACAGCAATTGGGATGAAGCGTCACAAAAGCAGCTTTTCCTGTAAGATTGTCAACTAATCTTTGTTGAGAAAAGCAAGGGGGGAATCGCAATAAACGCAGGAATCTGAGAAAGTAAAACCTGGAAGGGCGAATGGCGAAAGCAGAACAGGAGCGAGGGAATACACGTGTGTGGAAGGACTCAGGAGCCAAATGGGGAAACTGACAGAAACACTTGGAAAAAGATCTGAGAAGCAGAAGGCTGACAAGAGGAGGCAAAACCTGCGAGGGGGAGGAAAGGTGGAGAGAAGTAACACACAAACACAGAGAGGAGGCTAAACTATAGTGCTGAGAGGAGGCAGAGGAAGGACAGAGGGCACAGAGACAGGAACTAGCAGTGTGAAACCAAAATAGCAGGGGCAGAGAGGTGGTGGAGAAAGTCGTTTGAATGCAGGGATCAAAACTGAAGGACCAACTTATAAAGCATCACAAAGTTTATAAGGAGTTTGTTCTGGGGAAAGCCTGGCATGTTTCTTTACCTACTCCACCTGGGTTCAGGTTAACAGAGCCTCTCTTTATAGCAACCCCAGTCTATTGCAACCGGACATGGCACAGCTATTGCCTTCTCTCTACAAGCAATGCAGGCTCCTCCTTTCAAAACACGAGGAAGAAACAGGCAAAACATAATTTACAGTCTTGGTTTATCTGTATCCACAGCCCATCTGCTAAGTCAAACCACAGCAGAATGCGTACGCGTGCATTCAGAGAGATAGCTGTCATTAAACCAATGAAGTTAAGCTATGTATAAAAGCCAGGATCAGATCAGTAATAAAGTTTACACTTCATTAAGGATGTCAAAATCCTTGCTACATCTTAGCTTATTGAATTCCACAAGCAAAAGCATCCAGCGAGCAGTCAGGAACTGGTTACTTGGAAGCATTCAGGACTGAAACCTGAAAACGGATATTCCCTTAATAAATTTACAGAATTAGGAAAACTGGACATATTAACATACATCTCTGTATTCAGGGCTGTAAAATGACTGGATTCTTGTCTCATCAAATTTACATTGTGGAATCTGAATATAGTATGATTAGGCATTATTTTAACAACTACATCACAATACAATTTCAAATAAAATGGCCCTTCATATCGCACTAAGATCAGTGTTTTAAATAACAAAGGGGATTTTTTTCTTGGTTAAATAAAGGAAAGGATTAGCATTTAGTTTCAATCAGTATAAGCAATGCTGTACCAGTTGGTGTCTCAAAGATTCAGGATTTTATTAATATTCCAGAGATGCATTTGTGTTGCCTCTGGGTACACTGAAAAGCCACTTAAACTGCACTTAAAGCAGCACTACAGGATCAAATTGATGTGCATCAACCATTTACAATAAAACTTGATTATTATAAAGGCATACATATTTGCATAATTACATGTTTGATTTTTTGATCATGCAGCATACACTACAAAACGTTGCTTCATGGAGAAAGGCATCGTCAAAAAGCACCATCTGCTGTAGTGTTTCATGCACTGCAATGCCCGAAACATTCTGAAGGTAGATGTGTGTGGATCAAAGGGGAAAGCAAAGGAGGTTTGGCTAGAACAAGAGGCTCAGGGCTGGAGGAGGGGACGTGGTATGATGTGAACTTTTTGTTAGGCTGTCATTTCTGCCTATTTTTAAATAGAATTATGAGGGAGAAAGGTAAAAGAGAACAGAGCAGCACATCCTGTGGTCCACAGAACACAGGATTCAGAGCTTGAGAGCATTTGGCATAAACAGTTTTGATATTTTCACTCAAAATAGAATCAGTATCTAATACATGCAACGAAGGAATCGTTTCGGGGAAGAAGGCAAACAGAACGGATAGATTCCGATTACTTTGACGAGAATGAGTAGTTTCAGGGAACGTCCACGAAGCAACACAACAGCTTAAAAAGACACAGAACTTGAAAGTAAAAACATCTCCATATTTGATCAACTCAAAAGGCAAAGCCATCTGTTCTGCAGTACTATCTGACCATCAATCCTAACGAGAGCCCAATGTGTGCAGATAGCCCAATGTTGAGATTGCAGAAGTAAAAAGCACTTGGAGTGCAAGAGAAAGCAAGCACTTCCAGACTCAGCACGCTCAGCCCCAAATTTTTGCATCCTAAAAACATGCATAATTTTGATTAGCACTGTGTGTCCATCATTTTAATACCTGAGGCTGTTTTTCAAAGTGGATTTGGAGAAAGACATTAATCAAATGCAGTTGTAATTGCTTCTAACATTCTGCCATCACAAGGATTTGCATGCCTGTGTCCAGAAACACACACACATACACAAAAGGGTCATCTCTCGCTTCTTCTTAGTCTGCTGCTACCTCTGAGCTACACTGTGAACACTTTTGGACATTGTTCTGAGTGGTAAAGTGCAGCACAGCACCAAGACAGGGAAGATCTGGCAGGGATGTCAATAGGCATGTACCAGCCTGTTGCTTCCCAGTAGGAGCTCATTCCTTCACAAATTGGCCTTTGGTAAGCAGTGTGATTCATTGCTCAGGGACTGGATTACAAGCTGGAAACCAGCTGCCAGAACTTGGGCAACTCATTTCACTTCCCCACGCTTTCCATTTTCCTTCCTCCTGTTTTTCACACCATTATATTCACATACGAAACACCTCAGGGCAAGGACTTTTTCCTAGTACAACTTTCCAACACGCTAGGCATTAAACAAGTTTTTCTCTCCATGGACATCTCAAGGTACACCAGGACACAAACAACAGTTGGACTACTCGCTGTCTGTGGGGCAAATACCGAGTCAATTAAAACCACCTTTAACAACACAATCTGACTATGAAGCCCAGCAGTCAAGAATAGCATCTGGCTCCAGAACATATTCCACAGTCCAGTGGCACAAAAGAGCTTCAGGAACAGGCACCAGAAGGAAGAACACGGTGGTGTACATATGAATGCAAGTATCTCAAACCTTCTGTGCCCAAACCACAACAGCTTGTATGTAGATTCACTGAAACCCAAGTGATGGCCATGGAGCTTCCAGCCCTAAAGCTGCATCGGTGGCCTGTTAGCTTATGCTACATCTGGACTATAATGAATTTATAGTCCCACCAAGAAAATAGCCACTGCTGTATAGTTATAAGACAGATTTTATTTCACATTATGAGGCAGGATGTGCTGGAGTCCTCTATTATGCACAAGATTTTTAAACATGTAGGTTCCTTACCCTGGCTTATCAAGTCCAATTATAGCTTGGCATCAGAGATGCTGAACACCCACACTGTCATTGACTTAGATTAGCACTGTGAAATCCAGTGCTTCTGAAAAATCAAACCTTTTGTGTGGCATGCAGAAGAGTACGAAACGCTTTTGAAAGAACCCTTATATTGTTGTGTGTATGTAGTTCACAAACCCTCAGAGATACTTACCTGTTGGTATTTCCCCATAGCCACCACTTTCTGAGTTGAATCATGTTTCAGTGTGACAGCACCATTCCCTCTGCCTGCACTTGAAACAGAACCTGTATGGTTTCTTGTTCTTCAGGTACCCATAATGAAAAGACAAGTACCTATTTATAGCATAATATTGAAAATAGCCCCAAACTGTAACAAAGCCTTAAATATGTCTTTTCTTTCCCATTTGTGAAAGTACATTTCTTTCCCACTTAAGACTCTAAGTGCATTTGGTCACAGCGCCCAAACAGGAAACAAAACCAGCCAGGCAGAGGCAAACCTTCACAAACAATGAGTTTCCCTTTTGTGCCTTAATATTCAGTTCTTGGTGAGCTCCCCTAACAAAGTCTGTGCTAATCGTTGCTGGAATCAGCACAGCAGCGACTGCTAAACACAGTCTTTTCCCCCACCCTCTCTGCACTAGGCAGACAGGGTTTTTCATTACATATATCACTTCCAACTTGCTGCAGTGATTCCACAAAGACAGGAGGATTTAGAAAGCTAATGAATGGGGGTGGGGAGCAAGCTAGGATTGGAGCTTCCGTTCTAATGTCTAAAGCTAGATACCATGAGTGGCTTCACACAAGGGGCACTGCCACTGATTTCATTTTCATTGCATGGCACTGACAGGCTTTGACAGGCAAATCATTCATCTCAAGTTAATAAATCAAAGTAAGGAGTGGGGGTAGGGGGATTTGTTTGTTTGAACATTTAGTGCTACAGGATTTAGGACAACGCTCACTGGGCATTGCCTTGCCCTGACTGTTACTGTGCCACAATCACAGCAAAATTATTTATCTTTCAGGTGCTAATTAAGCACAGAAGGGAAGAAGAATAGGTTTGGTCTGAATATACCTTAGCATCTAGGGACCATTTGCTACATCATAATGAGATGCCATAGATGCCATAGCTTGGTATGTCTACAAGTCTCTTGCCGCTTTATTATTAGGCAAAAAAATCTCATCTTGCCAGTTAACTGACATGAAGTTAATAGTTTCTAAGTAAGATTAACCTGAAAGGGGGAAAAAACATCTCCCCCCACACCCCTTCCCAAGCTCCCTCCTAGCACAGAACGCTTTGTTTCACTGGTATCAGTACCTTGGTATTCAGCACTTTGGTACATCTAACCCTCCTTTTGCAGACATGTCATCAATACTGCCTGCCACTGGGGAGAACAGGCTATTTTGATTACAAAATGCTGGTTCTATAAATCTGATCATCTTAATGATAAACCAGGATATTTTAGGCTTTCTTGTCCCTGAAGAACCAAGAACAATTGCAGATTGACTGGGAACCAATTAAGGACCTTAGAGCTGCAAGTTGTGAAAATCATTTCTTTCTCTTAGGAAAAAGAAAGCAAACACAAAAAAGGGGGAATTTTCTGGTTCTGAACTCTCTACAAAAGAACTTAAGATGTGGGTGAAGCTGATAATTCGGATCTGAGTGACAGACTGGGACTTCAACTTTCTCCAACCATAGCAATCAGATCCTACCCAGCTGCCCCTCATGACCCCTGTCATCCGCACATCATGAGGAGGGGCAAGAAAATGCCACCTGCGTGAACATCAGCATACAACAAAGCACAAGAAGCTCTGGTCCATGGTGGTTCTCTGCAATAGCTTAACACAAGTTGATAAATGCTAGTTATAGCCAGTGGCTCTACTTCAGTCCCAAGTGCATCAATTCCCCTTTAATGCAAGAACTGGGACAGTGGGGAAGCCCCAAGGTCTGGCACAGACTTTGAGAAGGTGTTGGCCAGCAATCTACTCCCAAAGCGGCAGGTGAACACTGCCCTAAGAGCTGAATAGAAATACACAGGTTAGTTGATGCCGTTTGCTTTATGTTTAAGGACAGGCTAATCCCTGCAACTGTATGCTGCTGCCAGTGCTCACTTAATAGGCTCCTGTAGTGAATAACATCATGTGCTCTGTCAATTATTAATAATGAGACAACTGTTTTCACATCAGAATGCCACCCTGTAACGTGACGAGCCTGTATCATATTAGTGTATCAAAGCTCTGGCTCGTAACATTACCAGTTTACTAAGCGAACTTTGAACAAGATTTATTCCCCAAACACTCTGCTGAGTCCTAATTTTCATGAATTTTGTAAACAGAAAAGGTCCTTTTCTTGGCAAGATTCTTAGAATATGGTCTGTATTTTCAGTGGTTGATTTACTGCTACATTGCATTTATTCTAACACACCATTGATCCCCTGTCTCATACATCAGATTTAGTTACTTTTCTATTGCATAATTTCTAGGCGACAGTGGCTATCCAGGACAGAAAGAGCTGATGGATCTAATTTGATTTTGCCCTTATACCAGCAGAAGTTCACTTACTAGTTCACTTACTCAGAATTCATTGATCACTGCAAGGTCTACTGGGATTGTGAAATCTCATTCTCAGTGTCTTTTCCAATTGTCAAAGCACAGACTCAATACTGCATCTGACATCCTTGCAGCCTGCCTCGTTCTGCATAACACAGCAGTCAGCCATGGGGTTACAGTCAATGATGGGGCTCTCATAAAGGATGACAAGGCTAACTCTAACTGACTTCAGACATGGCAAAAAGGTAGATCTTTCTGAAAGGTGGGTTCGCTGATGATAAGCAAGGGGCAGCTCAGTGACAATCGTATCTTTAAATAAGGGAAAGGAAGAACCGGGAAAAGGCAATGGGAGACAGAAAAGGCAATAGTAAAGGAAGAAGAAATGTCAGGAGGAGTTTTACACAAAGATCCACATGTCTAAAATCAAAGAAACTGTACTACTTAACATAGTGAAATGACTGAGTTTCTCAGTGACTTCTTTGCCTCAGTCCTCACTGGCAAATTCTCTGACCACGCTGCTCAAGTCTTTGGAGGGCAGAGGCAGGGACTGTGAGAATGAAGGCCTTGGGCCCACTGTAAAAGAGGATCAGGTTCGAGATCATCTTAGGAACCTGAATGTGCACAAGTACAAGTGTCCTACACCTGGGCTTGGAGCAATCTGCTCTAGCATGAGGCATCCCTGCCCATGGCAGGGGTTGGAACCCGATGATCTTAAGGTCCTTTCCAACCCTAACCATTCTATGATTCTATGAATTCTTTTGTCTGTGCTGTTCCTGGCTAATAGGCAAGATAACATCCTGTGCACAGCCCATTCAGTTCAATGGCAAGACAGCAAGCCTCACAGAGGATACTGTCAGAACAATAATCACTTTTAAAGTGGTTGTAAAGATCTTCTAGTCACTAAGCACACAAGAAGAGGCAAAAGGAGGTTAATGAAACTTCAAGAACTGTTTGTGTTCAGTGAGGTTACTTTGACTTGAGTTCCTGAGAGCAGATAAGGTGGAAAAGAAGATATTGGGAAGGCAGATGACATTTAAAAGAAGCAGTATTAAAGTTCTCCATTACAAGAATAAAGACTATTTTGTCAACAGTAAACACATTCATCTTCATCTGGGAGAAACAACTGATAGTTCCTGTTACCCGAGAGAATTCTAAACCTCAGCTACTCTGCGCACCTACAGAACAATTCGCAACCATGCATCAATATTTAGGTTACCGGTTTTGGAACAAATGCATCACCAAATATGAGTTTCAGAAACAAATGTTAGAATGGGAACAGAGCTGCTTTAATCACTGATTACTTTCTGAACACATTCACCAGTCTAATTTCAAACTGTTTGAGCACCTGAGCTTCCATTCCCCCTTCCTGGATAATATTCACCAACCTAAAGGCAGCCAGCTATGCTGGGTAACTTTCCTCTGCTGTGCATTGTTCATTTTCTCCTTTTCTGCTCATTCTTTAGATGACATGAGGGTATTTTTCTCTCTACATGCTTGAAACCCATCCACAGTCCTCAGCTGCCACATCCTTTCATAATCTTGTTAATATTCAAACAGGCACTAATGTTGCTGTGCTCCATTAAGAGACTTGGTCAATAGTTCCAAAAAAGCAAGAGTACCGGGGGAAAATGATGGGGAATTACAGAGCCAGTAACATGGTATTGAAAACCCCTCGCTTGGTTTGCAGACCATAATACTTACATTTACAACTGTTGCTTTATTTTCAATGGCATTTTACTTAAGCGAAGTGGAAGTGTAGCTTCTGAAGCAAGAGCTGAAGCCTCAGAGCAGAGGGTGAGTGATTCCGTTCTTAACATCACTACTCAGAGCTATGATCACTCACTATTTTACTACAAACACCTTGTGCAACCTTAGTCAAGTTGCTTAGGGGGAGGTTTTGTGGCTTAATCCCCCATCTCTGAGATAAGCATGACTTAGCCTCCCTATCTCACCGGCACACAGTGAGGATAAATACATTAAAGAAGAATTCATGTATCACAATATAGTGATAGGAGTTCAATACCCTGAATAGGGAGTAATTTATCTTTTTGTCTCCTGGATCAAGTACAGTTTCTAGGTGTGTGCAACAGGAAAAGCCTAATGTATTAATATATAAAGAAAGCAAACCATCTCCAGCCCTACATTCCTGTATACGAAACCATGAACAGAAACATACATGTGGAGGTGTAGAGTGGAAACGCTGGAGTAGAAAAGAACAGTTTTCCTTTACTGCAACAGTCTTAGGACAAGGAGAGGAATCACGAGCTAGACAAAGAAATCAGTTCATTCCAGCAGAATAAAGCAGAAAGCACAACAAACCCAAACAAATGTACATCGGGTTCATACATAAACTAGATGTAGAAGTATTAGAAGTACAGTATAGTATAGAAGTACAGAATATAGTATAGAAGTACACGCACATTTTTACAAACCTCCTTCAAGTTATCTTGTATATGGAATACACTGTAATTTACTAGCATATGAATTATATACTGTTCCCAGGATGAAACCTCCATATTTCTTACTCCAGGCTATCCTCCCCATAAAATAGCTTTATTAGAGTTTAACAATGTTAGGGGAAAAAGGGAAGGGAATGTCTATAGTGTGAGGTGTCCCTGTCCACGGCAGGGGGGTTGGAACTAGATGATCTTAAGGTCCTTTCCAACCCATTCTATGATTCTATAGCTCCCATTAAAAGGACAGTCAAATGTTTCCTAGTGATTACAGAGCAATATACTCATAAAAAATGAGTTTTCACCAAATATTCAAAATTATAGATTTATTCAGAGTCCCAGAGAAAAAAAATCGAACTTGTAAATTGTGCAGATTATACACCCAATAAAATATTTATTGCTGCACAATGTATATCGTTAACTGTGTTGACTACTTTTCACCAAGGTGCCAGAGGAATGAGGAATTAACCCGTGTAGAATATAAAACAGGCTTTCTCCAAGTCCTAGAGCTAGTTCATGAGCATACAAAACAGATTGTATGCAGAGCTGTAATATAGAAATTCTTCAGTGAAGAAGACACTGGAGCTGAATACCTGACAGCAGAACAAAACAGAGAACAGCATTAAAGCCGTGTAGCTGAGGTGCTGCATGCAAATGCAGGAAGACCTGAATTAGTAATGTTGGAGATCTAGCTACAGCAGACAGTGGCTGTGTCAATGAATGTTTTAATGCCATCTTGCTAGTCTAAGGACTACCAAGTAACTCAGCCGGACGGAATTCTGGAAGTTCAGGGAATATGTGGTCAAAAAATCTCTTTGGCTTTCTACAAGCAAGTGAATATTTGAAGAGCTTCCTTCTCTGCAACTCCATCAACCGGCCTGTGAAAATCACACATGTGGCTTGAGGTGCACGTTCTTGTTTTCAGCGTTAATCAGAGTCACAGCCAACCCCCCACTGTCTATCATTTATTCTTTCTCAAAATGCACATGAATATTCATCTCAACTGCAGCTACAGGGCACCAGACAGCGGCAACGCTATAAAAGGGAAAATTGAGAACAAATTCAATGTGAAAAAATCCTCTAGTTACTTTGCACCTTAATGCTGTGACTTCAAATGCACCTCTTTGGCACTGTACTCCTTGTCCTCCGCATTTTGAGATGACCTTTACTACTTTCTAATGGGACTTATGCTATCACTCGGGCTGTGCAAAGCTCCGCACAGAAGATGTTTCTGCCCTGCCCATTCCCAAATTACCATGGTTAAAAGAATAAATACACCAATAATATGGAGTGAGGGGGTTCATCTTTCTCTCTCTTTAAGCTTTCTCCTTACCAGTCCTTCGCACAGACCATACCAGGTTTAGGAATGTGATTACAGCCAAAATACGTTCTGCCTCACTCTCCACAGCCCTCCTCCTCAAAGCACCATGGTGCTGAAGATTGGGCAGGGAAAGCAGCTCCCTCACAGGGCTTGGGATTTAACAGATAAACCATCCTTCTCCTCTCACCCTAACTGGTTGCACTGCTTGATAGTGAATACCACAGATTTTGATACTAAATGCCACAGATTTTATTATTAAATACCACAGATTGTATTATTAGATACCACAGATTTACCAATAAAAGTATGCCAAATATTTCAGGATTAAGCAATCCTAAAGAAATTGGTCCCTAAATTACACTGCTTCATGTTGGAAGAATGATTACACCAGGAAATGTCAGAAAGCCCTTTGAGAAACGTGCTTGCTTTCTTACCCCAGCCACTTCCTGAAGGAGAGGACAAAACGGGTGGGATTGACTGACAAACTCCGGTTAGGTTTTCTCTTTGGCTCTTACAGTCGCTGTGGTTTTAAATGCTCGCTCTGGCAGTACTTGGTACCTGCTCATTTCAGAATCCCTTTTGATTTACACTGAAGCAGCAGGATTATGCCATCAGCCAGCATGAACTCGATACCAAACACTGCTATTGTCTGCGCACTCCTGGTGTGCGAGGCAGGAGAGGGGAGCACATGTACACCTGGATGAGAAGAGCTCTATTCCAACATCTTTCTGCTTAGAGAGACTAACAGCTTGGAATCCCACCGAGGGCTGCAGGGCTGGATCCAAAAGACTGGAAGTCTCAAAGTTTAGGTTCCTAAATCAATGTTTGAGATGCCTAAAAACCAACCATCTTGTGAAATACTGACTTGTGAGGAAGCTTTCCTGAGGCCAGTCAGAACTCCAGTGCGTTCAGTATTTCTGGATGCACTTTGGCACCTAACTCCCAAGTTCCTGGGTTTAGAAATCCTGGACTAGAACCAAACTTATCTTGACATTTCAATGCAGTGTGGAGCAGAAGAAGGTTACTGCTGTGGAAGGAGCTGGGGATAAAGATGGGCAAAGCATAGGAAATATACAGCTTGTTCCACATGTAAAGCAGAAGCCTTAAAAATACCATCTAGAACAAAGAGCAAAGATTCACGATGGCTCAGCCATGCATGGCTGTGGAAGGAACAAAGGGTTTATAAAAGAATAAATGAAACATTAGGCAGACAGAGCCTAAAGGGTACGGAGCTCCCCAGAGAAAGACTTTGCTGTTGTTGTCTTTGGTTTTGAGCATGTTTCCTTCATAAGGCTTGGTCAAAGGCTCCATTATGATTTCCAGGTAGAGATTTTATTACTGGGCAATGAGTGATATTTTCCTTATTCCCCTGTACTTGAAGGGCAAAACCCTGATGTTCAGTTAAACCATGGCCAGACCTGTGCTAGCAAACAACACTCCACAACTCTTGTCTTTAACAAACTAATTCAGGCCACCAGCCGGAAGAGCTTTCATTGCCATTCTCCATAAAATCTTTCTTTCACCCCACTCATTTCCCAGTGGAAAGGAAACCAACAGCTGAGTTATTCTTTTTTTTTCACCTTTCCTCTGTATTCTTTCTAGCCTAGATTTTACTCTCTGAAGATCAAAGCTTACTCCCCATTTCCACATAAAAGTACAGTGAGGTGGAGCTTTACAGAATAGATGCTCATTGACACGAAACAATTTACCATCAATAAATGCCTTAACCAAGGTGCTTTCTTCCTCAACTCCTGCACTGCTTCCTTCCTAGCCACAAACAGTACTTAAGTGTGTGGCACCTCATCTTCTCATGCACATGGCACTGGTGTAGCCATGTGAGCTGAGCTGGTCTCAGTAAGAAGTGCTTTAGCATGTGGTGTGATTTTACTTGTCCGTTTTGTTTCAGTCTCTCAAGAAGTGATAACAGGAAAGAGTTATCCAAGCAAAAGCAATAATCAAATCAATATTGGAGTCAAATTCTCATACTTACTTATTTCAGGCTGCTCATCTGAAGCTATGGGAATGGTCCGCATGCACCCAGAAACACAGTTCACTTTTGAGACCATGTTCTCCAGGGAGCACTAGCAGTAGATGTCAGAGATCTGTGGTAAAGAGAAGCTCATTAGCTTAAAGCCTGAGAAAAAAACTCATATGGGAATATGCAAGGAAACACAAAGCAAGAAGATAAGGCTTACTTTTATTAGGAAAAGAGACAACCAACCGCCATAAAAACACCCCTTCTCTTCATGGGAATGCCGCCAGAAAGCTCTCTGCCACAGCTCCCAGTGAGGTTCAGAGCTCCCTATTGGGGACATCGCTACCAGAAGCAACAGTTCATTCCCCATGGTTTATTCAATGCAGCAAAAGCCTATTACTTTTATCATTATCCCATTTGTTCTTTAAAGCAGCATAAACCTGCAGAGATTAGTGTGAAAGTTGTTAAAGTATTACATAAAATGTTCTTCTTTGGAAAAGCAAGCATCTGGCCTCAGGGAAGACCTGAGTGAGAAGCAATGGAAACAAACGCCTACCAGGCTTGCACATAGCTTTCTTTAAAGATCTATCCAAATAAAAGAACTACAAGAATCATCTTTGAATTACTATTAAATACAGCAGAATTGCTTCTATTCTCAAATAACTATTTTTCATGACGTTAAAGAGTACAATAACCTGGATAGCCCTTTCCTGTCTAACTGATGAGATGGCAGTATGTCATTTATTATTGAAAACGTAAACTGTTGGTTTTACAAGCTCCAGTTTTCCAGTTAATCCCAGTTCAGGATACCAGTCTTCATTCAGTTCCTACCGTATGAACACAAAAGAGCTATTAGGACAGATTTTACATCTGCAACATACTGAATTGCAACATACTTGGTATATTTAAGTTTTTGTTAAGAGAAGTTTTTCATAAGTGATACAGAAAGTACGTATTTTTTCCAGAATGGATGGCGATACACACACATATATATACATAGATCACATATCTATTTATATATTTAGATAGATGTATGTATATAAACACCTATTTATGTATTTCTACATTAAAAAAACAATATTAAAGAGCTCCATTAAGGGCAATGATACATTTACACCTCAAGAGTCCAACAAACATCCTACTAAAACTCAGGACGGAGCTCAGAATGAAAACAAAGGATAAATGATGTACAAGAACTGAAAAACAGCTTAATGAGAGGTAGATAATTCTCACTTTTTATGGAAGATACAGAGTTTCTTTTTCCATGCAACTGACTCAGAATAGGTGACTTCAGGTATCTTGTTAAAAAGAGAAGAGAAAAACACTGCATGTTGTTGACAGATGCAAATTCCGAATCTGATTCAAGCAGATGATGATACTCCAACTGGGTAAATTAGCACAAGGAGTTATTTTCCTATGATTTAAAGAAGGTCTGTTATTTCTTGCTAAATTTACCATGAAATAGGCAGGCACATATATACAAATGTAAATGCATCTGCCAACACCAAGACCAAGGCTCTACTACACTACTACAGCAAGGTTCAGAGTGGATGACCTGGTACTCCAGCTGCTTGTCCATATTCAAATAGCAGTTTAAAGCATGTGAATAAATAAAAACACGTGGATAGCTAAAAGTACATGTTCTCACTACTCTGTACAGATCCTGGTCATGCAGGTGCATACTCAGCACCACCAAATGAAAAGCAACCATGGTTCACCCTGTTATGACTTTTCCGCATACGGTTTCATGCTACCGCTCTGAGACACAAGACAGATGGGATAGAGAGATCTGAAGTGTTACGAATAAAACCTAAAACTGAACTTTTAAATATTCATTCTGAACTATAAAGAGAGCCGTGGCTTTTGTGTGCTACAGATGGCTTGGAGATTCAGTGCAAACAAAGGACCAATTTCTGAATACTCATAGCTGCTCTACTAGAATAGCTGGAAGCCCAAAACTCCAGGGGTTTGACATGATTCAACTAGATCCTCTTACCTGCCAAATTTCATCAAAGCAACATTGCTTTTACCATCTTATAGGGATGAAAGAAGTATGAATAGTGCAGGTTTTTTTAATGAAATGTGGCCTGCCTAAGCTTGAACAAAAAAATTACAATATGAATGGGAAGTGCAAGGTAAAGGGAAAACTGTCTTTTTAGCATTGTATAAGGTGAAATCTGTACTTTTTATAGATTGAAAGATTAAACAGAAATATTTTGTGTATTTGAATAAATGAAGGAAATAAAATGAAAAAAAAAAAAGCATAATAAAAAATCCCTGCAGTCATAATCAATGAAGAACTGCTGACTGATCGCCAAGTATGGCCTTAGGTTTAAATCTAAGAGAGACACGTGTTTCTTTGTAAGGTAGCAGGGCACGACCTCATCAATCAGAGATTATCCTCTGCATAATAGTTTATGGAAAGACATCACTAACGCCAGCTCCTGATCTGCCTTGACACAGAGGGAAGCTGATACAAATACAGCTGGAAAGGGACTGATCCCAAGTTATACTGCTGCTAAGGCCATTCACTGCTGCATTTACATAGCAGTACAACCAGCATTGTCTGATGCTACTAGCCATTAGTCTGGTCTAGACTTTAAAGCTTTTAGCTTTATACCCTGGGATGCATACAGAGAGGCAGCCTGGCTCACCATTGCCATGATGCTCCATGATGCTCAGGAACTAGCTGCTGCCTTTGTCAAGATTAGAGAGCAGGACGTTGTGAATAAGATGATGGCAGTTGGGGCAAGCATATGAATTGCTTCCAAGAGAGGAAGAGTGGCAACTTATGGCAGAGAACCTGCCTGCTGGTTTTAGGAATGGCCCAGGTAAGACCTGCAGACCAGCAGCCTTGCTGGAGACACACAGCATCCTGCACCACTAGCAAGATTTGAGGACCAGAGCCTCCCTTTCAGCTGCTGGATCCACATCCATCCTAGTGCAAGCAGGGATTGCAGTCTGAAAGTGTGGCCTGGCCTCTGTTTGAAGATAAGGCAAAACAGCAGCACATGATCAGAGGGGAAAAGGCAGGATCCTGCAGCACTCCAGCAGAAAGGAGAGCTTTGCCAATGACCTCCCTGTCCTTTTGAGAGTAACTGCTTTACAGGATGGAGCGTCCCAACAGGATACTTAAATGCTTTGGCATAGTACAATATTCAGAGATAAAACCAAACAACTTTTGACGAAATCTGCCTCCAATAAAAACATCTTTATTGCCCTGGGCTAATGTGTAAGTTAGTGAGAGATCACAGTTCAGCTTCTAGAGCCACTTTATGTGATATGGAAAAAAGGCTACAATCCATAGGGACCTTCTCTGTTAGTCCTCTAAAACATAAATTGTAGTTTTAAGCTACACCTCATCATGGTAATAGGCTATCAGCTATTCTCTTAAACCCTCAGATTCACTGCTGTCAGTCTAGGCAGAACCAGACAACCTGACTTAATCACCTCCTGGTGACTCGCTGCACTGTGCCCCTTCATTTTGAACCTATATAAATCCTAATTATCTTTTAATCCTTTACTAGAACACTGGCAAAATGACTGCTGCCCCTACGGCATACACATGTGGATGCTGATAGGCACAGTGCCATGGGACCTCTTCCCCTGGGGCTCTGTTGTGCACAGGACTTGGCAGAGGGTACCACCACCACTCTTAGTTTCTCCTGCTCCTCTTCAGGAGGAGCAGCAAGTGTTACAGCCAGGTTATAGTCTCATTTTATAAGGCAGCTTGTGTTCTAATAGCTTAAACCTAGCCCCAAGGTGAGTTTGGTTGTCCCTACAACTGTGCATTTGAGTGCTTACACAAACTGCCAGCCCTCCTCCAGGAGGTGGTTTCCTCAGGGATACCCTGATCTGTCCCCCCACTACCCCATGCCCACTTCTGGACTGCCTCTGCCCATCTCATCTGATGGAAAAGGGGTTTCATTGTGCCTCACTTCCCTCCAGGGTACTGCCACCCCCAGCCTAAATGTGCATCCCCAGGCTTGCCCATGCTGTGCATTACGAAGAAGTAAGTCCCCAAAATGAGAAGACTAGCTTTAAAAAGATGAGCTGATTGCAGCCATCCAAATACTGCTCAGACTGCAGTTTCAGCTCTGATTCCTCTGCTGTGGAGAGGGGAAGCCTAGCTCTTCATACAACACAAAGTGTTCAGTGAAAACCAGGGTGAAGGATGAGTTATTTCTGTTGGTCTGTTGCCTTCTCTCAAGTCTGCAATATAACAATTCACACATTCACATCAGAAGAGGTGGCAGGACTGTCACCAGTCTGCTGCCTAATGCCTCATGCTCACAGTAACAAAGACCTGTCCCCTGCCAGCTCCTGCAGTGAGGCAGGATGGAACCAGGGATCCCACAGGGATAAGTGCTGTGCCTCCTTATCTTCCTCTAGAGACAGAGTCACAGAACGATGGCATCACAGACTGGTTCGGGTAGCAAGGGACCTTCAAAGCTCATCCAGTCCAACCCCCTGCAATAATAGATCAGGTTGCCCAGAATCGGATCCAGCCACATGCCATGGCTGCAGAAGCACTGCCTGTGCCCAGGTCTCTTTGTTTCTGATGGTACATTGGGAACTGGCACATAGTGCCATAAGTGGCAGATACACACAGAGGGTGGGTTCACTCTGTATTCATGGAGCACTCCCAAAGGAAAGGATGCTCCAGTTGCTCAACTTGTCTTAACATGGGTGTCTAAGCAGGACCCATGCTTATAAAGAGTTTGGGGGCTCTCTGGAAGTCAGACCACTAGATAAAGTATAACTATGCCCTAATGGCATTACCATTCTTTTCCATTCCCATCCAGAAGCTGGGACTAGCAGCATCCCACTACTCTTCATTCCCAGCTCTGCTCCGTATGTGGTTTTCATTCCTGTCATGAAAATAAACAAGCTGGAGACAATTCATCCCGCTTCCTCTAACATCCCAATTCCCTGGCCTATGAAAGACTGCCTACATCGCTGTATACTTCTGTCCAAGCCTTAACACTTAACTCTCCCCCAGGAATTCCATGTTATTGGGGAAGGAAGCGCTGCACAAGCAGGCCCCTCACTGTGGCCAATCATAGACCATATCACTGATGCTGGGAGACCAAGGTGATAAACATGGCCCAAGCTGCTTCTTATGGCATCATGGCCAACTTAAACCACCACAATCTACTTTAACTGGAGGAACTCACTTTTGAATTTGCCATTTTCAATGTGAGCGTGTTACAAACTTGTGGCTGAGCATTTCTACGAAGATAATTACAGATGGCAAGACAGAAAAACTTTCTGAAACATTCTCTCTTGAATGCGTGCCTGAATCCATTTACAACTGTTGCTGCTTTAAACACTTCAGGCAGAATAAGTGGATGGCACTAAACAGCTTAGCTGCAATTATTATGGAATGTCTGAGGTATAATTTCCCCTGCGGTTTTGTTAGGCGTACAAAATTCATAATTCTGATTTGTGGCAGGTACTTATTACCCATCGCAGGTGGAGATATGCAAATATTATTCTAGTAGGGGTGAGCAGCCTTTATTTCAGTATTCAGCTATTAACGAGATTTGTGAGCCTGGTACTCTGGGGCCATTTAATTAATTAGATGGTACAGATAAAATAGAAATTGTTTTGTAGGCTACACCATTCCAGTTCGAGAAGGTGTAAAATGGGACTAAATGAACTTAGTGGGGATGGATTTGTTGTTTCACGTATGGCGCAAGGTACAGGCAAATGCCCCTTGTTATTCTTGCCTGTAGTGATTTCGCCTATAGTAAAGTACAGAACCTTCGCACTGTGGGGAAGAGACGTTACTTATTTGTCATTATTATTAAGGCTGTCTATCAGTTATCCTCTTTATACAAATTGCTGGCATGCCTCAGACAAGGAAAGAGCCAGGCATGTTCTTTTCTGAAAGCCAATATGTGCATGTTTCAGACTAAGCTCGTATTTTGAAGACATGCAGATTTGGTAGGATATTATTGTCTCAAGGTCTGACACTTCTATTTTAAATCAATCATTTCCATGGGATTGATAAACTGAGCCTGCTACGGGGGAATGGAGATGGAATCTACAGCAGCATGTTAGCATCAGATTTTCAACTCATCCTATTAATTGGCTCATTCATTCAATTCTTTTCCTAATTATGATGCCTCCAGATTTCTGGAAAACCTTCAATACAGGAATTGGGGTGGAGGGGCAGGGGGGGGAACACACCTTCATTCCCCAAAGCGTCAGCTATAATGGTCACAATGGAATAATCAGCATTTATCAGGAGTTACAGCAAACCCCATGGTGAGACATTCACCCTACCCTTAAATGGAGGAAATAAAATGCACAAGACATGAGACTGGAAAATGTTAGCAAACTGTCAGCCTTTAAAGGCAGGCATTGACCATTATATTAGATTTAAATTGCGAGTAAAACACTACACTACACAATTACAGCGCTCTAAACATTGAATGAAAACCAGTTCCTTTTGCTCAAGTAGGAGTATAATCAGCAAACACTCTTATTGGTTTATTGAACATATTTTGGGGTCCATTCCAGCTGTCTTTATTATCTCTAATGCAAATGATTTTTACACTGCTATTTTGCCAAGCCCTGGTAGCTGTAGTGCTGCAAACACACCCCACTGCTTTGTGTCTGCTGGAGATTTACTGACAAATATGATAAAGGGTACATAAAATATACAGCAATATAGAACTAGAGCCATGCTAGACAATGAAAACTAAGCATTTAGGAGCTACTGTACTGTTTCAGACACTGTAACTCAGAAACTCACATGTTCAAAACTAGATACATACCAGGATTTGCTCTGGTTACTCCCCTGCAGGGTGAGCAGGTCCAGGTTGAGAAGGCTGGAAGGAGATCCGGGGATGACAGAGCCACCAAGGGCTCTGATGGAGATGGAACTGGAGCAAGAGTACCTGAGTGGGGTGAGCTTCTGGCAACAGGAAAAGGTCTGCAGAAAATATAAGGGCTCAATTTTATATTCAAAGGAAATGCTTCTGACCTTGGAGACATCCTGAGCGGGAGAGGTGCGAACCTGGTCTCTTGGAATAGCAGGAGGAATGGCCTGGGAATCTGGCTGCATAAATGAACAAGCTTAAGGCAGAAAGTAGAAGCAAGTCAAAGGGAGAAGGCATCGATTCGGGATTGAGGAAAAGGGGCAGTGGCATCTCGTGGGTGAGCTGAACTGATCACAGAAGAAATCTGCTGTAGCTCCATTTTCAGTATGAGAAGTCAACTGCATTTGTGGTGATGCAGAGGAGGCTGCAAACCCATGATGATGTATGGGAAATAAAGCTGTGGGGAACTGAGTCTTTCCAGCAGAGGAAGAGCAGTGGGTCAGAGCACCAGCACTTCTTGGTGTTCAAACTTCACGATTTGGCTGAGCGGTCAGCTCTGGTTTGCACACTGAGGGACTTGGGGAATTGTGTCCTGGTGCAATGGCAGTGCAAGAGACGTGCCTTCATGTTGCACTCATGGCATCTCCTGGGAACATGGCAGTAGTCAATTCATAAGCAAACCCTGCAAGAAGGCAAGCAAGCAATAGAGATTGAGTGAATACCTCATATCGAATAGACGTACAGCGACCTGACCATACTTCTGACAAACTGCATAGAAGCACAGGGACTAGAACTGGAGAAAATCTCAAGGAGAAAAACTAATTTGGTTAAAATACAGAATAAAGGACAGAGATACGTATGGAAGTATTTTAATAGAACTGTAAGTAATACTTAGGATGTTCAGACACAGCAAGGCCAAGTTACCTATAGGCTTTTGACAACACAGAAAAGAATCAAATTCACTTCAGTCTCATCTCTCATCGCACTTGCAGAATGTGGACTGCGTCTGCTCCACAGAACAGCAAAACGCTTGGGGAAAAACATTCAGTCCAGATTTCCATGGAATGAATACACCAGATTAATATTCCACATTTAAATACCTCACATTGGATAAACAACACCCCATGGGTAGAACTTATAAAAGGCCATTCCTGCAAAAGATGAAGAAAGCAGTTTTAATTAAATCTGAGGACTTCATAAAAACCCAGGCACAGCAGCAGTGGTACATGCAGTACCTCCACAACGGCCCTGAGCTACGCAGCCTGAACCAGAGGAGGAATTCTAGCATGTAAGACTTGGTATATGTGCAAACTCTTAGGTATGCACACACAAACACATCATTAGTTCAAAATCAATGCACAAATGAGAGATGCGACCAGAGAATCGCATTTATTCATGGTAACAAAGAGAGTGCTGCCACGGGCCTAAGGCAGTTCCTGAGCTGCTGAGCAGAGCAGTGCTGCAGCAGGCAATCGATGCCTCTGAACACAGAGGGAACTCCTGCCTGCTGCTAGGTGATTATCACCAGCATTTGTGCAGAATAATGTAAGGAAGCAACATTTTAGGTGGCACTATAACAGCTACCAGGCGTTTGCAAGGAATACAATGGAGCAAAATGCCTGAGGAACCTCCGAGGATGATGTCGGGCAGGCATCACTCCTCCTCAGTGCTGGGGGAGCCCAAACCCACATGCAGAGTCACTTAAGAACATGTCCCCATGCCGGGCAGCATGGAAGGAGCAGGAGGGGACCAGGATCCACTGATTAGGGTGAGAGCCTCAGGGATGGTCATGATCAGTGATGACTGATGCCTCAGTCATCATGCTGCCACCATACCAAGGCACCCAGGACAAGCAGCAATGCTTGTTCTGAGTTCAGCTGAAAACATACCCTGCCAGAACATTTAGCACTGCACTTCTGCATCACTGTGGATTACAGGAAGCACTGATAAAGGTGCAGAAGTATGGGCCTTTCGGAAAGCACTGGAAATCACCCTAAAGCTCTATGATGTATGTATACGGGATGAGCTAAACAAAAAGGGTATATTTGAGAAGAAACAAAAAACAGTAACAAAAAAAACATTAATTTGGGTGAAAAATCCAATCCAATGAGCAGCTTAACAGCCCAGTCCCATCAAACCACCAGTTTGCTGATGATTCCTCCTCTTTTCTGCCTCCTAACAGCAATGTTGATCCACATAAAGCACTTTCTAAGTTATACATTCAGCCAGCACAGCCCAGTGTAGCTTCCCTGCCACAAAAGCATGGCAGGGCTGCAAAGAGGACTTGTGCAAGGTAAGATCAGTTTGCACTCAGTATGCAAGCATTCAAAAAGGAATGCAACTCATCTTCTGGTTTCACCTGAGAGGAGGTAAATTACTGATCTTTACAACATGAAAGCACCAAAAAAGAGCCAACTCAGAACCAAGCACTTTCATGTGCACCTTCACCTCCCCCTGCCAAACCTAAACCAAAGGGCTGAAGGGAAAGCTGAGAAACACATGTCCCCCCTATATGATTTAATCATGGTGTGAGTACAAGGCAGATGCTCCAAGAAGCTGATGGTTGTGTTGAACAAGAAACAGCATCACTCAAACCTGTGGCACAAGCCAATATCCACAGGAATACATGCAGGGAGACTGGCAGTACAAGCTGTCCAAGACTTTCCTTACTCTTTAACATGTGGATGTACAGCCCTACAGCCAAATCTTGCACACCTGAAAGCTGGTACAGTCACTGATACAATACCAATGCTCCTCACTTAAGGGGCAAGCCTGCTTTATAAACCAAACCTCCTTCTCCATCCATTTTCCCCCCTCTTCTGGCAAGTCTCTACACTGTGACATAAAGCAGAGCTCCTGTAAAGCTGCTGCAGAGGATGACACTTGACAGGATAAAATCCATGCTGCATAGCAACCATTCCCCACTTTGCTCCTGCCTGCTCCCCTTCACATACCACCACAGAAGTGCAGCATGGGGAGATCCACCCCCCACCTGAGATACATAAGAGAAGAACAGAAAATAGCCCTACCAGTAGTGACCAATGTTTTCCCTAAGTTCTTTGCTGTGGAATAAAGAGCAATTCCTTCAGGACAGGTCCTTGTTCCATGACCCTAAACATACCATCTGTCAAATGAAATGAGTCAGCATCTTCAGATAATAACTAACAAATGGGTGGGTTTTTATACTTAGATCTCTCTTCCTCCCTGCACATCACGTGCACCACCAGTAATATGTTATATGAATGAAACATCTCGAATGACCCTCGGATTTCACAGAAGACACTGAAACTAACAGGCTAGAAGGCAAAGAAGGAAGGATTCTATTTCCCTTTCTACCCATTTTGCCTGTCTTTAAGCCTGTGAATTCCAGGATCTATTTAACTTTTTGTCTAACGTAGCACTGTGTCTTTCCAGAGGATTTCAGCCTCACTGCGTACACCAAGTACATCACACCCTCCACAAAGGCCATCACCAAAGGAGGAATGTTCCCCACGCTTTGTATAAAACCCACTCTATTACAAACTTGAGCTGTAGATTTAATATATCATACTTGAGTGCATCCCCAAAAATGATCCTAATCTTTGCTTTGCTCCCTGCCCTGTAAGGAAAAACGCTATCCTGCATACCAGGTCAGTTTGAACACTGCACATTACAGAACACAGCCACAGCTTCAGGAGCAAACCACAAACTGTGGAGGAATTTGCTTAATATTTACCCTGAACTCTTCTTGCATTTGCATTTGCATTTGTGTCTTCATCTCAGATGCTTAATAATTCCTTTGTCTTTTGCACTGCTGGTATCTTGAAGGTGTTACTTACTGATTAGCGATCAGCCCTTTAGATCTTTCCTGTTTCTATGCATCTCTTGGTACCATTTTCATCAAGGTTTGTTTTTTCTGCTGTTTTTTCCTCCTGCCCTTCCACCTTCCTTACAAGAGCTGGAAACAAGTGAGATAAAACTCTTAATGCTCCTCTACTTAACCTGGTATTTCAGCCAGAGTATTGGCAGCGGTACACATTTAATCGCTACACCATGATTGCCTATCCTGCCTCCAACATGCTCATGTTCACCTACAATGACTGCCCTATAACAAGTTCTTCTCAAAACTTCCTTAATAATGGCACACTGGTAACATCTCTCTTTAAACAAAAACCAACAAAACCAAAATCCTCTGCTTTAGGAGAATTTACAGCAATTCCCCTTTAAGCTTATCTGAAATATTATTTCTCCTTTAATCATGATTCATTACCTTACTTGATCAAATCTCTTATTTCCAGTACAATCACAATCCTTCTCACCTCAATCCCCCTTTACCCTCTGCCTCTCCTTTACAGCATTCACTTCTGTGAGCTAAAGAGATGGAAGTACATGAAGGATAGGCTTGTGTTTTCTTCTGGGTTTGGTTTTTTTGCACTGTTGTATCAGAAGCTTATCATCTCCTCCAAGACCTGACATGGCACAGAGTATTGTCAAAGTAGTTTATTGCATTCTCACCTCAGCGCTGTACTATTCATTTGCATGCCATCTACTTTTAGCCCATTTGAAATAATGCATTCCATGCCCTGAACAATGTCCTGGAATGACAGCAGCATCTCCAGCAGACACCTCAACACCCGATGGCTTGAACTCTGTTTATTGGCAACATCCTGTGCTGTGCATCCCATTGCAACCTGCATGTGTCCCACTGGCAGCCTCGGCAATGGATTGCACTAAGTCCTGGAGAAGGGTATTTCCTTTTGGATAATGGCTGCCTTGTTTCCCTGCTCCTTAGGGGTGCAGCTTCTTGGCCACTGGGCACTCCTGCCACAGAAGTCAAGTAAATCCAACCTTACTTCTCCCAGGAATGAAGCAAGTGTCTTTTTTGCCTTTGGTGCTATGTAGCATTTACTAACAAGTTACCTGAAGGTGAAGTAAAAGCAGACAAATCTTGAGGCTATTAGGAAGCTACAGTTTCCTCTAGTTACTCTATGTCCACATTTGCACAGCTCCATTAACACACACATGTTGATATCTTTGTATGTCACCAGTAAAACCAAGACTGCCTTTCCCTTTGCCCTTTAAAAGGCAAAGACCAGTACAAAACATTCAACTTCGGCAAAAATCACCATCCTGCACATTAGTGTAGAGTATTTTATTACCTTTAGCAACCCAGTAACCTACAGTAATATTGACATGCACCGTAAGATGTCTTTTTGACTATCACAATATAAAGTACTTTTCTCCCTTCTCATGCATACTTTAAGTGGCCTATGCTGGCAAGAGCTTGTCTGTGGATTAACTGTGCTACCATTGGCAGTTATCACACTATAGCTACACTAAAAATACAACTGATGGATAATTCAAGTAAGGGGTTTTTTGTCTATAGAGATATAAAGACAGAATTGTTTTTACAACGATAATATTCAGAGCTGAGGACTTAGGCCTTGTCATTATGCAAGGTATGCTTACCTGCAGCTGAATGATTCCCAGCCAGTACATACAGCAAGTCTGTAATTGGGTGATTGTCAGTCCTGCATCCCTAAAGTGCTCATTTGAGTTCAAACACGCTATTCCTTATAGGAGTGGTGAACTGGAAAGAAGTTTCTGTTTCTGAATAGGAAAACCTTCACGCTTTCAGTTATGCACGTGTTGTCTCAGCAGAAGGCACTGTGTTCAATACACTTCATCATTTCTGCCTGCTTTCAAGCAAAACATAAGGCAAATGGAGAATAAAGTGGCTGCTTAAAAGAAATACTGTTTCCACAATCAGACTCGCAAACCAGCTGCACCAGGGAATGGGGAAAAAGCAAGGGAGAAATGAGGCATCACAGCTGCCCACAAGTTGATGGCCCTCTGCCCCATGGGGCCCCCCAGGTTTGCCCAGCCCCACACAGTGCCAGAGCAGCCACCTCTGCTCCCATACTACAGTGTCAACCTGCCCAGCGCTGGTCTGCAAAAGCTTTCAGCATCACCTTGTTATAAACTTCAGATAAGTTATTTACTCCTTCCTCATCTTCAAACTGCACTGACAAGCTGGGAGCAGCCCATGACTTACTAGAGGTCAACAGGCGACACTTGCAGAAGCTGTAAAGCCCATGTTACTCTACCACAACCTGTAAAGGTATCTACTTTGGTGTGTTGGGTATCACCATCCCTAGAAGTGTTCACACATGGTGTAGACGAAGCCCTCGGTGCCATGGGTTAGTGGTGGTCCTGGCAGTGCTGGGCAACGGTTGGAACTGATGAGCTTGAAGGGCTTTTCCAACCTGGTTGATTCCATGATTCTATGGCGTGTCCTGCACAAGGATGGAAGGCATCCGCTGCAGTGCTTTCTCCAATGGAAACCCTAATGGGACATGATGATTTTAAGGTCCCTTCCACTCCTAACTATTCTGTGATTCTATGTTTAAAACCTTCATACAGAAAGGCAAGCAGAGAGCAGATACAGCTTAGTTCATGCACACAACTCAAGGGTTTGCACCACCGATTTGTAGCACAGAGGTATTACTGCATGCAAAGATTACTGTTTCTGTGTGGTGGTAAGAATAGCCATCTAAAAGCAGGTTAACCAGCAGCTAGAGCACAGCTTGATGAATTACACAAGGTTTTATGACACCTTTTTAGTTTGATGTTTACTTCTTAAAGGAGAACTTTCTGGTGTGCCAAGTACAAGCCAAATATTATCTGTCAAACAAAAGGGGGAATCATTTGGCTAACAGTCTTTTGCTCTCTTTTTGAATGTCAGCACATGTCCACCTGGCAGATGCCATAAATTCAAGAGCTACCAGATGGTTGTGTAACAGCGATGCCCGAAATACACTCTACCAAGTTAAAGAATCCCAACAGAAGACAATGAGGAGGTAGCTAAGAGGCATGAACGACATCTACTCTCAGGCATCACTTCCCCTGGGTGGACGGAGCAATTTAAAACAGAGCCAAGAATGTGACTTGGAAGAGAGCAGAGCACAGCCTGCCCTGATACGATGCATACCTGGTAGGGTACACTATGCAAACCAGCACACTGCAGACAGTGCCTGAATTGGATAAATTTTACAGAAGCTGATTTTAAAATCAAGGCAATGGAAATGAACAGAAAACACCAAGAATCATTTTCTTGCAGCATTTCCCTTGGGAATGCTTCATCTCCACACACAATGCTCATTCAGGTTTTGAAACTTCCAACACGGAGTTTGTCTTATGCTTAATTAGGCATTTTACATATCCCCTCTTCCCAATCTATGCTCAGCTTCTTTTCTGGTTAAGGTTTTTGGAGAGGCCTCTTTGCTGTGTTCAGTAACTTTCCCACTCAAAAGCAGTGTCACAAGAAGTGTTCTTGGTTACAGGTGTGCAGTTCAGCCATCCAGGATACGCAAATAACAAATTATCCACAGCTTTTCCCCTTCCTAGTTCATACCTTGCCTGACAATGGTATTCTCATGAAAACCTAACTCCCACCCACAGTACATCATTGATTTAGGAGATGCACACTAAGTGAATACTTATATCCTGAATTTCTGAGGAAAAACAACATCATCCAGGAAAACTGGACGCAATCGCATAAAGCTTTCTTTGCAAGGGGGCTGCAGTACATGAGTTAGACAACACAGCTCCAAATAAGAATACAGGATTCACTTTAAGAGGTGCAAACAGCAGGACACTGAGGACTTGATGATCTTCAAGGTCTTTCCCAACCTAGTTGATTCTATGAGTGGCAAGGATATAGCACTAGTGTTTGGAACTAGGACAGTGCTAAATGCTGAAGCCATTCATGGTGCAGCAGTGCACGCTTACAAGAAGCTCTTAGGCTTGTAAACAGCAGGGCTATAAAACAAGCAGGGTTCACGTTCCTGAGAAGGGAACGCAGAACAAACTGTCCTGCTCCTTTGCAGAGAATCACCCCGCTGTCTGTAACTAGAGAGACAGCCATTGTTTCAACAGATAATCAGGGCGAAGGGCTTTTTTAGGGCATCTCTTGACAGCGTAAGGGCTGGTACAGTCTGCACGTCACTTCAGCTACAGTGAAAGTCTGCAAAGGCCAAATGGCAGACTTCTTTTTCTGTCTATTTCCTTACAAAGATACTAACAGTATCAATGGGATTAATTTGATGACGGGATTAAAGAGGTGTTAACATCTTCTAATGAGATCAATCACATTCTGAAAGAAACAGGAAACTTTATCAGGAGGGAGTCAGGGGAGTGATTTGAGAGCAGGTTCAATGCTAGTTCAAAGTTTGGTGCCCATAAAAGATTTCTTGCAGAGTTTTTTAATTCACTTTAATCTCCACATAGTAGAGCCTGGAAGCCCATTAAGGAGAAAACTACAGTATTCCCGTTTTGAAATTAGAAGGCACCACAGTAATTAATGTTTCCCATCAGGGCCTGAGGAGAGAGCTTTCACTTGCCCTGCATTTCCAAGAAAATGGGATGCTGATAGAGCAACAGCAGGAATGAGCTCACTGAAGTAGAGCCCCTGATAATACAGGTACCTGCTGAAGTCCTTCAAATAGGTCCAGCGTTGCTACACAGCAAGTAAAAATGGATGACCAGGTAGGAGACACCACTGGAAAGTGGTTTCAAACTAATATGTAATCTGTGCCACATAGGACATGGTAACAATAAACATCATATAAAGAGTAGCACCGAACTCTCAAAGAGCCAAAACTGTGTAACCCAGGATCAACAAATGACAAAGAGGGGAAATGCTACTTGGCAAGCATGCCTGATAACCACAAATTAGTCATTAAACATTACAAATTATTCCTAAACTTTCTAAGTTAAATTACATATGGTCTTCCTACAGAAATACAGGCCTCTGCAGTCCAAATTTGAGCATCACATCAGCAAAGCACTCTTATTAATGCAGCAACTAACAAAAAAACTTCATTAACAAAACAGAGGTAAATGGTAAATGGTAAATAAACCATTAAATATAAGCCATTTTGGTACTCTAGAGCAGTGATTTTTCCTTTCTCAGCGCAGTTATGCATAGGTTTGCTGTCCAGGTTAATTGTGAACACACCAATTCAAAGCTTCACAAATGTTGAGCCAAACTTCAAGCAATCATCCCATCCCCTATGATTTCAGAAGATGATAACATTTAGGGTTTATTATTCCCCAGGTTCACTGACTGCCCCCTCCCCTTCGAGCAAGCTCAGAGGACTGCCTAATTGAGATAACAGGTCACCCAGTCCCCCTGTCGCTCTGCAAACAGCAGTAGGATTATCCACACTGGTTTGGGTTATTTTACTGCTGTAACAGGTTTAGGTTTTGCACTTTTGACTTCCAAATTTTCAGTATGAAGGAGAATGACTATTTTGAGCAGGAGCTTACACCATCCTTGACTGCATATCCCACTCACCAAACGTATGCTCACGTGTCCTATGGATCTTAGATTCATAGGATAGTTGGGGTTGGAAGGGATCTTCAAAGCTCATCTAGTGCAAGCCCCCTGCAATGAGCAGGGACACCTTCATCTAGATCAGGCTGCCCAGATAATATATCAACATGTTCCAAATACACAGACCCAACTGCACTGCAATCACCCTACTTTTGCTTGCAGTCATCACTTCTATTAACAAACACAACAGAAGATACTGCAGCAGCTTCTCTTCTTCCCTTCTGCACCGCCACAGAACACCTGTGCACACATAGAGGAATAGACATTAAACTCTTTTAGGTGATCTCCTCCATTTCTACAAAACAAAACCCACTCCACTGTTTGCAGCCCATGCTCCTTTTTCCTCTCCAGTCCCATAGCATTCCCTGTCCTAGCCACAACTATGCCTCTCTGTTTCTTTGCATAATTTTAATGACATATCCTTTCTAACTTCCTTGGGTGATACCTTTTTACTGATTAGGACTGCTCCAGCCTGATCAAGTCACACAGGATTATTCAAGATAATTAACATTTCTATAGGGCACTGACAATTACACACAGATTTGAGACCTAGAATACAAAAAAGCAGTGCCAATTACAATTCTAGGAGGATTCTTGTTCATTATCATGTTTACTTGCAAACACTAAATTAGTGGTGCCTGGATTAAGATTAGAAACGACATGAACTGCTATCACCAATACAATCCTTGCAAGTGTGTTTCACACACAGTACCTCTTAGAATATGAGAAGTTATAGTAGAAAGATAGCCTGAGGGAAGGCATTTTTGTTTAAGAGGAGAAATGCAGCTATATAGAATAGAGAAATCAGGAGCATTCATTTAGATTTCTCGCAAGCAATGTACTTTTAAGAGGCATAACAAGCTGCAGAACAAGGTGCGATACTTAAATTCCAGTTTGACGCTCAGCTGTGCAATTCAGAATCTTTAAATACATATAAAAAAAAACCCCAAACCTGAGAAAAATGACAAAAGGGTCATAAGCAGAGTCCATCTTGTTCCAGCAATCTGTATTTGAATGATAAAACTGACCTTCACTGTTAGAAGTCAATGTGAAAGAACTTTGCTGTATGCCAGAAGAACACAGCGCGCCAAAGACATCAAAGCTGTATTTCACCCCTACAACCACAGCGTTCTTACCCTGGTCCAAATCCTGAAGGTGATTATACATAAGAGGAAAAAACCCAGCAATAATCAGCAGCACTCAGGAAGTCAGAAACAACAAACAGGAGCCAAGTGAATGGAGGGGATCTGAAAGGCGCATATGGCGTGTTTTCCGCTGACAAAAGGCCCCACAAGCAGAAGACAGTAACTGTGAGCAGTTAAAAACCCACCACCCTCAGCCTTACAACCTGACGGCGGAACAGATCGCAGGGACCTAATTAATACACATGGTAGGAAATACATTCGAAAATAGGGAGTTTAATTGAAATCTGTTCATTCAACTCCCTGGAAGAGCGCGTGCACTCTTCTTTATACGTAACGCAATCATCTCCCAACTCAAAGTCCCTGGGAGGGCACACTCCCATGCTCCAAAATGCTTCTCACACCCTGGATAAATTCCTGCCTCCTTTCCCGCCTGCTTTGGCTTGGCTTCACCTAACACCAAGCCTGGAAACATCCTGAAAACATCCATGAAGACACGCTAAAGGCAATAAATACAAGCAATGCATTGCACTTAAACCGGGCTTTCGTTTGTCAAGCTCACAGGGACCTTCGCAGGGCCAGGGCAGAGTGGTTGCCCCAGGGCTGCAGCCTCCCAGATGCTGCTGGTTTGTAGATTACAATTGGAAATCAATTGCTGTCCTTATTTTAGGACAGCCACAGAAGAGTAAGAAAAGCCATTTGCCAGACTTGGGCTTGAAGAGGAAGCCAAAAAAACCCAACTTAGTATTTTCATTCCAGACCTAAATTTAGACTGTAACGATTCTGAAGTGAATTCTCAAAGTAACAAACTGAGTTCTTTCTCACCTCCTCTTGTTTACAGTCTCATAAACTGGGATCCCACACTACCAGTGTCACACAGGATGTCATTTTTCCTCTTGGCAAGTAAACACATGTGAAAGAAAAGGCATTGCATTTATAATGATAGCATTGGAACTTGCTAACATAGTTTTTACCAGGTTTCGAAGGGACAGCTTCAGCTTTCTGATGTACAGTGCGATGCCTTAGATCCACATGGATCTTTTCTTCCTACCCTGCTGAGCACAGTTTTAAATGCAGAAGCACCATAATTCACTATCAGGCTATTTCACAGCACTGCACGAGTTCAAGACAGAAGAAATACCATTAAAAGCAGCGAAATCCATCAAATGATTCATCTGAAAATAAAATTAAGAGTATACATAAAACAAAAGTAGGCCCAGGAACAGACAGACTGTCTCTTCTTTTCCTCTCGGGACAGATTTCTTTTAGTATGGCTTCAGTCACTTGCCCTGACATTTCCTTAGGCTCCCCAGAGCCCCTTGCAAACCTGGGTCAGGATTGAGCAGGGAAGTTGGAAGATGCTTCTTAGCATTTACTTAGCAGGAAACAAGGGAAAGCAGACATCCCCTTGAAGCACCGAATACCTGTGCATTCAGAGAGGATTTCCTTAAGCTTTAATACAGAAGTAATTTTCAAGTACTTTTTATATCTCAGAAACACATTCCATCACGACTTCTACATATTAGCTCTCACCCTTGATCCTCCCAGACTTTAGTCTTTCTCCTCTCCAGCACGCTGCCAGCACCAGACTGTTGCTCAGCTCCTGCTCCTAGCTCAGTTGCTGTGATTTGAAGTAATTCCTCCCTTTCTCCTCAATCTGCAGTGATTGATGGTCAGTAGCTGCTCTGCTCCTACAGAAGCTGGCAGCAGGCAGGGCTGCTGCCGAGCACCCAAACCGCAGTTTCACTTGAAACCCAGCACCAGGAACAGTCAAAACCAGCCCTTGAAGACAAGCAGTGAGAGGTGCCTGTTGGCAGATCTCCACATTCCCAAGCGAAAGCCCCGGAGCGCGAGTTTGGCGAGATCCTTCCGGCACAAAAGGGAAGTTTGGGGGTGTGCAGCCTGGTTCCGGGAGGGACGAAGGAAGGAAACATTAGCAAAATGGGATAGCAAAAGATGGAGTTTGTCACAAAAGGAAAGGAAACTGAGGAAAGGAGGTACGCTTAAAGGCAGCCCTAAAGGGAGCGAACTTCTGTTTCTCGTAAGCAGAATGAAAGGTTATTTCTCCTACATGACAAGAACAGCATTTTTCACACCCCCCTTTGCAATCAGAGCAGCCACATTCTCACAGGATTCCATGTTTACGCTCACAAGAATCAATTTTTTCCCTCTTATTAAAGAATTACGCGCAGTAAATTGCCGCTACGACACAATCTACATTGTTTAACATAGCCCGCTTTGATTTACTGCTCCATTCATAATCTGCTGCTGATTAAGCTTCTCAGAAACAATCCACTACCCTTTCTAAGTGATATCAAGTTGTTTGTTTTTAATCTGCTGAAAATCATCCCGTAGACAGATGCATTATTGAAGAATTACATTTTAATTCATTTTCATGCCGAGCCTGTGATGGGCATTTGGATTAACAGGGTACAATAATGCTTCTTTATGCCTCTATCTATTCAAATCAGAAATTACCTGCACACACTGTCTCTGATGGTGGTCAAAAATGGTACAAAGAACTGAGAACAGTGCTTCTTAATATCACACAGCCCTGCTGCTCATCAATGAGCCTTTTTCTGTTCTAATGCTTTTGTCATGTATATGAAAGTCATTATGTAGTTTAGAAAACAGGAGATGAAGTGAAAGAGGAAGATCAGGGACCTGGGATGCATTAATATTCTACCAGCGTCAAAGATATTTCCCTCGAGGGGCTCCTACAGGCCACACTGTTATTACAGTGCCTATCCATTATCTTGTGCTGTACTTGGTATTAAGACAATAATGGAGAGAATAGGATTATGTGCAGATGATAGGAAATGCAAAGGCAATTCAGCAAGATAGGAAATGAATGGAGACATGATTCTTTCATCGGAGCTCGGGATGGTTTAGCATAGGGTAAGGGAGAAGATAAATGAGGCAAAATGAAATCTTCACAGGTTAGCTGGGGTAAAATGAGTGTTTACAGCGAATCCAATGCATTTAACCTTTTTGATACAGAATATTACAGCATCTTTCTTTAACGCACCAGTGCGCATCCCTTCAGAGGTCCGGTCTGATCCAAAAACTTACTTGGGGAAATGACCAGTATGAATTCGGCAGCTGGTGGCCTCATGAAGCAGATAACCAACCCTTTAATTCACTCCAAGAAAGAGAACATTCTGAATGCCACTCCAGATTTCTGCATTTCAGCTAGAGGCTTGTGGAATCATGTTCCACCCGCTAAACAGACAGAAAATACATCAAAAGAAAGCAATAAGGAAGGACTGAGCGTAACCAAGTGAAACCCGGATCCCACGTTGAAATGCTTGCATTCTGCTTTCCTCCTGCACACCTTCTAGCTCCAGAGGCAAGAGCCTGTGGCTGGTAGCAAGCAACAAAGGCTAATAATTTCAGGAGGCCAGCAATGCATTATGATAGTGATAAACGAAGACAGGAGCAGATTGTGTCATTTACAGACGTTTCTCTGGCTTATGTCTGTCATATTTTTTTAATTAGGATAAATCACACGCACCCGCATTTGCGATAACAGCACGATGCCAAAAGAGATCATTTCTGCTCCCTGAAGTACAACTGGAATGTTACCCTTTTTAAGCAGCGACTGAAGGCTTTTCCTTCGCTTGGGTTAAAACCCAACAAAGTAGCTCAGCAGCGCGATGCATCCAAACGAAAGCAGACATCAGAGAGGCATGAGGCAGCTCTATCACAAACCACACCGGGTGGCAAAAGGGGGATGGAAAGTTTGCGGCACAGCGATGAACGCGGGCTTTGTGGACCAGAAATGCCCCCCTGCACACTCCAAGTCCATCCTCACTAAGGTGGTGCCAAGGGATGAAACGTGCTGGTACACATAGAGCTCCCAGCACTGAGAAACCCTACTGCTATCGCTATTGCCCACTGCAGATGCTGGCCCTGCCAGCACAGCTCCATGCTGCTCTCTGCTGCTGTCTCCCACTCACCGCCTCGCCATGCGTTCCCACTCCTCCCTTTGTCTCAGGCCCTGCTGTTTGTCCATCATGGCTTAAATATTGGCTTGCCTTGGCCAGTGCTGCCGGCAAAGCCACGTGATGTATTGATCCTGGCTGCTGTTCCGGCTCTATACCTGATCTCCCTTTCCCAGCACTGCGGCAACCAGCAATCACTGCCTGCCAGTCACTGGCTTTTACACCCAGCCTGATGGATGATGCAGCAAGGCTTTCCTTAGCTGCCCACAGACAAACACCCCGTCTTCACGATAGGTTTTCTGTATTTAAACTCTGCAGGCCAGACCCTGAGCAGCTGAAAATCAGCATTATCCCTCCAGAAGTATGTGCCTGTATGTGGCACTACATTAGTTGGCAATGGCAGAACACTACTGTAAAACAAACCCTGATTTCTTAGCTTTTAGGCACATCCTGCACTACTCATAGCACATCCTGCAAGGTGGTGGCAGTGGCAGTGTTCAGGGAGAGGAGCAAGTGCATCTCAGAGCAGAGATGGGAACTCCAACAGCCCAGTGAAGCTGGAGCACATCTGATGCAAGGTCCTGCTCCTCAGTTCAGGACCCAGACCTGGCACTGAACCTGCTCGACCCCCCCGGTCCCAGCAGTGCCAGAAAGGGGAAGGCTGGAAAATGTCAACTTTCAATACTGGTACACAGAGAACTGGGAGCCCAGATGCATCCCGTAGACACCAAATAGCTCAAGGCCCCATAGCAAGGGGTTGAGACAGTGAAACTGCCCAGCTCTGAGCTAGGGGCTCATCACATACTCCCAAAGGTATGGCTAGAAAACCCATACAGAAAGCCATCCACTAAGGAGTAGCAGCCCAAACTACACAATGTGACTGGCTGGTGGCTTGAAGAAGAGTGTTTGTAACCATGGTTTTATTCTTCTGAACATAAGGAACACTTCTTTTTAGAAATGTCTAATTAAGTTCTGAATTAACTAAGTATGAGACTAGACTGTCCCATAACAACACATGGGGGCACTGACAGCTAATGGTGCATTATATCCTTTTACCCTCTTGCCTTTTAATCTCATGCAATATTACTAGCTCATATATATATATATATATAAGCTTTTATTTATATATATATAAGCTAGTATATATATAATATACTAGCTTTTATACCAGAAAGAGTGAACAAGAAAGGCCAGTTGAATGAACCTGCTCTGCTTTGTACACTGCCACTTCTTTCTCAGCTGAGTGCAGGCTGACTACTCTTTTGCACTAGAAATTACACGTGAGTGAAGCAAATACCTCCATGCGTCATAAACTTTACCCATCCCTTACATCAATATTTCTTGTCAGAAGCTAAAGGCAATGAGTTGATGAAGCCACTTCCAAAAACTATGGATGGATTAAGCACATTCCAAACCACCAGTTTCATTATGATAAGGTCTGACTGCTTTGAATTACCCAGAAGGTTGTCCTAGCATGGGCTGAAACCCACTGGTTTTGCTTTGCTGCATCATATTGTGTCAGCTGGTTTAAGAAATAGCTTAAGGCTTTTTCACCTGGCAAGGCTGAGCAGCTTAAAGCAGTCCATGAAACTGAGGTAAGGGGAAAACCTGCATAAGTATTCCTTCCCCATAGTTAAAGAGCTTCGTAAACCACAGCCAGCTTCCCATGAGCAAATCATGCCCACAGGCACGGGCTGGAGTTCCTGCTTCTGAACAGGACACCTATGTCCCACTAAAATACGGCCAAAGATCCCAAGTCCTTCCCTGCTGGGACTTCTGGATATGCAGGCAGGACAGGGTCATTTGAACCAACATCTTGGGGATCCTTCTGCTTCCATTTTCAAGCCCAATGCGTATTCAAATTGGGTGTAATGGGGTCAGAGAAGTAGTTTAATGATTAAATCTATAATTCAGTGGCTATGATTTCCTCCTACAAGGAAACTCCAGGCTTGAGGAGGTTGTTTTCTTGCTTGCTGCCCCCAAGGAACACATGTGCAGGCCAGAAAGCCAAGCTTTAAGGGCATAAAGTAATATCTTTTATGAGACCAACTATTAGAGTTGAGGGAAAAACATACACAAGCAAATAAGCCATTCTTCAGGCCTGAAACAGAGGTGGGAAACAGTAGTAAAAGCACATCAGGAAGATAAGCTCTGGGATGAAGGTGTTATATTATCCATCAGGCAATAGGAGAGGAAACGGCAGCTGGCACCTCTGGAGCAGCAAGTGGCCCCTGCACGAGCAGCCATGCAGGGGTTACTCATTCCCATGGGACAGCAATAGGACAAAGATAGGAGTGCAAAGTAAGCAGGAGGGGAATGAAAATGACAAAATGGCATAAGCCAACCCTTCTCTGGTGGATCCCTGCTCTTTAGTATCTCCTAGAGTGGGGACCACCCTATGGGAATATATGCTGGACTACAATACATAGTTATAGGGCAGCCTATACATTCAAAATCATGTGGAGACCAACATAAAGAAACCCAAAATACCTTTTAGCCTGTAATCCCTTTTACGGAAGATGAATGCCCCATTTTACTTCCCTCCGTTCCAAAGCAGGAATATATTAAGTACATTCCTTGCCATTTCTAAACAGAATAGAGCCCAAAACACCTTTTTGAATGTGAAATAATGCTAAATTGCCAACTACTACACATCTCAACGGACTGTGCCTACCCTGGCTCCCAGCATCCTGCATTTCAGCCTCTGGAGGAAGAATAAAAATGCTGGAAACACATAGCACAGGCAAGGAAAACATTACATTACGGAACCTTTACCAAGTCTAACCTAAGGTAAGGATTCAACCTTGGTTTATTTAATCCAGTGGACATGAAATGTCACCTTTCCACTGACCCCAGAAACTTCCAGCTCAGACCCATCACCTCATTAAGATGATTCCAGCATTTCCATGCATTCCAGCTGCTATGATCAGAACTGTCTATAACAAATGACTACCTGTACCAAATTCCCTTGCCTACAAGGTACTTTCAAAGAGAATTACAGACTGCACTTCTTAAAACAGCTAACAAGGACAACAAAGAAAGCATAACACCAACATGGAGCACACTGGACCAGCAATATTTTTGCCTCTACTAACATATATCTGGTTCACAGATAGCAAACTATGAGCGTGATACACCTGATCTGACACACTCCCAATGAGCTGCTATGTGCAATGCTGCCCATCCAGCTACAATCCGAAAGCCTCCTTCAGCCACCTTCTTCCCCAACAAGCACTGCTGATGCTGATGGCTCTCAGACTCTGGACTGGAGATAGTCAGTGCTCTAGTATCTTTGTTCTTCATCCTCTTACTTCTTTAATGCCCAGTCACCTTTTCCCCATCAAAAGACATTAAAGGGAATGCTATTGAAGATCTAAAATCAAACAGTATTTTGGTTGACATCACTTCCCCTCCTCCAAAAGACAACATTTTCCTTGGCAGGTGACAAGCACCACCTCCCACGTCTACCATAGCTGCTGCTAATTAAACCACAGTGAAATTCAGGTAATTAGCAACCTTTTCGAACACGGCAGGTTACTCATTCTAACCCTTTTTCCAGATGAAATGGTATTTGAGACATCTCCCAAAATCAAATATTCTCCATGCTTTCAGCATTATTTTCTGTTCTAACAGGAAGCAAACAACAAAACAGAAGAAATCATATAGGACCCTGAAAGCAGGGGAAGCAATCACCACTCTTTATTAAGCATTTGCATTGTTTGACCATGTGAATGCTGCAAAGAGCTTTTTAATTTCTCTAGCAAAGACAGTCCCTCAGATTACAATGACATGGCATTTTTGTTCCATTTAAATCAAAACAATTCAATGCCTATATACCTTCAGCGGATGGTATATAGGCATTTTGTATATAGGCATGTATATATGCTTTTTCATTTTCAGCAATGTATCACATTGCCAGTGCTTGGTATGTGTTACCTAAAACTTAAGCACACATTGCTGATATTTCAGTAAAAGGATATTTGTATTTAGGATTAATATAGGGATGGCATAATTACTTGGATGGAGCCATGCCTATCTCATAGGAAACACTCCAAGTCCACCAAATCCTCCCCTTGCTCTGCTGGCTGAAACCTCTGCTCTCTCCCTCCAAAATACTCATGCTGTTGCTCAAAACAGTGTCTGTGAAGAACACAAACCCCACCATTCACTTTTTCTCCTGCCTTGCAGCCACAACCGGCCATTCCATCCCCTTCCTTCCCATCGCTCTGTTCCCAGTTCAGCTGGATGGCTGGAAAGGATGCAAAAGCTGCAGGACCGCAGCTGACCCTCAGGCATTACATTGCAATTCATCGGGGAACTGGAGGGGGCTGGGAGGGGGAACACGGTTACAACTTTTGCCTTCTGCTGCCTCCAGCCTTTGAGCACCCCTCATTACTATTAGTCAGCTGTTCTCCCGCTTCCCCACACCTCTAATCACACTTCTCCCTCATCAAGCTGGGAGCTCTGCAGGGGTTAACCCTGAAAAATTGTACAGTAAAGGCAGCTTTTATTGTAGTGGCAATTACAGAAAGAGAAAAAGCAATTTAGTCTTTTATGTGGCTCACAGTTTCATTAATGCCGTACACTTTTAGCTGACTTGAGTTGTTATGCATCAACTCCAAAAGGCACGGCACACAAACACTGCTAAAACACAAACTAATAACATCAGACAGGGCAAACTTTAACTCCCCAAATACAGCCTTAATACCTCAAATACCAATAATGCTTTTATATAACAGCTTTATTAGTGCCCTCAGCTTCAGACTAAAGTCACTATGAAGTAAACTGCTCAAACAAGGCTGCAGGAACAAGAAAGAAAGGTTTAAACAAAGAATTTCTTACTCCTCTCGAGGTATACTGCCTTTCCAGAGCATCCCGCACTAAAAGCCCATGGAGACTCACTCAGCTAAGCCTAACAGTGCTTTCTTTCACTGAACACTAAGACCTTGTATGGAAGACCAAGAAGTGGCTCTGGGGGCTGATCACAGAGCTTTACAAAGCAATCAGTGGTCTCCTCAAACTTACCATCCTGGAGGCTAGCATCGTGCTGAAGAGAACTTCCATTCCATTTGCCTTTGTGGCCAGTTGAATCAGATGAGCAGCAATGACTCTTATTGCCACAGGACAGCCCTGGTAGTCAGTAGTGCTCCAATCTGTTCAGAAGGTGGCTCCAATTTGTTCAGAAATAGCCTTCTGTAATGTTTTCTGCTGACATTGTGCAGCATTGCAGGCCTCCAGCACCACCTTGTCCTGTTGGTCATGCCATTTGTCATTCTCTCAAAGAAAACAGTTCCAAGGACATGCTGGACAAAGGTCTAGTCAGTGTTTTCCACCCTCAGGTAGGGACCGAAGCTCTTCACACAAGTTGAGAGATGCTTCTGACATTCTGCTGATGATATAACCAGGTTAGGCAAAACTACCATAAAGTGATCTGCATCATTTTATCTTTGGCCTGAAAAAAAGCACAGAGGATAGAGTGAACTAAGAGTAATCACTGGAATTACTTTTTATGAGCCTTAGGCCCAAAATTCCAGGACTTGGAATCATGTGTGAAGAGCGGTTGCAGTGTCCAGCAAACATCAAGCACTTACATTAAAGCTTTCCAAGTATATTCACATAGTGCAGGCACCAATAATGAATTAAATCTGTGACCCTGCAGGATCAGGATGTATATGGACAGCGTACAAAGTAGTTCTCACCCTTTAACAAGGTTTCCTAAAACCCCTATTACATTAAGGGCATGATTACATGACTATGCTTTAAATAAAACCTGCACTATATGTCTATGAAAAAGATCATCCAGGAAAGTTAAGATAAATGAACCAAACCCACGATGATAATGCATTTAAGTTTAAATGCATTAAATTCCTGCATGGATATTCTCACTGAGAGGCAAAATGGTCTGACTTTACAGTAAAAGAGGATTAAGCTACCATGAACTAACACCATTTTCCTTTTGAATTAGATCATCCACCGAGGAGCTTAAAGCACTGTGGGTTTGGGGCACTTCCTTCACACATTTCCCTAATTTGCCTGAATTTTCCTACAGTTGGTTAAACAAAATTCTCCCCTGCTCTATTTCTGGCTGATATTAAACCACATTACCAGATTATTTGGTTTAAAGCTGTTTTGCACATAGCAGAACCGGAGCCACCCCTTTGTACTGCAGAAGGAGGCAGCATGTGTCCCGGCTTCTGCAACTTCAGCGCTCCTACTAATCCTGCTACTAACCTTGAAAAGCAAACAAACACAGAATCAAAGCTTGAATTCAGTGTTACATCCCATGTGAAAGCATCTCCTTAGACATGGAATGACAGAAACCCAAGCAGTCTCAGTGGGTAAGGCTGTGATGGAAAGAACCCAGCAACTCTGATCTCCACAAGTTTGAGCTGGGCAGGCAGAGCCCCGGCATACCCCTTGTCACTGAACAGAGGATATGTTTTGGGTGGTTAAATAAGATGCACTCTGAAATTTACCTACCCCAGGCCACAGCTGAAATGTTCAGTAATGAACAAGGAAGAGCAAAGACTTCCTTGGTCCGATACTACCCAGGTGTGAGCTTATCCGAGTGATAGGTTTTACACTTGACTACAAAGAAATCAAAACAACTCCCATTCCTGATTATTGGCAGGTAATTGAGATGTGCCAGATAGAAACATAAAGAAAACAAAGCAAAACATTAAACAAATAATCCTTTTGATTGCTAAAAAGCAGTTTGGCTTCAAGTGGGTCAGGGAACAGAGAGCACTAACTACAATACAATTGCCTTTGTCCAGTTTACTCCATAGCAGATATAGGCATACATCTGTAATACAGATTTTGCTCTAACCTATCTATTGCTGCTCCCAATGGATGCGAGCTACTCACATTGACACTGGAAAAGTTGAAATCTAACAGATGTTGAGCTTCTGTACTTCATTTCTCCTTGTTATCCCTTGACCTTCCCCAAAAGAACAAGAAAGGATCTGCCTACCCAAGCAGGGTGATAGCTGCCAGGCCCACTGCTGGCATGACACCTGCAATCCAGATGTGCCAGCTAAGGCAGCAGTTCTGCTGCCAGCGGTCCCGCAGGAGAGCTCTAGAAACTGCTGTTGCTTTGACTCCGAAGTGGGTTACAGTTGCCTCCTTCACACATCTCCAAACAACCAGTGTCAAGACTAGGTTCATACAGACTAGACTTTTACATCACTTCATTGATGAGATAGCGTCTCTGATCTCTGTGATGGTAAAGTGATCTACATCAGGTTAAGTAAGAGCCAGACCTGGTATGAGAGTCTGGTGTGAATTTAGCAGAACACATTTAAAATGGAAGCAAAAGACTATGTATTGTTCATGAACTAGGGAATATGCTCCCCTCCTATGTTTTAAAATTGCTCTATCATCCCCTACAAGAAAACAGCATATTCAGATAATTTTTCTTACAGATCTCTGCTTTATCAATGCACAAGAAAGGGCACCCCTACAACTCCCTTAAATAGAAGATCTTTTATACTAGCTTATAACAGAGATTTTTAATTGCTCTTTACACCAAACATGCTGGAACTGCAGTTCGCAATGCACTGTGGTAAGTCATTATTCAGAACTTAGCTGAGAGTTTGGAGAGCACACTCTTAGCCTGAAACTCCTAGCTCTGTCCTCTCTCTATGCCTCTATCTGGCCTGGCTCAAAGCTCTTTCTGTGCCCATGGAGCTCCTCTGTGTCCCACCACCCCGCAGCAGTTGTCCTGAGGGATACTACAATAGCTCCATCCCTAAGGGGATGGCTCCTTCTCCAGGCTGTGCCCGCTGGGATATGCTATCAATGGGGCTCGAATAGGGCCAAGCTAAGATGTGCCAAACATACACGTGCCAGGTATTTCTGTCTGGCACAGCTTTAATCTTCTGCATCGTAGAGAAACATCACTTGAGGGCACGTGTGGCTGCAGGGGCCCAGTCATTCAATGCATATTCCTCCCGCAAAACTTTCTTCAGCATCTGCACTGCTCTATGATTATCTGAATGCCATTCCATCTACCTCTAACTTGAGCTTCCTAAGTATATTTGCATGTATATTGTAAGCATTATACTAAATGAGACGGCACTGCCTGTGTAATCATGCCATGACTTTCCCTTAGGGAAACCTGGTAAAATTATGTTCCATTACATTTGTAAAATTCCACTCATTAAAAGCAGGAATAAAACTTTTATGTTCATGTGAAACAAAGCAGAAAAGATTCTCCACCCTTTAACTTGTATCAATTTTGAGATGAAAAAAGCATTTTCCACACAAGTAGGTATTCGGAATTTGACTTCAGTATTATGCACTTTTGGCTTTGATTGTTTGACAGTTAAACCTCTTTCCAAACTTCTCTTTTTTTCTTAGCTTAATATTATGAAACAACACAGAACAAACCCTGTTCATCTGCCTTGAAGAGGATGGACATCAGCTTTGAAAACTCATCTGCCTTGAAGAGGATGGACATCAGCTTTGAAAACTCTTTCTCGGTCAACTGTTCTTATTTACGATTGTCCGTGCCATGAAAGAGAAGAACTATTTCTACTGTACTATGCACTGTCCTTTACTCTTGCTGCTGGTCAATTCATTGTTTTAATTCCTTGGTGTTCTGGCAAACTTTCAAGTATGTCATGCGAGAATCTCCTAAATGAAGCATTCATTTAGAAGTCACACAGTGGTGATATATATCCAGAGCTTCAATTTAAACCATTATTGCATACCATCCTTTTCCTTTTGTAATAATCCATTAAATGCTTTCAAGTATGGAGAAAGAATAGCAACCTGTAGATCTGAATGGAGCCCAAATGACCTATAAAATACATCCTGCCTCACTGCCTGACTAGTTCCAGCTCTCATCTCTAATGCTTGCTATTGTTATTCCGCCATCTAGACAACCACACACATCAATTATACATTCTTCTGGGTCATGAATCCATTTTCTTAGGCAACGTTTTTGTCTTAATGCACACGATCCTTTCTCTTCAACCTGTGACCAGAGTTGAAGGTCTCAACACTTAAAACATACTACTTTCCCTTAAACTGTGCTGGTAATTGGAAAACACCTTCTGGAAAATCAGAAGATGCAGCTTTTTGAACTGTTTCAAGGTGTGTGTCTACACCATCTACTGTCTCTTTATCACACCAAATGTATTAGGCAGCACTCTGTGTTGTAGGTGAGCATTTTTCCTTTTGTTATATTGGTGCCAGGCAGCACAGCTACAATTAAATGCCCTTTGCCTCCTCTATTTTATGACACTTCTTACAATTCAGTCATCTTAATTGGACTTTCCTTAGCATATAAATAGCTGGCTCAAGAAGCAAACCTTTCCTTCTCCCCCCCCACCCCCCCCCCGTGAAACAAACTCCAATTCTACACTATGGACGATCTCAGGGACTTTTTTAGGGGCTTTTTTAGAGACTTTGACTTATTCTTGCCTTTTTTAAAATCATCATGATGACAAAAGCTTCAGATAATTCCATTTGAAGTTAAGTCTAAGACAGCTCTCCAAATTAAATTCTTCACAGCTCCTATTCTCATAAGCAAAGTGCTCATTATTACATTCCAAAGGGATAAAGTCATTTCACTTCCCTTCTTGGCAAAGTTAAATAGTTTGGGGAAGGCAACACATCACTTGCATGTTTTTCTCACACATCACGTATATCCTTAATGCAGTTCTGTGACTGAAAAGTCAAAGCGCAGGTTTTAAAAACCAAGGAAGTGAAGCCGAAGCCTCCTCCCAAAGCCTCCTCAACAGGGCACGATACCCAAACATCAGTTCATGGAACCCCAGCAGCCAACATCATCAGCAAGGCCTCACCAGTACTCCCCGGGGGCTGGAGGAACATACCCAGTGCAGGATCACTCACTGGAGCAAAGGCAACCTGCCTCAAGCAGGTTGCTTCCAGCCGCAGGATGCTTAACACTGTTCTGAACAGCCCAACACCACATTCAAGACCAAGTTCTGCTGGCTACAAGATTAGACTCCTCTCCTACAGCACATAGGCCACCACAACAAAATCATGGTGTATTTAGGTGATGCGAACTGACCTACTGAAAACAGAGAATTGAGATGGTCAGTTGAGACAGTCAAGACTGCAGCTGTCTAAGTAACTCCACAACCAAGAGCACAGTGAAAGCATCCATTCACAGGCAGACACTCCTATCTACCAAACTTCAAGAAATACACTACAGAGACTAGAGAGAGCCAAAATTGTTTTGTGTGTGTCTACATACACACATGAATGTTCACACTGATACATTCAAATACACACACACCAGTGGGCACAAACCTTAGCAGAGACATCCTACCTTTTCTCCTACTGTTTCCTCCATCCATAAGCAGCTTCCTTGGGATGGTGTTGCAGTCAGAAGGTTGTGAACACTCGTCAGGGCAGGCTCTGCTCTGTCCCAGTCTAGTCCAGGGGTGTCCTCCTCCTATGCCCAGTCCCTGCTGCCATCCTCATGAGGCAGGTCCACTGAATTGTCATGCACAAAGTAGCTGTTGCCTTTGGAGAGCCATGTCCAAGGGTATGGTGTCATTGTGCAAATGCTTTAGAGATGATAGATAGATAGATAGATAGATAGATAGATAGATAGATAGATAGATAGATAGATAGATAGATAGGATAGGAGCAGAGCAGATTTAAACCACTTCATCATCACACCATGAGGGCCATCTTAATTCCCAGTCTCCTTCCAATCTATGCCTTAAGAAAACCCTGGTTTTATCCATGTGAGGAGAGAGACAGCCTTACAGGAGAGCTGAAGGTGGGAAAGGCAACCATAGCTCATCACTCCTGCATTTCCTCTGGTTACCAGTTTCGGGCTTTTAAAGCAGCCAGTGGGAACCACTTATCTGAATCCTATTCAGATCTAGGAAAACTGAGGGATAAGATATTATGTTAATAATGATGTCTCTGGTTGGCTGGTCGGTTTGTTTGTTTGCAGAGCCAAAGGGGGTGTGTTAGGTTTAACTTTATTATAACTAAGCCTATATAAATGCAAATACTGTTTCCGTAGATATAATTTCATAAAGCAAAACTACCCACAGTCTTTAGCACTGAAATTCAAGTGGCAACTGTGACAAGCAAAGAAAAATGAATGCAGTTAACTTCAGCCATCCCTGCTCATCTGAAAGCTTGTGTCAGTTCCTAAATAAGCTTTTCATTTTCCTATTCAGCCTGCTGATATTTGTTGATTTACAGCATGAATGAGCATGGCACATTGCAACTTGTAGAGTATATTTTCCCGAAATAATAAAACATTTATTGCAGACCCATCAAGCCTGCTGGTAGCTTTGAATTATTATTGCGATGAAGTGCCATGTTAACAACTCATTTACACTGGTGCAGAAGACCGCGTTAACACTATATGTAATTTAATCCCATTCAGGAGAAAGAACTCCCCAAAATATATCTAGGGCTGATACGTTACAACTTGATGCTATTTTTCTACTCAACCCTTTCCCAAGATGAAGCTGCTTTCATCAAGTCCATTCCACCCCTTACTTTCCACAGGGGGCATACTATGATGCCTTTGGAGATGGTGATAGGGTGTCAGAGTAGGCACAAGACACACCATCTCCACAATGAGCATGCCATCATGTTACCCTGCTGCTCTTCCTTAGTTAGCTGTGCACAAGACCACTGCAGTGCACTCAGACCAGGTTCAGCCACCCCAAATGTGATGTCTATGGACCCTGGGGACATGCTCATGAATATAAGATATACATGTTATGACCACTTTTGCATTGCGATACCCAGGCTTTGGTGGGTACCCCCAGGTTATTACTCCTGGAGGCCTGTTGGCTTGTGATTGATTTGTCTTAGACCAAGAAAACGCTGTTTCAACAGTATTGTTTCTAGTTCTTAGCATCTAGTTCTGTTATTTATGAGAAATATGTCTTTTCCTGAACATCATTTAATTTCAGTTGTGGCCAGTAAGTCCAAGTTCTTCCTACATAATCTTTCACTTCTATCTAATAAGTAGTGAGAGGCACATGTTACTAACTTCTTAAGCTGTCTCAGGTACTGTCAGTTCTCTGAATTTCAACCGAGTCTTGCCTAAAACATTTTTTAGCACATCAGGCACCCAGTCCTTTGCTGAGATTATTCATTAATAATTTATCTCCTCGGTCGTTTTTTAAGACATTTTAAGGTAGGCGAACTTCTTAGCATGCAAAAGTGTTACCATAATTTCCAGCTCCCTGGGACTGCTTATAGTAGAGTGCAGAATTCTGCTTCTTATCTACTAGTTTCACTTGCAAAAACATTGGGGTTTTAGGGCATATTTTTCTCCTGAAGAGAAAACATTCATTCCCTCTGTAGAGTTTCAGGATGAATACTGGTTTTATTCACTTGACAAAAAGCCTCCTACTTCAGCTCCAGTTCAATCTGCGTCGAAGGGCTGCCTAAACCAGCAACATGCACATTTTCATCTTAAACTCATCAAGTCAGAGCCTCTCTCCTGCCATCAGTTGCCTCATTCAGTCCAGCAGCAGGAGCCAGATGTTGTAGGCATACACACCACTTCCAACGCGCGCTTACCTGTTCTCCTAACAAGCATCCGTGAGAGAACAGAGAGGCCATAAGAAAGCAGAAGCCATGCAGTAAGAACTGTTAGGTCTGTCCCATTAAATAGAGAAATATTCCTGTGGGCAGGAATCACTTTGCTGCTATTCAGCTAAAGTTGTATGGCTCAAAAATTAGAACCATAAAACCCCTATCCTCCCAGCAAATAGCACTGAATACGTTAACCTAACATGATTTCAATGCCCCTTCTACATGAATAAACTTATTTTATATAGACTACCCAGTTAGAAAAACTATTTGAACAGTAAGTAAAATAATATTTAGGGAGCACTATTTTTTGCTGGTTGACTAAATAAGGAGTTAAACATCTAGAGGTGAAGTGGAGGACAATTAATGTACTAGCCTGCTCAATTATCATACAATGCCCACTTCTCAGGGAATTAGAGCTATTATGATCTACTCCTATGAATAAATGAGAATCTCAGCTCTCAGAGGGTAACACAATAGGTTTGGAAATAATCTTTTTATAAGATTGTGGATTTATCAGTTCTGTGTTAGAGTCAGTATAAACACTTGTGTATCATAGGATAAGAACTTCAGACAGGCTTGTAATGTTAATTTTGGCTCCCATATTATTTTAGTTCACTTTTCCTATGCTCTTATTCTAGAAACCAAGGGGAAAATTATTTGGCTTTTTCAGGTTGTCTTCTTTCATAAAACATCACCAGAAAAGCAATATGTAAATCAAACCACAAATAATGACTGAAGCAATACATATTCCGCATAAACTGTTTTCCAGGGAACAGAACACCCAGTGAAAGCGAGTCCTGACGACACTCAACGGTGCTGAAACACTGGAGGGTAACTCAATCACAGCTTCAAAGACAAGGAAAGATGAAAGGACATTTCTCTGAAATGTCCACATGATCCACTCAGGCATTTGTTTATGTTCAATTTTGTATCAAAATATTCTTTGTTGGACATTTTGACCCAAATTCTTTGAATCTTTATCAACAGAATTGCTGATTTTCACTCCAGCTGCCAAGTTTCCAAGTTTTGTAGCCAGACAGAACAAACTTAAACATGGGAGAGTTTTGAAGCAGCCTGACCACAAAAGAAAGCTTCAGGAGACCCAAATAGTGGACCATATGTGATATCAAATGGTCAAGCCATTAGCATCAGCGGTGAACATATTGTACCAACTGGGAATGAAAATAAAACATTCAACTACCAACTGTCATAATCTGTAAATAGTCAAACCAATTCCTCTGGGTTCCAAAAATACATGAATAGGGCGACACATTGGGGCCCCATTGTCCTGCTCATAGGTAATGCAGCAGATTTGCTCCCCAGCAAAGAACAACCACACTGCTTAGTGAGATCTGATAGCGGAGACAGCCCTTCTATGTGAAAAGGCTCCTTGACACTATGTATTAAGGATAACAAAACAGAGAATCCTTTTGAAGCACCTTTTCTCTGCGCTATGTGCAACACCAAGAGAAGAAAACCTCCCAGCTGCAAATCATACTGGGAACCCAGCAGAAAACGTATAGAGGGCACCAAAACTGCTGAGAATTCATTGTACAGCTGGCAAGTGCACTCCTAACTACTAGTTGCTTCACATTTAATAATGCATGTTATGAACAGATGGATAGAATGTCAATAAGGCTCCCCGTATCATCAGTGGTAATGAAATACTGGACTTTGAATGCTTAATAGCACCGAAAACAAAAAGCCTGGAGCAAATTTGTCAATGTCATGCACGCAATACTTTAGCAGTGCTTTAACACTGTTAGTGTGAGGCCATATGTTTCTTCTAACAGGATCTACTGTAGCTGGGTGCCAAAAAAATAAAGTTTTACACTTTTTTTTGCTTTTAACTCTTACAACATGTTAAGAGCGAATAACCCCCTGCATCAGGCAAGCAGAATAGTCAGTGGAAGTACAGTATCATCCCTCTTTTTAGTCCAGTTCTCAATGAAAAGGAGCTAAGGGAAACTTGCTAGGAAACGTTGTTCAGACTTGTTCTAGAAATACAGTTGAAAGTAATCTCTTGAAGATTAAATATAGAAATAAGGGCACTGAACTATCTGTATTAGGCAGTAAATCTCACTGTCGAGAGCCGTGGAAGATGGGAATCTGGAAGACATCGCAAGCGTAAGTAAAGCAGAAAGTCTACCCAGCAGTGTCTAGAAATGAGCCACACAAAAGTGAGTAACAGACACATTCTCTTAGGCAAATATCGGCTAAAAGATCTATGGAAAATGCTCTGGAATTGTCAAACGGGAGAACAGCAGAAAGCTGCCATTCTGAGAGATATAGACCTGGGGATAAGCCCAGCAGGCACATGTTGTTCCCTGTGAAAGGGATGGAGAAACAACTGCCTGGTAGGTAGTGGTACCTGCAAAGACTATGAGGGCACCCAGAGTGGTGTTTCCACCCTGCATGCTTCTCAGGAAAGCTGTGCTTAAAGCTTCAGAAGGCAGCAGACACTGTGGCAGATCAGCCTCTGTGAAACATGGAGATCTCCAGCAATACAGCTGGCATCCGGGATCTGAAGCATTGTGTGTCAGGAGAAATCAATGTGCATTTAAAATAATAAGTTGCATTAAAAGAAAGCAAGGTTTTCCAGCTGCCTGCAGTACACGGTCTGTATAGCACCAGTATCCATAAGCACACAGAAGACTGCTACAGCTTCTCCCTTCTATGACTGGGGGAGGATGCACAGAGAAGCAGTGCCAGTAATTCACCAGCTTGCCAACACTCAGAGCTGGCATGGGTTGGCTCCCCTTCTGCAATCCTGAACTATGCAAACACAGGACTAATCTACACTGGGATGTCCACCTGATAAACTGTTACAGCTCTCTGTATTTGCTTGCATGGACACATTTTAGTTTCTCCTAAATAAGGAGCTAAAATCCAACCAGGACTTCCAAAACAAACCTCAGATTAAAGCCGAGCATCACCCTCATTCTCTTGCCTTCTGCTGCCCTGGAAATATGCTGAGCCCTGACCACAGCAGTTGCCCTCAACCAGAATGAGGTGAATTTCGTGTGAGCTTCAGAAGTACAAAGACCAAGGGGAATGCAGCACCAAGAGGTGTGAGATTAACAACAGCAGCTCGGGGTTCTCATTCACAGCACCCAGAAAAGCTGTACGTCAAGAAGCAGAAAGCAAGCATAGGGACCTTTCTCAAATCAGTGGTGAAAATACTCTATTTATGGGATTTGCCTTAGCTAGAGTCTGCGTTCGACTCTGAGAAAAAGGGCCTGGAGAAAATGCTGCGGTGTGCACATGTAGTACGGTTTGATAGTAAACATAGCTCTCAACTAGAAGTGGGCTTTCCAAAACCACAGAGATACCAATAAACCAAAGAAAGTTTTGAGAACAACTTCTTAAGGGAAAAATACAGTAATCTATAAATATTTGAAGTGTGCAAAGCCATCAAGGGAAAAGGATATAAGCAGAAATAATGGAAAGAAAAAGCTTAAGCTCAATAGAGTATCGGGAAAATCTTCCTGACAGCAAGATGTATTAGCCTGTGAAATAGTCTCCCAAGGAGAAATATGGAAGCTTTCACTTGGGATTTTAACAACTAAAGTTGACATAACACTAAAAAATGTTCTCTATGAAATCATCCTACATTGGCAGAAAAATGGACTGAATGATCTGTTAGGTCTTTCCTCTTTCTAAGTTTCTTCAGCCTTTGATGCTTTGGGAACAAATCCTGAACAGCCAAAGATTATCAGAAAGGAGCTTCTCAATTAATATGAAGAACAACAAACAAGATTACGGAGGTGATCATTTTGAAAGCCTATTACAAAGCATCTCTTGATTTAAACAAGCAATAATATCTGCTACTCATGTATTAGCACCTTTCAAGCCTCCACTGACAAAGACAGGCGAAGTTCAGAGTTACTACCTTGATCACTGGTCGAATCCACACATCTTCCTGCACTCATTCCTATTTAGTTTAACTCACCTGACACTGTGAGCAGTGTTAATGACTATCGATTGCAGTCTGGCACAGCGACTTGTACACAGCAAGAAAAGATGTTGAACTTACTTTGGCAAATATACTCAGAATGATGTTCTACATCTTCATCTTAGAATCACAGAATAGTTAGGGTTGGAAAGGACCTTAAGATCATCTAGTTCCAACCCCCTGATCATCCTTGTGGCCTCCTCTGGACTTGCTCCAGCAGCTTCATGTCCTTCTTATGCTGAGGACACCATACTCCAACCGAGGTCTCGCGAGAGAGAAAGGAATGCTAAGAAAGGATGCTTATGCCACTACCGATATTAATGTTTAGCACATAGTGTATTTCAGTCACTGCTTCAGATCACTGACAGATAGCTAAATATTAGCCCCAGTGGAAATCATTTATTTGCTGAGTCGGTGTCTGAAAATGAAAACTTAACAACAACAAATCACTAACCAGTAAATACTGCTTACAATTAGTTTTCCCTCCCAGCATTTTCTTGCCAAAACGAAACTTCAGGACCATTCCATCCTTGTTTAAAAGGGTTATTTCTCTTTTTCGGCAACTGCTGAAGGGCTGCTCCAAAGCAACAGCTATTTATATATAACAGGTCTGGTAAGAGCCCCTCTCCATGCAGTTTAAGCCCACTCGGTAGGGTTTGCCTTTTGCGCAGCAGGAAGGCATTAAGGAATGCTGGATGAGCCTGCACCATTCCCTGCAGCTGAAAAACACCTGAGGAACTTAGCAAGAATAAATCAATAGGGATGAACAGACATTACTCTGAGTACTTGGAGGCTGCATTAGAAAATGTTAGCTCATCACAAGCTTTATGGAACCCTGATAGTTCTACAGCAGAAATACAAAAGTATTTTGATGCCAGTAAGCTGTAAACTGTTTCCACTAGGAACATTACTGAGAGTAAATCAGGGATGGTTAAGATGGAACTCTCCATTTATGTGCTTTAAATTACAAGCTCTTCCCTGTGAGGGTGCTGAGGCGTTGGCACAGGGTGCCCAGAGAAGCTGTGGCTGCCCCATCCCTGGCAGTGTTCAAGGCCAGGTTGCACACAGGGGCTTGGAGCAACCTGCTCTAGTGGAAGGTGTCCCTGCCCATGGCAGGGGTTGGAACTGGATGAGCTTCAAGGTCCTTCCAACCCAAACCAGTCTGGGATTCTGTGATTTGTGTATTTCTAAGGAACTCAGCCTGCACACCAGTGGACAGCACAAGGTATAACTTAAGAATGAAAACATCAACTATCTCATTTAAAAGTTGCATTTGCAAACATTAAGTATTAAGAGCACTTGTGGTACTCACTCCTGTAGTCACCGTTTAAATCCCCCACCCCCCACCACCAGGATTTTACCCCCAAATAACTCCCCCATTTGATAAAAACACAAAACCTCTTCCCTGTCAGTCACAGGAGTTTCTTGTAAGCAGCAATAACAGGGAGGAGGAGAAGTGTTTGCTCATGAGCCGCTCTCCCACCCATCCCACTGCCCCTTGGGCAGTCAGGTACCCCCCTGGCCCACAGGGACCTGTGCTCCCCTTCCTCCCCTCCTCTCCTTCCTGCTTTTCTCCCACCCCCTGTTTCTTTATTTCTGTCTGAGTTTTACAGCTGGCACATCATCCCCTGCTGCACTAAATCACCACTTGTGAAAGCAGCAGCCTTCGAGTGAGTGACTGGAGCCGCTGCTCGCAGAAGTGTCAATTTGGTACAGCAGGAGATGGGGTCGCAGCTGCAGGAGGAGAAGAGAGGCCTTGCTTTATGCTTTAAAATGGTAAAAATGTCAGAGGGGAGGGAAATCTATACAAAGTATGAAAAGGGTGCAGAACAAAGAACAGAAAGAAAAGGGAGAGGGGGGTAAAAAGGGGTCGGAAAGAAGGAAGAAAGAGGAAAATGACACTGTACAATGGAACAAAATCACTGGTGAATCACACACAGGGGTTTTGTAGGTGGGCACTTTCAAGATAAAATCAAGTCATGTGCGTATCATAAACCTATATAAACCTGCTCACAGGATCCTTCTGCTTTGGGGGGTAAAGTCTGGCTCATTAAACAAATCATTGTCTTTCCTGTGTCTGTGATAGTTTGGGATGTGCTTCTCAGCACAAATGCTGGGCATAAAAGGAAGTTATTTCACAGAGGGTTTGATGTTAAGAGGAGATACCAAGCAGAAGACCAAGAAATCTGCTTTCAGGAACTCCATCCAGCAAAAATGGACAGAAATCCCATGTTCTGGAGTAAGCTTGCACACCCTACATCTCACACTGTTTAGACGCCCCCATTTGAAAGCAGGTACCTATTATTGTGAAAGTGAAAAGAAAAATAAACCAAAAGAATGTATAGTCCCAAAAGAAGAATTCACACAAAAAAAACCCTTTGTTTTTTCACATTACATAAATATGTAAATCCATCTAATGCATATTTCAAATACTATTAGCATTCATGTTTGGCTTTAAAGGATGGCCTTTGTTTCTTCTAATCTCTTCCTGGGAGCTGCTGCTTTACTTACTCTATTCTTTTCCCAAGGCGTACTTGCAGGAAGGGAAAATGAAGGGGCTCTATGGCTCTAACACATACCCATCACATAGCCATTGATTTTCTTACACCATTTCTTCATCTATTTCCACAGAAAGTGGAATCTCCTCCCCTGCTCTGCCCTTATGCTTTGGCAGCCCGCAGCATCCCAAGCAGAGCAGAGAGGTTTCCCAAGAAGCACTCTCCTGCAGAACTGCCTCCCAGAGCTCTCTCATGTGCCGTGTGCAGAACTTTTTCCACCCATAAACCTCAGTGGAAACCTAGAATGCTGCTGCCAGCTCATCACTGGGTGCAGAGAAGGTCCCACCTTTAGCAAGAGCCACAAACAGCTCAGCTTAGTCAAAAGCCTGCACTCCGGAATCCATCCTGCTCCCTCTTAACCCAAGAACAAAACTTGCTGTGTGATGTGGGATATTTAAGTAGTATTTCAGGAATATAAGTCTCCAGCATTTACCTCTGTAGGTTACCTTACACATGGCTGAGCGATCTCATTGTCTGCCTCCACCATGTTTCCTTGCCAGCATCACCAAACCACATATTAGGTGAAAAGAAGAGCCAAATTCAATAAACAAGTAGACAGAAGTAAAAATCAGAAGCAAAATAAGGAGCCTGTGACAGGAGAACATTCAGACTGGACACTTGCTAACAAGACATATCAGCTGTGCATCACTGCTGAAGAGACAAGGCACAGCCTCACGTGCTTTACCAAAACCTTTCCATTATTTCTTTTTAAAGGATTTACTGATACTTCACCAATTCATCTGGCCCAATATTGAAAGCACTTTGACAACAGCAGGACTTATGTTCCAAGCCTCACAATCACCGCTCAAGATGCAGACTGAACTTAACCTGCAGGGCTGCAATTCCTCCTTGCACTGAAGTTGTCAGAAAGGTGAGTCTCAGCTGTCCCGCTGCCCATCACCTGCTCTGCCAGGGTAGATAGGCACACAGTGGGTAGGCATCTCCATCCTCTGAGTTCCTGGACCCTAAACTGGCAGAAAACAGCCTAAGATGCTGTGTGACTCAGATGCATCTGGATGCAATAACATGAAAGAGACCTTCTTCAAGACAATGGACATAAATTTTAGAGCTTATTTTCTTTCTCCATGCATTGTGTGGCCTGATAGAATACGTGCCTTACTGTAATACCTGTTCTCCTCCCGTTCTGACCTTATCCATCCCCTACACTATTCGTAATGTGTACTTTCAACATACTCCATGAAAAAGGGAAAGAAAAAGATGCAGATCCCAACCCATGTTAAATCCAGCATGGACACATGCAAAGAGTAAAAAGTATGATGACAACTGCTCTAGGAATACAATGTTCATTGTTTTTCAAAGCCTTTCTGGAAGAAGTGAACTTGCAAAACAAATCTCAAACATGGTCTCAAAACTCAAACACTTTACCCCAAGAATTCATTACTCTCCTTATGTCCACTTCATGTTGTGAAGTAAATTGTATTGCCATTCAACTCCCATCACTATTCTGGTGCCCATCTGGCACTCATCACTCCTGATTGACTCCACGCTTCATGTTCATAAGTCCTGAAAGGATGCAAACGTTCTTTTCGTCCTAATTTGTTCAAATACATATAAACACAAATACATAAACTAAAAAGGCCACAAAAAATCCCAACAACCTCCAACTGTATCAATATTGAAGTCAATATTCAACAACATCTACCAGCTTCAGTATGTGGCCTTGTTTCTCTCTAGTGGTTAGATTAGCAATACAAATTGCAGGCTAGTTATTAAATAAAGAACTCCTTTGTTTGGTTGATAGAAACACTGGGTGCTAAAGAAGCCTTGTTTAGATAGGAAAATTAACATTATGTCATCTCATTGCACTATTTCAACATATTGATTTATCAGTGTAATTGCAGCAAGCATTCTTCAGGCTTGTTTTAAGCGTATACAAAAAGACCCCCGGATCAAACCGAGCTTTTGTTACAGGCTTAGCCTATATAAAACATATGATATGCAGGAACAAGAGCAAAACATTGCACCGTGCACGTTAGGCAGTTCATTAATGCAAATACATCGTCTCTAATAGAATTGAAAACTTCTCTATGAACAAATTTGAAACCACAAGAGTGGCAACAGGCAAATTAATCATTATCAAATTGATCCGTGCCCTTTTCATTCACCTTCCTCAGCTGGTCAGTACTCACTTAGCCCATTGTGTATATCCAATCCCAAGAATGTCTCAGACCGTCTTCAGAAAGTATTTGCACAGGATGAACAACGAGACCACCAAGATCTGTTCTGCTCCAGCCAAAGTCCTGTCCTTTGCAAGATTTACAGTGCTTCCATGAAAAGTCCTGTGGTGAGAGGAACCACTCCTCAGCATTAAATGTGTTTCCAGGATTTAAAGGAAGAAAACCTCTTCAGAAATCACCTATTCAGTGTAAACACACACAGAGTGTAAAGCCCCGCTCCTTTAAAATGAACTTAATTCCCTACTGTCACCAATCCTTTACACAGCTTACACATCTTTCTTACCTTATACGAGCGGTGAAATACTACTGTTTCTTCACAGCACGGGGTCAGCTCAACTTCTCCTGGTCCCCTAGGGCTGAAGTTTTGCTCTGGAGCTGCTCTTGTGCTGTGTCACTCTGGATTAGCAGCTAAGAGATAAGAGACTTTTCATAATGCTGAAAGATGAAGCACGGTTAAGCAAGGACTCAAACACTTTGGTAACCCCTGCTTTGAATGGGATGCACTAACAACCGCAACAGCACTCCGCTCTGCCAAAAGGTCTTGTGCTGGTAATCGTGTTGTGTTTGGTCCCTTATTTACACTGGTGCCAAGTGACAGCTGCTGGTCATGGTGTTTATGGCACACAGATGATGTACTGGTGAGCACAACAAAAAAGAATCCAGAGTAGGACGGCTTTGGGTCATGTCCGTGCATCCTGCTAGCAGAATAGATCAAGATAACAAAATACGGCTGTGATAATAGTAATATACTGCATGACAGGAGTTACTGCAGTTGCTGCCGTGGCTGAACTCCTGGCCCATCTTTTTCACCCAGGCTTACACCTCCGGTAGAAAACAAGTAGCAAGTAGCTGAAAACATCCTCCATTAAAAACTTAATCACACTGACCCCAAGGTGGTTTGTAAATCTGAATTCTTGTATCACTGGTTGACTTCAAAGAGAATTCCGAAGCAACTGATTTCTTAAAAATCAGAATCCCCAATCTTTAAACACTGAAACAAGCCATTACCATGAGAAATATTAAGAAGCAACCATCCTTTAAACCTTTATACATGATTATCCATTCCAAAACAGCCCCAAATCACAATAATACAGCCAAGCATACACTTGCTGTTACAGGACTCCTGCAGTACACATCCCACTCTTGGCATTTCTGAGGACTGCCATGAATCACGATGCTATTTGGGGTGGGGAGTAAGAGTTTGGAGGACACCCAAGAGCCGGGTTTGGTGGTGGAGGATGTCAGCGAAGGGCCCCCTGAAGCTCTGCACATCCCAGAGCCCCTTCCTGCCCTTCTCTCCCACCAGCCATTCCCCTCTCTGCTGTTCCCCACACTGCTCTACAGAACTCATCAGGACCAGATCTGCCTTTTAACCAAAACCAGACAGCTTTTTACCAGCTCCAGCTCCTCACCACCCCCAAAAGCATGGTAAGGCACAGCCAGCTGAAATGGTGTTGAATACTCCATTGTCCCATACACACTTCTGGGTTATTCTTAAAACGTACCCAAACACAGAGAGGGGGAAATAACATTAATATCCTTTAATCCTTAGCAAAATGACAATTGTGAAAGTGGAGGAAATGTCGATTTTCTCTAAGTGTGCTGTTATGGAAACAGCTGGAAGATGCCAAGGCACCACAAGGCACCCACCCCATGCTTTGGCACTGTGACTTGCAGTGGTGGGCTCAAGCTGGGCAGCACCCAGCAAGAGCAGCACTCAGCAGGAGATGTGCATGCACTAGAACAGGTTTTTGGGGAAGCAAACATGGAAACCAGCTCCAATTCCCAGCAAGTTCCTGCAATTTCCTATATGAGAGCAATTCTGATCTACTTTGTAAGTCGGAAGTTATCTCCCTAATTTGCCCAAAAGAGCAGATCATTCTGGATGAAGAGATAAGAAACAAAATCCATCACTTCCACTGAGGGAAGAGACACCCAAAACAAGACAATTCAATGCTTGTCACTCCAGCTGTATTTTCTTCTCCAGGTTTTTATAACTAGTCGGTCTACAAGCATTTTGTCCCCTCAAAGCTTAGTTGTCCTTAAGAAACTTGAACAGACCTAGTAAAAAGAAAATCCAATGAACTCTAACCCTGTAACTTTCTCATTTTGCACATAAATAATTCCTTGATCTTTTCTTTATAATAAAAAATTGCATCTATAACTTTGTTTTCAGGTTTGCATCATTACTTCATCTATATATTGAACACACAGTGCATACATATTTATGTTCAGCATGTATTCAGATGAAGGAGGGGAAGAATTCCTTGCATTCCAGTTATAAAAGAAACCAGATCTTCAAATACTGGAGCACAATGTAGCCAACCCTGGAGAACAGATATTTGGTTTTCTGACCAGCAGTAACAGTTTGTAATGGAACAGCTGCAGAAAAGAGAGGAAAGAAACACACCAACAAATTAGTTTTCAAGCCTATGCGCACCGGAAATTTTATACTCTATCGTGTTGTTGATCACAATGTGATAAACAGAGTTCCTCACTTCTGTGATGATCTACAAACCTGATTAGAATGGTCCATTCTATATTAGACAGTCTAATCCCTCACTCAGCAATTTGCTCAGAAGCAAATTAAGCACATAGTCCAAGTATTTGGAGAACTGAAGTCTATTGACAACTGTTAGGGGAGCTAGAGAGCATGCTTTTATTTATTTATTAAACAGATACTATCCTTTCTGAACATCTCCTACTCTGTTCTGACTAAAGAACAGGAGATTTTTCTTGGTTTTGAGTGCCTTGGTCATTAGCAGCATTGTAAATAAGGAATCAGTCTAAAGGACAAGACACAATTTTAATCATACATATTCTACAAGCAGAAACCCTGTTTGTATATTTTCAGAGAGAATCATAGAATAGTTAGGGTTGGAAAGGACCTTAAGATCATCCAGTTCCAACCCCAAAATAGTAATAGAATGGAGGAATACATCATAAAATATGAATTTAATTTATACATGTGTATGTGCATCTATGTATATCGGTGTAGTCTTCTACTGCTGAAGTCATAAATGTTTTAATGCAGCGCCTGTGTTTGTTCATTTCACATTTTCAGGGAAGGAAGGAAGGAAAAGAAGGTTCTTTACTGCAGTACAAAGAAAGATGTTCTAATACCAAAAGATCCAATTAAAATAATAGGGCCATTTATTTCAGGAGGATTTCACATGTACAAGAGAAATGCTAACCCTTGGGAGAATGTTCTCAGCTCATTTAACAATATATGTTTCCTCCAATATGAAAACTTCGGCTTTTGCATTACAACATCATTGCTAACAAGACACACGTATATATCTCATAAGTAGACGGAAACACGACTGTGGGAAGAATAGTTCTTTATCCATACTGCACTCATCTCAAGATATACATGCATCTGTTTTGTGCTCACGCTGGGTAGCTTTTTCCTCTCCACACATTTAATATATATACTCACAAAAGGCTCTGTACTCTAAAGGACAATAAAAAGATTAGTAAGGAACAGGAGACACCAGTCAGAAAAAAAGTAAGAAGGGGTAAAAAAAAGATTTGTATTCCAGATCCAAGGCTGCCAAAGCATTTTAAAGGGTAGTTGGAATACAGCTTTTTCCCACCAGCCAAAACTGTTCTGCTCCCAGAGTGAAGGGCAGCCTGAGCCAGCCTTGGAGATGCTGTCTTTGTGGTGGACATCAGGGCAGGGGCGTCTGTAAAATAGAAAGGCTAACATTATTAGGTCATTCAAAGTGTACTTCACATTTCTGACCTGAAAACAACCCTAATGGAGATGAGCTTTTCAGTGTATGCACTGGGTTTATGGGTTAGTTAAAGATGTTAGGCACTGGGATCTGATTTCTAACACCTGGGTGTTACAATTAACTGATATTATAGAGTTCCCTGTTCATACTAGCACTTAGTTTGCTCCTTTTATAACAAAACCAATTCCAAATTGACCAGTCAAGCCATTAATGAGGGAAGATTAAGGTTTGTAGATCGCTTTCCACTGACTGTCAGCACACAAATATTTCCACCTAAGCACGAGGACAGATTTAACCCTAAGATTTGAAATACTGAAGCCCTGACTGAATTAAAGCAATAATCTCAAATTACAGGTACAGCTCTAGTTAAAATGTCAAACTGCTGTCCATCCAATCCAGGATGGAATAAGGAATGACGTGATTTGGCATGTCATACGGCATCCATAAGGAACAGACCTCTAGGAAAAAGTTGGTCTCTGAATACTTCTTTTTCTGCAGTACACTACTTGTAAGCTTAGAACTAAAACTTACACATGCCTTGTACGTTTGATTGACTCCATAAGGCTTCCGTCTAAATTCAAAATATAACTGTGTTTAGCTATATTTGAACATTTTATTGCATTTAGTTATGAGATATGAATTTTTTTCCTGAGAGAACCTGGGGCACACAACATTGCCAGATCATTCCAAACAAGTTAATTCTGAAATGGGCTTGAATCAATAACACAAAAGAGGCAGTAAAGCCAATTTTTACGGTAGTCACGGTTGCATAAAATAATATCAAGGCAGTCAGATTGAAAGCTCCCTGCATCACAAATATAATTTGCAACCAACTCTAAGCACAAAGAGGAAATAGATAGGTGGAAGATATAGATAAAAACAAATTATGGATACATAGGACAAAAGGAGCTGGTGGTAAAGAAAGAATGCAGAGTAATTGCCATTCTATACAGTGTGAAAAAAAACCCCAAACAAGTATGCCATGTAAGTAATTCAAGGTAAATAGAATGCTTTTCTTTCATTTAGGCTTTAAAACTGTTCTGAAAAGGCTCTCTTTTCACTCTATCTGTAAGGCAGAGACAGACAAGGGATGAATGTATAAATAAGTATGTCACTGCAATCCTTGGCTTTTAATGAAAATGGATTTTTAATGATCCAAAAAGCTACATTTCTCTCTGATTTGCTCCATTTCCAGACTACCAGCAGGAAGTAGGTACAGCAAATGCACTTGTTTTCCATGTCCTTCACAAAATCCCAGGACGACTGAGCATCCAAGTGCTGTAGAAACCAGAGTCCCCATTATGCAGAGCAGATACAGGGAAGCTGCATGTCTGGCATTGTTTTTGCTGAACTTCCAGAGCTCCCTGATTCCAATGCAGCTTCTCCCACAGCAGACCCCTTTACCTTGCACTCATATGCATACATAAAGAAAGGAGGATGCTCGGCAGTGCGCCTTCCTGTTGTTCTCTGCCTCAAGGACACTTGTTCAAAGCACATCATTCCTCCCACTCCCCAAGGCAGGGATGTTGTGTTGAAGTGTTCCATGTGAAACTGAGCACACAAATACCAGAGGATTTAGTCCACAAGCAAAGAAAAGTCGTAAGGGGGAAAGAGGCTGATGCAATCCACGTACTTCTTGCTGTCTGGACACAAAGAGTTCTTCTTTCCAGTGTCAAAATTCCCATTTCAGGCAGTAATAAACAGAAATCACACTGAAAAATGCATAATAACGTACCAAATAGTATAAATTTAGAGTATATGCATTAAAAACATATCTAAATCAGTATAAAGTATACCCATTTTTTCTGTTTGTTCATGCAGACAATAATATTTCTTTCAAACTTCAGCATCATCAGAGAATAAAGAGACATTTTCCTTACTTACCTCCATCCTTTAACCTTCATCTACAAGTATTTCTTGTAAGGTAGGTCCACAGATTGGGAAACTCTAATCTAGGTGTCATAAAACCAATGCAGCTGGGGCTCTTGTATCTACTACGAGTTTAAGACTTCTCAGGTAAGCTCTGTGCAGTGCATGTTACCTGGAGAAAAAAGAAGATCTCCATGATTATCTCCTGTGTTAACATTCTGACTGCTTATTTCAAATATTAGAAGACATAGAAAGGCAAAAACAAGAACACCAATGACAAAAGAATATAATGACTGTGAGGTGCTACACAATTAGTTAACAAATGCTCCCATCCACTTAATGAGTCAGAGGGATACAGCCTCATGAAGGGCTCCACAGGAACAGAATCAAATGAGGCCTGCATCCCCTTTTTTTTTTATAAGAGAGATATAAAGAATAAGAGTAAAGTGAAATAAATCCCATTTATGAGGCACTCCCTAACTCCTGTTCTTTCCATTCTGTTTGCTGTCCTTACCCCGAGTGCCTGCCAATTAATACTTACCAAATGTCTCTCCCTTATTCATCTAAATCAGTTCAAAAACTGCACCTGTTTCATGAGACCTATGTGTGCTTCTGACAGCTGGTATTGGGGAAAAAACAAGTCAAAGTACTCACAAATCCTAACTGTGTTAAACTGGAATCAAGAAAGACAGCGCTAAGATTAGCTCTGCTAATACAAGGCACCAGCAAAGCACACAGGGATACCCAAGGGATGCAGGAGATCGATGTGCGGCACACAGCCTGGGAAGTATACCCTGTGTATGGACAGGATGCCTACAGCTTTGTGTCTCCTCTTGGAGTTTTTCCTGGTTCTTAACACAGATTTCCCAATTGGGCATGTGGAATATCTCTCTAACGTTAAAGGTGAGCAGTTTACATGGTATTTACATAGCTGTTCCCCAAGAAACTTGGTATCTTTGAAGCTCTGTCCCACATCATCAAATGTTGGGGGAATGCAACAACGCATTCAATGGTGAGTGAGTGCCCTGGAGACACCAGCGTGGCTGAATCCAACTTATTCCTCTAGAAAAACAGGCAAAAAAAAACCCAAAACAGAACCTGTAAGAATGCCACAAAAGATCAGGCTTCAGAAAGCCATAGCAGCTAAAGCCAGAATTGGGTTTAAACAGCAGAACATAATGAGCGGGTTAAGAAAAGAGCTTCAAAACGCAGCAACACCCACTGTGGACAATAGCCAGAGGATGCAGCCAAAAGCCAAGGCACAGACATCCACACTCCAAGCTTCACTTAAAATAAAGCTGTTCTCAGTGCTTCTATACAAGAGAGGAATGAGATTTGCCCTAAAAAGCTGGACCAGACTCTTTTACATGCATTTCCTAACCCACAACTTGAAACATTTTATACAGCACTTTTGTCGTTTCATTCTATAGAGCAGTTCTCCCCCATTATCTAGGTAAGAGACAACTGCACAAAGGCAGGTAGGTCTTGTTAGAAAGCATCCCAAAGAAGGGGGAAGATAACATCCAACTTGTCTAAGCTATAGAGAAAACATCACGAGTCTGTATGTTGTGTATGCTGAGGTGTGCTGCCTGTGATCCTTTAAATAGAATTTGTGGAGGAAGAGACTGAAGCTTTTCCAGCTCTTTGAAATAGGTTCCTTCAACACTGCCATTCCTCCATTCCCAATTACATTTGTTTTCCTGGCCTCGCATGACCTGCAGAACCAGAATCAAGAATCCTGCGCTCCACAGGCATACAGAAACTGGTATTACTGGCGCAGCTTAACAGCCATGCAGCTGCCTTCTGTGGCAGCCAGCAGAATTCCAAACCTATAGGAGCTTGGTGGATGTGATCAGCTGCTGGTCCAAAGCCAGGGTCTTTGATGGGACCCTGAACATCAGAGATTCCTACTCATATCTGCATTATTTCAAAGATCCCTCTATGCCAGAGCACGCTTAAATAGGGGCCAGGTCACTTCTGTACCATGGCTTATTCAAACTAACTTCTACTATGGAGCTAACAGACACAATTCAAAGAACTTATAACATTAAAGATACTTTAATGTGTTATTTTCAAGTTCCTTATTCAAATGGTATCATTTTTCTAAAGCAATACCTCCTACCCTTGAGTCATATTTGTTAATTCTGCATTAAAATGCACCCTTTTCTCACTAATACAGTGTTTTAATAGCTATGCCCACACACTTTTAAATCCCTATTCAGTATTAATCAAACACATACTTTTATCAAAAGTGTGAAGTCCACTGCAGATGCAGAAAGTTGACGTGTTCGATGTGTTTTATCTATATTGCAGACAATGCAAGTTAAACAATGTTTAATCAGCCTTCAGTTTAAACCATATTTTCACTGACCTAAACTGGTTTTGAAAGACAAGGCAGCCCAACTAAGAGAAACAAGGGCAACCACGTACCACAGACAACACTGCCCAAATACACCTAAATTCTGCCTAAAACCATTCTTCATCCACCACTCATGACAAGGAATCATTTAGGATAAGGAACACGACTACTGCCCGCATAGCGTACACTCTCTTTTTCCTGCTTTCTCCTCACTTTTCCAACCTACCGATCCTCCTCACTCTTCAAATTCCCTCTGATCTCTGCTCCTCCTCTCTCTTTCCAAACCCTGCTGCAGTGGGTGCATTCCTGCAGCATTCCTGAGGGAATCCCTCAGTCACCCCGCTAGCTGCATATTCACCCCTTCAAAGCCCAGCATCACTCCTCAGGCACCACAGGCAAAACTCGCTCTCTTTGTGAAGCACACACACATCATCGTCAGCCTTTCTTTCCCCCCTCAGACATTAATTCTTCCTAAACTTTTAAATTAGTTTCTCCGATGAATTTGTCAGCTGAGAGTGATTTTTTCCTGCTTTATTTTTCAGTATGTGGATGGTTGGAGAGGGAATTATCTGCAAACACCTGCGGTTTTTAGTCCCCAGCAATTAGCTTGGTGGTGACTAGTTCAGGTATTTCGCAGTTTCCTCTCTGATTGCATTAAGCACAGGCAGATATGCTACCGACACCCACATGGGCAAATGGAAAGGAATGCTAGCAATTGGAAATGAAATCCGTTTTCTTCTTGACTAGTTAGATGTTATTACCGATGTTAATGGAGCTCCTGAGTGCCTGATCATGTTCTGCAAGTTTTTACAGTCTCCTTTTTAGTTGCAAAATGCTTCTTATTCCCCGGCTGCTGTGAAAACCTGTGTACATATAGAAACTCTCTTTAAATGCATAAAAGCCAAACAAGGTAGCAAAAACCATTTCTTCCTACCTTTCGTCTATACTTGTATTCAAAATGATGAGAGTATATTGGGTGCATGCTTGGGTATTTTAGGAAAAGAATATATAGACAACAGTATGACTTAAAATCTCTCACAACCTTTCAAGCTGCTCTCTTAAATACCTGTTAAAACAGCTCCAAGTCCTGGACACATAACCTGCCTAAACAAAACTTCTGGGTAAGCACAGACCAAGGTTTGGGTTTCCAGCTGCAGTAAGGCAAAATAATCCTGATCCAAAGAATCCTTACTAAAAACCCTTCAAGAGGTTGCCACTGGAGTTCTTATACCCATAAATAAGATCTTTTTATTGCAATCTAACAAAAATCAAGACTGTAGCAGTGATTGATTTTTTTTAATAACCAAAGGCTTCCGATCTTAATGGGGCAATCATGCATCACTGTTGTGTTCCAACAGAACTATTACTCTCCGTGCTGTGGTAGCGTAATTGCAGTCTAATGGTTTACACTATCTTAATAGCACTAAATATTTCACTAAACGGAGTACAGTACCTAAAAAGAGATTTAAATCCTTCCAGGCTTGAAGATTATATATCTAAAGATGACAAAACCCCTCTCACTTCTTGTCTCAATTGAGACTTAAAAGGCTGTCAAAACGAGTTTCTTGTTTGTCGTGGTGTTTGGATGCTCTGATTTAACAGGCTGGTGTGCTTCAAATTGTCCAGTTCCTAAAGGCTGCTGACTTACTCTGATCAGATTCTAATTTAATTTTGCAATAATTGCAGAATTTCTGATTATTTACATTAACAGAACTCCAAATAAATTAAAAAAAACCCACACACACAGTGGGCAAGCAGCATATCATGAAAAATGATCTAAGCAGCTCTACCTTTGTGATAAACATCAGTAAAGCTGCTGAGATACCAGCAAGCCAAAGCAGTGTGGCTGCCCCACCCCTGGCAGTGTTCAAGGCCAGGTTGGACACAGGGGCTTGGAGCAACCTGCTCTAGTGTGAGGGGTCCCTGCCCATGGCAAGAGGTTGGAACTGGATGATCTTAAGGTCCTTTCCAACCCAAACCAGCCTGGGATTAAATGATTCTATGGTTCTATGTTCAGAACATTCTTACTCACAAAAATACCTCAACGACCTAAGTCATGCTACTTACATAAGGAAGAACTATTAATCCAAGCAAGGAATTGTTAAATCTTGTCATTAACACACAACAGCCCTAACTGCATCCCATAACGCATACTGCCTTACTCTCTCGGTCAAAGTAAGGTGTCCCTTGGACACCTCTAACTCCAGAATGAGCCTTGAAGCTCATGCCAGAGGTGCTGAAAGCTCCTAAAACTGCCTACAGAATTCCTGAATATTCCTTTTAATAATCCATTTTGTCTAAAGCTAATTTATACTTCATTCTACTCACTATTTGGATACCACAATTCTATTTTCCTAATTCTGAGTGAAACATTAATTTATAGTGTTTTTCAAGCAGCTTTCTTGCAAGAGAACCCTTTTTATTGATGCAGTATACAGACCTCACCTATTACTCTTCAATAATTACCTTACCTGATATTCTAATTTCATGGAGCAGTTTAACTTTAATTTACAGTTTAATTATCCTACTTAAGGCAAGCCTGTCACCTGTGTCACTTTGTGGTTCATAACTCTGATCCTCATTTAATTATTTACTTCAGGGGAGCATTTTCATTATGGATATTACTATGTGTCTAAAGTAACTTATACTTGAGGGTAGTGAGACTTTATACAGTGGAGTGCTCACCTACACTTCCACTAGCCATAACCCTCTGTGCATCTGTCTCAGCTGCAGGGGCTACTTTTAAGACTGCAGAGCAATGTTATTCACCTTGTCTGGAGCAGGACCACATGTGAGTGCCTGAAAACCTACATCTCTGGACATACGAGCAGACACACTACATTGGCTCAAGGGTGAGGCCAACACTGTGCCCCTTCTCTGTGGGTCAGTAACAGAAGTCCAGGGACCAGGAGAGGGGCACAGAGCATGGGCCCTCCTCTTGTTTTATCCCTCCAAATTTGAGCACACAGTGATTTATGGATTTCCTAAGATGGAGGCCGTGCATCAGCTGTCATTCTGAATAGCCATCAGTCAACCAATCTTCCATGAACCTCTCTAATATCTTTGTAATCTGTTTATATATTTAGCTTCCCAAATATCACACAGCAGCGAGCACCATCATTGAATCTATCGCATTAAAAAAAACAACCCATACAAATATATTGCTTCGTGTTTGCTTTGAATCTGCCCAATCTGTGGGAATGGCTGCTACCACTGGGTTATCTCGGCAGTAATCTTAACTTCCAAAGCAGATGTTCCATCATGACAGGAGCAGCACAATGCAACTTCCCTGCTCCGCACCAAGCGGTATTTTTCACTGACTGACCAGCAACTCTGAAAAGCTGAAAAAGTCTGATTTTTAAGATACTGGACACAACAAGAACCATTTCTATGCAGACATGCCCAGCCAGAAGGGAAGGAAAGGGATGCCTTGTCCAGAGAGGGGCAAACATGGCTAAGGGGCTGTCTGGCTTCTTGTTTGAAATACAGCTATAGATGTGCCAGAAAGAGTGAAAACCAGGAGCCCAGCTCCTGCAGAGATCCCTTTTCCACCATTGAAACACTTCCTGTATTTGCTATTCCCCCCCATTTCCTGTTCATTATTAACAGCTTCCAGACCTTCAGAAGGTGCTTATCTTTTTTAATAAACAGAAGCAGTTACTGCAGTTGTGGGGGGGTTAGGTTTGGGGGCTTTTTTAATATTAGGATAAAATCAAAGCGCTGCAGCTGTATTCTTGAGTATGCACCTCTCTGCAGTGATGGATGTTTGTTCAGAAGCTGTGTCATCACATGCAATTTTTATCACCTAGATGGTTCTATTTCATTAAAACTTCCTTTTTTTCTCTTGCCCCTTCCTAAAGGAGTAACCATAGGAGCCTTTTACCTGCAATTTGTCTGTTGCCTCTCACAGCATCCCAAGCACAGCAACGGCCCCTAACAACTGAGGGCATCCAGCAACCCCCCAGCACTGTGGATATTGTGTTTCCCATCTAAAATTGCTTACCTCATCAGTCACTAAGGGTCCAGTTTGGAAGTCATTAAAAATAATGAGAAGGCTGGCACTTCTCCCAGCAATAATGGCATTGGAGCCTGTGTTACTTCTCTACTTTGAGACATTTGTATATATCCACAAATCATTTCACTCTTATCTTCGTCCTAGCTTTAATGAAACTAATGGCTGCTGAAACTATGGGCTTTTTATTCTACCCTTTATTTAAATAAGCTGCTGCCCACTCCATCATAAAATGACACAAACACTTACACAGCATATCGCATCACGAAAGCCCCGAAGTGTTTACCAGGATCACCATATCCATCACTACAATGCAAGCACTCCTCAGTCAATAAACACTTCAGTTGACAATAAAGTCACAAGAGACTTTTCAGAAGGAAAACTCAAAAGCAACAAATCCAATTTGCTCGAAACAAATTCAGAACCAGTGCAGTGGGAAGAGCCTCACAGGGTCCTGCGTTTTCATCTCCATCTACTGTAGCATTTTCTCTCCTAGCACCACGGAAAAAGACTAAGTCCATATTAACTCACTGAGTAACAACATCACTCCTAAGGAGTCTATATTTTAGGAGCTTTGACAAGATAATAAGCCCTCAGTAATATGCTGCAGGCCATCACCCAATGCAGCTTTAAAGAGTTTCATTAATCCCTTCAAAAAGAGAAAAGACTGATTGTTGGGAAATGTATCCTAAACCTTTAAACCCCTCACCCTTCATTTTCAAGGTCTAGCTTAGGACTAACACAAAATCTCTCAGTGCTGTACTTTTCCTGATAAGAACATGCACAGATTTACATGCTTTGAAATAAGTAACATTTATATAAACCTGACACCCTCACCCCAAAAACAAACCAACCCAAACTTCTTTAGGTATTTAATTCCTGTACATTAAAAACGGACTTGTTCATGTGGGCACTCAAAAGCCATAGATCCAGCACTTCTGCACAGCAAATGTGGTATTTCAGGCTCCTAGAAATAAATCACAGTTTATAATGTGACCTATACGCTTTGATATCATGTGTGGAAGGGCAGATATCTCTACGATACAAAGGGCTTGCACTGCAGGAATCCATCCACACTGTGAAAAGCCCAACAACCTTGGCCTGCTGCTGCAAGTTACATCCTTTTGACAAAATCAGTAGGGTTTAGAACGACTCAACTGACTGATACACCTAAGTGGGCATAAAACTCAGAGGGAGATACAAGCCAAATAATAATTCAACCAATAAGAAACCTGCAAGTACCAGATTTAATTAAAAAAATCCCTGAATGCATCATAAGGTGAAATTTAAAGATGTTTCAGTGTTATTATGTGAAAATCTGAAGAGGAATATTACACTGCTGCCTAAAAATTAACATCCCCCAGAAATTAATCCAAAAATCCCATTTTGCCAGGGGAACGAGCGACTCTGTTATTAAAAGTATATTTTTAAGCCTGTTAAATGTTTAATACCTTTGCAAAGTGTTTTCCTTGCATTTAAGTGGTGGATGAGGCCTGTTTTAGGAACACACACTGTTTAATGTGCCCATCAGTCTGTGTAGCACCTTCCTCTCACACTAGTTTAGGCCATGTTACAAAAGGTTTACAAAAGCACAAGAAAGAAATCACCCCGCCATCCCTAGCTGCAAAGAGAACGCCATGAATTTGACTTCTCTCCTCTATTAGATCGAGGAATAAAATGGCAGCAAGCTAGCTTTAGGATTAATCTTTAACTATCTACTGAATAAACACCCACAGAACTAATGGTGCAAGGTACACCCTCTAAGCAATGGGTGCAAACGTACAGGCATCGTGAGTGTTTTCACCATTTTAAGATACAAGAGTGTCCTTACACAAATGAGAAGTGAAGAAAAACTAACTGTCGATCTGAAGATAACACAGACCAGCAAGGACAAATAAAGTTGTGGCAATTTCAGTTTGTTCAAAGAGACAAATGTTTTTGGAACACTTGGGGAAAATTTAGATGCTATTTTCTCTTGCAGTAAATGAGGATAATAGTTTTAAAATACCTAAAGCCTGCCTGTGGCTCTTACCCAATTAATTGATATGAGTAAATTGTCTAAAAGAAGGTAAATGGCAGCTAGTTGCTCCACAAAAGTACATCAGAATAAGAGGCTTCAGGTACTTGAATCAGTACAGGGGTCTTTCCCTCTGAAACTTAAAAACACATTAAAAGCTATTTGTATTTTATATATATATTTATATATTTTCCACCTTCAGAAAAATGGATGACCAAAAAAAGAGGTAACACATAATTCATATTCAGAAGCTCATTGAGAAGATTATGGGTGTTGCAGTAGCAGTGGAGAGTTGCACTGCAGGAGCAAGCCAGCATTTCTTCATACAGACCCTCTTCCATAAAGGGGAGTAATTAAGATCTGCCATACCTATTATCGCACATGTCCCAAGGAAAAAGACGACAGCATGGTGCCTCTGTTCTCCCATCCCCTCTGACCACCATCCCTGCCGCATCAATTTGAAGGCATCCTGCCCTCAAAGGTGCTGCTTTATACACCGAGACAGGAATGATACAGGAGAGCTCGAGGAAGCTTGTTAGTCTCTTGCAAAATTACATGGGATAACCACCTTTAAGGTTTTGTAAGAACCCTGTCTTGCCTTTGTGCAAAAGTAGGTTTAAAATCTGCTCTTAGGAACAATACTCACATCAAAGCTCTAACTACACTCCTAAGCCTGAATTCTGCTGCAGTGGGGAGTACACGCTCTGCTGCACACAAGCTTAGGTTACATGATAAAAGAAAGAAATCACAGCTTTTCTTTCCATTGAGGTACTTCTCACCTTTTTTCACTTTTGTCCTGGTTTGTTTTCCCTCCTCTTCCTTCCTGCCGACTCAGCAGCAGCCCATGTGGACAATACAAGCAAATGCAACGTTGTGATTTATCTCGCTCCTCTTTCCTGTTTGGTGGTGGTTGTTTTAGAGGCATCAAAATGAGAATGCTGCCGAAGACATTGCCTGTGTGTCCAGTCCATGTCATTCAGTGAACCTGAGCACTGGTGGCTTTCCTCAAGCTGATCGTGAACTGTGGCAGTCAAGAAGGCACAGCTAATGTTCAGTATTGACACAAGGACAGGGTGCATGGGGAAGACTGATGTGTCCCCCAGGTGCATGGAATGCATTTCTCTGTCCTGAAAACAGAGAAAAAGAAGAAAATTACCTTAAAAAAAACCCAAGTATTATTATGATCAAATGCATATTCATACCTACACTAACAATTAGCCAAAAAATTAGTATTTAAACTCAAAACAGATCCTTCCTCTCTCCTGTCAAATCCTTTCAAATATGTTTGAAAGTTACATTGCAAATTAAGTTTCTCATGGCCAAACACTTCTAAAAATAAAGACACTCCAGCACAGTGATGATGTTGTTATTCTTTCCCTTCCCCAAAGCCCCTCATTGCATGTTCAGAAGGCAATGGAGCTGGTGCAGGGCCTGGAGCACAAGTGTGATGGGGAATGGCTGAGGGACCTGGGGGGTTCAGTCTGGAGAAGGGAAGGCTCAGAGGGGACCTTATCGCTCCCTACAACTGCCTGACAGGAGGATGGAGCCAGGAGGGGCTGGGCTCTGCTTCCAAGGAACAAGGGATGGAACAAGAGGAAACAGCCTCTAACTGCTTAGTGGAGGCTCAGATGGAGATGAAGAACAGTTTCTTTCCTGAAAGGGTTATTAAGCATTTGGAAAGGCTGAGTCACCACCCCTGGAGGTATTTAAACACACGTAGATGTAGCACGTAGGGACATGGTTTAGTGTTGGCCTTGGCAGTGTTAGGTTAACGGTTGGACTCAATGATCATAATGGGGTTTTCCAACCTAAACAAATCTAGGATTCAGCCAGGTCAAGCTACCTTCTGCACACCCGCAGAAAAGCCAAGCCCTTGATTCTCACATCCAAACGTTAGCTAAGCAAGTGCTCAGCCCTGAAGATATTTTCAGACAATTAGTTGAGAGGCTTTGCACAATTTAATCAGAAGAAGTTTTAAGCTCTGATTGTGCAATTAAACACCGTGTACTCTTGCAGTTGTCATTTATCATACTGCTACTGTGTCAAGTAATCTGCCCGACAAAGCCGTCTGGTACCCGGGAGTGGAGCAATAAGAAGGATAATGTTCTGTAGGAAAGCAGGTCTATCTAACATTGTACAATGCTAAAAATACCCTTGGGACTTGTTCTGATATCTTGTAATTATGCACACATATCCTGATTTATGGCGCATGCCTCCCAACTCAAAAGAAGTATGCACTCTACTTCACATCTTGCCCTATTTATGTGTAAAATGCTTGAGTCCGTAATGTCATAAAAGAGAGGACAGGCTCATTGCACATGTTACTATCGATTTCATATGAGCATGGGGCATAATCTAATGATCCTTTTCAGCTAAGGATAAATATGCACAATTTAGCCTTAAACAGAGTCAGTGTCAGATCATTTCAACTGCTGCCTTTGAGAAATGCTACAGATCTCTGCTGTCCATCCTCCTCCTTAAGGCTTGGAGAATGTGGCAGAGGGGCTAAAGACAAGCAAGCTGGAAAACAGACAAGAAACAGTAGCACCATCATTAACAAAGAAAATCCATCTTTTTCAAGTGAGTACTAGCAAAAGGCAAAGCAGTTGATGGCAAAATAGGTACGGATTGTAACCACAAAGATTAATGAAAGCATCTTAACTAATAGATATATACAGCTCCTTTTCAGTTATACACCATTTAAGAAGAAGAAAAGACTCTCTGGATTAGACCAAGACCATTAGACCTAGGGAAGAGTTTACAGAGTTCTCGCGCTTTTTCAGTGAAATCCACACAGATATGCAGCCAATTTTATGAATAACCTAACCAAACCAAACCAAGCAACACTTGTATCCAATAACCTCTTTTGGGAACAAACAAGTTCGCAGACTTCTCACTTTTCATGTTTGAAACAAATCCACTGGGAGATCTGCTTGTCCTGACCATTTCTTATGAACAGTTCCAGCATCCATGTTTCTTACCTTTATTTTTCCCTTATTTTTCCCAAAGAGTCCCTGCATTTCTGCCAAAACAAGATCATTTTCCCTGGCACCCCACTGATTTCTTTTAACGCTCCCTATTCCGGTGTGCTTCTCTATTTAAACAGGTAAGGGCTCTGTTACAGCATCATGCACCCGGTACAGCCTAGAAATAATCCTATTCACCCAAGGTCAATTAAGTGCTGTGACAGTGAGGAGCAAAATGAGACTTCTTAAGACACAATTCCCCATTTTAATGACAGTCAATACCTTCCTCCCTCTGCAAGTGAGCTCTCTGATTATTATAGATTGTCATGAATGGGAAGCTGAACACTGGACAGGGTGAAAGAGTAGCCTGTGCCTCTACTGCCAGTGTGAAGCTGAACTGAGTGCAGCAAAGCAGGAGTGGGCCTTGGTTATTTTGCTTATCTGAGTGTGAACAGACCATGAAAACAAACACACTGTAAAGAAAGGCAGAAGCAATCTGAGGTTATAGCACACATACTTAAGGCACTTAATACAGCACATACAACTTAAAAATAACCGATGGAAGTTTCTACAGCAAATCAAAGGTACAAAATAAGCCATCCACGTGTTAAGTATTATTAGTTCTCCAGTGATAATTCATAGGCAAAGCCAAACTAACAAGAGCCCTGATTCAGAAAATACAGAAGACAATGGCATCATTGCTTTCTAGCCACCTGGACCCACAGTAGTATTTAACACCACAAAGAACTAGGACTCAACTCAGAAACAAGAGGGACAAAAGACAGAAGGATGGAGCTAAGAGAGTCATTTAGCCTCAACAGCCAAAAGCTGTCAGGAGTCTTCCAGGTTTAGCTTGCAAGATACCGCATTTACTTAGCATCTGAAAAGTCTGGATTCTGTAATAAGCACCAGACTCAAACTTAATGTGCAGGGGATATAGCCTCTTTGTACCATGCTCAATAACATAGTACTTGATGGAATAAGAAGAGCCATTTAGACTTTACATATTGAGCAATGGCTCATCTACAAAATATCAGTGTATAGAAAACGCAAAAGAACCCATTACAAAAGGCTATCCAGTCCTTCAGATAAGACTTAAAAGCAATATATATTATATCCTGGATTAATAACATATTAATAGCTGTGGCAAACTCATACCATTCCCATTTCAATAGCCTAAGCCAAATAGGGAATGCATCTGACTTTATCTTTTCAGTAATTCTACTTTTTAACAGTCACATTGAATCAGGTCAAGCAGAACCCGAGACACTTCATTTCAAGCCTATTTCAATGGTTAGAGCAGCAATTTGAATAGAAAGCAAATGGTACGACTCTCTGTATTTTAAAACTATTTTAATAGTTTAAATAAATGAGAGTTATTGAACCTGGCTTCCAGAAACGAACTGGAATTGTGCACAAATGTGCTGTTTCAATAAAGAATATGATCAGCAGTGCAGAAATGAACTGCATTCAAAAGCAAAAATATGCCAAATCAGACAGAGAACTCCAGCGTACCACAGGTGATTCTGCGCTAGCATGTGTTTCCACCCAGAGTACATCCATTGCACACAGAAAGTAGGAAATGAAAAGAAACGCTAATCCACACAACAACACAGCTTCACGGAAGCAGTGAAGTGACACAAGGGTTTCAGTCAGGTCCTTAAAAGCAGGCATTGCCCCAAAACGGGATACAGCAGGATGCAGAAGGATGAGGAAGGGAACTCCGGCAGGGAAGGACTCTCACTCTCCCGTTTACCCTGCAGTCAGTGCCCTGTGAAGCAGCTGCCTGCAGCACCACTGGGGTACACATAGGAAAAATACCTTGGGAAATTCAGGCTTCAAAGCATGATGTGTCTAAGATCATTCTCTTAGTATGTTTCTTTCTATAGACCCAGACCTATGAAGGAAAGGCCTTGCTGACTGAAGCAGTTTCTCTGCTGAGATATGCTACTGGCACAGAGCTGGCAAAATTACACTAAATTAAAATGGAAAGCTTAGCAGTTACCTTCACTTAAAGACAAAAGCATACACATACTCTGCTCTCAGTGAAAGAGCAAATAAACAGAAAATGAAACTGTACATAACAGCGACTTCTTCTTTACCTGCAGTAACAGTAATGTTCATGCAGTTATTGCCTAGTGCTCCCAGGCCAACATACTAGTTTGTTATTACACAGGAGCAATGGAAAGAGCTGAACAAACCACGTACCCTTCTGCCACGCTTGCTGAAAGCCAGCCTGAGGACCTGCAGCATCCCTGGGCAATGCCCACTGCCCTGCACCATGCAGCAGAGTCACACTTGCAGGAGCTGCTTCATAATTCAGTGCTCATAGTAAACCCCAGCCACAGATCAACACCAGATTCACGTACTTACTGGGTACCTGTATTTCATATCTCAAGCCCCACATCAACTAAGCCTGGAGATGCTAAGATTTTCACCACAAAAGCTACGTAGGTCTCAAAGCTTCCATATCCAGCAGGCATGCCCAGGAACATCCCAACCCCAGCAGGTTCAAGACATTCACATCTTGGATGCCTGGGTTTCATTAGGAACCTCACTGTTCCTCACACCAGCACCTTGCTGAGGACATCAGTCCCACAGGCAGGCTACCTAGACAGGCTCCACCCACAAATGCAGTAGTATAAAGAATCCCTCAGGATCAACTGTCATCATCCTGACAGAGGTGGTGTATCTTGCACTCTTCCAAACAACTCTTCTCGGCTACTACCTACTATCTAGTTCAGGAAAGTGGAATAAAACTACCAGATGAAGCAAGAACCCAAAGACCAGACACTGCAATTGCTCATGTTTTGGCTGTAAAGTCTCCTTATGAGCCTATGCCTAACTTGACTGGCAGCTCACTCTGTGTCTGGAGTGAAGGCAAGAGGAACAATTATACTATCTCAAATCATCGTTATTGTTTCAATGATTGCATTAGCATTCTCCAAGCATAAACGGTCCACAAAACATTCAAGGCAGACATCTAATGATGGATTTTCCCCACAGAGAAAGCAATTCCTCTAAGCAATAAAACAGTCTGTGAGAGATCCTGCAGCCATAAATCCAGTATTTCTCATTACAAAATTTACATCAGCCACAAAGTGATTACTTCTGCAATTACAAACCCTTGTGGGCAGCAGTATTAGTGGGTTACCAATTGCCATTCTCATGAGTCATGAGAAAAGAAGTCCAAGTCATAAGAGCCCTGTAAAAACCAAAATATCAAAAGAATTAATTGCCTTATTATAGACAGAAAGTTTAGGGCATCCACACAACAGGCACCTAGGCACCAAAGTACAAAGAACAGGTCTAAGTCCCAATGGAAACTCTCAAAGCTTACACAGGGAAGTGAACACAGCTTTGTCAGCTTTTCAATAGATCCGCCACAAAAGCAGTGCCCTGACCCAGCATCTCCTTCACGGGGGCAAGGAGCATACAAGGAAAGAGAGGGAAGTGCAAGAAGAGAGGATGCGTCCACGGCCTTCCAGCTCCTGCAGAAAGTGGGGAGTAACTTTAGCCCCAAGGGGAAGGGCAGCAGCTAACCAAGCCAGCTCCCACAGGGTGCTGGAGGGGACAGGATGCTTGGCACCTCGGCAGGTCCCATCCTAAGGCAGTGAAGAGGGACAAGGGAGTACATGAGGTCTCACACGCTTGGAACAGACTTATCCCAAGGACTTGTCAAGGAGCAGACACATTACTGAGTGTGAGGGTCCCACAAGCCAGTTCAGTTTATCCAAGTCCTTCTGCAGCCTTCTCTTCCCCACACACTGCAACTGAGCAGCAACCTGACACACAATGACTGGGGGGCTCTAAGGACCACTGGGATTAAACCAAACGCACTGTAGTAGGGAAAGCATCTTCTTCAACACCTCGTTCAGGAAGGGAGGAGTGTTAAGAGATTCCTTGAGGGAAGCTAAGATATTGCACCAAGCACCTTAAGCACAGGATTGATCACACAATGAATATGATCAGAAATAAAATCTGTTGAACTCATTTAGATTCATGCTTCACATTAAGAAACTTCTCTAGTTCAGCTGCTGAGAAAGCAGAGAAGAGCCCTTTGCAAGCAGATACACTCGATTGTTAGACTCATTTCTGCATGACTGGTTAAACATAGGCTTTGACTGCTCACAGAAACGGAGGTCCACTGGAAGGGGGGACTAAAAGCAAAATCAGAAGTTGTAAGACACTTCTATGATCACAAGATGTATCTTCATGCATTAATTCACCCTACTGTGGCTTGCTCCCTTCAACACGTGCTGTCACTTATCTTCCTGAGTGCAACCCACAATATCCCACAACTGAACTGGTCTCTTTTATCTTGCAGAACACGTGTGTAAGCTCTACATCAGGTTTCGATCAGACCAACGTACTAATTCAACTTGCCCTGAAGCTGCTTTGCAAGATCATAATCACTACTGGTAAGAAGAGGCAACGGGAGACCTATGAAACAGAGCTGCCCCACTCACTTGCAACCCATCGGGAGGCTGAATTCAGGGCAATGCATGTACATACACATATGCTGTGTACAGCTCTGTATACAGAGTCATGAGCTTGCATCTTCTGTCTCTCTTCCCAACAGGAAAATGATTCATCAATGCCATGAACACACCACCACCAGTATGGATAACAGTTCAACATCAGCTCTGGCTCCTTGACTAACTTAAGTTTTAAGTGCTATAGAAGGCATCTCCCTAAAATACAATGGCTGCTTTAAGGGCTTCAGTGGGAAAGAAAAGAAGGTGGTTTCATTTCTTCTGCTGTAAACAGATGGGAATATTCACACAGAAAGAAACAGGAACCAAGTGAATCCAGGCACTTCATTCAACTGAGACACTGTGACAGCCTTTTTCCTCCCCTCACCGTGGCAACTACTCCGGTGACAGGCACGTAGGCAGAAGACTAACCTTGACTAAGCATCATGGCAGATGAAGCTTTGCTGTGGAGCACTGACACCATCCATTGCTGCCAAGCACAGCTCTTTAGTTGGCAAGAGGCAACCGAGGAAGGAGTGAAAAGACCACAACACCTCCTGAGCACACCAGCAGAGCAGCGATGTTGATTCACAAGCAAGGAACAGGGGAGGCAGGGGGAGATGTCCAGTTGAAGACAGACACAGTGCAAGCCCCTTGCAGCCAACCTGAGCAATCAGGAGGCTGTTCCTCAGCATGCTGCATAACCATGGTTTGGAACAGGCTGCTCTGCCTGGAACCGCTTAGAGCTTGATGCAGACCAGCCTGAACACAGCCAGAGCTCACCACAGTTGTATCAAGAGTTATTAGTGTTTTATTCTTACGGCAAGTCTGATAATTGGCTGTTGTGTTATTTGCTTTACACAGCATGGGTCAAAATTTATTGCAAGCAAGGTAACAGTACCAAAAAAAGCCCCTGTAAATACGTGCTTGCAAAAGAAATGCAGTTTTATTACGTACAACAATATACTAAAAGAATACATTCCCCAAATTTATTACCTCATCTTTGCCATACCCCATGCACTTCGTTGTAACTACTTGTGGAGTAGTAGCCTGGTCACATACTCCATGTTTATGAGAAAACTGTTTCTCAACTATTTCTATTCCTTGCCATCAAATGAGCAAAGTATTCAACATGCTTACGCATTCTGCCCTAATAACGCATTGGAAATTTATAGGGCTGTAAAATGATATCCCAGCATGGCGTTAGCTATTGCAATCTTTGATCTGTCAGTGCCATTTGAGTAGATGATCATCGTTTACCAGCTCAAAATACTGGCCTAGTAAAAAACACTTCACTGCTCCTATAATACATTTTACAGCTAGAGGGTAAATATTTCCTGTGGGTAAATCTCCCATTTAAATAGATGTTCACATGCTGCATTGCTCTTGTGTACCTGGTTCTACATCCACCACAACCAACCCTGTCACTTGGTCACTATTACAAATAAACGTTTTAAGCAAGTGGGTTCAAAAGATCTTCATTTGGATTCATTCATTTGGATACAAATGAGTATGCGTAAGTCAGCATCTTTAAAGGCCATCAAGGAGGCAGGTTTGCTGTAATATGGGGCTGACGGATGCTGGGGAGCAGAGATGGGAGCAAGTCCTCCCATCCCTCCTGCTATTTCGCTCAGTATGTGCTCAGCAACTTGCAGCACAGCTAAACCAGATACAGTTGAACTCGGTATAAAGTTTTCCCTGTCATCTCCTTACTACTCCTAGGTGACTATGAACAATATTTCATTGCAACCCAAAAGCAGCAGCTCTTTTGTTTTTGTATAGAGCAAATGTATCTTGGGCTACTTTCCCCACACTGATAAACCAACAGGACATCACCCGTGATCAAGACCAGCTATCTCCAAAAGAGATTGCTTTTTGCCTTTTATGAAAATACGTTTCAAGTTGAAAAATTAGGTTTGATATTAAAGTTAAACCACTTCATCTTGAAACCGTCAGCATGAAAACTTCCAATTTCCTGCATTGTTTATTAAGATCTTAAAATCATTCCAGTGTTTTTCAAAGCCCACCCCAGCAGGGGAAGAACACAGGAGAAGCAAAACTGTTCCCTACATCAGACCAGAGTTCCTGTACATTCCCAATCCTTGCTCACTCTGATTAAGAAAAGGCATGTATTTTTTTCCCCCCAGTGTATGTACTACTCAACAAACACCTTCCCCTTTTATTGGGAACAAACAGTATTTTCATTACAGTCTTGAAGAACTGGGATTGATATTTAACTATTATTTTAGGCAATTAATTAGAAGAAAGAGATTCAAATTAGCATGTTTTTTTCCAGAGAACAACAATCCATTTCACACCATCAATTCCTAAAGGAATAGAGGCTGAACTAATACCAACAGCATCTGGCCGAGTGCACAACCGGTCACTCTTCAGGCTGCAGTCACAATATCAAGTCGTGCAATTAATCTCCTCTACCTGATTAAACCACATCCTTCAGCTGACAGGCTTCTTCCCATCATGCTAGAGCATGAATCGTGTACCTACGGTGTCTTTCAGTGTGGGAACTTATCCTCCAACTGCGTTCCTGCAGGGGCGATTCACGCTTGACATCCCAGTGCAATTCTAACACATGCCTTCCCCAAACTCTGCTACCCTTGCAAACAACTTGATTCACAAGCCAGCTTTTTGGAAGGCACATGAGACAGGGGAACAAACAGCTTCTGCTGCTTCTGTTTCAGTGATGAAGCACCACTTCTGGCAACCCCCCTCCAGTGCAAGAATGACGGTCAAAAAGAGAATGCGGTCATACCGAAAGAGATGTCACTTCATCCACTGACTAATTAAACTGAGGGAACCAACTGCTGCAGGAATTAGGTGATAAAGATTTATTGAGGCCGGGAAGTGTCTGGAGAAAGCTTATCCGAAGCTGTCACATGTAAAGATGTCATTCTGGCTGAAGAAGTCCAGAGCTACAAATCTCTGCAGGGGGGGCAGATCTTGTAACATGTTTAGGGAAGTGCTCCTATACTCTTGAACCATTTTTTGCTGTTTCTCGGGTATCAAAACAGAGCTGATATGAGGCCAGAGAGACTTTTTGTTGTTGTTTAAAACAGTATTTGGGGGTTTTTAATACAAACACTTTCCTGTCATTAGGAAAACAAACATCAACACTATTCATTCTACATCCCTTTCCGTCTGCAAATAAAGAACAACTTTCATCAGAAACTCCCTGCTGCCAGGCTAATGCTGTGGCTTTGGGAAGTTCAACCTACTTTGCAAAGGGAAGGCAGAAGACAGCAGCAGAGACTGTGAATCAGGAACGGATCTGAGAGGGTGGCAGAGTCCTGCTACTTCTCAGCGTTCATGAGCTACAGATGAGGAAGCCTCAGATGCTCACAGAACAGTGCTTCACCACAGAAGGGTAAGGAATTAGGTTGTTTAGAAGCTGTTCTTCACAGCTGCTCTTTGAAGGACTAATTCTGATACTAACATCCATCAACAGAAAGCTGGATGTAACTTAGCTTAAAGTACGAGATGGGATACAAAATGGGCTGAGAACAAACTGTATGAAATATCTATGGGATCATTTGAAATGGAGTGTTGGGCTTTGCCCAAGGTAATATCTTTCCTGCTCTTTTTGAGTCTCTTGCACACTAAAAATGAGGTACAGACACAAAACTTACTTATCTGACAATGAAAGCTTGAGATGTAACTTGCCATTTTGTGCCATGAGGGTGTTTATATCCACCTTGATTTCCTTAAAGAACTTTAGACTACACTGGCTAAAGAGTATGACTTGAGTTGAAAATATGCTTTCTTCTTCCCAGGTACAAATTCTCCCTGGTAGAGAAATTCCAAAGCCTGCCATGGGGTTGTTGGTTGGATTTTATTGCTAGTGAAATCTATGTTGCTGTGTCATATCACAAACAGAAAACTGAAGCACCCTTTTCAGATTCCCAGCACTGCTGACACTTCCAACAAATACCTGGGTATTGGTTTAGGTCTTATCTGTTTCTAACAGACAGCCTCGTGCCTTCAAATCTGACCTGAAAGCAAAAATTCAGCCCCAAGTATCTGCTGTCAATTGTGCAGAAAATAGGAGATGACAGCAAAGTCACTTCCACATGCTGAATTAGATCTCTTTCCTACATCTTCTAATGTCATTATTAGCACTCAAATACACTGTGTCAAGATGTGTCTGTATAGGGAGATGGACCAGGCAACATCAAATTTATCTCTTAGTCAATATGACAAGCTGGTTTTGATGCAGACTTCTGAATAGGGAGAGACTCTTAAGGAAAAGTTATCTGCTCCATCACAAAGGTTTGTTTATGAATGTGGATATTAAATGGCTGGAAGCGGTTAGGAAAGGAATGTATTATGCATTTTCATTGAATTGCTAGAATCAATAGTGCAATATGAGTTGCTAAAATCATTGGTATGAGCCTTAGTGCCTCTACTCCAAATAGTCAATGGTGCAAAGTGAAGAGTTTCAACAAGAAGATCATCTGCAAGAAGAGAACTATCTGCTTCAGTGTTAGCCTTAACAGCTAATCCAAATTCTAAACCAACCACTTCAGCGTGGATTCAAGTGTATCAGATGGTTCTAGAACAACATTCAAAGGGTAGGAGAAGGTAACGGCACCTGCAAAGATAAACTGAAGTAATTTGTTCACAGTTTTCTTTCTTTCTTTCAAATAAAAATGAATAACCAGACACAAAAGGCACTTAACTACTGACGGAAAGCAGTTCCTGGAAAGTCAGCCAAGTCTAACCCCATAGCACTGAGAAGAAAAAGGATGTATCATCTAAATACAGTGACAGTGCCCAATAAATAGCAAAACCAGCCGTCATTACAGCCTGCACCTGTATGGCAAAGTTCAAAAGGTTATTAGAAGAACTGAAAGAAACTGCATTCTCATACACATGGGACTATTAACTAACTTAAAGAGAAGAAAAGGCTACTTAATTCCATTAATAAATGGATATCAATAAACTTCTGTTCTAAGCAGCAAGATTTTCCTATTACTTCATCTTTTTATGGCCTCTTAATATCCATTTCATTCAGCTAAAGGCCAGGAAATTATTATTTGGTAGTGACAGCAGAGTTTTGTCCCATCTCATTAAAATTGTACAGCTATGAAAAAAACCATTTATGAATGGCTAAATATTTGGGGTTTGGTTCTTAGTGAGCATGTGAAATGGCTGTAAGCCACTTATATTAATCACCCACCCAGAGGTGGTCACGCTTTGCCTTTTGGGCTCACAGATCTCTAGCTACCACAGGCTGTGTCTTGAAAACATTTAGAAATAAAGCAAAACCACCCCCATAATAATAAAAGCAGTACAAACCCTTCCACTCTTTAACATGGTTTAATCCTGGGCAACAACAGCAAGTCTGTGCAAATCTTAACATCCTGATTTCTTAACTTCTACTAGCACACAAAGTTAACCATGCTCAGTGCGAGTTTTAATGCAGAAACTAAGTATCTCACTACCTTGATAAATGTGATTTTCACTTTTTGGTATGTTAATTGTAAATACTTCAGTGGACTTCAGTATACAACTTCAACCCACATTTTAAGCGTTAGCATGAAACATACAGACACAGCTTCTCATACCATACAGTGGTACTCCTTAAGCATGCTATCATGTCAGTTCTGTGTGTATATACAAGACACACCAACTTTTGCCAGCTACAGCTGAGTGAACTCTCATCTCCTCAGCTCATTGCCAAATGAAGACTGAGCAACAGACTAAAGGGACAAAAAGCAAGAGACCAGCAAGAGAAAAGAACTACACAGATCTCATAACCTTTCCCTCTCTCTACTCCTCTTCTCAATAACCTTGTCTATAAACAGTTTGCTTGAATGTTGCTTCCAATGGTTATAGTTTTGTCTGTTTATCCAGTTCTAGGAAAAGAGCAAACCCTGTTGCTTTATATGAAGGTACAGGGGGAGACAAGCACAGTCCATCTCCCCTGCTCTCCCACCTCTCCTCTAAAGCTGGCACTACTTTGCACAGAAGAACAAATCCAAACAAGGCTGCCTCAACCGTAGCAGCCTAGAACAGATAAATCTTAATCTCAAGCACAATTTGGGGAAGGGGGCAAGGGCAAAAGGCATAAGCACAAACTGGTCTTCAGGATAATCAATTAACCCAGGAATAAAAGACCAAGCTAGCACTAGTCTTGCTCCATATCTTCATCTGTCAATTGATATCTCTTACACAATGTGAGTCTGCAGACTGATATTCCTCCAACAATTGCACCAAAGATCAAATGAACTGTATGAAGATGGGGGTATAAGCAAGGTCACTTCTGTAGCGAAAGATGAATGCAACAAATAGGTATAGTTTTCCAAGTAGCTCTTTTCAAAGACTGAGCAGGGACCAGGCACTATTCACAGCTACAATGGCAAGAGACCATTGTTCAAATGGAAGTGATAAATGGCTTCTTGAAGGGCAACCTTACATTTGAGAAGGAGAAACAGCAGAAATTACGGAGTGGATGTAGAAGTCACAGTGTTTTTTGTCAGCTCCTGCCTCTCTCTCCTGGTAGGGAGAACCTGAGCTTCCTCTTGCCTAGATAAGCAACTGCCTCCCTGGAATCACAGCAGAGCAGAGCTGGAGTTTGGATGGCTCCACTTTGGCCTCCTGTTGTGGGGTGGTAGAGATTTTTATACCAAATGAGTAATTACAGGCGAATTGATGGTGGAGAAATACCTGGGAACTCAGTTCTAACAGGAGTGGCGTAACAGAAGCACATGTCCAGTGTAAGTCATCATTTGGTAGAGCTCCTACCCCAAAGAACCCAACTGGTAAATAAGTAGAGGAGAAATCTATGTCAAGTACTTCTCAAATGCAGTACTAGAAAGGCAGCCAAATTCATCTACATTCCTTTCTTTTTATATTCACCAGACAGATAGGAATTAGAAAAACACAGAAGTCTAAACCACATGATTTTAAACATATTAATCATTTCCTGAAAGGGACATACAGTTGTGAGGGTCATGCAGCTACCCGAAGAAATCGACTGCGTACGGTTTTTGTCTCTCAGAATGACTTTCTAAGTGATGAATTAGATGAAACAGTCACCTTCCCCCCATCCCTGCCAAGTCAATGGCTGTAACAGTAGGAACCAGAGAAAAACAGTGAGAGACAAGCATCAGGTAACTCAAATTGATGACAGAATTTATTAATTCAGATTTACAGAGGGTTATGGGACCAACCCCAACCAGCGGTAACAATGCTCAGAAAAATGTACTGTTTAACATCAGAATACAACGCCCAGCATCCTTCCTGCATGGGAAGGAACCACCAGCTCAAGATGGTGACATGGCATGAATTAGAAGGTGAAAAAAAGGCACACGATGAATTATACAGTTACCACAGATGAAGTAGTGGATCCACCATTTACGCAACATGTCTCCACACAAACATCTTGACATTTAGGTCCGGCCTACAAATACCTCCTGCAGCTTTAGTGCCACATATCCTACAAGCAACTTGACAATCCTGTGCACAAGACAACAACCAGCCTTGGCAGGGTTTGTGAACCAGAAGTCATGAACTGGATAAACTTCAGTCACGCAGGTTAATGCTTTTGCTTATCTCCAAACTCAGCGACTCATCTAATCGAGTCCAAGAAGCAGGCACCCCGTATTCTCTCCTTATTTCTACCCAAATCCACTTCGCAATTGGACCACCTGACAAAATGGAGAAAAGGAAAGAGAACTGGTGAAAAAGGATAGGAATTACCTAAAAGAAAGGTAAAGCCTGCTAAGTAATTCATGAAATCGAAACAATCCATATGGGTACTAAGTACTGTACTGCATCTTCAGCTCACACAGATCTCTAATTTAATAAACTCAGCAATGAGAAAACTGCTGTAACGGCACACAAGATGTGTGAATGCTTCCCTCAGCTGAGCAGCATCCCAAAGTTTTTACCTTAAGGAACAATTAAATTTCCCTAAAATGATCTCATAAGGCTTTCCTGTAGAGAGGAACCAGGCCCGCTCATGATGTACTACATGAGCAAACAAGCTCATGGAGAAACAGAGATTGATAAATGTTTTGGTATCCTTCACACTATAGACAGGCATGAAAATAGTCACTAGGAAAATTAGACAAATCACTTTTTTCCCTTCCTTTTTTTTGTGTGTTTAGATAAAACATCAGAACAATCAATAACACTTTTCAGACCAGTGAGTTTAACTGATGAAGACAACCATTAACACAGAGTCATTTCTGAACCTGTAGATATTCATTGTTTTCTTTTAAAACCTATTACTCCTGCTGATGACTGCAAGGCTATTGGAAACCCAGGAAAATGGCTCTACTCATTCTCAATACTCTCTATTCACTCTGTTTTACAATGTGTCTTGCAAAGAGCTTCAAAGGTACCATACAGATCTAATGGCAGTGCAACCATCATACACTTCACCCCAGCACTGCCTGCCCTCCGGAGGTCTGGATTATATATGCTTTGGGCTTCTTACCATCTATGATCAAAGTACTATTTTAGTTATAGTTCCCACAACTTACCTGGAATGGCTATAAGTATTCAGAACCTATCTACCTTAATTTTCTGTATCTTGAAATCCAGCTAGCTAGAATTTACTACATATTCTATGTATTTTCTATCTATTGTGCCCTTTTACACAAACGCGAAGAGAAAGACAATTAACACAGTTTTAAGGAAAGCTACTTCATCTGAAGCATTCCAGAGGATGCTGCTGGGTTTGGTGTTGGTTGGTTGTTCTTCTTAAATCAAACCTGAATTTCACTTTAGAACTGAGATTTTCACTTGTACCTCATGGTAGGAAGACCTCATGCATGACAAAAAGAGTTACACAGCCTCTGCCAAAAAGCCAGGTCCATGGGTATCCTCACGTTTCAGAGTTAGCTGAATCGCTCAGACCCAGGCTTTGAAAACAAACCAACCCACAACTTATTTATATGTACTTTGCCAGAGAAAAAGCCTATTCCAGTAGTCAGGGAAGATTATAGACTTACTATTGGTGATTTTCCTAAGAGCTTTACAAATACTCAAAGTAATAAAAGAAACAGTATTCTCTGTATTGAACTTCTAACTAGCAAATGTTAATTTTGCTTTAACTATTTGCTCAATCCATGTGGGTTTTGGGACCCACACATAATGTTATAAACAAACCACATCATTGCCTAAGGGGGAAAAGGGCAGAAAATTAATTCAACAAAAGAAGTGAATGAAAAGCACTCTTTCTAGCTATAAACATATATATTTGTGGTCAATATTTAATGGTATTTATGTAGCAACATTTCTGCAATTCAGTTTATGCACCCTGTGCACCACAGTCCCAACGAAACAACACAAATATGTACTTGCATTTGCAACAGTTTGATTTCTGAAAAGAACATAAAATTAGCTACAATAAAGACTTTGTTGTTGTTGTTGAGACACCCTGATGCTTAAGAAATCATTCTAGGAAGAAACCAGCAGGAAGCGTACTTTTCTTTTAAGGTTGTAGATACAGCAGCGCAAATTCGTATCATGTTTCTTCCATTTGTTAGTTGATTCACTTATGCAGAAGGTAAAAAGACAAACTAGAGACCTACTTTGATATTCTCATCCTCACTTTATGTCTCAACAGACACGGTCCCTTCAACGGAAGGACCAGATACTCTGTCCCCACCAGGAGCTTCAAAAGCCTCCAAAAGAAACGGTGATAGTGGCATGGTGGTGTTTGCAATTACAGTTCTCTGTGGATGCCTTGGTACAGTGTTGTGGTTTAGGAGACAAGGTTGTGCCACTCAAGGGCAAAGGCTGCAACATGCAGGGAGCACTTCACAGGGTGCTTCTGTGGTGCAGAGGAAAGGAAGCGCAGAGCAAGGAAGTTAACTGGAAATAGAGGAATTTGAGCAAACAAACAGTCCTCAGCTGTGCTGAGTGAAAGCAAACTGAATAAAGTTAGGCAGCTTGAGTAGCTGTGTGAAGGAACTGTACTTCACAAACAGAAAGGTCACAGACAAAGGACAACTACTTGCAGGTCATAGGACCAAATCTGTGCTGGATTCAGTGATGCTCTGAAGGCAGCAAAGGCCAAGAGGAAGCTACAACAAATCTCTTCCTTGCATAAAGATTTTGATACTATTGTGTTTGAGAAACAAACTTCTGGGGAACATTACTACAAACACTAGGAAGAGGTTATTCCTTCCTCCCAGCAGCCTGGTCAAACAGCTCAGTAAGCATGAAAACACTCCGCACTGCAACAGAAAGGCCTTCCTCAGCAACAGTAGTGACAGAACGCTGGAATTCAAACATATGGTCACAGTCTCCAAGTGACTGACTGAGCCCTGGGCACTGTCTGAGACAGCATCCCCATCCTAAAGTAAAAGGTGGGTAATTCAGCTTTACTCAGCCTGCAACACGAGCAGGCTAAATTACACTAGAGAAGGGTAAAGTTAGCCTGAATTCTGCACCTTGTGCAGTGCAGAAACATGCACTTGGCTCAGCTGACACTGTAGTTTGATTATCCATGGTACCGCGATACATAAACATCTAAAATGATCTAATAGGTGCAGAGGTGCAGGTAGCCCTGCGCTCAGCCTGAGTGGAGGTGTTGGTCAGGGGGAGCACAGGAGCCCCAGGCACTCCCCCAGCAGGCACAATTGCTGGATTACTGATCGCAGCAGACACATTCCTGCCTATTGGCATTGATTTGTGGACATGTTGCCCAAGAATCTACACAAGGCTTTGAAACAAACTGGTTCTAAAAATCCAACACACTAAAAAACACAGAACACCAAAAAACCCACACTCCAACTCATGTGAAACTTCTCCCCAGCATCTTCAGCACACAAAAGAATTCACTGAGCGTCTCTGCTCCAGCCTCTTCTCCAAGTGCTCCCAGTTACACTGCTCTAGCCAAGTGGTCCCACTGATTTCCTGGGTTTGGTGTATTAGGAACTTTATAACAACAGCTTGAGCATCCTTTGTAAGGCACTATTCTAATTATTTACAAGATTTTGACCTACCCTGTTTTAAGGATTTTCCTCTTCTGCTCCTTTGAGCAGGCTTTCCCTTTTCCAGCAGTGGGCCATTCTGCTACAGCTCCCTCCCCTCACATTTCTGTCAACCTGGGGATGATTTTGTTTTCTCCTTTTATTGTGCAACTATTTGGAGGCTTCTAATAACTTTATTAGAATAACTATTTTTAATAGCCTTTTGGGACTCTGTAAGGGTTTGCTGCCCAATTGCCTCATTTTTCTGCATACCCTATAACTGAAACCAAATGACCATGTGCTGCATGTATCTATTCTGCTTTCTTCAGCTATAGAGTTCAACCTAAACCTGTGATAGTCACCAATTACCAAGCAGCTCCAGTGCACCAGTCCGGAATAGTATCTTTCCATATGCACCAGGTGTTCCGGGAAGCAGCCACTTCACACATCTGGATGCATCCTTTCTGTCTCCCATCCTGATGAGGCACCAACCCATTCTCTATGAGGCCCTTGTTGAAGCCTCCCACTGGTGCTGCCTGTCCTGAATTTGCAGCTTCTCCGCTCTCATTTCGCATCTCCTGAGCACTATTACAGGTCTGAGCAGGGGGCTGCTAACACAATCTTAGCACTATGCTTTTATTACAGCACAAGATTTCTGCCCACAGGGGTTCCACAGGCCTGCTCTTCTCCCATAATATCTTTATGCTATTGCACTATATGTTTCACATACAGCGCCACTCTCCTGCCTGTATGTCCCTCTCATCTTTTCTATAAAGGTGATATAGCCTGGCAGCATTGATTACACTCTTTCCACCAGGCTTGGTTTTTCAAGCTTACCATTTCATGCCAAATAGTCCAATTCCCTCATATTTTAGGCCTTAAGGCATACAGGGCAGCACTTGTTTTTCCTTTCCTCCATCTCCTCATACTGCTTGTTAACTGCTATTGCAGATGCTCGTGGTTCTTACACTGTGCTCTTCTTTGCCCTTTGCAGTGCTGTTCAGTGTACCTCTGAAAACCAGCCATGCTCCCACTGCAGCCCCTCATGTTCCTACCCCTGAAGATGTCCCTGCTACAGGAATACCTTATTGTAAGAACACACTGACAGCAGTCACCTCTGAGAGATCAGGGCACTGGAAGACACAGTGAGCACACAGAGAAGCTCTATGGGACTATAACACAAGTGAAACAGGGGATTGAAGAGCAACAAAGAAAACACACTGAACGGGCAATGCCAGGCTATACGAAACCAGCCTGGTAACACTAGTTCGGTTTAACTAATATTCATCACCAAATCAGCATAACCCTGCCTGCATTCTGCATTCCTTCCCCACCCATCTGTCACATTAAGCACTCCATGCTGAGACCTGAATTTTATGGCAGCAACATGGCATTGTCATGGTTTCATGGTTTCACACAGAGACAGGGCTGTTCTCTTTGTTAGCTGCCTACTAAGGCCATTTGTTTCTATCAAAGCATTTGAGAAATCAACTAATTCCTAAGAGCTGTCACGGATGCAACCAAGGTGTTGGGATGTATCTGAAGAGGAACTAGAAACAGAGGTTTTAGCAAATGAACTGGTACTTTGACGGTACCAATTCCATTTCAGTGGGAGAGATTTGCTTATTGGATTGGTTTATCTGCTCGTTTCACTACTCATTGAGCTCTATTGCAAGAAAAGCACCTGAACAACTTGAAAGTACTCTTTTCAATGGTTCTTTAGGACAGAATTGATAACCGTTGTTTTTCTAGAAATAGACATTATATGCAGCTTCTTTCCCCTCTTATAATTAAAGGGCTTGGTATACCAATAGCTATTTTGCTATTCCTGGTACTAAAATGATCTGGAATTACCCTAAAAAAATCTCTCTCCATACGGATGCAGGTATTTCCATACTACATCACTACCATTTTTTACTCTTACTACAGTCAGCGTTTCGGTTTTTCTTCTCATAGTGGAACAATAATATTTCACCCTGGCGCATCTCATTCTCTCCAACTGACATCAACTACATCATCTGTAAAGCAAAGAATGTGGATTGAGAAGTAGTCACCAGCTCTCCTTGCATTAACAGTCTGAGGTTACACGTTTTAAACAGCTTCATTATTCCTAATTTCTACTTGAGAACCTCCTCTCTGAGGCACTGGGCTTGAGAATTAGATTCAGAAGTTCATTTTCCTGAGTTAATAGGGAAATCCCAATTCTCACTCATCAAAATCATAGTATCATACAATCAACCAGGCTGGAAAAGACGTTTAAGATCATCAAGTCCAACTGTTACCAAGTAGGGGAAGAACTAAGCGGAAAAAACACCATTAAGTTTCCATATCCATAACTATTAGATGATCAGCACAAGCCTGACTCAAGTTAAATTCTGCACTTTACAATGATGGTTTTGAAATGATAATGGGAAGAGGGAAAGGCCTGTTATCATGAGCACAAAGTGCTCATCTGCTGTCTAGGTCTTACTGAACCTGTCCCCTAACATTTAATCTAAAACGCTTTCAGCTCTTAAATTCACCTTCCAAAACCAGTAGGAGGTTAAAGCAGGACCCAATGGGAGGTTACATTTATTTAATATTCAGCCCTTTCTCAGATGAAATATTGCAGTCTATCCTCACAGGTATTTGTCAAACCATTAGAGTAATGGTTTATAGCTATTATATGAAATTGTAGTTCTATTTGTAACTACCATTGACAAAGGATAAGCAAAGTGCATGCATTTTCTCTGAAAAACACCCAAAACCCTTGCCACAGAGCACTGAGGGAACGTGCCCCATTAACTGGTTGAAGGCTGCAAGCCAAGGCGATGCTAATAAACACTGTTTAGCAAACAGGAACCTGGATCTCTAACTCCAGCACTACTGTTCACACCTTGCAGTGCTATAGTTCACCGAAGAGCTCCCTGGCACGACCCCAGTTCCTGTAACCTCAGATATTATCAGCACCAGTAAACTAAAATTCATAACCAGATCTAGAAATTGCTTATTAAGAGCCAGCACATTTAGTGCGTATTATTTTACTTACATTTCTCTAGCATCCATTAAAAAAAAATCAGCTCATCAGAAAGAAGTAGTAATAACATCATAAAATACACAGAACCATCAAACTGAACCTGTCACAGGAATCTCTCATGTGCAATTTATCTGCAGTGCAATGTGCACAGCTTCCACTGCCTCTGCATCTCAGTTTCACATTTGCTGTTCTGCGTTGAGATTTATTTCTAAGGAGTTTAATTTTGATTTTTCTCTCAGCAAAACCTATGGAGAATTTTGAGAAGGAAATAGAAAACAATGCATTATTTCTCTTAGAAAATAAAATAATGCTAAAATCAAATTAAACACTCCTTGCAGAGATAAAACTTCACTAAATGGCCCAGAATAACACACGCTTGAGTTTAGACTACGTAAAGTGGCTGTACAGGAAGTGTGATTTCCACATTTGACAGCTCTAACTGAACACTGATCATTACTACAGAAATAAAGATATTGTCTCAAACTTTTCCTTTATCTTCCAACAGGCATCTGAAGCGTGATTGAGACAACTGAGATTAATACCTTAGTGTGGCTGGGCACTTTGACTTGTCGTTCTTACTGACAGGAGATAAAAGAGCAATGAGTATTACTTCTTGTTGCTACCACTTTGAAAGCTGCCCTTTCATTAAAGGGGAGCCTGATGGGAAACACTGCCTTTTAATGAGAACACCCAGTTCATGAGAGAATTCCTTGATTTCTCAATTAAAGCAAGCCCTCACACTTAATGTCATTTTTTCCTCGGAAATAGTTTCATTTCCTACTTTACTTTCAGTTTTTGTAATTTTGCAGACAAGAAATAACTATGAATAAGAACAACACAGACTTTGGGAGGTGCTGCTGCAGAATTCAAATAAAGTGGAAAATAAAGCACGTTTGCTCTAATGTCGGAAGCCAGACATCTGTGCCAACTCCAGACACGTTCATTTGCACTACCTACCACTGACTTCTCACACAGGTTTATAATGGTGTAGAAATAACAGCACTAACTGATGACTCTTCTGCTCATGTCCCAGCATTGGGCAGCTGGGAAAGCTGCTGGCAGAGGAGGGCCTAAGATACCTTGAAACAAGGAGATTCACAGCCTGAACCACGCTGTGTCTCTAGAGGCACATTGCAGGGGGGTTGGACTGAATGACCTTCGAAGATCCCTTCCAACTCAAACTGTTCTATGATTCTAAGAGCCACCCCGACACCACAGCAGCTTGCTCAGCCGGAGTTGAGCACAGGGCCCTGGAAGCACAGCCAAAACCTGAGCTCCTCAGAGGTGAGGGCAGACTGGCAGCATAAGGGTTATAAATATTGAGCATTCAACTGCTAGTTTGCTTCTTGCCCTCTGATAAGCAGAAACTAAATTGCTTTTCTGTTGCATAAAGTATCTTTCAAATTCAATTGCTTACCTCATTCATTCAGGAAAGCGAGACCTCGGATTTACAGGAATGAGAGCCCACAGTACAAATATACTATATTAAACATACAACAGACTTCTGAAAAATAACCAGAACACACTATTGATTTTAACCTTCAATATCAAGGTATCCTCCAGCGATCTCAACTGAATCCAGGCTATGAGAATTTCCAATTATTTGAATTCAAATATATATGGGATAAGCATTTAGTTACCAACATCCACCATAAAACATATTTCCAGTTGTTATTAGGGCACTATTACTGTGTGGATTTGAACGCGCTGCTGCTGCGAAGCACACCACCACTGAAGCGAGAGCATCCCCAGGGCAGGCAGCCGCAGCAGCGCAGGTTTGCCACCAACAAGTCCACAATGGAGCAGGGAAGAGACCCAGACCAGTCCTTGGCTGCTCATCTGAATGAGACACCCACCTGCACCTATGAGCTACTCAAGGAGTGTTTATCACATTAATTGCATTATATACGCCCCATCCCTGGCAGTGTTCAGGGTCAGGCTGGATGGGGCTTGGAGCAACCTGCTCTAGTGGAAGGTGTCCCTGCCCACAGCAGGGGTTGGAACTGGATGAACTTCAAGGTCCCTTCCAACCCAAACCATCCTATGATTTTAGATGAGGATTCAGTTACAACCCTGAGGAATTCTGTGTCTATGTGGTGAAAGGTTACCTTGAAGCAGAAAGTGTAAGCGTACTTTACATTCCTCAGGACCAACAGCACCAGCAAGAGGGTTTCTGCTTCTTAACTTCCAAGCTCTGTGATTTATTTTTTCTAAGGGTGATTACAATGAACCTTCTAAAGGTAAAAGTAATAATATAACTTGTAATAGTTTTACAGCTGCATCTTTATAGCCAAAACCAAACATACATCATCTTGCTTTTGTAAACTGAGCTAATTTTAAACACTCCAAGCAGGTTCTAATAGGTGTCATTATGGAGAAGCTGCCACAAATCTCTGTGGGTTCACTTTGTAGGATGGAAGATAAGCCTTTGAATTTGCCAACATCTTTCTCATTTCCCACGCTCAACCTAAGAGCGGAAAACCTTGATCTTATATTTTTTCTTAAAGTTATGAAAGGACTCTGATGACTTTGGATGCCAAAGAGAGTTTAGAAAACAACGATCTTAATGTACTGGTAAATAACAGTGCTTTGAAGAATATCCTTCTAACAACAGTAGAAAAAAGCATGTTTTAGTGCATTCCCATGACACTGCCAAGCAGTGGCAGCAATAATCCTTCATGGCATTGTATAATGAAAAAAGCACAAAAAAGAAGACGATTCACTGTAGTTTTCCTTTAGAGTGCTATAAAATGCAGCCACACTCACACGACAGCATGTGTGTGTCTATGCGTCCCTTAATAAAGCTTCTCGGAAGGGCAATACAGCACGTACCATGGAAACAGGGGTTGCCATGGAAAGAATGCTTTTTAGTGGCTAGCAGGAGAAAAAAGGGCTTGATTCCCCCCTTCCTCACTTCTCTTAATAAATAAATAAAGCCGTGTAATTATCGACATCAGCAGAAAAGCATCAGTCTGAATGAAAGCTCAGACCCGCACATGCACAAGGGAGCATTTTGGGCATTAGGGCTGTAGTGATTTGTGCAGCCCTGTGCTTTCAGATCAGCTTTCCAGCTACCCCTCCCAGCACACCCTGCCGCGGGCTGTGCTGGGGACATGTGTCCTTCGAAGCACAGCAAGGGCCTGAGCCACAGCGAGCCGCAGGAGAGGCGATCCGCAAAGTCCCTGTCCCTCACCTATTCAATCCTTATGCAGACAGTGCCAGAACCCTCTCCCTGCCAGAACCTTTGCTTTAGCATGAAACATCTTCTGTTTAAATGTACGTGGTGTTACAAACGAATGGAAAGCATTAACCAAATTAACTTAAAGCACATTGGTTTCGAGACATGCTGAAAATGAAGTACAAATTGATGTGTTTCATCTGCCTTATTCATTAAAATGGCATTCTTGATGTCCTCATGTTACCATAATCTCCAAAGCGCTGGACAAACAAGTGCATTTGATTATCACTCTTTCCTTACTAAAGAACAGGGGTTTATTAAAGAGATCAATCACTTGTGTACAGTTTAATAGCCAGAGCTGTGCATGTAAGACGGAACTTGTTTCAATAGCCCACAACTCCTGGAGTATAGAGGGGCATGTAAAACCATTTGTTGCTTTAATAAAACACAATTTTTCTCAGAGCTAGCAAACACCCTATTAGAGTTAGTAATCTGAGACAGAAAAGCAGTGCTTAAAAGAAACTAATTCTAATAAAAGGAGCAGAATCAATCCTGTTTGCTTACCTCCACGAGAGCCCTACGCTTGCAACCAGAGACACAAAAAAACACTTTACATGCTTAATGCACTGCCTTTCTCTTATTGAATCACACTTATTGTGGAAGCAGTCTTTTGAGGCTTCTAGCTGTGTTGAAGTAATTGGAGGATTGCTGCTTGTAATGAATGGTCTCCTTATAATCGAGGCCAAAGTGTTAAAAACTTAATGTCAGAGGCAAAATGTACAAAGGGAAGCTTTCTGGGAATGCTGCTGACCAATCTGAAATACAGTGTTTTACTAAAAGATGATGCTTCTTCCTAGGCTATCGCTATAGTGTAATGAAGTTTTGTCAGCAGAGGAAAGTAACGTTATGTACTAACGCTATTGGATGTTACCACAGGCTACAACAGCCCCTCTTTTATGATAAAAGGCTGAAAAGAAGTCTAACATTAATTAAGATCACACCTTTGAAGACTTCTCACAATCAAGAGCTCAGCCCCAACACTGTCCTCCTCCTTCAGTTACAGTGAAGAACAGAAACGTTCCTCATTAGATGAAAACTTGGGAGTCCACAGACTGTCAACCTTTTGAGAGTTCTTATTCAGTTTTGAATCATTCAAGCTCTGTAACAAAATTACCTGTTTAATTTGGGAGAAAACACTCCCTTTAGCTGCCCATGTTGATTAAGTAGTGGGTTTAGCAAACGGACATGGTATGCAAAGCAACTGCAGCATGAAAGATAAAAGTTATTTCAGTAACATTTCAGAAGCAAATAGCCTTCTATAGCTACCAGCAACTACAAAACCCCCCAAAGGTGATCAGGAAGAGCTTCCCAGCTATTGAAAGGGAATCTAACAAAAACAAAAGGAGAAAAGAACCAATCCTTCACCTCCTCTCCGCTGCTCCTGTTGCCAGTGATTATGGCAATATTTCACAGGGAACATATGGCAATGTTTATAGCCATCAGGCAGCATTTCACAGAAGCTGCGACACCATGTGTCCACCAACTAGCCTTTCTGATTGCAATTAATTAGAGAAGCAGGAGGCACTTCTTAAATAACATTTAGTCGCAGAGATTCCTGAAGTTCCATGGCCCATGCACAGGACTAAGTGACAGAAAAGTCTATTAAAGCTGTAACAAGCCCAGCACTGCAAGTGTGTCCTTGAGGAACAAGACCTAGTATAAACCTCCTCCCTCTAAAGAGCGTAAGAAAGAGCAGAAGTACAAAAAGCCATTCAGGGTGGTAACTTGGAAGCCTGCAACAATAAGGAAATATTTAAAGGCCTTTAACGGGCCATTTTATGAAACAGATTCTGCAGAAAAGCTGCCACAGTGAAAGCTACAGCAGTTGGTTTATAGTTGCCATGCCCAATAGAACATGTATCAGAATTACACGGGGATCTATTAAGGAGCCGAGACTTATTAGACACAGTGTGGTAGTCATTTCAGGATTCCTATTTTAATAAAACCAAGCAAGAGAGGAAAATTGCGGATAATAAGCTACCTGATGGGTTTTCATACAGAAGTGGGAAGCTGAATTTTCCCAGCCAGCCCCTGTAGTTAAATGGGGCACTTCCAGGTAGCAGCACCCAGGGATGAGGCAGTGGCAGGGGTAGGCAGCACAGCCCCCCCATCATAGTACCTTCAGCGGCAGCAGCAGCACCTACAGAGAGCACCACAGACTATACTGCAAGGTTTCCCATGAAAACAGCACTTCCCATCACATTTTCCCAACCCAGCCCAATCTGATCCATGGAGAATGAGCCAAGAGAGTCACGTGCTCAAGATCATACCAAAACTGATGCATTAGGCATCAGTCAAAACTGGTGCTAAAAAGGTCAGCATCACATCTCTGGATTTGGGACTGGCTCACAGCATCCTCTCTCCCTTACCGAACACCACTGGGGTACAAATGTGCTCTCCAGACTCTTACTCTTACAAACTCCTAGAAACAAAACACCTTTGAGATCTCTCTCAAGTTGAATTTTGTAAAATGGGCCAGCAACCTCAGGAGTTATTAAGACGTGCTAAGAGTGCAGCCATACAAGCCTAATTTCCTTAAGAAAGAAGGCTTTTAAGCTCCTTTACTATTATCCTATTGTTATTTTAGCATTTCCTTCATTTCCCCAAACCTCTAACCTCTAATTTTTATTACACAATTCTCACACTGAGACTTTTTGAGCCACAGAAAACACAAATGGCATTGGTAATAACGGGAACATTGATTTTTATTCACCTTCAGAGCAAAATTCTGCATTACACCCATGGTAGACCTCAAGAAGATAATCTAATGGCCACAATATACCTGCCTGATTGTGGCACAATAACCAAGGATCTGTTCTCACAGATGTGACACGACAGAAGACACAAGTTGCGTTTAAAAGCGTGGCAGATTGTTGTGATGGGTAAGAAAAGTCTTTCCATCAGCACCAGGCAGGCTATTTTAGATCTCCAGATGCAGCCCTGACACCAATCAGCAGCTAAAAATGAGCCACCGTTCCACCCCCTGCTACGCTTGCATGATGACAATAGGGTAACTCCATAAGTAAGTGAATACCAACAGAAAATGACAGCTGGCAACTTCAGCATCCTTGTCTACACTTCCCTAGCAGCAGAGTTCATCCTTTGAGCTGTACATGCAGAACGCCTTTCAAGGGTTGAACTCCATCATAGAAGTTCCCAAACTGTAAGGCTGACAGCCGCCACCAGCTTAACAGCTATACTAAAAGTTCCTGGCACGACTGAAAGTGGCTTCTCTGCAGCATTTAAGAGGTTCTTCAATGCTGAAAGCAAATCACAGTATATTCCTTAATAAAGCGCTCTGCAATGAAAAGGTGAACAATAGAGCTCAGAGAGAACCTCCTGGACAATATGCTACCTACCAGCTATGGTGCCATCACTACAGCCCCATCCCATTACTTGTTATTTTTAGGACAATAGCACAATGGCCACCGATCATCAAGAGCTGTAGCAGGGATCACCCTCCCCAGTTAAAACACTACTTTCTCCCCTTTCAAAAGGCTCCCCTGGTTGTGCTGCTTCACATGGGGGCTGGGAGCTGGACACAGAGGCACCCAATGGACCAGAGGATGGGCAGAGGTGCTGAGATTCAAGGGCACCACAAGGAGTAGCTTATACCAGAGGATTATTTGCTGCAGTGACCCCATCTGCCCCAGCAGATGTAGCCTGAAGCAAGAGGCCATGATGGAGCCTGGGGAGCTTGAGCGTAGCAGGACGGGGGCCTGAGTCTCAAGCAGAGGCATCACTCTGCCTCAGCATAAGCCTTTACCCACATTGGCACAGCCTTGGATATGACCCACTCCATAAAAGCCTAAAAACATTAAGGATTTCAGCAGAAAGGGGACACAAGACAGATTCTTTCTCACACTGGCTGCTCTGGAGAGGTAAGCAGATGAACAGCAGAAGAGTAATTTGTGCCCTCACGAGCTAAAGCAGCAAAACTACAATCTGGGGACAATGATGTCCCCAAAACACCAGGATATATATACCTATATAACACATCTATGAAGGAGTCACAATTTGAGCAGAGCTCATTTGAATCCCAGCGCACTGCACTAACCAACCTCCTCATGCCAGAGACCCATCCTTAACACCAGACAGACACAACCTTTTCACTCAGGAGGATTTTTTCCTGTTTAAATCTACACCCAGTGTCAACCCACTAGTGATCTGATAATGAGATAAGAACGTAGATGGAAAACCCAACGTGGTTGTGGTGGTCGCGCCTTACACCTCTTATGACACTGACTCTGCCCCAAGGAGCTCACAGAGCAGCTGATGATGAGTGCCAGTACACATGAACCATCCGTGCTGTGTTAGGGAGCCTGGGCTCTGTCACTTGTTCACATTGCATAAATGAAAAATAATTAAGAGATTTAAAGTGCAATTTTAATGAATAATTGACTTTTAACATAAATATTAGAGCTCTGTAGAATACGGACACTCTGCAAACCATCCACTGATTGCTCCAGAATCTGTACCAAGTACCACAGCACCAAGATTTAATTTGCTTGCAGGCTAACACAGGTATTAGACCTAAAGCTGTGCTGAAACAAAGTTTTCCTGATTTCAACAGCAAAGCCATATTGAACTTGATATGCCCTTCCTATATACACCTTGAAAGAGTCGTGAATGAAAAAGTCTGACTTCCCAGTTCTTGATAAACAAGGCAACGCACGCTTAAATAGCTCCTGTAATCCTCATAGAGCTCTTATATTAGTTGCAACTGCAAGAACGCACATCAGTCACCCTGAATCCACAGCAGACTGCATCTTTAACGCAGACATACCTAAGCATAACATGCTATTAGCCTTAACAGGAATAAATAGGTAACAAGAATTATATCTTGACAAATATGCCCTTTCTATGCTTATGGAATTTGGCAATACTTTGATTCCCTTGCAGAGGCTGTTTAGAAAAGAAGTGCTATTATCAGATATCACAGCCTGCTGTGTCACCTTTGCACATATTATACAGAGGAGCGACTGAGGGCTCCTCTTCACCAGAACCATCTTAAATAGGGCACTCTTGAGATTCCTTTTGTCCAAAACAGTGATACTTCCAAAAGAATTAAAATCTAAGCTACACTGAAGGCAGATTTTCCTGTAAAAACAGTTACAGAAATCACACTGGAAATAGTGCTTTGGAAGAATTTTGAAGCACTCTTTCTCAAGTTTTACTTCATTCTTCAGATGCTTTTTAATGCTTAGTCCTATCAGCCACGTAGCATGCTATTACTAAAGGCAGTAGAATCTTCTAGGTCAAACTGCCCCCTGGTTGAGTTACTCCAGGAGAGTTTGTATGGCAGTTTATATTACATTGCTACATTAAACAACAGCAACAAATAATCTAGAGAGGAAATATAAACTATAACCATCTTAAGCATTTGAGTATGAGGGAAACAGTAATACAGCATATTGCTAGTTATCGCTAGATATCCAATCGCTAGATATTGGATATCTTTACTAATAAAGATTATAGAAAATAATAGATTATTCTCTCTTTTTTCCTAAGGAAATGGTAACTTAGCATTTCTAAGGAAATTTTTCCTCCCTGTTACAATGCCTGTTGCAATTAAAACTATTTTAATGGATTCTTCTTAAACTTTAAGACACTTTGGTCAAGACTGACACAGAATCAAGATCACTGCTGCAGAAATCCAGCACTAAGGTAAAATGAAGGGAAACCCAACAGACTAAGAATCACTAAGAGGAAGAGGTATGCATTCTAAATTACTCAGTTTAACCAAGTTGAAAAGCTTACCTAATAGTACAAACAGTATTATTAAAACAGATTAACCTTTTGTTCAAGGCCAGCTATAGCTTCGTTATAGGGAAAGGAGGGAGTAGTGGTGGAGAGAGTATCAGCTCAAGCTCCCAACAGAGACCTTTCCTCAAAGGAAGATTTAGGACCATTGCACACCTTTTAGAACACAGGATTTACTTACACCTTGCAAAGTGATACATGGGACACTTACAACCTCTGCTGAACTACCCCAGAAATAATCCTGTGCCAAGCATTTTGAGGGCAGAACTTCCACAATTATATCCAGGCTGTGACGGGGAGGCCCAAATATTGGAACTTGTGATTTTGGCAGTTTGGAGACCTGCAGGGTCATGTTTGTACCATATTGAAGCAAAGGGCACAAATAACTCTTTCAGCCACTTCTGAAAGAGTCATGGGGTTATGCTGGCTCCCCAGGCTGCAAAACAAACACAAAAGGGAAAGCTCTGGCTTGATTTGGGTCTACACGCTGCATGCTCAGGGCTTTCCATGGTCTTAAACCCCAAAATCCCACAGCCCCAAAGCTACACACCAAGGACCAGAAGCTGCACCCTGATGGTGGGTGCTCATCCTATTTGGGAGGGATGAAGCAAGCACAACTCATTGGATGAGATCTGCGGCTTGCTTTTAGAGAGAAAGATGAGCATTTTGTAAAGAAACATTAGAAGAATTGAACCCTGGACAAAGCCATTTTGTTTGACCCCGGTGTTCAGATGCTATTCTCTTCTTTTGCTACCATAAAATAAAACAGTATGTATCAAAAAAGCATACAAAAGCATGTATCATGGCTGTGATACTAACAGAAAGGAAGAATTGAGTTCTTCATTGGTCTGTTTTGGCTTTACCAAAGGGCACACTGCACGGCGAATTAGCCTAAGCTGATCCTCAATTAGAAACGCACCAAATAGTTTTCACATGCTTGTGCTTCTTCTTGTTTTGTTTGCTTGGGTTTTGTGGGGGGCTTAATCTATTTCCCATGAGATGAGAACTCACAAGGCAGCGTTTGTGTTGGGAAGAATGCTAACAATTAGCTTATTTATACTTTGCTCACATTTCTTCAACTGAAAATTACTGATGTTAGAGCAATATTTACAAACTAATCTGTATTCACATTTGCCACTTTGAAGGCAATGATAATTTTCCAGGAATGCAGAATTCTCTCTATCATTTTGTTCTGAGGAAATGCAAAAATAAATGAGGAACTCTCAGCTTTTGATTGCACTCCAACGCAGTTGTAAGTCTCAAGGGGCAGGGGTGGAGGAGAGAACCCTCAGTCAGCAGCCAACATCCCAGGTCAGGACAGTCCTACATGGCCCATAGTCCTGTTGCTCAACACTAAATGCATAACCAGCCACCCGCCTTACTTTAGAATTTGGCCAAATAGTCACTGACACGGGTGACAGCAACACAGCACAGAGGCAAAGGCATCAAGACATCTATGTTTTCCTCTTTCCACTGCATTGCACATGTACTTTGTGTCCATAATCTCTCAAAGATTGCAATAGCATTGCTGCTTCCTTGAGCACAACTCAAGTTTATGTACTCATAAACCATTTTGCTCTTTTACTCTTGTTACTAGCAGCGATGTTCTGCATCATTCTTTAGATAGTGCCCAGATACCCTCACTTTCACCCTTTCTGGCAATTTTTACATTTTCTAATCCCGTATTCCCAATATGCTACAAATTTCTGCTCCTTCCCACCTTTCCTTGCCAGCACAAACTATAGGAAACATTAAGAAATGACAGGCAGCTGTGTTGCTAGTAACCTGGCCTTGAGAAACAAGCTCTCCCATTAACCTTGCCAGAGCCAGAACAAAGCCACCTCTAAACACTGAGATTTGAGACTGAATCAGTCACTGCACTAAGTGTCACCTCCTGAACACAGCAGGGACCCTCTACTGCCCTGCTCTCTGGCTGGAGGAGAGCAGGAGCTCTTGCCAAGGCTGGCTTTAAAACAAGCACAAAGCCAACTCCCACTGCTGCTCTGGGAATCCCTGGGAAAAGTCTCCTTCATGTTACCCACCAAGACCTCAGATGATCTCCTGGTCTCTCTTTAGGATTGCCTCTGCTGATCTCCTGCCCCACACTTATCCCCATCCCACCCCATCACCCCAGGAGCTACTTCCAGCCCACCCCACTAAGTGACCACAAGAAATGGCATCTCCCTCAGCAATATCCAAGAATTTCCCCATTTTCAGGGCTCTATCCAAGCCTAAATGGACTCCATTTGTATATGGACCAAATCCTCAAGAAGTCACTGACCCCAGAGTCACATGGAGTGATCAAGTTAGACAGGAACAATACAGAAGTCCCTAAAGACAACAGTGATGGAGCAAACCAATCCAAACACAGGTGAATTTAAGGACAGAACACAATATGCATATATACGTGCTACCAAGTTGTTTATTTCTTGGTGTTCTAGTTGAAAGTAGGCTCTTCTCCCAGTTGGTTTCCCAATGCAATGTCACCCTGTCCCTTTCTTTCCGCCTGTTTTTCTCTTTGCATGTATTTGATGGCTTTGTTTTTAATAAAAATGGAGGTGTTCTTGGCATTTCTGCTGCACCAGCAGGGCTTGAACCTAAGGTCAAACGAAAGGAACAGTGTATTCAGTTCCCATGGCAACCATACCAGGCTAATATCAGGTACTAAGATACCACGACTGAAGCGATAAAATCACTACATTAGTTTAATAAACAAGTTCCATTGTCATCATTTTGCTATATGTGGCTCTTGGAAAAAAGATCAAATTCCAGAATTCTCTCTGCTTGGCCTATTATTCATCATCTGACAAAAACGACCAACTCTTTCTTTTCTTGAGAGCTTCAGAAACACAGGTACATTGAGATCCCATTGAGGCTACTATACCTTCTTAAAACCACACTCTAGGCGCACCGAATTTTGCAGACCCTAAAGCAAACCCTAATTTGACATTTAACTTCCATTCTCATTTTACCATTTTCATACTCTGTTTCAACCTTCTATTAAATGCATAATTACCTTTTAAATACAAATCTTAATGTGGCAAACTACAAAAGCAAGAGCATGCGTTAAAAGTACTTTATGCCAAGAGGACAAACGTGAACAGAAGCCTTTCTCAGCATGCATCCGAACGCTGGTGCAGAGAGCTCCTACTTGGGCACATCTCCCACATCCCTTTACCTGACACCCCAGTCCAAAGCTGGTTCCTGAGCCAGGAGGATTAAATACCCACAGAGCTTGCTGGAGCTGGCTCCAGCTACCCTTGCTGCAGAGGGGACACTGTCTGCCAGGCTTGGATGTGAAATACCTAATGCCATATGGTTTGAGGCAAGCACCTTGAGAAGCCCCTGGAAGCCCTGGCAGATGCCCAGCAAAAGCACATTACTGCATCTAATGACAGAGTACGGAAATCCCACCCAACTCTGCCTTCCCACTGACTTTCCAGGCAGCCTGGAATAACATGGGCAGTGAAGGCACTAGACACACAGCTCACAGCACCACGCTGAGCTCTGTATCAGGATTGCTAGTGAGACACAGAGATTTAAAACATCAGGTTCGGCCAGTGGTGACAATAGTGGCTAGAGAAATAATTAACGCTGATTTCCATAGTGCAGATAACTCCGCAAATGGAAATGAATGTGGCCAAGTGGCTCTGGGAATTCAAGATAACTCCAGAAAGCCAGGAAATCCAGCAAGAGTCTGAGCAATTTATTTGTGAAATAATTTGAGGTTATTTTGCATAGTAATAGGCTTCTGGAGTGATGTTGTTAACCATGCAGAACAGCCCCGCCGATTGAGAGCTGCAGCAACAGAGGATTGTGAGGTATCTCTGTGCCCTTTTTAAGCAGACAAAGACCAAGTCACCCCAACTGACCCACCACAAAGTCACTCAAAAGACAGAGCTGGCCCACCAGGCACCACCAAAAGAGGCACTGCTTGTTCTCATCAGCCAAACCAAAGCAGCAAAACCAGTTAGAACTTCTGCAGCATGTGCTCCATTTGCCTGTGTACCTCTCCAATGTGCAGCATCACCACAAAGAAATTACTCTTTACAGCACATAAGACCAAATTATCAGCATTTTTCTCCTAAATATTATTTACCTTTTAATAAATACACACCACTAGTATTTACCTTCCAAATCAAGTCAGACTGACAATGAATTGCTGAGTTAAACATGCTCCTGAAGCTGCTCTCAAAATGCCACTAAACCACTTCCAGCTCAGGCTCCACTTCATCTGCTTCTGACATGCCGTTTTCCATCGATTTTATGCAGTTGTGTCAGCCTGACACGAGTGAAGTAAACACCACAGTCCCATATCAATACACAGCCTTGAGTACTGTAAGGATTATAGCTGTAACTGCCAGCTCCTCCTAAAGGAGTCTCGGGGCAGAAGGACAAGCTGCCCTGACCGGTGAGTTGTTTGAATAGGTTTTGCAGTGAGGGCACGGCTAATCCTTGGCTGACACTCCAGCCTGAAGAGTTTTATGGGGCTTTTTTTATCTGTGATTAATGGACTTGACATCCATGTTCCCACAGCTTCTGCTAAACATGCACTTCAGCCCTTATTGTTAAATACCACCGAGATCACAGAGAACTAAACTCTTATGACAGTCGAACGACTGTGCCAGAGGGCAGACTTTCCTGAGACAAGTATTGGATGTAACACAGAATAATAGGGCACCACACAAAGGTTCCTGATCTTGGGCTACTGAGTAACCTGCACCCTTAAAACTAGACTGACCTTTCTGAGTAGAAAATAACTGTGGGAGGCGAGAGAGCTGAAAAGATAACACGTCATCCAAAATTATACTGGTAGATCACACACACGTATCATGGAATGGCTTTGGGTTGGAAAGGACCTTAGGATTATCCAGTTCCAACCCCCTGCCATGAAAGGACACATGATGTGTTTAGCCCATTTGAGTCAGAAGCACGTGCAATGAACTTCACCTCTCGTATTTACTCACTAATCGAAACGTGAGAGCAATGTGACTGAAGCGCTGATGGAGATCTCTCTCCCGCAGAACCTGCACGTTCAGGTGTGCGCCAAGACACAAGGTTTGGAAATACATTTTCTACCCTGAAATCCTTAAAAAAGCCCTTAAAAGCAGAAGTTTGGACCCATATAACCACACGCTCACAGGCAGAAAAGAAGACAACCTCCAGACAGATTAATTTCAACACTTGGTGTGCTACTCACACACAGAATGTTCTGCCTCCTCCATAGAGCTGCTTTCCAGCCTCAGCTTCTATAAAAAGCCTCGATGAGCATTTCCTTTACTTCTGGTTCTCTGTCCGTTTTGCACAGAAGCCAAAACAAAAACCAACCCCCAAAACCCTTCAAACATGTCAGTCTGAAACAGAAGAGCGATGTCAGTTCGTAAGGGATGCTGTTTAAACACTGAGCTCTGTCTGCACTCTCCTTGTTTCAGACTGAGAAGTATTTCAAACCTTAATTACTGCAGCCTGCAAGACTGTGACAGATCTCTCTTGTTCTTAGGGGCATCTTGCCAGGATGAAGCAGGAATTCTTTTAAGATGACCATACTTAATTAGTGCTTTATGGTGCTAACTTTATGGTGCTTGTATGATTCAACAGACTGCTTCTGGCTCTGGCAAGTACATCGGTCTACTGCAGTCTGGGGGCTTCTAAGGTCAAAGCTATTTTGCGTGTGTTGTCGCAATTTGTCAGTATGTCTATGTGTCCCTACAGATTCTGATTGCTAAATGTAAAGTACAAAGAATAGTAAACGGGGACTCCCACACTGGACAAAAGCCCCAACTTACTCTGAATATTCCTTCCCATATCAGCATTACATTACTATAGAACTCAGATATGTATTTACAGAAACAGCTCCATATGGGAAGAGAAATAATGGAGACAGAAGAGCTGAACTCAGTAAGGATACAAATAAATGCATCGCCCCTTTTGACACCAACTCTAAGCCAGTATTTCACCTAGAGCTGCTTCCAGTACTGCTCTGTTGCACGCTGCTTCTGCTGAGAGAAAACCTCAGGCCTGTATTTCATTGCTGTAGCTGGTTGCCCTGATTTCTGGGTATAGAAGGCATCAGACAGAGCTTGTTTCTTTCCTTTGCTTGTCATTCCAAGCCACTTCCAAGCCAGATTTCTACCTCTCTTGCTCTTTTGCTAGGCAGACTTTTCAGATGTCAAATAACACAGGTGTAAATATGTGTTTTCTTTCCATAGCGTTTTCATTGTCAGGACGTCTTCACATCTCCTGTCTAAACTGAATTTCTTCCCACCCAAACATCAATTCCCACCATCCCTCCCTTTGCTCAAGTCCTCTCTGGCAATTCTGTAACATCCGTAGCTACTGAGCAATACCCATTGTTCCAGTGAAATGTGCTGTATGTAACCTTCTATTTCATTCTGTCATAATGGTCAACCTACCACAGGAGGCTGTAGGCTCAGGTCCTGCGGACAGTCACCCACACTCTTGCCCTCTTCACCCCCACAGTGCACCCTTTACCACAAAGCTTGAGCTTAGTCCCTTACAGACTGTACTTCTCACCCATCCCTTCCCCAGCAAGCACATTCCCCCGAGCTGTCGCTGCTCTGTGTTGCTTCAGAAGAACAAGTCTCAGCTTTTACCTGGATTACACTATCCTGGATTTCTGTTCTTCCTCTCATCATTTCTGCCTGCTTAGATAGCTTCCTGCAACAAAAATCTGTCTGTCACTTGTTGAAGTCAATGAAGACTCAAGGACTGCCCCTCACCTGAATTTGTATCATGGCTTCATTGCCAGTGAAATCTGAACCACCCTTTTGCGGTCACTCTCCAGGCTCCTTAAAATCCCAGAGGCCTGGTGTGGCAATGGGTAGCACTGTTCAGGTGAGAAGTCAGCAGCTGTGTTTGGTACCCACTGAAGCTTCTGCATGGATAAAAGGAACTGTAATAATTCAAAGTGAAAAGGACGATGTGGGTCATTCTGGCCATACCTTGGCTGTAGGATGTGTCTCCCAACAAAACAGTAAGCACAGATCAGTATGCTGGAGCTGAGTGATAGCCTGTACCAGAATGGCAAGAGCCAGTCAAGCTGCACAGTGAACTGAATACCAAAGTTTATCACAACCCTTAGATAAACAGGACCTTTGTGCCTTATGCAAAAGGACAGAGGCAGAGGGGATGCTGCCAGGGCTGACTTTTTAGGGTATTTCTTCCTTCCAGTTCTTGTCTAGACCTGAATTCCCTGAGAGCTTCCCTGTTCCAGGCTGTACGACCCATAAGCTGTGATAAGTGCAGTGGAGAACAGGTCACAACACAGAGCTGTCAACAAAGCTTTTACAGTCTAATCCGTGTGAAAGGAGAAGGCCAGGCAGCAGCCCTGCAAAGGGGGAGCAGCCATAGATGCTGCTAAGAAGTGGTGTAAACTACTTACTATTTACTTGTATTTACTCCTGCCCTTCCCTCTCCACTCTCTAATCTATCAGCCCCTTTGCCTGTTTGATCCCAGGGGCCAGTGTTCAGGAAGGAAACGCAGCTGCCCATCAGCATACCCTCAGTGCTCCCCGAAGGCAAGCTTTGCAGTACTCACCATAAGTTCCTGGGGACAAGAGGACCCTGTGCTCTGCGAAGTTCACGTAAGCAGCCAGACAGTGTCAATGTTGTGTCCATGACAAAGTACCAGCTATGTCTTGCAGCCTTGGGTCAATGTCTTTTTGTCCTTTTCATTTCCTTTTTCTCTTCTTCTCCTGCTATGGCCTTGGTCTTTGATATCACGGTGAAAGGAGCACTCACCTTACCCGTTCCTGTGAAAATAGAAGTAAACTTGTCTAAAATGAAGTAACACTGACTTCATCTGCCTTCTGCCAAGCAGAGAGGGTACATTGTTCATGACACCAAGCCAGGCAGCAGCACCCTGTCTTTAGGAATCAAGTTATGGCTAACGGCACACACAGCATTCAACACGCAGCATTTCCATTTTTTCACTCCAGTTTGCTATGCTGAGCAAGTATTTTTGCATATTTTAAACTTGGTTTTGGTGAAGAGAAAGAATCCAGTAAGATCCTGACTACACCTTTCACAGCAGAACAAGTCTGTAACCTCTGCAGCCCACATATTCCTCACCAGGGGACTATTGCAGCTACTGAAAAAGCACAGTCAGGATGCAAGAATAACGTTGTATTGAAAACACAGGAGAAGTCACGGATCAGCAGGAATAAGAGTCTTACTTTAGCACTACCTATCACCTCTTGGACCACACCGGGGCTGTGCCACTGCACTGCCTCCTGCCCGCTGTGGGCAGCAGGGAGACCACCATTCAATGGCTTGGCCAGCAGCCCATGCAATCCCTCAGCTGCATCTCCTGCACTGCTCCAGCACTGACTGTGCCTGACAGGGGAGATGGCTGATTACAGTGACAGACAGGGTTTCAATCGAGAGAGGAGCTTGTTTTAGCACAGGCCTGTCTACTCCAGTAAATCTCTGCTTTTATCAGCTCTGTGCAACTGACTCATTTAGACCCCATCGGTGGCAGTCCATCTCCTCGCAGCCTCTTGTCACTGACAGCCCTCAGGTACCTAAGCATGCCAGGCTTGATACAAGTCAAACCCTGCTGCGAACAGAGATTAACCTGCAAAATGATGCAGTGCTCCTTTTAAGTGTATTCTAGCCAGGCACAGGAGAACTACAGACTCCATCAGACTCAGTAAACTTTCTTCAGCCTCTGCGGGTCCTGCATCTCATCTGCATTCACTCCAGAGGCTGAATAAAAACAACCAGCGACACAGGTGGCTTGGCTACTGCACAGGAGCCACAGGAGTAAAAAGGTTTCTAAGCAGCCTTTGTGTAACTGAGTAGTTGTTGTCAGAAAACACTGGAATGGCTTTCAAAAAATCTGCATAGCCATGTAGAAAATGAAATATTCATTGATTTAATATTAAAATATTTTATTAAATTAATATTAATTCACCATTAAATTTTAAAGAGCTTCATATTTCATAAGAAAATCACAGTGAAACCACCAAGAGGAATTTAAGGCATGAAACCAATTATACAAGACCGTTAAGCAATGCCTGGAAAAGCAACCTGAAAAGTTTCCCATGATAAGGATGAATTAAGGGAATTCTGTTTACAAACAGCACTGTTTGTAAAAGTTCTCACTGGAAAGGACATTTGCCCTCACTCATAAATGTTTCATGTACGTTACTAGAGTATTAGCACGGTAGTCTTCTTTAATGCACACATTTAGCCTCTTTTTCCTTTGTTCCCTTCGTACATATACTTTGTGGAACCCAACCTGTTCATTAAATCTGGGTTAGATTTCCTTTTGCCAAAGGAAAAACCACCATAAAATACATCAGCGAGGGAAAGGAAACCCCCTGAATTCTTTGTGTGATTACTGGATAAAGCTCTCCGAAGCTGACTTACAGACTGCTGAAGACAAAAGCTTTGATTGCACTCAATTACCTTCTGACAAAGCAATGGGGAGAACAGCAGAGGTTTTTTCAAGTGGGTCTATTCAATTTTTGCTACTACTGCTAAGTCCAAAAGTTAGCTGCTTCTTGAGGACCCAATTTTCCTCTCCATAAGTACACCTGTATCTCTTCTATAAGTGGTATTTGCAAGCGTTTATTTTGATAACACCAGACCCATAAGTTCAGTTATTCCATCTCCTTTATCAGTTCTCTAAGACACTGCTCTCTTTTGTCCGCTCTCAAGTATTCTTAGTGCCCAGCAAACCGCAGTCAGAACATTATGGTCAGTTCATTTCGGATGTGAGCTCCCAGTCTATAAAGTTACAATGCAGAATAGCCTTCACTGCCATACAGCATACCCAGACTTAGATTCATTTTCCAATAACATTAAAATCTTGTTTGTATACCAACAATACTGGCCTAAAACGATGCACGGGGGTTCCTAATTAGATAAAGCCATTGCTTAGAGCCAGACAGTGCCCATTTACAGTTCAATAAACAACTTGTCACAGTTGCTTGGTCAGAGCAGACCTGGATGTCAATGGAAACAGTTAGCACAGAGGTAGCGAAATAAATTGGTCTCCTGGGTAAATAAATTGAGCAGCAATGTGAATATGCCTCATCAAGAAAGACTGTAATTTATAAAGGGTTTGTAAATAGGGGTTTATATACACAGACATTTAAGGAAATAGAAAACCTTCTCTTATGGTTTTAAAAAGAAAAGTTTAACAATGGCCTTTGCCCATAAGTTTTATATGTATCAGCATGGACAATACAAAATAATGCTAGCACTTGCAACAATATAGGATTTTTGTCAATAAATAAGTACAAATAACTATCCCAGATTATGGCATGCTTACAGTTCCCATGTTAGTTTGGCATTGGAGTACTCAAGAGAATCAGGCAGAGGCACAGTGACTGCTGACATGCTTCTAGCCAAGAAGCAATACAATTTCCCAGCTCTACCAGCACCAACAGTCCACCTCTACCAGTGAAACCTCCAGTGTGTGCACACAACCCTATGGAAATAGAACTTGTGAGTGTGATACTACTTTAAACGTTTCCATTTATTCAGTATTTTGCTTGTGAATAGTCTCAAGAAAGCCACTAGTCTTGTGCAAGACCACATATATTTATATAGCCAGTGCTTCTTGCTTTTAACTTGACTGGAACTAGCTAAACAGCTGAGAATACAAATGGTGCTGAAGAGTCTGCAAACTCAAAGCTGTTCAAAGAAAGGTTCAGGCTTGACGAATATCTACAACCTTTAAGAAAAAAGTGGTTAAAAACCTGAACCGAAAGAAATCTGTGTCTATGTGCACGCATATATAAACATGCACTGCAGCTGCTCAAACCCACCCAAATCCAAGTGCAAAGGTTCCTATTAATACTGCACTCATTTGCAAAACACACCCTTCTTTCTGGCCTGTGTCTAGACTGATGAAAAAGTGATGGATTGCATTTTCTGGAACACTTCCCAAACCAGAGGACATCGACAATGTTATTATTTTCATGGAAACAATTTGCTTAGCCCTGAATTCGTTTCCCATTTTTGCACATTAATCCATGTACATCTATAATAAGAGGGGGTGGGTGGGTGGAGAACACTGGCATTAGTAAAATCCTACATAATTGTGGAGAGGATTAGAGAAACAGAGTCTGTCTTGCTATTGCCTTTATTGTTCATAATGGTTCTCCCTTTGACACTTCTCAAAAGGAAGGGAAAAATATCTATTAGGTTTCAAGTCCAAAGCGATTCATCATGTGAAAACTACTGAACTATTTAAAAGTTACCTCTTCAAAATGCACACCATGTTTGCTCCTAAAATGTAATTTTTTTGCAATGCTCTTTATAAATTACTTACTGAACCAAAAGGCCTTTTACTACCAACTCTTGGTGTAGATTCCAATGTTTCTGAGCTTGGTATGCATTACTAACCCACCGCTGGATGTTTTGGTTCTTTCCAATAGAAAGGTAAAGCAGTCCCTATTGTCTGACTGCAACACTCCCAGTCACCAGCCCAGAGAAACACTGAGTTAATTTACTCCTGTTTCTTCAGAGTTACATCTAACATTCTCGATTTTTCCCCAAAAAAGTTGGACTTTAATTCTAATTCAGCTCCTTTTATTCTAATTCAGCTAAAATGAACAATTACTCGGTTCGTTTTACTTGAGAGCAGCTAGTTCTATTTTTCTTTCCAAAGTGAATCTCAGAAACCAAGTCAGCTCCAACTAATCACAAGCAGGTTTTCTAGAACTGAATAGATTTGGGTAATTTCAGTGGAAGGGAAGAACTGCACATTACCATGGAATACAAGCAACAAGATCATTACAAGCTCCCTGTGCCTCCCTTAGCATCTGCGGATTGTTCTTCAATTTCTGTGTCCTTTTTAAATTCAAAGACAAATGTCATAGTTTCAGTTTCTCTCTGTCCCTACTAAGTTAGAAAATTAACCCTTCACTGTATCTGAAGGCTGGCTTTAATGACCCTGAGACACAATGCCCAAGACAACTTCGATCTGTGTTTCTTCACAGCCCTTGATCTGTCACATCACTTCAGGGCAACATGACCATCCTTACGTGCTCAGAGGCAGACTGTTGCTCCTCGTTTTCCATGTAAATACCTAACGAATTCTCTTTACAAAAGTCCCTTGGATCATTTCTCTAGCTCCCATCCCACTTCATAGTCCTGGGACAGAGAAGCAGACATTCCCTATGCAGAAGTTACATAAAGTTTGGAAGTTCAGGACAAAATCACAAGTCATTTTTCCAGAAACAGCCACCCGCCCTCTTTCCCCCACCCCTCCAATACACACGACTCACCAGCACGATGTTGCCTGCATCCAATGAAAGAAACCTCCCTCCACGAAGGGGCCGAGCTACAGGGCAGATAACAAAGGAAGAGGAAAGAGCTCGTAGTGGAGGAACTCATGAGCATGCAGCCTCTTATGCAAAGGTGGTCTTCTATTTAAGAGCAAAAGCAAGACTCGGAGAACCTACAATCAAGTAACCTAATCACCCGTTTTCTTTCCTCTGGGACATAAGTAATGGCGTGACACCAAAAATAACCCCTACTCTTTTCCAAACGAATCCCATCCGTGTTGTTTTCCTTCACTCATTCCACCCTCTCTGGCTTAGGAAACACACAAAAAGCAGACTTCTCTCTTTAGTATTCCCTGAAAGACCCATCTTTCTCACAGCTGAAAACCATTTTAACCTGAGATGACATTATTAGCATTACTATACAACCGAAATAGTATGCAAATTGTAACAGTGGGGAGCTTTGTAACGCAGGAGTATTGAAAGTCCTAAAACAAGGCACTGACCACGTTAATCTGGAATCTCCTCCCCCTACTGAAAGCACACCTTCATGTTCCCATAACGTAGCTTTATTTTAACATAGCAAATAAAGGAAAACTCTTCTTCAGGCTGAATGAAGAATATATATAAATGTTCATATAGATGAATACCAATACGGAGAGAAATTGTCCATGTCATACACTGCCTGAGTGAAGGCACTGTGCCTCTTATCACAGAGCAGAACCAAGAAATACATCAATAAATACAGATGTATTATTCTAGAATGTCCTTTTGGTTATTAGGCTAATGTATTCCAGGAGGAAGGGAGGAGGAATAGAGTGCTCTTCCAGTAAGCATGCGGTTGTGAAGGTATTAACTGAACGGGAATACTGTAGCAGAGCTCCAATTTGCAGGAGCCTGCAGCAAGGTTGCGTTCACAATAAGGTCAGTGAAAAATGGCAAATACATTAGCAAGCAAGCTACTCCCATAAGTGTGTAACACTTTCTCCATCAGTATTTTGGGGGAATTGAAGCTGCAGTGGTAATCTGCCATGTCATGTCATGCACGGTGTCAATCTGTAATGCCAGTTTGGAATTCAACCGGGCATGTTATTAAAACGGGAAGTATCTGACTGATACTTCCAAGGAACATTAGTTCTTCCATAAGTAACTCAGACCTCAAAGCAACCCGTAAATAGAGTGAAGTTTGCCCACTTCAGTGTCCAGCAGTCCTCCTGCACAGGGTGTGAAGCACTAAGTCATTTTCAGTAGACCAAGGATTAAGTCTAATACCATTCTGTCCTTTGCAACACAGAAGTACATAGCACCATAAAGGTGTTGACCATCATCAGTGGAAAGGTCCATCAATACTTCTGTCTGTGAAGCACATAGCAGCCACTAACAGCTTCACCAAGCTGGCCTACACAGCATGAAGTTCAGCAACATGTGGAAGTATAACCTGTAAATGGTCATTTTAGTGCTATCTTTCACCTGATTTGTAAGCTAGTGGGTGAACCTTGGTCTTACTGAATTCAACCAGACTTGTGTCACCGACTTAAAATGACTGAATATTTCCCACTGCAGAGACCTTGCATGAAACTGTATTCAATACAAATGTTCTTAGCTATAGAAACTGTGTATGATAGCATCCACTAGTCAGTACATAATACAATAAATCATGCTTCAAACAATTTCCCATCATTAAAAAGAAGGCTTCTTTTAATTCTTTTTTAATTCTTTGAAGAGCTGGGTCTTTCAATGCAGTGAGGCAGCATTCCCTATCACACTGCACAAGCACTACAGGAATTGAAGACAGACCATTACCTCCTGCAACCATGACAATTGCAAAGCTGAGAATGGGAGGTAAAAGCAAGTGGAAGTGGTTAAAGGGTTGTCAAGGCCTGGCTGAGCTCCACCAAGCTCCTAAGGACTAACTCTGAGTCAACTCAAGGCTTTTCAGCAGGGAAGGGAAAACCTCTTGAGCAATAAATTCAATGAAAATATCTCTTAAATTTGATTTTATCAAATATTTTGGGCTATTTCTTATCTAAAGCCATCACCACATGGCTCCAGTTCCCTCTCTGGGCATTCATAAACACACAAAAGCAAGATCTTCTTGCCTGATCACAAATGCTTCTCTTCCATATGCACACCCTTCCCAAAGGTAAAGAGGCTTGAAATCCAGCCATCACCTGCACACTTCTTGAAGAGTTAGAGACATTTACATAACAAAGCATTGACATGAGTACATGAACCAACCCATCAAGAACTGTCAAAAAAAGGAAGTGGTTGGTAATGCTATTGCCTACTTTAAGCAACTAATATCAGATGCAGCAGCGTGCTCTATCAGTTTCAGCTTTTAGGTATAGAGCAATGCTAAGTAGAAGGTGCAAAATACATATCTGAAGTTTACAGGTAACATGACTATTCCCAGCTGTGACAAGGAGAAACTTTAATACCATCATTTAATAGAGTTGAAAAGTAGTTATTTTTGGTGGTGCATCTCTGGCTTTGTATCCAGAACAAGTGGCAACAGAACTGGGAGGTGGTGTGCAGCAGAGCACAGATGTCTTTAATCAAAGGGGAAAGTAACCAGCTGCTCAAAGTGCTTTCCACCACTGACCAATAGAACTTGTTGTTTTACAGATCCAGCTCCCATCTCAAGCAGTCACATCAGTTACCTGCATTTGTTGAACCTATTCCACTGAAAGCACAGCTGCCCATTTTGGGGGACAGGGCTTTTCTTCCTCCTAACGGGGCTGTCACTGTTATGCATATGACCTGGATCCACCATTATTAAATGGCCTGGATATGACCATTATGTACACGGACCTTCTATTTAGAAGTCCCTCTAGGGGCTGCCTCCCCACCTCACCTTCAGTTTACCTGCATCCTGCCTCCCACCTATGCTGTGCTGCCCATGCTGATCCAGGTCTGCAGCAGCTCAGATGGAGGTTCCCTGGAGCAGCTTTAGCAATGACTGTGTAGTCAATAAAACACCGAAGGTTACAGCACTGCAATAAAGAGTTCTGGTTCTGGAAGCTGTTTTTCAGTACTCTTGTCACATTCAGGTCTCAGGTTTTGTTGTTTGATCTTGTCTCCATTCATTACACTTCCAGGGATGTCTAAAGCTTTAAGTGGAGCATGGCTCCATCCTGCCTCAGGACACAGCAGCACAAACTCCTTTAGCCCCTTTTACAGTCCAACTTGAGGCATTGCAAGGGTAGAGGGAATTTTTACAGGCTTATAATCAGATACTAAGAAATTTGCTCACCAGTGATTAAACGGATGCTTTGTTCTGGAGTGTGCAGGTATTTTGGGTTTGATGAAGAGGACCATCTTTACCAGCAAATAAATAATGACCCATTTAATAGCCAAGATGTAACTTTAAGTCACTCTTACTGCAGTTGGAAATTACTGATCAGGAGTGTTGATTACCACCGCACTTTCCCAAAAAGCTTTAAGATTAAGAGACATTCAGTGCTCTTCTTCTGGCAGGTACCTCAAAAGGAGACCGTGAGAAGAGACACACAATGAAAAACAGCAGGTTAGACCATATGAGACTCCTTATTAAAAACATAAAATGCCTTTCACTCTGGCTTTTATTAAGTCTACTTTTCAAGCCGCATGAAAGTTAGGTGAGCCCATTATAATACAAGTCACGTCAAACTGTTTCATTATCCACATCCTGCAGCACGATAGCCCACAGAATACCTTTTGAAAGCTCCAGAGTGACGGCAGCAGGTTGAATATAATGAACAGTGTTACAAATGGGGACATGAGACGACAGGTCTGGTGAAGGAGGAGTCTCCTGGAAACTGTATGGCTGTAATTACTGAGGGCTGGTGCTGTCTCAGTTGGCTTCGAACAAAGGTAACTGCCTTCAGCAAGTTATATTTCCTCAGCCAGCTAAAAAGAAAGCGGAGACACAAATATTTATGATACACAATACATAACCAAAGCCATTGTCTGCTTTTATTACCTTATTTCTGTTGGAGCTTTGAAGTCTCCCACATCAACACCACAAGAGAATTAAACAGTAAAGCACTGATTTATTTTTAAATTAGACTTCCAAAGCTAGAAAGGTTGAAGTCATAGGAAGACAAAATGCTCTTATTCTGGGCACTTGGCTTGCACGTCACATTTTTCTTCTCAATAGTTCATTTGGTTTGTTGATGAAGAATCTGTCAAGCAGAAGTCAGAGGGAGATGAGACCTCTGCCTCCTTGCACAGGAGCTCCCCTCAACAAGCACTGAGCAGTGCTAAAGGGAACACTGGGTGCAGAACACATAGCGCTGCAGGAGACAGCAAGACTGAGAAGAAAGCTCAGGCTAATCCGTGTTTTCTCACCTGTGACCTGCTAAATCTCAGAAATGGGCTTACATGGACTTAGCCATACAGCAAAAACTCCTAGGGAAGAGCACACAAACATGTCATAGTTAGATAAGATGACAGCAAGGAGAGACAGAATACCTCTGTTAGTATCTGCATGCCCTAACTACTGCTTCCTTTCTCTTACCTCTTTTTCCTGGAGAAATCACCAATCCTGAAAATGCATTTCCTAATGCTGGCGATAACCATTAAGTTGTATAAGGGTGAAGACATCCAGAACTATTACATCATTATTCCCCATCTTGATACCTGTCATGGTTTAACCCCAGCTGGCAACTAAGTACCACACAGCCACTTGCTCACTGTTTCCAGCACAAACCCAAAACGTAGCCCCATATTAGCTACTACGAAGAAAATTATCTCAACCAAAACCAGCACAATACCATACTCTTTCATGGTTAATTATCTAATGGGGAAAAAAATGACAGAGAAAAAAATAGAACAAGTTCAAAGAGGTGCAATAAAAAGTACTACAAGTTTGGAAAAAAAACTCTTTATAATGAGCAATTAAAAAGGAGAGAAAGTTAACTTGTGAAGAGATGAATAAATGGTGACACAACAGAACATGAAATATAATGAACAGAATGAGAGAGGTCATCCATGTGCATCTGCCTTCAGTCCTTTCCGTTGTATTCCAACGTATTCCATTCCCATCCTGTATCACACAGTGCTCCCAATGATACAAGGCAGCAACACATTTTAAAGTGGACAAAGTGATGTAGAAAATGAGCCTGCAGACGTTACTGCAATAGAGTTTGGGTGGTATCTGGCAAACCCAGAATGTGGCTGTATTGCCAATTATGGGAAAGCTGGAAGGAAATGCACCAAACTAAGGACTCACAAGAAGGTAAACGCAGAGAGGAGCTCAGCCTCTTGATCACGTTCCCCCAAACCTGCAAGTCCTCCATTCTCCATCCAGGCTTTGTTAATGAGAAATTTGTTTGATAGAGGCTTTCTATCCTGTATGGTTCTCCCTGAAGAGGTGAAACCAAAGCTATAGGCAAACATGCAGCAGATCAAGCTGCAAACCTGGGGAGAGGCTAGGGCTGTTTTGGGATTTAATGTGATAGAATTGCCGAGTCCTGTCCTAAAAGAGCGGCTGCTGTGGAGTCCTTTTGGGAGACCTGAAATGATGAAAAGTGACTCCTACATCTTAAGGACATGTAAGGTCAGAGAACAGGAGCCCATCTCAACAGCTAGGTGTTTCAAAAGGCAGGCAGGACTAGAACTAGACAGATGCTGATGAGGTGACTTGTCAGAAGCCAAACATGCAAGTGAGGGTAGAGTTCATAGGAACAAGAGTGCAACCGTGGAACAAAGCATGACTCTAACCATAGACCACACAAGACAGAAGATGGGGGATCACTGTGGGCACGGCTGCTGGATTGTGAGTAGCTGTTGTATGCAATCTTTCACAGGGAAAAACCAGTCTCCTATGCCACTAATACAGCCGTTCCCAAAAAGCACCCACTCTATTGCCCTGCTTACCATCCAACCAAAGCATTCAAGGTCTAGAAGAAATAAAACCTTGAAGTAAGGCAAAGGGAGCAGTGACTGTCAGTAAAACCAAACACAAACAGAAAACCAGAGAAAACCAAGTCTAACCATCAGTGCATGTTCTCTATTCCTCCCCCAGAGGCTCACATCTTACCATTACTGTAACTACTGTGCCCTAAAGGCCTCTGCACAACCACAGCTCTAAAGGGCAGCCTTTAACAGATGCCTGCTCTCCATCACACTTATTAGCACATTACCTCCTTGCACTGCTACTTTAAATGCTTTCCACTCATAGCATTGAGAATGAGGCATTTCACAAGGAGGGCACAAGCAAGGCAGTCTGAAAATTAACTGTAAACTATGTTCATACTTTTAGTACTACTAGCACTAAATTTCCCACTCAAGTGTTTGGAACAGCCAGTGGCTTAAGATGCTGAAAAGCATATGTGCTCAAGACCTGGAATTCTGGTTTCCTTTCCCTTCTGACAAGCTGTCAGCATCCTGCAGGTGACAAAAGGTAAATACACCTGAAATATCAACTCTTTCATTCTTTTAGGGTGTTTAAAGTTCCTAATGTTCCATCTTAGCTAGTTGGCATAGTGCATTAGGAGCCCAGGAGCTATATGTGACGTAGAAAGAAGCAGATGGCCCAAGTCACAGACGTGTCTCTATCCCAGCCCTTTCAGAAAAAGGCCACCTAGCTGCAAGCTGGGTTGCTTGGCCGGATGTGATTTACTCCTAACCTCCGTGCATTAGGAAGATACAATGGGCAAGGACTACCTGGGTCATCAAATCTACCCTCCTGTCATCAGGCAGCCATGCCATCTATCTCTATCAACTATCAACCTCTTGAACTGCATCTTAAAACTAGTTGAGGAGGAGTTGAGGAGGTAAATGAAGGCAAGGTAAGATACTACTATTAAACTGAAAATACTGCACCTGAGAAATGGTTTTACACTATGCTACTAACAGGACATCTGAATTTGCAACATAAATCTGTGTCTCTGCAGGAGGCTGTTGGGCTCAACTACAGATAAGCTCCAAGGTGTAGTACAGCTTCATTCCACACAGAGAAACACTGGGTGAATCCAATCACTGACTCCTAGATAAAATATTCAAGTAAGTGAAGTGACAAAGAAGATTGAAGATCTTTTTCATTCCGATAACATTATTAACACACACACATACACCCAGTGATGAACATTTGATGGCTTGCTATATATGATATGCGAGTTTGTAGTCTTTTTTCATGAAAGAAAGGCATTAAAGGCATTTGCTATGGATTTTTGCTGACTATAATATTTTATACGACTGCTTTATGTGGAGGGTGAAGGTTTTCTGCCAAATTGGTTCCTAATTGTACCTCATCAAATACAACAAAACCATCTCTCAGTGAAATGATGTCTGCTACCACACGATTTTCAATAACACAAATCATTTTGTGTCAGGCTTCTGGAAAGTTTGACTGAAAGTAAGAATCCAGGTTCCTGGTCTGGGGCTTCTGGATTTGTCCTGCATGTAAGAAAGCACTGAAAGAGCCTATAAATAAGGAAATCTCAGCCTGCAACATGGCTTTTAGTAAAGTTGAATGCCTTCGCAACTGTGTTCATCACAAAAAGAACAGAGTTCAGAGGTGCTGCCTAAACATGCGTTCCTGCACTGTATTACTAGTGGCTGACATTTAAGAGCCCTGGATGACCAAGAGAGATTGTTCTTAAAGTAATGCCTCCAAATTCACTCAGATAAAAGTTTATGTTTCTGTATTGCTGAGCAAAAGCTTACGATGCAATTGGGAATACACAGCACAGTAGATCTGGCCTACAAAAACTCCTACAAGGAAAGCAATTGCAATCCTATTTTGAGCAGATATTTTGGAAGAGGAAAAACAAAGAGCAAAGCATAGGCAATAATTACCAATGTCAGTCCATTCAGACAGTATTATCTTTTATCTGCAGACTGCCTGTGACACTCACAGTAATGACCTGGTAGGCAAGGCAACAAGCAATACCCTTTCCAACTCAGTTCTTAAAGAGTACCCCTTCCTATACGCTACATCACTTACATTGTTCATAATTCTGTTGATACCATGTTACGCCGCCAAGTGTGCTAAAGAATTCAGCATCTGTTACGTATCTTTCCCTATTAGGGTAAACAGTATGTATTTAGCAAGAACCCTGTCTCTGTTGATTAACCACCCTGTTTCTCTCTTGCTTCCCCATTCTCTCCCATAAAATATCTGCCTGGGCTAAATCTCTGCCTGCACACACACCATATGGCACAAAGATATAAATCAGATGAGACTAAGTTAATTGGTCATATTAGACCCCATGAAACAGATTTTAAGTTCAATTATGAGCCTTTTTGCACCTATGCAGAGCACAGAGGTGCTGCCCAAGCCACGGAGCCCAAGCCAGGCTCTTGCACATGTAAGTTGTTTGCTTTATGAAAATACATCTATACCACTCAAGTGCACACACCTAAGAACAGACACAGCCATATCTAGAGCTCAAAAGATACAAGATGGCTCTTCCCAAGCAAAGCAATGAAAATACTGAAAGCAACAGTCACAATGCAGTACCTTCACTTGCAGAGATGTCAAAACCAGGCTGAGACTGCAAACAAGTGTTTTTCTTTGCTTTTCCTGCTGTTTTTTTGAGCCATCTTAGTATCTTGATATGGAGGGATACACACAAGCCCCATGAGCATCACTTGTGATAGTTCTGCTATCTGTTAAGTCTACCCCCCTGCCCAATTTCAGTTGAGCATTGCCTGTAATGAAATCCAAGGAATCTGTCACTTCAGTACAGCTTCCAAATCACAACAGTGCTAACAAGGTATTTTGGAAGAAGGGAAGATTCTATATGTAATCAAAGGAAACAGCAACTATGAAGTACTTTCTCAGGCAAAGGGAAAAACAAATCCTAAGGACCCTAATGATACAGTAGAAAACCAATACAATGCTGTTCTTGAGCTTGGGCATAAATCAAATGCTGGTGTGCTCCCTGCTGCTTATGTGTGGTGCTGCTCATCATCAACATAATTCATACTTGAAAAGAAAAAAATCCCTTAAAAAAAATGAGGGTATAACTGAGAAAATGAGGGCAAACCTGGAAAACTGAATGATGCTGATCACAAACAAAGTACTTCCCACTAAACTCACTGAACAACTGGGAATTCTCGGGGAAAAAACAGTAGCATAACTAGAACTGCCAGAGATAAGGGTTGCAACTCCAAAGCAGGCTCCACACCAGGAGTCACCTGCCCTAGGCGAGTACAAGCTGCTTGTGGCTCCACGGGCTGGCTCTAATCCCTGGAAGGGCCAAGGGACTCCTGAGGTCCAGCCAGAGAACCACAGGGATAGTCCTCCCCAGACAGATTGAGGCATCTGTCCCCTTTAAAAGGCAAATGAGCTTCTCCTACATGAAGTGTATCATCAGGAAGAGGAGAGCATCCATGCATGCTCCAGAGAAACAAGATCTGCTCTCAGCTCAGTTTTCTTCTTGGCAAGAAGAGTTAAGACTCCCCCAGCCAGAAGCCCAAGAACAAGTAACACAAGACTGCTGGCAAGATAGCATCTCCTTACTGGGTGCTCTGGGTAAACACAGAGCATCGCATCAAAGACGGACCTGACTCTACCAGGCACTTTCCTGCTTAATGGGAATAACCTGAAGGACCCTGAATACTGCCTAACAGCTTGGATCAAAGAGGCCACAGGAATATTTGCTGTGCTCCAGCTGAATTGGGGTTTGCACTATGGCAAAGATAAAAGAGTATTTGTTTTTCCTCATTATGGGAAGCTTTTTCAACAAAATAATTAACTGTAGCGTAACAGAAAGCTTCGCTGTATTCGAAGTTGAAAGCATGTGTTGAAATCTGACTGTTCCATTGGAAATGGATTTGAAAGGGCCATGTAGGAATACGATAAAAAGAGAAGGGAGGCTTTTTGTAGAACTTTATATTTCTTCTTATTATTTTCTACTCTCTTAAAAGCATAACCATCAAAGCAAATAAAAGTTTAATAAGTAAAAAAAACATTTTAAATGAAAAACCATGATTAACTTATTAAGACCCATTAAGTGTATAATTACAAGGATTCTATTACATTAAGATACCAATTTCTTTAAAGCCAGAAATAATACCTGCTGAAACTTTAATTATTTAAATGAGAAGAGAAAGAGGCATGTTATCTTCTCTGACAAAGATTAAAATCAATTTAATTGCTTCTCTGCTGCATTGACATGATTCTTGCTGTGAGTCAAGCAACCAAAAAGGGAAATTAATACTGCAGCTGTTAATCAAGTGATATTTGTGTGCTCCATCTTATTATAGCAGGAGAAGGAATAACTGCTACTTTGGAGACTTTGTCCACACTGTATTTCATCGCATTTTTGTGCTCGAAAGAGCACCTTTGCTTAGTTTGAGTTGCGGCATCTCCAGGTGACATGCAGCCCAAGAAAACGGTGTGTTCCGTTGTTTGATCCCCTCATAAGAATTGTTCTGCCTTGGCAGGGTAAGGCTTGTTTCAGATTAAATCCCCCCTCAGGTATGTGGCTGGCTGGTCTGGAATTACAGAGTGACACCAAAAAGGGATGAAATTACAGCTGGAGGAGGGGGTTGCCTCTGAATCAGAATGTATTTTCAAGGGAGAAAGCAGGTTGGGGGAAAAATCACCAATTTCAGTCAAATTAGAACATGCGTTTGAAAACCTGTGAGAGCTGAGCACGCAGCACAACCCATGGTTTCTAGCTGCTGGTTTAAAACTGTTTATCCTTGCAGTGCCTTTGTGAAACCAAGTGGATCTTCGGCAACAGCTACAAATTAATGCAGCTGATGGTAAAGGAAATGGTACTGTGAGATATTTATGAGTTCTGAAATACAAACCCGTGTGATGCCTCATCATCTCTTATCAGCCCTTGTTAACTTTACAGATGATGAGAAGCACCAGAATAACTGAGGTTGTCAAAACTAATAGATCTCAGAGGCTCAGCACCGGCACAGTTCAGTTGCATCTACAGTCCATTTCTGAGGAGTTTTAACTCCTTCACTCCATTGGGCAGGAATAAATCCCATTTACTACTCACAGCACCAGGCACTGCCCTGGCTATTTCAGAATGTGCAGGCAGCACTTCTGGATAAGAACTTCTGCTAATGAAGTGCCAGGCAAATACCAAGCACCTTGTTTTAAACAAGTACTGCTGGGATCTGACTGGAAACTCCAGGATCTGGGAAGAGCAGAGTTAAAGGTACAGTTCTTGGAGAAGAAGTAATGAAACACATTCACTTGATCCATGCATGTCTAGGATGGGGCCAGGCAGGACCCACTCTGGAGAGAGACTGGAACCCTTTTGAACACAATGGTGGGGAGAATGGAAAGCATCAGACGAGCCACTAAGAGTGCTTGTGAACACAGCAGCATTTCATGACGTGTTTCCTTATCTCCTCATAAGTAAATACATCTGGTACACGGGAAGCTGAACTCACAAGGCTGCTGGAGGCCTTGCAAGGCACACGGCTCCCCAAGGAGCTGCAGGGAACAGAGGAAAGTACGAGGCTCCCACACACTGGGCAGTGCACCAATGGCTGCAGGAGATGCTGCATCCCAGACAACAGTGCTGGCATGTCCTGGAGCAGCAAAGCGGGGCCTCAGGGAAGAGCTCAACAAATCCAAGCTCCTATTCAGTATAGGGGAAAAGGCAAGGAACCTAAACGCAGCCTCTGACCAGCACCAAAGACTATTTCCTGTCCTGTTTTGTATCCCAACGAGCCTGAATTCGACCAGGCTCAGAGGAGGAGGTTAATGCCACCGAGAAGGACAGAACATGAGTAAGAGTCACTGTAACCATGCAGAGGAAAATAAATCCATCATGGAGATGAGACAAGAAAACCAGTGAGCTTTCACTGTGCCTGGCAACCACAGGCAGCTTCTGCTCGTGTGCATGCAGGAGGAAGCCTCAGCTGAACACAGCATTACCAGGGGCTTGAAACAAACCACACAATCAGAGTAAAGCTTTCACTCGACTGACATGGCAAACAAATATATCCAAGAACAGTCACATCCTCTGGGAACAAACAGAAAACAACCAAAGAGGGTTAGAGGATAGTGATAGAGTGAGCCCAGTTTTATTTTCCACAACGTGTGACATAGCAAGCTTCACTTGCTTTGACGACTGTCAAAGGGTTCTTGTCACCAAGAGATATTCTGTCCATTTCCTAGGCAAAAGTGGGATTAACTCTCACAGGAGTCCTAGGTATAATCCTCTAGGAATAAACAGAAGTGTTACATCTTGTTCAACAAGGATAATGTCATGTTCCCTCACATCTTTTCCATCCTACCCCTAGCTGTAGAACACCACAGAAGTAAGAGAGTTCTTGGCACAGGCTGTGAAAGCCACATGTGTTTGGCAGCAGCTTTTGTCTCTACATGGTTACACTTCAGTCAGGCTACCATTACCATTTATATTGATTGGTATGTGATGGTCCTATGGCCAACCACCTTGCTAGACTGAGGAACTGACTAAGAACGCAAGAAAAGGGAAGACAAAACCAGCCAAGAGCCACAAAGTCATTTGAGATAATTCAGTCATATCCTTTCTCATGAAACATCAAATCAAACCACAGAAAAAGTGAAACACAATTCAGCACTTCCCAGTCTGGTGCTCACCTTTCGAAGAGTGGAGGATCCTCAGGGGGCAGGGAAAGCTGGTGGGAGGGGGAGAACAGGATAAAAGCCTCCTGGCTCTAGGGTACCCATTTGAATCTGTCACTGGAGAAGAGCATCCAAGCATCTTGAGTGCACCTTCAGCAGCTTGCACAAAATGGCCTTGAAACCACAATCCAGACCACAGCCCTCCCATCCCAAAAAACCGGTCCACACAGACCTTAGGGAGCAACACATCTGGAGTACCCAAGCTTCCCTTTACCTGCTGTAACACCAGCTCACAGCCAAGAGACAACTGAAGCAGGACTGAATGATGCGGTGGCCCAACCAACATTACCAATAGTCAGAGACCCCCTGAAAATGCTACACATAGTGTTTCACACTGCTGATATCCAGTGCAGACCCAACACATTTAAAGGGTCTGGAGAAAAAGAGGAATGAGGAAAATAACTGTGGAGTTTCAAGGGATGCCATTACTCCTCTTCTGTGGGAACTTGCCAAGCGAAACCAGTTTTGGTATTGATTTCAAATAAAAGAAAGCACAAAGTTGATTCATGCCATTCTTCTGGACATAAAAGTGTTTTTCAATGTGTATTTTGATACATTACTGTGGAAACTCTTCCAAAAGCCATCTTTCTTTTTTTAGAGCACTTGACTTGCACAAACGGTAGAAGACCATAGCTTGCTGTTATTAACTAGAAGCCTTAAATCCTTCCACTCCTCTGAACAACACTAATTCCAATAGGAGTTTTTGTACTTCTTTCATCTCACTGTAGAGATGGAGAGAAATGTTTTCCAACTGCTCAGCATGGTGCTAAGCTTTTCTTGCGGGCATAATTTCACTGAAGGAAAATGGGTCAGAACCCAAGGTCAACAATATCTATTTTTCTTGGTGGTGGTGCCTTCATGTTCTTCCCTACCATGCAATAGTTCTGACATGGAAAGCAGCATTAGAGAGCACATCAATCTGCTGGTAAGGAGAGAGCCTGCTCTGTGATGGTAAGTGTGTAGGAGAACTGCTTGCTGTGCTGGTGTGCTGAGAATGGAGCTGCATTTCTCTATAACCCTACATAGAACACCAAGTATCCACATGAGACAGTCACGTTTTCCTGGATACTACGAGCCTGAACAAAATAGAGATGAGCCATATTTTGTAAGCAATATTTTGGCCTCGACAGTCTTTTTCTCAGCCAACAGCATCTCATGAAATTAGAGAGAGTGTGTTCAAAACAGGTTTCTGGTCCTGTACAGCCTGCCAGGAAGCAAAAGGACATTAGAAGCTTATCAGGCTTCTAACATCTGAAGTTCTTCTTCAGTCATGCATTCTCCCTTCTTTCCTCATGACTTCTTCCAACGCTGATAATTTGCAGCTAGGATCACAGAAACAGGAAGGAGTGAAAGGCGTCCCTACACCTTTCACCATCGGTTGGTTTTATATACTGGCAGCACAGGAACACAACTAACAGCTTAGCATTCATCAAGGGATGATGCACAGTCATCATCAGGGACACGGGAAAAACACAGAGGGAAGGATATGAAGATAAGTGGCGAAACTTAGGAGATTGGGAGCTGGGAAGCCCCACACTTGAGGTGCCTAACAGGATTCTACAGCAGCGGTTCTACAAGGATGCTTGCAATGATTAATTCACGCTTTACTGCTCTATCACCAACATCTGCAGGAAGTTAACCTCTCTGCCTCAATCTTCACTTCTGCAAATTACAGATTATAGTTACAAATGATGGGCTAGGGATTAGTTAATATTTTAAAGGGACCTAAGACTTGAAGGTGAACAGAATTGCCATCAACTATTGGGAAAACAAAAAGCCAAGCCAAAACAAACCGTGTGATGCCCACGGATGTATAATTCAATACTGTATGGAAAGAATTAACCCTGGTTTGTATGTGAGACACGCTGGGAGAAAAAAAGGGAAAGAAACAGAAGCCTTTAAGGATAGATAGCAATTGTGAATGAAAAGTATATAGTGAGCTTAGAGCCCTACAAATGCTGTGGGTTTATGGAAAGAACAACTATAATATTATATATAACTCATATAGAATAATACAACAAATCTTATTCCAGGTCTTGACAACCCTTACATGTGGTTCCACAGCCAGGTTCCACCTGGGAGGTTAAGTGTGGATTTACAGCACATTTACCACTTTTCAGTATCTACCCACATCTATGCTTTTACTGCCCAGTAAATGCAAGACAGCTTGTATCACATTCATTGTCCAGGTCATGTAACTTCAGCTATATCATCAAAAACACATGAATCTGAGGTGATAACAACAGCAGGTCATGGATGGCACCAGCAAACAAAACCTGAAAGGAAATCCAATACAACATAATGTACGCCAATGCAAGATGATATGAAAATGGCCTTACTGCAAGTCCACGTGCTGAACAGGCATTTAAATCTTATTATGCTTGATTATACTGCACTATCTGGGCACATTTCTAGATAGCTATAAAGAAATATTATGCCTGGTGCTGCTAATTCCCCACACGTAGCAGATGGTTTCACCATAGTGAAAATGTGCGTTTCAAAGTCAGACCCAATGTAGAGAAGGTAACGATGGAAACCATGGCACCCCTTTTCAAAGATACAGAGCTCAGAGGTTAAAGAAAAAGAAAGAAAACCGAACTCAAATGCAAAGCAAGCAGAGAATACAGCACTGATTTACGGGACCTTTTGTAACAAATAGGGGAGCCAGAAGCAAGATGCTGATGCTTTCTTTACCTTTGTCGTGTAGGAGAGCAGCTGCACAAAGCACAGATAAGATGTGAGGATTCAAACAACTAGAAGTTACTTTATGTGCCTGGGGTATCAGAAAAGTGGAATTGCCAGCTCTACTCCCAAAGGAAAGCTCAGCAAGCATGAAAAGCAGCAATGCCACCTCCATAACCCAGTGAAGGAAACAAACACCTTTCTGAACCTCTCAGGCAGCACAACCACATCAAGTTCTGGCCCCACTGGAGCCCACTGCAGAAACACTTAATCTTGCAAGCTTATTCTAAAGAATTTCTCCATAGGGAAAGAGCTTACCAGCTTTTACTGTTGGAAAATAAAGAGAGTAAATACATGCACTCAGGGCAAATGAGACCACCTCTGTCACTAATTTCCTGCAAGCATGAGCTTGTTTTACTTGACACAGACTTGCATTTGGGCTCAAAAGCATCCTTGTGAGTCTCTCCCACCCTCCCCTGAATGCAACCCTTTCTCGGGGCCTGCCAGCAATCAGCAGAGACAGCTACCTTTTACAGATCATAAGCTGGGGAGCAAAGAGAGATGTTTTAGTACCCCTTTCTGCTATCACCCTTTAGGTTGAGAAATGGGCTTGGCAAACTTCTCACCAGCTCCTATGAATTTATGCTGTTTGAGACCAGTGTGAGTGAGGACAACAAGGCCCAGCATTTTATGATTGATATCCATAGTTCAAAAGGAAGTAAATGAGCATGAGGTTTTGGGGGAAGGAGAGGCTTTTCACCCAGGTATCTTCAAAGAGACTGGCAAAAGACAGCATTGTTTATTCTACTGCTGACTCCTGGCCTGAAGGAAGCCCTCTCATACAGAATTAGCCCTAGAAGGGAGCAGGTCCATACGGAGGCTGGGTCCTGGTTTACAAAGTGCAGCTGAGGTGAAGGAGCCAGGACCTGTGTGTGCAGTCAGAGGCAGGTTGCAAATGCTCTGTGTGCAGTACTCAGTGCCAGCTATCCCACACAACCACCAACAGTTTAAACAGGGGCTTTACTACTTACAGGAGCTTCATAAAGCTTTGCCGGGATCTGTTTGAAACTTCAGATTTCTGTATTTCCTATTGGGATGTAGCTGAGCCAAAGAGATGAGATTCAGCAGGATCAACTCCTTGCTCTGCCAAAGAGAACACATATTGTATCAGTGCCTTCAGTTTCCCATAGCCCAGAGCAGAAGTCTTTTTTCTTCCACAGAAAGAAGCGTTTACAGAGAGCGAGATAATATAGATTTGGAAAAGTGTTAATTGCAGCTAAACACATAAAACATATGTCTGTTACTAATGTATATTAAAAATACAGTTAAATATAGCAGTTTGTTTTCCATCGCTACAGCTATGTAACAGCTCGTGCAAAATGAGATGCAAGAGGGCAACATCTCAAGACAACGCATTAGTATTGTCTCTGGTCACTTTACAGATGTCTTGTGGATGTCCTATGTACTGAAGACAGAAGATCGCTGCTTTTCATGGACCTTTGACATGTAAAATACAAGTATCAACTCCACCTTCCTCATGAAGGGCAGCAAATCCTCTTCCAGTTTCTATGGTTCAACAGTGAGCAAGCTGAAAAGTCTTTGGTAGCAACTTATGGCAGAATCTGATTATACATCATCATACATACAGCATCTATCAGCTTGGAAGAGTTGCTTAGTTTCTACAGGGTCTACTGCTGGTAGTGCAACAGATGTTATAGGAACAGTCCTCCAGAGTTTAGAGAGGAAAATAAGTATACAACACAAATAGAGAGGATACCATCGGCTTTGAAGGATGTGACATCATTCACAGAAATGGGCCAGACAACCTTTCTCTGAGCAGTACCCAAACTCCTTGTGCAGATGGAGACAAGATGATGAATCGCCTACACTCTAATCTGGAGCCTGGGCTGCCCCATAGCATCATTAGCTTTGCCACACTAGTGACCATAGTGATCCATTCCCAAGAGCGTGGCTGCCAGCAGGAACCAAGCCCAGGACTTTCAGTTACAGCAGCACAAGTTACTACCACCAAAACCAAAATCAATCCCCACAAACAACCACCACAAAACCCACATACACACAAGAAAAAGAACACTGGTGCCTGCTCTGGTTTCCAGAAAAACAGAACCTTGGGTGGATAACAGCAGAATAATGACCCTAAAGCCACAGACATTCTGGTCACATTTGCACCAACCTCAGCATCTAAGTGGTATCCTCCAAAGTAGGGTTTTCCCTTTCTCCATCAAAGGCTTAGTTCACATTTAAAAGCAATCCATAATGCTTCCAGAGTAGATACCATTCTCTACATGTGTCAACAGTTCCCAAACTCATTTGTATACTACACTAGGGTTTTCTGCCTCCTGCTGCCCAGAGGCCAAGCCCTCGTTACACTAAAAGGAATTTAGAGAAGCTGAAAGTGTTCAGAGCATGGGGTAGGCTGTTTCTACCATAATAATGACTTTCATGAATTTAGGTTTCACAAAGCTGGTTATATATGTAGAACAGATGCACGTATGAGAAGGTCAAATGTAATGGAGTGAATTCTGACATTCCTAACTAGTGGGTACAGAATTTCTTTGAGAATACTATATACAAAAGTTGGAAATAGCAGTAGAAAACTGTTTCTTCCTGTACAAAGAATTAAAACTTAATATTGCAGAAGAAAACTTCATTGAAGTTTTATCACATTTTGTCCTTGCTGAACAGTCCTGGCTTCAGCAGCTGCTGCCTGAAATGTAACTGTCACAACAGTGAATAAAAAAGTAAGCGGTGCTATAATGCAGCTGCCCCCAGTAACAGCATTAGTATAAAGCCTTTAGTGGAAACCACAGAGCAAACCAGATATGCATTCTGACTTCATAAAGATGTGCTTTCATTGAGCATCTCAGTCCGTAGGCTACAAAGTGTATGTATTGGAGCTTATGTTTCTTTCTCCTTCAGAGAGGATGGAAAAGAGCAGATACCTTGCTTGCCCACTGCTGATTTGGGCTTCCTCCCTATAAGACACTTATAATGAAAACCATAGTGTTCAGGTCCTCTCCACCTCTGCCACACTTCCCCAGAGCTAAAGAGTTCCTCTCGTCTCTCCCCATAGCCAGTGTTACTGCAAACCGTCTTGCCCCTTTCCTATGTTAGTGACATGGGTTAGTGGTGGACTTGGCAGTCCTGGGGTAAAGGTTGGACTTGATGATCTTAAAGGTCTTTTCCAGCCTAGTGGATTCTATGATTCTATGTTGTAACACAACCTCCACCCATTCACTGCAAGCAAAACATGGGTGCTGGAACAATGCCCTGTGGGAAAAGGGACAAGGTAAGATCTACTCCCTCATCTATGCCAGCCTGCAGATTCCATCAGAACACTGATTTCAGGGGGAAAAAACATCCTGTTCATTTTGCTGGAAAACTCCAAGAGTAACAGACCTACACAGATGGACAACAGGCTAAAAAACAGATCTTTGGCAGTGTAAAAAAGCAGTTAATGACAAACCACTTTTATCAGTTTTAAGTTGAATAGCTTGTTGAATTCTCCTGTAGAGTCTCAGATAAATATAATCTAACTTAAACACAACAACTCTTCAAGCCAGGCCATTTCCTTAGTAGACAAGCTCTTTCCACAGCAATGAAAGACGATTCTTTTCTAAGGTCACCCTTAGAGAGCTTGCCCAGATAAAGATGAAAATACTAACAAGGATCTGTTCTGCATTCCAAAGAAACACCATATTTAAAAGGAAAAGAGTTAAAAATCAGGCAAGTAAGAGTCAGGTGGGAAGTTCTGCTATCTACCCATTCAGCACTTCTGAAACAAATCAATTCAGTCATCTGCAAGCTTGGCCATAAGCTCCCTGGAGGAATTACAGCTCATGCATATGCAAGCCCCAAAGAGGTTTTGTTCGAAGTTTAATCGTATGGCAGGAAAATAGCACCAGTTTTATTGTATACGCTAGCTCAAGTTGCAAGACACCGTCACGTTTTTGAAGAGGTGAAAGAAGCGGGTAGTGCTGGTGAGGTGATGGGAATCATTTAAAATGTCCAATCCAGCAGTTATCCAAGATATTCACACAAAGCAGAGGGAAAACCTAAGGCAGTTGTGAAGGAAAGTGAGTGAGTGTGCAGAGGTTTAAGCATTAAAGATAGGATTAATGTCTCATGTACCAAATTCGAACAAACCGATTAGGATTTCCTGCTTTTCCCATTGACCAAAAAAAGTCTAGAATAAAGAAATGCCTGTGTTTTCTGAAAGGAATAGTTCCATTTTATTGAGGGTTGGTTTTTTTTGTTTCAGGGGCTGGGGTTTCACATCTCTGGTTTCTGTTCCTTCCAGCTTACCATTCCACTTCTATGCTGGAGTGTGGCAAGCATACCTAGCATATCTTTTAAAACACTTTATTTGCTCACAACCTCATATTACTTCTGTTTCACTGTTTCCTCTTCTGCCTTTCCTCAGTTTGTCTTACTTCGTGTTCTACAAAGAAAAAAAGTCAGCTACCTCAAAAGCTTTAGAATAAAAAGCAGTTAATTTGCCTCAAAAAGCACCTTTTTCTCTGCAACTGTATTGCAATTTCACCTATCCCTGGTGAGTCTAGTTCTTCTATGAATAAATAGAAATAAAGGCAGGGTATCACTGCTGAATGGCACTTTCCTCCTCAGCTGACAATCATAGAATGGGAAGGGACCTGAAAGTTCATTCAGTTCCAACCGCCTGCCACGGGCAGGGACACCTCACACTAGAGCAGCTTGCTCCAAGCCCCTGTGTCCAACCTGGCCTTGAACACTGCCAGGGATGGGGCAGCCACAGCTTCTCTGGGCACCCTGTGCCAGCGCCTCAGCACCCTCACAGGGAAGAGCTTCTGCCTTAGATCTAACCTGAACTTCCCCTGTTTCAGTTTGAACCCATCTCCCCTTGTCCTATCCCTACATGCCCTTGTGAAAGGTCCTTCTCCAGATTTCTTGTTTAATCAAGAGGGGAAACTTTTTGCTGCATGTCACTAAAGGAGCTTGCAGTGCTACAGGAGGCATTCACACTAGGAGGTCTTTTCCATCACATACACTTATTCCCAGCTAATGAGTAACTATGTAGAGGGGGCTTATGATTATTATGGGGGCTGTACAATTACACATTATTACAGGGGCTGTGTGATTACACCCAAATAAAACTGATTTTCTCCTTAAAACTCTAAGTAATAGATCAAGAATTCAATCTTAAACACCTATTGTCATTCAGAAAACCCACAGATCAGATGCTGGACTGCTATGGGGCCATGGTTTATCTCTGAGATGTCTTATTAAGAGACACCAGCATGCACCACAAGAGCAGACCTAAACACTGTCAATGAATACAGTAATTAACCAGGGACAGACCTGCATCCCTGGTGTCACATGGGGTTGAGCAGTAACCAGTCTCTTGCTAGAAGCTGCAAGACAGAAAGCAATAGCTTTTCCTGCTGTACCTTTGTTTTGCTTTGCAAGTTAGAATAATTTCCTCCTCCACTTTTAATGTGCATTTTACAGTCAATTTAACACATCCATTAGTCACCAAAATCTGTGCAAATTAGTGCATTTCCATCGACTTCTGACCAACTCGTGACATGACAGCATTAAAATCATTCCAAAATCCTATGCTACAAGCACAATATTTACACCCTATAGGTAAACTACAACTAGAAAGAAATGCCAGCTTGCTTTAAACTCTTGCATGTATGACACAGCTGAAAATCACAGTCACCTTTGTACACACATCTGTAAAGTGGAGGCACACTGTGGTGATGACCACTGAGGAAGATCCACCAGGAAAACAGATTCACTGGGATAACTGGGAGGCAACAAAGCACAAACCCATGTACTGCATGCTTAAAGCAGTAATATATACTATTAATATATAATATATAAGAGTAATATATAATTAACTGTTCTAATTCAGCAGCTATCACCTGCCCAGAGGAAGAAACATCTCAGTGGGTGCTTCCCCATCTGAGGCCTGGCACAGGTCTCGGTGCCCAGCTCTTGTTTTAGAGGTACTGCCTCCAACTCTGAAGTTATCTGCTGGATTTTAAGTGTCCTTTATAAGGGATGAAGATGCTGGGGTTTTCCTTCAATGAAACAATTCTTCAACCTGCTGTCTGCCTTGAGCAAACTTCAAACTCAACAGTTCACAAAATCAGACAGTAAGTCGTAAGTCGGAAGAAATAAAACTCATTATGGAAGTTATAAGTTTGCGCTTCACACCTCTATAATGCAACTTGCATGTTTTGTATCATTGTATGATACACCTGCAATAGCATGCAAGTGGCGCTATGCAGGAAAGCCTGACCTAGATGAGGAATGCTGCATTTCTACCACATTAACCTTTCCTCTCAGCCTTTTTTCCTCTCTTCCATCTCTGCTCCATTGGTTGAAAAGCAACAATGCCTCTATTAGTATTTAATTTGAATTTGTGTTTTCAATTTGTCCTCTCCAAAACAGGTCTTAGACCAGAAAGAGAAAATCACTACCACACTACCCTGCGTAGGAACACAGCAGTATATAGAAGGCACTTACCCAGCTCCACTGTTAGGCTAAAGGAGGAAGATTAAAAGCTCCAAATACCAGGGAAAAGCCAATCTCTTGTATCCATGTTTAAGCAGGCAACCTCATTTTCCAGAACAGCTGAGCTTGCAGCTCATAGGGTTATGAAAGGCAGTATTATACACTCAGGCCACATGCCTGGCTGCCCAGTTTCATGCTACTATTTCAGAAAGTTGTATTATAGAGCTGCTTATTGTGACTCTTTATTTGGCTTTTACCACAATCCCTATTACCAGGTTTCAAGAACTTCCAGATGTTCCTATTAAGAGCACTGGCAGCTTTCCTAGAGGAAAACAAATCTCATCTTTGAGTTGTGCTTGGCAACATCAAACTTTTACACGTGTACATCCACGCTGCCTGTCACAAAGATGGAAAAGCCACCTTGGGCCCAAACTCTCCATTACCCTGGAGAGAATTACAGATATGAAAGAAGAACAATCAAAAGGCTTTGTGATTCCTCTGTGGCACACTGAGCCTGGAAAACTAAACCCGCTCTATTTCATCCTATTCAAATCCCCACAGTTCAAGTGAAATTTAATTATACCTTCACTTTGCATAATTAAACAGTCGTTGCATGGCTTTCTAAAGCATATAAAATGACTAATGAGTGTAGTGGTAAAACTTTCAGCAGTACTAAGTGGTTTAGGAGGTTACAGGTATGTCTAGACAGAAGCTAACTTGCATAGAAGCAGCACTATTTTGTTCGCCCAGTGGGATTAAGCAGCTCTCCACATATGCCATGTTTTTGCAGCTCGACTATTTCTAGCATTTTATCTACCCAATTTACGGCTCGCTCAAGTAATTGCATCGTGTAGAACAGATATAGCCAAAATCTTGATTATCAGATAGAACTCAGTATCTTAGCCATGAAGGAGCTTCTGAAAGGTTCATAGTTTGCTGGAACAGTAGTTACAGTACCAGCAACTGAACCCTTAGCACTGGTTCATTCCAGTACATTAACTGACTGAGAAACATCATTTTTTCCTACTTCTGCACTAAAAATGCTCATATTACATGAAACTTCCTGTCTTGTGTTTGCCCTGGAGGACTTCTTAAAGCAAATTCACCATGTTTTGGTAGGTTTCCTCTTCCTGGGTTTTCTACGCCATGGTCATCCCTTGTGGTATCAGCTGTCCTTAATTCATTCCCCTTTGAGAAGAAGTGCTAATGAATTGTGCTATCTCTGGCAGCAGGGCATGAAAGCTTTTCCTAACTTTTTTCCTTTGGAAAACTGGTATCTTGTAAGCAGCTAGAATAGGATTCAAATGTATCATTTGAAGTAGTATCTCTCATTTTGTTTTCTCTCTCATTTCCTTGTCTTCTCAGAGAGATTGCCTTTGCTGATAGAATGGTTGCTGAAGATGAAGGATGCATCTTACAAAATCCTTTCTTCATACAGCAGCATAGGTGATAGGGGCTTTTCAGTCAACATGTTGAGCACAGAACATAATTAACAATAGCTTGCTTTGAGAACATACTTTATGTTTGACATGCTAGGTGAAGTGTAATGGTTTTTATCATTCTCCTTGGAAATTCTACAGAGACCCTTCACTCTGCCCGCTGAGTGCTACCTCTTCTTACATAAAACTACTCAGATAAAGTGACCAAGGATAACGCAAGTTGATTTGAACAGGGCAGTTTGCTTTTCTTTTTAATTCAGCCTTAGCAAGTCAGTAGGTCATAGCTTAAAACAGCATTTCTAAGCACAATGCATACACTACGAATGCTCCTTGTAAGTAACCTGAAAAAAACATTAACTAGGACTCCTTTCTGAGAAATACACTGTGCTGTGCTTCAAGTAGTGGAAAAAAGAGTATTTTAACTTATTTTACAGGTTTCTACTCAAGTACAATCCCAATGCAGAATGGTGAAGACTAAAAGAGAAAAACCACAGATGGAGTAATATATACATACCAAGATATGAAAGTATAAATAATGTAAGCGTATGGCATATATATGAAGCTACTGAGATGATCAGGCAGAAGTCAAATCAGGGCAGTATTCCCCATTTTAGTTTCCAGTCATAAGATGAACGGTCTTCTCATACTTGAGAAACACTGGAATAGTCCTTTTTCTTGACAGACTATTACCACACTGCCCAGATGAAACATTTTTTACTTGACTTCTATTAGTTCTGAAAGCACACCTTAGCCTGGCTCAATTGCTGCCAACTCTGCAGAGCACACAGAGCTCACTACAGTAATGCTGTGATTTAGCATTTCCAGAGCCAATAGGTGCGCGTAGGGAAAAGCCACCTAAAGTTTCCAGTGTACACATGGATGGAATAACAATACAGGAGAGACCCTGACTAAGGAAAAGCAACCTTGGAAGTCCACCAGATTACATAAACTAAAAATGAAAGCTAATGAGAGATTCATGAAGAAGCAGGGAAAGAAAGAGCTTTGGTCAGGGAGGGATGGAAAGCAGAAGCAGCATGTTATGAAAACCTGGAAGACAGACTCTCAGGTTTGGACCACAGCACAGTAACTGAGATTGATTCTGTTGTGACCCTGGGCTTGGCCATGTTTTGGTAAGGGGTAACTAGAAGCCAACACAGACAAAAGTGGAAACTGCTGGAAAGCAGTTGCCCAACAGACAGCTGAGATAGATACACAAATATAAAACTGAATTAAGATAAATAAGTGATTGACTTTTCCTTAGAGAACTGGCTCCTCAGCAGCCTGAGGGGCTACAGCACCAGAAACACCTTGGGATCTCTACAGAGGCACTTGCCTGAGGGATGCTTAAATCTGCTCTTCTAACATCACCTGGAGCCAACAGGGCCTTCAGCTGGGTCTGGTGTTCCCCAGGCAGCAGTGGTTTAACGGGATTGCCACCTTCACCCCTCTGCAGGAAGCTGCCGGATCTGCAAAGGAGTCAGGGAAGCTCACACCCCACCTCAGACTCAGTGTTTTAATACAAATCTGCCTTTGGCATCAATGTAAGCCACACTGACTGAAGCACAAGTGCATTTTGCTTCTGTGCAGACAGCAAACCACCAGAGACACTCCTGTCTTCAACTGCTGTTGGAAAACTTGCTACTATCATGGTATCACAAGTGTTTCACAGCGAGTGTCCTGAACAGGACAGCCAAGCACCAGGCTTCTTCTCACCCTCGTCCTGTCCTCCTCAAGGGCAATACTGCACCAGACATAGGGAGGTGATCGCGAATCATGCCCAATGAATGATGCCTTACTTGGGTTAGGGAACTTGTCTGCACCACAGGCAATACTGTGCAATACAATAGCATTTGCCACACAGCTTCCCTTTTCTTGAGCATAGTCCCAGTTTGGGCAGGTGGCAAAGTAAACTGGGGAGGAAATGAAGTTACCTGCTCTAGCGCTTTAAGACTAACCCTCGGAAATATAGCTTGCAGCATTTCCTGCAAGTGCCATCACTGTAAAAGCAGCAATGAACACGAAGGATTTAAGAAACAATCCTCACTTACAAATGCACATTGATTTTCAATGAAGCCATTTTCACATTGTTTTGCTTGGACGTCCAGTTGACTGTCACCACTGGTTTACAGTCGAGATATCTCTCTATAACATTATTACTGCTATTATTTTGCTTCCAACAATGAAGAAAATAATATGAAAGGAAAAAAAAACAACAAAACAAAAGGAGAGAAGAAATCCATTTGACTTCCTTTTCTTTCTGGGTAGAATTGCCTGAAAGCTGAAAAAAACACATAACCTTACCGGGTAAGAACGCATTTGTTTCGGAACAGCAACACAGTTCGTATTGGCTTTTCAGCAGCAATGCTCCTAATAGGCCGACCACAGGAAATTAAGAACGGACAGCTCTGGGAAAGCTTCTCCTCATTCACATTCTAGGTGAGTGGTGGTTTTTTCCTCCCTCAGCACCTTTCCACTACAAAACATCCCAAGAGCAGAAGGCTGTCACGCAAGAGGAAGAGGTCATGTAAAGAAATTAAAAGCAATACAACCGGCTGATCATATCAATATCAACCTGGTGATAGCAGACCTTCCAATTCAGGCCTGCCTTAATTCGGCTAATAAATAAGATAGCCCCTGAAAGAGCAATCACAGTAAAAATGTATGAATAGAAACAGGGCAAGGAGGTAAAGAGTGCCTGTTTGGTGATGCTGGACACTTCACACACTCACCCTTGGCAACACAAAAGGAGTAAACCTTAGAACAACCTTGTCTACTTTTCATCCACACATAGTACCTATGGGACCCAACTTCACTTTCCAAACAGATGTAACTACAGCTGCTTCACTTGCGAGATGTCTCCCAACGACGTTGATGAATAGCCCTGAATTTATCACCCAGGGATGCTGATCAGAAGGGAGATAGCCTCAGCTCCAGGTTTCATTGTAGTGCCTGAAGCCATGAAGCACCACAGACAACCACAGACTCACCTGGGAGCAATGATGCCGCTGTTATGACTCCCAGATAGTTTTCAGACCCTGTCAAAACAAAAAGCAAGCATGTGTTTGGAATGGCAAAGGGGTTTAGACACTGAAGGCAGATCCTCTTCCAAGACTCTGTCTTCTTCAGGTCCCTAGCTCTTTGCCAGGAGCGCCCCAGCAAGGGCTGCTTTAGGGCCAGGAGTCTGGTACAGTCATCAGTTCCACATGTCACTCATTAGTATCAATATTTAATATTAAATATTTAGCATCAATATTTAACAGGGATAAATGAGATGACTCAGACTTCTCATCCCAACGTGAAACCAAGGGGAAATAATGAAGCAGCTGATGCAGGATGCAGCTAAAAAATGTGATGAAACAACATGGGTACTTCCATAGTAGTTCTTCCATGGTAATTCTAATAAAGGAGATCAAATGATACAAGATCAGCATAGTAAACAATGCATTAAAAACTAGCAGTTGGGCTTAAGCATAGTAATTTGAACTAATAGCAGTTGAAAAATCATCCCAAAGCAGGAGCACTTGTAGGGAGGACCCTAAGGATTTAACTCTCAGGGAGAGTTAAATGAGCAACAACAATGCATCCCTCTTACAGAGCAGTCGAGAAGCCATGTGTATTTCAGGACAGCCAAGTGGACATGTCAAAGCCCACAGATGATCTGAAAACAAAGAATGAAAGCCAAAGTTCAAAAACTTATTAAAAAAAATTATAAATTTTGGAAACTTTAAATAAAAACACAGAAAAAAAATCAGTTTCCAGACATTCAGTGGAGGTTCCAAGGCTCCAGATATGGAAAGGGGAGAGGAAGCAGAAGAAATCCCCCCAGGACATGCAGGGAGGATAAAAGGGAACGGTACTTGTTCCAGAAAGTGCCTCACTGATGACCCGGGATTTCTCATTGTTTCTGATGCCTGGAAAAGTCATGGATGCTGTGGATGTTCTCACTTGTCTCACGGTTTTCAATATGTGAGCTCCAAGTAAGAAGTGGCAGGTCACAGTCTGGACCCAGAACATACCCTGTCTCAGCACATGTTTAAAGTATACACCTGCACTTAAAGTGTAGCTAAGTATATGTTACCTGACTCTGATTTTTGTGCTTAAGAATGCCATTCATTCTGCCCTCCCTGACACAGAAGGAAGCAGGTTCATTTGGGTGCAGGTAGCCCAGCAAAATCCTGCTCCCTCCTCATACAGAGTGAGCCATCCTGCAAGGCCTGGTTCAAAAGGGTTTATTTCAAATTGTTAAAGAACTATTTGGTTTTGTGTTGTTATAAATCATCATGGCCAACAGCCAGTGATAACTGGAAATATTGGATGTGTTTTGAAAAGAAGAATACCTGGGGAGATGGCTATAAACATCCTTCAAGACAAGCATCCTCTATGGAAAGCCCTTTATTCTTCTTTCCAAACACATATCCCAGGCACATTGGCACTTTGTGAATTAACATTTTAACTGCTTTAATTAAGGCAACACAGCTAAGCCATCACATCCAGCTAAGCTAATGTGGCTTCTGCTGAACAATAATGGTGGAAGTATTATTCCCCAAGACTTGGAGGAGGGGGAGTTTTACAAAGTATTCATTTTCTAGCCTGTCCATAATGACTCTTGTACAGACCAAGTTTGTGGTCTCTTCCGTATGGAAATTCACTGAGCTGGAAAATGTAGGACTAGAAACACCCGAATATCCAGTTATCAATCCCTGCCAAAACACCACTTTAGAAGATGCTTGATTAAAATGTTATTGGTTTTAAAAGCTGAAATCTGATATCACCATTCCCTGCTCTCCCTCCTCTCCAAGTCATACAGTAAGTGCCAATGGTTTCAGAAGGGACCGCTTCTACCACAAGAGCTGAACTCTGGCCACAACACCTTACTATGGAGGAGGAAACAACGGTGCTCTAGGTTTTAGTGCTTGCTGCAGAGAGCAATGCCTTGCATTTGAAGAAAAACAGTAATGGAAAAACATACTCTGCATCTTGTATTTGATTAAAACTGGTACGCATCTTATTTCATGCCCTTTGGCTGCAGAGCTGGGGCCTGGCTGTGCCTGCTGTAAGAAGAGGAAAGGAGAGGACTGGAGATGGAGGGAGATGGCACCAACTTGGGAGACCGGTCTCACTGCTTTCCCACCACAGAGTGATGATGAAAGGGGCTTGTGGAGAGGCACCAGGACATCCCTGCCCACTGCTGCCACTCTCAGCCACCCCCTGGCACAGGCAAAGGAGCCGCAGAAGTAAAACAGCTGCCCAAGTCAATGTCCTTCGTTCTTCACCCTGAAGATGGATGTCCATACATTAAGCTGCAAGAGGAGATGGGTTCTGTAGCGTCCCTGGCTGCACAGAATCTGCACAGTTATGATCCTGCCCACACCCTCAGCAAACACAGCAGGCACAGAGTGAGCTTCTCACCTTGGGTCTACCTCAGCATGCAGTACCTGTCCCAATCTGTGTGCTGTACCCCTCTGCACCACCATATCATATGAGTGCATTCAAATATCCATGCAGCTAGCCTAGACAAGGTCCACATACTCAGATGCCCACTTTTCATAGAATCCCAGACCGGTTTGTGTTGGAAGGGACCTTAAAGCTCATCCAGTTCCAACTCCCTGCCACGGGCAGGGACACCTCACACTAGAGCAGGGTGCTCCAAGCCCCTGTGTCCAACCTGGCCTTGAACACTGCCAGGGATGGGGCAGCCACAGCTTCTCTGGGCACCCTGTGCCAGCGCCTCAGCACCCTCACAGGGAAGAGCTTCTGCCTTAGATCTAACCTGAACTTCCCCTGTTTCAGCTTGAACCCATCACCCCTTGTCCTGTCACTACAGTCTGTGATGAAGAGTCCCTCTCCAGCATCCTTGTAGCCCCCTTCAGACACTGGAAGCTGCTGTGAGGTCTCCACGCAGCTTCTCTTCTCCAGGCTGAACAGCCCCAATGTTCTCAGCCTGTCTCCATACAGGAGGTGCTCTAGCCCCTGCTTATTTTGGGTCAGCTTAGGCAAGTTTACATGAACTGCAGCTGCACCTCTGAACTTCAATGCAGGTATAAGAAATGATCTGAGGTGACCTGCCCAGCCAATGCACCCTGGTGCTGCTGGCGATGTCGCTGGGACATCTGTTCTCTACAGCACCCACATCCCTGGAGAGATGCCTTTGCCCCCCCTCTTCCTGACCTGAATCTCTCCTGTCGCACATCCTCGGGCACAGCAGAGAAACCTGGCCAGATGTTTCAATTTCCTCGTATTCACAGCTTTGATTGCATTAGACCAGACAGGATTTCTCCACCGGCACTACCCAGGGGTAATGTGAAATGAGTTATGAACATTATCCACTCTGTGGTGTACATATCTGATGCTGAGAAAGCCTTAATAGGGTCAAGTGGAATTTTATGCTTGAGGAATCTCATATGCTTGGACATGACCCAACTTCAGAATATTAGTTGGTTGTATGTGTGTACAAAGGCTGTGGAGATGTAGCTCCTAGTAGCAAGCAACTGCCAGCTGAGGAAGGCCGGCACGATCTGTCCTGAAGGGGAGTCAACTTTCTGTCATTTGGATTATAAACCATTTGGTACATTAAATGGCTCTTATTCTTTTTGAAGGAGTGACTCCAGCAGCCCAGTCCAAGTGTTTGGTTTGTTTATGAAATGTATAACCTGACCTAAAAAGGAAAGAAATGAACAGGAAACTTAGCTTTTGAGCAAGTGATAACCATGACTCAGCTCTTCACACGAGCTCAGCATTTCAGATACTTAACAGACAGCAGAGGACACCACCTCTTCCTCAATCAAAACTGAAGGGGTTGTCCACTGAGGAACAGCATCAGTGAAAGCTGGCTCCTGCAGTCATTTCTTCCCAAGGCGAGTGCCTGCAGGGCGCTCCAGCTCTGGTGTCTAATGTGGTTTAACCCAGCGCTGCCCTCACTGATCTATCAGAAGGATTTTCAGATGGGCTGTTTAAACACATAAGGACTTGATGCCTTTCAAATCTCCACCCTCAGTCAAACCAGGCTGACACTGACTGAACCCAACAGGTCCAGAAGTGACAGGGACTGGGGAGAGGGAGAACAGTCAGATAGAAACAGCAACCACACAACATCTCATTTGGTTGAGGAATCAGGCTAAAAATCATTAGCTAATTAAGATGATCATTTCTGCTGTTGGAACACAATATGCTTGTATCGACTCCTACATACATAATCAATAGTAATATTTAGCATTGTTGTGGTGATTTTTGTATGCAGCATGCACTGATTTAATCACTGACCAAGCAGCACTGAGGCTGAAATTCTGATGCCTGCACAGCTTGTATATAACAAGGGAGACTTGCCTGACAAAGCCTGGACTGGGAGGAGTTAACACACAGCACAGACTGATCACAGAAGAATGGGTAATTGTCTTAAGATGAAATATATGTATTTTCTTTGAACCACAACAGCTCACCCAATATGCACTCCGTTATATCTGCATGCCAAAGATTTGATCCGAGTCTGCTCAATCAGCTACGCTTACTAACTTTGCTTTGTGTAAATCTGTGGATTTAATAACAGAGGAACTTTGGGAGCAGAGCATCCAGCAATCCATTTACTGCCGGTTCCCACATGCTTCAAGGGCAAGTGCAAGAAACTCTTCATAGACTTATAGGGAATAGCCTGTTCAGAGAAAAAGCCCTAATGAGTCAGAAGAAGGCTTGTACCCTGAAGCACAGAAGACATTAGAAGGTAATTAAATATAAAGAAAATTAGCATGTAGTTCATGAACCACACAAGCAAGACGAAACAGTGCCTGGTAGCACTGAAGCAAACTATTTCGGTCGCACAGAAATTAATACTTTTGTTATTAATGTGACCTTTTCCTCTGCCCCAATCTAAGTCTGCAAGAAAAGGAGAAGTAAGGATGAGAATTCAGGAAAGAGAGATGCTGAGACTCACCAGTGATGAACACAGTGTGAGGAGGAGGCGGAAATGGCAAGTGCTGCTCAGCCCCAACCAGTTCCATATCCCAGCCACCATCCCTGTGCCTCCTCCTGCACAAATCATGTGGGAAACACGGTAACAGAGCACCAAATCATTTCCATTTTGAAGAAAAGGTGAAAAAGATTCCAAACAGCAGCTGAAGTTACTCAGGGAAAATAAACCTTAATACATCATGAAGGAAGTTATCACCTAGGAAACATGCCAGAGAGGCTGAATGGGTGCAGGGAAGGGCAAGGAACAATGTGAAGTACCTGAAATGTGAATTTCCTACTGTACTCCAGTAACGTCCTACTCAGAAGGGACTAAGAAAGAGCCAAAGACATGCAAGAGCTTGAGAAGCAAGTTAAAAGGAAGCACTGAAAGGATGAGAGATGGGTAAAATTAGCTTGGCCGTATAATACAAGAGGTAAAGTGTGTGTGATACAGATCATGAGAATAACAACAGCATCCCACCAAACCACCCATATGAGGATTAGAGAGGAGCATCAGTGCGTACAAAAAGGATAGGCAGAGTATCCTTTATGGTATTAAAGACTGCAGTGTTTGCCAACGGCCTCCACCAGCAGCGCACACCAAGTTCCGGTATTTTCCCAAGCCATGCTACGTTTCACAAGGATTGGGATGTTTGTTTGAGGAGGGGGGGTTGTATCTTCCCCACACCCCTAAACTGCAAGTATTCTTCCACTTGGGCTTATAAAGTCCCTGGACAAAGGTTTCTTCTCTCTTCTCCCTGTCAGGCCTTCATGCACTTTCATAGCACTTCATGCTATGAAACTCATCACACTTTAATACTTCTGTGTGCGTGGTGACCTATTTCTGCTCCTTGTCTCTACTGAGTGTCTCCTACTTTTTATCACTGTATCTGCCTAAGAACATAGATTCTTTTCAGCCCTGCTATTGCTTTTCAAACTGTACATCAGTTTTCTCCTTTGGGAGCCTGTGTGAAACATATCCTTCTACTCCCACCTCTCCCGTTTTCCGGCAGACAGCAGTGTTCCCACTCCTGCTATCCGACACAACGAAAGCACACTCAGCTAATCCCCACTGGCAGCTATCGTTTCGGCTTCTGGTTCCAGTGACAACAGAAGGCAGCAAACACCCCTTTAAATGCCTGGGAGATTCATGGGAAAAGAAATATGGGCACCTAACTGGAAAAAAAGCACTACAGAGCCATAAATCCCAAGTTAAATTAGGAAAGACCTTCTCGTATAGTACTGCAGGCTGAGAAAAGAGTGAATATATGTATAAACGGTGACAAGTTGCATGTTTACAGCTTTATCCTGCTTGCCTTGGAGCAGGATACCTTTTGTCTCTAATAAATATACACAGCTTTTTACGTATGTCGATGCAGATATAGAAAGATCAATAATCCTGCTCCAACAGTAGGTAGCAAGCCTGAATGAGTAATTTTATTAGGAGTTTATCAGACTATAAGTGTGAAAGCCACAATGTTGACTTAAAAAGCTATTCATAGCCAGTATAAATTAGGAATGACATGGCTATCAAGGCTTTACAAGTGTATGAAAAAGCAGAACCCACCTTGGGTATTAAAAGACCACCACAATTACTTGTCTGTTACCCAGACTGTCTTTTATAGATTATCATTTGCCTGCGCTGCCTGCAGGAAGCCAGTGTCTGGCAGCTCTGGGTTACAGCTTGTCTCAGTTTGTCACGGCAGGTTTGGACACAGACCTCACAGTGGGTTCCTAAATTGGCTGGCACCAATTTAGGTGACAATTCAAAGGCTGAAGTAGGCAGTTCAAGGGCAGCCTTGTTCAAGAGTGTTAACAAGAGCTGACCTCCGCTGGAGCTCAAACTATCCCCACCCCAATGCTGGAAAGCCAGCATAATGCCTTATAGCTTCCTTCGCCAACCCCTCACTAGGCAAGCAGAACTCTGCTCCCATTTCCTTCCTAACCCAAAAAAACAGTTTATCTCAGTTTACATTTCCAAGGCTATCATGGCAAGGAAAAATGCCAGAAAGTGGCTTTTTTAAACGAAAGTGTACTTTACATGTTTATCTTCTCCAAACAAATGCAGCCTACACCAGGTTTTGAGAGGCCCAAAGTCTAGCTCTGTGCAAGTGAGAGAAAAACTGAGGGCCTAAATCTCCTTGAAATACATGCTGAGTGCCTGTGATTACCAGTGGAAACGTGCCACAACACGCGTCAATCTAATTTTGGAAGCAAAATGTCCAACCGGATGGCGCACAGCTAATTTTTCCTCCTTCCCTGAGATTCTCTGCAAACCCTGTCATTGCCTCCATCTCTCCATGTCTGCAGCCATCAGAAGTGCTGACTCCTGTACATTCAGCATTACATTTAGCATCACATTTAGGGTGAGCTTGACAAGAGCCAGCACTTGTGATCCATGCCAGGTTTTGCCAAAAGAGATCTTGAGACTTACAGACTTGTTTGTGCCTCTCTTTTCCCTCCCTCTCCCTAACCAGGTCTCAGCAGAATGTCCCAAGCCATTGTTTTCTCTTTCTGTCACTCTGCCATTAACCTAATTAGCCACAGGAAACAAGAAATCGAGACAGTGTTTAATATGCTACATTGCCAGAATGACTTGCTGCTGCTTTTGTCTGTACACAACGAGAGGATGCTGCAAAAAGAATAAAACTGGAACTTTATCTAAATTAATCTATGGGAATCAGAAATGAAAACCAAATAGAAGCCCTCATTAAAAGTCTTATTAATTTCTGCATTAGCCTTGATTTGTTTCCCTTTTTCTGGAGAAAAAAAAAAACCACACAGTTACAGTGTGCTAAACAGTCAAGATTTCAAACTTCAGCATTATGCAAATACTATAGTTACATAGCAGAGAGATTAAAACAGTTAACACCTTCCTTTTCACTTCCTTTAAGGAGCTGGCCATCACTCTTTAAGCATGTATTTGTCTGGTTTATCAAGTTTAACAATGGTGGTGTGTCTCTGGACTATAGGGCTAATATAATTAAATCCTATTAACACATCAGGAGTAAAATCCTTTAATAGGCACATAAGGCTTTGAGAGGCAGCTCATTCCTGAGCAGATTTAATATCCTTAAATTAAGCAAGTGTGAATGGGAGGATGAATCTTATTAAAAAACTTAAATCTGATTATATTTGAAAATTATTGGTTTCTTAATGTAATAAATTACCCAATACAGACTAGAACAAATAATATATCCTAGCCTCACATAACTCCACTCTATAACAAGTGACAAACGAAATTAAGAATGACTGTGGGGCAAAAAGGAAGGTCTTTTTATAAAAGTCATTTTGCATAATGAAATACTTAAATCATTTTAACAAACATGGGGGGGAGGGGATGGAAGATATATGTGCAGATGAGGACATTAGAACAGGATTCATTTTTCCTCTTCAAAAAAGGAAGGCAAAGACAGTCGGATTGGGTTTGGGTTTTTTTCCCCTCTAAAAATGCTATTCTGACGAATTTGTTGTAAATGTTGTAAAGAAAAGCTGAAGCTTATGTTGGTGGGAGCTGATTCCTTTTCCAGAAGGCTAATGCAAATGTAAACCATCTGCCACACATTCTGCTGATAAAGCTGTACTTCCGAACAATGGACCAACAGCACTGGAATACTAAAACATGAGCTCAACATTAGGAAAAAGTTTGGAAAGAGATTGTAACTTCCAGAGAATAAGGGTATTTTTACTGTTCTTTTATGCAAAGAGAAATTATATTTTATATCTATATATAATACACACATTTTTGTATGTAACAGATATGGAGTATACATCAGAAATACTGAGGAAGAGGTAAGGATGTCTGTTAATGGGATCCCCTGCTAAGGTATAAATCACATTAAGTCACTTAAGCAAACAGAAATACCTCAAAGCTTACAAATAGCATTGCTACTTCTAAGTGAAAACTGGAGATTACCATTAATTGTTGACTGCTGACTATGCTTAGGTCTCTTCCTTTTAACATGGGGTCATTGCAAAGTGTTATCGAGTAACAGCTAAGCAAATAGTAGTTTGACAATCAGTAGTCAGGTCTTTAATCATGACGGTGGACACCATCCAAATCCCAGTGACTCAAAGGGAAAGCCCCAGCAGATTTTTAATCAGGTCCTATGTGACACAGTTATGAATAAAAGAACTGGGGACCAGAAAGCTTTACTTGCAGATCAGGTTAACCAAAGTAATTTTCTGTGCAAACAGAAATAGCTAACATGAAAAAAACACCACCAGAATGATTTTCAGGGAGATAAAAAAACTACTCAACTGATTAGAGAACATGCTCTAAAATGGGTTCTTAAAATACTTTGATGGTAAGCATCGCTATAAGAATATGTAGTGAAATGGCTTGTTTCTATCGTGTAATATAGCAGCTTGAAAGTATTCCCCTGTTGCATAAAACGCACTTCTGAGTGCATTCCAGGCTTTGTATAGGTCACTATGTATGTATCCACCACCACAACAGATATGGATATAGCATGACGTGATCTTAAAATGCTAATGATTTAACCAAAGACTTTAATATCCACCAGCTACCCCAACTGTGTTAATTATTCAGGCATCAAGCTGGGGCTGGGAGGACAAAACTGTATAAACAGTATAAAACATGTTAAAATGCAACACCAGTAATGCAAGAACTATTTCTTTTTGGTTTAATGTCCCTGCCTACCAGGGCTGATGTTGTTTCACGCTGCAGCAAAAGGAAGCCTCAATAACCCAAAGCTCAGAGATAATTATATGATTCTGCAGGTCCAATTCTGTGTGAATTTGAGCATCTCTGCAGGTAAAAAGTGTCATTTAACTGCAGAAACAGACAGTAATTGTGGCTTCTTTAACATTAGTTTTCTTGCTATTCCTCAACATTCAGGTTAAAAAGACCCAAACCACAATTAGTCTTTCTGCAGTCATGCTGTATGTGTATTTTAGATGACCAGCAAACTCACCCCATTCCCTTTGATTTAAGTAAAATAGCAGATACATGTGTGCTCAACAAACACAATAGGTTATTCTAGAATAAACAGAGTAACTCTCCTCCACCAGCACCTTTCGCTGCTTGTACTCATTTCTCTTTAAATCTGAGGCAAAAAAAAAGCCCCAAGAGTTCTGGTTGTTTCTTAGATGGATGACAGATTTTGTTCTAATTAATCTAGAGCACTGTGTATAGAAACGACTGCAAAAGCAAACATGTCTATTAACAAAAAGCAGTGATTACTGCTTGGCATTTAGCCAGTAACTCTACATAAGCAATGAATTGATGCCTGCAACTGTCTCAGTGCCATATGGGTTCTGCTGTAGCAATGAATTGGATCCAACGCAAGGTTAAGATGTGTCAGATTTAACTGGGGTTTAATTGATACTGGTAAAGAGGCTCTAAATAAAGAAACAGTGTGTGTGCTATTAGAAACAGGATGCATGTCAGCCTACAGCCCCCAGCTTGCTGGCAACAAAACTATGCTGAGAGATCCAAAGGAGTTTCCAAACTACTTTTTTTTTCTCTTTTTTGTACAAAAAAGCCCCCCAAAAGGACAGAAACAACAAAAACTTTGGGTTTACTGGCACTTAATTGGAACTGAGAAGGAGAACACTGATCAGGTGCACAGTGTTATTGCCCTCATGCATTTCTGGCTTTTACATCCTACCAAATTTCTTTTCTCAGCAATGCCAGTCATTTTGCCTGACTGAAAACCCAAGTTAATGTCTCCATTCACTTACAAAGAAAATACCGTGACATTATACAAGAAAAAAAAAAAAAGAAAATACCCTGACAAGACTGCATGGCTTAATATTAGAGCCAGAAATGGTAAAAGTTACCTCCAAGAACGATTACCTCTTCTTGAACAGCAACAAAACACTGCCTGACCTCTAGCCAGCCTCAGAAGTTATTCATTCTGTATGAGCACCATTTTTGTTCCACTGACAGCTATGGTGCAACGAGCCTTTTATACAAAGTGACACATACTGAGAGTGTAAAGCCCTGAATTACTCAGTGGGAGGGGATTAGTGCCCGGCCTGGGAAGCAGGGAGCTACAGAGAGTTATTCCCACCCTTTTCATGCTTGGAGTGAGCCAGTGACAATGGGGTGCTGCAAACATCAGCCTGGCTGGCTCCCCTTCTCTAAAGGACCCTACTCCCCCAGTGCCACCAAATCTCACCCCAAGTGACAGCAACACCCCAAAGAAAGCCAGTACCAGTCACCTGCCATCTCTATAAACGCTGCAGTGTCTAGGCTGCATCCAGACCCTTCTCTTCTGTCCAGGCTCAAACCCTGCCAGGCCTGAGCTTCTGAAGTGCCACTGTCTTCAGCGGCAATTGCTGATGTTCAGAATGACAGCCCTCTGCACACCTCAGGTGAGGAAAGGGGATAAAGTGACACAGAAAAAGGAACAGAAACCACTCTAGCTGTGCAGCCTCCCCCAGCAAGGAAGAAGATAACAATAGGAGCAACACTTCTGAGTGTTTCAGAGTTTTCAACTAAATTCTCTGAAAATAAAGATCACAGAAGCATAGAATGGTTGGGGTTGGAAAGGACCGTAAGATCATCCACTTCCAACCCCCTGCCATGGGCAGGGACACCTTCCACTAGACCACGTTGCCCTTACGCTTCAGTTCTCACGGTATCAAGCCCAAAGATACTTGAGACTGAGCCCAATCTCACTTTTCATGATACAAAGAAAATGTACTGATCAAGAAAGCTGGTAAGTAAAAATATGAAACTGGGGTATTTTGTAAGGCTCCCTGTCTCCCACTTGTTACATTTCCAAAGACATACTGCTTCCTTCTAACTGTTCCTCATGCTCAAGTGGCAGCAGCCCATAAATATCTCTCATTCCCTTAAAACAGCTTTGATTTACTTCCTTTAAAACGAAAACAGAAAGAAACCACCTGTGTTGAGCCCATGTTGAAACTATGGATGGATCTAGCTCAACTACATCCATCTTTTGTATTTTACATTTTGGTTTGTAATTAGGTCACCTCTTTACCCCATATTGGAGCAATGCCTGGTGTAGTCAGATCTGTGTTGAAAGCCAGCATTTCTAGGCATGTCCCTACTAGCAGCAATAATTGCTTTATTCTAAGAACAACCTTGATAGGTGAAATTCTGCAATATCTTTGCTTCTTCTTCCCAGACCAGTATATTTGAAGTTAGTGTTTATGACTAGTTTGGCATTTCTACTCCACATGGTATCGAGCTTTTCTTTGATAGCCTTTAGTCTTTTGACCCTGACATTGAATTCTTGTGATATTCTATGGCTATTCTGACAACTTTTTATCATGATGCTTTACTGTGCAACTAACTTAGTTTTTATAATCATTTGGATGCAATTTGGGTACCTTCTGCCAGCAGTGTAAAATGTTTTCTAGTAATGGCAATGATTTCTTTTCACTTTGCTTTGCTGGCAATGTTCTAATCCTGTAGGTAGCTTTCTGAGCTGTTTTTAACCCTGCTGGGAGTAATGACCCTGTGACATATTTAGCAAAGGAACCATTTGCAGTAAAAGGACATTGTTCCATTACTTATATTAAGAAACAAAGACAAAAAACAAGACAGGGAAACAGAGTAAAACCAACTGTATCTGTACAGCTAATGTTTGGTATTAGTCAGGGAGACATAACAGAGCTGCTGTTCTCTGTATGCAGACAGCGGAATCAATACTATCCTACAAATAAACCTATGACAAAGAAGAAGAAGTTATGCATTGCTTATTAATGCCTGGTAATATTACGTGCTCTATATATTTCAAGCAAAATGTAATCCCTGGCTTCATGCAGCAAGGAAAGCAAAAGATGAAAGAATTATTTACTACTGTATCTTTAATGCCCCACTGACTGTCTTGCCTGAGAAGTAGGAGCTCGCTTTTCTGCCTCCCTGTCCTTTCAGTGTCTGAGAGACAAGATTGCCATGTTACTGCCAATTCTCTAATCCACAGTCTTGCACACTGGCAATCAGTATGGAACACTGCACTCCCATCTCCCCTAACTTTTTACAGCCTTTAAATTGCCAGTCTTCTGACTACGTTTCTTCAAACAATATTGCCATCTGACTGATATCAATCAAACGGATTGCCCTTTGATGTCAGGACTCACGGAGTCATCCCACTTGACTGAATTTTGATTACCTCTGTATTCAGGAAAGTAATGTGTTTTCCGTCAAAACCTAAAAAAGCAGAGCCACTGTGCATATTTAATAAAAGGACTATTGGCTCCTGCATTAGGAAAATAATGCTCAGAACATTAACTCTGAGCTTCCAACTTTTCATGCATGTTTTGCTTCCTGATTGGGGGTAGTCTTTCATAGTGTAGTATGGGATAGAGAAGAAACGTTTAGAGATCTAACCTCTAATAGCAGGTTTTCATTGGTCATGGCTCCCAGATTTCCCACATCCCACTAGTCCCACATTACCAGCACTGAAGGGGACGTGCACCGTGTTATGATGTCCGGTGCTCTTTCATATCTATCACAGCAGGGGAGATGCTACCACCCATCTTTTGGGTGGTCAAGAGGAAGAAACACACACACACACACACAGATTCAGATTATCTATTGTTCAAGTCAGATGCAAAGAAACTGTGCTAGCAGGCTCACAAAGGATGGGAGTCCAGCTAAAAGCCTCAAAACCACTGATCATTACAGCTTCAGTCAGTCCATGTGGAAATTCAGACACTGGAGAGCTTACAGTGAAGCACCACATAAGAAATAAAGTCTACAAAACTGTGCTGAAAACCAGAGTCACAACCTGGAAGCTCTCTGATGCTAGGGCTTTGGGTTGGGTTTTTGCATTTATGTTTTCCCGGTGCTTTACTTTCACCCCTACAGTATTCTCTGTGTTCTCTTTGCTTCAATGAATGCATACCTTTCCCTTAACAGAATTAACTCCAAAACATTACATCCATTGCTATCACAGCGCCCTCAATCCCTCCACCCTGCCAGAAGGAAGGCAATAACTGCATAGTTTAAAAGCTGTTAAGAAAAGCTGTCCAAACAGACAGAGCTATTGCCCATCTTGCAGTCTGAGGCTGATCCTAAGTACATATTGTTCTACTCCTGAACAGGAAAGAAAAACCACTTCCAGGACACGAGATCAAAGATAATGTAAGCATATTGAAGATAACCATTTGCAGAGCAGGTAGCCTTGTGGAAATCACTTTTCAGTGTTTAAAATGCTGAGGAGACAGATAGGGCAATTTACAGCCTTAAGAAGGAGGCAACCCATCACCATCAGGTGGAAACGGTTCCCAAACCTACGGGTAACAGAACTAAAACTATTAGTTTCCAAAGACCCCTCCTAAGAGATAGGCCCTCAGGCAGCTAAAACTCTCATCTCTCTCAGCGAACCATCTTTTGATAGTAAACTATGAGCTACCAATTAAATAGAAAAGAAAAATGAGAAAAACCAACAACCTTCCTTCTTGGTTGTCTATGTAACCAAGTGGTTTGTAACTCTTGGCCCCTGGTATTCCTGTGTTACATTACCTACCGCAGCATGCTGCTTAGACTCACTATATCAGCACAGTTCCTACGGTCTGTGTTTCAGACCATTCAGCATTGACTGTCTTTTGCTTATGTCCCTCATGAAAATTCAAGTCTTTTGCGGTGCTCAGCTTTGGCTGCACTCTCACTCCATCACTGTTGCCAATACATAAAGTTCCTTGGCACATCAGGGCAGACAAACTGTTCTTCTGGATGGCTCATTTTTTCAGAAATGACATGTGTCACAAAGCACCTCAGACTCCTTAAACCCCGCACTCATTCCCAGCCAGTCAATATATCCTCGTGCCCTTGTGTGCAACCTTCAGCCTTTGAAAGGAAGAGGAATTAACTTTCATGAAATCAATCCTCAGTACTCCAAGCGTAACTGACTGCACTGTCACACCTAAAGCCTCTGCTGCTTCAAAAAGCCTCCTCATCCTTTGCGGGGAGGGGGGAAGATAACACCTACTTTCTTAATTCACACCCTCTGAATAAGTGTAAGTATTTATGGAGGTAGCAAAACTCAGTGTCTTCAGAACGATGTCCTCCTTTTGCTGAGGACAGACACTGAACACTCACAGCATCATCTTCCATTTCTGGGCCAGCCACTCACTCTCTGCTGAGGCTGATCAAGCAATGAGGCTTGCTTGAGGCTATGCATAATACCTAAAATAGTACTTTGAAGAACGATTTTAACTGAAAAGGGTGGTAAATCTTTTTCTTCACTCTAAATGGCTCATGGCGACACATATTTCTATTGGTCAGCAAAATGAAAAGATGGGGTCTGCCAGATATTACAGTACATGGGTAGTACTGGTCAGAAAGTGCAAAGAAACAAAACGAGGTTTACAACTGAGCAGCTAGTTTATATTTCTGTTACTCCTCTTTCTTATTGTGCCTTTTCTAAGGCCATTAAAAACTTCTTTTGAGCTGTACTTACGACACAACTTCTAATGTATTAAAGAGAGAAATACCAGCATGAGTTTCCTTTGCTTCCTCAAAGTGCTGTTCCTGCAGGCACACAGGCTCCCATCCCACACGGAAACAGTTCATGCATTCAGCATCCATCACCAATGCTCCACTTACTATGCCAGTTTTATTGCCTTGCTGACTATGTTTAAGCAGAAACACCAGGGAAAAAAGCCTGGCACTGAGATAAAGCTGTCAGGAGCAGAGGTGAGCAGGGGTGCTCCCAGGCTCCTCACCAGCGGGGAGCCACCCCCAGCACCCACCACATCCTGCAAGGAAATCACTGTGCTCTTTGCATTAAGAAATGTATTTCCATTTGGAAGTAAAGAAGGCTGTTACCAGGTCACTGTCATTTCCTATTTCCCCATCCCCTTCACTGGCCAAGCCTCTCCTTTCCTTTCTTCTTCCTTTTTTTTAATTTAGGAATGCATTTGCCTTTTACCATAAACAAAGAAGAATGGATAAAGAGCTCAAGCATCAAAATCCTTCAATCTATAACCTCATGGAGGCACTTGGACAGGGCCTGGAGCAACCTGCCCTAGTGGAAGGTGTCCCTGCCTGTGGGAGGGAGGTGGAACTGGATGATCTTAAGCTCTTTTCCAACCCAAACCATTCTATGACTATGTATGAAGTGCTTAACAACTAGCACAAAAAGGAACCTGAATGACAGTAGGAAGAGGACAAACACGACCCTGCTTTTCAGAAGAAAACCATACTTAAATGGTTTCTTCTTTAAGCTATGCTCAGTCACTATTTTTTCAGGTAGATTTCTTCTTTCCCCTTTTGACAGCCTAACCATAAATCTGTTGTTGCAAAGCTGATGTCTACCACTCCATCCTCTGTGGGAGTCATGGCCTAATGCCATGGAAGAAGGTACTTCCACCATAAGGTCCAAATCATGATTGGACTTTCCAACACTCCTAAAGCATCAGAGTGTCTTACTTCCTTCTTCAGCCCAATGCCAACCTCTTAAATAATCGAGTCCAAGTTTCCACATTATGTGCAAATACAGTCGCTGCTATTTAAAAGAGAATTAATTTTAGAATAGGGTGGCTGCTCAGATATTAACGGCAACTAGGGTACACGGAGATATGCAGGCTGTGGGCTGCTTTAGTGAGGAGAAAATCCATAACCTCCCCCAGAAGATGCTTTAGCCAGTGCAGGAAGGTATAAAAGCCAAAAATTAAAGGCTGCCCATCCATCCCCGAAGTGATTAGTGTGGATGTTGCCTGCAATAGCCAGCTCTTTATTAAAGTCCTCTGAGCACAGAGAAATACAGAAATAACTGAAAGTTTCTTTTGGCGTTCACTAGGGAATTAATGGGAAACCTAGGGAATAATTAAACAATATTTTGGTTGCCTGGGATGTCCATTTCAGAAACTCAGAGGACAAAAGATTAACTTGAGAAGCTACTTGCAGGAAGTTTCAGAAGTCAAGCACAAAAGAGGTTAGCACCAGTGGACACAATAAAACATCCGCTTAGCCTATGATCTAAATGGATGTACTGTATTGCTCTTTAAAAGCTTGTACAATGCTGGAAAACTGTATGCTGTGTTCTAGCAACTTCTCTTTTAACTGACACGTTAAACACAGCACAGCAGTACTACTTTCTGGTATTGTCCTTAAGTACTACTTTTTAGCAGAGGGAATGACCCACCACTATTTTGCCTTGCGTCAGTGGGTTGTCTCTGAAGTTTATGCTGAGCCTTTTCTCTTTACATCCTTTCCTAGCACTGTATTTTGTCCTGGAAGCTTGCTAACTTCCCGAAAGTCAACAGAGCATCACCTCTTACTGATGATGCTACAGGCCAGCGCAACCAGGTACATACAGCATAATTACACTCCCATGCCAGCAATAGGTGTTTTATCCCACAAGCGGTTTTACAAATCGTGTAGTTACCAATACTTCATTTCAGTTCTTAGCTGCTGTGACAATTATTCCCAGGAAAACTGAGTGTAAAGGCTCAATTTTACCCTTCACCAGCTCAGAACCAATTGTTTCATGAAATCCATTAGAAAATATTTGTTTATGGACACCTTCCTCTGGACCACAATATTGGTATTTCTCTTCCACCCTGACCCACTGTGCCCACCTCTGGACAGAAAATAGCACAGCCAGGCACTATTATTTCATTGCAGACACACAACATGGTAATTTTGAGTCTATTATTCCCATTCTGCAAGGTCTTGTAAAAACAACAGTGTTTAAAATAGTAACAATAGTACATGTTGGCTGTTTTAATCAAAACATCACAAAACATTGCCAACTATGGAGTGAGGGCAGCAAATACTCATAGAAGGGTTTTACCTACTTCTGGTTCCAGCTGCGCAAAGTACTCACATCTCAGACATGCAAAGGAGTTGAATCTCCCATTTAATCATTTCATTCATTATTACACCCTTGATTTTAAGACTTTCTAGATTTTTTTTGCTAGGAATATGCATTTTCAAACCAAGCTTACTCCAAGCTATCCCTATGGCAGCATATGGACCTGAACAGCAGTTCTTGGAAACCTTTGATCCTTGCAGCAGGTTCAGTCTCCTCCAATACACCTGCATAGGTATGTAAAATGCGCAAGACAGGATGATAGATGGCACTGAGTGTTGCTATGAAGAGTATTCTCACTCACACATGCATGTGCAATAATGGGCTGTAATTGCTCACAGTCTTTTCTATTTAAAACCTTACTCCCTTCTCTCATCGCCTCCAAGGACCAGTAGAATAATAGAGATATCTGCAAAGGGGAGCAAGAGATCTTTACAGATCCTCCTGCATGACCGTAATTTACTGCCTTTCCATCTCGTCCTGATGGCTGCTTGCTTCCTCCATCACCACCGCGCTTTCCCCATTATGACAGAAAACGAGGAGGCAAGAGGAAAAGACCTGCAATCATGAAGCAGCCCAGCGATAGCCCAGCTAATAACGTGAAATAAAACGCATTGTGCTCTCCTGCTCCTGGGAGAGAAAATGATGAAGCACAAACCCCACTCTCATCATTCAGCAGCCTGGCTTAAGGGAAAAGAAGAAAAGAGGCACCACATGACAGCTGAAGGAAGAGATTTTGCGCTATGTCACAGAAATCATTCTATTTCTGTATTACCAAACGGACGGGTTTTAGGCCCACCTTTGTCCCCACACCTGTGACGCTGTCAGAGCTGATAAAAGCAAAGGGATACTACAGGATTTGAGAAGAAATCACATTCTCAGCAAGCAGTAACTGCCATCGTGGTTCAGAAAGTACATGCATGTTCTGCTTTGCATGAGGATTATTCCCTCCAATAACCCACAATTAAAACCTCTCATTGCATTTTCTATCCTCCAAGAGAAACACTGATGATGACTGTAATGTGGGAAATCAGTAGCCACCTTCTGCTTCCTTATTTGCGACAAGATTGCTCAAAACAGGGACAATTTCATTGTGTTCAGTCTTTTTCCCAAAAGCTGAATGTTAGAAATATAATCCAATCAAATCTTTGCATTCCATTGCAATGACCTTTGAGTAAAAAAAAAATGACAGTATGCTTTGAGTCACCTTTGATCCACACAGGGATTTCCAATGGGAATGGCCGAGCTGTGCCCCACCCAGCCTGTGCCACACCATATTCCCAACTTGGCAAGAAAGGGAGGAGTTTTCACTCTGCTGCTCTGCCTCCAAGCCCTCAATCCAAACAAAAAGTGAGTAGTACCCTTGGGATCACAGAGGGAAGAGATCTAACCCTCTTCTGCCAAAGACATTACCAGACATTCCTGGTTTTCACTGCTATGATTCCAGAATCAAGTGAACACCACTTTTTAAGACTATCGCAAAGCACTGGGTACAAGCTCTGTAGGAAAATCATCAACCAAGGGTGGGTTTTTTGCCTTCAAATTACTTCCTTCAACCTTAAATGCATAATATTACATTCAATTGCTCTCACTTCTTTTTCTTTTCTTGTGTTATCTCAGCCTTACTGTGCATACAGAGACTACATGGTCTTTGCTACTCTCATCTGCAAATAAGCAAAGGCATAAGTCAATTTATGAGATACAGAAGTGTATTAGGCCCTGAAATTGTAGCTTCCCCCATTACTACAGGTCCACATTTCTTTGCAGCATTTTCATCTTTATCCGTGTTTCATCAGAGTGCAATGATAAAGGGATGTTGCATACCCTCAGGCTCACAAGCAATTGAAAAAAGATGTGCCATTACAGGAATATACAAATGCTAGATTTGTGATAAATACACCATGTCATGCAGCTGTATAGAGCAGACATATAACAGATTATGTTATTAGTATTAGAGGCACATGCACGTTATATAACTTCATTCTAATAATGTATTTATACTCTGATTTATTCAAGCTCCATGTGATGAGCTTAATTATAAGCAGAGACAAATTGAGAAGTGTTAATAGTCTTCAGCTCACAGGCCAGCACCTACTGTGGTGGCCTTCTGCACAGGAATGAATTTTCTACTTAAAAACCACTGTGCCCTGTAATTTGGAAGGAAATTACCTCCTTTGTCATGCTTCCAGCAAAAGGAAGTTAGTGATTAATGCCTGAGATGTTTTCCACAAGGAAGGAAGCTGCTTCCTTCACACACTTTGATTTACTATCTCACTGATGCGTTGTATTTTGATAAAGGACATTGTACCCGTCCATCAGACCTGGTCTTAATCTTTGTAACTGAACACAGCCCCTGAAATACAGTCCTCACACAAACCATCAGTATTTGTATACAATTATATTACCAACTGCCACAGAAATAAAGCAGCTCCTTGCAGCCAGGCCACCCATTAAAAAAGCCTCAGTATTTCCTCTTATAGCCACAAATATAATCAAGAGGAGGCACCAGAATTCATCCTGCAAAGCGACAGTCATTGTATAACTTCATAACAGAGACAACAACTTGCCAGGAGCACACCATGATCCAGGAGTCGCTGCATCACCCCTTGGCCTGACTAGGAGCATTCATTCCCTGCAGCATACTGCTCTCAGCTCCCAGCACAAAGCACTGTTTGCTTTGCAAATCAGATTACAACACATACAGTGATTCATAAATATCTGCAGTCTATAATTGTTTCTGCAAGTCGAGCCACACAGGGATGGGATTCTCCCCCTACAAAGGGGACAAACTATCATTTTAACCGGTTTCCTTCTTAGTGTCTATGAGCCTTGGTCACTTTTCCTCTCTCCGAGCAATTCACTAATGATGTGCAAGAGAAAGAGCACTAATTCTTTCCTCTGCCTGTCTTCTTACTTGGAGCTGTGTGGGAAAGGCAGCTTAAACCACGACAGGAATAAAGCCCATTTCAAAATAGAGGTGGTGTTTCATTCGGACTCCTGCAGTTCCTTCCTGGTAGCACTCAAGAGAGTGTTCCTTCCTACCACGAAGAGGCAAAGTGCTCAGACTCTTGCAGCACACACAAATCCACCCATCAGGTTCCAGACAGAGACACAAACAGCCTTACAAATCCTGTTTACAGGAATATTAAAGAAATCCACCAGGAAAATTAGAAGAAGCTTCATTAGCCCAGGACATCAGGATAATGCACATCCTCAAGGGTGCTTCTCCTCAAGTCCAGTAATCTGGAGTGCCAGTGCCACATGTTCTCTTCACCCTGCCTGACCTAAGGACATGTGGAGGCTGGAGATCCCTACCCAGGCTGATGAATCAAGAGTACACGGAGAGGAATTACTGAGTCATTTCTTTCTGCTTCCTCATACAGCAGGTGATCTGCGTTGGACTCTCAAAGAGGAATTCAGGCAAGAAAACATAAGGCAGAAGCTGGGCTGCAAACGCATCACCCAGCGGGTCCTCCTGCTCTACCAAAGGGAAAGTGCTGCCTTCAGGACAAGCTTGCTTGTTGAGTTAACCAGGCTGAGGACAGAGGAGATGGGCATGGCTAAAATGAAGGGAAATAAATACATTTACAAACATCACAAAGAAACTATCCACGTTTACCTGCCACAAAACAAGTCCTCTGTTACTAAAACAACGATCGAGGGTGTACAAGGAAGCCCAAATGTGCTAACCTGGGCAACCAGAAGTGTATTTCAAACCACGGTGAATCAAGAGCACACATTTAAACTCGTTGCAGTAGAAGTCCCATTTTGGACATCAGCTCCTTTCTCTCGGTAGCCCCCATACCTGGCAAGCTCCCTGAGATGCCTCCCAAATTCCAGCAAGTACACCAATTTCTGATCATTTGAATGAGGCTGTTGCTAAGCAACACCTTTTCTCTCTTTCTTTCCTTCTCCTGTTTTCAATTACACTTAAAAACTCCAGGATGTGTCCAAGATTCCAAATCTTCCACGGGTTTTACCAAAACAACACCTCAAAAGCAGCTCACTTCTGCAGCAGACTGACTGTATTCCCTATAGTCTTCAAATCAAAAGCAAGCTTGTCAATAATATGATGTTACTGATCCTCACCTCCAGACCCTCTAATAGTTTTGAGGGGTCCAGCATCAATCAGGTTTCTAACACCCACCCTTTCCCTTCCACCCGTGCTTATGGATGGGAAGGCTGAAGGACCCTATTCCAAGTTATCAAAAACCGGTGAAATTAAAATCCCACATAAGAGATGACCCAAAGTGTGCAATGTGAGTGGGAGGTTTTCTTTGCATTGCACCAGATTTGGGATCAGCCCCTAAGGAAAGGGTCGGGCTGTTTATACATATCCTGGCAGCCCCTGCACATGGAATTGTGGAGCTGCTTCTGTAAAGCGGCTCATTAATCTAAAAGGGTGGCTGATCCCTGAAGGGAAAGACCCACTTCACCAGGCAGGTTCCGACGTCACACCAGGATTTCATTAGTGATCTGGCTCAAAAGGATGCTAAACTTGAATGTAAATAACTACCTAATTACCCATGCACTGCAAAATTGAGCGCCTCCAAAGTAATTAGAAATGGCCACACTTAGGAACTGTAGGCGGAGCACAGAGGGTTCGTGCTCTCCAGCTACAACAACAGAGTGATCACAGAGAGTTTCTAGGTTGCCATGGGGCAAAAAGAGATGGCATTTCCTAAGTGTGCTGCCTGGGAGCAAATCTACATGACTACAATTACAAGGGGTTGAACCATTGCCGAGCCAAGAGTCTGGGTCAACCCCTTGTCTATCAAGGGGTTTTGGGGGTGGAACTAGATCATCTTATGGCCCTTTCCAACCCTAAGCATTCCACGATTCTCTCAGAGACCCATGTTAAGGAAAGCTGAAATCTCATATTAGCAGCGAGGATTGTTTATCATAGCTGAACCTCAGGAAAGACAAGTATAGCTCTGTGAAAATATGGAGAGCTCCTGGAGAGAATGAACATAGTGACAAGTCATGAACTAAGATGTTTTCCCTTCCCCAATTAAAACTTCCCTTGATTTTTGTGGCATTATTCTACCTGTAAAACCAAAGGATTCAATGTAAATGCTTCATTTATTTTTTTTTTTTGGAGCTCCTTGTTAGACCTTTTTAAGCCTTGGCACAGAGATGTCATTTTGAAATGATTTTCCTTCTAATGAAAGCACCATCTCTGCGAGGCAATGTGGGGAACTTGCTTTGTCGAGAACACAATTATGCAGAATGGCACAAATTTTGCTGTCATTTGTAATCCTAAAACTCCCGTGGAGCTATTGAAGCTACATGGGCATTTCAGAGGAGAAGCTATTTTAACTCTTAGACACTCTCCACCTTTTTTTATAGCAAGAGCTGTCACTTCCCACTCAATTCTGCTAACACTTCTCTGCCGCAATCTGAACTGAGCCCTGCTCGGTCACAGCAACACCATGCTCAGCACCAGAGGTTTTGGACCTTAAACCTGGAGGAGCGTTATTCACACCCAGCATAAACACCCAGGCTTCCCAGACTACTGGTTTCCCTTCTCAAGCCCCTCCTTCCATTTCAATGTAGGAATAGGTACACTGGGGAAGAGCCTCTTGTGCCTCTCATTCTTGTTGTGGGTGCTACTGCTACACACTTCTCTTTTTTTGGTCACATCATAGTAAAGCAAGAAACATCCCTCAGCTTCAGGGTTCTTTATGGCTCACACTATTGGCACCCAAGCCTCAGCATTTCCTCCTATAGATTAACTTCCTGTGCTTCATGCAGAAGTCTGTTGACTCGTTGCCTTTTTCATACCTCTTTGTAACTTCTGCTCCCCCCAGTGTATATCTGAAAATGCTCCTATCTAGGAAAGCCAGATTCCTTCTTCTTTCTTTTCTTTTAGAGTTATTAAAAGCCTTACAATAGTCACTTCAGCTCAACCAGCAATCATTTTACAAATGTTTTAATAATTCCTTAGATGCCACATGTCTCTTCTGTTTGAACCATACTAGATTAAAACCCCTTGACCATCATCTCCCCTATTTTACCTCTTTTGTGCCTTCAGGGGGAAAGCAGAGCTCAGTGACATCCCAAACCAAAGTTCTGCTCCAAAACAGCACTGGGTCTGATTATCAGGTACCCCATACAAAACAAAGAAGGCAGCATCACCCTTGTTATACTAACCTACATCTTGGAACAGTGCTAGATAAAGTGTAAGCTGCTTTTACCATGTGGTTTCAATGCATTCCTCACATTGGGTTTCTGATCTATGGTCCTGGACAAAGCACCTCTTTTGCCCTGCTTTCCCCTCAGACCAGCAAAGTCTACTTCATCAATAACTGATGTAAAAGACAAATCAATCTGAGGCCAATAAATACACTTTCCCAAATGAGGAAAGATCTGATGGTCTGTAAGAACAGTGCCTTCTGGTAAGAAGATCCTGAGATTATCCTGGGCTCGGCTGCAGTTTCGGTGTGGTTGTTTTCTAAGCACGATGTTTTTTTCCCTTGGACATTTGGGGGTTCTAACACATGGGTTTTGCATGTTTGAAGGGAGAGGCCATGCTGGTCAGGCAGAGCAGTGCAGGGATGGAGACAGGCACCAGCCTGCCCATGCAGTGGCAGAAGGCTTGGACCCCAGGCCACAGGAACCAAAGAGGGCTCGCTTCACACAGCATCCTCACCAGTAACATGTGTTACATACATCACATGTGGCAGTTGCCATGGGAACCACCTTGCCTTTCCCAGGCAGGGTACCATGGATGTGAGCAACCCACCAACTCGCTCCTTGTAAATGATTCCCTTCTCAACGGCTCAGTAACTTACAGAGGCTCCTCTCCAAAAGTTGCTTGAAGTGTTGTTAATAAATGAACTTTCTGGGGGACTAATTCCCCATGTGTCAAAAAAGAGAAGAGAAAAGGGGAGGAAAGGGGCAGGAGGTGAAATGCACTGGGGGCCAAAGCATTAGATGCCCCATCGGAGCTCCTGCATGGCCACAGATTCAAAGGAAAGCAGTTAAAGAAGGGAAGTCCTATGTAGGAAAACGTAGCATGGAAATACAATTTCAACTTAAATGAACCGTGAATATTATAAACTGATCAATCAATGCCAGTAGGTTTCACAGGAGCCACTATTGTAAGTCACAGAATCAACCAGGTTGGAAAAGACCTTTAAGCTCATCAAGTCCAACCGTTACCCCAGCACTGCCAAGGCCACCACTAACCCATGGCACTAAAACCCAGAGGGTTTTTTTACTAGCATGCCATTTTGAAAACCACCTGCAAGCTTAAAATCACACCTAGGTTGAAGCTGAGAGTTGAGAAGAGCACATGAACAAGGTGGATTTCTTTTGGTACAGTTATTAAGTAAAAGTAAATGCTCCTTTCAAAGTGTTAGAAGTGAAAACTAAACAGTTCACTAATGCAGGTGTAAGCTGTGCATCCTTTCAGACCGTAACACAAAAAAGAAATCCTTTGTGCACAGAATTTAGTCACCGAAGTAAAACAAATAAATAAAGCAAATCAGTGCATTCATAGTCAATGACTTCTTTGCTTTAGTAAGCTCTCCAGAAATAAACACACAATTATTACACTAGAAATCATCTGCTCTGTTGAAGCCAAGGGGTGAATGCTGGCTTCCGAAGAGATGACAGATCCAAAGGGCAAAGCACACTCCTGTTTCTCTGGAAAGCGTTGCCTGCGCAAGCAGAGCATTTACAACTCTGTGTGTACAGGCTTTGGCTTTGGCTTTTTGCTTTTTATAGAAACTGAGCGGGGAGAGCTGCTGCTGGTTTACAGGCTACAAGACAGGATTTGCAACATGCCATATTTTGTGTGGTCTAGCAAGCTACTACTGGTTCAGGGAGCATACTATTTGCAACTGTTTTCCTGAGTAATAACACCACGTGCAAGTGTTTTATAACCAAGGCGTATAGAAGGTTTATAATCCCTATGTATAAACAGCCAAATAACCTTCTGCTAAAGCAGGTAAGAAATGCTGGAGGGGAAACAAGTAACAAGAAATCATGTTTGGGGAAGGAAAAAGAAGAGAGTGAAGGAAGGTGCTGCTGCTGTTTTTCTAATGCAGCGAGGTGGTTTGAAAGAAGCTTTACATTCCTGGAGGATTAAATTATAACCATGCTTTATCCATTCAAATCATTAACAAGATGATTTAAGCTATCTCCTACCAAGGACTTGATCTGGGGTAGGAAAACACAGGAACGAAGGTGCTTCACTGCTTGCTATATTCTGGAAGCATTACTTAAATTACATTCAAGTCATCAGATAATTATGAACTTTCTTTCCCTTTATATTTATATGGAATATTTATTGAATTGCACAGTGTGCTTTTACAATAAAGTGCTTTTTACATCAGTTTCTTTGTTCATCCAAAATAAAACTGACAGTTATCCTTTTACGAGCTATTCTGAGAACATTTTCTCTCCTTTGAAACTGATTGATGCACTACTTTAAATGTTCCTGCAAATATCGTTTCAATTCAAGTTTCTGCATAATGTAATAAGAAGATAAAAGAATTCTATACTTCAACAAGAGACATTACAAAGCAACTAGAGACATTATCAAGGGCATTAACAAGCTCCTAATAGCAATAAAACCTTTTAACTGTCTGATGTAGAACATGCTCCCACCAAACCACCACATATTATGGTAATTGGCTCCAATTTCTGAATCTTTCATTGTAAAGTTATGAAGAGTTGGGTAGAACAGAAAAGGGAACCTGGAATCCACAGTTTAGTTGCTTATCCTTTCTTATGATCATTATTATTGTTATGATGGTGCTTTCTTTACAATACACAGAAACAGCAGGAGTCCCAGCTGCAGAAGCACTTCATATTCTGCTCTAAGGCTCCTGATTCTCACCTGATTCTTGTTTCTTACTATTCAAACAACATGAGGTTTTAGTCCTTCTAAGAGCTTATATTTAAAGTGTATTACAATGTATGAGTTAGTCATATTTCAACCACTCCATATGTTCATTCACTGGAAGTTTAGGAAATGAAATGTAACTTCACTTCAAGGCTCTGATTTACCTTAGGAAACAATGTGGGCGATGCTGTGTGCTTTTCTCCTTTTGAGTTCCCCTTTCAAGAACATAAAACTCAGGCTTCATCCAGGGTCCCATGGAAATAACCACAAAAGTCAGGAAAACAGAAACTGCAGCAGAAAAGTGGGGATGTGACACAAGGCTCTCTGGTGATTAACTTGCAGTATAAAGCCATATGTTCTGCTGACATGCCTATTGTGCCATGTCATTCTTCACAGCCTGGCAACCTGTTCACCTGAGAAGGAAAATCCTACTGGCATCTAGAATTGTGCTCCAAAGAAGAAGCTTTCATTTCATGTCTCTGGAATGATCCTGCCTTAATGGACAAGATGCCAAGAAACAAAGTGCAGCAAAAGAAAATCCAAGGAGGAAAAAAACCCCAAACAGTAAATCCCCCATAATGTTTCCAGCCCAAGGCTTGGTGTTCAGATAGCACAAAACCTGTCAGGCCAAATCTGCGTTAAAATGACCGGGGTTTGGGGCATATGTGCAAGGTTTGTGAAAGAAACACATACTGGAAACACCAACTGGACTACAGACATCTCCTTCTCAAGAAGAAGGAGGAACTACCTCATTCCTGAAGTTCTGATGGCAAGAAAGAGGATCACTTGGACCTCACTGAGATCATAAAAGCACAGCATGCAATTTCTATCTACTCTGGAAAAGTAGTGCCACTATTTCCTGTCATGTTTAATGGCACAGTCCTTTCATTACAGTGTAAATTAAAGTCATCCTTTATTATTGCCATTATCAAAGGCTGCTTTAATTAGACTCACTCAAAGGTTTGTTAAGGTTTTTGACAACAGAGCACACAATTATTACACAGTTACCAACAGCACCGTTCCTAACAAACCTCCAGAACTCTGCTCAAAACTACAGTAAAACCAGGAGAAACAAACTCTTTCATCCCCAGAACAATGTGTGAACTTCCCACCTGGAAAGTTTGGGGGATAAAAAGTAACAGACAAAAGAAGAAACCTTAAGGAGCAACAGAACAGAATCAGCATGCAAGGACACCAATAATGGAGGTCACATTTGCTATCAAAACATGGTAGCTACCACAAAACCTGGGAGTTTTTGCTTGACACCAGACTTCCCATATAAAATTCTACTGAAATCTATATAGCTTTGTCTTGTGCTCATTCCAATCTACTGTATCTCTGGCGTTAACTCATCAACTATTACAAGGGGGATATTAGCCCTGTGAAAATAAAAATGGCATCACTCCATGCTGTATTTCATGCATTTCTGCAGCGAGACTGGAGCTGAGGAACAACTCCTTCCCCAGAGGGTGCTCAGGCATTGGAACAGGCTGCCCAGGGCAGGGCTGGAGTCACTGTCCCTACAAGTGTTCACACACCATGGAGACAAGGCCTCAGTGCCATGGGTTAGTGGTGGCCTTGGCACTGCTGGGAACGGTTGGACTAGATGAGCTTAAAGGTGTTTTCCAACCTGGTGGATTCTATACTTCTATGAAAGCCAATGCTGACCTCATCCACAGACCCACCTTTTGAATGGTGTGGCATTACTAAAGGCATTTTTAGGGCATTGTAAAAGAATTCCATTGTTGAAGCAACTTTCAAGTACATTATTTTACAGGAAATAAGCAGAAAGCAGCCAACAAACCCAGAGCATGGAAACGGGAATAGTTACGAACCACGACACTGCCTTTAGCATAGAGCCAAAACAAAAACCTCATTAAAAACAGGGAGACACGTTGGTTATCCCCTGGGAACGCGTTACCGGCAGACTATCCCTAAAGCTGAATAGCAATCCGGGTTTGCACCCAAAGTTTAAGTCACCGCATTAACGTCTTAGAGTAAAGAAACGAATAAAGAAATCAAGATTATCCTTAAGGGGAGTTCATTACAACCGCGTTATACTTGCGGGGAGAGATGGGGGGGTCGGCAGAGGAACAGCCACTCAAGGAGGGGGACGGTGGGACCGGTGCGGAGTGGAACCGGGAGGAACCGATGCAGTGAGGACGGGGACCGGGAGCGCTGCGGGAGGAAGAGGGACAGGGAGCGGGGTCCCGGCCGCCGCCGCGGTCCACGAGCAGCCCCTGGCGGAGGCCGGTGCAGACGGCGCCTGACTCGCCTCTTCTCCCGGGGGGGGCTCGGGTTTAGATGCGTCCGTGCGCACCCCGCAGCTCCGAGACAGCCGCCTGGCTCCCGTGGCTCGGCTCGGGGCGGCGCAGCCCCGGCTTTCTGCTGCTGGCGTTCAAAGAGAGGGAAAACAGCAATAAATAAGAAGATAACGTCCAAAAATGTCGCTTCATTTCAGTAAAGTACTGTTACCTCGAGGAGGAAGACTGAACAGGCAACCTGCTGCGCACCAAATCAAAAACTGCCTCCTAAAAACGTCCTCGCATCGTGCTCCCTGCAGCATCTGTGATATTTGGTATCTAATATGGACCCCAATGAACTTCTTGTTTAATGAAGACCAAAGTGCCATGCTTCGTGAGGGGAGGTGAGACACCCATGCAAGGATCAGGAGGATGAGCAGGGGCTGGAGCAGCTCCCATATGGAGCCAGGCTGAGAACATTGGGGTTGTTCAGCCCGGAGAACAGAAGCTGCGTGGAGACCTCACAGCAGCTTCCAGTGTCTGAAGGGGGCTACAAGGGTGCTGGAGAGGGACTCTTCATCACAGACTGTAGTGACAGGACAAGGGGTGATGGGTTCACACTGAAACAGGGGAAGTTCAGGTTAGATCTAAGGCAGAAGCTCTTCCCTGTGAGGGTGCTGAGGCGCTGGCACAGGGTGCCCAGAGAAGCTGTGGCTGCCCCATCCCTGGCAGTGTTCAAGGCCAGGTTGGACACAGGGGCTTGGAGCAACCTGCCCAGTGTGAGGTGTCCCTGCCCGTGGCAGGGGGTTGGGACTGGATGAGCTTTAAGGTCCCTTCCAACACAAACCAGGCTGGAATTCTATCACTATATCACCCACGGGCAGAACTGCTGCAAGGACCCCTGGGGCTGACACTGCAATGGGATGGGACCGCCAGCAGGAGAGCTCTGGCTGTTCCACTGCCCGGCCCACAGTTAGTCATAGAACCATGGAACACCAGGTTGGAAGGGACCTACGGATCATGTGGTCCAACCTTTCTTGGCAAAGCAGGTCCCAGCAGCCTGTCCAGCCCAATCTTAACAGTGTCCAGCACTGGGGAATACACCACTTCCCCGGGGAGGAGAGATCATTCCAATGGCTGATTGTTCTCACTGTGAAAAACTTTCCTCACATCCAACCAGAATCCCCCCAGGAGTAACTTGTGCCATCACCCCTTGTCTTTTCCATGTGAATCCCTGTAAAAAGGGAGTCTCCACCTTCTTTGCAGCCACCCTTTAAATAGTGGAACATGGTGATAAGGTCTCCCCTGAGCCTTCTTTTCTCAAGGCTGAACAAACCCAGCTCTCTCAGCCTTTTCCACACGGATTCACATCCTTTCATCATCTCTGTGGCCCTCCTCTGGACCCTCTCCAGTCCATCCACACCTTTTTAGTGCTAACCGCTCCATGCTGTGGGAGCTGCTGATCCAACTCCAACTGTGGGGCAAAGCACATCTGCCTAAATCACCAACTCCAGCACGATTCATTCTTGCACCTAGGAAAGGAATGGCTTTTGCTCCTTCATGGAGCTCAGGTGGCACCAGCAGCTCAATTTTACAACCAGCTATTCCCAGCCTTGTTTGCTTCTTCCAATACCAGAAGTGTGTCCCTGCATATTGCAGAGTGCTCTACAGCCTCCTGTTTCAGTGTGGCTGCACAGTATTTAAGATGCAAGACAGCTGAGACTAACAAATTCCCAGATTTAGGTGACAATTCCAGCACTAGAAGTTGAGCAGGACTGGGCTCTTTGAGTAAAAGCAGCTAAATTAGCCCACAGTGTTAGCTTCAGGAATTACCCAACCAGAACAACTACAAACTGGTTAAATACCATCTAAAAACACTGCCCTGGGCAAACAGATCCTGCTCTAAGGAGTCTACAGAAAATCCAGCACCCAAATGTTGAAGAGCCTCAGCATCAGGGCGTCAACCACTGAACTTCTGAGCAATGTTACTTTGATCAGCTCTTCTCTACCCACTCCCTATTGCAACCTATCAGACAGCTCAGGTTGGAAGGGGCCACGGCATTCCCTCCTGCTCAGCCGCTGCTCAGGGCAGTCATCCATGACACCAGATCTCGTGACTCAGGGCTTGGACCACTTCAGTCTTGAAAACCTCCAAGAATGGGGCCTGCGTGGCCAGATTGACACAGGCCAGTCCCAGGACAGACCACTGGTGCCCTGCTTGTGACTTGCAGAGTGAGACCTACCACAGCCACACGTGTATCCACCTGGTCATCCACTCATCCAGGCCTTAACACCCTTATCTGGACACCGGTTAGCTTTTTCTCTTGTACTGATTTAACATGGGAAGAAGCATCATTGTACAAACGTGCTCAACAGGCAGAATAATCAACCCCATCACTGTAAAAGACCATTTCTCCCAGCAAAGAGTGGGGGAGTAGGAAAACTACCGGAATGCCCTACATTTGACTTTAGAGACAAGCCTGTTTATGCAGTTTGTAGTGTTGCCTTATAGTGTAAGTGAGCAATTTAAGGGGTTATTACACAGTGTAACAGATGCTTAAATACACATGTAACTAGCAAATGACGGCCACACCACGTTGCTGTCACTTGCTTCAGTGCAGACAGGGAAAGAGATGACCCCAACACTTTTTCTTTCACAGCATTCATTTCTTTCTTCATTACTGCCTCTCCCAAGTCCCCATTGCCTTCGCCTTTCTGTTGCCCTATGCCAAGGCTCCCATCTCCCCACTGTCCCTAGGATCCCTGTTTCAATTTTTCCTCTCCTTCCACTCCTTAAGGACAGGAGCAGACAAAGCCACACAGGCTGAAACAAGGGCTTTTATATGGTCAAACAGACCAAGGTGAGCCTCTCCTGACTCTTGCCTGTCTCCCGCTGGGGCTCGGCTGCAGGTTGCCTCCAACAGTTCATGACGAACATTTTCCATTACATTTCTCATTTCTCTCTCTCAACCTCTCCATCGTACGATTCGAGGTTAAAACAGCAGGAATTTTGTACAGTTTATCTAGTTCAATATGATCTTTCTGTCAGCTGCTGGAAAAAGATTAGGAGATGTTAAAGCCAAAAGCCAAAATCCAGCTGTGATTTGCCTCCAACCTCACCCTAGAAACTTAACCTCAGCCCAGAGACAAGAGTTTTTCCAACTGAAACCAAGGCCTCATGCACATGAACCATCATTTGTAACCTTAACACTCACCACAACACACTTTCAACTATCATAACCGGATTTTCCTTAGCTGTGCATGGTTTATAGTGATTAACATAGCACAACAGCTAAAACATAAAATACCAAGTAGTTTCAGCTGTGGAAACCTGTATTTAACAGCTGCTTGCTGCCCTGTGGGGCTGCCAATGCTGGTTTGGCTACAGGCAGGTAGAAGAAGAGTGTGAGAAGAGTCATGCCGGCTCAGACTACCAGCACACCCAGGCACAGGCTCTTTCCAACAGGGAAAAGAAGGAATATCACCTACAGGGATATTCCCTCTGGCCTTAAGAGAATGCTTTTGTATTTGATTAAGGAAAGATAAGAAGAAGAACACCACCTCACAGGTGTTCCCCATGGCATTCCTAGAAAAAAAAAAAAAAAGAGGGAAAGCTCCTGACAAAAGGCATCCTCCTACAAACTGATGGTTTCCAGTGCTCAGTGCATAGCAGTTCCAGGAGATACACTGCAAGCTCTTGCCCTAAACCTAACACATACCAGCTCTATAATGACATATGGTTTACATGCATTACAGTAGACTAGCAAGGAGATTAATGTTCATGCTGCCACTACAAAACTATTCCCACATGTAGACTTTATATATCGTTCCACGGAAGGCTGCACACTCTTTTGGTAGCTATCACATCTGGACCTTGTGATAGTCCCCTATTTTCCATCTGCCTTGAGTCAGAGCAGTGGGTCCTGGGCTGTGTGTAGCCCACCAGGAGAAGGTGCACAGTTCTGCACTGCCTTTGGAATGTCCAATGAAGTTTAATGGGGAGGACACCTCATTCCTCCAATCAGCCCACCCCTTCCAACCTCACAGTTGTCTGTGGAAAGGCAAAGAAAACTCTGGGAGTCACTGTCTGCTTTCTGCTCTGAAGAATAATGTATCTTTAATGGAATTTTCCAATGAGGAAATTCATCTGGCCATATAACCAATTAGGAGAACTAAGAAATTCATGAAAGCGTGTCTCTGCAGCAAAGTACCCAGATTCCAGAATTCCACAAATCCCAGACACCAACAGCCTTGATCTCCTAATTGACACTGACACCACGTTACAATAGCTTGCCTATATCTGACATTAAGCATAATTTAATGCTTGCTAATCAACAGTGAGGGGAAGTGTAAGCCCCGCGTTCCTTATCTAATGCATACCCTCTCCTCTGTTAGAGGATTTGCCTTATTATTTGCCTGTTTATCATCTCCTTTGGTAAATACCAATCACTGAAGTAAATCTGATGAGCAGGCTGACTTCTGACCTCCCTGTTCATATTTGTGTCATCTATAAATACATTGCTGGCAATATTTCCTGGTGGTAAACTTGGGGAAGGGAGGATGGGTTAACCCATTAAACAGAAATGCCTTCTAGAATAGAACATAAGGGAATTTCAATGTATTACAAATATAGGATTAGGAAACTTGCCAGCAATATCTATTGCTGACAGCTGACTTTATTAAAGTTCATCAGCATTAATTGCCTCATTGTTGAATGACTTTTGCATGTAATTACCACCAGTCTAAACACAGATTGCCTCAGGTACAGTATCTAATGTGATCATGTGTTCTGAATCCTATTAAAATAGCCAAGATGTAGCAGAGATTATTTTCTCCCTAACAGTGAGGAAGTGAAAGAAGCAGCAGAAACAGGGGGTGAGGATTATCTTACTCAGCCTGAAGGGTGTTCATTTCTCTGTCAAATTCCAATGTTTCCAGCAATGCTTTGGTGCCGCGGATGCTGAAGCATGACTTAGAGATGCCAATTCTCTACCAGTGTCATTTATCTCAAGGACAAGTGAAAATTCCTGTGCCCCACTAGAAAGAAAATGCCTGAGGCAGGATTGCTAAAATGGGCTTTAAACGTCATGCTATATTTTAATAGACAGAAAGATGGATACATCAATGCCTAAACCAATAATTCTTAGATTATATTTATCAGAACAAGGCAAGGCTGGAATGGTAATTTGAACAAGTCTGGGCTCCAGCATTGTGAGCTAATACCCAAGGAGAGAGGACACACAGCCCCTTCTTTGAACTTCTATGCTGTTTTAAGATGTTTTCAAGATCTAAAGGCTCAGCATCAAAGACAAAACCTCATACTTTTCTACACTGACAGAAAATCTTCACACCACGTTACTATCCCACTCCCAAACCCCACGTCCCCAAAGAAAAATAAATAAATCAATTACTATTCCCTTTTCCTCAATGTCCCAGTTATTTTGAGACTTAACAGAACACGCTCTACTCTCCTGAATCATTCCATGCAAGAGGTGCATGAAAGGGTTTTTAAAAGGAATGAAATGAAAGAAAGTTTTTCAATTTGGGTTGTGGATTTATTTAAAGGATTCAACAGGATCATCTTAAAAGCCTCAATATCATCTTAGGAATAACTTGCTCGTCATAACAAATGTTGTCAATGTCAAATACCCACCATTCTCATGTAGATGCCTCCTGATATGTCACCTGCTTATCACCTGCCAGGGTTCTGGAGTGATTTACCAGAGAAATGAATCTTCAAGATTGTGTTTCAGCCACAGATCTAATAGCAAAGGACTTTAAAACTCTGATAATGCAGTATTTAAAACACAGCGTGTTGAATAAGGACTTTCAGCAGAGAAAAAGGATCTGACTATAGGACACAGACAGAGAGCTTCAGGAATTACATAGTCTTTTTAAACACCACTAAGCTGCTTTTGATCTGCTGTTGGGTGTTGTCGAGGGCTTTTGCAGACATAAATGCCTGAATAAAGACAAGAGTTGTCCTATATTACCTTCTCTCCCCCCTCTACACATTGCCTTTTCCCCCAAGTTTTTTAGCATTAGTAACTGGAAGCACTGATGTAGCCTTTTAGGGTTATTAGACCAAACCTGTAAATTAATGCATTGGTTTATCATGATTCATTAATCAAGCCTGTGCTGGATTTAACAGACAGCAGATTATTGAAGACACCAAATGACACAGATGAAAAAAACCAGCTCCCAGAGGGTCAGATGTAATGCCACTGGTTTTGCATAAAACCATCAACCTGCTATTAAATTAAAACCAGGCAAAAATTATGTCCACTGCTTATCTACAGTCATTTTTTTTTTAAAGGGGATGTTACGCTAATTTACTTCTTAACTGGTCCTGGTTACCCAGCAAAGGACTAAAGGTTAGCTGCAATGGCTCCTCTGATGCTTGGTTAAGCAACTTACACTAACATATCCTGACTGAGGTGAGGAAATTAATGAAATTACTACTATAATTCATTACTAATGGAAAATTGTCAATGCTTTCAGCCAGAAGTTCACACAGATTCTGTGCAGACATGAAGACCCAGCACGGTGACTCATGCCCTTAGACGTGCTACTCTTATTTCAAGTCCTAGCACCATTCATCACGGCTGAGCTTCATGCCATGCTATCCAGCAAAGTTTAGCAACCTTTGATCCCAATAGCTGAGGTCTTTCTACTTCTGTGACACGGGTTCATGAAGGAAGGAAAAATAACATGTAATTTTCAGCATCAGTCTAAGGAATGCTAAAACAAAGAGAGAAAGGAGGCAGAATCACTGCAACCAGCATCCAAAGAAAAATAAACACAGGAAAGACCGTAATTTGCCAACTAATGATGCCAAAAGCAAACAGTGTAAATTAGTGTAAAGCGTATACATCAGTTACCAATTTAAAGTATAACATTGATAACAAATATAGTGAACACAAACAGCTAGTGAAGAGCCTGAGCAAGGCTGGTCTGTTGTGCTGCATACACTGGGAATAAGACCGGCATAGGGCTTCTCATGGAAGAATACAGCAGATTTGATGTCCCATCCTTCCCTCCCTGTGGGGAGTGGGGCTCTGCTGATAAGGTTCAGCAAGCATGGCCAGAAAATCCCTGTACATCACCTATTTTAAGTGATATATGGTCTTCTCAGGAGCAGCCAGCACAAGAGCCAAAAGGATGTGGACAAGGGCAGAGCCCCTCTGCAGATGTTATCCATTCCTTATTCTCAGTCCACAAGCATCCCATCGGCTGCTTTCACAGAACAAGTGCTGAGGCAGACAGGATCCCTATGTACCCCAAATGGTATTTCCCAGACTAAGCTTTTGCCGAGTTCAAAGATTAGCACTCCTTGTAACTCAGTGAAAGGTATCACAAGGACTCGTACTCAAACTCTAACTACCCCAGGCATCTCAGTACACACGGAGAACAAAGCCGCATGCAAGAAGGCATCTACTTTGCTTTGCAGCTCTTACTCCTGCAGACTAGTACATAGGCAGAACTCAAAAATGAGGTGATGCAACCCAGAAATCATAGTGATAAGGTCTCCATGGACAAGGGATGCTCAGAATGTATGCAATGTAAACCCTCTGGTTATGTTGTTTCAAATATAAAAATTACTTACTCTTCTAAGTTAATTCTCTCTGAAATCAGCTGAGTACCACCTTTGCATACACATCTATACTGTAATACTAAATATACTATTTATACTAAACCAATTATATACATTAATATACTATCTACACTAAACTATAGTGTACTGTATCAAGTACAGTCCTTTTGCCAGCATCCCAGGCCAGATCTCTACTTTAGACAATGGACTCGCAACATGTTACAATTCAGATCAGTAACTCTTTTATCAGGTTTTTAAAGCATTATTTTTAACTCCCACTTTAGCTTTCAGTGGGATGGTACATACAGTTCTAATATTTGGACTTCTCTGGATTGCAAGCAGGTGAAAACAAGGAACAGTTTAATAGCAACAACAAAGTGCACCTTCCTAGCACTATAAAAATTACAACACTTTAATGTTGAATGTGTTCCTTAATTACACAAAACACTGCAAAGAATAACATGGCTTAAATTTATTATGCAAATATTCTTAATTTATGACAGATTGCTACTTCAAATACAAGTATTAAATCTCTATTAGGTTCATTGAGGTAATGCACTAATATGCATCACTGAGGTCTTAAATTTCCAAGCAGCAATAGTGTTTGTTAGCTGCAATAAGGATTACCTTAATTAAAACACTATCCTCAGCATCTCAGAAGATTTAATCCAAATCTTTATGTAGGGCACATTCATTATCTATCTCCAGTTAATAAAAATATGACCTACTTTGGTTACATTTCAGAATTTAACGTTGATTACCATTTTGTTAATAGAAATAAGATACTAAAGACTTTAAAGACAAGGCAAAAGCAATTTTGCCAGCCTAATTAAAATCCTATTTAACAGCCTCAGAAGGAGCTCTATATTTATTCATAACTGTAGAGGTAGAGCTTTTAAGGATATTTTTAAAATATCAAATCAGACAACAGACTCCTATAAATATACCTAAGGACAGCAAGTGAGATTTATAACCAACGAGCTTAAAGCAAAGCCTGAAGAGATTCAGAGAAGAACTCCTAAAGCCCACAGGGCCACTTCGGAACATGCGAGCTGTTCTGATAAGCTCAACAAGACTCCTCACTTCTGCAGGAGGAGGCCTATACCATGTGTCTTTGCAGAAGCAAGGCTTAAATTAATCATAGCACTCCAAATGTAGCGTCAAGTTACTGCTAAGTAGTAGTTTCCAAGGAGACATGATGCTTATCAAAATACTCTGATGCGCTGCAGCCTGCCAGATCTAAGACAGTATCTGAATGGGTTAGTGCACTTCCTAGCAAAATACAGCTTATTCTGGATTAAACGAGGGACACAGCAGGCTCAGTGAAAAGGCAGAGTTTGGGTAAAGTAGGGGGAGCACACGTCCTCAATGTGCAGCTTCTCTTGTAAAAGTAGTAGTACCTACTACTGCTATATTAAACAGGATAAAGGGGGTCAAGAGGGACCACAGCCACACAAAGCATCTGGTCGGAGACCCCACGGGGCCACTGGCACGAATCTCTTACTAGGCTTCTCACCACAAATTCCCAGTTTAATTACAGTCAGTACATACTGTTTTCTATTGATCTTCATCACGTAGAAGCCACTTGCTCTAAGAAGGGATCTATGCAGCCAGTGGGGTTTACAAACACTGGGAGACTTCAGTGGCAGCAGCATCCTGCCCTATCCCACCTCTGGTCCCCATCCCCGCAGCCTCCTGGTACATCCACTGCCACAACCCCAAAAGCTCATCACCAAACACAAGGAGTTAATTTTATGAGAGAAGGAATTTTTGAAGCCTAAAACACCAGATGACATTAGAAAGCTCATTGTAAATTTTACATACAGAGGTCTTGTCTCTTTATCATGTACATAAATGTCACCCACTAAAAGACTGTTGTCACAAATGCCTCCTGTGAGTGCCAGATCTGTCTGTAACATAGCATATAAGATGCTTGTTCTTCTATTAATCTGCACTTTTCAGCAATTATTAATTCCTTAAACATTTAAAAGACGACCTTTTCAATTGTGCTTTCACCTCTTGAGGTCACTGCAGCAATCTCAGCCCATGTGGCTTACAGTCCCCCTTTTAGCATTCATTTTCAAAGACATATAAAACACCCAGACAAACCAAAAGTCACAAGCAGACTCCTGAGCCCAAGATCTGTTTTTCCAAACCCCTCTTCCATATGTTAATATAACTCCTTTTTACCAGGTTTCATGCATGAGACAAGGGACTCTCAAACATTCCTTATCTCAGGGAAAGCACAATAGTCAGGATTTTTCCCCTTTCAACTCTCAGCTACTCCTCTCCATGAGAGCATAGGCTGGGGAGATGATAAGGAAAGCATTCTAGCAGATCTAGCCCTCCCTCTTCCTCTATTATTAAGAAAGCAAAAGAAAAGTAAAATACAAACCCCATTACCTCCAAACTGGAGGCAGGTTTCTTGTGAGATAAACCACTCCTCCATATCATGTATTCCACTAAAGGGATTCATACTGGGCTCACTATCTTCTAATGGTTTCATCAGTTAATATTAAATTGGTTTCAGATAGGGAACAAAAAAAGAAAGAAGAATTTTTCTTGCACTGCACTAAATAATTTGCCTTTATAGAGACTGCATAAACTATGTTTCTGAAGAGGAACAAACTATTATTGTCCCATTTATATAAGTGCTAGTGGATAGATTCTCACAGATTGACAACCTGCATCCCATCCCATCTGTATTTTGCTGTGCAGTTGACTTTCTCTACTTGTCATTTTCTTACACTTTGCAAATGGAAAGATATTTCAGTGTAAAACCATGAAAGGTCCACGTTTTGTAGCACAGAGCTCTGGAATCAAGGTCTTCCCATCCTCACAATGGCAAGACAGCACAGAGTGCTAGAACTGGGCTAGAATTGCCCATATATAACAACAGCCCATGGAACTATTTGCACAGTTAATGGGATAATGTGGCATATAATGTATGTGGGTGACAGTTGGGTGTTCCTAGAGGCACTCTCAGTACCAGTTCTCATGCAACCTAAAACCAGCTCTGATGCCCACCTAACTCCTTGTCACCAATGTGCATTCCATCCCATCTGTATTTTGCTGTGCAGTTGACTTTCTCTACTTGTCATTTTCTTACACTTTGCAAATGGAAAGATATTTCCATATACAGGGTTGGCCATGGGCAGCCACTGCTGGGAATAGCACCCTTTGCTTGGACAGAAAGGACCTCACCTTCCCATTTCCTCCATCTCCAGCTGCCAGTACAAAAGGTCAGTATAAAAGGGGCTGTGAAACAACATGGACCAAAGGAAGAGTAGCCTGCTAACCACTCACTGTATAGTTCTGATCTTTACCACACTGCAATGCTTTTCCAGAACTGCCAAAGCTTCCTCTTTCTGCACAGCCTAAGTTTTCAGTTCATCAGTGGAAAGTCCACCCTTTTTACTTCTGTTCTGTTACCCCTTCATGACATGTTCCCAGAAGTACATCCATTCTCTTTCTGCTACTGGAAAATGGCATAAAGAGAAATTCTTGCCTATTTCTATCCAGAAAAATCTTAGACCTCCTTTCTGCTAATCCCAAAAGTCCCTGCAGAATACTGAGTAACAGCAGTTACACACATTTACACCTTTCTCTGGGGTAGTTTATTCCACAGCAGCTGACATTTTCTACCATTTGTTGCTCCCCTTTTAATGATTTAATAAGAAATTAATCCATTCCTACTTCAGATCCATAAGAAACCTAACAGATAACCTTTCTCTTAGGACTTTCAACTTCACATTCCACCTGAAGGCAGGAGAACTTTTTATGTTGCTGCTAAACAAGTATCCACAATTCATTTGTTTCAACTTGGCAATGAATTAATAGACTAAAACCCCAAACCCATCAACTACATGAGAATCAATTACTTCCCCTTTTACATAGCTATTAGTAATAAGTATCCAAAAATCCCAATGATTAGCTACCAAGAACATTCCAACTGTCCAGCTTTCAAAATCAGCACCCCCAGTACTGAACAGCTAGGCACCGTCACCCTTTGGAACTTATTACATAGTTTCAATTAACCTTTTCCAGTAGATTTGATCAGTTAAATAAGTATTTCTGAGCCAGTACCAGAGCTCCTGTGGGTAAATGAGCAGCCTCCCCTGAGGTTTTACTACTGTCCCTTCATGTGCTTTAAAAAGCATTCCCCTGATTCTTCAAAACGAGTCTGAACGAAACCTGGAGCATCTTTTAATAATGAGTATTGTAGGAATAACCAAAACCCGCTCTGCAGAGATCAATCTGGTCCATGGACAGCAGGGAAGACACACACTCTCTGCCAAGCTCCAGGAACTCTTCAGATACCACACAGCTCAGAAACTCTGAGTGACATCCTCACACCAGCTGAGTTCCTAGCATTCAGCTCCTTGTCAGTGCAAAGGCAACAAAAGAATTTCTCCTTTGCTGTATCAGCGCCTCAGAAACCCGATTTCCTGGAATTCTTGTAGCCATTCCAGTGGAGTATTTTCTTTCCCTCCCATTTTTGCTCTTATTAGATGTGCCTTGTCTAACCCACACTTGGTTCTTAATCCCATAGAAAACCTTTGATCTAGAATAGGTTTGCAGCACTTAAAGCTTGTAATGTCACTGACCATTATAATCCAAACTGGTTCTTGTATTTCAGTTCCACATCCCAAGACATTGTGCACTATTTGAGCAAGGACCACGCCATATCTCTATAATACCAGTGCAGAAGAAGTCTCATAAACACTTACTTGTGTTCTCTGATTCCATGTATGAACAGACATCATTTTCCCCTGAAAGTGATTTGTCAATCCTCTTAGCCCTTACTTTCCAGAATGCCCATATTTGAAGATGATGTGATCCTGGGAGCTGCTGGTGACCTCTTCCATCCATCTTCCCAACCACATGGAGCTCCCATAGCCTGGTTTCCCAGTTTTAGAAGACTTCTGGAGGTTGTTACCTCAACACAGCCTCTGTCATCCCTGGGTCATTTGAGGAAAGTTTCTAGGAATTGCTCTAATTCCTTTGCAGACAGCCTACAGCTCTTGAGTGCAGTCAGTCACCTCTACACCCAGGAAAACTGCCATTACTTGTTCTCAGTTCTACACATAGTTCCTGCTAAAAAGAGAAAATTACAATGAAGCTGTGTATTTCAGGCATTTCTACTTGAAGCTTGGATCCCGTAGCAATCTCTTTGCTCATATTCCCAAGTCTCTTTCCAGAGAGTTCAATCCAGAAAAGACCTTTATTTTGCTTTCTCCAAGAGCCACATTACCAGTGTCCTTACTGCTGCCTGTTCCTTCCCAACACCTCCACTTCTACCAAATAAAAATCAGCCTCTGGCATAGCTCTATCTGTACAGCTCAGCTTCTGTTCAGCATCTCGCGTGGACCCTGTTCTCACAAGTAACTCAGTTATCATACTGTAAAAAAGAACTGCTTTTTATATTACCTTAAATGAGAGGTACTCACAGCATCAACACCTATAAAGATGTACCTTGCCTCTCTATGCTACTACAGATTAGTGATAGATCAGAGACCAACAGAATCATGTTGCACTGATTTTTTTCCTTAGAGCATCCCAAGAATGGTAAAGGTACATTGATTTTAGCACCTTCAGCCATAAAAATGACCCTAATTTTGCTCTGTGACTAGAGCAAGGGTAAACTTTAGGCTACCAGCCCCTGGCACTAACACCAAATGCGTCCCAGGCAGCTCTCCTGGTGTAAAGCTCTGTCAAGCAGCAAATGCTTTCTGCATAGGTGAGATTAGCTCCCCCAATTCTCTACATCAAGAATCAGCCAACTAATTGCTAAGAGTAATTAGATGCTGCCAAAAGAAAAGGCCTAGAGAGTACTCCACCACCAATCAGCAGGTATCAAGATCTAGTGTATGTAACACAGTGAGTTGGCCTGTTAAGTTCAGCTCAAAAGAACTGGGATCAGTTGACTACTTCTTACAGAAATCAGTCTCCATATCTCATTTGCAGGAATGTAAAAGGTGACAATAGGAGAAGCACCCCAAAGTAGAGTTGCTCTCACGCAGAGGTCTTTTCTATCAAGCTTCATCCTAAAGTGACACTTTGTGTTCATGTTGCAAAAGATAACAACGCATACATATCATGAGTCGTAGGTATTTATAATGGGAAATACTAATAAAATATTGACCCCATTTCCATGATCAGCTATGTTCTAATGCAGGATACAAACAGATTATTTGTATTCTATTAATAAGCGCAAAGAAAATCAGAAGTGCAATTATTCTTACCTGATTAGCATAAAATTAAAGCACCTGAATGCATAATTAACTGGAAAATATTAATGGACTACTTTTTAGAGTCTAAAGAATCCCTTAAATTAATGTCTTTTAGGCAAATTTTTCTGTCACTGAAGAGTTCTCTTCACTGCAGGTTAATGCTTGGAGGTTAGAAAACGCAAACTAATATAAAAGCCAGTATGTGAAAATAGCGCAGAACAGTAACTGCAAAATGCTATTAGTAGATTTACTTTTCAAGTTCCATTTATGTCTATAATTAAGCAGATAAACAATAAGTCTTGCATAACATAAAATTAAGCATACATTTAAAATAGAAAACCAGAACAGTGCCGCCAGTGTTGCATGTGTTCCACACAAAGAGACAGCATGATAATGCTTAATACTACTATAAAAGATATGAAAGTTGATTCCAGAAATGGCACTATTTCATAATATAAGCAATTTTAGTCTCAAACTCTGGCAGAAATACAGTGAGTGCACCATTTCATCATCTGATTTCAAATGAACTATAACATGATTAGGTTCGTATTTTCATATACAAAGCTGAACAGATCAAGGGACACTTGGTTTTAAATCATCCATTAAACTTAAATAAGCAGCAAATAATCATCTTATAGGAAAGTGAGATAGAAATACAAACCCCCAAAATCAGCCTCATTCACATAACAATCCAATCTACATTTTTTTAATTGATTATATCAAGGATTTTTATCTACGAGTTCTTTCAGTGTCTCATCCTCCCTGTAATAGCAACTAACAAATATTGAGGGGGGTTAGGGGCAGGGTGCAAGAATTATAATCTTAATGAGACTGAGTAAGTAAAAGAAGTTGGTGAATTCCCAACAGTGATGATGTCCCCCATTAAAAGTACTCCCCTCCTCTGGAACTTTGCTTTACTTCCACTGAAGTTATCATAGAATCAGCTAGGTTGGAAAAGACCCTGAAGATCAAGTCCAACTGTTATGCCATTCTCCTGAGTGGTAGGCTACTTCACTGTGTGGGCTGCTCATAAAGGTTTCTTCCCAAGAGATGATAATAAAAGCAGTAATAAGAAGTAGAAATTTTTATTTCTTGCAGAACGGAGTAATTTAGCACTCCAGTGTAATTGAGTAAGTTAGCGCTTCAATGTCCTCGTTTCCACAGACATCACTATCCTGGTGGAGTAGCTCCAACACCTGATGTTACATGTAATAGTAAAAATTACCTGAATTTCATGTTGTCCTTTCAGTCACTCCAGTTAACACTTGCCACATAAAGGGGCAATGAGAGACAAGCTCCTCAGATCCTTCTTCTCACACTACAGAAAATGCATACATACACCACTCATGATCATATGAAAGGAAGAGAAAAAGTGAACAGTTCTCCAACAAACCTGCCTGACACAGCCAGGGCCACCTCTTCTAGAGATTTGCAGATGCTCACCCAAGGCATTCATTCAACTGCTGTTTAGCACATCCTCCCGCAGAACCAGCACGTCTCTCCGGGGTCAGAATGAATGCTTTGGATGTGATGTATTTGTGCAAAAAACAACTGGGCAAATAGGGATGATGTTGGGTTTAGGGTTTTCCTCACACTTAACAAGCCAAGGGATTGAAAAGGACCAAACAAACCTCAGTTTTGTCCTAAAACCTTGGTTCTTCAAGTTGTCAGTCCTATCGCAACTGCTTTCATTTCTGCCTGATTTTCAAAGGAAACTAGTTATACTACACAATTCTTCTCCAACTTTTTAACTCCTTTCAATTGAACTGAGAGGTTAATGGCCTGAAAGAAACCAAGTACCCACAGCTTTGATGAAAACAGGTAGCAGTAAAGAAAAATGCTATTGAGACTAGTGATTTCTGCAGAGAACACAATCAATATGAACTCACCTGGGAGAGCACCATCATGCATCTTCTGCAAGGAAGTCCATAGGAAGCAAGGCTTTACTAACCATGCTGTTCGAGGAACTATTTGTAATACAATATCCACAAGAAAGCTAGCTTTTTATTTGATAAACCACTTCGTCTTCATGGATTGCTTTTTCCTTGCAATTGAGTTGTCTGATTCCAACAGCTGTATACACTTCACTAACTTTTTAGACACTGATAGGCATTCTTTAAAGGATTCTCAGGACTTTGTTTCCATGCATATTGTTCCTCTGTGTCTGCTTCAGTTCCCTTGCAGGGCAGGAACATGCACCACAGCGTGCACCTTGATGACTTTTGTGCCCCAGGGGCTCAGAGGCTTGCCCATCTCTTTTTACAGTAAATGCAAACAAATTCTCAGTGAACAGACAGCTGCAACATCCTTCCAAAAGAACAACCTTTAAGTGTATTTGTTAACTTGTCTGAACACAAGATTTCCCCCTACCATTCAAACTAAGTGACTGATTGACAGGTAGGCAAAAGCATTTGCTTTGACAGAATCAGACTGTCATCAGTTTTCATGTTCTCTGCTGTCTGAACTGTATCAAGCTGATCAGATTTGTAATTCTCCTGCAGCAAATCAAAGCAAAGCAAAAAACTTCCAGTCCTTTCCTACACTGGACTTGATTTGTCCAATGTAAGTTAGTGAGCAGTACATTCAACTATAAAAGTCCATTGTATAAACTGCTTTTTACAACTCCTGAAACACAGAAATCATCCAGCTTCTTAGAACAACTTCATTTGGTAAGAAGATGACCACAGATAGAAGACAACTGTGACTTATCTAATTGTAATTTGCTCTTTTTCCACTTGGCTGTTGCAGAATGCTGGCTCTGACCAAATAATTCACCAAGATGCCATCAGGCAACAATATTCAAGAAAATACATAAGCATATATCCAAGTGGAACTGGCAACCACTGACCCTACAAACACCTTTTCTTATGCAATATTACAATAGCTTGGACAGTAGGAAGGAACAATTTGGACAATCTGAATCTGATCTTGCCAGAAAGATAACCACAATTGTGCACCTCAGGTATTTCTGCAGTCACATGCAGTTTGGGATCACATGGTTAGGTATGCTATTCACCCCAAATCAGCAGCAAGCATACGCAACTGGTTGATATGTATGCTGGATAATGCCCCAGCTAGACTTTAATGGCTAAGATTGTGATAGAGGATTTGTTCTGGAGTACCTTGCTATTCTCTTTCCAGAAGAGTGGAGCATTTTAAAGTAAAGATCTGGCTGAGGAAAGAAAATCCATCTGGCAAAACCTTACAACATTATGATTTGCAGAGAGACACTGATTACATTTTCTTACACCATACATTTCAGATCTATCACACAGAGTAAGGAGAGAGCGCCTGCATCTTCTTAAGGCTTATACTCCACTGACACGTGGTTTTTCAGCACAGATCTTTTAACTGAGAACAGCTCAATTCTGAAAACCATAATTTAAAATACATATTATTTTAATATTTGAAATATACTTCGGTTTTATTCTTCTTTAGAAGAGTGAAATTTCATCTTCACATTCATTTAAAGTGATAGAAAATTCCACTTTGTCTCCAGAAGTCATTTCAAAATAACACAGAACAGATTTGTAAAACCTGTTTAACCCAGTCTGGTTTCTGCTGTGCCTGAAGTACTCTATGTGCTACATATAAAAGCCTCATTAAGAAGACCTTTTGCTACTCTCTCATTAAATACACCTCGGTGCAAAAAATAACATGCAATGTATTTGAGACACTCCATATGAGGAAAATTACCAAACTCCTCAAAAACTAAGAAACCCTCAAACAGCCTACAGCGCATTTAGCATTCGATATCTCAAATAGTAAAACCTACAAATTCTTATAGGTCACTTTAGCTGCTTTTCTAGTGTACATACAGAGATACGATTGCATCGGCTGAGTATGAAACTGGAAATCATAGTGTCTTACCTAATAATTTGCCAGACCACACTATAGGAACTAACCAAATTGTACCAGTCTTCCCCTGTTACAGCAGAGAAATTGGTTTATTATTGAACTGATCAGATGTATTCAGTTAACAAAGAACACGAGACATTTGGTTTTTAGGAGTGAGGTTTAGAAAGCAGTAAAGCACACGTTTAGCTACATGCTAAAACAAACTGAAATAACATTGCTAGTTACTGACAAAGCGTCTACTACTGGACAATTTATCTAATCTTGCTAGAGAATGGCATCAGGTAAAACAGAAACCAAAGGACATTAATAATTAGAAATAAGTATCCAATTCGCCCATATGCATGACTTAACTTGTACAAAAGCTAAAGGTGAGGAAATTTTAAGAGGCTATAGAACTTACCAGCTTCTCAAATGACAGAGACTTGACAGAAGGCTTGAGCACAAGACTGAAGTCTGTATATAGACTGCTCTGACATTTTAATTCAATCAAGATATCTATAGACACACAGACAGTAAAACCAGATCAAGTGCAAAAAGGTATCTGTCAACTATCAAAGAAAATACTACAATTGCCGTTACTTTTATGCTTTTAATCAATTTCAATTCTACACTTAGGTGTTTTTGTGCATTTTAGAACAAAAACTAACATTTAAAATGACACCTGAAGTTTTTTCAGGCCACAAGTGACATGAGTTTTTCCTTTACATCAACAGTCTAGCATTTACAATCAAATAAATGGAGAAGGGCAAGTTAGCAGATGAACTTCTAAGGGATATTAAGAATATGTTGTCCTCATACTAAAATCTGTGTTTGATACTCGTTTTATAGAAATACCTTCATATAAGCTTTCAAAGCAAAATTAATCATGCTTTCTAGCAGGTCATTATGAAAAACCACCACGAGAGACAAAACTGAAAACACTGAAAAACAGGGCTTGCAAAACAGATTCTAACTAAAAGACTATTATTTTAACATTATTTCTTCCCCAATCTCTCATACTTAACCATGCAGTTATCACAATTAATTTCACATTCCTTGGAATAAGTTATCAGTACATAAAGGTCAAGAAATTATCTGTTCTTAATGTATGAATTGCTTTCTCCTTCTTGCAAGAGGATGGCTATTTCTGTCATCTTTTGCAGAAAAGCTTTAACGTTGTTTGCCAAATTAGACGTTTTATCTTCCATCAGCACCTGCAGTTTACCACTGGTTTGCTCAACAGTCCAGTGCTTTCTTTTAATTCTATTTCAAGAGAGGAGGCACAAACTCCAAGAAAAGAGTTGTAAGTCCTGAGTTCTCAAATTCCTTTTGTAGCTCATCCAGTGTTGAATATTCTTTGACTTCAAACGTCTGAAACCTGAAATTGTAAAAGGACAACTCATGAAGATGCCCAGATTTGTCAAAATGTAATTCTCAATTCTGTTACTTTTCTATCCACAACACTGCTACATTATACCTTTTCTGCTGTGCCTGTACTTTCGCCTCACACAGTACACTAATCATTTTCTCTTTGCATTTCTTTCCGCTTGAGTCCACATCTACCTTAGAAGTTTTCTGCAGGATCAAGTACTCCTAAGTGAAAAAAAAAAGAGTAAAATATTAAATGTCACCTTAGTAACTCTGAGGTTGAGTAAAATGCAAAAATCTATAAAAAACATCCAGGTTTTCTTCAGCACATAGCAACCAAACTTTCAAAGTGCCCATCCCATAAAGTGCATGACCGTTTCTAGTCATCAGCTTGAACTTACATATAGTCTTCAGTGATGTAGAGAACATGAGTTTGAAAAGACTAAACATTCTCCTTTAATATCACCACAAAAGGCTGACTAATGCAGTGGGAGTTCTTAAATACAGACAGAAGTACAAAGCCCAGGTGTGCACCAGGAGCACCATGTGGTCCAGGGCAAGAAAAGAGATGGTAATGAGCTAGAAATATATCTGCTATTTGTTTCTAATCACAAATTTTCTGTTTTCTGAGGCATTTGGGAAATACAGGATACTGAACCTAGGCATATTACAGTCAGGATACACAGGGAATATAAGGGTCTAACTGCATTGGGAAGCAAAGCAATACAGGACACAGGTCTACAAGTATCACTGATTTCTTTCTCATAGAATACCTTTCTTTCCTTAAATACAGCATGAAGTTGCTGGGCCTTCCTATTCTCCTAATGATCAATTTGCTTCCAAATTGTTAATCTTAGAAAAACACACACAAAATATTCAGACACCTAGGTTTCAGTGGTAAATCAATAGAACTAGTCAACATTCATTGTTCCTGCACCTTAATGTTGCTCCTGTCACCCTGAAGAAGAATCAATATTATCTTGCCCATGAACATCAGTCTTCCAGTCAGCCTTAGATCCAAAGCCCATTTTTCCACAGTTCTGACGTATTTTGCCTTGGCTCTCATGTGATCTAAATGCAAAAGGAGCATCCAGATACCATCCTCTGTACTTTTCTCTTTTGACAAAGTAGTTTTTTCATGGCAAACTGTTGCTGATTGCTTAATGACATACTTAAGATGCTGCTGTACCCAAAGAATCAGATCGTGTATCATGGGTTCAGAAAGATGCTTCTTTGCTTGGTCAAGTAATTTATCTTTCACATCTGTACACTGGGCCCTTGTAAGCTGATCTGAGCTAACAGAGATATCTGGTAGAGCTGATGGGTAATTGACTGGTAAATGAAATAGCAGCTTTAAGAGTACATCTGTATCCAGCAGTTCTTTCACACTGATTTGAATCCGAAATGTGATTCCATGCGTCTCTAGAAAGAATCAAAAAGGAACATGAACAGATTGCTTTTAGTTGAAATACATATGTATTATTAATTCATGGCATTTTCTTTAGCAGTTCAACTCAAGTGACTGCCAGTCTATATAAAACAAGGGGTGTGGGGTTTTTTTTTGCAGGGTGGGAGGTTGCAGCCAATGGCTCAAGCTAGACTTGCAGGGAATCCTGAAATGAAACACTTCCATATCATCCTAGAAGGAAAGTTATTAACACATTCTGAAAAGCATTCACACCTTTTGGCTCTTTCAAAGTCTAGACAAGCCAGTAATAAAGAACTGCTTCTCTTAGAAACACATAAGACAGCTTCTACAGCTCAATAGCAGCAGCGAGGACAACTGAAAATAGACACTCTTCTGGATGGACTCAGCACTGCCCTAACTTTGCTCCTGGAGAAATCTGTAAGACTTCTAACACCAATATGAGTGCAAAGCAAATAGACTTGCACTAGGTATTTTTTAAGACCACCGCTCAGAAGCAGTTCCACACTAAAGAGAGACATGGAATATAAAAAAATGAAGCTTCTTTGTCGCCTACAACTTTCAGATAAAATCCGCTTAATTCTGTTCTGCCTACTTCTCTACATGTGCAACAGTTGAACTGACATAATAAGAACATCTCTGTTGTACATCTGACCCTAGATGCTACATACATGCATATGTATGCATATACTTACATACACATATGTGTATACACCTGCATATCTACTCAAAACCTGTTGTTGGTCTACTTTAGAATTATTTTCAGAGTGAAAGAGATACATACAGTATGTAGCAGGAAGGGCAGAAGACATCCTCCTGACAAATCACATATCAAAGATGCTGACTATGAAAGTTATATATGGTAATTCCTGCCATAAAACCTTCTTGACTAGAACAAGATTCATAGAAAAACAATATAAAACCTAATTTTGCCCCCCCCAATTGTGGGGACAAAGACCTAACCTACTTTTGGTCCTCTGCCATGAAGAAACAGGGTATCAGATAAAAGAGGATCTTCTTCAGATGTTCTTTGCATCCCCCCTCTGATGCCTTCTAAGCACTTCACCCCTTTCCTTTAAAGAAATAGCTAAAATGTCTAGTTGATTCATTCCATGAGGGCAGGAGAAGCCAGATCTGAAAGGCAGATTAGAGTAGAGCTGCGTTTCAGAGGAGGTCTTTTGAAGTGACTTGCCTTCTTCTCCCTCTACCTTATCTTACCTTCCTTTACATGACAGTCATTTGAATTATGTTTTAGTATTGCTGATGCTGCTAACCAACCTCAGTGCTCTAATTTTCTATCTGAACCCTACCAAGTAAGTTATAGAAGCTAAAAGTGACTTGAACAGACAAAAAGCACTTTAGAGAGCTTAGCCAACGGCCTGTTCCCAAACCTCCTTCCAGGGTATCCTGGTTTTACCAGTAGCCGTTTTTCTTCTTCTTAGTAGCTGGTGCAAGCTCTGTGTTTTGACTTCCAGCCTGGGAAGAGAGCTGATAGCAACAATTAAAAACAATCGGTGTTAAGTAATGTTTATTCTGGCTAAGGACTTAGTGAGTCTCATGCTCTGCCAGGGACGAGGGGAGGCCGGGAGGAAGCAGAGACAGGACACCTGCCCCAAGCTAGTACGTCCTGCCCAGGGAGGTAACTGCGAGTTACCCAGAAGGGCACGGTCTCTCTTCAGGGGGGTCGAACTCGTTCGGCAGTGGTATTGTATTCTCTTCTCTTGTTATTTTCTCTTATCATTATTATTATTGGTGGTAGCAGCAGTGATCTGTGTTATACCTTAGTTACTGGGCTGTTCTTATCTCAACCCGTGGGAGTTACATTCTCTCAGTTCTCCTCCCCATCCCTCCGGGAGCGGGGAGGGTCGAGGTGGGTGTGGGGGGAAGGCAAGAAAAGAGGGAGAAAAAAAAAAGGGGGGGGGGGGGGGGAGTGAGTGAACGAGCTTTGTGGTTGGGTTTAAACCACGACAGAAGGTCATAGGAAGAACTTTTTCTAGGTCAGAGCAGTCACCAAATGAAATAAGCAAACCCTCAAAACCCAATAATCAAACTCTAATGTTACCATGAAGCAAACATCTGCAAACCATTGCTACCTAAACAGAGTCAAATCCAGTGCTGAAAGTAGTGGATGGAAACCCAGTGAACTAAATGAAATTACACCCAACCATACCCATACCTACAGGCACTACACATCAAAGCCTCATTCGCTGCCATCAGGAGGTGGTTTCCAGCCTTCTAAGATGCTATGAAAGGTTCCAGATTATTTTTAAGGCAAGTTTATTCCTCAACAATGCACCTGCGTTAGAAGAGACTCCAGTTTCCACAGCATCTATCTGGCAGCAAGCAGCCCTTGCTCCCCTGGGAGTAACTATGCATGAGGACCTTAAGCCTCCCTGTTCCAGCCTGTGTCTTCTGCTGCCCTGACAAATGTTTCTTAGTGGGCAGCAGCAACACACTGTAATAGTGCAATTCCTCTGTCACTAGGGTAGGCTCGGTATACATAACCTCACACACAAGAAGAAAACCCTACACTGCACCTTCTGGGACCCCCAGCACCCTCCTGACCACCATGGAGGGTTTCCAAACACACAGAGCGCCTGTTACACATCTCTTTCAGCTGCCCCTTGCACAGGGCAGCCACACCAGGTACACAGTCAAGCTGTCTTTGGCTGAACGATTATATCCCTGCCTGTGAATCACTTCATTTTAAACCATGTTGCCAAGAATTGTAAAACTGCACAGCCTATAAATGAGTTGAAGAACACTACTGCCAGCTTAATTACAGCGACAGAAAAACACTTGATAATCTGATAATCCTCCTCGGGTTTTTTCACTAGCTTGTCATACCAGCTCTCACCAACTCTGAAGTAACTAAGGGATAAACAGACAGGCCAGCCTTGCCCTTTGGCAAGGGCCTCCTGTTGCAGCAATCATATCTTTAAGCCTGCAACAATCTCACACCTTTCTTCCCTGTGATGATGAACTAACCCGAAGGAAGTAGCGCAGCCTCAAATCCCAAGGTGTGTGTATCACCCTGAGCCATGTTCATTTACATCTGCTTCGGACTTACTTCTGACAAGGAGAATTGGTTTGAAACATCTGTGGGGCTACAGCATCTAAAGTTTATGTCAGCATCCCAGCGTCCATCCCATTTTCTGCACCAGCACTGCAGACGCCTGGCAGAACAAAGAGCAGAGCACCCCGCATAATAAGGCTCTGGAGCAGTACCTCCTTTGTTTGCACAAGCTACCAGGTCTGAGTTGTCTTCCCAGCGAAACGGTGATGATTTCTGAAGTAAAAGCTTGGGTATGACCATTCTGCTGGCATTTAATGTGCTAGTAAGACTGAACTCCATGCATTTTAACTCATTTTCCCCATGGCTGCATGCTTATCAGTATATTTAGCTCTAGCATCCTTGAGATTTTTTCTTATGTTCCATGTCAAGCAGACAGATATCCCCCTCCTCTCCTGCCCAAAGGCATTTTATGCAACACATGCTGTCTATTTTTACATTCAGAAAATGGCACCTACTAACATACACACTTCGAATATATATTTTTATAGGAAGCTTGGTGAGCAAAGCAGAAGAGAACAGATTAACAAGTACATTATGGATTTCTATCTGTAACACTGATCTTTGTAAATAGATATGGAAGGTAAAGAAGATATGCTGTAATTAGTTTATTTAAATGCAGCAACACACTGGTTTTGATAAGAACATTTTACATTCTGAATACTTAAATTGTTCAATTCCAGTAAACCAAAGTTTTTAGCTTACCAAGAGGCATGCAAAAGCATTTTCCTACATTCCTCAAAACCATAAGTCCCCAACGGCCTCCTTTTTGATGCTGTGGGTCTACACACAAATTACTCTTAATGTATTAAGAGACAGCATAACGTAACAGTCTTACTGGAAGTTGCTTCTGTGTACCGTTTGTCAATGACAATTTGTACGGTTTGAAGACATAAAGCAAAGGTGAGTTAGCAGTATACAAACGAAAGGACTCTGCAGCTCCAACGCAAACAAGAAGTAAATTCCCCAAGTAAGAAAACCACCAATAATCATTCTTGTAAGTAATCTTTGCTATTCCAGCAGAAAATGATGGAAAACAGCCAAATATACATGATCCTAACGTATCATGAGTACAGCCTGGCTAAAGGCCTTGCAAGGTCACATACTATCAATATAAATACAACAGCCTGTTTCTGCTGTGCGCTTGTGGCACTTCCCTTTACGTTCCAGGAAGGTTTCTAAGCCTTTTACATTCTGGTAACTTAAGCAGAAGCCCATTTTCCTGTATATGGAGCAGATAGAAGGATGCACACATATTTCTGTAACAGCTTTGGAGGAACAGACGTGCATATGCAATGTTCAGATACGTTCACGTTTTAAACTGAAACGTCTGTTAGGCCTGAATGTTGTATTTTCGAACGACGCCTGAAGTAACAGCCCTGAACTTCCTGACTTTTAAGAAAATAAAACTCACTTGAAACATTTCATCAGTCGGGTTTTAAAAATAGAACTCTAAAAAACACCCAGTCTCCAACTAGAATTGCAGAATTACAGCCCGACACTGAATAAGAGGTGTGTCATGGAAAGCTAGACACAAAGCAATCCTGCTATCAGACTACCCCAGTTACTTGTGCTTCATGCAGACACTCACACCTTCGTCCCTCTCAGGCTGTCTGTGCACAGTCCTCTTTTCAAATCACCACTTGCTGTTCTGTGTAAATCTATTTCAACTGTTTTTGAATACAAGTTTGAGGTTTATTCAGTTAATTTCCTAGTGACTTTTTTGTTCAAGTGAGTCAAAAGAAGCCATGTTATTTTACACCAAAGGGATTTTTACAGCATCACAGAATGGTTGAGGTTGGCAGAGATCTCTGGAGATCACCCAGTCCAACCTCCCTGCTTAAGCAGGGCCACCCAGAGCAGGGCACACAGGAACGTGTCCATGGTGGGTCTGGATGTCTCCAGAGAGGGAGACTCCACAACCCCCTGGGCAGCCTGTGCCAGGGCTCTGACACCCTCACGTACAGAAGTTCTTCCTCGTGTTGAGGTGAAACTTGTTATGTGTTAGTTTACAGCTATATGGTATATGACCATAAGATAAATGTTAATGTAGTATCATAGAGAATCACATCTATCATAGAAAATACATGGTCACAGCATGTTCTCTAAAATAGAGAGCACATGCACATTATCTGTGTGTATCTACAACAAATATAGATGAGAGTTCCCATCTACTTACACTCTTTATCTGAACAGACCCACAAAACTCACATATCCCACCTGATGCTTCTTGAAGGCTGACAGTAACTGCTGTTGGAACTACTGAGATCTACTGTCCCTTGACGGAAGGGCATCTTCACAGCACTGCTGAAAGTCATCTTTCTCCCTATGTGACCAGCAGGCAGCAGTGGATGGGAGCAAACACTGCACACCTCAGCCTCCCACCCTCAGCAGACATGGCAGATGAGCCTCAGCACCCTGTAAACCCACAGCCATACCACACTGCTGAAGTTGGACAACCTGGTACACGGTAAGGCCCAGATTACCATCTTACCTCCAGAAAGGCAGGGATCACCCGAAGCTTCTCACACACTGCAGCAACTGCACCCCTATGGAATACTACAGGATAAATACCCACTCTTGTTACATGCAGGAGATGCTTGTTCTCTGCCCACGGCAGGGGGGTTGGAACCAGATGATCTTTCAAGGTTCTTTCCAACTTAAGCCATTCTATGATTCACCTCGGTAGGCTCCAGCCCATTCCCACCGCTGCCCTTTACCTACTGCAAGTTTCAGCGTGCACCGCCAACAGCTGCGGTTAAGAAGCTCGCTAATAACAAACGAGTAGGATCCGACGGGATTTGTCCCTACAAAGACTGAGGGGACAGGGACGGGCGGGAAGGGACCCATCCTTGGCGGTGCCACTAACAGAAAGCGCTGAGCCGGCACTGCCCCGCTCGGCTGAGCCGCTTCCCCTCGGGCCGGAGCGGGGCAGTGCGAGGCTCACGCCCGGCTTGAGACCCTGCCAAGCGGGACGACCCGCGGCCGCCTTCACCTGAGACCGCCAGCACCTCGCAGGCGTCCGGCTCGCAGTAGATGGCAGCGAGAGCCGAGAGCTCCTCCAGCGCCAGCTCCGACATGGCGGCGGGGCGGGGCCTCCGGCAGGTCCGGGCCCTTCCAGTCTTGCGGCGGCCTGTTCTCGCGTTGCACCTCGGCTCCGGCAGCCCCCGAGGCACCGAGCGGCAACGGGCGGCAGCGGAGGCGGCGGCGGGGGGAAGCTCGTTCCCTCAGCGCCGAGCAGAAACATGGCGGCCGTGTGAGGCGGAGCCGCACTCCCCGCACCGGGTGTACCGCTCCGCATGGCAGCTCCGACACAACCGAAGGGAATAACCCGCCCGTCCTCGGCGTGTGGAAGTCAACGCGCGTACTTAAAGCTTTACCAGAGCGCAGGTTTACGGTGGTTACAGTCAACTGTTGTGGCTCCATAGTTCTGGTAGCTGACAGGTCTCCTCAACCCACGTATAATCACCTCCAAAGCAATAGTCGGCATCTCCGTATTACAGGTAGCTTTGAAAAGGAAGGGAGGGTGGTTTACTTTTACTAGACAATACATCGTGCTAATTTTAATCCCCTAAATTCTGTTCAAATAACAAGAAACATCGGAGTGCTGAGCTGGGAATGAAGGACGTAGCAGAGGGGAAGAAGACGGGAGCTGCCAGCAGCACTGCCAGGTAGGAGTCCATGCTGCTGTCATGAGGCTCCACTGGAAATTAGCCTTAAAAGTGCCTCATTCTATTATTAAGAACTTCCTTGCCCCTGGTCTCCCCCCCCCCCCCCCCCACACTTTGCATATTCCATTTTACACGTTTAAATAAAAGAAGTCGATGTAAATGTCTTTTAAATTGACACTATCACAAGACATTGAGGTCCCCATGAATAAGTTACTGCACTCTGACATTTGGAAGTCATCAAAGGAGACAGTATAATGTCAGCTTGATATTTTTCACGCTAGGAAAATATCAGCTTCATGTCAAAGATCTGAATTCCATCTTAATGTAATAAATTTCCTTGTATTCGCAGACTGGTGAAAATGCTAAATATTTAAATTGGAAATGAACTTCTACAGTTACAGTCTGGCCTTCATATTCCACCATTATTAAATTGGAGTTCAAGATCTTATTCTCCCCTTCTCTCTTTCTTTTTCCTATGGTTTCTTCAAACATTGCAGTGTTTGATAGAATAACATCAGCCATATTCGGTGCTCTAAAAGGAGGCTTTCTATCAACATGGCTAATACAAGTTAAGAAAGAAGAACATAGTACTTTTTAGAGTCAGCCTGTATTAAACCAGCTCCAGCATCCCGTCATAAATCAATACGCCACCAATGATACCAGCATTTTACACTTTGCTTGACAAGGCAAACAGAAAGCAACCTTGCATACACAGGTAAGATTCTTCTTCCCAGTGTTATTTGCAAAAGTAGTATCCTTTGCTTTCCACTCACTATAGCTATGGTCCCAATCAATTAGGTGCCGACAACCACTGGTGATTTTATAGAAAACTCTGTGTTTGTACCTGTTTTTCCTGAGTGGTAAATAAGAGGAGGCAGACATTTTGGGGACAAAATGTAAATTTGGAACATCTATCTACATCTTTTAACCATCATTTCCATGCCAGCCACTCTCCCATCTCAGCAACCACTACTCTAGAAGGCGTTAAAGAACTAGGAGGAGTCTAAAAACCACTGCAGTTGCCCGTTTTGGGGCACAAGCCAAAGACTATTAAGGAACCCATAACTTCACCTCTGCAACACAAGTCACGTCCACCTTTTGGCACTGCTGCAGGTCCTGTGTTTTCTGCTCCAACAATGCTGACAGATCTAATGCAGCCAGAAGGGTATTCTTGCCACCTAAACCTGTTTTAAACAGAGCTAAACAGCACTGATTTTTTTTCAGATACCAAAGAAAGAAGCCATTATTTCTGCAATAACAACTCTTGAGTGTTGCCACAATAGCAGAAGTTTTCCCAAAAGTGGCTTGTACCTAAAATGGCAAAGAGAAACCAATGTGAAAACCTGTAAAAATCACTCCAAATAAGCTAAAGGGCAAAAGTTTAAAGGCATCAGGAGGAGAAGCAACCCCTGTAATTGTGAGAGATGTTTCTCCTCAGTATTCTCAAGCACAGGTAGTAAAAAAAGTTTTCATCTTTTTCTTTTGCCCCAAAGCATGTTTTTTAAAGTTGGAATAAATACATTTAGCAAAGAAATGATGCTGCAAATTAAAAGCTGCCAATGTTTGTATGGCTTGTTCTGAGGTTAAATTCAACATTTGCATGAGGTTTTGCTCTTTGGTGCTTGAAAGCAAGCTAATGAATTCACATAAAAATACCTCTATTGATAAAATACATACATAAAAATATATATGCTTATGTTTTTTATGTAAAAAACCCTTCTCTAATTTGAGGAAAAAAATACAAATCAGAGGAAAAAAACTTGTCTATTGCTTTTCCTTTTAAGTATTTTAGAAGCAACCTTTTCAAGGATTTGTGCTCTAGCAATGCTTTTTAAAGGCACTTGCATTTATCCTCCAAGCATCAAACTGCTCTAAGTCAGTTCCCCAAGACATAAAATCTTTTGGCAGATGGAAACTCATTTTGAAAGTCTACTAATGATCAATTAAAGCATTAGCTGTCTCTATAGACAGGAGGTTTATGGGGTCGCAGGCTTCAGAAGCTGGAGGCAAGAGAAGCAGCATGGTAGAAAAACAGCTAAACTTTCTGTAGTTACCTCAAAACCGGCAAAACATCAGAAAACAAAAATCATCACTTGTTTTTTTTTTTGGTCATCCTATGTTGAAAACAAATGTGATGTTTTCTATTTCATAAGAGAAGCCATGGTTCAAACTAAGCATCAGCAAAGGAAACTGTTCTTTTAATTATTTTTCTTTTTTAATGAGGCCTAACCAGTCCCAATACTTCCAATGAGTTTCCATTATCCTTTGAAAATTGGGCTCGCTCAGACTCTAGTCATAAAAACATGTACCCAAGCTGCAAATACGCAGCCGTGTCTTGTGAGTCGCTGCCTTTGGGACGACCGATTCACTTGTAAGCACCTCCCATATGGAGACAGGCTGAGAACACTGGGGCTGTTCAGCCTGGAGAAGAGAAGCTGTGTGGAGACCTCAGAGCAGCTTCCAGTGTCTGAAGGGGGCTGTAGGGATGCTGGGGAGGGACTCTTCATTAGGGACCATAGCGATAGGACAAGGGGCGATGGGTTCAAACTGAAACAGGGGAAGTTCAGGTTAGATCTAAGGCAGAAGCTCTTGAGGGTGCTGAGGCGCTGGCACAGGGTGCCCAGAGAAGCTGTGGCTGCCCCATCCCTGGCAGTGTTCAAGGCCAGGTTGGACAGAGGGGCTTGGAGCAACCTGCTCTAGTGCAAGGTGTCCCTGCCCGTGGCAGGGGTTGGAACTGGATGATCTTAAGGTCCTTTCCAACCCAAACGATTCCATGATTCTGTGTAAATAATGCATCATTTCACACAGGCTCAAGGCCACATGTTTAGGTTTGGAGTCAAGGCTAGTACTCTGTCCACAAGTTTCTATAGAATTTGATGTGCAAGTAGTAAGTCCAAATAGATGCATCTGTCATATTCATAAAAGAATTTAAGATTCTTTCTCTAGGAGTTTGGCAAGCCATTTGTTGAAGAAGATGCAGATAAAAGTGATTAACCATCTAATGCAAACTAAAAATGATCCTTCTTACAAAATGGACATAGCTGATATGCCCATAGGTACCTGTTATTACTAACATTGCCAAAAGAATCAATACTTACTTGATTCACTGCATGTAGAGCTTTGCCTACAACTTACCTTGTACAAAGTAAGACAGAATAACAAACAGAGCACACATTTTTTTTCAGTGAGAGTAAAAGTACATGAAGTTGCTAACTAAAATTTTGTAGAAAACCAACAATGCTATCTATTTTTAAAGAGAACATACATAAAGATACTTGTGGGTAGGGAAAGGTATGATACTGAACACGTAAGCACAGCTTATAGAATCATAGAATCATAGGTTAGGGTTGGAAAGGACCTTAAGATTATCCAGTTCCAACCCCCCTGCCATGGCCAGGGACACCTCACACTAAACCATGCCACCCGAGGCCCTGTCCAGCCCGGCTTTGAACACTGCCAGGGATGGAGCATTCACAACTTCTTTGGGCAACCCATTCCAGTGCCTCACCACCCTAACAGGAAAGAATTTTTTCCTTAAATCCAGTCTAAACTTCCCCTGTTTCAGTGTGAACCCATCACCCCTTGTCCTATCACTGCAGTCCCTGACGAAGAGTCCCTCCCCAGCATCCCTATAGGCCCCCTTCAGATACTGGAAGGCTGCTATGAGATCTCCACACAGCTTCTCTTCTCCAGACTGAACAGCCCCAACTTTCTCAGCCTATCTTCATACGGGAGGTGCTCCAGTCCCTGATCATCCTCGTGGCCTCCTCTGGTCTTGTTCCAACAATTCCATGTCCATTTTATGTTGAGGACACCAGAACTGCACACAGTTCTCCAAGTGAGGTCTCACGAGCAGTTTATTCTACCCTCACAGTAAGTTCAGCTTCCACATCAAGTACATCTGCTTGTGGAACATGACTACATCGATTTGCCTCCAGGTGTAAGCAAAGAGAGATAAAGAATTAAAGTGTCATTTAAATTAGTAAATGTTGGGGACAGATCTCTTTAAAAAGTAAAGGAATGGTGTTTCTGAAAGGGGCATTTCTGCCCTCTAGGAAGAAACACAGCCACTACAAAGAGCAGTGCTCCTTAGATAACCAGTTCCTGCAATTTTAGCTGCTGAGCTACAGTAACATTAGGATCTGCACCTCCATCTTTTGAACCTGGGCACATTAGATACTATTCCCCACATTTTGACACTAGAGTGAACAAACAAAATGGGAGTGCATAAGATGACAGACTATTCATGGTGGTTTTCAGAGCACCCAGAGATCCTTTACCACTTTCACACCTTTTGGAAGCAGAACAATATTCATAATATTTTAGACTTTAACTAATTATTTACAGAACACATTAAAGTCCTCATAATAAATACATTTATGTAAGCACCAGACAGCGTCATTATCCCATTTCACACTACACTAGCATCCCTCTTTCACACCAGAATTGAAAAACGTTAGTCTAGAACACTTTGCTTTGGCAGTAAAAAACAGTAATAATCATCAAGGGGCACAAATACCTTCTTCTCAGCAAGATAGTTTCTTCTGTAGCGGAGCAAGGCAGAAATCCTAGAGCTTAACTGGAAAGTTAGCAAAGATTGAAGCTAGCACTGTTGGCTTAGTGTGAAAGGAAGGAGTAAAGCTGTTTCTAGGGAGAGGGAGATAGATAGATAGACAGACAGACAGACAGAAGAGCTACATCTCCCCTTTTCAAATTGCCTGCTAGTGCAATGCAAGGGGAAAATGTCATAGGACAACTAAACATAAGCAGGAACTCCCAATTACTCTCTAATTACAAGGCACTTGTGTTGGACAGATGCTAACAAGACATACTGTGGAAGAGCAGAGAGTTAGGCCAACATTACTGAGTAGGGAGGGTGTTGTGAGCACAGCCACCCTGTGTTGGGTGTCTCTCTAGACTGGCATCACCCTAACTGCAGGGCAGTCACTATCTGCCTGCAGCAATGCAACAGCAAGAGGTCAAACCCAGGTATTTGAATGCAGAGGAGCCTCCTGCTCCAGGGAGTAAAGATCAGTACTACTCTTGACTATTTATGTATGACCCAAGACCTGATTACAGTTGGTGTGTTAATACAGGAGTCCTTCTCCATCAGTCAGCCACAGATTTGCAGTTCCTGAGCACCAGAATATCCTTGAAGGACAAAACTTCAGCTGCAGGGCCTGGAGAGCTCTAACTTGTTTCAACTGCAAGTCAAACACAATAGGTCAAATGGGGCTTTGGCACATTATAGCAGAGCTTAGGTGAACTTTAGATGTGTAAATACACAACTGATTTAGTGACAGTGACCATATTTTCCCTTTTGAACACACACAAGCTTAACCTGGTTTGAGATCCTGGGTTCTAAACTTCTGTTTCAGCCTGACTGGGAACCTGCTGCTGCGGAATTCCCTGAAAGGGCCTGATCAGGATATATCTTCACTTGTTTGAGTTTCATGAACTCTCCACACCTTTCCATACTTACAAAGAAAGGATATAAATCATTTATGCAGGCACACGCATTAACTTGAATCTAGCCTAAACAACAGTTTTACTGCTCAAACATCCCCCAAAGGGTAAAACCCCATCAACTTGTATCAGTTTTTCAAGTTGACATTAGAATTCTGATCACTCTGACACCCATCTTCTGAGAAATAGTGAACTGCCAACATCAGGCATAAAGTAACTCAAACCAAAAAGGGAAATCGCCATGTTTGCTTCCTTCAGTCTTACTGCTTGTAGATATTACATTAATTTCTACTTCAAGGACTGTTAAAAAGCCTTGTAATTCCTTGCATTCCTCTCTTCAGAAGCTACCCAGGCTCGGGATGAATATATTTGTTATCATATGCTCTTCTGTTGAGTGCTGCTGCACTTGAATTTAGTCCTTGGCTCTTCTGTATTCACCTAAGTAAGTAGTACATACAAAGACATGATTAGTTCCAACTCATCTCAATGATTCTTACAGCTAAAAATACAGTCACCAAATACCAAAGTTAAGAAAAGTATATTTATTTGTCATCAATCAAAAAGGAGAATCAGAGTGGCACACTTCATTAAGAGCAGCACAGAAAAGAGCCATTCTGAATCCAGGCATGTGGCATGAGACACCTTTCACCAGAGTTAGCAGCTGTCACAATTTCAACATCACACTTCCCAAACTCATTCTCTGGAAGCTCCAAGCACTCCCTCCACTGGTGTGCTTTTTCCCCCTTTAGTTGTGAGAAGTACACAATTCTGTGCTTGCCAAGTTACTGATGCATAATCCTACAACCAAAACAACACACCTCCAAAAGAATGAGCCTCAGTCTTCATTGTTACAAGAGAGAGAAGCAGCTCTTTCACTATCAGATACACTTCATCCAAGCTCACACACTTCTTGAATCTCATGCATGCATTGCTTACTCAGATCATTTTTATTTCCCCAAAACTATTTCTCATTTATATATATATATATATATGTATGTATGTATATATGTATGTATGAATCACTGAAAAACAATTAACGAGTGGGTAAGGGTAAAAGTGTGTTTTTCTCTTAGGATTTGGACTTCTGGGTAGTATTTATTCTTACCATGCAGGACAGCTGGTTCTGTAGAAGCTTTCCTGCACATTTTTTTCCTAAATGGCAAGTTACTTGACTGGAACACTGAGGAGCTTTCCCCTCAGTTAAAAATAGCCGCTTTCCAAATGCGAAAGTACAGCTGGTTCCCTGTTAAGGTTGGGAAGTTTCATGTAGCTTCTCCCATTTGAGAAGCTACAATGTGAAACTCTCGCGCGTCTTCCATTCCCAAGTGTTTTGTGTGGAAGACTCATTCTTGGGAGTCATCTATGCTGAAAGGAAGGAATCATTTAAATTTAGGGACATGTGGCACCTCAAATTTAGCAAGCCATGCAAATTTAAAGCTATTACAGTGGAAGACATATAAAAAAGTTAAGTTTCCCTTATTAAGCACTAACATTAACCAAATCTTTAAGCCACACAGCATTAACAGGCATCAGTCTTAGGAAACATTCAAATCAACCTTATTCCTTGGCACTTTCAATACCGTTTTAGCCAAGTTATACACACATCTGTAAAATCCCTCACTGCAACCACTATGCAGAAATATGTAGGACTGTGTAGTCATACACCTTTGTGCAACTCTGTAGTACAGAAAAACCCCACACTATGGTTCAGTTGATGAAGGCAAGATGCAAAACAGAGATGCATCACACAACAGTTTCTTTAAATAAGACTTAATTCTGCCCTGAATGCATTACACGAGACACACATTAAAGACGTAAGAATACTCTTCTCTTACATCAGAAACCAAATCTTTTAAATACTCAGAATAAATAGCCATTAAATATTAATTTTATCTCCTTTTAGAATAACTGACACTTTCTGCTTCTAACAAATGTTCTCTTGTTCAAAGACAGATTGCAGATTAAGGCATGAGTATATCCTCCTTCTCAATTTAGCATACCTTCAAAAATACTCCTACTATACTTCCTTTAACACAATAAACTGGACTAAAGTTTTCTGAGGAAGCATATATTTGAATAGGTAAAGTGCCCATGTGAAACAAATAAATGGTTTTATACAGGTAATAAAGCATGCAGTTTGGAACAGTCCCTTTATTCATCATCTCAGTATCCAAGTACTGAACTATGTTATATTGGTTTTGACATTTCCAGTTTTCACTATGTAATACTCAGAACTCCAGTCAGGCTCAGGTAGTTAATGGATGTGGTGCAGCACTGGAGTCAGGAAATGAAGGCAAGCTTTCTGAGCACCTGTGACAAAGTAAGAATACCTTTCCCAGCTCTTAAGAAAACTAAGATACAAGTTTTTGCTACTATCACTTTATTCTTTCAAAACAACCAGTTTCCCCACCCTCCCTTCCCATCACCCAGAGAACAGTGGTGATGACGAAAACATCAACAGTTGCATTGAACTTCTATATCAAGTCCTAGTATTCACTCATCCTTAGTCCAGGAGAGTGGTTCACATTTTAATTACACACCACAGGAGTAGTTAGGAAGTCCACCGCCACCAAGCTACCTTCATTCTGTCCCATACAGCTGAGAGGGAGTCAAAGGCAGGGCGAACATCCAGGATAGTGAACTGGTAGTTCTTGTCTACTGCTCCACCATCATAGTAATCAATAACGTATCGCACTTCCTTTCCACATCGGTCAACAATCCAATCATGCCTGTCGAAGGGAAGTTCATATCTGGAAAGACAGAATAGACCATGCAGATACTTTAATGGATATTATGAAGGAAGGAGAGGGAGTGGGAATCCTGTTTGAGAAGTTTTATTTATTCAGATACTGGCATAAGATCCCCACTAGTACTTCTGGTAATTTTAACTTGCAATTCCAGTTCTGAAATGGCTTAATTCTACACCATGTTTTCTGAAACATCTCCCAGCCCTCCCACCTCACAGAAGACCTGCCTCCTGCCCACATACCCCATCCATGAACGTATTCTGGCTCTTGGTGAATACTCCTTTGCTTTGCCTCCAAACCGCATCAGTGATGGTCCACATGGACATTCCCTGTGCAGACAGGTCATAAAGAAAGTGTTTAAACCACTATGGTAGTTTGGTTTAGTAACAGAAAAAACAAATAGGAGAAAGAGCAACAGTAAAAAATTAATTACAAGTGATCTAAACCACCATCTTAAGATTGGAAAAGCTCCCCAGTTTCTGACAGCACTTACTGCTGGTATGATACAGAACCTTTAACATGCTCCACACCATCATTCTGACTTACCTACAAAGCACTTCTCAATAAATCTAATGCACAGATTAAATAGATGAAAGAACAGAAAAACACAATCCAAACCAGTGTAACAAAGACCATGGAATTCCAGAGACCAATTTCTATATACAGAATGCTTAACTAGTCTGTCTCTTCTAGGAACAAGGCCTGTTCTGACCTAAAAAGTGACTGGTTTACAAACTTTTAATCAAAGTTTACATCTCATACCTTTTTCATAACATAAAGTCTATTCTCCAAGACTTACAAGAGCAAGAGCTAAACCAAAGGATTTGCTTTTCATCCCCTATGTACATACATAGCATGGAGAGCTTCCCACTTCAGAATCTCCTTCCAGGCTTGCTCATTATTTTGGTTGTGAATCTTAATAATGTTGGTCATGTCTTCACCTGTTATGTCATCATCTTTCCACCTCCACCTGAGAGAGAAGCATTTGAGAACAGCTTACAAACATTACAGCTTAACTATTCCACCTTCCTCCCTTTATCAGGAGGGCTTTTGAATCAAGAGGTTTAAGGTTTTATGCAAGGACACAAAGCAAGTAGGGGAACTTCTGGCTCATCTGCTTAAGCATCTTGAGAACCACTATCAAAGTTACCCCCATAGAGATCCACAGATTCTAGTGAGATAAATTAACAGCTTAACTGGATCAGAAACTTATCAGAGCGTGCAAACACCAGCACATCCACGGTATTTGTAAAAATGAGTTGGAAAAATCCCACTTGCATTCCTAATGCACACAAATCCTGTATCAATACATTCCGCATACACTTAGAAACGCCTTTCATCTCTCCAGTCCTGCACTATTAACTACATGTGCACTTGCTTTTCAACAGGCCTAACACTGAAGATATTTAAGTGTTTACAGAATTAAAACTTGTGTGTTCCATACAGACTTCTTATGGCATATTGTCTTAAGAACAACACCGATACGCAGAACAAATTACTATTGTTTTAACCATAACCATCTTTAAAGTTAATCTCTTTGAGAATGACAATTACAAAAGAGTGAGGAAACAGCAGCACAGAAGGCTTTCCAAACCACAGGAGACATAATTCAGATCTTGCCTACACTGAGGTTTGTTTACAGACTGAAAACCTCTACTTGTCAAACCATTTCCACACTTTTAGCATCTCTGCAAAGTCAGAGTAGATGTTCTCACACAGAGCCTTTACTATGGGTTCAGAGGATTAGCATGAAGCCAACTGAGTCTGAAAGCTGGCGATCACGTAGATTCTCTATGCCTATGCACTGAGTTGTGGCAGTTGCCTGACATTCCCCATCATCTTGCTGCTCACTGGAGGAGACATGGCCTTTGAGACCAGCTCACCCTTTAAAATAAAGCTGTGTATAAAAGCAGTCATTTAAGAGTCCACAAACTCTACAATAATACTGATTAATAATAACTAATGATATTCTTTCATGAATTTCAGACTCTCATATTCCATCTGGTAACTCAGAGTGTATTTACCCTTTTCTTAGCATAGCATTCCAGAACATTTGCTCTGAAGGGTAGACCCATTTCTTGTCAGAATGTGCTCTGGGAATGGAAGATTCTTCTCTAACAGTTGACAATGGAAAGGGTTGACCTGGGGATGGCTGCTGATTAGGAGGAGGCATCTAGAAAACAAGGAGAATCAACAACAAAGTTCAATATGAAAATGTTCTTATGTAATGGTGTTTGAAAAGAAAAACAGAATTAAAAGCACAATTCATCAGCTGCTAAAAAGATTAAGTTCAGCCTTTATTTAAGTCTACCAGAATTACCTTTCTCTTCTGCAGAAGAACTCTTTGGATGAGTTCATCATCTGAAAACCTAAAGGAACCCCTCAACTTCCAAAAGCGTAGCACTTTTTGTAAATCACAGGAAATCTTGGAGACCTGAACGACAGCTTACCCATACTGCTAGCACACAGAACCCACTGATGCAGCACAAAAACCATGCGTGTTACTAGCAGATAGAAAACTGACAGCAAAAGGTATTCACAAACTGGAAAAAGATGTTAATTTGAAGAAGAGGATGTTAAAGAAGGTCTAACCTGATTCAAGTATTTGCATACAAAATGAGAAAAAGCAGTGTTTAAAAAGTAACATTATTTACCTTGGACAGTATCACCACTATTAACATTTTGGGGAGAGTATTTCAGAACAAACAAGACCAAAGAAAAGAGCTGAAACAACAAGAAGTTACCATATTGCTAGGATCTATGTCATCGTTCATCTGAGATGCACCAGTCACTGGACACGCTACATATTCATATGCTCTTTCTTGATGTGCAGGAACATCTTCTGCGTTCTCAGTTCTATGATCAGGAGTCTTCATGTGCATTGGACACCCTGAAATACAGGAAAAAACAGGATGTATTTTGCTGTAAAGGAAACTCTTAAGACATGACAAGGAAGTGGAAAACAGTTCACTGAATGCTCATGTTAATGCAAAGCAGTATTTCACTTTTCGTATGAGCTTTGCAACAGTTTAAACTGTTCTTTCCTGTGTTTTAGGACCTATCACCATGGTAAGATCTAGGCTTCTTCTGTAGTCCTTGAATACTCAATCCCCACCCCATGGTGGCCCCTATACTGAACTGTTTGTACCTAAGATTTCCACAGCAGTGGAATCCAACACGTGCTGAATGTGCCAGTGAAAGAGCTGATGTGCTCCTTCTCCATCCACCTCACTGCACCCTTTTCCTGCCCCTTCCCAGGCAGTGACAACTGCCTGCTCTCAGTTACCATCTCTGCACCACCCTGACCCTTTCTGGGTGTGCAGCTAGACGGGAACAGACTGCAGGACCCCTGTGAAACGAGATGGTTGCTGTGAAACCCAGAGGTTCCACAGCAAGCACCTCTGGAGATCACCCAGTCCTACCCCTGCCACCCAGAGCAGGGCACACAGGAACATGTCCAGGCAGGTCTGGGATGGCTCCACAGAGGGAGACTCCACAACCCCCTGGGCAGCCTGTGCCAGGGCTCTGACACCCTCACATAAAGAAGTTCTTCCTCATGTTGAGGTGACACTTGTTGTGTGTTAGTTTATGGACATTGCTCCTTGCCCTGTCACTGGGCACCACTGGAAAGGGTCTGGCCCCATCCTCCTGGCACCTGCCTTTGAGCTATTGATCTGCATGGATGAGATCCCCTCTCAGGCTGCTCTTCTCCAGGCTAACCAGGCCCAGCTCCTGCAATCTCTGCTCACAAGAAAGATGCTCCAGACACGAGCATCCTTGTGGCCTCTGCTGGACCCTCTTCAGTAGCTCCTTGTACTGATGAGCGCAGCACTGGACACAGTGCTCCCCCCTAAGAGTTTACTTAAGTCTCAACAGTAATTACCACTCATCTTCTGATGCATCGGACATTTTGAAGGCAGCGAGGCCGTGTGATGCTGCTTGGATGCACTTGGTGACTGAGCCGCATCAGCCGGGGAGGATGCAGACAAACCCATGGCTTCTGCACACTGGGTCTTCTCAGACCGGTTCTCTCAAGGACAGAAAACACATCGTCCACGTTACAAACTGCACCGGCGCGGCCCTGCATCACCAATTACACAAAGGCTTCAGTAACGGGACACCCAGCGTTAATAAAGCCCCGCAGCGCCTACCAGGGCTGACAGCGAACGGGACCAGGCCCTTGCAGGGGACACCCACCACTGCGGCCTCGCCGCACGGCCCTGCCCGCACCCGCACCGGAACCCGAACCCCGCCAGGCCCCAAGGGGCCAGCACGCACCGTACCCGCCGGTAGGAAGCGCCTCCGGTAAGGCCGCGGCCAAGGCCGCCGCACCGATCCACCCGGCGGCCGCCGGCAAGGTCAGGCCCGCCCCCTTTGCCCAGCGAGCCCGGCCCAGCGCCCTCCTTTAGCGCCCCCCTCCCCGAGAGCCTCCGCCCCGCTCCACTCCACCTCACCTCAACTCACCTTACCTCAGGTCACGCCGGTCCGGTCAGGGCCGGCTCGGCCCGGTCCCCCGCGGCCGGCCCCGCTCTCTGCACGACACCTCGCGACAGCGCGGCGCCCGCTCCTGCTCCTGCGCCTGCGCCTGCTGAGAGGGGCTGAGCCCAGCCGAGCCGGGAGGCGGGCGGCAAGGCCGGGGACTGGGGGAGCGGTTGGAACGTGGCTCTGCGGAGGGAGCCCAGCGCGGGTCTGCTTACGGCACCCGCAGGAGCAGAGCCGCCGGGTCAGAACTGGCCAAGGCCACTGATATGACGGACCGGGGGTCACCTTCAGGCCTTACGGCAGCAGGGCAGGCGTGCTGGGGCTGTGACTGTGAAATCGTGACCCACATGCGAGTAACTCGTACTTAGTAGTTAATGTCTGTAAGCTTAAACATCGGCTAGGCAAGAGGAGTATCCCAGCTGCAAGATTCACCAATAGTGCCTCACCTCAGTGCCAGAAGGTGCAGTTTAACCATGTGAAATGCTGTGTAACGCTTGGCGAGGCAGAGGATGGAGCTCATTCTGCATAAGAGCAAGGAGTGTGTACTCCATCCATCCACCCACCTCGACTAATAGGGGTAAGAGCCAGCTCTGCAGCAACAGTGCATGCAGACCCTGCAAGGCTTAGCCTACGCCATGGCCTCCGGAGCTGTCAAATGCAGAAGGCACAACACAGACATTCATTATAAGTATGTAACAATTAGAACTGATCCATCCCATGTCACTGGAGGGATTACGTATGACATTACAGTAGGAAGGAGCTGAGGCTTCAGTGAGTACCTGAACTTGGGATGCAGAACACCCATGTTTAAATCTAGGAGAGGTGTCTCTTGCAGCCTCTGTATCCAGTCTGGTGTAAAGGAAAACCCAAGCGATTCTCTCCCATTTCCCCTGAGAAAGGCCATGAAGATTAATGGAGATAAACTAAACCCCACTGAGGCAGCTCTAACCAGCACTGTTTCAAGTAACACAACCACCTGCATTAAAAAGCTGCTTTCAGACATTCCTCGAGTGTTTTGAAGCCCATATTCACATACCACCTCTCACAATCGGATCTTTCTCATCAACAAGGACATTGCCAATCAGGGTGAACAGGAGATAAGAGCACAAGTATAAAGATGTCCGGGTGCTGTCTCCCTGCTTTACACCACCACACTCCATCAGAAGCAACCGCTGCTTGTTGCAACCGCTGACTTGATTAATCCTTGCCTAGATCAGAGTTTTCACCCTGTGCAGGCCAAGCCGAGTAACAAATACCTTTTCCTCAGCATAAAGCAGAGAAAATAAGATGCTCAGACCAGCAGTCCACCATCTCCAAAGAAAGGAGATCTGCACGGTGAAGATTAAAACCAATGAAAAACTGCAGAGTCACCACAGCAATACAAGTACAGAGACCACAAGTTTTCAGCAAGAACAAAAAAAAATGCTGAATTTGGGAGAAAATTAAGAGCACCTTTGCACCAAACATGACACAGAACTGGATATACAACATGCTTCCTGTATCCTACAATCGAGGGAGAGGCATCTCTCACACTTGTAGCAAGAGTTGCTGGGTTAAGAACGGCTCAGTGAAAGGCATCCCTTGTTCCCAGCCATGCTCAGGGCTTCCTTCCCACCATTCAGTGTCGAAGGCTGCCCAGTGCCAATACAAAAGCCTCCCATGAGCACCCATTGTCCTTCCTCAAGCAGTTGGAAATCTGCCCTCAGATACCATTTCCAGACATTCCCAGTCACTTCCAAACAGAGGGGCTGGTTAATGAGTAGTTTTCTACACTAACAGTGTAAAATTAGTACCCTGTAAATGGAACTAAAGGCCCCTGAAAGATGAGAGGAAAACAGTAAAAAGCACTGCAGTGCTTTGTGGTTTCTTCTAGGGATTGAACCACTGCATAATACAAAAGAAAACTCCAAGAAACTTGAGCAATTCCTGTGCTTGGAAGCCAGTTAAGATACAAACCAGCACCAATTTCATCTGAGGATGCTCAGAGGAGTTTCACCACACAATTCACTTTTCCCAAGCGTATGGCCACAGCACATCCAGAATATGGGAATGGCCGTATTAAGGAACTGAATTACCCATCTTAGTATTCAGCAAGGGATTGTGTAGTGCATCACATTTTAACATGCTGCGACAGTAGCTCTTTATCCCCAAAGCCTTCAGACAAGTGCCCAAGTCCTGAAACACATGGCCTTGCAATATACTGCAATGTAATTACACTATCCAATATAAGAGGTTTTCCTCAAAACACAACCAAACTTGTAGTTTAAGGTACATTGCTGGTCCATTTCAGCCTTTAAAAGACTTCAGGCCTCATGCTCCCGCTCCATCTTCTTTTAAATCAGAAAGGATGGAGCATGAGATTTCAAGTTACCATATAAGCCAGTTGTTCCTGAACTCAACCCAAAGGAAGATGTTCTCTCACGATGCATTCGTTACAGGTACATAAGCCATCAATGTATTAAGACAGACAAATTCACAGAATAAGATGTGTTCCTTTCCTTTATTATGAAGTACCAATATCTTGCATACAACATGCAATTTATTGCTCATTGACATTATTGCATATATCAAAAGGGAAAAAAACCATAAGCCAGTATCATTTGAGGCAAGCTCCTAAAGTGTTCAAATGAGAGAAATGCTTTACAGTATCACTGAAATGCAAACAATTCAGGGGGGTTTACTAAAAGGAAATTGAAACCCATAATACTTAACCATTTGCCTTACTACGACTGATGTATCACCAATCTGCACCACTGTTAGTGCATTTTGAACTTCTTGTACTGTGGTAAGGACTGCTACTACAATCAGGCCACATTCCTATCTGACAATAATAATGTGACCCTGATTTTGCGACGGTGTTAGTATTTACTGCAAACCAGATTGTCCAGACTTACCAGAATTCACACAGTTTTCATCCTTGCTCTGCGTTTGAGTTAGATGTATCTATCAAATTGCTTCTTAGAAGATTAAATAAATGCTTTTGACTTGCAGGCTCAATTACTCATACCTAACTTGTAACTCATTTGCTCTTTGTAAGTTGGGCTTGTATCATGTTAGCTGTGCTTACCTGTTAAATTATACCAAATATATAGCCAGTATTAAAGAAAACACTGTTTGGTATATGCATGCTCAAAACAAATCCAGGATATTTGGATGTGTGCATATTAAGTGTGCAAATTATACAGCCGAGCTCACAGTTAGCCCTTTTCCTCCTCTCCCCCCAACATATGCTGGATTTCTCGTGACAGTGAATAGGGTTACAACAAAACAACCCCATTGATTCTGCACTGTCTTCAAAATGCTGTGTTCTGCATTACATTAGTGCTGATATTTAAATGGTGCTATCAACCCTAGCAAAGTTCTTAAAACACCAACATTTTAAAACTTAGAAGACAAGTCACATGCAACATGTGCCACTTGGGTGCAGGTTCTCAAATACTTACATATTTATAGGCTCATACAAGCATGTCCTGTCCACAAGACAAGTACAATGTTTGACATCCCACACATAGATTAAAAAGTAAGATACACTCTGGAATATCTTATTTGCTTTTCTATTTTCAATTTCAATAAGAAGGAAGTCACAAATAGCACACTGAATCGTGATGTGTTTGATACCAAGCCATGCGGAACTCTTCATAGTTTGCTCTCTTACGAGACATTTCCCTTACAGCTAGATTAAAAATGGAAATACTTGGGTATCACCAGATGCCTGTTCACTGCAGGACATCACCAAATTAAACTGATCACAGAAGAGATTTTCCCAAAATACTTCTGACATCAAATGACACAACTGATTCTTCAGAGCTACCTTCCATTCTTTACTGAGCTATAAAGTGCTTGGTTACTATAAACAGAGCAAGAACATCAAAGGAGGTAGCTAGTAGAGATTTGTAATGGGTAACAAACCTTACCAAGTGTTATCAACTAAATATGATTTGATGCTTAATCCCAGAGCAATAAAATTCCCAAGCAGCACATCTTCCATCTTCTCTACCATAAAAAGAACTTTCAAGTTGCTTGCAAAAAATCCTAAGACCTTCACCTGTCCAAAAAAAAAGATTTTATCCAAGTTTGGATGAATGTTAAAGTTCATAAATATTGACGGCTAATTCCATTTGCCTGCTGTCAGGATCTTGGCAATGAAGTAGTGTTCTTTTTCCAGCTGTCAGAAATATTCCACAGACAAAGGAACTCCACCAGGAGCAAATCCTCCCTCATCAAGTTCCTTGTAGCCAGATATGATGTTGTACAATAGGCTATTATAAAACTGAAAGGGCTGCTCGTGCTTTTCAAGCTCTTCTACACTTGTACTTTTCCATCTGACAACTCTAGCCCCTTTCTATTGGTTTTATCAGTGGCTTTCACCAGCAGCCAACACTGCACCAGGTCCTAAGCTGGAGTAATGGTCAAGCAGCCCTTAATTTTCATCTGAATGGCTCAGCAGAAGCAACACAAAACATTTTAACAAACTTCTCTATTAAATGATCTTTTAGGGAACTCTTTTTATGTACATAAAACACACACAAACCTATGAGAAAAGCCCTCTTCATACGGCAACTCATGATCTATTTTACACATTCTGAAAACATTAAAGGATAACAGTTCATTTTCCACTGTGATCAAAGAGATAGAAATACCCAAACCTTTCTGCTACGCATCGGTCTGCTGTTGTGCCAACCACAGCAGTAGGAAGACACCTGGATCTCTATACTTGTACTCACAAAGTCTGCTCCACCTCACCGCTGTAAACCTGCTTGAACACATTTGCTCCCTGGTGTAAGCTTCTACTCTTCAGTTAAGATTAGTTCTGCAGCCTGAGTAATCTTCTCCCAGAATATGCAAAGTAAAGCTGGAAGCCATTATCTTCCAGCCAGTGGAATTCAATTCATTTGTAATAAACTTTAATACAAAATTTGGAACTGGTAAGAATTCCTATATAAAGTCAGCTCCCCTCATTTTCCCATGCATAGGATATCTTTCATGAGTCAGAGTCTATTTGTTAGGCAATTAAGCTGTTAAATTATTGAGCTCACTGAAGACAGCATTTATTTATAGAGGTAGAATAGGCTACAGAGATGTAACTCTTCCCACTGAAGAATGCACACAGATAACCCCTGTAGTATAAGGCCCTTAACTTCATGGACATCAACTGGAACACTCACCAAGGAAATTAGTATTTGATGTACATTTCCTCTCTACAAGTATCCATGAATCAATTATGAAAGCAAAACTTGACCTACAACTCCACAGTAGTAGTTCTGGAAGTGGCATTTACTCAGCTTTTGATGATAAAGTAAAGCCACAAAAAAAGGGGAACTGGCAGTCCTACATACAGCCTTATTGGTACAAACAGACTCTCCCATGATCATCGTGCTGATTTTATGTCACCTGGTACCCAAAAGTGTAAAAGAAAACAAAACCAAGGTATCTGAGCATCTTTTACAAGAGGAACTCCTTCCATTTGATATGTCCATTGCAAAGACACCCAGTGACACACCACAAGCTGCTTGTAGACAATGCAGCTATTAAAACAGAAGTTTTAAGCCATTAATAAGGTAACATTACATTCTAAAGGCAGCATTTATTGTGATGCTACTTATCATGCATTTAGTTTCTTGCATTAAAAAAAAGCAAAGACGCATACCTGCAACATTAAGTTTCAGCAGTATTTCACCACAGCTTTTAAACTAATAAAGTGCAATTAAAAAAATGGGTGCTGCACCTCTCTAATTTGCTGTATTATAAGCTTTGAATGGCAGGTAAAAAGTGCTCTGTACTCATGTATTCAGTACACAACTTTGCAGCCCGTTTACTACATTTCTTGCCAATACACAAGTGTTTAAGAACTTCCTTCAATAGGAAGTTGTCTCCCGACACACAGTAGATGCATCAGGACGGAACTGTAATACATTTTAAAGGAAATTTAATCAAATGTAGGAACTTTAGACCTAACATGCTGCAAAATACTGCTTTCATTACACTAATTTTGTCCAGCAATCCAAAATACTACATGTTTTATAACATGTTATCCCTTGCCCTTCCATTCTGGATTGTTGCCCAAAGTGTATTATATTGGGGTTTGGGTTGGTTGGGTTTTTTCAATCTGGTTTTAACATAATCTTATTACAGCTTAATTTACATTTGTGTCTTATAAGGGAAAAGTATCTAAAAGTGACAGAAATGGAGCATTTCAGTGGATGTTCTCCACTGAAAACAAAGATACTGAAATATTAAAGATTATGCTAAGAAGGGATGAATTAATTTTTTCCATGAGTTACCACCTTAAGAGTTGCCCCAAATCACCTTACCCATGTTTTTCATCCTGCTTCCTGAATAACGGAAGCAGAAGGCACAGGCTAATACAAAACAATTCCCTGATCTAGTGACTTAAAAAAGCACAAGAAAATGAAGTATTTCACGTACACCTTTAAATCCTAAAGGTGACAGAAACACAGCCTTTGTATGCAGCCCAGATTGTGCATCTCATACACTAAAATCACTCATTTAAAAGATACCAGGTTCTGCAAATCGGTGTAGAATGGAGTCTTTCAGTACAGCAGGTCACAGGATCTCAGACTACGGATTTACTGGTACCCAAACCCGCTCAGCGCTCACTCAGATCATCCAGCTAAACAGATTAATTGCTAACTTTTCCAAGGCATAAACAGCTCTTTTGTCTGCAGGTTGTGAAGTATTCACAAGCCCAGAATCCAAACAACCAAGGGTAGTAACAACCCTTGGTATCTCCCTTAACACAGAAAATGGTTTTGGAAGAAAGCCTGCTCAGTTAAAGAGTGGAACTAGGCTTATAAAACTGTGTATTATTTAGCCCAAACAATACTCCCTAGCATCGTTTAACTGGGGAACTACACTTACCACAGCTGCCTCGGTTAGAAGGCATTTCAGCCTACATAGTCCCCATGGGGCCTTACAGCCATCCAGTTCCTGAAGGATGGAAACATAGAGCACAGGACTGGGGCAATCACACCTCTGACTACAGAGGGGAGAGTTCACATCACCCAGCTTTGTTACAGGGAACAGGACAAGAGGAAAACTAATGATCTGTTTGAAAAGGAATTGCTGAAGCAGTCTGCTAACAAGCAACATGTAAAAAAACCCAACAAACACAGAACCCAACCAAGCACCACAGCAAGTTAAAACCCAGGAGTTAATCAGTCCCAATTCAGCTACGGTATAAAGCGAGCAAACCAAAACCAAACTACACGGCAGTGCAGCTCTCAAAATCCTTTAAAACTCTAACAAACCCCAGAATTTCCTCAACCTGTATCAGAAAACAGATTCAAGACTAGTCCCAGATGGTAAGATCCCTCTTTCATACCCTCCAAACCTTTCAGCTTGCAGAAGGAACAGAGTACCTACTGACAGATCTGCTTTACACAAGTCTGGCAGAGTTAACTCAAGAATGGGTTTAGTCAACACCTCAAGCTGTGATTAACAAGGAAAATGTGACAAAAACCTCAGTACTTCAGATCAAATGGGTCATGATGGAGCAGAAAACAAGGACTGCTGCAAGTTACACATCACATCAACAAAAGAATTTTACCTCTTTACACTTAAACTTCGCTTCCAAATAGCCAGGGGTTACAAATACTCTATGGAGAGTTGCAACACTTCTCCAAGGTAGCAGCAGCAGCAAAGAAGAAATGTGTCAGAATGATGCTATTTCCACACCTCATTTACCATATTGACTGCCAAAACCAATTCCATGGGCGATTTAGAAGAGTTAGAATTGCATGTAATGTAACAGAGCAAAACCGAACCCTTCCCATCAGAATCAGAGCATTTTAATGCTTCTTCAGCTATTCTCTAGTCTTATAATACAGCATTTTAGATCATTGTATCTCATACATTGCCCAAACTGGTTTGCATTCATATAAGGCAGAACAAAAAGCAGTAAAAGACTTCACAGAACCAAAGCTACACTTTTAGGTTTTCCTGCAAAACTTAAAAAGTTGTCAAGACTGAAATCTTGATTGTTATTCCCAGAAGAAAACATAGAAACGTGCCAGGAAAATTGCACCATATCAGGAGTTTGGGAAGTTTCTGTTTCCTGAAAAAAGAGAGAGAGAGACCTCGATATTCACTGGGTTTATAAAACACATTGATCTGGGAAACCTGAGTGAAACACTTTGAACACACTGGTGGACAACAAGCACGTAACCAGTCTGCTCCTTTCTAACTTCAGTAGCTTGTAACTGCTTAGAACACACACATGGAACTCATTTGTGGGAGCTTTTGCTTTTATTCCTCACCGGACAGGATCCATAAAGCGTGGCCCTGGGTGTGCAGGCAGTGTGGTTAGGGAAAGAGTAAGGTCAGTACAGAGGTAATACCTTGTTTTCTTAAGAAGATCATTCCATGGCAGAAATGTGCACTGTTTCAGTGAACCCAGATTACTTTCACAGCAGGAATTGCATTTTGTGTGTGTGATTTCTAGTCAGATTTGCCATTTCTGTGAGTTTTGACTTCCTCCCGTCCTATAAGACAGATGACTCTGTAGCATCCTTTTGCAATTTTGACCATCCACATCACGTTCATAACATCCAAGACAACACTTGAGATAATCCAGGCGCTCTGGGCTGCAAATCCTAATCTGTGGAAAGCCTCTGTTCCAAAGGAGGAAATGACATGGCTGTAATACACAGGCATGACGGCAATCCTCACCACGAAGAACACAACTGTCATCAGCAAACCATTGATGATGTTGGCCTTGGAAGATTTGGGATATCCCAGTATTTCGAAGAACCACCTGCAAAAGCAGCATTCACAGAGATGAGGCAAACTTGAAGCCATCTCATTAAAGAAGGATTTTATTCCCTTTTTTAAGCAATAAGTTATTAAATGCTTCCACCCTTATAATTTCTAAATTCTTAAACTGTGTCTTGGCTTAATTGCAAATTCTTCTGCTTGGCTGAAGCCCACTTAAGCAGTATGTGATAACCAGTATACTGCAGAATAACATAAAGAAAATCCCAACTGGAACTGGAAACCAGTTGACAACCAGCATCCTTTCAGTGCCATTGTGTAATGCACTATAATTTTAATTCAAAATTATAAATTTTGTATGAGAAATTTAGGATAAATGATACAGATTCATTACTTGATACTATATTTTGCACCAATGGGCAACTAAAAGTCTAATTTCCTCCCCCTGAGAGCAATTCTAGCATTGTATTTGGATATGGTAATGTAGACAGTGCTCTAGCTTCCAGTTTCTCAGAGTTGGGATTGCTTCTGTTCCTCCCCACCAGTGTAAATGGCACTAAACCATGTCACAGCCAGGTATGTTAAGATAAACTAAAAAGCCCCTCTCCTGCTACTACTACTGTAAATGGTCTTAAAAAAGTAATTATTGCATATGAATTCATTAGTAGAGAGGCATGATTTATGAACTGCTTCACACACAGAACCCTTGCGTTGAACTCTATTAGGAAAAGGAACACTTATACACCAAAATAAACACAAGGAAAATCTGTGCAGCAGTGGCAGGTTAAAGATAAGAACAGAAGAAAATTCCTTAAATCACTGTATTTGTGATGGGAGATGGGGAGGAGAAGTGGAATAATCCTTTTATTTCCAAGGAGATATGAGGGTAAAACTACTTAACACGATACCAGTTCTAAAATAGATTTTTAGAGCAATTTTCAATTTAATTACCTACAGATTAATGCTTAGTATTAATTAGAGATATACTAGATAATATATATGTTAGGTAATTACAGATATACTAAAGAGAATTGCCAGACATCCAGCTCTAACAGAAGTATTCTGAGACAGTCAGAAGCCAGGTACTCGAGGTGGCAGCCCAGCCTGGAAGCAGGATATCTCACCACAGAAACACTCACTGGGATGCTGAACAGAGAGAGCTGGTATCTTTGGTCAGACTGACAATTAGAGCCTGTACTTTCATAGATATCCACAATGCAGATTCCAAAAGTAATATAAAACCAGGGTTTAAAATACACTGCAATGGGACAGTGTAGAAGACTAGACATCTGCTTAGCAACTTCCCTCTCCCAGCAAATTCAGCTAAACACAGGACAATAAATCACGTGTATCACTAAAAGTTTACCCACAGCAGTTCATACTTAATTACATGGGATGCTGATACTAACATTACAAGATTTAAATGCTTGGCATGGAGACAACCTCCAATTAGATCTCCCTAACAACACAGACAGGAAATACATAGACAGTTCTGAGATTAGCGTATCTTTTTATACTTTAATAATAGCTCTTCTGGTAATCCTAAGAATGCAAACATGAAACATAATGGAAGTCATTATCATTATCCACTACTTTCTGCCTTGAGGGTCTGGTTCTCTTCAAATTTAATTAAAAAACCCCTGAAATATTCACACAAAAAAACACCCAAAATAACCCCAAAAAACATTCCTGCACTAAGGAGATTACGTCCTTAGCGCAAGGAACTATTATCTCCTGCAGTGATTTCTGGTGTTCTGAGAAAGCAGTAAGAGCCCATATTCAACGACACATGATCTCCCCCCAGGCATTAAAAAAGTATAACATATATTACTTTTACTAGCCAGGCATATTACAATGCTTCCTAATGCAGCCTCAAAGATAAGCATTAGTACAGGTACCACTTCAACCCAGGATGTACTTCTGTCTCCAGGGAAGTCAGCTGGGACAACAGCCATTCACTCAGACATGAATGTCAATATAGAAACCTAGAATATAACACACCCTTTTTCATCTTCTTACTCTCCTCTTCCTTGTATTACTAAAAATAACTTTAAAGAAGTTTACTTATTCCTCAGTTCTCCTGTGCACATGGAGCACAGACTACATTAGACTCTAATCTCTGACTCCATTCTGCTTGGGCAAATGGGCAACTTCTGGAGACCTCTGTTATCCCACCCTTCCCTCCTGCAATTTCAATTTGCCAAGCTCATGTTTGAAAGGGGTCTCAGCACAATCTTCTCTATTCTTAGAAATCCAAGGAGTGATACAGTCTCAGATATTTTGGGGTTTACAGTCATAATGCAGTGATGGGTAATACTCAAGATACCCTGTCTGCAGGAGGATTACAGGTCCCTCTTTGCCTTACATTATCCTTTCTCTACCAGATGCCTGGAAAAGAAAACAGATGCCACACACGTACAGAAGTTATGGGAGAGGAGGACAGCACTGCCCTATACCAAAGCCCCTCTCCTGAGGTGAGGTTTTCCTGGGGCAAATCCCTGTACCAAGCTGGATCACAGTGGCTATGGCACAGGAGAGAGGTCACCTTCCCCGGAGCACTGCAAAACTCCCCTGGGTGCTTCCTTTGCCTGTGGTACAGGGCATCGTTGTGCTCCCTTTCTGATACCCACAGCAGCAATTCTAGTAGTAACACTATGATCAGAAGCCGTGGCAGGCTTCAACTCACTGAGCTCTGCAAAATGCCTTCTGCCACTTTCTTCTTTGAACACAAGTGTGAAGGAAGATTAACCAGATACATTTAGGTGCTTTATTATTTTTCTAGTTTAAGTCCTCAAAATAATATCCAGACCTATTTTTGCAAGTAAATAAAGAATATGCGCTTATATTATTCTGTGTATTCATATATTAATATTGATCTATACATGTGCAGCACTGCAAAATAAACTTCCAGTTATGTAGGGCAATGCAATTCCATTCTAGGATTCTGATGGTGTTATCTTTTCCTAATCCACAATACTAAAAAAATCCCTATTGAAAATGATGGCTTTATTAGAATAATTAAATTAACATTAAAAGGATAATGAATAATATTATCTTTGTCAGGTTTTCTGTTCAGAAGCTTCATTTTAAAATAGCATTAGATATGAAGACTGGTCTACTCTAAAAAGGACCTCGGGTGAATGCATTAGTTATATTGCTGCAGCTATAGCAGCAAAAAAGGTTTCCACATAGTAATCCTTAGTTTATATATATGAATATATACGTTTACACATACTATATAAAAATTCCCATTTGACAACAGAAAAGACTTCCCAAGTGACAGAAATCGTGATACAAATTAAGATGTAAAGTAATGATGCAACCATTCATTGAGCACTTACCGCTGATTGACAAAAGGAGTGGAGAACTCTGCAAGCAGACGGAAGTTTCCAAAGTAAGCCAGCAGACCTTTGCTCTGGTTAGCAAAACAAAGCAGACATTGAAACATCAACAGCGGAGATGTGAAACCTTGATTACAGCCTTCAAGTACTCACAGATTGGCACAGCATCTCAGCTTCTTTATTAAAACAACAGCAAACAAGTTCACCAGCTCTAGGCTACTTCCTCCCAGCTTCAGAGTAAGGTTTACCTCCAAAACTGCAATTGTCCTTCAGGTAGCTCAAATCAGTACTGTTTAAATTAAGAAGCTTACAGTTAAGTGGCCATGGAAAGCTAGCTACACAAGACTGGCACAAGTTAGGTTAGAATTATAATAATGCTATTACTAAGAGAATTATGAAGATTTGGGGTTTCTCAATGTTTAAACAAGCCCAAAAATAAACACCGTAAGCTAAAGAAAGGTGTCCCTGCACTGGTTTAGGAACATAGTTCACCCAGTGAAGATGAATTCCCAGGTCTTATTTGGCAGCAGAAAGGGCACATAAAGCCTTTTCTTGCCTCTCTCACACTGCAGGGGAAACCCTTTCCAGCAGTTGCGTCACAGCCCCAGCCATGCCCTGTGAGTTGGAAGATGATCACATCTCCTCCGTGGCAGCATCCAGATGACTGCGTGGCACATTCACATTGATACACGTTGTAACTGAGCACTTTCCTCCGAGTGACAAAGTACAGCATGTTTTCTGCCTTATCGTTTGGTTGTGTTCCATTACACAACGGCTGGGCCAGCAGCAGATGTCGAGATAAAAAGACTTAAAACATTTTGGTAGGCTTCATGAACAATCTATGTAGTGCATGTCATGATTCCCCTTTTCCCCATCAAAGGTGTTTGTACCCACTACTTCAGTGATTTCACATCAGTTCACACTACAGCAAACAGCAAATCTGTGTTCTTCATCAAATTCTTTCCTATCTTCAAGAGCCGTATTTTACATAAGATACTTAGGAGTAACTTTCTCTGAAGATAAGAGAATGAGAGTAACACAGAGACATCCAAGGGCAGAGCTACAGCCAAATAATAAGAACTGATTTAAATGAAGTTCCCACAAAGTAGATTTTGTTTAGTCCAAAAACAATTAATGATTTTCCTGCATCAGGGATTAGCCTTGCTACTGGTATTTTCATTTCTCTAATCTTCAGCTCTAATTCGCTTTCATCCATGATAACATTAAAGGATCTAATTATCTTCAGCCCAAAACAGAGCATTTACTTCTCAGTATACTTCATCCCCATTACGTGGGCAATCTGACAGTAATCTGGCACCTCAATGCTTTCAGCACTGTAAGGCTGGGATTCACACAGTAGGCAGGCAAAGAAATGTGGTAAATGAAGTAAAATGCGTTTTATAAGATTTCTTTTTTACTGCATAAGCTTTACAGAAGGAATTCAGGAGCATTATTCTAGAGGTCAATGGGACTCCTACCAAGTCACATGGGCAGCTTTGAGAACTTCCAGCAGCAGCAAGGAATAACAAAGTGTGGTTTTATCCTAGGACAGTATCCTTCTCTTCCCCTTTTCCCTGCAGTGTATGTATGTGACAGATATTTATAGACAGAGACAGTTAATCATCCATTGTTTCCCCACCAAAGTAACCGTAAAGAAAAAAGCCCACCCAGCTGATTGTAGCACATCCTCAACCAGGATTATGGATCACTGACCAATGGCCTTGCAATACAAGCAGAACATAACCACTTGGAACCATTTCCTTCCAATTCTTCAACTAACTTCAGACTTGGGGGTTTGTTTGAAAGCCTTTTCTACAGTCATTTGAAAAGTCTCTCTGTCAAAAGTCCCTCCACAGCAAAAACAGAGTAGAGTTTTAAGTTCAGCTGTTAAATAAGTTACACATTTGCATTGAAGGACTGTAATAGGGAAATATTAAACACATACCACAAATGACTGATAGACATTTAGAAAGTAACAGTGACTGTAAATAGAAATACACCTTTGACAAAGCTAAAGCACCAACCAATGACGAACTTCATAAACATTATAAGCAAATGAGATCTCTAAATTGTCTTCAATGCCACCTGCTTGTTATGTGACTGGAAAAATACAGCACTCACCAGTACAAAATAGTAAGCATACAGAGCTGCCAAGTGATGTATTACAAAATACTTGTCACCAATTGCCTTCCAGTAGTAAATAATAAGCAACAAATCTACAAGAGAAAAGAAGTAACGATAAAGAACAATTTATTATATTACCTTTTACCTTGCAATAGCTTCAGAGGTGTAAAGACCAACAGAGGGCATCAGTAGAAACACTATCTCAGGAGAGAAAAAACCTTTATTCTGAGGTTCAACTTTAGTCAAAGCATTAAGCAACTGTTTTCTTCCAACAGTTGCTATAAATTACAACTTTCCACTTCAATACAAGTGCAGAGGCTGAAATACCTTGGAAGAAAAAAGTGCATTCAGACTCTTGGAGCAAGACCTCACACTTCTGAACCCAAAGATTTGGAAGAAGTGAAAAAACAACCAAAACCATGGGGGATGGGGGCTACAGCAGGCATAGCCATATACAAATGCATGCAGGGATCTATTACAGGGCACTTGTGAATCAAAAAGGAGTTATATTAGCTAACAGTGAACCATTTACTAAAAATATTTTGCCAGGGACACTTGGAATGAGAAGCATGTTTGCTTTCTTTAATCAGAACTTTCCATTTACTGCAGTAGTGATGCAGTGGGCCCGAGTTAAAGCTTTGACAGAAACATTCTTTCTTCTCCCATGATGGTCTAAGATTTCAGAAGATTTTTGTATTGGAATAAGCGATTTCTGCACACCCCACCCCCCCCACCCCCCTTGCTCCAAATGAGTACTTTAAACTGGAATATTAGTGACCAAGGTTTCCAATCAAAGCCTTTACTCCTGTGCCTTTTGTATGTCCAATGACAGTCTTGATCTCTTTTTTATCAGCTACCTTCAGGCAGGACTTTATATCACCTGACGTAGCTGCTCCACTTCCTGTTAATAATTAAACATTAACTATACAAGGAAGTGAGCAAAAATGAGTGGCCAGGTTCAGGTCTCTGTTCAAAGGCATTCATTAATTCATCATGAAATTCTAATGCATAATTATTCAGAAATAGATACCAATGAATTTAAACATGAACCCTGAAGTTCTTATGGAAAAAAACAGAGACTTAAACTAACCCATAGGTTAACGGAGGCTGCCAAACACCAGACTCTCCAGTGGGGTGAGAAAACTAGTCTGGGAGATAGTGAAGTCCAGTCTCTGACCAGGCTCTGTCCTAACATGAGTACCTTTCCCTGAAAATAGTCCAAGGCACACCAAGTTTTTGCTCTGATAAGTCAATATTATCTCCATACACCATAAAAGAAAGCTCCAAAGCAATTTGCAGCAAAATTCCCATAGTAGTTTTAGTTGACAGTCAATAATTAAGGACACATATAGGGATAAAATGCCATTTCAAGAAAATAATGAAAATTGCCCCATTGTATATGACTAAATTTTGGCTTAAAGGGAGACTAAGAGGTGGGCAGGCAGGATCCTATGTCATCATTCACCTCAGCTTGTATTGAAGGCTATTAAAATCCTTCTGCCAGCATTCTGAGCTCATAGCAAGAAACATACCACAATAGAGCCACAAGCTGTAAGCGCCCCAAGGGAGTGAAGGGCACTGCTTTAACACCGTCTCAACCGGCTGAAGAACAGATCTGAGCTGGAGTTGGTGGCTGTGTAGCAAACCATCATGAAGCCATACAGTAGCACTTCCTCCGTACTTGGGGAGATGATTATTTCATCTTCCACATCCACTGGCAAGATCCTGCGATTCCACCACAACCCACAACTCCATTAGGAATTTTAAAAGGCACAGGAGAAACTGCATTGTATACACATGTCACATCCCTGGCACAGTGACTCAGTATAAATATATAGGCATAGTTACTCAATGTAAATATACAAGTTCTGTGTGTTATATATGCAATGCATAATTACCAGAAATGAGGTAGCCTGTGGTAATAGCAATATTCAGTTTCACAATTGAAGGGTCACCCCTGCAAACATACCAAAAATACATAGTTACACCCTTTGTAACAAGGCAATTTGCAAAGGATATAAAAATACCAAACATATAATGTCTATCAGGTCACCTTACTCTTAACCCAGCAGTAAGATGTTTCAAGATTTGGTTAAGGAAGGTCCTAGTTATGCAGATGGATTCCTTTTTCACTAACTACCTTAACCAGGAATACCCCCTTGCCTTGGGGCAGAGAGTGCCCCAAGAGCCTTGCTAGTCTAGAACTGGAACAGAGCAAGTACCCTTAGCTGGCTTCTCTGGAAAGAGGATAAAAGAGAACGTTGCATCTCCATTTTTGTTCTTCTGCCAGTGTTAAAACTTTGTTAAGGATGACAAAAATATCTTGCTCAGCTGGTACTTTTCATATTCATAAGAGGATGAATACTTATAGGGATAAACAGAGTAGGAGGGGACATGAAAGGAATTATTTGCCAGTTCTCTGAAACCAAGGAACCTTTGAGAAGAAATGCTTTCCAGAGGAGTTTCACACCTTCTGTCCCTTCCCCTTCTGATGCCAAACATTCAGCAGGCATTCAGTAGCATGCACATAACTTCAGTTCCTCAAGGATGTTAAACAAACCCAAACTTGTGAATACACCTCAAGAAAGGGAATCATCTGCATTACAGCACTTATCCTTTCCTCCACTATCCTCTGTATGGCCACATTTTGAGTTTGGTAAGCAAATCTCTCTTCCTTAGCATAAAGATCGTAACATGTTTTTAACCAAGTGGTGTAAGCTTGTTTGTGTAAGTATGAATTGAGCTTCAAGTGACAGCTCTAGAGATTTACCCAACGTTGACTGCACAAGACAAGCTGTGAAAGAAAGTTTTGCTGTAAACCTTTTCAGATAAAAGGAACACAACTCTGCTTATAGCACCTCCAACACAAAGTCTCCCTCAGCTAGAAAGCAGTAAAACGCTATTACTTAGCCTTTATTTTTTAATCCTATTGGAATGAAGCAGTGGAGGAGATTTCCTGTATTACTACAATCTGTTCACTAAATTTTAAGGCCTTCTCAGCATCCAGAACTAACTGCTTCCCTGAGGGAGAGGGAAGCTTACAGGAAAACAGAAGGATTTGCAAAACCTCATTTCTGCTATTAGATGAGGAAAAGAAAATGACCAGGAGAGCCTGGAGCACACTCAAGCCCTTAAGAATGGAGCCATGGAAGTTCTCTTAACAACAACTTGAAACAGGAACGTTTTTCCATGGCTTCAAAACCTGGTTTCATGGACTATGTAGGTTGAAGGCCGAGTGCTTCTTTTAGTGTACCTCTTCTGAAAGTCACAGCTAGACACAGAGCATAAACAGATGTGTTCTCACACACAGAGACTCTTTAGATAATTACAGCCCTCCCATTAGAGCTCTATCATCACACCCAAACGTGCAAGTGCTCCCAATACGCTTCAGTAAATCATCACCAAGACTGAGCCTGCTCTGAAGAACCTTCATATTCTTCTCCAGAACAGATGCAAAGAATTGAATGTATGCTTGTTCCTTGGTATTGGTAAGTGTGACTTAACTGGATGAGACAGGGAACGATTCACTTCCCTCCATTCTATCCTTGAGAATGGTCATCTGGCAACAAACCTTCTATGGACTTTCTAAACCAGCACTTCAGCAACATACAAGGCTGCACTGCCCATCTGTCACATCCCTTCAAGAAGAGTCCATGTTAGAATCCCAAATTAAGATTAATTAATGGGAAACTTAGAGCTTAGCCTACAGTCTTCTAGATTTCCTGACCTATTTCCTTGAATGGGAAGTGCAATGGAGCTTACAAGGCCTGATGTTTGCAGCCTAGGTTTGATGCAGCAAGAATCAGGAGTGGCAAACAGAGACTTATTTGAGTAAGCAAAAGGGAAGAGCTCTCTCTTTTGTGACTGCTAAGGAGGTATGTGTGGCAAATGAACTACACATGAACATGCACAGGCAGACAGAACAAATGGAAGCCCGCATGACTATCTTCAAACTTCTTTGCAGATGCAGAGTCATATAAAACGCTAATCAAAGAGTGGACAGTTGTATGAAGAAGCCTGTTCTGTGAAGATCCAATTTAATTCACTTATTTACACATTCTCCTTTTCCTTATCTGATCTCTAACACCTCCACACTTTCTACCCTGTTATTCTCACCACCCCAAGAAGAATTTCTACGTTGTCTACATTAGCTAGTCTGTATTACGTAGAGAGAAAAGGCAAAGTGTTGGGCAAAGTCCTAGAGCATCAGAAAAAATACACATACACTATGCTGATGCTTCCCTCTAACTCATCAGTGCTCCAGTCCTTATTATCCTTTATTAGCATCTATCAGACCTAGATTTAGGCATTACCTGTTAGTAATACCACATATATCCACTGAACCCAAACGCTCAGCAGGAGTCCTGATCCCTTTCAGGACATACAGGTATCACAGGCATCATGCGTTTAAGCTTCACACGAAGCCAGAATTTAGGTTGACATACATAGAGGCTCAGAACTTGTGATTTGCCATTATAGATAGAGATATCTTTAAATCCTATAGAAAAGAGCTGACTGGATACCGTTCATACGGTCAATGACTACACAAGGATGGTGGCAACTGTGAGAGAAAGAGAGTGTCTGTATCAAAACCTTCCCCGTAGTCTAAAATCAGAGCATCTGCGTAATATTTTAAGGCTGCCTGGGCTGGAACAGTGCAAGAAAGCTGCGCGAAGGATTCCTGGACATTTACGTAGAAACTGCTAAAACTAGATGCAGAAATGTTTCTTGTATTGTTAATAAGAGAATCCTATAGAAAGCCTTATGCATCCTTCATATCTGTAAACTACTAAGTCCTATAGCTTATGCCTGCACTCCAAAAGGACATTAGTTTTCCAGACTGAGCAGCCTTGCAAGAGGCCATCTGGCATTTCCCATATAATTTGGTGGTTTTCCTCTTCAGTCATATTCAATTAAAATCAGGACTAAGAGTAATATAAAAAGCCAGGTTAGAAGAAGAGGCACATCTGCAAATTCTCGGGAAATCACCTTACAATTCTGACTTCACTGGTAGAAGAAAGCCTAATGCAAAGTTGTATTTCACTCACAGACTGCATATAAGTACTTGTCAAGCCATGGGCAGTATTATGTTTGGTCTTCCTTTCCACTTAATCACTTGCATGAACATGAATTCAAATCATTGCAACTGTTTGAAGTACACTGCTACTTCACACGTTTTAGAATTACTAGTTTAATAACTGAGAACAATGATTTCCACATCTAGAGTATGTTCTGTTCAGTTTCAGTTGAGAACACCCTGACACTACTAAGATAATTTTGACCAAGCAACAATGTACAGAAATAATGCAATGAAATGAACCTGAAGTTTTCATTTAAAACACACAGATTAGATACACTTCCATTAGACTTTAATACATATATAAAGTTTTCCTTACTCTACCAAATGTAAATAACACCACTGACAGTAATCACTATAAACAGATCCAAACAGAAGAAACTGTTTAGAAGCAATAGTTGAAATAAAGTGGATTGATTTCTGATTAATTTGATTTTTTCCTGGAAATACACCAGGATGATTTAGTAAATGCAAAGATTCAACTTATTTATCATCACTAAGAGGCTTTTATTTCTGCTTTCATTACTTCCTTTGCACTATTTAGAACAAGTTCTACTCAAACAAAGCACAATAAAAGCTTCTATCTAATAAACCTTACCACAAGAGAAGCCATAATAACGTGATGCTTTCCAACATGATTAACAGATCTCATAAGATATTCAGACTGCACTTGGTCTCTCTAAAGATACCAGAACGCAATGACAAAAAATCCAAAACAGGCAACAATTTAATCATCTATTACTACATACAGAAAAGGCCAATGTTACAATTACTGCATATTTTAATGGGATCTTAATTTTTTCAGTAATGAACATAGTCAGTTATGTTACTTCACTGTATAAACACAAGATACATGTAACACTTCTTACCAGAGACGGTCAGCGTTAACGGCGTCATCGTATACCAAAATATAGAGGCAAAAGCCACCAACCACCAAGGCGTGGAATGTGGACACTGTCCTAAAAAAACAGATTACAGTCACAAGAAGGTACTGCCACTCGTAACTGTCTATACTGTGCTTAAGCTCTCAGCTGCATCCAGATACCTCTGTGAAAGTCAATCATCTCTTCTTTACGCTACATCCAACCACAATACAATGAGAGGTGGGAAAAACAGTCAAAAAGAAGGAATCTATTAGATTGGAGCAACGGGCCTCTTAAACAGAACACAAGGTCTTAAAGTAACAGAGATCTTCATTTTCCCCTATTATCCCCTATATGAATGAATCCTTAAACACAATATAACAAACATCCAGTTCTCTAACAAATACTTGCTGTGTTGTCACATTTTGCTGGAAAATCTGTATGCATTCCACATTCAGACTGGCCCATGAGTCCTGCAGCAAGTTTCTCTTTTCAGCCACCAAATTAGTAAGATGACCCATAATAAATCTGCCAAGTGAAGGTTTTGAAAAGAGGGGCATTCAATGAAAAACCTGTCAAGGAAAGCATCAGAATTTCGAGTGCATTTGGAGTAGATTCGGGTTGTCAAAGAGAAAACTTGCATAACAAAAGGTTGTAGCTGAGTATCTGAGGTGTAACAGCTACAAATTCATATGAACTGGCAGCTCACTTTGCTTTATTCACGCTCCTATTAAAGTTCTGCTTTATTCACACTCCTCTTAAAGCTTTGCTGTATTTACACTCCTCTTGTCCTAAATAAAGTCACACTAATCAGAGTTGCCTTCTCCATACTTGGGTACTAAACACTCCCCCTCCCCATCCAAATGACACCAGTCTCAAGTATACAGCGTGCATGCACACTGTAGATAAACTCTGAATGTTAACAAGCACTTAAAAAGAACTACTTATTTACAGAGGCCCTGACAGGGTTTCTGCCAGCACACAGGACACGGTCATTCCTGCCCTTTGGAGTCAACATGTATTCTTGGAAGGCAGAACAATGCAATGGGCATGGGTCCAAAACATGTCACCTTGCTCCTCTAGCCATGGGTTTAACACTGCTAGAAACTGCATCTAATCCTGTGTAGCTGCTGTTTGCTCTCCCAGTTCTCAAGTGTGGCTAGGAAGAAAAAAAATATGTGCTAAAATAGCTCTACTGAATCATGGATACCCTTTAAAGATGCAAACTCCAAGTTTGATGCTGTGTCATCAGAAACATCTTTGCACCATATTCACAGCATGAAAAACAGGCACACAAATATAAACATGCTGTTAGTTATTAGTTTTGTCTTTGTACATATTAAATACATGTATTTGGGAGTCATTCATATTTGAAAACATGCATAGATCACTCTCAGGAATCTCAACTCCACCATGCAAGATTTGAGAAAACCATCTTACTCCCTCTGGAAGACTTTGCAAAGACAGAGTAGGTTGCAAACAAGGGTGATGTTCTCCTTAATGTGCTTAACATGAAGTTTAGTTAGTTGTGAATGCTGCGTGTTCATAAGAGAAGTCTCTATTTATGATTTGTTTAAAGAGTATCATCGTGTTATTTTCAGCACTTTTTCAACAGTGTTCCAAAAAAAATGAATGCAGATTTATGCAAGCTGAATAGTCAAATGTAACAAGCTGGAGGAGAACATTTACTAACCAGTAGCCACAGGCTGCTTTTTGGTTAAATCTTTTTATCTATTTAATAAACAGAGAAAATTTAAGTTATCAGGATTAAGACATCTGCTCTTGCAACACAGAGTTAGCAGAGAGCTAGGAACTTTGCTTTGTCTTTAAACAAAGCATGGCATATAGTATTAGCATTTGAGAAACGCCTGGTGATTTTGAACCTGAGGAGAAGATAATGGTGAAAGAAGTAAAATTTGTCTTATGATAAGATAATAACGTTATTATGGTCAATTATTATGCTCAGCTTCAGTTTGTCTCAGGAGTGGCTGCTTATCCAAACCTTAGTGTTTAGAATACAAGCTATACACAAGCACAGCCCATGAAGGGAGAGAGGATAAAAAAACCAAAAGGAAGAAAGGAACAGATTGCCTCCAACTCTGGACTTTGAAGTTGCTATAGAAGAAGGGGCAGAAGGAGGGAAATAGTGCAACACCTCATTTTAATATGGAATCTAGGTCAAGCTGTCAAGCTCCACACAGTTCTTTGAGAATACTGACAAAGCTTGTATCCTTTAACTCCTCATTAAACCACAAAGAAACAAGTTGCATTGATAAGTTGCATACTTATCCCTTTGTTACTGAATATACACATACTTACCAACTGCTTAATAGCAGTACAATCATGTATTAATAGAAGAGGTGACAGGAATTTATGCACAACAAAATAGTTATATTACATTTGTATCAAAGTACAGTTTTTTTACTCAGTTTGAGCATCTGCATACTTAAGATTCCAGAAGCAATTACATTATTGGTTCTTAATTCTTGGAAGGTCAGAATAAACAAATTGGCAGCATGGAAGACACAGTCCAGAGCTGCAGTTCCAATGTTTGACTACAAAACCCTCCAAACCGTAACAATGCATTTTCAATGCTGCGGCTCATTTCAGGCAGCTGAGCTGATAAAAATGCATAACCATCCTCTGTGCCAGTACTGTTGGCAGTTTCCTTCAGGCCTGCCAACAGAACCATTTGTGTGAGCGTTCCCTGCACCAGGTTCAATGTAGGACAAAATAACAACCATCTGCTTTTAAATCACTTAAGCTAACCCAACTCACTTTACTGGGAGGTAGTAACTTTCTCTACCTGCACACTTGTCTGCAGAGTGCATATATGTCCATCTACATCCTCTGAATGTGTAAGATAATCCTTGGGATGCCTCTTCTTTTTGGTGAAACACTGGAGTGTTGAGGCAGTTTGACAGAACATTGGTTCGTAGAGGTAAGGGTTAGTCTTATGTAGAAAGGCAAGCACAGTTAGCCTTTCTTTCACTTTCCTCAGGTATAACATCAACAAGCTGTTGATGAATGATACGTTGTGTGTCATGCCTTCTAACTCCAGAACTGGATGCAGCACTGGACCGCAACTCATTTATGTGCTAAGATCTACATCCTGCTATCAATCCTAAGAAAAAACTTGGAAAGAAGTAAAAAAAAGGTGCTGCATCAACTTGAACAGCTCACTCCAAAACAGCCCAGAGATTACAGCGCAGGTTATTTCCAGCGAACCTGCTATGTGTGAGACAATTCACGTTATTATGCAAAGCTACGAGGCATGGAGTAAGTTCTCAGAAAGCCTGTTATGTAATTTTATGGTCACTTGATGTGGCTTAGAGACAAAAGTTCAGCTCCAGCATGATAACAGTTTAGTTTAGCTTCCCTGTCTGCCTATATTGTCAGTTGTAACAGAGATAAACCTAACCTGCACTGATATCATGAACTGGCATCCTACAAGGTTGTTCTGACAGACAGGTAATTAGTCAAAGATCAAACTGAAATTAAGATGGTGCCTTTAAGAACACTGCAGGTGGATATATGCCAAATGGAAAGGCAAGACTATTTGAGTTGCTAATGCTGCCTAGAACAATGGAAACAACTTTAGAAGTATACACCTGATGCTGCCTTTAAATGGCACTGAAGAGGAACAGCAAGACAACTAATGCATTTTGAGTGCAGCTACAGCCACACAGCACAGTTTTCAGCTTCAAATTGGAGAAAAACCTGCAAAATATTTTAGAGTTACAATAGGCTACTCAAGCATAAAGTTATACTCTATCAATTCATTTCATCCAATGAAGCTTGTGTACTATACAGAACCATAGAATGGTTAGGGTTGGAACTAGATGATCATAAGGCTCTTTCCAACCACCACTACATACCCTTTCAGGGTAATATATTACAAATAAAACTCATTTTGGTATATTTCCTTTATGGCTCAAAAGGAAAGAAAGCACCCCAAATCACAGGGTTAAACACACATAGGGGATTCAGATGTTGACAATTCCAGGCAGGTCATTAGCTGGATTTTGTTTTGAACACTCTTACCTTGAATTCCATTCGATCTTCCTTTTTTGGCTGAGATTGTTAAAACCAGGTGTTATTCGTGTTGACACCCAAGAACTTAAAACATGGAACAGGAACTGAAATACAGTAAAACTGGCAACAATAATGCCAATAGTCAAGTTGCTGAAGGAAGCCATTGTTCTTCAGCCTGTGAAGAGAAGAAGGCAATTTAGAACCACAGAATGGTTTGGGTTGGAAAGGACCTTAAGATCATCCAGTTCCAACCCCCCTACCACCGGCAGGGACACCTCATCCTAGGCCATGTTGCCCAAAGCCCTGTCCAACCAGACCATTTCAGTCCATTCTCCACTGAACTGTTTTAAGCAGCCACAGAAAGTGGCTTTGACAGCTACCTTCTCAACAGAAATACTACTTACTAAAAGTTTCATCTTGCTCAACATTTCCACTTAAGCCTTAGTAGTTTAAAGTATCCACAAACTTACACATACTACACATTTTCATTGCCTATAGCTGTGTGCATTTTATCTACACAGAAAGGACAGGAGGACCACTGACCAGTGCAGCCACTAGCTCAAAAGCTTCCACTCCTGTTCCAAACTGCTCCAGAGTTAAAACTAATCTTGTTCTTACCAGACTGACTGCTGTCAGTAGGGTTTTAAAGGTAACAATGAAACTGGGTAACTGCTATAGTAGAGCGATTCTCAGGTCAGCCTCAGGAAGCAACAGCCTCACTGCAGCTTTATGCTTGTACACTTTAGAGAGACAGCAGTTCTCAATTTGCACTCTGTTCACAGATGAGCACATAGACTATTGCATCTGAACTTCTTTTTCTTTATGTGAAAGTCTGAACTTCACACCATTTCAGAGCACACCAAGAAGTTTCCTATCATCAGGGGTAACACTTTTCAGGTGGTGGGTGTTTAGCTATTCCCCGAGGTTGAAAACAATAGCCAACCAACTCCAAACGTAAATCCCAGTCTCTAAATACTTCAGTCATTCCTCCCAAGTCACCAACATTTTGCAACACACGAGCCACGAATTTCTGCCATAAAATCAAAGAATCCCAGACTGGTTTGGGCTGGAAAGGACCTTAAGATCAACCAGTTCCAAACCCCTGCCACAGGCAGGAATGCCTCACCCTTGACCACGTCACCCAAGGCTCTGTCCAACCTGGCCTTGACATATATATCCAGTTGGATGGTGTCGTGGAGTGTTTTATATTCCCAGACTGGCAAAGATTACAAGCTCATAAAAAGTCAGTTTGTATGAAGCTGAACAGAAAAGGGGGAAAAAGGCAAATGGTTTCATTTAAAATACTTAAATAATTATTTTAATAGTTCTTATGCTGTCACTTGTAGTAGTTTTACCAAAGAAAATACCTAAAAATAACGTGAAGACTAATGCTGGCATAATTTGATGTTACTACAACAACCTAATGGTCAGCAAAAGCTGATACAATTACACAATGCACTTACAGTTCACATGCATTAGAGATTGAGGGAACATGCCTTAAGAGTTTTAAAGTTATATCTGCATTGCAGATAGAAAGAAACTTGAGCTTGGGGAGGGCAGAGCAGAAAGAGAAGCCCACCACTTGGAATAATAACTTTTCAAAGCATTAATTATAGTATTCTCATTTGTTGGTGTAAATGGTGAGTATATTGAAACACGGGTTCCATTTAAACTTAGAACTTTAATGAAATGGGTATTACACACAGATTGGGGACAACATATTTTTGTCTTCAAAGATCTAGAAGCAGAAGGTCCAATGACCTCAAACTTTTTTTCCCCTCCTCCTCTTTCTTTTCTCCCCCCAAAACCGAAGAGTAAAAACAGAAAGTGAATTACCTGACTCTGTGAAAGCTACAGCTACATAAGCAGAATGCAGGGCAAATAAGAGCAGATTTGCTGAGTGAAACCTGCATCCAGATCAGGAATTTCAAGTGTTTGCTTCAGACCAGCTTTAATCCTGTTCTAAGGACTCTGCAGTTGTTAAGACTGCATTTAATGTGCTATTCCTGCTCAGGATAACCCAAAAGGCACCCAGCTACCATGATCTGGGACAGCTATGCATCACCAACCAAAGGGCAGTAAGCAGGGGGTATCACAAGATTCAGTTTCCAAGTGCATTTTACTTACTCCAAACTCAAAAGTTTAATGTACACATGCTGCAGTGCATTGCAACAAACTTGAGCTCATTCCAGTTGTTTATCTGATGGCCTGTTCTAGTTCAGCAGCATACATCCTATAGCACACTCTAATGCTAGCCTGTTAAGACTTCCCATCTGTCATGGTTTAAGCCCAGCTGACTCTATCCCAGCCAAAACCAAGACAATTTCAAGAACCATACTTAATGTATACTGTACATTCACTGTTCTCTCAAGTACTTTTTACTCTGTTCTCTGCATACTTCTCCACTTGCCTCCACTGATCACGAAGATATAAAATACAACTCAAATTTGATGCACTTTTGGCACAGTCTAAAGTACTAGAGACAATGTGTGTTAAAGTTGATTTTCTACAACTTTTCTATCTGAAGGAATAGAACAATTAAAACTCTTCCTCTCCCAGTTTAAACCCACTGATAAAACATTGTGGGGTGTCCATTCCAGAACCTGCTCCCAGGGATGACACTTCATTGTTACATCATCTCATTTGTAGTAAGCTAGTCCTCTCTTGGACTGCAAAAGGAAAAAAACCCAGCTGGTTTCATTCCTAAAGTGAAGGAAACCAAAATGAATGTGGAAGACAATTCTCTTCAGAAACACAGCAAAACATCAATCACACCTACTTCATCCTTTTGACTAGAACACAGCAATTCTTATGATGCTACCCATTCTATTCACCTGCAATGACTATACTGGTACCTCTGAGCTTCAAAGCCACTGACATAATCTCTTGGACAAAAGAGCCCTATGTTTTGTTTTGTCTCCTTAGTACCTGAGGATTTTATTAGATAAGTAATGTGTCAGGGTGTGACAGGTTTTCATTTTAGTACACGAGATTATAGAATTAAACAGAAAACCACCCAACCATCCCTTGCAAGAAATGCATTAGAAAACCTCATCTTTTTACTCAGGAGCCTGTACAGGGAATTCATCTTAAGGAAAAGCATCTGTGTGGACATTGCTTGATCTGTCTTCCAGAAGTATCATACTCCTGTACCTCTCGGAAGTCTAAGCAGCAAGTACAGAACAGCAATGCCCACAGAGCAGAAAGGTATGATGGTAGCAGAGAAGAAACTAGTCACGCGGCCTCTGTGGCTGGTCTCACAGATACTCACAAGCACTTTTGCAAGACTGATTTCAGAAGGTGATTTCATACATGTTTATCAGGATGACGTTTAAATACACTACATGCCAAGTCCAAGAATAATGTCATGCTTTACCTAGGCAAATTTAGAGTGCTGTGTTTTCATTCAATACAAGGACCAGGTGTAAACACAGTATTTCAAGTGAGATGGAAGAACAGCTCAGCTATAAATGCTTTCTCATTATCTCTTTTTTTCAACTGTATCGTGTTTAACATGAAAATTAACTGTTGTTTACCAGATTTTATTTCAAAGAAAAATCATTCCTGTTGGTGAACAAAAGCTTATCACTTAAAAGAAACATAATAAACTTCTGATTACATATGATTTCTTTGCCCTGAGGACAACAGCCAAAGTTAGTATGCCAAAAACAGCCTCAGCTACACTGTTTTTCTACCCCTCTGTCTTCTTATAGCTGTCTTGCAAAGTCTGATCAAGATACAGAACTTCATGGATTAGATATGAGCGGATACTCTTATCGCCCAAACTGCGTAGTCATTGATTACCATTCAGTATGCTGATACAGTTTTTGAGCTAGTGGAAGGCTGGGTGGGGAGGGAGGCGTAGCATAAGTATGTTGTAATTCAGGGAAGAAAGTACTATCCCCAGGTTGGTTCTTCACCATTAGTTTGTTAGCAGTGGCCTTTTCCTGACTTACCCTAAATCATTGTCTCAACCATGCAGCTGGACTGATTACAAGTACTGGGAACTTGGCTCCTGCAGCTTTTCAATGTAGCCTTTAGGTAAGTAAGTATCAGTGAATGCTTTAAACTAACAATTTTCAGCAAGGTATTGCTTACACATGTCTAGCACAGTACCACATTATTCTATTGACCGCAGTAATTCTGAACACAGCTTTCGGTCACAGTTAAGAGCTGGAGATACATTTGGCAATCAACATGCTGTGGTCTTCCTACTATTCCATTTCTACTTGAAATTTAGAAGAAAAAGCCCAACAACATCAAGTCCCAGCATTCATACCCCCAGTATGAAACCATCAGGAACTTCCAATAGAAACAAGTCAGCACTTACTGAAAGAGGATAAAGGAACAGAAGAGTTACCTAGCATTGTACCATCAATGGCATTTAGCGTTTATGTCCTCATTCCACTGCTTCCACATCAATTTTCACATCATAAGAACAAGACCTGCAGCTGCACAGCCACACAACATAGTCAGGAGGTGCAGAGGGCAGCATGAGGCCTGCAGCCTTTACTCCTTTCAAGGCTGGATTTCAAGATGAGTTGGATCAATGTCCAAACAAGATTACACTGTAAAGCTGCCGGTGATACCAAGGCATCCCATCCAGCCCTATGCTCTCCTGATCGGTTTAAAACGGAGAGCCAAATCCAAACCCTGTGAAACGCGCCATACTAATCTGCAGGGAGATGCGTGGGACTACTGACTGTTTGCACAGTTTATCATAAGCCTAGTAATAAAACATCTGCAGTGCCTGAGTTTTGCTGTGCTTCTATTGCTCCGAAGAGATCAGACATACTGCATTCAATGTCTCAGCTCAGTAAGCAGCGTTAAGGAGAAACGCAGCAAAACCCAACCTATTCACAGTTTAACCCGTTCCCGTTTCTACCCAAGGCTCCCCACACCCCAAACTCCACTTCTCCTGCTCTTAAAACGCCAAAGCAACCAGCGGGTTAGGCACGCTTTTAACCCGGACCGGGTAAACAGGCAGAGCTGTGCGCTGCGCTGGCATTTACCTACATCCATCTGCTCAGCCCCGCAAGAAGTTTGCAGTCGGAACGCAACAGGGAGGAGGGGAAATCAGCCCCTCAACCCCTGAGGGGGCAGCGAGCCGCGGGGGTACCCTCCCCAGGCCGGCTCCCGAGAAGCGCAGCGCTCGCCCGCAGCGGACATTACCGAGCTTCCCCCGTCAGCGCCGGCGGCTGCCAGGCGGCAGCAGGCAGCGCTCGGACCCGCCGCGGCCGCTGCACTTTGCGCGGTCACACCGCGCTGTGGCCCGCGGACCCCGGGGGGCGGCGCTGCGCCGGGGGCGGCCCCTCACTGAGGGAAGGAGGCAGAGAAGGGGTTGCACCGCCCCGGCCCCTCAGCGGCCCTCTGCCCGCCCGCCTCACCTGCGAGCGGGGCTACCGGCTCCGCGGCGCCGCCTCCGCCATGCCTCCCCGCGGCGGCGGACACGGGACAGCCCTTCCCCGGGCGCAGGATGCTCCGACTGCGGCGATCGGGTTACGGCGGGCGTCGCCTTAAAGGGGCCGAGCCGCCGCCGCCACCTGCCGCCGGGCTCCGCTCGCCGCCGCGGCCCCGCCCGCTCGCTCTCCACAGCGGCTCCCTCACGGCCGGGGTGAGTGCTTGCGGCGCGGAACGGCACCGTCCGGCAGCGTTCTGCTGTCCATGGGGCCCACTGTCTGCAGCGGGTGACGAGAAACGCGCTGAGGCGGCCGGCCGTGCCCCGGGGAGCCGTGCGTGCGCTCCTCGGTAGCGCTGCGGAGCAGAGGGTAGCACCCGTCATGCGGAGAACAGGTATTGCGGATGTTCGCTGGTGGTAAATGAAATGCTGTGAGTTTTGTCCAGTTGTTTTTCACTTTATGGTTTTGAGCTGTTGTGTTGCAAAAGAAGCAAAAATATGCAGGCAAAATTAAATGTGATCATGGTAAACAGTTTTCTAACTAGAAAAAGCATAATCATAGAATCATGTAACAGTTTGGGTTTAACGGGACCTTAATATCATCCAGTTCCAACCTCCTGCCACGGGCAGGGACACCTTCCACTAGACCAGGTTGCTCCAAGCCCCTGTGTCCAACCTGGCCTTGAACACTGCCAGGGATGGGGCAGCCACAGCTTCTCTGGGCACCCTGTGCCAGCGCCTCAGCACCCTCACAGAGAAGAGCTTCTGCCTTAGATCTAACCTGAACTGCCCCTGTTTCAGTTTGAACCCATCACCCCTTGTCCTATCGCTATGGTCCCTGATGAAGAGTCCCTCCCCAGCATCCCTATAGGCCCCCTTCAGGTACTGGAAGGCTGCTATGAGGTCCCCACGCAGCCTTCTCTTCTCCAGGCTGAACAGCCCCAACTTTCTCAGCCTGTCTTCATACGGGAGGTGCTCCAGCTCCTGCTCATCCTCGTGGCCTCCTCTGGACTTGCTCCGACAGCTCCATGTCCTTCTGATGTTGAGGACACCAGAACTGCACACGGTGCTGCAAGTGGGGTCTCACAAGAGCAAAGCAGAGCAGAGGGGCAGGATCACCTCCCTTGACCTGCTGCTCACGCGCCTGTTGATGCAGCCCAGCACATGGGGGGTTTCTGGGCTCAAGCACACACTGAAGCAGCTCATGCTCAGTTTCTCATCCACCAACACCCCCAAGTCCTCCTTAGGGCTGCTCTGAATCACCATTCCTCTTGGCATGCTTCCACCACCATACATGTCCCAAACCACCTCAATTTTCCATTAAGGTGTCCTGATCTTTCTGGTAATTTAGGAATTCTCCTCTCTCAATATAATGTTGAAGATGTTCATGTATATCCCACACTGGATTAAGCTGCAGCTAACAGAGAACTCGCCTACCCCAGCTATGTACACCAATCCTTCTTGCAGGATGCCTCCCATGACAGGAACACTGTGGCTTAAGCCTGAGCAGAAACTGATGTTGGCTTGTCTCAAAGTGCCCGCCTGTGAAATGCAGAAACTCGGGTGCTGATTACTGCAGCATTGAGCCATTCCTGCTGCAGGAACAGGATCCTGTGGGAGGTGGGCAGGGCACACGGCCAGCACCTGTAACTGAGTCTTGGTTTCATCTTGGCTCAATCTATTATTGAACACAAATCGACTGCTGGGTAAGCATTCACGTGAACATTGGAGCTACTCAAGTTTGATTTCCTACAGGCTTGTGTCTTATGGCTGACCGGGTTGTAAACTGATCAGCAAAATTCCACAGGACATTCTCAGCCGAGTGAAGGAAGAGGTCCCATTCCTGCTTCCAGGCTTCTTCCATTCCAGAAAGAGATGGTCAAATAAAGGGAAAAATATCAGTGCAATTTGCTACTGAAATTGGGATAAGAGCCTCATCTTTGATGTCGTATCAATTTATTCCTCATATAAAAGAAGATTTCAACCTATTTTCTATGTCTACAGATTTAATGAAACAGAACAACCGCTAAAACCCGAGAACAGCACTTTCAGGATGACACAAACTATAAATATTCCATGAGAATTTTTTCTTCAGTAATTCTCCTTCCAAGGAACGGTCCTCACTTTTCGCTTAATCCAGTATCACTGACTTTGCAAGTTTCTTTATGCATATTCCTTGCCCTCTTCGGTTGTAACAGCTGTGACAACAGTCTTCCATATGGACCAGCAGTGGACCTTTGGGGTGCCAGAGGACCTGCAGTGGCCATGAGGGCAGGAATGGTTGTTCTCAGGCCCACCGGTACAGGCAAGAACTCTTTCCACTCATGGTTGAGAACCAAAAGCTCTGAACAACAAGCTCTGGCAGATTTAGCTGCTGTATTTTAAGATGTTGTTTCTTCCAACTGCCTGAGGTCACGATCACTCTAGTAGAGCACAACAGTGAAAGCAGGTAATTTTTAATGTGCCAGCCTGTCGCTTGGAGTCACCACCAAAAAAGTGTGGTAATACCTAGTAGCAGGGTAAAGCAGACACTTGAGAGTAGTAACATCTTAAACTGAACACATAACTTTGCCAGAGACCACCTATCAGAGCCATAAGCCTCAAAATAACCCATCACCATTATGCACTTTCTGGTTAGGAAGCATCTAGAAGACAAAACAGACTTCCCTCAAACCTCCCTAACAGGCCTGTGTAGCACACAATCCTACCAAAGAATTCCTTCATCCCGGTGTGCTGCGTGGGTGAAACAAACCAGTCTGACCTGCCTCACTGCTCTCTCCTTGGCCCATGCCCAGCATGTTGTTGAACACACAGCACATCTTGACCAGAGGCAGTGCCATCTTTCAACAGCCCCACCACACACGCTGGGTTGAGTGCTGCTGACTGTAGAACTGAGAATGGTGATGCCCTGAGGACTCCTGCCTGGCAACTGCTCTCCATGTGAGCGTACAGCAGGATATTTCTCAAGATTTTAGGGAATTTGCTGGCTATGGGGGTATGAAGGCCTTGCAGTAGAAGGGAAGCCTGTACACATGGTTAGATATGGCTACCATAAGTCCAGGTTGCTTTAGACTGGTTATCTGTCCTCCTTTGCAAACAGAAATGCTCTCCAGGAAGATTTTGAGAATGGCTCGTATATCTGCTATATACAGATATCTAATAATCTTCTTAGATTGGATGTTACTGCTTATGTGCAACAACCTCACCTTGGATGTCCCGTGTCCAGCAATCCCAATGAGATCCTCAGAGCAAATACATGCCAGTATTGCATGTGCAAAGCAATTCCAATAAAACCACTTCTACAAAGTGTTGCTTGAACTTACCACACCATTACTTTGAGCATTTCCAGTAGGTCCTAAAAGTGTAAGACTTAACTGTACTTACATGATGCAAGCTCTGCACATATTTCTGCACCAGGAATACAGTAGCTAGAGGGTATGATAAACAGTCACCAGAGCAGTATCACAGCCAGCTGGTTGCTGTACAGTGACCACAGTTTGGCTTTCATAACTAATACACCTTTTCCTCTCTCCCTTCTGATTTGCAGCCATCTTTTTCCAGCAGCTGCAAAACAAAGTTGCCACCACTAAAGGATAACTGTCAAGAACTTCCTCTGCAATGAACACCATTTCTGAAGCCAGGCTTCAGCAGGGCAGGGAAGTACAGGCAATGGACTTGCTGAGGTGAGGTGTGGAACAGAGATTTAGGAACACAGGGCAAAACATAAAATTATATTCCATGTTGATAGATGGCACATATCATAGAATCACAGAACCATAGAATGGTTTGGGTTGGAAGGGACCTTAAAGCTCATCCAGTTCCAGCCCCTGCCACAGGCAGGGACACCTTCCACTAGATCAGGTTGCTCCAAGCTCCATTCAACCTGGCCTTGAACACTGCCAAGGATGGGGCAGCCACAGCTTCTCTGGGCACCCTGTGCCAGCGCCTCAGCACCCTCACAGGGAAGAGCTTCTGCCTGAGAGCTCATTTCAGTCTCCCCTCTGGCAGTTTAAAGCCATCCCCCTTGTCCTGTCACTACATGTCCTTGTCAAAAGCCCCTCTCCACGTTTCTTGCTGGAAGCTGCTCTAAAGTCTACCTGGAATCTTCTCCAGGCTGAACAAGCCCAGCTATCTCAGCCTGTCTCCATAGGAGAGGTGATCCAGCCCTCTGATTATGTGCTGAAAGACCATAGGGAAGGTAGAGAAGACACCGAAGTGTCACAGTAGCATTCAGAGCACTGGAACAGGTTGTCCAGGGGGGTTGTGGAGTCTCCTACACTGGAGATATTCAAGGCCCGCCTGGACAAGTTCCTGTGTGATGTACTGTAGGTTACCCTGCTCTTGCAGGGGGGTTGGACTAGATGATCTTTTGAGGTCCCTTCCAACCCTTGGGATTCTGTGATTCTGTTGACTTCAGCTGAATCATCTTATTTACATTATGTAAAAGAAAAACTGGGCTCTGCTTTTCATACATGCTTTAATTACAATTAAACTTCTTGGTTCTATTGATGATTTTCAGCTTCCTGCTAATTAGGGCCAGGCATTCCATAAAGGAGGGACAAATTCTGCTGAAATGGATGGGGTCTGCTAAGACAGGGGGGTAAAAGAGAAGGTAGCTCAACATAAGTTAGTTGAAGTCTGCAGTCATCCACCCTCAGCCAAGTTGTACACTGCTGCTTCATACCCTTTCTCCTTCTGTAATTACTTGCAGGGTGGCATTTTAGGTATGGTAGAAATTTGTTGTCAGATGACTGCTTGTAACTCCCCCTAAAATCTGTGAGAGGGATGTGACCATGAATAGAAAACTACACAGCACCCTTTCCTAAGTACAGCTGTAATTTCAGAACCGTGCTTTCTCAGAGCTGAGCCTACTTCTGCCAAGAATGAAGCCTTTCTCATGACTGCTGTACTCAAAAGTGAGGCACTAAAATACTTTCAGAGCATTTGAAAGTTGTTTCAGCTGTGGTTTTGAGCTTACACAGGGTGTAACTAACCTGTCTGTCTGAATTTACCAACGGCAGTAAGAGTAGAGTCTTAATGAATGGTGAAAGCCTGATGAGTTTATGAGAGAAATTACATAATGTGGTAGTGTAGCAGCAGTAGATTGAACTCAGTGACCTAAAAAATGCTTGGATTTATTTCTGTCTTAGGAAGTTCCGAGCTCTGCCTGTCAGTGTCAGGAGATATTCCCAGAAAAATCAGTTATACATGTAAGCAAAAATATCACGGGGAAGAAAGAACATATGAAAGAGCAAGCACAATTGTCCTTTCACAGCACTGAGAATCAAGAGTAACTCCACTGAAGGCAAGGAGTTACACTGGTGTGAGTGAGAAAAGAACCAGCTCCATTGACTGGAATTACTTAGGCCACCCAAGGAGTCCAATCACAGTATCTGTGGGCAGCTAATATCATGCTTTTAATTCAGAAAGCCCAAGACTGAAAAGAGGAAGCTGAAAAGAAAGGATCCAAATTTGGGCTTAGCCAAAAAAAGAAAGCTGAAAAATAGCAGGAAAATGGTGAATGGAAAAGGGAAAAAATAATCCATTTCTATAAAATCCTCCCTCACCCAAAAATATCTACAGAAAAACCAGAGTGACTCCGCTTGCTTTTTTGTTTAACTGGGTACATGCAGGGTGTTCAACAGCTGCTGAGCTGTATGCTTCTCTGAATGAAAAGTGCTAGCTTCATTTGCCAAACAGCAGACTCATTTTGTGCGTTGCTACATATTGTGTTAAACCTGCTCAGATTGAGAGCTGCAGAATGTGAGCCTTACCTTTCCAGCATAGGTCACTGTAACGTATTCTGTCCCATCTTTAGGTAGCAGTGTACTAAGCAATTCCTTCACTTTGCCCTGCTGTAGTTTACTTCCTCTGAACACACCCTCCCTTTTTCATCTTGGGTCAGTCAGTTTAGCTTTCCTAGCTCCTGTCACCTCCCCATTTGAAACAGCATTTCTGCCAGCAGCACTTACTCTCACTGATGGAACACAGGCTTGCTTCTGGGAAGCTGTCTGGTCACAAACCCTTCCTGTACCTCCATCTCCCTTCTTCAGTTTCCTTCCAGTTTTGCTGTCTTCTCTAGTTATCTCTTATCACACGCTGTCTCTTTCACCTAGTTACACCTCACCTGCATCATCACCCTCTGTTGGTTTTATAGGCCTGATTATAATTGTCCAGCAGCTATCGAGGACCTGTAAAACAGTACACTATGAGTGTATTTTGCTGCATTACAAACTTCTACGCTGATGCACTATGTCAGCGTTATGACAAGACATCAAACCGCATTAAGACAGATGTGCTGAATATGATCCATGGAACTTGCAGTAACTCCATCTCTTTTTTAATTTCCCAGGTCATTCTATCTCCCCTTTTCCCCCTCTCCCATTTATTGTCTATTTTCTTACCACCTCTTCCTTTTCTGTCACTTTTCTTCCTCCCCTGGCTTCCTTCATTGTCCACCTGACATTCCTCCATGCATTTTCTTTCCTGTTGAAGTGCCTGCACGAAGGACTACAACAGAGGCAGTGCTGCAGCTTTGTTAAATGTCCTTGGCTCTTTAGTAAACAAAGCTCCACCTGGGTGCATCTTTGGGACCAGCAAATTGAGGGTCTAGAAAGCATTCCATTGCCAAAGGCTTAAACCAGAGAGCTCTGAGATTAACATGGTTTTTCAGTTCCCTAATCTCCAAGATGGAGCACACCAGAAACAGCAGGAAGAAGCTTGATGAAATAATACCAGATTCTTTTCTTCACATGCACATTTCCTTTTGCTTTGTGAGAGTCGAGGCTCTTAGCAACAAGAACAGCGTGGAGCAGAGTAGTGACTAGAATTCGATGATGTCAGAACAGCAGAAAATGGAAGAAGATGTACTTTGTAATGGCATACAATTGAAAAGCATGAAATTGGTGCCAAGCAGTGCTAACAACAAAGTATTTCCCAACAACTCAAGCAAAGGGTCAGAAAGCAATGTGGTTTTTTTTTTTTTTAATGTTCATACTGTTAATTAAAATCACCATAATTCAAATAGAGACCAAAACAGTGCTTGCTGATATTTGCTATTTTGTGCTATTTTGTTTTACATGATAGCATCTGATTTTAAGGAGCGGCACACCAGGTAAAAAGACAGTGCACATGCTCGGGGTAGTATAACTCATCTGTATGCTAAAGATAGCTTCTAAGCCTTGCTTAGATCTGTCTAAACTTTGGCACAGGCCGTAGCAGCTGCACAGCATTTAACTCTGCCTCTTTCAGCATGCACCACAGGGTGGAAAGAATGGTTTATGAAGATGTTTTAATGACAGCCATGCAGGCCTGAAAAGGTGAAGGAGTTTCTTGAAAATACAGTTTCCTTTGTCATTTTTTCAGGTTTTGCAAGAATCTGTCAGTTTTAGTGCTTTTTCCATCCTCTGTTGATCTGTGAAAGCCTTGAGGAAACAAGGCAGGAAAATGACTTAGCGGCACAAGGAAACAGTGAAACCTGGTGCACACTCACATCATGTATCTCCAAATGCTGTTGAAATCCATCAAGAAACCCTGACTAAGAAAACAAGGAATTGTTTTTCACATAGTTCTCAGAGTGCTCAATAATACTTGTCATAGTTATATATGTCTTCAGAGAACAACAGGATTTTAAAATTCATGTCCCTTAAAGCTTTTTTATTTTATATTTTGCAGTAAATAGTAACGTGGTGTAATACATTATTTCAAAAGGAAATACTATTATAAAGTAAGTCTTAGGAACTTCTAAAGTCCTAATTTGGTCAGTTTAGTAGCCACAGAATGTACTATTCATTTTCTTTTATTGCTAATAATGTCTTCTAGCAAGGACCCTGCTCTTAGCAGTGCTACTTGTTAATATTGTCATTATTTGCACATTTTGAGTTGCTACTATTACAGATTCTTACCTAGAGCTTAATTCTTAGTCTCCATTGACAACAGCAAGTGTAGTGATTCCCCCTCTCTCTAAAGCCTTGATCTGCGTGTTATTTGATACAGACTTCACCCCTCTGTGCAAGTCCAGCCAGATGAAGGAAATTGTGCTCTGTGTACTGTAACTTACAAACCTATGATTTAAGATAGCAGTCCTGCTAAGAAAGATATATAAAACCAGAATAAACAGTACATTTAAATACATCAGTGCTAAGCCACACAAATAAAGCTTGCCTTTCAGACCAAGTGGGGATTTATTTAGGTTTCCACTTCCAGTGACACTATTCAACACCATACACATTTTTTGCTGACGAGCAAAGCTTGCTCTGATTGACTCACTCAAGTGTCTACAAATATTAGAAAAATATTTAATATAAGACCCAAGGATAATTAAAAATAAGGAAAATACAAAAATAATCCTAATTGTATATTTGATATATACGACGTTTCACCATAAAAGTGTATCATGCAAACATTAACAAAGGGTTTGAAAAGTCTCTTTGTGAATTGTACCAAGCATATTGTCCAAGTGAATAAACTGCATTGTAACAGACACTAATTACAACATCTTGGTTGTGGTGTTTTGGTTTGCTTTTCCCCCCCCAGTATTGCACATTTATACATGTTGTACACATTTGCTGTAATAATTCTAATGGGACTGCTTAAAGAGCCAGCATTTCAATAGCTGCACGTTTGATTTGCTGCATAATGGCTGTTACACATCTGAAGCTCCTCTGGTGAGGTCCTCTTTTTCTATATGGATATTATGCTCCAGTGGAAACAGGAATCTCACCACTGAAATTGAGAACTTCTAGATTCAAGATATCTTGGGCAACAGTACCTGCACCTCTGCAGAGTAAGATGTTCTAGCCCAGTGCCGTGTTCTGCAGTGCATAAGTCAGATGTGTTCTGTACTCCAGGCATATGCACGGAGTGTTAGACATCTCGGACTCACTGGATGTGCCAGACATTCCATGCAGCTAGTCCATCGCCTTCAGAATTAAGACAATTACGTGCTTATTTATACAGGGCATCTGAACAAACTCATGTGTGTCAAGTTATCCTACAGATGAATATATGAGGCCAGGTGCTGGAGCAGGTAATGCTCTGCACCTCGTATAATTTATCTCTCCTTAAAAAACTACATATATCTCCTTAAAAAACTACATATATCTCCTTAAAACAGGGACAGTCTTTTCATCTGACTTTAGCACAGTGTCTTTCCCAAATTATTCCTGCATGCTGCAGCAATAAGAAACTGAATCTGGATGAGAATACACCACTTCATCCCCCCCATCAGCACTGTGGAAGGCTTCTCGTGATCTGATTCTTAACTACAAAAATACACTGCAAAGGGAGAAGGTAACAAGTCTGGGGCAATAATTCTTCAGTTTCACTTTGAACAACCTTTTCTTTTTTGCCTTTGTGTGAACAGTACTCTTTAAAGGTGATTGCGCTTCACCCTACAAACAGTTTCTCAATTAGATTTGTTAAAATACCATAATAATTGAGGCTTATACAAGCTCTTGGCTTGACTATTATCTACTTAAGAGTTACTTGTGTTTAAAATTGTACCAGTCCTCAAACACAAAGGTACAATCAAAAGGACAACATAGTTTGTCTTCGAAGTATTCAAAAAAGACTATCAAAGCACTTGTAAGAGCCCTGTTTGGAAATTATTTCTATTATTTATTTGTCTTTGATCAGCAGTAGAAAATCAGAAGCTGTAATACAATACTGTATTTTCAGTAATATGTTTATCATCAGCCAGCAAAATAATTAATACTATAAATTAACTCCAAGCAATTGTCTCATTATCACCATTTAATTCTCAACAACAGGAATCCACCAACTCTCTTGACACCTTAACAATGCATTACATTCACAATAACTAATGCAAACAATGTCTCATTTCCCAACATTTGTTTAAGCTGTAATACAAGAACAAGCCCATACTGTCAAGCATAGAGAGAGCCCTGCTACACATCACCTGTAGTTGATGACAAAAAATGGAAGGGGTATCTGGTTTTAAACCGTATGTTCTCATATAATCAAAGACTGGTAAAATGTATTGCAGAAGGTGAGTTACATTGGCTATAGCTGGACTCACATCATACATATTGCCAACTAAACAGAAGCACTACATTCAGATTTCAGAATTTTCTTATTTTTTCTTGCAAAAATGATACACAAACATAAAGAAATTAAAATACTGAGACAACTCAGCCAGCCCTTGCAAACTCTACAAAGAATTCCATTTATCTCCATCCAGAGCTAGTAGAGTTATTACATTCAATTGACTTTAACATTATTTGGACAAATCCCCAGACCTACAGCCATTCCTGGCAGCATCCCCAAAACACTAGTCAATAAATGACATACTTTTAAATGGAACTGCAGAAAGAGAAGACACAAGGTATGCAGGAGGAAAAGAAAATGAAAGACAGTGAAGAGCAAAACCAGAAGACAGGCTGAGAACATGGGAGCTGTTCAGACTGGAGAAGAGAAGCTGCGTGGAGACTTCAGAGCAGCTTCCAGTGTCTGAAGGGGGCTACAAGGATGCTGGGGAGGGACTCTTCATCAGGGACTGTAGCAACAGGACAAGGGGTGATAGGTTCACACTGAAACAGGGGAGGTTCAGGTTAGATCTAAGACAGAACCTCTTCCCCGTGAGGGTGCTGACGTGCTGGCACAGGGTGCCCAGAGAAGTGGTAAATGCTCCATCCCTGGCAGTGTTCAATACCAGGTTGGATGGGGCTTGGAGCAACCTGCTCTAGTGTGAGATGTCCCTGCCTGTGGCAGGGAGTTGGAACTGGATGATCTTAAGGTCCCTTTCCAACCCAAATCATTCTATGATTCTTTGGTTCTGTTCTCTTTGAATATGACCTGTTCTTTCCAGTGCCAGCATATAAATAATTCAATGCTAGACCTTTAGAAACTTCAAGAGCTCAGAAAACCATCCTCACTTTCAACTCAGGAACCTATCTTTGTATTGGGGGGTATCAGCCCTGTTGCATTTTGTACACTCATGAAGAGAGGATGGAGAGAGTGTAGAAGGGTGAGAAGTCTAAGAATGCTGAGGGATGAATACTGAAATCTGGAAGAAGACCTGTGATTTGCAACAGCAGCCCCCAGATACCTGATTTTCAGTCTGAGAAAAGAGGTACACTCTGATACAAGCTGACAGATGAGACCAAGCTATCTCCCTGCCCAGGCAAGGGCTGGTTTTCTGACAGCAATTCTCCTCATCCTCCTTATAGACCCCTGGAAAGCTCAGAAAAACTCCAGCTGAAAAGCAGCCATGAATATGCAGAGAACCTACATCCTAACCCGCAAGTTCCCTGCCAGTTTTGTTTAAACATTATAAACAGGCATAAAGACCTATTTCCAGGAAGATAATCTCAGAATCCAAATCTATTTCTAGAAGTACTTTTATTGAAAGGCCTTATTTCTACAGGGTGAGTGGCCAGAGGCACCCACGCACCTCAAGGTCACTCTCGACTTTGAAGATGTGACACAGTGCTCTCTTTCTCGTGGCTTTTTTAAGAGATCAAAGAACATCACTTTACATTATGTCACAGGGACTGCTCCCTGCGCATGCTACCCAGTAATTACAGCAAGTTACAATATGTAATTTTGGTGCCCTTGCTTCATAAAATCACACTCAGAATGCACCCAAATGATTACCAAACCTTGTGACACTCAGAAGGCACCCAAACTACTAGCAAGCCTTATGTCATCAAAGCTACACACATGGGCTTCCTAGCCACAGTGTCAGATGTGGCAGGTTAAAGAAATATCTGCTTGCAGTGGGGCTCATGCCTGTTAGAGATTGCTGCTTTGATTCTAAATTCATACATGGTTCTTAGACCCAGCCGACCCAGCCTTCTCCCTCCACTCCCACTTCCAAAGACTGCATACAGAGAACCTATCATTGCCAGAAAGAAGAACTCTTTAAATAGTGGGAAGGAAGGTTACCTTATTTAATGAGTTGGTGTAAACTCACAACTGCTTTGCTGTCTGGCGGTGGAGTTAGACACCACAGCTCAGCACTGGAAATTCAAGCGTAAGTAATTGCAAATGCAAATGGTAGAAAGTGTTTATTTTCAATAGAGAATAAATCTCATTATTTGGGGAATTTCATCCCACCCTTTTTGCTATTTGGGACAAGCAGTGTTTAACTATGTGCAGATGCTGCATCTTTGTATCTAAACAAATGACAGCCATCTTAAATATATATGAGATGTGCCATTGTGCCAGCAAGCACAACACTAACTGTAATGCTAACATAAATATTGCAGGTGTTATTGATTTCAAATACAAAACAGGACTATATAAGATTCCATTCCTATAACTGTAATGAGTCACAAGAAGGCAAAACTGCACTTAGCCCAATGTAATTGAAAGTAACTGCTGCAAAAAAGGGGCAAGTTTCGCCACAGCCTGGCTCTGGTAACATCCTAATTTCTGCCATCAAGTGAGAACAGCCAGCATCTTATATATTAGCTTATATATCAGCTGCCTGCTTCATCCTGTCCCCAGTGATTCCCAATGGTCTAATCCACTGATTTAATTAAAAATCCCTTTCTTTCCCAACAGCAGGACTTTTTGTAGCTTGAATTTCTCATTTTAAAGAGGAATCATTAGAAACCCAGTCAGAAGTCTCCAGGTTTTCTCTAATCAAAGACCACCATATCACTGCTCCTTATGTTTCTAAACACCTCAGAAGCACATAAAAATAATTGTTTTCTGCAGAAAAGTTTACTTCTATAACATACCTCGTTTTTCAAATCACTTCTGCTATGAATCTATTGTGCTAAGAACAGTATTTAGATAGATTTAATGCATGGCTGAGGTTTAACATGACTAATGGCTCCACATTGCAATTTTTCCAGTAGCAAAGCCTGAGTAAGAGCTTCCTGCCCTTTTCCTCACCCAACTCCTTCTACCATTTCGGTAGTTTACCTTCAGTTGTGCTAATACAACTGCTTGTAGAGCTGTACTCTAAGCCAAAACAAGGCATAATGACCTCATTTAAGAAAACAACAGTACAATCACTCTTGTTCATCGATCTACTTTGAGAATTCATAATTAGAAGGAAAAAAAGCCATTAAAGCCATTAGTCACAATGCCAGTTAAGAAATCATTGATCTAAAATGTATTTCAGTTGCATGGAAAGACTCTCTTGTTTAACAGTTAAAGTTAAATCACTTACGAGTGGAATCTCAGAATGGGAATGGTCATCAGATAGCCAAAGCTGCCTATATTTCATTTCAGGGAAAAAATACTTTTGCTAATATTCCAGTTGCAGCCTTTCCTATTGAAGCCAACAGAACCTGAAACACAAAGAAGCAAGCTTTCCTCAGCTCAGTTTAGTACTCACCAGTGTAACTTTCAAAAGGAGACATGCACCAGATGTACCAGCAAGCTTCTGCAGAGAATATTCACATAAAAAGGAGAGCAGCAAGTTTTTCTTTGGAACATTGTCTGACAAGCAGTAAATGGAAAATAATATTACACCATTTTATAAAAGCCTAATTTTTCCTATTCAAGAGTTTCAAGGTTTTCTTTTGGACAACAGTGAGCCATTACTTAGAAGGAGCATGGCTTATTGCTCCTCCAGTAAAGAAGTTCAAAGCTAACTTCCTGCATCAGCAGCAGAGTTACCAGAGACAGCCCCTATAATTACTGCCCTTGCATCACTTTCTGTCAGATGACTTTTCAGGGCAAGTGCTTCCTTCCAGACAGGTTACACGTTCACTTCCAGTATTATTGTTTCTATAGCTACCTGACAGGAGGATGAAGCCAGGAGGGGGCTGGGCTCTGCTCCCAAGGAACAAGGGATGGGACAAGAGGAAACGGCTTCAAGCTGCACCAGGGCAGGTTTAGATGGAGCTGAGGAACAATTCCTTCCCCAGAGGGTGCTCAGGCATTGGAACAGGCTGCCCAGGGCAGGGCTGGAGTCACCGTCCCTGCAAGTGTGCGCACACGGTGGAGACGAGGCCTCAGTGCCATGGGGTAGTGGCAGCACTGGCACTGCTGGAGTAATGGTTGGACTCCATGATCTTAAAGGTCTTTCCCAACCTGGTTGATTTGATGATTCCAACTTTACAGACTGGAGAATGGTATCCAGCACTAGTCACTGCCTTCCTCACCAAAGTCCTTCTCCACATTCTTCACCTTCTCCACATTAGTTAGCTAATGTGACCATGATCCACTAAACTTTGGGAGACTAACTCCTTTTTCATGCTAACTTTCACATGCATGTCTGATGCTGAGGCAAGGTATTCTCAAGGCACTTGGCAGATAGGAATCAATTACCAAGCATGCAGCCTAGCTGAATGAGTAGAAAAGAACCTGCTTTCTTCAGGGCTCTTCCAGTTCTTGGACTGAAGCCTCCCTGGTCCAGAACAGGAGAGTAGGCATTTGCCATGAGGAAAAAACACAAATACATCTATGTCCTACTGAGAAAAGACATGATTAGCAATATTGTACTGTAAATGGGATCTTCATGGGTTCTACTTAAATCTCCAGGAAGGGAAAAAAAACACCTGCAAAACTTTATGGTGACTAGGTTGCAGACTGTTGCGTCACTCTTAAATGGTTACTTTAACCAACTCTTCCCTCAAGCCTTGCAATCTGCTCTGGATACTACTTGAAAGCTATATTCCTTATTCAGCCAAAATCCCCAACGCATAAGAACACTTCCAGCACTTGTTCTATGAGTTTATGAGGCAAACACGCTGGTTAGGTTTTTAGACTCCTTGAAAGTCAGGACCTTTGCTTTGTGCCCAAAGAACCATCAAATCCTCAATTTCTACTCCAAAAGCAGATATGCATCACTCTTATTGTTCCTCTTGTTTTTAAATGACCGACCTAGAGGAAAACAAAACCCCACCTTTCCAACTTTACTGGCTTTAGGTCTGTTTCTCATTATTTCCACCAAATAGTCTTACAGAAGAATTCTGTATAAGAGGAAGTATGTACATGCAGAAGAATTAATGTGAAAAGGAGGAAGTAATTTGAAGGGGTTTATGTAACTCTCTGCTGCTGAGATTCCAGGGCTGTTTCTCTGAATAAAATGCCTAATACAAAGCAGTTCTTTCACATTCCTTACAGTAGGAAAAATAAGTGCAAAGTAAGATATAAAAAAGCCTTGGGGAAAAAAATCCTTTAATAAAACAATTGCTAGCTACACTCCCTGTGTCTACCTGGGATACATTCTACATCAGAAATGTTATTGTCACTGAAAAAGCTGCAAGAGGGGAAAGATCACCCCAGAAAACATTAGTATTTAAATTGCCTACAGAACTTACTGTGTTGTTTTAACATAGTAGGTTTTTTTTTCCCAAAAAGAACTGTGGTGGTTTCTTACTCTTTCTTCTGTAATTTAGAGATGTGCATCTCTATTGTCCCTAATTCTTAGTTTTATGTAGCTAATTAAGTGGAAAGCAAAATGAATTTATGCATCATCAACAAAAGTATTAATTAAAACCTTGTTGCTTCCAAGTGTCAATGATGATTAAGCAGTGAGGTATTCTTTACTCATTTGGCTGGCAGGCCTTACCATGTAACACTGGTTTTAATAGTGTCTGCTTAAAATAACCTCTAAATTATAGTTGCACTGGTGTAAAGAAAAACAAAACCTAACCTGTAGAACTGTGAGACACGAAGCAGAAAGATTCACTTTACTTCAGACCCTCAGATAGCAAAGGGGAGCTAAAAAGTGTAGTGATAACTTGTAAATTATGCAATAACTATTGGAATCTATGACTGACATAAGCTTCTGCTAAAAATGAGAGAGAAACATTCAGCTTCCAAGGCTGGTGGAGATACAGAAAGCCCAACTAGTTCAGAATGAAAAGAACCAGCCAGAGAAACCATAGCAGACAGATGCAGTATTGCACTGTGTTTGATCTATTGTGTTTGTGCACTTGAGGTACAAGTGCACAGCTCTCATGCTTCGTATGCTTGACAAGTTACCCCATAATGCAATAGTGTCAAACCACACTCCAAACAGGTATAGAGTTCACTGATCCTGGTTCAGAAGAGGAGGGCCTTGGTCTGTAGCAGGTAATTTAAGGGCAATGATGTACAAACTCTACTATTTCCTAGTCCTAAAATGCAGTATCTTACTCTTTCTAGCAAACAAACATCTCGTCTGGGATTAGTCTGATGGCTGAATCATCACTATGCCCCCAACAAAGAGCAGCTGCTGACAGAGATGGAAAGAGTGCTGATCCATCATTCCATACTTCTTACTCAAATAAAAAGCTAAAGCATTAACAGTGAATGGAAACAAGAACAGCGAGACACAGTGAAATACTAGCAGTCTTCATTTTATGCGTTACTGTAGGCAATGCATAGTTGCATGTAAGCATACATACCAGGGTAAAGATTATGCTGCTCATGCTTGCCAGTTCCTGCAGGAATCTGTATGTGCCAGTTGAAGCCACATGGCTGCTTCTTCAGCCTGTATTTCTGCACTTACAAATTAATTAAAGCATCAGATCTCTTTCAACAGACTGCAACCCACGTAGAAAGGGCAGACTGGCGCTCGGAGGCCTGGCTCAGCATGCAACACTGTGGTACTTGACCCTTCAGGTCAAGCTCCGACACAGGAGTATTTATAGCATCATAGAATGCACTACATGGGAAAGACCTCTAAGCTCACCCAGTCCAACCGTTCCCCAGCCCTGCCAAGGCCACCACTGACCCATGGCACTGAGGCCTCGTCTCCACGGTGTGTGCACACTTGCAGGGACGGTGACTCCAGCCCTGCCCTGGGCAGCCTGTTCCAATGCCTGAGCACCCTCTGGGGAAGGAATTGTTCCTCAGCTCCATCCAAACCTCCCCTAGTGCAGCTTGAGGCCGTTTCCTCTTGTCCCATCCCTTGTTCCTTGGGAGCAGAGCCCAGCCCCTCCTGGCTCCATCCTCCTGTCAGGCAGTTGCAGGGAGCGATAAGGTCCCCCCTGAGCCTTCTCTTCTCCAGACTGAACCCCCCAGGTCCCTCAGCCGTTCCCCATCACACTTGTGCTCCAGGCCCTGCACCAGCTCCATTGCCCTTCTCTGGCCCCGCTCCAGCACCTCAATGTCTCTCTTGTAGTGAGGGGCCCAGAGCTGAACACAGGGTTCGAGGTGCGGCCTCACCAGTGCCCAGTGCAGGCGCACAACCACTGCCCTGGCCCTGCTGCCGCACTGCTGCTGGTACAGGCCAGGATGCTGGCGGCCTTTCCGAGCTCGCGGGACGCGGCTGACGAGCAGCTTTAGCGGCGAAGGCAGGTTTCTGAGGAAGTCTGAGGCACGCCGGCTGCCGTAGGAGGGAGGTGGTACCGGGCGGGGCGGCTGGACTGCTGTTGCGGCGCCATGGAGCCCCCGCTGTCTGTCGCCTTCCTTCTCTTCCTCTCCTTACTGCTGGTCCCCTTGGTGCTCCTGGCGAGAAGGCGCCGCAGCCGACGGACACCTCCCTTCAGCCTCCTGGTGGTGGCCGGCTCCGGTGAGTAGGAGATACCGACAGCGGAAGCGGCTCCCGGGGAAGGGCGCCCACAGCTGGCTCCAGGAACTGCAACTCCCGAGATGCAGCGGGAGCCAGCGAGGCGCTCGCAGTGTGTCCTGCTGCATGCCGGGAGCTGTAGTCGCGGGCGTCTCTATCGCGCTGAGTGGGGGCCCCTCACTCCCTCACGGCGGCTGTCCCGGGCGGTCGGGTACCCTCAGAGCCGCCGCCTGCCTTTGTGGTTGTCAGAGCCATAGAATGTTATAGAAGGACAGTATGGTTTGGGTTGGAAGGGTTAAAGCTCATCTGCCACGGGCAGGGACACCTTCCACTAGAGCAGCTTGCTCCAAGCCCCTGTGTACAGCCTGGGCTTGAACACTGCCAGGGACGGGGCAGCCACAGCTTCTCTGGGCACCCTGTGCCAGCGCCTCAGCACCCTCACAGGGAAGAGCTTCTGCCTTAGATCTAACCTGAACTTGCCCTGTTTCAGCTTGAACCCATCACCCCTTGTCCTGTCACTGCAGTCCCTGATGAAGAGTCCCTCTCCGGCATCCTTGTAGCCCCCTTCAGGCACTGGAAGCTGTTCTGAGGCCTCCGCTCAGCCTTCCCGAGTTCTTTAGCTCCTGATTTGAATAACTGTTAAGCTTCACCTTTATTTGGAGCATTTTCACCTGTATTTATGTCTGTCATTTTGGTCTCTGAGCCTTCCCTTGAGAAGGCCCATGCATGTCACCCAAGTCACTGACAAATGTACTGACTAAACCAGATGTGAGGCAGAGCTGTGCAGCTGCTCGGTCTTCTGACAGAAAGTGATTAATGGCAACTCAGGGCAAGGCTTTCCAAGTATCAGTACATCCCCTACACACATGTCATTCTGCAATGATTTTATCCAAGCTACATTCCTCTGGTTTACTTGGGAGGCTCTGCCACTGTTTTCCAAGTGTGCTCATCCCACACTAAGGGGATACATACATCTACTCCTTGTTACCTCCCAAAAGTCACAGGGCAATTAATTTGCTCCCCAAAAATAAGACTACCATGAAAATTTGCCGTTGCTGTTCTATGAATACTCAGATGATTGCATTAAAACTTGTGAAACTTCAATAAACCATCACTCACAAGAGAATCCCAGCAGATACTGCATGAACTTCTATGGGAAGGTGGCAAGCGCTCATGTCTAATGCAGCAGCATAGCTCTAGCTGCTTGTAAGCTGTTTGTCAGCCAAGAGTGCTTGGCTTATATAGCAAAAATCTCGTAGGAGGTTAATGACACTGGGCAGCAGGAGGCAGTAGGAATGCATGCAGTTTACTATTTTGGTCTGCAACTTCCAGCAGAGTGAAAACCAACACATCCAGTACAGCTTATGGACATACTTTGGGGTACAGTTTGATGGTAAACTGATCCAGCCCAACAGACAAAAGGTGGGATGGCTCCACTTTACCTACACAGCCAGTTTTCCCTTTCCTACTGTTACAGGTACTCCTGGAGCTCCAGTTCAGGAAACAAAACTGACCAAAACCAACCCAAAAAAACACCCTGCTCCAAAAACCTATAAACACAATAAATACACCCTCCCCTTCTCCCCAGGTCAATGCCACTTTATCTACCTAAACAAAGTGACCTTGCAGTTTGAAGGTTGCCAGCACCCATTCAAGGTTAAAGCATTTGGCTGGAGCTGAGCTGTTTCTTTTGCCAGCACTCAGCTCTTACACTGCCTTAGCTGCAGAGTGAATTTGCTGCCTCCTTAATTTCATTGTTATAGGTTGGGGTAGTGCAACCCCTGCTCTTGCAGGTCATAGGACTGAGCACTGGGTAGGGTCAGTGGGAGTTATGCTTCCATGGCACAGCTCTGAGCTGGATCCTGCCCACCTTCATTTTGACCATTGCACCATAGTATGGCTTTTGAGTATGGACTATAGTATAACTCTGTGCCCAGGTGTTTTTGCAGGATGGGACATTGAACACAAATGTCATACTTCTGTGGATCCTGGTTCAATCCCATTTAACTAAAAACCTTCCATCAATACAGTCTTGGGGTAAAGGTTGGATATGATTTTCTTAAAGGTCTTTTCCAACCTGGCTGATTCTGTGATTCAGTGGGAGCTGAACTGCCTTCATGTTAAACACTCTCAAACATCCTGTAATTGAATCCTCTACTCTCAGAGGAGTGTCACTGATAATAGTGGCACTAATGAGTTTTAAATGGAAAAGTGTCTGACTCAGCAGAACAAATTGAAAGTTACATTTCTCATGTACTAACTGCAGTTTACTTTGTTTTCAGGTGGGCACACCACAGAAATCCTGAGGCTACTGAGCTGTTTGTCAGAGTCATACTCTCCCAGACATTATGTTTTTGCAGACTCAGACACCATGAGTGAAGCTAAAATACGTTCTTTTGAACAAAAAAGGGCTGAAACATTCTCCACTTCCCAGGTACCTTGTTAAAGATGCTTTTGTACAGTAAAATGATCTTAACATGTAATTCTAATTCAAGATAATTCCAAGATTATTCTTTAAAATGATATTTTTAATACCAGCAAGTGCTTTGGATTTTCTAGGTATTGAGAATCACTTGCACTAAAGCTCAACTGAAGGTGACATTCTGTACATATTGCTTGGTGCCATTCTCTACATATTGCTTTGTACCATTCTAAAAGTGAACTAAACAAACATGAAAAATACTGTACTAAAGAGACACTGAAAATGGAAGTAAATACACCTAAAAATAGCAAATGCCGTTCTTGCTACCAGTTCTCACTTTCTCTTAGATGGTCTTTACCTCCTGTTAACATGTTAATCCCATTTAAAGCAATGGGAGAACATAACTGTAGTGAAAGCGGCTGTACAAGAAAAGCATGTTGGAAATAACTACCTTTTAATCTTGTGAACCAGCTAGCCAAGTGCTATTTGGAGCTATAAAAACACTGGGGCAGGAATACAGTGGGTTTTTTTAACTTTGTTTAATTTTAGTTTGGCATTTCCCTCAGTGACATAATGTATTTTTTAAAGATATTATATCTACAAATGTTTTCTCTAAGTAAACCTCCACTGAAATTGTATTACTTTTGTGTGTTTTAAAATCAAGCTTTAGTTACGTATGCTTTAGAAGTATACAATATCTCTTCATGTCAGATAGTTTTCTGGTTGATGACCTGAGTAAATGCTGACTCCTAAAAGGAATGAAAACATCATGAAAATATGATCTTTATCTCTTTTATCAGATGTATTCTTGCTTTGAGATAGTTTGCTGTATGATTAACAGACAGCAGTACAACTGTGGTGACTTGAAATGTGATCTGATGTCCAGTGAAACTTATAGAAAGTTGATATTTTTTTGCTTAGAAATGGGAATAAATACAATAGAAATGAACTACAGAAATCTTAGACCTTTGGAACAAGTAGTACAACACACAGTAAATTATTTATGTGGTACTGAATTCATATGGTGCATGTTGTCTTCAGCAGTGCTACTGGGACAAAATATTGTAGTACCAATGACTTGCAGAACAAACCCTTTTAATGCAAGCCTTAGGTGAGCAATAAGGCTCACACAGGAAGGACATTTTTAACTTTGTCTACCCCACTTCCAACCTTGGAAGATGAAGTACAAGCAGCTGAATCCAGTGGGATGACTTTGTTTTAAATGGAACATGGCAGTTCCTTCTCTCATCGTGCAACAGGGATGAAAGTTTAGTAAAGTGACCACAGGTATTTCCTGCTTGGAGGAATCTGGTTTTGATGATCAGCCATTCACACACTCGTGAAAAATGTCCAACCCTACTTATTAAATATATTAAAAATACATATTTTGACTATTAAAAGATTACGCAGTTTTCCACTAGTTCACTTAGTTGTGCTAAGCAGTTTCCTTCATCCCCCTTCCAACTGCTAACAGATCACGTAGTTATATTTTCCTTCAGCACTAAAAGCCAGAGGAACATTTTTGGCTGCATCTGATTTTGCTGTCTGGATAACAGATGCTCATTTTCCCTTGACCATTTTTTTTTTTTCCACTGGGCAAAAGTATCTAGAGTGGAAATGGAAGGCAAATTTTGGAAGTAAAGGCCACATGGCTATAACATACATTTGCTAACTTTCACAGTGTGCTTTTGAGTCCTATGAGGTTTAGCACTGGGGATGCTGGAGACCATCAAGCATTTCAAAATCATGTGTTAGTAGCTTCCTGCAGCTTTGAATAAACAAATGGGAAAAGTCTGAGAGCTTCCACCCATTCCCTTCCTCATCTTGTCAAGGAATTAAATCCTTACAGAAATAAAGACTGGAAAAAAAACACATAGTAATGACCTAAGAGAAAATCAAATACTTTGATTTGTGGTCTGTTGTAAAAGCTACAGTATTTAGGGAGAAGGAAGGGAAGCCAGAATTAGCACCTTGCTTGAAAGAAGCAAAATGTTGCACATCTACCCACTAAGTCTCTTGGGAAAAAACATAAAATCCAGAATGGCTCCTATGAAAAGGCTCTGCTCCTGCTGTCACTTGCCTCTTTGTTCTTTGCTGCCCTCTCAGCCTGTAACCACGACTATTCTACAGGGATGCTCCCAGAGCTGTTAGTCAGGAAACCTGCTATGCTCAGCACAGAGAACCTGCTGCAGCTCCTGCTGGCCTACTCTAACAGCAGAAAAACAACTTACTTGCTGTCTGAGACAACATGAATTCTTCACTGGATCATCATATACCCCCATTTCTTATGTCTGAGATGAGCAACAGGATTAACTAACCTTTACATAATGCTTGTTTGACCATGTGTTTTCAATTTTATATCATGCTACGAAATCTTGTTCCTCAGCATGAAAACAAACTACATAAACTACAAATAAACCCAGCTTATTTGCAAGCATTTCAGTATATTCAGTTGAGCATATTATGTTATGATAATTCACAGCAGAGGCAGTTTTCCACCAACTTTTCCTTGCATGCTTGCAAAACAACAGTATATAACTATGATGAAGAAAATCACATCAGGTTTTCTTGGCAAATACTGTTTAACACCATTCTTACAGAGAAAAGAGCATCTGAATAGTGCCACCAAATCTTGATCTGCTTAAAAGTACCTTATTATACACCTGTTTCTTGCAGGACTGAATACCGTGCAAGGGTCTAAACTCCACTTACAGCATTGCTTTTACCACTTGAACTCTTCCAAAGCTTTAAAAAGCAGGGGCAGTGATAACCAGAATCCTGTGGAATGGGGAGCAGGGGGCATGTTTGGTTTTCCATATTCTGTTGTCAGACTAATGCAATCAGAGTTTCAGCACCTGCAAAGAAATCATAAACCAACCAGTTCATAACATCTGGTAACGCCTTCCAGTATCACAGCAATTAAAGAATCTGATCACAATGAAACAGGATCATTTCAAATTAACGTAATACTCTGCATGAAGTGAGATGGTGACTATTGTCCAGATAGAAACACTATGACAACATCAATGAACAAGTGCACTGCAGCCATTGTATTTGTCTTTCATTTCAGCACAAGTCACACATTCCATTGGCATCAGGACTACTTTCTGGTATAGCAGTAATTTTTAGGTACAGTTCCTCTGCATCAGCATTAAAGCCATCTGCAAAGAGCGCAGGAAGTCCAACTGCTGTGAACTGCCTACGGCATTCTGAGACAAAAAAAACATGTGTGTTTTACACACAATGAGTAATCTCTACTGTTTCCTAGGGAAAGAACAAAGAAAGCTATTTCTTATTTTTTATTTCATTAAAAGATATCCTTCCCCATTTTTTTATGCAAATATTTGAATATGCATCTTACCTCTCTTTTCACTGCTCATTGAGTCCTCATTTAATGGCTAGTGATATTTGCTGTTACACTTTTAATAGTATGCACTAGACGTTAGCTAAGAAAAGTTGTTACGTTTTCTGCTGTGTAAATCCGCAAGGAATTTAAATAGACGAGTCAAAAGAGAGTCAAGTCACTCTATTCGGATCAGACTTAGCTTTGTGTCTCGGTGACCACGAGGTGGGGCACTACGTTAACATACTGCGGGAGAAGCTGCTCTAGCCGAGTTGTTTTAAGTTAGGAATGTTTTGAAGGAATGTGAGAAGAGATTGAAAACCAGATAGATAGCTCTAGTATTTCATTTTACTTTCTGCCACGGTTGCTAAGCATGACACTGAATAAGGCATCGAAGAAAAGGTTTCATAGCCAAACATTTCCAAAGTAGATTTAAAACAAAATACTCAGCCTTGGTGAGGCCGCATCTGGAATATTGCGTCCAGTTCTGGGCCCCTCTGTTCAAGAAGGACAGGGAATTGCTTGAAGGAGTCCAGCGCAGAGCCACAAAGATGATTAAGGGAGTGGAACATCTCCCTTATGAGGAGAGGCTGAGGGAGCTGGGTCTCTTTAGCTTGCAGAAGAGGAGACTGAGGGGTGACCTCATCAATGTTTACAAATATGTAAAGGGTAGGTGTCAGGATGATGGAGCTAGGCTTTTTTCAGTGATATCCAGTGATAGGACAAGGGGCAATGGGTGTAAACTGGAACATAGGAAGTTCCACGTTAACATCAGGAAGAACTTCTTTACTGTAAGAGTGACAGAGCACTGGAACAGGTTGCCCAGGGGGGTTGTGGAGTCTCCTACACTGGAGATATTCAAGGCCCGCCTGGACAAGTTCCTGTGTGATGTACTGTAGGTTACCCTGCTCTTGCAGGGGGGTTGGACTAGATGATCTTTTTAGGTCCCTTCCAACCCTTGGGATTCTGTGATTCTGTGAAAATGCTGGCACAGAGAGATATAATAACTAGAGAAGGAGGAACAACAGCTCAGTTTATCATGCTCTCTTCCAGTTCACCCTCGATCGCATTCCCAGAAGCCGTGAGGTTAGGCAGTCTTGGACCTCCTCTGTGGTAACAACGCTATATTCCATGCTTTACTCCCTTCCTTTGACCTACAGACGGAAACCAGATTTGGTAGGTAAATTTTAACTTATTGGGAACTTGCTATTCTGCATCACAGACGCATTTGGAATATCAAGACTCTATCTCATATATATACTGAGATTTACAGTTCACAGGAAAAGTATGTTTTGAATGTAAAATTAAAGCCGAGAGATCTATAGCAACAATATACCAAGAGAGAACAGGTTGCACTGCCAGTGAATTAGAGTAGCAAATACCAGTTTCCCCTCTCAAAAACTGCAGGCAACGTCAGTGTGTCACTCCCTTGTTAATGCTGGAAGAGCTAACACAAACAAGGTTGCAGGTTCTTGATAATATCTCTTCAGGATTGCAACAGCACAAACTGTGCCTGAAAGCCTGGTAATCCTGTTGGCTGTCTTGCTCCCGAAATGGTAATGAAATCCAGGCAGAAATCCATACAGATTCCGTTCTTGTGCTTACATGGACTTCTCAACTGTATGCATAGTTACACCCACAGAGGATATTTGTAAGCAGACTTGTTTTAGCTCTCTGTGAACCGTATGGCTAATCCTAAAGAGGCTCTTTATATTTGTGATACTTTGTTTAGAGAAACTGCTGTGTATAATTTGATGTCATTGGCTTCAGTAGTACTGCTTCAGTTCCTATCAGATCAAAAGCTACTTGCTTGCTGGAGTCTTCAGAGCAGTTTAGCATGCAGAACAACAGAAGCAGCTTTCTGCAGTTCTTGTTTTTCAAGCCTATTCTGAAGACTGGAGATAAAGTTGGGAGGGAGGGAGGGAGGAGGTGGCTTACCATGCTTTTCATAGTGATTTTAACTGGGGGTATGGGGAGGGAATAATACAAGGGTGTTTACATGAAGCAGACATCATTAGAGCAAATGAAGTAACATACATAAAATCACTTTTTCACATCACTGGCTTTTGGTTACTGTCAATATTTTTTAACTTACTATTGCAAAAAATCTGGCAAAATCTCACTGTGTAGGACTCGGGGATTAAAATGCCACGTATCATCAGGGAAATGATTCTGTGTCGTATGTGAAGCAACTGGTAATACTGAATTGCCTTTAGAAGAAAAGGTCTGTGGTGACTGCAGCTCCCCCTACTCTTGGCAAAATGCAATGCTTCATAGTTAAAAACACAAACAGAAAGGGTGGGACAATTACTGGTGTTTACAGGACTCACCTATGATTTCTGGCACAGAAGTCAACAGCCAAGTTTAGAATAAGCACGGTATTACATCATGCCGAGAACTTCCTATTTTTAAACAGTAAAGCTTATGGGTGCTGTACATTTTCAGTCTTGGCAACTGCTGTTTAACTGGAAAAGACAAAACTTTACTTTACTTGTAAGTCATTTGTATGTGTGAGCGATTCCCAAAGCTTTACACTTGCTTTTAGGCTTGTCAAAAATGTGTGCAGCTTTGAAGTCTTCTCCAGACACCCAAAAGCTAGAGAAAAGCAGAAATGTTGCAGTTTTCAAGGAGTGCAGGACAAGAGAAGTACTGCAAAGAAAGCCCTAAACCATTATGAGCACAAAGGCAAGATTTGGAGCAGATATGCTAGTTATGCCAGCCTAAGCCTATCCGTGGAGCCAAAAGAGCTGTAAAGGGGAAACGGCAAACCTAGCTGCACAGGAGTTACTGTGTATGTGCTTATTTACATGAGCACTGTGTCCCCTTTGTATCTCCCACTGATCTTCTGGCAAAGTTTCTTAGTTTAGTTTGCATGAGAAATCAGTACCATCTAAACCTTCAAGATAGTGAGTTCAGAAAGAGCTGAGCAACTTCCAGGAGACCTTTGCTGTCTTGCAGGACTTGACCCATACTTGAAATGGGCCCACAGGGAGTTTAAAGAAATGTAAAAGTTAGCTTAGTTATACAGTTTGAGATCATCTTCAAGAGGCCCATTTCAGAGTTACAGACATCTGCTTTCTGCAAGTTAAGTCCCTTTAGAGACATTAAACCAAATAACAAGATGTCAGAAGTCATGATCAGCTTGTTTTCCTATAGCTAAGGACTATAGGAATATAGGCATTACAGTGGTTTGCAGGCATGTGTATGCTGGGCAACCTTAGGTAGGCTTCCTATGCAAAGGCTTAAAATTCCAGGAAAAAAAGACTTGTGGCAGCACACTTTGCCTACACCTTCCTTTCCCCAGAAAAGCTTTTAAAACCATCAGTTGCAGACAGATTTAACAGGTAGTCATAGCCTCAAAGACTGCAAATTCCTACCATGAAAACAGTTGGTCAGAGAAGACTTTTATTGCTTTCACTGAAAGGCTGAGAAGAAACATAAAACCAGGATAAGATGTTAGAAGACCTACTGTCTAGGGAAGAATGCAAATTACATCTATTTGGTTACAGAAAATTAGACAAGACACAGATTTTTCACAAAGACAATTACTGAATATTGCATGGATTATTTGATGTCCAAGGAATAAACTAATGTTACGGCCTTCCAATAATACAGATTAAGTCGGTAAGTAGAGGAAACCGATCTCCAGTTCTTCTGCTGCTTACAGAACTATTGTCATTGTCTCTAGGCTGACTTGCAAACCCTGAAACCACATGTTCAGGTGACTTAGTCCTTAGGTTGTATTTGACAAAAGGGGATTATTCCAGTCATTCTTCCACACCTGAAACTCAAACTGAAAACAAAGAACTTGTGGGTACCATGCAGCAGAAAGCTGTACAGAGACTGCATCCAGTCCTTGTTTTCAGCAATAGATGGGCTACAGTGGGCTACAAATGGATAGGTACAATAGAACCATAGAATAGTTAGGGCTGGAAAGGACCTTAAGATCATCTAGTTCCAACTCCCTGCCACGGGCAGGGACACCTCACACTAAACCATCCCACCCAAGGCTCTGTACAGCCTGGCCTTGAACACCGCCAGGGATGGAGCATTCACAGCTTCCCTGGGCAACCCATTCCAGTGCCTCACCACCCTTACAGTAAAGAACTTCCTCCTTATATCCAATCTAAACTTACCCTGTTTCAGTGTGAACCCATCACCCCTTGTCCTATCACTGCAGTGCCTAATGAAGAGTCCCTCCCCAGCATTCCTATAGCCCCCCTTCAGACACTGGAAGGCTGCTATGAGATCTCCACGCAGCCTTTTCTTCAGGCTGAACAGGCCCAACTTTCTCAGCCTATCTTCATACAGGAGGTGCTCCAGTCCCTGATCATCCTCGTGGCCTTCTCTGGATTTGTTCCAACAGTTCCATGTCCTTTTTATGTTGAGGACACCAGAACTGCACTCAATACTCCAAGTGAGGTCTCACAAGAGCAGAGTAGAGGGGCAGGATCACCTCCTTCGACCTGCTGGTCACGCTCCTTTTGATGCGGCCCAGGATACGGTTGGCTTTCTGGGCTGCGAGCGCACACTGCCAGCTCATGTTCATTTTCTCATCCACCAACACCCCCAAGTCCTTCTCAGGGCCGCTCTGAATCTCTTCTCTGCCCAACCTGTAGCTGTGCCTGGGATTGCTCCAACCCAGGTGTAGGACCTTGCACTTGTCATGGTTGAACTTCATGAGGTTGGCATCAGCCCACCTCACAAGTGCGTCAATAATTTGGTCTGTGATTTGCTCTCCTTTAATATAAGGAAATTTCACCTAGAACCGTGTCAAAATGCTGCAGAAGGCTCCCCTCATTAGTGGGCTGCACATCCTGGACTCCTAGGACCAGACTTAGCTTGCTTTTCTGGGAGAAGTTCTCAGCAGTTCCTACTGCCTTAGTGCTCTGCAGAGCCTGAAATAAGCAGAACTTATCAGATCACTGCTATTTGGGAAAACCTGGGTTAAATCAGGCAAAGAAGGCAGTCCTTCCAGAATAGGGCCTCCTTCTGTGGGAAGGCCATAGTAAGTAGTTTACATTTGCACAGCAAGTACAACAAGCTCTGCTGTCTCCTTCCCCACCAGCTGTCAGCTGAGCGAGTCTCTCCTTAAACTTCTTTCTAGAAGCTTGAAACCTGCTCAGCTGATTATGCTTCCAGCAGCCTACCAGTTCTTCTATGCCTGCCCATCCCAGCACACATGCTTGGTCCCCTGACTGGTTAAATTCACTGCAACAAGCTTCTAGAGTTGGTGCAGAAGTGTTCACATAGTAAGCTTTATGAAAGGGGATCATTATTTCCTTTAGCTAAGTTTTTCCGTTCTTTGTGCCCTGCCCACAGATGTCTTTATTTCATAGCACTTTAACAAATGACTAGGACAAATAGTAGGTTATTGTCTCTTATATCACAGTTCTTATTAGAACTTTGTGGAAAGCTACAAAAGCTGGGTGGTGGCATTTTTTCCTCTATTCACTCCATAACAAATGAACTTTGTATAATGCAGTATTAAGACTATCTGGTGCATTCTTTTGTATGCTGAATCTTTCCCCACTATTTATAATTCTTTTGGACCAGATTGACAGTGTCTGATCTACTCTTGTTCTTCGAGGATCAAAACAGTCAAAAGAAGCAAGAGTAAGAACATTGGCTTAAAGCCTTCAGTGATTCAAATTGTGTAGTCTAAAAGGGAAACAAAAGCCATCAAAATTTAACTTCTCAGTGTTAATGAAAATACGAGGCTTACTCACCCCTCCTCTACTACCTTGTATGCTGTGTACAGCTACCCTGCAGCCACAATGTGAAATTACCTTTTGCTGAACACAGATAAACATCTAAAGCTATCCACATTGGTTAGTTTAAAGCTAGGTTACTGCTCTGCTCTTTCTGTGACTGCCAGTTAGACATGCCTATAGACACTGCATTTCAGAGGGAGGACAGAAGTAGCAGTAAAGATGAACTGAGAGCTTAGATTTAACCAGAGGTTAAACTAAAGACTATTCAGACTTAATTCATCAGCTCTCAGATTCATTGTGAACCTAATGAATACCCTGGTCACATTTCCATTTATAAAGCATGGTTTGAAGTAAACAGTCTTGCTATATCTGACCACTGAACCAGGCCACTGCTGTCAGTCAGGTACAGATGGCTAATACCTCTAGATTTTACATTGTGAAGACATTTCAGACAGGTATTTGGTGTGGATTCTCACTATATCAACTGCAGTGATTAAGCAGTAGACTCAAAAATGTTTACATACATATAAAATACCAATTTTAGCTAACCTGAAATACTGCAGTCAAGCTGTAGTTAAGTGAATGCTTAACTAATGAAAGACACATTGAGATTTGCCGTTAAAGGCTCATTTTAGGCCATGAGTAGTAATATGTATGATTATATTTAACAGTCTTTTGACTTGATTTTTCCTTTAAAGTAGAGGTAGGCTACTATAGTAAGCAGTACTCTTTAGTATCAGGAGATAAGCCATTACTTTTAAGTAGGCTCTAAGAGTTTCTATGGCACTTCTCATGGTGCTCTGACCAAGACACTTTAGTCAGGTTCAGACTCAGCCAAGGTGACACTTAGAACAACTGCTTGCTGAAAGTACTAGTTAGTACCTAGTGATTGTAGCTACAGATGTGCTTCAGTATCTACAATTTCATTCGTATAGCAAAAGCCTTTCACTGAATTTGTTTATGACCACCTTTTTCATCCACACAAAGTCAAATTTCCTTTACTTCCTAATAATTTATCAGCAGCAATAAACCTCAGACCCAGTCCGTGGTAACGCAGGTAGGGAGTTAGTTTATTCTCTAGCCTGCATCTGCCTTGGTAATCTTGTTCTTTTTTAACCAAGCTTCTATCCATGTCCCACAGTTAATCACAAGACTCACTGGTGCCACTATTTCTTGACACAAACTTCTGGCAGAGCTCATGATGTTCAGTTGGTCCCACTGACAGCGTGGGTGTTAATTTAATGTTTTAATAACCAACACTTAACATTCCTACAGACTTGACCATTAGCATCACTTTCATACCTGTCATTATTTTCAATGCATTGGTTCTGTGTTTCTCAGTTTACATTTGGCAACTAGAGTGGGGAGTGTGCTGATGGAAACTACCACTCCAAAGACCTTTTAATCCCAATGACAGACCTGCCACCTTTCATCTGAGATGCAGGGCAGTTAAGTAGGGTGCCTAAGGTTAGCTTCATCAAAAAGAAATATAAAAATAAGTCAAGCCTACATGTTTCTTTATGCGTCCAAATCTAGATTTTCTCCCTTCACCAAGTCATTGCCTAACTTCTGAGGCTCTTAATGACCCCGGTTATCTTCCTTTTCATCAGTAAAGCCCCCAGGCGTACTCAGAACCAGACCTGAGCTGTTTAAGTGTCAAATAGCCAGATGCACAGCCTGAGCTCTGCTGAAGTACAGAACCTAGGAGTTTCCCTCACTACTTGGCATGTGGATGCTGATCCAAATCACATCAGCTGGGCCTCTTCTCTTGTCTCTTGCCCCTGAGGACAGTTGGGTGGTAAGACTGGGTCAGACCACTAAATGCCTACAAGGCAGACGAGACAATGCCTTGTGCTGTTACAATTAAGTCCTGTTGTTAAGTCTAGTTCCTGGCAGCTTTGTGGAAGCTCTCCTTTTCTCTCATAGGAAAATCCATGGGGTAGGATTTTTGTCTTCCTCTCCTTTAGGAGAACGTTTATAAAATAAGAGCTGTAGGAACAAGAGAGTTGGTGATGCTTACCAGCATATTTATTTCTATGATGAAAATAACACTCCAAAGTAAAGCAATGCACATTAGAAACCCAGCTGCACAGTGTGCTGATTTAAGTCCTCGCTCTTCCACTTTTCTCTTCCCTGTTCTGGCATTCACTGATCTTATTTATCCTGGTTAAGAAATCTGCCTGTAGGACCACACATGTCTGTGCTTGTTTTGAAGAGCACCTTACCTGCTGTGTGTACTGTATGATGGCAACAACAGGAACTGTGCCAACAAGATACACAGAAGTGTACTAGAAAGGTTTTCATGGCAATGCTACAAGCTACAGATGATAGTTGCTGACCAGCCTGAACACAAACTGTTGCTATAGAACACCATCTTCTTGCATTCCTGATGAGTCAATTTAGACAGTAGAGGGTAAAAGTGTGTCCAGATATAAATCAATTCTACCTTAATTACCGTTTACATCAGACTACACATCTAGGTATTTTTGTGTCCCAGCCTGTATTCTGCAGGGAAGTTCAAACAGCAAAGAGGGTGTGAAATTCTAGGTGGTTTTATATACAGCTTGTGGAGGGAAGTGAACTGGATAAGATCTTCACTCTTCAAAAAGAAGAAGGCAGTAGGTAATTTAATGACCTTTATATTGTGCGAACAGAACCTGAAATTCTTCTTTCTCCTGACCAGTTGCAGTAATAAGGAATTGTTGGAAAAGGTTCCTGCCTTTTTTGGTTTTAAGCCTTGAAAAAAAAAAAAAGAAAAAAATTAACAATTCTAAGCTAGCATTCCTTGAGGTTCAAAACTTGAATTCTCAGACATGCTAAAGAGCTAGACTAGCAAAAGCTTTAACAAGAATACTCCCTCCCACATGCTCAAGTATTGGAGCTAAGGAGAAATCCCTCTCCCAAATCCTCAGAATTCTCTTGTTTTTCTGATTAGCAAATAAATTTATATTTCCTAGAAGAGACCTTACTTCTGTCCTAACTGCAGTACCTCCCTGGGGGATGAAAAGTGTACCTCTTGAAAACTTTTAGAGTTACTCATTTATGGCAAAAATAACCTCTTTGCCATGCAGGCTTTAGCTGTCATCGACATTACCAGCATAAATTGCTCCTTCATGGATACGCCCTGCTATGTCTGAGCATATTTAAAACCCAAAATCTATTAAAAAGAAAAGAACATGCACATTTTCTCTTACTCACAGAAGATGATACTGAAACAAAGACCATGCAAATAAAAGCAGTACTCTCCATACCTGGAGATCTTCACTGAGAAGGAGATGCAGGAATTTTGATGCACCCTCTGTGATGAGTAAATTGTTTTCCCAGTGCTAAAGTAGAAAACATTGACGTGAGAAAAAGTTACATGCTATGCCTCAAATCCCATGGTGAGTCCACAGCAGAAATGGGGGTACATCCCCAGTTGCTCACCTCTCCAGGCTTGCATCTTGCTCATGAGCTCATGAGGTAAATCTGCTTACAACTAAAATTGGTATTTGTTCACTGACGCTTTTGTTAGTTCAATTTGACAGTTACAGCATCTCCAGCATTAAGAAAGCAGGTCCCACAGCTGCAGGGCTGCAATGGCTGGGGGCTGTTCAGGCTACACTGAGCACTCAGTGGAACCAGGTCCTTGGGAATCACAGGTAGGAAATGGGAACAGCCGAGTCCAAGAAGCCAGATTACAGCTGCCTTTGTAGGTAGCACTCAGTGCTTCTGTAGAGGAAGGGAAAGTATGTTCAGCTGGATACTTCACCTCAGTGTGTAGTAAGATAATACTGAAATCCAAGCAAGGTATGATGAGCTCATGACATGCTGTGATTTACATCGCAGAATACAAATTAATTCCTTGCAGATTTTCTCTTTTCATGCCACAAAAACAGTCAAGATCCCCCCAGCAAAACAAGAAACACATCGACAAACCCATTTGTTATTGCACTCTGAAATCATCAAAAGCAAGAAACTCCTGCAGTGTCAAAACCCCCAGCTCCTACCTGATGAATACAGGAGTCCAGGTTTTTGTTTCTAAATGAAGCCTTTCAATTGTAGTTCAGATTGGTTTCCCACTTCCTCTCTTCCATACTGCCTTCTTTTTTTACCCCCTTTCCTTTTCCTTTGACTTCCTTAAAATATCAGGAAGAGCTATTCAAATCTCTTTGACTTTTCTGACAAATCTCAGAGGTATCTTCTGGGCTTTTGTATCTCTACAGGCTAAACAGTTCCTTTTTGTTCCCAAATATTAAATAGCCATTGAAATGAAGTATTTATCATTAACAAAAGCCAAGTTTGAGCAGCCCATCAAAACCACAAAATTATTAATAAATTACATGCACACTTTTGTTCCTGAGAAGCAAAAAAAACCTAATTGGGCTTTTTCCCAACACTGGTCAAAAGTAGCTGTGTTTTCTTGCCTAGATATACAAAGATGATGCAGTTAATCCAGCTTGAGTCAATTTGGTACCGTTCTGCTTGCCTCTGCCTCTTTTAGTGGTTCTCCATCATTACCATCTAGCCCCTTATTCTTACCTTCACTTTTTAGCACTGTGAGGAAGGAAGCATTACCAGCACTAAGGAAGCTTGAGAAGTGTCCCGAACATACTCCAAGAGACAGCTCCATAGGCAGCAAGCAATGTAGTCTTCAGTTCCCAAGTGGACATCACCCTACATCACCACTATTCAACATCCCCAGCCCTAGAAAACTGAGGGGCTTTTCTGCTTTTCTCCAGGTGGCAAAGGCCAATCCCTGTGGAATTCATTAAGGAGAAGAGCAGGTGTCGACAGTTTATTATGCAAAACAAATCTCCCATGAGTTTTCCACTTTCTCCTAAGTTTTGGGGGATTGATGCTGTCCTCCGATCGTTGTATTCTGGGAACATAAGCAGGACTCAAGTATCTGTTCATTAAAGATACACAGCAAATGTATGTTTACATATTGCTGAGGAAAACTGCATGTTTTCTGCTTTACTCATTTTTGTTTCAGCTGGTGGCCTGGCATTTAATCCGGGTGAAGCTGTGAGCTATGCTTTCAGTGTCTGAGCTGGTAAATGTCACTCTACTACAGTGCTGCATTCACCAACTCTAAAGCAGCTTTTATCAGCAGCCGTGCCATGTGCCAGTGTTCCCAGTATGCCAGACTGCTGGCTTAGCTTGTTTTCTTTCAACAGTGGCAGAATATATCTGAAACAGAAAAGCAACAATTAAGTGATTAATATGTAATTAGAGAGTCACCAAGTATAAATGTTGTATTCTGATCCTTTACTTTTAAACCTCCATTAATATACAGATTGTTTCATTTTATTGTATTGTTGAAAAGCGGTTACACTGACTTGGTAGAGGATTTTAATATGCAGGATTTAGTTCCTAGACCTAGCAGTGGAGGCGAATGCAAATGGTGCAGAGACCTGCAGCAGTGTCTTCTGGAATAATTCCTTACAGCTTGTTGGCAACAAAGTCAGATAGCCCATTGACCACGAAAATGCTTGGGCAGCTCAGAAGGTCACAGAGGCTCCTTCTTTCCCTTTCTGCTGCCTCACCACAGAATGCTGAACCAAATAAACTAGAGATCTGTGGAGACGTATCTCATGCAACGCAAATATTCTACAGGCAGCCTTGTAGCTAAAGTAAATAGATACTGGGAAACGCTTACCCTCAATAGCTGGTTGACCTTGTAGAAGCCCTGGTCCCTTCTTGCCCAATAGGTGCTTGCTTTTTCTCCACAGCATACTAATGATTCCCTGAGAGATACTTGTGGTCTGCTACAGGGGAAGAAACAAAAGCTTTTGTCTTTTCAAGGTGGAAAACACCAGTCCTCCAAAATGTACTTCTGAGCAGTGTTTTGAGATTCACTAGTAGGACAGCTCATCTCCTTTTCTGTGTTTAAAGGTGAATGTAGATGATTCAGTTCCTTTCCACCATCAACAAGTTTGTATACTGGAAGGAACTGAACAGCAGTGTTTCTAGCTTACAGATTCCACAAAGTTTCCTCATCTTATGATGTACACACTTCTTGTCTCAGGATTTTCCCCTGTATCCCTTGGTGACTGTATGATACTGTATTCCAAGCAGCAGGAATGCTGGTCTCCCTTCCTGCTCACAATGTGGGAGGGAGTACGTACGACTGGTCAGACCAGATTTCTGGAGGGGAATTGCCACTCTAGCACGTGAGCATCTGCACCATTTTCTAGGTACGACATGTCTCTGGACACACACAGAAGGTTAACCGAAGGTTAATTTTTAATGGTCACGACACCAAATTCAGATAGGGATCTGTTTGTCTGGTGGCTTCAGCAGATTTATACCAGTCGCTTTCAGGGGACAGGTCCTAAACCCAAACTTTTTAGAATAGGAACATCTATAGTCAGAGTATTTAATGGTCATTTTGCATACAGAGGTCCTATAGAGTCTTATCCGTTTTGTCTCGTTTGAACCGGTATGTGTGGAAGGGGAAAGAGCAGAGGACATGAGTTATGATCAGATCATGGTTTTTTAGAGATGCCTAGTCCATAATTTTCCTGGTTCTTTTTCTTGCGTACAGTTACTTTTCCATGAATCCAGGGGATCTGAGAAACGACTTAGAAGTTATAAACAGTCAGTAGAAGGTATAAATTGAGTGCATCGTATCAGAACCTTGATATAGTAAAGGTACTTTATTATGATTTCAATTTTGATTATTGCTTTTCTGGTTTGCACCTCAGCAAAGTAGTAACAGCAACTCCGTGTGGCCTTTAGAGCTACACACAGAGTCACAACTAGACCCAATTACTATTCTTTAATTACATGAACTTTACTTAGGTTGGAATTCCTGCTAGCATTTACCTTTGTGTGTGCATTTAGACACAGGAATACCAAATACCAGACAGGCTGGAGCCCCTAGCCAAGCTTAATAAAGGGAGCGGGAAGTAGGATGAAGTGTAGGGCACAGTGGCTTGATAAAGTCCATGAATGTAATACTTCAGCTTCTGGGCTGAGGAGGATGTAGGATGTCTGCCTGACCTAACTCGTACCTGTGACTGGTATTTTTTGTGTCAGACTATGGAGAGTAAGGGGCTGATGTCAAACTCTCTCCTTGCTTTAAACCAGTGGGTTGAGCTTTCAGACTAGATGGAAGCTGAAAGAGCGCAGAGCTGTACAAGTCCAGACAGTGGAAGAGTGGCTGGGAACAGGGATGGAGAGGGAAACAAATACCAATGCTCACAAAGAAAACCAGGGCAGAGAAGATGGGTAGGATACATCTCAGACTACAGAGGAACATTGAAATGAAAGATACTTAGGAAAGGACAGGGGAGAAGACTAATGCAACAGAAAAAGGGCTTGGGGAGCAATGAAGATGAAACAATATTTGTACTCCAGGTAGCTCCAAGAAAGGGAAAGAAGAGTTTGTGTTTAGCAGTGATGCACATTTCTGTCAGTTCACTTCAAGCTGAATTTTTAATCTGAAATCAGGAGTCAGATTGAATATTTAACTCACCAATAAAAAACAGTAGTAAATCATTTTTTTGGACTGTTTTGGTGCTTCTTATGCACTTGCCTAAAGAGATGCTGCAGCAGGGACCCTGATGGGTTTTGCCTGCAAACGCAGAACATTCCAACTTGATTCCTATGCCTATGTTTACACTACAGTAACAAATGTAATTACAGAGATACCTAAACATGCCTTCATTTAGGTATTAGTAGTCAAGTACCAGTAGCACAATCAACATCAGTGCACATTAATCAAATTTGGCAAGAAATAGGGTCATGATTTTCTAAAAGAAGGCTTTCTTTCCACATAACCCCCAGCTGTGCAGCAAAGCGCTGATTATGTGGTAGCAGTTAAATTTAGTACAAAATCCCTTGCCTGAAAACAGTTTGGATACCCAAGAAGAGTGCCTTAACACGCCCTGCTTCAAACCTTCTGCTTTAAAGCAATCTGTGTGTCCATTTCCCAATGTCTAGAACTGGAAGACCACTTTCTGTTACTGTTAACATTTATAAGTGAATTTGAGCTCATCTGCTACAGGGACGTGACATGTATTTGCCAAAATACCTTCCTTCTGTATGTTTGTTCCTATGTAATAGCATTTATTAAAAGCAAAACAAATGCAGTCATACACATCAGTTAGTAGATTCTGATGAAGGTCCTAAGTCATCAGCACATTTTTGCTGAACTCCTGTGTGTTTTACTGATTTAAGCCAAAGTTCAAGAGGTTTATAACCAGATCCCAGCTTTAGTAATCCTAATTAAACTTCTTTGGCCCTAAGCTGTGCACAGATCTCAGTAGTGATACAACACAAAGCTGTGAGTGAGATTAGAAGCTGTTTAAGCTGTATACGCCTGAGTCAAGACTTCTGTTTCCTTCATAGACATGAACTGATAAACTGCGTCCTCTCAGAGCTCCTCTCCTCAATGTGTAAAGAAAGATGATCTTTTTCAGCAGCTACTTTGAATAATGTCTTTTGTTCGCCCCATTTCCCCCATTTTTCTTCATATTCACTTCTCCCTTTTGTGCTTTCAGATATCCTTGGAAATATTTTGATTTGTAAGTGGAATGTGACATGAATACACACACTTTATTCTTCCCCCTATGAAAAAACTCACGTTTTACTTGTGTAACATGTTTCATCTCTTTTAGATATTGTGCAATGGACCAGGAACATGTGTTCCTGTCTGTATATCTGCTCTTCTCCTTGGGCTTCTAGGAATAAAGAAAGCAATCATTGTGTATGTAGAGAGCATCTGCCGCGTGGAAACTTTATCCCTCTCTGGGAAGATTCTGTACTACTTTTCAGATTATTTCATTGTTCAGTGGCCTGATCTAAAGGAAAAGTATCCCAAGTCAATATATCTTGGTCGAATAGTGTAACTACGGAAGACAAGCTTTCCCTAACACAAACTCTGCAAGCTCCTCACTGAAGAAATGCATTCCTATAATAATTTATTCTCAAGGATTCCTGTTACGAAATGAGGCTGGTGCTGGTGAAGGAGACAATAATAAAGATTTAAGTACATTTAAGTACGTTTTTGTGTAGTTGTTTTCCTTGCCATCGTGCAGGTCTGTTCACCAAAACCCCATAATGCCCTTAAGTCTGTGCCGTCTCTGTTTTCATCTAGTTTTCCTGCTATGTGAATGGCAATTTTTGTCTACAAATAAATATGGGAATTTGTATGAATGTAACATTTCCTGTAAGGAAACGTCGTGTAGTTTTCTAAATTGTAAGAAACAAAGTCTTGTTCTAGCACAACAGCCTTTATTTCCTGTATGCTAGCAGTGAAGTCCCTAGTGAATCCTTAGAGTATAAAGGAAACAGTTATATTAAGTTGGCTTCGTGACAGTTTGTACTCCACAGTCTTCCAAAACCCCCAAAGCATTAAACCAGTGTCATTTTTCCTCTGGGCTTGTCAAAGCTGTCCTTATGATCTGTAGTGAATCTTTTGGAAGCCGTTGCTCACTTCTTAAGGTAGATAAAAAGGTGACAAGTGTCGTGCTACAGGCACGGTACTTTAAAGATGATTTAAGAAGTACTTCCTTCAAACCAAACATGCAAAAATCTTTAGCGGGTTTACATCATAGGGAGCAAATCATCACTTGAGAAAACTGAACCGGTTCAGGTTCTAACATATTACTGTCAGTAATAGGGGAAGGAAGAGAGTTTTCCTCTCTTTTCCTGATACAGTGAATTTGACTTTATATCCTGTTTTCTCATTTTAAGCACCTTCCTTTCAGCAGTAAAATATGCACTTCAGATTTTGTCATGGAAAATGGTATTCTGTACATTGGAACCACTTCTAAAAGGTATTTGTTGGAGCAAAGTGTGCGAAAGTCTACTTCAGCATTTCACATTCATCTGGCAAAATGTAACGCTCCACACTGTTCCACCTATAAAGCAATATAAACACATCTGTCATCTGTACACACACACAGGGCTCTGTGTCTGGCTACACATACAAAGCAAATGTATGTGTATGTATATGTGTCAGACACATCTACAAAGCCAAAAGCTTGAAGAGGAGTAGAAGTGCTCTACAGCCTGACTGTGGTGAAGCTGACAGCAGCTCCTCATGCTGCCGCAGGACCAGACTCACGCTCTGAAGCCTTTCCTCAGTCGGATGTCGGAACGTTGTCGGAACGTTGCAGCAGCTATTCTGGTAGGGAATTTAGCTGAACAGGAATGGTGGTTCCTGCTGTCAGGAGAGGAATAGTCTGCTTTATGCAGGAAATCATCAGAAAACATGAGGGAGAAAACTACTGTCGTGACATTGCGAGGCCCTGTGGGGAAGCCAGCCATCATAACCTGCCCAACAGGCTTAATAATCTTCAGTAGAAGTGGAGTGCCTTGATGTGGTCACGTGTGAGTTCAGAACAGGGAGTTTCCGTGGCTTTTAACCTAGATTATGCCTGAGATTAAAGAGCAGTTAAAAGGTTAAGACTATGTGAGAAAGGCTCTCTGTGCATGTTCATGCTCAGGTCCTTGAAAATGACCTGGCTGAAGTAAGTCCGATGTGAGGGCTGTCTCAAGTGAGGACTTACTTATCAGAACTTTCTGCACAGTTGCAGATAGTTTGGTATATTTGAGATACACTGGGCTTTATTATGGCTAATAGTTTATTTTAGATAAGTGCTCTCTGCACTGAATCTTGCTTTGAATCTTGTTTTGCAAGGGAACTAGAGTAGAGGGGAATGAGGGCAGAGGCAGCCTCTTCCTCTGCTCCGGGGAAGGGACAACAGCACAGGATCAATGCCCCAAGGCTTGGAGAAGCATAAGAAGAGAAAGGCAATGAATGGATCCATTCATGCACCACATCCCGTGCCTGAATAGCCTGCTGGCCTGGCAGCCAGGCAGGCTCCTGGACCGATCATAAACACAGCCAAGGCTCCAACGGTGCCGAGTTCACATGCTGCTGCTGTTCAGAGCAAAGCAGAGCGTAGCCCATCCTGCTCTCGTTTTATACCTTAATAGAAAGAAACATTGCTGGCTGCTCGGTTCCTTCCTTAAAGCCCTGCCCAGGGCAGGATTTTGGGGTTTGGTGTGCTTTCAGACTGTGGGTTCATAAACTTTGTGTCTGCCTTTAAACAGGGGGGAATCCCAGGGACTTTCTTCCACCCATCACCTGCATGGCAATGACTACTGCTCCAGAAGAGCACTTGCCTGTTCAGACTTGTAACCTCCCGTGGAAATGCTCTGAAGGTAGCAGTAGATTTCTTCACAAGAGGCTGCTCTGAAAAGCTGATCTGCTCCAGGCCATCTGATGTGGAGGAATCTCATTTTCAAGGACTTGGGAAGACTTTTCCTCCTCTACTTCACTGACAGCCTTTTGGGGAAGCAAAGCCAAGACAATCTCTGCCTGTGTTCCCCCAACAGCATATTCTTTACTCTGTTTGGTCACAAGTGAAAATAGCACATATAAAGTAATTTTTCAGCCGGATAATCAGTGAGAGAGTGGGACTATACCCATTTCCTTTTATTTGTTGCCGTTTTCCTTACTGGTTACTGGCTCAAGTGCCAACTCGAATTAAGGACACTTACTTTCCAGCAGTTTATGATTACTCTTTGCAAGGGAAAACTTGGATTAGAAATGACCCAGAAGTCTGTGAAGTTGAAGCAGCATCAACAGGAGAGCTCAGGAACAGCCTAACTCTGACCAAAGCCTTCAACAAAATGTTGCATCCCAACCATAGGGAACAGAACACCAAAAAAGAGTTTCTGGCTTGAATTCTCTTAAAGGAAGCTTTGTTATCAACGAGATTGGTTTTTCCTTTAAAAGATTATCTCAGATAACTGCTGGTTCTCTCCAAAAGCATGGTGGAGCTGAAGTAAAGCAGCATTTTGTTATTGAGTAGCTCTTATCTTTTGTTTTTATTAGGTGGGTAGAACCAAACTGTCATTGTTCTGGGGGAAAACTGCATTCTTCCTGCTCCCAGCATGGAACAGAAAACCTGGCGCTCCCAGGGTCTATCCAGAGACTGGCTGGATTCCTTAGGTTTAGATTCTTGGGTTTTGCTGCATCTTGTTTTTTCCCTTAAATACTGACATTGAGGCAAACACATCTGGGCTATGTACATGAGGGATGTTTGGAGTGAAATACGTTACCTCTTTTTTCCCCTGTTTCCAAAAGAGGAAAACGTTCTATGTTACAGATTGAAAGGAAAATAGGGAAGAAACATATTCTTAAAGGAAACAAATATGACTTCATGGAAATATCAGCAGCAGCATTGACAGAGATTAAAAGAGAACAGAAGGCATCCAGAAATTCCTTCCCCACATCCTAGCCTGGAAGCCAAATTCTAAGTGAGTTTTAGTTATCAGGTTGTTTTCTCCAGTTACGCATTAGTTGACAGAAAGTGAGTATTCAGAGTTACTTCTCTTTTGATCTGGTTGTTGTCTAGTGGACAATACTGCATGTACAGTAAAACCCAGGTTGATGTTATGTGAGCAAAGGAGGAAGGAAAGATAAAGGGGAGTGCCAGTTGAACTGCCATAAAGCAATGATATGAGAAGTTTGCCCCTTTATAAGAACAGCTGAGAAGATTATTCTCAAGTTGTGTCAGAAGAAAGCTAAACAGAGTGATGTGAAAGCTAAACACACTGGCCTACTTTCAGCCACTGATCATAATGTCTTACAACACCACAGTGACCATTCCAGTACAGCGATGCTGTTCTGTAACAACAACCATTTTAGAGATAGAAATGCAAATCATGCTGTAAAGCAAAAAGATCCTCCTACATGTATGTAAGGGGCCACAGAGCAGAAACCAACCTGGTAAGACCATCTTTTCCATCCTTTTTTCACTTCCAAATGAGCTTATCACTGTGCTTTAGCCAATGTGCTATCACAAACCGCATCCAAGCAGCTGCCTGCTTTCCTGGGGCAGGTGAGACAGTAGGATACATGAAAGAGTGTCTCAGAGACAGTTAAGCAGCAGCACTTACACAAAACATTTGCTTGGTTCACACGTGGCACAATCCAGTTGAACACGTTTTTGCCTCACACTCCAGTCCTTGGCAAAGAGCACTAAAGGCTTGCTGCCACCATTTCTCTCTAAGGACACTGAGACATGCCTCCTGCATCTTCATGATGGAAATGAAAGCTTTTAACAGACCCTTGCTTGATGTCTTCATGGTTGCTCAAACACATTGCACACACTGTACTTGATTTCCCCTTCAAATCATGTTTGTGCTGGCTTGCCCTGTACTGATCAGACCTGAAACGAAGTCAGCTTGGTAGGCTATGGAGTTACAGTACTGCAGCAGATACAAGCTGCTGTTCTTACACTGCTTTTATTTCCTCTTCAAAAGAACATCTGGCCTCACAACTGGAAACACTGGGAATACACACAATCGTACAAGGACTGTAGCCATGGCCATCCCGCTTTGCTCCTGCTAGTTTGCAGCGGTGAGCTGCGCTTAGTGAAAGCCTGACATAGACCATGGCTAGGTTGTGCACTCAGCAGCAATAAGCAGTTTCACATTTAACTGTGCCAGTGGTAGGCTTTAACCATGCGTGTATCTATAAAAAGATGTACTTGTTGATTCATAACATCAGTTTTACACATACCTTGTGTTATCTCTGCTCATAGCCGAGGAACAAAGCTAAACAAGATGTTTGACATGTTTGTTATTCTTTAACCGGAGAGAGATGGGGACAGTAATAATATTTAACAGCCAAAAATGGGGGAAGTGAGGGGTTTTGCAAGGATCATTTCATGTTTCAAGCAACTTATAGCACTTTATCAATTCAGATATGCATATTAAACAAGTTATTGTAAATGGATGCTTCATGATTAGTATCACAGACACTAGTCCAATCCATGATTCTAATATGATTCATAGTAGAATCTATGATTCTATTCCCAGATCTTTGCTGCTGTTTCATTCAGAATGTTTCATTTGGGGTTTGCATGGCTTATTTGGGATTTGGTTTGTTTGAGAGGGGGCATTTTGGGGGAGATTTTGTGGGTTGTTTTGTTTTCATACAGGAATCAGGTATTCCTGAGTATGCAATTGGAGGAACTGTTGGAAGGTACTGGATTTACACTCAGAGATTTGGTATAAACTTCAGAAAGAGAGGAAGAGAATACTCACAAAGAGATGAAGCGGTCCTTGCGCTATGCAACAGCTAAGTTTTGAAGAAGTCCATAACACGAAGTTACAGTATGTCTTTCTTTTTCTGTCAACATTTAAGAAGTACTTTAAACCATACAGTGAAGGGATGTGCATAATCCTGACCCTTCTGCACACTAGTGCACAGTGTGTTCTTAACATCAAAACCTCCTCTACTTGGTTTAAGACAGCGTGGCTATTTGTAATGTTGTATCAACTGCCAGATCTGCTCAGTTAGCATTACTGTAAAGTCTACTTTCAGCTGCCAGTAGTTTGGCAATTAGTGTTTCCTGCTTTATTGTTATACAGCTCAACTGAACTCCACTGCTTTTCATTTATGATCCAGCTTGGGATGGCAGCTGACACCAAAATGAATGTCCTAACCTCCAATTCAGTGGCTTAAAGGATATCTCCCCAACATGCACTGCCAAGATGAAGTCCAGAAATCACTATTCAGCAGCAGTAAACAGGGCCTGGTTTTTGCAGGCAACCCTTTGTGACAGGAAGCAAGCTGGAATCACAGTTAATGGGGTTTTTATATGCACACTGCAGTAATGCTGCAGTATTTGTAAAAAGGCACTTCAGTGGTATTGTAACAGATCTACATTAATGTTTGTAAGGATTCCTTTAAGAAGTGATCTGGCTGCCAAAGGCTACACAAGTCAGGTTTTGCAGTGTAGTTAGATACAGATAGGTAACTATAGGATTATTGGTGTAAGGATCTCCGCTCTCACTTGCAGACAGAAGTTGGCCACTGACAAGCAAAGGTAGTTATCCCAGAGCACAGCCACTATTTTGAGCGTGTTCTTGATTTAACCCCAGACTAGAGGTAATGCCTGAAAATCTTCATCTTATCTCTTCCTTAAATAACATGAATGGGGTTGGAATAGGAAGGCTGAGGAAGTACAGAGAGAGGTGCTTCCATGTAGAGTACTGCTTTGGGAAGACTGAACAGATAATTCTGAGGGGAAGGAAATTATTACTGCTCTTGCCCCCCTTTTTCATGTTTATTGAAGATTCAGAATATAAACCACGAAGCAATTTACTGGTCTGTAATGCTGAACTGTGACAGAATGAATATTCCTAGGATACCATGCCCATTTGCCAAGCTTTTCCTCAGAAGTTTATTATACAAGGCATGTAGAAAATCAAGTTGGCTCTGTTTAGTTACAGTTTTTAAACTCCATAACTAGAATCTTCCTTTGTGTTAACAATACCAGTACTTTCTACTTGCATGCAGCTCTTGCTTGGCCCCACTGTGAACCTGTGTCAACAGAGAAGACACACGGAAGAACTGCAGGTACAGAACAGTACCGTCCCCAGTACAACATGTACTACTGGGTAAGCGCAGCCAGCACACACAAAGTACATCGTATTAGTGTCACTGAGTTTTAAACAATGGGTATTGCTTGCATTAAACCTTAAGTAACTACTTTACACAGCAAATCATCCAGTTTGGAGGGAAGGGAAAAAAGGAAAGAAAAGAGACTTCTCCACAGCACAAAAAAACCCCAACAAAACCCAACCCAAAACCACCCCAAGAAAAAACCCCATATTCAACATCTTTTGGAATGCCTGAAGTTTTGTGGGATGCAATATGAGCATAAAATGGACAAGATTAATGATCTGGGATAAAGTGGCTCAAAACCTCAGGATTCTGCATTCTGGTACAGTCTCATTTATCTAGCATCAGCTATTGTAATTCCCTTCTCTCCCCCCCCCCCCCCCCCCCGAGTCTGAATCACATCCTGTGACATCTACTGAAGTACATTAGCAGTGACACGGACGATTTGAAGCCTCTCTTATTCAGACAGATTGGGGATCCTAACTGTTGTAATAGCAGAGTCTCCATGGCGCGGTAGCTGGCCTCTGGCTAAATGCCACTGTATCTCAGCTAGTCACTCATCATGTGCAGTGCTCAGCAGCCTTCTCTCCTCTGCACCATTTCAGTCCCAAATAACCCGACAAAGCACTCTGAACATCACTTGCTGTGTGTTATTTTGCTCTTGAAATTACCTGAACTTCTAAGTAAACCTTTACCATGGAAGTTGAAAGAAGAATGAGCCAAAGTTAACAAAAATGCAAACCCCATCACCTTATTCATAGGTGTCAGTATGTTTTATTTTGCATTTGGTATCCAAATAAATACGTTTGAATAAGGCAACATGAAGTTGCATAAAAAGTTACCACATACTAATCTAAATCCATTCTGTTCTGAAGTTATTACTGGGGAACACGATGGAAGATGAAGAGAAAATGGCTTAAACACAGCATTCCTGGAAAGACATGAATTTGTCCAGACCCTGTTCAGAGCTGCACTCAAACAGAAGCAAGGAAAACATGCTCAACTGGCACAGAAATCAAGATCTGGGATTCGCAGGGGGAGCTAAAGTGTTAAAATCCATCTCAGATCATGCTGAGCAGGCATCAACCAAATGGTAACTGTAATAGCTTCTATCCACATCCTGGAGAGCCAGAAACTGCCTCTTCAAAATATATGTATGTGGAAAGTTATATTTTATATGTATATATATGGAAAGTTAAAGTGCTGGCTAAAAACCGGGAATTACGGAAGCATAAAGTATCACAAAGTTCTTGATTTCTCCCTTCCTCTAATTCCCTGGTAGGGCGATCCCCCTGAATCACAGCAGAGAACTGGCTCATGAAGCTTAACAGAAAAATGAGGAAGGTTTCAGGCTTCAAGGGCCTTTTGCATTAGAAGGGCCATCAGAAGCACAGTAAGGAAAATGACACCATTTGTAAGGGCTCTGGTGTTCTCTTTTACAGGAGCACGAAGTGCCATGTTATTTGCCTACCAAGCTCTGCCTTAAGTAGAGCTCTGAAGGCGGAGTTGTGTTTTTTCCTTCACAAGCATAGAAGGAGGAAGACCCAAGTCTCATCTCCCTCAGGAGGGGCAGTCTGGGTAACACACACTGTCCCTGCAGGCACTTCCTTCCTGTATTGTGCTATCTTGTAGGTAAACATCACTGTGGAATAAAAGTGATGGCTGTTAACATCGAGCTTGGTGACAAATGGAATCAAGCACTTCAGCACGAGCACGCTGGTGACACAGACTGCAAATGCCTTGGTCTGATAGCCAAGTGAAGCCTACCAAAGAGGAGGCAGAAACGACTCTGTGACCTACCTGCTGCAAGCACTTGCTCTTACGAAGCACGAGGAAGAAAACTGTGAAGTATGTCAGGCATTTTGATTGCACAGCAAGCAGTCTGAAGTCCTTTGTTGCCTTCTGCTTGTGGACTGGTTTTAGCAAGTTAAAAACCAACACCAGCAGCAAGCCTTGCCCTGAGTCAGGGGGGCCAGGAGTGACACAGGACAACGCAGGACACCCAGCACCGATCAGCTTGCACCCAAGTTATACTTTTAGACTTTTCCATTGGCATTCATCTATTCTCTAGCTATATCCCACTGCTAAGAATGTAACAATCACATTTTAAGGGAAGGTCATGAATCTCAAGAATACAAAAGCACCAAAGTCTGACTTTATCAACAGCTACCACCACCAGCTAACAGAACAACCTTGACTGCAGTGAGAGGATGGAGAAGAAGATACCAGTGTTGGAACTGATGAAGAAGCAAGCACTGAGGTACTTTAACAATCTGAATATATTGTTTTGCATAAAGCTTAATCTCTTTTGGTCCAAACATGTAGATAAGCCACTTCAGCAAGTTATTTTATCATGAATGTCAGTAACATTTCTGTTCATCAAAATGAGACACAAAGCGGAGGCTTTCCCCGCAATAAGTCTTGGGCTGCCAGACTTCAAACTGCCAACACTGATGCTTAAGCTGCTCAAACCAGGGACTTCCACCCCACCAGCCCCCCCCTTCAGGGGAAGTCTGGGACTCTCTTTCTTCCTTTGTCTGCTGCAGCGTTTTATGTTTGGTCGGTCCTGTGCAATTCTGTGAGCATTTTGGCATCGTGTGTGTCTCTGAAGACATCTCCGTAAAAGGGAATTGACTCAAGCATTATAGGGAAAACACAGAGCACAGATATCAGATGATAATTCCACTGAGGCTGCCTTTGGCCCCACGATTCAGTCTGTGGTATCTGTAAGAAGCCCATGCACTTAGTTTTTCCAGATGTTGATTTTTAAGCCCAGCCTTTAAGATAGAATTAAGGACTGCCAAGGAAACATTGCCTTCTGTAGTCTGGCACAGAGGAAAGAGGAGTGGGCTACAAACACCTCATAGCACCCATAATTGCTCTACAAGGCAAAAGCGCCTCTCATGGGATGATTCTCTGTTAAAGCAGTTGAACCAACACAGCACACATACAGCATGGGGTGTTTAATTAAAATACCAAGGGCAGTGCTGCATACCCCAGAACCTTCCAAATTCATGAGCACTATGAGCACAGCAGTGTTTAAGCAGATAGTGGAGGTAACGTATCAACAGATGTTACATGAGCTTGCCTAAGACACTGAGTGTTTAAAAGGAATCCTAACAAGCGAAAGACCAAGGACAGTTTTGGGTACTGCTAAGGCTCAGCATTGTCTCTTCCCTAGAGTTCTTACTTTGCAGTTTCTATAGGCCTGCTACACGCTGCTCTAACATTTGGTCTGAACAGGCAGCAACCAGTGGGAAGAGGTAAGTCTTACTGGAGACACAAGTTGCATTCATCCTATAGCTGTTCTAATAACTTCAGACATATAAGTTAATCAGGCTGAAGCATTACTGAGTGTCACCAGCACCCTGGGACATGCCATGTCACACCCCCAGCACTAACAAGCACACTGATGTGAGACAGGAGAGCCTGGGAAAGACTCCCGAGGCTGAGGAGGATTGCAGAAGCGCTTAGTTAGCTCCTTGCCTCTCACTGAAGAGAGCAGCACAGCCTCCTCCTTGCCTCACCAGGTCAGTACTCACTAGTATTTGCCCTCCTTGATCCTTAGGACATAATCAGAAAGCTCAGAGGGTCCTTCCCCTTTTCAAAGCACCAGCTTATTGGAAAGCGCTTTCTTCAGCAGCTTCCCCATCAGGTACCTGCAGGCCAGCGAGCTCCATCGATGGCAGTGCAGGACCTGCTCCTCAGCTGTACCAAGCTGGCACATTTCAGTTCCCTTCTGCACTCCAGTTCTGCCGAGCACTGTAGCTCCCACCCAGAAACCTATTCATCAAGGCACAATCACCCACAACCACGCACCCGGTGTGTATTTCTTCACCCCATGGCTGCTGCTACCACCACCCTCCCCGGCTCAGAACCCCATTCCCCTCCCTCAGACCAGCCACCCACACTCAGCAAAGCCTTCCTCCCTCCCTCCCTCCCTTATGTATCACGCTTTGGAGCTCTACCTGGCAGATTACCTTCCTCTATGGAGTTTAGCTCTCCTAAAGAAACTCGCTCTATCCCTCAGGGAAATCATCCTACTCCTCCTCAGCTGAGCCAGCTGATTAAACCAAGGCCCTTTATCAGGATCAGATGGGTAGGGAGGAGATGATGATGCATCTCAGACATGGCTAGTCCCGACTCCATGTGTAGGACTCACCATGTCTTCAATCATCGATGCCCAGGATGGCTCCGATACAGAGCGGAACACAGAAATCCCAATGCCTGTTTGATAGTTTTCCATCAAGCCACATTAATTCTACAGATTACAGTGGAATTACACAAGGGATAATTTAGGCTCGGGGAGTTTAATGGGACTACACATATGCTTACAATAACTCATGTGCAAGAACGTTTGTGAGATTATGGTCTGTGTTTCCAAGAAAACAGACGTTGTCTTTTCCGAGCTCTTTTCCCCTTCATTTCCAGCTGAAGTCATCAGCACATGTTTATGATATTACATGTGGTTGCTGAAGAAGTTATTACAATGGCACAAAGAGGATTATCATTTCAGGTGGGGAATAATTCTCCTACAAATCCTCTTTCCATACAAACAGCTTTAGTAATAACCAATGCAGAAAAATAGGGCAAAGAGAAGGGATTTACACACAATGAGCCAGTTTGCCCGGTGTGCTCCAGCTGCTTTGTACTGCGCTGATCGGGTCACGTTTGCTTTGTGTTGCAAAACAGAACATGTTTTGAACTGCACTCCAGTATTTCTCATCCAGCCCTTCCCTATGGGGTGTGAGCATGTTACTGGTCACAGAATAAATGCCAGCAATCAGCCCAAAAGACTGGGAGCTTCTTTATTGCGTGTTCAGTATCAGCATAGAACCAGGAAACGGTGTTTGTGCTCCCTAGAAATAACCCCTCTGTGACTTATCTGAGGATAATTCAAACCTGATTGTCCAGCAAGAAAATGCGATGCCCTGCTTTTGTCTGCTGCTAATCAGGGCCATTTCACTGCAAAAGTGGATGAAGCGTGATTTATGGAGCTCAGAAAAGCACACCAATGGTGAACGGCTCCAGCTTCCCCAGCCACTGTGTACGATCGAGAGCGTTAACGAGTGAGGTCCTGATCCAACTTTCCTTGAGCCAGTGGAAATGTTTCCAAAGGCTTCGGAGGATGTTGGATCTAGCCCGAAATTATCTGTTCTCTGAGGTTAAGAAAGAAGAGTTTATTCAATGGGGGTGCCTGAAAACTAACGAGCTTTCACGATGTGTACGTGAGCCGCCATTTCCTTCACCCCATCCTTCAGCTTCCTGCAGTTCTCGCAGTTTCCTTTTCCCAACGGGCCATCCAGGCAGTTCTGTTTCCTTTAATTAGGAACAGCCCCGGCCGGTTTCGTTAGCGGCTGTGCAGCGGTCGGAGCCCAGCTGATGCACAGCACCACGGCACACAGCCATCTCCTGTGATCCCTGGGGCTGGGCTACAGCCACCACAGGCCTTGGGAGAGAGCTCGCGTGGGCCCAGCCGGAGTCAGGAGCAGCCGCTCCATCCAATGTCTGCTATGAGACGGGAGCACGGGCCCGTTGTTCCTGGGGGTGCCACAGGCTGCTCCTTGCCTCCGAGCAGCGGATCAGGTTCTGGTTATTAACCTCAAACCCGTCACGATGTAACTGCATTTGAAAGGCTGCTTTGTGCGCCCAGGGCCACGCTAACACGCACGGACACGCAGTGCCGTGGTTTCGGTCAGCGCTCCTCAATGAACCAAGGCCTGGATCTGTCCCGGCTTCCCATGCGCCCGCCAACCACGGCCCAGTGCCCGCAGCCGGGAGCGGGCAGGCCCCGCTGCGATCCCGCCGGTATCTCCAGCCTGAACCTCCGCTGTGTCAGTGTGAGCCCATCAGCCCTTGTCCCACCGCGGCGGCCCGCTGCCCAGCAGGGACACTCCGTGCAGGCCGCACGCCTCACAGAGACCGCGTTTCCTCCCGTTCCGCGCCATCTCCCGTCCAGCTCCCTACGGATCTAAGCACCCCCCGCGCAGCCCAGCGCGCAGCCCAGCGCGCACCGCGCAGCGCAGCGCAGCGGCGCCCCGGGCCCGGCCGCCCCTCCGGCCCCGCCGCAGCGGATTCCTCACGGCTGACGCGCCCCCGAGGCGCTGCGAGCCGGGGCGGGGCGGGGCGGGGCGCGCGGCCCGATTGGCGCGCGGGGCCGGGCCGCGAGGGAGGGACGAGAACTTTCGGCGGCCGCGGGCGGACTCTGCCTCAGCCCCCGGAGCCGGCAGCGCCCCGCGAGCAGCGCCCCCGGCAGCGGCGACACGGCGGCCATGACCCACTTCAACAAGGGGCCTTCCTACGGGCTCTCTGCAGAGGTCAAGAACAAGGTACGGGCCGGCCGCGCCGCGCGGGTGCGGCGGGGCTTTGTGTGCACGCACCGCCGCCTTCGCCTCCGCGCCGGGTCTCTGGGGGGGGGCACGGGGAGCGCGATGCGGCACCGCGGCGGCGGGGCCGGGAGAGGTGTCAGCGCCGTCGCCGTTCGCGCCTCGTCCCGCACCTGCCCGCCGGGGCAGCCCCGCTCCGCGGCGTCCCGGTGCGCCCCGCGGGGGCCGGGCCGGGCCGGGCCGGGGGGTGAGAGGAGCGGCGCGGCGCGTCTCGGCCCCCCGCGCGGCGCATTCCAGCCGCATGACATCATGGGCACGGCGGCGCGCACAGGCCACGCATTGTCTGCCCGCCCCGCCCGCCCCGCGCGGGCACACAAAGGCGACTGCGGGGCCGCGGCCCGGGCCTTGGCGCTCGCAGGGGCTCCTCACGGGCACAGCGCCGCGGCGCGGGCCGAACCGGACAGGAGCCGAGCCCCTGCTGCCGGAGCCGTGCGCGCCTCGAACGGCACGGGCTGGTTCGGGTCGGAAGGGACCTTAAGGCTCATCCAGCTCCAGCCCCTGCCACGGGCGGGGACACCTCACGCTAGAGCGGGGTGCTCCAAGCCCCTGTGTCCAACCTGGCCTTGAACACTGCCAGGGATGGGGCAGACACAGCTTCTCTGGGCACCCTGTGCCAGCGCCTCAGCACCCTCACAGGGAAGAACTTCTGCCTAAGAGCTCATCTCGGTCTCCCCTGTTCTGGCAGGTTAAAGCCATTCCCCTTCTCCTGTCACTGCAGTCCCTGATGAAGAGTCCCTCTCCAGCATCCCTGTAGCCCCCTTCAGACACTGGAGGCTGCTCTGAGGTCTCCACACAGCTTCTCTTCTCCATGCTGAACAGCCCCAATGTTCTCAGCCTCAGTAGTTCACTTCAAACAGTGTCATAGATGCAGAAAGCCTAAAGTTGGTGTGCTGGAAAATTCCCAAAATAGATTCCTCTTTCCCCGTTATTAGCTTCTTGGGGGGTTCTGCTCCAGAAGTTGGTGACATCATGGAACAAATGTCTTCCAGAGCGATTCCTTCCAGCATCTAAACTTGGTCATCTCTCTGTGCCGTCAGATAGACAGTAAAACAGATGATGTGTGCTGTTGCGTGTGAATTGGGAAGAACATACAGGCTCTGCTACCTGAAAAACCATCGACAGAATCCTGTAGGCTTAACAGTGATCCCTCCTATGGGGACAAAATGGGAAAAGTCCTTATTGTTCTCGCCTTCCTTAGGGCCTCCTGAGAGGAACTGTTCCCGTGCATTAGCAGAGGGTTTCAGACTGGTGTGTTACATGTCTTTATGCAAAGGGCCTTCTACTTGATGGTGCTGAGTGTCTGCTGTTCACTGACCTTCCCTGCTTGCTTCAAAGCAAATGTTGCAGAGGGGTGGATGTAGTGTGGCAGAACAGGTTTACTTGTGCAGCCTTACAGTCCTTGGAAGTGTCAGTGCAGAGGAGCTGTACCAGCACAATTCAAAGGCACCAGAGACAAACGAACTCATCTCCTTTAGGAAAAAGCCCAGAACCAAACCAGGCAAAGAAACAAAAGCAACCAACAGTGAAACCAGCTTTGAACTTTGAGAATGTTGCTCCTGCTGTAAGAGCTCAAACTTCAAAGCAATTATGTTATAAATGGGTACGCTGCATACCTCCTGTCTCATGTCTTGCAGCTAACTCTTGTGTAGTTACATTTCTGTTTCTCTGTACAGCTGAGGGTCAGAGAATAATGTCTGTAGAGATCACGGATTCCTCTCTCCAGCTCCTTCCATCCTGTAAATACTTGACGACCATCATCTGGTTTCCAGCTCGTTTTTGGTACTGATCTTAATCACACTTTCTGAAGCCCTTTGTGAAACTGTTCTCTTAGACTTGGGTTTGGTTTGAACATGGTGTTAACGCAATGTTTGTAAGTAGTGGTGGCACTTCCCTGCTGGAATGCTGGGCAATGTTAGATCCCTTGTCCCTAACGTGCAGCGCTAATCCCCAAGGGGTGTTTGTGCTGCAGCACACAGACGTGTTGATGGCTGTGCTGCCTGACAGCCCAGCTGTGCTGGAGAGAAAAGCCCCTTTGGTTTGGTTGTTTCCTCATTTGGCATTGTCTTGGTGTTCCAAGAGACCTTTTGTTTGCTGTGGTATTTGAGCAGATGAATGTGACACATCATGGTGCTTTAGCAGAACTTGGTTTAATTGATGCTCAAGATTACATTCCTAAGCTCAAAATCTTGGCTTAGTTCTTTTGAGGCTCCTCCTCCTCGGTTTGCTTCCTACGTCAGTTCACACCAATAAGGTCTGGGCTGGATTTCTTGTCCTTGTCCTACAAAGGAGGGATGACATCCGTGTGCCGGTTCCCAGCCGTAAGGCAACTCGCCTGCATGAGAAATGTGTAGGTAGTCAAAGTGGTGTAATCCCTTTGAAGCCGATTCCCTGTTTACTTGAGATCACAGAAGATACTTGATCCAAAACAAATGTTCCGTGTAGAGCCCTTGAAACTGATGGAAATGGGTAGCTGCTTCTGCAGGCAGTAAATCCTTTTCTCCTTAAGGAATGGGAGAGTTTCTGCAGCACATGAGGCCCGTGTGGTTTGAGATGGTGATTCCGGTAGCTAGAGCTGCGTGCTGGTGTTCTCTTTGTCCCTGATGTACAACTGAGGTCGGTGAGAAATGAGCACAAGCTTTTGCTTCGTTGTCTTGCTGCATGAGGTGTGGAGCAAAGCAAAATGCCGGCAGGAGAAGGAGAGGTTCCAGTTCATTCAGCTGCTTCCTGGTGACTCCACCCTTCCCGTGGAAATGGGGCTTGTGTGGGACAGGCATTTATCTTCTCCCTCTCACATTTGATGCGCTGCCAGTTCCATCTCCATGTGAAAGGAAGGATGGGCAGGACTTTGCACAGCATTTGGCTATGTCCTGGCTTAAGTCTCTGACCTTCCTGCTGAGCTGTGTCTCTGTCAGGAGGCTGGCACTGGTCACTGCCATTTCCCTAACGTTTTAAAGGCCTGAGGTGAGTGAGGTCTGTCCCGAAGCTGCTGCCCTGAAAGGCCAAGCCCTGGCAATATGGAAAAGGAACAGAACCACGTTTCAAACTGGAGGCTGTCGACAGACAAAGCCTGTAAACAGAACCCCTCCTGTTCTGCAACACTTCCTGCTCTCCTTCTCAAGGGCAAATACCCATGATGAGAAAGAACTGAAACCCGTGGTGGATAATGCTGGCCAGGTGTGATCATTGTGTTCCTCCTGGCACTGCCGAAGAGCCGGTTCTGGCTCTGGGTCCCACTCGCCACAGGCCAAACAAACGGACCTAATGGCTTCGTCCAGAAATTCCTGGTGTGACTGTTTTAGCTGGGAACCAGATTTGAATCATTCAGTCTCAGGTTTGTAAATGAGTGATTTAATAGCGAGGTTTGGCTGCTTGTAGTTGGGCAGTTGGGCCCTCTCCTTCCTCTTCCTCACGCCTCCTTTCAGAACAGTAGTAATACCCTTTTTCCTTCTTAAAATGTAACTGTTCCCAATACAGATTTGTTTAACACTTCCATACTTCCCATAGATTGTTTTCCTTTACCAAACCTCTAGGTTTGCTTACTAGATTTTACGAACCTGAGGCAAGAATGTTTGCTTCTGATCAAGTGAATTGCTGTTAATGTTGTCTGAATGATGTAATAAAAATGGAGCCTTTATTGGATAAAGGCAATGAAAACTTAGGCTTTGAGAGCACCAGTGAATATCTTCTGTGACAGTAACTGACAGCATGGTATCTCTGCATTCCCATTGTCTTGTTCATAGATGTCAATCAAAGATATTCCTTCCTTAAAAGCTACACAGCCAAGTCCTGCCTTAAATCCAGGAGTTAAGTTTGAAATAAACTCAGCCTGTGTGACCTTTTCCATGATACAGATCTTCAGTGTGTTGCAAGGGGAATAAGTGAACAACCTAACATGGTGGTGGTGTCAGAAGTATTGTAATAGAAACACATACACTGAAACTTCACAGAGGGAATGGCGGAAGGATTTTACATATCAAGCATTCAGCTTCAGTTTGCTTCAGTTCAAGAGCTATGATCAACTAGCACACAGCATGAACTTAACATTTACTAGCCAAGTGTCAGTTTCAGTGTTTTATCTGGAATACACAGGGATTAATTAAGTACTGAGTGAAAACTTCTGCTGTAGGTTTAGTCAGGAAATGTAGCAACTGGATGCACAGAATGTATTCAGAATTAAAGTTCTTAATGGTAAAGGTTTGATAACTGAGTTATGTCCAAAGCCCATAAATGACAGCTAAGTAATTCCACAGCTGTACTTAGAGTCAGTGAATGTTTGGCACGATAATGGCAGGCACCACTTGAACCACGTTAGGGATAAGAACAGTGGAAAGTTGGGGGTTTTTGTCAGTCTTATGATGCTTTTTATTTCACATGTATCAGCAACCAAAATGACTGGAATTCTCCAGCTCACTTACAGTACCCCTGTGGTGACAGACAATGCTAAACTTCAGTAACTTGGGTCCTGCCACACTCTTCCCTCCGCTTCCAAGCCAGGCAGTGCTCCTCAGAACGTGTTGCCACCTGAATTCATTTCCAACTCTGTGGCTACTTCAATTAATTCTTAATTCTAAGGCAGTAATAAGTAGCCCTACTGACATAGGTACAAACTGGTGGTGATGAAATCTAAAGCACTGAGTTGATGGTCTGCATAGATGATAAATCTCTTTTTATGATAAGCAGGAGCAAGTAATGTGACATGGAAATATTTCCCTTGCCAGCAACTTGGATATTAACACCGCTGCCATCTGCTTAAAGCCTCCTCTGTCTGTCAGCCAAGTACTGCCCATTCTGCCCACTTGCATATTGCCCATGGACAAAGATTTGCCTTCGGGAGCCCACTGGGTAGACATACCCTGTATCAATGTCACTGGTTGGTACCCCCAAGTAGGTGAGATGAAGCAAACCTGTGCAAGCGGCTGCCCTCATGGCATCTGGCACTTGTAGCTGTGAAGCACTCCCACAGGAGGTAATGATGTCTTCTTTGCACTGGTTTAAATCCCCAGCAACCCTTGATATGCCATTGCCAAGTTAACAGTTGTCTTTAGAGTCCTCACATGTCCCAGAACTGTCCCTTGCAGCAGTGCACAGCTGCTCTCGGACTACGAGCCACGTATCGCAGCCCCGCGCTAAGCCCTGCGTAAGGGGCGTCATTCCCAGTTCTGTTTCTTGGCTCACACTGTTCCTCTAGGAGGAAGGTGATGAATGGCATGGCACAGCAGGGACTAGCTGTCACTGCCTTGTAACATCAAAGCAGAGGTGGAGCACCAGACAAGTCTGCTTGTGTGCGTGCACGAGGACAGCACAGATAGAGACTGCCAGTGCTGCCGCAATCAAAAGTGAATTGAGAGCCAGGATGTTTGCTGTAAGCTTGTGTGTGATGTTAAACCTTAGGAAGCACACTGCATCTGCACTCCCAGATTTCACAGAATCCCAGACTGGTTTGGGTTGGAAGGGACCTTAAAGCTCATCCAGTTCCAACCCCTGCCACTGGCAGGGACACCTCACACTGGGCAGGTTGCTCCAAGCCCCTGTGTCCAACCTGGCCTTCAACACTGCCAGGGATGGGGCAGCCACAGCTCCTCTGGGCACCCTGTGCCAGTGCCTCAGCACCCTCACAGGGAAGAGCTTCTGCCTTAGATCTAACCTGAACCTCCCCGTTTCACTTTGAACCCATCACCCCTTGTCCTGTCACTGCAGTCCCTGATGAAGAGTCCCTCTCCAGCACACACTTGCAGTGAATCTGTGTTCCTGTATCACAGTGACCTTGTTTTGGTGGATTAATAAACTTGTAGTAAAACTTTAACTGATGATAGAAAACTCGCTGAGGTTCACATTTAAGGCTGGGGAATAAGTATCAAGTCTTGCGTCCTTCACGTGCAAGCTCACAGTATACCTGCTATGGCCAGAACACCTCTGAAGAAAGCAAACAGAGTCTGTCAGAGTCATGACTATTAAATGGCATTAGTAGTCTCAGAAAAGAGTTAAGTTTAACTTGCATTATGGTAGTGCTTGTTTGAAATGTACAAATGAAGGTGCTTTTTGTATGGTTGCAGAGTTAGACTGGGTTTAAAATGTAGAGAAAAATACCTATTATATCCTGATTGCTGAGTCAATATCCTCAAGAGAGAGCTGGATGTGTGCAGGCAGGACTGGGGGATAATGGCGAGTCACTGGTAGTTTTTTCTCCTCACATCAGCTTTTTCTGCAAGAACACAAATTTGGAGGCTTTTTCTTGCTGAACAAATTTGGAGAATAAAAGATAAAAACTTCTTTGTACTCCAGGTTGTAGCTTCTGTAACTATGTAACACCATATGCACTGTGCATCTGACACATCCTTTTAAGGCAAACTTTGTAGAGATTCCCAGCCCCTATGGAACTGTACAGGAAAGGCCTTCAGTGAAAACGGGCTGGAGGCCAGGACACGTAGGGCAATTTGAAACAGATTTTTTCTAAGTGAGATCATGTGAAAATCCTTCTTTTCCCTTTAAGAGGGACTCTTTGGCTTAAAAATGTTTAGAATCAGATGCTTACAGAGAGCAGCTATTAACTGCTAGAGCTGTGTTCAGCAGCAAATGCTTTCTCTTGGGTAAATACTTTTGGTTGTGCAGTCATGCTTCAGAGTAACCAGTGTTGTTTCTATTTAGTGGGATTGAATTAGAGTGTGTTCTCACAAACAGTTTTGTCTTGCTTCAGGTGGGTGGTTGGATGCTTGGTTTTGTTGTGTTGTGTCTTTAAAACAAAAGAAAACCACCCTCAACAACCCCTTTTTTTGCTTCCCCTCTCCCCCCCCTCCCTTAACCCAGTGCATAAGGAGTAGCTACTTAACCTCGTTTAGTAGATACTAGGAGGGGAGACATAATTAAACTTCCTGTTGCTTATATAAGCCATCTTTTACCTGAAGCAGACACGATTCTGGACATACAAATTACAGAGGATGAAGGTGTTGGTCACACTGGAGGAGCTGGCAGTAAGAGAAGACCACTGCAGCGAGGCATGAAATGCTGCTGTCACAGCTATGCTCCAGTGCCCTGCTGGGACTCTGGCCAAGCTGCCTTACCCAGTCCCAAGCGTGCTTTAAGCATTGGGAGTCTGAACTTGTTCCAGTCACTGATCCTGGAAACTGGACTTTAACCCTTCAGTGCCTTTGCTGCTTCCTCTCCAAGTCTTGAGCTGGGCTTCTGGGGTCTAAACAGGATTTTTCTTGGGGACTTCAGGCAGACATCCCTTTGGGTTTCAGAGTAATCCTTAAGAGGTGTGATGAACTGAAGTTCTGTGTGGCTTGTGCAGGAATTGAATGCCAAGTCGTTTCCTGAATTTGGACAAAAACTATTTATGCAGCTCCTTGCTGTTCTGAAATGCTTTCATGAAGGTGGGATATGATCTACTACAAGCCCTAGCTGGCTGAATTACAGATGGATTCTAAACAAGTCTTTCTATCCTGCTTTGCACAGGTAGGAAGAGTAAAACTCTAAAATACTACCATAAAACTTCATTTTGCTTTCCTGCTGACAAAGCTCTCCTGTTACATTGCTTTTTTGTTGGTATTTCCACTGATACCTCTTATTTATAGACCTCTTATCTCTTATTTATAGACAGAGGGCGTCATCTTAGCATATTTGTTTAGGTTTACTTAGGCTTTGCTTGAATAAGAGTAACTTCATGGAACAGTACTTTTCTGTTGTCCCTAATCAATTGTCTAAATGGTAGAAGCCCTCCCAGCGAAAGATAAAGCATAACAGGCACATGCATTTGGGAAGGGATTGGTTATCTTCAGGTGTTCATGGTGAAAGCCAGCTCTTTGCTGCTAACATTGGTCCCCCAAGAACATCTCCCGTGTTGAACATGGACAAAGCACAAGTTAGAGCTCAGGTCAGTACACACCAAGTGGAAGAACACACTGGAACAGGAGCTGCAATGCAGCACCTGATGAGATTCCCACAGCCTGACCAACCTGAGCTGTCTCTGGTTTGGTTAACTGCATGTGTGTGAGATCAGTTGAAGTCACCTGAAAGTCAATTCAGTGTTAAGTCAACAAAGCATATGTAGTTCAGACACATATCTAGTGTTCTAAGACTAAATGTTCTTCACTTATTTTTGTTGACATCATTGCACTAATCATGCTCCAGAGAAGTAAAAAGCACAAGTAAGTTTCTAAGAAGATAAAGACTGTTGCCTTTTTGCCATGGTCTGTCTTGATAGCATCCGTTACTGATGGAATGATGGTATCAGAATGTTTGTGATATGGAAAGCTACATTCTCCTTGAAAGAATCTTAACAGGTTGTAATAACAAAAACTGTGAGATGAACCATCAGAGGTAAAGAACCGGTCTTTGAATGGATGGAAAAGAATTGGAACAAAACATACAAACAAAGTTGAAGTGCAGTCCTGGCACCTGAGCATTTTGCTCTACAGAATAATAATGGAACCTTAAGTAACCAAGGATTGGGACCTCTCTCGTGTCACTTGCCATACAGCATTGCCCACACATACTGCTGCTCATGTATTTCAAACCTGCAGTGAACTCAGGTATGCACAGTAGTGAGACTAAAACTTACCTTGTGGTAGCCTGAGCTTTGGGTGCAGTGTGTATCTGCATCCCTGACTCACCCCCGAGGTGAAAGAACAGCCAACTGTAGTTCCTGCTCATGCTTTATTGCTGAAGAACACTGGGTTAGAAGTTCTTACAGCATGTTTAATCAGAACCTCTTCCTTAGGGTTAGGCTGGCTTTTCTATAACTGCAGTTGTTCCTTTTGTACTGATCATAAACTTCAGCATAGCAGGTTTAGGGCTTGATTTTACATAAGCTGCATTTTCATTAAAAAGATGGATAGTAAAAATTAAGTAAATGTTTTCTAGTGTGTTTATGGTCTTTGTTTTTTTCTTTAATATCACATTAATTATAGATCGTATTCTTTTTATAACTCTACTTGATTAAAGCACAACCTGCCTGGGTGGCCATATCCAAAATATGTTGGGATGTTTCCTGGAATAGAATCAACATTGTGCCTCACCTCCTGAACTTGAACTGGTCAGAAATACCCCTGGGAAGGGAGGGTGTAGGGTGGAGAGCAGGGCACAGCAGAAGCTGGTTGTTATGGTTCATTCTCTGTGCTGAATTCATGTTGCCCATTCTTTTGGTGAAGTTGGAAGACTCGTCAACAGCATTGGGCCTTGGGGGAGGACCACAGAGTCACAAATGCAGTTTCCTTGTAACATGGCATATTTTAAGAGCTTTTCCACTGGGTAGAAAAATAAGTAAATGTGAAGTAATCTGTAATTTCCTGGCTTGCTGTAGTAGCAGTAAATTAGAAAAACACAGTAAGGTACAGCGCTCATTGATGTTACTGTTTGTTTGCAGTCTCCATCTCGTCTTTGATAACTACCAGAGTTACATTAGAAGTCATCTCAGGAGATGCTTCTTGGATGACTCTTAGGAAAACCAGATTGTTTTCAGATTTGCTGTTCATGCAACAGATTGGGTTGGATCAACAGTGTCTTAGCTGAGGAGAAACTTCACATTCCACTGCTTTTTCAAATGCAAACGGCAATGATTTCAAATAACAGGGAGTGAATATTACTGAAACCATGTTTTGCAAAAAAACTTAAACTGTTCAGCAATATGCAGACTAAAGATACGGTGCGAAGGGACTCAGTATCAAGAAGTACAGTTTATGGTGGCAGGACCAGAAGGTGCTACAGTTGAAGGTGAAAGCTGATGACTAAGGAGAACTGGAGTTCAAAGCCAGAAAACTGTGACTATAACAAGAAACGATAAGAACAAGTAACATGAGGAAAACGGTGAGAACAGATTTGAAGGGGCGAGAGTGTTGCAGTAGTTTAGCTGTAGAGAAAGAGGGAACCAGCACTCAGTCCAAGCGCAGGTGTACAAGTTGTTGGTGCACTCCAAGGGAGAGATGGTAGCGTTTGCTTCTGGACTAGTTTGGAAGCTGTCACACAATCGGATCTGGCAGCCGGGGAGTAGAACACGTAGTTCTTCCAGCTTGTTGATCTGGCAGCAAACACCATGCATGACTACAGGTATCTCACTTGTACAATGACTTGGAAACTTTGAGGCATAGCTGTTCTTACTTCACAGAGTTTAAACTGGTACCCATGGGAAGGGTGCCAGGGATTTTGGACTGATGCGTATCCATCCCTCCTTTAGCCTTAGTTTTGATTTACAGAGAAAACGGTGAGATGTGGGCAAGTTATCAATTCTACTGCATATAACAAAAAATACTCTTGAATATTGAGCAAAATGGATACAGCTGGAAAATCTGGGCTAAGTATCACAGTAGGATGTAGCAAGACCTTTCAATATTAGTGTTAACACAGGGTGTTCTCTGCCTTTATAGAATTATTAGGGTTAGAAAAGACCATAAGATCATTTAGCTCCATCTAGTTTCTATACAACAGCCCATAATGACAAGAAACAATACGTGTTCAGATACCAGGACATACTTAATGGTGGCTTTCAGTTTTTGAAGTACTTTGCCCATTTGGTTTTCATCTGTATTTTTACATTTACAATTCTCATTACCTTTGGGTTTCTCATGCACAAATAATGCCTCCTCTGACATCTGCTTGCTCAACATACGTGAAGAGGGAATTTTGTCCTTCTGATGAAGGCTCACTGGGTTGGATTTTGTGTTCTAGAACAGCAGGTGAGGAATGGGATGGGGAACTCAGGTGCCAAGAGCTGGAATTCTGGATAATTTGGGACTAGCCATATAGTCTGCCATCATTCCCACTTCTGAGGAGTAAGCACTTCCACAAGCTCCTGCCTTGAGAGAAGATCCTTCATCTTTACTCACACCACTATAAAGCCTTAAAAAAAGGAAGGAGAAAGATCTCATTGCAAACTAGTGCCAAGCAAGCAGTAAAGAAGTATCTGTTAGAATCTTTGGCCTCTGCAAGACAAATCACTCCTGAGGGTAGTATTTATTTCAGTGCAAAGAACATTTCGTAGTTACCACTGAAACCATAAAAATTGTTTCACTCAGATAGTTCTGGATTCATAAAAACTGAAAAGTTGACAAAGGAACAAATTGCTGCTTAAAACATAAACTGTGCAATTTCAGGCCTAAAGAGCTGGAGTTTCCAGCTCTTAAGCTTTCTCAGTCTTTTTTGACTGCAGTTAGGTATTTTGTATCACTGTAAGCGAGGACATGGGCCACACCAAATCTCTCCCTATGGAGAACAGGTTTTGTTGACAAATGCTGTTTCTATGATAGAGTTGTTCGCTCCCGTTGACAAGCACATGCTTTTATTGTTGAACCTTTTGACTTGTTAGTCCCAGTGACTTGTAGAGAGCTGTGCAGTGTGCTTAAGTGCTTCCTTGAGATACTGTTACAGGATTTTTCCAGAGTAGCAGCAATACAGACAGCTGAACTCTTAAACTGGAGATTTGGCATATGCATGGCCCTTGGTGGATAGTGTGTACTGTGTAATTTGGAAAAGATTAGTATGAAAGGACAATTGAAAGTACATATGATATCATTTATGGTGTGAAATGCTGGTTAACATCATCACTCAAACTTAACATTCTACAGGCACACTGAGTAACTTCAAGGGACACAGACAGATAATTAAAGTTGGCCAGCAGAATTTTATTTCTGTCCAGGAATCCATACACTTGATAAAAACAGTGGTAACTGCTGTTCTTGTACTACAGATGGAGGGAGGGTTTTTACACCGTAAGAGGTCCCAAACAGCAACGTTCTGCCTGAACAGAATAAATTGGGAGAACCGGGTGTGAGCTTGCCAGAGGAATCAAGTTTAATCCCAAGGACTCTAGCCTGAGGCATACATTGTCATAAATGGATGTGGATCAGCTACTAAAAGCAAGTAACACCTACTTGTTTCCTCCCACAACCTGAGATCACCAATACTTTTGACCACTTGTATAAACTATAGTTTCCTTTCAGGTGTGTTCTTAACACTTAAATCTACATCTCTGAAGCAAGAAGAGTAGCATTTACAACTTTGTGTATCTCTCAAGATTTGTCAGAACAAAGTAAAGGAATTAACAGTTGGCTTCCTGCTGTCTGGTTTTAAACTTCTATAACATCTTTATATCCATGGCTATCATTGAATCTTTTCTGCAGTGTCCTAGAACAGTAGCTTTTGTCATGGCAGGGATGATGTATACTTTGAATGAAGCTGCTCAGCTACTGCTTTCATCTCTAGTAGACGGTGTTTTCTTTTGCAGTGGAGTTGGAAGATTTAAGTGTCCTCCATGAAAGTTCAGTGCTTAAAGTGAATCAGATCTACTACTACTAATCAGATCAGTACTACTAATCAGCATATTGATGAGGAGTAATGGAAAAAGCCTAATTTGTTTTCATTTATAGCAAAACTTCCAGCTCTCCCTCATAGCTAGGGCCCCTTTCCTTTGAATCAAAGGAAAACTGGAGCAACTCTGATAGAGTGGAAAATCTGGAGTATTTACTAGCAGTTTTACATAACTTCTGCTTGTGCCATAGGGAGTAAAAGAGCCAAGAATCCTGAGTAAGCAGAATGCCTGGCTTCTGGTAGTACCTGACCTGTCCCTCTCCCTGTTTAACCCCTTCTTGTCACATGTTTAAATCCAAACCCTAAAGTTTCCATGTCTGTAGCTTTTCAAAGTGTAGCTCTCAAAGAAACTACCACCACTCCTCACTATTTGTAACCTAACTTCCCACCAGTTCAAAAACCAGGAGAAAATGTGTACCGTATTTAAGTCAGACAGTACAGGAATGAAGGCAGTTCTGAAAACCAGCACATCCAATAGCGATGCTTTCAGTGACAGTAACACAAGTTTCCACACATCTATAAGCATTTTCTGTTTCCTGTCTCTAGATAAGCACTGTAGTGATACTCAGAGACAGTTAAAGCCCTCTTGAAAAGCTCAAGATTTGAACACATGGTGAAGTACTCCAACATCAAGTAAATATTTTTCAGAAGGGATAAAATTCCATCTGATTACTTGTACGTTCCCCAAGCAATGGGGGCAGCAATTTAGTATGCAGCTCAGTTGTAATCTCACCTATGGAATGCACTTAGTAGTAAATGAGGGAAATCTTTGCCTTTTTTTTTTTTTTCCTTTATATGCTTGCCAAGAAAGATTAAACCAGCCACACTTACACAAGCCTTTGGGGCTCTCGCTCCTACTGGCTTCCACAGTTACTCTTCTTTTAATATGGGGAGGGAGGTGATGGATCTTTAAATGTGTCTTTTGGTGGCATGATCACAGACATGATTACCAGTACTAAAAAATAAATGAAGTTGTAAAAAGGTTGTAGAAAACCAATTCCAGCTGCAGGATGGCTCAGCTGTGAGTGAGCCTGGTCTTTAAGCTGCACCAAACCAGAAACTGCCTGAATTTCCAGAAAGCATTAACATACATTACATTTGTAACTAAGAATTGGGGAAGAGATCAGTTTAACCCCCTCCCTGTACCCACATGCATGTTAGAATAGCAATTTTGATGTAATATGAACTGCCAACATACAAATGACCAGCCCAAATCGTCTTCTGTCTTCTGACTGGAATGTAAGAGCATACCAGGTTCTGACCTTTCCACAAATCCTCTTTTGAACTAGAGTACACAAATACATTATTTACTGTATGTCCTGTCTGTACACCCAACTTCAGATGTTGTGGGTAAGCTCACTTCTGTAAGGTCTCTCTGTAGGTTCTCTAATGCACAAGAAGAGTGTGATGCTATGGTTCAGTCTGAAAGGGATGCTTTGGGATCTTTCTCTTTTGCAAAATAACAACTGACTCAGTTATGGCCAAGACTGCTGCTCTGCTGTAACCCTGAACTAGCTCATCAAGTTCTGCTGATGTTCCTGGGGAGACAGACTAAGGCTGGGATCATGTAAGGAAATACAGATAGCCGTGAGAAGTAGTTTGTAAGATAACTGGAGCATAGGAAGTTCCACGTTAACATCAGGAAGAACTTCTTTACTGTAAGAGTGACAGAGCACTGGAACAGGTTGCCCAGGGGAGTTGTGGAGTCTCCTACACTGGAGATATTCAAGGCCCGCCTGGACAAGTTCCTGTGTGATGTACTGTAGGTTACCCTGCTCTTGCGGGGGGGTTGGACTAGATGATCTTTTGAGGTCCCTTCCAACCCTTGGGATTCTGTGATTCTGTAATCACCAGGTTAGCAAGGAGAAAGATAACCAGCTTCCTCATACACCAGTTTCAAGTTGTTAACCTTTCTGGTAGCCCCTCAGTAAAGGGGCTGCCCACCCTTTACTGGCATCACCATCACTATAAATGAAGAATATAGTACTTGTCATCTTGTGCAGAATACTGCACAACATTTTTACCTTTATCAAGATCTGAGTAAGGGAATGAGTTAGTCCATTATCCTGATCTGTAAGTAAGGCACTACAGCACCACTGTTACAAATAGTCTAAGGAAAATAAGTATTACTTAGGCAAGTTTTTGAAGTGAAGCCAGAGTTACTGGAATTTTCCATTCCCTTTAGCAGAAAAATAGAGAACAGAATACTGTAATTTTCTGTTTGGTCAGTTTGGAGTTGGGGATTACTAACACGAGCCAAGATGTAGCAATTGTCTCTACCCAAGTCCTTCAGAATGGTTGGAATTCTAATCTCCTGCAGTATAAATAACTGCTAATAATCTGCCCTTTCTGGGCTTAAGTCTACGACTACATGTAAAAACTCTGAAATGTACATTTTTATCTGAATGTGAACAGCTTTACATGAGTTTCTGGTAGGAGTTTGTAAGCAGCTGATGGGACCTGAGCTGGTTTTCCATTAGTTACATGTTCTGTGCTTGCCTATCAGATTTTGGCTGTCTTATGAAGGTGGAAAAGTGTTGCCAACCTCCATGCCAGAGGAGGTTCTTTATGCCATAAAATCTTGGGTTCAGATCACTTGTTTTGTTTGCAGACAAAGTAGCAGTGCTTTCAGGGATAGAATTCTTACTTGCCAATAGTGAAAAGCATTGCAAAAAGAACAGGTTTAGGCTGAAGGAAGCTTGAGCTGCTTTGCAGTGTCTGCAGAGGAGGGGAACAAGGGCAGAGAGTGGAGCACAGACTCCCTTAGCTGCTAGCATTCAACTTCACTGGTTTTAAGCGTTCCAGTTACATGGATTGATTTTGAGTGATTGACACATTGTGTTGTGCAGTCTGAACATCTGGAAAAGGAGTTTTTAAGTCATCTTGCTAACAGCTCTGGGCCTCTGTTTGATGCCTTTAACTTCAAAGACCATTGCAGGTTTTCTCTCTTTCCAATTAAGACATGAGATCACAGGTTATTCCATCAGTCTTCCAGCAAGGCCAAAGAAAAGAGAAATAGCAGGCATACCAAAGCTGGAGTTTCAAAAAGCCACACACAAACCTCCCAGAATCCTCAGCAAGATAACTCTGAATGTTGTAGCAACAAGGGGAAAACTTACTCGGTCATCTCCATTAAGTATAATCTAGCTGAAAAGGGGAAAATACCCACCCCATGATAATCTTCAGATGAAGAACTTCAAATCTATCATCTGAAAGTTCCCGTGTAGAAATCTACATCTGAGCAGCAGTACTGCTGGCATGGCAGTTCAGAGTTCTTGTGGTTGCAGTTTTCCCTTGTGAAGTAACTTTACGACTGCTTGTGTTACAGATTGCCCTGAAGTATGACCCTCAGATAGAAGAAGATCTACGGAACTGGATAGAAGAGGTGACAGGGCTGAGCATTGGTGCAAACTTTCAACTGGGATTAAAAGATGGCATCATCTTATGCGAGTAAGCATCAAAGTAACCTTATCTTTAGCAGTTTTCCACTTTTGAGAAACTAAGAAGGGACTTTCTGAAGACTCCCCTTCAAACACATCAACAACAGTAGTCAAAGATAGCTGACAGTAGGGTGGGAGACAGCTGTGGATAAATGAAAACTTAAATCTCCTTTATATTTCAGTAAAGATCTCTTAAATATTCCTAATTTTAACAGTGAAGCTCTTTCTATAATAACCAAATGGCACACAAACATTTTTACGGTCTGTGAGAGCTGAGATCTGAGCTAGACACTCGGTATAAACCAAGAAATTAACCATTTTGATGAAACTAATGCAACTAATAAAGCATGAGTGAAAATACTACATGATGCCTGCAACAGATGGTATAAGGATGAGATTTATTGTTTAAGCATTTCCCTTTTTTTCACCTCCCCAGGCTTATAAATAAGCTGCAGCCAGGATCAGTGAAGAAAATTAATCAATCAAAACTAAATTGGCACCAGGTAAACCAAAAATACCCCCCAAAACTACACCTCTAACACCTCCAACCCCCAAACAGTTCTTTTGCTCTGTATTAACAAATCTTTTGTGAATATGGTACACCTTCAATCTTAATAGCACTGAGTTTTGTATGACACGTACACAACAGCTGAGGACACTGCATACATGAACAGCATTTAACAGAAAACGACTACAGCTGAGATGGCTCCTAAATGGCAGTTGAGTGTATATTTAATAGTAGTGTAGCTACTGTTAGGTGTCTAGTAGCTCTTAGGTGAAATACCAGATGGAAGAAGAACGTAGAGCCCTATAGCAAGGCCTTTTTCCAAGTTTAAAACAAACACACACACCCCCAAACAAAAAACCGAAACCAACTGTTAAATACTGAATTAAATCACAACTGGGAGGGGAAGTCTCAGAAGAAATGGTTGTGTAACAGAAAACAATATGGTGCAAACTACAGTCTTTTATTTCAGTGTATCCAGATTTGATTTGTTCTGAGTGCTCTACCCAGCACTTCCTCCTAGCCGAGGGATTATCAAAGGCAACATGCATTTAGAACAAGCACTGGAAAGGTTGCTGGTTAGAGCTGACTGCCTTTACTGCTGCTGGGACTGGCCTGATACTGCTATGTCAGCCTCTTGGTTTTATTGGCATTGAATACTATTAAATATGGTGGAGGATTTCTATGTTTTTAACAAGTTTTAATACCTCTTTAAGACCTCAGAAGGAAAGGTGGGATTCAATCCTTACTCCTTGTACTCCCTATGTTCCTTTCCCGTTTCTATGGTGCACAGTGCTAAAAGTGCTAATAAGCCCCAAAAGCTTAGTTGAATGTGTTCCAGGAGGTGAGCGAGATAATACCTTCAAACCAAGTGAAACGTTTTTAGTATCCACATAGTTATGTTTTTGTTTTACTCAGAATTATCAGTTGCTGAAGTCAGACAGCATGTCAGATTTTCCAGTTCGAAGCAGGTTTTCTATTAGTATTTCTCTTGGAAGGGACACAGTTGAGGCTGTTTTGTCTAACCAAGTATGTGATACTCATTAGAGTAGGCTAGATAAAGGCTCAGATTGATTTCTGAAGTCAGTGTTAAAACAAGACTTCCCACTAGTCACTCTTAAACGAACCAACACCAGAAAGCTGTAGTATTCCTTAGTTCCTGAATTGAACACTGAGTAGAAAACTGGCTTTATGTTTCTGTTTAGCTGGAGAACATTGGGAATTTTATCAAAGCTATCCAAGTCTACGGCATGAAGCCACATGATATTTTTGAAGCAAATGATCTTTTTGAAAATGGAAATATGACTCAAGTACAGACTACTCTGGTGGCACTAGCAGGTTTGGTAAGTATTTGTACCCATGGAATTGCCACACATCCACATTCCAGTCCAGAGGCACCCTTACCATACACGTAAATAGGAAAAGCACCATGCAGCCTGTCACGAGGGGCTAGATCATAGAGTGGGTTGGGAGAGACTCATCCAGTTCCAACTCTGTGCCATAGACAGGGACACCTCCCACTAGAGCAGGTTGCTCCAAGCCCCTGTGTCCAACCTGGCCTTGAACACTGCCAGGGATGGGGCAGCCACAGCTTCTCTGGGACACCTGTGCAGATGACTTGACTGTACATGGTCTTGCTCTGGAGCTGCGTGTGCATACACAGAAATGGGAAGGCTCACAGGAGAACACTAATCCCTGCAGAATGTCCTTCTCACAAGATGCTTGGGTAGCTTTGGAGTGCCGCTGTCAAATGGTGCAGGGACTGCTAGCTCACCCCTGACAAGAGAGTCTCATTTGAGATAAGTCTGCTTGTCGCATCAGTTGAGAGCCCTGGGTCAGGGCAGTAAGACCTTGACAGAAAATACACTCTAAACACTGAATATTTTCCCTCTCCTTAAACAGGCAAAAACTAAAGGTTTTCATACTACAATTGATATTGGTGTCAAATATGCAGAGAAACAAGCACGAAGTTTTGATGCAGGAAAACTAAAGGCTGGTCAGAGTGTAATTGGCCTGCAGGTAAGTTTGAAATTCAAGCTTGCAAGTTAATCTGTTACAGTTGAGAACAACTCTCTTGCTTTGATTAACTGACCTATTGTTTATGCCAAACCAGCTGCAGAATCACAACATATTCTTATCATGGAAGGAAGTATATGAGCTTCTAGCTCTTGTAAGCCATTGATTGGCTTTAGAAGCTCAGGTGACTTCCTGGAAGGTTTTCTATTTTAGATCTGCAGTAAGAGTGATAAGGAGGAAGGGGACAGCTAATGTTAGCAGTGTCTTGTCTGTCCTCTAAAGTGGAATTAAAGTAGGATTCTTTGGCTAGCTAAAGCTCCTTATATGGTAGAAACTTTTCCTCTCCCCTTCCCTTAATAGTTATAAACCCCAAAATAACTAGCATAAAATCTTAAAATGCCTGTGGTAGAGAAGTTGTGGCAGTGCAGTTGAATCATCACTGTCCAAGGGCAAGGGTAATGGTTGCGTTGTGATGCATGCGTCCATCCTAATTGCAGTGCAGTTGGACAAATGCCAGTGACTGAATTGCCTTGGAATGGGAGTTGCCTTTGGTATGCTTTTGAAGCTCAGTATAGAGACAGGGTAATTTATTAACAGGTAGTGGTCAAGCTACACGAGGAAAGCACACGCTGCAATTGCTTCTTCCTCAGCCATCAGTTACCAACCAGCTTTGTTTCCTTCGACTGTGCTTGCTGTACAAATAAAAATCCACCTCTTCTTTCCCCCACTAAAGATGGGCACCAATAAGTGTGCCAGCCAGGCAGGCATGACTGCTTATGGAACTAGAAGACACCTCTATGATCCAAAAATGCAAACTGATAAGCCCTTTGACCAGACAACAATTAGCCTACAGATGGGCACTAACAAAGGAGCCAGTCAGGTAAGCAGGACCATGTGCAACGCTTGTAGAGCAGATACAACACTCGACCTGGAAGGCCTCGGTGGGATGGGATGGTTTGGGTTGTGTGCAGTAGCAGAGTCTAACTGGCAGCAGTGAGAGGAGACACTTCAGCTGTGCTTTTATGCAGTAACTGAAAAACTTGAATTTCTTATCAGTAACAAGTGTGTTCTGTGCTAAGTATCTTGAAGTGTAAAACCGACCTGATGCTTCTGGAATTCCCATCTGGCTGCTATACCAGAAGAAAACAGTAACTTCATTTCAAGTACTAACTAGACACAGGCAAAAAAAGACACTGCTTCCTGGGTGCTACCCCAAGCCAAACACTTAGTATGCTCTTTCTAAAATGGAAAATAAACTGGAGTTTTCTGCAAAGACTTTACTCTGTGACTTACGTATGAGTGAACACTAGTGCTTCCAGTAAGGTGTATTAGTTGTAATCATAAATGTAGTAATTGCAGCTCTTGACCTTCTGACTCAACCTCTCCAACCCTGTTTTATTAGGCTGGTATGCTGGCGCCAGGTACCAGGAGAGACATCTACGATCAGAAGCACATACTGCAGCCTGTGGATAATGCAACGATTTCATTACAAATGGGTACCAACAAAGTGGCTTCACAGAAGGGAATGAGTGTGTATGGGCTTGGACGGCAAGTGTATGACCCCAAGTACTGTGCTGCACCAACAGAGCCTGTCATTCATAACGGCAGCCAAGGAACAGGAACGAACGGGTCAGAAATCAGCGATAGCGATTATCAGGCAGAATACCCAGATGACTATCACGGAGAGTACCAAGATGACTATCAAAGAGATTACCATGGTCAGTACAGCGACCAGGGCATTGATTATTAGCTTGGCATCAGAAGTTCAGTATTAGTCCATTATTTTATTCAGTAAGAACGAAACTAGCCTTGTGGAATTGTTACCTGTCTTTCCTACACACTATACTTAATGTACCTGAAGAAATACTGCCTTACATACATTCCTATTTCCTTTCTCTGCCCTTTCCCTGTCTAGTTGCCTTTAGTGCTGTAACAGTTATAGGCTACAGCATAAACAGTAACTGCATATGAAGTAAAAGGAATACTGTGAAAGGGGGAGTGCTCTTGTACAGCCAGGTCGTCTAATAAGGAGCTATGCATTTTTACAATCTCTACTCAAGCAGGTATTTACGTACCACAATAAGCCTTCATTTTACATATTTACAGCTTTTCTATTTTCCAGATGAGAGCAAAGAATTCCATGCTTAAGAGTTAAATGTGGTCTTTGCCAATTAAATCTAAGACATCACATTAGTGATTTTAATATCATTACTATGTTTCTTAGGTATTGTTTGCTAATGGTAAGTCCTGCATTAGACATAAGCGTGCATTTGTGATTGTGTATTCATTCCATTATCAACACTGACCAAACTTAGAAATAGTTGTCTTACTAAAAAGGGAGCTTGTACAAAGTCTTGAGCCAACAAAAGTCCCATGATTGATGGTGCACTTACCTTTTATTGTGCCATAATATATCCATGTAGAAATGCTTTTTCTTCCTTGAACTGTATTTATTGCCACACTTCTCAAACTGATCCCAGTGTATTTTTATAAATAAATATTTTTTTCTTAAAGGTATGTAGAAGATCCTGTCTCATTTGTTAATGCTGCTGCTCTTAAAGATTAGATACCACAAACATTATTCCCAAATCAGCATCACCTTTGCCTGTGTGAAGGATAATGCAGAACTGCTGTCTGTCACACGTCGGGTTCTTTCTTTTCCACAGGATTTAATGCAACAGCCTTGTAAAAATCCCCTGGGAGTGAGTGACAGTGACTCCACAGGAAAGGAATGTAGCTCCTTTACAGCTGGGTTCACTTCCTCTCTACAGACCAGAGATCTTTCACTGTTCACTAAGCCCCTGCCTTTTTCTCAAGGCAAATGAGGAACTGCACGTAGTTAATGCTGCCTCTGCTTCAGCCTATAGCCTTCACACTATCACCTGGAGAACTCAAAACACTTGCTTTAGAGTATGGAAAGAGATGTCCCAATCTTTGTGCCTGCTGCTCTGCAGTCAGAGTTCTTTAGTTACCAGTAACAGAGCTTGTTCTTAAACGGAAACTGCTTTCTTCCTCATTGTGGAGTGCAGATGGGCTGTACTAACCTGAGCTGGGTTTAACAGGAGTGGGGGCCACTGTTGCTGATCCTAACTTCTGTAAGAAAGTTTAAGGTGTTTTAAAAGTAGGTACAGGTTAAATTTACATTCACATATAAAATGTTTCGTACTTTCAAGCTCTGGACTCGTGAAGGATTCTTCCCTCAAGACTGGAAGTTGTTTCTGCTTTGATCCATCAGTTTCTGTTATCTCTGGGTGTGATGTGGTGACCTGACTTTCAACTGACCTCTTTGTTTAATAAAACTTATTTATTTCACAGAATTTAAATTGAAAAGGACATCTAGAGGTCACTGGTGCAAGCCCTGCATTTGAGGCAAGAGAATTAGTGCCAGGATGCCTGTTCACACCTGCTCTTCCTGAACTATGCCATTTCCGCCCTTCCAAAAAGGGTGAAAGTAGAGTCTCTTTTCTGAAAGCTTGAACCATGCCCTCTTGCTCTTTATGAATCCAAAACTTACGCTTTAAACCATGTGCACCCATGTTATGTATGTACTTGTGTACAAAATCTGATTATAAGGTACATACTCAGAACTCTTCTCTATATAACTCTCAGAACATATTGTCACAGCTGTAATTTCTGGACTATGGGTTGTACAGCATTGCTTAAATGAAACCCACTCAAATACAGCTTAATTGGGGTTTTCCAGTACCTTTCTTCTTTAAAAAGCAACATACTTGTATCCCAGTTGCCAGAGTTCCTGAGTCAAGGGCCAAAACCACAGTACAAGTATCAAATATGAACACGAAAAAAAACCCAACAATGTGGAATAAGAACTGATCTAAATTCCACGTAAACCTACTATGCTCTGTAAACTGGTAAACAGGATTTATACATTGTAGAGACACTACTACTTGGAACCAGTCTTAATGGGACTTAACGGCAGAGCAGTATTGCTCTGCTGGGAGTACCATATGTTCACACTTCCTTGCAGTTAGAGAGCTGTTGCTTATTCAGCATGATTGTCAGTTTTCACAGCACCCACAAGCCAAGTGCCAGAAGTACCCAAGGGCAGAGCTTTAAATAATGAGTTAGTGAGTCACAGCCAGTAGATGATCAGCTTTACCTGCCAGACAGAAAGTAATTAACCTATTTCCTTCCCTTTTCATCATCTATCCCATATTCTTCATCTTTAAGTAAGTGGCTCATTAAAGTAGACCAAAGTAAAGTGAAGAATAAAAAGTAAGTATTTGTTAGCATTCCCTAGTGCATAACTAATCTTTCAGCAGCAGGAGATAAGATACCGTATTTGGCTGAAACAGGTTTGCCATTCAGGCCATCAGTGAGCTCTTCCATTTATCACCTCCAAGCTGTGACTAATCAAGAGTTTATCAATCTGATCACCTTGGCAGCTTGAGTCATCTACCTGTAGTGATGTCTCACTGCCTGTATTGATGTGTACTTGCCTGAACTCCCTGCCTGGAGTCATCTTCCCACCTCAAACCTCTGCTCAAAAAGTCAAAGGAGCTTTTGAATGAAGAGTGAAATCAGGTGCCACTGGATAAAACCTAAAACTACCCCACACTCAGCATGATGTGGAGCCCACAGAAGTATATTAGAACCACGGTCCAGGTACAAAGTTTAGACAAAGCTCAAAGTTGTAAGACTTTCCACATCCCACTTCTGACTAGAACCCTGACAGTTTCTTCACTACATGCCTCCATGCTGTACTTCACATCCAGGTTGTAGCTATCAGTTCTATAAATGATTATTCGTTACAGCTTCTCCTCTCTCTCCAGCCACTGCTCATCTGCTACTTTGTCAAGCTTTAAATCCACACACAAATGTTTTTGGCTTCGTCGTTTCAGTTGCAAAGGGAAGAGTTGTTAATGTACAAAAAAATAAGGACTATTCCTCACCTGCTTTTCGGAGAGGAGCCAGTGGGTAGTAAAAAACACTGCCAAAAGAGTATATTTCAAAGAAAGACACCTACCTCACAGCCATTAATTATCTTGTCTACAGAGGACTCCTATCAGGGATCATTTCATCGATGAGCTCAGCACTGTTCCTTACTTAGTTGCACCGGCTGTTCAAACATACAGAATAAATCAGGATGCAGACAGCTCAGAGTGCCTCCTCTACAAGCTTACTGATCCAGGAACTGGCCCAGTGTGCCCAGAGGAGCATGAAAAAGCTCCATGTGAGCTGGCACACCACAACTTTCAGACCATCAGAAAAGTATACTGATAAAAATCAGTTGTGCTGACACACAAAATGCTTTATTCATACAGATCGTGTGTCACTTACTTTACCAATGAAGAAGGTACAACAGAGATTTAGAGAACTAATATGGAGTCCTGGGGTACTGGGAATCTTTTTTGCTCTGATTTGTCTTTGCTGTTGCTGCTCTGCCGTTGTACTTCCTGGTGCACTTCACATTCAAGTCTACAAAGAGAGAACAAGGAGACAAATCATGCCTAGCACTAGTCCTGTTACTGCATTTAAATGTCATAAGAGTAGACTGGGAAAGCAATTAAGGTTCTTTTGTGTCTCAAATCGACAATCATCTCCTGGGGAATGGCTCCCCACCCCCCTTGTTTCTTTGCTTGGCAAAAACTTACTGAAGAATGCAATAGCAGACCCAAACAATGAAAAAATAAAGCACAACTATATCTCACTGCAGGAATAAACCATCTGCCTATAGCAAAATGCCCGCAAGATTGTGTGAGAGCTTGCTAGAGCCTGGTACTTGTAGGCAGGTCAAGAAACATCACCAGCATGTGTGACACTCGTGTAAGAAGCAGCGAGGGGGGCAGAAGACACCGGTGGCAGTGTCCAGCAAGTGCAGGTGCCAGAGAAGCTGTTGCTGCAGAGCCTTTCTCCAACAGCCCTGGCTTGGCCCCCCTCATGCTGAGGGAGTACCAGCCCAGATTGTGAACCTGCTGGGGCGGCTTCTCAGGTTGGGCAATTTGCAATAGTTTTTCAGATGTCAGTTAGCGAGCCTTTATTCTCAGGACTTTCCCAAGCCTGGGTGTGGGGGAACACTCCCTTCTGGCACGTCAGGAAATGAAAGGAGAAAGAAAGGAAAGAAAGAAAAGGGGTAGGGGTGGAGAGGAAAGGCCTCTAAGCTCTAATCTTACATCTCTGGAACTTGAGCAGTTCAAGCCTGAAATCAAGCAGCCTACTGCTCTTCTGACTTTGCTACAGTAGACATGTGGAGGACTGTCAGTCCAGCACTTATCTCCCACCCCTTTGCCATTGTCAGATCTTACTCTTCCTCTGCTGAGCACACTGGGGAATGGGCAGAAGGATGAGAACAAATACTTGACCCATCCATTTTGCACCAGCAGAAGGTTTCCTGAGGAAGGAAAGCAACAGGAGGAAAAACAGGATACTGGGTACAACATGTTGGTATGGTAAGACACTGGGAGATACATGGCAGCCTACATCCATTCCTATTGGGACATAAAGGCAAACACATTAGCTGGCAGGTAAATACATATCCCACACCTCTCTCACCATAGGTTGGAGCTCTGTCCCATCTTCATTATCCTGGAAAGGTCTTCTGCGGTTTTGCCCGTCTGTTAACTTGTTACTCTGACTCACAAAGGTCTAGGAGCAAAAAAACGGGTGAGATCATTTGGGAATGCAAACCATTATGTAAATAAAAATACCTGATTGAGGGAGATAATTAGCCCCAGGCTAAGAAACTATAGCTGGTTCCTAGCTGGTTGACTCTGAGTGATACCAGGAGGGACTCTGCAGGGGCAGCAGGGGTGATGAATGCAGCTGAGAAGGATTAAGCAAGAGAATCTCTTCACATCTATTACAGGAACAAGGACTCTGGCTGTCTGAAATCCCTCACCTGGCTCTCTGCCACTGCCACATATTGTCCTGAGGGCCACAGAGCCTCCCACCCCCAGATGTTTGTAACCCAACTGTAACATGGATGACCCAAGTCAAATGCCTTCATGCATTGGGAAACTCACAAGTTCTTGGCTATATGAGCAAACTTACTCTTTATCATGCAATGAGAAGGAGTCTGGATGTGCTGCCCCCAGTTTTTCCATACAAGGTTACACAGCCTATCCTGCCTGGAAGAATCCTTACCCCTGTGGGAAATCCCCTCTTCACCAGAGGCCCTAGGGCATGCCTAATTATAACGAATTAAGACCAGAGTTAAAGAGAAACTGCCACAAAGTTTGGAAGTGGAGAGAGGGAAGCCTCTGTTTGCTTCATGAAGGAGAATTGGCTTAAGAAGTATTTTAGCATTTGGCAAAAGAGAGGGAGAATAGAGGTCAAGGCTTCAGAGTTTTCCATTCAGTAACATATTCCTATTCGGGATATGTGCTTAAGTACTGTTCTGAATCAAAGCCAAAGCACATCTATCTGCTTGCTTCTGTATAAAGGGTTAAAGCCTATCTTTAGGCTGCCTTCTTGTTGGTTTGTTTTGTTTCCAACAAAATTCTATGAACATTACAGGGAGTCAAACAGCAGCATCCAAAAAACCACAAAACACTTCTTCCAACACTGTCCTGAAGAAATCCCTCCAGAACATTCGTATCGTATAAGCTATTTTGGCTGCTGAGTTTGTTTGTCATGAATCACCAACATCTTCATGCAGGAAAAGACAGAACTGGCAAACACAGCATGAAAGGAAAAAACATCTGCATCTTCAGATATGCTCTTAATATGAAAGGGATGGCACATACACATTCAAATGTTTCAAATACTAGCTAAAGCTCTCCATCAGTTTTAGCTATGTAATGATTACCCATGAAAATGCTTGCAATACAATACAGTAATTATGAGGGTAAAGTCACAGAACAATCAAATCCAGAGGCAGAAGAATTTAATCAAGAGACAGAAGGCTGTTTTGGCAAAGGAATCTGTATAGCTATGAAGCAGAGCAACTCAAGTTTGCATGAAGTTGGCTCAGAACTACAGCATTCATAGGATGTGGATGGATCCCTGACCTGCTGCTGGCAACAAGCAGCTACAGTAAGTCACAACAAACATAAACATCTAATCTTAAAGCACCCCACGGACTGATCTCTGCCGCCAGCTCATCTAGTTATGTATGGTTTTTAATGACCAATTATATATTGAACATGTATCTACTAAGGCCTGAAAACTCAGCCATTACTTACAGGGTATGATCTGAGAAAAGGCAGCAGATCAGAGCTAGCACACAGGAGTCAGAGGGAGCCATTTACTTCACTTTATAAATTCACTTGTGATTTGTATCCCTGTGCCCATCCTGTTCTAAGGTGTTGGAAAGGAAATAGCATGTGGGTTCAAACTACTAGGTCCTGGGGAAAGAAAAAGTCCCCAAAAGCTTAGAATGGCTCAAATGTCTTTCCTGTTATCACTGGGGTTTACCAGCAGTTCCTGATCCACAAAGTAAGGCCTCTCCGCAGATCCATCATTTGTTTCTATATCAATAGCAAAGCAAAGGAAGATGGCATCTGCTGTCACTTCAAACACAGACAGAAAGCTGTGGGAGATCAGGCAGGCAAAAAATCCAACCAGCAACAGAGGAACTACCCATGCTTGCAATTCCCGATGGTAGTTAAATGCCATCAATCCTCCAAAACCAGTAAAACATACAACAAACACCTGTAAAGGGCAGTGAGAGAGAAATGCAGCCTCATTAATCATGGAGAAATGCTTCTTAATAAAAACCCCAATCCCCCAAACTCCCCCAAGCACCCCAATCCAGTATTTTGACAGCACATCTCATCTGGGAAATAGCTCTGCAGTTTCTGGCATCCTGCACTTGTCACACTTTGTGTTCAATTCGTCATGTCAATTCCACAGGGCAGAGGCAATCTTTTACTATGGAATTACCAAAGACGCATTTTAATGAGAACTGTAGGAGTGGCACCAAGGATACTGATACAACTAAATCACTCTGTAAAAACTATGAAAAGGATAAATTCCTTAAACATTATCTTCTCTCCTGAACTCATTTTACAGCATGAACAACACTGAGTTTAACAAAGATAAGCCTTATTTACTTTAGGTATAAGAAAAGAGAATCAAACCCCTGATTTTTCACTTCATTCTTACAGAACAGTACTTTTGTTACTCTTACCTTTCCTAGAAATAGGATAAAATTTCCAAAACAGCTAATGGATGCAAGCTTAGCAGAATTCTTTGCCAAAACAAAGACAGCATCCTTTGCTGATGTACAAAAATTGGTCCCATTTATAGCTGTAGTTGTATATGCATGCTGAAATGAGAGAAGAGGCAGCAAGAGAGGAAAGACTCTTAGAAACTAGATTTTACTTAAGCAAAATGCAAAGCCTTAAACTCTATTTGGAAATACAGACTTTATGAATGTAAAAGTATTTTGCATAATACAAAGTTCTCTACCCTAATTTTTGTTAATGAACCCAAGTACCACAAAACACTTACTTACCTGGAGTCGCACTACCCAAACTTACTTGTTTGTTTTCTACGAATCTATCACCAAGACTGCTGCCAAACTACGGAGGTGGAACAATCAAGTTATGTAGTTGTAAAGTCACTGAAAAATTGATGATTTGAAAGCTTTTCTATGTGCTCCTTTCAAACTATTCATATGCTACTAAAATTCAAGCTTATGCCAATAGCCATAAAATAAACTCATTGGAAAAATGACTGGAAAAGAACAGCTAAAGGAGCCTGGACCAGACCAGGCAGCGCTATGTCCCACACACAGATTTCAACAGACATCCGTTTATTGATGTACTAGAGAATTTTATGCGATTTCTCTTTGTGGAAACTTGCCAAGACAGGTGGGGAGAGCAGAATATTTACCTCAATGGACTGGATTATTTTAGCAGTTGTTGTGCATAACCTGACATATATGTCCCATTTACGGAACTCGTCAACAAGACTGAAACTGTGTCCAAAACATCAGCTGAGTAAAACAGCATTCAAGACACCTGAAATGTGTGCTGATCTTTACCAGCAAGTCTCATGAGCAGGTTCTCTTTACTCAAAATACAAGAAAGTGCATTATGCCTCAAAACCAGATTAGTACAGTCGGTAAGAACCATGGTGTGCAAGGGATTACTGTTCAGAAGGAATTCATATATCCAAATGTGTATTTGGTCCTTAGATTACTTCTGCTTCACCTGAAAGTGAAAAAATACCTATAACTGGTTTGCTGAAAGTCAATTATATGGCCCACTGCAAAACACTTCTTGGTTTTCTTACTTATAAGTTAAAATAAGCTATCTGAAAGCAGAGAAAATCTATTTCTGCAGAGGTCAGTTTTACCCCACAGCAATTTCTGGAACATACTGTAGTGTAGCAAAGCTGTATTAACACAGAGAAAGAAAGACATTAAATGTGGTCTAAGATCCTTTGTCTCTTTATTGTGGATATTATTTTATGTATGACAAAGGGTTTTTTTCTTTCTCTCATAGTAAGCAAAAAAAGAGCAGAAGTAAAGAGCGATATCCTGTATATATTGTACTTACAAAGTAGTAGCTACATCCATAGACGGAAGAAGTGTCAGTAAAAACCATGGATTTATTGCCTACTCTAAGAAAAATCGAAGACTCTGCTGAACTCTACAGAAACACAGAGTATCTGCATAAAACTCTGTTTAAACAAGCAAGCTCAGTTCATTCCTAAATAGGAAAAAATCCTTTCTGTGCTAACTCCCATTTATCCTGACACTGCTCCTTTTCCCGGGGAAACATGAATAGACCCACCTTTATAACATGCTGGGAGTTAAGTCTGTGTCATCATTCCATTAACAGACCCAGAGCTGAGATACAAGGTGCAAAAGGGTTATCTAACTTTGTTTCTGTCCCTTAAGAATTCAATTCACAGAGCAGATCCTGATCTGGTGCTGTCACTATAAGTCTGGCCAATAAATGAAACAGAGATTCTATACTCACTATAAATAGTCCTGTTTTTAAAATGAAAAAGAATGCTGAAAATGCACGTGCACTTGTTTAAACAGTTTCCAAACTTAAAATAAATACCCATTTGTTTGCACTCTTGAATTAGTCATTTTGGTATCTGAAGAATGTGCAATGAAAAGAATTGTTGATATTTATTAACTAGAATAGTTATCTTGGGAAGACTGAAAATAATACCGGAGACTGAGTAATACCTGCACAGTGGTTTGGTGTATTACAAACCAGTTGGTAAAAAAAATGGCATCTATAACAAATACAACTTCAACAAATCATGGAAGTAACAGCTAGTCGTAACATCTACACAAGAAATCAGCCAGGTAATAATCCAATGTTATAGAAGGAATAACAGACAGAAAGGAATGAACTGCTGAACACTACAAAACAAGTCACTGACCTAGGTGAAGCAAGAATGTTACTAGTACAAGGTGAAGACCTAACCGAGTGATCTCTGTCTCTGACCAAAAGATACCTTCCTGAGGTTGGAGGGTTTCTTGTTTGGCCTAGACTGCCTCTCCATCTACTTTTCTCCCAGTTCCCATGCAGACCCCATACCCTGGTCCCATCCTGCCACACTGAAATCTACACATTCTCGCTAATAAAATACATCTCTGACATTGAAGCAAATGAAACTTGCGCAGAAATGAGCTCAAATGATTTCTTACCCTTACCCACCAAAGCACACCTAACATACACACCTATTACTGGTATTTGCAAATCATTCTGTGTTTTGGACTAAGAAGCTTAGATATCCCACTAGTTTTGCAGTGGCAGGGTATGTGCAACAACCTAATCTCTTTCAAAATAAAGACAGTTGCAAAGGCTAAGATAGTGGTCAGTTAAGAACCTGCTATTATTTAGAAACAGGTTATTTAGATGTGGTTTTCTACAGAACATCTTCCCTTGTCCTATAAGCATAAGATTCAGTGAACTTGAAAATGTTTGAGAGAAAAGCAGCAGGAATGATCCAACAGGTATGGAATGTCTTCTGTCTGGGGAACAACTGAGTACACCAGGCTCTTCTGTCTGGAAAAGAGATGACTGAAGGAGCATGCAGGAAGAAGGCTACAAAATCATGAGAAATGCAGAGAGGGTAGGGAGGGTTAGATGGCTCACTGCTTCTTCGAGCACAAAGACTAGGCAGCAGCAGGAAGTAGTAAGAGCCAAATTTGAAAACAGATGGTATTTCTCCTCACTGTAAGTCTGTAAGCTGTGAACTGCTGGACAAAAGATGCTTTAGTTGCTAAAAGTACACATGAGCTCAAGTGGGACTGGGAAAAGAATCCACCGAGTTAGTAAACACACAGAAAACATACTCAGAACAAGTGGTCCCTGGGCTGGAAACAGATATATAGGGAAATAGACTCTCGCTCTACCTGAGCGTTCACTCACAGCCATTGTGGGAGATGGGATACTGAGCTGGATGGAGATTCAGCCTGGCTGTTATGCTTAATGAATTGATGTTTTACAATGGTAGTCTCTGCTGCAGTGACAAGCAAGTAATAACGGCACTGGCAGCACACCACTGATCAGAAAGCATGGGAGACAGTGGGCCCAGATCAGTTTTAACCCTTGCACCAGCAGGCTGGTATTGTATCACCACCTTTGTGAAGAACACAAGCCTCCTCTGGCTGGGAGCCTGGGAACTAGACACAAGTTTCTCAGTGTCAGGATGAATAAATAAGGAATGTGAATGTTTACATATTTCCAAATACCACACTATGCAAAAAAACTCTATTTAAAGAATACATCTTTCTGTGCCTCACAACACAGAATGTCAAGGGTCCTGGAAAAACTGACCTGCTGGTTTCATGAGAAAGTCACTGTGGCTTAGATACAGGCCATGAGTTCCCCAATCGTTGAGAATAATTGCTACTTTGTGTAATGACTGAATTCAGCCCTCCACTCTAGGACTTGCTTTAACAAAATGGGTTTGGGGAAGAAAGGTCTCACACCCCACTTCAGCTTTTATGACTCTGTTGGTATTTTCAGACTGACCTGATCTTGTTGCTACCCACTCTCTTGGGGGCTGCCCTGGTCAGCTACAGCCAGTAGTGTCTTGGCTTGCAAGTGTCCCAGCTGCCAGTGGAATCCCCTCAGGAAACAAAATCCAGTGGCAGCAAAAGGCAGTGATGTTTCTGTGGCTGCTGTACAGCAGTTAGCGACCCGGTGAGAAAGCTGCAGCTTGTTCCTCAGACAGTGGTGGGAAATCAGAGCAACATGGGCCTCACTGAAGAGATCAGGATATGCAAGACTGGAACGGACTCTCAGCTATTCCAGCCCCTGGCTATTTCAGGTTAGCACATTATAAGTGCAAAGTCTTAAGTGCAAAGCTCCCTCTTTAAACTGCTTACGGGTTTTCCCTCTCCCAACCCTTATGTTTGGAGTTATTCCAGACAGTTGTCCCTCTGATCCCCTGACCTCCTTCCAGCTTCCAGACAACATTTACTCATTAATAGTTTGCTCCTGCTAACATTGACCTTGTCTTGGCTCTTCCCCCTCTCTTCCGTTTCTCTTCTTGATATAGATGGTAACTTGCTCTTACCATTCATCTGTTAAAGTAGACACATCAGGATATTCCAGTTGCCCCCTGTGACATGAGCCTGATCACCTAACCAGCAACTTCTACAAGGGCATATATCCCCCTCTTTCTGGTGCAAGTATTTCATCTCATACCTTCCAAGACTGAACCTGCCCTTTCTGCAGCCTTGTTAACTAATGGCTATTGGCCTGTGGTTGACATACACATGGAGAATACTCTCCTCCCCCACTTCAACCAACAAGCACACAGCTAATACAGAAACAGTTATTTTCTATTCTTAGGTTAATTACAATCTGTAAGAAACCCTTCAACAGCCTTCCCAAATTTTCGCAAGCAACCAAAGAAGCACAAATTTCCTTTATTTCCATTCCAGCTTATATTTTCACCGTGGTCCTTTAACTTTCTTTGTTTCCTAATCTGTGTGTCAGCTGCTCCCTCCATGGCTATTATCCAGTGGGCAGGACCAACACAACTTTCTCCTCAGAGGGCACTTGGGTGTTCCTTTCCTGCATTGCTACACCTGGGCTCCATTTCAACCACAGGGCTTGGACCATAAGGATACTACTTGAAGCGCCCATTGCATCATGATTACATCACTACTGGCGCTGCTTACATTGGCTTCTGCAGTTAGTGTGATAGGGTTCTCATCTGAGATCTCTGAAATAAAATCGAACGGAAAATTTCCAGGGAGTTGTTCACAAATTGCTCTGCTCGAATGCACTGAATTGTTGGTCATCTGCTCCACTGCATGTTATTTTCTTTCTCTCTCTCTTTTAAAATGGGATAGGGGAGAAGAGAAAAGTACCAAAGCAAGAATTAGTCAGCCGTGTTCATCTCTATCCGCTACAGGGTTCACCCCACAGAGCAAGTAAAGACCTAAGGAAATTTATTTCCTGTTATTGCACGCATAAAGCCACTAAAAGAAAACCAAATGTATTTCAAATATTATTTCACTGAAGATTAAACATTTTTGCCAACTGGATTTTCAAGATGATTGAAAATTTAGCTTAACATCTAGAAGCAATTTTGCCAGTAACATTAAAATGCAATATTGGTTTTGGGAGGAAAAAGGAGTACTTGATGGGGTGAGGCACAAATGTGTTTGGCAGTGCAGAGAAGTGTACTTTCATTAGCATGCATGGATTGTGGTTTTATCTAGGTCACTTCTCTGCAAGACATTTAACTGCAACCTCCTGATAGGCTTCCATCCAAAGTTTAAGACCCAGCCAATTGCCAGGGATATATGACCATTAAATAGACTTGGTTCTGGTTTTTGACACTAGACAGTTGCTTGCTTTCAGTGTCAGGGTCTCAGCACTGGCAAATGCAGACTATAACACACTGCCGACTGCGGTAACGCCCACCACAGGGCATGGAAGGCTATACTGCAAGTAACTGCCCAGCTGAAAACAGAGAAACCACAAACTGCTCAGCAACAACTTCAGAAACCCATGTGCTGCACTTCAGAGCGGCTCACTGCCAACTGGCTGCACATGAACCCAGAGCAGACACAGGAAAGCAAAACTATCCTGAAATAAGATAGATTGTTTAAAGGAAAAGTCACTGCAACAAGGCTGTAATGGGGAAAAAGCAGGGAGCTTTGATGTACCAGAAGTTAAGACTACCAGTACAATTTAAGAAAGCAGGAGACAGACCTTGTAGCTCCCAAACAGCATTAAAAACACAGTATATTCTTTTTATGGAAGAGAAATTTCTATCTCCCGGATTTTAGTGGAGATGATAGGCTCTGTTTATCTGGAACATACTGAACCCATCAGATCCAGCAGATGAAAAATCTGTGGTAATTCTGACAAGTGTTGGCAAACAAAACTGTCAAGTAAGGATAATGACTCTATATTCACAAAGCACTTCTCATCCAGATAGAACCTGGAGTGCTTTACAATTGTTACTAATGGATTATACACACACATGAATCACTTTGCCCATGACTGAAATGGAACAGCTTTAGGAGTGAACTGTTTAACAGCACAGAGCAACACTACACCGCAGTTTAGCACAGGATCCAGTTGCAAATCCAAGAGAAATTTAGGAAGACAGACTGTAATTATCCACGCTGCAGTGTGCACGGGACACTGGGTTTACATTACCCCTCCTCCAACAACCACCACTGGAAATATGGCTACTGTCAGCATCTAACACAGCACTTTGTCACAATGGGAAGAGGCCAAGGTACCTTTTTGGCCCTGTTCCCATTAAATTCCAGAGAGCTGAGCAAAACTGAGCTGAGCCTGCAGAGAACAAGTCACTTCAAGGATGCATGCAACTACCAAAGTTGGTGTTAAATCCCACCTGAAAGATGGCACCTTTCCATCCATAAAGCCTAAGAAGTACTCTTTGATAACATAACAGAGAACTTGGGAAGAAAGAAGCTTGCACTACATCAGCAGTGTTACTTCCTCCAGCACCTGTTTCTCATCTGCAAGCTTCCCAGAGGGAAAATGAGGGGCTCTGTTTAATCCTGATTAAACTTGTGAATGAAGGAGCAGAAAGAATTTCAATCATCAAAGCAATATAACAACAGGTTGAAGAAAAGAGTGCATTAGTGATGGGGAAAGCTTTTGGTTTTTGTTTGTTTTTTGGTTTTGGGGGTTTTTTTTGGGGGGTGGTTAAAAGTTTCAGGTAATTTTATGCTTATTATTATAGTGAAAGTAATAGAATAAAAGGTAAAAATACAGTAAGGAATGTTAGCACACAGTAAGTTTTGGACCAACTTTTCTAACAGCTGTTCCACATTTGAGTCATTTCAACTCACACAAGAAGCAAAATCTGAACTAAAAAATACTTTCAAAATGGTAGAAACATCGGTACCAGCAATTTCTTAACCCCTTCCAGGCTCTACTCTCAAGGCCATGTTCAAAAGCCATGTGACATTTCAAGGCTGTAGGCAGCCTCACTGATCTCAATAAGAGCTGTTACGAGTTCAGTACTTCCGTACATCAGATACATTCATTTCTCTATGAAATGCAATAATCTGAGACCAATGTTACCCCTTCAGACAGGTAAAACTACTATTAAAATCTTGCAGTGTGCTCTTATTTTTCTTCTCCTCTAACCCTCACCCACACTGCTCTGGATTTGGAGCACATGGAACACCATCATCCTTGCCAAAAAGATGTTCAAACAGTTATCTAACAGCAAACACAGTACTATGATCATTAGGTTAAACCCCAGGACTCATATAAAAGCAGAAATTTGCCTACAATAGATTAGGAAACAGGAAATCTTTAAAGGGAACGAGAACTACCATACAGCCTTCTGAAACAAAAGGAAGAACATTACGGTAATTAATTCTTCTTTTAACAAACAACAGCTGAAGAAAGTAAATACTAGGATGCTGGGTATCTCTTTGAAAGGCAGGAAGCTAAGGGGAAAGGGTGACTACAAATGGAAAGCCTGGAATCAAAAGGAACTCAAAGATTCCTCACCCAGTCAGTGACCATAAGATCTACCTAAAAAAAACTAAGCCTGGAAAATTCATCATCTAGAACCAGAAATGTCACTGCACAAGTATTTAATCTAGGCTGAACTAAGTGAAAAACTTTCTCTTCAGAGTGGTCCAAGATTAGATTTAATTTATGCACCTCCTTCAGAGGACAAGTCAGACCCTTTATCAGCATTGTCTTGTTTAATTCACTGCTACCCTCAGCAATGTGAACAAAGAACACGACAATCAGGGTCAAGAATCAGCATGAACATCTGATTCCCTTTCACATTAATAATACCACTGTCACCAGAGATAACAAAGGGAGACTGACAAAGAGAAAAATTAACTATGTACAGTGATGTACGCAGAGCTGGAGAACACGTGGCTAAAAAGGATAAGGAAAAAGTATGAGTTAAGTATCTAAAAAACTCAGAAATCATCCATTTCAAATATACCCTCTTTTGAAACAAAACTGCTAACAAACTAAAGATGGCATTCAAAAAAAGAGAACATGATATTCATCTTTCTTTTTCATCATGGATCATATTCCCAGATAAACTGATAATGGAAATCAGCCAGGAGTTTAAGTTTCTTTACTCAGTACTTTCAAGTGGAAAATACTGAGTCTAGTTTAATGACACATCTCCAGATAGGGTTCTTACTTCTTCACTGCTTCCTTCCACCTGGAAATCTCTGTATTTCAGTAGACTGTCAGGCAAAGATCAACAAAATATTGTCTTCTTCCCTACAGAAGTAGCAAGTGGCCCTCTAAAAGGGTTATCTCAAGCTGTGATAACAAGTTTCCTAAAATCTTGCACCTTGCATGTTTGTGAATTCCCTGTTTCTTTGCAATAAGTTCCATCTACACCTGAAGACTAGTTTAGTTTAATTTAGGTTTAGTTTAGTTGGCCAGCAGAAAACTTTGGCTTGCACACACTGGATGTTGCTTTAGTCATGAGAACTATAGCTAGCATATACACACAGCTTGTAGGTATACAGATGATTGAGTGACAGAGACGTGAGAACATACCTGGTTAAAGTATCTTAAGCAACTTTCCTGACACCAAAAGCAGCAGAAACAGCACTTGAACAGGCACTTGGCACATGCACTCTCCTGCAATAAAATGAGATGTTTGCTTACTGGACACAGAATTAGACTCAAAATTACCATTTTAGGAAAACTTGCCTTATAGGTGACTGACTCTTCTAATAAAGCATTCATTTGGGCACAAGCTATTTCCTTCTGAGTTACAGGAACTGCTTTTAATTCACACCCTTTAGTATTAATGACTGATGAACTGAGCATGTCTTCTTTCTTCCTGTGCATGGGAGATTCATCTCTGAGAAAAGAAAGTTAAGTGCTACAAGCAGCTTTGTGAGCTAACAGCTGTTTGGAGAGCAAAGCAGGCAGGCAATTCAGTAACCCTTACAGCACTTTACAGTGATAAGGGAGCACACTGACAGTCTTCAATTTTTTTGTTTACCTAAAAACCTTCACAGTTCTGAAATGACTGGTACCTTAGTGGACAAAAAGAAAAGAATGGGCATAAAGCTTGTATGCAACAGAATCCCAGACTGGTTTGTGTTGGAAGAGACCTTAAAGCTCATCCAATTCTGACCCCTTGACGCAGGGGGTTGCCTAAATCTTCCTTTAAAATCACAGTTGTGCAGTCATGACAACTCTTTCTCCTTGCCAAAGCGCCAGAACTAACTGCAGTGGTACGTTTCCAGCAGCAGGTAAGAGATGTGGAGACGCATGAAAGACAGAAAGAAGTCAAGCACAACCAAACCAGCACAGCTCTATTTGTTATATATCTTAAAAGATGTAGTTTGGATCCTACACAAATCTCTGGAATAGTTCATATTTCCTACATTCTTTCTATAAACTCCTATTACAAGGCAGATTAAATATTTTCCAGTAGATATTTTAGATGTAATGACAAAGTTCTTCCTTACCTTTGCTTTTGTAAAATTTACAATGCAAAAAAATTTTAAATAGAGTATTCTGCCAATTTTTTCCTTTATCTTTCATAGAAAACTTGATACATAAACACTAAATAAAGCTGGTTTATATACACCTACCTTTTGTTTTAGGATATTATAAAGGTACAAGAGAAGAATCCTTGGTATTCTCAGTATTGTGATAAGAAATGAGCCTTTTACAGCAGTTCCTAGGTGATAGCAAAAAAGAACTGATATGGAAGACAGGACTGGGTGAGGTGGTGGGTTATTTTTGTTCCTAGAAAGAAAACCAAAGAATTTTAACTTGATTTAAAAGCTTAACTGAAGGACATATACATGGTACCTTTTCAGGATTGGGAGATTTCAATAACTAAGCCAGTATCCCTTTTCGCACTTCAACAACTCCAGTTTTCTTACTGACTTCATCTGAATGTTCACCTTAGTCCAAAGGAAAGCAGCCAAGTGTATAACTTTCATTGGATTAGTTTAATTCTTAAGCAATGACTGTTTTGGTGTATTCAGTAATGGAAAAAAGATCTAGAAAAAACCTACAATGGAAAATACCAGAAGTAAGTGAACACCATCTGAGAATACTTCCTTGAAGCCCTCTCTCCAGTTTCTGTCACTTCTGCTCTCCACAGTCTTTCATTTTACTGTTGTTTCTGCAAGATCTTAGGCTGAAGGAATGAATCCACTCTTTCTGCTTTACAGATAAAAGGCAAACTAGAAAAAACAGCACAAGCTTTCACATATACAGTTGAGATCTAATATCTGCTTTTATTGATGCAATTTGATCAACTTTTGCTTTAAATGCTGTTCAGGTAATTATATCTTATTCACTGAACATGATTTATTTTCCAAGGGAATTCTTGGTGCCTTTCTAAAGGTCAGTTTAATGTCAATCATTTACAGACAGTAGCATGACACAGCTCTTAAGAATGTACATAAAAACCAGGAAAAGAACTTTAAGCCACTCCCCCACCCTTTTTCAAATGCTGTAAGAAAAAAGATCAATTAGATTAATGCTATAAATACCTATAAAAAGCTGTTTCAGGAGATTAACCCCTCCACCCCATCAACAGTCATAAATAGCCCTTCTATAAAGCAACTCTTCAGCAATTGGCCGAACCCTGAAAAATTTACTTAAATAACAAACCAGCAGGAACTTGGCTCAGCAGTTAAGATCAAACCTTATATCACAAAAAAGATGCCTTATTTTCATGAGTGCCTCCTTCAAAACATCTGTTATCTTGAACAGTTAATAGTTTGCACAATAAAATAAGAAATAAAAAGGCAGTGATAAGAGAGTGACTGGTTGGGGCTAAAAAGCTCTACAAGGATACCAAACATACACACTGTATCTAGAGAGGTATCACAGTTCTACAAGAATCCTGGAGGTATCACTGCAGTTCATTCAAAATACTAAATACTTTGCAAGCAAAGAAGTTGTATTTAAATATCTGGATATACCACATTATTTTAAATAGGAAATTCCAGGAAAGCAGTTGCTGCATTTATTATTTTTGGTCTTACAGCTAGGGGAACAGCTTGGGGGATAGTGGAATTTTATACTGAATAAGGCAGTTTGTTGGGGTTGCTGTGTTAGAAGCACATACACAGCAATATAGATGAGTTATTCTATCCATATCATACCATTCTTTCCTTTTCCCTCATACACTACCTTAGAAACGACAGTCTCAGCCAGATCTCACAATATAAAAGATAAAGTTTCTGCCACTTTAATGTTAACCAATGGTGAGAAACAGAGAGAGGACTCTCATGTTAATAATTTACTTCCTACTGAAGAAAAAAATAAAGACGGGACCTGGTATTTTTAACAGGACTCATTAATGAGCAGGAATGTCAAAATTTGAAGTTTAAATGCATTTCTAGATGTTTGGATGCTCTTCCACACCTTCTTTTCCAAGCAAAGGTACTCTCACAAGAACAGGGTCTGACAAGGTTTGTTGATGCACTTGCAGGTCAGAAAAAGAACAAATATTTTCCTTGTGAATCCTGTGCATGTAAGACTCCACTGCATGCACACAAGGTATCAGGGACAAAAAACAGGAGTCTGCCTGATAAAACTGGTTACAAGACTGAGTAGGGCCACAGACTGCTTCTCATCTTTGGCATTCCAACTTTATGTGACCACAGGATTGTCTGATTTACATAGCACACTACTATTCCAAAATCCTGTGAACCTGCATCCAATACCACATCAGCTTTTAATAATTTTCTTTCTTTGCTGCTGCCAATTGTCTTGATTCTCTTGTGAGCTCTGTGACACTCAGTATCTTTCTAACATCCAATTCCCTTCAATCTAATCATCACACATGCATCTCAGCTTTCACTTTAAAAACACTTCTTTGTGTGTGGAGAAGAATGTCATCTTGACACATCCAAAAGATGTAGATATATGAAAGAGAACAAGAAGCATTTCTTTGAAAGCCCGTCCCTTTCAGAGCTGGGCTTATAGTTCTCTTCAACTGTGCCTCACCTGTTTCAAAGACTGCCTAAAGAGAGATTTAGTGTAAAATACTCTAGAAGTGCTACATATTTCCTTAATTTCAACCCTGTGCAGTGACAGACATGCACTGAAGTTACTGAATAAGCTCAGATATGGAGAGGACAGTAATGTCTGTCACATCCATCAAGTACCCAGAGGGGAAAAGCCTCATCTGACTGAAAAGGTAAATATGCACACGTAATACCTAAGATGAAAATAAACCCTCATATAAGGCAGTAATACTAACAGAGAAGGGTTTTTAAAAGACTGACCCCTTTTCACAAGTCACAAAAAATAATCATTATGTAAAAAAAAGTTCTATTTATTAAATGAATAAAATCTTTCATGTATTCATATTTTATCTTAAATAAAAGGCAAACTCCATTTTCAGTGGTGGTATTCTCACAAACATATGCTACCTGTAAAGCTAATTCAGCTAAAATGACACCCTGTCCTCCCCATTTGCAACTCCAGAGTGTGGCTGTTGGCCATGCAGCACATTGCTGTGCAGGCTGTGGACTGAGATTTCCGCAGGGAAAGGCTGTGCCATTTCCTCGGAGCACTTACAAGCAAAGAAGAAAGCCTCCCTGTGAGGTATCATAAACAAACTCTTGTGACATGCCTTTATGATGCTGCCCCAGGGAATACATTAAAAACACACAGCAAGACAAGCTCAGAATTGCTGGAACAGCTTAAGATAACCTTTGCCCTTGATGGTGCGACTGCTCTTGCAGCTAAGAAGCCTCTCCCCATTCCCGTACTGCTCTGCAGATCTGTGCTCACAGCCTAAAGGCTAGGAAAAGGGATTACCAGCACAGAGAAACTGCATTTCACCTTCCAAGCACACCTCTGTCAACACAGTACATGTCACCTGGCAAGAAAGAGGAGGGCTTGACAGTAGATATGCAAGATGATTTCAACACGGTTGGGTGCAGGAACCTTCTGTGGCCAGTTCCTGCAGCAGTCAAAAATAGCTGGAAAGCAGGAAAGCCCGACAGAGCAGTAAATGTCATCACAGGGGTTTCTATAGGTGCTTCTCTGCAAGAAGACAGGGAAAGTGTCTTTGCCTTGGGGATTTGAGTGGCATATCATACCAACATGCACCATACAACCCAGTAAGTCAGTGAAACTGCTTTTCTTCCCAGTGCTTTCTCAAGTGAGCCAACTGAAATGAACCCTTGGTGTCTCAGCATTCAGCTGCTAAAGCTGAATCAGTTGCTGAAGCTTGAGGTACATAAATTTGTTTAGAAAAGAGCAACCCATTACCCACAGAACCACAGCCATGCTAGCTATTAGAGTTTAGAGTTTCAGTAAGAAAAAGATGACATAAGAAATGCAAGTTCCTCCCTTTTCAGATCCTACCATGGCAATTAAAATAGTACCATGGGACTGTGTCACTCTGCAGATCTCAACCTTTGAAAAAGCAGCATTTTAGGGTTTGTCTACTCTTACCAGCACCAGCTGCATGCCATGGCTGTTGGCTGCATAGAGAATTCTAACAGAGACAGGATCCTGATGCACTTTAAACACTTCCCTGCCTTAGTTTTCTGGATGAGATGGCAAAACATCGTTTAAATGAATGGTGGTCAGTGACTCTTGTAGCTCTGCTGCTTTGGCTGGAGCTGACCCACTGTCGGAGTCGCTCCTGCAAGTGGGGCCTGTGCTGCTGCTGCTGTCTCTGCTGGGTGGAAGGGAACAGACCATTTGGAATCCTTTCAGCAGCAGGCCTTTCCATCAGCAACTGAAGCATACAAAGATGCACGCTAGAGACCATCACAGAAACCTGCTACCTTGGTTTTGGAGAGCCAAAAGCCTCCCTTCACAGCTGCCCAAGCCCTGAAATCCCAGGCAGCTGCAGCCAGTGTGCCAGGGTCCCCAGACCCTCTCCTGCCAGGCTTCCCAACTAACTCTCACATCACCTTCCTCAACGGCTAATTACCCAGCAAATTGAGATTATCACCACATTCCTTTAATACAAAATGGAGAAATGCCTTAAAATGCTAGAGTTTTTCACTGATCAGAAAATCTCCTCACTGGGCAAAGAACAGAGCAATAAGGGTGAGAGGGCTCATAAAGTACTTATGAGGAACAATGTTTTCTGGATACTACTCTTCATTGTCAAAAACATCAAACAAAGTACCATGAGATTTAAATCTTCCCCCCAATGACAGGATAGCACCACTCCAGTGCATGAAACCAATTCAATTTCATTTTACCATACTGCAAGTCTAAAAAACCAGTATTATCTCAGAAGAGATTTTTTTTTTCCCCTCATTCCCTCCACATTTACACTTCAGGGCAATATAAAATTCCAGGAAGTTTACACAATTCTTTATTTTTAACCATGGTGTTAAAAGCATTTACAGTTAACTGAAAATACCTGGAAAAAGAGTAGCAGGCTAGACATTCAGTCAGACCACATGGAAACCCAGGGCAGGGATGAACACTTAGGAAGGGGTCAAACTGCCTGCAAATACATGAAATTACAGAGGAGCTATCTATTGTGTCTCCATTTGGAGACAATGCTCCTGGAAAAGGGTCAAATGCAGCCTGTGCCTTCTGAATAGCAATTTCAGCAGTCACACCAAGCTCTGTTGGCTTGCATCAAGGCACAGTTTGGCCCAGTAACTCCAGTGGTAGAGGTGAATCTCATTGATAGGGAAGCCTACAAGGACGCCAGAGAGGGACTTTAAACTGAAGTTCAGGTTAGATCTAAGGCAGAAGCTCTTCCTTATGAGGGTGCTGAGGCGCTGGCACAGGGTGCCCACAGAAGCTGCGGCTGCCACATCCCTGGCAGTGTTCAAGGCCAGGCTGGACACAGGGGCTTGGAGCAACCTGCTCTAGTGGGAGGTGTCCCTGTCCGTGGCAGGTGGTTGGAACTGAATGACTTTAAGGTCTTTTCCAACCCAACCATTCTGTGATTCTATGATACCACACACATTGTGAAATCTTTCTCAAGATCTTGTAAGAAGCAACATTATTTTCTATTAAACTGGATTCTGAGATACTGACATAAGCTGCGGTTTATTTTGTCTATAACAAGATTGAAAGTAATGCTGGAAAATCCCCCAAACTATACTGGGACGATTCTACACTTACCTGTTGAAGTAACAAGTAACCACTGCCCCAGCAATTGTCATTTGCTGACAGGCAAGAATGAATTCACTAGTCCAGATCAGGCCAACGAAAAGATACCATGCCATGTAGTAAATTCCAGACAGAGCTCTGTATTCCACTTGTCCTCCTGAAGTAGTCTGTGCAGTACCTGGAGTTGGGATCACACGACTGTATTATTATAACACGCCAGACAAGGAGGGAAAAAAGAAGTGCATAGAAGTGCTTCTACTCCCTTTGTCTTAACTTTTCTTCAACAGAATTATAAAAACATAAATTCAGGTGCTATTTTATTCTATCCATTCTAAGAAAGTCAGAAAGGCAAAATGTAATTCAAATAGAATCATGGCAACTAGTTTTCTGTTCTCTAGACTTTGCAATCTTTGTGCAAAATAGAGGCAGAAAAAGGTGGGCTCTCACATAAACCCCTCAAACCGAAAAAAGGTAGGATATGCTCCAGTGACACTACTATATTCAGGAACATCGACAAATTCATTTATTAAAGCTAAAAAAATTGCCTCCACTTCTGTTAATAACAAAGAATTTACTGCATATCCAATAGATGGCCTTTCACCAAAGGTGGGGATAACTCAGGTAACTTGGCAATCTAACCTTGCTCTATGCAATCCTATTTAAAACACTTGACCCTCAAGTCTAGTCAGGGAAAGTGGCACTAGGACAGTCACTCCTAGTGAAAGGTCTCTAGGTCCACAACCTGCTATTTTTTCCAGTTTACCAAGCCGTAAGTCTATCACCCTTAACGATAAACTTGTTCACAGAATAAAACCATCTCTGGAAGAGAGCAGTTTCTTATTCTAACTCCATGAAAGAAATAACGTGAGACATCAAGTTGTCTATTACTGCTAGAACAGCATTATAGCTTCAGCTTTAATAATTCATGTGTTCATTTGGTGGCAGGGTTAGATTCGTGGTTGGACTCAATGATCTTAAAGGTCTTTTCTAATGTAAATGATGAATCTATGATTCTACATGGACAGGACAGTGTATCACTTTCAAGTTCAAAACTACCACAGATGTAAAGCTATCTATAAAATGGTTCACTTATTTCTGTCCTTTATTTTTATAATACTCAATAATAATACTCAAGAAGAGCTAAAAGTGGAAACAATAAAGATTTGTTTCCAGCAATACCATCAGGCTTAGCCAAGCCTTATAAGTCTTCAGAACCAAGGTCTGTTTGTCTGTAAATGTTGAAAAATATTCATCTAGCTCATTGTACCACTGCAAACATTTTTGAAAGTGCTTTGAAAGGCTCAAAAAATGGTACATGGGTGCACAAACACTGACATCAGCTCTAACTACTTTCTTCCCTGAAAGGTTATCAATTTTAGCTAAACTAGCAAGCTCTTTGGAGTGCTGTATGGTTGGTCATTCGCAGAAATATTGTTGCTTCCATTATATCCAAATGTATCTTAACCCTGTGAAATGCAAGATGCATAATGGTGTGAAAAAGCCACTGGTCAGATTCTTGTACTTTGTTACATTAAAAGAAGCAATGCACTATACCATTCTGAATTCAATGGATTTTCCAACTCCCTTACTTCTTCCTGAGGCTCTAGATAGCTGTTTGCCTGCAGCACATGTTGAATATGCTCATTCACCATGGACTATAGCCCTTAATGAGGAGGCTTATGCAAATGATAGGCCAAAAGGTCTCCTACATCCTCGCTTTTATGCAGTCATTATGCCATTTGGTAGCAGAATTAAACATATTTTCTACCATATAATCCACCTGAAGATTTCTTTTCCAAAAAGGGCACATTTCAGGCTTTGTTTCTATAGTTTTGTCATGAAGACTGGCAGAATTCTGTTTGCTTTGTACCAGCTACTGAAATAACCACCTGCAGTAACAACTTTAGCTCTGCCTTTCCTGACCAGCATTACACATGTGCATGTATGTGCTCTGCTGCACAAACATTAGGCACACCTTGCTGTGAGTTTACCGTTGACCACTTTGCTGTCTAGGTATGCAAGCTGGGTTTGGTACTTCACAGAAACCTGTTTACCAGTGTAAACATCTGTGTGACTGAATCCCTATCTTCTGGACCTACCGTGCATGCATGACTGTGTCAACAGAGTTACATGCAATGCTACTTTTCATACGTCAGTCTTAGTAGCACAGCTAAACTTTAAAGCTATCCTAGATACCCTGTTGAGAAAAGTATTTTCCTCATCACTCCACTGTGATCTATCTGTTCACACAAGGTATGTTTTCTCAACCAAGAGCTGAAATATGGTTTGTCAAGAGTCATGACTCTTTCTGATGTACTATACACTTTCAGTGATAACATTAAGAAGTCAGTAAAGAACTTTAGTCCCTACAGCTGAATCACCAAATCTGAAAACCTCTGATCAGTACAAGCACAGATCTGCTGCAAATGCTTCACAAGAAGTGTTGTTAACACTGCAAACAGGCACAGGCATTTGCAGCAGGCTTCAGAAGAGTTTCTCCACCTGACTCTGCAGCCCAGTGCTGTGCCACGATGTCGGGCAGCACAGTAATGCAAAAGGCGGTGTGGACATGCAGTATCATTACCTACACTTTGGTATTTTCACACTTACGCTCACTCTTGGCAACTGCTGCTGCATGGTTTTACTGATGCCTGCAGTTATAAGGCTGTTATAAGAGACAAAAATTCCTAGGAAGTCTAGTCCAGCAATTTCTTTACCAGAAACAAAGAGCTACTGACCAGAAAATACTGAGAGCCTGTTTATCAGTTCCTGTTAACAAGAAAATATGATGTGCCCTTCCCACTGCTAAGTGAGGAAAGGTTCTGGCATCACACACTGAATCTTCATGCTTCCTGCAACAGAACTGATTGTGTTATTTTATTTAGCCTTTTTCCATGTAGTGGTATTTACAGCTAAGCTAGCTGACTGAAGCTGGAATGTCAAGGACTCTGCAGGAAATACATTTTTATTCCTGGTTTTGCTACTGCACAGCTTTATGTGAAAGTTTTATTGCTCGCTTGCCTGTAGGATGCACCTTCACTACATAAAAATCTCACACCGCCTTCTCATCCTACATTACATGCAAGGTGTTTATGCCATTGAACTTCACAGCTCCTGCAGGCTGGAAAGTTGAAAGACATTTGCTGTGCCACATGGCCACTTGTTCTGCAGTGAAATGCCACACAGATTAGCAAACTGAAAGATTCAGTAACCCCAAGACATATCAGCTTTTCCAAAGTACAGCTGAATTCCATTCCTAGCCAGATAATGGTTCTAACTGGTGCCACTGTTTGTGCTGTCTCAAGTCTTGTGGAGTCTTGGCATTTCTCCTAGTTTTCTAGGTCTGGAACTCATTTAGTCTCTGCTGCTCTTACAGATTCTGAATTACCAAGGTACTTAAGCAGGTGCCTACCTTAAAATGCATAAGTAGTCCCACTGATTCTAATAGGATTATCCATGTGTTTCAAGTTAGTCATGTGTATAAGTACCTTTCCAAGTGTTAGCTATAGTTTTCTATAGCTCCCATTAAGTCTTCTCTCAGAGTGACATTAACTTTTGGAGGGGATGTAAATAAGGTGCCTGTGTGGTCACATAAAGACCGGGGGCACCACAGCTGAGGCAAGGATCATGTGCTCCAGAGCTGTAAGATGCAGAGATGCTATAAATGTTATCTAAATAGGGAAGATTCAAGGCAACCATTAAGAACAGGTGCAGCACAGCAGCAAGCTAAAAATACAAAGCTGTTCTTTTCTATTAACCACACAGTACTATATGTATTTATTTTTACAGGATGTTTTAAATACAAGTCATCCTAGAACAGCCAAAGAACCCCCTCAGAGCTACCTTACTGTGAGCTGCTTTAATATGCAGTGTTTTAGAGGGCTCATATTTGGGTCTAAAAGTTGAAATACAATCTAAAGGAATATTCCCAATCCCAAATTTAGTCTACCATCCACTTGCCCAGGTTTGAACTACAAAACAAATCCAAGGTACAGTATGAGACTGGAATTCCAAACAATCATACTTTTTTTGCCTACACCTGTGGTCACGCCGACAAACCTCCTCAAGCTGAGGGTTGGATAAAACTATCCTACTCCCCCTGCTACCTCTGCCGATCATTACGGGGCTAAAATTGCCTTTGCTGTTCCTCCGGAATCAGAGCTGCCGTAAACAACTGAGCCGATTGAGAAGAGGCTTTCCCACACTGCAGTATCGGCATCTAGCGGGCACTGAGGCTGCTGCAGGTCGTTTACATGTTATTTACATAAACACCTCAGCCCCAGCACTTTGCTAAGAACTCAGTTTACATCCGGTGAGCAACAACACCCACCATTTACCATTGCCTGCTTAATAAAAAGGATACAAATGCAAATGGTACAATCAGTAGAATCGCGTTTCAACTAGAACAATAATCGGGTATGTGGAGTGGTGTTTTTCTATCTGCATCATGCTCAGGTTAGAACTGGTAACTTAGAAGTGGTTTAGATTATTTACTGTGCAGCATGATTATGCTTCTTCTGTACTGTTCGTCTAACTTGCTGGAAACATCAGCATTTCTATTAGACTAGGGAAAAGACCAAAAATCAAATACCTTTGAGTCAGGAGACGTGTGCTGCACTAGGAATGTCACAGCAGGTCATAAACTGTTTGAATGCTACTCTCCACGCAAGCAGAGAAAGAAAGGAAAAAGAAAAGTTGAATGGAAACATCTAGCAGGAAACAAAGACTATATCCAGGGAAAGAAAAATGGCACAACATGGAAAAAGCATAAAGAGCTTCTCAAGAGCAGTTTTCACTGGGTTTTATTTCCCTATGAATACATGTGGAATTTGCTTTCAGATATAGTGGGCAAGACACTACTTTCCTGCAAAGTCTGTAAAAGCATCCAGGAAATAACCTGACTAGTTCCCCATCCTGCACTTACCATCAAGCTGTTTCTGTCACATGAGCTAAAATAATTCTACTCTTGTAATGACTGCTGCATTTCCAAAAGCTTTTAAATTCAACAGACACAGCTGGCATTTTCCAAATTTAGATTTAACAAGGGCAAGCTTCCCATCCTTATCTGTGCATATTAAAAGTACCAGTGAATCTTCCTGTGGGTAATGGGCCACCTCAGCTGAACATCAAGAACAGAATACTTCCTCTGATAGTTATTTTTAATGATATATTTAGTAAATCTGGGTGCTATAATTAATTTTATTCACGTGCTCCCAGATTTACTAGAGTTAATGTTTATCTTAAATTGCATCTGATTCAAGCAGATGCCTGAAATGAACGGTTGATAGCTCAGGAAATGCTCCCTTCTCTAAAGGACTTGTGCGAACCAGTGACATGGTACCATACGAGGCCAGTGCAAAAACTACCACAGCCTGGCTGATGTGCGCATCAATGGGATGAAGGTTTTGCAGGAAAGCTAACAACCACACCAAGCTGTCACTAGCACATAATGCTGCCTCTGCAAAGGGAAAATCAGAGGAGTGTGGGAGGAATACCCAGGACACCTAAAGTAAAGAGAATCTGATTGACCATTTAATCAGCCAGGAACAAGTCACAGAAGGACTGCAGGTTGGACACTTGCCCTTGCTAGGTCTGACCCTTTTGCACGAGAAGCAGGTTATCAGCCAGACAAGTGCTTCAAGCAGCCATTTCTGACAGATATGAGCTGCTGGGGGAAAGGCAGCAGAAACAGAGATCCTGGAAAACCTGCATAACTCTCCAATGAAATCTGGACAGAAATAGATCCTAGCCTAGCCTAAGCAACAGCTGAATGATCTGCAACGCCAGCATGGCCTCAGGCAGACAGACTACCATGTTACAAGTGAAGTGAGTCTTCTACAGAGCCAGAATTAACAGGATGAGACTGAGACGGAAGCAGTTGTGATGGAAGAGGAGTGAGGTACCTGATCCATGGAGGTGAGGAATGCTGCCAGTTTTGCCAAATGGGCTTAGTTACAGAAAGGTTGAAATTTAAAATGAAGTAAAAAACCAAAGCAAACCCTCAAATCATAAAATGCTTCCTAGGTACAAAGGCTGATACCTGCAAGAGGTGTTACCCTCAGAGCTGCACAGAGCTTCTTTGCGTGATGTTGCATGGAAGAACAGCCACTTTGCTCTGATGGTGTGATACTGGGCCAAGAGACAGCATCCAACTTACCCTGGTTCCATCAATGACAGATCTTATACTGGTATGTCCCTCAGTAACATCACTTCTATACTCAAAATCTGTTCTGGCAGATCTTTCATTTTGATGGACTATTTATACAGAGCACCTTCCCTCCAACTGCAAGAAGCTCTGGATTAATCCAAATACTGCTGTACCAGTCTAAATGGTAATAGCAGTTGTCACTGAACTACAGAGCAGAAACAAAGTTCTGTCTCCATGACAGAACAAAACAAACAAAAGAACAGTAACAGAGCTGTGTAACAATGCCAACCCTCATTTTGCACACTAACACCAGGAGGCCCCATATTTAAGAAGTAAATTAAGAAAGAGCATTCATCCAAAACCATGGAAAGCACATACTTACCTGCAGTTCCTAGGCTGAGTAATACAGCAACCCAAAATACCCAGAACACAACAAGAATCACAAAGGTCCAGAATGGTTGGAACAGCAGGAAGGGAATTCTGCCAATGATTTTACCAACAATTCGAAAGAGCTGCACGGTGAACTGAAGCCTCTTTCTTAGTACAAGTATAAGAGAAAGCAAAATAACCTGTTACAGGAAACAAAAAGACAAATTGTTGGGATTCTTGTATTCCTACACCACTGTTAGTAGTGTTTGTACCGGTATGAAGTGTGGCAAAGCCCGGTTCTGACAAATTTCGCAGTGAAGGTATAAAAGTATTTAAATGAGCATAAGCAGATCTTATAACTGATTTTCATTTCCAAATTTGAAGGAACAAGGAATTATTTTTACTGCTGCAGAAGCACTGTAGTTGAGGTTTCCAAGTTACAGCCTCTGCACTGGTCAAGGTAAAATGCTACTTACGGTAACTATTGTTGAGAAGATAGCATATCCAAGTAGAAACTTTACATTTTCCTTTTCTGTTTCCAATTCAGTGCTGGGATCATTCCTGTAGTCATAATAGAGCCACCAGAGAACACCTGACACAACTGAGCAAACAAGAGCAGCGTAAAGGCGGGCAGCACACCCCAGTCTGCAGTACACTTCTGTTGGCAGGCTGATGTCTGCCTGGCCTCCCTTCAAGAGTCTCCTGCCCTTCCACCTCACTCAAGCTCAGCTCAGGAATACTGCCACCTAGCAGAGAGGCACAGTATCAATCATCACAGAGAAAATGCATGTAATGGTCTGTTAGCCTGAGGTACAACCACAGCAGAATGCTTGGTTTTCCTGCAGTTATTCTGAAGTTCAGGCATGTCACTTCCCTGAGGAGATACAAAACTAACTTTCATGGAATGACATTCCTATAGTTCTCCCTTTCTAAAGCAGGCGATGTAAAACTTCACTGAACTTCTGTGAAACAGTAACTGCATTCATCTGCCAAAAGAAATGTATCCAGGCACCATCATCATCATCCCAACACTGAGCAGCTGGAACAGCACAGCCAGACCTTGGCACCAAAGGTGAGCATGGCTCTGCTTGGAAATGGCTGTGCTAAGCTTAAGTTTACTGATTATGCCATGGAGACAAAGGATAGCTGTTTGTTTGGCTGCTTCTCCTTCAGTTTAGTGAGACAATCCATTTAACTAAGCATATGCTAAAAGATAAAGATACTTACAGAACATCCCAAATATGACCAGTGCAATCAAAGTATGAACCAGAACTGTCCGAATGAATCTGAAGGCTAAAACTAGGATTAAAGAGAAGGCTGAAAAATATACAAAGTGAGCTTATTACAAGTGTTCCGACACATTTAACCTATCTTTTTTTACTTTAAACATACATTTAAGGTTCTCGCAGAATTTGGGCTTTTCTTTTTAAACAAGGGTCTCAGAAGCAACAACATTTAATAAAGCTGGCAACCTTTTTATTTTAACATTTAAAACACAGTTACCTGTAGCTTATTAATAGTGAACTTAGAACTGATATGTTTCACCTTGGGAATTATTAGCTTTTCAATAATATTTTGTATAAGGCTGAAGTTAAAATTTTCATACTAATGCCAATTTTTTTCATCAACTATTTCTTACAGTCCCCTGAAATGAAGTACATGATCATATCAAGAAACACAGAATGATATTTCACAGAGCTGAATTTCATCAGTCTATCAAATGCCCCCTGATAAAACACAACCACACTTCAAGAAAAATAACTCCGCCCAGAAAATATGAAAAAGATCACCTTGAAATTAAACATGTAGAGTTAATAGAAATATTTGAAACCTCATACTTCAATTGAATATCATTAGTCATTTCTTATTTATAAGCTTACCTAGTGCAAGGACACTCAGTCCTATCACAGTATCTCTTCCTGCCAAAATTCCACTCAGAATTCGGTGAAAAACATCCATTTCATTAACCATGCTTATTAAGACAGATGCATATTTGGAATAGCATTCCGGATTTTGTGGAACACAGCGATTAAATAATGGAAAAGATTTACTAGAAGGTTAAAAACAAAGATGGTAAAAAAATATTAACCACTGGACAGTTTCAATGCACAGGGATATATACATTCCACCATTCCCTTTCAAGCCTTCTGCACTACCGCACCAGCATCCTCCACACAGTTTAGCAGTTGTACAGCAGTTGGCCAGTGTGATCTGTAACGTGGCAGACCTTGCACAGAGCATCTGACACAAGCAGGCACTGGGCATTGGTCTGTTCCACGGGGAAGTTTCATCTACAAAATAAACTCCTAGCAGCAGCATGCCTGTATCAGTGTACCAGAACATCCACTCAAGAACAGCCTGGGGGCGGAAAATACACTACTATCTCAATGCCCATCAGCATGTAGCTCCTATGCCCATTCTAGTCAGATTCACCTGCTTTGCTCCCATGTGTTTATGTTAAACTCATGCTAACATAGCTCTAAGCTATGTTGCTGTAGATAATTCTAAACCACAAACACTCTGCATTGTTTTTCTGATATGTGAGCATTCTAAAAGCAACATCAAACCAATATTTGTAAGGTACGACTATCACCACCAAATAGTTACATACAGAATTCTTTGGCACTGCCACCCAAGCTTCTTGAATATATTTTTTATCTCACTTTGGCAATGCTGCACTACAACAGAGACATATTCATACCTCAAAAGGAGAGGTTTATCTATCAACACTTAAGAACTTCTCTGACTAGCTTTGCTTGTAGTAAGAAACAGTACTATACTAATACATAAATAGTATATCAGTTTATATATTACTTATTATATGTAAGCAATAGTACTAATAGTACTCCTGCTCTCTTCATCTATTTTTCTCTGTTTTCTCTTGTTCAGAGCAGATGACTTAGCTCTGCAAACATGAAGATTCCAGTTCCTTGCTGTACTTTCATGACACAGTGGAATTTAAAATCATGGGTTTAAGGACTTTGACTCACAAATGCCAAATGTTAAAGACAGTGCCATCCACAGACCCCTTCTTCAAGCCAGATGGCTACGAAGTGATCCTGATGGAAATTTCTGGGTTCAGGATAATAAACAACGCCAAAGACCACAACTCTTCTTCCTTGGCATTGAGGGAGAGAGCAAAAGTCTGTGCAAGTCACTCCTCGTATGGAGTGCTTTTCTCCTGATTTGGAGAGGAAAGCTAAAGTGTAGAGGAATGGGGGAATGCAGTCTTTGTTCATTCTGTGGGATAGGACACTGGCATGTTCACAGGCACACATGAGAACTCATAAGGACACGTACAAAAATAAACAAAGCAAAACCATTCTGACTGTACAATATTAAGTCAGATACAAAATGCGAGGAAGTAACAATCCTTAAGAAGCTGTTTGAACTCCAGGGTGTTGGAAAGTACCCAGTAACGCTCACCTCGGTGGAACTGGCAGTGTGGGACACAGCTCAGCTGCCTTTGGATTTAGTGTGTAACTGGAAACGTTCAGGTTGTAAATGCAAAGACAAGAACCTAGGAGGAAAGGCGAAAAGGTAACTTAATATGTTAAAGCTTTAGAGAAAAAGACATCCATTAAGCATTATCAATTTCTGCTTCGATCCCTTAGCAGACCATATTCATCCCTGATATTCCAGTGGGCATATAAAGAACGAACTAGTGAATTAGGTATATCTAAAGCAACCTCTGAGGAACCTTTCACCTTCTAGACTTCACTTTAGTTACCATTCAGGGATCTTCCATACATAAACAGCACACTGTTTATTCCACAGTGTGATACTTCATCTCTAAGTTCTTTCTCATTAAGAGAACAGAAAAACCTAAAATGAAGGAAACTACAATAGAGCCAGGCCCCTCACAGTTTAGAACAGAATATATATCTGTCCAGAAACTTAACATTTTCTGGGCTCTAGGCTAAATATTAGCAGGTACTCTGCTAATAATACTCTGCTCCATTATATAATGCTTCTGGGAAAGAAAGGCTGGATACATTCAAGCTATTCACAATGCAATACTTCTCTCTCCCTCCAGATAAACGTGCAAGCAGTTTAAGTGTGGAGATGGAATTTCATGCAATGATATTCAGTTACACTGAAAACAGTTATAGAATATCACAGTTGTATAAGCTTTCTGTACCTATCAAAGGATGGCAAACTACCCCAAAATGAAATGAAAACAAATGTTGTCAGTTTAAATAGCAATCCTTGCCAAACATAATAACAAAGCAAAAGAAGAGTGGAATTCTGACCACCAATAAAAATAGCCACTCACATTCATATGGTCTGTAGGTTATGCATACCCTATGGAATAAGGGCTAGGCACTCAATTTAAACCCAATAGCTACAGTTCTTCATTGTAGCTAAATGAATGTTATTTCATTTACACGTTGGACATGAATGAGCTCAAGCTGCCTCGTCTGCATGATAGCTATTTCTGACATCCTATCCATCTTGCAGACTTTGGGATCTGATGTCTAAAGGGGTAAAACCACTTATGTATCTCTGGAATTAATATTTCCACCGCAGTTTGAGCTACATTTAAAAGAACCAATTGGCAAAGTTTCTCAAATAGCTCTGTTCACCTCCCAGTGCCCCCATCAGACCAGACCAGTTCATCCTTAGCATCCAGTTATCTGCTGCACAATCTCAGCATTGTGCAGGAATTAATCAATAACTGTATTTGCATGGGAGAGCTGTACCATTTCTAGAAACGATGGCTATGAAATAAAGCAGAAACAAGACATTTTGTTTTCTGTTGCCATGGTCTGCTCAGGAAATTAACAGCAAGAAATTACTCCCTAGTGTAGCAAACATAAGAATAACAAAGTGAAAGCTGCTCAACTGTTCTACAGATACACTAAGATATTCATAAACCCTGTTGCACACCATTATTCCTTGCAAAACTCTGGAGGTCTTCCAAAGAGTTGAGTTGCTCTTGTGGACAACTAGACACGCACAAGGAAAGTGAACTGATTTTGAGGTTTTGCATTTCCAGGCTGCATGAATTCAGAAAGAACACATACCTAGAAAGAAAAAAAGATCCTCTTTTCAAAAAAAAAAAAAAAACCAAAAAAAAAACTTTCTGATTTTTATAGGTTTAAATTCTAAGCCTTCTTTCCATCTTTTTAAAGTGCTACAGAGGAAATGAAACTCTTTTTCCACATATAATGGAAGTCAGAAGTTAAGAAGCAATTTGAGAACATGCTACATTTTTATACTTGATTTTACCTTCTTGAATGGGATCAGAAACCACCAAGGTAGGTACCATTCTACAAGGACTAGTTCATGGGAGTTGACAGAATGAGTGGGAACTTCAACATGCAACTTCCTTAAGTACAAAGATTTGCCATATAGAATGGCTGCTGGTTTGGCTTAAGTCCTATTTAAGATTCAGTATAAAAAGAAGGCAGTGTAAAGCATAACAATGTAGCACATTTCAGCCTTTCAGTTTCACTCACCATTTTGTAGCATTTTCAAACATTTTTTTTTCCTTTATATATGAGCATGTATATATATACATATACACATATATGTATATGATTGACATCTAGATGTACATCGTATGAAGTTCTCAAACATTTGATTTCTTTAGACATTATCTGGTCTACTTACTTTTTATTAGTCATGTCCTGTCCAGAAAGGGGTGCCCCTTTTACAGGAGTGTTCTTCCTACCACATACGTTCCCAAAACTGTCATATCCAAGCACAAGCCTTTCTGCAGCACCAGCCATCACAGCATAGCCAGTTATAAACATCTGTTAAAATATGTTTTAATTAGGTGAACTTGTGCTCCAACAGCTCCTCAGTAAATGCTCCTTTTAACCTATGCATCAGATCTTGTAAATGCAAGCGGTCAAATCTACAACTCACCCTTCTGCACAAGGCTGGAGCAAGTCAGATGAACAAGTTTAACCTTATTGCCTCTTTAGAGTTCTCCTTCATCTATTTTTGAAGGTATGTAAGTTACAGAAAATATCACAGGAGAAGATAAATAGAAGGCCCTGATTAAAAGTGATAGGAAAGCAGTAGTAAAATGCTAAACGCTGTCTCTACCCACCTAGGCCAGGTCATTCAACTGGCAATTTTTCACATGTGCTCACTGCTGCTCATTGTTCAGGTGCCCTTCAAGACACACCTGGACAATATATTCACCAAAATGAGCCCTTGCAGCTGCTGGTGTATTTAATCAGAAGTATATTTTAAACACATGAAGTATAATTAAAATGCAGGTTACCTGAAATTTCAGGAATATTCCTTCTTTAACACATGTGAAAAACCTGGAGAGAGCCACACTGTGCACTCAGGTGACACTCCACTGATCTTTTAGATGCTGTGCTCTCCGACAAAAGCCCTAATGGATCAGCTTCCTTTATACCCCAGTGGCAGCTAAGCACCTCTTCTGGCCAAGCAGCAGTGACCACTGGTCAATATAAGACACCCTGCCTAGGAATGCAGCTAAGACCCTGCTCACGTGTCCCCTGGAAGTGAAAATGCCCCTTTTAAAGAACCCTTCCAAGTGCCAAGAAGCAGTAATTCTTCTGGGAAGTTGGTGAAGGCCTCAGCACAACTGTATCCAAGGGGTTATTTACAGCACTCCAGCTCTTAAAGAACACAGTGATTCAATCGTCTCCTCTGTCCCATGGGGTGTAAACCACATTTCACATACACCAAGGACAATACACTAAACTCTATGACTACAGGCCAAGGGCTGGCAGCAGAATCTCTTCTCAGTCTCACATTGACCACTACTACTTTGCATGGGTATTGCTTAATAACAGCTGTGCTAGAGACAGAGTGCACATATCAGATCCAGCACAACTGCTTTCTTAGTTAAGGTTGACAGCCTTTATTCTGCTTTTAACACTCATGATTAAAGATGGGACCTGGGCAAAAACTGAGTCTCATACACAAGTGTGTAAGTAGCTGCTTCCTTAGTCCCCACTGTAGTCCCATTTTCACTTATATATTTGCAGTCTAACTAGTCAAATGCTACTTGTTTTTAAATGATGAGTGCACATTAATGCTGTCTCAATATGGAGAACTTTGCAGAAACTCTACAACTGAAGCTGAACACTACCTGTGGGTGTGATCTTTGTTATAATAACAAAATATTTTCAGATCCAGTTTATTTGCCAAGCAAATATTTGTTAATAATTAAATTGTTCTCAGAGGAAAAAGGAAAAATGAGCTGGCATTGGAACTCAACCTGAAATAGGCTTTCAGGACAATTCTGCCATTCTAAAGACGGCTGTTACAGGTCCATTGCCATCAGGATAGCAAATACTGTACACATGTGAATTACGATTTTTAAATGGTAGAATGCTGGATACAAGCCATAAGGATTAAGCAATAGGCAGCTGCAGCTGTATGACTGCTGGAGGGGTGTGTCTATGTGCCAGTGCTTTGCATTCCCAGAGTTATTAATGTGGCTTCAAATTTTCTACTAGGTGAACAAAACAGTGTCACTAAAAATGTATTCACCTTTAAAAAACAGATCAAACAAAAGAAAACAAATACGGGTATGCAATAAGCCATTGCAAAGAAACTGAACAAGAACAGCGAAAGGAAACAAACAAAATCCTAAATCCTCTCCATTTGACAGGTTTAAGTTTTGCCATTCTCTCCACTGATCAAAGCACTAAGCATAAGACAGAATGCTAAAAAAGCCCCAACAAAGTTCATCTTCTGCTTATGCAGCATTCTAAATATGTATGTGTTCTTCTGCATTAGCTTCCATTAAAAAAGAGTTATTATGATTTGAATTGAAAACTGATTACTAGCACATTCACGAGAATCCTGAGTAGCCTCAGACAAAGCATTCATACTTAAAGAATTCAAAGGCTCTTCCCAGAAGTTGCATGCTGTTCCAAGCACGGGACAGATAGTGACTTGATGTAATATCAGACACGTGCTGCAAGATAACAAGGCTATAATGAACAAGTAGAAATAAGAGCCCTGTCAGATCCTGGACCAATTTACATAACAGTGAATTCTAAATAACTCAGCCCTGTGTAGACACTGGCACCCAAAATATATGGGCAGAACTTAAAAATGCATGTAGCAGACACTGCAATAAAGTACTGCACCACCACAGTAGTCAGTTGTATCTCAAGTGCACCTGTGCCCATGAGAATTTCAGTGTAGCTTTAGTACACCACTGTGCAGAACCCCATTAACTTTAGACCTGATTTGTCTTCCAGAAAAAGAGCATGCTTACCAAACCAGCCCAGTAAAGAAAGAACAGGAGCAACCACAGAGTGTCCGTACACTTTCTGTAAACCACTGGTCTCCATTCCCTCAGCTCAGAAACGCCATCTCCAGCATCCTAAAATGAAAGGAAGAAAGGAAGAAAAGAAAAAAACCCCACCAAACTTCCTGTGAAGTTAAAGTCAGGTTTCAAACGGCTGAGATTTGTGATCGAGCACTTAAAAGGCTGAACACCGGCCAGCCCTCTGCCGCCACAGTGGCGCAGCTCGCCCATAGCGACAAGCGCAGCAGTCCCGCACGGCCCGGCCAGGCCTGGCACCGCTGCTGCCCCGGGCAGCGCTGCAGCGCGGCGCTTACCTGCTGCGGACCCCCGCGCCGCTCCATGCTCCGGCCTGCGGGGCCGGGCCGCGGGGCTGCGGGCGGGCCTGGGGCGCAGCGGCGCCACGCTCCTTAGCGCTGTGCACAGCGCCGGCCGGTGGCACCGCCGGCAGCTCCTCCTGCCGCCGCGGCCTGGCGCTGCCAGCCCAACTCCGGTCCCCCCGCAGCCGTCCCTCTGCATTGCCCTCCCCGGAGCTCAAGCGCCAGCGGCCGGCCGGGGCTCGGCGGCAGCGCAGGCGGAGCCATCCTGCCCTACGCTAATTTCCCTCGATAGCCGCCTAGAGGGCTGCGGCTGGAGCGGGCAGTGCTCAGGGACAGGCGGCGGGATGAGCCCCTCCGGTCCCGGGCACGACTGCCTGATAGTCAATGGGAAAAATGTCCTCTTAGAGAAGTAATACAACATCTGCAACTGCAATAAACTGAGTTAGACTGAAGCTGGTTTGCAAAGCTGTGTAAGAACTGGTCCATCTTGTACAGGAATCAGAGCATTAGGTTGGTTTTGCGTAGAAAATAAAATCTATTCCAGTTCTCAAGTGAAAATGCAGAATGAATCTGTGCTGACAAACTAGCATAGATGGAAGTAAAGGGGTTGTATCAGAAACTGGGATTTAAAAAAGCAAGAAAGAGAATCCCTTCTCCAGAGCATTCAACGGTCCTTCTAAGCTAACTGGAAATAAAGATGCTCATTATTCATCAATTTGTGAAGAGTTTTCATAATGGGTGCAAAAATTTGAATAAAATTCAACAGATATTGCAAAAATAATTTTCTGTCTATAGAACCTAAACAGAGAAAATAACTTTTCCTTCCCTTTGTGCACATTCAAAATATGTGAAAAAAGGAACTTTCGCATACAAATGCAGAACTCCATGTGAAACTTTCCTTCCCTAAGAGTTCAGTATTTTGATTACACTGAAAAAAATAACCGCAGTTATTAATAACTTTTAATAACTGATTAAGAAAAGTAATTATAAAAGAACAATGCCAACCATGAAGGCTGATATTAGGATTTGGTGGCTTGCTGTCATCACGTGCTAATGAATTTTCACTGTTGATCTGGCCCCTTTTGAACTATTTTTTATTCTCCTTGTGTTACATTCATATTGTGAATACAGGAAAACAGCAAGTGGAACAAGTACTTCTAATAAAATCCAGATTCCAAGCAGCTGAAGTTCATGGAAAATCACTGGAATCAGCAGTAAGGCCTGCTTTTATCAAGCAGAATTCTTGTATTCCTTCAATTATCCTAGGACAAGCTATTGGATACTTAGAATCCCAGACTGGTTTGGGTTGGAAGGGACCTTAAAGCTCATCCATCTCCAACCCCTGTCATGGGCAGGGACACCTCACACTACAGCAGGTTGCTCCAAGCCCCTGTGACCAACCTGGCCTTGAGCGCTGCCAGGGATGGGGCAGCCACAGCTTCTCTGGGCACCCTGTGCCAGCGCCTCAGCACCCTCACAGAGAAGAACTTCTGCCTTAGATCTAACCTGAACTTCCCCTTTAAGTTAGAACCCATCACCCCTTGTCCTGTCACTACAGTCCCTTTGATAGCATCCTTGGTAGCACTTAAATCAGGATTAGAATAGGGTTTCCTTAAACTGTAAATGAAATATTTTAGTTGTAGTAGTCTTCTGATTTTCAAACATGATCAAATAAAACATTTATGTTGTTTAGTAACAGATGAGTAGTTTTCTCATGTGTCACTAGGTGGTGTTCTGCTCCTTGCTTAGTTCCAACACAGAATTTCAGACTGGGGAGAGGTTTACGCTAGGATTCTCAAATGGGAATTTTTATGTTACAGTTGAAGAAAACGCCAGGAAGCAAAGGTCAGCCCAGATAAGGGATTTAAACATCCACCTCCAAAATGCAATAGCTAAACTTCTTGCTTGTTACTTTTCCAATCCTGCAAGTGCCCAAATTGCCAAGATGGAATTTTAAACTTTGTCTTACCACTTTGACAGGAAGAAGCTTGGTTCTACAGCTCAGTAGTTGAAGCACTCAGTGGGAAGTTGGGAACTTTAGAACTGACATTTTTGAGGGTTGACTCAGTTTAACCTGAAATGGAAATGAGATTAAAAAAAAATAGTTTTAGAGAAAAGGGTACTGCATTAATTAATTCTTTCTTTTATGAGAGCGCTAATGACTTGGTCAAGTGTATGCTGGCTTGTGCTCACTCTCCCAGGTAAGAAGCCCAGCTTGGAGACTTTAGTCTCCTGGTCTACATGCACAAGATGCTGATTTTACATTATGCTTCATCCAAGTGCTGTATCCAACTACAGCCACTTTCCTGCAAGATTAGCATGAGAAGGGTCCACATTCACTTATGAGCCTTCACTGCTCTTTAAAGTATGTAATGTTTCTTGTCAAGACAAAAAGAAAGAAAACTTTGCAATCCTGGAGTACTCAGGAACTCGCGGTGATTTAATTGTGAATTAAGACAGTAACAATACAACCTGCTTGGGCTGTCATGGTGGGGCAACCATAGGAAGGGAGATTGACATGTACATTGTCAAGACTCCCTGTAGTTTTTAGGAGATTTTTTTCAGATGTGTTTATCAGCATCAGCAACAGAAATACTTCAGCAGTGAAAACTCTGGTTTTGATTTGTTGTTTTTCCCAAAGTCACTCAGATTATATAGAAGAAAGCCAGTCCTAAACAAAAGCTTCCCGACTCCAAGCTTCCGCTTTAATCAGAAAGTTCTTATTATTTCTTAAGAGTTGTTTGTTTGTGGTGTTTGTTCACAGAGAATGAATCCTGGTGCTCCCTGCACTTACGGCTCCACTTTCTTAACAAGAAACTTCCCTGGTTAAAACTGGGATGGGAATGTGGGTTGGGAAAGGAAGGTCTTAAATGAGAACATGACGGTTCTTTGCTGGACTGGTTAAGTGAGATGACTACCCTTATCTGTATCCCCTTCTAGGTCAGACAAGGAACAGAGACCAATTATTTTAATAGCAGGACACAGCAACTGAGAAAGTCAACCTAAAAGCAAACATTTTCTGCCTAGGGACTGAACACAATGCCACCTATTATATTCAAGTTGCTCGTCAGGTCTGCTAACAATTTGCACTCCCAGACCTGGTGTTTATGTCTTTGCCTCACTCAAACCATTCAGTCTCAAATTTCTCCTGGCAGGTGTTGAAGATCTTGGGGCAATTTCAACATCAATTATTCAGTCATTTCTGAGAATGAAATCAGAGAAGCAGACCATGAGCCAGCAATGTGCTCTTGTGGCCAAGAAGGCAAATGGCATCTTAGGGTGCATTAGAAAGGGAGTGGTTAGTAGGTCAAGAGAGGTTCTCCTCCCCCTCTACTCAGCCTTGGTGAGGCCGCATCTGGAATATTGCGTCCAGTTCTGGGCCCCTCTGTTCAAGAAGGACAGGGAATTGCTTGAAGGAGTCCAGCGCAGAGCCACAAAGATGATTAAGGGAGTGGAACATCTCCCTTATGAGGAGAGGCTGAGGGAGCTGGGTCTCTTTAGCTTGCAAAAGAGGAGACTGAGGGGTGACCTCATCAATGTTTACAAATATGTAAAGGGTAGGTGTCAGGATGATGGAGCTAGGCTTTTTTCAGTGATATCCAGTGATAGGACAAGGGGCAATGGGTGTAAACTGGAACATAGGAAGTTCCACGTTAACATCAGGAAGAACTTCTTTACTGTGAGAGTGACAGAGCACTGGAACAGGTTGCCCAGGGGGGTTGTGGAGTCTCCTACACTGGAGATATTCAAGGCCCGCCTGGACAAGTTCCTGTGTGATGTACTGTAGGTTACCCTGCTCTTGTGGGGGGGTTGGACTGGATGATCTTTTGAGGTCCCTTCCAACCCTTGGGATTCTGTGATTCTGTGATTCTGTGATTGTGCTATCCCCTGTTAGGGTAGCAGTAAAAATATCCTTATGCATGATTTGGATCAGAGATCCTGAAATGAATATAAAGAAAGCCAAAAGGAGAAATGGCTGTTGCTGTTAAACAGCTTCATGGAGTTGAGAAGGAATACCTTGGTTAATAAGGAAAGCAAGCCCCAGGAGCTCTCTGAGGAGGATTAGAGGATTCATAAAGGTCTGTACCAGGAAGTATCATTAAAGCACTTCACTTGATGCTGTACACAGTGGGCCACAGTAACTGTGAGTGACTGAAAGCCAAGACTAGCTTAAAGAAGTCCTAAAGGAAACAGAACACTCCAACAGTAGGGAATAGAAGTCAAAGAATGGCAGAGGACTGGGCAAGGGACAGCATGCAGGACTGGAGGGTACGACTTGGTGTGTATAAGACTGAGAGCCAGGAGGAAGTGGCTGGAAAAGGGAGGTGAAGACTGAACAAAGAAGAAACCTGAGAGCTAAGAAAGGTTAGGATTGGTACAGGGAGGTGTACAGTTGGCCAGGGAAGAAGAGGGTAGATCAGAGAAGCATGAAAGGGATGTGGGGATTAAACAAGCAATAGCACAAATCCTGAAGGCACATAAAAGAGTAAGACTGTGGGGAATGAGCAAAGGAATCCAGGTATGCTACCACTCCCTTTCACACCTGGAGTATCACCTTTGCTGTGAGCAAACATCCACAGTGCTGACTTGAAAGTACCCTGTCACATTCTGGCCTAACAACTCAAATCACCCTGCCAGGTTTACGATCAATCTGCTAGTGCTGTTATCCCACTGAATCAGCTGGCAGATGTCTGTCCTATGCACCTAGGGAATCCAGTCCTTTTCATGACTTGAGTTAGTGTCCACATTAGCTTTTCTGTTTGCTCTTCTAGAAAATCCCAGTGATAATAAGTTTACAGCTGGAATATTTACTACTCTGATATCCCTATAATCATGAAAATGCACAGAAGATAAAAGAAACAATATTTCTTTCTAGCAATCTGATTATTTTGGAGGTGCTCCACTTTGCAGTCTTAGAAGTCACTTGAATTGAACAAGTTGCTAGCAAATTAATAAGCTGTTTATTTCTAGCTTCCAATGAACACTGATCCTACCTTCTTCTGGATCTCTCCAATGTATTAAGAAGCTCTATTTTCAGAATATTGATTATTTAGTAGATTATCAAGGGATCAGGAGAATAGAGCATGCACATCTTATAGCCCAGCTTTATAGTTTCAGCTTACTATTGCTAATGACCACCTTTCCCACGATTTGCCAACTGTATGAGTCGTACAAGGAAGGAGTATAATGCCACAAAGTGAATTTGTTCCACTTCCTATATGAGCAAGCAGTTACCTGCCCAAAGAGCCATTTCATCCCTGTCAGTGCACAAGCTGGAGTACAGTTTGACCCTAAGGAAGCGTTTGGAGTGTGTTTGCTGAGCTGAATCTGATAATAAACTTTAGAGCTGCCTCAATTTCAAAGTTTCAGAATTGAGCAAGAGGATCAGTATTCAGGATTGCATGGCACTTTATATACCAATGCAGACAAGACACAGCACTAGAGCGTGGAATGTCAGAATTATAAGGCACTTACTCAGTGTTCCACCTGGTGCATGGCATAGGTGGCATAAGATAAAAGAGCTTGAACTGGAACTACTTCTGTTGTTCAGGGCTGTTAATGTCCCTCTTCAATCCAAAGAAAAGATATGCCAGTGTGTTGATATAGAGAACAGAGAAGTAATTGTATTGTTCTTCACAACACCCCTCAAAAATGGCCAGGGAAGGGAACTGATTGAATTTCAGAGAAAATGAAAAGTGAAAGATATGAATTTGTAGGGCTGGAGAAGGGTGGCTTGTTTGGTAAATTATGTAAATGGAAAGAAGGATGGAAGGCATTTTTGAGAAGCAAAGAAAGCAGTATAATCCAGGATAAACCCAAATCAAAGAGGCATCTAGCAAAAGGCATGCAACTGGACCACATGGAGCCTGTACAAGTATCTGTGACCTACTCAGTCAGGTCTAGTTCTGGATGAAAAGGAACTAAATGAAATTTAGTTTCAGGTCTAAATTGATTAAATTAAAACGTTTTCATTAACTGGCTGGGGACTAGGGCAGCATAGTTTTTATTAACACTGAGGTTAGCAAGAGATTCATTATTCATTATAAGGTCTAGAAAGAAGCCTTTTGTGCCAGCACAAGAGTCTTCATTGACAGTATAGTTCTTGTAAGGCCAATTTCTATTAATGGCGTCAGCTACTGAACGTTTGCTAATGAAAAACAACCAGACAGATTGCTTGGGCTGTATGCTGGACATCGGGCCCCTTCAGAGGTGCAGCATGGGCCCCAGGAGCTGCTGCTGCGCAGATTCCTCCACAGGATGTCACTCTCGGACAGCTTTGTCAGCCCTGATAGTTGCCTAAAGATGGAGGATTATGAACTCCCCATGGCAAGCCCTTCTAGAGGGCATCACATTGTTCACAGCGCCTTCCAAGTGCCTTCCATGCAGTGTTGGTGATGCTTTTAGTTTGGACTTTCTGAGCATGGCTTTTCACTGGTTCCTCTAGTGGCTACTGAAGATTAATTTCATGGATTCATGTGTCCATATGTTTATCGTACAGACTGAGGCTTGGATAGCAATATATATTTTCCTGTTTTTTCTTCTTACAAATAACAGTTTTTACATAGAGGAGACATCAGGCCATCAAACCTAATGCTCCCAACCACACCAGAGACAGCCAGCAGAGAATCTTCTCAAGTTATTATGCTATTTCTAGACTTGATGTATTCACTGCACACTGTGGCCTATTACATAAGAATAATCATTACTTTAGTTAGGAGTTCCAGGATAAGGCCTTTTATGTGCAATAATATGTTTCAGCATAATTTCACACAACTGGACAGGATCCAAAGTTCCACAGCAATGCATGCTAAAAAGACTCAAAACCACACACGGTGTCTGTTGCTTGAAAAGGGAATACTGAACATCTTACTTTGGTCATCCTGCTCATAGCAGGAGGAAAGATGACCCTGCTTAGTGTCAATAGGCTCCCGTGCCAAAGTATCAACAATCTGCTCTATAAACACTGATGTTTGAAACAGCACATTTCATAAATCAAGTCATGTTGAGTCAGATAATGGACAATGAAATGTCTATTATTTATCTTTAGACTACCTTTGGTTTACCTTCATGTTTTTCCAGACTTCTGGCAAATTACCTGCTCAATTCAAGTTTCATCTCACTTACTCATGAGCAGAAGATCATCAGTGAGTGGAATGCAGCCATGGAACCAGCAGTCAGGGTTATAGAATATACGATGACATGACTTACGTAAACAGTTTATTCATCTTCATTAAAGTTATACTGAATCAGCATCAAGGCCGCATGAGAGAAACTCTCAGATGAGTAGTTCTAACTCACAGGACTTGTGTAGTCATCTTTATAGGCACAGCTATTTACAGGATAAGAACCTACAGATGAAATATTTACTAAGAACAGCTGTCCAGTTCTGCAAACCATCATTAAATGTTGAATAGCTAGAGAAATAATTCAAACACTATTAAGAATTCCTGGGATACAACATTATATACTACAGTTTCAGAGAAAGGAACCCTCAAATCTAAAGTCTTTTCCATTACATTTTAATTTTCCCCATTATCCAAAAAGACATAGACTATTATTACATGTTATGTATCAGCTTTCTCATAAGGTGCTCTCCTGCACAAATGCATGAAGTTCAGCTGGTCAGAGCAGCTGCATTCTAGAAACAGGAGCCTCACAGTTCCCTGTCATATACCAGCCCTTCTGTGTTTCAGGACTCTATCCTGAAGTAGCCTTCTGCTACTTCAGGTATCAAAATATAGCTTCATAGAATTTTTAATCACTTTGTGTCAGTGTTTCCATTGATCACTGAAAGAATAAAGAGTTTTCCTATAATAGTAGTAAGATTGATATTCACTAATTTTGCAGGATTGTCACCAAGGTTGTTTTTGTTCCCGTTGGAAGTTTAGATTCAAGAACTGCATTCTTCCAAGTCTTCTTTTCAAGTACTAACACTGCTTCTGTAACAACAACTCATCACTCTGGTCATAATGCTTATTACAGAATCATAATGCAGCTTATAAGCAATGTTATTTTGTGGTGTTAGGTAAAGTGAGATACAGTATTACTTTTGTAGCAGACGTTGAGACCCATACAGAGAGAAATGTACGTAAATATTTAGATATTGCTGCGGGACTGATTTAGTTTTAACTTTGAACATAAATCAAAGTGTGCTACTCATCTGTTGTGATTAAACAACAGAACAACAATATTCCGAGGCCATCACATTACCAGTAAAGTGGTGGTATAGCTACTGCACTTTGAATTGCTTGAATATGGATAATATTCAAGCAATAATAAAAGAATATTTTACCAGCTGTTCCTGCAAGAGCAACATTTCCCCCACTAACTCTGTATCAGTATAGTGGAGTAAACTATTACGTAACATAAGATAAAAATCCCTACTTGACAGAAGGTAAAAATATCTTCATTGAGCAGCTATTTGAGGAAACAATATTTTGCAGCAATCACTGCATGTTTAATACTGGAAACATAATTTGAAAAGAGGATGTTGACCCTCTTTCCAGTGACTAAAATTTGAAGTAGTCTGAGCAATGGCAGTATAACAGTTTCCTGTTCACGTAACATGTTTGCACAACATAATGTTGCTGATAACACCAACTAGTAAAGTGTATAACACCCAAAGGATGTGCATGTGGCTGGGAATTCCCATGGTCCTTCCTGTCTACCAGTAAGGGTATTTGTAGGAATAAGACAAAACTAACAGCTATGGGCTAATAATGCAAACTCTTACTCATACGGTTTACAACTCCTCACCCTGTTGACCTGTAAACTCAAAGTTATGGACTGAAACAGTCAACGATGTAGCCAGCTTTCTGTCAGCACTTTGCTCTTAAAATAGACAACATGCCATAACAAAAATGGTTTTCAATTTGATTGGTTTGTGTATGTTGCTATTCTAGGAAATCCAGAGGCAAAGGAGATTCTGCTCCATTTCTGGCTTTTCTTTAAACCCATAAAATCCGTGGGTCAGGTAGTGGTTTCGCTGCTGTTGTTGAACACAGAGTATTTGGGAGCACATCAGGACATACCAGCAACTTGCACTCACAGTGATGGTTTGTTTATAGTAATTTGTTTGTTCATTCTTGCCGGAAAAATGTTTATATATGATTGGGGTTATAGGTAAGGATCTGGCCTTTAGGTAGTTTCTCCCTTCTTCAGGGCCTCACTCACTGTTGTCGTGCAAGCATCTTCACCTCTCCATGCCTCCATGCTGCCTTTTGCTCGGTAACCTGGGAGCAGTTGCATTCATCTCCTCTAATAAAGCACTCTAGGACCTATGTATAGAAGCAAGGTATCTTTGCCATAAACAGCTTTGTTCATTATATTAACCTGGTTACAGTCTGCTACAGACCATATTCAGTGTAAGGAAAAATATGTGTACACTGCTTATAAGTTACACCTTTGATACTACCCATATAACTAGATTGCTGAACTTCTAAAAAAAGCGTCCAGTGTACATCAGTTTTCCTACTTCCAGCTGATGTATTAAAAAAAAAACATTCAATATTGTACTAAGAAAATAGGCATCAACCCCAAATATACTTATTTCAGATAATGTAATCGCAATAAAAACATTCAACTGTGATAGGTCTCCCCCAGGAGTCAGCTATTTGCAAAGCTTCAACATTCACATCACTGGGAGTCACAGCTGGAGCCAGGTTTCCTTGAAAATCATTCCTAAATCTGATAGTTTTAAATGCCATCTCTCCACAGAACGCTGCAATTGCCCTTTTCACTAAGGCACAGTCCCAGAGCAGTATATAGACATACATGTGTATGTGAGTCTTTGAACAGAACAACAGCTATTAGCCTAACAGTTTTAGTGTCTGTGGTCTGTACTACTTATCTTCTTCTAAGAGGGTTATGAAACAAAATGCTGGGGTCCAACATAAATAGCATTTCAGCCTTTGTTTAACAATGCATGTGGTGGATGCAGCCTGTTGAATGGCACCTGATCAGATATGTAGGGAGTAGCTGCAAGCTTATGTAAGCTGCAGCTTATTAACAAGCTGTACTCCATGTTTCAGTTCTTGTTATTGTGGGGTGCCCTAAAGCCTTTGTTTAAAAGCAAAGAAGCATGAAGATGCTTAGTTTCCAAACATGATAAACTGCCAGTGTGGACAAGGCGGCATGTTTCTTGGTGCCTTATTTCTAAAGCTCTTCTGTTAATATGATTGGCAATCAAGCCACTAGTCATGTCTTTCATGTTGCAGCTTGCTTTTCAGGCTTTTCCAGCTTTTCCGTGAGAGCACAATAGTGGTACTTCAGTACTCTAGAACACCTCAGAGTTCTGGAAGTATCAGTAATTTGGTCACTGTGAGGAAGTTCTTTATTGCTCATACTTGTTTGTTGCAAGTTTTTATCATTTAGAAATCCTCATGTGCAAATATCACTTCCTTCCCCCTTCTGATCAGTGAAGTAGCTTTTTAACACTGGCTGAGGAGTTATGCTTTCCCTGTAGTTGTCCGTTCTTCTTTAGATTCAATTAATAAATGTTATGTGGCAAATATAAGTGCAATACGGAACATTTGGTGGCACATAGAAAACAGAACAACTGATGTCTCAACAGCTCCAAGGTCAGAAGCAAAAGCTTCTGCAACAGAAAAGTTAACAAGAGGGAAAGGGAGAGATGTGCCTCAGACAATGCTATTAAGCATTTGGGTCATCAGGGAGGAAACAGGCATTCTGTGCATAGACAGCAAGCCTCCACAGTCTCTTGCTATTCTGTCTTTCTGCTTGTGATGCAGACAGAATGAATTCAGAAATCTCATGACTCTCACTTCCAGTCATTATTTCAATGGCAAAATATAGAAACAGACTAAATCCTGTCTGTCTATTCAGAAACATTCAGCAAGACTGTAGAACATTAAACAAAGGAACAGTAAGGTTTGGGGACAAAACCAAAAGCAGGCATTTAATGTGATTCTCATCTGTCATTGCGCATTGTGCTAAAGGGAAAGAAGATATCCTGGTTGCTAACATTTGCTGTCTTTCCTGACATATCATCATCGTCTCCTGGGAGCTGTCACACCTCATGCCTGAACCTCTCCTAGGATGGAAACACCTTTGTCATTGTCCCAGTTTTCTGGGGTTTGTGCATATTGATTCAGAAACTCTGAGTTAGGCACACTTCTATTTGCCAGTGCCATCCAGTCTTTGGTGGTCTCAGAGTACAGATCATTAAATAATAGCTTCTGAGATACCATCCGAATAGTAGTTACTCTGTGTGTAATTTTTCTTCCTAGAATGAAGCTGATTGACCAATGATTTCTTTGACTTTTACAAAACAAATACTGAGCAGGCAGTTTCATAATACACATTCTGTGCTAGTAAATTGAAATGCTCAGGTGTTCTTGCATTTAAAATGGATGCAAACATGAAGAAGCACATGCATTATTTGCCCTGTGCTCATAAAAATCTGATTAGTATATGGGTAGCAGCACAAATTAATATGTAATTTTCAGTACACTGCATGTAGTCAGTAACACTGAGGAGAGAATTGCCTTAATTGTCTCTGTTTAAACAGTGCTGGCAAAATAATATCAGAGCCTGTTAAATAAAACTATATTCATAGTTAAAAACTATAGGTAAAGAACTGATAGTTAAATCTATATTAAAACTAATCATTGATGTCTAACCTATTGTAACTCACCACTATCTTCTCCAGGGATATGTATCCTGTTTCACAGCAGGAGGGTTAGAACTAGATGATCTTAAGGTCCTTTCCAACCCTAATTGTTCTATGATTTATGCCTGTTTTCAAGTATGCTGTGACTAATACATTTAACTTGGAAGTAATGGTACTGTGAGGATACAGGTAGCCAGATACTTATTGTTACAGGGCATTCCTGAAACCCAGCATGGCAAACCAGTTAGTAACCACAAGAATACACTAAACAGGCATATTACCTTGCATCTTTTTCTAAATAGAAAAGTAAATTGTTAGGTCACAGTATTGTGAATCTTCAATATGAATACAATGAGCTGAAATAGCAGTAACTAGGGATGGGTATATGAGCAGACACTAGACAGAGGAGCAAACAATGCAAAACTGTCAATCTACGCTTTGATTCATAGAAATGAGTGGGCCAGGTACAAAGAGATGGGCAGATTCATTACTTGGTTCGATTCTTCTGAAAAGAAGCAATGTAAGGAGGACAGAAAATAGAATATTCAACGTCTGGGTTTTTTTGTTTCTAATATACTCCTTTTGTGGTTTACTTCATCTTTTTTAGCCTGTTGCACCAAATTTGGGAAAGAGAAAACAAAAAGTGGATAAAGGAAAAAATGGGTGTAGAGGGACAGACTCACCCTTATACATAGCCTGTTCAGATGGGGCTTGCATGACTCACATAGTCTAAATTGGGATAGCCCTATTGTTACAGCCCACTGGACAGACAGAAAATGTCTCTGGAAATGCCAGGCTGGAATGCGTACAAGAGTTACAATTGACTGAAACCAGTTGTGATGAGAGACAAAGTGAACAAACATACTTACTTTACTAAGTCTAACAGAACCAAATCTTGTGTATATACCTATTCTTCAGGTTAAGCTGTAGGCTAGCAGGAATCTGTCTGTTACTCAGGGACACTGCAGGTCAGCAAGACATCAGAAAGTGATACGCAAAATGACTGCAAAATGATTATTGCTCTGTCCACCTCCCATATGCACAGCAGTACACAGAGTTGACAGAGCTGTGTCAGTACTTCCTAGCAAACACAGGCTGTCCACAGCTCTCACCTGCCCAAAAGTCATGTTATGTCTATATCCTCTGTATTTTTCATTAATATGTGTAGAACAGCTAAGTGTGATACTGTAAAGCAGTAACACTGTGCTTAACCAATAAGCTTATTTATCTTCCTCTGAAATACCAAATAGCAGTGGGATATGTACTCCTCAATGCCATCAAGCAGCCACTTTTCCAGAAAAGGCTGTGAACACCAATCTAGACTAAATTCAATGCTCATCCATGCAGTGATGGGGCACAGTACAAAGACAAATGTTTTCTCTGCTGCAAAGGTCTGAGACATAAAAGGGACCTTGAAGTATATTCCAGGCTTGACTTTGCCTTTCTGGAAGGGAGCAGATAACCATTCCTTATGCGCCACCTCCTCTAAGCCACAGTGCTTCGAAAACACAGGGTCTGGTCCAAGGTCTGGTAGTTTTGGATATTCCAACTGAACATACGTTCCATGAACTGTCTGAAGTAGCCATGCTATTTGTTCTGTTCTAAGGCTTTAAGAGGATGCCGTATCTTCAAGATAGACAGATAATATGGTCCATGTCTTGTACCAATAATGCCACAGAAATCAGAGAAGCAAAGACTTTAATTGGTGAAATGCCCCCTTCCTTCTTCACCAGAAATCCAGGACTTCCTCTAAATCTGAGCCTGGACCAGTTCTGACTGAGGTGATCTGATCATGGTTTCCACATTTTCCCATGGTAAATGTTTGATAGCCAAAACACTGTTCTGTCATTATCCTGGCACAATAGTCTTGGTCCCTAGTATTACCCTAGTCATCTTTTTCTTTCCCATTCTACTGTTCCCTGTTCCAATGCTATTCTGTTCCTGGTGTTGTCAGTAACCATCTTACTCCCTCTGTCAGTTAGTTGTTAAATCATTTAGGAAACTGTAAAGTATGTCTGAAGTGAGTTGGGCTGAAAGACTAAATAATGCAGTAAGGAACTATGCAGTATCTTCAAGGCTTTTAAACACCACAAAATATTTACTTAACAACCATCTGTAATGTATATTCTTTAGGAAACAACTACTCCAGTCTTTCTTATTCATGGCTTCAAATGAAAACCAAACAAAGTAAACCCATTAAACTAGAAACAAGAGATGTCATTTACTGTCCTTCATTTATACTGTACAGAGTCAAGCCTTGTTCAGTTTAATGCAAGTGTTTATTCCTCTGGAAAAATTCTGACTGCCAAAAATAACAACTTGAGGAATAACCATTAGCAGTAAATACAAAATGTTTATACTGCGTTATGTATGTAGCCCTTTAAAAGTCATAACAAAATTGAGTCATTGCCTGAACTAACTTAATCAGACATAGAGGATGTCTCAGATGGAGGAGCTGGTATGACATGGTGGAATAACAAACATCAGATGCAGCATCTTTTCAGACATACACTAGAGGTGATCTCAGTCTGCTTTACCATTAGCAGAACATTGTTACCTGAACACACTATGAGAAGTGAGGCTTGAGGAACCATACGCAAGTAATGCTGCTCATAAAATGCCAGTATTTCACTTGTGATGAAAATACATGTTTTAATGATGATATTCCCCATCCTGATTTTTCCATTACTGGGTGGGTTGACATGGATCTACTTTGTTTTAATAAGCCTCTGCAGCCAAAATATCTCAAGAGTTAAACACTCATGAAGTACTTCTGTTAATGAGAAACTGTTCTCAGCGCACTAACAAACTAATACAAGTAAAATTGAAATCCAGTCCAGGTTTCAATCCTGGTTTCTGTAAAATAAAACTCTATTCATATTTCTAAGTCTGTGTAGTCTGACACTTCACTGAAAATCCTCTCTGCCAGATGAGTCTTAGAGTTTGAAGGAACTCTGGATTTGCATTTGAGATGTAAGACTTGGACTGTAGCTATTTATTAGGAAGGATCCAGACACCAATGGAAGTGCATTTCAGACCCTAATAATTGAGTTGTCAATCTTCAACAGCAACTTAAAGTAACACAGGGACATGTCACAGCAAGATGAGAAGTCAGAGCTTTTGTTTTTCTGATCTATGTCAAAGTCAGGAGCCCTATTGCCGGAAGTAAAGATGTTTTCTTTTGATGATCCCAAATGTATGTGCTTAGGTGGTATTTGAGAACTCCTTTGGTTATGATGTCAAAGCTGAAACTAGAAGGGACTTCACACTTTCATTTGTTAAAGCAGACCAAAGAAATAATGCAGACATGTGTCAAATTTACTTAATGCCATAATGACAAGAAGAAATTCAGAGAGACGAATCTCTTGTACTTTACTTTTTACTACTAAGAGTAGTTGTAGTTTAGGAATAATGATAATCACAGTTATCAGTTGACTTGGTCTAAGGCTAAGAAGATCAGGCAATAAAAAGTACAATATAGAAAACACTTAATCATGTGAAGTCAGCTACAAAGTGAGCCACAACAAGTCAGTGCAGAAACCTGCCATGCTGGGAACCATCTGAAAATCATTATACCTGAAACTTTGTCATGTCGTTCATTCCATGCCTATCTGGCTTAACATTTGGATTACTTCACTGAGTAAAGCATAAAGCTAGTATTTATCTGAAGAGAAAAAAAAAACCACAAATTAGTGAGGTTTGGGCAGCGTTTGTGCTCAGTTTTAGACATGCCATCAAGCAGTCATGACATAGGGCAGTGGGACTGAGCCTGAAGTTTGTGGAGAGAGGGAAGATGGGAGACAGAGTCTGGAGTACTGGGACGAGGTGTGGTGCCAGTGGGGGTGCAGCACAGAGCTTCAGGGCCCTGGGCTGAGAGAGGTAGCAAGACAGGCAGGGCAGCACTGAGGAGCTGTGGCCCCAGTGCTGTTTTGGAGGCAGAGCAGACATGGTGGAATAAAGCTTAGGGGCTAGGAGGACGATGGGAACAAGGTGTGGTGAGAAGGCAGATAGCAGGGCAGGTTTCCAGGAGCAAGGCAAGCATGAAGGAGTGAGACCTGGGGCAAGGGAGGACCATGAGAATGAATCTGGAGCAAGGGAGGACCATGAGAATAAACCTGGAGCATAATGAGGAGGTGCCACTCATGGCACCACTTCAGATGTTGAACAGGTACAGAGATGTGGGGCTTGAGGCTGATGAGGGCCACCAGGATGCACCAGAAATGTAATGAGTCCCTGGTATGGCTACAGAGAAGATGGCCCCTGGCAGTGCTTCTGAAAAATGGGCACACACTGAGGCTGGGGGTCTCAGGGGACAGCTGCCAGGCCCAGCAGATGCTGGTGCCCTGGGTCAGCAGAGGCAGAGGTGCGGCCATCAGGGTGCGGTGGGAATAAGGAACAGCACAGCTGAGAGGCTCTGAAATGTCAAAATGCCCAGAGCTTGGCTCTGTGCCCCTGCAATGATAAAGAGAAAAGAGAAAGAAATCACACAGAGCAAGTGGCAACATGCTCTGTCCCATGATCCTGCCTGGAATTGCTTGGCAAAAGATGGGTTGCTGTCTTCAGTGATTTGTGTCAAGTAGCAACAACATTTCTGAGGGGCCAAAAAGTGTCTTGCAATAGTAAGTTATGCTCTATTATTTTGTGGCAAGAAAAAAGGTGATTGAACAGTTTGCCATTCTCTCCTTTCCCCTCCTCCAGGTTACGTTTAATATCTGCTCTGCCATAGGACAAATAATATTTCTGAACTATTTTCAACTTCAGAAGTGAAATGGTATCATTACTGTTGGTATGATATTGCTTTCTCTAAACTGTGTCCTTTCTCCCGTTTAGAAAAGGAAACATGAATATACTTACTCCCTATAGCCAGCTAAAAGTGAACAGCAAAAATCTCCAGAGAATCAAGAGAGTTAACTCCTATGCATGAAACTTGCTGAGTAATACTACCCCTTAAAAAAATCCTGCTCTCTTCCAAAGTATTTATTATTCTTTCAGACCACATCCTCTAGAAACAGAAGATCTTACTACTTCCATGTTGCATAATGTCTGTGGCAGCTGTGCTTTTCATCAGCTTTATTGGCACTTCAGAATTATACAAATATTTTCCAGTTCTTTTGCTTGTTATGTCTCTGTATGGTTATACTAAATGCTGTGTCAGAAATGGCTATGAATAGGATACTGCTGCATTCCTCAGCACTGAGCAGTACTCTTTCCTTGGAAAGGAGAGGTATAATGTGAAATGGAGCTCTTTTTTCCTGTGTGGTGCTAACTATGCAGGTACATACATATTTACACATATGTAGATGTATGTGACATGTGTATATGTACACATATAGAAATAGATATACATACTGCTATATACATGACAAAATACTGTATTGGTGAATGCTACTGTCCCCATGACAGAATCTAAAGATAATATCCTGAACATAAAAGATTGTACAACCAACTACATTACATACACAATTTAGAGTTTAATGCCTACTGACAAGTCCAAAATAAAGAAAACCCAATACACCAGAAAACCAGTGAAATCAAAAGGAAGGAGCTGCTTTCTATCTACTTTACTAAAAGTTTATCATGTCTTAATTCTATGTTCCTCATGAATCCAAAATTCCTATCAAAGTTGCTAAAACATAACAAAGGGAAAGTTGGGGGTTATAATGCTGTTCACACAGGTTTGTGAATGAATATTGATATAGAATCATAGAATCATAGGATAGTTAGGGTTGAAAAGGACCTCAAGATCATCTAGTTCCAACCCACCTGCCACAGGCAGGGACACCTCACGTATGACTTCAACAGTTAGGACTCTAGAAAGGAGAGAGAAGAGTTTACTTAGCTCAGAAATGGCTCTTACTGTGAACAATAGGGATTCGTACAGGCAGGTGATCTTCCAGGTCTTATTTCTTTTGCTGGTCAAACATTTTCATAATTAAACATAGCCAGAAACATGCAGTGAGATATGGAAGCTGTGACAGTATGCTATTGAGTACATAAACTCTAAACACCCTGGAGATGAGTACATAAAAATATGCAATTAATTCTCTAACAAGTATCAGGAACTGCAGTGAAATCTGCACTACTGGAATATTAAAAAGTAGCTAAAGCTGGGATATATTCAGCTGTGACATGTTCAGCTGTGACAATAAGAGAATATTGCTTTTCTAGTTTAACAGAGTACCTTTTGAAGTGATCTAACCTTTAGACACTGTATCTTATACAAATCGAATATATCTGAAACTGTCTAATCTCTACATCAACCTGTATTCGTTGACTTCAGTCCCTTCTCCACTGACCCACAGATTTTGCTTATTATGTACATTCCTTTACGCCACTTCCCTTGAGGTGTCACTACAGTCAAATAGCGTTATTAATTCATGGGACATTAATCTCACAAAACTGTGAGAAAAGATCATGGCTCTCACAGCTACATTTGAGCACAGCAAATATTCCTTATCCTGACAGCAAATATAAAGATACATGTGTTTAGAGATACAAACAAATGCACCAGAGCTTCCAGCTCAACTGACAGATAAAGTTTGCAGGTGGCTTTGGGCAAGGCCCTTAACTCTCTGTGATGCAGTTTTCCAATCTGAGTGTGAAAGACGAGATCACCTAGATCTGCACCTTCCCTTTCTAGTGCTGCTCAGATGAAAAGATGTTGTTGTTAATATCATTACTTTGGTTTGCTTTCTCCAAAACACCTTGAAATATAAGAATAAACATCAACACACGTTCCATGATAGCAAGTCTGGTAGTAGGGAAAGAATACTGAACACCCATGTGTCTCATAGTTTCATAATACACACTACCACAACAATGCAGTACTTTATGGGATACAATCAGTAATCATTACAGTGCTCAACTACTTGAAGGTAACTAGTTTGGGCTCAGAGGCAGCAAGAGCTCAAAAGGTTAAAATTGAGGGTTGGTTTAGAATTCATAATAGGCATTTAAGTGTATTTTTGAGCTCTGTGAACCTATCAAGATTTCAACACCATGATAATGACTTCATGAAAAGGATTATCCTCCACAAAGAATTTCCGATTGTCATATTTGCACTAGAAATGATGTAAGCACAGTGTTTCTTAAGGAATTTCAATGCTTTTCATTCTGGTGTTGGTTCAGAAGTCATAAGGCTCTGGTTTAGGAGGCTGTTTAAATCCCTTTTTGTAGCATATGCAAATTTGGTATAAGACAGTACAACTAAAATAATACTGTGATGAACAAGCATTATCATCTTTGCAAACTTGATTAAAATCTGGCTTGGATCACATGCACAAGCAAGTTAAAGGTTAGCATAGGAAGAGTATTTGTGATTAGCAAATATTATAGCGCCTAACTATCCAGTGCCTAGAATACGCACTGAAGAAAGTTGGGGCTGTTCAGCCTGGAGAAGAGAAGCTGTGTGGAGAACTCAGAGCAGCTTCCAGTGTCTGAAGGGGCTACAAAGGTGCTGGAGGGGGACTCTTCATCAGGGACTGTAGTGATAAGACAACGGGTGATGGGTTCAAACTGAAACAGGGGAAGTTCAGGTTAGATCTAAGGCAGAAGCTCTTCACTGTGAGGGGGCTGAGGTGCTGGCACAGGGTGCCCAGAGAAGTGGTAAATGCTCCATCCCTAGCAGTGTTCAAGGCCAGGCTGGACAAAGCCTTGGGCAACATGGTCTAGTGTGAAGTGTCCCTGCCCTTAGCAGGGGGGTGGAACTGGATGACCTTAAGGTCCTTTCCAACCCAAACCAGTCTGTGAGTCTATACAAAGAATAAGATACAGACTACTAAATGAGAGAGCAGCTACCATGCACTCAGTTTGGCCAACAACACTACAAATACAGACTGACCTTTTGCACAGACATGGCCTCTTACTATTGAGATTGTCATTTTTCATGTACTCTTCTTCTAAGCTACTAAGTAATTTTTAAGCTATGTGGCTTAGCAATGACAGCAAAAGATGTCTGTGTGCCTGATGATGCAAGCCTTAAAGAATGCCTGGCATTTCTTCTTTTTGTTCATTTCTGAATATTATTTCAGGTAGTGGTTGAGGCTATCCACATGCTAGACATTCTAAAGCCTGACTGTTTATAGGATGTCTATCTTCATGCAGTACTGCAATACTTGGAATCATCCAGCAGGTTTCTGCTAATGCAAATGTTACAGAATCAGAGATTTGCTCTGAGAAAGCTTAGTCTGGTTGATTTTGAATGCATCACTCTTTTCATGGGCTTTTTGCAAAGGGTTTGTTGGTGGGAATGATATTGACTTCTCCTCAGGCAGTAGCTATTAGGTATAAATATTTATCTACATGTTCAGCCTACCCTTTGATAGCTCTGCTTATATAGCATTTTAAACATAAGCATGTGTTTATTATTAAAGTGTGTATCCAGGCTCTCTGAACCAGAGTCTGTCTGCACACATGGGTTCTGCGTGAGTTTGCTAGCACTGGGAAGAGGCCACTTGTGTGCCTTCTGCCCCATCACAGAGGCCTATTAGTAGTGTGGCTAAGCTGAACATTGACACAGCTATGCCTGCTCAGTCCAAGTCTGCCATGGTACATCCCATTACACACTGCAGCAACATCAGATGACAGCCAGGTTGCTATACTCTCCCATGACTTAAAGTTTCACATACGAGCCTATCTTAAGAACATATATCTTAAGATATCTGAACACACCAGAGTCATAGCTTGCTTGGTCTTGGCCTCTTATTTCATTTACTTACATAAAGGTAGGCTACTTTATCAAGAGAGTTAGAGGGTTGCTTCATACATATTGCCAAATAAATAAATAGAAGTAAGAGACCTTCTTGTATAAAGACTTTGCAACATTTTCAATAGATTTTGTTCCCAGTTTTGTTTCTGAATAGTCTGGAAGAACTTCAGTATTTAAAGGTCTTCCTGTAGGGTCTGTGGGAGTGGGAGGCCTCTAGCAGACTTCTGGCTACACAGGAATCCAACATTAAGAGCAAAGTTCCTTTGAGCTTGGAAAGATTTCAGCCCTACTTTTGACTTAAAAAAAAAAAAAAAAAAAAAAAAAAAAATCTATCTTTGTCTCAAAATAAATAAATATGCTGGAAATGAATAGATGAATATCATTAGCCTGTTGGTGGAGCTTGGGTTCCTGAGGCAATGTTGCACTCTCCACTGCTAGCTCTTGCTTTTTCAGTGTTAGAATGTAGAGCTTTAGGTGTCCCTTCACTACCTTACAAATGCTATTTTTTTACTCTAGTTCTGCACATCGTCATAGGACCCCACTCCTCTGCAGCCATGAAATTGCAGGTTTGATTAATTTTCAGTCATTTAATTTCCATGTGTAAGTCCTTTGGTATTTTTCAAAGTGGGGAAATCTTTTGTTTCAAAGTAACAAGTAAAAATCAGTATCAAGACTCAATAGCATATAAGACAGCAGAAGCTGTGCAAACTCTTTCACCCAGTAAACAAGACTGCCTGTCTTCCTATGTTCTTATTATGGCACAGTATTTCCAACACACCCCATAAAACAATTTTGGGTTGTTCTGGGTTTTTTTCCTTAGCAGTAACTAGTGTGGTAGGTCAGAAGTAGATAGGACAAGAAAAAGAAAGGAACTGTGCTCATGTAAAACTCAGATGCTAAGAAAAAAAAAAAGACTTATAGACTACACTGATGGTAAAACATTGCTAAAGGTCAATGAAAGCTCATCAGAACAGACAAAAGCATAATAGGACAGAAGCCAGCCCATTTATTTTCCTGCAGTAGAGTTTCAGTCCACCTACCTATGCATTTGGATAGGATATTTTAAGAAGTTGAAAAATATATCACTGGATGCCAAGCCCCTTAGTTTTCAGAATAGTTTCTATTTATGCACTGTCTCCTTGTTACTTACCTGTTTTCTGTTTGCCATAAAGCTGCAATAAAGCCTCACATTCCTGGTACTAAGTGGATCTACTTACTCACAGTTGTGGTTGGACTAACAGCAATTAGGTAAACTAGTGAAGCTGAGTTTCTAAGAAAAAAGCAAGCCTTGGCCCTTTTACCAATAGAAGGAGGAATCAAACTGGGTTTTTTTCAGCTTTATTTTAACCAAACACTTACTACATGTTAGTCGAAACACATTTTACTATAATAATTTGTCTGCCATTAAGCATTTCCTTTTGCTAGGGTGGGAAAAGAGACCTACTCAGCTGGCTCCTCCGGTCTGTCTATTCAACACAAGGGAGTCATTGGAGTTAGGTTTGGAGTTTAAATGTGAATTTTGTATGCTAGGGAATAGAAAAAGTTGTCTCATCTCTGGCTTAAAATCTATGCCAAGAGGATGACTGGAAAGCTTCTTAAATTGAAAGTCATTTTAGAGAAAGGAAATCCCTTGATATAAAAACCCAAACCCAAAACCAAAACTGGTGCTTGCTTGGTGGTAGTTGTACATTTTCAATTCCCAGACAAGCCAGGTTGGTTTCAGAGATTAAGATATTATTAACTTTGAAACTGAGTATCTTTCAGCTCAATTTTTAAGTGCTTTGTATTTCTCTGCTCCACAAATCTGGAAAAGATTGATCTCAAAGTGGGAGGCTGTGGAAAAAGAAGAACATCTGACTCATGCAATTAGAAAACGTGGCCAAACCACTCTGCGAGGAGGAGGTAGAAAGTCCTGGGAAAACTGAAAACTAGCTGCTGGAATCCAGGAATGCCAGCTGCGTTCAATAGCTCTGTGAATCTGTGCACTTCATGTACTGCTACAAACATGTTCTCAGCTCCACAATTGGAAATTCATTTGACAGACACTGACACAAGTAACAAATGAATTACTGAAACCAATGAAATGTAAAACTACCAGGGCCTCTCTGAGTTTGAAAGAATAGTTTGGGTATTTATCTATTAAAATGATGTGTACAGCTATAAACATTAAGACAACTGATCATTTGGAAAGGAAGGAAAGATTTTTGACTCAATTTTTATGCTTTAAAGTGACACAAGAAAGTGTTTAATTAAACAATTTTGCACTCAGAGAGAGCTCTATCTTGAAAAAAAAAACCCTTTTTGATTTTTGGGACTGTTAGATTAGACTGCTGGCATCCATGTGATCGAGTCAGCTATCATCTTTTTCTTACATCTAGATAGCTGGGTTTTATTGCTTATTTGCCTTTATTGTACACATGGGAGCTCTGTTTTTAGCAAACAGAAGCTTATACAGTGATGGCCTCTATTAAATATATCAATAGCTGAGATTTCTTCTGCAGATGAACAAGTATCTGGGGCACTGTAACTGTAAGGGCATGTGGGACCTCTCCAAATGCAGTTAAGTAAATGGAGAGGCCTGATCTGACAGGAGTAGCACACAGACACTGCTGACTACTGGCTAAGGGCCTAGCCCTCGAGGATGGACACCTTCACCCCTAGCAGGAGCAGTTCAAGAGGATCTGGTTAAAGCAGCAGGCACTGAGGCCTGTTCTCTCCTTACTAGACCCCAGATTGGTTAAAGGGCTTAAGACAACTTGTTTTGGCTTGCTTTTTTCATGCAGTGGGCCGAATCACATCTTTATTTGAGAAGCAATAATTAAAGAAAGGTTTCCTGTTGGAGCCAAGACTAACATTGCTTAGGGTGGATTACCTGTACAGAATGGTAAACATGAATAATTCAGCCATGGAAATACAAGGATCCAGAAGATATGGTGAAGGGGAAGGAGCAGTAAACCCAGCTCTATAGCACATTCTGGTAAAGCAACAATTGCAACCATTAATAATTTATCCTATGAATAATCCCTGCTGTGGCACTAGGAGATGCTACAGGAAATACAGGAATGCTCTTAAAAATTGAGTATAAGTGACTTGGAAGCCACTGCAAAAAATTCTGAGATCAATAACTGAAAAGGGATGAAAGAGCCACCCCAATAGGTGACTCTCTGGGAAACAATACACAGTGAATATGAGGTGCAGGGCAGTGAAGCACTTCAGGTCTCTATGAAGACCATCTAGATAACATTGGCCAGAGTAAGAAAACTTGGTGGTGGTGAATTAGACAGAAAACATCCCAGAAATTAAGCCTTGAGCAGTCACCTGATAGTTCAGGGATTTGCACGTATGAAGAGACTGAATCCCAAGGCATATTGCAAAGGTGATACAGAGCAAGGCAAACTAAAAGAACTTTGCCGTATCTTTGAGACATACCTTGGTCCCACTAACAGTTGTGTTTCAGCTACAAGAGGTAATATACCTGATGAAAAATTACTTGAAGATGGAACTGGAGTACCAGTTGGGAGAGGGATGCATCTTCTGAGGGATGAACCTAAATGCTGAGCCTTTTTTGGCTGTTAGGCTTCGGTCATTCTATGTGCTGTCAAGAAACATGAAGACCTAGCAGCCACAAGAGGCACATAAATGAAGAAAAAGGGGTTTTTTTTCTGTTGTGTCTAGTGACCAGGAGATGACAAGAGCCCTTCTTGTGTCATTTCATTATGTATTTCAGACACTAGGGAAGATCCACCAGATCATGTCTGTGCAGGTATGTGGGCTGCCTATGTGACAACATACATTTCTAGCCTATGTTCACGAAGAGAAGATGTTAACTGTTACTAAGCAGTTGTGGTACCTAGTAATATAGGCCTAAGACTGGGATGTATGGGCCTGGCTCCTGAAAACAGTCTTGGAGCATCTCATGGAAAAGTACTGTCCTCCTTCTGACCCTCACTTGTTGATCATTAGCCAATATCCTGCTGAGAAACAGTGCTGAGACAGCAGGGAGGTGGCTGAAGCCCAGAGGAACTTGAGGGGAAAACAACAAGAACAACAAAAAAGCAGTCTTGGTCTGCAGTGTAGTATGGAAGCTCTGGAAAAAACATCTTGGGAAGCAGAGCGCTCCCACAAACCCCCTGCAACTGGCTGACATTCTCCAGTATCAAGACAGCTTTTGTCCAAGTTCAGAGAACCTTGTGTTTTGTACATGCTGTTCCACAGATGGTTGATCAGCTTTCTTTATTCTGAGGTTTCCTGGGGATGATAATCCCCAACAAAACGGCAGGAGATGGATTGAAAGTGCCTGAAAAGCTTTTCACCATTTGAATGGCTATACGGAAGACAGCCCAACAAAACACTAGAGTTCCTCTGGGAATATGATCAGAGGAGCTGTTTGTTCTGTTTGTAGATGCAGAATCCAAATTAATTCAATGTCTTGGATTAATGAAACATTAGAAGGAAAGAATGATTTTAAATGACCACAGGTAAACAGTGGGTGTCTCACTGCATGTTCTGGGCCCCAACAGGTTGAGCGTCCTGTTTGTGCTACAAAGAATTACACCAGTATTTTCAAAACCACTCTGATTTCCAGGTAGGTGATGCATCTTGGTGATCTCTACCAACCACTTCTTGGGCAAAGCTCTTGCAGAATGTGCAGACTTCGGGGCAGTTGCACATCAACTTCACTAAGTATCAAGTCAGGCATGAATAGACAAAACACCTGAGGAACTGAACAGCCTTTCATCAAGAATCAAGGTAAAGCCATTTTAGGTAAAAGGCTTTTCACTGGAATCTCCTCTTGAGCAACAGAGGAAATTTTTGGAATGGTTTCAATGATCACAAAATCACTAGCTGATCTGCTAGGAACAAGAAAGTAGGGAGTATGCTACAGCGTAGAGAAGACCCGTCTAGAAACACTTGGTAAGATACCAAACCAAATACCTAGCACTCTAGCTTTTACTCTGTAGATGGGTGCTTCTGAACGGTGTTACTACTCTTGGAGGATTTTGGTTGCCTCTCAGTGGCTGACATAATTAATTACTACTTTCATATGTGTGTGTAGTGTAGACAGTATAAACTCACCAATATAAACCTTGCATCTTTTGAAAGAACTATGTACATGTGATCACTGTAGGTAGAAGTTACTGGATTTCTTGTGTTTTTCTTTGCATTTTACTGCTCTTCAATAGAACAGGCTGTGGAGTTCAGTGCTACACTGGGAACTTACTCTAATGAATACCTACTAAAACTGAGTTGCCTGTATTTTGTTTGGAATACTGCTTCCAGGCCAGAAAAAGCATCACTATGAAACCTTGGCATAGTTTTGCTAAAGGCTGTGCACTTTTGTTCAGTATATTTCCTGCAAACTGCTACATGATGATTAGTCATAAAAGCTTCTTTACCATTTCATGTGATAAGAAGGAAAGAAACACGTGTATGTCTAAAATATCTGTGCTGTAGAAATCTACATACAGGTGATTTTAACTTCATTTAAGATTGCTGTCTGTCTAAAAGAGCTGCTTAAAGATTCTAGAGGGCTTAGGTCAAAAGATTGTAGCCTTTCCACTGCAAAATGGATAACAAAGTGGAAGCCTTTTTCAACCCTTCAAAGGAAGAAACAAAAAGCAAACTCTCCTGCCCTTTTTTGCCTCCTACTTCAAGACACAGAATTCCACTCATGCTAAAACACAAACTCCATCCTACTGCTCAGATCTGTTTCACTATACAGAAATAGCAAACAGGAACTTTACTATAATACCTGCCTGCATCTCATTCTGTAACATCTGACCAGGGCTCTCTTAGTAATGTACCACGTAACTCAAATTCAGTTACTAATACTGAGAAAGACCTACAGGATTCTTGATGAAGGAGGGGGAAAGATAACTTTTTAATCAAGCCTTTGCCTAGCAGCATGGCCAGACCTAAGGCATGATTCAGTCCTGAACTGGGAATTGACTTTTGCAGCTAATACACTGAAGGTGTTCAGGAACTATTAGCTATATGCTGGTAGTCTGTAGGTAACTCCAGGTTGCTCAGCTATTTCCCAGGCAGCTGAAGCTCTTCTGCATCTATTACTTCTTTCCTGTATAGAAGGAATTTTGCACACACTCCTAGTGTGCCTCATCTGCCTAACGTGTGGCAATTTCTGGCATTTCCATATGTGCTCAGAGCACTTGTTATGCAATGTACGATGGTATGGGAAAAAAGCAGAGCTTGGAAAAGGATGTTGAAACAGAGTATGGTCACCACATTTGTGGCTATGAATTTATATCAACAGCAGCTGTATCACAAGAATCCTTCATTAGCTCTTCTCTCAAGTTTGGAATGAAGAGTTAACAACTGAAACTAAACTCACTGCTAAATTTCTTGAGTTGAACACTCATTACACTACTGCACTGCAGGAAAAGGGTATCCCAAAAACTTGTTAGAAAGCACTACTAGCACAACTCCATACCAAGTCCAACTGTGCTGACAAGAAGAGGTTTTTCCTGAAATGGGCTGAATTTGCACAAGACACACGTTTTACAGAAGCAATCACCAATTCTGCTTTCTTACACCTGGATTTTTAACACTACCCTTTCTCTATTCCAGTAGCTCTGTTAAATTCTCTCCATGCTCTATTCAATTCTTTTCTCAATGGTTTACTATTTCTCAATAGTCTTGCACAAGGAAAAGGATCATACGCATGGAACAAAGAACCACGATCAGGCAAAAAAGCAAGTAAAGACTTAACTAGAATTGGATTGATATTAACTGCTAAATGTACACGAATTATACAAGGTGAATACATGATACAATACAAAACCCTGCCAGCAATCAGCTTGCTATTTCAAATGAAGATGCTGTCATCTTGACAAAGTTTATTAAGTGTAAAATATTAATGAAAGTAAATCCGGTGACATGAATCCTGGACAAATGAAAACCATTGAGCTTTTACTGAACACAGGAGTACTTGAATACAAGTAGACATAGTTTCCCAGCTGACACTGCATGTCTGGATATTGTTGTAGCTCTGGTCTTCAAATGTATTCATAACCCTCACCATAGCTCACTGAAGCTGAGCAAAACTGACAACTAAAAATTGACAACTAAAGAAATGTTCTGTCAGGTTTAGGCAACGATTCCATATTGTCTCGGATGAAAGAAAAATTCAATGTGAAATTAGCACAGGGATAAGATGTGGTCAAAAAACTGAAGGTCTATTCCTTGTAATTCAACTTGATTAGTGCAATAATCATCCTGCTATTGGGGTCTAACATCTAGGCTATATCTAGTATAGGCTGAGATGAGGATTTGAAGAAAACACACCTTGTATGTGTTTTAGTATGACCTGGAGCAACCTGGATTTCTCTCAGCATAGTTCTAAAAACTACAGATGGCACACCCCAAATGCATTTGCAGCTGCTTGGAAAAGCACAGTCATATCTGGCATGACATGTCAACTGGAGTAAATAAAGAGCAGCACTGAACACACGGAAACACAGTTCCAGTAAAAACAAACCTAATTGCAAGTTACCAAGACAACTGATGGCAGAAAAACTCAAATAGTTGGAAACAAAGCAAGCAACCCTACAATAAATGGAATAGAGCAAGAATTTGGTTTTTAAAGCTAGAAAAATGTAATTTCTGCTCAGACTGACTTGGATTCATTTTAAGTTACCACAAATAAACCATATAATACAATATGTTTGTTTAAATCAAATAGAAGCACAGAATAACTTCACTTGGCTGCAGATTTTCATTTTATAGTGACATTTTGATTACTGATAGCGGTTTGTGTGTGTGTTTTTCTTCACACCAAAAGCAAAGAACAAAAAAGTATGGAATGTTACATCTTTATGAAGCAACTTCGATGTTTTGCCCTCTTTGGTGATGTTAATCCTTTAGAATAACAAATTCTGTTGTTATTATTATCTCCCAGTAATTTTCAGACAAGATAAAGGAAAAACTGCCCACATATGCTCTGTGCAGACATAGAAATAGAAACATACACATACATGTACCACAGACTGTTTAAATTGAACTATTTGAAAGGAGCAGAATAAAAGCATTTCTTTTTTCCTCAAGTATTTATTGTATGATATGGTTTTGTCTGACTGAGTAGGATTTTAACTTCATTTACAGCTTCATTTCTACATCAGAAAAAGAAATTAAGTAGAAAGAACTATCCCTCCTAACTTTGAAGGGCTAAGTACTGCTACTTGACAAACATTGCTGCCGTTTCTAGCACAACACTCAAAGAGCCAAATTAAAATAGAATACTCAGAAGAAATCCTGGGGAGTGCAAGCTGCTCTTACAACAGAGCAGACTATTGTGCAGGGTTAGTTGTAATCTTTCATTCCTCTGAAGCAGAGACAAATAGAGAAGTCTGGAGTCCCAGGGATGAGGATATCCTTAGAAGAACACCTGAAGGAGGAAGTTCATGCTTGGGAATTAAAACCATTAAGACCTTTCTTGCTAAAGCTCAACAATCTTTCAACCCCTAAACAGATGATGTTACAGATATGGAGCCAGGGCTCCGTAAGCCAAGTGAGTTAGAAAGGAAGCTGACAAGTATTTGCAACAAGTTACTGCATGATATAAAAGCCGTTAAAAAGATATATATTTTTTGCCAATTATTTTCTAGTGAAAACCTGTTTAATAGAGAATTAGTGACCATTCTTAATAACCTTTTTATAAGGCCCCATTTACAAACAGAAGAAACAATCTCTTTCTTACAAGATTTATTCCACCAAGTTATTCAAAACAAGATCTAGCAGATCCAACTAAAACTGAAAAGCTAAACCAATAAAACCTAGTCAGATGAAGGGAAAGGAATGAGAACCTCACATTCCATGACTTCCTCCAATGTTATAAAACCAAAATCACCAATTTTTTAGGCTCTATTGATCTTTAATAGGCCATCCTTAACAGACACCCATTACAAGCTGCAACATCTCTTGACTTCAATTGAATTATGCAAGAAATAAACCTCTAACACTGGTTTGTGATCAACTTTAAGAACACAGGCAAATCCTCTCCGTTGTGAGCTTTTTTCAAAGTCCCATCCTTAAGCTCTGTGCTGCCAGATAGACAAAATATCCTCTGTGGATAGCATTCTAATACCATAACATAACATTAATTTCTGAACAGTAGCAGCCTGAGATTATTGTAAAAGCAGCTGCTCTGGAGAGGATATACACAATCTGATGGCCTACAGATGTGCACCAAAAACTGCCTTTGCTCTCCTTTGCTGGATGGTCTCACATGGTATGACTGCTTTCATGTGTGACTATTGCAGTCTATATGCTTAGTCACTAGAGCTATAAATAGTCTAATTCCTACTCAGTTGAATTTGTATGGTTTTTTTAAACCAACAGCATTCATCATCATTTTTCACAGGAAAAATCTTTCTCAAGGGAGCAATAGCTTGGGCACACAGCTGGTTGAAACTGCATCTGTTAAAACTCACAAACATGTAAGAATACAAGGTACCAAGTAAATATATAAAGAAATAGATAAAGAAATAAATCTTGGAATTCCTGTCCCTAGTTCCCACAAAGAAGTTGAGCTTTTAGTGGTTGGTGTGGGAAGAGATGGTAGAAGGAGTTGGTAACAATTACCCAGTCAAAGTTTCAGCCCTTTGTGCATGGAACTTTTTTCTGGGACTTGCCACATGTATTCTTTATTGCAAAAATCTGTTAGCAATGATTACTCAGCTCTGCAGAGAGCACCCTGCTCTTGATGGCAGCTTCCCAAGGCAATGGCTCCTGAAACAGCACAAAGGACCCTCTTTTCATCGTGTGTTTATTTCATTCTTCTCAGCATGCCACCAATGATATCATGCCTTTGTTATATCGTGGTTTTACCAGAAAGTCAGAAAGAAACGCAAAAGGCCATGAAGCAGCCTGGTCTAAAATTCATTGAAGATCTAATTGAAAAAAAGGCTAATGTTAACTTCAGGGAATTTCAGTTCCAAAAGAATTTTTTTACCCTGACTGCTTCCTCTCTTTTCAGGAGAATCATGAATTTGAAAAGGGACCCAAGCCTAAATTCCAGTCTCAAATTCCCCACATTTTTTTGAGGAAGTACTCAGTGAGTTCAACTGTGCAGCTGACCCCACACTAATGGCTGAATCAAGCACCTTAAGGGGGAGGTAGTTAGTACCATTTTAAACAATGAACCTATTTGATTCCCAGGTATGAAGTTGCCTTTCCCCAAATCGATGCAACATGGGAGCAGGGAAGGGAAGGAGAGAAGTTCACCTCTGAACTATAAAATTTACAATGGCTTACCTGCAACTAAAAGCAGAAAATCCAAGTCAGTCATGTTGCAGTTTTGGTTGCCTAAACCTGAATTTTTCATTATAGTACTAAACATTATTTGGTTTCAATTTGTTTAAATGAAACCCTCAGTTTTAGGTAAATTCAGACATTTCTTTTTCCTTTTCTAAATAAGAAAGGTAACATAACAAAATATCTGAATACATTTTGCTAACTTTGAAACATTGGTTTAAATTGTGTTGTGCTATTTTTTGCTACAAATAAACCAATGAGATACCATTTCAATGATATTTGCAGTGACAGAGAAATCATTCAATTTTCAGAGGAAAAATGGTTTCCCTGAAATCCAGTTTCATTTCATAGCACTTCAGAGGTAACTCCTCTCCCCAGGCATTGCACATTTGACTCACACACTGATGAGCAGCGGAAATCACTCTGTGTACTCACAGATGTTTTCAGTGACACATGTTGGAACTTGTATGAAATGCCTTATAAGGGATTGCCCTGGATTGGCCTTCAGCATAGTATTTTGAGATTTTCTTGCATGATTTGGAAGAAATAAAAAGTTCAGTAATCCAAAACCTGCAGATGTACGACAAGGAAAAGTCTTGCAATGATTAAGTTACGTGGGGTTTTAAACAGACATGCTACACAGTAATAGCTAACAGTAGTCTCCAGTGACACAGCTTATTCTGGCTCGTCAGGGGAGACTTGAGTCTTTAGCTTTTCAATTAATGAAAAGAATAAAGACTTTAGAGGATAAATCAGTCACAGATTCCTAAGAAAGAAGTTTATTGCAATTCTGCCTTCATATTCTAGTCAGAGTCAAACCACATGATGTGAGTAAAGATGGCCTTCAAACCAGGGGAGCAACCCCGAATTTAAACCAGCATATGCATAGCTCATGGATCTGTGTGTATTAGTAACTATGGATACAATAGAGAAGGGAAAATAACTACTGTCACGGAGCCTGTACCTGCTAATGTACTTTATACCAATCATATTGCTTTTGAATACTTTTGTCGTATGTAAGTATATTTTTCAGTTCCTCCAAAGTGTTGCTTCACCTACATCTGAGGTGCAAAATCTACTGAAAGATCATGGTAACTTTTCACTGGAAATAACTGGCAGATAGCTAAAAATGTCTTTGCCTATACTATCTACATACATAGGTTCATCTGTTCATACGCTATCCCTCCATATATAATTTCTACATTATTGTTATTATTTGCATTACCATAATGTACTAGGTCTCCCAGTGGACCCTAGGACCTCAGCAGGGTGCCTTCAGACTAGAAGTAAGAAGGCGCCTCAATTGCAAAGAGCTGAGGGGATAAGAGTGTGGAGCAAGGAGGTACTATTCCTACCACAATATATAGAAAAGAGAGATGTAGGAAGGTGGTGGCCTTTGTTTTCAGACATGGGTAGAGCTTACATGGAGCACAGAAATATGCCAGAGTCCACAAATCCCCCTCAATGTTTAATCACATTTCACAGCTCATACTCTGAATCGGCTCTTCTGCTGATTAGGGCTGTTCAGTTGAATTCCCCTTCTCCCCTCTAGTCTCTATGCTCTGGGATCATTCCCTCTGCCTTTCAGTCTCTTCCATTCAATTTTGTATTTCTTTTTCTCCCTTACTGTCTCTCCTTTTGGGTAGATACACCTCCTAGTAGGATTTCATCCTTCTCTTAGGCATTCATGTGCTGCTTTACTGGTCCCTCTCCTATATGCCTTACATGAACACCCCACCCCCTCCGGCCAAACTGTCTCTAGCTTGCCTGCTCAGACAGCAAGTTCTTCTAGCCACCTACTTCTTTATTTCTTTTTTTATTTGTATATATTTATATTGTAGGTATATATTTATACTATTTTAATTTATATAGTTTATATAGTAGCTATAGAATAATAAGAACCCTATACTAGCTACTGTACAAACACATACACACAAATCCTTACCTGATTTTTCACCCTGCTCAGTTTCTCTCTTAATAGGAATGATTTGTTCCCAAAGCAGCCTCTAGAATGTCAGGGTTATAGGGGGACTAAATCTAACTACTGGAAGAGCTTGTACTTAAAATATTTTTAAATTTAATACTGCAGTTCAAACACCTTGCACATATTTTGCAGTTCCCCACAACACTACTGGTTAAGAACATGCCTAGCTTATTTCTAGCAAAGTATCTGGTTAAGTACAAATCCCATGGGAAGCACGTAGCTTATATTATACTATGTATTGAAGAAAAACCCAAATAAACTTTTCTACCCTAGATCTGTTGTCAGAAGGACTACAGTCCCTATAATGTTTCCTGGCATTCTTGAGGAATACTGGCAGCCAACGGGAGAAATGAAATGGCTGCGTACTACTGTATGCTATTGAGTGTAGTCACACGACCCTCATTTCCAGAGGAAAAAGGTGTTCAGTCTCTACATGCCAGCAGACGCACCCACTGGTAAATGAGACAATCCCTGACTGAGAATCTGAAAGGCAGGAAATTACTTTTCATGTGACAGTGCTTCAATGGGGAAAAAAAAAAAAAAAACAACATATCTCTGTGGCTGTTTTCACAGTTCAGCGCTTTGCCATCATCAGCATGGCCTTTCTAGTGCCACATCACTTCCTGTCCTCTACCATTGGCTTTAAAGCATTTCAAGCCCAAAATTTTAAATACTAAATTAGAAATAAAAACTGTATCTTCATCAATTATTCAATTTCTTTGAGGAAACAAGATCATAAGATTGCTATTACAGCATCTGAGACTGAAAGTCATTGAGGACAAGGGTTCAAGTGAGCCAAAAGGACCCAGTGGGGTCAGTCTTCCCTTCTTTCTTAATTTAGAGGTCCAGACAAATATAAGGCCCCTATACCAGCTCCACTTTTGATCAGTGTCTTCACATCAGCATTAGGGCTGAAATTTACAGAAGAGGCATATATCTTAAGAGCAATAGTTTGGCTCCTTGTGTTAGAGGATCCAACTGCACATTGCTCTCTGTTGTCTCAGATGTGCTTTTTTTTTCCTCAGCTGCTCTCTCATTTCCTCAGATGCAGTGAAATACCCAAGTTGCCCAATAGGTTCCTCTGATATTATTTTATGGAAGTTTGTATAAGAAAAGCCAGTGGCTTCTAACCTTTCAGGCTGACCAAATTCCAGTCCTTAACTTTAGTGGCAGAGGTGTTAGTCATTGCTTCTCACTGCTCTGCTCAGGGGTGTTGCCTTGCTAGTTTATAGTAATGCCAGATTTTGGAAGACCACTGCATAGCCCCCCAAACCCTCTCCATTCCAGGATGTTTTTGCAAAGAAAGCTCCATTATTCGCATTCTAGCCATGCCTGGAAACATGGTACCTGCAAAATCAGTTCCTGTCCCTCACCCTCCACCCATCCTTTCCTTCTCCCCGGCACAGGAACCTCTACTGACCATGCACATTCATAACCTTCATCCACTGTCAGAAAGCTACCAGTGCTTCCAGGGCATCTTAACACTGTGAGTTCACCTTTCACCTGACAGGAAATCAGGTCTGTATTCAACAGAACTATTTTCTGTCCGAGGTTTTGTGTTTCTCAGAAACCACTTGGTCCACAGACATATCATTTTTCCAGTTTAGTTCCCAAGTGTGATGCCCAATGACCCTGAAGAACATCAGCATATATTAGAAGTTTCAATGTATTCTCCCAGAGGGGCATATTGTACATTTTGTTAAACAAGTCCTGTGGCTTGATAAAGAAGGCTGCCTTTTTGCCTGGGAAAGGAAAGCACTTCATCCTGAGAGCAACTGAACGTGCTTAGACTGGAAAGCTCCTAGGATACATCCTGAGGCAGCCAACAGGGAGACAGCAAGTGAGGAACAGCAAATGAGAGACTGGGAGACTCCTGTGAAAAGGGGATTCACCTGCTGCAAGTAAGAGCTCATGTGCCAGGATGACCAATGTTGGATAGAAGGCGGCTTTGACTGCAATAACAAGACAGGTAGGAGCAGACCTGTTGTCGTGGTTTAAGCCTGTTGGTCCTGTAGACCAAGTTTCTGCAATATGATTCCATGGTTTTACTGCAGGCATGTTCTAGCCTAGTCCTGTGACCAGAAAGCCCAAGAAGAGCTGGAAGACATGGAGTTTCCAGAGGAAAATATTACACTTGTGTTCCATCTGAAAGGAGCCCAGTTTGTGAGCTCCAAGATCACTAGACAATATGAACCAAAAAGAACAAATACAAACAAGTGGGAACACTAGTGAAGCACTTCGAAAGCACATTCCTGATATTATATGGTTAAAGTAGATGCACTCAAAGGTTTTCCTGAGAATCCAGAGGGAACAGCTGGGAAATAATATGAAAAGAGAAAGTCACCAGGATAAGTTAGCCATCACTCCTGCAACAATACATAAAGCAACAGCTTGGCTTACAAGTCTTCTTTTTAGCCTCCTATGCCCAGCAGAGCAGTGGTTTCTATTATTACAGAATCACATTTCTCTGGTTTATTATCTGTATATTCTGACGGTATACACTTGTAATGATATACAACCCACCTTTAAGGTTGTATAAGGAAAAGGCAAATGTAGAGGCAAGAGCTCAGTTCCTCCTCACACTTCTGGCTGGCACAGTTCAGTATTGCAGCTTGCTGTTTCCGTAACCATGAGGATGTGGCATGCTTTACTGAAAGGAGAACACTACAGTCTAACAGTCCAACTGTGTCTCAGTCACCTGGAGAATAGTCATCTTTCCCTTAATGACCAGTAGCCCAGTAAGTCTGAGCTGCTGCAGATTTCACTATATTCAAGATCTATTCCACTGCATTTAAACATGAACATGAATAAAGAGTTTTCAGTATTAATAATAAATTCCTGCCATTTTGTGCAGTTAGTCTTATGCCATTCCTTCTGTGATGTGATGATATGAAGAGGAAATGAGGAATGGAAATTCTGGCACTGAAAGGTAAGCTCAGAGCAGAAAGAGAGGGAAGTGTCTTTATTTCCTGATAATCAAAGAGGTGTTTTACAGGAAAGCAGCGTCAAAAATCTTCTATGTGAATTCACATCTGAGTTTCAGAGAGTTTTTAACTTATGTTCCCTTTAGTTAGAAGAATGCAACCACATTTCATTAAAACTCTGAAGTCAGACTTTATCCCAATTCCATTTTTACACTGAAGCAACTTGGACTGGTTTTACTATGACTTTGATATCTTACTTCTGAAGTGAAGCAGTTTAAAAGCTTTTAGCATCAGAAATAGGTGCACCTAGAACATGTAAACACCATACATGTCTAACACCCCATTATTAATTCTGTTCAAGATCTGAGAGTTCAGTTCTCCAAACCAAATCCTGCTATAGACTGATTTGTTCACTCACCAATTCTAAACCAAATTCTAATATTCTCTAAATCCCCATATACAAAATACTTTTCTGCTTACAACTGGAGTGCTAACATCCAAATTTAGTCCCCTGCTAACACTGCCAGCACTTGAGACTTGTCCTTGCACAGCAAATTTTATCACAGGAATACAAAATAAACCAGTCTTCGATATCCCATTTAGGTAACCCCTCCTGTTCTGCCAGGTTTTGGGAATGACCCAAACTCCAAACTCTACAGCTTGCCCAAGTAGTGCTACAGTTCACCTGCATATTTCTAGATACATAATCATGACAAGTTTTATCTTCTTGAAAGTTATTCAAAGCAGAGCTCAAAACCCTTCTTACAAGGTCTCTGCTGCTGGACAGTAGATTGTCATTAATGTAGACAAAGTGGCATGGGAGTATACCGAGAGACATTAGGAGAATTTGAAGCCAGTTCTTCTCCTAAACTTTGCAAAGCATCACTTTGTCTGGTACCTGTATACTACTAGATGTCACCTGCCATTTAAGGCTACAATACATGGATGTACATTCACCCATGGCAAGGCATTTAGGCAAAATTAGATTTCTTAGGAGTTAAATCATTTAGGTAATAAAACAGTCAGATATTTTTGCCTCTTCAGCTATCTCCTTTTGGCAAAGGCTGTGTTGATGGGCTCGGCTTACACTAGGTTAGCATCCTAGCTAGCTACCAAAAAATGAATTTCCAGTGATCAAGTCCCTCATGGTTTAACTGCACAGTAAACTGCAGATTATGGCATGAATTTAACGTGCCTAGAACTAGAATGGTGTGTTAACAATTGCATGGCATGGCATGCAAGATTCAGCAATATGAAATTCAGCCAAACAACACAAAACTATTGAGAGGATACCTAAATAAATACATAAAATTATTCCATTTTCCCAAAGCATACAGTCACCTACCTCCAATTAAAGTAATGAATATGGATTTTCTATATCAGACATATAGCTTTGACCTGAAAATATTTTTAAGGGTCCCTATAGGAATGCACGTGAGATCCCCTACTCTAGTTTTCTACAATGTATTTGCTTCATTTACTTGTTCTTTAGCAAGGAGTCAATCTACAGACCAAACCAGATGAGCAGCTACTTCTGTTAATTCTTTTACTCAGGTTATACTGCCAGAGATGCAAGTAACTGGAATTAGTAAAGCATGTTTCTAGTGAAGCACAAGACAGGAGCATCCAGCTCCTGCCTTTAGATGTTTGTGAAGAAAACAAAATACCACACACAGGAAAAGCCCCAACAGTATGATGCGCTTCTGAGAGAGCTGTGAGATTTGGTGCTGCTCTGTATCCTCAGCAGATAATGCGAAAAGCTTGCTGATAGTACATTATAGGTTGAGGGTTTGGACTGGTTTTCTCTCTGGTTTTTCATTGCATTGTGGCTACAAAAAGAAACTAATCAGGTCTGTTTCTCCTCACTCTGATGAAGCACACTTCATCTTAACAGAGATATACTAGCACACATAACAGTTAAAGCCAGGAGAAGTAATTTCAGCAAGAATTAAGCCATTGAAAGAGTTCATTGTGAACAGGGAGGGAATGTTATGATAAATTCACTGTAGAGATTTTCACAATCAGTTACACAAAGAATGAATTTGACTAAGGACATGAAGCTTGACCATGCCAAAAAGATTAGCATTTACTATGTCAATACATGTATCAGTCATCAGTATGGAAAGCTGATACAGCAAACAACTTCTAATGTAACTGGACTGTATAATCCCTTGAAAAATAAACTGGTATGAAGTCATTTGAATGGGTAAGCTAAACCCATTTGAGGTCAAGGAGTTTTCAGGAGAAGCAGCTATGCAAAAGGAACAAACCGTACCCACCTGTGAGCAGGCACAGAAACACAGACTGGGACATGTTCCAGAGCGCAGGGAAAAAGTAAGCTGAGGTAAGGTGGCAAATCATAACCAGGCCTTAACTTCCCTCTGTAGGTTGAGGGAAAGGAATTATTCCTAGTCTTGTCTTTCATCTTTGGTTGGTGGGATGGAGGCTGCCCAAGGCTGAACAAATTACTGCCATTTAGAGAAGAGTGGCAGTAAACTGTGAGGAAAGAGAGGTATTAAAGCCTAGACCATGTTTGCCTCTGCTGGGGTGCTGTAGGGCATTACGATTCTCATTCACTAACCTGTTGAGCCTTATTAGCTCACAACTAAGACTTTCATGCTTAGTCTTGGTAAGTAAAATAGATACTACTAAATGACATTTCCAAGATTTCAGTATTTATCTTGAAGCTTTCAACAGCACAAGTTGTTTTTACAATCTGCTTTTCTACAGCATTTTGACTGATTTACCCATAAACTGTGAAGCTTTTTTATTTGCATGCGGCACCTTTGCCCAAATGACACAGGTTTCATTAGATGCATAGACAGGATGCAAAGATGCATGTCCATAAGTTAATCTAAGATGAAAGCAAAAATTTAAGAGGTGACACTGAAGTCAGTTAAGGGGTAGGGCAGAATTTTCCTCATTGTTCTGCAGAGGAAACATCTCAGCCCAGTCCTGGAGATTCCAAACTTGCAGCTTAAAGGAATATCTGAGCAATAGTGCCTGCCTTATGAAGACATTTTGTCTCTGTTAATAACCTCCAGCATTATGAAACCCATCATAATATTTACATCTAATGCTCTGCTTTGCAGTGACTATTGAAAATTTGCATCTTATTACTGATCTTAAGGTTGCCTAGCCTAGCTTCAGTTCCAAAACACTAGTTGGCATTGTTAGTGCCTCTGGAGACTTGAGAGAACCTCCTCTCCTGTAGGAAGTTTCTTTCAGGCTAGCAGGATTTGTTTCTTGGTCTTCACATCAACAAGTAAACAGGTTGAATGAGTTTATTCATGAACTAAGGAAAGCACGTTTTTCTAGTCTAAAATTATCCTGTTCTTACACTAATTATTTCTGTTATTACACTAAAAAGAAACAGTTAAACTCTCCATTTTTACTGCATATTGTTTCTAAAGGTAACACAGGAGAGTGACTTAAACAGGAGAGTTGAGTAATTAGAAAAAGTGAAACAATTGCAAAAGTTCATAATTTTTCTGATTCTATGAGTCAAACCAGTTAATGTGTCTAGCCAGAAAGGAAACTGGAGACACTGCTTTGATCTTTTTCCTTTTGCTCTTTAATTGAAAGGAAGGACTACAATTACTTCTCTTGTAATCACTAGCATTAATTGTGCCTCTAGTGCAGTACCACACCACTTCGGTGCTTCCATGATCTCACCTATGCTCTAGGAGCTGAGCTAATAGAAAACTATTACATTGTGTGATCAGTTTTCTGGCAGTTTAGCATTAAAAGTGTTCCCCTAAAGGATCAGACAAATGCCCATGCCAAAATATGTACCAAAATGTGACTGCGGCAGAACTAAATTACATTGGCTTAAGATGTTCTAGAGCTGCATCTTCACTGTAGGATCAGCACTGAGCTAGTTCTAACATCTGCAAATAAAAGCAACTCTTCTGAATCTATTTATTCTGTGCAACAAGAATGTCCCTGCATCCGACTGATTTATGCTCAAGCTTCTAGATTCTTGCCAGCAAGACATAAAGCCAGCAAACAGCTGGAGATGTGCAAGCTAACTCTAACCTAGCTTCTTGGTGTACTCCTATCTGTTCTATCACAGAACATATATGCAAGTTCTATCACAGTGATGTGACAGAAACTAAGAAATCCCTAGCATTTTAGAAGAATTCAGGATCCCAGAAGAAAACTAGGCCAAAATTATTGTTACAGACTCAAGGATGAAAGGCAGCATTCAGCTGCAGGAGATACAGCATGGTCCTCTGGGGTCCCATTTGAGCATGCTTCCTCAAAACCCCTTGTCCTGGGTTCAGCTGTGAGGGTTACTTTTCCTTGTTCGTAGCTGGTGCAGCACTGAGTTTTGGCTTTAGTCTGAGAACAACGCTGATAACACACTGGAGTTTTAGTTGCTGCTAAATAATGTTTACTCCGATCAAAGACTTTTCAGTCTCATGCTCAGCAAGTGAAGAGGGGCACAAGAAGCCAGGGGAAAGCAGAGACAGGACACCTGACCCAAACCAGCTAAAGGGGTATTCCGTAACACAGCACATCATGCCCAGTATAGAAACTGGGGGGAGTCACCCAGAAGGGCAGATCACTGCTCGGGTCAGGGTGGGTATCAATCGGCAGGCAGTGAGCAGTTGTATTGTGCATCACTTGTGTTTACTGTTTGGTTTTTTCCCCTTCCCTTTTTAGTTTTATATTCTTTCCCCTTGTTATCTCCCTTATCATTATTAGTGGTAGTAGTGGTTTTGTATTATACCTTAGTTACCAGACTGTTCTTATCTCAACCCGTGGGATTTACATTCTTTCCATTCTCCATCCCATCCCACCAAGAGCAGGGGGAGAAGAGGGAGAGTGAGCAGGCAGCTGTGTGGTTCTGAGTTACTGGCTGGCCTTAAACCATGACACCCCTCATGAGGCTTTCCTGCATGCTTTTAAGGGCCTGTGCCACATGTCAACAGCTGATCAGCTCTGTGAGAGACCAGAGGACAGAAAACAGAACTGACAATTGGCTTTGGTGCTCTGGTGTTCACAGCATTCTGGGTGTTTGTGAGCCAGGGGAATTCCTGTAGTCTGAAAGAGACTTTCCAAACTTCACATAAAGATGATACCCTCAACATGAGTCACAGAGAAACAGGGAGAAAACAAAACTAAGCTTGCCTGGCATTGCCTTTTTAACGACCCAGCTTGGTTTTCTGCCTAAACTATCCACTAAAGAAAAATGCCACAGCAAGTTTCTGCACACCATTTATGTATCATGTCAGCCTGGGCTTCAATCCAAACTATCCGCTAAACAAAATATTTTCTGCACAGCATTTCTACATCGCACGTGTCTTACTCTAGAAACATTTATAGGACAGATCTTTTATGCAGTGGAAGGCTAAAAGTTCTTAAGACAATTAAGCTGAGCTGCTCCATTTAATATCCACCTATTCACTCACAGGTAAATAGACTTATTTAATTTACTATAATGCATAGCGCTTTTGGATTTTAGCATCTTTTAGTAATTTTCCTTATATTCTTACCTTACATATTAGCCTCACTAATTACAAATATTTGAAACAGTTGAGTCTGGAAAAGGCTAAAGAGAAAGAATGGTTATTTTAACATATTGGATTAAGTTTTCAGCTCCTGTGAAATTGCAGAATTCCTGAAGATAATGGAATTAACATGAATTTAGTGCATCTGAGGATCAAGGTGGTAGGATATGGAAAAATAACCATCCATGACTTGAGATTTTATGCTGGTTTTTTAATCCTGCGATGTCCCCAAACAGTGAGATTTCCCCCAATTTCAAAACATTTTTGCATGTATTGCTTTTATAGAAGAGAATACGGATAGAAGAATGGTCCTTGAATGAAAACATGTGTGTACATTTCTCAGGAAATTGTGCAAATTTCCCCATTTAGAAAGCTGTGCGTCACCCTGACAGCCCTCGTGCTCACAGATGTAACTCCATGGCCCTGGTCACCCTGTAACACCATTTGCTGGTCTAACCATTCCAGGAAAGTAAATTCATCTCTTCAGCTGGGGCTTGGGAAGCTGACCACAGACAAAACATTCTCAGTGCTCACAGGCAGTATCATCATGGCCTTAGTATTTCTAGATAAATTCTTACACCTAGTGTAAATGCATTTTCTAATTCCAAATAAAGGAATCCGAGTATTAGCGTACTGCCTCAGCGATGCTGCTGTTTTCATTTGGAAAATCATGAAGTCACTGTGTGTATTCACTTCCATGTTCTTTAAAACAACTTAGAAAAGAACTTGTAAGGCTTCAGAGGAAAGCTTGCTGAGCATTACAGACACGCTAACCTGAGTGAACCTTCCCCTGCCAGGATCACTAGAGAATTTAAATGAAACAATCTTGACATTTGTGATATAAGTATTCGAACAACTCTCTTTTTGCCACATCTGGTCACTAGAATAACATTGTCCAATGTGAGCTTCAGGGTCACAGATTCAGCAGCTGAGTAGTGTTCTGGGCAGTGGCCAAGTCTTCCAGCTTTGTTTCCTCTACTGTGTGCCCACTGTGCTCATTAGAGAGTGGCTGCATCCAACTTTCCACACTTAACCCCATTCAGTCTTAGAAATACCATTTAACATGCATAGTCACAACCAAAGCCCCATTTGTACTTCACTTTTCACCACTATCCCCCATTTCTTACTCTATTCCAAGACTAAAGAGTCAGGGAAATTTTATGTCTTCTCTGCATCTTCTCATCATTAAGCAATGAAGCATACCAGTCACAGTATAGTCTCCAGCATATAACAAGCGCCCTTACAGCAGACAGCATCTTGCAGTAAGAGCCTACCTACACAGCTTGCAAGATACTTTTAGGAAGTACTTCCACAGCTCTTTTCATAAGAGTAACTAAAGCCAGTTGACAGCATTACTAAAGAAATCATCTTCTAGTACGTATTCCTCAGTGCTTGAAAAGACTTCAGAGTTAAACAAATCCCTCTGCACAAGGCCCTAGCTCACAGCGTCATCACAAAAAAGGCAAGAGCAGTTTCCCCTGCATCCTGCCAGCTTCCTGAAATCTCTTGCAGTTGTTCTCTCCCTTCTGAAGTGCTGTAATGTTCTTACTGTGCAGACTGCAGACTACAATTTCTAAGATGGAAGAATTAATCCATTTTAGTTTCAAATTTTTTAAGTTACTTTCTCTCTGCTCTCCAGGAAACTGCAATGGACAGTCTAGAAGGTAAGGGTAGAATATTCTCTCCTGGAGCTGAGAAAGTTTCAGGAACTAATGAAGATTGACCATGTCTCAGTAGCATCTTTTTGTCTCTTACCTGATTAAGTTCTTGGCATGAGACAAAATTCAGCTACTTCATAAAGGACACATGTATTTGAATTTTGACAGTGAAAGCTTCAGAACAAAGCCCTGAATCCTTGTCACACACTTTTCTATACACCTCACAGGTTTAGCTGATTTTGTGGAACTGCACCCAGTGAAGAGAAATCACAACTCACTCCCTGGTCTGCCCTGCCTTATGTTACAAATAAAGTCAATACTGCAGTACAAACAAGTGGGTTGAACCAACATGTGTGTATTTAGATTAATTAACATTCAACTTTAGCTTAAATTGTGAGGCTATTCTCTTTCATCTCCCTATATAACCATTAATTTTAAGTTTGGCTACTCTGAAGCCATTCAGAGCAAGACCTACTCTGTGTCTCTTGACTGGAAATGAGTGAGGTGAAACTGAACTTTAAATACTGAGGTTAGGGGTTCCAAAGAGTAAAGATAAGCCATGTGAATATCCTCCTAATGAAGGTAAATTCAGTACTGCTACTCTTATTCCCCGTTCTACTTCATTCTGAACACATATTCATTCTTCATAATGTCCACTCAAAGCATCCACCATATTTCAACAGCTATTAAAGATACCCAAGTCAGATTTTAAGTGGTTGCTCAGTTTTGTTTTCTTTATGCTATAGTTACCTTATCAGAAACACTGGCTTTTGACACCAGAACTGTTGATGCAAGTTTATAATGAATGGCAAGCAAGTTTACAAATATGATAAAGTAATCTAATGTATCTCTCAGTTTTAAATGGAGTTAGCTAGTCTACCCAGTTAATAGTCACCATTCTGGGTAGACACAGTGAAAGTTGACAAGTACTGGCAATGAAGTCCTACCTTAACATTTTATAAGGTTTTAGAGCAGACAGAAGGAAAAAACCAAAAACCACAACAAAGCAACCAACCAACCCACCCACCCCAGAGGTTTAGTTAACCCTGCACCGCCAAGCCCCAGAAATCTTCTGTTATAACATAGGGACTTATTGGAAACAAACTGGAGGATGAAAACGCCCTGAGATAGTCACTAATCACAGATCAGACACTGTGGCTACCAGGCTATTGCCAGTCCCAATGAAGATACATGTGACCCCACATTATTTCCAGCAGAGAACCATTAGTGGTTTTGTGCAACTCTTCATCTGGGTTATTGGAGAAACACTGGTTACTTGTGTTAATAAAAGGAGAATTAAAGGTTCCACAAGTGCAAAAAGGAGCTAGTAGGTAGACCAGGGGAACAGAGATCCCATCTGGCAGAACAGAGAGCTTAGCTTCTTTAAAGTAATAAATGAAGACTCACAAGCTATGATCTCTGTACATGAGTGCACAGAGGAAAAACAAAAGCGAGAACTATTCAGGTTAAAACCAAATTTGAGCACAAGAGCAAGTGAGCACAAGGGGACTATCAGCACTTTTAGGCTGACTCTCAGAAGAGTCGAGTAGCTATTAGGGTAATCATACTTTAGAGCAGTTCTATAGTGGGAAAAACAGAAAAGCTCCTAGGAAATTAAGTGTTTTATAAAAGATTACATGTGATGGTGTCAAAATTCCTGCAGCTCTATATTCCAGCTTTTTTGACATACATCCCAGTATAGCAGAATATTCATCTCTAGCTTACAGTATGGCAAGTATAGTTACTGTTGCCTGTTTTTCAAACCTTTTAGGGAAAGTATACACAGGATTAGAATGAAATTCAAAAATCAAGGGAAAGCTGGTATAAATAAAACCTTATTCATTAGACTTTTCCAGTATGTGTCTTTAAAGCACTACCATCAGTGAACTTTCACAGCTATGAGCAGTTAGGCCACACCAAATAATGTTTTGACAGGAAGATACTTGAAACAAGATATAATTCACTAGGTACTTCAGACAAAAGCAACAGTGCAAATTAAGAACTACATCACCAGCATGATTATGTTAAGTCATTTTTTTATTATGATTACCCTGGATAAGGTTTGGACTGTTGCCACAGAAGTCTATTTCAGGATAAATTCTGATTACCCCTCTTGAGCATCCCTTGTTGTAATTCCAATGATTCAGCAGTCAACTTCATAATTAGTTTTCCTCTTTCTCCACCCCCCCTCCCCCACCCCCCAAGAGGCTCTCTCAAGTACCTTAAGGAAAGGTGAGATACTTAGATACTTCATTTTTACTTGCATGACTAATCTGAAAGTTATATTACAAACAAACAACAAAACCCACTTAGTCAATCTCCATGACTATAAAAGGCTGGGAACCATGAAAGCCCTGTGATTATCTGGTATATAAGCAGGTAGGACTGCTTATATATACAACCCATTATGAAAGTAGCTAAATTCTATCTACTGTGGTTAATCTGAATTACCAATCCAGTAGAAGATGTACAAGAAAACCACACAGAAGGTAGGCTTTTGAAGTTATCATATACCCTTACCTTTCCCCCATGGAAAAACCATTCTGAGGAAGGGCACACACATGACCAGCTATAGCAACTGCAAACCAATCATCAAGGAATAAAATGTTGAATGAATTCAAGTCAGCAAACAGCAGCCAGACATTCTGGGCCAGACTGTACAATTTACAGACGTCTGTGTTGAGGGTGTGACTCAGCTGCATTTTATCAAGCAATTCCCACTACACCATCTATGATAGTTGCATAGCCTTTTTGCTGCTGTGAAACTAGACCTTATTTCTCAGCCTGGTCCCCAAGCTGAGGAGAGCTGTGGCACATGGATTTGGCAAGGCCTAGTCTGTCTGTCTAGAATACAATAGTATGAGCTCACTGGAAGAAAAAAGTGTTCTTGAGTCCCTACACTTTGCGACATGTCCCTGCACTAGTCATGAACCAAGACTCTCTGTGCACCCACCCATACTTATCTCTATAACAGTCTGTTGCAATTTTCACTGGAGGGCAAGGTAGTAGTGTCATTAAGCAATAAATACTACCTTGATGGTTTTCTTTATTAGTGCCAAGAGCTTTTAATCTCTTCAGTGGAATATGTGTATTTATTATACCAGTACACACCCAGAAGTGTCTCACTGAGGTTATGAATCCCAGCCGGCCTTACATTAAGTCAATAAAATTTCTCTCACCTTACTAAGGTGGAGCATTTCCTATTGGTCTGTTTGTCTTGTTACAGCAGTGAGGTACAAGCTCATTCTTTTGGCATCCTTCTTTAGTATTTAGTTTCAGGTGATCACCAGATCCTTAGGCCTCAGCCTACTTTGATCCCACTTGAGTCAATTGGCTGCAATTTACTGACTACAAAAACATAGTCTTTCTTATAGTGATGACAATTTTTTGTCTTCAATCTAATCAACATGCAAAGATTAGAACTTCAAATGTCATTCAGGATGCAAGTTAGCCTAGATAACATTCAGATTTATCAGAGGTCATCAGGAACACCGTAAATGCAATACTCATTGAAGTTATTTCCTATTAAGAATACAGCATAGTCACAAAGGCCCCCAGAACACTGCATTTGTCAGAAAAAAAAAAAAAAAAAAAAGTCTTTCAGGAGCTACAACAGGTATCCTCAAGAAGGTACAACTGACAGAGTTAAAATTTAGTACTGCGTGAGGATTAGAGAAAAACAAAGTAATAAAAGACCCTTAAAAACTAATAAATCCCTACAATAGTAGTGGGATTACTTGAGGATGTTCAAGGAAGTACTAGCAGCAATAGAAGAAATTGAGGAAAATTATTAATGGGTAAATACAATAAGATCTTCGCATTTGAAGTACATGTCTGAAGAAATCCTATAGCCAGGACCAATTCTATTTTTGTTGAGACATAGACTGTATTACCTAAAAGCTAGAGAAAAATCTATGACTTCACACACTTATTTTTAAGACAAGTATAGGAAAAACTACACTGGCCTCCTAACAGACCAGAATATTGCCTAGTGCAAGTACAGTGATTTTAGCCTGTGTTGAAGCTAATATTTTTCTGTAACGTTGTATCTCTAGGGCAGACTAATGTAGTTTATCATTTAGACATCTAGCTTTTGTCTGTATCTTATGCCTCAAGACATCCAGTGCTTCTACAAATTAGCCATTAGATAAAACTATTACATATATCTATTATTCGTGAAGCAAAATGCATTTCAGATACTGAAGAAATCAGAATCACTCCTGCCCCTTTTCAAAGTAAGCCAAAATTGGCACAGGGGAAAAGTACACCTGACCATGGGATTCCACTGACTCACCTGGCTTGCCATCAATTAGGAAATCTAAACTACTGAAGTCTCTTCTGAATACACTTCAAGTCTATAAAGTATATTCAAGCTTCCTTCTGAGTTTTTGCAGTATTCTCAGCCAAGCCATTACCAAACATGGAATGATTTTTCGCTTAGAAGCCTGTTTGGGACAGGGAAGAAGAACAGCTTCCATCTGGCTTTCTACCAAATAAGCCCAAACAAACAAAAAACCCCCAAGAAATCCTACTTCCTACTCACCCTTTCCCACGTTTCATCTGGCTCACAGGACAACTGTTTTCACAACTGAACTGCTGAAACATCAAGGATATAATCTCTAATTGAGACCAACTGGTGCTCTCATTTATCTTCTATTGCAATCACTGACTTTATCTAGCTTCATTAGGAGCATTAGCAGCAACAGCTGGTCTTGTCAACTCTTGGGGCACCACATGACCTAAACAGCTGACCTGGAAGGTTCTTTTCCTACAGCCCTATTCTCTTGCCTCCATCTTGAAAGAGCTTCTCCCTCCTTTGCCCAGGGAGTGGTTTGCTAATCCATGCCAGCACCTGTAAATTGATTAGCACAAAGCCTTGTCAATCTGAGCAGCAAGATTTTTACATGTAATCTGGTCTCCATGGCCTCAGAGAGGCCAAACTTTTACCATTGCGATCCTTTGTGTACTAAAGACTAACAATGTTACTTCAGAACCTTCTGGTGACATTGCAGTCTCTCCTACAGACAGATTCCTCCTTTAAGTATTAAGTTTGACAAATATTTACTATATCTAGTATATAACAAATAATTCACTATTTACCATAAGAAATCCCAGGGCTGACTAATTTAGTTCACATTGATGCACAACTTCTGAGCTATTTAAATTAAATTCCCCCTACACATCTGTCAGAAGTCCTGCTGTAGGCAAATAAAAATTCATTTAAGTGGTCATATTAAGAATACACTTCAATCTGCAACAGAAAACTGAAATAAGCAGGATAAATCTATGATATAAACCTATGTTCTAGAATGGCAAACATAGATTGTACCTTCCACTGGCATACTGGTTATCTCCTTTAGCAGATTTTTAATGTTCCTGGAAAAGGATAATTGAAGACTTCTTAAAGTCTTTTCCTAACTCTGCATACTTTTATTGGCAGAAGATCTATTCTTCCTGGTCTATCTTGCACTGATCTGAATATATTTACAGGCTGGTGAGTATTTGGCCCAGATGTCCTAGGATTTTTTAGCCAAGAATGCTGTGCAATCATTATGAACATTCTGCAATGACAGAAAACTAAATGGGAATTAGGGGCTGTGCCATTATTCTCATACTGTAGGTGATCTTGACCATGCACAGTTTTGTATGGTAAAGATGAACATAAAGCTTGAAAAGTATTGTAAATGCAATGAAAATATTTTTGTAGAGGAAAGAAATCTCAATCTTTGACTGCATTAAAAAATACCTGAGTGGTGATGGTGGTAAGTAAAATATATCTGATTAAAAAAATCATTTGCATTGTAATCAGTGCCCTTATCCATTATCTTTATCCTAGCAGTGGAAATAGTTCTAGATCTCATTTGTACCCTTGTGCTTGGCATGCCAATCAGTCTACTTCTCTGTCCTTACAATGTGCTATTCAAAATATAAATATTGATGGAACTGTATATATTTATGTAGAGATTAAAGCTCCTTATAAATCTAAGGTAGCTGCAGTGCAAACTCCTCTGATTTCCCTGGTTTCTTGTTTGCCACCTCTTCTCCCTCCCCAAGTGAAACCATAGTTCTAAGGCCTTCAGCATCTTTCTGTGGCTGCTCACACACATGCTTGCAATAATCTTTCTGCAGAAAGGTGTTTGCATTGTTAAACATCTTAATTGAGAACACCATTTGTTATTCTGGTACGAATCAGAGAAAGTGATTTATAAAACATCAACAGGGAGAAAAGTAAAAGGACCAAGAATAGAAGTTTTATCCTCTGCCAAAAATAATGAAGAGATATCAGAGATAAATGCATCAAAAGATGCAAAACAGAATTATAGTTGTCAGACTGGACAAATAAAAAGAAGGGAAAAAAAAAGAAAGGAAAAGTAGTTTACAGATGAAGTAATCCCTTATTTTCAGTAGAACAGGAACTGTAACACCTAAATGAGCTCATTTCAAAGAAAAGTAGATTTGTGATAAAACATACACAGCGCAGTCTTAAAGGTTATTTACTACAGAGAAAAAAACCATTCAAATCAAATGCCTGAACAACTTTTTACAGCCTTATTTCATTATGCTTCACCTAAACAATAAGTCCCCTTAGGGAGTTATTTTATGTACAAAATCAACATATATAACTACAACACATTCACACAGGTTTAGCTGCAGTAGAACCTCCATTTGTCTCAATACTTTTCTTTATTATTACTTCCCATCCCACCCAGTCATAAAAGCACTTAAACAACTGAGGTGAGCATTCGACTGCACAGGCATTAAAAGTCAGACTTCTAATCTAAATCTTTAAAAAGAATTACTTTAAGTAATTATGGGTTAGTACTGGATTTATTATTAACTGATTTTCTGTAGATACCAGCCCTAGTTCATTTGGCACTGAATTTTCAATTTTTTAAAATATATTGGAACTGAAGACTGTCCTGTGAAATGCTTCCATAAACTGATGTTTAAAACAGGGACATGAGGATAAAATTAATTTAAAGCCTCAACGGCTCTTTTTATTCGATTTTATTCAGCCAATACAAGAACAAAGTCCAGCTTCCCACTCCTTGTCTGTGACAGGAAAGATGAGCAATCCTAAGCCTCTGGCTGAAGTGAAAGGTAGAGAAATGAAACTGTGGGGAGTAGACAAAAAGAAAAGTTTGATTTGCAGAAGTTTTAGTGACCATTCAGCTGATGGTCTAAAATAATAGTGTTTGGTCATTGAAAAGTGCAGGTAAGATCCAGAACTGGACTGAATTCTTCTCTTGTCTAATTCACTTGTACAGGTATTTATTAAGCCATTAGTACCCTCATTGATTTGTATCATCCTGACCTAATAATAGCCATAGAAGAAGGTGTATATTGGATGGCCTGTTGAAATCTTCAGCCATTGGAGTAGCTATTGGCAAATTAGTTTATTATTATTTCCTTTTATTGGCTTACTGTACTTTCAGTATCTTACCCTATTTGTTGCACTGCTGTACAACCTTAATCATGTATTAACTACCACAAGGTCCATCTCACTGTGTAATATTACCCGTCTGCAAATACAGAAGAATTGGGCATCTTACTCTATAATTGCAGGTGAACTTCTCTTTATGATGAGGTAACATCTCGCCGATTTAAGTATCTCCTATTTTATGCACTTCCTCTCCCCTGTACCTTCCCCATTCTGAACATTTCAGGTATTTCATCTCTTACAAAAAGAAGTTTCACTTTTTCACTTCTCTCTGGCAGATAGAAAATGCTTGGAAGAGATTATTTTGGTTTATCTGTTACGTGAAAGCTCATAGGAAACTGAAAATGCCATTTACAGCCCCAAATCCACATAAATGTACTGTGGAAGCTACTAATTTCATTCCAGAAATTATGGCAAATTGATGGAGATGCCAGTGCACCCTTTAATAGGCCAAAATACATTCTGCACTGCAGTCTTCATATAAGAGTATTAGGCAGTGTTACTGAGGTGACAGTGCAATACTTGCCTTTTGTAACATGAGTTACCAGAAAGATTGTCTCATCAGTTTCACCACTTACTCCTGAACTCAAGCCCAGAAGAAGAGCCATTTTTAAGGACTGCCAGCAACATTCCTTTAAGGTTAAAAGGGTCTAAAATGTTGAGAAATTTATTAGCCACTGCATGAGTTTTCTGCTCAAAAAACCCACCTTTCCTTTTGCAATATAGTGAAGAAGAGTCAGGTTAGATAGAAGCAGCCTTCAAGCAAAAGTCCCCCATTGCTGTTCGTTCCCTTAGCTAGGCCTAAGGAGCTACACAAACTTTAATCAACTTCCTCAAGAAATGAATGAGAGAAGGAAAATAAGAGGTAGCACCAGTTTACAGAGGAGTGATTCTGATAAAAATCATGGCCCAAAGAGACATGAAATTATCATCCCAGATTCTTCTTCCCCAGATTTAAGTGTTACATTATTCCACATTTCAAGATACGAGTTAACAAATATAGAAGAAAGAAGAGTAAGGAGTGTATCAGAACTCTGGAATGTGGAATCTGGAATGCAGACTACCAGCTGAGAGTTAAGTCTTTTAGAAACAAAAATGTCTTCCTGTCCCTGCCCTTTCCCCCACCTTTATGAATTACTGCTGAAGTAGGGAACGAAATTATCCTCATTCTTATTCTTGAAGGTGTTAACTGGCAAAGCAAATGAGACTTACTACTCTTCCAGGTGGTCTTCATGTCTGTTACAGAAAAGCTCTTTTGACAATTAGAACCTCAGTGGTACATGTCAGGTGTTTGCCCATGAGTGGCTCACTAATAGTTTTGTAGACATAAACAGGCTTTTATAAGCAAAGATTTAGATGAAACTTTGAAAACTTATTCCAATCAATCCTTTAAAGAAAAGCTTGGAGTCAAGAAGTGTATCTGGAGGAAAATAAATACTCTCTGAAGCAAAAGCAGACTGAAATGTTGTAGTAAACAGAGTAAGAAAGGATAAAGAAAGCAAAAAGAGTATTGTATAAGCTTTATTATGTTTTCAATGTGAGTGGCCAACACCATATGGGTTAAAGTCATGCAGTGGAAAAGTTTGGTATAATCCCTAAGCAAGGTTCAGGTAAGCAGGCTGCTAACTGGAGGATTCTGTGGAGTTAATGCTGAGCCAATCTTTTTCACCAGGCTGCAGGAAAAAACAGACCTCATGCTGGGCTAGAGGAGCCCATGTGTCTGCCTCCCTGTTGATGGTGGAGAGCTCACTGAGCTTTCTGACCACAGCCCTCACCTCTTTTCTGACTTGCCTCCTTGTCTTGCCTGTGTGTAGAATGCTCACTTCCAGTTTTTATCCTAAAAAAAATGTGAGATTGTAGATCAAGAAATCACATTCCTGAAAAATTAGCGAAGACAGCAACAACTGGTCAGATCCACCATTCCATTTGCAACCATGGTGCTCCCTTAACTGCTTGTGCAGTATGAAGGGCATTCCTTAAAAAAGATTCCTGAAAAATCCAAGGGGATTTTCCAAGACACCAAAGTGTCTGCTGTAGTCATCTCATCTTATTAAAAGCAGTTAATATTAAAAACATATATGAATTAATTATTTGAGCTGTTTACACTTATAAATTACTTGCATGTTTCTCAGTTTAATGTTTTATTTTTGTAAGGACAAATTTGTTAGTGTAAATTCCAATTATGGTATTAGCTGTGTTCTTTGTATACTAAATCAGTTTGTTCTTCAAAACTATCTGTTGTAATAACTGCATGAATGGGTTGAGTGTTGCAAGTTGCATCACACAGATTTTCAGGCCCTTACAAACTAATAGAATTGGCCCAGTGATTTAAAACCAAAATTTGTCTCAAACCCAAGAATTCCTTGCAAAACAGCTTCTGAAATATGGCTGTTTTCCCTGTATGCCATGTATTTTAGGTACAGAACTATTCACTCATGAGCTCAGCTCCCATGTTTTGAAGGCACTAAGCTAATGACACTGTTAACAGAGCTTAAGTCTGGAGCAGAGTGAAAGACAAAAAGCAGTGAGATAAATACACTGATTTATCTCTATTTCTATCTATTTAACTCCATCTCTAAAAGCATTTCTTAGTTTAGCTTTATTAAACCAGAAGTCAAGCAAGGGGGGGAAAGCTCCTGGTTTTATACACAGCGCTGAACACAGGTAAATGACTAGTTCATTCCTGAAAGTCTTCAGCTAAATAATACTGATTCCACATGTGGATTATGTCACTTTTGGAGATATTCCTGTGAATTCATGCCTTCCAATTATATCAGTTTATTTTTGTGCCTTGAAATAACTGTAAATCACAATGTCATTCATGGGGAGTTCTCCTTTTATGTCTTTTTCAAACTGCCTTTTTAAGAAAAGAGAACAAGAATGTGATGAGCAGCTGTAAAAAGAAGTAAAAATAAGGAAGGAAAAAATCATGCAGGAAATAAGCAACTGTCACAAATATAATAAAAGCACTAATAAAACCAGGCCTGTTTCTTCCATTCCTCACATCTTGTATGGTCATCTACACATTAAAAGGTGGGTGTATGACAGTACAGAATCAAAATTGCAAATTGCATATTCAAAACACAGATGGTTTGCGTAAGCAGTTGTGTTTCTGAGAGCATGTTGATTACAAGAGGGAATGGTGATAGGCCTTTAATGTAGATCAGTTTAAATTAGGATCCAGCATTGCATTAGGACATGACAAAGAGTGTCCTAATGTGCTGAAACGTCTGTACTTCCAAACTTCCCTCTTTCTGCTGTCATATCCTCTGCTTCTTCAAAATCCCTGTATCTGTCTCATACACTTTCCACCTAGTGCTGTACACGAGGAACCACATCAGGCAACATTTCTGCTCCAAAAACCACACAAAAAGAAGTTCAATTGGTCTCAAATAGAGGCCAAATGGAAAGCAAAACCAGCAGAGTTTTGAAAAAAAACCCTAGCACACAGCTCTGATGCTGATTAGTAGTGCTGGCTGGTCTGAGAGCAATAAAGGAAGATCATTTGGTTCTTTAAATACATTGAAATCTGTGCTGTAGAATTTCAGAGTATCAATATCAGAACATTTGAAATGGATGTTCTGCACAAAGCTCATCTGTCAAACTGAAAATGGCATCTAGTGATATCTCATTACTATGCATGTTGACATAAGTACCCATTTGAGAAATGGAAAAGAGCTGGTCTTTGGATCAGGTTCTACCACAAAGTAAATGAAGACTCATAATTAAGCCTATAATAAATGCGACCTTCCCTTTTACTTGTAGCAGTGCCTCCTTACTGGTGGTGGCAAATGTGAAAATGCACAGGTGGATGTGTGCATTTTATCACATCACACGCTAGAGAACATGAGTCTTAGAAAGGCTGCAACACAGTCTATGCTGTATGGTCATACTCTGTCACCTCACAGTGGTTAACAGGTTGGGAGTATAGACCCTGATTGTTGTGGTATCCACTGAGCTGGCTGTCAGAAAATACCATTAATGATGATTCTTTTGCAGAGAGATACTGGTCTTAAGAAGAAAACAAAATCCATTTATGTATGTTTTAAGCCTGCTAATGAGGCAGATGTTGCTGCTGACAGATACAGGTCTTATGGGTGTGTCTAAATCTTGTATAACTTGAACCTGATTTTCTTCTTCCTATCATCAAATTAATTCCATAAAGCTTAAGATGTCATATAGCCAGTGTAAGCAAGATTAGCATATATGTCTTTTTAATAGAGTCACATAAGTACATAAAGATTACAAAGGAATGCAAATTAATTAGAAGGTGATTTAAAACTCAATTCCAAGTTCCCTGGGTTCAAACTTGCTATGAACCACAGAGCTTCAAATTATAAATGTAGGTTGTAACTGAAAGATCTTCTGACAGCCTCTCTCAGATCTAGAGAAAATTTATGCTTCTTTAAGAATGGAGTATACCTTTTGATCTGCCTCAGTAGTAAGCACATCAGCATTTAGCTAACAGTGTAGAAGGAAAATCTCTGAACCTGAAGTAGGACAGAAGCAATTTGCTTTTATTTGTTGTCTGTCTTCTCAAAGCATTGTTGAAGAGAAATTAGTAAAGGATTGGGTCACTCATCTTCAAGAAGACAAAACCCAAAGAGGCATTTTACTTTGTGTAATAATTCCAAAGCAATGACAGGAATACTTCCAAAGCTGGAGCTGAGTCTCTGGGTATATCCAACTCAGGTATATCCAAAAAAAGTCAGGAAGAGAAAATTAAATCTCTCACAAATAAATGTTTTGACTGTGAAACTGGATTTATGCTGGAACCTTTTGCTAATATTGGTAGACCTGTGTAACTTTCCTCACCAAAGGCTTTCTCTGTAGTTGTCTGTGTATTCCAGCTTTGCTGTTATAGGTCAGTTCACTTATCTGGCACTAGTAAGCTACACAGGAAAAAACAAGTGAAGAATAGATGTAATTAATATATATTTGGCATATTTTTTCCTGTATTAATTACCGCCATGTCTGAAAGCAAATTATTGCAAAACCTGCCACCTGGAACTACTATTCTGAAGGATAAATACGGTTAGGGATATAAAAAGTTTGTAATGCTAATTGTATCTCCATGGTACTTAACAGTATCTTTTATTTTCCACTTCTGTACTGACAAAAAGAACTCGGAGGGTTGGTGGAACAGACCTGAAAGGAGCTGGAAATCCCAGATGGGTGAAAGCAATTAAACACACATAACAAATAAGGGAAGTGGTTGCAGAGCAACAACTATGGAAATGTGTGGAACACAAGCCCTATTTGCCAACTGACTGAGGTGAAAGGTAGAGCTATTATAAACACTAACTAGAGAGTCAGTTTAACTTAACAGCATTTTTACCTGCCAAGTTTCTTTTTACATAACAGACTTTTCTTTCCAAATTAAATTAGGACACATTATGAATATAAATTATGGGCGGCAAAGAAAGCAGCAATGGCAAAAGAGACTAATAAAAGCTGGTACCCTGCCTGCCTTTCTCAAATGGGAGTCGGCAGTGCTGAGCACTGGCACAACAGAACTGGCCTGTTTCTTTCCTGGCAGCAAGAAAATGTGTTTCTTTGTGTACTTCTGCTAGTTTCTTTCAACTTCTAACATCTTCTATGCCATCAAGCCTAAGACCAACAAAGTCTGATTCCATCCAAGTAGTACAAAAAAGCTTTTGCGAGTAGATTTTTTGTTAGATTCTTTTCTGAAATTTATCACTGAGCAATGCATTTGTCAATTCAAGGGCAAAGCAGCCCACGTTAATATTCAGAAAGTGTCTGTGTTCCAGTTTCTAGTGCTACCTCCTTTCTTTCCTAGAAAATGGAAGTGTCACGGTCTTTATCATATGAAGGTTTAGGAATGAGCACAAGCAATGAAAGAGGAAATTCTTATTACACACTTAACCCAAAAACCTCTTTACAGAATCAAAACTGTCAGTTGTGTATTTTGCACACCACTACACGTGACTTCCCAATTAATTCAGTCAGTCTTTTTAAATAAAGTAACAGAGAATAAACTTTTCAAGAGTTTGGGGCTATAAAGTATTCAGGAATATTTAAGAACAGAAGAATTAGAGGCAATCTTTCAGATTCTGGCAATGTAGTTTTGGACTTGACACAAGTCAAATCTGGATAGCCAGACTTGTGGATATCCACAGTCTGGATATAAGCAGTAAGTGTTCAAAGACTGTATCAATGGCCTTTGGAAGGTGAAATCCAGCCAGCTCTGTCCTCTCTCAGTGGAATTCCACCTCCCCCATTGAATAAATCTCTCTGCCTGGCAGTACTGTGCGGCTGAAAAGGTAACACCTCGGGTTCAAATTCCTCCTGAGATTTTAAAATTCCAAGGCTATACAATCTCAGCTCAAAGCTCTGCTGAATGTCAAGAGGTGCCTACACCAAACATGCTTCTAACAGTGAGAGGAGAGAGGGAAGAAAGGATCCTGTGAAACATCTGAAAAATGCAGCTTAGGAGCCTGTTTGCCTCACCAGATTTTATGTTTTAATTGGAAGACTTTGAAGCTCTTAAAGCTCCAACCAAGTTAACAAGAAAATAAAGGAATATTTCAGATCAGAATTAGATGATCTAGAAATAGATGATGCTTTTTTCTAAAGCATTTCAGTAAAATCCATCACGGCTGTTCATGAAAAAAAGAGCTAATTGATCAGCACACTGTTAATCTGCTTTCAGTGTCTTGCAGTATTTGGTAAGAGAAGATCAGCATAGATGCTACAGATTACTCACAAGGAAAGGCAAAGCTACACATATCTAACTACATCTTTTCAAATCTTTCCTTATCTATCAAAAACTATTGTACTGCTAGTGCAAGGAGTTGTTATTCTGTTGATACTCAACGTATACCCTGACCTTTATCAGCACAAAGGCACCCAGCAGAAAGTATGCAAGTTGAACAGTCAAGTTTTTTTCCCTGCACATAGGACTTGCACTAGAAAATGGGAACTACCTTGAACAAGATTAACTACTGGACATACATTATGTGATTCAGCATGAGCTATAGCGTGTGAATGTAAGTATGCTGCTGCATCATTATCAGACACAATCTTTTCTGTTTGCTTCCCTCTTCTTATGTCCTCTCTCCAAAAGCTGAAGTGAAAACCAAATATCAGTTGCACTGAATAGCAGGGGAAATTATACTGTTTTGCATACTCTTTGAACACTGGGTTTATTGAGTATCCGAGAAGTTAGAAGAGGAGACTTACAAGTCAAGCAGTCCTGTTTTCAACCGCCTTCTCAAACATTTTGCCCTGTATCTGCTCAAGTGCTGCTATATTTTTAATGAACTGGGCTTCATTACATAAGTATGAAATCCACCACTCAAGGACTTACGAATTCATAAGCTTACTTCTCAAGTTGATAAGCATCATGTTTCTGAAATTCTTATGTCTCTGGCATGCATTTTGAATTCAATTGCACTTTTGTTACATTAAAAGCATATTAAATGCTATTCAAGTCAAATGCTGTGATAGAAAATGCTGGGGGGGGGGTGTTTCTTTGCTTGTTTGGTTTTAGCTAGATCTATTAAAGAATTTGTTATATAGTGATTTAGAAGCTATTTTGGAAATGCAGAAGTACTGCATAGTAACACCAATTGTTACTAGGAGCCTTAGGAGAATGCACCAGTTTGTCAGTTTGTCCTGCTCACTGTAACTTCTGGATTGTGGTGATGATAAGACCTTTCTTTTGAAGGGATGTCTTCTGTGCCTGTTCAGAAGAAGCTCGTTCTCAATGAACACTTTGTTCAACTGTGTACCTATAAAATATTCAAACTCAAATTCCTCTAGAACATGAATCCCAGATGTAGAAAATGGTAAGGGCTGTTTGTGCGTAGGCACCTGGAAAATCTGTGCTTTTCTCCTTCTGTGTGCTCTTATTCCACATCAGAGTATTCATTATTGAAGCAGGTTAAGCTGACTGGCACAGGTGTACAGTGAATGTCAAGCAAGAGTGGACATGTGGGAAGCTAGACTTCAGACAAGTATGACCTATACCTCAGCTGATTTCACTGGTGTCTTCCATCATTCACCAGTGCCCAAGATAATCCTACAGATAACACTGTCCTGAGGTTCTCACATTCTGTAGGTGAAAAACAGTTTTTCTTCACAACTTCGTCCCTAACTTCATAATGGGAACTCTAGATGTATTTGTGCTAGTATTAGTGGAAGTGCAAAGATCCTGCTTTATAAACTTGGAAAAGTCTGAAAGCCTTTCGCCAAGTCTTTGAAAGTTATCAGGCAACAATTTACATAATTTGATTTTGGTACGTACCTGTTTAAGAACTGACAAGTCTGTGGTTCACATGGCCCACAGGAAAAGATAAGCAAGTGTGTATACACTGATGATTAACCACAGAATTCAGGGTCTGCAGCATATGAGATAATTTTAGAATTCTTTTTACAAAGGAATTTTTATTGCAGAAATGCAATCTGGTTTAATGGCACAACAGCTCCTGTATCATTTGTTTGTTTGCAGTTTATTGTGTCTTGTATAAACACAATATCTGCTAAAAAGAAAGGGAGAAAAAGAATGAGTGAGAGGCACAGCAAGGAAAAGCCTGAAATAAAAGCAGGCAATGGGAGACTGCAGAGAAGAGAGCAAACTCCCCAAACTGAGATTAAAAACAAAGCTTCTTCTAAGAGACCTAAAGGGATTCTGTCAAGTTTATTGCCACCCAGGAAAGACTGGGGGAAAAAGTGCGAAGAGAGGACAAGACTGTGTTTTGCAGGCAAGAATGAGCAGAAAACTTTAATTTAACATGCACTTTTATTTCTCTTCAGTCTTATTCTACATTATCTTATTTAAAGATGGCATAATTCTGATTTTTGTCTAAATTCAAGTTAGTTTTGAGTTTATAAAAACCTTTAAAGTGATGAAATGCGCATCATTTGGAAAAGACCTAAGTGGTAGTTTTTCACGTTTTCCACTAACCTGGGGACCTGCCACCAGCAGACACACTACTGGTTCACCAAAGTCCCAAGGAGTCTAAGTTTGCAATTGAAAGCTTACAGGGGGATGGGTTTGACTGTCGAGATATCTTAGACATACAAGGAGTATTTCCTCCTATATTTAAAATTGTTGTATCAATCAAATATCAACCACACTGTTTAGATCAAAAGGGACCAAACTAGAAGAGATACATAGTCCAAGATGTTCCTGTGTTTTTCAGCAGGAGTCAGTATGTCCCAGTGTGATTTAGATGATGGGGTCTGACACCAGGAAACAGAAACTGATCTGATGTTAGTTGGAAGTTTAATATCATGGGAAAGGAAAATGATAATTGGACTCTACTAAAAGCAGTTTTTCCAACATGAAAACATAGACTATCTCTACATATTAACAGAATAATCTGAAAGTACACATTCTTTATGAGCAAAAGCATTTGAAACTCAGAATGATCAGTGTTATTCATGTTAAGTTTTTCTTTGTTTTAAGGAAAACATTCAACTTAAGAATATGTTTCCTCTCTGTACCTTACATTCCATTCAAATACACTCACAAAGCTGCAAACACAGCTAATCAAACAGCTACATGTCAAAGTTAACAGTTTGGAATGCCACCATTTATGCTTTACAAGAGACCCTAACTTGACTCCTAAGGCATTAAAATACAAAATACAATGACACTGTTGTTTTAAAATCCTTAAGACTTTCAGAGTTCAACGCTCAGCACTTTGTTACAAACTACACAGCTTTTCTAGCTAAATACTGGTTACTGGAAGTTTCTCCTCACTCCTCACTCTTTACTAACTCTCATGTCAATTCACACGGGTCAGTTGAAGTGCACTCTGTTAGCCCCCTGATATGGTGAAAGAATGCATTTGGGCGCTGGCTGTTACAGGATTGCTCCACACACAGGAATGTAATGCTTTAGTTCATACCAGTTTAAGATGTAATCATCTTGTCCCTAAACTGGCTGAGTTTAAATTCTTTATGACATTCAAAGACAGAATGAGTATGTGTGTAAAGACCAGTGTAAGATATTCAAGGAAACCACTTCAGACCATCTCCTTAGATCAAATGTAAGATGTTTCTTTGCCTCTATACTGGACATCTAAGAAGCTGATTAGCAACAGCGTTGTCCCCGTTTTTCCATAATTTTTTTTGGCAGGGACAAAATATTTATCCCTCTATGATTTTAGTTGACAAATAACCTGAAATAGCAGAGAACTAATAAGTGATAAGATCTTTGCCAGTCTTTTGTCAATACTGCATTAGGGAACAGCAAGACTCAAAATCTCTCTTTCACTTACAGTATCTGGAAGGTAAAATTCAGTCCTCCTTGTCGTGATGATGAACTCTGAGCTGTAACCAATAGTGCTTCATGAGGCATTTCAGGCTTTTAATATTACCTTTGTTTCTTTAAAATTTCAAGTCTGACACCAGGGGCACAAATACAGTAATTTCAGTAAATATTATGTCTGATTTACATGAATGTGTCCCTTTTTTTTCTAATAATGTTACTTTACAGTGATATTTAATTATTCATTTAATTGTGAGCAATTATGCCAAGTTTAATAGGTGACACGTACTGTTTGGATAGTGCTTTTTCCATTATGATTTTATTCAAGAATAAGGTATTACATTAGTTGTATTATTCCGAACAATATACCATTATTTATTTTCAAAATCCCTATACAAACACCTTTCTTTCATCACACAGACTGCTATTTTATGTAATTCTAGATACCACTGGCATGCTTCATTCAAAAGAAAAACTCCACCATATTAAATTGCAGTGATTACAATCATCTATGTGCTCATTAAATTACCTGCAATACACACTTAGAAAGTTCAAAATAAAGAGTGTACTGTGATTGACATATGCCAATCATTATAAACCAGCCATTTCCCACTGTACAGAAATCTCACAACATTTTAAAGGCTGCCTCTAGTCAAGGAGGTAATCTATGCTAAGTCTTACAGTGAGCTATACTAACATACAAGCTGCAGTGTGCAACACAACTAGTACTCTTCAGGAAGGAGAAAAATTCGGTACTGAGATGGAACACAAAACTGACTGAAAGGACAGCAATCTGCCACCTGAAGGTGGAGAAGCAAAGACTATTGGTGCACATGCTGTAATTCAAAGTACATGAGAGGAAAAAAATTCTCTGTATACTGTAGTTCTAAATGGGAACTTCTGATATACTTTTAAAAATCAAACCTACGTTTGATAAGCTCCTTGGGTGTGATACACATAAGCAGATTTGGGAAGTGGAGAAATCACTTCAGAATGCAGTTTCCCGAGCTATACAAGGGATGAGTTACACCGGCGTAGCAGGCTAATTCTGTCCAATTACCAAATCCGGAACTATTCTCCTGGAGCTAAGCTGATCCATTTTTCCAGCTAACTTTAATCTAGTCACCCCCAAGCCAGCAATAAAGGCAGCATCAACAAAGAAATGTAATGTCAAAGAATAGAGGGAGATGCAGGATATTGAAGAAACTTTCAATTCCATTTTAGCTTTAGTACAGAATGTTTTTTTTTGTTGTATCAAAGGACTCCAAAAGAGAAAGCTGCATTACAAGGGGATTAAACATTATAACAGCCAAGTTAAACAGAGTACAGTTTATCTTTTTCTCCCTCACAGTTCCTCAGAATGGGTTTAATGATAGCCTAGGGACTACATTTGTTCAAAGTCAAACTTGCTTTATTTTACCCATCTAATTGCCTAACCTTCAAGGCATGCTTATACCAAGCAGTTTTAAAGAATGCTGAATCTGAGTACCACGACCTTCACTGAGAAGCTATACATGCCACATTGAAAGTTAAGAAGTCAGCCTTTGTTAACAATTGGTGATGAAGGGAAATAATTTTTTTGAAGAGTTATAAATACCTGTCTAGTAAAATTTATTTCAGTTACTTAATTATAAAGTCATGAACCAAGACTGGATTCAATATGAAGAAAAAAATTTCTACCACTCATGTACATGCCTCCTTTCAAATAGCTTTTATTGTTACTTACTAATTATGTTGTAAAGGAATTACTCTAACAGGCTCCTTCACAGTTGGTGGTGGAACACCTGGAATAAAGACAGCACCACAGTGTCAGACAGTCTGTTCAACCTCATAACAGTTTGGTTTGCCTAGACAAAAGCATCTAGGCATAGGAGGAATCAATACAAATTAGTGTCTCCATCTCCATGGTTTCTGCTGTGCTTCCATGCCATTTATTACTAAGAATTACTCACCCTTGAGCAGGAGAGTGTCACTAGTAAACAAACACAGCTGTGTACAGCACCACACCAATCTGTTACCACTTCTAACAACACCTATGTGGTACTGCTATAGCCACTCGCTTTCTGAGAAGTCCTCTGTGTGTCAAACTAAGCAAAGAGTAGTTTAAATTTTCGTTTATGCAACCTGTTTTACCCCAAGGCACCCTGAAGATAACAGAAATTAAACGTACACAAACCTGTAGGTCTAATTCCTTTTTAGGAGATAATGCTGCAAGACAGTATTTTGGAAAGTATAATAAATGCATCACACATCATTCCAAGGGTAAGGAACAGGAAAGCGGCTACTCAAAGCCTCCCTCCCCAAGGTGCTTCCACACCTGATTCCACAGGCAATCCAGAACCAAAACCTCCCACCAGATTTGTTCTTTTGTGAATGTTTGCTTCTAAAGTATCCGTGTGACAAGTGAGGGGATGTGTGTAAGGCTGATGTGGCAACAAAATTAATTTTCATAGCAGAGTATCAGAAACCCATACAATAATTTGCTTCAGGAGTTCTAATGTCAACAACAAATTCACACTGTACATGTGATTTCACTTTATAAAATCACAAGATAGTTTCAGAATCAGACAATTATTTATAGTAGCTTAGGTAATAAGAAAATCAAAGATGCACAAGGAATCTACACAAGGGACTTTCTTTAGAGTGGAGACTTCACAGGAATAAACATACCTACTTTTAGGTATAAAAGTTGATTCTTCAGTCCATTACACCGGTTTAATTACATCACTTACCGCAAGGGTCAGTAAAGTTACACTGATCCAGTTTCCACTCATCAAAAAGGGGACTTGTTAACCACTTTTACAACATTATACAAATCCTCTTTATTACAAATACTGTTATACAAACGTTGTCAATATAGCAATTTTTATATAAGCTCTTTTTGTAGTCTCTGACTTGATGTTCTTTGGTGCAATCACCACCTACAATTCACATCATGATTAGGTGAGATGCAGCTATTTAACAGCTATAAAAATTGCCCAGTAATAACCAAAGTGCACTGCAGAACTGCTCAGTGACTGGACTAACATTTGAGAACTCTCACACTAGATCTCAATTCCACCCTCCATACCTTGGTGCAGAACATCAGTACAAATACATTACTCAGCTTTTACAGATTTATGAAGTATCTGCATACTCAATTTAATTTGCTATAGTTTTTCTTTATCTTTCATAGAGACTTTCCATACACAGATTTTTTTCTTTGCTTACAAAAAGAGAATCATAATTCTGTGATTATGACACAAGAGCAGAGTAGTATAAAATCAAGACTCTGTCCATTCCTGACTTCACCACAGACATTTGGCATACCCATAGAAGAGCTAGATGAATACCATTTCCACCCTATGTAAAAAATTAGTGCAGTGCAACCCATGGGATGTATATAATTTAAATTAATTGATTTTAAAGCATTTACATGCATAGGCAGAAAGTCTTGATGTAAACTTGCTCTCATTTCAAGACTTTTGAAAACCCTTTTCCTTTTTAAGAGTTAGTTGGAGCTCAGAAAGATTGAAAGAACAAAGACCTATGCCAGGTAGACACAGTGTATATTGTTGAATTTCACAGCCTATTTGCTAGCACTACATACAAATATATTCTACCAAACAAAGTGGTTTCATTTACCAAATATATTAATTATAGTATGGCTAAAATACAATGTTTAGAAGACAGGGGTATTTGTGAGTCTGTGTATGCATTTATAATACAATATTTGATACAGTAGTGCTGCAAGATAAATTTCTAAAATATTGATTTTTAAGATATTTTTATATTATTTCAGATATTTTTGTATTAGTCTACTTTTAAGATATTTATAGAAGCGGGTACTAAGTTACAGATTGCTCCCTAAGCTTGTTATATCTCACTGACTATAATTAATTATATAAGTAAATTAATTACACAACATATGGGTCACGGAGAGAAATTAAACAAAGATCTGAAAAGTCAAATGAAAGGAGAAAGAACAGGAACAACTTCACTTTGGAAAAAGCTCCCAGGGATTTCAGATCTTTCTCACACAAGTAAATTCACATTACTGGGCATGATAATATTAGCATTACAAAATTTTACTTACAATCTTGAAAAACTATCAGCATAAGGAAACCAATCTGTCACTGATGTTACCTGAGGCATTCCACTTCTATGTCAACAATTATATATGATAGCATAGAAAACACTATGTTGAAATTGCTTTGCTAAGCAGGAAACTATTTTGTAGCTTGCACGAAGGTAACCAGTTTAGCGATCTGGCAGATCACTCGATAAAAAAAAATGCATGCATCTCTTTCCAAAGAAATGTAGTTTTGCAGGGTTAATTTGGCTTTTCCCGTCACTTGTCCCATCATCAATGTGTGGGTTGGTTCCATGGCATACTTCTCACAGAAAGAAAATGTGTAGAATCTGCTTGTAATCTGACAAACCTTCCTGGTGGCGAACAAGCTTGATTCCACAGAGTCCATCAGAGTGAAGAAGTCACAGAGAGGAGAGAGGTCATCTTCTAACCTAAAACATGCATCTTCTAACCAAAGCTCTTGCATGTCTCTCACATATTCTAAAAAGTCATAGTAAGATCCTGGCTTCTATCAATGGAATTGTCACATTTATTTCAATATTTAAATAGATTAATCTGACTTTAAATGCCTATAATAGGAAAATATGGATTTCACCTCAAGAATTAAGTCTTTCTCTGCTGACAGTAAAATGAGCAGAAGATGACTAAATCAGAGACATGTACAGAGTCAATCCCCACATTTTGACATTCCACTCTGGAAGCGAAATTCTAAATTTCTAGAGAAATTGCCAGAGCTCTAAGACAGCACAATGCACCTACCAACATATATTTGAAATAACAGGGAAAATTTCTATCTTAAATGAGCTGTTGAAACATCACTGAAGTGGGCAGGAAATGCAACCAGCATGTCACACTTAAGACATTAGCTGCCAAGCATACATCCAGCTCAGAGGCATCAGCCCATGTTAGCCAGTATGGGGTTCCTCTCCTCTCCTGCACTGGTTGGTGCCTCAGTTCAGGCAGTGCCAAGCATGTTCTTTGGTCCAATCTACACCAAGACTTGGTGAAAAAGAAGAAGAGCAGAGGCAGCAGCAACAGCAGCAATTTCTCACCTGTGCGCTTCTCCCTTGTCCAACACACCCTTCCCCTACCAATCTGATCTAGCTACACTGTCCCCTTGGCATGCTGTCTTCCCCCCTGGCTTTCCAATTTTCCCTTGACTTTCCTCCCTCAGAATGGCCAGCTTGATAAAGTTACCCTGTGTCCTCTAACCACGCATTGCTCCCCAAGGTCTGCTTGATTGCTCGATCCATGCACATCCTTTTGCTCAGGCTCTGCTCCTCAACACTCAAACTGGTGGCCGCCTTCACTCATGCCACATCTAAAAGCCTAGTGATAGTGAACAATGGAATAGCTTGCTGGAAATTGGAGTAAGGTAATACTGGTCAAGCTGGTTAGTTTGGACAGAGTATGGAAGGTTCCCCACCTATATCAAGTATAGGAGGTCATGACAGAAGAGGTGAGAGTGAGAAGAATAGGCAGGAGAAGGGGATACTGAGATCATCTCCATAAAAACTGGAAATCATCACTGACCTGCTTTCCATCTTTTGTGACAGAACTCCAAGAAAATTAACTGGAATTAGAGCCAAAAGACAGTTTAAAGTTCTTTATAAGCACCTCTTTTCTTTAAACAAGTGAATGTTTCCCTTCGGAAAGTCCTCTGTAAATCGACTGTGATCTTATAAGATCACCATCTTGAAAATCTAGTCACACAAGATTTGTACTCTACAAAGAGTTAAAAGCATGCAAGCTTTTTGACTGATGTAATGCTGACAGACAGGTGTGCAGAGACAGTGAATTTTAATCAAAAGCAAGGCAAGAAAATTAGAAGGCTGGATTTTAGTAAAGGTATGCTGATAATTAAAAAATGCAGGGTTTAGTTACACCCTGGAACACTCCATATAAATTCTAAAGCAGTTTCTGACTGAAATTGATATTTTCATTTGGTCTATATGCATTTATTCTGCATTATGAGACAGAACTGCTTGCATGCATGTGTGTCAATCGTGTCATGAATATTAAAGCAACTAAATATGAAACTTCCCTCTTAGTCTTTGCCTCCTACCTATATTTTCCAGGTACAAAACATTGTACAAATCAGCATCAAAATAAAAAGAGTAAGCTTAACACTGTAAATGCATCTATTCCCCTTAATTATATTACAGGTTGTACCATACAGGCTGTTTCCCACCTTCCCCACAGAATCACGACGAGCTGAGTGCGAACAGAGCTCCCTCTAGAGCTTGAGTATCAGTCGAGAACAGCACGCAAACCACCAGCTCCGCAACCTGAAAGTACTTAGAAAGGCAGCACTCTGAGAAAGAGTAACGCGTACACCAGAGAGGCCAGGGAGCCTGCGGCAAAGGCTGCAGGCTGAGATTCAAGAACACCTTGTGTCAGACACGGATTCCCTGTTACCTGTGAAAAAGACACACCTTTCCAATGTAAGCTTGTAGGAAAAGGGTTAACATGTCCCTGGTTTATGAGAGAGGTGAGGTACAAGCCCGTGAACCCTTGAACCTTATTTGTTGTCTTGGGAGAAGAGACCAACCCCACCTCACTACAACCTCCTGTCAGGCAGTTGCAGGGAGCGATAAGGCCCCCCCCCTGAGCCTTCTCTTCTCCAGACTGAACCCCCCAGGCCCCTCAGCCGTTCCCCATCACACTTGTGCTCCAGGCCCTGCACCAGCTCCATTGCCCTTCTCTGGCCCTGCTCCAGCACCTCAATGTCTCTCTTGTAGTGAGGAGCCCAGAGCTGAGCCCCTCAGTGACATGGTTTAGTGGTGGACTTGTCAGTCCTGGGGTAAAGGTTGAACCTCATGACTTTAAAAGGTCTTTTCTGAAGTAGCTGATTCTATGATTTATGACAGGTGAGGTTTGACAGAATTCGTGCACGCATCTGCATGGAGTTAGAGAACAGAGGACACAGCTGCACGCTTGTGTCAAATAGGTTGCATGGTGAGGCAAGAACTGACATATTTAGCCTTTCAGAACTTACAGGACCTCAGTTAACTGAGTCCCAACATCACTTCCACAGGACCAGCTGCCCTCCAGAGCACTCATTTCCAAGCAGGGGTGGTGCTAGCCCCCCTCGCCCTTCACAGCCAGCCAAAGGAGGTGAAGCTGGTTACCAGACCTCGCCCAGCTTCACCAGCATTCCATCCTCCGGCCAACAGAGGGGCAGGCAGCGCTGGTACAAGCGTATGGGCATACTGAAAAGGCGGGCTGCCACCGTGTCCAGGTGGGCCGCTCCCGGGGACACGGTGCCGGGGCTGGAGCCGCCCGGGAGACGTGCCCTGTGCCCCTCTCCTTACAGCAACTCCGGTTTCCTCGAAAATCCCCCGCTCCGCTTGCTCAACCCCGCCGTGCCTGAGCGCTTCCGCCAGCCCCGCTCCCCATGACCCCGGCCGGGCCGGCCACCCCGCCGCTCCCACCGCCTCCCTCCCTCGCCGGGCTGCAGTCCCCGCCTCTCCTCACACAGATATAAGTCACCGCCCCGCCAGCAGCTCACCGATTTCAGCCTTGCCGGGGCGCTGACAGAGTGCTACCTGAGGATGCTGCGCGCCGCCGCCGCCGGAGGACCGGCCCTACTGCTGAGTGCCCTGCTGTGGAGCCTGGCCGCCGCCGGTGGGTAACGGTGGGCGGAACGCTGGCGTTGGCTTGGGGGGGGTGGACAAGGCGGCGGTGCTCGGTCCTTCGAATGGAGAGAGGCCAGACGGCAGGCAGAGCCGCCCCGCAACGGTGGCTGTGGTGAGGGGGGCGGCGGCGGCTGTGGTGAGGGGGGGCAGCGGCTGTGGTGAGGGGGGGCAGCGGCTGTGGTGAGGGGGGGCCAGCGGCTGTGGTGAGGGGGCAGCGGCTGTGGTGAGGGGGCAGCGGCTGTGGTGAGGGGGGGCCAGCGGCTGTGGTGAGGGGGGGCGGCGGCTGTGGTGAGGGGGCAGCCGCTGCCCGGTGCGGGACTTAAGGCGGGAAAGCGCCGCTGCCGGTGGGCCCCGGCTCCGCTTCAGCGCCGAATGGCGCTGGTCGCCGCGGGCTGGTGTGTGGCGAAGGGAAGGTCCTTCATAACCATGGCCGGAGCGGTGCTGGGGAGCCCCAGGGGTCTGCTGCAGGGATCTGCTGACCTGCAGTAAGGTCTACGAGATCTGTTCCCCTCGTCCCTAGCGCTGAGGTTGTTGAGGCAGAGAGGATGGTGTTTAGATAATGGGATCTCGCTCAGGGAAAGGATGGATTTCCAGAGGTTACAGAGGTTGTACGGGGCTTTCCACTCGGGCTTCCTCACAGGCAGCTCCCTGCAGCGGCTGCGGTGTCTTCCCTCGCACCTCAGGTTGTCAGTGAGCTCATGTGTGGGGAGCCCCTCTTGCAAGGAACTGCAGGGCAGCCACTGGTTATTAAAGACTTTATCTTCCCCAAATAAATAAATAAATAGGGAAACGAGGCCTTCTGCAGCAGGTACAGCCAAGGATGAGCTTGAACCACCACATTGGTCTGGTCCTTCATGCTCATAGAATCATAGAATCACTTGAGTTGGAGAAGATCTTTAAGATGATCAAGTCCAACCCTTACCCCAGCACAGCCAAGGCCACCACTGACCCATGGCACTGAGGCCTCGTCTCCACGGTGTGTGCACACTTGCAGGGACGGTGACTCCAGCCCTGCCCTGGGCAGCCTGTTCCAATGCCTGAGCACCCTCTGGGGAAGGAATTGTTCCTCAGCTCCATCCAAACCTGCCCTGGTGCAGCTTGAGGCCGTTTCCTCTTGTCCCATCCCTTGTTCCTTGGGAGCAGAGCCCAGCCCCTCCTGGCTCCATCCTCCTGTCAGGCAGTTGTAGGGAGCAATAAGGCCCCCCCGAGCCTTCTCTTCTCTAGACTGAACCCCCCAGGCCCCTCAGCCATTCCCCATCACACTTGTGCTCCAGGCCCTGCATCAGCTCCGTTGCCCTTCTCTGGCCCTGCTGCAGCACCTCAATGTCTCTTGTAGTGAGGGGCCCAGGGCTGACCGCAGGATCTGAGTATTTTCAAGCTTCTGTAGCTTCTTCCGAGGCCCCAGTTCAAAAAGGAAGCATTAGACAGAACTCCAAATAAGTTACCTCAGATCTTCAGAGTTACAAGAGGGAAAATGATTTTCTTCTCCCATTTCTTGCTTCTGCCAGGATGCATTCCTTTAGTAAGATGAGAATGAGCCCAAAGGGCAGGACCAAGCCTTTTCCCCAAAAAGAACTTTTCCAAGTAGAAATTAAGAGCAACTGCTTCATTTAAGTAAACAGAGACTGCAAGGAACCAGGATATACATACAATATGATTGATGGCACTCTTTTCTGTATTTAAAGGCAATCCAGAACTACCAACAGCAGTTAATATAACTTGGTCTTCAATCAATTTTAAAACTATACTACAGTGGCAACCAAAACCATCAGGTTACCTCTATACAGTAGAAATCCATGGGTAAGTAGATAACACCAAGGTGTGTCCATTAATGGCAGTTGAGAGAATGAAAATAGAGCGTGTGGATATTTTGGAGACTGAATGTAAGAAGAGCCCAAACATAAAGATTTAGGAAAATTGCCAACCTATCTGTTAATACTTCTTTTTATCCAACTACAAGAATATCTGATTCACGCTTCTGGTTTCACCCACTTCAGAAATGGAGAGTTGAGCTTTAGATTAGTATTTCAGTTCTGAGGTTTGGTGCAGGCAAGCTGCACTGGAGATTTAGGGCTGGATACTTTGAAGAAGTTAACGCTCAGTCTTTACACAGAACTTCCATTTTTTGTGCCTTCCAACGTGTCTGGACTGGCTCTTTCATCTTTGGTCTTAGGAGGTGTGTGATAAATATGAGTCTGCATTTTATTCTAATTGTTGAATCATAGTCAATGAATAATTTGTCTTGCTGGGTAATACTAAAAATCACCTTTGTTTGCCTACCTCTGTTGAGACTTCCTCTGTAGTCATGTCTTATGTAAGCTGTGAAATATTGTGTACATAAAAAGTAGCCACCTTATGTGAAGAGTCATAACACCTCTTTCAATACTGCGCAAAAACTTCCATGAAGTTCAATAATAAATCTCTGCTGTTCTTAGCTCCCATATTAATTCACATCCCATTATTAAATATGCCCTAAGGGGAAACTGCATCATCAACTCTCCTACATCATAATGAAAATAACCATGTAGTCTTTAAAAGGGGCATAGAAATGAGAGTGCTTTCATGACTAATGGATGAAATATCAGTGCAATGGCCTAATGTGCTCATTTATTCTTTAAGGGAGTGATTAAATTAATAGACTTAAAAGCAGACACAGAATGAATTTTATGAAATTTATGAATCTGGAGTTTCTTTCCAGCAACTTGAGCTTGCAAAAAATTGGAGTCTGTTTGTCCAAGGTGCAGTAAGGGACTGGGTATAGTTCTGATACAGAGGCACTTCTTCAGACAAGGTGCTCTTATGGATGAAGTGTGCTTAAATATTTGTTTTCTCATCTATGTACAATTCCAGAGTACATTTGTTTGATCCCAAAGATCCAATCCCCTCCTGTCCCTTTTCAGGGCACCTCCAGGACACTGTCACTAACTGACCTGTGACACCATAAGAAATCTGATGAAGCGAGAAGGGAGTTCATATGGCTTTTCAGTATAACTTGACCTACTTGGAGGAAAACTCAGTTGTGAATTCCCGAAGAGCTGGCACTCTTGCTCTTTCAGCTGAGATCACACAGCTTTAATTTTCCTTATTCACCACCAAAATCTAGGACAAGAATTGAAGCAGTAATAGAATCATAGAATAGTTAGGGTTGGAAAGGACCTCAAGATCATCTAGTTCCAACCCCCCTGCCATGGACAGGGACACCTCTCACTAAACCATCCCACACAAGGCTTCATCCAACCTGGCCTTGAACACCACCAGTGATGGAGCACTCACAGCCTCCCTGGGCAACCGATTCCAGTGTCTCACCACCCTAACAGGAAAGAATTTCCTCCTTATATCCAATTTAAACTTCCCCTGTTTAAGTTTTAACCCGTTACCCCTTGTCCTGTCACTACAGTCCCTGACAAAGATATCTAATCTGTTTTTCCATTCCTTCTTATTAGGGAGTAAAATGGGAAAGTAACGTTTTTTCCTGGTTTCATTCTTATTTCTCAAGTAAACAGATCCGCTTCCTATAATTTAAAAATCAAGAGAAGTGCAGGGGTCATGGGTTTTGCCAATATTCTCAGCCTGCAGTGAAAATTGCTGCTACTGTCTGGTTCTTACTGTCATTTGTACCTGCATAAATGCAAAAACAAGTAACATACACGAGAAGACATTAAACAATTGGTATTTGTGTCAACAGAGCTTCCTGGGATAACTGATGTTTCTTAAGGCAATAGTTTTCAGATGCATCAGGAATAACACTTTCAAAGTGATTTATGCATATTATGGGGTTTAATTTAAATAAGTCAACTGCAGAAAAAAAAATCAGAACTACTTATGGTTTCTGTTAAAGTCATATAAAAGATTGAATTTTTAATTCATAGATGTATCCAGTAACATATTTCTGTAATTAATATGGATCACATCTTATTTACTTGATTATACTTTGAATTATAAAAGATAGTCGTACAGGACATTTTTTCCTCTCCTTTTCAGCCTAGTACACCTACAGGACTGTTCCACTGGATAAGGGAAATCTACAGTTTGAGGAGGGAAAAGTGTGTTTTAAATTATCTGAATATGCGAAAGGCTGGTTGGAAAGTGCTGACACTTCTTTCTTGCTCTTTTCAGACGGACATCTGACACCAAAAAGAAATGCATACTGACAGCAGAAACAGAGTGTGATGTCACTGACTTGCTCACGAATGTGAGAGAGACCTACACAGCACACATCCTGTCTGTAGCATCCTCAGGGATGGATAACTTTGAAGAACCACCTTTTGCAGTCTCTGAAAAATTTACACCTTATAGTCAAAGTAAGTAGGATTAAATCTTGCCGGAAACTTCCTTTCAAGATTACTTCCATTGACTCAAACAAGGTTAGGATTGGTCCAAAAGCTTTTTCCTATAGATTCTTACAGTAGCCATACTGCTACCTGAGAAGGAAAAATTCAGGCATGAAGCTTTCCCTGTGGCAGGGGAGTGTGTAAGGCTTTAGTTACCATTTGTTTCTCACTGCAGCGAGTACCATTTTATCTTTGTTACTAATCCAGGATTTCACTGTATTAATTTGGTGCTGTAAACTTGTAACATATTTGAGGAGGGAAGGGAGTGGAGGGAGGAAAAATAAAAAGCATGTTGCAGAGAAAGGATGATGTCAGGTTTTAATTCTGAAAATGCTTCTTTAGCTGTTCTTGGAAAACCAGAGATACAGAATTACACACAAGAAGGTTCCAAACTGAATGTTGTGTTCCAAGATCCACTTACACCATACACATTTCCTAATGGAAGCTTTCAAAGTGTTCGAGATATATTCCAAAATGACCTGGAATACAAGATCTACTACTGGAAAGATCAAAGTTCTGGGAAGGTAAGGTCTAACTCTGCTTTTTACATGTAGCTGTATTACAGCTACACAATTCCTGTGCTCCCTTAAGAATGTCTGCAGAAAACACTTTTTTTTTTTTCTTTACAGAAAGATGCAATAACAAAAAGCCATAAATTTGAAGAAAGAGTTGACAGCTCAAAGAACTATTGCTTCTACATACAGGGAATCATTACCTCCCGCAGAGAAAAACGCAATGGTCAAGAAAGCATGGTGCTTTGTACCAGTATAGGAAGGAATATCTTAGATGGTAGGTATCTGGTGAAGTTTGTCCTACAGTCTTAAGCATTCTAACAAAAAGTCACTTCCATTCTGAGTATATTTTTACACTTCCTTAAACTGTGATGCCTGTTACAGAATAAACTGTGAGAGGACACAGTCTGAACATGGGAAGAACTCATACTAAGCAGGAACCCATCATCTTTAGCTGTTGGGGTTCGTTTTAGGGTTTTGCTCAACTGTTTTAGCTACTTTTAAATTGTATGAGCTGATGACTAGTCACTGAGGTTTCAGACTGTATCACTAGCCTTCAGCTTCATTTTGTTGTTTCCTGATCACTTTACTCAGATCCTTCCCAATAACAGGTCCCACAGTAAATGCTTGAAGGATTTAGCTCTAAAACATAGGAGTGCTGGAAACTATTGACTTGTTTGAACTGAACTTTAGTTACTATCTCAAAAGCAGATACTGAGACTTTCTTTACTGTTACATGACAAAGTCAGAGGTCGGCAGATAGACTTCTTTACTGGTAAATAAGTTAGTGAGTGGTTGGTGGACCAGTCTAATTCCAGACGAACAATTTGGATAACACTTTCTTCAATGTGAAGTCATCAACAGTGATTAAATAATGCTAACTGGCTGTACTGTATCTTTCTCCTCCACCAGTTAAGAATATCTGCACTCTAGAAAAGCTCTCCTAAAATTAGCAAATCAACTCTCCCAAATTACCTTTCTTGTCTAGATACATATTTTTGTTTATCACAATAGTTGAATTCTAGTAAAGTACAACTTGAATAGAGATCTCCTCTGTTGGTGTTTGGTACCCTTTAAGCTAGAATAAATTTCTACTTGGACTTACTTTCACGGAAGTAGTGCAGGCGTAAGGGGAATAGTTTGGCTTACTCCTGTGGTGGTGTTTTTAGTGCACTAACTAGATTAAAATCTAGTGTGAACCAGGTGAAATAAAGCTTTACCTCAGTTCAACAAATTCAGGTGAAAACAAATTCAGTTCACACTGAGGTAGTCACTCCACCCCTGTGATACTTACAATACAGCAAACATGTTGCAGTTTAGTGGAGCGGGTTCTAAGAACTTGGAGCACTGTAACACTATGGTTTCTGGTATCTAAATCTTCATGTTTTTTTCTCCCCTGCAGAGTATGGAGCAGAATTTTTTATCATCATAGCAGTGATAGTGATTGCGATCATCACCTCTGCTGTTGTCCTGCCAGTGATCCTCTGTAAACGCAAGAAGGCAAAAGCTGCAAGAGAAAAGGAACCGCTTAATGGTGTCTAAGGAAAAGTTACTATCAACACTAATGTTCAATGGCACTTCATAAACAAAGAAAAAACCCAACCAAACAACAACAAAACCCATGCATTGGGGAATATGGCAGAGCCTTTTAGCCTCTCCAATATGGGAATTTTGAAGCCCCAACTTTTACATGGATTCAGAAATCTGTTAGATGGTCACAGATGAAAACTCCAGAGGAAAAATCCTGGGTCATTAGTGGCTGGAGGAGTTTTCTGGTGACCTGTTGCACTAGCCTAACCTTGCTCATACTCTCTTCCCAAGTTCCTTCTGTTGTCCTGTCTGAAACAGGATTCTGAACTACATAGACTTTGACTTGACCAGGTACAGCCGTTCTGAAAGTATGGCCTCTCTGAGCCAGAAGATTTATGGTACTTGTGAGGGGAAAAACACTACTTTTGAGAAATCCCTGCCGATGGCAGGGGGGTTGGAACTAGATGATCTTAAGGTCCTTTCCAACCCTAACTATTCTATGATTCTGAGTGTCCTTTACCTTATGAAAAGGAACATCTTTTTGTTTCTGTGAAACAAAACCTGTATTTATTCTGACTTTCTTTTAACATTATTAACTGGGGAAATGATCTGTTAGTTCAGGTGTGACAGATGCTACTATGATTTCTGCTCTTCTTGGATAAAATTAACTTTGTTTATTTATCTTAGGATAGAAACAAAGGTAAACCAACTGAAATTACTGTACTGGTGACTTATAAGGAACACACTTGAAGCAGGTAGCTGCTATCCATCTGTAAAGCATATCCAGATTACCCTACACCTAGAGCTATACAGACAGGCTAGTCTGAAGATTTGAAGTAAGTGTTACAACAAATGCTTTGCAGTTTTTGAGTCAGTAGTAACTCACTTCATGCAAGCACTGAGTAGGTAGCAGTATTTACTGCATTTAAAACCTTATTTTTAATTAAACAGTTAGTGAATGAATAGCTTATGTGGTACAGAATCAAATCATCTCGGTGATGGGACTTGGAGGTACCTGTTGCTTTGACTCTTTTAATATTTATTTTATAAATGGGAATCTAATTTTTATACTGGTGATATATGTATTTATGATGGTAATTTATACTTTTCTAGGGAAATAAAGGTGACTGGCAAAATCAGACTTTGGCTTCTTTTGTTTTAAATGAAGCACAATGTTTATTCCAGAACCAAATTAAAAACACATGTAAGGAACTTCTCTTGTGCCAGCAATATAGGCAAGCTGCAACTGATGCTGGGATTTGCTGCTGCTAAACCAAATCAGAACAAATGGAGGGAGGAAAGATGCATTTTGTAGGTGGTACTAACTGACTGCTTGTCTCCAAGCTTTATGTGTGTCTTAAAAGAAGATAACCACTACATAAGGAGAAGAAATAACATCAGGTAAAATTAATATCCCTATCTACCACTTTTGACAGACTAGAATTTTGTGGTTTTCACCAATGCTGTATTACAGATCCCTTGTTTGTATGGATTAAGACTCCTGTGAACTTGAGTGTGCTTGACAGCAGTTTTCTTAGTTCTCCAATTCCCCTTCTATAAAGAAGGAAGAAAACAGAACACCACAGTTCTGCTCCAAAAACCCCTTTACTTGATATTGTGCAATAGCTGCTTAATGAACTTTCTGCTGATGGATAAGGCTTGCGAGGAGGAGGAATTTTGCAACAACAATCAAATATAGAGCTTATGGAAGTAAATTCAAAACATTCCAAAGCTGTCATCACTACTTCCCTTCCCGGCGCTATTCTGTTTCCTCAGCTTCATTTGTGCCAAGCTTAGCAAAGAGTTCTCAGGAAAGGACAGCCTGAAGGCTTACAGCATTGCCTTTGCTAAAATATAGCCGGAGTTAATTGTCATGAGCTACATAGGGTGATGTTATAAATCATGTTTCCCCAACTCGGAGAGTCTGTGGTTTTCTGAGTATGGATATGAATATTTTTATAGACAGAAAGAACCAACACCCACAGGAATGCAAACAAGTGCCTTAAAAGGCGTGAGAGTGAGCCACTGCTGCAGGAGTTCTGGAGACCTGGAGCACTTCTGTTCCCAAGCTGCAGCACGTTATCATCCAAACACCAGACCCCATTGCAAACAGGGTTTTTGCTCTTTGTGGAGCCACTAAAGGGGCTTTTTTTATTGCAAACTTCCTGCTGTATTGTCCCTTGGGCCAGTGCACTGAGCCCACGCAAATGCTTTATGTATACAGAGATTTAGCTTCCTGAGAGAATCGGTGGGCAGAAGCAGTTGTTGAATAACAGTATTGTCACTAGGAAGAAAGACTACATCTTATCTAGGGCACGTGTGGCTGCTTCACTGTCCTGATTTAAGACGGAGCCAGCTACCCAGGGAAGCAGTGTAAGGAAAGGAAGGCTTTTCCTGTGCACCTAAATTCCCTGGCTTATCTTCTAAGCAGGTTTCTGTAATGTGTTCCTAATGATGCTGGTGATTCCCCTGCTCTGCTTTGCTCCCTGTCACCTGTGGCAGGAAAAGGTACCCAGCTATTTAAAGTAGATAAAAAGATTTGCACAGTGCTCCGTAAGAGACCACAGCAGTTGTGTTCTCTGCTTATACAAATGAACGTGCAACACTGCGTACTGGAATAAGCTACTTTTATAGCACTGTTTAAAACCACATTATTCTTCGCGAGGGAATATAGGCTGATATTGTTCTGCTTGTTTTTTGCCAGCCCTACTGGAATTACAGACAATAAAATTACTAGCCCAGGTTGCTCAGTGTTTGTATCACATATATGGTAGATATGGCAGCAAACAGCTTAGCTAATTATTTCTAGCAGACTCAGCTCTGTGCTGTGAGAGGGCTGCTGCTGAAAGGCTGGTGATAAGAATGTGATTACAAGCTTAACTTGGATCACTAGTTATGTGGCAACTCAGGAGAAGGAGTTTCTGTATGAAGTAAGTGAGAATAAACAGCTGTACTGGATTCCTTCTTGGTTTTGTAATGCATTTTGTAGGTTAAAAGTGATTGCTACTCAGTTTCAGAACCCTGTAATACGCAGGAACGAGTGGGCTTTCCTCAGCAGCAGACTCAAGAGTCAATCAAGTAGTCTTCCAATTGCACATTATTTATCCAGATACAACTAACCACACTTTCTATAGTCTATGTTTGACAGGATGGGGCAGCCACAGCTTCTCTGGGCACCTTGTGCCAGCACTTCACTCACCCTCCTGCCTAATATCTAATCTAAACCTACCCTCTGTCCATTTAAAGCCATCTATTGAATAATGGTAACTAATTGGGTAATGGATCAATAGCTTCCAGAATATTTCCTAGCACTGCTCTGAGTGCGTTTCTCAGTGCACCCATTTACCTGTAAATATTAATGCTTTCAGTGGCTTGTTTAAACTAGCAATGAAGTTACAAATCTGACCTCAAAGAATGTTCATAGGTTTGTTGTATTTGCTGATGCATTTTTTCCTATTCTAATTTTCAAACTTTCTACCTTATTACTTAGAGAAATATTTAAATAGATTCTGTTATCTTTTCAGTGCGTATATTCTTGATCCTTTTGAATACTTATGGCCTGCGATGTGTTGCAGAATTCTTCCCTGGAAATAAATGTGCAAGCCTAGTTACTGTTTTATCTGGTGCAATAATTTAATTCCACGGTCATTTTGCTTTTAATGACTAATTTATAAACCAGACAATATTTGCTCAGACAAATAGTCATAAATTATATTGCTGATGATGGATAACTTTAACATTTTAATGACTACATTGTGTTGCTTGATAAAATATGTTATAAATTATGCTTTAATAGGATCATACCTATTTTAGCAGTAGGTCAGCACTACTGCTTCTGTTTGCTCTTAAGCCCCAGTGTGAATATTCCTCAGCTTTTTCTGTGACATTGGTTTCAATGGCAGGGCTAAATTTGGGGGAATACTCCTCTGGCATGAATGACAAAGGTGTTTGAATCAGTAGGGTGGGAAAGGGACTTAATCTTCTTGCTGTGTCAGTGGGAAAACTCCAGCGGAAGCACAGTGAGGATCTGTGTCCCCAAAGACATCATATGCTTATAAAAGAAATCAGCTTTTGATTTTGGTTTAGATTTCTTGTCGAGATGATGTTCACAGCATCAGATTTGGTTCTTGTTTGTATCACTTTAAAGACTTCTTCCAGGAATGCTCATAAGCTCATAAATCCATCTTTGCTTAGCAAAACAGTTAATTTTGAGGTGCCTCTATAAAATGATGCATGTAATTTTAATTTACTACATGTTTTCCTGAATAGATGAAAAAAAGTTATTATAAAGTATAGCTAAGGATTTGGGAATGTGACCACAAGTCTGATGGAAGAGTAGTTACATTTCAGCATTAAATCTTGGTGATGCCTTCAGAGATTCTGAGCCATGATCCTACAACCAGCATTTAGCAAGATTCCTTTTGAAGTAACAGACCCTGTGCAGAAAACCTGTTCCCGGTTCAGCTAACCCAGGACACCAATTTCCTACCCCTCTGCCGGACATTTCTGCTACGCCTAGTCTGCTGGTTTAACAGCCTGTGATTCCCATGGACAAAATCAGCCAGATTAGCTCAGATTACTGGATGGAACTGCTTGTGGTAGTCCAGTGAATGATGGAGGTGCCAGCAGGCTGTTGATGTGGCGGTTTGTGCTCATTTTCTGTGGCCGTGTGCTAGCAAAACAACCATCACTGCTGTTAATGAGATTTAGCAGGAAACGTGTCAAAGTTTGTCAGTCTGGATGCTGGGCAAGGAACAGTTTTACTTCTTGCTTTCTTCAACCTGTGAGATGAACCTGATCATCTTTTCTGATATTGAGCACATTCTGACATTCTTTGCCAGTCCTACACTGTATATAAATATGCACTATTAGTTCTACGCTTCCTGTGACTGTAGTGTGAGGGAACTGATTTTTGCTGGAATCCAAAGCTTAAGAGTCAAAGTTCACAAGGAGGTGGACAAGCTCCTCATACACAAGGCCACACGAGCAGCATGTGGGTTTTGTTAGGGCTTCACTTTGTTACGTAGCAGGGTTTCAGTCTTAAAGTGTTCACATAAAGTTTTGGTCTGCTACTTGGGTGGCATTTTATTTGTTTTAAATACAATATCATCTTCACTCAAGTATAACATAGTGCTTACTTGGAATTACAGCCGAATTGTTCAGTTGGAGTTTAACGGGCAAGGTTATTGTACTCCGCAATACCCTGTGTATAGGTCTCCAACTGAAAATGAATTGTCACTTTCACAGGAGGAATACAGTGCAACTTCTGTGGGCAGTCATTCCTTAGAAGAAGAAAACTGTAACATTGAGAAGAAATATGAAGATCTTACAAGGTAACTGCTTAAAAATCTGACTGCAGTTAATTCCTACACGTGTCTGCTGTAGTGAATTACAGTGCATTGATCTGTTCTGCATAAAGGCAATTAGAAAAGATGGAGTTTGAAAAGAAAGAACTTGCTTGTCAGCTCAGAAAGGAAGATGAGAGTCTGCAGTGCAGTCAATTGCAGCTTGAAGAGAAAATTGCAGAATATAATGGATTAACCAGACAACTGGGATCGGCTTTGGAAGAAGGGAGAAAAATGGTATTGATGATTTAATACATCTCTTCAGCTTGTTTGCCATTGTTAGCTAAAAACAGCATTAAAACCAAACGTGCTTGAGAAGAAGAGATGGGACAAGATTGTTTTACATGAAGGGAGCAGTACTAAAAAGTGATTGGGAATTTGGGCACGTTTAAATAGGGATTTCACAGTTCAGTTTCTCTGTGGAGTTCGGATCCTGTTGAAATGAATGTCAAAGTTCAGAGGACGAACAGTTCCCTATCATTTTATTTGAAGACAAATCAAAACCTTCAACCACCCAATATCGAATCCCACAGAAAAGCCTCTGGACAAAACCTTGTTTTTTCCTTATTTTGTTTGAAATAGGCAGCCCACAAGAACTTCAACGGGAAGGTCTCATTTTAGAGCAAGGCTTTGCACACTTTCAGTATTAAGCAGAAACTTGTTATCTGTAGGAAGGATGCACCCAGTAAATCACATGGGAGAGGAAATGAGATTGCAGTTATTTGTTTAATGAGAAAATATGTGCGAAATCGTCATTTCTGTCCCAGATTTATCGTGTTGAAATAAACCTGAATTTTCTCAGTACTGAGCATAGTGGTTTGGGTTTGAAAAAACCAACTTTGGCTTAACTTACAAATGAGTGACAGAAGTGACAGCTGCTCCCTCCTCACGTTTTTAGCCAAACTGGAATTTCTTTCCGATTTTGCTAGAATATTTCCAAGGTTTGTCTAGTTTGTTCTGTGCATGGGAAATAACTCCCCACTTGCAGCACTGTGTGCAGTGCTCGTGTCCTCAACATGAGGAGGACACGGAGCTGTTGGAGCAAGTCCAGAGGAGGCCAGGAGGATGATCAGGGGCTGGATCACTTCCCGTATGAAGACTGGCTGAGAACACTGGGGCTGTTCAGCCTGGAGAAGGGAAGGTGCATGGAGACCTCATAGCAGCCTTCCAGTGTCTAAAGGGGGCTACAGGGATGCTGGAGAGGGACTCTTCATCAGGGACTGTAGCGATAGGACAAGGGGTAATGGGTTCAAACTGAAACAGGGGAAGTTCAGGTTGGATATAAAGGAAGAAGCTCTTCCCTGTGAGGGTGCTGAGGCGCTGGCACAGGGTGCCCAGAGAAGTGGTAAATGCCCCATCACTGGCAGTGTTCAAGGCCAGGCTGGATGGAGTCCTGGGTGACAGGGTCTAGGGTGAGGCGTCCCTTTCCACGGCAGGGGCTGGAACTGCATGATCTTAAGGCCCTTTCCAACCCAAACTATTCTATAATTCTGTTAGCTGACAGGACAGGCAGTGGAGCTGCCAGTGCTAAGGTGTAAGAACATACTTTGGTTTGGGTTTGAAGTGAAAGAAAATGTACCTCATTTCTCTCTCATTACCCTCGCAGGTGGCTGAAGAACTGGAAAAGACGTCATGCAGAGAACAAGCCCTTCGGACAAAAATGCTGGTCCTTGAGGCCGAAGTGAGAGAGGGGCAAGAAAAGAAAAACCAGCTCCTCTGCATATTTCACCACGTGAGCAAATAACACTGCTTATGACTTCAGGAATTACTACATCAGCACTTACAATCAAAGTTCCTTTCACTGAAACACACACTGCTGATGAAATTGACACACGCTTTTGGGAACAGCAAAGGAATTCCATTTGACAACAGACTTTGTATATTGACATTTCTAATAGACTTAACAGATGCCCAGTCTAACCAAATCACTCGAGTAATATTGAGTTTACAGCTCTTATTCAATCCAGTGTTCCCGGCAAGGCAAAAATCAAAGAATGTGTATGAAGTTGTAATCTCCTCCTCATGCTGAGTGAACACACCTGGATTTTAGTAAACGCGTGATGGTTCCATAATGACACAGTGGCGTCTTTTTAGTTGTTCCTGATTTGATGACAAGATTCAGGTCTCACTGGAATTTGTGAGCAGCTTTCATCTTCTGTACTGATGTTGCACAGGAACAGAGTTGGTAACAAAAGAGATGTTCGCATTTTTCAAACCATCGGGCCTTTAAATGCCAGGATTCTGTTGTTCCTTACCTCTTCAGCGAAGCCACAGTCTGAGAAGGATTTGGGTGAGTAATGTTCTCTGCAGATAAATAAAGGAATCTGTTCCATTGTTTTAGCTAAGCCAGAAAATTTCAGCCCATTTTCTGTTAATAAAATATCCCACACAGTTGAATTCTCCAGACCAGTGCTGGCAAATCCTGTGCTTTGATTCAGTCAGAGATTTGTCCTGTGATCAGTAATAATAAGCTACAAAGCCATTTCAAGTTAATAGAGAAGACACTGGAAAGGTTTTCCATCACTCTCCCACACTTCCCAAGCCAATATCCTGTATTCTGGCTTGCAGCATTCAAGGTTAAATTCAAGCCAATCGAATGCAAACTCTATTCAAGATTGAATAAGACCTCAGAGATGTGGTTCTGAATTCAGTGTGCTTTTATCAGTTTTTATCTGTTTCAAGTGCAGCTTCATGTCTGCTTTTACCCTAAGACAAAAGTGTTCTTGAAACAAGATCAGACGTTGGCTGGTGGTTTATTCTATTACAAACAGTTTTTCAGAGGAAATTCTTGCTGTGCTAAAGAGAAAAGAAATTGTCTTGTATTTGGTCCCAGAAAAACTCCCAGGATGTTTTCAAGTGGTTTCCATTTGAAGTTCAGAGGTAAAGTACAAATGAGCGAGATCTTTATGTCTGAGAGAGCTGCTCTAAATTAATTAAATGCTTTTTATTCCAACTACATTTACACATAACTGAGGATGCCTTATGGAAAACGAGGAAATGGTTTTATTCCTGTTGTTGTAGTGAAAGTGGGAAAAATAGGGCTGTGAGGGTAACTTCATTCAGTTACTGACCTGATTACTTTGGGCCAGGGCTGGCTTGAAATCTGAGGCTATAATTCCAGTTTTTTAAGAACGAATTCATTTCAACCAACCAGCATCTGGAATCTGTAATAGACAAAGCAGTAAATACCTGGGTATCTGCAGCATGTACATAGCATATATATATATATATATATATATAAAACATGCAATCTCTGATGTGCACCAGGGATGGAACTGGTGAGCAGGTAGGATTGCTATCAGCCATCTTTTTTGTATAAGGAACTACAGGCATCAAAAATCACACTGAATACCAGTAGCAGATGTTCATTGACAAATGAAGATGAGAGCGTTGAGCCCAGGACAGATTTAAGCTGCCCTGAATCTCTCATGGGAAGAATTCAGGCAGTGAGTTCTTCCATTCCCAGGCCTTTTCCTGAGTATCAGCCCAGTCAAACACATTCACTTCGGTCCTGACTGAACATAAACAGAGCCTTGACATTTTGTGGCCTTTTTGAAACCCTTCAGTTTTGTGGAGCCTCTGAAACCTTTCCCAGGTAAATGGCACTTCCAACAACCAGGTACCAGCCGCCTTACCTGATTACTGATTGATTTGTGTTCTCCTTCTAAGCTCATTGCATTTCTCTTTGTGTTTTCCTTTAGAACAAACAGCACCATGAAGTACGTTTGAAGGAGCTGGAGAACAGCCTGCGTAAGTCTGAGAATAAGCGCCAGAGCATGCAGAATTGCGTGCAGCTCCTGAGAGCTTCCTACGCCATCACGTCGGGCTGAATTCTGGACTGGATTATAAGGAAACTCCCCAAGGTTTGGCTCTCGGTCTCGCTGCGGGCAGAGCAGACTGCAGGACAGCAGCGCTAGGTGTGTAAGCGCGGGCTGTGCGCGCAGAGCCGTGCAGCGCTCTGTGCATTTACTGCGTGTTCGGTCCTGTGCTCTAAAACCTTACGTGTGTCCTTTAGCCCGTGGTAAATACAGGGGATCACAGACTGCCCTTCAGTTCACATGGGGGAAAAGAACGGCCATGGGTGGGTTGCACAAGACTTTGCCTGTTTTAGTTATTAATGATTCGATGATATGCATCAGACCTCACACTTCTGTAACTGGAGAAATCCGGCTGCCCAAGATAATGGCATCTGTCCTGCTAAGAGAGACAAGAATTACAGGAGCATTCCATTCCCTTCCTTTCTTTTCCCTGTAGCTCAGCAGCGATGCAGCACGCACGGCTGCTCGGCAGGAGATGGAAGCCATCACAAGGCTGTGCCATCCAGCCTTTTTCCCACACATCCCATTATGATCTGGAGCACACTGTAGTGGTATTTTACAAATGGAAGCAGGAAAGTATTTCAGATACAGAGGGAGTTTGAGCTCTGAATGTGCTGATGGAGCCTGTCACAGGGGCACAGCTCCAGGGAGGTATTGAAGTGTTTGGGTACAAGAGCTGCTGTCCCTGGGGTCAGACTGACTTAACTCTCAGGTTGCACCCATTCAGCTGATACGGGGCTAATACAAAACCCAGTTCTGACTGAGAAAGTCATTGATTTATAGACACATGCTGGGAGATGTTTGCCAAAAAGTAGTACTTTCAGTTCAAAATAGGCAATTTAGAATGTGTCTTTATCTATTTTTTTGACTGGAAATGTAAGTTCGTTCATGCAGACACTTCCTGTTGGTTAAATGTAGCATTTCATTGGTAGGTACAATGTGTAGAATGTTGATGTGTTTTTCCTTCTTTGCAATACTTACCATCCTGACAAACACTGATCGGTGTCAATGAGCTGCTTGTGTGCACTTTGAAAGACAAAAGTGTTTCATATCTATGGCACACAGTAGTAAATATTTCTGTTAAACCTGGGGGTTTGCATTTCACACACACAGACCCATGTCTGTGTTCATTTAGTTCTGTTTGTGCTACGGTGAAAATAGCAAAACCTTTTTGAAGTCCTCGGATATGAAGAAAAGATTCCAGAAACCAAGTGCTGAACCCATGAAAGGTTTTTAAAAGCTCATCTCGGACAATTCAATGCTTTCCATTGACGACTGATGCAAAGACGGGCAGCCCCTGCGCTGCAGCCTGCAGGAACCTGGCTCACAAGAATCACTCCCCTGACACGAGCACCTTGCCCGCAGCGACCCTGACTCAGGGGACGCGTCGTTCCCCCAGAGAACACTCGCCTCGCTCTGCCCTATTCCATGCAGCCTGTTCCATGTGCCTGGAATGCTGCGAGGTTTCCTCAGCACCTCCCTGCTCAACCCCCGCCATTGCCCTGACCACAGCTGCAGGCACCGCTGCCCCGCCCTTCCTCCGCTAGGGGGCGCCACCCCTGCCCTGCCCTCCCTCCAATAGGGGGCGCCACCGCTGCCCTGCCCTCTCTCCGCTAGGGGGCGCCACCCCTCTCCTGCCCTCGCTCCGCTAGGGGCCACCAGCCCTGGCCTGACCTTCCTCCAATAGGGGGCGCCACCGCACCGGTCCTGGCAGCCGCTGATTGGTCGCTCGAGGGCCGCCGTACAAGCGCCCCGGGGTGCGGCTCCGCGCGCAGCGGCACGAGGCAGCGCGGGGCAGGGGCCGCGGGGGGGGAGGAGCCGTGTCCGGGCCCGGCGCGATCGAGGCCTTGGGGGGCGGCTTTGGGGTTCGGGTGCCCGCGGGCGCGGCGGGATTCGCCGTTCCCGCAGTGAGACACCCTCTGTTCCAGCCCGCACGGGCCAGGGCGGCCGAGCGCGGCCTCGGCATCGGGACCCGCAGCCCGGAGCGACCGGGACTGCTGGGGGCCTCCAAAGAACGGGAGCAGGGGGCAGGCGGCTGCAGCGCGCTACTGCCCGGTGCCGCTGAGCAGCCAAGGGCTCTGAGCTGCCTCCACCTGCGTCCTGCGGCTGGGTCTGTCCACAGCTGCTGCGGGCTCCCTGCTCAGGCTGCTTCCTGGAGCAGCTGCCCAGGGCACAGAGCCCCCAGCCAGGCACCGGCTCCACTGGAGCCGCGAAGAGCTCGGACCCGCGCATGCGGGAGAGGCTGCAGGGAATCGGTTCCACCGGGGCGAGGATGCCCCGGGGCGGGCGCTCAGCGGCCCCTCAGGAGGCGGGAGCAGGCACTGGCAGGGCACGACCCAGACCCCAGCACTGGTGGGCACTGGCGCTGCTGGGGCCGGGGAGCAGCTCTGGGGCTCTTGGGGCTGGGCTGCACCCGTCCCTGCGCAGCGATGAACACAGGTGCAGGCAGAGGTGCCCCAGAGGCAGTGCATGGGGTGCGAAGCCCCACGAAGCAGCTCTGACACAGCTCCAGGTTGGGGGCTTGGGCCCCCCTTGCTTGGTGTGTGGGGGGTGTTCTGAGGTTGTGTTTGGTTTGGCCTTGCTGGTTTGATTTTGGGTTGGTTTGGTTTATTTTTTTGGGTTCGGATTCGGTTGGTTTTGGCGTTGGTTCAGCCACAGCTCCTGCACATCTCCAGCTCGGTTCCGGCTCTGGGTTCAGCTCCTGGCTGTCGCGGCTGCAGCTCATCTGCAGCTCCAGGACAGTGGTTTCTGTCCCCACAACAGCTCCAGCTCGTTCACGGGTCGGGCCCCGTTGCAGCCTCAGGTCTGTTTCTGCCCTCCTGTTTTTTCAGGGCCCGCTCCTGGATGGCTCCCGTTCCATGGTGGCTGCAGCTCGTGTCCATCTCCAGCCCCAGGCAGTTACAGCTTGTGCTTGCTGAACGGAGCCTGGCTTGTGGCCAGGTCCTGAATCAGTCCCTGTCACGGTGCACACGAACAGGAGCTGTCAGAACTGTTCATGTCCAGCCCTGGAGTAACAAAGAGTAAACAAAGAGTTGGCCCCAAGCACACGGTGAAAAGCTACTTTCGCCCCAGAGACCATCTCACGCATTCAATTCGGCCTGGTGCCTGCCAGGGTCCTAGCACTGGAGAACCCCCTTCGGGGAGGGCCCATGCACCAGCCCCCCCCAGCCCATACCCCCGCCCAAGACCCCAAACCCCCTCCACAGCCTCACCCTCCCACCCCGCAGCCCAGCCCCAGAACCCCCCAGGAGGGGCTCGTTTCTGGGGCCAAAGCCGCGGGACTCGGGCTCCGGCCCAGCCCCGGGGCTCCATCTGAGGCCGGGGAATCGCCCCTGGGGCCGTGCTGCAGAGACCCGGCTCCGGGTCCCGAGCACCCTCGGGAGCCCCCGAGCACGCTCCTGGGCACTCACTCGAACGCGTTCCAAAGCCCCCAAACCACGCCGTGAGCCCAGCCCGGCCCCGGCTGCCCCCGCACCCCGCGTGCTGCGGGACGACCCCGGAGCCCCTGCGGAGCCGGGGGCTGCTTGGGAACCGCGTGCGGGCCCTGCAGAACGGGCCCTGCCCCGGCGGCCGCGGGCGGGGCCGAGGGGCGCCAGCGCGGGCCCTCGGGGCTTTATTCCGCGGCGCCCCGAGCCCCGCCGCTGCTCCGACCGCTCTCCGCGGGCCCGGCCCGGCTCCAAGGCCCGGCTCCAAGGCCCGGCTCCAAGGCCCGGCTCCATGGCCCGGCGCCAGCCCCGGGCCAGCGCCTCCCCTGGGCCCCGCCGGAGGAGCCCGGAGCGGCCCCGGCAGCACCAGCGGGAACCGCCCACACGCGGCTCAACGACGGCGGCCGCCGCGGCCCAAATCCCCTCGGCCCCGCCCCTTCCGCCGGCGGTGGAGCCGGCTCCGCCCCTCGGGGTGCTGGGCCGGGGCCTCGGCGGGGCCGGGGCCGCTTCCGGGGCTTGGTGCGGGCCCCGCGGCGGAGCTGGGCCCGGGCTCGGGGCCCAAGTCCCGCGCCGCCCGCTCCTGCTGTCTGCGCCGGACCTGGGCTCCCTGCGCAGAGCCCGGAGCGGGCGAGGGCTCCCGGGGCTGCGGCGGCTGCGGCCGGTACCGCCGGTCTCGGCCTCTCGCTCCCCGTGCAGCGGCCCCGCGGTGCCGGGCAGGGCTGGGGCTCTGCCCCCCGGCCGCGAACGCGGCTGCACGAGCCCGGCCGCTGGCGCCACCCGCAGCGCTGGGGCCCCGCGCCCGAGCCCTGATCGCGGCCGCACGCCCCGGGTGTGAGCCCCGGAGCGCGGGGCTGGTGCCCGGGTCAGGGCCCAGACCCTGCTCTGGGCGCCGGAGCTCTGCGCTTAGCTCAGGCCCGGCCGCAGGAGCCCGGCTCCCCGCACACACACGGGACTCGGGGTCTCTGTTTGAAGCCCCCCAGATTCGCTTTGGGCTCTCCTGGGGAGCCCCCCTGGGGCCGAGCACCCGCAAGGCAGCACTTGGTCTCAGTTTCCGAGCCCTAGGATGGGCCGCGTCCTCCTCTTCCCAGGCTCCAAAACACAGCGCCTGCTCTCCATTCCTCAGCTCCGAGAGCAGCTCCAGGAGCCCGTTCTTCAACCCCCAAACCACAGCATTCGGTCTGTGTGCCCCAAAACGCAGGACTTTGTCCCTGTTTCTCAGATAAAACACTGCCCCCCTGAGCCCAGGTGTGAGGCCCCCAGAGCAGCGCTTGGTCTCTGTTCACGAGCCCTGCACCTGGCCCCCAAAATGCAGGACTTTGTTTCTGAGCCCTAAATCTGGCCAAATGAGCTGGGTTTGAACCCTCCACACACAGCACTTAGTGGGATTTTTTGTGTGAGCCCTAAAACTGGCTGAGTGACCCAGGGTTCGCACTCCGGAAACTCAGCACTTGGTCTGTTTCTGAGCCCTGAACCTGGCCCACACACATCACAGGACCTACTCTCTATTTCTCAGCCCTAGATCGGGCCATATGAGCCCTCAAAATGCAGTACTTGGTGTGTTTTTTTTGTGTTAGAGCTGGCCAGTGAGTCAGGTCCAAGCTCCCCAAACTCAGGGCTTGTTCTCTTTCTGTGATCCCCAAAACTGGCCAAGGGAGTGTGGGTTTGAGCCCCCAGAGTGCAGGACTTGGTTTCTGGTGCTGAGCAGCAAACGGCAGCACTTGGGCTGTAGTTCTGAGGCCCAACATCAGCACCAGCTTTCGGTCTGGGCACCACCTGAGGCTTAGCACCAGGCTCTGGCCCTCCTCACTTGGGGAGCTGATGCCTGGGGCACCTGATGGTGCTCGCCAGAGAGGCTTTACCCAGATGGAGGTTTAGGGACTGGTCCTGGGGCTGCAGGAGCAGTCAGGGGCGAGCCGGCTCCTCGCTGCCATGGGAAACATCGCCCCGTGCCCACCATCCCCAAGGAGCAGCTGTGGGCTGGGGCCCAGCCCCGGGACACTCCAGGACCCCTGATCCCCTGTGAGCCATCTCTACACTGTTGGCTCTGCATCTGTGGGGCTGGGCTTATGTTTCATGTGCCTGAAAAGGGCTGGCCCCAAGTGGCAACAAAGGGCATTATCGGCATGTCCCAGCCCAGATTTTCCCAAATGTCTCATTCACCTCCACCCTGTTTGAAGCCAGGTTTCACGCAAATTTGAAGGAAAAAGGCAATGACATTTGTTAAATCTTCTCTTTGCTAACAATGAAAAGCACCAGTTTGAGCAGCTCAGTGAGGTCTGGCAGGAGGGGCAGAAGCAGCTCTCCCCCTGAACACTCCTGTCTTCCATTCAGCCTCTGCTTCCCTCTGCCAGGTTCTCCCTGTCCACTTCTCAAGCACTGCTGGAAACAAGGCCCCAGCTGACAATCCAACAGGCAGCAACAAGTGCTTCTCTACCCAGTGTTTGCACAGGGGGGTTAAAGCCTGCAGAAAACCATTCTCCCTTCTGAAAAAGTTCTCCTTCAGCCTCAGAACACTGAGGAGCAGCTGAGAACTGGGAGACTTCCACAGTGAACATTAAGCTTCTCACCAGAGCTTTTCCCCTTGCTATGGTTCTAACAGAAAACAGATTCTCTTGCTGCTGTTAACTCATAGAGGAATGGACAGAGCACCTCAGGGAAGGGACTGAAGTTTTCTAGGAGCACTGGAAATGGGTTACCACTGCACGTGTCCAGTTGAGCTGTACAAGCCCTCCAAGTCATGCTGAAGTACAAGCTAAGTTTGGAGCTGTGATAACCTGCTATCAGTTCAGCGGCAAGGAAAAGAAAGGCACGGGTGGCAATAGCTGGAACGCAGCCGCGCTTGTACCTGGGGCTATTCTGGGCTTCACGTGCTCAGAGTTCTTTGGAGAGTGTGGCCCTGCGCTCAGGGACAGTGACGGGCACAAGAGTCGGAACAGGTCCCAGTGGAGGGGCTGCTCCTCTGTACTGAGTCTCAGGTGGGTCTCTGTGCTGTGTAACAGCCTCAGGGACAATAACACACATGGTGTACACAGGGATTACTACTGCCCCTCAGACCCACCTTCTGTCCCACCAGCGGGATGCACCCCAGTGCTTCAGAGGCAACACCCTGAGCACAAGGAGATTTCTGTTAACGCTGAAGCAGTGACCTCAAGCAGCCTTTCCACATTCCCTGCTCACGACTGTTATAAATGCAACACTTGTAATAAAACAAAACCCTACCTTAAATGTTTTAATGACCTGGTTGGCATTTGTGGGTTAAAACAAGGAAAGAATTCCATGTGCAGATTTGACCTTGGCCTTTAATTCCCTCCTAAGCTCCAAAGCTATCTGCTAGCAGCTCCTGGCTTTCCAGAAGTCCTGCTGCAATATGTGAGATTGCAGCTGAGTTTTAAGAAGCCTCTCACACACATGCCTTTCTTTTAACCACTGCTTTCCCACATCCGTCTGCTCATCACCCCCTCTGGAGATACTTCATTATCTGTCTGTCAGTGTTCTGCTGAGTCTGCCACACTGCCAGCTTCTGGCACAGCAGGTTTTAGAGCTGCCGCTTTTATGCCAATACATTCCTGCAGTAGAACACCACAATGAAGTAACTAAATAAAGACTTATTCACAGAACTCACCTTGTCATGAGTCACCCCAATTAAAATTAGTCAAATGGGGCTTAGCACCTGCTTGCACTCAACAGCTCAGTCCAAGGAAAGGGTGTATTTGGTTTCATACATCTCTTCAATTGCCTCTGTGGAGGGTCCTTTTCCAGAGCAGCATTCCCCAAACTTTCTATTATCAAGCTTAAAAAACCCAGCATTGATTTGTGCCAAACTCTAAAGCTATTTTAAAGCAGAAAACTGGCTCAGTCATGGAGGTGGAGTCCCCTGTTTCTACCCAAGTAAACCAGCCTCAGCAGTCTTGAGTTTTGTCTGGACAGCACTGACCTGTTTTTTCCAGTTCTGTTCTATTTTGGTGCAGTACCATGTGTAGATGCCATTTGTTTCCCAGAATGAGGGGAGGGTGGGTAAGAAGGATCCTGGTTTGTGGACAAGCAGAGTGGGGAATGGGCCTGGGCACTACAGAACCAGAGCTCCTTCTGCCAGGAAAAGCAGTTTCTTTTCCCCTTCTCTTTGTATTTTGTTTCAAGATGAAATCAGTTTCATTTGATGCTTGAATGCACATGACGGGATGGGTTTGACAAACAGATTCTAGGAACCTGTAACATGCACAGCCAGCCTGACCTTCCAAGTGAAGTGCAAGGCATCATTAATACAGGTCTGTCTGTATCCAGAGCACAAGCGAAAGCCTGGAACCCCAACATGGGAAGGGAAAACCAGGCAACCTCCTCCCAGAAGAGCTGCCCATCACTGATTCATAAAACTAAGAAATCTCTTTCCATGCTCATGAAAAGGACTGGCATAAAGCAACTGCTATCTACACCTAATAAGGCAGCAAATACATTATACATTGATATTAAGTGTTCTGAACAGCAGTTTTATAAGCAGAAATCTGAGCTTCCACATTATTGATTTTCTTCGCGGCAGATGAAAGTTGCCCTTTATTTTTTCTATAAAAGAAAGGTAACTTTTCCCCCTACTGTTTCTCACACTTGGACTGCAGGTGCTCATTAGCATGGCTGTTTCTATGGACATGTCACAGTGTCTATGACAACTATATATACATTTTAATAATGCATTTTTAACTCCTACCTCGATGATAGGCCAATCTCAATGGGTTTTTCGCATTTCTAGACCACTTTAGAACACCAAGGATTAGGTGATGCACTGGTATCTGTCGAGTGTGCCGAAAGCTGCATCCAATGGAAGAATCACTACATTAGTTCCTTCTCTCCACTCCTAATCCACAGGGTATTTCTTCTTTCTAGATTTAAGAAACATGAAGATTCAATTTCCTGTTCTGCAGAAACTTAAGTCATTTGTCAGCACTAGATAGGATTGAATGAAAAAGCCTGTCACGTAAGTGTCACGGTAGCACTCCATGCTGCACTGTTTCTCTTCCCTTGTCCTTCTCCTCATCTCTAGTACACAGTACAGAGCTAATGAAGCAGCAGTATGTCCAGAATTTTCTTGCAGTACAAATCACTTTGAAATGGTGCTAAGGTAATTTTGTATTTGGGGTGTCTAGCCACATGCGTCTACTCCACTACTGGTGCCACATTTGGGCAAGAAACTTCTCTGCAGCAATGCAGACCGGCTAGGATGCCAATTTTTCCCAGAAGAATTCAAACTCTGCACCAAGGCTCCTCAACATCCTTGAAAGGTGGTGAATTGACCTTGAGAAAGACCTGGAATTTGTTGCTCTGTGGCTTCAGTTCTGCTGTTCCAGGAACTGATGTTTTCACTCTACATAAGGAAGAATTAAAGTGCTGAGGCACACAAACTGAGCATTTTGAATGACCTGCGTAGCAGACAGCCCAGAGTTAACAGTTGATCGTCGCATTCAGGCATATCCTGGTTTCACTCTTACAATACCAAGTTTCAAGAATCCTGACAGCTTGTATGTCTACCACAACAAAGGAAAACCATTAAAAATCACAAATACAATAAAGGGGGAGAGTGATTATCCTATTTTTCTCCAGTTAGTCAGATTAAAGACCAGTCAAAAGAATCACCACATTCTGATCTATTTAAACCTTAGTCAGGCCCACTGTCATGGTTTAAGCCCAGCTGCTAACTCATAACCACACAGCCACTCACTCAGTCTCCCCTTTCTTCCCCCCTGCTCCCAGAGGGAACTGAAAGAATGTAAACCCCATGGTTGAGACAAGAACAGTCCAGTAGCTAAGGCAGAATACAAACCCACTACTGCTACCACCAATAATAATAATGATGAGTGGAATAACAAGGGAAGAGAATACAACTGCTCACAACCTGCTGACCGACACCCAGCTCAACCCAAGCAGTGATCTAGCCCTTTTGGGTAACTGCCCCCAGTTTCTATACTGGGCATGACATGCTGTAGTATGGAATACCCCTTTGGCTAGTTTGGATCAGGTGTCCTGCCTCTGCTTCCTCCTGGCTTCCCATGCCCCTCCTCACTGGCAGAGCATGAGACTGAGAAGTTCTTGATCGGAGTAAGCATTACTTAGCAACAACTAAAACATCAGTTTATCAGCACTTGTTCTCAAGCTAAAGGCAAACCACAGCACTGCACCACCTACTAGGAAAGAGAAAAATAACTGTGACAGCTGAACCTAACACAATAAGAAATTAAATTAACTTCAAGATGTGTTACATAAATACATTATTTTGTAATGTGTAATAAATAAAATTGTAAGTATCAATGATGAAAATATAATTTTACATTTATTTCATAAGAATATACCAGAAGGAATCTAAGCAAGTAAGAATGAACTGCAAGTGATACCATTCTAACCAGTCCCTAGGCTCTTCACTGACTGCACCATCACAGAAAACACGAAGATCCATGGAATGTACACCAGGTAATTAAGAAATACTATTAAAAATTACTTATGCAACATGAGGAAAGGGGCTCAATACAAAGACTGTATTTATCTCACAGCTCATCTGTTCACAGAGCTACACAGAATTAACATTGCATGTAGAATTAATGTTGTACACCTTGTAGGAGTGATTTAGCATGACAGCTTGTGTTCCTTTAACTGCTCGAGACACTACCTTTGGGAATTACTCCTACCTACCCAAATACATTTGAGAGAGCAGAACATGTATCAGTCCAGCAACAGCCATAAACAGGATAATTGGAAGAGATTCGTAACAACAGTCTCCCTGCTGGCAGCTTGACAAATAAAGAGCCAAATTCTCCAGTGCCCTGATAGTCACATGGAGATTATAACCCCCATTGAAGAAAGGGCAGAGATGCAGAAACATCTACAACATGAAGCATATTAAGAAAATAAATAATAAAACAGCAAACTACCAAATGAATCCCTCTCTGAAGGGGTTCTTTTCAGCATCCTCAGGCCCTGTGCATTTTCCCCACCAGTTCAGAGTGCTTTCTCTTGCTGCACTACGAACCCGGAGCTCTCCTGTTTCTCATGCAGCAGCTCCATCTGCTGTCTAAAAGGAAAGGCAGACTTTGCTTTCGGGCTACATTTATAGGATAAAACAGGAAACTGACTTGACTAATTTGAAGTATCCCTACAAAGTTTCCAAACGCTCTCCCAGTCAGTCCTCCTGCATAAACAGAACCAGCAGCCAGGCTTCACCTGCCTGTGTAAACCAACTAACCAAAACGGGTATGAGAAGAAATAACAATGATGTGAGCGTTGGGATTCTTCATTTGTACACCTTCAGAACTAGTCTTCTCCCAGCAGACTCTGTCTGATTCTTCATTATCTGCAGTCATTTAATGTTGTGCTGCTCAAAGGTACCATGGCAGCAAACCAGGTGAGGTACTGATAATCACTTCACCCTACAGTAAATATGCCCAGGTATTCACAAACTGTAAGATACTTATAGTGAGTCTTAGTTACTTAAAGTGGTTTATTTCAATTGCATAAACATAAAACTATTCTGAAGACCAGTTCAGTTGCTAAGAATGAAAATTTTGTTTCTTTTATGCAGTGCAAGGCCTTGAGAACTCAAAGTTTCCACACTTCGCATTCCTTTTCCAGGAGCTCTGTGAAGAGTTCTGTCCGTAACAGAACAGTTGTGGTAAGCCCATGGGGACCAAGAGCTTGTAAAAACAACCAGACCTGCCCAGAACCTTGCCTCATGCTCTTTGTCTGCTGGGGTTTCTAATATGCCTGCTCTGGATTTCAAAGAAACAAAGACTTGTTTCGGACCATAATTCCAGCTTTTAAGGAAATTCTTGTTTCACTGAATCCACTTGGGGTTTACTGTGATTTTAGAACAGATACAGTGCCATTATTGCTCTCTTTAATGGATTTAGGAATAGGCATTCACAGTACTCAGAATAATGACCCCAGTAATACTGTAATGTTTTCACCCACATTGAAAATGTTGTCACGTAATAGAATGTTCTCCGATTTATTTTCCTTTTTATTCTTTCCATTTACAAGGGTTTTTTTAGTGTCTCCAAACTATTCACAGTCACTAATTTCCAGGTGTGATTCCCACATCTTATTTCTCTACCTGTTGACTCATATAAGTTGTTGCAGTGTCTAGCAGAGATTGCATAGACAGTTTTACTGGTCACCTATGGCATGTCTTCCAGATTCCCAAATAGTATTTTTTGTGTTCATGGCACTGGAAAGCCAGCAAAATGCTGCAGTGCATGGAATGCCCCATAAATATCACATCTTTCTAGGCTCCTTTAATTCAGATGCTGTTGCTTAACACACATACACACCCCTCTTTAGACTATCCTTAAAAACCTACAGTGCTGGAAATCACCAATGTTACAATAATCTGGTTTCAAACAACTCTGGAACCGAAGCAGTGTTGTTTCCTTATCTCTGATGCTGTGAGTGAAAGGGGGGGTCTTTTGCCTGCGAAGTTCTCATTTACTCCAGGAATGGAATGTTTTTAAAAGCACATTATAAATAACTGCAATATGAGAAATGTTCGTATTCGTTAAAGCAAAATCATTTTATCTAATCCAGCAACATTATCACGTTCATCTGTGTAACAAGACTCAATCCTGTGGAGGAATTAAATCTTGCATACCGGAATAAATCCTTATGCAAATTCATTATGTTTGAAGGAACAGTTCCCTATATAATGCAGTTGTGGAATATAATTATATATATCAAAAATGCCAAAGTGAGATGACAACAAATACTTTGTATTGATTTAAAGATGAACGTAAACCAGAAAGTCAGTCTCTCACAAGAAATAAGGACGCAGCCCTGTGGTGAGCACCTACCAGCAAGCTGTGCCTCCCCCCGCCCCGGGTGCAGCACTCACAGCGGCATGCAGAGCCTGCCTCCAGACGCGGTTTATAAGACCCATCCTATTCATACCGTTAAAAAAGAAACCGAAATAAAGGAATAAATAAAAGGAATAAGGAGAAGCCGTTCCCCTCTCAGGAGTCAAACATGGCTCCCCTCAGCGAGGGTCCGGCCGCGCGCAGGCTCTCTGGGCGGTGCGCAAACACTCCAACAGGTGGCTCCGTGGCGCAATGGATAGCGCATTGGACTTCTAGAGGGTTGAAGGGATTCAAAGGTTCCGGGTTCGAGTCCCGGCGGAGTCGTGTCTTCTCTTTTCACCTTTTCTTCTTGTTCCGCCCCCTTTCGGCTGAGACCCTTTATACCCCTCACTCCCATCTCTTACCTCACCGCCGGGGCAACCCTGTCCAGCGGCCTGCCGTTTCCCGGCGGCTGGCTCTCTCTCTCCAGCGATGCTCTCCGGTCCCGCCTCCCGGCGTGTCTGCTCACAGAGCGGGCGGAGAAAACGAACCCGCCACCGGCGCTCCGACCTCTGCGCGGCCCGGCGACGACACAGGAGGGGCCGAGGGCGGGCGCGGAGGCTAGCAGGAGAGCGGCTCTCCTCGGCCCCCGGTGGCGCCTGTACACACACACACCAGGGCCCCGCCACAGCGACAGCCCCGAACCGGCACCTCCGAACCGCGCCGCCGCAGGGAGGAACCGGGCTGTGCCTTTCCCGAGGTGCCGCAGTGAAGGTCCGTGATACGTTTATGGTTATTTCCAAGCCACAAAACAAGGCGCCCATAAACCTGAAGCATTTAAGACTGGAATGAACACCATCTCTACTCCCTAACATACACGTGCCTATTGGAAGAAGATGAAGAGCCGTTTTAGCATCAGCAATTAAATAAAATCGGGTGGTAAGACACCGAAGAGTAGCAGCACTCCACGAACTTCCTCGATGTGACTCAGGACTGAATCAATTATAAATGAATCTGAATTAAATCATTCATGAATAAAAAAATGAATCAGTTTGGGTTTGGGTTTTGTTTCGCTTTGTTTTTAATAAACTATTTTCATCCTGCATTTGTGACTAAAGGTGTTTTCTCAAGCTGTGATGTTTATTTAAAAGCAATGAAGGAAAAAGCCATAACTGAAAGGGACCCGTAACAGAAATTTCAATCCATGATTGAAAATGAAACACGCCATCTGGAATATTAACTACCACTGTTTTGCAGCACAGTAACCCACTCAAAAATGCTATTTAGCCATATAATAGATATATAGCCCTTTACAGAAACATAAATTTTTATCCTAATTTGCAGATAAATAGCAAACCCAAAACCTATCTACACTAACCCAAAAACCAAGATAAAACGTACCTCCTCATTCAGTCACTTTCAGCAATGTACTGCAGTCCAAATTCTCCTTCTACTTTTTGTATTTAAGGCTAGCTTCATAAGGTTTGCTCAGTTCCTAGTTAATTAAACATTTGAAGGCAGAATCTTCTACATACACATTTGCATGTTGCAAGTAGTATTTACACAATCGATACTCTAGAAATGCATTAGTTCATTAAGGGCTTGTAGTAATAATAATGATTGTATCCAAGAGAAAACTGCAGGATCAAGGAGCAGCCCATTTCCTAGAGGCAAGCACAGGGGCGGCATCCTGCAGTGCCACCTGTGTAACAGATTCTAATGTGAACTCCATCCTTCAAGACCTGATTGTATAAAGCCCTGAGCAGCCTGGTCTCCCACCCTGCCTTGAGCAGCAGACTGGGAAGGACAAGCTCTTGTGGTCCCTTCCAGCCTGTGTTATGGCAGGATCCCAAGTCTCAGCAGCGCTTACCTAGGAAGGTGTTGTGATAAAGACAGGACTTGTTAAAAAATAAAGAGATCAAAAAGTTTTATCACATGGAAACAGCAATGATAAGAAGACACCTTCAATTTCAAGGAGACCCGAGCTGATGGCAGAGAGAAAAGATCCCCAAAGGAAAAATGAAAGTACAACAGGGAAAAGTGAGAAGCATTTTACTTCTGTTCCTGAACTAACCATGCTTACTAGGGGCAGCACACCAGCAACACCTCAGCCAGTCATCCTATTTCTCATTAGTCTTTTGGATGTGACACCTAGGAGATGGACTGTGAACTCACTGGGCTGTACAACTATTGGATACTCTCTGCCCCAAAGGCAAAAGAAGAGGAATGTTGTCAAAACCAAGGGAAGCAGAAAGGAATTATTACCATCCATACAAAACATGCCAGTGACATCCAAAACAGCAGTAGGCGTTTATATGTAAAACCCAGCATGGTACCTACTGCCCTTTAATCTTAGGGAAATTTCTTGTTAATAATGATTTATGTCAATAAAGGCAGCATTACAAATTAACACAAGTATTTGTGACAGCCATTAAAAGAAACTATTCCTTGCAATTGACAGGCAAAGTTTCTGAAACGATGCTAGTATTTCACAACCCATTTGTTGATGTATTTTGAGTATTTTCAGAGAAATCCAACAAGCTTAAGCAACAAATACCGAGTTGTTACTTGCAGCTTAACACCAAAACTTGTATTTCTCTTTTAAGGTCTTTCAGAGTTGTATAGATTGCTTTCCCCAAGTTGCACTTGAATATCCAGGATGCAACAGAATGACAACTACTGTGGTGCCTTGTTTTCTTTCCTCAGCATCCAGTATTAATCTTTCTGTGCTTCCATGTCTCATCCACGGAACAAGACACCAGAGTTGTTTTATTGGCTTTTGATCATTTACAGAGAATTGAGATACTAGCATACATGTCACTGCACTAGAACAGCAGCTGCATGTTAGCTGAGACTTGTGGACAGGTGGTTCTGCTTGCATGTGTTTGATACTTCTCAAGGAATTCGCTTTACTTTGCACACCATTCATCTCCAGGCAGTCAAGACTTCTTAAGGAATCTAGAATCCCATCTGGCAGCAAAACATTATAATCAACTTCAAAAAGAATATAAAAACCCCTAATGATCAGAGGAAAAATTCCTTCAAGATTCAGTTGGTGATCAGTGCATACCATGATGCTCGTTTCATTTGAGCTACTTCCAGCACAAATAGCTAATCCTTGAAAAAACAAACACTTCTCAGGAGTAGAAAATGTCATAGTCAAACACTGTTCAAAAGCATACCTGTCGCTTAAGATCTGCAACCTGTAAGGTTCCATGGTTGTACGATAAGAAAATATTCAACATCACTGGTCCTCCAACAATCACTTCTAATAATCTCACCCAGTGCACCTGAGGCAATGTAGTGACAGTTTTATTTCTTCTATTATGCATCTTTTCTGCTACCTAAGGGCAGTAACTGAGTTACACTAATTGTAACAGCAATTTAATAACCAGGTCATTGAAAACCAACCAAATGCCACAAGAGTTCTAACAGTCACAAAGGCTATGAACTGTCACTAAAGGGGAAATGAGCTATCTCTGGTTCTGTAAAGGTAGCAGAAGCCTTCAAGCTCACTGTTCATTTACTCCAAGTCAGCTACAAGAACACAACCTGCACACTACAGCCTAGACAATGGATCCCGCTGCCAAGTTATCTTCTGAAAAATCATTAGACAAGAATTAAATGCCCCAAACTTATAAAAGCAACATATGACAATGTCAAAATTGTATATATTACATATTTATGTTGTTTTATTCATTAAACAATATGTAATTTATATATTCTTTATTACTTGCCTATATTTATTTTTAAATTATTTATCTCTACGTATCTGAAAGCAAGCATATGTATATATGCTGATTCCAGGACACTCTCAATTCTATTATGGTCAGTGTTAAAAAAAAACCCTCGCAACCAAACTACTTCTCAATATTTCCTATTACAGAATTGGCCAGCAGCACCTCTGACAAGACATGGAAAAATCTGTTCCAGTATGTAACGGGTCCCAAGGTGAATTATGAACATGATTTTAAACTGAATATACCAATTCACTGATGTAAAGACTAAAGGCTGAAAAGACCACAATCCATGCAGTTGGGTTTTGTGCTCAGATTTAACCATATGCTTTCATATCATTACCTTTTTTACAGAAAGATTAATTTCAATAAAAAAATATTTAGATTTTTAAATCTCAAGTAATTTCAAATTTAGATACCTGATAAGTGGATAAAGCTTCCTACAAAACATTCTCACTGCAAGAAATCCCTTAACCCTCAATGTGCACATGACCTGCAATCTTCAAAAAGAAAAACCACCACAAGCAAAGCATTCTGTAAAAAGTTTTATACCAAGAAGTTGTTCCACCTGTGTTATTTTTCTTCATCTTAATTGTGAAATTTCTTCTTTTTCCGATTCCTCTTCCCTGCTGCAAAAGCTGCTTTTTCACTCATGATCTCCTGATACTTCTTTTTATTATATCTGAACAAAATAGATAATTTACTTTTAAGCATGGTGAAACAAAGTTCAGGAAAAAAGTAACATGGAAAGTACTCTATATACATCATTTGCCAAACTCAGTTCTCTCACGTTTTCCAAGCCAGATTTCTTTAATTTTATACACTTCTGCACAAGTAAAAGGGAATCAATGCTTGGATTAATGATAAATATGGGTAAATGTGTTGTGGAAGTAAATTTTATTAAAGGATCATTAATTTTAGCATAAGCAGGGAGTTGTTCATTGCACGTACAATAGTATTTCAGAGGGTTACCCAGAACACTGCTACTGCTCATCAATTCTGAGAATACCATGGATAAATTATACCCATCTTTATACTGCCTTCTCAGCAAACTCAAGATAATCAACTTTACTCAAGACTGAAAACAATGAAACACGAAAAAATGAACAGGATATACTTACTGAGTATGAGTTGCTAGCTCCTCTAATACAGCTTCTTATGTACCTGTACCAATTACCACAACGGATCACTGCACACTGCACAGTACTTTAGGCTTTGAACCACAACACTGAAACCTAATACCTGTCCTAATGCTGACATATCTGGTTAAATCCTTTAATGAGCCACACCACAAATTAACTGATCAAATTTCAAAGACATCAATTGTTTAAAATAGTTTCTAACAAATCTCTTATGAATCAGGGCAAGCTAGCTAGGTCAGCTAGGTAAGAAATAGCTATATGAACTTACCTTCCTAACATAAAAAGTTAATTTACAAGCCTGACAACATTAACCTTACAATCCCAAATCAGGCACTGCTTCCAAGACACATTCTTATGTGAGAAAAAAAATGCATGTTAATATCATGTAATAACCAATGTAAAAATGTATCAACTAAGGGATATACTCCAGAAATTGTAGGTTAGGAAGACATTAACAAATCCAATCTATTCCTTAAATAAGGCTTCTAGTACAGTTTAGATTCCTATGATAGATGGCAGACTGACATGCTTATAAAAGGAAATCGTACCAACTTTCATAGAATTACAGTCAGCACTTTTCATTTGGATCAATTATGCCAAGAAAAACTGATCTTTAAACAATGAAAACAAGTGCATGCATAGGCATAAATCACTTAAGAACCCTAGATCTTTGGTGTAAGCCTGTGCAGACACTTATTTTAGAGGTGAACCAGAATAGGGCTGATATGCTATCTCTTCAACACTGATGGTATTTTAAGAATGGCTGCCAATAGTGATGACCTGAGTTGGATGAAACCCCTTTCTGAAGATAAAATATGCTGTCTCAGTCTAATTATCCCCTGTCCCTTACATCTTCTCAATGGCAGTGCTGGTGAAATGCTAAAACAGACTAAAAAGCTTTCTTTGAAATATTAAAAAAAAACCCACATAAACTGAGTAAACCCAAGTTATAGTTAAAAATACTCATCTCTTACACAGGATATTAGAACTACAAACCCATGTATAAATACCTTCTGAACTCAGAATCCGCCAGCAGCTCTTCAACAATCGTTCTCTTCCTTTGTTTCTTAGGGATTCGACTATGGTAAAAGTCTATGGGAGAATCAACCACAGTTCCAACCTAGAAGACAGAAATGAAACATTCGCACTGTACAGCAAGATGATGATTATTCTGCCCTGCTGGTTTTTGAATCTTCCATGACAAGTATAAAGGCACCTCCAGAGAAGATCAGACTGGTATCATAAGTAAATGCAAAACAGCAAAATCAAGAACTTTTGTTTGCAGACACCTTTTGTGCCATTGTTTAGTGCACAGAGGAACATCTGAGCTTTATAACTCTACAGTTTTTAAACACGGGACTGATGCACCAATGCTTGTATTAAAAACCAAACCCAGTTCTTAACTTCTAAACATTTTCCCAAGGAGGGAAAGGAAACCCTTAACAACCATCTTAACTGTCTCTGTCACTGTGGTGGGTTTGCTCGATGGCTACATAGCAGTTAATCCAGCTATAATACAAGGGCTTCATTCTGGAATGCATCACATTGTTTCCAACCAGCCATTCTGATGACTCAGGCTGGTAGGGGAGACAGATGGAGTCTGTGTTCCATGCAGTGAAGGCAGACCTGCACAGACCTCATTATGTGGAACACTTCCACGTTAAGTTTTCCTGTGTCCAGAAATGTCAAACCATACACCAAGACCCACCCTTCACAGAGAAGTGCTAATATTTTGACAAGTTAAACCAGTTTCCTCAATGTGTTCCCTATGCAAACAGGCCTGAGCCAGTGGAAGCCCATTTCTATAGTTTCTTCATGTAAACCACTTCAAAGCTCTCAAGTTCCAGCAGCAGCAATTATGACTGATCACAAAGCTAGCTGTCTCCGTTCAAACTGTATTAGGTAGTAAGAAAATCAAAGCTACTTATTTTCTATACACTGGTTAAAAAAATCCAGTCTACTGAGGCTTCAGAATACACATTAAGTCAGAAGTTTGTTCACTGCTACAAGATCATCTGAAATTAAAAAAAAACCCAGCATATACACATATGTAATACAGAGTTAAGAAGTTTGAAACTGCAGCCAAGTAATAAAAATACCTTACGAATTAAGCTATGAAATTGTATCACCATGGAGGCTACCTACAAAACAGGCAGGGAAGAAGAACAGCTGTTTAAAACATCAGCAGTGCAATGCCACCTTCTGCTGGTTTCTTACCTGGAAGTACTTGGGTAGACCATCTCTATCATTCTTCTTATAAAAATGCTTCGGGTCAAGTGAAGCTCTCATCTTCAAGACTTTCAGATCATTCTTCAGTTCGGTTGTGATTTCAGGGGCTTTCATACCAAACCAACCATCACCTGTGGTCTTCTCTCGCTCTGCCTAGGATGCAATACCAAGAACAATAAATGTGCATTCAGCAACTAGGAGATGATAGAGCAGGGAACTCTCCCCTCCAAAAGATATTTAGAATATAACTCTATTCCTTTAAGAAGTATTTTTAATGCCATTATAATAAGGTTATTGACACTGTATAAATGACAGATTTGTACCATCTGAGCACTTTCACTTCACTGTCCGTGCTTTTCACAAGACGGCTCAAGTAGACATTAAACTGCACCGCTTCCAGTGAAGCCAGTGTACACACACAGTCCGAGCACGGGCTTTCTCCCAAAGCTTGTGTTGCGATTTGAGGCATGATCAGCTCTTCACTTACCCTGCGCTGTTTCTTTAGCTGGTGAAGTGATTCCCTGTAGGGTGGGACACACTCCTTCTTTTCAAAATCTGGAGTTATTACACTCTTCTGCAAGAGCTGTAAGATTTTTAACATTAAACACTGATACAAATCTACTGCGTAACAGTACGTACAGAACCTACTAAAAGAATCATGCAGAACCTAAGCAAGCATTGTAACACAGCACGTGAACTTCTTTCATCAGCAGTGAAAGTAGTAGGGATCTTCCCAACACAAGCCTGGCCAACAACAGAAAGCAGCTAGCTAGCTCTGGAGATAGCAAATGCTCTACAATAAACAGAGCTATCATAGTTGAGCCTACAAAGACCACCCTCACAAAAATAACACATTCCCTTTATCTTAAAGGGTGTTTTTGAAATAAAACTGCTCGTTCCAGACGGGGAAGATTACAGACCTTTATTTACTGAAATCCATTATTTCTACAGAATAAACACCTTGTTAGGAGACAGCTCATGTACCACTACGCAAAACTACAGGAATAATCAACTTCGGTTTATTTTACAAGATAATGCTGGTATCTGCACTGCTTTCAGTTTCCAAAGTGTCACATCTATTTAAATTCTTATCAATAAATGTAAATCCACACTTTGGACAAAAAGAACGGAAGTTCTCAGTAAATCATAAAACAGGATACTTCTTTAAATACAAGTAAACCTACCTTATTAAACTAACATCTTTGTATTACTGTAGTCACATTAATTGCATCAATTGCAAACACATTACCTGGTCCTTCTTTTTTTCCTTCAGTTGTTTAATTGTGCCCAATTTAGACTTCTGGTTTTCTGCATCAAAACTAATATATAAACCTCCAAGCTTCTTGATATTCAAACCAGGGTCTATGCTGCTGGAAAGATGTAAACTGGAAGAGAAATAGTTAATGATTAGTACATTGTAACAAGCATGCACCTGAACCTCCTACTGTCCTGTAAGAAAGATAAACTCATTCCTCTCACTTAGGTTCAGTTCTGCAATGATTTTAAGTCTTACTATCTATTAAATAACTTAAGGTGACAAATTTGGGGGGAGGGGGTAATATAAATTGAGAGGCTATTAAAGAACAGTATCTGTGCAATCACATCCACAGATCTTTCCTATTAACTCTAATGCTGCATTCCTATCTTAGATATTACTATCTCCTATAGAAGTGAATTCTTCATTTTCTTCACTTTGCCAAAAGAACTCATGACCAGCATACCACTTCTATACACTGAGAGGCTTGCAAGCTAAAACTAAAAGGAAAACCACCACAAAAGCACAAACATATGGGTAGTAAAAATGTTGTCAGCACTTAGAGAAAAAAAAAAAAAAGCAGCTCGAATTCCTCCTAAGAAAGTTTAAGACCTTTACTGTTTAAGAGTACCAGGAACAACATCATTAAACATTTCAAAGCTGGTTTGTTTCAGTTTCTCATTACTTCAATCAGGCAGTCAAAGGAATGCATCCACAAAAAAGAGACAATGGCTGACTCAAAAGGAGGTTTTTAATGACAAGAATGCTTAAAAGCTATAAAGTATTACAGAGAAATATAGTATGACAAATATTTCTTGTAGCCTGAATGCTTATTAATACAAACCCTTCACTTTTTGTTATTGATATCCAAACTAAACACACAACCCAAACGAGCAATTAAGTCAGCCTGAGCAGTCTAACCCAGTTTCACACTCTGGTTTCTAAGCTGAACACATACTATTTCAGACAGTTCTGTTCTGCTACATACAGAACTGAAAAAAAACCCCAAACTCTCCAATTATGGACTAAATTGGTACATTATAATCTGTTCAACCCCGCTTCACACATCAATGACTTATGTGATGAGACTACTCCCTTATTTATTCCACATCATTTAGCACTTAATGTACATCTCTTACGCATATGCTTGAATGAAATGTGGATTCTTAAGTTATTGCCAGAAAGATACTTACACATCAGTCTTATTTTTCAATAAATCATCATCTTCTTCTTTCTCATCTTCATCTATCAATTCCTCTTCAGCTTCTTCCAGATCTGACAATTCTTCATCTTTTTTACTTCCTTCATGCTTACTTTCAGCATCACTACCTTGGTCTATCTGATCTAGGTAATACTTTCTGTCGGAACTTATGCCAGGCTTGGTATCAATTACAAAAAGCCCTTCAGCATCCGGTGAACTGGTTTCTAAAGATTTGCTGAGGGAAGGAGTCCTCTTATCTGCCTCTTTATAATACAGATTCTCTTCAATTTTATCTGTGTCTGCCACCTCACTATCTTCAAATTCATCACTGTCATCTTCAGCCAGAAACAATGCAAGGGAATTGTTTCCACTGCTTGGAATTCCACTGCAGTGAGCTACAGGTTCAGCATATTCTCCTGTTTGATCTTCAGCACTGTCCACACCACTTTCAAGCATCCCGCATCCACTAACCCTGTCAGTTCCTTGTGCAAGAGCTTCATCCTTTTGTGGGCTCCTCACTTCAGCAGTTTGCTCATCCTTTCCTGAGTTATCAGCATGGGTGAAAGACAGCTGTGGATCTGCCTCAGCACCCTCTCTTTTGCATTCTGGATCTTTTTTATCTTTATTTAGTGTTATTTGCCCTTGGAATTCTAAAAATTGTTTGGGACTCAGGCTATCAGAGAAATTCATGTGCTCTAACTTTTCCACCCTCACAAGGATTTTACTGTAGTCTTCTTGTATTTGGCCATGTGCTTCCTCTGAATCGTCAGCCCCAACAGACTGTGTATTTTTAATTGCCCTTTTCTCAGGTGATTCACTGTCACTTTGTTTTGTTTCTGTAAGACTGCTGGGTGTCACATCATGCAAAGACTCTTCTTTCATGCCTTCACTCTGGGTTGTATTGGCAGATTTGAAGGAACATTTGCTTTTAGGTGAACTGGGTTCTTCATTATCCTCAGTGACAGGGGAAGCATCTTCTGTGTCAGAAACAAGTTCCGCAGCTGGTCTGGAATTGGAAATGACAGGCTCAGATTTAACAGTGTCCTCAGTTAAATTCTCATCTTCTGAAACAGTTCTGTTTCCCTTCTCAGCCTGCTTAATATTTTCTGCTTGTGATTTGATGTGCATGCTCCTAGTAACTCGTCTGTTAGTGACGGATGGTTCCATATGAGAGCTTAAGCAGCATGAGTCTGCATCAGAAATATCTTCACTCTGAGCTTCATGAACTGTATCTGGCTGCAACTCCTTTTTGCTTCGCCTGCTTCTCGTAGTTCTAGTAACACCAGAAACAGTAGAGGAACAAGACTCCGCTTCAGAAATATCATCTTCATCCAGAATACCGTTTAACTTGTTTAGAAAAGCTGTCTTGTTATATCTTCTTTTGTCAGGAGAATCCGGCTGACAAGGAACTACAATTTGTCGTCGTCTTGTTACCCTTATAAATAAAGGTGTCTGAAGACCAGACACAGCAGAGCAGTTCGATTCTGCTTCTGACACATCCCCATCTGCTTGTGGTTCAGCAACTGATTGTACTGAGTGGACTGTTGTGTTCTCATTTCTGGTCATTTCCACCTGTGCGCTATCTCCGACATTTGACTTTGTTTCTGCATGTTCCAACTCTTCAAACTGAGATTCCTGAATTACCTCTGGCTTACAAATTGATTTAGTTCTTCTCCTAGTCATCCTCACAGACACGGGAGTACTGAGTTCAGCAGCTGCCACCTACAAAGGGAGTAAAAAAAACGTAAGTGCGCTATTAACAGACAAAATAACCCCATAAAAAGGATGCTATGCAAAACACTAACAATCTCCTTAAAGAACTCTACTCAAGCTGACAACATATTGCATGTCTCTATCTATGTGGAAGAATTACTAACAAACCATCCTGTTGCTCATGCTTGCCTACTCTCTTTTGGTCAAAACAGAAGAAGCAGCACATTTGTCCATTAAGAAATACAGACAAGTATCTTCTAATTCTACAAGTTCTGGCAAGCTGTGAAGGGAAGGAAATTCAGGAGCCATGTGCAGAAACGTTACAAGATTTGCTTGACTATAACACACTGAAGCCTAACAAACGGCAGAATGTGCCCCCAAATGGTTTCTATGACCAGTTTCAGGCACAGACTGGCCTCTCGGCAACCGCAACACCACGTACAGCCTGCTTCTCTAACGAGGCTTCTAGCGCCCCGGAAAGCAATTCAGAACCTGGGAAAGAAGACACACGGCGACAGCACGCTCTTCGCAAAGCGCAGAACGCCGCTGGTTCAATACACACCACGCTGCTTCCACATCAGTGGAAAAGCCACAGGGAACTGCTGGAACAGGAGCAGCACAAAGCAGAACAACGTCATCCCCTAACCTTTACCCCTAAGCCGCGTTAACAGGTTAACAACGCACCCGCTGCGGCCCCAGCCCCGCTCCGCAGCCACCCCGCACCGCGGGGCCGGCAGCTCCACCGCGTGTGGCAGCGCGTTAAGATGGCCGCCCCCGCGCTGCCACAGCCCGCAGCGCGGATGCCCGCGGCCCCGGCCCCGCTTACCTCCCCCGGGCCGGCGAGCGCACTCGCGGCCCCCGCGGGGCTGCCTTCGCCTCCCCCGGCCGGCGTCCCCGGCTGCCGGCGCCGCGCCCCTGCCCTCCGGGTGACCACCATCTTGTCCCCGCGCCCGCCCCTTCCGCCCGCCCTTCCGGCGGCCGCCTCCGCCCAGCGCGTCTTGCGGCGCTCGGAAGGCTGACGCCGCGCCTTGGATCGCATGGACGGCCCGGGGAGGTGGGTGACCAAGGGCGAAACGGCGTGATTGCGGTGAGGAGAACTCATACAAAGCACAGGGGTAAAAGCCTACGAGAATTCCAACTTTAATGCAAACTTTCACGTTATGGAAGGAAGTCCCATCTCTGATGCAAAACAAGGTAATGAAATAACCTGATGTTATGCTGTCAGCAGCTCCCCAAAAATCATCTCTTAGAATCACCATGTCTCAAACAAAGGGTGCTTTTCTACACAAGCAAACAGGCACCAGTTTACAGAAAGGAAAGAAATCATTACCTCATTAGAGCAGCCTACACGTTTGAGCACAATTCTTGTTTTGGAGCATCTCCATTTATAAAACTGAGCACACATGCGAGCAATACAATATCCAGTCTCAGCGGCCAGAGACAGAAGGTACAGGTAGTGGCTAGCAGCAGTAGCACACAGCTCAAAGCTGGCAGAGAAGTTTAAATGACACTTACGTATTTGAGATAAAGTAACCCAGTATTTTAAAAAGACCACATTTTGGTTAGGATGAAGAAACCAACCAACCCAACCCAAATGTTTATTGATGCATTACTAGCTCCAGTTCCCCATCTCTCCCATTGATCGTAAGACCTGAAGAAGTCCAGAAAAATTTCCCCATATTTGCCACCTCCAGCTATTTAGGACTCAAAACTAATCTCGAATATTAAGCTTTTACCTTAGTGGAATGCATTATAGGAAGCTGACGCTCTAAACACTACCTACAGGCATTCAAATGCCACTAGCTGCCTACATGACAATTGGAAAGATGTTAGTGAAAATTCATTCCCTTTAGAGTCCCAGTCTCAGAATATATACAACTAAGTTAATGAGTACTACTCATACAAAGTCCTGCTCATGCCTTAAATCAAAAGGAAAAAAATCAGTATTTTAGACACTCAGTCTCAAGCTCCTGCTGAACTACAAGTTGAGCTTTTGCTACCTATTCTGATTCAAAGGCCTTTCCGATGGAAAGACGACATTAAACGAGAAGCCTTGCCCTAGCTGCAGCAATCTGTTTAGGATTCGAAAGACAGTTTACTAGGCTACTGCCACAGAAACATACCTAACTTCAAGCTAACCCTTGCTTGCATCAATCCTGAACGGCACTCCAGCAACAGTTTCCTGGGCAGCCTCAAAAGAAGTCCTTCAGCAATCCTACCATGAACAGCTTCAGCATTTGCTGCTCTGACTTGGCCCATCCTGATTGTGGAGTTCACAAGTGTCAAACACAGAAGCCACGGTGAGAAGACAGGCACAATTCAGTTTCTGATTAACAGATTTCGTCATCACTTGTTTGCAATGCTTATTTGAAACATTCACACAACAATACATTTTTCTATTTCAAACAGCAAAGATGCCAACACACATGTGCAAACACTAAACAAAGCATACTGAGGCACAAGAGCAGCCAGAAGTAATTCAAGTAACAGACAAAGTAATTGGGAAGATGCATTTTTCCTAAGTCAGAAAGGCCTTTTACACTCTATTAAAAATAAAGCAGTTTTCCCACCACCCAAATTAAACAGCTGACTTGCCTATATATACATACCAAGTCATGAGATACCAGTTGCATTTTTCTGGGTAATTTTTCATAAAAGATTATGATTTCCTATAAAAATCAGTCCTTGAATGCTTGAAATACATGTACCTACCAGGCAAGTAACTCTTATTTAAGAGAAATTAATTCTTTTTAAATAAAAATATATAAGTTTCTCTCTACTACCTAATGGCAGCTACAATATAATGATAATTTTACAGTGAACTGGTCATAAAAAGTATTTTAAAATGTTTCACTATCAATAATTCAAACTAAACCCAAATATTTCATCTTTTCAATTAACTGGTCAATAGGTTAAGTAAGAAAAATAGTGTTAGAGCACTGTAGACACTCCTGCTGACATTACACTGAGTAGTTACAACTTTTGGTCTTTGTTACAAATGGTGTAAAAGTATTTCTATGAAAAAAGCAATGTTTCCCCCATCCCCAAGGAACTAATACAGTAAGCCATAACAGAAAACAAGTGTTTTAAAAGGAATTCCTTTTAGCTTGCATGATATAGCCTTTGGACTTGATAATTCCTCTGCTTTTAACAATGACGGAATACCGGAGGAGCCATAAAGGAATCCACTCGTGTGCTTTTGTGTCCTGGATGCTTTCCTGAAGAGCTTCTTGGAAACTTGCTTCACAAAGTAATTCTGAAGTTAAAAAGGGATATTCATGCTTTAAATCATGTCATGTAAACAGCTGCAAAAAGCAACACTTTCAATAAGAGAAGCCTTTTCCTACAGTCAGAAATCTTAAGCAGTGCCAGATGCTCCACAGATCCACTCTTCCGGAATGCACATATGGTGAAAGCAGCTGCATATTACTGAAGCAATCTTCAGGGCACCTTTGTTTGTTTCAACATTAAGTATATCCCCCAAAACTGAGATTTCTACAGTATCGAATGGAGTTGATCAGCACAGCCATTAGCAGGAGGAAAGTAAAATTTGAGAAGCTAGCTAGACAAACCATAGGTGGGTTAAGACATAAGGCCACAATCAGCCAAGTACTGCATGTTCTCAGTTACCTCTGCAGTCACTGAAAGCTCAACACTTACAGCATCTCCCATAACTGGGCTCATAACAATTGCAAGCCCAGAAAGCATTAAGAAAAACGGGCTTAAACTCCACAAAATGGAAGAGGAAGTCAAATACAAATCCTCCTGGTTTCCTCTGGAAAGCCAGCCAAAGGAACAATCCCTTTGATGAGGAGTGTTCCCAAAAGATAAGTCTGAATACTCTTCAGCTGACCATTACAGAAAAGTTAAGCTTAGCAAACAATGCATAAGGGAATCATTATTTGCTTTGTTTTCTATCCAAATCCTCCTCTTCAGGTCATGACTGTCATATTTATTAAATTAAAAGTTGCAACTGGGATTTCACAGGACATGGAAATGGGTCATACTGAATGGCAATTCACCTTGTACGCTGCCCAAGCAGTGCTGATACATGCTCAAGCAGTGGTGAAATTCATCAGTTCTAACAGTGGTACTATAAAGCATGTAATTAATAAATAGTATTTCATACACTTTTTTTTTCGGGGGGGGGGAATAGGAAGAAAAAGAGAAGAAAAGTATGATCAGCAGGAATAAGGTCATAAGGAAGAACGTAGGGAAGGAATTAACTGAATATTGTTTCAGACCTCTCACAGTTCCAGCAAGCTATATAAGGTGTCATTATAGTGAAGAAGATTAGATGACGTTTGAGAGAAACTAATCCCAGAGTATTTGTAGGGAACTGGTAACTCAGAGCTCTCAAGTCTAAAGAAAAGTCTCCAAGTCGTTCGATCATTCGGTAAATTATTGCATAAACCAAGAATTTACACCAACTCTTTTTGTAATATTGGTATTTTAACAGATCACTACTTTGAGAGAATCCTGCTTAAAGCATAGTAATGTTATGTATCTAACATTACCAAACTACTCGAAGATCAACTGACCAACATTTCTGTGCAAGCTCTTTCACAGACAAGTTCTGGACAAGTGGACTTTCATTTGTCATTTACTGACCTTCAGCAACAGAACTGTCATTTCATTCTATGCTTTGTGGAAACGAGCTATGCTAATTTTTGAACATACATAGCACAGATTTCTCAGTAGTTTTTTCTTCTATTTATTTCAATAAACTATCCAAGGGTGGAAGATTGCCCTTCCCCTCCTTTCTTGAAGGAAAAGCAAAAACTAAATGGAAATATTTTATAAAGGAAGATCTTTTAGAATCCTTGGTTCAGTATTCAAATGCAATGAAAGCTGAAGTTCAGAGAAAGATTATTCCCAATTTTGCACTGAATAACGCACTCAGAAGTCTTCCTTCAATATAATGGCAAAGCCTTACCTTTTGGGTCATTGTGAGTTAACAGCTGTATGTCAAACTGTTTTGCAAATGCTGTGAGATCAGGTGGCATCACACAACAGGAAGCCAGGTTCACCTGATTACTACTCGGTTTTACCTGAAAGTAACAAACACTTTTATGAGAAAAAACACATAAAAGTACTCATTTTAGTTGTTTCCCTTATGCCCTTTATTACAACAAAGTCTTCTTTGAACAATTTGTTTTGAGGTCTCAACAAGGCTAAGTAAGTCTGCATGATGGTCAACAGGCAACTCCTATATCTGCCATTTCCTGCAGCACAGAGCCCAAAACAAGAATAAGATCTAACTTCAGGTGCTGCCACAGCAAGATGAATACTAACCCATCTGGCTTCCCATCTGCTGTGCTCCCTGAACAGCAGCATTTCCCTCCTTCCACCTCAGTAAAAACGTAACATGGGCATTCGTTTGATAAAGACTTTAAGTAAAATGCAAATAAACTTTTTTAAGGATATATAATTTGCAGTCTTCCATGCCTGCAGGGTTAAGTTAAAAGGGATGCTCTTCCACTGACTCTTTCTGCTAGTCACAGACTGCACTCATGACCACCACACAGATGGCTGTTAATCTCCTCAATTATCCTCCTCAGTACATACAAAACAGCAAGGAGGACAAATGAGGACCCTCAGCAGGACCTCTTCTGCGGATACAGAATGTTCACATATCACAAGAAATGTCGTAGAAGGAGTATTCAAAGAACAAATAAGGCAACCATAAATCCTTACATGAGCATGGAGACATACTAGTACACACCTCCATCACTCTAATGGTAAGAGCGATTAGTCACATTGGACAACAAAATATTGTGCCACTTCATTAGTAACCTGTTTTCCTCTTTACATTTAAACTTAGCATTCAAACAGCATCTTTCTAAGAGGAAATCCCTCCATTCATAACACAGCTTAAAGTGAAAATGGCAGTTTTCAGAGTCACTGGAATAAATCTGGACGTTTAGGAGTACTGCTTATATTCACTAATAAACATAAAAGCATTCAAAACCCAAACCTTCACTACTTCAAAGAACCTGCTATTGAACAGACTTGTGGTTTCCAGACTTTGCTGGCCTGTATATCTAAGAATACCAAGCAACGGACAGTCACACTTTGAGCCTCCCCTACCATGAACAAGGTTGTGACCATCTGTAAGATGCTAAAAACAGAGCTAAGAAATATTTTGAATATAGACCCCTTTCTAACAAAAGTTTGTAACAATGTGGCACTCAACAAAACCAAGTTATTCTGTGCTACAAATCCTACAAACAGGAAGTTTGTTCTCACCTGTGCCCAGAGATACAGCTGTTCTAACACTGTTTTATCTAGGTCAGAGGTACCGATGGCAACAATCTTGTTGTTTTGAACTAGATTTTCAAGTTCTTGCCAATAAGGCTGCAAATACTCCAAGGAGAAGCTAGTTCCATCTTCAACAGGAGGTGGGGCAATAATGACTGAGTCTAACTGAGCCACACAGAGGGCAGAGCACGCTGAGGAAAAAGAAGAGAGACACTGCAAAGTCTTTGGTGAGATAACACAAGCATCATGACTCAGCAAAATCCACACCTCCTGCCTCACTCTGCTAGCTTCCCTTTCACTGTTTCAAACTCTTCAGTGTATCAGCAGTCAAGGATAGCAACAGACTGGATTTAGAAAAGAAGCAAACATACAGCTGAAAGCCAAGGTTCCGTTGTTAGTCTTTGGAAAAACAAAAACATCACCAAAGCAAGCCCGAAGCTTTTTTCTCATTTTCAGTGCTAAAACTGTTTTTCTCTTAAGGCAGTGGGGATGTGCCATTTTTGATTCCTTCACTCTCAGTTCCTTCCAAAATTTTTAACTTTAACTAGGACCTCTAGCTCAAATACAGGGCATGGACTAGGAGGACTATTCGCTCTCTGTGCGGAGTTAAGACTAAAGCACACTAAATCTGGGGATTTAAATTGCCAGAGAAGTGGCAAGTCTCAGAATATCACCGAGCTTTAGCAAAGATTAAAGTCATGAGGCCTCTTCTGCAAAGCAAAAAGAAGAAAACTTAAGTAGCTAAATAAATTATTTTTTTTTTCTGGAAGAGGATTCTATCCATGCATTTTTAACAAATGGTACCACAACTTCCAATAAAGAGGCTATTAACTGGAGTATTGATAGAGGCGAATTACACCTGACCCTCTGTTCTTCAGTAACCCCATATGCCCAACCATCTTGCAAAGTAGTAAAGTTCAGTGCTGCTCACATTTACTGCTACCACAGACTAACAGAACTTAATGTATTAGTGCAGCCATTATTTTCATTAAAACTACTTCAGCAGCTGATTGCAGCATTGATTTATTTCTTAAATAATCTCTGAAATACTGCACAGTTAGTAGCAAAGTTCATGTTAAAAACAACTGGCAAGTAACATCCAACTGGTAGGAACTACTGTATCACTTGTTACTACAATATCACATGCTGCTCATTTTTTAACAAGTTTTGACTGAAAGAATAAAAGCTTGCTCCGGCTTGGAGCAAGCAATCAGATTTGAGTTTGTGGACCCAAGGTCACAGTGCTCCACATTTAATAAGTTTGCTGACTGAACTAATTCATATATAGATTTTATTACCGAAGTTTCTCTTAATTAGAAAAGAGGATATACTGTGGCAGTCACTAAACACATCTCTTGTATGGAAAAGATTCTGATTTTATTTCTAAAGTAGTGAAGCAAAAAGAAACCCTCCCAGAAGTTTGAGTTTCATACTTACCCAGGTCAACTGCATCTCTGATCGATGAAGAGTTTGATCCAACAATGAAAAGTTTTGCTGTTTTCAAAGAAATAGCAATCAGTAACTAAACACTATTATTAAACATATAGCTATTTACTTTTGCTATATACAGTTCTTCTCAGGTAAAGGGTTCTTAGAATACACACCATTACTATACAGATTGGGGAAAGATAGCCTTCTGAAAGGTGACTGCCCATTAAATATACTATTCTCAAACTTCAAGGTGGTTGTGCAGTCTCAGAACAAGAAGTCATTCAGTTGGACGGTCTAATAAATTCTAAAGCTGGGACTTCAGCATCAAGACAGTAAGCAATAACCATAAAACCCCCAACGTAATAGTACAAATGGACCTCTTCACGAATTATTGAGACTCAAATGTCCTTGTGTTACTGCACTGTCTCCTTCAAGTTCATCATATTCAACCTGGAGAAATTATACAAATGAATGCGCTTCCATTCCTATGTCTTAATTCCAGTGTTATCGGTAATATTTTGCTTCAGAAAAAAATCAAAGATTGACAGAATACATGTAAAATGTCTTGAAGGAATGAAAGTTAAACTACAAAAATGCTGAGCTGCTTTAAAACCTCAAATATGAATTCAAGTCTCTCTTAGCCGACTTCTGGATTACCCAAAGTACGACAGTATGCACCAATGCCATTTGACTTTGCAACTGCAAAACATGGCGGGGGGGGGGGCGGGGGGGGGAATATACATACATGAATATCCTAATAATGACTGCACATGAAAACTTTTTATGCCACCATATTTTTCACTGCATCCTTACCTGACACTTTCAACTCATCCCTTTCTTCAGGGTTTATTTTTTCTATAGCTTGAGCTACAGTACATTCCAGAACCTCCAGTATTTCCTGTAGTATAAATATACGAGACTTAGGAACAAAAACATCCGGAAAGTTTGGGAAAATTTCATCTTCTGACCTCATTTAAGACCAGGCTGACATCTCATGTTAGCTGGCAAAAGGTGACTTTTTAAAGTCTTGACCTACATTAGATGTGATATTATACACACAGAGAATATAGACAGAGAATTCAAAGAATATTCAGAAAATTCTTAGTACCATGCACTACCCTGCCCCAAAAAAGAACACTGGCAATTTTTGCAGCTTTAAGAAGAAATCCTCAAGCAAATCCTTGAGTCATTCCATAGAGACAGCATTTCAAAAAAAAGTTGTTTTTGTTTGTTTTTTTGTGGTTTTGGTGGTTTTGTTTTTTAATTACTAGAAATCAATATAATCCATAAAATAATGTGGAATTATGTAGTGAACATATCTGGACAGTAAAACCTAGCTTACACTAAATATTAATCATAGAATCATAGAATAGTTAGGATTAGAAAGGACCTTAAGATCATCCAGTTCCAACACCCCTGCCATGGGCACGGACACCTCACACTAAACCATCCCACCCAAGGCTTTGTCCAGCCCAGCCTTGAACACCATCAGGGACGGAGCTTTCACAACTTCCCTGGGCAACCCATTTCTGTGCCTCACCGCCCTAACAGGAAAGAATTCCTTACATCCAATCTAAACTTCCCCTGTTTAAGTTTTAACTCGTAACCCCCTGTCCTATCGTAACCCCCTGTCCTATCACTGCAGTCCCTAATGAAGAGTCCATCCCCAGCATCCCTATAGGCCCCCTTCAGGTACTGGAAGGCTGCTATTAGGTCCCCACGCAGCCTTCTCTTCTCCAGGCTGAACAGCCCCAACTTTCTCAGCCTATCTTCATACAGGAGGTGCTCCAGTCCCTGATCATCCTCGTGGCCTCCTCTGGACTTGTTCCAACAGTTCCATGTCCTTTTTATGTTGAGGACACCAGAACTGCACACAATACTCCAGGTGAGGTCTCCCAAGAGCAGAGTAGAGGGGCAGGATCTCCTCTTTCGACCTGCTGGTCACGCTCCTTTTGATGCAGCCCAGGATACGGTTGGCTTTCTGGGCTGCGAGCGCACACTGCCGGCTCATGTTCATTTTCTCATCGACCAGCCCCCCCAAGTCCTTCTCTGCAGGGCCACTCTGAATCTCTTCTTTGCCCAGTCTGTAGCCATGCCTGGGATTGCTCCGACCCAGGTGTAGGACCTTGCACTTGGCATGGTTGAACTTCATAAGTTTGGCATCAGCCCACCTCACAAGCGTGTCAAGGTCCCTCTGGATGGCATCCCTTCCCTCCAGCGTATCAACCAAACAACACAGCTTGGCGTCATCGGCAAACTGGCTGAGGGTGCACTCAATCCCACTGTCCATGTCAGCGATGAAGATGTTAAACAAGACCGGTCCCAACACCGATCCCTGAGGGACACCACTCGTTACTGGTCTCCAGCCGGACATCGAGCCATTGACCACAGCTCTTTGTGTGCGGCCATGCAGCCAGTTCTTTATCCACTGAGTGGTCCATCCATCAAATTGATGTCTCTCCAATTTAGAGAGAAGGATGTCGTGTGAGACAGTGTCCAAACGCTTTGCACAAGTCCAGGTAGATGACATCAACTGCTCTACCCCTGTCCATCAGTTTGTAGCCCCATCATAGAAGGCCACCAAATTGGTCAGGCAGGATTTCCCCTTAGTGAAGCCATGCTGGCTGTCACCAAGCACCTTGTTGTTTTTCATGTGCCTTAGCATGCCTTCCAGGAGAATGTGCTCCAAGATTTTGCCAGGCACAGAGGTGAGACTGACTGGTCTGTAGTTCCCTGTGTCTTCCATTTTCCCCTTCTTGAAAATGGGGGTTACATTTCCCTTTTTCCAGTCGTCGGGAACTTCACCTGACTGCCATGATTTTTCAAATACAATGCCCAGTGGCTTAGCAACTTCATTCGCCAGCTCCTTCAGGACCCACGGATGGATTTCATCATGTCCCATGGACTTGTGCACCTTCAGGTTCTTAAGATGGTCTCGAACCAGATCCTCTCCTACAGTGGGCCTAGGGTCATCATTCTCACAGTCCCTGCATCTGCCTTCCAAGACCTGGGTGGTGCGGTCAGAGCCTTTGCCAGTGAAGACTGAGCAAAGGAGTCATTAAGAACCTCAGCCTTCTAATGTCAACTGGATCACTACATCTTACAGAGACAAGTGTTTGTATTCTCTTCTTAAGAATCATTAGATCCTCCACAGATCATTCAACAGTCACTGCCTCTCCACACTCATGTGGAATGCAGCAACGTGCAGCTGATGCCACCATCACTCAAGAACCAATGACAAAACATGCATACCACCTCTCCTACCTGATTTAGGTCTTGTCCAACCTTTGAGCTCCATTCAGTCAGCGTTTTCTGAATGCAGTCCCGCACCTACAAAATATTTGTTCATGTTGAAAAGGAGCTTCATGTTACAGCTGCACAGAAACACAATGATTCATAGGCATGTGAGACAGACTGTGCAGGTGAACTAAAGGCACCATTCCTCTAACCACAGAAGATTCTTCCTTCATAGCTTCCATGTGAAACTTGTTCAAACTAGTTTACTTGCTTTCCTCTCCTCTTTCACAAAGAGTTTTAGCAGTAATACAAGTACTGTACTGAGTTTATTTCTCAGACCAATGCCATCTTTAAAGCAAAGAAACAATGCTAAGCAAGCAAGAGCTACCTATTCCACTCTGCCAGACCACTAATGCTTTTAAATCCTTCATTAATGAAAGGGAGCCTTCAGACCCCACCCCACACTTGTATTTTCCTGCATCAAGAGATACAAAATAAACTTGCCTAGGATTCTGATCATGGATTTTCTTGAACCTACTAAGGCATAACTATTAAGTCAGCTAATTAACTGTGTATTAGAGCAGTGCTTCAGCTGTACTGATGCTCTAGCTTTCCTCCGATAAATCTTGGGAGTTGCTACCCTGCAGGCTGAGTACATGTCCTGTCAGGTCTGCTGTTTGCCACAGGTAGGCGCACTTTCATGAGCTGCTGCTTCACCTTTAGCAATACATTTTTTAACTATATAAACACCTAGTTTTTATACTATTAAATAACACTTTCCTGAGACACCTGACATGAATTCAGAGGGTTCTTAATACCTTACACAAGCTAGAAGCCAAACACACCCCACCCCAAAACGGCCAAAATCCCAGGAGATCACAAAGTTTAAGACATAATACAGTAATAATACTTCATAAGCACAAAATCTGCACATTCTTTCCCAGTCATTTAAAATGGCGTGAAAAAAAAATAACTAAGCCTAACAGCAAGAATTTACTCCCCCTAGTAAATCCACAACGCTGGAACTTTTCAGCCTATTTTGATACAACTTTTAACATTTTCTTTTTCCTTTCTGAGGGAAAGTGAGACAGTGTTAAACATGAATATACTGCTATTTTGCAGCTGTCACACTTGGTATTTCTATTGCAGTTAGCATGGACCATCCTCTGTCTCCAAAGCACACGACTGCCTTGTCCTCAATACCATCTCTGACTGCTTTGGCCAGCTTTTCCAGATACAGTTACATCCCCAAACTTCTAATGTCAGGGTTCACAGTCTGCAAAATCTTAGCTTACATTCTGCCACTGACTGTTATACACACACCACCTACACCAAACAGAAGAGTTAAAAGCCAATTTAGTTCTGATCATTAACACCAATTGTTCGCTTTTGGAACCTCAGCAATTCTGGAAAGCAGGCAGCCTTATGTTTAAGTGCAGATTTCCCTGTAAACAAGTTAATTTGAATACTTTAACTGATCAGTTATGCACAGTGGCCACTCTATTTAGCGACCCTACAGGAGCTGCTCACACAAGTGTGCCCATTAGGAGACAGCTACCTCTCTGGTGCAGGATCTAGCCCTATTTCATGCAGCTCACACATTGTAATAAGCAGTCAAGCTAAATAAAAATGTTATTACTGGACAACAGCTAAATTAAAGTATGATGAATCCTTCCTTGTCATTACATCACCCTTCCGATCACCTTTCTTACCGTTTGTGCAAGATTAACATGCAATAAACCAACTTCTAGACTATCAACAATGCCACTACATAGTGATAACCACCCAAAATCACAGTTCTTCTGATTAGCTGTTAAATGCCCGTTTTCAAATAAACGGCTGTGTCATGATGAGACTGCAAATACACCGGCTCTGAAGTTCATGGATCTCCAGGCATCTTATCAGGACGATTAAGTGTTGACACATACTGCTGAAGGTAACAGTTTGAAAGTGACAATTTAAAAGTGCTTTCAACTTTTTAACACAGAACGGCCGCAATACCCTTTTAAGAAGACAACAACGACTGATGTTCCCGAGACCTTAAAAGGAATTTCAGGTTAGAAAAAGCAACTCCGATCATTTGTAATGCAAGCTCGTATCTATTCCTATCTTCCTCTTGCTATACAGAAATCACGGGTCTCTCCTTTGCCATTACGGACAGTCATTAGGCAGCGGTTTAACTCCTCATTTCCGAGCGCAGGAGCGCAGTCCGATCCTTGCTCTGCCCCACAGGGCCTCAAGAGCGGCGCTTCCGCGGGGGGAGCTCTTCCCTTCCATGGCGGACCCCGGGCCACGCCACCCAACTCCACAGGAACGAACCGGCGCTTGCCCGGAGCCCGCCCCGCCGCGGCGCCTCGCGGGGAGGCCCGGGCCCGCCGCGCTCACCTCCTCGCCGGGGGTGGCCGGGCACTTCTTGCGCAGGCAGCCCCAGTTGAGGAGGTTGCCGGTCTGCAGCGTGAGGGTGCCCGCCCGCTCCAGCAGGGCGCGGGCGCCGTCGGTGCCCATCGGGAAGCCGGGCACGGCTACAGCGGCGGCCCCGCTCCGCTCGCCGCCGCGCCGTGACTCAGCACAAATACCGACGGGGGGGATGCTTTGTAACCGTCCGCGGTCACATGGCACGAGCACAATGGGCGGCGGGGCGGGTCCAGCGAGGGAAGCAGCGCGACAGCCCGGCACAGCGCCCCGCCTCACGGCCCCGCCTCACGGCGCCTCTACACGGCCGCATCGCGCCCTGCCACACGGCCCCGCCTCACCTGACGGCTCCTCCGCACGGTCCCTCCGCGCTGCCCAGCCGGCACGGCTCCGCCCCCCGGCCCCGAAACGGGCGGCTGCTCCCGCCGCGCAGCGCCCCCTAGGCGCAGCAAGCGGGCAGGGAGGGGCGGGGCTTGGCGGGAGGGGCGGGGCGATGGTGCCGAGCGGGCTGGAGGGAGGCGGGGCCGCGGGCGGGCTGTGGCGGCCGCTGAGCTGGGTCCCTCTTTCCGTGCATCTGCCTGCCCGTGCATCCGTCTGTCCATGCATCCGTCCATGCATCCGTCTATCTGTCCGTGCATCTGTCTACTCATGCATCTGTCTGTCCCTCTGTCCGTGCACCTGTCCCTCTGTCCATGCATCCGTCCGTGCATCTGTCTGTCCGTGCATCTGTCTGTCCATGCATCCATCTGTCCATGCATCTGTCTACTCATGCATCTGTCTGTCCCTCTGTCTGTGCATCTGTCCCCCTGTCCATGCATCCATCTGTCTGTGCATCTGTCTGTCCATGCATCCGTCTATCTGTCTGTGCATCTGTCTGTCCGTGCATCCGTCTGTCCATGCATCCGTCCATGCATCCGTCTATCTGTCCGTGCATCTGTCTGTCCGTACATCTGTCTATTCATGCACCTGTCTGTCCCTCTGCCCGTGCACCTGTCCCCCTGTCCATGCATCCATCTGTGCATCTGTCTGTGCATCTGTCTGTCCATGCATCCATCTGTCCATGCATCTGTCTACTCATGCATCTGTCTGTCCCTCTGTCTGTGCATCTGTCCCCCTGTCCATGCATCCATCTGTCTGTGCATCTGTCTGTCCGTGCATCTGTCTGTCCCTCTGCCCATGCATCTGTCTGTCCATGCATCTGTCTGTGCATGTCTGTCCCAATGTCTGTCCATGCATCTGTCTGTCCATGCATCTGTCTGTCCCAGTGTCTGTCCATGCATCTGTCTATCCATGCATCTGTCTGTCCATGCATCTGTCTGTCCATGCATCTGTCTGTTCCTCTGTCTGTCCATGCATCTGTCTGTCCGTGATGTCTGTCTGTCCCTCTGTCCATCTGATCCCTGGCACACATCTCTGCTGGTACCACCCACTGGTTCAGCTGCTGCACCCTGAGCTGCCTGCCCTGCTCCGTGCCTGCAGCGAGGCCTCGGTCACTGGTGGGACCATCATATCACCGTAGAACCATCACCCCCCAGCTCCGCAGGCCTGGTCATGTTAGTGAAACCATCTGGACTGTAGCCATGATGCTTTTAGGTGACAGTCGTTGGTAGACCCCAAGTGGCCCAAAGGGAAACCAAGCACTTACATGGTTGGGTTATGTCTACATTTGATCGCGCTTAAAACTTACATCTAAACCTAATTCCAGTTTTACACCAGCCGATCTCACTGCAGACACACCAAGGGAAACAAAGGATTATGACTTGGGGGTGTTTTTAAGAGCAGACAGCTTCTGCGAGGCCACACAATGAACCTTAAATTCCTTCTATATTGGAGATTTGGGGTAGTGGTGGTTGGTGTTAACTACAGTTAAGGGGAACAGTTAGCCACAAACTAATTGTGCTGTCAGCACAGCCATGTGAGTCGTGTTTCCAACAGATTTCCTTCCCCAGGCTACACGTTGTGCTAACACAGGGAACCGATTTGCATAACTTCTGTCAGCCTGAAGCACTGCCTGATCGCTTTTGGGTACAGAAGGTTAGTTTAAATGTTCTTTATATTTGCCTTCTGATTACTTTTCCTTATTGGACGACTTTCATGTGTTTGAAATGCTTTCCGCGCTGTATGAACACAGAGCATCTGGGAGTGACACAGATGGAGAGAGAAAACCGTCAGCTGATGGAAAAGCAGTGTTTCCTTTGATGTAAAACCCCAAAAGGTCCAACTTGGTCCAAAGTCTGACCGTTCAGACTCGTGGTCATCTCAAGAAGGTGCATACACCTCTCCATACACCTCCTAGCTTGCCCATATTTACACTACTAGTGAATCCTGTCCTGTTGGGTGCTCCTGATGGGCCCTCCAGCTTTCCAGCAGAGCCCTTTTCTTTGGGTGAAACTTATTTTTTGATATTCCATTTAAGTAACTTTGATAGTTAGAATTCCACGGAAGCAGGTTAAATTTAGGGATTGCAGAAGGTTTTCAAACAGCATAGAGCCTGTGTCTTTCTGTCTAATGGAAATCTATGGCAGTGAAAAAGCAATGGTCCTTTAGAGCAGTGTAGAATTTGCTGATATTTACTTACCTCAGCTCTAGAAAAAGGATATCATGTAAGGAAGACTGGGTGGAGGAAAAGCAGCATCAGCCTCTGTACTGCTTTATGCCATGCATTTAATTCTCAGCGGCGGCAGGAACACATTACAGGAGAAGAAGGAATCTCAGCAGAGTTCTGTTGTCAGTCCGATCACCCCCGAAACACAATGTAAACTACCAGAGGGAGAAAGGAATATGTTCCTAGTGCGGGTTATCTCATGAAGCTACTTCAGAGCTGCAAAAGAACCTGAAACACGATTGATTTCCTGCAGCAATTCTGCAACGTTCAAAGCAAAATAACCCTCCCCCCTTGACAGACAGGCCACAGAACCGACACGCCAGGCGGTCGGTGAGCATCGCTCTCCTCTCCCAGCCGTGCGGGCAGTGCACGGAGCCGCCGGGGCCCCGCAGCATGGACCCGGGCGGGGCGGGGGGTCCGGGTGCCGCCTGATTGGCCGCAGCGCGGTGCCCGTGGCCGGTGCCGCGGCGGGAGGCGGCGGGAGGCGGCCCGCAGGATGGGCACCAGAGCCGGCTTCTTCGAGGTGGGTGCGGGCCGTGCCGGGGGGGCGGACGGGGCGAGCCCGGGCCGGGCCCCGCAGCATCCTGCCGCCGGCGGACGGGGCTGCGCGGGGTCCCGGCGGGCTCCTCTCTTTCCCCCTCCATCTGCATTGGAGCACCCGGGAGCGGGAGCCATCCGCCCCAGGGTCTGCCCAGCCAAGTGCCCGCTGCTGGCGCCGGGCGGAGGGAGTCGCGGGGGGGGGGGGGCTCGGGCACGCCGCTCGGGTTCCTCGGGGAGAGGGGGAGAAGCTGCTCCAGCCCCCCCTGTCCTTGCCTTTCCCGGGCACGCTCCCCTCGCCGCTCCTCTTCCCCGCGGTCCCGGTGGTCCTCGGACGTGGCCCGGGAGAAAGAGGAGCGAGGAGGAGTTCCCGGAGGCGCGGGATCAAGGGCTCTGGGCTTCCCGGGGCTTCTCCGGAGCCGTGCTCAGGCTGCCGGGGTAGGTCTGGCAGCGCATCCCGGCCGTAGGGAAAGAGCGAGAGCGAGGAATGTTCTCGGCACCTTCTGTCCCCAACTTCTGGGAAGACCCCGCAGCCCGGTGCGTTCGAGTCTTGCGTGGGAAACCATAAATCGCCAGACGGAGTTCAGTACAGTCAGCTCCTTGTGTACAGAGTGCAACGTAATGTGCACTGGTGAGTGTGAGGGGTAATGGATCTCACCAACTTATATAAATAGCCACACCGACTCTCTGCTAGAACTAGTGTGGCTAGCGAACACAAAAATGCTTCAGAGTGGCTTGCGTTGCAGAAACAGGTCGGTACAAACTAAACGGCAGCAACCCTGTGTTCCTGCAGGCTCACACTCCAGTTTCTGCCGCACGACTTGCCTAAAAACAAACGCACCTCCTTCCCCCTGGGCACAATCCAAACCATGATAACATTCATAGTTCAAAACTATGCTCCTCTATTACTTACCATGGCCTAAAAGTTCTGATTTTGCTTTCAAAGCTCTCATGGAATCCTAGGTTGAAAGGGACCTTAAGGATCATCTGCTCCAACCTTTCCAGGCAAAGCATGACCTAGACTAGATGTCCCAGCACCCTGTCCAGCCAAATCTTAACAGTGTCCAACACTGGAGAATAGAAATAGTGTAAAAGTGTTCTGGAAATGACAAACAATTTAGCAAAATAAGCTGGCTCTGGCTCTTGTAGGTGCAAGGTAGGGACCTACAACCTGCCTTTTCCTCTGCAGTGTTGGCTTCCCTGGTTCCTAAAATGAGAAGCAACCAAACTTTTCACTGCCTCCTGCATATCTACCAGTGTCCCAAGCTCTTGGGAGATCCAAATGGAGGAGCAGGCACATGTGTACTACCCTTCTGAATGCCTTTGGTCATTGTCTGCTCTGGAGGTTTGCTCTTCTGCCTGAACTTCTAAATAGCAGTTGTTACTGGAAGACACCAAAAGCCCAGACATCATTATTGTCACCTGACTTTACAGATGTGGAAACACATGAAAGCAGAGTGATCTACTCCATCTTGCTAGGCACAAAGACAGTATTAGGTAGCTCTGAGCAGTGCTGTTGTGTATTGCTTTCTGCACTGGTCTCCCCACAGAGTTCCTTCCTGTTACAAATTCATTGATTTTGAATTCTGACTTGCATTTCCCCACTGTGCATTCAAAACTGAGCTTTCAAAAGAGAGATGGTAAGTGTCCCACCTCTCCCAATCTCTGTAGGTGTTACAAATGCTATCATTCCCAGTCTGAGGCACTGCAGCATTCTGAACTTTCCTCCATACATCTTTAAACCATTTACCCTTTATTGCTATTCTATGGCACTTCCTTGTAGGAATCACAAGGCACTTTATGATCACCAAACTGTGGCTGACTGAATTGTTTAGGATACGACTGTTGCAAGTTTAGCAGAGGTTCACTGGTGGAATGTTTCTTCCTGTTTTGTTGAGTTTGTGCATTTGACCATGCTTAGTATCCAGTCAATTTCATAGGTTCCTGAAAACGAAGTATGCATGGATAAAATTACTCTTGAATGAACAGACCTACAAAAAGATGGCCAAGAATATCAGGCTGATTGTGAGTGCCCACTGGCTGTTAATTCCCTTCCTTTTCTTTATCAGAGTCTTTCTCAGTGCAGCTAAGACAGAAACACTTTAAAAATAAGCAACATGGTATTACAGTGACTATTGCCAGTGAAAGGCAGATTCAGCTTTGGACGTACCTTTAACTCCTTATTTTGAATTAGCTGTGTTCAAACAACCAAGAATTAAGAGCAACCACCTAATTCAGTTGGGTGTAATGCTCGGTGTAATGGATGGACAGCAAGAAAACCCAGAGTGTCTGAGTGATTTCCCTCTACTCATGTCTGTGGCAGAACCAGTGTGCAAAGCCACGTCCCTATACTCCTTCCTAGACTTACGTCTTCCTGACTGCCTCTACATTTCTTAGATTAGGCCTTGTCTACTTCAAGTACTGGTATGGTTCTAATTTCACCTCAGCTTTTTTATCATTTAATCACATAGGAAAAGCTTAGGAAGAACAACTACAGTTTAAAGAAATACATGCATACATGAAAGTACTGCACCTGAGAATTTGAGGAGATTCACCTCCACAGATGTAGAGATTTATGGTAGAGACCTGTACCTAGATAACTAATATTCTTTAGGAGTGCTCATTTCTCCAAATTGATTAGAGCTCTTCTTCTCATCTATTTCAGCTATGCTTCAGAGCTTATGATACAGTTTATCCTAAAAGTGCCTGCTTTTCTCCTTTCCATACAAAGGATGTCTATGTGCCATGCTCGGATGTAAATGTCTGTACTAGAGAGCTCTGGAGTTAGGCTGATGAATTCTTTTCTTTCTGCTTGACAGGTCCAGGTCTGCAAAAGCATTTCACATAAAGAAAATGGTATGGTGCTCTGACTTCCTGGGGGAAAGATACTTGAACAAATGCACTCATACTGTAGAAAATCAGTGGCATAAGAGCAGCAGTTGTACTTTTGCTTCCTTAACTGGTTTGGATGTGAAGTGCCTTTTGTGAGCAGTGATAGCCAAAAGTGTTTTGGAGCCTTCCCTCCCTGAGGATAGACTGAACTGGCATGTGCAGTACAGTTTAAAAGCAATAATGTACTGCCCTCCCTTGCTGGCATTTAAAGTTTCCCCCCTTCTGCCTGCCATGAAAACCCTCTGGATGCAAGGCTGGGGAGGGGGGGGTGCCTGCTGCCAAGCTGACATTGCTGAGATGTCACAGCTCCTGTTACAAAGGCTTCTCCCACTCAGAGCTTTGCTGTCTAGAGCTCATCGACTAAGAGCAGTGAGAGCAAGTGCCAAAAGCAGGACTGCAGAGGAGTTTAAGAGTCTGTATCCTCCAAGAGCTGCCTGAACAAGACAAGGCCACATGAGAGATATTTGAATGATCATTTAAAGGGACACTGGTGGAATTTTTGCTCCAATTTGGAGACATTTGCTCTGTTCTCACAAGTAACACATAGATTCTTATCACAGAAAGAGATGAGATGATAGGGAAAAATATTCTCCCTTTCTCTTCCTTCACCACTTCTCCACACGCTTACCAACACATTCTAACACTCAGTTGTGCTGCTTCACTTAAAAGACATCAATTTGTCCTATGGAGCTTGAGAGAGAAACCCAATTTTGCATAGGAAAATGTTAGTAAAACATTACATGGGAGGAAGTAATCAGAATTTGATGGCTATGTTTAAAATCAAGTCCTATTTTAGAAAAAATAATGGACTTCTTTGAAGTATATTTTAACAGATTAATACAAATCTTTTAAGTCCACCTGTCAGTGTAAGGTCCAAGCTTCCTAGGGCTTCCAGTCTTCCTGCCCTGTAAAAAGCAGCAGACCCATCCTTGATACCAAAGAGATAAAAGGAAAAATTAAAAACAGGGGAAAAAATATCTCTCTCTCTTAATTCTCTTCAATTCCATGTCAAAAGCATACACTGGATATACATTTTTGACATCTATACACCAAATGATCCATGAACAGTAGTAATGGAACTATAGATACTGAAGTCAAACATTGCAAATCACAGTGCAAAGAAATTATTATGATTTCACTAAGAATTTATAAACCTCTTCTACCTGAATATTATCACCATAAACTAAAGCCCTGAGGCAACAAACTTTCTCTTGCACATGGAAAAGGCTACGCAGTGGTGTTGAAAAACTTGGATGTCGACTTAGTGTTGAGTCAAAGCTGGCTGAGGTTCTCAGATGGAGTTAATCCAGCCTGCTGCATAGTGACAGTGATACTCAGTGAATGATGTGACTCTTCAGTATGCCTGGGAAATTGGCAGTGTGCAGCTCTCTGTTAGCCAGTGTAAGTAAATACCCACTGTGTCAGTATTCACTGGTGCAGGTTCCTTTCCCATCTTGTGTATCCTCCTGGAAGATGTCATGCTAGTAAAAGCTGGAAACCTTTCATAGGCTTTCAAGAGCCAGAATTCTCTGTGAAAGCACAAACCCCTAACAGATCTTTCTTTTGTCAGAAAAAAACCAGCCTCCCACTTTGAGGGAACACACCTTCCTTTTCCTTCCTGACCATTCTCACACTGACTCCTTTTATCCCCTGCCAATTACATAAATGGATTCGTCTTTCTGAAGGATGACCATCTGTAGCTCTACGTCTGTTACAATCCTGGTCCAGGTCCACAAAACAACCTGTGGTTTGCCATGCCTTCAGGTTAGGCACCCAGCTGCAAGAGCAGATTGGACAATTTGGTTAAGGTATCCAAGTTTACATCAACTCTGTCCCTTCACTGTGTGGTATCCCAAACAGCATTCACTGTAGGGAAATGCTGAACAGAATTACAATGGAAATGAGCAGTGCTTGAAGCAGCCCAGAGACAGGAATTCAGAATTTCTCTTTGTTAGGAGACTGCCCTTTTCACTGCAATACACTCCCGTCCTCTCCTGCCTGTACTTTTTGGTCTCTCTTGAATCCTTTATTCCTTGATGGTGGCTCAAGCCCGTTGTGGGCAGAGTGGGGAATGGCAGAATGCCACTTCCTGGCAGTGTATCTAACCATTTCTATATGGCATGAAGAAGCAGATCATCTCCTTTGCTAGCAGTTTAGTTTCATTCAAAAATACTCTAAATGCTGTGCATTGTGCTGAGCTTGGTGTAACGATGTTTACTGGACCAAGGTCCTCAAGGATTTAGATGCAGGCATGCCTAACTAACAGATCTGAAACAGGTGAAAGAGCTAAAAATGTACCATGAATTTCAGCACAGTTCAGACAGTGGTGCTCCTTGGTTTGCATAGGTGCAGAACTTAGGAAGCTGAGGAGTAAGCACCTAGTGTATATCTTGTGAACCTGCAAGTGTTAGACATCCAAATTCTACAAAAGTGAAATTTAATTGCATAAAACCTTCTGAGTATGGGTGTCACTGTATCCTTCCTCTTTATACACAGTCAAACAATGTAATAAAGTTTTAGTCTCTTGAAAAGTGAGTTAATTGCTTCAGAGAGGTAAGGCTCTACTTGGACTACTTACAGAATAAGGTACAGCCCTCCACAGGTAAGATGATGACATTTCGATTTGTGGTTAAACATTTGCCTTTGGTTCTGCTCTGGGATTCCTCATGCAGCATGTAGCTAAGTTATGGAATTCCCCACCTCAGGACACTGTGCATGCAACAAGTTTACACTGGTATAAAAGGCCCTTTGGCTTAACAATATTGACTTAAGGAAGTTACTCCTGATATGCCCTGTATGAGATCACACTAAGGCATGCTTCCTTCCTTCAGGAACAAAACAACCTACCAGAAAAGTCTGGTAGGACTAAGAAGACAGAGAAACTGGCTAATTCCATAGGAAAAGAAAAAGGTTTAAAAAAGGTAGTTAAGACTGGGCAACCACTAGATTTTTTTAAGTGTTGAACTCAAGGAACCTGACTTGTGTAAGCACTCTAATAGCTCAGACAGAATGAACTCTGCATTAGTCTTTCTCAGGCTGATTAGTTCCTCCACTGTAAAATAAGCAGGATTTTTTTACTGAGTGATTTAGAAAGAAATCAATACAATAAATGCTTATGTCGGTCTCACAACGTCTCACTCAGCTGCAGTTTACTCAATCTTCTGAGTACAAATGGCTAGAAATACAACTTCCAAGACATGATAAGTGCGTCACTATTGCCATAGAAGTCATCATATAATTTCTGAAGATCTGCTGATCCTTAAGCACTTGATACGGCTTTAAACTATTTAAACAGGAATTTGATCCACTCAATGTTTTGTAATCCTATTGCAGGGACACTGCATCCTAAAAATTAATTTTTAAATGCTCTTTGCTCAACTGTGTTTCCCCCATGAATAAACTTTTCCCCCTCTTGTTTTCTGAATTAAACTGCTGAAGGTACTTTTCTCTGCTTATATCATGCATTGATAATATCCTTTGCCCTCGAGCTTTTCTAAACAGTAACAATTTAGAATTTTTCTGTTTTGAAAGCCACTATCAATCTTTAATCCTTATACAATAGATTTGTCATCTTAACATTGGAGATACATATTTATAGTCACTTATAAAAGAGTTTTAACATAGCTACCTTGCACAAATGTGCCTATTATTGATTAAGTTCTACTCAAAGTAGTTTTAGAGAAGCTGTAATTTAAAATACCTTTAAAAATTCACACAAGAAGTGCACTGTAAGTCATCCTGCACTAGTGCAGGCCAACAGTCAGTGTCTAAATGTGCTAAATGCTTTGAAAACACATAGAAATTCAAGTTCTCTGAGCCAAACCATTTCTGTTTGAAAGAGATAATACCCATCAATAAGTGTTCCAAAACCAGACTGCTGGGTATCTAAAAACTGTTGCCAGCCAACACATTAACTGACTTGGTGCTGTGCCTGAAGACTGGAAACACTGTGTTCAGTGCCACCTGGGTTCATGTGGTTGGCCATTATGTTCAGAAAAGATAAAATTTTTTTTATCAGAAAAGATATAATCTCTGTCCCTTATACAGGGAACATCTAAACTCTGGAGGATGTTCTGATACAGGTAAGAGGTGTGAAATTAGAAGAAATGGTCACCTTGTTTTCAATCTGTCATTGATTTCTATGGACTGGAGTTGAATCTGAAGTTGTTCCATCTTTCTGAAAAGGGAAAGGAAGGTTGATATTTGCTTAGATCTTGAAAGTAATTGAAAGTAACTGAAATACCTGAAGCTCAGGAATGGGTGTCCAAAAAAAGAAAAGGAAAAATAAAATAGAAATATTGGATAATTTAGATTGCAAGGGACTTCTTGAAGTCATATAGTTCAATTCCTGCTCAAAGTAGATACAACTAGATCAAATGGCACTGGGTCTTGTCCAGTCCAATTTAAAATACCTCTCAGGATGGAGATTCCACAGCCTCTCTAGGCAATATTTTTACAATGTTTGGCCAAGATCATGGTGAAAAATTTTCCTTGTATCTGATTTCTGTAATTTTCCCTTATTGCAACTGGTGTCTGTTGCTTCTCACCATTATCGTAGAATGGTTTGCGTTGGAAGGGACCTTAAGCTCATCCAGTTCCAACCCCCTGCCACTGGCAGGGACACCTTCCACTAGAGCGGGTTGCTCCAAGCCCCTGTGTCCAACCTGGCCTTGAGCACTGCCAGGGACGGAGCAGCCACAGCTTCTCTGGGCACCCTGTGCCAGCGCCTCAGCACCCTCACAGGGAAGAACTTCTGCCTAAGAGCTCATCTCAGTCTCCCCTTTCAGTGTAAAACAATTCCCCCTAATCCTATCACTACATGCCCTTGTAAAAAGTCCCTCTTCAGCTTTCTTGTAGGCCTCTGTAGGTGCACATTATCACTGTGCACCTTCAAGAAGAGTCTGGATTCATTATCTTTATAGATTTCCTCTAGGTATTTGAAGAAATGGGCCAGTACAGGTAGGTATGTCAGTCTGCAGTTCAAAGAGACACGGTAGAATAGAATCAAAATCAGTATAGAGGATCTTGGATAATTTGTTTTCCACACTGATTCTAGAGGCTCACAGAAGTACCTACATTTCTGCACAGCCACTCTCATGCAAACCACAGAGCTAAAGAAAATGCTCCATGATTTTCAGTCGGGCCTTGTGCATAATGAGAATAACCCTACTAAAACAGAACGACTGGCAGAAAGACATCCAAAACCAATCTCTAATTGGCCTGGAGGAGGTTTCTCTAATATAGCCACTCAAGACCATAGACTAAAACTACCTCTGGGGAATCCTGATCCAAAATACATATGCTGGGAGTGGGTATGGAATGGGAAGGAGACTGCTAAAACTGTGGGTACTGCTGCAATCTGTAGGGCAGCCCAATGGTATTCACTAACACAAGAGTTTTGAGATACACCAAAGGTTTCAATAATCCTCGTAGGAACTCGGCATCAGAAGGGACAAGAAATGTTTTATAGCCCCCACAGTACTTGTTCTGTGGACTGCAACAGTCAACATGCAATGTTTCAAGAACCACCCTCTGGGAAGGGAGTTCACTTCATTTGCTTTCCCAAGATGATCCACAGGGACATTAAAACTTGAAATTTGTGTTACTTCAAATATAAAACATTACGGGAAAACACATAATATCCCAATAATCTATCACATCTTTGCTACTTATCCCAAAGGAGGAAAAATGCTTACCTCCCTTGATGTCCCACTTAGAGCCTACAATGCACAGGCAGAAAATATCATTGCATTGGTATCCCTTGTGGAGATCAGATCTGATAGTTCTGGCTGGAGCTGAAGTGCTCCATTGCTGCACCAATAGAGAAAGAACAATTTGGGACAAGTAAAACACAGACATAAGATACTCTAACCAAGTGATCTCTTCAAAGCAACCCTATTAGAAAGATACTGGACTGTGACTCCTATTTTTAGTAAGGAATCATATTTAAAGTTTAATGTTAATCCATCCTCCTGGCCAGTTAATACCAAACGTAATTCATGCTAGATGTTTAAAAAAACCCACAAATCCAAACAACAAACTCTTTCAGTACAAAGTAATGACAGTCACAGTCACTTAGTGTGACAGATAAGCTCTGGACTTTCATTCTTAGCTCTACCACAAAGTTCCATTACAGTGTTTGATGAGAACAAATGAAATCAAAGCACCACCTCTGTACTTTAGGTTTTGCTATCCTGCTGCAACTGGGCTTTGAGACATTTGGGACCTTTTCTGCTTGGCTGTTGATTAAAATCATAACCTTTTGCCAAAGTGATCATGGAAATAAAGTGCTCTTTCCTTTTCAGAGCTGTAGCTAAACCGTGGCTTGGAGTGTAAAATGCCAATATGTAGTTACTAATACAGGTGATCTGGGAGGCAAGAGTAATGTTGAATATTCCTACAACAGCCTCTTAAGGATCTGTGAAGTCCAGATCTTTAGCTGCATTTGTTCATTATGTCCACTAACATTTTCCAATCTTTTTATAACTAAAATATTCTGGGAACAATGCACATTAATCTTCAATATGTATGTACTCTGAATATTGCTTACAGGCATATATATGCACTTGCCCCTCCCAACTCTCTTTCTACTTTTATAAATCATAAACATTGTGTTCCTTAGTGATTCCTGTGAATTCCTGTCTCTGCCCCTTATTTGTTCCTCTTGCTGTAGCATAATACCCCAGATCAGTGCGTTTTGATCAATAAATTAGCTACTTCTGCTTCTGAATATATCCGGGGATACAATTTATTTGGCAAAAAGACTCACTTATTTGCAAGCTGTGTGCTTTGAGAACCTGGCTATGATTAAAGCCATCTCTTGAGCCCATGAAAAGTGTTTTTACCACAGTACACAGATCTGGGAAAAATGGTATCGCACCCTGAGCAATGACTGTGAATTTGGGAAGCAAGTGAGAGTTTAGAGATTATTCAGCTGATCATTAGTAATTCTAATTTTGTGTCCTATCAGGTGGAAATCCTTGACTGGAAGACAAAGGAACAACTATGCTTCCTAGATAAGGTAAACCCAAAACCTATTTAAAAGGCTAGGTGACTAATAACTAATAACTTTTCTTAAGTAAATTTAGTGTTTATGAAGGGCATCTAATCTCCTGACAGACTTCCTTTGGCCAATAAAGAGGCAATGATTATGCACACTTCATACTGACTATAGACTCCTTCAACCCTTTTCCAGAAGGAGCTTTTGGGCAAAGAGGACAACTTCATCTGCTTCACTGAGAAGGTGCTAGTTGTGTTTTACTCAGTCATAAGCCACCAAAGTGTCAGTGCTGTAGTAACTCTTGATCACTGCTACAGAAGCTGCCCCTGAAGCAGATGTCACAAATTATCCCCCCTTCTCCTGCAAGAAGTACCTTGACCTACCCATACCAATGCTGCCATCTGTTATACTGTCACACTGTTTGAGTAACATTTCTGCTTGAATAGTCTCAGACCTAGTTACTGTCTTTCAAAGTATGCATCTCACATATACCGTATTTTTTTGTTGCCTAGGTGGAACCAAATGCCACAATTAGGGAAATCAGATTGATGTTCCATAAATTATGTGAGTATAACTTTTGCAGCAGTTTGCATCACAGCAGAATACGCAGCACATAAATAGGAGAAAATGATGTCATTTGAAACATGTGTTGTGCACACACAATGCTGAGTAACCTGCATATATGAATGTGATCACAGGGAGATTTCAGTATAGTTTTTTTATCCTGATACCCCTTTGTATTTTTTCTGCTGCAGAATTTCTCACAGATATTCGTATTGAATAAATACCCCTACAGATTTTAACTAAATCTTCTCTTGTTGTGTTGCACTCATTATAGTATTGGATGATTTAAAGCATTGTGTATCACACAATTCTGTATGGTCTTACAGATCCTCGGTGGTATCCAGCAAGGCAGTCGATAAAACTTGATCCAAGTAAGTACTTGTGAGGAACAGAGTAACAAAGCTCTGAGCAGGGGCCTGGCACAAAAGGTGTACTTCGCATGGGTATGAGCTCTTAGGAATGAGTTTCCAGCTATGTTAATTAGCACTACAAAGGCTGAAAAGAACCCAGAATAAACTGAGTACTTTGGAAGTATTGAACACATTTCCACCCATGTGCCTAGTGCTTGGTAATTAACTAACTCAGGACTATGCACATCGTTCCCATGCACTTTCTAACTACTGAGCACTTTTGTTCTCAAGACAGGCAGCACAGAATCGTGATACCAGTTTCCCTTAGCTGTAGTGAAATGATCTCCACAGCGATGCTCAGCTGGGAGCACTAAAAAAGGGCTATGAGTTAGAGCTCTCAATTCACATAATCCTGTGCTCTCAGGCAGGAATTACAGTTCTTTTGAGGTAAGCTAATGCAAAACACATTGCCATGGATGTAGAATTTGCTGACAAAGCTGATGCCAGCTGGCTGGCTTCGTTAATGCAGTAGTAGGTATTGCTACTAGAAGCATCTTAGTACATGACCTGGGTACACAAAAGGAAGTCTAATTGCCAAGCTGTGTTAATTCATTTTAGCATTCAGTATAAAATGTGGCAAATTCTTTTACTTCCATGAAGTGTAATTTTATTTAAACAGTCCCTTACAAGCATACTGGTGAAAATTAGTAGGATCTGTCCATGGAAACAGGTCTATGAGTATCTTATTCCCTTCTTCAAAGATCTACCTTACCAGATTCCTCCATGGACTTATGTTGTGAGACTTGTAATGAGAAAATGCAAGCTTTCTGGAGATTCCCCCAGATCTAAGCATTAGAAACTTGAGAATGAGCTAAAGTGCTGTGGAATCACCTCCTAGCTGTTTGGTTGGCAAAAAAAGGAAACACTGAAAACTTGTAGGAAATCCTTCCTATCTCAGATTATCCTAGCTTTTGTTCATATGACAGTGAGCAATGATAAGAGATGAAAGAGATGGAGGTGCAGCTGACAAGGAGGTCAGTGAACGATGGTGAAGGTCAGTGACCCATCAGCAAATTCTGCTGTAGCAGTAATGAAGCAAGTTTACTAGACTAGGCAGGCACATGGGACCAAAAATTCTCCTAGCTGACCTAGAGGACCCAGGCTTTTATGTGATTACAGGGATAAACGGTAATTAAGTATAAACATCCTTATTTTGTTTATCGAGATTCCAATAAACCCACATCAGCTCAAAGACTCCCACAGATGGGTTAAAGCACAATATAAAGCTAATACGCTGCCAAAGTTGACTTGAATTTCACTGATGTAATTACTTCTTTCCTTCTCAGAAGGAAAGTCCCTGAGAGATGAGGAAATCCTGCAGCACCTCCCTGTTGGCACAACTGCTACCTTATACTTTAAAGATTTAGGGCCACAGATAGGATGGACTACGGTGAGCTATGCTTTAAGCCTGAGCCATTTTAATGGCTATTTTTCCTTACATCATTTTTTGTCTCCAGTATTTCTGCATGATGCCTGCTCTGATAGTGGATGCAGGCAATGAATCTTCATTGCTTCAGTTCATTTAATCAGGGAAAGCAGTAAGAGGATATTCTGAATGCCTAGTTCCCTGGGAGAGCAGCAGTGGAAAACTTGCTGCAGGGTAGGCTGGCTCTGCTGAACTAAGCTTCAGGTTCTCAGATGAATTTAGATATCTACTGAAACATCAGTAGGAACTAGGTGCCTAAATGCTTTTGGGGATCTGCTTCACGGTGCCTGTAGAACTCTTCTGACAAAGATCAGGATTATACTCCCACAAGTTTGTCCTGAAGAAAGGCGTGTGACAACTTCATGTCAGTAACTGAAGTGAGTTCACAAAGTAAGATCAGTAAGTAGCTGTCTGCGCGTGGCTGCTGGTGGTAGGCGAGTGACAGCTGATAATTTCTGCAGCATTAGCAGCCATTCACAAAGACCTCGCATATTTACAGTCTTAGCTCAAATGCAAACCCTGTACTTGGCAGGCAACTTGTTTATGCAGTAAGGAGACCAATGACCCTTCCAGTTCTTCAGAAGGCCCATGATGCACATATTACGCTAGTTCTAAGGAAACAGCACAGAAGGAAAAAATACCACATAATTTAAAGGCATGTTTGCCATTTCTTAGCTATGAGACATCAATAAAAACTTGTGTAAATGACAAAGAGCAAAGACAACATTCATAGGAGGGAAAACAAAAGAAGTCAAATGTTCTGCAAGACTGAATCTTCACATCATTACTTTGCATGCAATGCTGATAAATCAGGCAGCTATTTCACAACAGTAAGACAGGAAAAAGCTTCTAATGGCCATGTAGACTCCAAGACACACATACGTTAATATATACCAAAATATCACAGTGCAGATTAATACCAAACTTCTGCCATTCCATAATCATTCCTTTACATTCTGCTCTCCCTGGCCTTCAAGCTACTTCAAATGTGAACCAAGAAATACTTCAGAAGTATAAAATAAAGAAGTTAAACTTGTCATCTACAATCAAACCCAATCTTCACTGGAGAAAATGCTGATTTGTACAGAAGTTGATAACACAGCTTGTCTGAGTGTCAAAATAACTGTAATACATCAGAAAACAGTGGTTGGGTTTGGTTTCTGGTTTTGGTTTGGTTTTTATTGACAGAAGTGCAATCAATTTCCCTTCCTTCTCCATAAATGAGGTATGTGCCTACCTTCCTCACCTGCAGAAGTGTGAATAATTCAGCTGTTAACATTTGGTCCAAGGTTAACTTGACTTTCAAGTGATGCTCCTCAGAAATGCACATCTATCTGAAATGAAACCTAGTTAGATAATAGCTTTTTTGCTTTCCTCTCTTTTTTTTTTTTTTTTTCTCTTTGTGTTCAAATTAAAGACTGTTTGAACACAGAATGTATTCATTGTTTCCCAGGCTCTCTGCTGTGCTAACTGCTCATACAGATGGGGTCACCTGTGAACACTTACAAGCTGTTTCCAGTTTTAACAAAATTAATTCCTTAGAAGCAAAGCTCCTCTTTTCCAAGACAAATTCTTCACCAGATTTCATTTTAACCCAAAATAAAGCAATAGTTTTTCAGGGCTAGAGGAGGGTGAAAGCTGCGCAAATGTAGCATGCATGCATATTTATCTTGATCTCTGGGCTGCTGTTACTATCTTTTCATGCCCACACTGTATCAGCTGCACTGGCAATGGCTGTTTGTATGCAATGGAGGCAAATGCACTGCAAAATATTTACATGCATGTCTACCAGTTTCATAGCCTAAGCCCAAACCCGCTGTTCCCTCCCTGCCTCTCTAAATGCCATCTTGGGTTGGTGGAGGGGTTTATCCCACTGCATTAGTTATCACTAAGAAACCAAAGCAAAATTATCATCTAATTCAGCTGTCTAATGATTTTCTCTTTTTTTGCAGGTATTTTTGATAGAATATACAGGTCCATTGTTCATCTATTTTCTGTTTTATTTCCGCATGCCTTTTGTCTATGGACTGGATGAGAGGTTTACATCAAGTCCGCATCCAGTAGTTAAGTAAGTCCTTTTGCAGGCCTGAGCAAGTATTTCTTGTTAGCATTGTAGTCTTATTCCAAATGTCTTGCCACACTTGTTTTTTTACGCACTCTTAAATGCTTTTGTCTTGCTGTTTCTAGCTTGGCATGTATCTGCCATTCTTTCCACTACATCAAAAGGTTGATTGAAACAGTATTTGTTCATCGGTTCTCCCATGGGACTATGCCACTGAGGAATATTGTGAAGGTAAATTGTGTCAGAATCTATCCATGGCCCCCCTTACAAATCCAACCTAGGCAACCTATGCTCTGCCTCTGCAGCACAGACCTTTTGGTGTGGCTTTTGCAGTAACATACAGCAAATCTCACCTGTAAAGCTGTAGTTCTATCAAGAGATTTCTTAATGTCGCTATTGTATAACCCACATGTTCCCATACTGTTATGCATGTTATAATAGTCTCATTGCTCTTTTGGAATCACTCAGCTAGCTCCCTGGCAGAGAAGGTTTTAGTAACAGCATGAAGTTTTAACATAGCACAGGCAAGCACAATGTTGAATGGTTTTGCCTTGAACACTGTCTTTGCTGTTAAGCAACTGCTAATTTACCTTGGATCCAGCACAAAGCAGTTTGGTTGTTCTGCATTTTCTTCACCTGCAAGAGCACTCCCTAATGTTCCTACTGTTGCTGTGCCATAGGGCAGTTGTTGAGATGCAGGCCTAGATGTCTGTGAAGTAGTACAGTGAACTGCGTGGGTATGCATGGGCTGCAGTTATTTCACAAATGGCTGCAACAGAATACACAATGGTATTCAAATACATGTTTTATATTCAGGAAGACAGGGAACTGGAAAAGAATATATTATCAGCATTTGGGTATTTAACATTTGGTATTTAGACAGACCCCTGGAATTTGCCTTAACAGCCATCATACTTTCAGCAGCTGAAGCTCTCCCTTGTGGCTAACTCCTAATGGGGATGTGTTCTGGTAGTTCTGGTAGCAGCTTCATGCTTTCCAAATGGAGGGAGGGTCTGTAGTTGAGCAGCAGCCCTCAGGAAGAATCCTTCCTGGCAATTTACTGTGTTTTCTGCAGTGGAAGGGTGCAGGGGTTGTTAAAAGGCTAGTAGATTTCTTAAAGCCTTGCTCTTGACACAGGAGCAGCTAATGCATGCTAAACAGCAGAAAAATGAGCAACTTTACCTTGAAAAAGGATGTGTGCAGTGTGGTAAGTTTTCATTTTCTCACTGCTGTCTCTGACAACTACTTGTTCCTTTCAGCCCATGCAAACTTGTTGCTAAAACTGACATTTGTACTGATCATTCTGATTGCTTCAACTTTTCCACCTTCTCAGGTTGGCTGTACTCGCTTTCATCTGTAAAGTTGCTCACAGTTCTATCTCTTAGCAGTGCTTGGGTTTGATTTGCTTTTATAATTTCATTGTCTTCAGTGGTTTTACTCCAAAATTGTGCCAGTAAGAAAAGTACCATATCCTCTTCCTTTTTCCTCCCACATGCAGGTGGTAGACAAAGCTTCTTGCTTCAAGTGTTTGATCACATACACAGCAGATATACATAGCTTATTTCCTAAGCACGTGGAATAAGACCCACTTCAGTCTCAGTAAGCAGAGATCTGAGACAGGAATTGATGAGATTTGTGACTTTCATCCTTTGTTTCCCAAATGGAAATAGGAATAAATGATGCCATAAAATGCGGCAAGGGTTCATCAAAAGCAGAAAGGTAGAACACCTGATAAATGTGGACTTAGTAAACAACTGGCTCAGACTGAATAAGATAGGGATGAATACAAAAATTGTGTGGTGATAAAGGAACTAACTAAAGGAAAGATGATTGTGGTTGTGCTGGAAAAGCATGTCAAGCCTCTAATAATAGGGAGGTACCAGTGGAAATCCTCAAAGATTATAGCCTTACAACTAGTCTTACTGAACATTTTCATGGGTAAATAGAAGGGATATTGCTGCTTTCTATAAAAACACCTGGAGGAAAAAAAAAACCCTAGACCTAAAGAAATACCATTTAAACCAGAAGACAATATAATGAGACAAACAGAAGGGTACATGCTAGTCATGAATAAACATAGGCAGGGCATTAAGAAATAGCTGTGGCCATCATAGGGATCATCAGTTAGAACAGAGAAAACAAAAGTCCTAACCATAACTTTGTGAACTTAGGAATAATTTATTTATGGGATCCCTGCAAGATTTGATCTTGATCCACAATTATTTATTTTTTTCATAAGAGATTGTTGTAAAACTGTAATATTTACCTGGAATATGAAATAGTCACAGAAACAATTTCTTTCAAAAGTCTGCATGTTGTCTGCATGTACTCTTCCTATCTGAACGTCACTGGAGGCTTCATGAGCAATACAACTTCTAGTGGCAGCTAGACATTTGCAGTGTTACTGCTAAGGACCTTAGCAGTGGCAGACTCTACTCTTAAAGCTCCTTTTCTTATAACTGATGAATACTCTTGCAGCAAAACATGTTCTTTGGATGAACAGCACTTGCTTAGCTTAATTACAGCATGTATTGTTGGGAGCTGAGCCATGATCATTTATTTGTTTACTGAAATACATTGCCCGGTGACTCACCCTGTGCCAAGCCCTGAAGTTAGGGACAGGTTTTTCATAAGATGCCATTTCAAGATTACAAGAAACTGCTTCCTCCTAGGTTTGTACAGCAGTTAGTAAATTGTAGGTTATGCTGGAAGAAGCTAGTGTTAGGGAGGAAGAAGTAGTTTATGGATAGAACACCCACTAAACTGTTCCTCACTGAAGTCATTCTTCTGGCTCTGCTGCATTTCCTGAGGAAAAGGGAAGTAATCACAGGGCAGGGGGTCTGGAACTAGATGATCTTAAGGTGCTTTCCAACACTAACTATTCTATGATTCTATAATTCTCTTATGTCCCACCTGATCTGTAATTACTGGTTAATAATTTGCTGTTTCTCATCAGTTGGCTATGAATATATAATCTCAGAGCAAGGACATACCATGTGCTTGTATTACAGCATACCCCAAAGGGTGTCCATTTTGTCTGAGGTCTCTGGGAACTTCAGTGGTTCAATTAACTCTGAAATGGAAGTGGGAAGACAACAAAATGTTTGATACCAACATTTGCAACAGATGGGAAGGCTTACCCTTCACCAGCATTTGCAGCAAAACACACCAGCAGACACTGCAGTCAGGTAGTATGGGCTGCAGATGCTGAGGTAATCACTTGTTTGGGGTATTATTACTAGAAATTCATTTCTGGTTTGTATAGGCTGAAAAATTCCAAGTAAAAAACCAAAAAGTTAGACCAGCCAGAACAGGAAAGAATGCAGCCTTAGATAAGGATTTTGTCTTCATGAGCAGGAAAGGAAAGCTGTGAAGGAGAAAGCAGAAAGACCTAGAAGTGTCTAAGGTATGTGAACCTATGGAAAGCCAAGAGAAAAGCATCACAAGAAAGAATAAGAGGACCAGTGCTTCACTTAAGTGAAAATAGGAAGGAAGGAAAGATCAGAGAAAGGAAAATAACAGGAGAAATGGTGAAAGGAAGATGAAGAGCTCGGTTTTGGTCTTGCTGAAGTGCAGGTGATAACCAAACATGCCCTAAAACATGAAAAGCTGAGGCACTAGGTTTGATAAAAGAAGAAATCTCAACTGATGAGAGGCAAATTTCAGAGTTGTTGACAAGGGTTAAGGTCCGTCTCTACAAGACCTACAGGTGGGAGCATAGAGGAAGAAGAGGAATAGGCCAACAAAGGGCCTTCCTCCTACCTGTGGATATATATGGTGGGAGAAGATAACCTGTCACCAAGGTAATGAATGAGTGTCATAAGAAAAAACACAAACGGCAGGGCAAGGAAATCCAAATGAGAGGCAGAGATTGACATTGTAAGTAAGTTTTTTTTCATGGATGAAGCCTGTGAATAAGCTTTGAGATTGGTCAGCCCAGCCATGAGGTATTTTAGCAGAGTTTAGAGAATGGAAGCTGGGTCACAGAAAGCCAAAGACAGCAGCAAAAGGGACAAACTATAGATGTCACAGTGCAAGGGCAAAAGAAAGCGTCAGACACCATGACTGTAGGTAGGAAAAGTTAAAGCACGGGAAAGAAAGAAAGAAAGCAAACTGATGGTGTGAAGGAGAAGAGGAAAGGCAAGAGTCTGGGCAATACAAAGTAATAAGCAGAGAAGAAAGCACAGTGCCTAAATCTGGTTTTACAAAGTCTCAGTGGTCAACATAACAGGTCTCTCTTCACCATACAGCCTAGGTGGCACTTCATCTTTTGGCTTGCCAGACAAAATAGATTTGTTTTCAGTACTATGATCATATTTTCTAAAACTGTTTACAAACTTAACAGCTTCAAGATATTTGTCGGGAAATCTTACTGGATGCACACTATGTCCTTCCTGTAATCTCCTGTTGTCTGCTCCCGCCTTACCACACTTAGTACTGTCATTTTCTGTTGTATTATCAGCAGCTTGAAGAATCAGCCCAATTCATTGCTATCAGCGGTCCTTGTAGTGAATACTGGCCTAGAGGATTGTACTAAAACAAAGAAAAATTCCCTGTTTTTCAGAACTGCTTGTATTACTGGGGATTTGCAGCTTGGCTTGCTTATTACATCAATCATCCTCTTTACACTCCTCCTTGTAAGTAGCAAAACAACTCTCAATATGATTTAAGTACTTACGTAGTTGCCTATTTGTGCTACTCACATGTAAACTTTTTTGTTTTTATAGCTTATGGGAAAAAACAGATAAATTTTGCTGTGATCATGTTTCTGGTAAGTTTGTTGTTCTTTTAATATAATGACAAAACACATTGCTTTATTTCTTATGTTGTATAAGTGAGGGAGTGAGTAGGATAAGCACATACTCAGAACTTCAACAGCTGGGACATACTATGAAGCTGACCACTTGCATACTGAACAGATCTATTCAGTTTTTTAATGCGATCTTGTACACAAGGGAAGATTTTAACTCAGTATCCATTCCAAGAGTGGGATAATTATCTTTTATAACCTTTAAAAGAAGCCTTGAACTATCAGTTTGTGACACTGTGTTTAAAAGCCAGTGAGTTTGTTTTGTGAACTGTTGGAGTGTTAAGGATCACAACAGATCACAAAACTCAGAAAACTGGCCAACTAAGCAAATACATACCTATTGCTGATCATTTCCAGGGATAGCTGTTCATTTCGCTGGGCTTCAGAAGTTTTTTACAGCTTTCCTTAGGAAGAAAAAGCCTAAAGTCACTGCCTGTTCATTCTCACAATTCCTAAGAACATTTCATACATGCAGAAGCAACATTAGAGTAACCAACAAGATGTACCCATTCTTCCTATGTATATGTAACTTGTTTAGAACATCAGCTGTTCACTTGCTTTGAGAAACTGTCAGTAACTAGAGGATCTCATAGCAGCTTCCCAGTAGGAAAATTTCATGAGTTCATCATCTGTTTTCATTTTATAGAGAGACTACATAGCTGAAAGCACAGAGCTGGCAATAAAACTCAGCAGCTCTGACCACCAGTCATTTGCTTTAATAGTTATGCTTTGCAGATGCTGAAGACTGCCCATAATTGTGTAAATGGGTCATTTCAATACACTTCCTGCATAACTGATTGGTGAAGCATTATTTCAAACCAGTGGAGGAAGCTGGGTCAATTATATTTAATGATTCTGATAAATTATACTCTAGAGAAGAAAACTTAAGAGTCCTTAATTTTCCTTAGGATTCTAGTAACTTTTGAGAAACCAGAACTATGCAAATGATGGGGGTTTTGGTGATTTTAAAGACGTAAGTATAATCAAAAGATAAAGCATATTTTTATCAAAAGATAAGTAAGGTTTACTTTTATCCCCTTTGGTTTACTGCCTTTAGATCTCATAGGGATTATATAAGCAGTAAATTTGATCCTATGAACAGAGAGTCCACATTTGCTGGCAAATCTCATAAATGTATGTGAGTATAATGTAAGTACATACAAGTATAATATGGGCTCATGTTTGAACCAAGACATTCCATCCCCCTGTCAGACAGCTACTGCGGTTAAGGATATTTATTATGCTGATAATAGGTTCTTTCCTCCTATTCCCCCTTTTTGTAAGTACCCCAGGAACTAACAAAAGGAAGACAAGTCAATAGAAGGGAAACACATGTTTAACCTTGTCATGCTTTTTTCTTGCAGCTGTGTGAAGCTGGAAATTTTTCCATTCACGTTGCACTCAGTGACCTCCAGAGAAATGGTAAAAACTGCACTTTGGTGCAGCCTTCAGTCCTTCTACAGTTACTCTACCTCATGAAAGAGTGATCCTGGAGGGTGTTGATACCTGCTAGCTGACTGCTGTGGGAGCACAGGTTGCTCAGCGCTGTCGAGATTGGATCCTAGGGGAGATCAGACAGTGCAAGGAATCCAAGATTGTTAAACAGCACTTCCTATCTTTCTTACTGGAATTTTGATGAGTTCAAATTGTGTTGGGGGGAGCAGTTGTATTAGTTACACTGGTAGTGCAAAAGGAAACAAAGCTAGTATAAGCTATGCTTTGGTGAGCAAGGGGAAGTAATTTCACTGGCTTCTATAGGGGGCACAAGATCACTGTTCAGGCCTGGATTCCTTAGGCAGGAGTCAAACATCTTACAGCTATCAACTGTGACTGCTAAAATCCCATTTTGTGACAAACTAAGAAAACCTTTAACTTCTAAATCTAAAACTTAAGGTACCTCTTCTTACAGGAGTGGCTGTGATCAAAGGCATGTGTAGATGATTTTCTAATGCCCAGAACATTTCCTCCCATTCCTTCTCGTGTGTCCAGAGGACAGCCTGTTTTCCCCCCACATCCTGCTTGTCCCTCTGGCAGTGATGAGACACAAGAGTAGGCAGAGTTGGGTTGTCTTTATAGGAAACAATATACTTAGGAATGTGAATATTTTGTGATTTGTTTTCTGATCTATAGGATCCAAAACCCGTAAGATCCCATATCCAACAAAGAATCCTTTCACATGGCTGTTTTTCTTTGTATCTTGCCCTAACTATACATATGAGGTATGTATTTTCAAACAAGATGTTTAGATTTTAGTTTGGCTGAATATACTTTCATTTCTTTTGGAATGTTAAACATGAAACAGTTCAGTTCAATACCTTTCCCCTCCTTTCCTAAACCCTGTGAAATCAGATTTCAGACAGGAACTTGTCTGTTCTTCCTCTCCTTCACTGAGGCAGTACTTACAGGGCTAACCGTAAACACAGTCCAGACCCTGGGCCTGTGCTTCAGGTTGGACTTGATCTTAAAGGTCTTCTCCAACCCAGTTGACTCTATGAGTCTAAAGCAGTGCAAATTTTGCAGACAAGAAGAGGGAGAGTGCCACTGAATGGATGCTGCAATGAGGGGATGGGGGCATCTGGTGGAGTTATAATATAAGGAATATCACAGACAAATAGAAGATACTGTGGTAGAGGAAAATAGACCCATGTCATCCTCCCCATTTTCTTGTTATGCAGTTGCTTGTGTTGGTTGTGATTCCTTTAGAAACTTGAATCATTTTATTGCTTCATATTCCTCAATCAGGAGCCAAACTCCTGACTCAGGTTCAAAAGCAGTTAAAACCAGTGCAACTCAGTGTAAAATTCACTCTTGCACAGAAAGACAGCATTGGGTTTTAACTTCAGAGGTGATTAACAGATGTTAATGAGACCAGAATTTGGCCTCAGACAGGAAGTTATTGTTCCTGGCACTGATTATAAATACAAAGTAGGCAGAGAAATGGAAAGGACATTATGTTGTAATGCTTACCTTTTTTTCGTGATAATAGCTGTGGAAGCAGACATGAAGGTTTTGTTTGTGATAAGAAGGCACTGTTCACCTTTTTGGCTAAAGGTTATTAACACTAGAAACTGATCTGGCTGACCTTGGCTTTTTTATTTACCTATACTAGGACAAGGTTGGTTTTGATCAATAGAGACATAAATGCAAATGCTGTCACCAGAAACATTTTAAATTTCCTTGGCCAAAACAGGTGGGGACCTGGATCAGTTTCACTATCATGACTCAGTGTGTTCCAGGTGAGTAATGTTTTGGTACTTCCTCCTGAAGTGATGTCAGCAACAAGAGCAAGTTTTTAATCTGATACTGAAATGTTTCTTTTTATCCCTTCTTTCCAGTGGGGCTGTTCACTTTGCTTTGCTTCATCCAGATGACAGTCTGGGCAAAGGATAAACACTGCACCTACCTGCGAGAATTCAAGGATTATCCAAGTCTTCGAATGCCAATTATTCCCTTTTTGTTGTAAGAAAAAAGGTTTCATTTGAATATTGCACAGAGCTTCAAGACGAAAAAGCTTATAAACCTCCTGCCAAATAAGTGAATAAATGTAAAGGGTTTTGATGCATGTTGAATCTCCACGCTGAGGGAAACTGTATGCACTTGAAAGCTACACTTCTTTACATTCAAGAATTCTCAACTCAGAAGCACCTTCTAGAAATAAGGCTTCACTGCACAGCTGGCAATCAAAAGCCCCTAGAGTTCACTGTAACCTGACTGACTTAGATTCTCATGTACAAGTCTATTTAGATTGATGGATCACAGATACTGAGAAGCCTGTGCTGAAAAGCAGCTCCAAATTTAGCAGTGGCATTCTGCAAGATGTAAGTACATTGGAACGAGGACATACCAGCTAACTACTGGAGAGCTCAGTTCAGCCAGCATGGACAGCTGGCCTGAATACGGAATACACAGAAGAGTGTGCTGCCTGAAGGCAGGTGCTTTGTAACATATAACATTACCAAAGAATATGAATGGTTTTCTGGAATAAAGAAATAGGCAATATTTGAAATACCTGATTTGGGTCTAACCCCTAATTTGCCAAAAGAATCTCAAGTGAGAAGCAATTTGTAGTATTTGAGGATGTAACACCCTGTGTTGATGGTGTTGATGGTGTTTCTGTTTGGTTGGTTTCAGTCTTCTTCATTAGTAAATTGCATACTAGTAAATAAGGTTCAGAAGATCTGATCTACACTATATCTGTGATATTTTGCCTGTTTTCATATAACAAGTCCTTATGATACTAAAGGACCTTTTACCCTGCATTTTATGTCAGTATTCTCTGAATATTTTTTATACACTTTGTAGATACATGAAGTGACTGCTAGTCCTCAGTTCCCTTCCTATTTTCAGAGCCAAGAAGAAAAATCAGCTACAATTTTGGACTTCCTGTGTTTTCTTTTTCACAAGATGTTCAGTGGGACTTAGTTGGGTTTTGTGCAAAACCTAGTAAAAAAAAAAAACTATTGCATTCTATCTGAATTATATTTTCAAGAAGCTATTTTAGCATATGAAGAGAATGCATAGATACTGTTTTATTTCATTATTTATTTATTTCTCTCTAATGGATGTATAGAAGATTTTTCAACTATTTGTAAGGGTGAAATATGCAATAAATTCTAGACTCTATTTTGAAATCAGTTGAAATAATTATGGCAAAAGAAGAAGATTACAGAAAAAATGCTGAAGTTTCATTGTATTTTGTAGAGTAAAAAGTAAGAATGTCCTTAGATTAAAAAAAATCTACATCAAGTGATGAAAAAAACCCTAACAAAGCAAAAAACCCCCACATGACCCAGATTTTATTTCTCTATAATGTATCTCAGAGAGGAATCCTTAGAAATGGTTAGGTCTGGTAGGTGAAGCAATACATCATAGTGAATTTGTTTTGTGTTGTCATTTTCCACTGGTTTGACTGTGAAGCAGAGAAAAGAACTAAATGCCAAATGGTTTCCCACTGAGTGCAGTGTGGAGCACAAGCAGGTTGAAATTCTCCTTCTGAGCACAGAGAAAAGTATGTACCTTGTTCATACTTTACACCCACTTCCGGGCCAATTACAGGAAAGAAGGAAAAACTGATCCTGTTTAATAACAAAGATACCTTTCCAGACCTCCATGAGGAAACAAAATTTTGGCAGATCTGGACACACTTTCTTGCCTTTTAATCTCCGTTTTGAGATTATGCTTCTATTGGAGAAACTGGAAGATGAAGATGAGATAATTTTCATTAAGGTTTGGGGTTTTTTTAAAAGCAAATTTCTTGTCTGGGTCTGAGATCTGAATTAATTCTTCCCATTCATGCTGAAACACCTGTCTGTTTTCACTGGCAGCCTGGTGAGACATGAAGAAGTCTCCCAGCACTAGCCCCATCAGCCTGCACTGATGTTCTGACCTTGGTAGTCATGCACACTCAGGATGGCAGGAATTCACTTCTCAGCTGGGCAATGTTCTCTGCACTGGGGCCTGTCTGCTGACTGGTAGCAGTTGACTTAAGAGTTAAACAAGAAAAACCTACCAGCCTAAAAGGACCAGCTGCAGAACCTATCTTTAATGCTCTTTACATGTCAACAAGGAAGAATGAGACGTATCCTCTTGTATCTTATAATGAAGATATATGTTAGAGGAAGATTTTGTTCTATAGCAAGGACCTGCCGTTCCTTTGACACTTTCAGCATATACTGTTCCATATAGAGCAGTAGAAGTTTGCTGTTGCTAGGGCTGTTGCTGTTGCAAGCACAGTGCTCAGAAAGGTGCAAAAAAAAAGTCAGTATAATACTGAGTGTGGGGACCTTTGTTTGAGCCTTGTACCGCTCTGTTATGGCACATCTTTGCACTGTGCACACTCGAAGTGCTAGTGACTGTAGGAACAGTCTATGCAACTGCCTGCTGGTGCAAAGCAGGGGACACCTTTGCTTCTCGGCTGGCTCCAGCTGCACGGGGATGCAAAGGGATTTCCTCATCCTCCATCTGCTGTTTAGCAAAGTTCACAAAAACCTGTGTGAGGAAAGCAGAAAATGTCACCATCTCATCAACTGAGATGAGTTCGTGGAATGTCTGTACATGTGCATCCTCTTGGCCTCTCTGTAGGGAAGAGACAGGGAATTTGTAGACATGAACTGAGACACTGTGTATCAGCAGAGATCATTAACTCCTCCTTTATTTTGACAAACTTCCTTGCAGCTTCCTTCCTTTGGATGCACTTGCTTGTCACTAAAATCCTTCTTCTTAAGCAGAAGATGGATTCAGCCAGGTTTGCCTGGCTTTCACAGCATGAGCGAGTTTGGTTGTGATGGGGAAAAGGAGACTGAATATTTTAGTAGGAAGCTGTAAGGCAGCCAGGAATGTCTCTCTAGCATTCCCAAAGACACCTTTGAATATGTGGACCCTCAGCTGCCTAGGAAAGCAGGCACACAGGGCTAATACCCCCTAACAAGTGGGTGTTGCCAAAATTCCCAGTGAACTTCCTAGGTTTTGTGTGTCTAATTGCTCCTGCATAACAGTGCATGACAGGGAGATATCAACATTTAGTAGATATCACACTATCTCTGACACAGCACAGTCCAAATCTCTTATTAATAAGCAAACATTATTCCCAGCTCAGGAAGCCTGATTCTGAATATCTGACCTTGCTCAGTCTGCTGCTCCTGAAGGAATGGGCTGTGTGAATTCTGTCATCTGGAAAACTGTCTTACCAGCTTCCAAATGACACTTAATTTACACAGGGAATTAACTACAGACCTCATATCTGATCCACCCTCCTTGACGAGGGGTCTGGGAATTTTGCCTGAGAAAGAGTTGCGAGATAATTCTCTACTCTGAACAGTTTGATCCTTCAGTTGCTGGGATACAGCCCCATTGCATTGCCAAGGTCTAGCCAGACAGGCTTTCTCATGGATGCTTTATCTTTCACTCACCTGATCTAAAGTTGTTTGAGACACAGAATATTCTTCAATATGCAAGTTTTCCTTATTGGAGACTATCAACCGAAAAATCTTGGCCAGAGAGGAGGAGCAGATCTGATACTGCAGCATATTGTAGTGTTTCTCTCTCTGTAAGCTCCCTGGGAAGTTCATGCGTATGAATTGCTCAGCAGGAGTAGGATCTGGAGGCAGCCCAGACTTTGGAGCTTTGATTTTCAGAGTGACAATGTAGCCATCTCCAAACCTGGGAAACACATGTGGATAAAGAGACGGTTTCATTCTACAGGAAGGAAATTCATTTTCTGCAGCTATGAAAACATTAATAGTATCTCAAAGATAATGCATAGTATCTAGCTTTGTAGGAGGCCCGGTGTTTGCCCTGCAGAAGTGGTGTGGAGCACAACAGAGTTGAAATGATATCTGCTCAAATTGTCTAAGATAACACAGAGTTGCACCCAGAATTTGGTCTGTTTAAACAACAGCTCCTTAGACTGGATTAGTTTGAAGAATGGTACATATCACATACACTAAGCTTTCCCATTAAAAACACCGTAAAAGTATTCTACTTACTTGTATTTTAGTTGCTGAATTGTGCCAAGGCATTTGAAGGTACCTTTTACCATGATGGCTAAACGAGTACAGAGGGCTTCGCATTCTTCCATACTGTCAAAACAGAGAACAGATACTTCAGGTAAAAGGCAGCAGACGAACTTCAGCTGCTCTGGAATTCCGAATTCTAACAGTTTACCTGTGTGAGGTTAGAACCACAGATCTCCCATCTCTGAGCACACTGACAATAGAGTCCCACAGGAGGCGCCGGGACTGAGGGTCCATTCCAGTTGTTGGTTCATCCTGTAAGGGAAATGTTAAGACAGTCAGACTTAGATAAGCAGGTAAGAAAGTCTATTTTGAATCAAGTCATTGTGTGTTTAGGTCTTGGTATATTGCTGCTTCCCTGCTGAAATCTGTGCCTTCAGAAAGCACATACAGCTTGAGAAGTATATGAGTAAATGTGTACTAATGTACTTGTTGGCAGAAAGCAGGAAGGAAACAAGTACAAGAAACTGTAGGTAAGGAAATAATGCTGTCACTGTGTAAGGTGCAGCTACAGGGAAGAGAATGCAGTGACCATTACAACAAAGGCAGCATCCACTCTAGGTTCTTAGATATAAAAAATGTAAGCATTTGTGATACTCCATGATAAAACCATTTGGGACCCTAAATATAACTAAATGGGAAAAGGCTTATGCAGTTACATCAAATTGTGACAAGTTTGGCTCCCGTGTTTTGATGGACATTAGAGATGTAGGTCAATATGCTGGAGAAACAAAGAGAAGAATCTCATATCTGCAATACTAGCTTTAAAGCAGAGATCGACACTTCAGATGAAATCCTTCTTTTCTAGGGCAACAACTCTTCTAAGAGGAGAGTGAGTTCTCCCCACGTAAACTTCCTGCTTACAAAAACATATAGGACAGATTTCTCAACCCAGGAAGCCAGTAAAGTTACTCTGATTCACACCAGCTAAGGATCTGATCCTGCATAAATCACTTAACCCAGTTAGTAACAAAAAAGGATTGAAAAAATCCTGGAGAAAAAAAGCATTCATTGAACATTTTGTCTTAAGAAATCATGAGAAGATATTTTAGCTGTTATGTACAGGCAGAATACCTGTAATGGCACAGTAAATGGCACAAGGAACTGTACTATTAAAGTGTTATTAAAATGTTTCTTTTCAGCCTACAAAAAGGTGGCACAGTATAATCTAAATGAAGAACTTTTGGAGTAATTGAACTTAAAGTTTTCCTCAAGATACACAATTATCTGATATGTTACTTGATGAGAGCTACATTTCAGCATTTGTATAGTTTAGTCGAAATTTGTATAATTTATTTCAAAGACATTAAAGGCTGCAAAACAACAGCTACTTTCCTCTCTTCCACTGGATAAAGCAGCAAGGTATACGTCATAAGATCATCTTTTACATGAGTGGTTCTAATCTGACAAAAAAAGGCAGGCTGAAACCAAACATGGATTTAAATTCAGATTCGTCTGGACTATAGATTTTATCTCAAACCACTCTTTATTGAAGATCTTTTTTTCATCATCACTTGGGGTCGATTTGAAACAGTTCTGCATCCAAGCCTATCCCTGAAATTAAAGAGCTTTAAACACTGAAGTAGATTTAAGTTGAAGGCAGGAAGGAGCTTGCAAGAACTGTCATAAACATCCTTGTACCTCTTCAGCATGTAGTTTTATGAGATGTTATATTCAACTATTGCAGAGCTATGTTACCATGACACTTACTAGCAAGATGAGTGGTGGGCAGCCTATCAGTGCAATGGCAGTGGAAAGCTTGCGCTTGTTGCCACCACTGTAGGTACCAGCCAGGTGGTCTGCATACATTGGAAGCCCCAGCTTCTGTATCCCCCATTCAGCAACCTATGAGAAAGACCATCTTTTTCACACAGCAGCTAATGCATAACAGACAGGACTGCTGATAGCTCCCTCTTCTGTCAGACATGGCAATCCCCTGGGTTTTAGCACATTTGTCTTAGAACTGGAGCAGGGCAGACCAAAAATTTATGATGATGAGGGGAATTTAACTACTTGAGGGAAAGCCATAAATCAGCCTTAGCTGTAGAATCCTATCTGTGCAAGTATTTAAATTACTTTCTTCTGGAATCTTCTTTGTGTTTTCTTTCATATGCATAAACAGCTTTAAAAACAAAACAGCAATCAGTGCAGTTCCAAGCCATGGCAACTGCCTCTTTAGACTTCCACAGTTGTCGCCACTGTTTTGCAAGTACCATTAATGCTGAAGAACCAGCATTTGATAGTCTTGTATTTTACTGTCCAAATGACAGGAACCACTCCCAGGACTTCAACACAAAGAATGGCAAGCCCACTTTGGAAATTCTGGCCCTTGGCATGTTATGAACTCAGTTAACAACCACAAATATTTACCGTAACTACATGTAAACCAGAGGCAAGAACACTTTACCCTTTCAATTTCTTCTGCTGGAACCCCTCGCAGACGTGCATATAAGTAGAGATGTTCTCGTCCTGTGAGAAGGTCATCGATGGCATCAAACTGAGGGCAGTATCCCATGTTTTGATGGACATTAGAAATGTGGGTCAATATACTGGAGAAACAAAGAAAAGAATCTTAGTTCTATAATACTACCTTTCAGACAGAGATGGACGGTTTGAATAAAATCTCTTTTTTTCCTGAGGCAACAACTTTTGTAAGAGGAGAATTTATTCTTCCTGATACATCCTACTAAAATACCTGTCTGTACAGAATAGCAAGGAATGTATTCTCATCTAAGTCAGCTCAGTCCTAGTTAAGAGTGTAGCCCATTTCCCCCCCCCACATTTTCCTGTTTAAGCTAACTGAATAAGAAGTTATTTGAACAATCATTCAGATCTTTTTTTTCCCAAATTGTGCTTATTTCTAGAATTTAAAAAATCAGTCAATTTAATCTGTGAGTGTGGTCACTGGGAACAGACAGATTAACACTTCACTAGTAACAGAAGAGGTACAGAGTCACAGAATGATTGAAGTTGTAAGGGGCCTCTGGATGTCACTTTGTTCACCCATCCTGCTCAAGCAGGGTCTCCTACAGCAGGTTGCCCAGCACCATGTCCTGACAACAAAACAGCTATTGTTCAATTTACATCAATGGACAAAGAATCAAATCCCAAATACATCTAACAAACCAAGACATAACCTGCAATTAAACTAATATAAGTCAATACCAGACCATGCTGTATTGACTCCTGACATTATGCCAGCACTGTGTAAACAAATCTGTTAAAAACAGCCAGAGTAAAGTCCCAAAGCTCAGATGGAAGTATCGTATTGGACTGGTTATCTTATGTTTGTGAGCTCCTGCCATTATATCCAATTGCCTTGTTTCATTACTATAACCAACCACAGATCTTACAACAGAGTGTTGAAAGTATAAAGTGCCAGTGTGTGTTAGCTGTGGTCTCTCCCAGTGCCATAAAACTGGAAAAGAGCTGCTAGGTCATTAAGACAATGATCCGGGCAGTTCTGCTGCAGTAAATGGACTGTCACAGTTGGTTTTACTGAGGTACTTACCTATTGCCAGCCACTACTGCATCTCCGTATGTCACATCAGTATCTCCAGTCAGCATTTTGAATGTTGTTGTTTTGCCAGCACCATTCACTCCCAAAAGACCGAAGCACTAAATTACAAAATTCATCACACTCTTTAGTATTTCCATTTTAAATCAGCAGGGGCATTAAATCTGATCTGATGACAGAATGTAATCAGTGTTATTGAACAACCTACCTCTCCAGGACGGATGCCAACACAGAGTCTGTCCACTGCAGGCTTATGCCTTCCTGCATAATTCTAAATTGACAGGAAAAAACGAAAGAAAAATCCTATTTAAAGACATCTACAGCAAAGAAAATATTCTGAAATGTTTAGTTTAATTCTATGGGGATGAGGCAACTTTAGAACCAAGTATATAAAATTAAAATCAAGAGTAAGCATTCTACAAAGACATTTATTTACATTAAGTGTGATATGACCCCTAAAAAGTCCTCATTTTCTGCATGCAGCCTTTTACTTCTTATCTTTAGCACTAGAAGGCAGACCTGATGTTTTGCTAGGACAAAGTATTTGTCAAACCAAAGTGGAACAATACAGCAAGGTAGTCTGAAGAATGATACTCCAGTTCTCTAGTCATGAGAACCCAACAATGTGTGTAATCTTTGTATTTCTGTAGTTCAAGCTTGCATACTTTCTCACAGCATAAATCAGATGCCTTCAATCTCTGAAAAGAATATAAATTAACAACAGCTATAACCCTCAACGTGAAAGCAACCAAATAGCTAACTTGAGACGGAAACTCACCTATGGAAAAAAACAGCACTGCGGAAGTAAAGACTAATAGTAGGAGTGGACCAATGCAGCAGCTACCAGTCATGTCAGACAGTGTGAGGTAAGAAAACCCAAAACCAAACCAAACCTTGTTTTCTATGGCACAAGATTGATTTTGAAAACAATACCATCTGAATCCACAGCTGAAATATATTCTGAGAGAATAAACTGACACCAGACTAATCTGTTTCATTCTTCTCAAAGTATTACCTTGGTCAGTTCTTGTAATTGTAAGATATCTGTTTTGTTCCCTCCATTCATAATTCTTTTTCTTTCTTCTGCAACATCCTCATCTTCATCAATAATAGGTGACATGACAGTCTCGGCAAACCTGGAAAAAACCCAAGAGATTGATTGCAGAAACAACGAGTTGCCCTGCACATAGTTAGAATAACAGTGGGAAACAATAGCTGATTAGCTGCTAAAAATGTGACTGGTGGAAGCAGTGGGGTTGAAACTTCACAATGTGACATTGGCCAAAGCATTCCTGCTGTTGAGAGAATCCCTGACCTTTGAAAGTTAATCTCTTATACTAAAAGGGAGGAAATGGCTTGCTCAAAAGAGCATGCCTTGTCAGTCACTGACATGACATAACCTGACCCTCAGCCACAGCTTTCGCTCTTTGGCTGCTCTTCAGTAGTCAGTGATAGTCCTTCTGCAGGTCTTTTGAGTGGGCCTCCCTGTCAGCCAGTATTTTTATAACTGCATTGCAAGACAGTCTAAATGTACAATTAGTACTCTTGCCGGCAATGTTGAACAGAGTGAATGACCCACTCACACCTGGAAAGTAGCTGCTTTCACTGAGATAGAGGCACATTTGTAAAGCAGAGAGGGGAAGCTTGCATAGTGTCCAGACAGCAACTGTCCTGTCCCATTGACTAGAATTCCTGCCCTGAGGTGTCAAGCTAGTAGCTCATGCCTGTACTTACGACCTGACAAACTTTCCAAGTCAGTCTGTAATCTCAGTATTACAGTGTCTTAATTTAAAAAGAAATTGCATTAAAATCTTAATTCAAGGAAATTTATTTCTTTAATAATATGTTCCTAAATCCTACTAAGATAATGTAAATTTTTAACTGCTTTCTTGGACCAGGATATGAACAAATTAGGATGAATTCAAACAAGTAAAAAGGAAAAAGAAAAAGCTGATCAATTCAGAGAAAAAGAAAAAAGGGACATATAGAATAACAAAGACACACTGCTAATAAAGGAACATTAATACATGATTTCACACATACCATCTTGTGGAGAACAAACGGTGCTGCATAAGGAGGTTCAGAAAGAAGAATGCTACCCCTTGAACAGCCATGGCAACCAGGTTCTTTCCAACAAAGTCCCACTGAAAAGGATTGGAAACATGTTCCTCACCTTTGGAGAAAGCACCAGAAAGCAAGGTGAAATACTGCAGAAGAAACCCTACTGCTCCTCAGAACAAAAAGAATAATCGTAATGGTTTGGGATGAAAATCTGTACTTTATGTGATTGTGATCAGGCAATGTCTTCATTTTCCAGTGTCTTATCCAGTGTCCAGAATCTTAAGATTCTGAAGAGGATACACTTCCAGTTCAGCTGCTGCACAGGAGTGAAAAGGAATGTAAGCTCTCTCAATATGCACTGATTTGGATACCATAACAAGAAATCTGCATGAATTGTGTAAAAAACAGATGTTTTCTGAATAAAACCAGCTGAGTTCTGCTATATGACTACTCTTTTAATAAGAAGTTGTCTGATATCAAAGACAGCTGTATCCCAAGAGGGTGCATTTAAAGAGCAGAAGCCACTTTAAGAATTAACAAGAAGGCCACCGAAGTATTCAAATGAAATAACAAATCCTCCTGTAATACCTAAGGGTTATAGAACAAATGATGCAAAGGCATACAAGTGGCTGGGCTGTAGAGTTCTGGCAGCTGTATCAGAAGCTGTGATTCCTTCAAAGAGGTTCAACTTCCATACTCATCATCCACCTGATTATGTGAAATGGAAGTATTTCAGAAACAGACACTAGTTTTCCAAGATAACACTTCCAACCATCCTATCCATAGTCAGGACACTTGACATGGATAAAACTTGTTGCTTATTGGCATTACTTACCAAACCTGGCATATATGTCAGTTACAGCTTGGTTCACAGCCAAGTCAATGAGTCCACGACCCAGGCAGAAATGTGGGAAGACCATCAGCACATTTTTCAATGTTTTATTAAACTTCAGTAAAGACTGTAAGAAAGAGGAACAACATAATAAGCAGTTGAATCTAGAAAACATAGCAACATGAGTGAAAAGTTCTTTGTCATGTCAGAGAAACTGGATGTTCTGTCTTCTTACAAGAGAGAAAACAGAGCATTTATCAAGTTACACCCAAACTTAGGCGTTGGTGCAATGTGGCAATACCCCAAACACTGTGCTAGTAGCAGCCTAGCTGCACCAACACCAAATCTCCCTCTGGAGACACGTCTGCAACAGAGACTTACTCTCAAAGGTAACAATACCAAAATGCTTTGGTTAAGTTCATGGTTTCTCCTTTCTGGCAAATAACAATGCTTGATCAGCACATGGTGTTTGAAAACTATTACACATAATGGATTGCTGTCAGATGTAGAAAGGGTGTCAATCACAGTGGAGAGAGTATCAGCAACTGTAGAGGTGTAGTTGTGCATACAGGATATTGATCTCTTAGCCTAAGAACTAATTCTGGCACTCACTGTATTCTGTCTATTCTTGTGTTTTCTGTCACCTTCTTGGTGGTGTTAAACCATTTTTGGGCAAATCTCAAAACATTACTGTAAGTCGAACATCTCCTCTAACATAACAACTTGCAGGAGCGTCTTTCCTTCCTTAGTGGTGACTCCATGATTTTCTACCATCTACACCTTCCTGTACAACCCAAGCTGTGGAGGCAAGCACAAAGTGCCATGTCCCTTCCTCCCCAGCTGTGAACGTGTGCAGAAGTTTTGCTCACAGGGATGAAAAACACTCAATGTCACTTGTGTGTGTAGCCCAAGGTATCAACTGCCCTGAGCTGCTCCTCTGGGTTATTCTGCTCATCTGTCCTGCAGCTACTCAGCAAGTTACACTCATTTACTGTCAGAAGAAATGGGAAGGTAAAGAAAGACAGTTACTGTTAGAACTGGCTATGTCTGGACTCCCTTTGCACAGCTCTGTAAAACCAGGTGTTAACAAAAACATTACTTACCGGGTTATTTTCAAATAACTCCAGGATGAATGTAATAGCACTGCTGTTGATCCCCACAAAGAGATTAATACAAGATAATGCAACATAAGCAGTGCTAGGGACATTGAAGAATGAAGAAGCAGGGTACATCATGGGAATTACTGCCCATCTGCATGCAAAAGATAGAAAAACTATGACAACAGCTTCTCCGTATTCTCATGTCAGTTGACTTAATGAGAACACAAAGTTGAGCTTTGTTCTCAAGTGTAATAAAATGGAGTAACCCAACAAAGATGCCATCACAGCACTCTTTCCCAGGTTACTAGACAAAAAGCTTTTTCTGCTTTGTCTTTTTTGCTGTCAAAATGCAGGGCAATAGAAACTGCTAGAACTGAGAAAGCTAGCAAGCTTATTATCACCCCAGGTATCCTTGCACATCTGACTGGATTGTAGCCCAGGAGAGAGAAACAAAGAAATGTTAGAGAAAGCAAATATGATATACTACTTTGCTAGATATTCCTCAGCCTTTGTAACTGTAAATGCACATGCAGCAACACAAAAGGAGGATTCCTCTGGAATAAATTTACAATGCTTAGCAACAATTAGTCCAACCAGGAAAAATTCAGTAACAACAACCTGAGGTGTTTAATAGGACAATACAAAGTGTTCACAAGGAATCAGCCCAAGTTTCACCTTGTGAAATCAGTTGCATCCAAGGGCTAGTAAATGACTCTATGAATTTACCTTCCTTTCTGTTTTTCTGAGGACCATATTGTGATATTATCATTGAAGTGACTGCCTTGTGATTGCATCCTGGTAGATGTGTTAAAAAATGCAAATACATTTTAAATGTCCATCCACACGGCCATGAATATACAGCCATGACTGTATTTGAGGCAATATACAGAGCCACAGACAATTTATTAAAGATAAAACTATTACTGCACTTTAAAGAGTGAAAAATTAAACCAAAAGAACATTCTGATCACATTGTTTAACACTGTGTACTTTCAGAGATCAAATGATGATCATGCTTTGCATTTTCTTAGCATTTTCATTCAAAGAACACGAAAAGTTCAGAAAATTAATGTAGCCTGTCCTGAAAAGAACTGTTCCCACTTAGGCTTAATTTGTCATATAGAAACATAGAATAGTTAGGGTTGGATAGGACCTTAAGATCATCTGGTTCCAACCCCCATATACATAGGAGGATGCAGAAAGCTTCATCTTTCTCTTTAATCCTAGAAATAAATCTGGTTGATTGCTTTGCCTAGACCACACTAGCTGCAGGGCTATCAGGAACAGGATTTTATAGATAAAAAGATATGATCACTAATTAAACGAGAGAAAGTAAGTTTCAGTCAGCCTTATAAAATGTTATTTGGTAAGAAAAATGCTCATTTCAAGTCAAAAGAAGTTTTGATTACTCAGTGCTCCTTGCCCTTGGGTCAGATGCTGAAAGATATCTTAGTATGGGCTGTCAATGAGGTGAATGAACAACCACTGAATTTCTACACAATGTACATAGAAAACAGCAAACCAAACAAATATATTTTCCTGTAAGGATCACATTTAATGCTTAAAAATATAAGGGAGTGACAAAAATGTCTCCTTTAGAGCATGTGGCCAGAGTGTGTAAATATCTTGCAGGAGGGACAGAATTCAGTTCTAACCTGTATGGTATCCACTCAGTTGTATTCTTTAAAGCTGGATTTCACTAAGTACTGAGCTCAATAACATGAAATCATTTCCATGTGGAATACACACCCCATATTCAGGAATAACATTGAACACTCACCCATACAGAAGCAGCAGGGCAACAAGCACAGGGAGGTTAGTTGGTGAAGTGTATGCTTTCTTGTTGAAGCCAGCGAATATAACCACAACGAGTCCAGCACTCAGTGCATAATTCACCTGCCACATCACAGGGTGAAGATCAGTGTTTAAAACCTGAGAAGGTCTGCAACCATATCCAGATCCTACACGTTGTTCCAAAAGGATTTTGTACTGAGGAATATCAGAATTTATGAGCTAGACTAGTCACACTCAAGCTTTTGGATCAATGGGTCCTTGGCAGCATTTTTCTGAGACATCTTGTATCAGTCTGTTCATCAAAAATACAACATACATTGTTTCTTAGATTATGGTTTGGGAGCCAATTATTTCCTGGTCCTGTTGGCAAGCTGCCCACAGAAAGAGGCTGTGGGTATGCAAGGGAAGCGCAGTTTCTGCTGATGCAAAGGCTGTGTAGGAGGGGAAAAGCTGGTTACTTGAGCCACATTCCTGGGAAGAGGCTCAAGTGAGTGTGTTTGGCCATTCTCTTCTAAATTTCTCTGGGTACTACTCTTCTGCAATGCACAGAGCTCCTCATGCAGAATGGCATGTTTCATGGAACTGCTAACACCAGTAAATACCTTTGCATCATGCTGCCAAGGGCCACAGCCAAGCAGAACTCCTGCCAAGCTGCTGGGAGGCTGCTGTCACCAGCAGGGGACAGGAACTCAGAGACCTGCTTCTTTTCCCTCATTTACTAACTGAATGCTTTGCTTTACCTTCTCCTGAAAGAGCACCTCCTGAAGCCCATAGAGCTGGGGCTTTTCTTTTTTTTTTTTCTTTTTCGTTTTTTCAGTTCCATGTTCATGCTTTTCTTATTGCATAGCCCTTGGCCACTCTCATTGTTCAGAAGGCACGGCTAGAGAACAAGCCCCTTGATGTATCTCATCCAGGCAAAGAATTTGCTCCTTTGTGACAAAGTGGCCTGAAGATTAATGGGAGGGTAACTGAGCCCTGTGTAAGCAAGAGTGGGTCTATGGTCTAAATCCTTTTGGAACAACACAGTGTTCACAACACACAAATACATCTATGTCATTTTAGACACCCTAGCATATTTTGTCTGGGCTTCAGCTACTGTTCCAGCAATCTGTGAATCTCCCTCACCTAGATTTCTTGAACATCTTGAAACATGTTATGGTCCTTCTAGATGGCAGGAATGAGGCAACTGGGCCTTCCACTTCTGGTAAGTTGTACTTTATTGTACATTTAGTTTTAAAGATTGGAAACCCTAAGATTACAACAGTTGAAGCTCCATTTGTTGAATGAGTTGCGCACCTGACTTAATTTCTACATCTGTAGAAATAAATCCTTATCCTGCTTTACAATGCTCGGAATCACCTTCACTCAATTCACCGGTTAGTTCCCAGTTCATGCAAACACAGGAATAATTGCAGACTATGAAACCAGACCAGCAGTTACTCACTATATCCCAAATGAAGTTGGTTAGCCAGTAGATTGCAGGGCTCACACCACTGACAAACTGTAGATGCTTGGCTTGTGTTACACGTTCTTGAATCAGATATAAAACAAAACTGGCTGGTATAAAGGACATGGCAAAAATCACACAGATGGCAACAACAGCATCCACTGAAGTGGTCAGCCTAAAACAGCACAAGAAGGGACTGTGAGCACGGGAATGGATACAACAAAACATTATATTAGCAACTGGGGAATCTGGAAGGAATGTGAAGATCTAGAAGTAGCAAGGCTATTTTGTAAGTAGAAGACTTCTCCAATTTCAAAATGTGCTCCCAGGTTGTGTTGGAGACTATAGCTAATGAGTAAGGATGATGGTATTTTCCCAAGCTACACTGGGGACTGTAGCTAACAAATATGGATGATGGTGGCATTATTCTGTGATTTTTCACTTTCACAGTTCAACTCTTTTACATATCTCAGTTTGAAAGCCTTCCCTGTATGGTATGCCTCAGACTAGACATTAAGGCACAACAGTCAAAGGCCTGGGAGCTGGGAAAAGAGGGGCTCAGAGAGGCAAGTTGCAGACAGGGAGATGAAGCACATATCTTACCTCTGTGCTAAGGCAGGATTTTCAGTTTCATTGAATTCTGAACTTAACAGGAAACGTGAGTGGGAAGCCATGTCTTCTTAAGGGTGTCTTTTCCAAGGAATCAATGGCTTGTAGATTCTGGAATACACCAGCCCTACTACATGCCATTGAAAATCTACCTATGTGCTGTCCTTGGCACCAAGACAGAGGTTGTTAACTACTGACTACCTGTAGCCAAGTTAAGGACAATTTCTGATTCCTTTTTTGATTATGATCTGCTTTTTCACAAGTAGACCTACTGGCTTTGGTGCATGAACAAAGACTTCAGAATCTTTGTGCTTGGGAATCAACATATATGTGTAATCATGTATAACCAATGGTCATAGGTCCTACACAGGATGGGAATGAACTCTTATAGGACTATAACGAGACAGAAAATAATAGACTGTATATGTAAATCTTGATTAGAATAAAACTCCAGGGAAAGGCCTCCAGGTTCTGTCAATTGAACTATTTCCCCAGAGTATGAGTACATTAGAGGCAGCAAGTTGCCAGGAGAGGGAGCGGTAAGAGCCAGCACCAGAGCACAGACAGACTTACACAGTGACTTCAGAGAGTTGCTCTTTAGTGAGGTTCAGAGGATGGTTTACAGCAGTGATCCCAAATTCTTCAGGGGCTTGGCCAGTCCGCAGGTTAGCTCTAAGGATTGCATTATTGGCTACATTAAGGAAGCTAACCATGGCATGCCAGCCTTTATTGTTAAACCACACCTAAAAGAGTCAGAAAGCAGAGATTCATTTAAGAAGCTTTCATTAATAACCCTGAGCTGCAGCAAAAAACTTGGCTGCCTTTTATCTGCTTTGGTGGGCATTGTAACAGGGAGGAATCCCAAACCAGGAATGCATAGCTCCCAGGCACAGTCCAGCAGGAGGAGCTCACATACTATGCTTTTAAGAGCTGGACAACCACTGTCAAAGGATTTTACAGAACTACATTTTAAAATTTAGCAGAATGTGTCTTACTCAGCAGGATTTGGGAAAGGCAGAAGTACTAAGAACACGGTTAAACTATCTCAGATTACAAATAACTGTGCATTAATAACGTATCCCATCTTCATAACAGTATTTCATCTGTGGTTGCATCTGAGAATGTGACTAGCGATATCCTCACTATTTGAAGTCTGTCAGGAAAGAATAGGAGCTAGCAGACTACTTGCAGTAAAATACCTTAATATTATCTTCAGTTTCCATGTATTTAAGGAAATTAGTCATTTCTTTAGCAGCAGCCAGTGAAGTTTGTCCCTAAAATGAAAAAGAAATGGCTCAAGCTCAGCTGTCTGGGTGAAATCTGGTGCTGCAGATCTTCAGCTTCATAACAGTTCTTTAGTAAGGGGACAATAGAACCAAAGGAAATCTTGCTTACTCCTGTGATATTCATCATTCGGCCGAGATCACTTAAAAAATTGACAACTTGATCTCCAGAAACATGAAGGGCTGGGAGCTTTCCTCCTATAGAAATTCCTCCATATCTAACAAAGAGAACAGTATCATCAGTCACTTGTATCACACACCCAAAACTCTGTACTTTGATGGAAATACTAAAAACTCACTTAATGTAAGTTTGTTTTCTATACATCCTGTAATTCATGTATAGCAACCTTCACTCTTTTTCTAACAACTTGTATTAGGTCTTTTTAGGGCTTACAAATAATAGACATTCTATCAGTTCCTGAGGGGTTCATGCCAACATCCTGATTTAGATTTTAGCCAGCAAGGAGGACTAAGGACAGCATGGACCTCACTTAAAATTGCAGTTGCCCTCTCAGGGCAGGTAATCACCTATGTTGGTGCCAGCCAACACTCCATAATAATAAACACTACTGCATGAGATGAACCATAATCTAATCCCACATAAAGTAATGTTTGCACATGAACAAGCAGATATTCTGTGCTGGAAGCCAGTCACCCAGCTGCTACCTTTGAAGTGAACTCCTGCTGCTGAAAAACTAAGTATGTTCTTCAGGCTAATCAGTTATCTTTCTAAGCTTAGTATCTACAGCATAGACATCACATGAGGGTTGGCTGATGTCTCTGCATAAGTGGATCACTAGTGGAATCTGTTTCTAACTACTGCGTGTGTTCAGAGCAGGGATGAGGAGTTGTGGTTGTTACTTCTGCATCTGATAGTCTGGTGCCCAGGTTTCATCTTACCCTGGTCTTTTTTTTTCTTTTAAGGGTTCACATTTTCCTGATGCTCTGTCACAGTGTATTCAGTATTGTAGTCTAACTTTCCATCACTCAGATCCCATTAATCTGACTGCTGAGGTAATAAAACTGTGATTGTTCCATTGTGTGCCTCTGGTCTTTATCCTTGCGGGTGTAGTCCAAACAAATGTAACCTAAATGTAAAGGGTCTTTATAAAACCTTTGCACACCCCCAACCTATTTCCCACTGAAGCCACATTTGTTCTATACTATCTGCCACAATTCCCCTTGTCCATTCAGAGAAACTTTGTGAGCCTCCAGGTTAAACAGAAATTCATTGTTCCTTTATTTACCCGCATAATCTGTGAATTGGTTTCTTACCTTTGCTCATTGACCCAGTATTTGCTCTTCAAGCTGAAACAGACAAACAGAATCCCACCTCTTAATGCACAGACCCAGTCAATGGTATTGTCAGGCTTAAATGGAAATGGTTTCCCCTAGACAGCCTTTCCCTTCCCCCCCCCCCCTTTTTTTTTTTATTTATTTGCTTTCTTTTTAAGTGAATGCTCCTAACTTTGAGTTCTGGGGTTGTCTGGACTTTTGGTACTCCTTCCAGTGGTTTGGTTTAGTTTTCTGGCATGATTCATCTCCAGTTTATACAGAGATAAGAAAGATTTTGGAAGTGGCAGATACTGGTTCTATCCTAAATCCATAATGAATTGATTTAAAAAGATGTATCTAAGGCAAATATGACATATGCTAAGAGCAATCAGTCAAAGGCAGCCAGCACATAGCTAGTATAACAGGAATTTCAAGAACTTTGCTGGGAATTGAAAAGGTAGCAAGGCCTCAATCAGAAATAATAGGCCATGGACACTGCACAGCCAATTACCATGCATGACACTCAGGCAAGTGAGCAGCTATCAGTAGGATAGATGGATCTAACACTATCTTTTGGCTCTTAAGCACTTTCAGGAAGAGAGTGATAATTCACTCAAGCAGATGGTCATGCTGGTGTGGCTACAGTTCTTCAGGGACACAAACCAGCATCTCTGCAAGGCAACACTCCATGCTGTGCAGAGGCACCAGTTTTCTCACCACTGACACAGTTACCACTAACACAGCATTGCATCAACATCAGAACTTAGGTCTGCCTGTAAAAGAGTACCTGATTATAAAAATAGGTATAACTAAAACAATTTAACTCCCCTAAAATGAGCGTCTCTATTCTTACATTAGGAATATGGACATGACACTCAAGTCTACACAACACTTGGCAAATCAGGTGCTTATGTTACTACTAAATGAGAATTTCATGGCCAGGTACAAAATACCACATGTGCAAAACAAAGGAAGATTCACCCCTACCTCCCTTTTATCAAAGTGGGGTAGGTTTTCACCAGAAAATCTGAAATATTTCTGTGGGTGAGATCTTGAAGAATTTCTGTGCTGTGCTGCACTCTCTGAAAAGAAAAGAAAACCTCATCAATTACAGGAAACTTCACTGTCTCTAAAGCTATTAAGCATTTGTCAGGAAAAGAGCAAAAGCAGCTTTGGTTCAGAGGAATTGCTCAGGTTCATAATATCAGTGGAATGGAGTGGGTCATTCACTTTCTAGCCCAAACATCTTTATTTTCCTAAGATTCCAGAAGAAATCATGAAATCACAGAAGTTTGTGAGGGTTGACACAAATGAGTTGCACTTTACTCTGAAACTTGGCCCAAGTTATTTGCAACAAAGGTCAAGGTTGCTCAAGGCTTTTTCTTCACTGTGAAAGAAGGAAGCTTTTCAAACAGACTGAGGTCCCAGTGAAGATAAGGTTGTTTTCCATGATTCAACAGAAGTTGAAGTAAAAATTAACATGAAAACTTCACCTTCACTACCGTGTTAGAAACTTTGAATGAAGATCACTCCTTTTTTTTTTTTTTTGTATTGAAAATGATGCCTTTGTGAGGCTTTTGCAAATACAGGGTGTGAAATGCAAGACCTCAAATTCATCGAGTTTATCCCAAGGTGGAATATATTGTAAGATTCTTGGGCAGTTTCAGAAGGCAAAGTCTGCAACCTGAAATGACCTAGTAATGACCTTGAAAGTCTAATGAACTTTCGAAGTTCCTCCATTTGTCCACAGAGAGGCAGTACTGGAGGATATAGAAGATACATTACAGCTCCTTAGCTTATTCTAGACAATACATAGGAAGACTGGTAGCATCCTCACAGTTCCTTCACTGAATGATCTGTCTATGCTCAGACATCCTTCACAATTATTTACATACTGTTGCTTCCCTGGAGACTCAAATGTGAACTCTTTCTTCCTGACAAGTTATACAAAATTGTCAGGATAATATTAGAACCAACACATTTCCCTCAGATGAGTAGAATCCTCATAAACAAGCAAAAAATAGTTTTGTATCCTCCCTGAATTTGAAGCTTTAGATTAAATTTCCTTCCTAAATCCACTAGCATGCACTCAGCAAAATTCAGCTTCAGCTGTTGATTGGACATGGATTATTGGAAATCAGAAATAACTTGGGATGCTGTGAATAATGTCAGAATCTCTTTATTAACTTATTTTTTTGCTTCATAGACAGGAATTCTACAGATATTTAAACCAAGTTGCTTTGTTGTTTTGTGAATAGTGGTAGAGAAACCAAAGCAAGCCAGGTCAGTATTTCTTAAGAGATCTCGATTCAGGAACTTGTGACATCAATATTAAAACTAGAATTATTTTAATCATTTGGCTAATGTGTGCAGCCTGGCAAAGAGGAGTATTAAAGCTGAGGCATTAAATGAGTGAGCTATTCCTCTGGCAGTGCCTGCAGTTCTGCTTTCTTTAACTTGTTAGAAAAACACCTAGAGAATGTAAACAGTAACAGGCTGTCATTTTCCTTTGCTCTTCAAAAAAAGCAAACACATTTTATAAAGGGTACTACTAAGATCATTCATTGATCAGAGCAGGTAGGAATGTACCTCTCATCTCTTCTCCATACAGCACCAGTGGTTATTAAATCACTCCTCTTCGTGCACATGCATACAAACATCTGTTTTGATAGCTTAGAACTAACTTTCTAGAACTAGAACAAATGCATTCAGGAAAATTGTTACTTGGAGTTGACTCAATTTTAATTTTTCCATGTTTAATGTGATGACCCCATTCCATTTTTTTCAAAACCATGACAGTTTTCTTTCTTTCATCTCCTCTTTCTCCCTCCTTTACAGAAAGGCAGTCTTCTAAAGAGAATTTTCTTCGAGACAAAAAAGCAGGGTCTTTTTTAATTATTTGATAAATTGTTATTTTTTTGTGATTTTCTTCTCTATGAAAAGGCTGCAATTGAGATTAAAATAGTGACCAATTTCATTGAAATGTGCAAGCTTTTCCAATACCTCTGAAACTGAATTTCAAATTCTAGCAATTCTTGCTCCATTAAGAAAACATACTCTATTCCTTCCACGTCTAGTGGCATGGCAAGGTACTTCCATACTTATCCCTTTCCCAGCACTTGCATGAAAGATTTCTACAGAGATCTATGGCACAAGGACCTAACCTGTGGTGGGGGGAGGCCTCCTGCTCCTGCAGGGCATTCCGGCATCATAGTGAGTTTCTTGTGAGTGCTGCACTTGCAGGAAGGCGATGGATTCTCAGGGCTCCACTTGTGGCTCAGCAGGAGGCTGCTCAGGTTGGGATGAACAGCGGGTGTGTTCCAAGCAGTTGGCATATTGCTGCATGGGTAGTTCCTGTGTGGAGGAACATTCCTTAAGCTGTGCAGGGAAACTGGTCATGAGAGGTCACAGAATTGCTGAAGCGATTGCTTCCAAACACCCCAAAATGGGAACAAGAGGAACCTGAGGGGACGCACATGTGGAAAGTGCCAGGGAAGCTGTAAAGATTTGTGTCTGACCTACTGACCTGAATTTTAAGGTTGCTTAATTCTCAACAGAAGGCTACATGAGCTGGTTTCCAGCTAGCCATATTGAGCACTGGGAATAATTCTTAATACAGTGGCACTGTCGTCTTGCCGTTTGTTACTTTTGACCTGATACTAGATATTACTGCCAACAGTTTATCTGAAGCATTGGTTGGAGTGCAAAGCCAAGACAATTCATTCTTGTTTCACTGCTCAAGACCCTGTAGTAATATCCTGTTAGAACCTTACTTTGTAGAGGTTAGCCAGCAACTTACGGAAGAGGCTGATTCTTCATGCAGCGATTTCCAAATCCTGGTTTATTCAAGAAAGCATCAGTGAGGGAGACCACCTGCTCACTGCCAGGACGCTCATTGCTAAGGGAAGAACATAGGACTTTCTCTGTAGAAATGTTTTGCAGACTATTGCACTGGAATACCCATAGCAACTGGTGAAGGACACCCATATGGTAGAACCAACCGCCCCTTCCCAAATGCTGCTGATTCAGTTGTCTTATTTATTTATGCAAAACCCCAGAGCCTTCCAAGATGATTAACAGGCTAAAGCAATGGTCCTTTGCTCCTAATATTAAAGCATGACTTTTGACATAGACTGATAGCAACAGTCTCCAAAAAGGCTTGAATTTCTACCCTCTCAGCCCTGTCATAGTCAGTAATCAGAAGATAAGAAACATTCTGCATTTTCAGTTGCTGAGGCCAAAGAGACAATGCTGCTAATAGTAAAGTGTCTGCAAGAAACAAAATAACACCAGGCTACAGAATATCACTAGTACCAAGTGGTACAGAAGTGTGAATATCAAATGCTGTTCCACACACTACAATGTATAACTTTAATTAAAGTTTCATGTGAATTTTCAGTAGGAAACTCAAGCAAAATGCTTCAAAATTATTGCCTTCAGTTTTGCTGCTTTCTGCTAGTTGGGATCTAGTCTAGGACTATTCAGCTAAAGAATACTGTGTGGGGAGAAACTGCTAAGCAGCAGCACTAATAAAACCCAACAGTCTCTGCTTTCATCTTGTTCCCATAACTTTGCCCAAATACTGTCCCGACTATAAATAAATCTACCACAGGTCAGCAGATAGGCTTGAATCTCATTGTTCCCTAAGATTATGAACACAGGAGTAGTTCACTGGCATATCAGAAAGTTAGATTTCTCACTGTCCTGGATCTACTGTTAGGCAGGATATGTAACTTTGTAAGCACTGAGGTAACGAATTCAGGTAGGAAGAGGAGAGTACCAAAGATAGCAAGATATTTGAAGCACTCTTAGTTTGACAAACTCACAGCTGCTTTCTCCACCTGCACCAATTTTATGCTATTTTAAATCCTTTTTTATACCATGGAGAGTGAGAAAAGCCCACTAAGACAGGGCCCCATAATCCTAAAAGCTAGGGAGGAAAGGATGTATACATGGCAGTACTTTTACTCTATGATTCCTCTTACCTGAAGAAAGTAAACTGCTCTCCATAGATCCAAGGGTGTAAGGTTAAGGCAGGATATTCTCCAAATGGAGGAATAGTGACTGTAAGTATTAAAGACAGCAACACAAAACTAGCAGGGAGAACAATCTGCAGGGAACATGAAAACATCACACTAGGTTATTAGGTATATGTTGTACAGTGACACTATACAGACCTCATAATATATGTAAACAAAGGAGGGACAGCGTGAGCACACAGATCAGATCTGGTTTATCTCCTGAACACCAAAAATTTAATCCCCAATGCTTTCAGTTCAGATTCTGTTTGTCACAGAACTATATTATGTTAAAAATAAAATGCCAGGCTAGTAGTGATTGAATCATGAATTTGGTGTGGGTGATAGATTCCAGGCAGAAAGAAACAGAATAAGAGGCAGAACAGTTGGAATCATAATCAGAACAGTTAGGGACATTGTTACCCATTTGTAATAAATACCTCTTGCTTTGCAGAGACAACGCTGGGAAATACAGCATTTAGAACATTGTGAGAGAGTCAAGAACAGCAAAAGTCAGCCAGTACCTGGGCTAGGAAGTCCTTATGGCTGCGGGATGTGTGGTGGAACCGTTTGATGAGCAGTGCTTTGATCTGCTGAAGTACAAGCTGAAAACCTTTATACTGCTGGGACCCTTTGCCTTCATTTTGATCTCCTGCTGTGCCTACTGGCATTCGAGAAGTGGCATTAGTTTTCAGTGTGGTTTGTTCAGCTGGTTTGTTCTCAGTAGAAGTTTTGCCGAGAGCAGAACCATTTTCTTGAGTGTCTCCTAGGTTAAGATGAAAAGGAGCAGAGAACACACTTTATCTTTCACATATGAAAGTAGCACAGACATTTTAGTGAGCTCCAGATTTTACCAACTGTATATATCACATCACCAGATTGCTTTAATTACAACTGTTGAACTGTGGCTGTATCTAGTGGCATCACACAGGTTAAAACTCTTCTTACTCAGCAGGATGAACAAGTTAATCATGGATGTAGTTTCTGGACTAATGGTCAGCTTATGGACTAATGGTCAAGTACGTTTTATAAAACTACTAAAACCATTGACATGTGGGGCCTTGACACTCCATTTACTTACACAGTTCAGAATCTCATCCAATCTAAATAAAAGTCTTTCTGCTGACTTAATCTTATTTCTCAGGTATCATGTCAGGCCCTAAAAAAAGGATATTTGCTGACCAAATTTGTTTTGGCAAGAACACCATACAAAGACTGAAGGTTCTGAGGCTCCTCTTTACTTGCAGTCCCAGGAAAAGTTTATCAAGTACTGATTCATGGATCTTTACCTGCTTTCTGCATTCCAGGGTCAGCTTCTGCTGTGACCTTTAGGAAAACCTGCCATAGACAAACACATCTCCTGGTTAGGAATGGAACAGGTGCAATAACCTGACTTCTGGAGCTTATACATCATCATTTAGTGTAAAAGAAACAAAATCAGATAGCTTTTCAGGACTGCTGTTTATTATACAACCAGAGGTCTCTTATGAGATATCTCAGAAAATAAAAGACAGGAACAAGCTAAGATACAAAGACATATTTCAGGCTACTGAGTCATGCTCCATGACACTAGCATGAAATGATGCTTAGATCCTTCATCTACGCCTATTCCAAAGACTTCCTGAGTGTGCCACTGCATATGTGAGTAGGTTTTGAAGGGGATATTATACACGCTTAAGAACAGGAACTGTCTCAGAAAACATTTTGGGGACTGCTGGTAAGATCAGCAGGTATCAGAGGTCTGTTACCTCTTCAAGTGGTGTGTCTGAAACTCCAAAACTGCTGAGTCCCAAGTCATCCAATGTTTCCTCCAATTCTCTGAAGAGACTGGCATAAGATCGCTGTTTAAAGTGTTTACTGGGTAGAAGGTAAACTAGTTCCTGACCAATGCTTTCAATTAATTTTGCTTCTGGGACATGATGATGAATGACTTCTGCGAGCTCATTCAGATCTCCTGTGAAAATTAAAAACAGTGTTCAAAGAATGAGTATTTAACCATGCTAAGCATGACTTCAAAAGCTGTTGTTTGCACTATATAAAGGGGGACTGCTCTATTGCATAACTCGGATATCTCAGTTAATTCTGTACTAGGCCGGGCTGTGTTGCTAATTATGCTCTGGAACTACGTAGCAGAAAACTATTTCAGGTCTGTTAAGAAAGCACAACAAAATCTTCAACAATATCTACTTAAGTTCTTCTCTCATATAGAAAAGTCAAAACAACCTTTTTCTGAGAAAGTCAGTTTCCTTCACTCTAGATATGCTCCAGTTTTCATGAACAAATGACACATTTTGGTGTAGCGTAGTTCAAAACTCAGCCTATACTTCTAAAGCACACAAACTTCCAGTTCATCATCTGTACCTGAGACCACATATACATCAAAAAGGGGCAATAGTAAGCAAAGCCACAAAGAAGCCTTATCAAATTCATGTTACAATGCAATAGAGATGTTAGACACAAGCACTGAAGAAGTAGGCATCTGAAGCACTGATATGTAAAACGAGATCGCAGCATAACAGGAGACAGAACTATGTGCTGGAATGCCAAACCATCCCCCTTCTTACCATCCAGTTCCTGCTCTGGAGCTCCCTCTTTGTCCCTGTGTGCACAGCTGGAGCAGGAGCAGGAGCACTGAGATCCACAGCTGCAAAGTGACTAGCATGGACAAGCAACAGATACAAAGATGAAAGTGCTTCAGGTACATGCAAAAGCAGGCTGCAAGTAAAGGCTGTCAGCCTTTGAAGGCTGGAGTCAGTGAAAAATTGGACATATCTGGAGTACCTTGAACATATTATACTGAAAGTCATCTGAGGACTGGATTCAGCAATGCAGAAAACAAATCCACTTGCACAAAGCATATCTGTAAGTTCTAAATTGCATGCAAAAAACTTGGGGAAATGTGATCAGCAGTGACCATGAGCATACAAATCACGTTGTTACTAAGACCGGAAGCACTACTAACAAGAGAAACAATCCAGATCCTTATCTCAAGCTGTGCGAGGGGCTGGTTTAGCTATGGATAAATGTAGACTCTTCTGGTGTCTGAGCTAGTTACTAGACTACATCATGTTTACAACCAGTGTACTGCAAAAGCAAGCATTAGAAAATCATAGAATGGTTTGGGTTGGAAGGAACAGATCATTTAGTTCCAATTCCCCTGCCATGGGCAGGCACACCTTCCACTAGACCAGGCTCCTGAAAGGACAAAGGCAACTTGACTGGCAAAAGTTTAGACATACTTGACTGATGAGAATGAATTACAGACCATGGAGGGCTTTCTATCGACCTATTATTTTCACCTCACTGGCTGGCTGTATATTTATATATTTATAATATATTTATTTTTGTATTGCTTTCTTCATTTGGAAGTCAGTTCTGTACACAACCTCCAGCAGCACTTAACTGCTTTCCACCCTGCTGCAGTGCATGATTATGTGTAAACATTTTTCACATTCCATGTGCAGGGAGGGGGCCACATACTTACTGAAGCCCTTCCAATTTTGGTGTTTTTCATCTTGCGAACCAGAGTGAGATAGAAGCCAGACCCAAAGCAGTTCTTTAGGAATACAGGAGAACCTGAGCAGAATAGTTTCCCTTGGGATATGATGGCTACTCTGTCTCCAAGGATGTCTGCCTCATCCATGTGATGGGTTGAGAGAATGATGGTTCTGCCTACAAAGAATAAGGAGGAATGCTCAAGGAATGGACTCTCTCTTGAACTTAAAACTGTGCTTAGTTTTCTGGCAATTAATGCAGGGTTTTCTATGCACCAGAGCCAAGTCCTAGGTTTGCCACACCACAGGTATCTGTTCACAGAAACTTGTTTGCCTGTATTCATATCCCACTACTCATGAGTTTAGCCAGCAGCCACGTGTTACATCTATGACAGGTTTAAAAAACAAAAAACCCACACAGAAACAATTTCCCCTCTCAGAGCTGTTACCTGAGCGATACTTCAGCAGGAGATCCCAGATAGATCGCCTGGAATATGGATCAACTCCAGATGTGGGCTCATCCAAGACTACCACTTTAGCTTCACCCACAAATGCAATGGCAACAGACAGTTTCCTTTGCATTCCACCTACCAGAGAACAGACACGTACAGGAGTCTGAGATGAGTTACATGAGTGGCAGGGGTATAATAACACTGCTTGTCACTGGGGGACTGATACAAGTAAAACAAAACCCATCCTCGGGCAATTATCTGCAGTTAAGTCAATAGTCACATTTTTCGTCTGAAGTTCAGCATAGCTTGTTCAAAATTCTGTTATCTTTATTAAATGTAACTTTTTAATCTACAAATTGCATTTTCTGCTTCTTGCCAGAAGCAAAAGCAGGAAGAGACAAGATTTTCATGTTTTTATGTGAATCAAGCCAACTTTTACAGTTACAATCAAGGATAAATTAGCATAAGCACACCTGGCTGTTTATTCAAATCAGCTTTTGAATCTCAAAGTGAGATGAGTTCAAACACATTACCTGCATGTGTACATTTAGAATGAATGTAACTACTTCTACCAAATAATACAGCAGTATAGAGTACTGATCCAAACAGTGGAGCTGCATGGTAGCGTACTATTTCATTTGCCTTTAAATAATAGAACATTGAATTTTGGGTTTTTTCTTACATTGGCAGATTTTCCTTTTTTATATACTTATTAAACCTCTCCCCAGCTTTAAGTATATTTTTATTTGTTACATATTTGAATTTGTTGTAGATTTAGGGACAGGTTGTGCCAGCTTTACTATTTGTACAGTCCCATTTACTCTTAAGAGATTAAAGACCTCCCCAGTGCACAGTGATGTGTCAGAATATGTCTTCAAACACATAATTTGAACTATAATTGCCCAAAGATAAAGAAAAGGCAGCAGAAAAAAACATCTTAGAACAATCTTATGGGCACCTGACAAATTCTGAGCCTCTTCATTCCTTTTATGGGTGAGGCCCATGTCTTCTAGCATTTTTTCCAACTCTTGTTCAGCTTCATCCCTGGATCTCCCTTTCAGTTGAGAATAAAACAAGATGTGCTCTGCTACAGTAAGGCTGTGAAATCAGACAGAAAGGCACCAGGGCAATTTAAATAAATATGCAGATTTTTGTTCCCAAGCAGCAATAAATTCACTCTAGATAAATTCCTTTATCTTGCTAAAGGAAGAGAGGCTGCTTTACCCTACATCTGGATCACAGATCTTACTAGGGATCAACATGCTTTCCACAGATGTCATAGGCTCTTTCTCTGCGTTTTCAAAGCAGAACCTGCTTCTAAAGGAACAGGTATAGCAGGCATAAGCCATCCATTTAAGCATATAAAATGGGAGCTAATATAAGAGCTGCATTAAGGAAAAGAGTCTGCTGTTGAGATGAACACAAACTAATGGCAGTGAAGCTGGAAATCACCTGAGAAGATGATATTCTGAGAATAGCTGGGTGGTAGTAGAAAATGGGCACTAAAATATCCTGCTACTGTGCTGTCGGCCTAGACTTTTATAGTTTAGGTGGCCTAAGTCGTATGAATCCCCAGGCTGAACTCATGCTAACTCACACTGCAACAGAAAACACCAACACCAGAAGCACTATCATTTTCCTTGGAAACTTCTCTGTTTCCAGCTAAATGATGGAAGAGATTTCTACTAGAGAAGGGCACTACCTACCCTATGTGAGTGCTAAGAGCTGAAGAAGCACTTCTGAGATATACCTACTGCCAGCACAGTAAGAGAAACAACACAGGCTTTGTGGCTTTGTCAAGCATGCAGACTAGAACCCTTACTCTGAAAAAGCTAGTATGGATTGATACTTACTGGTTGAATAAGATGTTGTACTGAGGGCACATGCCTAATGTGTGCCGAATGGAGTCCATGTGAGTCTGAATATCCAAACCTCCAATCAGCACAGTGCCAGAAGTGGGTGGGAAGAGGCCTGTCAGTATCGACCTGAGAAAAAAGAAAGAGAACATTCCCACTCCCCTCTTTCCCTGCCACGTTAGGAAGATGTATTGCACGATTCCACTAGATGGAGCATGATGACTTCTTCCTACGGGCCTCGATGGAACAGCTCCAGTAAAAAAGCATACATGTAAATACTCTTGCCCTGCTACATTGAGAATCTTGTGGATTTGCAGATTAGAATGCTTTTGCTTTGCGTCAAACATACTTATTGTGGAACAATAAAAAAAAAAAAAAAAACAAAGAAAAAAGGCAAATTAAAGTCCATTTGAAATCAAATTGATTTTTAATACAAAACCCCTAAACTGAGAAAAATCACAATGAAACGTTTTAGTTCTTTCAACCTTTGTTGAACTTGTCACCGACTCATGAAATATATTGTTCACCAATTCATCCTATTTTGCCTAACAGAGCTCTGTATAAAGAGAATTAAATATTCCTAAAGTCCAGCTTTCTGAGATGTTAGGGTTCTAGGACTAGGGGAACATCTTAATCTGGACATGGATCTTGCATATGTATAATCTTCTTGTCTAAACAGTATCTGTATTTTATACTCCTTTGCACATAGATCAAAAAACATGACTGACAAATTCAGACAGAGAAATTAAGAACATGTGGAGTGTGGTGGCTTTCAAATCTTCAGTTCTTTCATCCAGACCCTTCTCCCTCTCCACCTACTGGGAGTCTGGCCATGGGAAATGAATTATGAGAGAGAGAATTGCTTCCTTCTCCCCAGACTTTCACTTGTTTGTGTCATGCATTGCCTCTCTCCCTCAGCTTTAGCTAATCCAGGATATCTTCTCTTTGCCTAAGGGCAGCATTTCCCTGTCTGGAAAAAGCTTGATGTTGTGCATCAAGCTAGCTGCAGGGGTGGTAGAGAGACAGGAGTGAAAAGAGGAGGCTGATCCTCAGGACACAGCAATAGAGCATTCGGAGTTTGCCTCTTCTAAAATACAGACTTACATGGTGGTTGTCTTTCCTGCTCCATTGTGACCAAGGAATGCTGTGATCTGGCCTTCATAAAAAGTAATATTCATGCCATCTACTGCTGGCTTGGGCTTGTTTGCAAAAATCTTCACCAGGTTCTGAATACATACTCCAGGAATCAATCCTGCTGGCTCAGGTTCAAAGAAGGTATTTACTTAAAAGACAAGAAATCAAGAACGAAAAAAAAGAATAAAAGCACATTTTAATCCTAGTTCTGATCATGACACACCAATAAGTGCAGAAGCAACAGCACACACCCAGTAAAATACAGCATCATGTGCCAGTGCCAGATTCTCCAGTCACGCTACTACCAAACTGAGGCAAGATTTCTAACCACAGTGCAATTTGGTTACATTCACCCACAGATCAATAACAGGAGTGGAGCCCAGAACTGTAATAATCTCTGGAGAGATAACTCACTGGATCAGGTGAAGCTGAATGTGCTTTCTGTTTTGTGTAGCAGGAAGATTATTTGGGAATGTTGTCTGAAGATACTTAGATAGGCTGGGAGATTAAACAAGCAGCAGGTCGCCTTTCTAGGCAGGCTAAAATCTGCCATTCAAATCATGTGTCCAGCTGTGCATTCTTTTACCAGGCTGCTTTAAAACAAACCAACATTTGCCTTTAATCCTGGTAGGTGAAATTTACCCCCTTGCAGAGGCCAGCTCAAGATTTAGACAGTACCTAACATAAGCACTACATTGGATGGCTTTCTCTCAGGATTAAAAATGCATTATTGTAAATAGCACCATCGGGATGTTTTATTGCATCGGCTTCTCGACAAAACAAACTTCCTTTGAAGTAAATTAAGCCCTTAGGCAATGTGAATGACAGGAGTTGAGAAATTTAAAGACCCCATCCACTTTTGTTTACACAGAATGCTTAAGGCTTGGTAGGGAGGTTTGTTTTGCAATTGCAGTTCAGTTAAATTGCTCAGTACCCAGCAGGCCTGCGTGGAGAGCAGCCAATGCCATCTGGCTGAAACCAGCCCCACCTCCAGCAGTGGCTACTATGACTGTCATTATAAACATACTCAGGAAAATGTTCCAAATATGTTGTACATGCCAGAGCGGTACAGAGCTGAAATAACTCATTTAGAATGGGTAGCTTTATTTAAAATAAAATTACATTTATGACAAACTCTTCTTTTGCTTTGTGAAGGAATTTAGGTTTCCTTTTGTCTTGCTAAACCAAATATATACATCCCTGTATTTACAGAAGTTCACATGGAGTCTGACTAGATAGTTAATGCATATATTGACAACCGAGGTGCCATCCTTTTACATGTATCATGAGCTCAATTCATATTTGCCTGCAAGACTCACTGACAAGTTCTGAGGCAAATTTTCTGATGATCTGCTTTGCATCACTTGAAGGACGCTGGTGGAGGGCTGAGCTCCCTTTTTCTGTGATTCATATTTCTCCACTCTGATCCTATTCCCTCAGTGCAATTTTGGGCCATTTAGGTCTTCTTCAGAGATGGCAGCAGTTGTTGAGGAGGTTAATGGGGCTTTGGTGAAGGCTCTGCTTAAAACCTATCAAGCAATTAGGACAAGTTTAGAGAGTGTCTGCCCTGCTCTGCTAACCTACTGGACTGCACCAGAGTTAAGCCATTAGAACTGCTCTCCATTTCACATCCCATTACTCTTACATGAAGCTCTAGCTCTTATATGAAACCATTGTGGAAACTGCCCTTGGACCCACCAGGTCTGCTCTTGGCTTCTCTGTGTCTCTCAGATCCTGCGTGGCTGGCTGAAAGGGAAGGCAGGCTTTTTTGTGTAGTGACAGGCAAAGCCCTTCCTCTGTGGCCATGGAACAGCTGGAACCTGGGAGCTGATGAGTACAGCACCGCAAAGATAAGGCAACACTAGGAGAAGATTGGCTGAAATAACCTTTGCCCTCTGCCTGTCTTTTTTCTTTTAAAGTCTGTCCTGTTTCCATTCACCCTGAATGCACGTGTTCAGTGCCTACGTGAGGAGCTCTAATGACCCCACTTTTATCTCTATCTTTTCAAGAGTCAGAGTGGGCTCAGAGCTGTCTGTAGCAGTTAGTTTTGCTACAGAATCCACATGCATTCCTCTGAGCATCACATTCAGAAAACTCCTCTGGCTCCCCACAACAGAAGACATAGGGACTTGAAAACAAGGCAGGTCATTCAGGAATTCTTAGGTGGTGGCTAATGTCAGCATCAGAAAAGGCTGCAGACAGACACACAGAGCACTTCAGATAAACCCTTTTGAAATCAGCCTTTCCCTACAGATGCAACACACACTAAAGATAGGAGGATAAAAGAAGGAGGGGGGAGGGGGGGTGAAGAACATTCCTCTCAGCATTAAGTATTTGTATTGAAGTCTATTTTATTCTAAGAAGTTAATGTACGTGTCTCTGAGGCTCCTCCCCTCATAGCATGGACACTAACTTGCCATAGAAACAGCCTGCATTTGCATGATAAAAACCAATTACAGAGATCTTCTGGAAGGCAGCTCTCATATATGATGGCTAAAATATTCTAAGGAATTGCGAATGCAGAGGAATCAGTGAGAGGGTAGCTGGGAGAGTCACTGCTTCTCCTGAGCTTAGCTCGGGCAGCCACATGCTATGCTCTGTAGCCTACTGGACTCTTGTAGTTTGACTCCAATCAGTCCTATTTCTAGTTTGTTATGAAATACAGTAAGCATGGTATCTTAGAAGTATTCAAGTTTCTCTCTCCTTACTATGAATTTCATCTTTGTCCAGGTTATCTGTCTGAGGCTTCCCCCGCTCACCGGGTTCTCTTTCTCGTTTGTGTTTACACTGTTTGTTTTTACCATCCTTCTCCCCCTGCTTGTCACTCTTTTCTTCTGGCTTTTCAGGCTCTTCAGATTTCCTTGTGCTTTCATTTTTTTCCCCTTCCACAGCCTTCTGATCCACACAGCCTTCTGGCTCCGGGCTTTTATCTAAATCTACCAAAAGTAACCAAGATTTAATTAATCAAACTTGAATTTCCTCTTCTCTATTTCTGGAGGTGCTTTGAGGAAAAGGAGGCAGTCTTTCCTAAGCCTTGAGCTCTCCAAGAGCATTAATCATCAGTGCTTTACTCAGGCTAGGTACAGCACTCAAAGCCATCTACCTTAAAATCTTCACAGTGCCAGGAGTAGGTGACTAACAATTTTGCAATTACAGACTCAGAGTAGAAGATCCTGACTAATATTAGGCATATGCTTTATATTTTGCCCACACAGCTCTAGACCAAATTCTTCACCACTTGCAGAGAAAAGCCATACAGACATTTCCCAGACGTGCAGGGAGTGAGAGGGAGAAAAACAAAACAAAAAGGTTAAATGAAAAGAAAACTGCTACTAAGATTAAGACACTTGCTCCAGGCTGGTATGAATGAGTTGGTGTTAACTTTTGTACAAGTCACATAAAGTCACTAATGGGGACAGGCTTAAAGCAGGAAGAACAGTGATGATAGAAGAGGGAGCTCCTGAAGGAACTGTTTGCATTACACAAATTCAAGCTGGCAGCCTAGAGTGCAACAAACGTAATTGTGAACTAGCCCCTTAGGTCTCAATTTTGGGGTGGATTTTCACCTTAACTTTCTGCTATAAAAAGTTTAAGCCTATAAAACTATGTAAAATTACACAAATAGCAACATAAATTTCACTGCATCAGCTTAAATGGCAAAGTGAGGGATACGAAAGTGCACTGACTTAAAAGTACCAAGATGATTTACCAGTTTAACTTCATTTTCAGCTGTGTGTTTATATTACCTGAAATTTTCTTACCCAGTTTCCTTACCAACTCGTTAGTTAGTTATGATAAATTAAGGAAATGCTTAGTATTGTCCCTGAAGGAAAGATATGAGAAAAGCGCTATATTGTTTATGTAAGCTGAGACACTGAAGAATCTTAATTCTTCAAACAGGTAAGAATTACATGCCTCCTACAAAGGCACTAATCAGAGATGACCTTTCCAACTGTCCCTGCTCGAGAAAACATAAGGCAATCAGCATCTCCTTGAATGTTATATGCTCCAGCTTCTGAACAACTTGGTGGCTCTTTCCTAAAATCCCTCCAGTAACTCTGTCTTTCTTTCAATGAGGATCCCTAAACTGGACAATGCAGTCCAGATAATCTCACAAGTGCTAACTAGAAGGGAGGAATCACTTCCCTTGAACTGATGGCTATACTCTTATTAATAAAGCTCAGGATGCATCTGATCTTCTTGGCTACATGGGCACACTTGGTATCTCATGTTCAACATGTCAATCAGACCTTTACTACAAAGCTGGCTGCCATCCAGGTGGTGGCCAGTCTGTACTGCCCTGTGAAGTTATTTCATCCCAGACACAGTATTATGCATTTACTTTTGTTGAACTCCACAAAGGTCCTGTAAAACCATTTCTCCAGCCTCTTCAGGTTCCTCTGTAAAGCTGCCCTGCACTCCCATTCCTTCCAATTTGGTATCTTCCATTACCTTGCTCCCACTCAGGCTGTTAAATAAGGCATTATACAGCATTAAGTCCAGTATCAGGCCCCTGATACTAATAACTGGTCGCCAGTTATGCTTTGTACTGCTAGTCACAATCCTTTGGACCCACCAGTTCAGCCAATTTTCTACTCACTTTAGCATCCACTCAAACAGCCTTTATCTCATCAACCTGGCTATCAGAATACTATGCAAACCCATGCTAAAGTGCTTGCTAAAGTCAAGTTAAATAGGATCCACTGCTATCTCTTTGCCCATTGATACATTCATCACAGAAGAAAATCAAACTGGGTTAGGTAAGATTTGCTTTTCATAAATCCATGTTCATTATTTCCTATCACCTTATCCTTTATGTTCTTGGGAATGGTTTCTGGAAGGATCTACCAATTAACTTTCTTAATCTTATCAGGGGCTATCAGCAGAACTAGAATGAGAGTTGTGGAAGGGACTGTAAGATTGCCCAATTATTTCTCAACAGCAAACTGTTAGATCAGCTCAGTTACCTGATGTAGCCTCACCTGCAAAATAAACTCTAGGCTTCACTTAAGCAAAATGTTTTATCAAAGCAATCTAAAAAATGGTAGTATAAACTCATCAAATTGACTTTAAACATGGCAGTAAAGTAGTAGCCATAAACTCTTCTGTTGCTGGTTTACCTGAGCACCTGTATATTTCGGGGCTTTCAAGCCTTCTCACAGCCTTTAGTTTGGGTACTAAGAAATCACAAGTCTGTCCTGTACTGGAAATATGCTAAAGAACATGCAGAACTTATTAAGCATTAAGATAACCAGACAATGGATTTTATCTCTACTAAATTTAAGCTTACACTAAATAAATAGATAATGTTAAAATCCTGTAACTAACTGCTCTAAATTTGGAGAGTCAAAGAAGCTCTGGTGCAGGATGTGCCCAAACTCCACAGAAGTCAATGAGATGTAGTGGCTGACATCTTACCTGTGTCTTGGGAAATATTCCATTTATCTATAAACATATTACAAGTCCTCCTTTGGCTCTTTCCTCCTCCTTCCTATACAGTCACATTCTAATCTGCTAGGCAGCATTTGCAAAGCTGAAGCAGGTAGCAGACTCCATATCATCTAGGCAAGCCTCTACCATTCTGAATACTCTCACAGCAAGGCCAAAGGAAAACCTGTTCATTCCCTCAGAATGTACCAGAAGGCAAAGCCTATTAAAAACACCCCACTGTTATAACCTCTTTTCTGATCAAAATGTGAGCAGAATAAATCAGAATCCTTTCTGATTTATAGGTATCATCCTGAGATGTGACTGCCTTGTCAGCAGTCTGAGTTGACGAAGCGAAGGACAGTAATGAGATTATTTCTTCATCTGTCATTTTGACTGGTTTCACTCTTACCTTGTAAATTTCAGACAGATGTCAATACACCACCTTTAGCAAGCCTCTACTCTAAACATTAATTATTTTGCATGATTTCCTATTTAAATAGTCACCTACATGTTCTTAACTGCTCCAGTATCTAAGCACAGACAAAAATAATCCATAAAAGCAGGACTTTTGAACTCATTTGCATTGTTGGTCCAAGGGTGGCATAAATTTTGAAATTGCTTAAAAACCCGAAGTAAACTGGCAGAAATTAGTGTCAAACTAGGCGGAAAATGACCCATTTTAGAAAGATGGGAGAGCTTCAGTATAAGAAAGATCAACATTTCACAAATGCTATGTTGAGCAATAAGAACTCCTTAAGTGTCTCGGTTAGAAAGTGGGGGTTTGATGTTGCTTGTTAAGCCCTGCTTTAAAGTCTCCCAGATGGAATAGTGACTCACCTCTAATAACTCTAATAATAGCAGGCCACTGCAAGTTCAAAGGCACCTGCTGATGTTCCCAGTGCATGGCTGCCTCTAATCTTTGCAGCAGCTCAGGTAATGGAAATGTTACGTAGTCACCTCTAAGCGGATCAGTGGGTCTGAAGTTATTTAAAAGAACTCACCATCAGCAGTTGCTGTTTTCTCAGCTTTGGGGTTTCTAGGGCCAAGCCAGTAAGATTCTTGCACAGGGAAATACCAAGGCTGCGGTAGCCCATAGTCCCCTAAAACAAAAATAAGAAGGCAAAGTGCACTTCATAAACACATTCCTCAGTAGGCACAAATTCATCTAGGCAAAGTCTGAGCTATAATTATAAACACTTGCAGTCCTAATGTTGCATATCAGAAGTGTAAACCATCCACCAAGTACCTAACAGAGCAGATTCTGTCTGCAGGTATTTTCTTTCCTTTTGGACAGGAGCAAAATATGCAGAAAATGTGTGATCTCATTGGCCTTACCTTGTCTGAAATAGAATGTGGTTTAATTACAGAATGTAGCTACTCCTTACATGGGACAACTTGAATCCTCATCAACAGGTCAGCAGCTGCCAAGGAACACCCTGACTGCTTAAGATAGGATTCCAGCTTCACTCAGTGTCAACACTGAACACTTGCGGGTTGACATGAATGAAAAGCTTATTATATTTACACTTACCACCCTGGGCCTGAATTCACAACAGGCAATGAGAAAAGAGACTCTGGCTGTTATTTCAGCACACAAGAAAACTGACAACAGAGTACTTTTTTTTTTTTTTTAACAGAAATAGACTTTTTTAGTTACAGATTAATTCTGCTTTGAAAAGAGAAAGTACAGTAACATTATCAGTTGTTGTCAGGCCAGAGCAGTCTTAGAGCAAGCCAACACTGCTTTTCTGGATCATACTGATACATAGAATGCAGGGATTTGAGCTGCTATGTTTAAAACATCTGTGAACCCAAATGATACTGGCCTTGTGCTACTTACTTAAAATAAGCTAAGGTAATTTGTGATGATTGCTGAAAGGTGGTCAGTTTTTCTGTAATGAAGACCACTGTTGACAAAAGTGTCTGTTTCTGACTAACCAAAAATACCGCGTATTTCAGGCAACCACTTGTACACAAACAGCCTGTCTACATCCATAAGCAGTTTGTCTTGCACTTGTTACAGACTGGATTGCACCTCTTTGAAGCTGGTGGCTAAAACAACTGCTTCTCATTCAGGATTAATGAAAACCCCTCCACTATACAGCAAAAAGCTCAAACATCCAATGGCCAATTGTGCCAGTGAGTGGCTGGCTGTAGAGAAAGCTTGAGCAGGAGCTGAACCATATGGTTCAAAGAGTTATCCATGGAATTCGTATAGTAAGCTCAGAGAGTACAGCACTGATTTGGTAGCTCTGCATGTGTGTGATGGAGAAATGCTATGGGAAATTCCACAGAAACAGAGGAGCAGAAAGCCAAAGAGGAACTGAAGCTAATGAATAGAAGCCCTGAGAGGCATTACTTTTGTGTGAAGTGCTGGCATGAAAAAAAAAACAACTTGGATCTAGGAGCAAAGAAACTCCTGTTACTGAAATCCTGCTGTGTTCATGGAAATAGTACATTGTCCATTCTTTTTTAAATAAACAGAGTTGAGACATGGGCTTCTCCAAAGAGGAACTTTGAGGAAAATTACTGCAAATAAGCTTTGAAAACAAGTGTATTAAAATTGCATTAAACTGCTTTGTGAGGACACATTTGTCAAAAAGTGGATAGGCATGAATTTGGTGGAGCATAGCTCACTTTGGTAGGGACACAAAGCAGACTTCAGGTCATATTTTAATTCGAAACAAAATGTCCTCAGACACATCTAAAACCATTTACAGATCCTTATCTTTTCTTGCTTTGGGTTAACTAACATAAGTGATGTGTGCAGATCAACACCATCTTACCTTATTCATCATTCATTTTCCCTCCTAGCTAGAAAATCTGCAAGATGTCAAATTCTGCAGAACCACTCAAGGGAGACAAAAGACATAAAAGAAAAACCATAGCCATCTGCCAAGAAACACATTCTGGAACTGTGGAACTGCAGTTCATATGTGGGAGTAATAGATTAATGAAAAGAAAGCTCACTTGCTCCTACAGCAGAAGAGTGTGCATTTATTATACTGTAACAATATTCTATGAAAAAGAAACTATTTAAGCTGCAAGGACAAACTGGTTTCTTACAAAGAAAGCTCCCAAACTTTGTAACTGATGATAAAGAAAATCCTTTTGTGAACTTGCACTAGAACCAGGATTCCTATTTAGCAATAAAATCAATCCACACAGGCTCTTTCACAGCTGCCCAAGGCACAGTAGAAAATAGTACCATCCTTTAAGAAACCGGTTGGCCTAATGCGGCTACAGTATATATGTGAACTAGATCTGTTATTTCTATTTTCAAAATCTAAAGAATTTTCACTAGAAATGGTTAAAACGACTCAAAAGAAATGTATGTACACAAACTGGCTGTTAGCAAATGGCATTTCTGTAGATTTATTTTCTATTTAAATTTTAAAACAGGACCAGAAATTGCATCCTCCTCCTTACTCTTTCCTCATTTTCTGTTCTTTTCAAGACTAAAACAGGAGAAAGGAAAAAGAGAGAAAAGTGAAAGCCCTTACTAAAGCAGTGGTGCTATACTGGGTACGACTTTTTCTGACAAAGAAATATTCAGAGGCTGATGAGACTGACAGTTTACAACAACTACCACTACTTTGTTTGAATAAGAAATAGACATACCTGGAAAAACATTATCAAAATACCAAGAAAGTATTCCATAGAGAAAAGCATCAAAAAGCATCATTTTTATGGAAAAAAGAAAACTATATTCATCTCCTTCCAAGGGACTGGTTCTGATGTTACCCCACTGTAGGCCAAGTCCTTGCTCTTCATAGCGTGACAAGTATTCAGTACCAAAGCCAAACGCTACTTGAGAAAGCAAACTCTGGAACAAAAGAAAAATGACATTCAACTCAGAGGGGTATTTTGTAAAGAAAGCACAAAGAAAGACAACCTTTAAGGACTGGACTTCAAATCATAGAATCACAGAATCAACTAGGTTGGAAAAGACCTTTAAGATCATCAAATCCAACCATTAAAACTTGATATTGAATGAATTATTCTCTAATAAACACCCTTTTTCCTAATGAATTATTAGGGAAAAGTGGTTTGTTTCACTTTTATATTGGACTGGGATGTTTAAGCCTCTGAATGGCAGCAATTCTAAACAGTACTTAGCCTTAACTGAGTTCAACTTTGGCTGTATTTTCTTCAGCTACCAGGCAACCTTCACAGCTTGTTTGTTTTCCATTAAGGTCTCTTTTGCAGTGTAGACCTTTGCCTATCTTGGAGAAACAAAGTATTTCTTGAGTGTATGGGGCAGTGCCACTATGAGTTACAAGGCAGAAAGTACACCAGATGCTCAGGAGAAGAAAAAACACAGCCATCACCTCTCCTCTGGTGTGTCTGCTACCTGCTTTTCACACTACGAACTAATAAACCAGTACAGTATCCAAACATTTTCTTCATTGTTGCATTGCAAAAATGGAGCAAGAAGTGATACAGAGCTGTTTTACGGAATATGCATAGTTCAGCCAGGAATGCCTTCGGAAAATGAGGAGTCAAGAGGGATCCCAACTGCAACTCTGTGAGGCATGCCCCTAGCGTGCTAAGTAAAAACTGTTCAGTTTTCAGCAATACGTTTTTTATTCAATTATATTGTCCTTAAAACCTTTTATTTTCTCGTCAGCCCCCCTCCAAATCAATATCCTGCCCCTTATACCATCCCTTGTAATCAGCTCTTCTTCAGAGACTAACCTTTGAACAACAAATGAAAGACCAAACCTATCAGGAACAGAGAAAAAAAATCATGGCTTTTGGCCAGCAAATATCCTTTCTTACACAGATGCTTCCTCCTTCACTTTAGAGTGCTTAAACTGTGTGCTAGTCTCAAGATTTCTTCACAAACCAGAAGCAGGCCAAGCCTACTCCTTTCGTGACTTAAGGACAGGATCAAGTTTGGCACATGACTGCCTTAACTGGTAGAACTAAAAACATTATATACTATATCTGCATAGTATAGCAGTTAAGAAAGCTAACTCACAGCCATATTTACGCTTCATTATGGCTTTTAAGGTGTTTTGTTTTCTTTTTCATTTTTCATTAGATTTCCAAGTGCATTAGAAGACAGGACTTCTCTTTTACCAAGGTTGTTAGAATGCTCACCAAGAATGGGGAATCTGGATTCAAACACCTGCTCCACTACCTGACCCACTGAGTAACAGAAACTGATGTTGTCATTCCACAGTTCCATTTCACAAAACAGCAAGAAGTTTACAGCTCCACTGAATTATTAATTATCTTACATATTACGAAGAGAACCAGCAAGGAAGCACTGCATGGACAATGTCTACAACTTCTTAGATGGAAGATACTTCTCAGAGCTTTGGCACTTGGGTTCAGATCCTAACTGATAAATAAGATAAATAAGGATATATAAAGATAAATAGGGAATAAATAGATATATTCAGATAAATTCAGATAAATAAGGAATGTGAATTTGAGGTCTTCTTAGCCTTAGATACTACCCTGTTAACCAGGTTGTAGCACATAACTGTCCCCATTTTGTGAATTGCCTTTGTATTTATTAAACACACCACAAGTTAGATTTGCTTTGACTTCTGAGTAAGCGTTCAAAACATTTTGCTGATTTCCTAGCATTTAGGAAGTAAAATAAATCTTGATGAACTTTCTAAAAGCCACAAAAATCTCTCTCAGTTGCTAGGCCCGCTAAAGGCTTACTCACTTTTAATCCCTAATTATTTGAGAGAGATTCAGAGGTCTCCCTTTCTGAATCAAAAAACCAAAGAGGAAGAAGTGTGCAATTATTTGCTACTCACATATGCACCATGAGAAGGGCAGTTAAAATGTGAAGCCAAAGATACCACATAATCAGTGAAAAAGGCTTACTGCTAGGATCTTCACTTCAACAGTCATGCGGTCTTGCCATGCAAAGCAGACAATGTGAGGCAGGTACAAGGTGAAGTAGATGACTCCACTGCAGGCAGCTGCCAGATTTGCTTTGGAGAAGAAGGTGCTGAAGAGGAAACACTGCATGATGGTGGCTGTGGTGAATGTCAGAAGGAACAGAAAGAAGAGGAGTGGACTGCTATAATGTAGTACTTGTCCATGCTGTGAGGAAAAGGAAAATGGAATTATTTAGAAGTTTTGCCACTTTCTGAATTAGAAGAAAAGGTCATAATTGCCACTGACATGTAACATGCAGCAAGTAATAATGCAGCCTTTCTTACCAAACATGACTTCTAACTCTCCCAGGCAGTAATTTCAGCACCTGAGCTCATTACAGTAACAAATCCTTCATCCAATTTTACCCCTGCCCTTGAATTGTCACTTAATAGTCACTTAATAGTCAATAGTACAATAAGCTGTGGAATTCATATTCACATTTGATGACTGAATTAAGATCTTAACTGATGGAAAGCAGACATTCTGTCCCTGCCTTAATAATAAATGATTCCAAGCAAGATGTGCCTGCTTGGAAATACATACATTTAAAATAAAACTATTTGAACTACCATAATCAATCTTTCTTGACCTCATCTTCTCCTCAATCCACTTGCTTGACGTGCAGGAAAAACAATGTATGGAACCCTGACAAAATGTATCTTAAAAAAGCCAAAGCAACTCAGGAAAATTATAAAGCTTCTGCACCTAAATGATACTCAAACTGCAGAAGGGTATCACAGCTGAGGAATCCAAGCGCAGTTTCCCACAGATCCCTGTGTACTAATCAACCCACTGGTGGACTTCTATTGATCTTTCTTCCTTAGAGCTTTTGTAGATCAAATGCTTCCTCTCGAGAAGAGCATGCTCTGCTGCTGTATCTATTTACTATCTATTTACTCTTAAAAAACAACGTTGAAGCCTATTTATTAGGCTCAACTTTGTTTTGAGCCTTATATAAGGCTCAAATGGGTTTATAAGGCTATAAATAGGTTTCAATATTGTTGCAACATCCCACTGGGCCTCTGAGACTGACTTCTTTATAAACAGTGATACAACCTTTCATAAGAATGTATTTACAAAGGTGCCTCACACTGGCAAAGTGAAATCCAGGAGGAGAAGTGAATTACAGGTATAAGCACATTCCTCTCTGGCATTAACTACCTCCTGATTTTTAGTTAAGCCAGTGTAGCAAATAAAGTAAGCTTTCTCTATCCACCCAAGCTGTAATGGAACACAAGGAACGAGAACAACTCATCAAGGCAGGCTGATAAGATAGAGCAGATTGAACCCTGACAGTGCATTTATGCCAGTACCAGTTCCCCACATCAAAAAAGATGCAAGTGCATTCTTCTTTATCAAAATGTTTCACATTTATATAGTTAAATAGAGCAGCCAGGAGGAGCTTGGGTCTCAGGTAACAGAGAGAAGAGGTAGTCCTTCGAGACAACATCCAAACTGCCCTGAAAAGTTACAAAACACAGCAATTGGAGTCACAGACGCAAAAAGAGTTTGTGTTTTAATTTTTTGGGTTTGGTTTGGGGTTTTTTTGGTTTTGGTTTGTTTTTCAGGTTGTCCTGAAACTACTGTCCTTGCTGTCTCTTTTCCCATTGAAACAGTGGCATAATTGCTAAGTAGGTAAGCACTGAATATTATAAATGAATCACATATGGTGAATTACAAGATTGAAATTCCTCATATTATGATCCCTTCTATTTAAAGCAACAATTCTTTCTTACTGCAAGATCTGCCTCTGTCTACAGGAAACACAATATACAGAGTAATCAGCTGGATGTATTGTTCTGTGCAGGATCTTACAATAAATCTTATTAGTGAATTCATCTTTCTGCCTCTGCCAAGTGCTGATGACAGCAGGAGGTCTGCTTAGAAGTATGTGCCTGCTACGTGCTGCTACCAGAACAAGCCACTAGCCATTCACGTCTCCCTAGGAGCAGCCACTACTTTTTCTCAACAGCAAACTGGTATCAGCAGTGCAAACTCAGCAGTGAGTTGGAGAATGACAATCCTTACCATGATCAGTGCTGTGAGGAGGAACGTGCTCACAGCCATCATGAAGAAGCTGTCTAGGAACCATGTGCACCAAATCACCCCATTAGTTATACCCCTGTTCTTCATAGCCTCTTTCAGACGCATTTCTTTCTCCAGCACTATACTCTTCACAGTCATGGAAACTGAATATATCCAAGCTAGCACCATGAAGATGGGAAAGGCGCGGTTTAAGGTGATCATGAAGCTACCAAAGCAAAAAGGGAGAGATGAATTAAATTTAGATAAACCATAAATAACCATAAAAAACCATAAAAAAGAATAAAAATGGAGTGAGGAAGAATGCATTTATTCAGCATGGCACTGGAAATTCTCAGTCTAAACATCAATAACATGCTGCTAGTGAACTTCACAAGCCACCTAAATATTAATGAACTAATGGTTGCTGCACTGCCATGAGATAGATAAATGTTACTGCTAGTTTACAAAGGGGTTCTAAGAGTTACTGAAGGCTACAAAAACATGTGGTGGCTCAGGAAAATACATCTCTCTTCACAGTGAATTGCCATAATGCTTTTACTATGATGTAAAAAGACTATTTTAAGACATGCTAATGTTAACAGTTTGGGAGTGTCACCATCTTTTTAAGCTCCCAAGATTCACTGGCAAAAGAATTAAACAAATTAAGCATTAAAAGCATCAGATACTGCCAGCAAGGCTCTGGGAATGCGATGGGGCTGTCCCACATAGTACAGCACTGGGACAGGCTGCTGAGGGTGGCCCTCCATGAGACAAAGGTGCTGCTCCCTTCCTCCATCAGTCCACCCAGACTACATGGCCGGTCAGCCTTGGAGATGCTCCTTGGAGAAACACTGCCCCAGGTGTGCTGTTACGGTGAGAAAAATTTTGGGGTGAAAAAGCTAAAAACATTTTCTATGGATTTGGGATTGTAATATTTCAACGGAATTACCTTTAAAACCAAGTGGACTTGATTGTTTCAAGGCCAAAAGCTTAGAGCTGCTAAAAATAAAATGGAGCAAAAAACATTCAGCTTCCTAAATCTGAGCCCTACAGAACCACATTTCTGCTATATGCTCTCATAGCTTCTCCATTGTTAAAACTAATGGAAAACCTTCACTTTTTCACCAAAAAATTCATGCAGAGCAATCTGTCCTGCTGAAACGAAGCCATGCTTTTGTGGAATGGCCTGGGGTACACTGGGTTGTGCCTGTTGGTGGATGCATGTAACCCAGCACTAGGCCATGCACAACATACATGTTTACCATTAGGATGCACTAGCTTCACCTAAGCAGGCTCTCTGCAGGGGCCATCACTGCGTTTGGGTATGAGCCCTGAGCTGAGTGCGACTGCTGCAGGCTGCAGAGAACTTTTGCACAGATGGGGTTTCTGCCCCTGCAGTATTCCCAAAACAGGCTTGCCAGGGAGATATCTTGTCAAACTAACAGGTAATGACTGATGCAAATGACAGGTCAAATTATGTATGTCTGCATTATCTGAAGCCCCAGCATTTGCCTGCACAGAACACACTGACAGAACTAGGAAATAATTCCTATAGTGTCTTTTCTTTTTGATGAAATGCACACCAAAACACTTGCAGCAGCACAGATTGCAGCACTGGAATAGGCACACTGTTAACAGGGGAGAGGCACCACTTCATCAAATCTGGAGCACATGTGATGGTTCAGGTAGTACTAATGGGGGTCACAGCATCCACAGCCCCTCTGCCTCCATGGAGTCATAAAATCTCCACACCCAGGAGCACATTCTCTTTTTTGTTACAGAGCAACAAACTGCCTCTTTCTCCTTCAGCTTCTTTATTCTACTCTTCACCAGGGAAAGAAACTTGTGGTGCCTACAATAACAAACTGCATCCACAGTCCTGGAATCCTTTGCTAGAATCATGTGAAACTTAAAACCCAGTCAATCTGCATAAAAACCACAGTCAGGAATTAGGGAGAAGGTTAGAGAACATCAGGTTATTGTGAAAAACTATAGCATCTGCAAGGGAAGGAAAAGGACTGATGTTAACAGAAACCAATGCTACATAGACTGTTTGCTTGCAGATAACAGTCATGTAGTTATAATTGAAATCCTGTTTTGGAATGTGGTTAGGATTTTGGAAAGAAAGAATTTCAAGAGCCTAAATTGTCTTGGGATTCTGCAAAGGTTGTAGGTGTCTTCAAGGACCAAAACCTACAGCTTTGGGTATTGCTGTATCTATATATCATTAAGTCTTGGTTTAGGGTTTGGTAATATAGTTGAAGAGACTGGGTTGTTTGATTCTTCAAGACTTACAGAGACAGCAAGAGAGGTACAAATTCCACTGGGACACGCACTTTCTTTTAAATTTTTCTTTAGGAAATGATTCTTTGGGTATAAAGAAAAGTGGGGTTTAGAAAAGCAGTTAGGAAAAAGCAGCTTACTACACTTCAATGGGTCCTGCACAGTTAACTGAAGGATGTGGTGTTTGTTTTAACATGGGTCAGTGCTTTGTGTTCAGTTTTGCTACAGGCACTGATCATATGCTATAACATGAGGCTTAGTTTTAGTTAGATAAAACCTTTTTAAAAGCTCACAGTTTTGCTGGGTCCTGTGTAATCCCAGGGGTAGTTCCAGGGCTGACATTGTTAGGGATCAAAGACTTACAGTTGGGGTATCATGCTGACAACAGATTCTGGGCTGCAATCAGTGTGAAAGTTCAGGTTAGGCTATTATTATTGCTGGGAAAAGGAAAGCCAGAAAGCCCCAGATTATTTTATTTTGTGTGATATGCAAAATTGGAAGAAAACAACTGCTTGCAAGGGACAGTGTTTAGTGTTCATTTTAGGTCTGGACACTGGTTGCATTGGCACAACACAGCCCAGGATTGGGATTAGGGCTAGTAACTTGGCAAAGGCTGCTTCTGGAGTCTGGGTTAATAAAGGAAAAGAACGAATTCATTCAGTTATATCTCAGTTATTGCTTTTGCATATATACTTTAGGACTAGGGTTATAACTGATGCTTGAGAGTCTTAAAGCACCCAGTAATTCAAGTATTCATAAGAATTAAGACAGCTTTTACTCACACATCATCCACAAAACACGGATATGGCATTTGCTGCAGATAAATTCCTATCGGCACTTCAGTGTTGGTCTGGCTCTTTATAATCCCATGCTCAATCATGTCTTGGAGATACGCAAATCCTCCCCAGATATAACGTAAATCATCCACAGGATCAGCTCTCGGACCAGGATCCCAGTACCTCAAAGGAAAATTCATATGGAAATCACCTGGGTAAGCAGTGGCTTTAGCGGAGGGGCAGAAGGGAAATGAATAGATACATAAAAATCTTACTACTGAAACTGTAGGAGCACTGCCTGCAGTTGTCTTTTCTAGATTTTGGTCTGTCAAATGATGCTGCTTGAGAAAGCTTCTGACCTGGAAGTTTCCTTTCCTTTAATTTGCTCTATACTGACACGGAATAGCAATTTTGGCCAAAAATGCACACTAATCATGTAACAGAGTAACTGTTCTAGAATAGAAATAACTGTATTTGGAGTATAGTATCCTTGGAGATTAAACTGCAACAACTGGATTGCAACTACCAGACACCATTATATTCCTCTATGTAGACAAACCTGAGGAAGTATTTCTACCCCTCTGAGTAAGTTCATTTGAGGCGGAACAGCAGAGAAGTTCTGCTAACCAGGTAGAGGAGAGCTGGGTCACAATCCACATAGGACTCCCTTGTCTGCCTCTCCCATTGATGGAGCCAAGTGAAAACTTCATGTTACTGAATAGATTCTGAGCAGTTGTTCCCTTGGCCATGTATCCATGCACCTACCCACTGCCTGATCTGTCAGAAGAGTGATAGCACTTCTGGTACTGTTACCACCTGGTAACTGGAGATGACATTGCATTTACATACTAACTATTGGTGAATACAGTTGGATTTCATGCACATATCCAATGCAGGTTCTAATGTCCTTGTATCTCTCATATTCATGCTATGGCAGGCAAGAACTGAGAAGGAACCATCACTTACCTGTCTTTGATTTTGTTTGTTTTCTGCACTGCATCTATGTCCATCCGGATCTTGTACTTCACATGTGGTGGAAGACTGCTGGCTGTAGGTTCTATGTCTGGAAAAACTACACCAGCCCAGAATTTGTTTTCCTCCAGCAGATGAAGGGCTTGATGAGTCAGTTGAGTTTCATTGGGATAACCTTCAAATTTATCCAAGGTCAAACACTACAAATAATCACAAAGATAAAAATCATATGAGAATAGACTAATAAGAGGTATACATTAATGCCAACAGTAGTGGCTGAAAACAGAAAAGGGAGGTAGGTTCATTTGAATTTGCTATTTTCAACTTTAAAAGCTTATGCTGAAACTATTTCACCTCCCTCCTGAAACCTTGCCCAGTCTTAGTCTAATTCTTACAACAAATTCAAACCACAGCATTACCAATACAAGCTCAGAAACATTGTTCTCCCTAAAAAGAACTCCAAACCTCAGGTTTAGCATTACTGTGGTCAATGTGAGTGGACAGAATCATTTTGAAGGTAGCTTATTCCTGATATTTAAGGATCACCTTCTCCAAGCTCAAGAAACGTCCATTCTGATGAGCAAGAAATCAAGCAAGGGTGGCCACTAAAGCAGGAGCTGCTTTTGCAATCTCTGTATGACAGGACAGATTTGATGTATCCATGCAGAACGTATAGCCAGTAGTAGGCTCAGCCAAAACCTATGCTGCCACATTCACTAACTAGGTAGAATGAAATATTTCACAATATATTTATGCCACTGCACTCAGCCAGCCATGGACACATGAACCCTGCCACTTGGACTATACTTTGAAGATTCTCTCAAAAACACAAATATCTGCATTGGAAGGGCTAAAGCTGTGGCAAAGATGAGATCCCACCATCAGGAACTGACTTCAGAATCTGCATCCAGGAGATAAATTAACTCAGCTATAAAATAAATCTTGCCACAAGAGCTTTTAGCAGTCCAGCTGAACCAGAACACTATCTTTTTTCAAGTCGGAGACATTTTTTCAGCCTAGGAAGTACCTGAGTGAATATCACAGAGCTAAACGATGACTGATCCATAAGAAAAGCACATCAGCCATAGACTTCAGTTGAAAAGCACTTTCTCAAGCAAAGCACTGGGAATGTCAGAGCATAAATTCGAATTTTGGGTATTTAGGCATTTATTCCTATTTAATGCCAGTCAACTAGTCAATTGATTTTACTAACAATATTGTGTCCCTACTGAATTCTGGTATGCGATTAACCTGCTGGCTTAAGTTAACATGCGTTGGCTATCTTAATAACAAAATGTAGTTTCCACTTCACAGCAAACTGTTATCTTTTAGTCTGTCATTATTACAAAATGTATTATCAGTCCATATACAAAACACCAAGTCAATGAAATCTAATATCCCCCCATCTAATCCTACTTAACAGGCACTGTAAGACAAAAGGATTGTGAACAAACTCTATCAATTAGTTAGCTGTAAAATTACAGACTTACGTTTGTCTATTCAGCTTCTGCCCTTTAGAACTGGCAAGATATTACCAGAGCGTAGAAGTGAGCAACCCCCTGATGGACTGGGAAGATACTTACTTACCCTAACCCTTGCTTCATAAAATTCAGGAGGCTAACTTGGTTGATCTGATCTTCTTGATTCTCTTTTGCAGGTCAAAAACCAAAAACTACTCAACATGAAAGTACTCATACAGGCAACTTGCTATTTAATGGGAAGACATCTTAAACACTCCTTTATTTAACCTTTCCCTGTGAAAAATCATGCTCTATTTCCTTTAAAACTTGAAGTATCACAGTTTAATGGGACCTACAGAAAAATGTATTTTTAACTGGCAGCAAAATGGAACAGCTTAAATTGACAATTTAACTATTTTGTAGCTTTACATTTCCTGATGCTCTGCAAATGTTCATTCTCCTAGTTTGCTTTACAAGATTAAATTACATAGATTATTATATCAGAAAGCAAAATAAAGCAGAAAAGCTTCCTGACTTGCATGTCAGAAGAGAAATCAGATTAGACTGATGGGTCAGGTTGTATTAATTATTTTTATCCTATCCTATGTTTATCCTACATAGTTAATGGAGTTCTGGAACTGAGTTTAGTTCTTGCCAAAGTGTCAGTGTTTCCCAGCAAAGTCCTGCTGTGGAACTGTGTGTCTGTGTCTCTGCAGTGCCTGGCTGTTTCTTTGTTGTGAGGAATGTTATTTTCAAGGTACTTGTGGCAGCTGCAGAACTCATGTAGTTAGCCTGGGGAACCTGTGGGAGTGACACTGGCAAAGTACTGACAGACAACTGATAAGATTTTCACTGCAGAACAGACAGGTTTGGGACTGTGCTGAGGAGCAATATAGGCCATCCAGACATCCAGCTGAGGAAGCAGCAAGCTTTTGAAACATAAACCACATATGCTTGCAGATCTTCTGTGAGAGGAGTGAAACCAAAGCTTGTATAAGAACATAGGCTAAGACATCAGTGTTGTAATAACTCACATAATTTGAAAGTGAAAAGAGATATTACATTGTAATCTACTAGCCAAAACCTAGGATTTCTTTCTTTTAACCTTAACTGTATTCAAAACAAAAGGTGTCTGCTCTAACTTTGGGGTTTCTCAGTGAACTGCAATTCAATTTATGAAGGCATTTATGTGCCTTCATAAACCTCACCATATCAAAATTCATTCAGCAACCACTTGGGGAAATTTATGTCGTATTTTCTCCTGGTAACTAACAATTCAAAATGGTTCAGTGAAGATGGGGAAAACCAAAACTGAAATACTAAGAACAGGATTGGAAAAGAAACCAGAAAATAAGAAATATAAAAGGGTGACTAGGTATGTCTCACAAACAGCTTAGCTCTTCTGTGGCCTAAAATAATCTAAGGGAAGTACAAGAAATTCTTTGGGTAGTGAGGATGAGCAGCCACTGCATAACCTGTGGGTTTCTCAGCTGCACTACAGCTTGCAACAGAGATGTGGAGTCTCCAAAGATAGTTGCTGACAGCACACCTCTGCTCATTGCATACTATAGCAAGGAATAGGGTGTCCCTGAAAGGGACATTTGTTCCCATTGTGCTTGGCACAGTGTGAAAACATTCTCAATTGTTAACATCTCAGTGTAAGCAGTATTCTTATAAGAATAAGCTCATTACAAAGAACTTTAGGGCACCAAGATCTACTACCAGGTACAGTAACTGCCCTGATGTTGTGGATGTTCCAGTACTAACTTGCTGCAAGCAATATATTTCACTCAGGTTGAGCAGGAAGTAATTTTCCTAACATGAAGTAAAAAAATGATCAGAAGAATCAGCAGAGCTTTGTGCAAAAGCTTTATTGTTCCCTCCTGTAATAGCTATATGAAGGCAGATAAACTCTCAGTTGTTGCCTTCTTGTAGGGGATGGTCTTTTAGACTGAACTCCACTGGAACCAGGAGAGCTAGGCTTGGTCCTGTTGCCTACAACTAGTACCAATTTTCTCTGTGAGCTTGAGGCTTAGCTTATTTAACAATTCAGTAATTAAATACTTAGATTTCTTTCAGAGATGCCTGTAAAATATAATTAATCTCAATAAAAACCTTGACTGTCATATGGCAGATGCTAAGTGTTGCGTTCCCAAGTATTAATATTACTGCCAACAGCAATAGCTTTTTTAACTCAGAGTTAAACCGCAACATTGCAGGGTCCTCAAGTTTTGCCTGGCCTCAGAAGTTTACAAAGAAGAGTTGCATTTCATTTACCTAACTTAGCAGGAATCCACTCTATCTTAGGTCTAGCTCCAACACATTGTTACCTGCAGTTGGAAATATACAGGATAAAAAAAAACCCCAAAGCTAAACCAGAAGAGCTCACAGGCTAATGAGTCTGATGAGCTCATAGGTAAAATTGCCCACACCAGAGAAACTTCTTACTCAAAGTATCTTCCACATATTTTTACAATGGCTTGATATTTTCACTTACAATTTAAGCATTTTTTAATTAATGTAATGAAACTTCACCTCTCTTTCTGCACTGTGGCTCTCAGAAAGCCTCATACAGCCACACTACAAAACACAGCATCCTAGAGAAAGGGAGTACGGACTCCAGGAAAGGCAGCGAGGGTGAAGGGATATATAAGAAGACTCTGCAGGTTAATGTATGGCTACGTGACTGGTGCCAAAGGCAGGGGTTTGGGTTTTTCAGTTACGGGCTGCTGTATGGGACACCTGGTTTGCTGGTGACAGGCGGGATACACCAGTCCCAGAGAAGAAAAAGGGTTTTGGGGCAGGAGTTAGCAGGGCTTATTGATAGGGCTTTAAACTAGTTATGAAGGGGGGAGGGGATTTAACTGGGCCTGTTGGGGACAAGCCCAAGAGGAACATGCTAGGGATTGAAGGATGGCGGGCTAAGGAGGACTATCAATCTCTTGTTTCACTTGTGGGAAAGGATAGCTTTTTAGACCCTGTCCCGCAGGGGAAAAAGGGTACTAGGACTGGCTCCCTGAAATGCCTGTACACCAATGCACGCAGCATGGGGAATAAACAGAAGGAGTTAGAAGTCTGTGTGCAGGCTAAAGGTTATGATCTAGTGGCGATTACAGAGACATGGTGGGACAGTTCACATGACTGGAATGTGGTCATGGATGGCTATGTCCTTTTTAGGAAAGATAGGTCAGCGAAGCGAGGTGGTGGAGTTGCTCTTTACGTGAGAGAGCAACTAGAATGTATTGAGTTCTGTCCGGGGTCGGATGAGGAGCAAGTGGAATGTCTGTGGGTACGAATCAAGGGGCTGACTGGCACGGGTGATACAGTTGTGGGGGTCTATTACAGACCTCCTGATCAGGACGAAGGAGTTGATGAGGCTTTCTACAGGCAACTGGAAGTAGCCTCGCGACTACATGCCTTAGTTGTCGTGGGGGACTTTAACTACCCCGATATTTGCTGGAAGACTCACACAGCCAGTCATTCACAGTCTAGGAGGTTCCTCGAGTGCATTGATGATAATTTCTTAATGCAAATGGTGGACGTACCGACTAGGAGAGCAGCGCTGCTGGATTTAGTACTCGCCAACAGGGAGGGTTTGGTCGAAGTGGTGACGGTCAATGGCAGCCTTGGCTGCAGTGACCATGAGATGGTGGAGTTTAGGATCCTGTGTGGGAGGAATAGAATACCTAGCAAAGCCACAGTTCTGGATTTCCGAAGGGCCAACTTTGGCCTCTTCAGTCAACTGCTAAGGGAAGTCTCATGGGAAAGTGTACTAGGCGGTAAAGGGGCTCAAGATAGTTGGTTAGCATTCAAGGACCGCTTCTTCCAAGCTCAGGATCGGAGCGTCCCAATGAGTAGGAAGTCAAGTAAGGGATCTAGGAGACCGGCGTGGTTAAACAAGGAGCTGCTGGGCAAACTCAAGTGGAAAAGGAGAATCTATGGATTATGGAAGGAGGGGCTGGCCGCTTGGGAGGAATATAGGACAGTTGTTAGAGGATGTAGGGAGGCAATTAGGACAGCTAAGGCCTCCTTGGAACTCAATCTTGCTAGTCGGGTTAAAGACAATAGAAAGGGCTTCTTCAAATACATAGCAAATAAAACTAAAACAAGAGGCAATATAGGCCCACTGCTGAACGAAGTGGGTACCCTGGAGACAGAGGATATAAAGAAGGCAGAGGTGCTGATTGCCTTCTTTGCCTCTGTCTTTACTCCTGCAGACTCTCCCCGAGGGCCCCGGATTTCTATAGCCCCAGAAGGAGTCAGGACAAAGGAGGAGTTTGCTTTGGTAGATGAGGATTGGGTTAGGGATCAGCTATGCAAACTGGACATCTGTAAATCGATGGGTCCGGATGGAATGCACCCACGGGTGCTGAGGGAGCTGGCGGAGGTCATTGCTAGGCCACTTTCCATCATCTTTGGTAAGTCGTGGGAAACGGGCGAGGTGCCTGAGGATTGGCGGATGGCAAAGGTCACACCAATCTATAAGAAGGGCAAGAAGGAGGACCCGGGTAATTATAGACCGGTCAGCCTTACCTCCATCCCTGGAAAGATGATGGAACAACTTATTCTTGACTCCATCACTAGGCATATCAAGGATGAGGGGGTCATTAAGAACAGCCAACATGGTTTTATGAGGGGGAAGTCATGTATGACCAACCTTATAGCCTTCTATGAGGAAGTGACTAGGTGGAGGGATGATGGTAGAGCGGTAGATGTAGTTTTTCTTGATTTCAGTAAGGCATTTGATACTGTCTCCCACAGCATCCTCATAGATAAGCTAAGGAAGTGTGGGCTTGATGATCAAGTAGTGAGGTGGATCGAGAACTGGTTGAAAGGAAGAAGGCAGAGAGTTGTGGTCAATGGCGCAGAATCTAGCTGGAGGTCTGTGACTAGTGGAGTTCCTCAGGGGTCGGTGCTGGGACCGGTGCTGTTTAATATTTTCATCAATGACCTGGATGAGGGAACTGAGTGCACCCTCAGCAAGTTTGCTGATGACACAAAACTGGGAGGAGTGGCTGACACACCAGAGGACTGTGCTGCCATTCAGCGAGACCTGGACAGGCTGGAGAGTTGGGCGGGGAGAAACTTGATGAAATTTAACAAGGGCAAGTGTAGAGTCTTGCATCTGGGGAAGAACAACCCCATGTACCAGTACAGGTTGGGGGGTGACCTGCTGGAAAGTAGTGAAGGGGAAAGGGACCTGGGGGTCCTGGTGGATAGGAGGATGACCATGAGCCAGCAATGTGCTCTTGTGGCCAAGAAGGCAAATGGCATCTTAGGGTGCATTAGAAAGGGAGTGGTTAGTAGGTCAAGAGAGGTTCTCCTCCCCCTCTACTCAGCCTTGGTGAGGCCGCATCTGGAATATTGCGTCCAGTTCTGGGCCCCTCTGTTCAAGAAGGACAGGGAATTGCTTGAAGGAGTCCAGCGCAGAGCCACAAAGATGATTAAGGGAGTGGAACATCTCCCTTATGAGGAGAGGCTGAGGGAGCTGGGTCTCTTTAGCTTGCAAAAGAGGAGACTGAGGGGTGACCTCATCAATGTTTACAAATATGTGAAGGGTAGGTGTCAGGATGATGGAGCTAGGCTTTTTTCAGTGATATCCAGTGATAGGACAAGGGGCAATGGGTGTAAACTAGAGCATAGGAAGTTCCACGTTAACATCAGGAAGAACTTCTTTACTGTAAGAGTGACAGAGCACTGGAACAGGTTGCCCAGGGGGGTTGTGGAGTCTCCTACACTGGAGATATTCAAGGCCCGCCTGGACAAGTTCCTGCGTGATGTACTGTAGGTTACCCTGCTCTTGCAGGGGGGTTGGACTAGATGATCTTTTTAGGTCCCTTCCAACCCTTGGGATTCTGTGATTCTGTGATTCTGTGATCTCTTGGAAGTAGCTACAGAACAAGTGGAAACTCTCTTACCAGTTTCAAAGGAATTTTGGTCAGGTGCTTAAAAACCTGGAGGGCAATTTACCAAAGAATTATTAGCTTCTTTGGCCCTGGGCTTGCTGAAATTAGTGGCCTGTCAGTTATTAGTACTTAGAAAAATAATTTCCTTGAGGTTTTGCATTCACTTTCTACCTCAGCATCAAAGTGCATTCACACATTCAACTAACACTCTGAATATAGAGTTTGGGGTTCAAACCCAAAATTCTTCAAAACATCCAAATTTAAGGTTTGAAACAAATAAAGATGTCTTCTGATTTTAACCTTGTCTATTGCCACAGACCTTAAGTACTGCCTTAAGCACTGTACAAGCATTCCCAGCAGTGGGAAGGCTGCCCTTACCTCCAGATACTGACTGAGCAAACGCAGAGCTCGGTCGGCAGCACTGAAGATGTTCCGCCAGTCAAAGTCTGCCATTCCCTTCTCTCGGCTTTCTGGGGACCCATTGTGGAGAAAGTTGATTATGTGTTCAGCAGTTAAGCCTTCAGCACCCAGTTGGCTATTCAAGAAGTCCCTCACTGTAGGGTGCTTCAGAGAGTCCTGAGGAAACATATCAAGACAGCTTTACTACAATAGCCCTCTTTGTATGCCCTGTTTAACTAGAAAGGTTTCCATTTCCACAGCTCTTTCTGAGCCATGAAGCAGTACAAAAAGTTGTGCTAAAGAATTAATTTCCTAAATCAGCAACCGCATAGCTGGAGGGGAGACTTGAAGAATGGATGAAAATAAATCTAGAAAATAAATCTAACCTTGACTATTTTCTGCATTGTTTCCTTATAAACAAGAGGGTAAATGTAATAAATGTCTAATCTAAAATAGAAGAGTGTGGAAAAACCACATATTTTCTCTAGTATGAACTGCTTTATAAACTTCAACTTCAGATGTTACTTGCAGCTGATCAAAGTCAGATATAAGAGATGTGGAAATAGGTGATTTCCTAAGGTAGTAAATTGCTGGGCCCAGCAAAAACATGGTCCTACTGGCTTCTTTGCCTGTGCAGAACACAAGAAGATCAAGTCGTCTGTTCTTGAAAGACATTCTGGAGAGACAGAGAAGCAGCAATTGCTGCCTTTATTAAGAAGTCATTAGCCAGATTCTGGAGTGTCCAGATCTGAGGTTTTGTCACAGAGATGCTGTAACGCCTTCAAACCAAGCCCTGTAACCACTCCAACAGCCTTAAAGGCCACAGGTTCCTTGCTGCAAAGGCTGTACTTCCAGCCAGATCCCACCAATTAATTCTCTTCTCCCTTAGGAAAAATCAAGGATGGTGACAGGCTGCTCTTACTGAGGATCCCTGCTAAGTTATAACATACACGGATCATATTCATTTGCAGGCTGTTTTGAAAGAAGTACCACAGCTGAGGTCCTACTTCTTCCCAAGCTTTGGTCAACAGTCTGAGGCGTTCAAGTTCCTCAAAAGTGGAGTTTGCCTGAGAAATAAAACAGCAGAAAAGAGTGCTAGAAAGCTGAGAAGATAAACAGAATTTATGAACCAGCCATTCAGTGACAAAGAAACCTGCATCTGACAAATGTTGTAGTTTTCACTTTCATACTTGATAAACTCATTAAAATAGCAGAGAAGTTAATAATCCTTGGAAAAGAATTTGTAAAATCCAACTGGAATCAAAGTCACTTAGGATAAACTTGTATTTTATATGTAATGGAAAAAACAAGTGCACATTAACCCCAGCTAACTTCAATTCCTTTAAATACTCAGGTTTTAGGTAGACCGTTTCTCTCCTTCAAGAACTAAAAAGGAATATGATGATGTAGGTAGATGAATAAATGGGAGGCAGTTGTAGAAGACAGGTACTCTCATAGTTAAGATATTAGTTAAGATTTGAAATGTTGGGCTGCTGTAAATCTGACATTTGCCTGTGTGAACTACAAGCAGCAGTTCTCTGCCTTACATAGTTGTTGAGAGGTGGCCAAAACCTAGGTCATTTGTGACCTTGATTTAATTAATCAGATTAATTTCACCCAAATTCAGGCACTTAACTGAAATATCCAGGCTCCATCCTGTTTTCATGAAGTGACAATTATTTATGATCTCAACATAATAATACTAAACGACGATGTTGCTATTGGTTTGTCATCGCTCAGTGTTAGGCCTCAATGAGTCTATGGAAGTCTTGTAACTGCCCCATTTAAATATTTACTAGTACAGACCTGCTGAAGTTCCTCCATCTGTAAAATATATATAAACATTACTATTTCTACTGGTGTGTGAAATCATGCCAACAACAAACAATTCAAGCTGAAAAAAGCACGTAGTGTAGGCCAAAATGGTCAGTGAAGATCTGACTCCTGGACCAACAGAACAAATGGAGTTCTGAGAAGAAAATCTGAATAGGTTGATGTAGCCAGGTCACTGTTTTTCACAGGGTGTTTCTTAGGATGCAATTTGCCAGAAATAAACAGTTTTGTATCTCAGAAGTGCTTACATTTTTTAGGATTTGCCGTACAGAAGGTGAATCAGGAGCAAAGAGGATTTTTCCCATCAGCAGGGGCTTCACAGCACTCCAGGCTATTCTGGTTAAAGGGTTTGATTCCAAGTTCTGGATCAATGCATTACAAAAGGGTGCTAAAGACAAAAAGAAGGACAGTCTTTATGTAACCTTACTCAAATCCTATCATACAAAACATCCTGCAGGGCTTTTTACTGGCAATATGGTCAGTTTAAAGCATTTTGAAGCTGAATGGCTTAAGCACATTTTGCAGTGTAGAAGTACAGTGTCTGACCAGATGGAAAAGACTATTAAGTAATTGTTGGAGTTGTAAAGTAGACAGCATGAAAATTAGAAGAGCAAACAAATAAACATAACCATTTGAGAGTTGCTGTTATAAGGTGTTTCATATGGAAGGAAATTAGACAGTTCAGATCTCACTGAAAAATTCTGAACTCTAACTGCTTTTCTCCTAATGACTTAGTTCCTTTGAATTGTAGTTGATACTGATACAAAGCTATTTTTTCTCCTGCTAGTGGTTAATTCTTACACAGTGTAAACTATTGGACTGGAGATCCAGCAGGCTTGAATGTTGAACTCTGGAACAATTCAGAATTGGATCCTACAATTACTTAGAACTAAACATTTTAATGTAAACATTTCTATCTTGCTCCTGCACTATGAAGTAACTAGTCTACTTGGACAGCATCCAACTATATTGTTCCCTGGCTGAAGAAATGAAGTACTGAGCCCTTTACAGGTCTTCTGAAGATTCAGACATAAATAGAGCCAAGTATTAATACAAACAGCGAAAGGTAGGAATCTCTCATTAGGCAAAGTGCTTACCTGTACTCTGCAACCATGCAACCATACCTATGACAGTAGAACAGGCAGAGAAATCGACTGCCAGCTATAATATGGTTGTTAGTACAGAAAAAAATTTGCTGGTGTAGAAAAAAACTGAATGGCAAACAGAAGGGGACATAATAAAACTATAAAACAATGAGTTGCAGAAAAGATAAAATGGGTTCCTCTTCCCATTCTCTCCTATTACAATAGCAAGAAGTCAGGAAATCAAAGCAACAAAAACTAGTAAATTGAAATACTTTCTATGTAAGACTTAATTATGCTGCAGAAGGTTACTGCTGTAAAAAATACGTATGTTTATGCAGGAAGAGAACAGCTGCCATGTATCGCATCTTGGAGAAAAGTAATTCCAGAATGCAGCACTGCATTTTCCAGAACCTTCTTCAGAAACACTTAGTTCTTCCTGATACCAGTAGCATATATTAGAAGACAGAGGGACTTATGCCTTAATGATGATGGTGACTATGTTTATCCCTTCATATTGAAACATGCATATTTCTGTTCTCAATTCCTGAGCTTCTCTGCTTCCAGCTATGAAATAAGCAGTAAGTAAAATAATTTTCATCTGTCTCTAATTTCTTGAATTAACTGCTTAGAAGTGTTATTTTATAAAAGCAACAGTGGTACTCTACCAGAAGTTGTACCTGTCTACAGTCTCTGTAATGGTTTGCTGGAAAAACTTACTGGTTGTGTTATCATAAAGATAACTGGATTTCTTCCTTGTTGAGTCAATCCCCAGGAAAGCTTTATAGTTGTTATCTTCATACCAGTTGAATGAAAGCACTCTGGATCCACCTCCTTCTGGGTAGCCACAGAAAAGATCAGACAGGGAGCTCACCAAGTGGCCTAAGGATTCTGGCCTTCCATCTTGAACAAATGCTTGCAGAAACACCAGAAGGTCCTGAACACTTGGCTGCCTGGCTAGCTGCAGTAAGACAAGGCTTTGTTAATCACTACCCTCAAAGGAGGAACTGGTAAGGTCTTAGCTGTACCCACACTGGTAAAGCATGCAGTCACAACCTCATCCTTTTATCTCCTCTGTTCTGGTCATAGGCACCATTTTCAGTTCTGGTTCTCTCATGTCTTTTCTGAAGAAAAGGCTATAGAATCGTAATTGCCAATGCTTCCTTTTACATTTATTTTCTAATGAGAGAAGAACTAATTTCTAAGGAATCGGCTCTTTCCAAACAAGTCAACCTACTTTTTGATAAAGCAAGTAACTGGAACATAAAAAGAACAAAGGAAAAGGAGGATTGTGTGCTACCTAGAAAAGTGACGCCATTTTTAATAGACAACTTACCTTTTGCACTGCCTGGGTGACACTAGACATCACTCTTCCCCAGGCCTTCAGGTCAGCACCTGGAGAGTTTCTGTTCAGAACAGCGGGAAGCTGTAAATACATCAGAAATACAGATGAGTTTTGTATAGTCCCTACATGACAACAGCTATTACAGTGAGAGAAGAAAACTGAAATGGCATCTCTTTAGCTCAAATACTTTGAGTTATTTGGAACAGTGTCTTGTAAGCCTGTCTTGTGGGGCCACAAATCCAGTACGCATGCGCAGACTCAAACAGCAGCATGTGTAAGTGTTCTTACCAATATAAAGCTGAAACAGTCACAGGCCACTGAAAATATAAGCTTGGCATTTGTTCTGTTTATTTAAGCCCACCATTCCAAAAGGTGCAAAAATGGAGGAGGAATGAAGGAACTGGGATTTCTGAGAAGCTGCTTCTCACAGAGGCTACTTTTGGTAACCTGTGAATTCAGCTAAGGTTGTGATACAGAAGACTCATTTAACATGAGAGTAAATAACAGGTAGTACTTTACACTTGAGAGATTTCCTGAGTTTGGAGGCAGCCTGGTCCTCACTGTCCTAAAAAGACTTCCCCAAAATGATGTAGCTACACACCCTGATGACTGCCTGCCATTCCTTTCAGTCAGTAGGTGGTTAAGAAAGCAAGAGACAGCTGCACTGTACCTGGCAGGAAATCACAAAGGCAACAGTTTTTATGGAAAGCTTATGTTAGCAAATTCTGATCTGTCACTTGCAGTTCAGGCAGGAAATACATACACACAGTGCTTCAAATACACTTTTCCCTAGGGGAACTAGTTTCTGGAAAAATTATACAGGATTCTTGGAGCATTTGCCTTAACTTGGCTTTTTTGCAACTGTAAGAAACAGTTACTGTGAACAATTTGAAGCAAACCAGAGAAAAGCCCGGGATAAACATGGAATTAAGAACTTGTTTCATGTAGCTAGAGAAAAATAAAGGAGAAATAGGGGCAAAATTACACATTTTCTTCTAAATACTACTTCTTGCAAGATGCATTCAGTATGAATCAGATCTTACTAGAAACATCCTAAAATGACTCAATATGTACTCAGCTAGTTGATGCTCTCTAGAAGCATAAGACAGGATCAGTAGACACTATATACAAACTACACTCTCATCTGACCTAAATACCAGAGCATACAGTTGGGAATGTTTATTGACCCTAAGCACAGAGGAGGATGAAAGTTTTCCCAGAAATATTTATCCAGCTATCTTCATATTCACTGCAAATGAATGTGGTATCATAAAAAAAAAAAAAACCAAAGAGCATAATTCTTGAAGAGTTTCTTTCCAGCAACAGAAGGCCCAGCTCTGGAACCCACAGTCAGCTAAAATAAGCCCTACTCAAACAAAACCAAATTGGGTATGTGATTGGTTATACTATACTGCTGGAGCCTGAAGACCATGAAGTACAGTGTAAGAGTGCAGAAAATTACCTGGGTCTTGAATAAGGTACTTCTAGAAGTTTTAAAGCTAACATAGAAGTTTCAAACAGTTCAATGAAGATTCATTCTGCTTATGTAACTGAGAGTAGATCTACACTCTGTTTGATTATGTATCAAACATCTGTGGTGATACTGATCAAAGCAGCTGTTTCAGCAACATGTGTCTATGCTTGGCGATAAGAATTGCTTATCTCCACCGAAAATCACAATGAGGTATTACAGAGTTCTATTTTAATTTATTTATAAGGTTTAAAGGACTTCAAACAAAGCTGAAAGAAGCAGGTTCAAGAACAGCAGTGCTCCAGAAAGAGGCTCATTTTCCTTGTGGTGGCTGAGCCAGACAGTAACATGTGGGCCTTATTTTTCTGTCTCTGCTATCCAAACTGTGCTTTAATTTCTGTCAAAAGCCCTAGAGGGTATACATGAGCACGTGAAGGGTTTGAGTGGATGTTTACGCACATACCTGAATATGTTCAAGTATCACAAATTCAAAAAGAAACATTAATTTCCAAGTGGTGGGGAAGCATTAGTGCATTACTGCAGCAAGGAGTGCTTATGCGCAGTCTACCTTTTAGGTGAAAAGGAGTAACCGAGATAGATTTTGATTTAAAAGGAGGACTTCTGCCTTGGAAAAACACAGAATTATATTAAAATTATTATTTAGTAACTATAATGATGGGAGTGTGGGAAAGCTTCTACCAACTTGAGGTCTTATCGCACTGGGCATCATGAAAAGATAAACCCTCTTCTCCACATTAAATGGGTGCACATTAAAATCTACTGGGAATCAGGCTTCCAATACTCGGGGGAAGTCTTGGCAGCCAGATTTTGTAATAACAGACCAGACCATAAGCCTGCATCTGAACACCCAGTCTTTCACAACTCCAGGTTTTCGGTTCAGGTTTATGTTTCTATCTCCCATGTGAGTCTATATTTTCTTTAAACACAGGCAACTGCTTCATCAAATCTCAACTTTCCATTTTATTTGACATGGCAGCAAAATCATAATATGTTAGCAGCTTAATTTGAAATCTGGGCAGTGCAGTATGCATCTTCACATGAAGCTCTTAAAGGCTGAAAACCTACCTTAGAAGTACTGTAGCATTAATTCTCTGCTACTTCCAGTGAGCATCAGATACATGAAAACATCTGAGTGTATTTGCAGAAATGGAAACAAGCAGCTTTCAAAAGCTGACTGCAGACTCTTATCAGGATTGGCAAAATCACACAGGCACAATGAATGACTGCCAATGCTACAGTAATCTAACAGTAATTTGGCTGGCAAGTCAACTAAAGTTTCTGGCATAGCCTGTTTGCAGTTCTGAGCAACTCAAAGCTGAATAAAATCACAGAATCACAGAATCACAGAATCCCAAGGGTTGGAAGGGACCTCAAAAGATCATCTAGTCCAACCCCCCTGCAAGAGCAGGGTAACCTACAGTACATCACACAGGAACTTGTCCAGGCGGGCCTTGAATATCTCCAGTGTAGGAGACTCCACAACCCCCCTGGGCAACCTGTTCCAGTGCTCTGTCACTCTTACAGTAAAGAAGTTCTTCCTGATGTTAACGTGGAACTTCCTATGTTCCAGTTTACACCCATTGCCCCTTGTCCTATCACTGGATATCACTGAAAAAAGCCTAGCTCCATCATCCTGACACCTACCCTTCACATATTTGTAAACATTGATGAGGTCACCCCTCAGTCTCCTCTTCTCCAAGCTAAAGAGACCCAGCTCCCTCAGCCTCTCCTCATAAGGGAGATGTTCCACTCCCTTAATCATCTTTGTGGCTCTGCGCTGGACTCCTTCAAGCAATTCCCTGTCCTTCTTGAACAGAGGGGCCCAGAACTGGACGCAATATTCCAGATGCGGCCTCACCAAGGCTGAGTAGAGGGGGAGGAGAACCTCTCTTGACCTACTAACCACTCCCTTTCTAATGCACCCTAAGATGCCATTTGCCTTCTTGGCCACAAGAGCACATTGCTGGCTCATGGTCATCCTCCTATCCACCAGGACCCCCAGGTCCCTTTCCCCTTCACTACTTTCCAGCAGGTCAACCCCCAACCTGTACTGGTACATGGGGTTGTTCTTCCCCAGATGCAAGACTCTACACTTGCCCTTGTTAAATTTCATCAAGTTTCTCCCCGCCCAACTCTCCAGCCTGTCCAGGTCTCGCTGAATGGCAGCACAGTCCTCTGGTGTGTCAGCCACTCCTCCCAGTTTTGTGTCATCAGCAAACTTGCTGAGGGTGCACTCAGTTCCCTCATCCAGGTCATTGATGAAAATATTAAACAGCACCGGTCCCAGCACCGACCCCTGAGGGACTCCACTAGTCACAGACCTCCAGCTAGATTCTGCGCCATTGACCACAACTCTCTGCCTTCTTCCTTTCAACCAGTTCTCGATCCACCTCACTACTTGATCGTCAAGCCCACACTTCCTTAGCTTATCTATGAGGATGCTGTGGGAGACAGTATCAAATGCCTTACTGAAATCAAGAAAAACTACATCTACCGCTCTACCATCATCCCTCCACCTAGTCACTTCCTCATAGAAGGCTATAAGGTTGGTCATACATGACTTCCCCCTCATAAAACCATGTTGGCTGTTCTTAATGACCCCCTCATCCTTGATATGCCTAGTGATGGAGTCAAGAATAAGTTGTTCCATCATCTTTCCAGGGATGGAGGTAAGGCTGACCGGTCTATAATTACCCGGGTCCTCCTTCTTGCCCTTCTTATAGATTGGTGTGACCTTTGCCATCCGCCAATCCTCAGGCACCTCGCCCGTTTCCCACGACTTACCAAAGATGATGGAAAGTGGCCTAGCAATGACCTCCGCCAGTTCCCTCAGCACCCGTGGGTGCATTCCATCCGGACCCATCGATTTACAGATGTCCAGTTTGCATAGCTGATCCCTAACCCAATCCTCATCTACCAAAGCAAACTCCTCCTTTGTCCTGACTCCTTCTGGGGCTATAGAAATCCGGGGCCCTCGGGGAGAGTCTGCAGGAGTAAAGACAGAGGCAAAGAAGGCATTTAGCACCTCTGCCTTCTTTATATCCTCTGTCTCCAGGGTACCCACTTCATTTAGCAGTGGGCCTATATTGCCTCTTGTTTTAGTTTTATTTGCTATGTGTTTGAAGAAGCCCTTTCTATTGTCTTTAACCCGACTAGCAAGATTGAGTTCCAAGGAGGCCTTAGCTGTCCTAATTGCCTCCCTACATCCTCTAACAACTGTCCGATATTCCTCCCAAGCAGCCAGCCCCTCCTTCCATAATCCATAGATTCTCCTTTTCCACTTGAGTTTGCCCAGCAGCTCCTTGTTTAACCACGCCGGTCTCCTAGATCCCTTACTTGACTTCCTACTCATTGGGACGCTCCGATCCTGAGCTTGGAAGAAGCGGTCCTTGAATGCTAACCAACTATCTTGAGCCCCTTTACCGCCTAGTACACTTTCCCATGAGACTTCCCTTAGCAGTTGACTGAAGAGGCCAAAGTTGGCCCTTCGGAAATCCAGAACTGTGGCTTTGCTAGGTATTCTATTCCTCCCACACAGGATCCTAAACTCCACCATCTCATGGTCACTGCAGCCAAGGCTGCCATTGACCGTCACCACTTCGACCAAACCCTCCTTGTTGGCGAGTACTAAATCTAGCAGCGCTGCTCCCCTAGTTGGTACGTCCACCATTTGCATTAAGAAATTATCATCAATGCACTCGAGGAACCTCCTAGACTGTGAATGACTGGCTGTGTGAGTCTTCCAGCAAATATCGGGGTAGTTAAAGTCCCCCACGACGACTAAGGCATGTAGTCGCGAGGCTACTTCCAGTTGCCTGTAGAAAGCCTCATCAACTCCTTCGTCCTGATCAGGAGGTCTGTAATAGACCCCCACAACTGTATCACCCGTGCCAGTCAGCCCCTTGATTCGTACCCACAGACATTCCACTTGCTCCTCATCTGACCCCGGACAGAACTCAATACATTCTAGTTGCTCTCTCACGTAAAGAGCAACTCCACCACCTCGCTTTGCTGACCTATCTTTCCTAAAAAGGACATAGCCATCCATGACCACATTCCAGTCATGTGAACTGTCCCACCATGTCTCTGTAATCGCCACTAGATCATAACCTTTAGCCCGCACACAGACTTCTAACTCCTCCTGTTTATTCCCCATGCTGCGTGCATTGGTGTACAGGCATTTCAGGGAGCCAGTCCTAGTACCCTTTTTCCCCTGCGGGACAGGGTCTAAAAAGCTATCCTTTCCCACAAGTGAAACAAGAGATTGATAGTCCTCCTTAGCCCGCCATCCTTCAATCCCTAGCATGTTCCTCTTGGGCTTGTCCCCAACAGGCCCAGTTAAATCCCCTCCCCCCTTCATAACTAGTTTAAAGCCCTGTCAATAAGCCCTGCTAACTCCTGCCCCAAAACCCTTTTTCTTCTCTGGGACTGGTGTATCCCGCCTGTCACCAGCAAACCAGGTGTCCCATACAGCAGCCCGTGACTGAAAAACCCAAACCCCTGCCTTTGGCACCAGTCACGTAGCCATACATTAACCTGCAGAGTCTTCTTATATATCCCTTCACCCTCGCTTGCAACAGGTATGGAGGCAAACACCACTTGCGCTCCAGACCCTTTAACCAGCCGTCCCAGGGCCCTGTAGTCTCTCTTCATTGCCCTTACGTTCCTCGTAATAATTTCGTCACTGCCAACCTGAAAAACCAGCAGCGGGTAGTAGTCAGACGGCTGCACCAGTTCAGAGATCCATGATCCAGAGTTAATCCATGTTAAATTCATCATGATGTTACATTGCTGTGGCAGAAAACTCCAGTCAATAGTTTCTATATAACTTTAGCAGCTGCTCATATATCCTGCCTGCTGTATACACCCAACTGACAATGTGATGGTCCCATGACATTCAGTTACAAGGTGCAAACCAGCAAATTCAATTTATTGCTGAAAATGTGAAGTCAGGATCATGGGCAAACAAACACAAAAGATGTATACACAGTGATGGCTTCTAAGGATCATGAGGAAAGAGACATTGGAGTCTTTATTAATAGTTCTATGAAAGTACCAGCTCAGTGTGCAGAATACAAATAGAGTACTAGAAAAATATTCAGCAAAGGACAGAGAGCAAAGTAAACACCCCACCCCAGTATGCAATTATATATATATATCTCAATATATTAATGTTATCCATTTAAAATTTATACAAATACAAATAAGAAAATATATATCTATAAATGGCACAGTATCTCTGTACTGAACCAAAGATGCAGTTGTGGTTAATTTATGGCAAGAAGGTCACAGCAGAAACAGGAACAGCACAAAGGGCAATGAAGATGAACAGAAGTGAGGAAAAGCTTCTATAGACAAATCAATGCAAACCAGTACAACTAGTTTGGTTGGGTTTTTTAGTTGGGTGGGTTGGGTTTTTTGTTGTTGTTTAGTTTGCTTTGGGGGGGTTTCTGGGGTGGTGTTTTTTGTAAAGGCTCATATGGCAATCTCAGCTCAACGTGCACCATGGCTTTAACTCCAGCACTGAATTCTGCCATGTGAGGTAGAGCAAAGACAGAATGGGTTGGGTGGGTATTTTCAGAACCCTTAGTAAGGTCCCTGTAGTTCTTGCCACACACTGTTTTGCTACACAGGCTGGAAAGCCCAGATAATCCTTCCACACACACTCTGACTTTAAAATTGCATTTGAATATTTCAGTTCTGTGGTACTGTGAATTCCATCTGTTTCATCCCAAAGCATACTCAGAAGTGTCTAGTGTCCTGCTGACAGTAGGTTAATAATCACACATCCATAACCTTGCATTTGCAGGGGTAAATAAATAAAGACCACTTGAAACACTGGTGGTGTCTTACAAAGAAAATTCTTGAAGGGCAATGAAATATCAGCCAAAAAAATGACAACAAAAGGCAGGATGCTTGTGTTAACACTTACCAGCTGAAACAGCTTAAAGAAATCAACATTTGCATACAAGGCATCTTCCACTCTCTGCAGGCTTTCTTGGGACAGGGCACACATGGCCTTGTGCACTGAAGGGAGACCTCTTCTGCTGCTAAAGATAATAAAGCGGTCCAGGAGCATCTGACTGCAAGCAATGTCCTTCAGAGTCAAGTTAGGGACACCGTAGGCGAACTGCAACCAGAAATAATGGTTCATTTACTGTTGTGGAACTCCATACTGCTCAGGAACAATTAAAGATTTATCAAAAGTGGACACCCTGATATCAGATCCTCCTAATATTTTCATGAATGGCAGAAGGATGAGGTCAACTGTCGAACCACCTTCACTTGATGTTATGCTAGACCACTTTGGCTTCATATTCTTCCTCTTCTCATTAGTGATTATTCCTTTCATGGCAAAAGTTCTCGTGAGTCTTCCCTTTATTATCTAAGCACAGCTGATGCCATCCCACCCATCTTTGTGGTTAAGGAGGGATAGCTATGGCTTGCTTGAAAGTATTTCCCCAGGCCCAACCAAGCATGCCACATCATTCTCTTTTGTGTTTAGATAGTTATATTTTTGCTGTCAGTTGCTCTAAGAGAGCAAGGCCAATTCCACTGACTCTTCAGCTCCATTTCCCACTTATAACTATTCCACCCCAACTCTTCCCAACAGCCATTACTCACTATCACTGTGCGCAGGCATACACCCAGGCTTTACAACACCATTTTACATTAAACCACATCCACCTATTGATTATCACTTCTAATAGAAACATGGGACAGAAAAAAACCACAACAATTATTACTATCTTTAGTGTTCAGCCACTGGAACAGGTTAGTTTATAGTTAAACCAATGTAAATGCATAATAACCAATAGTTAAACGAATATAAATGCATAATACCTCCACAGAAATCAGTAAGAGTTACCTAGGATTTACACTGCTGTAATGGAATGCTCTTGCTAGTCTATAGTTCAGTTCTACTTGCTTTATAATGCCCAGAATACATGGCAATATAATAAAAGTAGCACTGGAAATTGCGTATAAGCTCATGTTCCCATGCTCTGTCCACCTCATTTCACAGTATGAATTACAAGGAAAAGACCTCACAACAGTGTGATAACTGTAAATCCCTCCTGTGCTTGAGATGAATGCAGGCTTTCAGACAAACAAGCACTATGCACTGACACAATATCATTAGGCTAAATGAATTTCATAAGCTGCATAGAAAAAGAAATTGTCAAAATCAGCTCAGAATATAATTGTCTTTAGAAAAATAATCTGCTGAGCATGCCAGTCTTAAAGACATTTGGAACAAAACAAACACACCACACTTATACCAGGTCAGACATAGGTGCACATTTATTTCCTATCTATCTAAGTCAACAAGGCCATCTAAGAGATTCTGAACATTATCTTAATTTTATATCTGCAAGTCTCCTGCAGTTAGCAGCTGAGATTTGTTTGGTGAAGTTTGTAACGGGGAATATATAAAACCCCAGAGAATTAGCGTGCAAAAAAGGGATGTAAATTTCTAGTAAAGTATCTGAGAGGTACTGTCACTCTGGTTTGTAAAAATCCTCCAAAACCAAACTGGAACATTTGAATTGGATTTAGCTGACTTTATGTCAGTGAAAGAACTTGCTTATTTGCCCTGTCACTTATGTCCTGGGGATGTGTGTGAAAAGAACAGCATTTTTAAACCATATACTCCTGATCTGGCATGGTCCTCATCACCCACTGGGAGTTGCAATGAAACTGAGCTGCACAGGGAGGCAGCCTGGGAACCTTGTTTTGACTTGTGAAACGAGGAAACTGTGACATTAACATCACTGAGAAGGATTAAACAGAAAAAAAGAAAAAAAAAAAAAAGGACCAAAAAACTAATAACAACCAAAGAAAGGTTATTTACAAACTGTAACTGCATTTCAAGAATGTTCATGAACAGATGGGATTAGGAAAACATTAAACTCCACCCTTCCAATTTTTCCGGTAGGGTGGGCTGTTGCCAATCTTTCCTGAACTTCTTATTGTGTTTGAACATCAGTCTCTTATCCTTATCTGAGAATGACTCAAAAAAGCAGGCCCTCAGAGGAAAACTTCAATGCTATTTGGGGTTTTTTTAATCAATGTGTCACTGTTTGGCCCAAGCTGGCAAGATGAAGTCCAAATGATTTTTTCAGCTAGTTAGCTGTTTGATCAGGTTTAGCTTTTCAGCACTGTGTGTCATTTCCTGCTCTCCCAGGCGGCTCAGACCTAGATCTGCAGCCAGCTGCTGGCAACAGTCAGGCTCCTGTAAACAAGTTGCTTTCAGGTTGGTCAGTTCTGTGCTGTCAGAGCCAGGGGGAGAGGGTGTGCAGGATATGCAAGCAAACACAGGGTAAAGCAGCATGAAAAACTAGAGACAAAATACCATGGTTGGGGCTTAAGACAACCACAGATCTAGGTTCTAGTCATGGCTCTAGCCACGGCTCTGCAACTTCTACCTCAATCAACTACAAGTCCAGCTTGAGTAACTTGCTTATCAAGGTCTATAAGAATTAAATTATTTCTCTCTCATAGATCAAGTTCTATTGAAAAGAATTCTCTTGTGGTCTTTTGAAAGTTAGTTTTTCTGCATCAGCACTTTCTTTCCTGATGGCTGTAAATCAGCTCTTGTTAGATGATCTTGCATCCCCTGTGATTACTACTAACAAGAAACTTCATGGAGGACAAAAGAAGTGGTATTTAACACCAGGTCACTTCCAGCTCCCTCTCTAACTGTTCAGATTTCCTTCATTTCCAGCATAAAGAGAACTACATCTCTTTCCACATCAGCACAGAAAATACAGCAGAAAGACACCATGTTCCAGAAGGCTTCAATCATACTTTCAGCGATGGTGTTGAGAACTTCAGTCCTGTGCATACTGGCAGGCAGAGTTTTAAATAGTATATGAATGAATGCCACTGGGGAGTAAGCATACAGTTCTGTTGCAACAGATCTCTGATGAAGAAGAGGGTAGGGATGAAAGGGAAAGAGAAGCCCAGCAGGATATCTGTACATATTCTTTTTGTCGCAAGCAGCAAGGAAGCAAATTTTCACCATCTCAGCTGATACAGAGGTGTGAAAATAAGCAGGATGTATCAACTGACACTGGATCTGGTATGGTCTTGTGGTAATGCTTCATGATAAAGTCAGGAGAGTGCTTCCCCTGGTACTAATCAAGAACACTGCAGATAAGTAATCTGGCTACTGGTCACCCAGCTGGAACCTGTGGTGCACTAAAGGAACTGCATTCAAGTTTATTAATACCCTCCCTTCTTTGTGGCCGCACACAGTTCCAGCATTTGTGTTTTATGTGGCAGTGAAAAAGAGGAATTGTGTCTTTCAGCCTCAGTTATTCACTTGCTTCCACCCACACACTAACGCAGCGTAGAAATTGTTCCAGAGTTCTGATTCAGCAACATTCATTCATTAATACAGCATTCCTCACAGAGCTCCCAGCACCAGTACAATGCAGAGGCAGCCTGGACTTGGTCAAACAGTCCCCTGCTTAGAAGAGATTTGACCTGGAGTTTTCACTGAATTTTCTGAGCAGACCTATTATTCAATCAGAATCCAAGAAAGTGGGTCTGCTTCTCCACTCCCACTTATTCATGTGAGACAATGCCATAAAGCCCCCATATTACTTGGCTGACATCAGGGCAGAGATAGTTCTCTGCTGCTATTCATCAGGACTGCTGTCTCAAAACGATGCACAGCTCCTTTATGGTTTGAGCCAAGTCTTTAATCATGGGGATGGATGTACTGTTTGGCAGTATCATTTCTTACTGCTTGTTATTTGGGAACAACGACAGCATCAAACCAAGTATCTGTATTTAATGAATATTCAAAAATAATTTTAAAAGACAAAACAAACACCTCTTCCTTTAGATTGACAAAACAAAAACAAAGGAAGAAATTGCACAAGCCACCTATAAGGCAGCAGGTATTCTGGGAACAAGGTCCTCACTGTGTATGTTTTGCATATACAGCTCAAGAGATGGCATTCCACACAGGAAACAGCTTGGTAGCTGTTATACTCTACCTACCTGTTCAGGGCGCACTTGAGCATTAATAAGCTGGAAAACAACGATATCTGGGAGGCCAACATCTTCCAGTAAAAAGGAAGTGAGGGTTTCTCCATCTTTCAAAATGTCTAGAATTCGTATTCCTCTTCCTGCATGAAGAAGTGCAGAGATCAGTGAGATGCCGAATGAAGGGAGTTAAAGAACACCTCATACCCTGGCTTAAACCTGCAAAAGTTGTGTACTTTGGGTCATATACTTAGTAGTGGCTAATGGGGACCAAAACTACTTTTGAAATTCAAATTCATTTCAATCCTTTGTTGGGGAATGATCATCAGAAATTGCTTACTGTTCTGACTGTGCATAGCTGACCTCTCAAAGAGGTTTCAGACTAGAGCTTCAGCAGTGGAAGTTTTGAAAGCATCCCTGACTGTGTCTGAATGTCTCTGCCTTTTTTCTGAGGTAATGCTTTATTTTAAATGTTCAGCTGCTGAGGTTTGGGTCCTTTCTTCTGGATCTCTTGTAAATAATGTTAACCAATGCTTTACATTTACATTAATCACTTGCTGTCAATTTAACTAGTTAATCTTATTCCATAGCATTGCAAAACTGACCCTTTGAAAATCTTCCACAAGAAAAAAACTCATTTTCTTTGGAGAAGCATAACTTATTGGTAGTTTCATAACCACATTAACCTGGATTACCAATGATTAAACTAAAAACTGGCAAATCTTCAGGCAAACCAATGAGACTACCCACTGCTAAATTCAACACATGTGACAGGCCACCTAATTCCATCTAGAACAATATGCAAAATATACTGCTCCTAAAGTCAAAAGTGCTAATCTTTTCTAACTTGTCTCTATCACATATCAGCATCAGACTGAGTTCTGCCTCAGTATGGTCCAAGTGAAAGCTTGGAAAGTGAATGCTGTTCATGTCTTTTGAATGTTACAGCCTTTATTAAAGGTAGTACACATAGCATCAACAGACTTGGGTCAAGAATGCTTGAAAAGCACTAGTTCTTCCAGTCTTTAGAACAGGCAATTGCAACTATAGGAGCAGCATTTGGGGAGCTGGAACTAGGTGATCATAAGGTTCTTTCCAACCCTAACCATTCTATGATTCTATGTATCATACTGCCATGGGGCAGAAATTCTTCAATTGCTCCTCCACGTATTTATTCAAACAGTAAACACTGAAAACAGTAGGGGCCTGTCCCTCATTCTCACTGACGCCCTTCCTGGCACCCAGGTATTATTGTGGAAAAAAAACACACTACAGGAACACATTTTGTCAAATATGTCAGTGCAAGGGGGGAATGGGATGGAGGAAATGAGGAATGAGGACTAGGAAAGAGGACTCAAGAGGTGGATCTGGTTTAAGGAATCAGCAGGAGAAACAATCCCAATTCTGACATTTGTTAATGTTTCATTGCTCAGTTTTGCAGCTATAACAATACTCTGTTGAGACTGTTACAGGCAATAGAAATAAGCTACAGAGAGAATGTAAAATGTCAATTCTGCCCTACTTCTTTGTGTATGGAAAAGGGTGGCAAGTCGCATTCTGTTACTTTAGCTCCAGAACTGACTTTGTTACTTTGTTTTATGGAACAGGAAATTCCAAACTTTTTATTTATTTATTTATTTTAGGTAAAGCACATTAACCCCCCCTAGATTCTGAAGGAACATTAACATATTTCACAGGAGCAGGGAGGAATGTACTCTATTTCCCAAATGCTGAGTAAAGTTGATATGGGAAGCAAAGGCAACTTCCCAAACTATGGGGTGGGGTCCCATAGTAGGTTGGAATCCCATGGCATGTCATGCTCTTCCTCATTTCTCAATTGGCAGGTTTGGTTTCTATAGCTGTGTGCAAACCACAGCTCAGATTATACTCAAGTTCTTGTTGTTTGCATTCTGGGGCATTTTGATTGCCCCATTGTTATTTACAGTGAGATAGTCCCTTTTTCACTTCTAGTTAGAAAATGTGGATAAGATAGCAGAGCATGCGTATCAGATGGTTTATACACTTCTTATTAAAAATATATGGAGAATGACTATTTTAATTTAGTACGAATATTATTCCTGTGCCAAAGGAAAGTTGGAGCTGTTCAGCCTGGAGAAGGCTGCGTGGAGACCTTATAGCAGCCTTCCAGTATCTGAAGTGGGGCTATGGGGATGCTGAGGATGGACTATTCATTAGGGACTGTAGTGATAGGACAAGGGGTAATGGGTTAAAACTTAAACAGGGGAAGTTTAGATTGGATGACATTCTTTACTGTTAGGGTGGTGAGGCTGGGTTGCCCAGGGAGGTTGTGAATGCTCCATCCCTGGCGGTGTTCAAGGCCAGGTTGGACAAAGCCTTGAGTGGCATGATTTAGTGTGAGGTGTCCCTGCCCATGGCAGAGAGGTTGGAACTAGATGATCTTAAGGTCCTTTCCAACCCTAACTATTCTATGATTCCATGACTTGAGAATGGGACAGATCAGTTCTCAAAGCCAGCCTATTTTACTGCCTTTAGTTTAAGGAGTATCTTCTCAGATTCTGTATTTAAAGTCCAAATATTAAATTTAAAATTTATTATTAAAACATCTTCTATTTTTTTCCCCAGGACTGTGGTTTGAGTTTGGTAGATCGTTTTTGGTAAAAATTAGAGTCATGTAATTCACAAGCCTATTTATAACAAATGTGCAACACCTCCTCTCTACACACATTATCAAAGTAAGCATTTTCTTCTTTAATTTCACCTAACATTTGAAACAAAGAGTCTCTAAGTTCTTCTCTGGGCTGTGCTCCTAGTACATATTCAGGCATATTCCTAGCTTCCATTACTCTGCGTCTTCCTGTGATGTTTTCTTACTGCTTCTGCCTCTACTGTAATAATAATGAATGAAATCTCTTTATCCACATTTTACTCTGGATGGTGGCATATCCATGCTTTTGTGTTTTGAGTTTTGTCTACTGTTATTTAAGGAACATGGTTGTAGAAAGGAGCTGATTGCCTGTGTCCTTCCTCTCAAATGAAAGGCATTTGTTACAACACTGGATGAGTTTTAACTTACCCTAATGCTAAACAAAATAACAGCTACAAGCAAAGTACCTTATAATGTTGTCAGTCTGCAGGTTAAGTTACTAGTCAGCTCTCAGAATGGAAAATTCAAGAGTCTTAAGGGATCTAGACAAAACAATTACCTGCAATTCTTTCAGGATTTGTTCTCATTGTTTCCATAAACTGAGTCATAACAATCAGTTCTTCCCAGATTCTGCCAAGGTCACGGATTTCAGGGGCTTCCAGTAGGATCTCCTGAGCATCTTTATATACCCTTGCAAGGCTGAAAGAAGAAATAGTGAACCAATAATAATTAAAGACTGATGACTCTTGAGAACTTTTCATATAAAAAAAATTGATTTTCTCTGTGTTAGGGATGAGGGGAAAAAAAAAAACCCAACCAAAAAATTTCCCTCAGTTGTGAAACTCCAAACTCAGTTTCATGGTGAAAACAGAGCAGTTTCAGGTGGTGTGGGACTCAGTTAGTTTTGGAAGTCCACAGGTTTAAGAGGGCTACTGGTATTTCAGAAGGTTGGCTACTCATACACTTCCTTCATTAGCAATGCTGATTTTGCTGGGGAGGCAGGACCTTCCCCAGACATCATTTACCTCACAGCTATGGTGCAGATCTGCTCTGGTTCTATCCCAGGCTCTGGTTCTATCCCAGGCTCAGCTCCAGCAGTTGGATGGGGCACTCTGGGCACATGCAGCCCTGCTCTGCAACATGACATGGAATCACTCGGACACAGAACCCTCCTCCCTCTCGCAACTCGGTCTCCTCCGATATAAGGGTAGTGTTTAGGTCCCTTCAAAACATTTATTTTAGGAAAGGCAGGAAAACAGGAGTGACAAACTGTCACAGGCAGCCATTCACCAACTGGTTCTGGGTTAGAACAGGCAGTTCAAGCAACGATACAATCAGGTCCTGTGTTTATAACCAGGTACAAAATAATTCATATTAGCAGAGGGGAGACCATTACATTTCTTTAACAGTGCTACGGTTTTCCATACATGGAATGGTATATCTCAGTCCTCGTGACTGTTTTTAGCTTACAGGAAACAGCAAACAGGAAAGACTAAATTCTTTCAGAAAACACAATGCATTTGCTTCCTCTGTTATTCACTGAATTTACTCTGACTCGCAGTTTGCTCTGTAATAAGCAACGCAGAAAAGCCAGAATGTATAGAGAACAGAACCACCTAGCTTTAATGTGTGATTAACCATACTCCATAAGAAAAGTCCAGCTGACTATTTTAAATCCTGTTCACTAGGAACAAAAGGTCAAATGCTACATTAACTACAAGCTTACGGGTCTTCATGTGACTGGAGCTTTAATGGCCTTGACATTGTTAGCATGTTAATCACTGGGTGCTCAAAGATGGACTAGGCAAGGGAGACTGGGAGCATTATTTATAGCTATTCTAACAGGTTTTTACTCTAAGGCTCTTTGTCCACTCTGCTGTCTTTCATGACTCAGCTATAACAATGTAATAGAGCACTCCCACAGCAGATTTTCTCTAATGGTCTGTAAATTTCCCATCGTCCTGTCTTATTAATAAGCCTAGTATCTGAAGGTTAGTATGCTGATTAAAGTCTGACAAGTATACGACCAAAGCAGGTGCTACATCAGAAGTGGCAGTGCAGATTTTCCTTTGTTGCTACTTCATCAGAGCTCTCATTCAGAAGGGTCAACTCAAGTGAAAAGAAAGCTTAGGGGTTCCATACTCCTATAACAGAAAGATTTATCCTGAGACACTCACTAAGCAGCAGGCAATAGAAAGAATGCATTTTATTAAGTATGTGTTCCCTCAAGACTAGTACAACTGAATTCTTCCCCAAAAAAGTCCAAACCTGCCATCATGAGCTCTGTTTCAACATTGCTGGAATGACGTGCTAGAAATGTGTCCATGAATGCTCAACAGGTGTCCAAAGCAGTCTACAAGCAATTGCCTAGCAGGACTGCATTATTACAGCTGATTGTCACACATTCAGCTCTGCTTACATGGAATTGTTGTAGTTGGACACAACACCTGGACCCTCTCCTGGGGTTGGGCTGTGAAAACAGGGGTTGTTCATGTTGCAGAAGATGCCATGTAACCATGGCAGTGTTCCTGCAGATGGCATTGCCTTGTTTGGGAAGTGACCTAGAGTATGGAAACACAAAATATCAATGATTAGGCATCTTTTCTAATGCCGCCTGTGGGAATCTAAATAGGAGGAGCAGTTGGCTTACTACAGAAGGAACACAATGGAAAACATACAGGTTTCTCTTTTATTAAGCCAAAAAGTAAGTCAATATAAGCAATATGGCTATTTTCAACTGAAATAAATTCTGAGCTAAATTTTTTTAACAGATTTACAAAAATCTATAACTGGATACACTCTTGAGATCTTATGTAAGTCTGATCACAAAGCATCTCACAAGAAAATTAGAGCTTCCCCCTATACACAGATTATTCTTACAATCTATGGCTACAAATAACTAAACTACTTAAAGCAAAATCTGTTCTTTTGCTGCTGGAGAATATTACTCAGCAAACAGGTCCCAGTTCCTCTGTCTGAGAACATCTAGTCAGTATCTAGCACAATTCAAAGCATGAAAGCATTTAAAATGTTCTTACATTCATGTTGGCGATAAAGTGGATTAGTTTTCCTCAGCCAGACAAGGGCAAGAAATAAGGACAGAGGCCATAGGAGCTCCACCAGGAAACGAAGCTGGGAAAAGAAGGAAAAAATAAATCTAAAGTAAATTTTACAGCTGAACCTTGTATAGAGTCACTGGCTAGAAGGCTGAGGCCTGTTCTCGCAGCAGCAGTGCTCAGTGCAGCATGTACCCATGGTTATTTTTTGCCTGTTTCATCACCTGGAAAGTACAAGGATTTCATCAGAGCCCCACAAAGCATCACCATTAACTAATTCAGTGGCTTCCCCCTCTTCTAAAGAAACACTTGAGCATCCTGACTGAGGTAAAGAGAGGTGGCAGGTAGTACTAAACTGCCAGATAGACCAGATGTCAAGTTGAAATAGTTTTTATACAAAGAGGATGACTATAATAATACAGGAAAATAGATGCAAGAGAGAGAAAGTGAAAGGTTTCTTTTCAACCACACTTTTGCAATACTGGGCTCAGTAGTAGGCTGTCAGTGCACTGTGCTTACCAAAGGTAAAAGACCTTGGCATAAGCTTACATTCTTTGATCTTTACTTCAGCCTTTTTGTTGTAATTCATTTCCACATTATTAGTTTTCTAATACAGGTAGAGATATATACATAAAGATCAAACACCTTATTCAATAACACAGAAGACCCCATCAAAGGCCACTTGATTGCCTAGATCGTTCAACACACTGGGAACAGTCACCAGCTCCCAGTCATGTCAGAAAATCAAGGGCACTGCTTTACCACAGAGCAACATCCTGCCTGGTTTTTGGCCTGTTTCCTCCACTCCTGTGTTTCAGTTTGTTTTACTGCCTCTGTGTGTTTTGGCATAAGTTTGAAACTACAACCCTTTGATCCTGTGACACAGGCTTTGGGCTCTGAGAACCAGCTATGGGATTTCTGTGTCCAGCCATGTGGCACTTCTTTTCTCTTCCCTACAAGAGCCAGGACAAACTCTCCAGAACCAAGGTTGTAGCACACACACAGGAAAGCGCTCCCTGTCTCCTTTCCTTTGCTCCTGCCCCCCTGACTGGGCAACAAATATGTAACAATAATGCATACAGCAACAGAGCCAGAGACGAGATGGGTCACATGTGAATTCCACGTCCCCCCGCCCCCTCCCCCGAACCAGTGCAGGACAAAAGATACTCCACAGCTTCATTAAGAACAGGTTTTTGGAGCTGCCCTATATTTTTCCACTATAACTTTGTCTAATAACTTTAGGTAAGCACAGCTTATGCTTACTAAAAAAGGGTAGAAAGCTTTACATCAGGCAAACATTTCCTATTTCACACCTTTTCTCTTAAGGCTTTCTTTTTAAAACAGAACAACAAACCCCCACACATACCTAGGAAGTTAAGCATGCCTGGTATTTTTAAAGGCAGACTAAATCTTACCAGCAGCAAAGGGCAGATGACACAATTATTTGAGAAGGAAACCTGCCATCATGCAACTCTTCTCCTGACAGCTGCTGTGCACAGCTCAGAACAGTGTTACACACCATTCTCAGCAGGGGTCCACAAGGTCTTACCAACATCCATGGCCGTCCAGTTGATAAGATGTTTGGGACAAGCACTACACACCCAAAAACTCAGAGGGGTAAGAACTGAGAAACTCCCTGGTTATCATCTTTGCTTCAAAGTTACTCTGGATTATTGCTCAGATGTCTATCCTTATTTCATTCCCAGGAAACACAAAATCCTCAGGCTTGAATTCAGTAATTCCTTTCTGTCTGCGCTAACTAGTTTGAAGGGATGAAGGCTAAAGTACAAAGGAAGCTTTCTTTCAAGCTGGTACACAATGTGTCATGCAACAAGGACAGAGCATGTGCTGTCAGCCCTCTGGTTCTTTCCTCTGATCGTTGTCCTGAGGACACACAGGTGCCTTAGAACTCACTAGAAGGATCAGAGAGCAGCCCATAAGCCTGCAAAACTACAAGATAAACAGCCAGAAATCCCAGCAATATGCACAGAGAAATGTAATATCCAGATGGAGCTGTAAAGGACCAAGCACAGTGATAGGACCATATAAATGTGACAAGCTTAACTGGTTGCGGATCAGCTGTTGATTTTGTAATGAAGTTTCTCCTCTTGTGAATTAGACTAATTGATAAACTTGAGTAGAAGATTGGATATGCCTCCATTTACGGTACTACATGATGATTAACATAAACCAGGCTGGTTTTCCCCAAACACATTTTCTAGCTACTTCTGACATTATGGGGTTTTGTTTTGGTTGCCTTGTTTCTTGGTGAGGACAAATAAGCAGGTAGGTTTTTATACTTGGAAAAGGAAATGATTTTTACTGACTCTGTTGTAAAGTATTTTACTCTTCAGAGTGGAGAAAATATTTCTCTGTTGTGGATTAAATCACTGTGCTTACAAGCTAGCAGTGATCATCACAGAAAGGGATTGCTGGCAACACCAGGAAACACCAAATTAGCATTTTTATAAGTTTTTATAGGAAAAACAGAATTCCTGAAACCGAAGCAGGCACTTCGGGTCACATATATGAGCACATATTAGCCCAAGTGAAACAGTATTTCAAACACTAGTAGTACTGAAGAATTACATAAAGATCCATTTGCTAAAAAGTAAACCTCAGTGACTTCCAGTTCTCTCAGTATACACATTTGAAGATCAGAAAAACATGGATTTTATGTTTGGTGAGGGGTTTTGGATTTGTTTGTTTGTGAGTTTTCTCTGAACTTGAGAACTAAACTACTACAGCTCCCTGACAACCAGTAACCAAAGTCCAGCTTCAGAAAGGTGTAACGTAGCTCAAGTATGGATTGGTGACTTGATACTGTGTTAAATCATGAGCTAGCAAAGTTACATTAATCAGCTCTTGATGCAATATAGACAGTGGAGAAAGTCTACTGGGAAGTTATGGAAGGACATAAAAATTTGTCTATGAAGAAAATCAGATAATCCTTTGATCCTGGCAATTTCAGCACGAGTCATTCCTAATGACTAAAAGCAGGTCACACAGATAAGCACTGCAACTCACCCCATGGTTCAGTTTGACCCTATCGATCTCTTCTTATGGCCAAATTGTTTGCATGACTGTTACAACCTCACAGACGCCCTGAAGTACATTTCTATTATTTTTAGTTTGAAACAGGTAGTTACCTCTACAAGAGGTAGTTATCTCAACAAGACTTCCTTTGCTGGACAGAAGCAGTTGCAGTACAACAAATGACCAAGACTCTAGTTTGACGTTTTATTTGAAACTAAGGAAATATGGCTTATAGGGGAAAAGAGCAACAATTTAGTGCAAAGTAACAGATAAATCTGCTCTAAGACAAAGTATAACATGATCTAAGAGGATGTGAAAGGATTTAAAATACTTCTGATTTCTTTATATCATTCAGACATACTAAAAAAGATAAAATGTGTGTGAATTTTAGGACCTTCACTGGATTCAACTCTAAGAGCAGCTTTATGTAAGAAGAAAAGCTAAAATTAGGAATCAAACCTCCCCAGGCTGAATGGTGCCCACGATGATTTCTAACGATAGATCTTTTGAAGTGGAAACACAAAAATATTATTACCCACAAATGTTCTCTTGGTCCCCAATACTATTTGTCAAAGAAACCCCTGATATGAATATTCTACGTTTAGACTGTAAAGAACACCTTTCAAAACTGTACCACACAAGATCCCAGACAGCAGGCCCAAACAATGATCACACCGGATCCTTTAAGGAACTGGTGATTTTTACACGCTAATGAACATACTAGTCACTTCATCCAATGGAGCGCATGGTCCAAAGCTGAAATCCAAAGAATATTACTTTACCTTTTGTCTTTTCCGGAGGATCCAGTTCTTCCAGAGGAGAAGTCCAACTTGCCTGAAGAAGCTCATTCTTCTGCATCAACACTTCTGGTTAACCTGTTGCAAAGTTTGCATTGTCATTTTTCAGCTGACAGAAACAGACCCCAGGGCAAAATAACAGCTTTCTGTTCTTAGTTTAAGATTATGTTATCATAGAGATTGGCTCCCTTCATTGTATTCACCATTTCATTTTGCACTCGATACACTATCATACATGAAAAATCATGGTTTTCCTTTGTTTGGAGGCTGCTTCCTGTGACATGTTTATCAGCACCAAAAAGCAATAGAGAGGAAAGGCATCTCTTTCAAATGAAAAAAACTCATTAACACTGAATCCAGCTATTCACTTGGACTTGAAAGTAATGAAAGCAGTTAGTTGTTGTATCATTTATCCGATTAAATCTGTGCTTTCAAACTATTTTTCATAATAAAAGGCAGATTTACAACTGGACATTAGTTTATCTAAAACTGGTTAGCTATTATGCTAAATATCGTAACTAGGTTTTCTATTCAGATATGGAACACAATATACAATAAATATACATTGATTAACGCAGCCTGGAATGGGTTTTGTAAAGGAAAATCCATTGTGTTCCCATTTTTTTTAAAAAAGACAAGATCTCGTATTTTTATGCCTTTAAATTTGGCAACTCCCACTACATTTTTAGTAAGGATACAACAGAATTTAAAACCTTATATGCTCTGTTTTCTAGGTTCATGACACATTTTAATCACCATGAATTCTGACCTTCAAAAGGAAAAGAAGAATGTGACCTATAAATCTAAATACCAGGTACAGGGACCTGTTAAAAAATAAGCTATTTGAATCTGCTACCTGTACCAGCTTCCTACTTCAGAGCTGCCTTATGGGATCCAAATGATTGAAGAGCAGTTTCTTCATGAATGGTTGGTAACCGGCAGAGTGTGGAAAAGGCAGTGGAAGTTAGATATTCGAAAGCACTTTCTAATTGTAAGAATGGTGAAGTACTAGAACTGATCAGATGGGCGGGCTGTGGGGCTTCTGCTGCTGGAGATTATTCAAACCTCTATTGAGATTTACATAGGTAAAACTGCTCATGGATTACATGATTCATTGAGCCTCTCTTACCACTATTGTTCTAGAATTGTGCTTTTTAAAAATCTATCAAGTGGAGGAGATTCTGTCTGATTTTAAGAGATAAGGTTTGGAAAAAGTTAAAATATTTTGGCCTAATCTGTGAACAAAGCATTAGTTAAAAGCTAACAATCAGTAATAATGATTTGACTGACTCAGAAAATCATCTCAGGTCCACATTTCTTGAACTGAAAAGGAATTCAGACTTCAGTCAAGGAGGGGGTAGGGAAAGGGTTGGCACCCTTTGGTTGGTAGTGAGCTAGTAAGTGACTGTGTGGTGCCAGTTGCTGGCTGGGGTTAAAGCACAACAGCTGCTTACTGGAGATCAAATAATAAAGCAACAACTATGTGGAAAGGATATCTGTGCAAAACCAATGATGCTAAAACTTTGAGAATTTCCCATATTTTGTAGGTCAACAGTTTCATCCAATTTTCAGTGTCACTCCATCAGCTCTAACTGCTTAATTACAGAGCACCACAAGAAGTGAGACTGGCTATAAAAAGCTACTGTTGTTGTAAAGAGTAAATGGATTAACACTTGATGGTCTGAAGAGGTATGACAGCCTCCCACTGAGTGGATAAAAGCTAAAGCGAACAAAAAACCCACAGCTTGGTGACTTTGCCCAACAGCATGATTTGAAACATGGTCTTAACAGTACAGACAACACTGGGATCTTAACCATGCACCATGACATGCAGAAGAGGACCAGGTTTGTTTTGGGAGATCAAGCTTCACACTGATGGGATCTGAAGCCTATTTCAACCCATTATGGTAGGAAACATTATTGAAGTCTTCACATTGAGGCCAAAGAAATGAATCCAGAGGAATAAGAAATGATGTATTAAAATGGTTAAACGCTAGTCCTCCCAGAGTTTGCCACATTGCATTTGTGCAAAAGGTCATCCAGGCATGTAGTAACAGAGGCCAAGTTTGCAAGCCTAAGTGTAAGAACACAGATAACGCTTTCACAGGGCTGACACTAGAAAACCAATCTAGGTCGATTGAGTGCTGAGTGTGCTCAGCAGACAGAAAAGGCTAAATTCAGACACTTTCTTGAAAAGAAGCACATCTAGTTCTTATTCAGATGCTTACACAAACCAGGGTCCTTCTGTGGAACTAGGTGCTGGGAGGGTTTAAGAATCCAGGAATAAAATTGGCTGAGCATCAGCAAGAAAAGACAATACTTCTGCAGTTTCACTAGTGGCAGTAGGTTCTGTATGTTTACAGACTGATGGCTCACAAGAACAGTCTTACAATGGAAAGCTGTCCTATATTTGGCTGCAAGCAGCTCCCAGCAGTCACCTTAGGTGTTTCCAGTGAGGTTCTCTTCACAGAATTGCCAACTATGGGCAGTCAGATGGCTTTCTGACACTGCTGCATAACCCAGGCTCTCCAACCTGCTGCTGTTCTGCTGAATGAACCCTGCAGCTGAACAAATGAGGAAGAGCCAGTTTAGTTCCATCTCCCCTTGCCTTCTTCTAAATCCTAGATTGACATTGCAATCTTTCTGCAACAGTAGTGAAAAGAAATTCAAGCCTTCAAGTCAAGGCCATAAAATCTACAGTCTGCCAATGGCCTGGCCTCTCCTCTTCCTCCTGGCTCTTTACTGAGCCATCTATCATTAAGAGTTTCTGTTTCAATGAGAGATTCTCTAATGGTACACAAAGTCCTCACTCATGTTCCTAACCTCTTGCTATGTATGACATTCCTGCATCACTTTGTAACAGTCACTACCATTAGGAAGAAAATTTGTAGTGCAAGGCCAGAAATGGTATTAGGTTTGCCAGCTAAACTGGCTGTTAGCATTTACTATGGAAAATCTAGCTGTTTCTCTGAGACTAAAATTATAAGTAGGAAAAAAACCAAAACAAGTAACATTGGGGGGGGGGGGGGTGGGCTGAGGGGGGGAGGGCAGTATGTAAGGTTATCCAGATTATGCTTGCTTTTTAACCTTCAAGGGTTTTTACATTAAACTTTGCTAGTTACATTTGCTGATAGATAGGGAGAGCTATTCCTTCCAAGAGGAGCAACTCAATCCAGACAACAAATTAATATGCATAAAGTGCCAAACGAATTGCTCTTTCGATAAGTGACTACCAGATTGATTACCAAGGATAAATTTATGCTGAAACAGAGTTTAAAAGTACTTCTCCTTTTGGCCTAAACAAAACTACTTAAGTGATGGCATTCATACATGAAATGCAACCAACATATAAAACTTACAAAGAAAGATTAAATTTTACTTGTCAGACACACTTTTGAATCACCTTTAATTTTAGGATGAACAAGAATACATTTGTATTTCCTCAGACTGCTTCATTTCACTAGGAGCTAAAGGGAAAGAACCTTGCTTTCATAAAAGGAACAGCTTCACAGATAGAAGTGTTGAAGTGTATTAATCTTATACTGCTTAGAAATCTGAATTAGACAGGTGAACATGAGACAAAAGGGTAGGAAAAGAGTAACTTAATTCAATCAGAAGACACTGGACATATAAGCCTCAGATTCTGCATCAGCACAGAAAAAATAAGCAATGTTTAATTTTTAATCCTGATATATCCTTTCCTGAGCATCACTTAGAATTGTGTGGTTAAGATTCAAGCTCTAGTAATTCAATTACAGCAAAACACTGTAGGTTAAAAAAAATTAACTATAATAAAATAATAGAGTAGGACCATGATAAAAGTAGTACCTATCAGTAATGTATTGAGAACTCCCTTTGGGGTCGGGAGGTACATGAACTTCTGGAGTAATTAGTCATGGTGGAGACCTATCTTCATTCTTTAAAGGCAGCACCCTGCTCACAAGATCAGTGGTGGCTTGATACACCTGCAATTAAAACCAGCACAGGCACAAGAAGAAATTCGGTTTCAAAAAAAGCAGAGTTGATTCATTAACACAGATACTAAACCCCTCCCAAAACCAGAAAAAGCGTGTGTGTCCCGTCCGTCCCCCCCGCCCCCCCCCCCCCCCCCATGAACTGGTTTCCATTAAGAAGCTAATGCAAATGATGACTTACTATTTAGAATGGCTTTTGCTTGCTGCCTGAAGACAACATGTTCAAGGAATGTGAATTCTATCTAAGGCATATGAAACCTCTGTTTTGTTAGTTTTCCTTTTGCAGGAACTGATCATCTTTCCAGAGAGCTGATTGTAAGGACCAACAAAAACAACTTGGTTCTAAAATACTACTGAAGCATGGGGAAGACTCTTACAAAGCCCCAAATTAAGAAATTGAAAACCAGCAATTTTTTACTTTTTCTTCTTCCCCCCACCAGGTTTACGGTATGGAAGAATGATTTGCTGCATACGTTCAGAAAGAAAACTCATAGATATTGTTGACAGAAAACAAGAAAGTGAACTGGTTGCATCAGTCACTACCACTAGTTTTAATACACAGTACAATAAATCTAAATACTGATTCTAAATGACCAGAATTAAATTAAGTTTTACATTTCAAAATAGCAAATTTCTCAAAGTTCAATCTTAGCTTACATACAACCTCTAGGAAAACATAAGAAAGAAACAAGGGTTAAAAATATCTTTAAGCAATGAAGTAATAAAAAAGGCCTTTTTTCACTCTTTTTCTGGCTCTTGCACTTCAGAGGTGAAATATAGTGAAGTGATAGCTTCTATCACTTAGACCTTCTTGCTAGACAGCACATCTTGTAGTGTTACAGATGGAACCACAAGAAGGTGTCTAGGGTAGGAAAGAAGTTAATAATTTCTTTTTCCAGCTGACACCACAGGAGGCTGAATACTGTCATGCAGCGAATCATGAATTTCTGTATTTTACTTGGTGTGAAGTGAGGAATAGTGAGGCCTAGAAATGACATAAGCAAATAAGCATCATGGAGAATAAAGATTCCGATTCTGACTGGCTGCCAACAACAAAAAATAGTTCTTCCCTGATTTCATCCTGGAGGTTCAGCAGAACATTCCTGGCTTCTAGATTGTTAACAGCAGCTAGCAAAGGGTCCCCTTACTCTGCTTATACTGTATCAATTACACCTTATTATCAAAAGCTATCAAGAATTTCTCTCAACTGAATATTTCTTTAAGCCTGAATTTAATCATTACAATGATTACAATTACCTTCCTGCTTTTTCTGAGGAGCCTGAGCTCATGGGGTACTAACATATCACAGCCATCCTCAAAGCATCAAGTAAACATCAGAGCAGTGCTCATTAGTTCTACAAGTCTTTAATAGAATCAAACAAATACCACCCTGGGTAGCTTTCTGAGCAGATTCTTTCAAATGTATATCTGCTGATATGGCCTTAGAGAACGCAGAAGTCCTTTCCACTACTTCAAAACTGAGTTCATAGGGTTTTCAAGCTTTCTCTAAGCTCTTCTTCTTTCATAAAGGTGGCACAAGTAGTTTTTTTCTATCGAAGACAATATTTTAGAGACTAGGATTTTTTTTTCTAAGCTTCCTAGACAAATCAGAACTGCAGGAACTGGAGAAGATGGGGTTTTTTTCACCCCATTCACTTTCACAAATTATTCTAAGAAAATTAATATCCTTGCTACTGCTATATTTACCCTGTGAAAGGCCAGGAAAGTTTGTTCTTGTAACATCTGCATGTGCAGAAACACAAGTAGTCCAGTATGTTTCTTCATGGACCATTACTCTCTAAGAACAGAGGCAGCAAGACACAAAAGTAATTGTTTCACAACACCACTGCAGGAGAAGAAAAGAATTCATTCTTCTCATCTGTTTTTTTATTTTCTAGAACTTCCAAAATATCAGCAAGCTGCAAGCTCACACAGAAATACATTAAGCTAAGTGCAACATGACCTTATGTATGTTCAGGTTCAGACTTCCAGAGATGTATTCAGACAGCTTTTCGACAAACTCTGTCCTACATCAACTAATATTCAGTAAAGCAAGTTACATATTGGTACTAAATAGCTCATTTCACATCTCCAACCCAAATTACCCACAAGTAATATGGTCTGATAAAGAAGCAAGAAAGCACTAAGTGAACATTGAATGCTTTACAGATTTTCATCTGTAAGGGTTGAAAGAGACAGCAATGCAGCAAAACCTCCCACCAGTGCTCATGCTGAGCAATGGCTCTGTGCAAGCATTACCACAGCTTCCCTCACTGCAGCTAAAGTAGAAGCTGAGCACCAATCCAACCTTTGTTATTTAAAAAATTACATTAAAAAGGACATAGCACCATTTTGCCTGTTTCTTTCTCCTGCACAGGGCTTTGGGAAGCCCTTTGAGAATGCTTCAGAAACCTTTGTTTCACTGAATTTAACAATAGGCTTACACCAGACCACACTGCACTCTGCACACTGCTTCCTTCCCAGCACTACCTCAGCACCTTGAAGCCTCTGCACAAGTTGCCACCTAAACCACTGACTCTAACCTGACTTCTTTCACAAAGGATGACACAGTAACCTCCTCTTTCACAAGTAGCTTTGGTTTACTTTCTGTTGGACATATGTTCATATCACAGCTGAGATTGACCCTGCTGCCGTCATGACAGAGAAACAAGGGGCTTTATAAAGCCACAGAGGGTAGTGCACTCGAATGGCAGTGCAAAGCCAAGCAAATAGTGCTGCTGCTGCTTGGCTGTAGACTGTGTTTAAGCACCTCAACTATGTCCAAGGCAAGCAGACACTTTAACAGTTTTATTCAGAAAACAACCATCTTAACTCTAAGATTCTATGCTGAGTTATTTTAAGAAAATGTATCCTTTCATTTTTATTTTTGCTGCCCACATGTAAAGGGACACAGCTCTAATGGATTAAACTAATCTCTCCTAATCAGATTTTTCACAGCACAATTGGATGAGGGTAGGGTATATTTGTTTTCTATGTTCAACTACATCAGCTGTGACCCATTTTTGCTTTGTGAAGCATGGGATCCTTGAAAGTAAACAGAGAAAGCTTATGTGGAGCCTATCATTTCACATAGGAGGGGAAAATGCTGCTTGGCCATCAAATTATGAAAACATCCCCAGTAAACTCTCTCACAATGCAAGTAAATATTTGCTAAAATTAACAGAATTTACAAATTACAGGAAAAGATAGCTTAGAAAATATGCACCCGTGTATACTGGGTGTACTCATGGGCCAACACTTCTCATTTTCAGGAATAATGCTTTCCAGCATATAGGCAATTTCTAAACTGGCGAGGTGTTCTTTCTTACACACTTAGCAGGGCATGTAACTACACACAGCCTCACCGGAAAGTTAACACAATTGATGTTAATACAGTTTTGCCCAGGCAAACTGTAGGAGGGTGTGTGAATCTATATAAACATACAGACAGATACACCCCTGTGTGCGTGTGTGTGTAGAGAAATCAACACATGCACAAGCTGGTGTTTTCTGAGCTAGGTTATGAACCCAGGCACCTTAAACTACTTGGGAAAACCCAAGCTCAAGATTTTCAAATGTTCCCCAATGGGTTCCAGAAATCTCCACCCTTGAACCAGATAAGGAGTGACCTGAAGGAAAAGAATGGGAAGTTCCGGTGAGCTGGGATCAAACCATACTTCTTGGATATGGCTGCTAGTAAAACATGTAAAGAAAGTACACAGAAAGTGAGGATACAAGTTGCACTACTTGACCACATGGCAAAGAAGAAGCTGCAATGAAATGAGTACACAGAAACTGGCAGAAGCTCTATTCTTCACACAGTTGCTGATATAATGTTTCAAGGGGAGTGCTGACAAGAAATCAGAGAGAATAAGGGCCCAGTGAAACCTCTGTTTGAAATGTGTACGTCTAAGAATCAGACTCCTCCACAAATTAAACACAGGGAAATGTGGCATCTTAACCAGATCCTGCCCACAGATCGTGGTGCAAACTCAGTGGTAGGCTAATCACCCAGATCTGTGGCTAAATAACCACAAAGCACACCAAGTGCAAACTCAGAAGGCATGTTTACTGCTTCTGGTGTAATCCAGTTTACTTCACATAGACACTCTTCTGTCATCTGGAAGCATAAGAGCTAAGGAGAGAGGACTTTCCTCAAACATTTCACGGTTTGGAAGTCATAGAATGGCTTTTTATTCTCCTCATGAGTGAAAACACTTTTCAAGGATCCCATGAAACTCTGAATTAGAAACAGAGCTCCCTTCTCCCTACACAGATAAATGTGCATGCAGATAAAATGTTTTATTTGGAAAGGCTTGTCTCCAAAATACCCTTCTGCGAAATGTATTTCCACATTGACTTATTTGTATAAACCAGCACTGTTTGTTAATACCAGACATTCTCCCCAAACTTTACCAACAGAAGGTTGAAATGATTTGTCCCATTTTCCCAACGTGTTCAGTCTATGTGTACATTGACAAGTGGGATGGCCCAGTAAGACCAGATTTATAAGGAAACAATGAGTGCTGAGGTCCCAGTCCCACACGCTGCATGTCTGGGAGTTATTTCAGATGAGCTCCAGTCTGGCCCTGGGGGCTGAACACGCATTCGCAGTTGCAGCACATCGGGCACACTGCTGAAGCACAGGTTCCAGTTTGGTCTCATCCAGAAACAATCAACTTTGAGTGATCAAAAGAGATCACTCTGTACTGTGAGCTACAGCAGTGTGTAGAGGAGTCACTTAAAAAGCACGAACATGCTCTGAATTAATTTACCAATGTTAGCACGCACACACCAGCTGCTTTCAGACAGCATGTCAGCTTTCAGATTAACTCGGGCCACTGCTACACTACAGAAACTAAAGAATTCATGGATTTGCAAGCAAAAGTAGGACTCCTTAAACAGAAGCAATAAAAACATGGGAAACACTATAAAAGCTTACCTCATGTGTGAGGACTGCTGTGCTATGCGAAAGGTTTCTGAAGGAATGTTCAGCTTGGCCGCAAAGAAACACATATCTTAGACGCAGTTAGTGCTTGCAGAGTAACACTGCTCAGTTGTAAGGAGATTGTTTTAATCCCCTGCTTGATACAGAACAGCTCGATCTGCAAGTTTAAGCACTCCTGAGTAAAAATCCTCCCAAACATCTAAATGACCAGCACAAAGACAACAAAGTCTGTACTAGAAGGCTGATACTTCTGAAGGTAATTCCTCAGATCTAAACAAACCTTGTATTTGAAAAGACAGCCTCAGAAGGGCAGTGCTGGTAGCATCAGGGGCCTGCTAAACAAACAGCTGCCATGACTAATTAGGTCAGCAATTTATTGAAGTCAGTACACTGCCAAAGCTTTGAGAGGGATGAGGCAGTGGGTTACGACTTCGGAAAACGCCATTACCAAGCAAATCTGATACAGAAAGGTTTTGCTCCCCTGAGGGAAAGCCTGGCAGGGTGCCACCACTTCCAGCCCGGGTCACCTGGGGCAGGCGGATGGGATCACTGCAATCGTCGAAGCAATTCCAAGCACAAGCCCTAGGGAAATCTGCATCAGAAACGAAACAAACAATAGGGGCCATCAGGAGCATTTCCAGTCAAAAAGAAAACCAGCCTTTTCCACAGGGAACGGGCTCCGCGGCTGCAGCCTGTCACGTCCCGCCGCGGCCCCTCACGGCTCGGGGCCTGCTGGGGCACTTCCTCACACAGGGAAGGCCTCAGCGTTCCGGCCTGAACGAAACGCCGCCTCGGCACCAAGGTGCAAAACGCTTACGAACGCTTACCCATTAAAAAGTCACACACCGGCCCTTTGGACTTGATGATCTTACAGGTCTTTTCCAACCTGGCTGATTGTATGACTAAACCACAGTCTCACCGCCCCCCGGCGATGCTGCCTCGCTCTGACGGGAAGCCCCCGCCGCAGGGCCTGCCGCTGGGTAAGCCGAGTCACAACCCCTAAATAGGTTTCAAATGTTGTCAAAAGAAGCACTCCACTCGTATTGCATACAGAAAGAGTCAAAACCCATTATAAAGTAGGGACAGGTATAACTGACCTTTAGAAAGTGATGATTTGCTCATAAAATAACATGGTTTTATGAGGCTCCCCTGCCGAGAGCAGCCTGGCTCTGGGAAACACTGAACAAAGACCCCAAGCACATTTGAATCATCCAAAACCTTCCATGCTAGCACGACACGGAAGCAATGTAGTAACAACAAGTAGTAATGGGTATTATGACTTAGTTAATGAACATTGTTCCTGTTTATAACTCTCTACCCCAGCACCCTGCCTTGGGGAGTACTGAATACCCTCATCCAACTAGGGAAACTGGTTTTATTACAGTTTCACGAGACATTAGCATATTCACCCATGACAGGGCAGAAAAGAATGAAGATCACTGAAAATGTGATTCTGACACAGGCTTACAGTATCAAGAATCCACTGGAAAGGAGAGGAATGAGTAAAATATCAAGTCCAAAGAAACAGGCAGAGGAAACAAAGGGATGGCTTGTGCCTAGCCTACAGAGAACACTGGAGAAGGGCTTTTTACTAGGACATGTAGTGACAGGACAAAGGGAATGGCTTTAATCTGCCAGAGGGGAGACCGAGATGAGCTCTTGGGCAGCTCTTCCCTGTGAGGGTGCTGAGGCGCTGGCACAGGGTACCCAGAGAAGCTGTGGCTGCCCCATCCCTGGCAGTGTTCAAGGCCAGGTTGGATGCAGGAGCTTGGAGCAACCTGCTCTAGTGGAAGGTATCCCTGCCTGTGGCAGGGGCTGGAGGAGCTGGATGAGCTTCAAGGTGTGGGATTCTATGTTCAGTATTAGACATACACTAAACCACTTAAAACTAAGTGAGAGAATATAGTTAATGGTAGTCCACGAATTAATTTGCCATCTTGCGGCCCTAATCTATACTCACCAGCACCATCTTTCCATAGCTACGCTATGAGGTTCTGCTACAATGCCTGTAATGTTTCAGTAACGCTATTTCAGCTTTTTAACCAGTTGCGTGGTGTTCCCTCTTCTCCCCATTCTCAGAGTGGAACGAACTCCCATCTAAATCAAGAAACCTTTATCCTTCCTCTCATTGTGCAACTTGCAACACCAGTCTGGGCAGACAGCAGCATCTGGCATCTTTGGCTTTTCTGTAGTACAAGGCAAAGAAAGAGCTCCTAGCATGGCCTTTGCCAAGAGTGCAAGTCATGTTTCTATGGAAGTGTGACAAGGAACCAGAAGTTTCAGCTTTGAGTATATCATCTTTTGTTCTGGGAACTGAAGTCAGGTTACATCTACTGAATGCAGTGTGGGATATTATTTTGGGTATTTTGGGAAGAAGGGCAAAGGGAATGGAGTAGGAAAGTCCAGTATATTTTTGTTGTAAAACCAGAAAACCGATGCTTTGCTTTTCCTGTCCTCTGAGTCTCCTCTTGGTTCCTGTATCAGTAGAAAGTACCATGCTAAAATATCTATACTCTATAGTATGTTAGCAAAGGTTAAGCTAATTATAATCTCGTTAAGAAAAGCATGTCACCCCCATCCCTGGAAGACAGATGCAGCCGAGTACTGTGCTATTGCAAAGGCCACATGTCTGTATTTTAATAAGTTAGAAGAAATCCAGACACAGAAACCACAGAGTCACTGAAATGTTAACAAGTTAATATATTTTAAAGCAAATATAACAGTGTACACATAAAACGATTTAATACAAAGTGAAACCATTAGATGCACCTATTAATGCAGATTTTTGGTTATTTCCAGCTCTTTCACTGAAACTTGGAAACAATGCTCTTCATTTCAGTTACACTGCATAGTAAGTAGTGAAACTGATCTATAGCAAGCATATCACTGCCTTTTCATCCACCTGGGAAAGAAACGGCACCACTGCAACTGATAGTTTCTCCAGAAGGGCATCCAAACGAAACAGGCTGTGCATATCTGCCCCACTTGCTAAGCTGTACAAGAATATGGATTGATTGCTGCTTCTGAATAGTAAAGCTCAGTAAGTGCATCCTTCTGTACAAAAAAAACCCCAAAATATTAAAGTGACAACACAGAAAACTGGCAACAGATAAGCATGTCTGCCTAAAATATACACATATGATACATCATTATGGGCCATACTGGCCAGTACGTAAGTGTTCAGGAGCAAAGCTTTAATTGCACAGATTAGAAAACTGAACAAATGCTTTTACAGAGCAAAGCACAAGCTTTGGTTTATGCTTAGACAATGAATATTAAACCTTCAATTTTTATTATAACATCTATTATGAAAAATGGCTCATGAAAAGAAATGAGGCTCAATGTCTTATTCAGTGAGCCCATTTTCTGTATTTAAGACTGGGAATGCATTAAACTTTATGAAAAGCTACTGAATTACAAAGTTTGACTTACGTTCTTCACAATTCCCCAGCCCTCCCCCCCTTTTAAAAATGCTGCATATATAAAAATAACTCCAATATGGCACAAAAGTGGGATTCTCAAGGGAAGATAAAGGATAAAGGGGCATAGGGAAGCCTCCACTGGCAAGACCAAATTGCATCCAGTCCAAGAAGAATTTGCAGCCTATACAAAATGAGCTTCCCTGTGTTCCAGTTCTTGGATCCTTTTTGGTCTTAGTCTCTGGTAAGTAGGCTTTAGATCTGTGGGGTGAGTATCCTCTGAGTTAGTTCCTTGTTCATTTGTGTTTTGTTCAGGATCACCTGATGGAAGTGCAGAGCTCCTAGCCAGTTTCGCAGTATTATCCTGGTGAAGCACAGAGCTAGCAATGGCTGGTGCACAAGCTTTAGCAAACGGACCCTCTCCATTTTGTTTTGATTTGTTAGAGGGTGGTTTATAAAATGTGCCTGGGGGTGGCTGCAGTGTTCTTGGTGCCCTGAAGGTAGTAAGAGGATTGGCATCAGCACTATTTCCTTCTGTTGCTGTCCTTCCTGACCCAGCTGAAACAGAATATGGCTTACTAAGAAGAATGGCATTAGCTGAATTGTTACCAGTGCTGCATGATGAAGACAAAGCACCTGCAGTTCCTCTCTCAAGTGCTCGGTTCTCCTGGGGCACATTAGTCACAATCATTGCTGTCCTTGCTGTGATATCATACTGTTTATATTGCTTGTCCCAAGTTTTGCGCAGCATCTGAGTGTCATAACAAGGAAGCCTGCAGCAGGTATTAGCAGCAGGGAGTGCCTTCACCTCTGAAACTTCTTCAATAGTAGGGCTCCTGCCAAGCTTCTCTGGACTCGCTGCTCCTGCATTTCGTGAATTTCTCTCATTCAAAACACAAGGAGGAAGTATTCGGTCTACAGGTAGGCTCAGAGGCCGACTAGCTGGCTTTGTCCTTGGAACCCGCAATGGAACTTTGGTAATCTGACGGGTAGGTTTTCCAGGAAATAAGTTAGCTTTAGAGCTGTCCTCACCTAGAGAAACAAACGAATCGCTGTCTCTCTCTGAAGCTGGACTCACAGCATCACCTAGAAACACACAAATAGATGTGACTGGATCTTTGCATCACAAAGAAAAGTTAGCAAGACTCTTGCCAACAATATATGAACTTTATTAATGATTCCTCAACAGCTGGTTTTTAGGTATACCTCATATATATATATATACACACACACTAGGAGTATCTTACTCTAACCAAATGTCAGCATTTCAGCAGCAGTAAAACATACTGTACAGAAGACAAAGGAGAAAACAGGCAAAAAGACACTACACTTTTTTTGACTGGTGTTTTCCCATCCCTGAGCATTTTCAGGTTTGTTTCAGAAAGTTGCACTATTCACAACTGAACTGGTAGCACCAGCTGAAAGTCAGTATAATTAAAAGGGATCATGTATAGTTACTCCTAAATGAAGTGGAGAAAATCATACCTACATTAAAACAAGCCACTGTAGCAAATAAACAGAAAAATATCTTATAGAAGACTGATAGGTTAGCAAACCTGGCTTTTTTTGACCAGAAATGTTAACATCCAAAATGCTGGCAGCTGTTGATTCTGTCAGAAAATTATTATTCCCAGAGCCTTCTAGTTTAGTTCTTGTGAGTAGCAATGATACATACTCTGAGGGAAAACAACAGTCAAAACATGCCGATTGCTGGATACTGGTTTGCAGCATCTTAGTGGATTTCAGAAATCTACAGTCACTGCATGATTTCCTTTTTATTTTGTTAAAGGGAGAAACTAAAAATCTTGCCAAATACTTTAAGCTCTGATTCTATAAACACAGGTTTCTTAAAAGCCTTTAGAAAGATTTAAGCCTGTTGCTCTTATAGAAGGTAAACAGTATATCAAGCAGTGATAAAGCATGTTTTATCACTTGCTTCTGTCTAGATTGAAGAGCTGCATGTACTATCATCTAATGCATCCATAGCTGCCTATTCACCCACCCCAAGATTAAATAAAAGCACACTAACCAGTTACAGATGTATCTACTTGTTCTCTTGTATTCTTGCTATTGTTTGATTCCAAAAACAATGCAGCTGTTTCTGAAGCTCTGCTTTCACTTGGAGTGATCAGAATACCCTGTTAACAAAAGTCAGAGCAGAAGTAAACAAGGAAGAAAGGCACTCCTTAACAACTAAAAAACCTAAACCACACAGATTTAATAGGAACAGGCTCTGAAATGCTGCAGCATTTGTAGTAGAAGTTAAGATGGCTCAAGCGACATAGCAGCAGCACCAGAAACATCACTCACTTCCTTTACAGCAACAAATGACTTCCTCTGCTGCTGTGGCTCCCTCTCTTCTGCTGATAAAGCAACTCTTTCCATAAGGACAGTTTCTTCAGGCTGAGATATGTTCAGAAGTGGTCTCAATGAAACATCAAATATCTTTTCATAGTATGTTATGAGCAGCTCCACTACTCGGGCTTGATAAGGGTAATCCACAAGTGATGACAAAGAAACTGTAGCATCCGTTTGACGTGGCCTGATCAGAGTTGGGCCAAATATTATGCCAAGGTTGCTGGCTGACATTTTATTTTCATCACACTGTTCTGTAACCCTGCACAAAGAGGGAAAATAACCCCACCAAAACCCCAAGAATTAGAATTTTACTACTACAGAAATATTTCAGGTATTAAAATACTATCTTTAGACATAAGAGGCAAATACTGAAGGTGGACTGGGTAGGCAAGTAGAATCATTGCAGACTACATTTAAACAGCAGCTTAGATTAAATGCTTTCCATTGGTGCTATATGGGTGTTTTTCTGGCCTGTTTGGTTAATGCTATTTGTGGCTATTTGGCATTGCTGTAGTTGGGGAAAGTAATGTCTCTTTCGTCCTAAGCAATAATATAGCTGCAGACCAATATTACCTATTTTTATTGGCAGTCATCAACTTGGTACATCCTCATCATATATCTTCATATAGCCCAGCATTCAGAGGACAAAGAAGTGAAATATAACTGCAGAATAGTGCTTAACAGACATGATACAAGTTCCAATTTCCTGTTAATAGCCACCAAATCACTGCCCCACCTGACTGAAATCACACCTAGGTCTCTGCAGCTGCCACTAGGTACTAGATACTGACTCCAGTGCTAGCAGAGAATCAAGAATAATGGAGATCAGCTCTTTCCCTCCTTTCTTTCAATTTTATATTCTTGTTACACCTGAGCATCCATTACATTGGAAAAAGAAACGGCAACAGAACATCATCTTCTAAGGCATACATGACTACTTCATCTACAGCCATCAAAAGAGTACAAGAGTTTCCCTAGCAGACATCACAGAACAGGTTTTTTTGAGTATCAGTTTTCATTTAAAGCCTTCTCTCACCTGTGAAGGTGTCCAATAAGGTACTGAAGAGTATTATAGTTTGGTACAGGCAGTTGTTTCAGAAGATCTTTAATTTTAATGATGATCCTATTCAATTCAATACAGATGGACTGTCTTTTCTTTGATTTGGGGCTAGCTTGTTTAGCATCCAGCTCCTCATTCACATTCTGGCTTTCTTTTGCAAGTCCAATGAACTCATTATAAAGCCGAAACAAAATCAAGGGTTCTGGAAGCTGAAGAACAAACATTTCAGAAGCATACTCATGTCTGAACTGTAACTTCTTTGTTTCCTTCCCTTTTTTCCTTCACCTTTGTCTGGGCTAGCACCATTTCTTAGATGATGACATTGTTTAATCTTCCATTAGCTCAAACCCCAGTTTGTCAAATCCAATCCCAGTCAACAAAACCACTCCTCCCTACATGTCCTTCAGATGTCTTTTGCTAGCCCTTCTCTGCAATGACTTCAAGACTGAGCATTTATCAGTACAGGTAGACTTCAAGGAAGTGACTGCTGTGAGGGAGGGTGTTACGCTGCATATGCACAAATACCACAGTAACAGAGCAGTTGTTTGCTTTTTTCAGTCTTTGGTAACATATTACATGTGGTATCAAATTTGGTCCATAATCCATTATTAAAAATTGGATTGCAGGACACATAATATTCATTTTAAATTGTGCTTTAAGTATTCTCTCAGTATGAAAATGAATGCTAATAATCATAAGTTATGATCCCTATTTAAAATAATAGCCCAGTCTGATGCATCAGATATGCAACCTTTTGACTTAAGTAGGCAGAGTGCATTTTTTGCAAAATTTTAAAAGCACTAAATGGTGCTGATCATAGGATTGGGATGCTCATCTCTGCCAGGCAGTGTAAAGAAGAGGACAGGACCATGCAGCTAAGGATTAGTCCTTTCAGGGTTAACAAGTTTTCACAAAGACTCAGGAATTTCACTGGTCAGTATTCACAGCTTCATTCTTTCAGATACATACTGAAACTGTTCTAGAAAACTCCATCACAAAGCTTTGAAGCTCCATTTTGAGAAAGATGAATAATCCCTCCCTAATGAACACAGAATCATGACCATTATGATTGCTTAATGAAATCTGGTAGTATATATAAACAGGAATATATTAGCATCATCTGCATAATGGGAATATGGGAATGTTTTAAGCTTCATGTAAGACAGGCAAATTCAGTAACCAGGAACATTTTAGAAATCAAAGCTTTGCTACAGTGGATAACCAAATGCTTGTTCTGCATATAGTACTATTACTTCAAGAGACATTATGCCCATGTGGAATTGTAATACAAGCAATTTTCCTTGCCTCTGTCACAGGCTCTATGTGAAAATAAAGCAGCCTACTGCAAATGTACAAGGCAGTCAAACTTCTGCTGCAGGACTACTAGAAAGTCTATTTTTTCCCCCCTCTTGTACTGATGTGCTACACTACTTTGGATTTCCATCTGACCTCTCAGGTGCATACCTGGCGAAGATACAGCTTGAGAACATTGCTGATATCATGTGCATAGAGTTCCGAGAGTTCGACCAAATCCTTGCCATTTTCAAAAGCTTGACAAAGCTTTTCAACTCTTGATTTGGCTCCATTCACACGATAAATGCCCTGAAATTAAGAGACCAGCACAACTCTGTTTTAATTTGAAAGGCCAGTGTAAAATACTGATGATACAAACAATACAGCATTAACATCTTAAAAGATTTCCATTTTAAAGATTGTTTGTACTGAAATTCCATAACTAAACTTGACCATACCTTGACATTCAGTGCTCTGCTTTCAATTTCTGAGGTGCACTTTTTGATGATGAAAGGAATGCCATCAGGAATGTTTTTAGCAGCTTGGGCAAATTCCACACCAAACAAGTGAAGCCTTCCATGAAGTTTTTTGTGCCCACATTGAATAGCTAAAGTCTCTAAACACTTCTTATGGCATGCAAGTGAACACTACAGGGGAGGAAAAAAAAGCATATGGTTTGATACAATCTAACACCATAAGAAGTATCTCTGCTGTTTGTCACCCCATATGTGAGCAAAGATTTATTAGTCTGTGGTGCTTTTGCTTTGAGTTCATGATGATTCTACAAGCCATAGTCACTGTACTTAATTTTATATGGAAAACTAATGCAAGTTTCTAAACCTCCCGACTTTACATAAATCCCAAGCTTTTCAACTTACCTCCTCACATTCAGCTCCATGAAATACCACTAAGCTGTCACATTCTCTGCATTTAGATGGAGCTCTCAGCTTCCGAAGTTTGTGTGTTTGTGCTGCTTTGGACATATTGGCGTTTCTAAAAGGTCCTGGGGAATTTGCAGTTTCAGATGTCATATCATTTAAACCTGGAGAGAATTTCTCTGTTACAGTCATTCTAATATCTGCTACTGAGATAACGTATTTAATTCTGATTTTTAGACAGAATTCTAAGTAACAGCAACTATCAAAGTAATCAGAAACATTTCAATCACAAGGAAGCAAAACAATGTTAAGAGTTTACATCACAGGCACATTAACTGTGAGATCATCTTACATCAAAGTGGAATCAAACAGGAAGTTCTTATTGTTAAGTATGTCAACCTTCTCCTGTGTTAATGGCAACTAAAATATTAGGACATTTAATTCCAACTGCTCTGCTGTTCGGGCAACTATTAATGAAAGTTTCATCCTGTGTATTTCAAAGCCCTGGACTAGAGGGTGAAGACGACGTTAGTGATGGCCTGTAATGTTTCTGAAGTACTTAACACCCAAATATTTTCTAGAGAATTCCAAAACAGAATTCTAGAGAACATCGAAAAGAGCAACTGATGCTTTTTGTGACCCTTTTTTTTTTTTTTCAAACAATTTACTTAAAAGGCAACTCCGTGAACCAAAGTCCTTTGTTCTACAGATAAAAACTTAACACATACAGTTAATTGCCCAGAAAGCTTCTGAAAAACTCAAGTATCGATTAAACAATACCACTCCAAGTGGAAGTTCACATTCATTAGCACGTTGCCATGCCTTAAATCTGGATCTAAATTAGCACCATTAACCACAGGCTGATTCCTAGAAGGCAAAGTATACATTTAGGAAATAAAGACTAACCAAAGAATTTCCTGAAGGCTTTACTGAGCAAGTGCCACAAACATTGCAGAGCTATTTATAAGTACTGCCGACATCACATAGAACTATTGTTGATAATCCAGTTATTCAGGGTTCAGTACCTGTGGCAACATTGTCTTTGTACAGGCAAAATTCATGTGAAAATTCAAAATGGTCTGGTCAAATCTGGGACAGACATTACCAAACTTGCTTATCTAAGTAGAAAAGGGTAAAATCCCAGTTATTACCCTAAACATTTGGGTCTACTTTTTTCCAGTTTGCCAGTTACCCAATCTCTGTATCTGTTTAGAGGTTATCTTCCGTAACTCAGTGCCATGTGGCTGCTTTTAAATACAAATGTCTGGAGGGAATGGTGATTGGATCATTCATGTTTACCTCAGGAGGATGAAGACACTAGAAGTGTTCAAAGGCTGCTCATACAGTCAATCTAAATGTACGAAGGCAATTATGCACCACTTCATTAAGATGACCTGAACATTACTCTTCAGGTCTCAACCTCAACTGGCTGCACACTGTATTGAAAAGTTGGCAATCACAGCCTTGTTAATGGACTTTTCTCTTAAGTACATTAAAAAGAAAAGCCACACTCTGCAACTAAAAGCATCTTCTAGGGACTTCAGGCATGGAAACAACATTACCACAGTCTGAAGGAGATGGTGGCTCTCTTTCATCAAGATCATCTGCAGATGACATAGTACCAGTGGAAGGTGTTCGGGGAAGTCGTCTTTTAAAATCCCCTAGCAGATGAAAAACATATTCAGGAAGCTGTAAGTATCAGTTCCACCCAACTTTCTTTACAGGCTCTATCCAACACTTGCTAAACTAGCACTGTCTTCATTAATGACAAACAGCCCAAAGAAAAGACTTCAAATGAGGGCACCAGTGAGTGTAGCTGTACCTGGGCTAGCAGACGGAGAATCCATGGATCGTGACTCACTGCTTCCCCCTGCACTTTCAGAGTCACTGCACATTCCTCCACTCTGGTTGCCAACCGACCATGATCTGAATGGTGGTGGCCCTCGTATTGCTTTTGAAAAGAAAATGCACAAATTCCAAGTGTCAAGGACAAAAGTACATATTTTTTTATTTAAAGACTATGATTATATTGAAAGTAGGAGAATGCTGCAAAAGTTACACAAATGTCCAATAGAGTGACAGAAAACAAACCACAGGATATATTACTCTAAAGCCTCAGGATATAAGAAAATGAATTCAGAAATTTGACACTTGTGCTTCTCTAAGACCTGAAATCAACACAGTACTTCAAACAACCCCCTATGGATTCTGAATTGCTAAAGTTAATCAAAGTGATTTAGTACATTGAGCTTGACAGTACTTGCTGTTTGAATTGCATCTCACCTTTCTTGTCAAAGAATCCAGACATACAGACAGTATTCCATTTGTCCTTACACTCAAGTACAGAACTGCTTTTATAGGCTTTGAACTTCAAAATACTTTTTTTACCCCCTTTTCAGTGCTTCACTTCAGACAGTGAGACACCAAATACATAGGACTAGTATTTCCTGTTTAGAGACTGAACTCCAGACCAAATACAGAACACTACCTTGCATATCTGTGCTGCTGGAAGATCTCTTCTCTCCAATCTTTTGTGAAGGATAAATTGGGCTTCCCACATCATCTAATGTCTGAGCAGGAAAGTCTCCTGAACATTGAGATAAGTTACCATGGGATGTATGGACACTGTTGCTTGATTGCTTATTAAAAACCCTTCAGAAAGAAAAAGAATAATTTTGAAAAGTAAGATAGAATTAAATGAAAAGCAATGTGGTGGGTTTTTTTTTTTTTTAACCCCTGGGCACTAAAAAGGTTTTATTTAATTACTGCTTGTGAACATACATGGATGTAACTTAAAAAACCCCACACACTGGACTTGAAAAAGACAAAACCAAGCAAATCTGTCCATCTAAAGATCAGAATAATTCAGAGGCTATTGCATTCTGCTCCTATTTCCCCCAGAAGTTTCTCTGGGCAGCCAGAAGGACCATTCGCCTATAAGCATATTTGGGGTAAAATGCTGTACTGTATAAAGTATTGAAAATGTGTTGAAGCTAGCAGAGAGCTTATAAAATCTGCTGTCGAGATAGGGATAGAAAAGTGTTAACAGTAAGTAATGTAAAATGCTGAAGCATCCTGTGGAGAAAAGAGTCTGCTAGCCAAATGCAGCAGTTAGGAAGCTCTCTTTAACCAGTTCTACCCTAACCAGCCGAACAAAATAAAGACTTAAAAACATTCAAGTTTGCATTTGTCCAAGCTACTGTCCCTTAAATCAATGCAGGCCTAAGCAGTAACAGTGATCACTTCAAGTCCATGAAGAATCACAAGGCCACGTCAAGTAAAACCAAAGGCAGGGAGGGAGGAGGAGAAAAACCACACTCCTATAAATCCTTAGCAGTAAACAGCTGTGAGAGCACACAAAGAGTTTGAAATTTCATGCTCATCAGTTTCTCCTCAGGGAGCTGCACAGTTAAATCCCCCTCAGTCAGAGTTTATGAGTATAACCTAAATCAGTCTTAAAAGGCAGGAAATTCACAGACAAGAACTAAGAATCTCAGCTTTAACTTTGAATTTCCTGGCTTTTGTTGGTAGAAGTCTGACTCAAGCTTAGGTTTTTTGTATTTAGCTTCCTTTTGAAAGACTATGACGACACTTTCCTGTAGAACTGTGAAACACGCAGATTGGAATGGATTTTCTGGTGCTTTAGTGCCAACAAGACTACTTTACAAGTTAAAGGTGCAAAAGCATTTGGCACACCACTGACACAGAGGGTTTGCCTTTGTCTTGTAGTCTCTACTTCCACATTAGCTGGATCTTTAATGGATTAACATTAAAAGCCCCATCTCATGCAGGCTGGAAAAAAGCAATCTCTAACCACAGAGACATGTGGACTTTGAGCTTTTTTTAGTCACATAGTATGAGACAAAAATCAAGCACCGCTTCCTGCAAAGAAGTTGCCAAAGGTAAACAATATGAAAGAAGGTATGTAACAGTAAGGGCTGCAGCATAGGGAAACTACCTCCTCAGGCTTCCTAAAGTGATTATCAAATCCTCCTGCCACACCACACTAAAATGTACGTTTTTCATATTAACCATATTACAATAATAAGTCTATTCTTGCACAATTGCCAACATCTTAGGAAGTCTTATTACACAAAATGACATTCTGCTTTAGAATTTGAAGTCAGGTTTTACGTCAACATTATATATGATTTCTTTTATACATATATATATAAAAATATATAAAATATATATAATCTGCCAAAAGATAAGTCAAAGGAATAAAGAATGGCAAAGCATGGTAGAACATCAGGGTTCATTTAGTTCCTCCAAAACCAACTTTTGTACACACATGCTTAGCATTTAATTCTAACCCACCACTTGTAGTTTGGGACTTACCCATCAACCTGGGAACTCTGGGTTTCAAAAGAACCTGGTTCAATAGGAATACCTTCCTTTGGCAGACTCTTCACATACTCCAAATACTGGTGACCAGGGTCATAGAGTTTGGCACTTTCACAGAGGGACTGGCAGTTAACTGGAAGAGATACAACCTGAGCGTGCTGCAGCTGGAACAGGTTAACTGTTGCCTGTTGGGAGAAAAACACTTCAATATTGTAGATCGTTTACTACACATTTCACTTGCACATTTATCCACCCAAATTCATATCCCAACAGGGAATCATTTCAACAGTAACAGTAGATAAAATCTAGAAAATAGTAACAGTTGTAGGGGTAGATGTTGTGCAAGATTCCTCAAACAACTGCAAAAGCTTCATCTGTAGTATAGATACTGGTATTACTCTTCTCTCTGGGTTACTGAATGCTCCAGGCAGCGAAGGCAGTTCCAGTGGTCTCCCACTTTGGATTGAACAAGGATTGAGGTTAAGCAAGGATTTTTGCTACCAAAAAAGCATTTTTCATGCTCTGGGGGGAATTTTAATCACCACTACAGTGATGAAGTAGTTGGAGTTCCAAACCCAGATGGGTTCCATATCACCGAGACAAGAAAGGAACAAAACTCTGTCCCAACAGAACAGGTTAACTGAACACTTTGTTAAATGACATGAACCCTCTAAAATACTTCACCACAATGCAGAGACCAGGGAAAGGGGCATACACAGCTGCTTCTTCAGCTTTGGAGCTGCAAAGTTGTTTGCAATTTAGATGTACTTTAACTATCAAGTTTGTCCAATCTTTCTACCTATGTGTTGGGTTTTGGGTTGCTTGGGGAGGAGTGTATGTATATGGTGTTTTCCATTTCCCCCCTCAGCACTACATTGTCTTTGTCTCATCTAAAAATGTACACATCTATTGGTATAAAGCACTCTTAAAGCTTCCTTAAAAACTGCACATGTACATACACTGGCTTAACAATTTTCTTTCCTTATTTACATGCATTAAATTAACACATGAAGTTAGGTGCAATGAATCCTGTAGTAAGTGAACTGTCATCAAGATTAGCAGGCTCCATGCTGCAGCATGTTAATGTCCATTCTGTACTTCAGCCAAACATATTTGCTAATGCACTGATGAAAACAATGGGAATAAGAGCTGTACTCTTAAGCAACAGCAGAGTGACACTACTGCCATCAATATTCTTAGAGAGGTTTTACACGAATCGAGTAGTCAGGCTTCTTGCAAGGCAACAGCTCATAAAAACCCCAGAAGTATTCAAGACATGTACAGACACCTTTGCCTCTTTTAACTCTTAACAGAAAGAGCACACCGCAAACATATTAAAAGTTTTCCTTCTTTATCTATTGACTTGACCTCTGTCCTTTGAAAGCTTTCTGTTTTAAGCAGTTAACACTGCAGATGGGACCTTCTCTTAGTCTTAATAATATCTCTTTGCCAAACCTATTTTCAAAAGCATGCTTACAGCTTTAAGTGTCAGATCACACTGGTAAATCAGCTCCCGAAGCTGTGTTAAGACATCACTTTTAAAGCTTTCCAAATAATTCCTTTTCTCTTCAACCTCTGCCATGCTTGTTTTATAGTGTTCATTGGCCTCTTCAGCCTAGAGGGAACACAAGTAGAGAGGATTGATAGACTACACACCTTGATACTAGAAGCAAGATTAAAAACCCCCACACAAGATGCTTGTAAATTGGAAAGCCCCATTTAGGATAAAAGCCCAGAAGAGCATAGTGTCACTAAAATTAAGCATTATGAACAGAACACTGGCTCAAATCCTCCCACTGGAAAAGCATGAGTAAGACCAGCACAGCCTTAATATAAGAAGCAAAGAACAAAACTTCTTACTTTTTGAAGAGCTTCTTCTTCCAGCCTTCGTTTTTTTTCCAGTTGCTTGCTGAAATCTTTCACAAAGCTTCCACTTGAGCTAAGCTGTTCCTCCTCAGCACGAGCAGTGCAGGATTTGGCCTTTTCATACTCATCTTGACGCTGTGTATATAGCGACTTTGCTTTCCTTAGAGCAGCTTCCAACTCTTGCTGCAAAATATAACAAAGGAAAAAAGCGAAACCATAAATTGTTTTAATTTCCCCTTTATTCAATGTGATGCTTAAAGAGGTCTGTACATGGCAATTCAAAGTACATAGTCACAGAAAAACTAACAAATACAAGTATGTCATGAAACTGAGTTACATGCGACATCCAATAAGCTCTATAGATTCAACATATGAATTTAAGTGTATAACAGCCTAGTTTGAAAGTTTCATCCGTTTGGGAGACTTTTACCTTTGAACACTGTTAGACAGTAAAAAAAATACCAACCATTTTTTTCTGTTCTCGCTGCCAAAGCTCCTTGATATCTTTCCTTTGTCTGTCCAACTCGTTTTTCCTTCCAAGAACAGGCTAGATAGGAAACATTAATACAGTATGTCAAGGACTTACAGCCAAGTCTGTTCTTTTGAATTACCTGTGCTATACAAAGCTTTTTTAAAACCTACGAATACCTTAGTCTGTTTCTTTTACACTTACCTGCACAAATTTGTTAGACTGGAGAGCAGCAGCTGTTTGTTGCCAAAGCAGATTGTTCTCAATATCATTTTGAAAAGCAGTAATGAATATTGATTGGAATGGCATGTAATCCTAAAATTACACACAACAAAACGTTAATGGTCTAGGTGAGGTAGAAGCATGCTGACATTCTAAATGTCTGCATAACTGAACTAGACTTTCACCTAAATTTAGGAAAGAATTTATATCTTGCATACAGTTAGGTTATGGATGTAGAATATGACTCATTTCTCAGCTACACTTAATTTTACTAGGAAAATACTTAAAAGTCTACAAGCCCAAATGACAAAGCATATGAGATACTAAACAGAGAAAAGTCTATTGTGGAAAGTATAAGGTCAGTCTGCATTTTCAGCAAAAATAAATGTATATATCCAAATTTCCATAGCAGATGGGAACACATAAAATACAGCAGATTTTTTAACCAGTGATTACAGAATAAATCAATTCTGCATCCACTTAAAACACCAATCCTCAACATTCCCAAAGTTTCACGTTTGGGAAAGGACTTTAAAATCAGGCCCTAAGATGTACTTACCTGGTGTCCAACAACAGCTTTAGCAGTTTCAGCCATTTTTGCTAAGTTTTTAGCACACTCCACTTCTGTAAAACAAAATGCACAATTACTGTTCACACTAACAGTTGCACCACATGCTAAATGCTTGTTACATTCTCCCTGTAAAAGGCTACAGAGGGGACCACTTTCACTTTGTTGCAGGCTTTTAATTATAGGAAATGCATGATAGTTCTGTCCACTTCAGCGGAACAGCTCCTAATTTAGAAATCACATTATTGACAGTCTGCAGCACAGAGGCCTGACAACAGACTGAATTTCATCATGACAAAGCTGATTAAATGCCAGAAAGAGACACTCACCCAAGCTCAGCTTTTTTTCTACCCATGCGACTACATCCTTGGTATATTTTGACCATGCTTTAGCATAGGACAGAGCCGATTCGATTCCGCTGTCATTTCTCAGGAGCATGCTATCAACCTCCTCTGCTCGAAGATGTCCTGAAAATAAAGCATCCAACACAAGTGAATTTTAGACATCACCGCATGCTGAGAGCAAAGCCAGTATTAGCCAACTGTGAATGCTTAAGCAGCTCTGACCTGGAGCTGGTCTTTAATGCTCGTTGACTCTAAACAGGACTGACAGAGGTTTTAGAACAAATTAAAGGGTCATAGTATTTTATCTGTAGTAGTCATATGGTCAGCATAACTTTTTTAAAGAAAGTGAGCCACCGATCACATGCTGACATACACAAGTGTTTCAGGCCCTGGTTCTTCCCACACCCCCAAAAAGCAGACCAAGTTGGTTACTCACAAAAGCAGGAAACCCCTGCTACAGCAAGTTTTTTTTACACTGAAGTTTTAATGGTAGCATAGGTGTCAAAAAATGACCAAGCAACTTACAACATTTTAGAAGATCAAGACACAGACAGGCACACAGAATGGTGTTTATTAATATTAAATGAATGGCCTACCTTGAATATCATCCCTTTCATGCAGTGAACCCCCAGACTCCACAGAAAGATTCTCGAAAGACTGGTATACAAGAAACAAAGCATTTAGTTAGTGAAGAGAAGCTCTCACTGAACTGACAGGCTCACAAGAGAAATGGCATCACCTGCCCCTTTCTTTTTTTACGCAGATAAAGCAACAAGCTGTACTGTAACTCCCTCTCAATCTAAGGCACAATAACCTTTTAAGCTGTTGACTGAGGCATAATAAACATCACAGAATCATTCTATACCTTTAAACCAACAGTCTTGAGAGGCTGTGATGAAAGAGGTAATTGTTTCACAAAATGGGCTGATATTGAAGTGAGCTCCAGATTTTCTTAGATCCCTACCTATCTTTTGGAAAAGCATTTTGCAGACCTCATGCCATGTACATTTAACAGACACCATTCTGCAAGCCTTTAGAATCCTGCATTTCTTCCTCAAGGTAACAAAGTTGGAACTTTCTCCTCCTGTGCACTGTAGGCGCAACAGCTGAGTGGTAACACTTGCTAATGAAGCCCTGACAACCAGAACAACCTGACAGGATTTAATCCAATAATTAAAGGTATTTAGCACAAGATTTCATCCCTACTTTTGTGCTCACATTGTGTTTTGCTACCCCTTTAACTGTAGAAGGTGAACTATTTGCAGGACTGTGCTGCAAAGCACACCACTGAATGGATTTAAAGGAACAAGTTTACCTAGTAACCACAATCCCTTTAAAAACTAAAAACCCAAAGAAAACCCAAACCCTGCATCATTTTAAATGAATAAATTACTCTTAAAAACTCAGAAGCAGAGAGCACACAGAAGATAAAGGCCAAGAAATAGCTGCAAAGTGGCCTTAAGCTTTACAAGAACAGCTTGTTTCCATTTTAGACTTTGGTGCCATTTTGCTTTCAGACTTAAAGCACAGTATCAAGAATGCAGTAGTTCTTTTATATTTATTTGAAATGTGAAAGGAAACCGATCATAAAGCACACAAAAATCCCTCAATCATTGTTTACTTCACAGCAAAAGCAGCTTTTCCATATACCAAACCATGCAAAGTATTAATCCCCAATTACATTGAACAGAATCAAACTAAAGAACAGCTCCATTCTTAAGAAAGCGGAACACTAGTACAATCGCTGTCTAATAAAAGAGAGGTTCGGTAAAATGGAAGCACCTTTTCATAAGGCCCTTTTTCCATCTAAAGCTATCAACCAAATGGTTAAAAAGAAATCAAATCTGACTTTAGAGATGGGTCAATATTCAGTTGCACTGAAGGCCTGAAAATTCCTAGATTTAGTTCTGATTTGGATATAAGGTATTACTATCTTCAAGTAGATTTTAAAGTGGCATAAAGTTCAGGGAGAACAAATAAGAGGGAAAAACCCCCCATGCTTTGTGTTAACTCAGGAGGCACTTAGAAGTCATGTTTCTAAAAACTATTTTCCATTCTGTAAGACCTGAATCATTTCAGTCCTGAGCAGCATTCACCTCTTCCAGCAATTCAGGCACACTTCTAGCCAGGGCCGTTAGTCAATGTTCATTCTTCCAGCCACTTTCACCCCACTTCAAATACATTACACCACGTTTTAAAAGCAAGCATGCGGACAACCACTTTGTACTACATCTCATGAGAACTTGACCCACAGAGCCTGCCCCCTCAAGCACCCAATGACTTCTGTGTAGATTTAACTTCTCAAACCAGTCTCTTGGGTCTTTTTTCCCCATTACCCAAGAACTCTCTGGGTAATGTCTGACAGAGGCAGACATCTGCATGCATTTTAAAACCTTCATCCTTCCCCTTTATTACCCTCTCAGATCTACAGAGCATCAAATAGCATTCAAATAGCTTGTTCAGTAATGAAAGGTCACACATGCCTGTCTCATCTCTTCCAATGTATTCTAAAGCTCTTCTGGTTTTAATTAAGAAATATCTTTGCTTCCACCTTGTCCTTCTGGTTGTAGTACAAGGGCTAAAATGAGAACTATTACATTTGCTAAGAGGGGGTATACATATCATTTAACTTAAGCTTCCAAGTGGAATGCCTAAAGAATGTAGACTCCCCTGCAGTTGAGACAAGCAAGATCAGCCTCCCCCCACCCAGCTCAGAGCAATCCTATCCTCAACAGCTTAGGAAGGGAGGTCCCTAACCTAACAGGCAATTAAAATCTCTCCCCTTAATTAGCCTTCACAGCATTTACGTGTTAAATTCTACCAAAATGCTATTCTCAAATCTTAAAAGATACAGTCAACTGCTATGTTCAACTACTGAATGCACACATCTACAGGAACAGTTGCTAAATAGTTTGCATTTAACTTCTCCTGACACTCAACTCCTAGTTGTCCTCCAAATTGCTCTCTGAACTGCAAATCAAAGTGAAATGCTTCATCTGTTACATGTGCTATCTACTTTGCCGTAATACACTTAAATCTAAGACAGATTCCTAAGAAATCAAACCATATTATTCTGCTTGCTGTAACACTTATGATTGTTCCCTTCCACATTAGGAAAAGTGAATGATGGTACAAAAAGGTGCTTTTAAATACAAGCCGGTGATTTCTGGAGCATCTAGAACAGAATTCCTTCTTCATTTCTCTGTATTCTAATCTCCCCTTGGTCTTCCCCCATCCCAGTGTTCAGAAGGGTGACACTTTAGCCACGCATTCGCTTGGCAACACAATATATGGGACCATCTACCTCCACAGGAGCACTTAATTGCATTGCCACACCACTATGAGATTAAAAAGTTGGCAAATTCAGCACCTTCCTCCTGCCGTTGACCCAATGAGCTGCAGTACTACTTGTTCAATTAATCTCATTTCAGTTACATGAGATGCAGGCTTCTATACTTAATTTCGTACTTTCTATCAGCAACCTAGTCCTCCAGTTCCAAGTCTGCTGGAACCAGTTTTCCGGGTAGCCTCCTTGCTCTCCATATTGTTTGTGAAGATGAGTTTTCTAGCAGCTACTCAAGAACTTCTGTGATCATCCATCTTTCTCACATGTGTTATCAAACCATAGTGGAAAGTTAAAGACTATTTCTCAGCTGCAGCTGCACAGCATTGCCATGATCAATCCTGTGTGAAGGAATACTAAATTATAAGTATGTTTTAACAAAGCCTTTTAAAAACTCCATAAACTCAGCTTGTCACATACACCAATTATCAACTGCACTTCCCTTGCATGGAAGTTTTCATTTGACTTGATTTACTTGAAAGTCTGCTTCTGGATACACAAAAATTCAGAACAGAATTGGTACAGAGCACTTTTTAATCTCTTTTAAAAAGTGCTTAAAGGGGAGTTAAAAAAGCTACTGTTTTTATTTGATTATCTATAAATTGGCAGTGCTATTTCAGCTCTATTAGTTAATCACTGAAGCACAAACTGGGCTCTGGAAGAAGAAAAGGTGGTTTTGTTATGAATATTATTCTTTACAAGCCAAAGAGAGGTCATTAAGCCCTTAACTTCTAGGTCTAACATGTCTATTCTAAGTACTCCAGCATGCAAATCATTCAAGTATCTTACTTTTAAGTATTCAGTTCTTTTCACTTAACCCATTTAAAACTCTAAAATACAATTATAGCAGGTTGTTATTTACACATTTGAGTGCTAGCCCTGGTGAGTCATCACTGGCATTTAAACCTGAGAATACATTCAAGTATTTGAAACACTGAACACATCATGGGTTTAATCTTGTTTTAACACTCAGATGACTCCAAGTGTCCCAGCCCTAAACAGGGATAAACAGTTTTAGTGGAAATGAAAATCTCCTTTAAAAGCTATCAGTTCACACTCCAAGAGAACGTGTTTAGCTTACCCGACTTCTCCGAGATACAGGAAGTCCCAGTGACGAGCCATTGTCTACATCTCCCATAAGGAAGTCTGAAATACTGCCAGAAAAACAAAGACTTGTGTTATTTCATTACTTTACCTCACTGAGAACAAAAATTGTTTCTAATAGCCTTCAAAATGGCTGCAAACAATTTTTAGCCTTATATTCCCTGCAATCTCTAGACCATCACCATTTTACCTTTTCAAGAATTAACCACCAAATCAAACCCAAATACCCAAAAAAAGCAGTACAGTTGTTGTGATGTGGTTCATTTAAGTTCGTTTTCTGTTGGACAGCTATTAACTGATAAACTAGAGTTTGGATTGCTGTTTAGTCTTCATTTGATTCAGCTCTGCTAACCTCTTGAAAAACTCCTTCTGGATTCCAACTTACACGTTCCCAAAGGTGAATGCCAATGTTTCAATGGAAGAAAATATTTCACTGAAGAGCTCTCTCTTGTTCTCTTCGTTAACTTCTTTGAAGTTCACCGCTTAGGAGAAAAAAAATGACAACCCAAGAGTGAGAGGTGGGGTCAAGCAAGAAAGTTTACTAGGCCTAGAGACAGATCTTATACACATGAACACGCAACATTACACTGTCTTGAACAACTGACAAAACACAGTTTTACAAAAGATTAGTAAGAAAGTAAACATGAGAGGAAAGAAATTAACACAATCCAGATGCTTCCCACAATGAAATCAGATTCCTCTTCCACTTCCTATAGCTTCCTACTTAAGCAGCAGCTTTGTATGGGAACATAAGGGGAAGAGAAAACCCACACTCGTTTACCAGCCAAAGCTACATCACAGAACCGCTCACAAATGCAGTCATGTATTTGAAAACCTGTTTCTTTTCTGGGTAGAAATTCCAACATTCGGAACACCAGCAGTAGTTCATGGAGGTGCACACACTCCCAACTGCATGTGATAATGTTGCATCCAGAACATTTGATTTCTGGCTTGAATACAGCCAAATAGAAAGCTAGCTAGATGTAGTGTCCATAGCAAAACCGTTTAACTATTAGCTCCGTAGTCTGGCAAAAGTCCCTGAGTTTTGCCCATTAAAAGCTTTCATGCCAAACTGGAATACTGAGAAGACAAGCCATTTGTCCAGAGTTTCTATTAACTGGATGAGGGCAGAAGGGAAGAAGATAAAAAGCACAACCAGTTTGACACATTTTCAGCTTAACTCTTTGATCATTCCTGAGTGTGAATTATTTCTGTAGAGAAGTCGCATAGGGAATTATTTATTAGAAAGTTATTTTGTAGAGGACACCCCTTTGAGCTGAAGCTGAGCCCTCTGGATACAAATTCTCAATTTGACGTTGCAAGAACAGACAGTTTCACATGAGCTATTCACTCCGATTTATCGCTTTCTGCAGGACCTGTGGCAATGTCAGTTTATGAAGCTTTCTTACATTTGAAGTACAAATATGGAAAGAATGGACCATAACGACTTTTACAAATATCAAAAAATTACATCATCTTCCAATGTTGCCCATTCTATGCTCATTTTCTTAGCAAATTAAAATAACAGACTTTAATCTTTAAAAGTATCCAAACTTCCTGCCAGGTGCCTAAACACTAATGGGTAACAAACAAAGAAAGTACAGTAATCTGCTCCCCCATTAGACTTCCTCTGTGAAAGGAAAAGTTTTTAACCAGTAAATTAACACAGCTGCATCCATTTTTATGCAGCAATCCTGATCAACACCTTAACAACTACTTCTATACAATGCTATTACAGAAATATGGGCACTCTCATGGGCTATCTGCACCATTACTTGCAGAGCTGGAACAATGTGTTGTAATAACCTACAGCCAAAACCAGCCATATACTATAAACAAAAATTAACAGTGTGTTGCCACAGTTCACTCCTAAATTAAGGCTTTTTCTACCTCTTCCTTCTTCTATACTTTGTAATTATATTAAAAAATGCCTCTGGCACCTTTGTTTGAAATAAGGCTCAATAAAGCTCCACTGATTATATATAAAATCTGTGGAGCTTTATTATACACACACACTTTTTAAACAGCAGCAGATTTCTTTATTTTTGTTAATGGAAAACCTCAGCTTTCCAGAGACAACCCTGCTTCTGAGCCCAAGCTTCGCATTCCAAATCATTAAGCAACAACAGTTACTATGAGATCTATAGATTACAAGCCACTAATGACTAGAAAAACAATTGGAGTGCCAACATGAAACACAAACTGTTTCAAAATTAAAAGATCCCTGAAAAACCTGTCTGTAGATTCAACGCACTTACCACTGAAACACTCTTATATCCATCAGCTGGGGTGTCTTCAGAGAAAGAGCACTTCTTTCACTTTGCTAATCAGCAAATATAGAATATAGACAACCCTAAAGAAATGCCGTCTGTTTTGCTCTGCCTTCCTGTTCCAGGAAGAGTTGTATTAAGCTTTATACTTTAAATACTAGAGAAATCCTTCCTTTTCAGGATCCATCACAAACAGAATAACCCATCTGAAGTTCCTTCAAAATTGCCACTTTTGCCTACAGTGTTAGTACAAGCTGTCAGTAAATCAGTGGAATACAAGCAGCTTTCTTCCAGCTTACTACCACTGGAATGCTGATGTACTTAACATCAACTTTAAACCATGCACTCTCTTTCCCCAGGACATCCTGACTGCACACAATAGCCACTGACAACAATGAACTTTAGTAATCTTTCCATGTCTGGAAATGACAGCTATCTATCTATAGTTCTAGATATTTCAAAGCAAGGGTACAACTTAACAACACTTTCAAGTAAGACTTCAGATGGCATATAATTAACTTAAAAAAAAGAAATATTATAGCAATATATTAAACTTTAGACTCTAGTATGTGAAATGCAAGCCTAGCTTGCAGTAAAGCAGATCTCCATTTCCAAAGCTAGCAAGGCTGTCTCCAAACTGAAGTGACTTCGGCAACCTCCTTAAAATGCTGCAAGACTGCAAAACTCTCTATACCATTCAAAAGCTTTCTGATTCAAGCACAGAACAGGCTGGGGAGCCAGCAACAGCCATGGAAGTTTTGGAAGCCAGAATGCCAGCAGCTGAAGCAGTGTCTAAGGAGATTTAAGCAGTGCTTCTGAAACCATGAAGAGAGTGTCACCTGTCAAGACCAAAGTGGAACCAGGGCCTTTGAAACGTGAAGCTTAGCTTAGAGTGACCACAGCACACCAACTTCTCTGATGCTGTCGTGACCCCTTCCAGTCAAATCAACACAGCACAGCCCAGGAAAGCCAGGTGACACAGCCACAGCAGATGAGTCTGCAGGAATTCCCTTGCTTTCTGCTTCCCCCTCCCCGTGCACACATGCAGGACTGGCAGAGCAAAGCCTGGGTAAGTCTGAACTACACCAGCCTGCAGGATTTACTCTTTTCAGGTCAATTTTCTCAGACCTAGCAGACGTATATGGTAACACCGCCATCTATTTCCTTAGATAGGAATCTATATACTTTACTAGCTGACTTCTAACCAGTAAGCAGCTGACTGATTTACTGGAACTGAACACCTTTGCAACCAATTTTCTGTATTAAACTCCCCAAAATGCTACCGAGAACCTTTCTGAACTATTTCAAAACCAAAAAAAAAAAACCCAAGCAAAGAAAAAACCCAACCATGACAAAAAAACCCCACATCCTCTCCCAAAGCAAAGACTTGGAATACTTCTTCTTACTACCTCTCATCTTTAAACACGTGCATTGAAAACAAGGTGGGAGGAATGTGAGTGAAGAGCAGTCGTATGCAGACTGGTAAGAGGCAGAAGAAGAGCATTCTCAGGATCTCACAGCTAGAGAGGATCAGCAGGCTGTAGAGGCCCTGCTCTTCTCCTTTTAGGTCTCTGTGCCATGTAATTTCAGCAGCCTTTACTCACTACCAAGTCTGGCAGCCTCCCCAGCTTCAACTGAACGCCAATAAGTTTGAGGAACTCTTTCCTACTCCCTCCATAACATATTTTCCTCTGAATTTACATCACAGATACACCAACAACATTGAAGTCACTTGACCTTGATAGAGGTATATAGTTTTGAGGCAGAGCAATTAGAGAAAAAAAAAAACAACATAGCCAAAATGGCAATATCTACAAGTGCAATTTTCAACTTTACCAGGAATCTGCATTGATTCTAGTGATCCAGTTAAGTCAAAAGGTGCAATTTAGAGAAAAAGAACAGTACAAATTTGAATCCCGCATGGTATCAGAACCATGTACTCTGGAGCCACCAACGATCTGAAGACAATGACTGGGAAAATAACAACCACAAGCATGATGGTGGGCCAGGCTGAGAAGTGACTTCCAGAAATAGGATTCTAAACAGGTTGCAGGCAAGATGCTTCAGTCGGTCTCAATTCTTTCAGATCAAGCAAGGTGTCATTTAAAAAGCACTCATCACAAAATACCCAAGTAAGCATGTATAAGTAGTAGAGTCCAAGCAAAGAGGCCCAGTGAACCGTATTCAAGATTCAATCAGAGATATCAGTGGGGGTTTTGCCTACATTTTCCTGAAACTTCAGTATAAAATAGTAAAACTATAATATTATCTGTTCTGCCAAACATCATTCTTTGTGGCAAGATCAAGGTAACATGCTATAGCTAGTTTTTCCTTCAATCTGTTAGAAAGGAAAAGCATTAGACATCCAAAGCAGCACAAGCAACACATTCAGATCATTGCCACTGAAGGACCAGAGGAACGGCTGGGAGGCTTGAAGGAGGGGCACAGGCACTGACTTTTATTAGCATTCAAAAATAATCCCACTTGCAGTAATTTAATGGAGTGGTCTGTCTGCACTGGCCATTCTCTTGAAATCACAGTGCAACTTCACATCTAAAAGCCAGAGTTGCTGAGTGTCACTCGTTCAAAAGTTATTGGAACTGATTTCACTAAGAGCAAAAGCAGTCATTTGTTCAAATGGCTATTTGCCCCTCTGGGAAGTACCAAATACAAACTAGATTTGAAGTCCTGGCATTATGCAAAGATTCAAAAAGGTTTTTCTAGAACCTAAGCCAGTTATGCTTCTATTTCTGAAGGGGGAGAAGGAAAAGAAGAAATCATGTGTAAACCCCAGCTTGTTTCTATTTCATCCTCTCCTTAATAAACATCAGAAATTTTCCATGCCAGGTTAATCTTCTTCCTAGTCATAAATCTGACTAGAGATACAGAGCGATTCCACATCTTTTTATAGTTCTGTCCTCTAATGACAAGAAACAGATGAGTCACATGAACTTCTTTCATAATGTCACATTAACATGCCTGGGAACACAGAGGAAAAAGGATACTGGTTCTGTCCTACCAGCTCCTCACATTCTTGTAGCTTCCTGTTTATTTAACCATTACATTGCTTCTAGTGAAATAACCACGGCTGAAAACCTGTGAATGCATGCACTTCTGACAGGCCAGTGTGAGCAAATGAGAGGTCTGATATGCTTACAAGCCACTACAACCTGCTGTATTTTCACCTCAGTTTCCTCAGTTCCAGCAGCCATACACTTCATTTTGAATACAAACACAGCACAGTATGATCCTCACACAAAAACCAGCTGTGAAAACCAAGCAGGCACTCCAGACAAACTGCTTTCACATTTACCACGGGCTACACTTTCTCATACAGCAAAGGTTTTGCTGTTCCTAAGAGAAGTAGGGCTTGGGTACCTGTCAGAGAGCTGAAGCCCTGAAACTCCCTGTTCCCATCTCCAGACATATGAGGAATACAATACATGGCTGAACACTGATAGGCCTTACTACAGCCTTCATTTGAAAGTACTTTTCGTATGAAAGGCTACAGAATTGAGGCAGGACTGACTGAGGCTGCCTTCTTCACCGTGATCCAGAGCTCCCCTTCCTTGCTATTAACCTGGGAACTCCACAAGGCCAGGTCACATGGCACTGGATCACTCGCTCTGTGGTGAATCATGTTTGCTTTAGCCAAAAAGCAACCAGCTTATGGTAGCCTCTCCGTTCTAGGTCCAGAATGCACGCTGCTCACCAGAGAGATGAGCAACTCAGGAAGAAATGAGACAGAATGCTATGAACAGCAATTGCTTGCATCTTTTATTCCATCAGAAAACACTTCTTATCAATTTAGTCAAGCTGGAAGAACACATTTGTATCAGATGGGCACTGTACCATCACCGCACTTTGGATCCCATAGCAAGAAGCCTAAAGCGAGACTTTCAGTACTGTCAAACCATTGCCAGTGAGAAAGCTCTTCACAATGTAACAAGGGGGGGAAAAAGTCAAAACCTGAGTTCTGTTCCAGGGGCAGGACAAAGACTGTTACCATAACAAAATCAACTCCTTTCATGCCTTTTTTCATTGAGAGGTTTCTCATTGTACAAGATCATATTTAAGATAGTTCAAGTGGGCCATAGCCAAACAGAGACTTTTCAAATGTCCCTAAAGTAGTCTTACAACTTGACCTACTTCAACACGTCTGACACAAAACTGGAAGCCATGACTGTACGACTTTTGTTTCAAGTGGCATTCTCACAACAACAAAGAGCAGAGCCACTCTCAGCATTCTGTAATTATGCAATGTGCACAGTGCAGGAGTTTTTCTTTAAATGTAGAAAAGAATGCAATCCCTCCATGACTATATAAACTCAATATAGTAACAGTGAATGAAGTCAACAATGCAAATGTTAGTAATTAGCTGATTTCAAGTGCAAACATTTATATAAACTGAAAACTGTTTGAGAGGAAAGAGCTAAAAAGCGTGTGTATCTGTATTGCCCAAAAAAGGTTTAGTACTAAAGTTACTTCTTCCGTTCACTATCAAGAGAAATGAAAGAATGCTGAAATAACTATTCAAAGAACAGCTACTCATTAAACCAGGCAGAAACAGATACATAAGAAAATAAATGAAACACCAACGTATCTGCCCAGGGTGAAGTGCTATTGACATTGTATGATGGAACAGCATGCAGCAAGAAGAGACAAAAATACGTATGGCATCACATTCCGAAAGCTGCAACTACTCTGGATTATGTAATTCAATGAAGTGCTTGATTCTGCACTTCAGAAGAGTAGGAGGGAGAATATATAAATGTAGATCAATCCAGTAATGTTACCGTGTGAGACAGGAAAGTAATTCTACTGCTTTACTCTACAATTGTAAACTTGAACAGTACAGAAAGTGATCAGTATGGGGCACTGCATATCAAAAATGACCTTGAGAAACTACATACTCTAGAAAGAATAGTTATTATTGCAATAGCTTCTGGAAACATCATTTAGCAAAAGCTGATATAATCTGATTTACTTGCTACCTTAAGTCAGTTCTCAACATTTAAGAAAGAACAGTTGAACATTGTCCTGCATCCACTGAAATTAGGGGGGAGTGGAAGACAAATGGTAATCTTACCATAGCACTTAAGCATGGAAACAGCTTGCCTAAGGTGGATGCACAATTATGTGCACTAAACATTTAGCCTGTTCTCCTGTAAGTATCTGATTGTACATGTGTACTTAACTCTTCCCGAGATCATCAAGACAAACAGCAACCTCTCATGGATACCCTCTGCATTCCTACTGTTATGTACAATTCTCTAAAGCAAGTTCAGAAGTTGCAGAGTGATAATCCTGTGATCATTTCAAATACCAGGGACAGATCTATAGGAATCTCTACATGTACTGAGAAGAAATTGTAAGACCAAACTGGCAAAGCTGTCCAGCAATAGGAAGAATCCATAAGAAGCTTGGAGGAATCCAAGATACAGGAATCAGGCAGCTAACACATTAGTATTTTAACTGATATTCTTTACTGAATCAGCAGTCTATGTTCATACATCCTAAGGAAATTAGAAAACAAGGGAAAAAACCCTAGAACAAGAACTAAATTATGTGTCTCTGAAGCAAAATGTTCTACATGGTTTAACCCAGGCAAGAGGTGGAGATTTAACCCTGCTGAAAAGCATTCTCCATGCCAAATGGAAGAACCCATACTGAGTCCGCAGTAATACACTGGAGTTACTCCAGAGTAGGGAGAGCTGCAGTCAAAGGCTACGCAGAGAAGAAACAGCTATGATTTATGAGGCTGGAGGAATCGTGTGCTGACCATTTGCATCCACCTGACACAGAGAACTGCAGCAGCAAAGGTCAGCAATAGAAAGTATTAACATGTACATCTGCAAAGGCTTTTTGTTGCTATTAACACCTTTATCATGCTTATGATGCATTTGTGGACGTTATAAATAAGTTCTAAGTAAGTGTGAGGCCATGCAGATTTGGACTGCTCATTCAGATATTTCTTCACTTGCTATAAATACACCACCATCCCTACAAATCCATAGAATCAAGCAAACATTTTTGGCAACCTTCTAAATGGATAAACGTGAGGTTTGTTTTTTCTCTGATATTATTCTGTGATACAGATTGAAGGCTTGTGCTTTTGGAATGCAGTGGGGGTTTGCAGCTAGCTTCCTATAAGCAGGATTTTACTAAGTTATTTGATATTACTTTTCACTTAGAGAAGGTATTTTTAAACAAGTATTAAGACTTCAAAACTCCCATTTCTTCTCTATACATAGAGTTCTACTTATAACGCTAAGCCAGAGTCAATCAAGTCACTAATTACAATTTCTCAGGACTATGAAAAGTAGTAACTCCTTACCTTTTACTTTTGCAATAACTGTTCCTGCAGCACTAAGGATATCGACCGAGTTTAGATTCTGGTATTTATTTATCACTGCTTTTAAAACACGTAGCAACTCCCCCAGGCGTTCATGTACTACCTGGTGCAGGCCATCTTGGTTCTCTGAAAAGAAGAAAGGAGAAACTACATTAAAATGGTGAATGAGCACCCAATCACATTCAAACCACTTTGATGGTACATAGCTGGACTGAAGACTAGGCCATATGGAAGCTGGGTCTGCTTAGAACAAAGATACTGTTAAAAAACAAAAGTGTTCTACAGGCATTTGCCAACAGTTTACTTGCAATATTGTATGTGTTTTATAGACAGACTCATTTCCCCCAAAACTCAATAAGTATCCTTAAAACAAAGACTCTACAGCAATACCCTAAGATTTCTGAATTAAAGCATCTCCTTTATCTCATGTCATTTCATCAACCATTGATTTTGATCACTACATATATTCAAAACAGAGTATCAACAAAAGCATGTTGGGACTGCTCAGTTGGTATTTCTTCACCTGATCCAAATTCAGCACAATTTCTCTCTAGTCATAAAATTAAACAGAGATTTTTGGCAAATGTTGGCTAACTTTGAACTCAAACATCAGTCAAATCTTGTGCATCTTTAACATATAAGCCCAAATTTACAAAGGTCTGTCTTTAAGCATATCAGTCCTCATAAGGAAAACCCCTCAAACGTTTTTCACAGCATATGCCTCTTGCTGTGTGTCCCCAAACCCATCCCACCTTGTTTTTCAACAACACAGTTCCAATTGCATACATGGCCAAGGTTAAACCACGAGCTCTTACATTCTGTTACAGAAGAGGTGCTGGTGCACGGAATGAAAGGTTCCCATGCACTAGAGTGCTGTGTTGCAAGTTCTGGTCAAAAGCTTTCAAATTCAGGAAAGTCTAGCTTATGAAAAAGAAAAAGAGGATCTAATACAAGCTGACTCACTTCCCCAGTGAGCAAAAGGAATGGCAATTCTGTGTAGTCTGTGGCCATGATAACAGGTCAATACAGACAATTACAATACAGTGCAATTTGATCCAGGGTTACTAAGAGAATAGTTTCAAATCTGAGCCATTCTGTTCCGACTACAAGACATGATATTTAGGCTAGAGGCCCAACAAATACAGCATGACACATGAGTACAGTATATCATTACTGGCAGGTGGGTAGGTTGGGGGGGACTACATACAAATCACATGCAATTGTTACAGAGTGCAAAAGCAAGCCTTCGAAGGACCACTATGCTTTATCTCCCTATATATCAAATATCAGGAGGGTTTTTCCAACTCAGACTACCTTATACATGGTCAAAGGAAAAACCCTGACTCAGGAAGTGGACTAAGGCAAAAACTTTATCTACCATTCACCGGCACTTTGCATGTTTTTTCCTGCTGGAAGGAAGTAGGAAGCTCTGTCCCCAACAGGATACACAGAAGTCTAGGAAAACCCATCTTACACAGCAATAAATTAAGAAAACTGTAATTTATTAAAGAGGCACAGCTGTGACTTTCTCTTCATTTACATGTACACATGATGTTTTTTAACTGAGGACTCAAGTAACAAATTATTTTCAGGTAACAGGATATTAGATAGTTAAAGGAATTCCAAGTAGTTCATTACTAAGACTGTAGTGTGTAGAATTAAATCCTCAGGAGATAGTCTGTGGTGGTCATGTCTCAGTTCTTCATACAAACCCCCAGTGACAGACAAAATTGTCGGCAACCCTTCACTGAGGCTCATGACTTACACTGGCAGGACTGGGGCAGATAGGCTTTTATGAGGGCGTTTGAAAGCTGTATGCCACAAACCTGCATCAGATGTCTCTAACCAGAGTATATGCAGTCCTCACATGAAGGGCGTGAATACTATGGTCAGCTGATCAGAGATGGTCTGCACAAGCACACCATTTGACTAGAACTGCATTTCTTGCCTAGCCAAGACAAAGGTGTCCCTGTCTTCTGATGCACACTCCTGGCCAGAGAGAAAAAATAGAGTTCCTAATCATGTGAGCAGGAATATGCATGCATATAACCAGGTCCTGGCAATGTGGTGGGTAGGCTTTTGGACCCTTAACAAGTAAGGGAGGGGAAGCAAGGCAGGAAAGCAGATAAATCAATCTAGAGATTGCTCCCTGCTTGAGAGCCTTCAGGAAGGAGTGCACCACAGGCATGCAACAAACTGCATGCATTATTGTGGGGAGTTCAGTCAGACTTACAGCTACAGGCTTGTCACTACAGGACAAAACAGCCTCTTGGGCTTCCTTACAGGTTAGGGTAAAGACAATAAAAACCATACAGAAGACTAATTAAAGCATATCTGATCCCAAAATGCAGTTTGTTCATATTAAATTTTGATAGTATTTTACCAGACCAACAGAGGTGGAGGAAAAAAGGCGAAGTGGGAGAGGAAAGAGAGCAGGAAGAAAAAACACAGCTCGAGGGAAACAAGACTCTTCAAGTCTGAAACAGAAAGAGTAAGCTTCAAAGGGAAATGCAAGTTTAAAACAACTGCCGAGTGGAATTAAATGTTTATCATACCATCCAAGAGAACACTATCACTAAAGTAATGGATTCAAGCATGAGATTAGTTATTTGTACTCTCAAAAGCTAAGGTCTGGCTACACCCAGCTGTGATTTCTTTGTATTCCATCACTGCTTTATTTGTTTACAGAATATCTAAAACATTGTTTTCTGTGCTTCCAGAAGACAAAAGGTCTGTGACAAGTAGTGCTTGGGAGAGGGGTGGGGGCAGAAGCCATCAGGAACCACAGTTACGCTGCCTTCAGCAACTGATACTCACCAGATACACACCTAAACAGAGATTTCCTGCCCAGGACACATTTATAAACTACAGGTAATAGCACAATCTAAATATGCCAGATTAACAAAACACAGTTTTAACACTAAGGAGTCCAAAAATGGCTTAAGAAACTCAACCAACACTAGAGCAAATACTGTTTACAATGAAAAGAATGCATGAGGAAATGTGTCTCCAGCAAGTTCCTGTTGAAATTGAATCTGATTTAAGCAGTCATGAAAATTCATATTTACTTTCAGTTTTTCTTCTGTCCCTTGTCTGGCTGTACACATTCATTTATCTACATGAAGTCAGCAGGAAATTCCTCCACCAATAGATGCTTCTTGTATCTCAGACTTAATAACATGAATTATGATGCTATAGAAGACTAGGTAGTAACTTGGGACCAGAGGACCCTGCTGATCCTACAGCAGAGAGGACCTGTGCACATGAGTTGCGCTGTTTCCTTAGGTGACTATACAGGGATCTCCTATGAGAATCAGTGGGCCCTCTACTCCCCAGAAGGCAAAAAACCCCAGAACTCTGAAAACTGTAGGAAAATCAAAAAGGCTTAGAGGGAACTTAGTAGCCTATCTGTGAACCTTCCTTCACTGGGGTATAAACTGTCATTTACATAGGCTGAAAACAAGCTTTTCCAAAACGTAAAGGCAACCACATGAAAGCATACTCTGTAGAAGAAGTGGAGAAAGAGGAATAGAGTGAAGATTGTGTATTCAACACTGATAAATCTAATGCAGAAGGAAGACAGAAGAGAGCAGCCAAGCAGCCTGTTAGCTTAAGCCAAGCCATCTCAGTAGCACATTAGCATCACACTCCTCAATGGTTTTGGTCACCACATTTCATAACCACTCATCCATCTTTAATGTAAAACCACCATAAGCTACCTGCTTTCTCATTTTTGGTGTTTCTCAACAGGAAGCCTTTGTTTAGTAAACCAGCAAGCAATAATGACCTTACAGCTATGGATTCTGTTCACGCAGAACTAAATCAAATTTACTCATCAAGCTCGTGAGCGCCAGTTATCCTCCCTGCCAAGTCAGGGCTGGTCACAATGCATGCAGTCAGGAAAGGCACTGCTGTGTCAGTTGGCTGGTATTCTTTTGTCTGACCTGATTTAGTGTTGGCCCAAACTTCTCCGAAGCTGTTTATGTCAACACATGTTTGCTAGGACAAGTTTAAATGCAGACTAATGTGAAGGTTTTCCCCTCCATGGCCATCACCTAGCCTACATTCCCTATCCTACACTACTGTTCAGATCCTTACAGAAGATGTATGCACCATTCTGCTTATCACTTCTCCACCTACAATATTAATGCTAACAGCAGGAGACTCTCCTTCCAGTACCCAGTCATAAGAGAAACAATTATACAACTTGTTTTGCTGTGGTTAAAAGTTTGTCTTAAGTGTAACTAACTGAAGTTGCTCGCATTGATAAAAAGGAAAGATAGGGCATCAACCTAGATAAGCCAACTGAAAAGTAACACATCTGTGAAAAGTACTTGAAGCCTTGAGACTTTCAAAGCAAATATTCTAGTTCACACCCTTTAATATGGTCTTGCTTTACTCAAGGCGCTTTCTTACAGGTAAAAAGATGCAATGATTTACTTAATGCATTCGATAGCTTTCAACAATGTTACACAGTGACACCACCAACGCAGAACAACCTGCCATGCATCCTCTCTACAACCACAAGCTTATACACATAGACCAGTCTTTTGACTGTGGGGGTGTGGGGGATTATATATAAACTTACTTGTTGTGAAAGTCTTGCTATAAAGTAGGTAACCTGCATTTTTGCATAAATTATTTCTTCATCTACCCTCATGGACACTATTAAATACCTTGTCTTTGATAAGTGTCTACCATGAACTAACTCACACTATGGATGTTCCCACTAGTTTAAGAGGATGAATGAATGCAACTGATGAGAACATTTAAATGCCAGTTGTATACAAAGCCACCAGGCCACGTGCAGTGGCAGAAACAAACCATCACCCCTGTTAGGTCTAGTCCCCATGTTGAGAACTGTCTTTGTAAACTGCTGCTTATCACCTGAGGAGTGTGCACTGCATCTCCCCTTCTGCTGAAAGACAGAAACCTCAGTTCTCATTGGAAGTATCACTTTACATCTTCTGCATAAATCCCAATCTCCTCCAGGAGAAAGGGAGAAGCCAGATAGATGAGTCTTGCAGGGTGGTGGCAAGAACAAGCACACAAACTGGGAAGCAACTTCTTCAATATCTGAATACCTAGATCTGGAGCTTATTAAAGTCTCACCTTAGAGAATATGAACAGTCAGCTCCTCATGGCTTTTGATCCTGGAAGGATTCAGAAGTAAGTTTGAGTAACTAACATTTCACTCTGCAAGACCAACATCTTGGCTAAAAGACTGTCAACTCTTATTTACCAATAACCTCATTGTTGGTATTAAGGTAAATTACATGCTGTTTCCATTATGTTACACAGAATGATTACATGGCATCAGCAGTTACCCCACCTAGGTTGGGGGGGGTGGGGGGGGGAAGTCAGCATTGGGATGGAGCTGAACCAAAGTAAAATAACTTTAACCTAAAACTACATTACTATCATCTTCATTAATGTTCATATTGCATACTAGGAAACTGTCAGTACCCAGGTCTGAACCTGACCCAGACTATGAGACTTCCCAGTGAGCATCACAGAGTAGGCAAAACGATCATACATAAAACAGTGAACTGCATGGAAATCACCTCATTTCTACATCCACAGTTTGAGATACAGACCCAGATTAACCTATCATTTTCTTTTTGCTCTGCTCTCACTGTCAGCCCCATTCTAACACGATTAACAGCCTGCTGTATCTGTCTGATTTGACAGAGGTCACTATCACACTCAAAACACCACAAGAAGTGATCAAGCACAGAGAAAGCATGTTTCACACTTTGCTTTGACCAAAGGCTTGGTGGATATTTTAGGGTGTTAGCGACCACAGTCCAGGAGTGATGAGAAAACAGCAGTCTTAGGCTACCATATTTCTTCCTTTATTTAGCTGTATAAACATAAGGAAAGAAACATTTTAATTCACTGAAAACCAAAACCTTAAGGAATTTCTGGAAGAATTTATCCTTGTAAAATCTCTAAGAAGGCTGGAAGCTGCCAAAAGACACTGGTGAAGTCACTGTATTTCCAAGCTGTGTTATGATGCAGAATCAGAAGGTACCTACTCATCTCTACATCAGGAAACAACTTACGTGAAGCTTTCAAAACAGCAGGATAGCCAGTCCTACCTTTTTTGTTTTCAGTATCATGGCAACCCTTGTTGTCATGGCATCATTAAAAGACACTACACCAAATTCATACAGATTTCAGCAACGTGTGCTCCAGAATCCACTACAGGCGATGATTTAATCATATGCAGCAAAACTGAAAATTTATGGAAAAAAACAGTTAAACAATTATTTCCATTACGAAAATCTAAGGACATGGGAAGTTTGAGTATGAACGAGGAAAAGAAAAGCATAAAAATAGTAAGCCAAGCCCCTAGCATCTGACATAAAAGCATTAATGTTTGGGAGGGGTTTGTTTGAGAAGAGTAATATAGAGATCCAATTCAGTGAGAATGCATGGAAAGTTCCTGCAAACAGCTTACTGAATACAGTATATTGAGAGTAGCAATGTCTGATTTATTACATGCATGTACCGTTTTTATAATACCACAAAAGAATTCATATTTGGCAAGTCAATTGCCCATTTACTGCCACTAAATCTGATCCCACAATTAGGCTGTATAAATTCAGGTTACAATTAAAAAGCAGGTGGTTTTTACAGGTTTGCGGTATTTTCAGGGCAGAAACCTCTCTTGGCTTTTGAAACAAACAGGGTCAAAGTACAGGCTTGCAATTCCTGCAGATAAGGTGCTATAGAATAAGACCCAAAACTCTCCCCTGTTAGTCCAGCCTTCCAGGGAAGATTCCCAGCATGATGAGCTTCTGTCAGGTACCACAAACCCAGACAGCCCTTTCAGATTTCTCATTTGCTGTCAGGGATTGGCCAAAAATACATCAGTGCATCCATTCAGATTCAAGCATTAACCAGGCTGATTGGCCTCTGATGTGACCTGAAGCTGTGGTGGGTTTTGTTTGTTTGTTTTAAAACTGGGCTAACACTCCTATCCCATTCAATTCCGGTCCAATTCTGTACTGCTGAGAAGTAAAAGCTTGTGTTAGAAGTCTTTTTGCCTGTGTAAACAGAGCAAACCAAGAGCAGATTCATTGTCAGAAATTAAAGTCATAACAATCAAGATCTCTCTCAAAAAATCTTTTCATGAAGTCAAATAAACAGATGGTGTCATGCAAAATACATCAGAATAATCCAAATCTTCTCACTCTACAGGCACTGAAAGCAGTTAAGTATTTTCATGATGTTGGTTTGCCAACTGACATCAGCAGAACAATTGTTACTCCGCACTCACTTCACATTTAAATTCATAGATGAACTCCCCATTTGTGGATGTGGGGAAGCCTTTTGGAAAAAGCCCACCACAATGCAGCTTTTCATTCATCTATTTCAATATGCTGGACGTTACATTCCTTCAACTTTTGTATTCTACTAGCCTTGAGATTCCAGCCAACTAACCTAGATGTGCTCAGCCATGCAGTTTAATCTTTAGAATACATGAATCTTTTATTAACCCCAAATTTAAAGTCCAGAAAAAACTAATGAACAATGTGAACTTGCCTTATTTACCTGTTTCTGACATATGAGTGAACACACAACATGGCCATTTTAGCTACTGTTCATATCACTTCCCTGAGTTTGCCTGTAGTTTAAGAATAAAACTAGGCGATGACAATGCTTCAGCACCCTCAGAACACATTTTAAATTCGAATTCTGAGTTATCAAGTGGATGAAAGACTGATGAATACATTCACAATAAACCTGATCAGTCACCTTTCAACAAAAAACCATATCCACCAGGATTAGCAACTATCCTTTACAAGTATGCTTCTTATTCAAGGGCATTTTAAGTCCCTGGACTGAACAGTTGCCAGTGGAAGATGCTGTTAAAATAAAAGAAGAAAACTTTCATGCTTTAAGCAACTCTGCTCCTTGCATATTGGTTCAAGTCCTGAAAACATATGAAGTAATAGCAAACTTCCACAACAGGAGTTTCCGAAGAAAGAACAGGTTGAAAAAGGCAAGACTAGCCCCAGCAAACTGATCTTACCCTATCAAACAGGCACACAGAAGAGGTGCAAGGAAAGTTTTGTTTTAGTAATTCAAAACAAAATCAATTTAACCTTTGCTAACCCACATCAAGTGACTATATTAAAAAACAAACCTTAACCTTTAACTCATTTTACTTTTAGCCTGAAGTACTATTTGTTCTACATGGCTGCTCCTTCCACTTTTAGCCTAAGTCACTGACTGAGTGAAGAAGCTATTTTATAGCTGCCAGCCCACCTAGCTTTCAAAGGACCACACAAAGCCAGGATTATGAGATTATATGGTGTTAAACAAGAGGTGCATTACTTTGTGCATTTCTTTTAAAGGATACTTAAAGCACAATTATGGCCTGGTAGAAGATGTGACAGTATTCAATTTCTGTTTTGTTGATTAAAAGCTACGCAAAATCAGCTTAGATTTTAAGTGGGATTCAAATCACTAAAGCAGCAGCCAGTACCATAGGTTGTCTAGAAACCTGATGAAAATAAAGGATCAATTATTTGAAGTTCCAGCACCGAAGTCCTGCTGAAACAACCACCCAAGAGAGTAAAGCCTGACTATGTAACTTGCACAGGTGACACAGAGGGATGAGCTGTTTGAATGCTCAAGAAGAAATCCTTTCCCACTTTCCAAATTCAGGAACAGTCAACCCCCTCCACAACCTAACTTTCTGACATCAGATAGTTCACATCTACATATCTTTGACAATTTCATGTGAAGAGAAAACACTACAATGTTGTCATTATAGCAGTAACTCATATCCCACTGGTACGCTGCGTGCCCCAAAAGACAGCAGTAACCCACTGCACACTTCACTACCTGTCTTAAATTAAGTAGTATTTCTTCACAAATAACTTACAATAGACAGGAGAAAAAGACAACTCCAGAATCTGTTTGCTTTATGGTTCTGGAGTTAAGACCCCTTTTTCCCCTCACTACCACTGAAGTTCTCACTCCACATAGTCAAAGCTAAACTAAAAATCCCAAAACCAGCTACCAAAGGATGTGCAGGCCAGTAAAAGCTACAGAATGTGACACTTAACAGAAACAGGCAGAACTTGGTTAACTCTATATTTGAATATCAGCCACATGCACTTGATTTTTCACCCATGCCCCTTCAGATTTAAGCAACAATGGGACTTCCCCAAACACCTGAAGCACTTTCGTCATGACACAGAACACAACCATGAAGAGGTGAGTTTGATAAACCAACCTTTGTCCTAATTTGACAGAATCTCCAAAATAGAGATAACCAAAACTGTCAAATAACAATTCCTATATACTGCTAAAAAATTAGCCCAAGAAAATACCTTCAAATGGTAACCCAGGAAAACAAGGCAAAAGGAAAAATGCTTTGTTCAGGTAAACCTACCAAAAACTGAACTCCTGAAGTCCTGTGATTTGCAATTACACTGTCATTAAGATGAAAGTTTAACCCAAACACAACTATTTTCCACAGCCTTTCATGAGTCACCTCAATCTCCTACCCTCCCATGCAGTTCTACCTCCAGTCCATTAAAGAGACATCAGATCCAACATAACCAAACCACCACAACACTTGCTTGGAATGAAGAGACAAGTCAGCTTCAGTTCTGTGACCTTGCCACATAAACGGGAAGGACAAACCCTTCCAATGAAACTACTGGAAAAGGAATGATTCAGTCTCTGAAAACTTCATAAAGTGAAGATCATTGAGATAACAGTTAAATGTAATGCTGTTCAACATACAACTTAAAACATCAATACAAGTAAATTTCATAACTTTGATATATTGATGCATCAGAGAAATGAGAAAATGGAATGTATTTATGGATACACTACAATGCATTTTGCCCTTAGTTTCCATTAGGAAACTAATTTAGGGCAAGGGGGTTTTGTTCTGGTTTTAAACCAAAGCAGCTCCTACATGTACAGAGAAATTGCTGTTAAGAACACACGGCTTGTCACTGGGTATGGATCAAATCTTATCTTTCAGGTGTTGGGGCAGAGTTGAGATAGACAAGTTTCTGTGTCCAGGTGTCCCCCTCTTTCTTAAGCTTCAAACTATATTAGAAGCATTTTTGCTGTTGAAAGGCCTAACTTTACATTTACATTCAAAGAAGAAAATCCGACTGCTCATCTTCTTCCTCAGTACCCACCTTTCATCTCGCTGATCTTATCATTAGTGTAGTTGCTGTGATGGAAAGGGAAGGCAATTCTAATAAATTATGTAGCTAAGGCCCTGTAAGTGTTTTGAGGTCCTTTTGTACATCAGAATTGCAAAAAGGAGGAAGGATGGAGTTTTGCTATTACATTTTCCACACTTCAAAAGCAACAGAAAAATGGGAAATGCTTGTTCTCTCTTATAACCAGTTCAGAGGTTTCCTAAAGGCAGATACACTGATTATTTAAATCAACACAACCATCCAGACTGCACATAAGGGTTAACTTCACATTTTTAACACTCAGGCCTTCAAGACGCGCACACACACACCCCTCCTGACTACAGATCTTGGACACTATAGCAACAAGTGAACATTTGTTCTGAAGGAATGCAGAGTATGCAACTGGGGGAAGGGTAGTACTATCAGCCACAAACTTATCTCCTGGTCCACTAGGTTATTATTTAACTTCAGGCTTCCCTGAAACTGAAGAAACAGCATTTGCTATCCAACATCAGTGACCTACATTTAAACAGGCTGCTTACACTTTGACTATGAAGAGCACAGCTTTGCTTGAACTGAACTTCAAGAGGAGTTGGGGGTTTTTAACTCCTCTACTTGTTCAGAGTACTGGAAACAGCGGAATTATTCCATGATTGCAGATTAATTAATAGTGCTCTAATACTGCAAATCTGCAAAGCAAATACACATAAATCATGCCCAGCTCCTCTGATTCTGGTCACATCTGAAAGTCCAAGACACCCAAAAAAAAGCCCACAAGATAGCAGTTTTATAGAAAACAAGAAGCCTGGGCAAAGGTTTGTGGAATTATGTAGAGTGTAACAGAAAGAAAGGTGGAAAGTTCTCTTTCCCAGCTTAAGTGTAACATTCCTTGGGAAAACCATGGCCTGTAGCTATAGCTGCCCCTCATAAACCTGGACTGTGAACTACTTTTTGTTGGATTCTTGTAGGCTTGCCTTCACAGAGGCTCCACTAGTTCTTTTACAGACCGGGTTCTCTGGAGTACACCAAGCTTCTGCTTTCTTTGCAGAACTTCTCACATTTAAGGAATCTGGCAGTGGACAGGAAGAGGACTCACAGCCAGTGATCTCAGTGCTGTCTGATCTTGAGAGGATCCAAGAAGAAAGGACAGTATGGAAGTAAGGAAAATATGGGAAAATGACCAGGTCTCTAGCTTGCTGTAGTCCTAGAGCTGAACAAAGAGAAACAGGTTACATGCTTGTATTTTTCTTCCTTCCTCTGAGCCTTGCCACAAAATACACCAGGAGCTGTTTAAAAAAATACTACTATTGCCTTAGGGTTCTTAGCAATCATGTAACTTTGCTAAAGTCAAGGAAGCATTTATTTTGTTCTTATTTATGTCCTTTACAGCTCTTACCTTGAAAGACTGTTTCACATTTCCCAGAAAACAGTTTCAATTTCAGATTGACAGAACTAACATTTAGAAGTGACCACTATTCGGAGATATGTGAAAGAGTGGACTAAAGAATTTCCAAGTCAGAAAGACTGGAAGCACAAACATCTTTGCATACAAGAAGCAGGTTTTAGGAAGGCAAGTTAAAAAGATAACTGTCAAATTCAAATATGCCAAAAGCTCAGAGCTAAGAGGTAAATAAGCTGAATAAGCTGCTGATTACTTTGGCATCTACAAAGGGCATTTTTTGCTTGCTATTCTCTCCACCTCTCATATACCTCTGTCAAATTAGCATTCAATAGAGTAGACAATAGAGTTGCTACAGGTTTTTAGCAGTGTATGCTGCAGTGTCAGGGTGCAGTGCCATGCCAACTCTGCCTAGACCCTCACAGTCTTGTTCCATTTTAACCTCTGGCCACTCATTCCTTTGCCAGCCACCTTCTCCCTTTGCTGCTGGTACTCTGCACAACTTTACAGTCAGCTCATGGAACTGACCTGGCTGAAAGCTCATTTGCTTCTTCCCAGGACTACTGTTCAGGCAGATCTACCCCAGAACTGGCTTGCTACACAGCCACCAGAAAAATACTGCCAGTGCCAGGGAGAAGGGGAGAGATCACAGTAGCTCACACTGAACTTTATTCTCTAAGCTGCTCTGGAAATACCCTACTGGCATATTTAAAATACAGCCCTAAGCTTAACAAGATTTCTAATAAGAAAACAATAATTTTGCTGCCTTACCCCTGCCCAAATCTAGTTTAGTCCTGGCTTCCCTGCTCCTGTAGCTCACAAGGTGACTTCTGCCACCTCTGCTATGGAAACACCACCATCCAAAGCAGCAAGTACAAGCTGTCAGAATTCACCTCTTCTCACCTTATTTGTCTCAGCAAGAGGATGAACAATGTAATTACAGCCTAACACATTAAAAACACGCACTTAGTTCTTTGTAGACCAAGTCTGAAGAGAGGTAACATAAGACATTACCTTTTATATACAAAGTATTAAAAAGGTAATATCTTAATACTAAATTACAGAATTATTCTTCAACTATTACAACTATGGAACACTCTAGTAGATCCTGGAAGTGATTAACATCAAAATCCCGGTTCAGACTATTTGTCAACATGGTCAAATGTTGTGATTTCTGTAACAGGTATTATTTTCTACCAGACAGCTTGTTTTCCCCTTTTTTCATGCAACAAGGAATAAAAGAAATGATGTGCTAAGATTTACATTGATTTCTCTGCCTTTTCCTGAGGATCCTCAACAGTCATTTCATCAACTCGCAAGCAGACTACTGACACATTTGGTATGTTCTAAGCTCTCACAGTCCCTGAAAACCACCTGCCCCTATGGTATTTTATTTCTTTACCTTTTTTAACCTTTTTTTTTTTACCTCCTCCTATAAAGTTTTTTGATTTAAGACACAAAACACTAACAAACAGAAACCCAGCACAAAATCAGTCCAACTTCCCTCAAAACAAACACCCTCCACCCCAACCCAAACATTCCTTCTAGAGACTCTTGCAACGAAAGGGCAAACCCTTTCTCAGATCCTTCGTTAGAGCAGTTTGCCCACCTACCAAGCATTCATATTAAGAGGTGTCATTAGACAGGTAAATACATCCAAGTTTAAGGTGTATCAAAGACAGCACCTTTCATGGAGAAACATCAAAATTGTAATAAAGAACAAACAGCAAAATTACACCCAGTATTATAAATTATCATAATTTCAATCTGTAATCTTCACTGCAACAGCTAATGAACTTCAGATTTCCCTAGCAAAACAGGACCAACTGACTTGTAAGAAGACTGCCTCAGAAAGAGGGCATTACTGGTTTACATTATGAGAAAATAAAGAAATAAGAATCAAATGCTTAATATACTACAGTGCCTTAATTGTACTAAAATACGGACAAAAAATAAGGCACCTATTATCAAAGCCTGGAAGGGCTGAAGAGAAATCATCCCTCTTTGCCCCTCAGGCATTACATTGAGACAGCTTCTGGCTTTTAGTGTAGCATGTAATTTATCCCAATCTCTGTGGTGCTAACACAAGGGTTTGAGGTCACTAGAGATTGCAAGTTCCTTATTTTGAGGAAACTATTTCACTTGACACACCTTTGAAATTGTCCCACTGGACTGAATATCTTGCTCTTCAAAAATAAGGGCCTGAGAGGTTTCAAGTTAGGTTGCATTCCTGATCCTTTTACAAGTCTTGGTGCTACTCTAAGGAGGATGCAGACATTCCTGACCAGGCCATCCAGCTTCACCTGTATTTTTTACCTCTGCTTCAGTTTTAAAAGAAATAATAATCAGAAAATCTCAAACTCAAAGAAATCAGACAGCAAAATCTGATCCTCAAGGAAAAACCCATGATGAAAGGTATGAGCTTTATCTTGCTATTCCACATTCAAAAATATCTAGGTAGAAGACAGAATGAGCTTGAGGAAAAGTGTTTGCTCATGAAAAGGATGCAGAGTTACCCACATGAAGCACACAATATCACACTTTGAAGATTACTTCAAAGTGAGTGATAAAACAAGCAATAATTCCAAAATACATTGTTATATATTAAAGTGCAAAGTAAAATACTCCTGCACTTTTAACCCACATGCAAATGATGAAACACAGCATTTCCCACAGTCCCAAAGGCAGAACTTACAATATGAAGCATACATTACATTCCTTAAAAAAAAATAAAGAGCAGATGTCACAAAACTAGTAGCTAACTAGCTTCAGACTAGGGAAACAGGAATGTTTCCCCCTTCTCTGATGTGATACAAGTAAAAGCTACTATTTACTGTTTAGAAGTGAAACACTTAGTAAAATATATTCTAATTAGGAACTCAGACTGTGTCCTAAATATTCTTGTGTGTGGTGCTTTTAAGCCTGACGAAATGAATCTCATTTGAGCAAAGACCACACAGTGGCATCATTTGCTTAAAACAACAATGGAATTTATTACACGCAGTAATAGCACAGACTGTAGTGTCACCAAGCTTATGCATAAAATACCTACTCTCATTCTCAACCATACCTACATTCTCAACTGTGCATATCTATGCAATAAGCAATACTACTTTAGAACTGATAAATTCTTTAATAGAAATTTCTGTCCAGCATGCTTTGTCCTAAAAAGCAGCTTGCATCCTTTCTGTACAACTTTGATGAGGTATAGACAACCTTATCTTTTCAAAGGATTGGGCAGTATACCACTGTTAACACACATCCCCTATTCTCCAAAGGGAGATACTATCCATGTTGAACTCGCCCAGCCAAAAAATTCAACAGCACTTACTTGCAGATGCATTAAACCATGCTTCGGGACAAGAGTTAATCCCTTCAAATGACAGGATTTACCTGAAGTATAACCTCACACACTTCAAATAATAATGTATTCTCAGTACTATGGTCAGGTTGTTAATTTCTCAGCAGGCCTCAGTTGGAGGCACACAATTCAGTTCCTAAAACTTTCTCTACCATGGAAAGTTGCGTCTCTCCTTGAGCACCACTACCTTTGAAGATCACAGCCAGCTCCAGCCTTTAGAAAGTACTTCCCTGTAAGTCCTACCTTTTTAAAGAGGGGTGCAAGCTGAAGGCAACACTTGGTTCCCACACTGAACCAATAGCTACTGTTGGAGCTCAAAACACAAAGAGAAAACCCATCAGCTTTCAAGCCATTCTGTCTTAACAATTCGCACTTAGGGTCTACATTAAAACTGAAAGAACTGAACCTGAGGTACATTAAGAATACAGAATACCATCACTAAAACTGAAAATTCAAATGAAGTCTTAAGAGCAGCACAGATTGCAGGTAATTTTCTGAGTCTTCCAGGTATTGAACAAACACAGTCAAGTCTGGCCTTCCAGGCAGGGATTTCTGAGGAACTGTTTTAATTTTCTTATCAGAAAGGAAAGATGACTGACTTATTTTGAGTCTCCACAATATATTTCAGTTCTCTGTGACCTCACGAAGTATGAATGCTACAAATGAAGACAGCCTGCCAGTTCAAACACAAAGATATGATGACAGTATAACTAACCTTACCAATATCAGCCATATGACACTATCTTGCTTATCTGGAAATGTAACTGAAGACTGGACCAAGAGACTGATGCACTGTTCATGCAGTTCAAACACTACGAGTTAAGCCTGTCATCAAGTAGAATTAAATAAAAACTTTGTGAAACAGCACTGCATTCTGACCTATGTTCAAAAAATGCCCAGACCTCCTCTTTACCAAAGACATTTAAGACATCAGTGAAGTATCTTGATCCTACACCTCAAGTTGGATTGCTCATAACTGACTGTTATATCCAGTGAGTACAATGCCTAGATTCAAAGGGGAAATCAAAAGAAACAGGCAGCAAGAACTGAAGTGCGTGGAACACATGGTATTTCAGTCAACACAAGAGGCAACTGCAGCTCCCTCATGTCCAAACAGCTGACAAACTTCTCAATGATAGTTACACTCAGAGGGTCTTGGTTTGTGAGCTTGGGATGGGGGTTTTTATGGTGGTGGGGTTTTTTTGGGTGGTGGTGATGGGTTTTTATGTAAAGTATCATTAAGAAACATGTTTCCTACTTGGTGACAGCGAAGACATCAGACTGCGGTTTATACAACAAACATTGTGTGTGAGTCTGAAAAATGATCAAAGTTACAATCCTGGGTTTACTTCTGTTGAGAAGTAATATTCCAAATTTATTCAGCATTATGACCATGAGACTACTGTGAGAAATGAAATTATATTAGCATAAGTAATGCAAAGAGAAATAGCCCTGAAATAGACTGAAAATTTAGTTATATAGCACTCTCTCCTTAAAAGAGATCTCAGCTTACTCTTCATGTTATGTATCGACTTCCATTGGTACTGTACAAAGCACAGTACAAGTCTATAATCAAAGGCATTTATGATCTAGTTCAGACATGAACACAAGTTCTAATCCAAAATAGCTTAGATTTCTCATCCAAGATAATATCACTACATCAGGAGAATGTTAAGTGAACCGTAGCTGAAAAACAGCTAGGCTCTTCCAAGGCAGCTCAGATAACACCAGCAGGGAACACAACCAAGCAGTCCAGATGAAATTCCAGGCATGCACCCACTGGAATCAGCCCACCTATGGCTGCAGACCTCAGCCCAGATGGGAGGTTACTGTGCATGGAAAGGAGGTTAGACATATCTGCCAAAGCAGCAATACTACGACTAAGAGCAGATGCAGAAGCTATCTGAGGGAAGAGTGGCCAGAGGCTGCAGGGCCTGCAGCAAGCTCTAGGAATGCTTACCAAGCAAATACAAGAGCTCATTGGTGCAACCGTGTTGGCATGACTTCTATTTGCCACTTCTGAACTGCTTAAAAATGCAGCACATACATAAGTACATCAGTAGCTGGTAGCAGAACTTTTAGTTATTTCATAAGCTTCAAAGTTTAACTCTTCAACACAATCTACATTGATTAACGCTGTCTAAATACAACTCATCTCCTACCCCTGCAGTTGATTTCCACCTTGGAGTCATTCACATCACTAATTTCAGTATGGTGTTAAGCTGCAAATATTAGGAGCCAGAATTTTATGTGCAAGAAGTCTGTTCAATCACCTCTAGAAAGTTTTTGTTAATTTCTGGACAAGTGCAAACATTTCCAAAGGTAAATCAAAGGGAGAAATGTAACCCAAACTACGCAGCTTCCGCAAAGTTGCATCCAGCCAGCAGAAAGCAAGCCCAGTATTACAGAACTCACTCTATCGCGTCTGGATCTTCTGAGTCCAACATCTTAAACTGAAAATTGAATTCCCAAATGCTGCGTGGCAACTGGAACATTTGGGTTCCCTGCCTTTCCTGCAGGGTGCCCTTGTCAGTGTCAGTAGGCACCAAGCACCTCACACATACCTCTGCTCACCCTGTGTGCTCAGAAAAACCACTGTAGGCATGAAGTAGTCACTAGTCTCAAATGACTGCCCTGCTAAGGTTTGTTGACACCTTTTGGCAGAGCTAGCTCAGCTGTGTGCAGACTCACTTGAAACAGAGGGGACTGCAAACGCTCAGCACTCAGGACCACTTACAGCAAACAGCTCTGGATGTCATTTCAGGTTTTACCATGATCACATTTCTGTACAAACTCAATAAAGGCTTTCCTGATGGTGACCAAAATGATTTCCCTAAAGGAATAGAAACACACAGTAATGCACACTCCTCCTGAGCAAGAAACTCTTACAGTTTCCACCTGCTGGCAGAAGATGGTAAATACTTACCTTGTAGAAGAAGAAACTGCAGTTACAAACTACTAGCAAAAAAGACTTCTAAAACCAAAACCTGGCCTAGAAGAATCACCAAAATATAAACAGAATTCTTTGGAATTACAAAAAACCCATTCAGGTGGTTAAAACTGAACAGTTGATGGTCTTGCTAATTTTTAGCATCAGCCTACACAGCGGGCTAAAGCGTATTTTCCCTTGTTATGATTATGAAACATATTGCAGTGTTCTGGTGAGGAAATACGGAACCCAAAACAACAACCACCACTTCCCGTAGTCATAGTGCTGGGGGAGGGGAGGAAGGGACGATAAAGGGGGAAGGTAAAGGGCCAGAAGGAATAACCACTGTAAAGACCAGTCAAAACATACGGAGTTGCAAGAATTTCAGAGAATATAAGAACTAAGCATAAAGTCCCACTGACATACCTTCTGAACAAATGGCTTCCTTCAAATACAGCAGCACATCTGCAAACTTCCTCACGTCGTTCACCAGTTGTGTGATATATTCTGGATCCACAACAGGATTATCATAGCAGTCCGAGTTGGAGCTGATGCTGCTCAGAGAGCTGCTCTTGGTGCTGCGCCCCATTCCCCAGTTTCCCGAATTGGAGACGGTGAAGAAGTTGGAGGTAGACAGTCGGGCTAATCCCAAACCACGCTTGTTGCTTCCACCGTTCTGCCGCAACATCCCAGCAGCCACTGTGCTTATAGAGCTCCTGCAGGTAACGCTCAGCGGTGCTTCAGGTCCATTGGACAAGCCAAAGATTAAACCCTTAAAAATTAAGGGGACAAAGGAAGTGGAGAAGAAGGAAAAATGATGATGAGTACAGAAATATATGAGAAGTAGTACTTTTGTGCTGACAAAATCCAAAACTTCTTTCAATATGATACTGCTTTACATTACAATGCTTAACTGAAGTATTATAAGTGTTTCTGACCGTTTGAGATTATTTTAATTCCTACAACATGTAGAGTGTTGCATAGAAATCAAAGGTATGCAGAAATTATTTCAAAAGCAAATTCATAAGCAATGTTTCTGCCCTGAATATTTATTCTGGAAACCTTCAGAACCAAGTTCTTTACATTTAGCAAGACCTGTTCTTTACTATGACATGTTACTACAACTGAATACAACTGCAAAAACACTTGCCCTGATACAGACCATGAGCAACTTCCCTGCCTGCATCAACCACCAAGCTGTGTTCAGCATCCTGTCTCAAGATAATAGACACCCTTGATCTGATAGGATGAATTCTCTTTGTGTAGATTGTGCTGAGGCAGAAACCGTGGGCTACCACATCTCATCTCAGAAAAGAAAACATCCTGAAAGCAGTTATGTGTCTTTTCAGCCTGAGACCTTTTAATATGAAAGGCAATCAAAGGAAAAACATGGAAAAGTGAAGAGATTTACAAATATTGTAGTATCAAAGCGTATCTACAAATCTCAGTGCAGTTATCTCGAAGGGCGTTGGTGTCCTTTAGTACCCCTTAGAAGCTCCACCATCAAAGTGCACGTATTTGGGGATGGTTCTGCCAGTATAACTCAGCAGCTACCTGCATTCCTCCTGCTCAGAAAACCCAGAGAGCTGCTGCAAATTGCCCCATGTCAGGTTAAGAGATTCATTTCAAAGCAGAAAACTGCAGGTGGCAGAGTCAGGTATGGTGCCAGCAGCTCCCACAATGCCTGCTTTTATTCCCTCAACACCAGGAGAAATCCTTAGTGTTTACACTATATAGTAAACACTACATCGGAAAAAACAACCAAAACCAAATTGGAACATGACAGCTATAAAGCCAACATCAGTTGCAGACTTACCTGCATCAAGAGCTGAAATTCAACTCTTTCTAGCTCAAAGTAAGAGTTATTCCAATCTAAAAGGGCAGGTTGAGATGAGTTATCCTGCTTATGTTTGGATTTGGTTAGAGCACCTGAAGAAGTAGCACCTTTAACGTTCAGAACACCGCATTTCAACAGGCGTCATCCTGTTGATGGCACTTCAGCTATTTTTCCATTATTTCTGCTTTATTTCTCTTTGCATCTTAAAAATACAAGAGGAAATGTGGCCAAAGCACTTGTTTTTGTAATTAATCTGGCAGGCAGGGTGTGCTGGGGGAGGTGGAGAAAACTTAAGAATTTAACACAAATTAACTGCTCTAATTCCTATTTAGCCTTTAAAGTCAGTACCTATATGAGTACTACACAAATAACATAGATAATTAAGCAATTCCAAACACCTCAAGTAGATTGAGGTGAGGTTTACATTAAACACAACGTTGAAGCAAGTTTCTTCTGTTCCCACATGTAATTCTCATGGCTACAAAGCTACTTTGCAATTCCACCTTGCAATTACAGCAGAAGAAGCCACAAAACCTCCCCTCCTTTTAACAAGTGTGATATGTATTTATATCGAGACAGAGATTTTCATAGTATTTAAAAGACATGCTCCTTTTAAGTCTGGCCAGCTTCGGAGTCAACTTAAAGCAGCAGGATGTGTTAGACCTGTTCCCGAATCCAGTTCACGCTTTTAGAGCGGTGTAGTTTTAGAGATAGGCTGCCTTATTTTCACTTATTTAGACGAGCAACAAGCAGTACAGCAATTCCACCGCTTTGAAAACTGTAACACTGATGACAAAGAGTTTCTGAATAGGAAAAACTTTCGCTGTAAAGCAGCAGCAGAACCCAACCCACAGAGTTTAGTACAACAGCCACTTCCCCCCCCCCCCCCGTAAACACTTGGCCATGCTTCTCCCGCACTGCAAGGCGGATGGGGAGAAGTTTCCCCTCACAGAACACATGCCTTTCGTTATTGAGGTGTTTCTCCAGGAGGCTCTGCCTTTGGAAGCGCAGAGCGGCAGCAGGCTTGTCGATAAACGCCTCCGGACCGCTCCGGTTAGGAGAGCCGTCAGAAGAGGGGGAAAGGAAAGAACACGGCGCCAGACAGCTCAGCAATTCCCTCTCCCAGCACAATCCCTGCGGCGGGGAAGGGGAAGCAAAGAGAGAACCATAGAGAGAGGAGGCTCCCGAAGGGGCCACGTCGCCGGGCCGAGGGCAGGGCCGCTCCCCGGCGGGGGTCGCCCGCTGCCGGCGCCCTCCCCGCCGCCACACCGCGCGGCCTCCGCGTACGCTGAGGTGAGCTGCGGGGCCGGGCTGAGGTAAGCCCCCCCCCTTTCTTCATTCCCTTCTCCCTCCCGCCGCGCCGCGTCCCATATCCCCCGCCGCCGGCCCTTACCGAAGAGCGGCGGCCGAGCGCAGGCAGCAGCAGGGCCGCCGCGGGCCCTGGGCTCTGCCGCGGCGCTACCCATGGAGCGCCCTCACTGCTCTCAGCGCAGCCCCCGCCGCCACCCCCGGGGTCTCCGCCAGTCCCGGCGCCGCCTCCCCTCACGCCCGCTGCGGGGCGGGGCTCCGCACAGCGCACACACCCCCCTCCCCCGACACCTCCGCCTTCCTGCCGCGGGCGCGCAGCGGTGGCCGCGGGTCGGAGATGGCTGCGATAAGGCGAACAATGGCCGGTGGGACACGGGAAGGGAGGATTCCCCCCTCGCTCCCGTATCACGCGTCCCGGCACCGCACGGCGCAGCCCGTTCCCCCTCCGGAAAGGGAGCTGTAGCTGCCGGACACTCGGCCTGTGCGCGGCAAGCGCAGGAGCGGCACACAAATCCAGGCGGTGTTTAGCAAACAGGGCTTGCTTTCAAGTGGTTTTCCCAACGAGAAGCAAACAGACCGCGGCAAAGGGGGGAATAATGTTTCTCATGCTTGACACCCCACCCTGCCCCTGCTTTCTACTGCTGAATCGGGTATGTCACTCGCTGTGCAGCCGCCACCATTGTTATGAGTGTGTACACACACACACACACACATACACACTTCCCTTCCTACTAAGCTTTTATTTCTGGACGAGCTCTGTTGCTACTTAGGGAAAAGCAAAGCAGCAGCGAAATCCAAGTGTAACAACGCAGACTATACCCGCAGGGTGGGAGTGGATTCAGTCACACCGACAGCCCACATTTTGGCATAATGTAGCTTCCGAGTTTACTTGCATGTGCACATATATGCACCTTTTGGTTTGGTCAAGAAGAAGAAGAAAGCTGGAAAGCAGGAATTTGCAGCATCATACAGAAACTCAAATATTTCCCAGCAGAAGCAGGACCTTTAGATTTCCATACGGACCTCTGTTACATCAGCTGATGGCAGGAGTAGGATTTCCACCTTCTAGAGGCAAGGATTACAAACCTATGCTTTATTCCTCACTTACTAAAAGGCCATTTAAATTCAGTAGTCTTCAGTCCAATGTCCAAGCTCTGGGATGGGACATACTTTCAATAATGTATCAAAGCATCTAATTCTTAGACCAGCCCCTTAACCCCAGCAGTTTCAGGCTTTATATCTTTAAGTCTCCACCCTTGTTCCAGTCTCCTTCCATTACCCATTCACAATTTTGTGTCAGAACACTAACCTTCTCCTTGTTCCATTCTTCCTGTCCATATATGCCATATATATCCGTATATCTTCTTTTATTGGAAGACTTTTATTCCATTTCTCTTGGAATTTATAAAGCCTGAAACGAAGCGACCAAACTAAACCAAGTTGTGACATTACTCACCTCTTGTGTCAATGTTAAGCATTGTTCAATAACTTATCTTTACCTTAAAATCCTAAATAAAATGTGATGTAAACTTAGAAATCCAGTAAAAGTTATAAATTCTTCGGGTCTTCTAAGTATGGAGAAAAGCAAACAAAGAAAACAATGCTCTGAGCTTCAAAAAGATTTTGATCATTCAGGTAATTGACCCAGCAGATGTCAAAATTAGGCCAGAGTAAACAATTGTAAATGAATTCAATGTGAAAGCAAGGAACTACAGTGGGGAATGCGAGTTAAATAGTACAATCAACAATCACACCAGCAGAAAGGAGTATTAGAGCTTTATTGTGGGAAAAGTCATTGAAACCATTAGATAGCAGCATCCAGTAGCAATAAAAGAGATCAACAAATAATTTCACCTATACTTATTGATAGAATACAAAGCAGTAGATACTATTTGGTCTGCCAAATCTGTGTTAGAAAGAAAAGTATATAGCTACAGCAGTCCCTCTCTTCCTTACAGACAGTATTTTGAGAACACAAGGGGCTTTATCTTGTCATCATGACACCATTATAGAAAATGCAAGGAAGAATAAACTCAGCTGTTCCAAGTACATACCCTGCTACAGGCCTTCTGTTTCTGAAGCAGACATTAATTTCATGACGCTTCAGCCCCTCCATGCATTTCTCTTCTCTCTCTCATCTCAGCTCCCACATAAGCTAACCTGCATCCATGCAAGAATTAGGCAATTATTTTTGCTTTGGTGGATTGTTTACTTGGAAAAAAAAAAAAAAAAAAGAAGAAAAAAGAATAAAATAAAATTTCATGGGTTTATGCTTCTGAAATATTTTGTTTCAGGCACTTCTGATTGAAAACATAAAAGTGTTCTACATGGTGGGAGGCCTAGCTTCAAACATGTTTGGAAAAACATGCTTTGAGCCCACATCTGCCACATGATGTGAACGTTAAGTGAAGTTTTGGGTTTTCCTCAAAGGAAAACAACAAACAATTGTGCTTTTTCAATTCAGTTGTTCAGAGCTTTCTTCCCTCCTCATTCTCAGTTTGCCTGCCAAATTGAATACAGAGTCCTCTGCATTCCCCCTGAATAAAGACAAGCATGAAACAGCTTCAGCTATGTCCCAGACTGTACAGTGTTGATTACCTCCTAAATTGCTTTGGAAACTATTACATGAAAGAGAACTGGCAATAACAGATCTACCCTCAAGAAAACACAGCTTGTATAAAAGGCCAGGTGTACATCACAGCCTGCAACTTCTGCTGCAGTGGATGATCTGGAAGAAGTATTAAGGGTCTAACAGCTGCTGTATGTTGGTCATCCTTTGCTAGTTTGCAGGGCTAATGCCCCTTTTTTAGCCACATATAACCTACAGCATCACTAATGCAGTTGGGGATGTGTGAGGTTGTTTAAAGTCACCTTTTTTTCTGCGCTTCATCCAACTGTCCTGGTTTGCTTGGAATGAACAATGCATTTGTTCAATGAACAATCACTTATTAGGCAAATAGTGAAGACCAGGGCAATAAAAACAGTAGAGTGCCTCAGCAGAATGCCTCTAAGAACAGGCACCAAATTTGTTTCCATTAAAAATGCTGAGTTTTCCTGTGAGCAGCTACTGAAATCTCTAATTCCTTAAGAGCCACTTGTGTGATTCTTTTAACAGTTGTTTTTGTTTTCTGAGAGAGCATGTGTACACAGGGAACTAAAAGCTATAGCACAGCCCTTTACAAACAAACCAACCAACCCAAAAAACCCCACCCAAACCCCAATCTATGAAGTAAACTCCAAGTACCTGCTTCTCCCTTCTCAGGGTTGAACAGTACCTTACTCATGCGAACATCCCTTTGAAATCCAAGGAAAAGCCTGCCTGATGCAGCTTCCATCACTGTTAAGACAGAAGAGATATTTCTAGGCAGCAGCATTTAATGTAACTAGAACGAGGAAAGTTACATTTATTAAAATCAGCTTCAAAATATACTGTCTCTATTCCATGTATCCACATAAGTGCCAAATATTCTAGACTAGTTGGAAGACATAAGAACTGCAAGCAATAGGAGTTCAGTACAGAGCTGGATAGTCCTTAATATTGTTAACCACCAAGTCAGCAAGGGAAGCTAGAGCTGAGAAGGGAACCAATTCTAGCCACACACTGAGCATCACTATAAATAATTGTAAACAGATTAGTTAGAGAGGTAACTTGGTAGAAGTTTCCACCTTCTGCTTACATTCCAGCGAGCCGAGTTCTGCTCTCAAGAAGTATTTCCATAAACCATTTTTTTCCCAAGAATCTTATATACGGGCTCCTGCAAAAGGCCAACATCATTTGTATATCAGTAAACCACTTCAAGACTCAACCTGAAAATGAGTTGTATGAAGTCTGAGAAAACCCACGAAATTGTTCCCCCAGCCCCACTGCATGTACTGCTGCTTTATAAAAGAATATATATTTGTTTTTCCCTCAAACAAGATCTCCATTTTGGCTGTAATAAATGCCACCCACCTACCTGAGAACCCATCAAGATATTGAGATTCAGATGCACTTCCTAGAACGTCCTACATTTCAGCCCATGCACCGAATGCCCTGAAGGGAGCTCCGTGGGTGAAACTGCAGCAGCCGCTGTGCACTGGAATGAACCTGCAGAACCAACCAATGGAGAGCTTAAGCACCCCATCTCCTGCAGACATGCTTCTCACCCAGAGATCAGCCACCTCCCTCTTCTGAGTCCTGATCTTGAGGCAGACCAAAAAGCACTTCAACAAATGACCAAGGGAAATGAAATGTATAGCTTTAGCAGGTATTAAAACCTGTATATTTTGTTTAATGGCTCATTACAATTCATCTCCAAGATAATCCCTCCATGCTTTTTAAGGTGATGAATGAGGCCTCTCTTTTCTACAGGAGACAATCATTTAATCACCTCTCCCCTTGCTAACAGCCCTCCACTAATCTCTATTTCACTATTAGTGTCTTTTTTTTCTTATATTCTGATATTTAGCCTAATGTAGAGCAGTTATTTGCAGTTATCCTCAAACCTGATACCCCCAAACTTGTTGCTTCTTCTTTTCAGTTATACCAACTGATCTCATCTAAAACCCTTTCTCTGGTCTTTCCTCTTTTCATGTAACATCCTGCCCTGCTCAGGATAAGCTACATACCAGTATAAACTATGTCTCAAAAATGATGCAAGGCTGGAAGCATGAGAAATGCAGCTGGACAGAAAACAGCTCAATTTGCTAATCCTCCAGGGAAAAGGATTGCCCCTGGCACGGGCAGCACCCCATTTCCTAACGTTTAATGAGCAGTTTCTTTAAAAACTTCCACCTTAACTAGCAATTGCCAAGGAGGACAGTGGGTGGTGAGGAATGAGAGGAAAGACTGCACGAAGGAAACAACTTCCAGAACCTTCGGAGCTTGTCAAACACACTATTAACCACCAGCAATTACAGCACAGCAACCTGCTGCTTTAGGATCCAGGAGGCCTGGAGGTAACCACCATGGCTCAGTTAGCCTCACCCGCTGTACTGGTACCAGCTGGATTTAAGAGAGGGAAAGCCCAGCAATTAAGGGTTAGCAGAGAAACAGGCTGTTTCTACAGGGAATAGGAGGTTTGACTGGGAACTACTTGCAGGTGGTATCTTGCCAAAGGCTATTGGGTGGGTGGCTGTTGGTTTGATGTGCTATGGGGAGCAGGGTGACTGCCTGCCAGCAGGGATAGAGGTGATAAGCAAAGCTGCTGGGACTGGATTTGCTTTGCAGGAGAAGGGGGTTGTCCTGTAGCTTTATGTTTTGAGTTAAGGGTTGGAAGTAGATTCTAAGATACAGAGACAGTGTTAGCCAGTTTTGGAAAGTCCTCAGGATGCTGGGCCTGTGGGGTACTTTGGGGGCTCCTCATGTTGCTGGGTTTCTTTCTCATTGCTCTAGAGCATGCCAAAATCTTCCTGAAAGTGCTGACCGTTGCTGCTTTCAGCTGTAAAGCAAAAATTTCTTTATATGTTCTCAACAGTCTTTAGTAGGTTAAGTGTTTGATAAATCAGATGAAAAACAGCAACAAAAATGTGTGACTAGAAACTTTTCCTTCCTGCCATTGGCATAATTACTAACATTACAGTAAGTCAATTCAAGCCTCGTAACTATTGTTAGAGAAAAATGGAGTGTAAGTTAAAAATACTTCTTTGCCAGAGAGAAGAGTGTACTTCAGGCTGGGAGAGCAGGTAAGCTCCTTAAGTAGCAATCGAATGCACTACATGTAATTAAGTGGTTTCTATTACCAGGTCTGTTCTTTTGCCTCTTCCTTCCTTCTGCCTCTGATGTTGTGGCTTGATTGTCCAAATCCAGTCCCAACAAAACCATCCAGGTTGAAAGAACCCCCATGGTTAAAGGTAGTGCAGTTCACTGGGGTCATTTTGCCAAGAGGGTGAGTACAGCTTGCCTTGATGCTGGCAAACCAAAGTATGATGATAGTTTATGATGGGGTAGAGAGCTTCAACCCCACAACCTGCTGTAGGTGAAGCTGGAACAGTTTTTCTCATTGTGGGTTAGCGTTTTCTGTGCTTGATTCTAGTACAGAAAGACTTTATATGGCTTCTCTATGCAAAATTGTTGCCAGGGATCATGGTTTTATGTTGGAGCCTAGGCAAATAAGAGAGAGATGCAACTAAAGATAGGCACTGTTGATGCCTCGGCTGTTACACAGTTTGTGCTGGAAGAAACTTTCATATTCAGGTTTTATGCTAATATATTTATTTCAGATACAATAATGTATGTTTTCTGGGTTTCTTATCATTACAGAGCAAGGTATACTTTATCCTTACTATAACTCATAAATAACTAAGCTTTATGCTAATGTAGATCTGGTTATTCTGCTTTCTCACTACACAGTCAGCATCTGACCATAATATTACCAAGGACAGGAAAGTAGCTATAATGTATGGCTGATCTGAAGCCTTAGTGAATTTCATATGCTGGTCACATTACCTGAGGAAGTATATTTTATACAAGGAGCTCATTCAGTGGTTTTCATCCTGGACTTTATAATCTGAGTATCTCAGCCAAGTTCTTTCTAACATTTCCTTACCAAATTGTTACAGTCTCCTTTGTGATTATGGTTCCATATCATCTGTATTAATTTGGGTCTTTCAAATGACATCCCACTTTATTGAACACTGAGGAGCATACATGCTAGAGGGTATAATATCATTTAATGAAGTTGCTAAGGTGATCACAGTGCGTTCATAGGTTTTGAGAGTACAGTGCTATTGCTTTTCCCTTTTGGTATTAGTGACTTCAGATCAATCTCCCGAGGCAATATTGTCATGAGGACCCTGTAGCATGTAACTAGATTTGCAGCAAAGGTGAGCCTCAGGAGAGGGCTCTGGCCTAGCTCTATGCAACAAGTTACATGATTTGTCAGTGGTGTTTCTCATTAAAAAAAAACCTGATTGCTGCTAATTATGAATGCCTCTTGATAATGAATATGAGCCTCAGACAAAGCTTCTGGGAAAGGACTTGCTACTCAAACTGAGCTTTTACACCCATCAGTATTTAATTTCTTTACAAATATTGGACCTTCACTCAAGTGATATGATTACAAACATCTGTTGTGCGCCTGGGAGACTTAGATGTGGTATAAATAAATGCAAGTAGAAAAGATACAGGTACAAGCCCTGTAAGGGTAAGAAAGTTACTAAATGCCTCTTATATGTCTTATATTTCTAATCCCTTAAATGTTTTATATATCTAATCCCTGAACTACTGTACAAAAGCCTCAATAAAAACAGTGAATGCTGTTCCATTTCTGATGAAACACTTGTAGGTGCCTGGTCTCAAGGGACAATTCCTGAGCAGATCTCAGCTGTGAACCTTCCCACAGCCTAAGTGCAGCACCTGAATTCCTGAAGGGGATATCCTGCTGACCTTAATGGCCCTTTGCTCAGGGCACAGGTTGTTCAGCTGTCCTATAATGGTGCTCCTAAATCTTCCTGTTCACAATGCAGGGAGTGTAGGTGCCTAATACAGGACTCCCTGCAGGCCATGGGCTGGGACACCAAGTGTTACAGCCCTTCAGTCTCTCACTGGACCTGGCCCAGAAGTTGCTAATCCAGCACCCGACAGAGGTTTGTCTGTTTTGATTCCTGTTTTTGCTTTAAACAGTAATGCTGAATCTGATCAGCTGCAAGACAGCAGATGTTATGGTAATGTAAGATTCCAGTAACAGTTGTGAGAACAGATTCTGGCCTCATTTTAAATGACATTTATTATTATTTAATGTTTTCTTGAGCAATGGAAGCTAGCGGTCTGAGACCTTGCTCTTTGAGAAACTCCTAAGTGAATAATATCTACAAAATTGGGACCATTATTATTTTATATGTGTGTATATATATATGAATCTGAGAAAATAAATTTAGTGTATCTAAAAGAGCACGATATATTTTGAAAGATGATACTAATCACAGAGGGGTTAAGTGATAAGCTAAGAAACTCCTCTGTCATCTCACCTAGGTAAAATAATCCAACATGATACCTGCACTTAAAGGTCTACAAGGGAAATGTGTAAAGCTCTATTACTTTTGGTTTATGAATATGGGATAAAAATATAGAGCACAATTCACTACACTGAAAACCACAGTGCTTTAACAAGCCTACTCTGACAAAAGCCACAAATGCCTTGGACTTACTGACAGCTATTGGAACATTTAGTCTCAGCAAATATTACTTCATAAATCTGTAGCTCAAATTAGATATCCAAATTCTATATAAATAGTAAACTGAAGTATTAAATAAAAATAAGCCAAGCCCTGCTTGTTTGTGTCCAAGTTATTACTGGCTTATAGCTACCTCAGCAGTATGGAACTGGGTCTGATACAAGCATGAATGAGAAATCAAAGATGATAGGTTTGCAGCCTAGTGAATGGAAGGGCCGCTGATGTAGCCTTGAGCTGTGGCGGAATGCAAGCTGACTGGAGACCCTCCTCAGCTTCCTTGTGTGAATTTACTTGTCTTGGTAGGAACATGTGGAGCTTCCCTGCGAGTACCCCAGCTTGCCCCATGATCCAGAAAGATGGTGGTCTCCACTTATGATAGGATGCCTCTGTGAGGAGGAGTGAGTGAGTGAGTGCAGAGTCCTTTTGCATTGGCAGATGGTGCTGGCAGCTGCTCTGGGCACTCTGAGCAGGTACAAGCTTATGAAGATGTGTAAATTCCATTCTCCTAGAACCAGTGGCCTTTACTGATGGCAGGCAAAAACCTGGGCTGGTGCCTTCCTTGCCACCCTTGTGGAGTGGCTTTGGGAGACCATCTCGTCAGGCAGACAGCCTCCAAGTCAAGATTTAGCCATGAAGCAGCATATAATCAAGAAGGCAACACTGGCAATCTTCAGCGTAGAAATGTAACTCCAGTGCTGATGGAGCCTTTGCCATCTAATTTCAGTAACTTCTTCCAACCAATAGAAAATCTCTGAGACAGGCTTGGCTGCCAAACATTACAGGCTTTGAAGTGTGCTGGCAGGTGAAACTGCATGTCAGTGACCTACAAAAACATCAAAAGGTATGTCAGGGAATGCTGTTGCAAGAGCTGAAAGCTGGAAATCTAAAAGAAAATCCTCAAAGATAATATTAAAGGGCTTCAAAGGTAGGAGATCTGCAGAAAAACAACACTGGTCAAAATCAGAGAAGCAGAAGGTTTCTGACTTGAGTAGAAGTTGGAAAGGAAATGAAAGGGAGAAATATGTACTGCTTTTCATGGTCACATATGTACATGTACTGTGTCAGCAACAGCTATCTTGTCTTCAAGGTGTATATATGTATCAATACGCTCAGAATAGAAATATATACAGTTAACGCCTCAGAAGGAGAGTAATAATTGATATCCATGTTTTTCTTTTTACTTGCCTGCCTAAAAGTGCAGTTTAATAGGCTTGTTCATTTTAATAACCTAGTTTATCACAATGTAGCAAGTATGAAACAGTGAAAGCCACCATCATTAAAGATCAGGTCCTCCACATAACCTGCTAGAATCCAAATCAGAGACTAAAAGTGAAAGCATTAAGGTAGGAAATCTACTCAACTATGGGTTAATCTCAACAGTATCAGGCTTTTTATAATCTCTGGTACTTCCTCCCTTCGGTAAGGGTTTTTTGGTGGTAATAACCTAACACAAGAGCATAGAATTTATGTAGAAGTAACTTTGGAACTGGAAATAGGTAATGTTTCAAAATAAGAATGACCAGGCTGGGTAAGACCAAGAATCCAGTAGGACCAGTATCCTGCTTCTCATAATAGCTATGAGTGGATGCTTAAGGAAGATATGAAACACTGGACAGGAATTTATAACACTTTCCTTGAGCTTCCAGCTGTTTGCAACTGAGAAACTTCCTGAGCTAAGCAGGATTTCTATCTCCTCATTCTCAGGGAATTCTTCTCCCAAGAACCTGGGAGAACTTGAGCTTTCCTGAAACTAAACTTCTAGCAAACACAACAGCAGGGAGTTCTCAGCTTTACAAACACTGTGAATAACTGCCACCCCTCCACCTCCCCACTTTAGACATCTGAGAGTCACAGCTACTGTGCTGAGATTCAGCCTGGGCTTCTGACTCTGGCTCCTGCAACAATGCCTGGGAAGACAGTTTCCATCAGAACAAGATGCAAGAGCAGGTCCTCCATCAATGCTACTGTGCAATGAGTGAAACAAGACATAAAGGAGTAGGAAACAGCTGCAGCATATGATCTTGCACATCAAAATGACCATGTGAAGAAGTTTTGAAAGTGCATGATACAGCACACTTGTGTGTGCTCTGTGGTTTCCCCTGGTGCCAGAGTGCACAGGGCTGTAGTTAAAATTCCATTCATATTTTTGTTTCCTTTTCATGAAGTTCTGTTTTCAATTTTCAGTGTGTAGCAGTGTTACCAAATAAGGGAGAAGCTGCTACCACTCTAGACCTCTAGCACTGCCTGTGCACTGGGATGCAGAATACAAATGGATTTCTTTTTTGGAATTCCAATGGAAAGTACTGATTCTCTGCAACCCCCAGTGCAGACAGAGAAACTTACAGGCAGATGGCATGGAAGATCAGCTTTTACATGCTTTGTATCTGTGCAATTCAAAAGGAAAAAGAAAGAAGCCATGCAAAGTAATACTGTTGAAAATACCAGATAGAGTAGGAAGGGTTAAGCTGTTCAGATCACCTGCTTCAGATGCAACATAAAGCTTGTTAGGTTTTTTTTTTCCCCCTCCAGGAGGAAAATAAACAGTTCCCTTGAACCTGGGGTGCTAGCAAGCCCTAACAAGGAAAAGCAGGACACATTCCTTCCTTTATAACTAGTCACTGAATTGCTCCCAACACATTCCAGATCTGGTAGGATTGTCTTCACCTGGAGGCCACTGCCTGAATTCCTGCCAGTTAATGAAACACCTATGGAAAAAGGCACCACGCTTTCTTTCTGATGGAAGTGGGTGATTGCACCCAGTCCCATGGTCATGAACAGCTTCATTTGTGTCTGAAGATTTATGAGTTTCCTGGGTGTTCCTGTGCCTATAAAAGTTTGAGTCTTTAAGTGTCATCTAACATAATTCTTCCCTAAAGACTTAGAACAGATATATGAAAGATAAAGAACTGTTTGTTGTACTAAGTTGTGGTTATGAGTGACATTTTGAATTACTTCCTTTACAATGAAAGGTTTGTATGGTGAAGGGAATGCTGCTGGTTTGCTTTCACTGATGGTGAAATAGGGAAATGTCCATTCCAATCCATGATCAGGTGTGCAGTATTTAGTCCAGAAGGTGGATGAAACTTTGCAGAGCTATTTGGGCAATGATTCCCATCACAGAATGTTGTCAATCAGTACTCTGGGTCATAATTCCTCAATTCTGTGGTTACAGATACCGTTCACACAGAATGTCAAGAGGAATCCCAAAATTCAAAGTCTGAACTGGCAGGAAAGCAAGTTTATACCCTTTTCCAAAGAAGCAGCTAGACAATTCAACTAGGAAAAGAAAAATAATTAAGCATCCAGACTCAAGATAATTCCTCAGTGTTGTTCTTGGACTTGTTCTATTCCTACCATCAGGTAGGAAGTAGTTTGTAATAAGCTTTGAAACCTCCCTCATGTTGGCTGATTCTGTTCCAAGTGAAGGGAAGTGTTAATGTTGTTACAGAGAAAGACTCTGGAGTAGCACTGAAAGCATTTGGATGGTTTGGTGAGGCATCGGGGAGTTCCACTAGGCAGCAGCTCATCACAGTATTGCAGAGATGGCCAGAGGAAGTTTTAACATAGACCAGTGATAGCTCTTTATTCATATGTCCACTTCAGAAATGCAAATCCAGTAAGGCCAGAAGGCCTTCAAGGCTCTAAACCCATGGTAAGCATTACTCTGAAAGAAGTAAAAATGTGTAAGACTGCAAACCAGAGTGAGAATATTAATGATTCTATTTTACCTATAAATAGAACTTATATTCTACACAAATACTGCTTTTTGGAAACTCCATATAGTTATGGTGCATTGTATACTCTTGATATAGCCCGAATCAACAAGTCTGTATTTGGGGTTTTATTCAGAGATACTGGAAGCTATAGCTCCAGTCATGTAACTGCTTGTGATTAATATAAACTTGAGACAAAGGAGTCTTAAACATGTACAGGGCTCCTACCAGAGTGACAATTATGGTATGATTTTCTTCTTAAACTCAAAAGATTAAGTTAACTTGTTTTTTTATTTATGTAAAGATCTTTTAACATACTCCAGAAAAGGAATGGAATACCCATTTCTCAAGTGTCTTGTTCATGTCAGCTTCTTCACTGGTTTAACTGCTATGACACCAGAAGGAATATGCTCATTAAATATACTTTTAGTAAATTAAATGAGATCTGTAGGTTATTAGCTTTGTAGTTACACCACTAATATTATTTCTGCACAATGTGTTTTACAGATATTCCATAATATCAAAGTTATGGAGGCAAAGAGGGCTACGCTGTTTCACCAGCGATAAGCCTGTACTGTACAGATGTCCCACTGTAGCTAGTCCACAGTCACCTCTAATACAAGAGACTTAGAAATGAAGGTGAATACAAACTTAACTGTAGCATTTAAATGACCTGAAAAGATGACAGTGAATGCATATATATCCCGCCATGAAGTGTATCGTATTTGCATGGATTATTTCGTTTATAATTTGCTTTTTTAGTACGTTAATCTAAGTAGCAGCTGACGGGTTACAACTGTAACCTCATGGCACCATCCTGTGGCATAGCTGGTAATTGCACGACTGCTGCAATTGAAAGTGGTTTGAAGGGAAGGGAGTTTTCCCTACTCTCCTAAAACTGATTAAAACACTCTTCAACCCATGGCTAGTGTGATTAATACACATAAAATACAGAATTGGCAGCTATGGGTTTGAAGGAAACAAACTCGGACTGGATGGGCTGAAAATCTTCATCCCTAAATCCCGAAGCAAACTATAAGAAGACTGGGATTGGTTCTGTGGGAAGTATTTCAAGTAAATATGTAAAGTCAGGGTGGTATATGGGTGGAGAATAGGCAATACAGTGTCTGTATAAAAGAGGGAGAGGACAGAGATGGTTAGTGTCTGAGAGGAACCTGAATTTAAAGCAAATAGTGACTAATCAAATGTAAAAGTAGACAAGATTGCACTGGACTTAGGTGGGGGTTTTTTAGGTTTGGTTTGGTTTTCCCTAAATATAACTTGACATTCTATTCAAGTGAATATTCATAAAACACTTATATGATGCCACTCAGAAATGTATCAATGAAGCTGTCAAAGTTGATAATTTTTATAAGGATTGTAATACAGGCAAGGAACTGCTAAACGTGGTAAAGTAGTGAATGGGTTTTGAACAGTGAATCCAGCTACAAGAAAGCTATTAGGTTTTCATATAGTCAATAGTGACCTCACATAAATGTAACTGTTGCTCTATTGACCAAAAAATTTGAGGGTATCATTAATATTATGCAGGGGAAAAAAAGGTTTGTCCTAAGAAACAGAGGCATAAGAGAGTGAAATTCTACAAGACCAACTACAAATCATACTTCTGGACACTAATAACAAAAGGTGCACTATAAGGAGAGCACAGTATTTGGAAATAGCAAAACAGGTTGATCTAGCTCATACAGGATGATGACAAGTGTGATAGAGTTGTAAAAAGAGCAGGATTTACCTGCCACCAGAGGTATTTCCTGCAGAAATAGGAGGGACACTAAGACTTTAAAATGGAATGTTCAAGTAAATCAATATGCAGAAAAGACACGCATCACTGGCACATGTGCAGAAATGATTACTGAGGTGACCAAGAGGAGAAAAAAAAAGGCTGAGATCAGACACAGTTGTGGCATATAAAGACATTAACCAGGTAAGCACCAAGAAGGGAGATCTGCTAAAGCAAAAGGGCAATCAGTGATGAGGAAAAATAACCTGGTATAAAATGCCAATTTGTAAATTAAGATTAGAATTTAGGACAAAGACAGTAACCCAGAGAAGTGAGTTTCTAAAACAGACTTCCATTGGAACATGGGACCAAAATGTTCAGTGGTGAATCTAAACAGAAGAAACAGGGTGCTACAGTGTCTCCAATAACAAGAACTGGAATTGATCTATGTCTCTTCCTGGTTTATATTCTTCTTATACTGTTATTCTGAAGACTAATTAATGGTGCCTTTTTGCTAATATGATCTTATAATGTGAATTTATCAGCCTTACACTATTTGTGTTTTAGCCCCCAGCTGACAAGAAAACTTCTGGGGAGAAACCCCAAGCTATACAGCAGTGTCCCACGTAGCACCACTCTCCCCAGTATCAATATTGAACACACTGTGCTTCAGGAAATGTTGAATTCCTAAGTTGTCAGCCCAGCCTTACCTGTGGTGGATTTGGTATTTCCCAGATGATCTTATCAACTAAAGACTGGTAGGATGTGCTAATTTATTAGAGCCAGCTAAGAAGCAGCTGAATACTACCTTCGGAAGGTAAGAATATAGTTAAATAATATATCTGTACAGTGAATGGTCACACGCATAGTGAAATTTCTGGTTTTATGGCATAGGTTGACTGAGTTTTGTGCTACTATAGGTTCTTGCGTGCATTAATATTGTCTTGGAAAAGCAAACAAACAAAGCCCCCAGCCAAACTGAGCAAACAGCCACGCTGAATATGCAAAGAGCTAGTCTGGCCTCCCAACCTAAGAATTCACTGCCACCGATGCAGTCATTTTGAGTTCATTTTCAGAACACTGTTTTTATTAACTAGTATCTGGGAAGAAAACTATTGTGTTTTGGTTGGGTGTTAGTCAAAGCATTTCTTGCTGTTGGAGGGAGACTATGTAGCTTTAAAGGGAACCTTGATAGCATTTTAATCCCTATTCTCACATTTGCTCCATTTTTCTATTAGCTCTATTGCAATTTGTTGTGATTTTATTTTACTTCAATGATGGAGTTCTGAAAACAGCACATTCCAAGAGCACAAGTGCAAACATCCTCACAGTGGGACTGCATTTTGCATTCAAATGGAAGATGATGAATCCAGAACTTTTGGAGAAGACCTTTGAAGTTTGGATCATTATCCAAAAGTGTGGAAGGTGAGTTAAATTTTCTTGAACCAGCAAGGTAATATTTATGTGACCACAACAGAACTGAATAAACTTGGAGTCTAAAACCTGCTACTGCCAATGGGAGGTCCCATTTTCTACCTCTAGAACTTGTGAGGAACAACCATTATGACTTTATAAGAACCTCCCCCCCTGCCTTTTGTCTTTCCTCCTTCCCTACTTTTCTTGCTTGTCTTAACCTTTCCTTCTGAGATTTCAACTACTACTTTGCTTCTTTCCTTTATCCAAAGTAGGAGTCAGTGCTCTGCTTTCCTATATTACTCCAGGATGTAATCTCTTCTTCACAGATATTCTCTTCCCAGCAACAGAGAGAGCACAGGCTATTGTTGCGCTACATTGCTACACAAGCCCTACTTCCACCATTATGAACAAAAGCTTCAGATTTTCCTTACTGAGATCTTGGAAAAAGTAGACACACATGTTACTTAAGACATGAGGTCCCTCTGTCATTGGAACAATTGCTTTAAGCCGTGAGACAGTACAGAATATGAGCCTGTTGAACATGCATCTTAGAAAAGGCATTTTCACTGGTGCCTAAAGTAAACTCTGCGAAATGTGCCTACAAGAACTACCCAGTACTTGTGTGTCTTGATGTCATGCCTGCTTTTAGCAGTTTCTTTCATCCTCCTCTTCTGCAGGACTACAGGGCTTCTTGGACTGAAAGGTATTTCAGCAGTACAATCTGGATAACAACTCCTCTGCTTCTCATTTACCATGGTAGTCCTATGAGTCAAGCCCTATGATTTACAATTTCAGATTACAAAAAGAAATATATAATAATAAGCTTAAAGATAGCACAGGTGTTTCTGAACATCAAATGTATGGCACAACTAAGTTTACAAAAAGAATTAGGAGGATTAAGTTTACATTTCTTTTTGCTTAGTTAACATACACAGCTATTAAAGCTTTGGTCCATGCTTAGTATTTGGTTACTTCTGCTGCCTGTTGATGCTATTCCCATCCAGTTAGTGTGAGATAAACTAGGGTGTGAACTAAGCCGTGGTAATAACATGGAAACATGTCTTTACTTGTGGTAAAAACTCACTCTCATCTTATTTCAGATAACAGAGCGATTGGCAGTTGATGTTTGACTTGGAATGATGTAATTTGGGTGATTATTTATTTAATAGTTAAACTGTGTATCTTCTATTTATGTATTCTGTATTCAGATGAACTGTGTGGGTTCAGTGTTGCTGAGCAGGAGCAAAGATTCCTGCCCTGCCTTATAAACTCTGCCTTAGCTGGCAGGCAGAGAGGATGAGCTTTCAGCTGTGGCTTAGGGTGTAGCTCTATGTAGGAACAGAGAATTTTCTCACGTTAGTTACAGACATACAACTTTATGCCTCAAGGCTGAAAAGTAATACAACTTTGCATTCCTCCTGCTAGAATGGGATGAAACTTCACTCTATATTTTTTCCCGTGAATGAAAGATGAATTCATTTTCTGTACCAGAAAAGGAGAAAGTGTGTGTATGTATCTGTGTATTTATATTATACACATGCACACATGTATATTTACATACCTACAGAAATGTTCACCACGGTTTTCATCAAACATGTCAAACACTAGTCTTTGTAGCATGAGGGCAACTGTCCTAATTGGCATCACATTGGGCAGTTATGTACATTATATTCCCTGCTGAATTCAGTTTCAGATTTTAATTTCCAGTGGGCATGAGCTATACTAGAAAGCCCCATAAGCAGTATCTTAGAAGATGTTTAACTGCTAGCAATTTCTTGGGTACTATCAATCTAAATAATTTCACCTAGTGATCTGACTTTAAATGTCTATTCATCAGTAGTAGCATGAACTATTAGTATTAGAAAAATGTAGAATTAATTTATACCAAGAAATTATTAGTAGCAGCTATAAGCAGCAATATGTAGTATTATTAAGTAGTAGTAACAACATACAGCAGTAACATCCTTTCTTAAAAAGTAGAACAACAGTCTCTATGTATATTCATGGAAAGGAGCTTCATATATCTTAAGAACTTTACTATTTTCTTCACATTCTTCAGGGTCTACTTTCTGCCTCCTCCTCTACAGTTATTGTTCTTATGCTTGTTTAGCAAAAGCCTACTTTGTTTCATGTTTCTGGAACACATTTTGTTACCTATTCTACAATGTATTAGCAACATACCTCTTCCTGTTTGTTCCATACAACTGAGAGGTTTTTTTCTCTTAACAACCTTGTTTCTCTGGCCTCTTTAATTCCTCTCATTCTGTATTATCTTTATTGGAGACCATCTGGATGATTCTGAAGGTATCATCTAGCCCTGTTTTTTATGGTTCTGTGATCTTTAATCAACACTGAGATCTAAAGTCTCTCTTGGTTTTCTCAGTCAAATTTAAGATCCACCACTTCCGTACCTTCTGTACAGCTCCACTGCATTCTCTATTTTCTTAGCACTAGACAAGTATCAGCCATTCATTATTCACACCTTTCCTTGCTGCTTTCTACTCTGTTACCAGTGCATTTCCTTCCAAAACTGTGAGTAAAACCAAATGCTTTGAGAAAGAAGGCACCTAGATCCTATCTATTGGAAGGGTTTTAGATCGTAAGGGTACAGATCTAAACCAACATCTCATTATGGCAACTACTGGAAGGCAGTGCATGCACTAGTAAAACACCTTTTTGTAGAAAGTGTTTCTAAGTAAAGCAGCTGGATTCTGCACATGTGTCTCCTGGAATAGTCCCAAAGAAGTCTGCCACAGAAGTGATCTAAAACTGCCCAAGAAGCTTTAATTACGGCTGTATCAGGATGCAACCTTTAATTATATGGCTTCATATGTTTTTACCACAGGATTTCTGCCTCATTCAGTAAGTAGACAGTTATTTAGTATTCATTTCTACTATTAAATGCATTTGTAATCAGCACTAGAGTTTAATGAGCACCACCAAAATACAAGGCAAAGTTTAAAAACACGTATTAAATGCTAAGTATTTTAAAAATTACTATGTTTAAAGAAAGCTCCACCTACCTGCAACCACTTACACAGAACACTGCCGCAAATACCTCTCTGATAAACCTCCTGATAGTCTGAAAATATGAAATTATGCAATTATAGGCCAGCTTTGAATGTGTTTAGATAACTTACCCACAGCAAGCATCCAACAGGGATTCTGTGGCAGAGCTGAAGTGGTAGTTCAGATCATTTTATCAGCATTTATCTGCCTTAGCCATAGAACTGTCATTGTTCTTCCCGTCATATGGGAAGCCTCATATGCTGTGTCTTAAAACGTTTGTAACATATGACAGGGCAGGCCTGTAGGCTGTTGCTGTGCAGTCCTAATCCGGTACAGGTTCATGCAAGAAGGCAACTGCGGTTGTTTAGCCTGAGGAAAATGGGGCTGAGGGGATACCTTATTGCTCTTATTGTAGTCTTATTGCTACAACTACCTGAAAGGAGGCTGTAGTGAGGTGGCTGTCAGTCTCTTCTCCCTAGGGACAAGCAATAGGACAAGAGAAAATGGCCTCAAGCTGCCCCAGGGGAAGTTTAGACTGGATATTAGGAACAATTTATTCATCAAAAGGATTGTCAAGCATTGGGACAGGCTTCCCAGGGCAGTGGTTGTGTCCCTGGAGATACTTAAAAGACATGTAGACGTGGCACTCAGGGAGAAGGTTTAGTGCTGGACTTTGCAGTGTTAGGTTTACAGCTGGACTTGATGACCTCAAAGGTCTTTTCCAGCTTAAATGATCCTATAATTCTAAGATCCACGCTCGACCTCCCTGTCAAATAGTTCTCCTACCAAATTTCCCTCATCTCTTCCACCATAAATTGCTAGCTCAGGTACCACAAGTTCCTGGCCTAGCCAGTTCCATCTCAAATTTAAATTGCCTTCTTTCAACCTTTTTCTTCTCCAGTCAAGTAACTCTAAATCCCTCCTTTCCATTTTGCTCAGTAGCTCCAAGTGTCACTCTCCTGTTTTGCAACACAGATCCAGTCTGCTTTTCTTGCCTAATGACTTAATTCCCATCCAATACCAGAATCACCTGTCTAATCTCCTTGTTCAACTGGTCTCTATGTCCTCCTTTCACTGGCTTCCCGGCACAAGGCAGCTCAGCCTCCTTTCCTAAATACTATCTTGCTAAGCCACTGCAGTTTCTGTAGCCCTTCTTCACTGATTTCTTGTCATGCCATTTATTTCTCTTCCACTCTCAATCTTGTCTCATCCCAGTGCATTTCTTTAATCCCTTACATGGTTTTATCCCCCTGCATTCAGATCAGTGAGCTCATTATTAAAACCAAAACATGTTACCTATGCTCAGTCGCCACGTCTAGCTTCATTTTGGCATAACACCCACTGCATGAAAGGCCTTTGAGCTTGCATAGTACTTGATCAACAGCTAACTGCTTAGTCTGTATGGAGGAAGGCAGAGACTTCAAGTTACCACATTGCTCCTTCACCTTCTATCTTTCTTCAGCTGGTGAGTGTGCAGCAGAATGGTAACTGATGAGCCTAAGTGTTAATAAATGCAAGAGGAGAAGTTCTAAGACTATTTTAATTCTCAAGGAAATTTCTGAACTATATTGACTCAAAACAATAATTACGAAATACTGTACTTGCCAAGAAGGTTAGTGTGTAAAAAGTACTAAATACTAAATAGTTTGAAAGCCCTTGTAGTGAGAGGAAGTAGGAGACCATAGTTCCCAGGGATATGCCAACAGGGAGAACAGAATTAAAATCCTTGTTCTGTTCTATTAGCATCCTGTCTACGCTACCAATGTTAAAAAAAACACTTTGTTTAAAGAACACATCATCATAATGTGTATTTGTGGCCATAGCTCCTGGAAAACAGAAAGATGGGTCCGATAACGTTCCTATGATTTAAATCTAATATCTGATACATCTTGACCAAACATGAAAGAATGATATGATTAATTTTTGAATGGTTGTAACAATTCCAGCTTCATCACCTGAATAAAAAGGAAAGCACAATGACCTAAAAGCTTGTTACATTTTCATAATATACTGAAAGCATTTTATTTTTCCATTGCCTCATTCTCAGAAATAATTGGACCCCAATGGCATGACATCTTTTATTAAATAAATTAATAAGGTAAGGCAGAAAATTTCTGCCAACTTTCAGTTCACGTTATTATAAATCAGCAAAGACATAAAGAGCTGAAAAGCCCTCCTGCCAAGGGAATTGTGGGGCAATCTCAACAGAAGAATTCCAGCTCTACCAAAGAAAAAGGACTTAGTTATAAACCTATTTTAAATGCGTTGGTTTAAATTACTGAATATAGATAGCAAACTTAACACCTTGACTTTGCAAAGAGTCACTATACTGTTCAAGAACGCCATTTCAGTAAAATGTTCCTTAAAAACTTCCTTCAGTTTTCTCATTTTTTCATGAAAAAAGGGAACAGTTTTTTAACCAAGAATTATTCTAAGTATACAATAGGAAGTCAACGTTGATTAGTGACTCCTGGTCTTCTATTTTGTATATCTAACAAACCAACATAATCTTTGAGACGAGAGAAATAAATGTTGAGCAGTGCAATACCTTGGCTTTCAGATCACCAAAAGATGTCAAGATCAAATTGAGCTGTGATTCATTTCAGGAAAAAGACTGAACAAGCTAAACAGGAACATTTAGTTTCAGTTACCATTTTTCTACCCACTCACCTAGTCCAAACAAGGTAGGCAAGCAAGGCACAAAATGCTGACTGACACTGACTGTTCAGAAATGTGGAGTACTACATTTTGGAGGGAAAATCTAACTCTGGATTTATTTTGTACAGATTGTCCAGTGACATTGGCTCACAAAAGGAATCTAAGCATCACTGTGGATGGCTTAGTGAAAACATCTTTCTGTAAAGCCAAAACCAGAAACTAAGAGGGAAACCAAATGAAAACAGTTAAGTAAAATAAAACTGAATTCTCACTACAGATCAGCGGTTTGCTCTCATGTGAAATGTTAGGTGTGTTTTCTGGGGCAGCAGAATATGAGAATATGAGTAATTATAATAGTTCACAACAACCAAAATTAGAATGGATGTCAAACACCATACTTTAGAACTAAGTCAATATGTAAATCTTTGGAATTAGAACAAGATCCACTATGAAAGCAGATGTGTGGAGCCTACACTGTCTCCTAGAGTATCTGATACTATCCATGCACAGACAGGAGAGCAGATAATTTCTCAGTCTGGTCTAACAATTGTACTTCCTACTAACTTCCACATTTTCACCTGGACTTTCAAATTTATGAGCTGTGCTTATAAAAACTGATCTGTTGTCTTGTATTTTGGAAAGGCATAAGGTATTAAGTAGAGCTAAGAGTTGTTTTTATAGAGGAGCCATCACAGACACATGAAAAACAACAGATGTATAGAGCAAAAAATATGGTCAGAAATCAAGGAAGTGCAGAAAGTAGACTTGTGTGTAGCAATTAAGCTCTTGCAGGTTATGGTGTCAGTTAGGGCAAGCACTCCTATCCCCAGACAGTGGGGAAATAAAGCAGAAATGGCACAGAAAGTCTGCAAGCTAATGTATTTAAGCTAATGTTCTGTTCATCCTAAATTCTCTAAGCTTTTTTTTAAATATACACCCCTTATCTTCTTCTCCCCACATTATTCCCAAATGCTACTTTCAGCTCAGAAGGACTATCTTCCCATATCTTAAATTCCTGTAACATCCCAGTCATCTGAGGGGCATGAAGGAGGGAGGTAAGAAAAGGGTAAGAACAAGAAGAGAAAACATGAGATACAAAGAAAAGGAAGCATGTCCTCTCTCTCTGTTCTGGAGATCAGAGCAAGTTTATGTCCATTTCAACTTCACCCTGTAGGCCCCACTCTTAAGATCAAACCTGTGTTATAATCAGCATTATGTTTCTTGGACATGGAGGCTTGTGGGTTTTGAGTGGCTGATACCATATCCACACTGCTTCACCCACACTGGAATTTCAAGTTGTATGAAATGACTAAACATCTAGTGATTAGATTTGGTTGATATTAGCTGTACTGATGAGGTTGCCATTGGCAATAGTCTGTATCATTATTCATACACACACATGTACACATAAATGAACTGATACATAATTGTAGCTCAACTTCAGATGCGCAATTTCTTTCCCTTAAAAATCAAGCAACAAACAAAGTTTGTGCTGTAGCACTTCAAGAGAATGACAAAACCTTATCACTTAACACTGATGACTGCATTAATAGAGCAGTTCGTTAATTTCCCCACAAACCATGCCAAATTCTGCAACTAAGAGATAATCCTAAGAGATAACACAAATTTCACAAAACAGACCACATCAATCCCTGGAAGAGTCCTAGCTGCACTAGTTTTCAATTGTCATAGTACTTAACATTAAACAAAAGAACAATCTTGCTGAATTTATAAGGACTTAAAAATTAAGCAAGTGCAAGTCTACAGAATGGAGACCAGCACTATACAAATTACCTTAAAACTTAACTAGCATACATGGCACAGTTTGCATCTTACAGCTTACCTCAACTTACATAAATGAATCTCGTTCTTCTGCTACCTTTCACAACATCTGTAAATTGCTCTCCATGATATCAATGTGTGTTACATTGGACCTGTATTTTTTCATTTAATTATTAGATGATATGTTGTTCTCAGAACACAGTTGGGTGTTGTATGCCAAGTGCCAACAGCAAATAATACAGGTTCTTCCTGTTCTGAGAGAAACCAAATCAGAGCATCTTCTGATTTGTTAACCCAGACTCCATTAAAAAAATGTATTCCCATAACTATTTGTGGGACAAAATATTCACTCCATAAAAATTTATTGTATTCTTGACTTTGACTCCTTAAAATTCAACTGGCTAAAATCAAGGTTGACTGAGGACATGTTTAGCAATTTTATTACTGTTTAGCAATTTTATTACTGCTTTTTATTAAGCAGAGGTTTGGGGTTTTTTTTAATTGTGGAAACTGAAGAACTGCTTAGGCAGATACTGCTGTTTAACACTTCAGATACAGCACCATAGCCTAACTCGTGTTGTTATGAGATCTCCTGATGCCCTTTATAGAGTTTTCAGGCTTCATTAGCGAATATGCATTTTTCTTCCTACAGGCTTCTGTCTTCTGGAATGCACTTTCTAGTTTAAATAGCTTACTTTCTATTGATGTTCTTGCATAGCCAGAAAGAAGTTTGAGCCATACCATAGACCATATTAAAAGCACAGTTGCCAACTTCATCTTGTTTCTTCAGAGAAACTACACACACTATTATTAATCTGGGTGACAGGCGTGGTACTCTGCCTTCTTCTAGGCTCCCTCTCCACCTCTACCTTTTACATTTGGAATGCATTTGCATTAATGTTTCTGTCATTTGCTACCTTGGAAAACTCTCACAGTTGACTTGTACCGAGAACACCAAGAAAACGAAAGGGCTGCAATATATAAAGTGTGTGTAAGTGCAGCAGGTCTCAAATTGCAGAACAAAAAAAGGAGCTTTTGTCACAAAAGAATTTGATCAGTGTGGGTGACTTTATCAAGAATATGCTAGCTGTGAGTGTTGGAAACTGATGAAATAATGGATCAATAAAAACCTCATGTTTTGCATTAAGTGCCCCTTTATCAGTCATGCTAACAAAGTTATTCTGAAAAAGAAAAGGCAACGTTCAGGAGTGGAAGCAGTAGAATAAACAGTGGAGGACTGGATGCACGAGACAAATTTTTTAGATTGTAAGTATATGTATGTGAAATTATTTAAGGAAAAGTTAGAAGATAAATAAATTATGTAATAGGACATGGTATTGGCTAGCCTCAGAAAGTGGGATAAGGACGCTGCAGAAGACAAACACAGCAGAAGGCAAGTCTGCAAACAACCATGGTCAGCACGACCCAGAGCGATGGACATTTTATGTAAACAAGGTTAGGCTATATTAGGTAACTAGTTCTGCGGGAGGTTACAACCAACCTAAGCTTAAGGACAGAAGAGGACTTGGAGAGATCTTGATCTCCACACAGATATTGAGATTAAAAGTAGCAGCAAAACTGTACTTTAAAGATTAGTAAGCCTGTAGTAAAACTTGCAGAAATTTCCATTTTTGTAATGATTTGAGTATAGGAAGCTTACTTTGATGAAGAAACTACCTCTTCTTGGGCTCTCACATTTACCTACTGCCAAAGTATCTAAGATTTAAAAAAACATGGCATTTTTACAAACATCTGTCTTATAAACCAAGAAGAATTTATTAACGCTGTGTGACTCTGCTCTATATTTTCCCAAGGATCAGAAACAATTTATATAGTTTTTGATTTTTTCCCCCCAAACCCACCAATGCGCAGCAGGTATTTGAAAGTAGAGAGGTTACCAATTTCTCCAAAGTCACAGAACCAAGTGCCAAAGAAGTAGATTCAGCAGCATTGACTCTAGTGCTCTAGAAAATGTGAACACTTTGATGTTTTGAGACTCCATCCTTTATATCACAACATTAACTTCCCCCCAAACGTCTGATGATGCCAAGAGTGGGGAGAGGGAGTAAGGAAGGAAAAGTACATGTAGTGATTCACAATGAAGAGAGATTTCTTTTCATCAAACTACAGCGGCCTTGCTACTCCAGAAAGACATATTTCAAAGAAACAGGAATAGTCAATAAAACAGTGACCTTTGCACACACTCCTATATCACAGTAATAAAAGCACAACATTGAAAGGTACTCAAAAGCTCGCATGAAAACCTTTTTTAGACTAAAAGAATATATTGATTCCAATTTCATTTTGATCTGCATTTCAGTTTGACCACAGAAATCGTTCTGCCATTTCAGTGTTAACCACTGCACCAATACAGGCTTTATACGTTTAACTGACCAGTTCCTGTAGAAAGTACAGCCATTTATAGATTATCAGATATCTTTCTGAGGAATATGACCGCAGGGGAAAAGCCAGTTAATAGTTATGCTGGCATGGGCGTTTTTGCTGGTATAGCTTGGTTGGGCAGGCTGTTATTAACTCTGCTGTGCGAGTGTAACTGGTTTTATAGGAGGAGGAAGGCTGGTATCTCCTGCTGTACCTGGTGTGGATCTGCTCCTGATAGGAACTGTTTTCCTCGTTTTAGACAGGTGACAACTCATTCCACCCCTGTCTAGAACTCAATCTCAGCAACTCCTTTCATTGCCCTAAAACAAAAAAACCACAAACCCGCAAACAGCATGGCAAAACTTACATCAAAGTCTCTGTTAGCAGTTTATTTCGTGCTGTCTCCACTTTTATATGGCATTCAAAAGTCACACTCGGGAATCACCCTGTACACCCCGGGAAGGAGAGTGACCGGAGCCGCAGGCGCCAAGCCGGGGGTGCCTGAGGTAATGAACGCACACACTGAGAGGCCCGGCCCCTCCCCTTTCACCCGCTCCCGGGCCATGAGACGCGCCCGCTGGCATGGGACACGGGGAAAGGAGCACTGATTGCCGCTGCCCCCACTGCACATCCCTCCCCCGCCATCGCTCCTCAGGCGCCGCTCGCCCCGGTCCACCCCGTCCAGCGGGGGAAGGGCCGGGCAGGCCCCGCCCCGCTCCCGGCATTCCCTGCGCCCGCTCGGCTGGGCTCGGCTCCGCTTCGCGGCTGCAGTCGCGCCATGGCCGCCTACAGCAAGTACCTGACCGCGCGCCACTCCGCCATCGCCGGGGCCGCCGCTGCCGCCTGCGCGCTCCTCGGGGTGCTCGGCAAGCGGCGGGCGGCAGCGCAGCACGGGTGAGGCCGCGGGGCGGGAGGAGAGCCGGGGGCAGGCGCGGGGACGGCGTTGCCGGGCTGAGGCCGGGGAGGGCTGTGGCCTGGCAGAGGGGGCATCTCCGGGCGCGGCTGCTGCATGCACCGTCCGCCCGGCACCGTCCTCCTAGAGAGGTGTCGTCTGTGGAGAGGGGTCCGGCGGCTGCCTTCCCCCTCCTGACTCCCGTGGGGCGCAGCCGTGGAAGCGTCGAATCACCCAGGTTGGAAAAGACCTTTAAGATCATGGAGTCCGACCATTCCCAGCCCTGCCAAGGCCACCACTGACCCATGGCAGTGAGGGCCTCGTCTCCACGGTGTGTGCACACTTGCAGGGACGGTGACTGCAGCCCTGCCCTGGGCAGCCTGTTCCATTGCCTGAGCATCCTCTGGGGTAGGAATTGTTCCTCAGCTCCATCCAAACCTGCCCTGGTGCAGCTTGAGGCCGTTTCCTCTTGTCCTGTCACTTTGTTCCTTGGGAGCAGAGCCCAGCCCCTCCTGGCTCCATCCTCCTGTCAGGCAGTTGTAGGGTGCGATAAGGTTCCCCCTGAGCCTTCTCTGCTCCAGAGTGAACCCTCAGTTCCCTCAGCCATTCCCCATCACACTTGTGCTCCAGGCCCTGCACCAGCTCTGTTGCCCTTCTCTGGCCCCATGCCAGCACCTCAGTGCAGTGAGGGGCCCAGAACTGGGCGCAGGATTTGATTATTTTCAAGCTTGTGTAGCTTCCAAGGTCTTGGATCAAAGAGGAAGCATTAGAGGCTTGACTAATAGGGATGTCCTAGGATGCTTTATCTGCACATGGGCTCCAGCTGTTGTTGTAGATCTGTTGTGTAAGGTACACAGGTAACAGTTTCAAAGAGGTATATGGTTCTGTTGTTTATGAGGATAGCTTCCAGGTGTATGTGTGCTAGGATGTCTGTTTGTTAATCTGTGAAACACTTGGGTACTGTAGGGTATGTAAGATGAAAAATGTACCTGAGGTTCAATACTTCTGTGATTTTAGCATATTTTAGGCTGCGGATTATTGACCTTATGTTAAAGACCTGCTGTGCTACAGTAGCACAGTTATCATGTAGTTGCTGCAGATTTGTGCTGGTGCTAGATCTTGACAGTGAAATGGACTTACTCAACAGAATTAAGTAATAACATACCTGTGATTAAGCAACAGTCTAGTTTTATTTTAACTAATTTGTTTCATACACATGATAGTCTTTAAGAGCTTTGTGAAGTTAGGTAACCTTGTCATATAACATGTCAGCAATTAATACACTGCTGGCAATTTATGCATTTGCTACCTTGCGTTGTTTGTATGAAAGTCAAAACCACAAGATCCCAAACCATTGCTGAGACTTACTCTTCTATCAGACTTGTAGGGAGGGATCATATTTTTCAGTTATCCTGGCTTAATTCAGAAATGTAAAAAAAGGGAGAAAAGCTATATAGAAGGGCATAAAATGGTGAGCTGGGAGAGTTACTGACACTGTAGTGCAAGATTTTCATGTTTGATACGTTACAATGGTGTTTTTAAGAAAGTCTAAGCCATACAGATGTTCTGCATGGGAGCATCTACATTTTAATTCAGATCAAGCATATTCTTTTAAGGTGACTCTCCTAATTGTCCACACTTACCTTGCTCTCCTTTTATTGAGGAGTGATCTTGGAACTAGGTTAGATTCAGATCAGAGCACATCTTCAAATGTAAATGCAGGCACAGTGCACTTTATTCCCACTACCAGTAGCATTCAGTTGACAGCAGCAGGCTAGAACTTGTCCAGAGTAATCTATCTATCCCTGAAATAAATATTATGTGGATCCTTGGTTGTCCCCATAAACTGTTTTACTTGGAGATCTTCTGATGCTGATCTCCATGACTTGACAGTGGCAGCACATCTGTTAGCTTGAAAGTCAATATACTGAAAGGGAGTGTTAGCATTGATACTGAAGACTCTGTTTGGAATGTGTGCTTCCCATATGAATCTTTGATTCTACTAGGTACACCGCTAAAAACCTGAGACATTCATATGTATTAAGTAGACCAAATGCTATTACAAGATCAGTGAGACTTGGAAAGTGGAGATGATTTGTAAATTATATTCTAGCTAGTTTAGCAGTTGAATGGAGTTGTGAGAGCCTGACATGGTTTGTCCCTTTTCCTTTATCTGTATTGCAGTCTTTCTAATAGCTTATCCTTCTGTAATCTTCCTCTCTAAAGCCATTTTGCATTCTCAGATCTGTTAGAAATGCAGTTGCTAAAATAAGTACCATGCTTGCAAACTTGATTGTTCCACTCGTGCGTATGTGATGCTTTATGCTTTTAGTCCCTGTGCGGAGCTTAGCTCTTATTGACTACTGGTACTGTATTGTGGTCATGGATTCCAAAATGTAACATCCAGCATTCAGTTGTTTCAGTAATAGTTGTGCTGCTATTAGAATGCTTTTTTTGAGGGTGGTTTTTGCCCACTGGTGTTCATTCTTTTCTCCATGTTTCCTTCTGAGCCACACCTTGCCAACAGCCTGACAGAGTGCTGTCAGGTTTGGGCAGTACGAAAGCTACATTGCCTACATCACCAGCTTTTACAAAAGCATCCAGTTATTACCACTGCCTTGTTCTCCTTTAGTCTCATTAGTTTGTGTATCATTCATTCATTTCTTAAGGGATTGTTGCTAATGTAAATTATAGCATACTCTCAGAAAGGATTCTGCATCCTTGTGGTGGTATATGATGCTGACATATAATAGCAAGTGGTAAACCTTGGCGCAGCAGGGATAAAAATCTCCAGGGCTTAGTGTACCCTCTAATTTCTGTGTTGAATTTCTCCCTGTCTCTTTGGGAAAACAGAGAAGTTAGGAGAGTACAACCACCCTAAATTTATTTTCTTATTCCTATAGAGAAGAATTTCACTTGGCAATCTAGGTAGTCTGGAAGAGGACTGGTAATATCATCTGATGCTTGAGCTTGACTGAGTAAAGCCTGTGAGGAATACTGGTGGTTTATTTTTATATATGTGAATTTCTTTGTTAAGCTTGGCATATAAAGCCTAAAAATGTTGTGTCATGTTAGTGGGAGATGAATTTCAGCTTCTTGAATTTTGGAAAGTGAAATTTTAGTTTTTAGCTTCTAAAGCCAAAGGCGAATGCTTTTAAAGTTTTGCTGGAATGGCAGCCATAGGTCAGTGTCACTGCTGGCCAAAGTTGACAAGGAAATAACATATAAATTAAAAGAACATAATCTTCTTTTAGCAAATCAAATGCATTTGAATATGTAACAGAAGTTATCTTACATGGGCTTCTCATGTTGTGTGCATTTTTATATAGAAAAATCAGTTCCAGAAATGATAGCAGGAAGGAAAGAAGCAACTTTCACCTACTTCCCTGCTGTTAGACAATAGGGGCAAAGTCCAGTACAACTCCTATCAAGTAGTAATGTATGAATAATTAAGCTGTATATGTTATGCTAACCTGCCTTAGTAGGTCAAAGATCACTCAATTAGCGCTAGCTGTGTTAGTCACAGATGTTCTTCTGCAAGAGCTATTACACTGCTGCTCAGTTTTGCAGTACTGAGAGGTGGTATCACTTGCAGTTTACAGTATGTTTTAACCACAGTTTTCTAACATCCTCCAAAATGGGATGATATAGCATTGTTTGCTTATAGTAACATGATAGTGTTCCATGTTACTTCCTTGGAGTAAAACATGGAAAGAAAAATAGTGTTTCTCTATTTGAGTTGCTTCCCTCCATAAGTCTGTTTCCTTTGAAAAGCTTCCTTTCTTCTTGTGAGGGGGAAAGTTGTTATATAAAAATGCGATTACAACTTCAGTTGTAGTATTTGGGTTTTTTAGAATTGTAAGAAGTTGTCTTGTTTGAGAAACTCCATTATCCTGGGTATGTGATACAGGAAAAAAACAATCACTCCATTCTGTTTCTTTCCTTTCCCTAATCCTGCCTCAAACAAGAACCAGCATATTTGCTGAAGATTTGATTGCTTTGGAAATAAAGCCTTAAGGGGTGCTACATAAAGGAGCTAGATATTGTCTGTTATCCCTCTAGTGAGACTTGCTCATGAATATCTATGTAGTTTAAAATAAAGTACTTACACAAGTGGAGAAAGAATTTGCATTGCTCTCAGAAAGAAGGTATTTAACTCATACAGCTTTATGCTGGAAGAAGGAGTAATAGGAGGTAATTAGGCTAGAGAGTTTGGTACTGCAAGATGAGGGAAAGGAAATAAACAGAATGGAGTTAACAGGAAGGAATTTGTAACAGGTTAGAAGTGAAAGATTTTAGAAGCTGCTCCAGGACACTGTGGCCTTTCTTATCGCCTGGTTGTGTCCATTATAATCTAAAAGTATACTAGGGTATGGACATTTAATTTTGTATAGATTGAGCTTCTGAACCCCAAGTGTATGGCATCCCTCCTGTGAAGAAGAATAATGCATAGGGGAAGAACAAAGCATGCTTGGGGCTTTAGAGGTTAGACACACCTAAAGCAAGGGGAAAGGCTCATTCATGTTGATGTTCACAGAGTTTTTGACACAGTGTAAATCAAATAAGGTTTTACACAGTTAAGATGAGCTGTGACACATGAGGTGTACACTTGTCTGTCGTTGGGCTTCTCATCCTCTTTCTTCTGACAGGGTGGAAGTAGATGTTCTGCTTACATCATCAGCTGGCCTGCCCCTGAACCTAGTTTGACAGTGATTGATAAAAGGACAATCAGCAGTGATGGACACATGTTCAGACATTGGGAGAAGCTTTCAAACGTAACACAGGTTTAAATATAGCAAGTGGCTGTTGTAACTTGAAGCAAGTCATGCGTTTTTATTCTGGTTTTGTACATTTGTGATGTTATCTTTTGTTTGCCTCATTTCTGTAGGTTCTGAAGATGTTTGGGTGAGCCTTGCTAGTGTACTTTGCATAAAGGGACGTATTTGAGATGAGTCTCCCGTGACAAGAAGGGTGAAATGATACTGCTCTAGATTAATAGACTGCTTCCATGTATGTAAAAGCCTTAAAAGGAACCCCATGCTGCTTTGTGAAAAGTAGGCGGGTGTCAAACTAAAACAAAACCAACCAGCCAAGAAACTCTATGCCAACTACATTAAAGTAGGTTAATCCAGAATGTGAATGTGACTCTTGAGCCTGCTGCTTTCTGTAGGTGCACTAGAATTTAAGAACAGAACAAAGACAAAACATACACATAGGATTGCTAGTAAATGCATCTAAAATCTAATCTTGTAGAAAAACCTGCCTGAGGCTCAGAAGGCCTGTTTCCAGCTGGAGGGTATGGAGACAGGAGATACCAGATGACTCAGCCCTGCTCCTAGCATTCAGACTGCCTTTGTTTTAGGCCTGGATAGTTAATTAGTGGTTTCTCTCTTATTAACTTGCATAAAATTATTGCTGTCTAAGCCAAGCTCTAGTGTAAGTGTGTGTAACAGTGTGAAACTTTTGTTTTTCACTTTGCAGGGAACTAGCTTGAAGTCTTCCACTGTTACCCGTGAGGGAGAGCTAGAGCGACAGATGAGGCCAAAGCACAAGTGTGTGGAAAAACTAACAGCTCTAAGCTTTTTCTTTACATGTTACTTTATTGAGATGCAGACTGCTACTGAAAGTTAAAACTTCCTCTGCAACGGTTGTGCTTTCTTGCTACCTTCTCAAATGTTTGTAGAAACTTTCAGAGCAATTCAGGGCCCTTGCTTGCAGTGACATAGCTGGGCTTCTTGAAGTCCCCTTCTTGGTTGCCTGAATGCATTCCCCTCACATTATTTTTGCTCACACTGCAACTAGCCACCAACCTAGAGCCAAGAAAATAGTGCTTTTGGTATCTGTGTGTGCTCAGGGTGCACTGTGTAATGGGCATGCTTTTGGACTGTGCCCAGGCTTCTGAGTAAGGTTGCTGCCCATGACCTGAAATGACTGTACAGTTGCTCTCTGTTCCTCTGTGTGGGGTATGCAGTATGGAGCTGTGTCTACCACTGAGTGTGCTGTGAGTGATGCTGTACTTGTAGCTGTTATTTCTTCACATAGTAACCAAGGTATGCTCTTGCATTCAGTCTTTAATAATTTGAATCGTGTTCTGTTTTTACAGTGTCCTAGTAGTACCTTGACTGCAACAGTAACCTGAAAACTGCACAAATAACTGTGGGCTACTACAAAATTGTTCACCTTTAGTGTATTTTTTTGATTGTGTGTTGTTAGGGTTTTTTTAAAGCTATGAAAATTGCCCAGTGCCATTCCAGAATGTAAGGGCTGCAAAATGCAAATACAAAGGTTGCTTAGAGGTAACAGCTCTTTGAAAAGCTCCACTTAACCCTAAACCAGATATTTTTCTTTTGCACTGTGATGAGCAGAAGCTAGTCATCCTCCTCTACAGAAGGAAGGTAGCATGACCTGAAACATGTAGCTGTTTTTGCAGTCAAGCGCAACATAACATTTTTCAACCCGTTTTTTTGCCTGTCATTAAACTGGAAGTCTTGCTTATCTGCAAGAGGAAGTCTTCCTCTGTGATTTTGTTGTTTTTAGCTGGGTGTAGATTGCTTCTGCTAAACTTTGTTCTGGAAGGAGACAGGTATTACCAAAGGCAGCTGTCCTTTTAACTTCTTCCTGTTTGCTAGTAAGTACCACAGCACTAATATTCCTGTGACCTTTAGGAACTAGGCTCAATGGCCTCTTGAAGACTTTTCCCAGTTTCTCAAATCACTTTCTTCTTCAGCAGTGTTGAGAATGAGTAACCACCACTATTGCATGTTTCTTTAGAGAGAATAGCTTCACTGATACAGAAATAGAGTTAAACCCAAAGATTGAATGCTGTGACCAGCCCTTATTTGGGGACTGAAATTGCATGGGATTATCATAAATTTTTGTCTTGTTTTTTTTTTAATACTCAGATCCAATTAGATCTTAGGTGTTAGATGTTGTCTCCCTTCTGCTGTGTGCCCATGTAAAGAGTCCAGTGCTGTCTCAGTGGCCTCTTAGGTAATGGAAAACTGCTATTAGATTCTCCCAATGCTGCTTTTTTCCAGGATGATCAAACCTTCTTCCCTCAGCTTCCCCTTATTGGGCTAATGCTCCACCCTCCTGACTATCACCATAGCCCTCTGCCCCTTTTTTTTGCGTTGGTGGTCCAAAACTGATCTTAGGACTCCCTATCATAAATGGTAACCTTGATGAGGAATGTGTAAGACATTGCATTAGTTTGCATTTAAAGCATTAGTTTGGGTCTGACTTTAAACACCATGAGCATAGAGAATAAATTTGAAAGAATGCTTTGATTTGTTTAGCATGAAGGTAGCAGTCAGAAGAAACACCATGAAAACTGATGCAGATTAAACTCACTCTGATCTTTATTTACCATAGCTGGTCATGTGAAGCAGATGAAAGTTGCAGGTTCTTCTCATTATTATTACTATTGCTACTGTTATTCTAAGTCTTTACAGAAGCTCCTTCTCTCCTTATCCTCAGTATAAAGGAAGACTTTTATAGAATTACTTAGTCTAGGTATTCTGGCAGTTTATTCTGTAGACAGATCGTTGGAATCGAAAGTACTTTGTGTGTCATTCTACATGATCTGTTCTTGGGTTTGTGATCTGCATTGCTACATCAACCATGGTGACCTATGGATGAGGTTCTGTATTTGAAAGTAGAATTTGACTTACTGATTGCTTTAAAACTTAAACCTGAGACCGTGGGAGTTCAGAGAAAGACGACTAGTGTAGAAGTAGTACCTGCTGAATAGAGGCAGAGGGGTGTATATGATTAAGATTTTTAATGCTTCCATAGAAAATTGTAAAGAAACTATGCAGGAACACTTTTAAGTGTTGTTTCACCTTGGAATATTCTGTGTTCTTATCTAGAACTATTCCTATCTGAACCAATAGATTTGGCTCTGTGTTAGAAGTATTTCAGTACCCTAATTTTTCTTATCTGCATACTGTCTGGGTAGCCCTTTTGAAAAACCTTGTCATCAGCACCCTTCCTTGGCCCTGAGGGCATGAAGGAAGCTCGAAAGTTAGTCTGCCCATCATCTACTTGGTGATGTCTGTTATTTCATTACCATGTTGGCAGGGCATTTTTCATAATTCACTGCCAGTAAACTTGGTTTCAGTCTAGCATCTTCCACGTGGAAAACTGAAAAGCAAGCAGATGTTGGAGATGAGTTATAGTAAGTTAAATGATTCTGCTACACAACTTGGGATTCTGTTGATACAGTAAGAGCTTGGAAGAAAGCTGGCTTTTATATTTCTATGGGTTTTATTATTTCAGATAAATAGAGCAGCTCAATATAAAAGGTTTTGTTTAGTTCTGGGCAGCTGTTACTGTATTAATTTGTGCTTGACTCATGCTTGCAAAACATTCTTTCCAAATATAAACTGTTGTGGTTATTGTAGTTTAAATTGAGGGGCAGGGAAGTAAAAACTCATTGTATAGATAAGAACAGTTTTAATAATTGAAATAAAAGTAAAATATGAGAATGGGAAATAGAGGAAGGAATAAGCAGGTGATGTACAACATATTCTCTCACCACCCCCTGATTGATGCCCAGCCCGAACCCAGCAGCGACTGGCTCCTTCTGGGTGACTCCCCCCAGTTTCTGTATTGGGTATGACATGCTGTGGTATGGAATACCCTTTGGCTAGTTTGGATCAGGTGTCCTGTCTCTGCTTCCTCCCAGCTTCTTGTGCCCCTCCTCGCTGGCAGAGCATGAGACTGAAATGTCCTTGGTCAGGGTAAGCATCACTGAGCAGCAACTGAAACATCAGTGTGTTATCAGCATTGTTTCCAGACTAAAGCCAAACCATAGCACTGCACCAGGTACTAGGAGGAGAATTAACTCTATCCCAGCTGAAACCTGGACAGTCATTCAGTTTAAAATCACATAGTTTTTAAGCTGCATTCATAAGTTCAAAAATTGAATTAATTATTTTCCTGGATTAGATGGCTTCATGGTGTATGCCATGCTTTTTTTCTTGTCATGCTTGTTCTTGTAGTCTTATTTTGTCACCGTACCTTGTTTTGATCACCTAAAGCAAAGTCATACATTCTCTTAGTAACTGTAATTATTGAATTCTTTTTGCTAAAATCTGATGCCCATGGGGAACTGATGGCTGGAAGTAAAAAAGGAATCCAAATGCAGGAAAGGGCAAGAGAAATATCTCAGGACTTTCTGATATAGAAGGGAAGAAATGAATGGTGAACAGTCACTGCACAGTTCTGACTTCAAGGTAGAGAACAATATAGATAGGTTCCATATGGGGCATGTTCTGCGTCACTGCTGCTCCCATTTGAACTGTCTGGAAGTTGTTTCTACCTTTGGATCTTTCATTGCCCCAGCCAGCCCTGCTTCATTCTTAATGCATACACTCAAGGAAGGGTTTCATCATGAGTAACTTGTGATGAAGTGAGAGGAACTACAGTAAAGATCAAAATAAGAGCTTTTCTGCAGTTTCATAGTAGCTGCCTGAATTGTAATAATCTTGATAGAATAAGCATGTGATGAATTGTACTAACCTGAGCTGCATCGTACCTGTTGCCCTACCACAGCACCAGGTCAAGCATTTAGTAGCATTTGAGCTTCTGGGCACTCCTGTCATAATAAAAAGCGCAGTTCAACCCAAACTGGAAAGTGATATGTGTGGATAGGGTAATCTCTAAAGTTGACAATGCAGAAAAAGGCAGCTTTGTGTTTCTATTCCAAGCAGTCCTTATGTTGTGCTGTTTAATGAGGGCCCCTATACCGGAAGAAGTACTTGCAATAGAGAATTTGGACAGCATGTAGCAATTGCTTTCCTTCACAATAAGGCTTGTGATGCTCCAGCATGAAGCAAATGAGAGGTCTCTAATAAGGAGCTTGAATCTATTGCAAAGTGAGAGTTCTCTGCTGTAACCAGATAATCTTGATGTATTCTTGCTGACTAATTGAGGGTGTTATTTAGGCTTTAAATTCAGTGTGAATGCAACCACAATTCTCGCAAAGATAAATCTATGAGAGTACAATGGAGTCTGGAGTAGTGCCAGCAGGTATTGGACTGAAAAAAATGAGGCCCTTGGGAAGGAAAAGTTCTGTGGAAGTTTTGCTCTAGGCAGAACTGTGGCACAGTCTTTTGTTGCAAGAAAAATGGTTTTACTTGTTAAAATAAAAATGGATTTATTTATTTTTAATAGCAAGAGCAATGTGTTTGGAGCTAGGTAGCCACATTGGTTTCTTTTCTTCTAGATAATCCAGACTTCATATATAGCATTGTCTCCTTATTGAACTATAGTCTTGTTTTGATTTATTTATATATTTATTTTAGAAAAATAGAACAAAACACTTAGCTCTTTTTTATTAGGTTTTGATTTTACAAATACTTTAAACCTTTATAAATATAAATTCTAATTGAGTGGGAGTTCACAATTTAGTATAATATAACTATTTCTGAACAGTCCTTTCACTTTAATGGATAGTCAGTTTCAGCTCAGTAGTTCCAGCTGCTGAATTTCTCTCAATAGGCCTACTGCAGGAAAAAAATGATCAATAAATATATCAAGGGTATTTAGCTGCCAGAGTAACTTTAGGCCTCATCTTCTTAATATATTACTATTTGAATGTATTCACTTCTGATCCTTTCAGAGCTGAAATGGTTGTGTATTACAAGTGTTGTAACTTCAAACATTGGCAGGACTTGAAGCAGCAAAGCCAGGAATTACTGCAGCATATCTGGAAGAGCAGCATACTTTGATTCTGCATTATAGGAAGTTATAAATTGCAATGGGAAGTACCCCCATAGCTTGATAGCAATTTACACTTAAGAAGACTCCTTTTCTCCTAGTCCCAAAACAGATGTCATTGGACGGATCCATACTCAAGGACACTTCCAAAATACGCCAGGTTTTTGTACGTTGAAAAATTACAACTTGGATATTGAGAAGTTTCTTGTGCCAGCAATACATTGCTCCTGCATGGCCAGGACGTAGTCTCTAACTGCATTGTTTCTTAGACTTTGCACACTGTTTCAGCTTCTGCAGGCATACTTCCATCATTGCCTGATTAAGTGTTGTATCTTTTCTGAGCTTCTATTAAGGCATTTCTCCCCAGTCTGCCCTCCGCTGCCCTTCATGGTCTTTGTTTTGTCTTTCGCACAAGTAGTCTTACAAGATTTTTATCTTCTCTCAGGCTTCCCTCTCGTCCTTACCTGTAATTAACTTCTTGCTAAACTGGCATCTCTCCCTTCTCACTTTCATGGTCTCCTCCTTCCCTTCTTTTCTCATAGTCTTCTGATACCTTGCCTATTTCTTCCATTATAAGTTATTTCTCTTCAGTGGTCAGTGACAGTTAAAAGATCTTTCTAATTATCATAAATTAAAATAGGCATGGTTTCATCCTAGATATTTTCTTTGCTGAGGTTTAAGCTACAAGTGTGAAATGATGCTGCTGATAAAGTTGCAGGATAACTGGTTGGGTGGCAGTCTGCTGCTGTGTTGATGTTGAAGGCGGAAGGAGCAGTGTCTCTCATGGTTTCTGCTTCCCTGTAATTTCCTAGGTGCTGTCTTGAAAGCATATGAACATTGTAGGCTGAAAGCAGCCTGCTCTCAGTGTTACGATGATTGAGAAATGGAAGGTTACAATTTAATGTGGTTAGCTGTCACTTTTAAACTACATAAATGCATAAGCTCTCCCTACAGCTTCATGTGCTTGTCTGATGAATGAATGGTCAGAAAGGAAGACAGACAAACTAAAAGTGTCTCATATGTCAGCTTGCCTTTTTTAAAAGGAGAGGACAAAAGAATAGCATTGTACTTTGAAATGTTTGTTTAGCAGTAGATATTTTTCTTCTACCTGTTCTGTAAAATGCTGGGGAAGGAAAGGACAGAATGAAAACTAGCTCCCCTTCCAATGCACACCCTTGCATGAACTTGGTTTCATGGGATCTGACTTTTATTCCCTGCCCCCCACCCCCACCCCACAGCATATTTTACTGCATATAATCTTTATATATAGTAAAATGTTATTTGGAAGTCAAATATAATGCAAAACAGATCTCTCTGGCTTAAGCATATAGTGCAAAACATCAAAGTTGGGTTGCTTGGATTGCTGAATCTGCATTCATGTAGTTTTCGTTTGTGGTCAGTGGAACTATGTAGCCACGTGGTCAGTGGAATCGTGTAGCCATGCCTGCAGCATGTATGTGAGAAACATAAACCCACAAGGAGTTCATGATACATACGCCAAGGTAAAGCAAAACTTGGAGGTGAAAGAGCAAGATGTATTTACCGTATGTGAAACTGAATGCTCGAAGAAGTCGGGTTTCATTGAAGTTGTATAAAACCAGCAGGTGAGTTTGACATAAAAGGTAGCCCTGCTGTGAAGATGCTGGACTGCTTTGAGACAGATTGATAGGGATAAAATCCCAAACTCTCCTTTTTGTCTCTTCTGTGTAGAGATCAACACAGAGAAGTGTGTTAATAACAACTAAAATACTTTGTTTTTTCCTCTACAGTAAAAGAAGTGGAAAACAAGCATTGCAGAATAATGAGGTAAATTATTTCTTCATTTAATATATTTTTAAGAATACTGATTTTTTTTTTTTTTTTTTTTTCTTTTTAACTTTAAGTCACATAATTGTAGTTTTATTTTGGACAGAGTGATGGCTGTGGTGCAAATGTGGTTTGAATGATACTTTAAGACTTCTTGCATTGGTTAAACAAATGGAAGAATCAGGTCAACCACATGTATTTGAAGTTTGATTGCATAATGATACGCACTTGATGTGTACCATGTGCTTTTTCATCTTTGTGTCTTACTACTATTTAAGGACTAATGTAAGTTTGGCTGTATGCATGGCAACAAACAGCTGTCTGTAGGTTTGGTATGACTTGTATTTGCTTTTTCTTTAAAAGAAAGTATGGAACAAGGTGTAGAGTCTGATAATTTCTGAAAAGTACTACAAACTTCTGGTAGGAGGTTTGGCATTTCCCTGGTCTCTTGTGTGACACTTAGTTTACTTGGAAAGGTTATATTATAGCCCTTTAAGTCAAGCTTTTTGTTCCATGATCAAATAAAATACAACAGTTAGCCTAGAGGGCAGAGCCCATGAATGAAGATATTTGGTCATATGATGGCATGAATAGATAACTGTTCCACATACTTCCATTTTAGCTGAAAACACTGGATAAAGGTGTATGTAAGCATCATGTTCACTTTTAGCCAGACCTTGACTGCAGTAGATGCCATAAACACTTATATTTTGCATAGCTATATACCTATTTGTAGAAATCTTAAGCAACTTCTTCTTATTCCTACCGATCTTGGATATAAGTATTATGAATGAGGAATTAACAGTCTAAGGAAACAACCTTTGGGAAAGCCATTGTGTTTGTCAGTTCTGCTACAGTAAAGCAGTAACGTGTAGGGTGATGCTTCATTGGGCCTGGAAGGTAATCACAGAATCACAGAATCACAGAATCCCAAGGGTTGGAAGGGACCTAAAAAGATCATCTAGTCCAACCCCCCTGCAAGAGCAGGGTAACCTACAGTACATCACACAGGAACTTGTCCAGGCGGGCCTTGAATATCTCCAGTGTAGGAGACTCCACAACCCCCCTGGGCAACCTGTTCCAGTGCTCTGTCACTCTTACAGTAAAGAAGTTCTTCCTGATGTTAACGTGGAACTTCCTATGTTCCGGTTTACACCCATTGCCCCTTGTCCTATCACCGGATATCACTGAAAAAAGCCTAGCTCCATCATCCTGACACCTACCCTTTACATATTTGTAAACATTGATGAGGTCACCCCTCAGTCTCCTCTTCTCCAAGCTAAAGAGATCCAGCTCCCTCAGCCTCTCCTCATAAGGGAGATGTTCCACTCCCTTAATCATCTTTGTGGCTCTGCGCTGGACTCCTTCAAGCAATTCCCTGTCCTTCTTGAACAGAGGGGCCCAGAACTGGACGCAATATTCCAGATGCGGCCTCACCAAGGCTGAGTAGAGGGGGAGGAGAACCTCTCTTGACCTACTAACCACTCCCTTTCTAATGCACCCTAAGATGCCATTTGCCTTCTTGGCCACAAGAGCACATTGCTGGCTCATGGTCATCCTCCTATCCACCAGGACCCCCAGGTCCCTTTCCCCTTCACTACTTTCCAGCAGGTCAACCCCCAACCTGTACTGGTACATGGGGTTGTTCTTCCCCAGATGCAAGACTCTACACTTGCCCTTGTTAAATTTCATCAAGTTTCTCCCCGCCCAACTCTCCAGCCTGTCCAGGTCTCGCTGAATGGCAGCACAGTCCTCTGGTGTGTCAGCCACTCCTCCCAGTTTTGTGTCATCAGCAAACTTGCTGAGGGTGCACTCAGTTCCCTCATCCAGGTCATTGATGAAAATATTAAACAGCACCGGTCCCAGCACCGACCCCTGGGGAACTCCACTAGTCACAGACCTCCAGCTAGATTCTGCTTGAGGTTTTGGATAAATATTTTTAAATGAAAATAATTTTATCTACTGTATAATATCCTGTCTGGCTGGAATTTTTATCTACAGTTGGCATTCACATCATTTTTTGAAAAGGGCAGGACTAGAGTTGTCTTAATCCCATGAAAAATAGTTGTAGGCTTATTCACATTCAGAGTAAATCCGTGTTTGCTAGAGCTCAGAGCTTTCCACTTGTTGCCCATTGCATAGCATATGTAAACAGCAAGGGAAGAGATTAAGCTGGGCTCTTTGTGCACGTTTCTGTAGTTTAATCATCCTTGGGAATAAAAACAGAGTGCTTGATAGGGTTGTCTGAGTTGATTAATGGCTACTTTCTTTGTGTTCCCTATCCTGTATCCCTAGTTTTTCCTTTCAGGTTTCCTCTCTGAGTGTGTTGTAGAATTGCTATAGGAGTGGATAATTTATACTTCACATGAGTCTTGGTTAGCAAAGATGGCAGGATTAGGTTGATTAGACAGGACCTGTTTTAAGCACACACGTGTACCCTTTTAGTCTGCTTTCAGAGTTCTTATGTCCCAACTGTGAAGGGAAAACTGAAAACAAAGGAAAGAAAGGATACATGGACTTGTTAAAAAAGTGTTGAGGTTAGTCAAAGTAGAAGATAGGGTTCTATAGAGTAAACAAATGCATCTGACCTAAATCAAAGCTGTTTGGCTACCTGAGGGTTTTTAAGTGTATAGATTTAGATCACTAGAAAGGTGTTGCACTGGTTTTCAGAAGTAAAGGAATACCACATTCTGGTTTCATTTGAAGCAAGTTTGGGCTGTACAGTCAAGGGATTTAAACCAGTGATGGTCTGGACAAACGATGGAAGGCATCTTTGGCTGATAGTGTCTTCTAGAGACAAGCAATGTTAGGAGGTTGCAGATGGCATTATAAGGTATAATTGGATGTTTTAATGTTGTGGTCTGCATTTTTTTATCCCTTTTAGTGTAGATTTGAAATCTATTCTTTAGTATCGTGACAGCAACTTACTGCGATTTGTTTCGATAGGCTAAATCACTTAGGATGCTTTTAGCTCTGAGGGCATATGCCACTGATTCTTACATTTCATTCAGCTTGTGTGAGCAAGTCTTAAATGGAAGGGAAATGCTGCAGACTCTGCAGAAGGAACATAGCTGTAAATAACTTGGATAGGGAAAATAATCACAATCACATTTAAATAATACCTTACAGAAAAACCTCACTTTTCTTGTTTTGCTTGTTTGGTGTGCAGCAGAAGGAGGGAAAGAAGGAGCGAGCAGTGGTGGACAGAGTGTTTATTGCAAGAATATGTCGAATCCTGAAAATAATGGTCCCTCGAACTCTTTGTAAAGAGGTAAGCATTACCTGCAGTAACAAATACAAATGGGCATCTTTGGAGTCACGTTTTCTTTAGTAATTAGATCAGAATTTAAACAAAAGTGTATACATTACTTGAATAAGACTAAATGTTACTAAATGTTTTAAAGTAGCAACTTATTAATATAAAAATCTACAGTTCAGTTGTTAGATCACTATAAAATTGCATTCTGTTTTCCATTACAAGATACGCCATTTACAGTGAGCTAGTAACTGCTGTCTGCATATCTTTTAAAAGGGCATCAGAGCTCTGCTTGCTTCCATGCAAGGCAGTACACTTCTCTGTGCAAATGCTTCCTATCTTTAAATAGCATACTGTTCATCCAGATTTTGGCTTTTTTAACTTACATCTAGGCCAGCCCTTATTAGAAAGTGACTTTGTCCAAAAATCTGTCAGCATCATTTCAGGAAAGCTATGCAGACTAAATTTTAGCAAGGTAAAATAATTTGCTTTGGCATCTTCCTCATGCTTTCTAGAATGCCTTTTTCAGAGGAGTATTAGTTGAGCTCAGAACTTAAGTGATGAATTGCAATATATTAGAACTTCAATGTACATCAGGCACAAAAGCAGTGAATTCCAGTGTATGCAGTGTAGAGCAAGCATGGCAGCCGGCTAGCCTGGATGAAAAGGGATCTTTGACAGCCTGTTCACAAACAGGAAGCATGGTAGAAGCATGGATGGCAATGTTCTCTAATGCTTCTGAGAGTGCTGACAGAGCTGGCCTCAATCAGCATCAAAAGGTCATGGCCTTCAGAAGAGGTTATTGATAATCCCCCCAAAAAGCAAACATCACTTCCATCTTCGAAAACAAACATACTGGAAGCTGCAGGCTGGTCAGCCTCAAAGTGTGCTTGGCCATGCTGTGATCAAATCCTCTTGGAAGCTAACTCTGGCCACATGAAGGACAAAAAGGTGATTGTGAACAGCCAGCCTGGATTTATGGATCATGCCTTGCTAACCTGATTGCTTTCAGTGATGACATGGCTGGCCATGCTCATAAGGGCAGAACAGAGAATGTTGAATGCTTTGATTTTTTGATTTCAGCAAGGCTTTGAAACTGAGGTCTCGCCTTACTGCCCTGATAGCGAAACCAAATTTGCTGGGTGAGAGGAGAATGAGGTGGATGGAAAACTGGTTGGACTGTGGACTTCAAGGTTTTTAATCAGTGGTACAAGGTCTAAGTGATAACTGGTTACTAGTGGCCCTGTTTGAGTGGGGAGTTGAAGTAGGGTGACCTTCAGGGGTCCCTTGCAGCCTGTATGATCCTATGCTTATGGCAGAAAGGTGTTTCAGAATAGCAATAACTTTTTTGTCCCTGCAATACTTACAGGATGTGTCCAATGTATGTATCAACCAAATACAGCTTTTTAAAAGACAAACCTTCTCCATAAAAATGTAATCAGTATTTTATCAAATATATTGTATAGTATATAGTAACGTGTTTCCTGCAGAGTCAGCAAATACTACATTAGCTGGGAGCAGCAAGGCAATACTTTTCTGCTAGATATGGTTAGACCACTTAGTAGGAAAAGGTGGTGAATATTATCCCTTGTTTAAGTGTTACACTTCTATTTTTTTTTGTACTAGACAGGTTATTTGCTGCTTATTGCTGTGATGCTGGTAGTCCGCACCTATTGTGATATTTGGATGATTCAAAATGGAACAGTCATTGAAAGGTATCTATAAACTTGTTTTTCTTTTTTTTAAGAAATACATTTAGTCAACTGTTTTTCTGCTGTTGGGTAAAATTTTACCATTTGTTTTAACCAAGATTTTCTTATTAAATGATTTTCAGTTCTTTTGGTCACATTTTGTACACTTAAGACTAAATTGTTGTCTGAACAGTCAAGAAGGCACTTTAGGATAGTGGCACAGTGGTTCTATGTCATAGACTCAGCCATGTTGCTTGGATATTAGGACTGTTACTTCTTCCTACTGAGCTGCTTGCTCTTTAGATTGATAAACACAATGATTTCAGTCTTACTGTTTTAGAAAGTGTTTTCTAGACTTCTAATTTTTCTTGTTTCTCTTGTCGCTGATTGAAGCAAGCAAGAATCCGTCTTGAAATGTGAATTCAAAATGTTACTCCTATTTCAGGAGAGGTTTTCAGTGCTGTGTGGAATTGAAGGACTGCTTTGTTTCTCTGATGAGAATACATGAAAGCAAAGAAGGAAAGGAACTGGTATTCTATGCCCATGAATTTCTGAGCCTTTAATGCAGGCAGTTACTGCAGGAGTAGAAAGTAGTCGCTTAGTCTGTCACTTGCAATGTGTAGAAGTCTCTTGTATTTAATCCTACAGCTGATACTACAGATTTCCACGATGATTTTTGTTTTCTCTGTGTGGTCCACTGTGAATTTATCCACTTAAGACATGCATGCTGTAGTTTATAATTTCTTGTTTCTCCTGTGACTAACTCTTAGCTGATGGTTGTTTTCAGTGCTATCATTGGGCGCAGCAGAAAAGATTTCAAGAAATACTTGTTCAACTTCATCGCTGCAATGCCTGCTGTAAGTGCTTTTCTTGTGCCAGCCTTTAAGCAGAACATATTTTAAATGCAAATTAAGAATTTGAGGATAAGCTCTCAAATAAGTGGCCTAATACCCATAGAAATTAGTATTTTATATGCAGGTCTGTATTTAAATTTTTGGCCTCAGTGCGGGGGACTTCTTCAGCATGTTTCCTTATTGGTTGCAGCTATTTTTCCGACAGATATATTTAGGGTTTTAGGTTATTTTTGTTGATAGTAACTTTGATAGCTTAACATGCCACCTGCAGGCCTGCATAATGTCTTATGGCTTAAATGATATTTCAGCATTGTAGGTTTGAGATTCTTTTGACACCACTGAAGGTGAAGTTTTCTTTCTAGTCTTTATTTTTTAGATTTCTTACAGCTTTTTCCAGGGTTTGTTTTGTTTTTCCCTCTCCCTTTAACTTCTTTTCAGCATGTCAACATCTCTGACCTGCAGCAGATGTACTTGTTACTACCTAATAGATATTGTACCTGCTTTACAATAGATTTAGAAGCAAATTGATAAATGTAAAGTAGTGGCTCTTTTCTAGAAATTATCAGAAGAGCTCAAGGTATACTTCAGTTTTCAATAACGTAGACTGGAACCTAATCAGAGGTCCTGCACATGCTACATGGTTGGTCTTCAGTGTGTTGATAGTATTACTGATTTCAAGGGGAATATTCAGCTGTTCTAAAGTGTTTGCACTATTTGTGCTGCAAACTGGTCTAAGTGTATTAAATCTTGTTAGGTAAATACTAAAATTCTGTTTCTTATTTTTAGATCTCTTTAGTGAATAGCTTCCTGAAGTATGGTCTAAATGAATTAAAACTTTGCTTCCGAGTAAGACTTACCAGATACCTCTATGAGGAATATCTTAAGTAAGTAACACCTTGTTAATGTCTAAAGGTTTTAAAAACTAAATTGATTAACATCAAACCAGATAATTTTAAGTACATAGTAAGAAGGTAACAAGGTGCTTTATAGGGCAGGTATACTGTTTAGAAAAGGGTTTTGGTTGCAACTACCTTGCAGTTAAGGATGAGTGACTTATCCAGGTTGTAGATGGCACAGATAGAAAGATAGCAAAGTTGTCGCAATTGGGGGTGGTGGTGGGTGGGGAAGTCCTGCTGCTTCCACTAGTGGGTCAGCTTCCAAAGTAATTAAATTGCTTTCATACAGTGGTAATAATCCTGCAGATTAAATTGGATGCATGAAACTGAGTAGCTGCTTATGTCCTTCTGCACTGAATTTTGGTTGTTGGGTGTGCTGATGCAGAGTTTGTGAGAGTTTTGTAGCTGTAAGTGCAGCAGCAGTGCATAGAGCAGCCTGAGCTTCAACAAAGACGTTTTGGAGCCTAAACAGTTCTACAGTATTTAGTATGGATCTGGTCAGGCAGAAACAGAATTTATGTTGATTCCATGCAGCCATTTAACGTTTGCACTATTTTCTATCTTGGTTGCATGAAGCAGGGGGTTCCAGTTATTTCAGATGCCAAGAAATGATTTTTTTTTTTTCTGCCTTGTTTTATCTCAGATCTTATACGTACTACAAAATGGGAAATCTGGACAACAGAATAGCTAATCCAGATCAGCTCCTTACACAGGATGTGGAAAAATTCTGTAACAGTGTAGTGGACCTGTATTCAAACCTGAGCAAGGTAAGTTTATCCAGATAGAAGTTTGATAGCTGTGAATGTTTAGGATGTGATGTCAGAGCTCAAAACAGTTACTTGCAGTATGTGTATTGCTTGGAGTATGGTGCTAAAAAGCCTGTTCATGATATTATATCATTTCACACTGTGGTTTCCATGACTTCTGCTAAAGCACAGCTGTGGGTTTTTCCAATTTGTATGAAGTTTTCTTTTAAAGAACTTGGCACATTGTTTTGCAGTTGAACAATGATGAGTACACTCTCTCAGCTAGTTAGGCTTCAGAAGAAAATCGGTGGCTATCTTTTAGTTACGTAGGAATGTTCTTTTGGGTAGGGAGGTGTGGTTGAATACACTTTTCACTCTAGTGTAAATTTTAGGGGGTTTAGGTAGTGAAGTAGAATACTCTTAATATTTTTAAACTAGGTTTGGGTTTTTTTTGATGCTGTTTTGTTCACTCAAGCAGAAGTATAAAGCAAAATACAAGTCGCATTCAGAAATTCTGCATGCAAAACCTGTAGTTCAGCTGCTCTAGCTTTGAGAGGGAGTGTATGGAATAGGATGCTTGCAAATTGAAATGTTGCTTTTATTAGGTACATAGGCAACTATACGACATTATCTTTCTGCTCACTATTCCTCACAGTTACTTCAGTTGAGTAACCATACGGTCTAATCCAACTTTGCTTCATGAACAGGGTGTTATTACAGACCTCAAATAGTGAAGTACTCTTATGTACTTTATCTGAAGATACGATGCATTTATGTTCAGTTCTTGAGTGAATGTTTTCAGGAACATGTCACAGGGCTGGGATTCTCTTTGTTTTAATAGATTTAGTTTGTATAAGTTAAACAGTATTGTGCTTTTAATGCAGAGCTGTAACTGTTATTGGGGTGGTTGGTGGTTTCTGGGCTGGTTTTATGTTGGTGTTCTAATGCCTTTTCTCCTCTGCTTCTCTTATAGCCTTTCTTGGATATAGTTTTGTATATCTTCAAGCTAACAAGTGCAATAGGAGCTCAGGTAAATTGAGTGGGTTTTTTAGCATTATAAGAAAATGTTCCTTTCTTTGGTTATAGCCCTTGTACCTGTTTAGAGCCTGAGGAAAACTCTACACGTTAATTGTAGACTCAGCCATAATTTGAAGGGTTATACTGAAACTCTGCTTTTACACTTCATGTTTTATATGCTTTAGTGCTCTCTTGAGGCAAGCAAAATAAAAACAGCATTTGCAGGAATTCAACAATTTGAAGAAACAAGAAAATTCTTTATTTTCTTCTGGCAGTTACTTGGGAATCATATTTAATAGAGTACCCTTCTGGCTGCTATATCTTGCATGGCTTCCATTTAAGGGACAAAATTAAGTTTTCTGTTTCATTGCAGCCTCTATAAAGGAGTCATTCCCTGCATTCAGCTGTATGACCAGTATATTTCCTCCACCATAAACTGAATAATTTCATAAATCTTCAGGTCAATAAAACAAGGCATTATCAGAAATGTTCAGGGTTTGACAAGAAGTGTTTCTGGGACACATGATTTTGTTGGCACAGGCTGCTGTAAGGCTTAGCTGAATCTAGGTAGTTTGTGCAGTCTCTGTCTTAGCATTGCTCACTGTAGTATTTAGTTATTACAGGCAGTTTATGCTGAATTCAGTTTGTGCCTTTGGTTTTATACTGTGCCATACTTAAATGGTATTTAAGCATGCTGTTTGAGGGCCCTGGTCTATTGAATCTTAGGATGCAGAAGAATAGAGTTCCCCACAAGGATTGCTTGAGAGAAGAGAGTGTGTTGGGAGATGTATGGATCAAAGAAGAGAATGGGATTGAAATATTGACTGCTACGACAATGTAGCAAATACAGAGAAAATGAAGTAGGTAGAAATGAAGGAGAGGAAATGAGAAAGGACAAGGAAATTCATAGCGAAATAAGCTAGGTCAGTACAACACACAGGTGGCATAGAACCTGAGTAGAAGGATGGGATGGGAAGGGCATCTAGGGGCAGAAAATTGATAAAATTATTAAATAATATCTGCAACATGAAAGAAAGGAGCATGGTAGGAATTTCAAGGGTAACTGAAGTGGTAACATAGACACATAGAAGGTGAGAATCCAGGGATTCATGCTTTCTGGGCATTTTGTATATAGATGTTACAATTTGAGACCATCTAGATGGTAAGCTTTTCTTCTGGTTTGATGTTCACAGGGTCCAGCTAGCATGATGGCTTACTTGATTATTTCGGGGTTCTTCCTTACCCGTTTAAGACGACCAATTGGCAAGATGACCGTTATAGAACAGAAGTATGAAGGGGAGTACAGATACGTCAACTCGCGGCTTATTACAAACAGGTATAGATTTACTTGGATGGCAAGATACAAGTGACAAAGTAATGCTGTGGTATAGATGGAGAAGCTGTATGTTAACACATGTATTTGGAAAGTCTAATGCTATCAGTTCAGAGCAAAGTGTTTGCATCTTTATGAGGATTATTTTTAACTAATTTATATGTGCATTCCTAATTCAAAAGACAAACTGTAGCTGGGGTATAAAAAGCTTACGTTCTACTGTTGTGAAAATGTACAGACTCTTATTTTCTAAAGTGACTGAAACGGGAAATATATTCCTGTGTTTTATGGCTGACTTCTTCAAAGACTAATGTAAAAAAAATATTTTTCTTTTTTTTAGTGAAGAAATTGCTTTTTATAATGGAAACTTGAGAGAAAAACAGACTATTCACAAAACCTTCCGTAAACTGGTAAAACTTCTTTTATCTTTTAAAACATTTTAAGCAAAACTTCAATTAATTTTATGATGGTGATTCTTGACATACTTTAGTATAAATTGAATTATAGTGGCTTGATGCTTATGCTGCTACAGTCATTAGATTTAAGAGAGTAGGCTGTAAGCAGAAGCCAGGCATCTGATAAAATGGTCTGTCTCTTGCCACTTACCTCCTTTTCACCCTTTTCACTACAAAAGCTATTCTTTCACTGCTCAGTTTCAAGTGTAGGTTGTGTTGGAGTGCAGGTCTTTGCCAGCAGAGACACTTGTGCAGTGCTTGTCATCATTATGGGTGTGTTGAGGTAGCTGTGACATAGGGAAAAATGTTGGGAATCAAATGTCTGTAAAATAATAAAAGTTAATAAAAAAGGTACTAATCTAACTTGACCTTGTTTCTTCTGTAACTTACCAGGTGGAACACTTGCATAATTTCATCCTGTTCAGGTTCTCAATGGGTTTCATTGATACCATCATTGCCAAATGTGAGTGTTTATCCAGTGCTAATGGATTGCTATAAATAATAATGTGCTCAAATTTTAAAATGAGAAATCTTTTTTTCTTACTGCTTTAATTAATGTGTAGCTTAATATTTACTCTTAAACTTCAGACCTTGCCACTGTGGTTGGTTACCTGGTTGTTAGTCGCCCGTTTCTGAATCTGGCTGATCCTCGTCACCAGAACAGTACTCATGCAGAACTTTTGGAGGTAAGTACAGCAGAATTAAAACCATTTCCTGAAATTAATTTCTGTTAGTCTACATAAAGAAACGTTCTTCTACTCTAGGATTACTACCAAAGTGGAAGAATGTTACTGAGAATGTCTCAAGCCTTGGGCAGAATAGTTCTGGCAGGCCGTGAGATGACAAGATTGGCTGGGTAAGCTTCATAAGTAGTTGTGTCAAGTTTTCTTTCTTAAAGTTATGTTGTTGCTGTTTTTCTTCTCATTTCAAGAAACTGACTTAGAATTAAAATGGTTTTGTGTGATTTGTTCACTGCAGCACCCTAGAAATCTAGGGGTTAAAAATATTTGATGCTGAAAACAAATCTGAAGGTGTGATAATTATGTCCACTAGTAATTTCGTATCTGAACAGTAGCGGCATACAGTTTGAATGTTTAATTGAAACAACATCTAAGAAGAAAAGTTACCAAATACTTGCCTATTACAGGAAAAGGTTCTTGAAAGCAATGTGAATATTGGACAACCTCAGTGCAACTCCAGTGTTAAAGTTCTGTTTCTGTGCTGGGTTGAATAACTTTGTTATTTTGCTAGTTGTACTCATTAGAGTTACTGTTGATTTCTGAAACTTCTAAAGATTAATTATGGTTAATTTTATGGTTTTTCTGTGTTTTTTTTTTTTTTTTTTAGTTTCACAGCTCGAATTACAGAATTAATGCAGGTTCTGAAGGACTTAAATGGTGGCAAATATCAGCGTACCATGGTATCACAAGAAAAAGGTAGATACGACATAATATGCAGTATATGCATCCCTCTGTAGCGTTCCAGTCTCTAACACTTTCTTCTTATTTTAAGATACAGATAAAAAGCCAGCTTTGCCTTTGGTACCTGGATCTGGAGAAATTATCAACACTGATAACCTTATCAAGTATGTTTACAAAGTTTCCACAACTTCAGTATTTTTAACTTAGCCTGGAAAGACATAAGTCATTCCCTCTGCCTCTGTTAACGGAGGTTTTAATGCACATTATTACAATATGCAGCTCCTGTTGTACTGTAGTTTATTTACATATGATTCTGCCTCACTCCATGTCAGCATTTCTATTGTGTAAGTCAGTCCTTGCCCTCTCACCTTAGCAGAAGACATAATATGCTGTCTGGACATAGCCTTTGTAGTGGTATCTACAGCTGTCCTTTGGAATATGACTTCCCAGACCTTCTTGTTAACACTTTATCAAACTTCTTCTTAGAAATAAGTTGGTTACAGGTTTTATTCCAGGATATAAATTAGCAGTAAAATTCAGGGGCAAGTCTGTATTCAGTTTGTATATCTGCATGCTTGGACCCTTCACTGATGTACTCAAGTAACAATCAGTTCCTCAGGTTTTTGCAGTTTGAGGGTCATAGTTATTGACATAGTAACACTACCTACTACCTCATACTACCTTGACATAGTAATACTACGCGGAGTAAAGCCAGGTAATAGATGAATTAGCCTCAGTCTGGACAATATGGAAATCAATTGGCGGAGTGGAGGGGAGTGAGAGGAGAAAGGAGACGGTAGAGTTACTTTTATTATTTTATTGAGGGGGAAAAAGAAGCAAACACAAGCAAGGGGGAAGAGAGCAGAGAATCATTCATTGTGTATCCTGGAACTAATGGACTAAACTTCCACTACCAGGTTTAAAATGAAGAGCATCTTTAAATGTAGGTTTTTGTCCACAAGGTGTTTTGGAGACCAAAGACTTAGAAGGATTCAGAAAGCAAATACATGAAGACAAAAAAACTACCAGCAAATTATAGATAGTTGTTAAACACTAAGGTACCACTTGTGGTTCAAGAACTTCCTTAGCTATTAATTGTCTTTTATTTTAAATATTGCAACACAGGTTTGATCATGTTCCATTGGTGACACCTAATGGAGATGTTTTGATTCAAGACCTTAACTTTGAGGTAAGTTTCTTAATATCGTAGAAAAGTATATTCATCTAAAGTTTTAAAGGGGAGATAATAGTTTCAGAGGTAATCTGATCTATAAATACATGCACAATCAAAGCTAGAGAGGTGCTTACATGGTACGCTTAAATGGGAACAAAAGTAATCCTCGTGTTAGTTCTAAATGAGAAAATAAAAAGGCAATGAGCTATTTGCCCCAAAGTGTTTTCTTTGTTACAAGTGTGGGTTTTTTTCCCAGCTGCAGTTGGTGCTAGACTAGTTGGAAAAGACAAAAACTAAATGATTACTGGAAATCACTCCTTGTAGTGTCAGAAGGTGCTATGTACAAGCCTATGAGAATACCAGTTTGTCTTAGTGTTTGCAAAAGCTTTTACCAGTACTTCCTCACTACACTTCTAATGTGTTGGCTTTGCATTTTTAGGTTCGATCTGGTGCAAATGTATTGATTTGTGGACCAAACGGGTGTGGGAAGAGCTCACTTTTCCGTGTTCTTGGTGAGGTAAGGGAACTTGTGAAAATGAACAGCAGAGACTCCAAAGCACTGTTGTAACTGCACTTTTTTCAGTCAAGTTTAAACCTTTTTCTTGTTCCAGTTGTGGCCTTTGTTTGGTGGGCGTTTAACAAAGCCTGTAAGAGGAAAGTTGTTCTATGTTCCCCAGGTGAGGCAAAGTAGTTAGTTGACAGTAGTTTTTCTCTTTCTTCCTACTTTGGCTATGCTTAGAAATATTTGACCTACCTTTTCGTTTCTATCGGTATCTCAGAGACCATATATGACTCTTGGAACACTCAGAGATCAAGTTATATATCCAGATACTTTAGAAGATCAGAGAAAGAAAGGTATTTCTGACCAGGTAATGATAATTCATTCATTAACCCTTTCTCTTGCTTAAGATGTGTAATGTTTCAGATTTAAAAATATTGAAACTGCTGTTAAACCCACTGCATTTCGTTTAATGTTTATCGGGGTTGATAGTACACCAGTATAATAGTATAACCCTTTATAACCTTCTTCAGTCATTTCTTTAAGTTCACTTAAGCTCTACTTATCAGTTCTGTTTCATTAAAAGGTGCTGAAGGAGTATTTGGACAATGTCCAGCTGGGTCACATCTTGGAACGTGAAGGAGGCTGGGATATCGTTCAGGATTGGATGGATGTACTCAGTGGGGGAGAGAAGCAGAGAATGGCAGTATGTGTCTATGATTCTATGTCTCAAAAGTGTAAATACTTAACAAATACAGGACCTGATCAAAACTGTAACCTAAATTGTAAGCAATTCCTTTTTAACTAAATATTAGTATTTTTCTTAAAAGGAACCCTCAAAATATGAAATACCTGAATACTGAGGAAAAAAAACCTAACTAAAATAGTGTTGTTTGTATAAAAAATTTAATAGGAAATATTGACCTTTTATCACCCGTTGCACTTTGGTTATATAAACAGACGTTCACCAGTGGGTGCCAACCTAAAGGAAATTCCCTTGCCACAGTAAATTTTTGGACACTAAGTCTTAGTTTCACTTGTAACACTTTGGTTGTAGTGCTATATCCACAGTAGCCTTTTGGTTTGCATTGCAGATGGCAAGGTTATTCTATCATAAGCCCCAGTTTGCAATTCTGGATGAATGCACCAGTGCTGTTAGTGTTGATGTAGAAGGCTACATTTACAGCCACTGCCGGAAGGTAAGCTCTTTGTTGCTAGAACTCTATCTCTGTATGTTAAGAGGAAACCTAAAATGATAAAAGGCACCCAGAAGCTTAGAAGGGCATGGAACGACCCTTTATACACACTAGAATTCAATAATTGTTTTGTAGCTTTAGGATAATTTAGAGGTACATGTGGCCTCTGTATATCAGAGAACTCTTACTAGCTGCTAAGTAACCTTACTACTCCAGATAAACTCTTAAAATGTCAAGTGAAGATCAAATAATCTAAGAGTTTATACTTGTTGTTCAAGAGCCCTCTGTTGGCCAGGACATCAAAATGAGGGGGTTGAAAGCATTTCCATCTATTTTGAGACACGAAAAGCCAGGCACTCTAGGAAAACATGATGATCTTGAATATATTTTTCTTCTTCCTTTCTCTCTTAAACTCACCATTTCAGATTCTGTGTAGTGCAGTGTGAAATATTAATAGAATACAATTTCACCCCCTCAGCCTAGGAAGGAATTTACTTGAAATAACATTAAACTGTTCAGCAGCAATAGTCACAGAATGGTGAACCTATGCATCCACTGAAATACGTGCTTGAAACTTGAAGTGGGAAGTTAAGGAGCCTTCTGTGGTAGTAAATTCACACTGGTGAGGACTCTGCAGAAGAATGGACATCATTTCTTAATTTTACCACATTAATACCAATACCTTGACAACTTTCTATGTCTGTTATGCATATACTTATTATTCTGTTAATTTGAATGTTCATTTGTGGCTTACAGTTCCTGTTGTCAAATGGCTAATACATGTTCCTGAAAAAAAGAATTCCTGGTTAAGCTGTCCTTGCAGTAAGAAAAAATGCTACCCTGCTTTATCATCAGAGCCATTTTGGCTTCTAATTGATGCTGCTGTTAGGGATGCATAATCAGCTGAGTTGCAAGGAAACTAAGGAAGATTATTCACCTTTAAATTGTTACTTTAGAATGTACTAATAGCTTTTGTGGTTTGGGGTGTTTTTGCTGTTAAAGTGCACTTCTTTTAATCACCAGGTTTGTTGGTTTATCCACCTCCTATCTTGCCCCCTTTGCCCAGTGTGTGTTTTGCCAGATGATTAGGAGCAAAAGAATGGTGAAATAAATTAAAAAAGAGAAATCCCTTCTGCTTTTCAATTTATTTATTCAACTGCAAAATCTTATACAAAGACTGCATATGTATACTGTTAATAATAGGGTCTGGAAGCTTGTGTTTATCAATGTAAGCTCTACAGCTGATGCTGACAAATAACCAACACCTAACCCATGAGACAAATTAACTGCTTTATTGTGTGTATTTTCTTCATGTAGGTTGGCATCACTCTCTTCACTGTCTCCCACAGAAAGTCACTCTGGAAACATCATGATGTATGTAGTGTTTGTTTTTGCTAAGGGTATCTGTGGGTTGTAGGGGTTTTGTTGTTTGGCTTTCAAGGTGTTCTCCTTTTAGGTCCTTAGAGATGATGGTCTGTTGTTTCAAAAATGTTTTAGTTTCGTAATCCAGTGGCTTATTCGAAATATGCCTCTAGTTATGAAGACTAACCCAAAGTCCCTAAATGCCTCAAAACTATGAAAGGCTCATTTAGGTACTTAGGTTTTCTTTTTTAGTCTCAAAAACCCCTTCAGCCAGAATCCAGTAAGCAGCATGAAGGTTTTGCTTTCAAGATACTTTATTTATCTATGCTGAAAAGTTAATCTGTATTACTGTAATACTGTGTAATACTTGTTTTCTTCCAAACTGAGATTTTACTATTGCTATTACTTTTTATGCAGAGGGACTGTATATGTGTGTGGAAGATACTGAATTGATACACAGGGATGAATATGTAACTTAATATATTATCACAAAGCCCAAGACAGCAGTGTTAAGTCTAACTGTGACCATTAGCAGACTGATGGATGATACTAAGGGAAAAAAACAACAGGGAGTTCAACTTCTTTCCAGAGGCAGTTGAATTTAATGAAATGTGAGGAGGGAGAAGCTAAAGAGCTGGTAATTTTCAAGTGATTGCTAACATATGCTCTTCTATTTCAGTTTTACTTGCATATGGATGGCAGAGGAAACTACGAGTTCAAGAAAATAACTGAAGACACAGTTGAATTTGGATCTTAAAGTCATGAACTGAGCTGCTACAGAGACTGATTACAGGAAGTGTGTAGTGTGGCAGGCATTGTACAATACAACTTACTCAGCTTGTTTTCTAAACAAATTAACTAGGATAACCCAAAACAAGCTGTTAAGCATTTACTATTATGTCGGATATTGCTAATTGTGTATATGTTGGTTTAATTATTGATATGTACTAAGAATGTCCTTATTCTTGTGGTTTAAAAACCTGCCTAAATTAAATTGGGCTTAAATCAGTGTAACCTGATTCATCCTGGGATGCAAACCATTTGAAATCAGCTGATTTGACTTTTGTAGACCTTCTTTCCCTTGAGTGAAAAGCCCTGTTAAAATTAGGGTTGCTACCTCTCTTGTTCCTGCAAAGCAGTCTTGGATTTTTGCTCTGTTCTATGCATATTTCTGAGTTATCTCACACAGTGCAGGACATTCTCCCATCTTCAGATCTGTGCCCAGTTAAATGAAAGAGCCTTTTCCTTGACCAAGCCTTGTGATGTAGCCAATATGCCCTTGCTGATAAAGGATGGACTGAACCGAAAAGACAAAACTAATTCCTTCTGGTAAAAAAATAAACTTGTTCTTTGCTGGGATTTGAATTCTCTTTTACATCTCTTTGTCCATGCAGTTATCTCTGCTGCTCAGCAATCCCATTCTCAATTTAGCAAGAGCTTCATCTATCTCCCACCCCAGCAGCCCTTTTTGTGTCAGAGAAATACTTTGGTAATGAAGAGTTGAGCGGTGGTTGAGAGATGAAAAAAATAACCAGGGAAAAAAAAGGAAGAGAAGTCATGTATCTTGTATCAAACAGTCTCATGCATATTTTCAGCTCAGAAGAAATGAATGGCTCCACAAGTAGAAATAGAGAAGAAAATGAGGGTCCAGTCACTCTTCTCTTGAAATCAGAAGGGGTTAGTGTGGACTCCAGAATGTTAATCCATGAAACAGCAGACTCCTGTCTGTCCTTTGTGTGTTCAGTCCTGTAATAACAGCAGTTGCTTTTTCCAAATTCCTGTTTCCCTCTTTAAAAAAATGAGATCTCTTTGTGGTTTTAGCTGCCTTTCAGATCTGAGATTGAAACTAAGTGATAATGGCACTTGTTTGGTCTTGTAGGCTTTAATGATGCTGTCATCCTTCATCTTTATCATCCTATTTGTCATGAGGTTTCTTGATTTCTGATACAGATGGTTCACCAGTGATTCTCCCTGTTGTCTAAGGATCTCTAGTCCCTGCTGGTTTTCTTGTTCCAGCTGCCAAATCCCTTTGCAGAAACCCAACTCTTTAAATAGTTTACTGCAACTGGTCTCTCTATACAAATTATTTTGTGGTTGCCATGTGACTTTGACAAACACAAATACAACAAGGTGATTTTTTTTGTGTGTGTGTGATCAGGGAAGAGGAAGGTGTAACTCAAACTGAATCACTCTTTAGGCTTTAAAACACAAATTACCAATACCTGTTGTACAGTGAAGGTCTAGTCGTTTTTTAGTCTTCCATATAAGATAAAATGTAGGAATGCACTACATGAAGGCATGCATAAAATATGCAAAAAATCTGTTCTCTGTGCATCTTTTATCAAGGGTTTAGATTAAAAACAAACCCAGTTTTTTATAGAACATATTTGGGTACGTATTTGGATGCACTTCTGTCTGTTAATTTTTACCAGGTATGATCAGTCATCATCTTTCATGTTGAAATCACTACCTGTTAATACTTTTCCTTTTATCCTAGTCCTTGCCCATTCTTGTTAGTGCTATTATTCTTTCGTAGTATTCAAATACAAATGGCTACACTGGTATAAGAATCTAGTGACCACATTAGATTCATAGTATAATGCATCAATGAAAATCAAAAAAGCCTTTCTGAGGTGTAGTGTATTCAAGAGAGTAAGGTACCTGAGTAAATTTTCATGCTTGATCCACAAGAAGGCAAATAGATATTTCATTTTACTAATTTTCTTTCTATTCCTTCAGATTCTCACATCAGCCATAACGTAGCAGGTAGCAGCATGCTGTAGTCTTACGGTAACAGTAACCATGACAGTAGGGATGCCAGGTAGTTTGTTGTGTGGGGTTTGGGGGCTTGGTTTTGTTCCTTTTTGTGAAAGTTCTCAGCACAAATGCAACTTCTTCTCTTGGAAGGGATCTTTTAGTAACCTTTTTAGATACACAAGTTAAAAATCTCTATAAAGTGAGAAAGCTGCTGTTATCTTTGTGACTAGGGCAGGCTTTGCAATGGAGTAGTGAACTTGGGATACTTTAACGTATTTTAAGACCGGCAAGCAAACCCCCGCACAGCACACTTCCATAGCACCCCAGCAGCCAATCCCAAGGTACTTTACGTTTCAATTGCTTAATAACAGAATTGTGTGTGATCTCGGATTAATTTCAAATACTAAAATCAACTTAAAAATCCAGCTCCATAAGCAAGGAGGAATAGGTTTGCCTTTAGATGCCATGAAGTTCACTGGAACTGAGGATGGTAATATCTCCTTAGGGCCAGGACTAAGTGTTTCTGAATATACTGGAAGGAAAGAAAAACATTCTTCTGTGCTTGATTGTAAGAGAGGCTTATAAAGAAAGTATAAACAAGAATGATGTTTTAGAATGATATTCTTAAAAGGCCTTACATTAAAGTATTTTGAGATAGACTTGATCTAATGAAAGATTGTAACGAATCTAATGACAATGCTCCAAGTCTCGGTTCTGTTGCAGAATTGCACTGTGATACTGTATTTTAGCTTTTATGTCTTTTTAATAGCACAAGATGGAAGTTTGTACGTGGGAATTCTGAACTAGTGAGACAAAGTATTGATGAGGATTTCCAGTCTGAAACAGTTGGTGTTTTGAAGATGGTACTGGTAATAGTCAGATGGCTGCATTTCAACAGTGGTGGGAAACATTCCTGTATGTATATACTGTAAAGTGTTCTGGAGGGGGAAATGGCGCTATATAAATGTAAGACATTAAGTGCCTCAAAAATAATAAATCTAAAGATAAAATATATCTAGGCTTTTTATGTTTCTTGATGATGTGATGATGAATTTTGTAGTAATGCAGTGAATGCATGCTGGGCAAACCTCAGGTTATTTGATGAATGGATCATAGATGCATTAATCTGCTCTAAGACTGCACTGATTCTGACCTCTCTCACCATTACCCACTGGCCACTTCTTTTCCCTTCAAGTTCATTGCTTTTATAAGAGCGTAGGCCTGAATAAGGTTAAAATGTATCAGATTGTGGTGATTCTTTTGAGTGTTCTTTAATGTTACTAACTTGAGGAAGATAGGATAATCACTCTCCACCTTTATTATACTGGTGATGTTTAATGGTTTTCCTTTGACATACAAGCTGTCAGGATACTTGAAACTCGGTATTGTAAGAGTGAAACCAAGATATGCCTGAATGCGACGATCAACTGTTAACTCTGGGCTCTCTGCAACGCAGGTCATTCCAAATGCTCAGTTTGTGTGCCTCAACAGTTTGATTCTTCCTTACGCAGAGTGAAAACATCAGTTCCTGGAACAGCAGAACTGAAGCCACGGAGCAACAAATTCCAGCTCTTTCTCAAGGATCAATCCACCATCTTTCAAGGATGTTAAGGAGCCTTGGTGCAGAGTTTGAATTCTTCTGGGAAAAGCTGGCATCCCAACCAGTGCCAGGGTCCGACTGGCGAAAAACCCAGTGTCAGACCTATTTTGTTTGTGATTGCCAGAGTGAAATTAACACACAAAGGAGGTTAAGTACTATAATTCACCTGTTGGTTTGTTATTGTTTAAAAAATAAACTATAGAGATATGACAGATCAGAAAAAAGAAATTGAGACAGAATTGGGGTGCAGGGAGATAGTCACTACCGTGGATCCAGTGGTGTCCTGAGGTAGTCGTTGTCCTCAGTGGTGGGAGTCCTTCAGGGTCTGTCAGCATTGGAGGTAGTGTCCCCGCGGGTCTGTAGTAGTCGTTGGAGGTGAGTGTTCCAATGGTGATTACCTTTCTCCCTTTTATTATGAATTGGGGGAGTACTTCTTAATATAAGGTACAACATGTTCCTGGTGGAGCAGTTTTGCTGGTCTTGCAGCCAGCTTTTCAGCTGCGCATCTGTACCAATTCTTGAGGTAATGGGCTGCAATTCCTCACACCAGTCCTTGAGACAATGGATGTAAGATTCTTGCCGCAGCTTCTCCCACCCACCTCTCAGGCAATGGATGGGGGAAACCCATCTCAGCTTCCCATACCAATCTTTGAGACAAGGAACAGTGAAATCTTGTTTCAACTTAGTCTCTCACAGCCAGTCTGCATGCTGCAAGGAAGTCACTTGCTCAAATGTGGCACCAGTAGTGGAGTAGACGCATGTGGCTAGACACCCCAAATACAAAATTACCTTAGCACCATTTCAAAGTGATTTGTACTGTAAAAAGTTCTGGACATACTGCTGCTTCATTAGCTCTGTACTGTGTACTAGAGAAGATGAGGAGAAGGACAAGGGAAGAGAAACAGTGCAGCATGGAGTGCTACTGTGACACGTGACAGGCTTTTTCATTCAATCCTATCTAGTGCTGACAAATGACTTAAGTTTCTGCAGAACAGGAAATTGAATCTTCATGTTTCTTAAATCTAGAAAGAAGAAATACCCTGTGGATTAGGAGTGGAGAGAAGGAACTAATGTAGTGATTCTTCCATTGGATGCAGCTTTCGGCACACTCGACAGATACGGGTGCATCACCTAATCCTTGGTGTTCTGAAGTGGTCTAGAAATGTGAAAAACCCATTGAGATTGGCCTATCATCGAGGTAGGAGTTAAAAATGCATTATTAAAATGTATATATAGTTGTCATAGACACTGTGACATGTCCATAGAAACAGCCATGCTAATGAGCACCTGCAGTCCAAGTGTGAGAAACAGTAGGGGGAAAAGTTACCTTTCTTTTATAGAAAAAATAAAGGGCAACTTTCATCTGCCGAGAAGAAAATCAATAATGTGGAAGCTCAGATTTCTGCTTATAAAACTGCTGTTCAGAACACTTAATATCAATGTATAATGTATTTGCTGCCTTATTAGGTGTAGATAGCAGTTGGTTTATGCCAGTCCTTTTCATGAGCATGGAAAGAGGTTTCTTAGTTTTATGAATCAGTGATGGGCAGCTCTTCTGGGAGGAGGTTGCCTGGTTTTCCCTTCCCATGTTGGGGTTCCAGGCTTTCGCTCGTGCTCTGGATACAGACAGACCTGTATTAATGATGCCTTGCACTTCACTTGGAAGGTCAGGCTGGCTGTGCATGTTACAGGTTCCTAGAATCTGTTTGTCAAACCCATCCCGTCATGTGCATTCAAGCATCAAATGAAACTGATTTCATCTTGAAACAAAATACAAAGAGAAGGGGAAAAGAAATTGCTTTTCCTGGCAGAAGGAGCTCTGGTTCTGTAGTGCCCAGGCCCATTCCCCACTCTGCTTGTCCACAAACCAGCATCCTTCTTACCCACCCTCCCCTCATTCTGGGAAACAAATGGCGTCTACACATGGTACTGCACCAAAATAGAACAGAACTGGAAAAACCAGGTCAGTGCTGTCCAGACAAAACTCAGACTGCTGAGGCTGGTTTACTTGGGTAGAAACAGGGGACTCCACCTCCATGACTGAGCCAGTTTTCTGCTTTAAAATAGCTTTAGAGTTTGGCACAAATCAATGCTGGGTTTTTTAAGCTTGATAATAGAAAGTTTGGGGAATGCTGCTCTGGAAAAGGACCCTCCACAGAGGCGATTGAAGAGATGTATGAAACCAAATACACCCTTTCCTTGGACTGAGCTGTTGAGTGCAAGCAGGTGCTAAGCCCCATTTGACTAATTTTAATTGGGGTGACTCATGACAAGGTGAGTTCTGTGAATAAGTCTTTATTTAGTTACTTCATTGTGGTGTTCTACTGCAGGAATGTATTGGCATAAAAGCGGCAGCTCTAAAACCTGCTGTGCCAGAAGCTGGCAGTGTGGCAGACTCAGCAGAACACTGACAGACAGATAATGAAGTATCTCCAGAGGGGGTGATGAGCAGACGGATGTGGGAAAGCAGTGGTTAAAAGAAAGGCATGTGTGTGAGAGGCTTCTTAAAACTCAGCTGCAATCTCACATATTGCAGCAGGACTTCTGGAAAGCCAGGAGCTGCTAGCAGATAGCTTTGGAGCTTAGGAGGGAATTAAAGGCCAAGGTCAAATCTGCACAGGGAATTCTTTCCTTGTTTTAACCCACAAATGCCAACCAGGTCATTAAAACATTTAAGGTAGGGTTCTGTTTTATTACAAGTGTTGCATTTATAACAGTCGTGAGCAGGGAATGTGGAAAGGCTGCTTGAGGTCACTGCTTCAGCGTTAACAGAAATCTCCTTGTGCTCAGGGTGTTGCCTCTGAAGCACTGGGGTGCATCCCGCTGGTGGGACAGAAGGTGGGTCTGAGGGGCAGTAGTAATCCCTGTGTACACCATGTGTGTTATTGTCCCTGAGGCTGTTACACAGCACAGAGACCCACCTGAGACTCAGTACAGAGGAGCAGCCCCTCCACTGGGACCTGTTCCGACTCTTGTGCCCGTCACTGTCCCTGAGCGCAGGGCCACACTCTCCAAAGAACTCTGAGCACGTGAAGCCCAGAATAGCCCCAGGTACAAGCGCGGCTGCGTTCCAGCTATTGCCACCCGTGCCTTTCTTTTCCTTGCCGCTGAACTGATAGCAGGTTATCACAGCTCCAAACTTAGCTTGTACTTCAGCATGACTTGGAGGGCTTGTACAGCTCAACTGGACACGTGCAGTGGTAACCCATTTCCAGTGCTCCTAGAAAACTTCAGTCCCTTCCCTGAGGTGCTCTGTCCATTCCTCTATGAGTTAACAGCAGCAAGAGAATCTGTTTTCTGTTAGAACCATAGCAAGGGGAAAAGCTCTGGTGAGAAGCTTAATGTTCACTGTGGAAGTCTCCCAGTTCTCAGCTGCTCCTCAGTGTTCTGAGGCTGAAGGAGAACTTTTTCAGAAGGGAGAATGGTTTTCTGCAGGCTTTAACCCCCCTGTGCAAACACTGGGTAGAGAAGCATTTGTTGCTGCCTGTTGGATTGTCAGCTGGGGCCTTGTTTCCAGCAGTGCTTGAGAAGTGGACAGGGAGAACCTGGCAGAGGGAAGCAGAGGCTGAATGGAAGACAGGAGTGTTCAGGGGGAGAGCTGCTTCTGCCCCTCCTGCCAGACCTCACTGAGCTGCTCAAACTGGTGCTTTTCATTGTTAGCAAAGAGAAGATTTAACAAATGTCATTGCCTTTTTCCTTCAAATTTGCGTGAAACCTGGCTTCAAACAGGGTGGAGGTGAATGAGACATTTGGGAAAATCTGGGCTGGGACATGCCGATAATGCCCTTTGTTGCCACTTGGGGCCAGCCCTTTTCAGGCACATGAAACATAAGCCCAGCCCCATAGATGCAGAGCCAACAGTGTAGAGATGGCTCACAGGGGATCAGGGGTCCTGGAGTGTCCCGGGGCTGGGCCCCAGCCCACAGCTGCTCCTTGGGGATGGTGGGCACGGGGCGATGTTTCCCATGGCAGCGAGGAGCCGGCTCGCCCCTGACTGCTCCTGCAGCCCCAGGACCAGTCCCTAAACCTCCATCTGGGTAAAGCCTCTCTGGCGAGCACCATCAGGTGCCCCAGGCATCAGCTCCCCAAGTGCGGAGGGCCAGAGCCTGGTGCTAAGCCTCAGGTGGTGCCCAGACCGAAAGCTGGTGCTGATGTTGGGCCTCAGAACTACAGCCCAAGTGCTGCCGTTTGCTGCTCAGCACCAGAAACCAAGTCCTGCACTCTGGGGGCTCAAACCCACACTCCCTTGGCCAGTTTTGGGGATCACAGAAAGAGAACAAGCCCTGAGTTTGGGGAGCTTGGACCTGACTCACTGGCCAGCTCTAACACAAAAAAACCCCACCAAGTACTGCATTTTGAGGGCTCATATGGCCCGATCTAGGGCTGAGAAATAGAGAGTAGGTCCTGTGATGTGTGGGCCAGGTTCAGGGCTCAGAAACAGACCAAGTGCTGAGTTTCCGGAGTGCGAACCCTGGGTCACTCAGCCAGTTTTAGGGCTCACACAAAAAATCCCACTAAGTGCTGTGTGTGGAGGGTTCAAACCCAGCTCATTTGGCCAGATTTAGGGCTCAGAAACAAAGTCCTGCATTTTGGGGGCCAGGTGCAGGGCTCGTGAACAGAGACCAAGCGCTGCTCTGGGGGCCTCACACCTGGGCTCAGGGGGGCAGTGTTTTATCTGAGAAACAGGGACAAAGTCCTGCGTTTTGGGGCACACAGACCGAATGCTGTGGTTTGGGGGTTGAAGAACGGGCTCCTGGAGCTGCTCTCGGAGCTGAGGAATGGAGAGCAGGCGCTGTGTTTTGGAGCCTGGGAAGAGGAGGACGTGGCCCATCCCAGGGCTCGGAAACTGAGACCAAGTGCTGCCTTGCGGGTGCTCGGCCCCAGGGGGGCTCCCCAGGAGAGCCCAAAGCGAATCTGGGGGGCTTCAAACAGAGACCCCGAGTCCCGTGTGTGTGCGGGGAGCCGGGCTCCTGCGGCCGGGCCTGAGCTCAGCGCAGAGCTCCGGCGCCCAGAGCAGGGTCTGGGCCCTGACCCGGGCACCAGCCCCGCGCTCCGGGGCTCACACCCGGGGCGTGCGGCCGCGATCAGGGCTCGGGCGCGGGGCCCCTGCGCTGCGGGTGGCGCCAGCGGCCGGGCTCGTGCAGCCGCGTTCGGGGCCGGGGGGCAGAGCCCCAGCCCTGCCCGGCACCGCTGCACGGGGAGCGAGAGGCCGAGACCGGCGGTACCGGCCGCAGCCCCGGGAGCCCCGGGAGCCCTCGCCCGCTCCGGGCTCTGCGCAGGGAGCCCAGGTCCGGCGCAGACAGCAGGAGCGGGCGGCGCGGGACTTGGGCCCCGAGCCCGGGCCCAGCTCCGCCGCGGGGCCCGCACCAAGCCCCGGAAGCGGCCCCGGCCCCGCCGAGGCCCCGGCCCAGCACCCCGAGGGGCGGAGCCGGCTCCACCGCCGGCGGAAGGGGCGGGGCCGAGGGGATTTGGGCCGCGGCGGCCGCCGTCGTTGCGCCGCGTGTGGGCGGTTCCTGCTGGTGCTGCCGGGGCCGCTCCGGGCTCCTCCGGCGGGGCCCAGGGGAGGCGCTGGCCCGGGGCTGGCGCCGGGCCATGGAGCCGGGCCATGGAGCCGGGCCTTGGAGCCGGGCCTTGGAGCCGGGCCGGGCCCGCGGAGAGCGGTCGGAGCAGCGGCGGGGCTCGGGGCGCCGCGGAATAAAGCCCCGAGGGCCCGCGCTGGCGCCCCTCGGCCCCGCCCGCGGCCGCCGGGGCAGGGCCCGTTCTGCAGGGCCCGCACGCGGTTCCCAAGCAGCCCCCGGCTCCGCAGGGGCTCCGGGGTCGTCCCGCAGCACGCGGGGTGCGGGGGCAGCCGGGGCCGGGCTGGGCTCACGGCGTGGTTTGGGGGCTTTGGAACGCGTTCGAGTGAGTGCCCAGGAGCGTGCTCGGGGGCTCCCGAGGGTGCTCGGGACCCGGAGCCGGGTCTCTGCAGCACGGCCCCAGGGGCGATTCCCCGGCCTCAGATGGAGCCCCGGGGCTGGGCCGGAGCCCGAGTCCCGCGGCTTTGGCCCCAGAAACGAGCCCCTCCTGGGGGGTTCTGGGGCTGGGCTGCGGGGTGGGGGGGTGAGGCTGTGGAGGGGGTTTGGGGTCTTGGGCGGGGGTATGGGCTGGGGGGGGCTGGTGCATGGGCCCTCCCCGAAGGGGGTTCTCCAGTGCTAGGACCCTGGCAGGCACCAGGCCGAATTGAATGCGTGAGATGGTCTCTGGGGTGAAAGCAGCTTTTCACGGTGTGCTTGGGGCCAACTCTTTGTTTACTCTTTGTCACTCCAGGGCTGGACATGAGCAGTTCCGACAGCTCCTGTTCGTGTGCACCGTGACAGGGACTGATTCAGGACCTGGCCACAAGCCAGGCTCCGTTCAGCAAGCACAAGCTGTAACTGCCTGGGGCTGGAGATGGACACGAGCTGCAGCCACCATGGAACGGGAGCCATCCAGGAGCGGGCCCTGAAAAAACAGGAGGGCAGAAACAGACCTGAGGCTGCAACCGGGCCCGACCCGTGAACGAGCTGGAGCTGTTGTGGGGACAGAAACCACTGCCCTGGAGCTGCAAATGAGCTGCAGCCGTGACAGCCAGGAGCTGAACCCAGAGCCAGAACCGAGCTGGAGATGTGCAGGAGCTGTGGCTGAACCAACACCAAAACCAACCGAATCCGAACCCCAAAATAAACCAAACCAACCCAAAATCAAACCAGCAAGCCCAAACCAAACACAACCTCAGAACACCCCCCCACACACCAAGGAAGGGGGGCCCAAGCCCCCAACCTGGAGCTGTGTCAGAGCTGCTTCGTGGGGCTTCGCACCCCATGCACTGCCTCTGGGGCACCTCTGCCTGCACCTGTGTTCATCGCTGCGCAGGGACCGGTGCAGCCCAGCCCCAAGAGCCCCGGAGCTGCTCCCCGGCCCCAGCAGCGCCAGTGCCCACCAGTGCTGGGGTCTGGGTCGTGCCCTGCCAGTGCCTGCTCCCGCCTCCTGAGGGGCCGCTGAGCGCCCGCCCCGGGGCATCCTCGCCCCGGTGGAACCGATTCCCTGCAGCCTCTCCCGCATGCGCGGGTCCGAGCTCTTCGCGGCTCCAGTGGAGCCGGTGCCTGGCTGGGGGCTCTGTGCCCTGGGCAGCTGCTCCAGGAAGCAGCCTGAGCAGGGAGCCCGCAGCAGCTGTGGACAGACCCAGCCGCAGGACGCAGGTGGAGGCAGCTCAGAGCCTTTGGCTGCTCAGCGGCACCGGGCAGCAGCGCGCTGCAGCCGCCTGCCCCCTGCTCCCGTTCTTTGGAGGCCCCCAGCAGTCCCGGTCGCTCCGGGCTGCGGGTCCCGATGCCGAGGCCGCGCTCGGCCGCCCTGGCCCGTGCGGGCTGGAACAGAGGGTGTCTCACTGCGGGAACGGCGAATCCCGCCGCGCCCGCGGGCACCCGAACCCCAAAGCCGCCCCCCAAGGCCTCGATCGCGCCGGGCCCGGACACGGCTCCTCCCCCCCGCGGCCCCTGCCCCGCGCTGCCTCGTGCCGCTGCGCGCGGAGCCGCACCCCGGGGCGCTTGTACGGCGGCCCTCGAGCGACCAATCAGCGGCTGCCAGGACCGGTGCGGTGGCGCCCCCTATTGGAGGAAGGTCAGGCCAGGGCTGGTGGCCCCGAGCAGAGCGAGGGCAGGAGAGGGGTGGCGCCCCCTAGCGGAGAGGGGGCAGGGCAGCGGTGGCGCCCCCTAGCGGAGTAAGGTCAGCAAAGGTGCCCCCTATTGGAGGAAGGGCAGGCCAGGGTGGCGCCCCCTAGCGGAGGCCGTTCAGCAGGGGCGCCCCCTATTGGACGGAGGGCAGGCCAGGGTGGCGCCCCCTAGCGGAGGCTGTTCAGCAGAGTCGCCCCCTATTGGAGGGAGGGCAGGCCAGGGGTGGTGTCTCAGAGCAGAGCGAGGGCAGGAGAGGGGTGGCGCCCCCTAGCGGAGAGAGGGCAGGGCAGCGGTGGCGCCCCCTAGCAGAGTAAGGTCAGCAAAGGCGCCCCCTAGCGGATAGAAGGCAGGGCAGCGGTGGCGCCCCTATTGGAGGGAGGGCAGGGCAGGGGTGGCGCCCCCTAGCGGAGGAAGGGCGGGGCAGCGGTGCCTGCAGCTGTGGTCAGGGCAATGGCGGGGGTTGAGCAGGGAGGTGCTGAGGAAACCTCGCAGCATTCCAGGCACATGGAACAGGCTGCATGGAATAGGGCAGAGCGAGGCGAGTGTTCTCTGGGGGAGCGACGCGTCCCCTGAGTCAGGGTCGCTGCGGGCAAGGTGCTCGTGTCAGAGGGGTGATTCTTGTCGTGAGCCAGGTTCCTGCAGGCTGCAGCGCAGGGGCTGCCCGTCTTTGTATCAGTCGTCAATGGAAAGCATTGAATTGTCCAAGATGAGCTTTTAAAAACCTTTCATGGGTTCAGCACTTGGTTTCTGGAATCTTTTCTTCATATCCGAGGACTTCAAAAAGGTTTTGCTATTTTCACCGTAGCACAAACAGAACTAAATGAACACAGACATGGGTGTGCGTGTGTGTGAAATGCAAACCCCCAGGTTTAACAGAAATATTTACTACTGTGTGCCATAGATATGAAACACTTTTGTCTTTCAAAGTGCACACAAGCAGCTCATTGACACCGATCAGTGTTTGTCAGGATGGTAAGTATTGCAAAGAAGGAAAAACACATCAACATTCTACACATTGTACCTACCAATGAAATGCTACATTTAACCAACAGGAAGTGTCTGCATGAACGAACTTACATTTCCAGTCAAAAAAATAGATAAAGACACATTCTAAATTGCCTATTTTGAACTGAAAGTACTACTTTTTGGCAAACATCTCCCAGCATGTGTCTATAAATCAATGACTTTCTCAGTCAGAACTGGGTTTTGTATTAGCCCCGTATCAGCTGAATGGGTGCAACCTGAGAGTTAAGTCAGTCTGACCCCAGGGACAGCAGCTCTTGTACCCAAACACTTCAATACCTCCCTGGAGCTGTGCCCCTGTGACAGGCTCCATCAGCACATTCAGAGCTCAAACTCCCTCTGTATCTGAAATACTTTCCTACTTCCATTTGTAAAATACCACTACAGTGTGCTCCAGATCATAATGGGATGTGTGGGAAAAAGGCTGGATGGGACAGCCTTGTGATGGCTTCCATCTCCTGCCGAGCAGCCGTGCGTGCTGCATCGCTGCTGAGCTACAGGGAAAAGAAAGGAAGGGAATGGAATGCTCCTGTAATTCTTGTCTCTCTTAGCAGGACAGACACCATTATCTTGGGCAGCCGGATTTCTCCAGTTACAGAAGTGTGAGGTCTGATGCATATCATCGAATCATTAATAACTAAACCAGGCAAAGTCCTGTGCAACCCACCCATGGCCGTTCTTTTCCCCCATGTGAACTGAAGGGCAGTCTGTGATCCCCTGTATTTACCACGGGCTAAAGGACACACGTAAGGTTTTAGAGCACAGGACCTAACACGCAGTAAATGCACAGAGCGCTGCACGGCTCTGCGCGCACAGCCCGCGCTTACACACCTAGCGCTGCTGTCCTGCAGTCTGCTCTGCCCGCAGCGAGACCGAGAGCCAAACCTTGGGGAGTTTCCTTATAATCCAGTCCAGAATTCAGCCCAACGTGATGGCGTAGGAAGCTCTCAGGAGCTGCACGCAATTCTGCATGCTCTGGCGCTTGTTCTCAGACTTACGCAGGCTGTTCTCCAGCTCCTTCAAACGTACTTCATGGTGCTTTTTGTTCTAAAGGAAAACACAAAGAGAAATGCAATGAGCTTAGAAGGAGAACACAAATCAATCAGTAATCAGGTAAGGCGGCTGGTACCTGGTTGTTGGAAGTGCCATTTACCTGGGAAAGGTTTCAGAGGCTCCACAAAACTGAAGGGTTTCAAAAAGGCCACAAAATGTCAAGGCTCTGTTTATGTTCAGTCAGGACCGAAGTGAATGTGTTTGACTGGGCTGATACTCAGGAAAAGGCCTGGGAATGGAAGAACTCACTGCCTGAATTCTTCCCATGAGAGATTCGGGGCAGCTTAAATCTGTCCTGGGCTCAACGCTCTCATCTTCATTTGTCAATAAACATCTGCTACTGGTATTCAGTGTGATTTTTGATGCCTGTAGTTCCTTATACAAAAAAGATGGCTGATAGCAATCCTACCTGCTCACCAGTTCCATCCCTGGTGCACATCAGAGATTGCATGTTATATATATATATATATGTATGCTATGTACATGCTATGTACATACCCAGGTATTTACTGCTTTGTCTATTACAGATTCCAGATGCTGGTTGGTTGAAATGAATTCGTTCTTAAAAAACTGGAATTATATCCTCAGATTTCAAGCCAGCCCTGGCCCAAAGTAACCAGGTCAGTAACTGAATGAAGTTACCCTCACAGCCCTATTTTTCCCACTTTCACTACAACAACAGGAATAAAACCATTTCCTCGTTTTCCATAAGGCATCCTCAGTTATGTGTAAATGTAGTTGGAATAAAAAGCATTTAATTAATTTAGAGCAGCTCTCTCAGACATAAAGATCTCGCTCATTTGTACTTTACCTCTGAACTTCAAATGGAAACCACTTGAAAACATCCTGGGAGTTTTTCTGGGACCAAATACAAGACAATTTCTTTTCTCTTTGACACAGCAAGAATTTCCTCTGAAAAACTGTTTGTAATAGAATAAACCACCAGCCAACGTCTGATCTTGTTTCAAGAACACTTTTGTCTTAGGGTAAAAGCAGACATGAAGCTGCACTTGAAACAGATAAAAACTGATAAAAGCACACTGAATTCAGAACCACATCTCTGAGGTCTTATTCAATCTTGAATAGAGTTTGCATTCGATTGGCTTGAATTTAACCTTGAATGCTGCAAGCCAGAATACAGGATATTGGCTTGGGAAGTGTGGGAGAGTGATGGGAAACCTTTCCAGTGTCTTCTCTATTAACTTGAAATGGCTTTGTAGCTTATTATTACTGATCACAGGACAAATCTCTGACTGAATCAAAGCACAGGATTTGCCAGCACTGGTCTGGAGAATTCAACTGTGTGGGATATTTTATTAACAGAAAATGGGCTGAAATTTTCTGGCTTAGCTAAAACAATGGAACAGATTCCTTTATTTATCTGCAGAGAACATTACTCACCCAAATCCTTCTCAGACTGTGGCTTCGCTGAAGAGGTAAGGAACAACAGAATCCTGGCATTTAAAGGCCCGATGCTTTGAAAAATGCGAACATCTCTTTTGTTACCAACTCTGTTCCTGTGCAACATCAGTACAGAAGATGAAAGCTGCTCACAAATTCCAGTGAGACCTGAATCTTGTCATCAAATCAGGAACAACTAAAAAGACGCCACTGTGTCATTACGGAACCATCACGCGTTTACTAAAATCCAGGTGTGTTCACTCAGCATGAGGAGGAGATTACAACTTCATACACATTCTTTGATTTTTGCCTTGCCGGGAACACTGGATTGAATAAGAGCTGTAAACTCAATATTACTCGAGTGATTTGGTTAGACTGGGCATCTGTTAAGTCTATTAGAAATGTCAATATACAAAGTCTGTTGTCAAATGGAATTCCTTTGCTGTTCCCAAAAGCGTGTGTCAATTTCATCAGCAGTGTGTGTTTCAGTGAAAGGAACTTTGATTGTAAGTGCTGATGTAGTAATTCCTGAAGTCATAAGCAGTGTTATTTGCTCACGTGGTGAAATATGCAGAGGAGCTGGTTTTTCTTTTCTTGCCGCTCTCTCACTTCGGCCTCAAGGACCAGCATTTTTGTCCGAAGGGCTTGTTCTCTGCATGACGTCTTTTCCAGTTCTTCAGCCACCTGTGAGGGTAATGAGAGAGAAATGAGGTACATTTTCTTTCACTTCAAACCCAAACCAAAGTATGTTCTTACACCTTAGCACTGGCAGCTCCACTGCCTGTCCTGTCAGCTAACAGAATTATAGAATAGTTTGGGTTGGAAAGGGCCTTAAGATCATGCAGTTCCAGCCCCTGCCGTGGAAAGGGACGCCTCACCCTAGACCCTGTCACCCAGGACTCCATCCAGCCTGGCCTTGAACACTGCCAGTGATGGGGCATTTACCACTTCTCTGGGCACCCTGTGCCAGCGCCTCAGCACCCTCACAGGGAAGAGCTTCTTCCTTTATATCCAACCTGAACTTCCCCTGTTTCAGTTTGAACCCGTTACCCCTTGTCCTATCGCTACAGTCCCTGATGAAGAGTCCCTCTCCAGCATCCCTTTAGACACTGGAAGGCTGCTATGAGGTCTCCATGCACCTTCCCTTCTCCAGGCTGAACAGCCCCAGTGTTCTCAGCCAGTCTTCTTACGGGAAATGATCCAGCCCCTGATCATCCTCCTGGCCTCCTCTGGACTTGCTCCAACAGCTCCGTGTCCTCCTCATGTTGAGGACACGAGCACTGCACACAGTGCTGCAAGTGGGGAGTTATTTCCCATGCACAGAACAAACTAGACAAACCTTGGAAATATTCTAGCAAAATCAGAAAGAAATTCCAGTTCGGCTAAAAACGTGAGGAGGGAGCAGCTGTCACTTCTGTCGCTCATTTGTAAGTTAAGCCAAAGTTGGTTTTTTCAAACCCAAACCACTATGCTCAGTACTGAGAAAATTCAGGTTTATTTCAACACGATAAATCTGGGACAGAAATGACGATTTCGCACATATTTTCTCATTAAACAAATAACTGCAATCTCATTTCCTCTCCCATGTGATTTACTGGGTGCATCCTTCCTACAGATAACAAGTTTCTGCTTAATACTGAAAGTGTGCAAAGCCTTGCTCTAAATTGAGACCTTCCCGTTGAAGTTCTTGTGGGCTGCCTATTTCAAACAAAATAAGGAAAAAACAAGGTTTTGTCCAGAGGCTTTTCTGTGGGATTCGATATTGGGTGGTTGAAGCGTTTTGATTTGTCTTCAAATAAAATGATAGGGAACTGTTCGTCCTCTGAACTTTGACATTCATTTCAACAGGATCCGAACTCCACAGAGAAACTGAACTGTGAAATCCCTATTTAAACGTGCCCAAATTCCCAGTCACTTTTTAGTACTGCTCCCTTCATGTAAAACAATCTTGTCCCATCTCTTCTTCTCAAGCACGTTTGGGTTTAATGCTGCTTTTAGCTAACGATGGCAAACAAGCTGAAGAGATGTATTAAATCATCAATACCATTTTTCTCCCTTCTTCCAAAGCCGATTCCAGTTGTCTGGTTAATCCATTATATTCTGCAATTTTCTCTTCAAGCTGCAATTGACTGCACTGCAGACTCTGATCTTCCTTTCTGAGCTGACAAGCAAGTTCTTTCTTTTCAAACTCCATCTTTTCTAATTGCCTTTATGCAGAACAGATCAATGCACTGTAATTCACTACAGCAGACACGTGTAGGAATTAACTGCAGTCAGATTTTTAAGCAGTTACCTTGTAAGATCTTCATATTTCTTCTCAATGTTACAGTTTTCTTCTTCTAAGGAATGACTGCCCACAGAAGTTGCACTGTATTCCTCCTGTGAAAGTGACAATTCATTTTCAGTTGGAGACCTATACACAGGGTATTGCGGAGTACAATAACCTTGCCCGTTAAACTCCAACTGAACAATTCGGCTGTAATTCCAAGTAAGCACTATGTTATACTTGAGTGAAGATGATATTGTATTTAAAACAAATAAAATGCCACCCAAGTAGCAGACCAAAACTTTATGTGAACACTTTAAGACTGAAACCCTGCTACGTAACAAAGTGAAGCCCTAACAAAACCCACATGCTGCTCGTGTGGCCTTGTGTATGAGGAGCTTGTCCACCTCCTTGTGAACTTTGACTCTTAAGCTTTGGATTCCAGCAAAAATCATTTCCCTCACACTACAGTCACAGGAAGCGTAGAACTAATAGTGCATATTTATATACAGTGTAGGACTGGCAAAGAATGTCAGAATGTGCTCAATATCAGAAAAGATGATCAGGTTCATCTCACAGGTTGAAGAAAGCAAGAAGTAAAACTGTTCCTTGCCCAGCATCCAGACTGACAAACTTTGACACGTTTCCTGCTAAATCTCATTAACAGCAGTGATGGTTGTTTCGCTAGCACACGGCCACAGAAAATGAGCACAAACCGCCACATCAACAGCCTGCTGGCACCTCCATCATTCACTGGACTACCACAAGCAGTTCCATCCAGTAATCTGAGCTAATCTGGCTGATTTTGTCCATGGGAATCACAGGCTGTTAAACCAGCAGACTAGGCGTAGCAGAAATGTCCGGCAGAGGGGTAGGAAATTGGTGTCCTGGGTTAGCTGAACCGGGAACAGGTTTTCTGCACAGGGTCTGTTAATTCAAAAGGAATCTTGCTAAATGCTGGTTGTAGGATCATGGCTCAGAATCTCTGAAGGGCATCACCAAGATTTAATGCCGAAATTTAACTACTCTTCCATCAGACTTGTGGTCACATTCCCAAATCCTTAGCTATACTTTATAATAACTTTTTTGCATCTATTCAGGAAAACATGTAGTTAAATTAAAATTACATGCATCATTTTATAGAGGCACCTCAAAATTAACTGTTGCTTAAGTGTTTTGCTAAGCAAAGATGGATTTATGAGCTTATGAGCATTCCCGGAAGAAGTATTTAAAGTGATACAAACAAGAACCAAATCTGATGCTGTGAACATCATCTCGACAAGAAATCTAAACCAAAATCAAAAGCTGATTTCTTTTAGAAGCATATAAAGTCTTTGGGGACACAGATCCTCACTGTGCTTCAGCTGGAGTTTTCCCACTGACACAGCAAGAAGATTAAGTCCCTTTCCCACCCTACTGATTCAAACACCTTTGTCATTCATGCCAGAGGAGTATTCCCCCAAATTTAGCCCTGCCATTGAAACCAATGTCACAGAAAAAGCTGAGGAATATTCACACTGGGGCTTAAGAGCAAACAGAAGCAGTAGTGCTGACCTACTGCTAAAATAGGTATGATCTTATTAAAGCATAATTTATAACATATTTTATCAAGCAACACAATGTAGTCATTAAAATGTTAAAGTTATCCATCAACAGCAATATAATTTATGACTATTTGTCTGAGCAAATATTGTCTGGTTTATAAATTAGTCATTAAAAGCAAAATGACCGTGGAATTAAATTATTGCACCAGATAAAACAGTAACTAGGCTTGCACATTTATTTCCAGGGAAGAATTCTGCAACACATCTCAGGCCATAAGTATTCAAAAGGATCAAGAATATACGCACTGAAAAGATACAGAATTTACAAGTAACTAGTCTTGTCATACACTGAATTCACATAAATACTGTTGGCAATAGTTTTATTTGCATTATGCTATTTCTACAGAAGAAACTCCTGACCTATGAAGCAAATAAGAAAGGAAACTACATGACTGTCACACATACTAAGAAGAAAAAACTGTCCCAGAGACTTTCTTCCATGTAATTTTCTCATTTATCTTTAAAAATAAGCATATTCTAAACACCTGAACCTGCAGCTCCCTAAGGGTTTTGCATTTCTGTGCATGGATCCTTTCCCAGGATACAAGCGTTTTCTGAGAGGACTGCTTTTAGCAGAGAGGTGCTTTTAGCAACTCAAACCCATGTTCTAACTCCTTTTACTCAGGCTCCACGTTGCCTCTCACCTGCATAGTAGCATCAGAGGAGAAAAATGTGAATGTAAAACCATAAATTAATTGTTGTAATACTTAATGACTTTTCATAAGTAATAAATCTAAAATTCTACACAAGTTGCATAATATCAATGATTTTATAAAATATTGACAAAGTTAGAAGTTCACCACTGGAGAAATTTCCATCTCTGACTGTATTTCATTAACCAGTAACATTCATAATGAATATATACAAAATGATGCAAGTGGTAGCAGTTCATCATGCAATACCCAAACTTTGATTTTGTCTTTATGGCAATATATTTTGGGAGATGGCATACAGCCACATTAAACAGCTGACGGGAAAATTTCTGACCATACAACTACTGGAAAAGAGGGCAAAATCTAATGCCATCTGAAGGCACGTAAAATGCTGTGCAAGTACTATTTTGGGGTTCAGAAAGTATTTTTCTCCATTCTACAACTCAAATATGGAAAAATAAAGTTAGTATGAAACAAAATGTATAGCTAAGATGCTGTCTGTGAGGATTAATTCTGTTCTTTAAAACAGAACATTGCAGGCAATGCAAAACCTATCCCTGCCACAGCTTTATAGCTTAAAAGAATGTGTTTTGACGAGCCATGGGGAACTGAGGAAAATTATTTTCCTATCAGTTTTGTATTGTTTTCTGATGCTTAAGAATGTGCTAACTCTCTTCCATTATTCAACTCCATCTGCTGAAACACTTGAAACTCATCTCTGTATGGATGCTCTGTTTTAACTGCTAGTTAAAACAGACAAGGCAGTCTTACCATAGGTTTGCTTCTGGATGCAACTTTCGCAGCTGTACTGTTGAGAGATGTAGTTTTAAAAGCATCAACAAAATCCCATTTTTAAAAGTGCTAAAAAGATCCTGAAATTCCACAACAGCAGCCCAACTCCATCATTAGTCTAGGAACCATTTCCCACCTTTCTGCAATTGTGTGGTAACCAAAACACACCAGCTCATATGAGGCTATAAAACATCTAGTGAATTTAAAAACAGTTTTATACATGGAAAAAGAGCCAGTACCTTGTGACTTTATGTGGATCCTACACAAAAGTGTAGGAAAGGTCAATGCCCTAGAGCATGTTTGGAAACATGCTTTATTATTCTGAAACTTACCTGATCTACTTCCAAGCTTTTATCTTCTATTATTCTTTTGTTTTCATTTAAGGCTGTTGCATATCTGGATTTCAATTCTTCTACTGATGTTTGTAATCCTTGTACCTAGGACAACATATAATTTTCAAATGCATTTGCAAGGTGTTTCTTTCAAATACAGAAAATACAGAATCATTAGTATGAAGCATAAAGGAAAACCTTTGATTTCTAAACAGAACCTCAGTATCTGTCATAATATAAGTTATTTATTTTCAGTTTCCTACTCACCACAGCACATATAAAAAGGTAACTGGGTAAAGAACACTCTGATATCAACACTTCGTATTCAGCGATAGAAAATGAGTTACACTTGTGCTACAGAAGCAGCCAGCATGACTCACCCTTCAGATAACAAGCACCACCAGCAGTTCCCATCTGGAGTCACCACAGCTACAAGCTGGGGAATTTCATTCCAGTCACTGCTTAAGGCTGTTTCCTGGAACTACATTTCCCATCTTAAAGCTGGCAACAACTTTAATCATAGTGATGCATTCTACAGACAAGACACACTAATTTTACTTAGGTTTTGTATCACGTCTTTCAATAATTTTTACAAGAGATAAGTGAAGACTGAGTGAAATGGTGCCTATACTAGTGCAGAAATATATACAACTTAGAGTTCTAAAACGTCTTCTCTGTGATCAAAGGCAAACACAAAAAGCCCATTTTAAGTCTGATTTTTTTGTTTTGCTGGTATTTTCAGTGTGGAACTACCTGCATAAATAAAACCACTTATAACAATACTTGAATGCTGGCTTGCTGTTCTTAGAAATGTGGAAATAAAGATACCATAGAATCCCAGACTGGTTTGTGTTGGAAGGGACCTTAAAGCTTATCTAGTCCAACCCCTGCCGCAGGCAGGGACACCTTGCACTGGAGCAAGTTGCTCCAAGCCCTATCCAACCTGGCCTTGAACACTGCCAGGGATGGGGCAGCCACAGTTCTCTGGGCACACTGTGCCAGCGCCTCAGCACCCTCACAGGGACTAACTTCTGCCTAAGGTCTGTCGTGGTTTAAACCCAACCACAAACCTCGTTTGCTCACTTCCCCTGTTTCTTGCCCTCCCCCTGCTCCTGGAGGGACGGAGAGGAGAATCGAAAAGAATGCAACTCCCACAGGTTGAGATAAGAACAGTTTAGTAACTAAGGTATAACACAGATCACTACTGCTACAACCAATAATGATAAAGGAAATAACAAGAGGAAAGAATACAACACCTCAACACCAGCCATCCAATAACTCGCCCCACTCCCCCCAGCAGAGCACCGACCGATACCTCCTCCAACCCTGCAGTCCCAGCCCTTCCGGGTAACTCTCCGTTACATCCTGGGCATGACGTGCTGTGGTATGGAATACTTCTTTGGTCAGTTTGGGTCAGGTGTCCTGTCTCTGCTTCCTCCCTGCCTCCCCTCCTCCCTGGCAGAGCATGAGGCTCAGAAAGTCCTTGGCCACACCAAGCATTTGAGCAGCAACTAAAAACATCGGTGTTATCAGCACTGTTCCCAGGCCAAAAAAGCAAAACATAGCACTGAACTAGCTACTAAGAAGGAGAAAAATAACTGCTACTGCTGAACCCAGGACAGGTCTAATCCAAATTTACCTTCCATCATTTACAGCCATTCCCCCTTGTCCTGTCACTACTTGTCAAAAGTCCCTCCCCAGTTTTCTTGACAGTCCCTTTAGGTATTGGAAAGCTGCTACAAGGTCTCCCTGAAGCTTTTTCTTCTCCAGTCCGAATAACTCCAGCTCTCTCAGCCTGTCTATAGGAGAGGTGCTCCAGCCCTTGGAGCATCTTCACAGCCCTCCTTGGGACTCACTCTAGCAGCTCCACATCCTTCTTGTGTTGGGGGCCCCAGAGCTGAACTCAGTACTCCAGGTAGGGTCTCGTGAGATCAGAGCAGAGCAGAGGGGTAGGATTACTCCCTCGACCTTCCGGTCACACTTCTTTTGATGCAGCCCAGGACATGGTTGGCTTCCTGGGCTGCAAGTGCATACTGCTGGCTCATGTTGAGCTTCTTGTCAATCAACACCCCAAAGTCCTACTCCTTAACCAAGGAGAGGTAAAATATCATTGGATTTGTCCACTAAAGCCACCAGACTCAAATTTTACTTTTTAAATATAGTTTACTGGGTTGCAAACTTGTTTTTTAGGAATCAAATCTTTACTAAGCCACTATGTAATTGGCTCTGTTGGCTCCAATGAGCTTCAGGTGGGCTTCACACAATATACTTACGATTAAGTGTACCAGTAGTAGTGTGAAGACTCTTTGGATATGGTTTGTAATGGTACTCTCTTCTCTCATCCCAAATGTTACAACAGTATTACAGTCACCATAACAATAGTTCTTGTTTACTACAAACAAAACCTTTATCATTTTCTCAAAACTGCTTAGAATTTAAAAGCCATATATGAACATTTCAAACATGCTACTCACCTGATTTTTATATTGGTCAACAAGGTTTTCCTGCAGTTTTGCCTTTTCTTGCAGATTTTGCAGCTCATTTTCAACAGAAACAGTATTGCTTTTCAATGTGGCAAGGTAAGCCTTGATAAAAACATGGAAAATACAAGATTTCTAAGAGTGCTATTAAAAGAACACAATCTACCATGTGATACCACTAGCAAGCAACCTACAGGCATTCGAAAGGTTGACACAGTTGTTTATCCTGTCAAACAAAAATGAGAGCCCGCAGCTGGTTTGTCAGCTCACGAGAACATTTACTTTGGAGGATAAATAAAACAAAGAACTTGTAAACCCTTCAGAAGCTGAAATTAATAATTGAGCTAAGCTCAGTTGTTTAATTTGAAAGGAAGTTTTACAAATAAAATAACAACTTCTAGCTAAGCAATTGTGTAGCTACTGACTGAAATAAATGGCATCCTGGTTAAGCAGATAGATGAATAGACAACCCTGTTCCTAGCTCTGCCATAGACTTCCACTGATAAATTTTCTGTGTCTCATTTTCACTTCCTGTAAAAATTGGATAGCAAAATTTGTTCTACAGGTTTGGGATCTCTATACAGAAGGCCCAAAGGAAATTCCTGTGATTATTTCATTAATGTATCAGAAATGCAAAGCCACTCAACAATGATTTATCATGGTCTCACCTTTAATTTTTCATTTTCAAGGTGAATCTTTTCATTTTCAGAATCAACAGCATTTAGCTTTCCAAGAATCTCCTCATCTGAGTTTCTTCTCCATTCCTCCTTTCTTTTCAGGTCTTCCAAAAGCCTTGTGATCTGCCTTGTTAGATAGGCAAGAACTTCTGTAAAATGCACAATGTTTCCAAAACTCTCACTGTGCATATTAAATTGTACCTTAACATACTCCTTCAGTGTTCTTTTCATAAAATGTTTTAAAACAAGTAGTGAAATAGAGCAGAGGAGGCCAAAAATCTTGAATTTGTTGCAGTTTGCAACTTCTAAATTCTGCTCAGAATTTAGGAATGTGACTACAGAAACATGTTTACGCTGTCAACGCTGAGTTCTGCACTACTAAATATTAACAGTGTGACTACAGAACCAAAAGAACAGATCAACAGTTTAACTTACTTCTTAAGATCTTCCGTTTGAATTTCTAATGTTGTATTTCCTTCAACCACTCTATCATGCTGCTTCTTCCAGACACTGGAAGCTGACAGTATCTCAAGCAGTTTGACTTCCTACACAATACAGGAATTACAAATTACGAAACAAAAGAATGCCACTGAAAAATGCCATCTTGTTCTACCCATTTTTCTAAACACAAGAGTAATTTAATATAAGATGGCTTTATTGGATCTCTCTGGTACAAAGCAATGTCAGTTTTGTCTCAAGAGAGAATGAACAAAACTACTCACATTTTAAACAAGTGAAGTCTAAATAGAGACTTACTTTCAAGGCAGAGTCACACTGGCACTGTAGAATACGACCATTTAGTTCAAAATTTAAGATTAAAAGTTTTTCTTACAACAAAAGTATTTGTCTCCAGTACATCTCTACTGCATAGAAATTACAGAAATCTATGCAAAACCAAAATCCTGCCAAAACAGTTTAAGGATAAAAGATAACTGCTGAGTAAGAAATGCAAAGTTAGGTAAAGTCCCTCAAAGAAGTATGAATAATTAACCAGCACATGCAATCCTGAAAGTACACCAGGTCAACGGGGAGCAAAAGCAACAGTGTGACTACAAAACATTGAAAGTCCAGGAGTTAGCTGTCATCCCTCTGTACTGCCAAGTGTAGGTAAGGATCAACTACTGTCTTCTCACAAACATCAAAGAAAACAAAACAAAACAAAAAAAAAAACAAAACCCACCCCATTTTTAATCATCTCCTGGCATAATAACTGGAAAAATGTACCTTTAATACTGACATATCCAAAATTATGGCAACACATCTGAGGGCATGAAAATATACTCTTCCTAGGAAGCCTAAATAAGGCAATAAAGATCTCAGCACAGCTCTGATCCACCTGGACTTTTTGAACACTGACACGCTGTGGGGATATGTAGTGCAAGAATCTAAGGAACAATTTGGATGAAAGAAGTTTTCTGCTTGGACTTTGAAAAGGTTCAGAGCAAGCAGCTTAGAAACAGAAAGTGAAGTATAAGTATGACATAAGATGTCTTACACTGATAAAGAAAACAAAGACTTCAAACCCCAATCATGGATTCTCGGTAAACTGTACTTCTGAGTTAAGTCAGTGCATATTCATCAAGGTCTAACAGGAAGATCAGGAAAGATGCAACTGACCTTTGAAGTCTGATCAGACTTCTCTTATGTACTATGGTTCAAAGCGTACAATGGATTAAGACATTCACTGAATTTTAACCAAAAAAAAAAAATGTAGTAATAGCTTGCATGTCACTTACAGCAACCTTTTCCTTAACCAAGGAGGAAAAAAAGAGATACAAACACAGCAGGACCAACCAACTCTTCCCATTTCCACAGAAGAAAGTCTCCCAATTGCTCACAGCATAGTCACTCACACGTTCTTTTATTTTGGAGGTTAATTTTTCCACAGCTGCTTCGAAGTGCTGAGCTCTTTGTTTCTGGCACCTGACTGCTTTTTTCAGAGCAGTCTTCTTTTGCTCACTTGTTTCCTTTAAGGCTAACATCTGATGCTTGTATTCACCAAACTGAAGTTTCCACACTGCTATTTTCTTCTGTAGAGTCTGCAGAATAATTAAACATAAAATCTTTTAAATTTCTATACCTTACAGATCACTTTGTGACATCAGAAATACCAATTACATTTATAATCCGTTTCCATACTATCTTTGTACCTCAAATCTTATGGTTGATACAAGGAGCTAGTCAAGATAGATACAGGAGTAAGCAAGAGAAAATACCTATTGGGAAACTCAGGACAAAGATGATCAAGAATATCAGGGATGTGATATTCACCAATGTAGTAGCAGTATGTGCTCTGAATTTGTGGTGAGCACGCATATAACTAGGGATGGAGATCAGTATAACTGCATATAAAATTGACATATGAAAGTTAAGACACGACACGCTTGTGAGGTGGGCTGATGCCAACCTTATGAAGTTCAACCACGACAAGTGCAAGGTCCTACACCTGGGTTGGAGCAATCCCAGGCACAGCTACAGATTGGGCAAAGAAGAGATTCAGAGCGACCCTGCAGAGAAGGACTTGGGGGTGCTGGTCGATGAGAAAATGAACATGAGCCGGCAGTGTGCACTGGCAAACCAGAAAGCCAACCGTATCCTGGGCTGCATCAAAAGGAGCGTGACCAACAGGTCAAAGGAGGTGATCCTGCCCCTCTACTCTGCTCTTGTGAGACCTCACCTGGCATATTGTGTGCAGTTCTGGTGTCCTCAACATAAAAAGGACATGGAACTGCTGGAACAAGTCCAGAGGAAGGCCACGAGGATGATCAGGGGACTGGAGCACCTCCTGTATGAAGACAGGCTGAGGAAGTTGGGGCTGTTCAGCCTGGAGAAGAGAAGGCTGCATGGGGACCTAATAGCAGCCTTCCAGTACCTGAAGGGGGCCTATAGGGATGCTGGGGAGGGACTCTTCATCAGGGACTGTAGCGACAGGACAAGGGGTAACGGGTTAAAACTTAAACAGGGGAAGTTTAAATTGGATATAAGGAGGAAGTTATTTCCTGTTAGGGTGGTGAGGCACTGGAATGGGTTGTCCAGAGAGGTTGTGAGTGCTCCATCCCTGGCGGTGTTCAAGGCCAGGTTGGATGAAGCCTTGGGTGGGATGGTTTAGTGAGAGGTGTCCCTGTCCCTGGCAGGGGGGTTGGAACTGGATGATCTTGAGGTCCTTTCCAACCCTAACTATTCTATGATTCTAAGATCTTGGATTTGGGGTTTTTTAAGTCAAGAAGCTAGGAAAGGCTGGGGTACTTCTTGAATACACACATTATGATATGGTCTGTTATTAGATGACAATACACTATCTTCTTGCAAGATCTCTGACTTTTTCCCAGGCATATAATGGCCCCACTGTAATAATGAAACAGAATTTTTAGTGAAGAAACTATTTTTTATGGAAAGAGAAACAATTTTTTATGGAAAGTTGTATTTTGTGTTCAACGGATAGTGAAGGAGAAAACGTAAAAGAAAAGATTAAGCACTGCCTTGTCCACAGCAGACAATTGTTTAAAGATAATTAAAAGAGGCTGTGATAAAGCTTAACCCACAGCATTAAATCACACATTGTAAGGACAACTTATAATTTCCTGAGTGCTTGATCTTGCAACACTCAGGAAATTATACATTTGCATGAAATGTATTTTTAATGCATTTAATCATATTATGAAATGTGTACAATGCAATTGAGATGAGAGCTGAGTTCTACAACTGTCATTATATTGTCTTTTCTACTACTGTTAGTATTTCTGACTAACTGGATTTTTACATCACTCTGATGAAGGCAATGAATTAACCCCATCCAGTCCAGGAAGATCATTAAGATAATAAACATCCTGTCCTGGGTTTAGCAGTAGCAGTCAGTTTTTCTCCTTCTTAGTAGCTGGTGCAGCGCTGTGTTTTGACTTTCAGCCTGGGAACAGAGCTGATAACACCAATGTTTTCAGTTGTCGCTAAGAATTGTTTACTCTGACTAAGGACTTTGTGAGTCTCATGCTCTGCCATGGACAAGGGGAGGCCGGGAGGAAGCAGAGACAGGACACCTGACCCAAGCTAGCCAAAGAGGTATTCCATACCACAGTACGTCATGCCCAGGGAGGGCACGGGCTCTCTTTGGGGGGGTTGAAATTGTTCGGCGGGTGGTATTGTATTCTCTTCCCTTGTTATTTTCTCTTATCATTATTATTATTGGTGGTAGCAGCAGTGGTTTGTGTTATACCTTAGTTACTGGGCTGTTCTTATCTCAGCCCGTGGGAGTTACATTCTCTTGATTCTCCTCCCCATCCCTCCAGGAGCGGGGGCGGGGGGGAAGGCAAGAAAAAGGGAGAAGAGGGGGGGGAGTGAGTGAACGAGCTGTGTGGCTCGGTTTAAACCACAACACATCTCTAACTTCATGACTTTTGCATTTTTCATCTACATATCATTTGTTACTTAAATATGAATGAGAAAAAAACATAAGACATTAAACCACTGCATATATACAATAAAAACAATACTGGACTCTGCTTTAAGGAGAATCTCAGATTTGATTCTTCCTAAGGTGGTACGTACAGCTTATCAAAAATATGACCAAGCTTCCTTTGAGACTAGGTCTGACACTTAATTATGTTCTACATGAATAAAGACCACAATGACATGCCATTTACCTACTATGTTAATGTGCCAGCCTTATATTTGAGCTACTATTTGCCAGTTGATATAAAATACACATATTATGCATATGACAGGGTATTTCTCAGTATAGGTCCTGCTAATGGCCCCCAAACTTGAAAAAAGTATGTGGTTTTCCAAGTAAAAGAGGGTCTCAAGTACAGTACTGCTTCAAAAAATGATAAAAAACCCCAAATAGGCAGGAAGCACTTCTCATATATAGATGCTTATAAGGCATTTGATGAACAAAGACATGATTTGGGCAGGGCAGCAGAAGAACACCTTCAGTAAATAGAGCAAATAGAAAATCAGAGTCTATGTAAGGTCTCTTTGAACTGTTGGTTTAAGCACACAGCTGTTATCGCTTGTTATAACCACAGGAGGTCACAATCACACTAACAATAAGTGCTCTGGGCATCATTCAGTGGCTGAGGTAAACTTAAATGAAGGATTGATTTCATAAGGGTATTGCTAAGCTTTCGTAAGCTTTTGTCCGGATTATTAACAAAATCATCAACAGGCTTTAAGCTATCAACTGACTTCAGCACATTTTGAAGAGCAAACAAACAAAACTTGTGAATCAATATTGTAAATCAAGATTGAATGAAAATACAGTTATATATCAAGTTACTTTAATGAAAATGCTGTTGGAATTCTGTAGTTGTACTAAATAGAACAAGTAAGTGTTTTTTATTTAGGAGAAAAGGAGGTTTTAATACAGATATAGATATGCATGACTTTTTTGAAACTGAGTTGCTATAGATTCCTTAACATTAAATTATAGACTTAATAGGGGCTATATGCTACTAAAAAAAAGTTTAGAAGTTAGAAATACATTCTGTTTTAGCCAATGTTTTCTCATTCATGCCTGTGTTCTTGACAAGTTTCAAATACTGAAATTTGAGGGTACATATGCTCCAGCCTCTAACACATCACCTCTTCCTTGCCTTGTTCTAAAGTCAGTAACTGAAGCAAATGCCCAAATTTACCTTTTGTTTTACAGAATAGGAAATTGAATCCCAGCTACCTTAAACAAAGTGAGGTTAGGCATTAGTCTTAAGTGTTTCTCTTTTAGTCAGCATTAAGAGGTTTATTGATTCATTCACAGTCAATAAATAGGTGGTGATTCATCACCCTTATCTTGCAACAGCCACTCATCCTGAGGACTTGCCTATCTCTTTCTATTGACTGTACAGAGACTGGAGACTGCCTCTGGATCATAATCTATCTTTTAGAGAGCACAGTCAGGTGAGTGCAAATGCTTCTGTGTGCTCAACATCTATTCAGAACTGCTAGTATGCACAAGTTAAGGAAAGAAGGAAAAAACAAAACAAACAACAAACCTTGCAATCAAAACAGTGTGGTCAGGCAGACTGTGCAAAATATAAATGCTGATGATTTTTACTGTTTGGGATTTTTCTTTTACCAAGAGTTTGATTTCAAGTGGTACTTTAAGATTTAACTCTCACATCTGAATCAAACTCAGACCACAATAAGGCTTTGCTAGTTATTTCAAATAAACCGAAGCACAAAGTAAAAACTATGTTGACCTGTATTTTCTCTTTTAATTCATCATTTTCCTCTTCTTTTCTTTGAATCTGACGCTGCAGGTGAAGTTGTATTGTCTTTGCTGATCTTGACAAATGGTCTCCCTTTTGTACGTTGGCCTAAGAAGGAGAAATAAACAGAAATCTGTTAGTCTATGGAAATACGCTGTATGATGCTATTTATTACACTGGGAGAAAACATGGATTCCAACACAACTGATCACTCACTTTTTCGAGCTGAAGCCTGGATGTAAGTTCTTTAACCTGTTTCTCCCTTTCAAGTGTTTTTCTCCGGAGAATCTTCATTGAAAAAAAAAACAACAAACAAACCCCAAAAAGTTATTTGAATGTCTGAACACAGCAATGTAACAGTACTGCACACTGATGAACATTTCAGCTGTAAGATGAAAGACCCTAAGATCCTACATTGCAATGGTGCATCACAAACATTCCCACTTTGCCACTGTAATTTCAAACTATATGATCTCATGATGCAGCCATTTTCTGATGTACAGCACAGAACAAAGAGAGACAGAAATTTTAATTTACTTACAGTATTTTGGAACATGGTTTCATTTAACTTCTGCATCAATGTGTCCATGTTTTTACTGTTTAACTGCAAGACAAGTAGGAAACATTGAAAAATTACTTCAGATGATAATTGATTTAGCCCACCAAATGCCTTCCAACTTCGTTATGTCCTGTCCAATTTAGTGCATAGGACATACCAAAAAAACCTTCCCAACAGATCTATTAAAGAAGATAAAAAGACTAACTGTTTACAACTCATATAAGAAATGTACACTCATACTGGTTCTATGTTTATGCCTTACATATTTTCTTACTTGGTGTTCTAGGCTGTCAGATTCTTTGCTTAGATCAGTAAAATATTTTCCATCTTGGATGGCTTGTGTAGTTCTATGATAATCCTTTTCATATGGTTGAATCAGTGAACAGAGTTTTCCTGCTTCTCCAGGTGGCACATTCATTTTTCCCTGAAACAGCATTCATAATTATGTAACATTTAGTATCACTCACAGTTTGGACATTGATCTTGCTAATTCAAGGCTATCAACATAAAACAAGTCAGCCCTCCAGCAGAATCACTTAGGAGAAGTGATTAAAACTCAAACTAATCACTCACAGAACACACCTAATCCATAGTACAAAAGTATACAATTTGCCCCCAGCAGAGGTGGAGGCCAACTCCTGATCAGACACCAATGTTATGTACCAGAGCTGAGTTCTTCCAATTTGGAGGCAGCAATGGCATTTCTCTTTTCCCACTCTGGAAAAGCTAAAAGCTCCTCACCAGGCAGAGCTGCACAGGAACACAATGCTGCCCGTGTCATGGCAAGTCCAGAGCCAATTGTCAGTGCCTACTACCTAAGCGCATCCCATTCCCCCCCTGCTTCCTTGTCATGCACCAGGAACCTGCCATCACATTCACCCCTTCTCCAAACACTTCCTCAGAGAATCAGAATGTAGACTGGTCTGCTTTCAACTGTCGCCATAAGGCAAATACTACACTCCGGTTATGTATCTTGGTTTATTACAGGCTTACGTTTCCTAGCAGACCTCAATTTGTGCAACACAGCACAGGTCTCTATAGCTTTTTCTTGGTTATCTAAACAAAACTAAGTTCTTGAATTTAATTACTTCTAGTGAAAATAGCATCTCTAAAGATTAAGCTTTGTCTTTCATTTATCCCAGCCCATCTGTGTAAGCAGAAAACAACATAACACTATTTCTGCCATAGTTTCAGTATACCATTTTGATGCCCACTTTTTGAAATATCGTGTACTTGCCATCAGTAGCTAGGAAGTATGTTGTGAAATACGTTTTGAATCTTGTTAACAAAGGAAACAGTATGAAAAAATCAAGCTTAACAGGAACAGAATGAACTTGCCTCAGCAGCATGAAGAAGCAGCTTCCCCTGAAGATCCAAGTCCCGTAGAGGTGCAGTACAATTATGTACAGGTAAATACGAGGGTGGTGGCAGCGATGATGACATTCTGAGTTAACGCTGTGTAACAAGACAGTATAGGTTAATATAAATAAAATAGTAACTGAAACATTACCAGCATCTCAGGTCGTTCCCACTAGCAAATACAGTGTACCAGACCAGGTGAACCCATCAGCGATTTAACACTGATCACGCAGCTGAGACCTTGCACACGTATTCATAACCTGTAAGCACTGAAGCAGCACTGAATTCACACATACAGCGCACGGAAACTAACCTCCTCAGCAGCACAAACCTCAACGCACACCGAAAACGGAGTAAAGCTCGCAGCGGCAACTCCTCGCAGGGGCCCGGGCCAACCACCAGTGCCCATCACCGCGGCACCATCGCCTCTCCAAACGCCCCTCCGCCCGGCTGCCCGCGGCCCCTGGAGCAGCCTCCCCTCAGCGCGGCCCCTCGGCACCCGCTCACCTCCCGCCGCTGCCCGCCGTGAGCCGTTGCCTGGCAACCTGCCGTTGCCACAGCCCGCTCCAGTTGGCGGCGGGCGGGAAGAGGCGGTGGCACGGTCCCCACGGGGCGGGCCTGCTCGGGGGCTGGTGACACCCGGGCAGTGCAGGCCAGTGGGCTCTTGTCAAAGCGCCTGTAGGGACAGGACAAGGGGAATGGCTTTAACCTGCCAGAGGGGAGACTGAGATGGGCTCTTAGGCAGAAGCTCTTCCCTGTGAGGGTGCTGAGGTGCTGGCACAGGGTGCCCAGAGAAGCTGTGGCTGCCCCATCCCTGGCAGTGCTCAAGGCCAGGTTGGACACAGGGGCTTGGAGCACCCCGCTCTAGCGTGAGGTGTCCCTGCCCGTGGCAGGGGGTTGGGGCTGGATGAGCCTTAAGGTCCCTTCCAACCCAAACCAGCCTGGGATTCTGTGATTCTATGATAGGACAAGGGGCAATGGGTGTAAACTGGAACATAGGAAGTTCCACGTTAACATCAGGAAGAACTTCTTTACTGTAAGAGTGACAGAGCACTGGAACAGGCTGCCCAGGGGGGTTGTGGAGTCTCCTACACTGGAGATATTCAAGGCCCGCCTGGACAAGTTCCTGTGTGATGTACTGTAGGTTACCCTGCTCTTGCAGGGGGGTTGGACTAGATGATCTTTTTAGGTCCCTTCCAACCCTTGGGATTCTGTGATTCTATGTGCACAAGGTAATAAAAATCAAAGCTAAATTTCTGTCTTTTGTTTTTCTAGTAGCGATGAAATCATTCCATTATCCATGCTGGAGTGAGTACCTGTTTGTACCCAAATGACAAGGGGTATGGTGTCTTTTCATGTGCCTAATGTTTTGGACTCTATAGGAGAGAAGAATAGTGAACTAACCACCTTGGCCAGACTTTTGCTTTAACACCGCAGTTTGTGAGCTGTGGCTTTGGTCTCTCCTAGTCAGCTCAGACACAAGTCTTCATTCCAGCTTCTCAGAACTTGCTATATGAGTGCCTTAATTTAAAAAGAAAGCAACAAATTGTTGCAATTGTCTAAAAATGTGATGTTTATATAATAAAGCAACCACTACCTATTGGTGAGGCTAATTTGCATGATAATTAGCATTGCACTCTGTATCTCATAAACAGAGAACGAATTACAAGTTTCAGTCCTCAAAAGCACGTTTTAATGACAGTGGCACAATCCACAGAGTGGAAAATAATTAAAGGAAATAGGACACAATTCCATGATGACATGATTGCAAGCCTTAACAAAAGAGGAGTGCTGGAGAGAGGCTTCTTTAGATACCACAGGAGCTCTGCCGAGTGTTTGGCATGGCTCATGACTATCTGCTCTAAAGGAACCTTTAGTTTCTGTGTTGGAAATTCAAGACCCCAATGCCTTTCTTTGTTCATTGTTTAAGTTTAGCAGTAGCCTGATAGCACAAAAGTCTCACAAAGGCAGCAGATTTGCTGTGACCCTGTTTATATGCTGTTCCTTCCCCATCCTTCCATGCACACGATACTGACCAGAATTTCTTTCCCTTGGCAATCCTTAGACACTCACTGCCTTACATAGAAATATATATCTTGCAGAGGTGGAGTAGTGACATTTCTTCCCAAACACTCTTGTAAAATAGGTATGGCCGGTTTTGCTACTTCCCTGGCCTGTTTCCCAGCATCTCCTGCTCCATCTTGCAGCGTGCCACTTCTCAAGCAGGGAGACACCGAAGTCCTTCACTCTATAGTGCATTGAGGTAACTGGCACTGGGGTGAGCTGCCACTTGGAGTTATGATACTGTAGTGCTGTGGAGTTCCCCGTAGTCACCCACTCCAGGAGCCTAATCTCTTTGCACAGACTTGAGCAGTAGATCCTCTTTGCTGCTCAAAGAGCAGCAGTGGGTGTTTCTGCCACTTAAGGCATGGAAGAAATATAAGTCAATTCTAAGATACAGAGAAGTAGCAGGGAGGCCCTACCAGTAGCAAAGAATTTTACATGGCAGCAGGTCTGGGTGTCCTTCATATGGAGACTGATGATTCGGTGTTGGCCTTCTTAGGTTTTAGCCAAGGATGTCTGGAGAAACCTTACCTCAGATGCAAGTTATAGCAGCTAAGGTGATGCAGAACTTCCCTTATTACATGTATTGACCTTCCTGGATCAGAGTTCCCAGTGCTAATTATTTACCATAAATCCAGCTGCACTGGTGCCACTCCTCATTTCCATGTGAATCACTCCCAGCTCAGACACTCAGTTGTATGCAGAAGACTTTAGATCTTCAGAGGAGGTGAAACTATCTTTAATACATTTCTCTTTTACTAAGCAGTCCTTAAATCCACTTGCATTCATTCCTCAGTTTAGACTTGTGAGAGCAACATGAACCCTGTTTGTTCCTCTTCCTTAGGATGCACAAAACTGCTTGCTCCAGTTCCTAAATTGCTACAGCCCCTTTTCTACACTGGAAAATGACCAGAAAGAGAGCCTGTCAAAGTCCCAGAACTGGGACAGGTACTGCAGGAGTGTGTTCAAGGCTTGGGCTATGTGATAGAAACCTTAAGGATGGAAGAAAGAGCAAGAGGACGCATTACAAAGTGGAGTTCCAAGCAAAAGGATAGGAATAATGGAGAGCACATTGTATTTGCAAGATCAAGATAGCTTAATTTGTATTAATATAGTTTACTTACAGAAATTCCTTTCCAAGAAAAAGGGGCACACTCAAACATATAACTTCAACTTTGGACAGATTTTGGGAAGGCATGATCCTTTATCTGGCCAAATTCTCTCTCTTATCAGTGACAGGCCATTAACGAGTAGCCCTGGAAGTTCTGCCTTGCAGGGAGTGGAGGCGGAGACCCTTTTGTGCATGGGTGGAGCGGATAGCTGGCTGCAGTTAGCTGGACACAAACAATATCTGCAGGAAAATGGGAAGTTCATTAGAAGTGCTTTATGTGGCCAGCTGGAACTGTGAGCGGATGCCTGGGTGGATGTAACATGCCATAACAACATCAAGCCATTCTCTCTGTGTAACAGCAGGGATCCCATCCCCAGCTGGCTGTTCAGGGTGCTGCTCAGAGAAGATGCTCTTAGATTTACCAAACCTCTGCTCAAACCCCAGTAGGCTATGGGTTCCCCAGTTCTGCATACTCTCTGTGAGAGCAGCAGTCCCGATAGCTAAAAACTCCTGCTTTTCCATGGAGGGAGGACTGACCTCACTTGCCTATGGTTAGCACAAGCCTGGCCGTGCCTTTGCAGAGGTCAGCCCCACTGGGGCACTGGTGGGCTCCAGCTGTCAGGATTTTGGCAGATACTTTCTGGCAGAGAGAGATAGGCTGGAAGACCCTGACTCATCCCATGGTGGGAAACCAGGAAGAAGCTGGGCATCACTGAGGAAGCAGTGGGAAGCTGCTCCTGGAGCAGAGCCAGCCGGGGAGGGGAGCCTGGCAGGTACCCACTTTGCCCTCCTATGCATAGTGCTGCAGGCCTCTGCACCCTGCACCAGCTCCACTCAGGCATCCTTCATGCGTATGGGCAGGTTTGGGGTTTGGTGCTTCTGGTTATCAGATAGGGTTTTAAAGTGGAAATATATTCTGTTTTATCCTCGGGTGTTCCTCTGATCTTCCTGGCATCTACATCTGTGAAAAAAAAAATCCTGCTTTGAAGGACATTGTGTTCTTAATAGGCCAACATGGCTTTTGGAGGAAGGCTTTGCATTTATTCCTGAATGAAATCAAACTGCAGAATCATCAATAATGTATATGCGAAGTTTATAATCTGTATGTATAAACACGTAAAAACAGATTTCCTTCAATGAAACATTCTCTTACAAAATTTGCTTTATCCTCCTTTTTGAAATGTAACATTTATTTCAATCTTTATGTAAGTACATCAATTGTAATGCATACTGTTATTGTTTCAACTACCTAAATCAGCGGTGAAGGCTTATTTTCACCACTGCTTTTATCTGTTACCTTTCTGTTGCTCACTTCTGATTTTGGTCTATTTGTTTATCATCACAGGTGGCTGAATTCTGAAATGAGCATAACCAGAACTCAATCATAGCAGAATCAAATATGTAACTATAGAAGCACGTAAGAAGTAATTAAAAACTGGTCTGATTTTGAAAATCATCTGTTCTTTAGCATCTAAGGAAATAACAGGTGATTTTGTTAAGAAATTTGCATTTCCTTGAGTTAAAACACCATACAAAAAGACATCTTACTTCAGGCTGCAGTCATCTCTAACAGTTTTAACATACCATCAAAACTAGGAGCTGCACAGGTTGCATATTACAGAATCATAGAATATTTAGGGTTGGAAAGGATCTTAAGATCACCCAGTTCCAACCCCCCTGCCATTGGCAAGGACATCTCACACTAGACCGTGTTGCCCAAGGCTCCGTCCAGCCTGGCCTTGAATACTACCAGGGGTGGAGCATTCACCATTTCCTTGGGCAACCCATTCCAGCACCTCACCATATCAAAGATTAATTTTCCTGTTATTCTTATTTTCTAGATAAATTAATCTAAAAAGCATAATAAATACAACAATTTCTGCTTGATGTTAATTTATATCATTTTTATGTCTAGGTTCTGATATTGTTAAGAATGATGGGATCTATTCCAAGTACTTGTTTGCTTTCCTTGAGAAAAGCAGATACAGCCTGAAAGTTCACATCCAAGCTAACAGAACTATCGTGCCACAAACTGCAGTGCCATGGAGTCATGCCATGTCTATACCAGGTCGTGTAGAAAACAGAACTGCAAAGTAATGCAGAGAAAATGATACAGTTATGTATTCCGGCACCTCTATACATCAAGTCCCTTTACAAATACTAGCAGTAGCATTAGAGCAACAGCCCAACTAAGAGCTGTTTAGTTCTGAATGCTTTTCAAAACCTGAAAAGTCAGTATTCTCCAGAAAAATATTTAAAGTAGGCTGCAAACTCTATAGTAGAGCAGTGCCTATGTAATACAGATAGACAGGATTTGTGTTTTGCCTATGAAAAGAGTAGCTGTAGGTTTGTTAACTGAAGTACTATAATCAGTCATCTTAAATTAAAAACTGTTAAAGTTTTAGTAAATTAAACTCTCCTGTAATTATTTTATAACAAGTAACAGTTACTTCAATTTAATGTTGGCTTTCTTAGTAATTAGCACTCTTGAAACTCTACAGAAATATCTAGTGCAGTAGAAATTATTGCACTTCATTTAGGTTAATGGATTTTTCAGATTAAAAACCATATAAATGAGGTGTAGTTCAGGTTGCCTGCATACAAGAATGTGTTTATAGTCAAAATTAATCTGCATTTTTTACTGCTTTAGGTAAAATCAAGATGAACCCATCAAGACCCTCAATTATTAAAAATGGTATTCATATCAGAAGAGGAGGTTTCCATAGAACAGCTGCAGAAGGCTCCTTCATAATATCTGCAGTACTATTGGGACCTAAAGCTGATGTGTTTCCATCCACCATGTAAAATTATTAATCTTGATGACATAATAAAATTTGATAATGTCATTTTATCATGGACTGCCTCAGGAAATTATTTATACAGAAATTCCATCAATAATGAATTAAAGGGTGAAAATATTACCAGTGTCAATCAGTAGCACATTCACTCCATTTTTATTATTTTAATGGAATTATGAATTTAACTAAGAATACAACTCTATCATAAGGTATTTGTGAACTGATTACTGTGTGATAGCCCAATTCCAAATATAGTGCTATGTGGGATTAACCAAGCACCTCCTATAGAAATTAGGAATTACCTAGCTGAGAGATCTCAAGAAGTGTCTGATAGGGAATTATCATCTAATAGACATTTCTCAACTGATTGTGAATCAGGGTTTGGGGTGATGCTATGAAATACTTTAACAAGGAATTGGAGTAAATATAAAGTCACTTTTGGACAAGTTTCTTTGAGTATGAATTGAAAGATGACAAGACATAGGAGAGCCATGCAGAGTAATCTGGTTATTCATCTAAAGGCAAATGATGACATTTAAAAAGTGAGACTTTACATTGCAAATATAGAATTTATTGGCATTTTGCTGTCTCACTGATCTAATCTGGGTTTTTTTTTTTCTATTGTTTCAATTCCGCACTACATAATTAATGCATTGTTCAGATTTTTTCCCCAGGAAATTCCAAGTGTGCTTTTGCAATTATTTCTCTTATAAAATAAATAGCAGAGCATAGATCACCTGAAAAGGCATAAGAAAATTGCATTGGGTTTTTTTAGTTCACAGTAAAATATGAACTATTTCTTCCTAAAATTAATACATAACTAAATGCAGCCAACATATCTGATACAACTGTACTTGCATAGAACATCAGTGTCTTGTTGCAGACTGTTGCACCTCTTTTCAACACAAAGGCAGTGTTAGGAGTGAAGAGAAGGTGTGAATCCCTCAGGGAGTGAAAGCTTTGACTTTATGGAAAGTGTACTGTTACCATGATAGGAGCCCCAGGACACTGACATTGATCAAAGTGGTGACCTGCTCAGGAGTGAAGTTTAAGGGAAAGTGAAACTTGTGCTGGTCAACATATCCTACATATGAGGTGTGCTGTTTGGCTCATTAGCAAACTCACTGATGTAATGCAGGTCCTGTTGTCTGACTGCTGAGATCCACAGCTGGCTGTCACGCTGGTGGCCATGCAATGGGGGGAAGCGAATGACCTGTGACAACAAGATAAGACACGCTTGGGACTCCATGTAGTCAGATGGGAAGAACCAAACTATCCTAGCTGCTGTAACAAGAAGATAAGATGTGCTTGGGACTCTGCATACTCGGATGGGGGAGGTGAACTATTCTGGGTTATCATAACAAAGTCTTGTGCGTTACAGGCAGTCATATAAATAAGGCTGATAAAGCCATCACTTTTCTATCCAAGAATCTCCCAGTCAGAGACAAGTAATGGGGGTGACTCAGAGTCTGATATTTTTGCTATCTTTTCAGCTCTTGCACCTGATAAAAGGTTCTACAGTATGGCTAAATGAGAATGGCTATGAGGATCTGGTTGTTGCAATTAATCCCCAGGTGCCAGAAGATGCCAACATAATCCTGAACACAATGGTAAGAAAGTCTGCATTTATATGCTTTGTTCCTTGGCATTTGTGACTTGACTTTTCTCCTTGGAAAGTAGCATGAATCAGGTCCAGCTCTCACTCTTGTCTATAGGTTTTTCATGTTGTTTTGACTTAATCACAGATCAATCCCATAGTTACTAAAATAGTAATTTGTAATTTGTCTTGCCGTATGTTGTTGCTACTAAGAGCACTAATTCTCTCAGACGGTGTTGTAATATCTCTGTTGGGAGGCAGAGTGAGATTCCTTTAAGTAGCTTTCCAAATTATGTTTACCTGAAAGAATGTCTTACTAATGCTTGTTTAACAGCCATTGATTATACTACTGTTCTTTCATTAGGTAATATGTCTTATATTACTTTTAAAAATTGTAAATGAGAGAAAAAAGCAAGCAAACCGAGAAAAAAAAAGGTTCAGTTTAGTGGCATTTCTGGGCTTCAGTTTTATTCCAGTTCACATAGCTGCCTCAATGTATAAATTCCACTGGAATGCTAGTCAGCTCTCAAGGCAAAGACACTGTTTTCCACAAAGTGAAACCATTTTAGAGCAAACCTGCTCAACAGGACACTTCTGACAAATGCCCAAGTTCTGCAGTATTTCTAATGCCTACTAGACCTGATGTAGGACTGTATCAGTCCCATGTCATCCGTAAGATCGAGTACAATGGATACCATCAATTTTTTAACATTTCCAGATTTCTTTTATCTTGTGAGAGGAGGTTTACATGGAGTAAAAGTGGATGTAATTTCAGTTACTGGCTATCCCTGTTTTTAAGAGTAAGTACAGTTTAGATCACTCAGCTTTCATTAAGGAGCAAACCACTGAGAGTGTGTTTTAAGATAGAAGTGTATGAGTGATGGTTACTGTTAGTGTGAGATACCTAGCACATACCAAATTCACATTAGAGCTGACCTTATGAGACTTGCTCTTACACCATTCTTTCAGTTCCCTTGAGCTAGTCAAATTGGTCTGTTCTATCTGAAGAGCAGGCAAGGGGTTGCACGGGGACAGCTGATGTGGCAGGTCCCATTACTGCTTAACTTCTCATGGGTTAGTCCTCACTGTCACTCTCAGTCCTGGCAAACTGAATCTCTTCAAGAAATCTCCTTTAGCTGACTTTTATGTACATGTAACGTGGATATTTGATTCCAGAGCCTCTTGTCTGAGCTTGTTTCTTAGATGATGAAAAGCCTGCGGGACAGATTTCAGGTCCCTCCTTCCTGATTATTTTTTTTCCACTGAAAGCTTGGTTGCTAGTGGAGAGAAAAACAAGGGAAGAGAAAGCTTTTTCTGATGCCTCTACTCCAAGCAAAGTGGTGAAACATCAAGAGGAAAGGAAAGTCATGGTGACATATAGTAACCATCATACAAAGAAGAAGAAATAAGAAATGGTGAATTTGAGGGGGAACATTGGTCAGATAAATGAAAAGCAGGTGCAGTGCTGAATCTTGCCCACATGTGCTGTCAGGCCAGTATGAATGTAAGGCTAAAATCCCTGTGTTTAGTAGTTTTCACCTCACAGGAAGGCTTGAGTGGGAGTTCTATCACAATCTCTGATTAAGAACAGGATTATAGAACCACTGAGAGATTCCAAGAATGACAGCTTAGTCCTTTCCTTTTTTGTTTATTCTTTTCTTAGAAAAGATTGTAATACTGTCTTAGTTTTGTGCTATGTACTTCTACTTTTCTGCACTGCTGTTTCTTGCTAAGGCTCATTGCACGTACAGTCAAATGTTTAATACTAATGTTGATATTTTGTTTTCTTTCATTCCCCAGAACATGATTAAAAATGCTTCTGATTATTTGTTTGAAATGACAAAACATCGATTTTTCTTCAAGTCTGTAAAAATTATAATTCCTAAAACATGGAAGAAAAATACCAACTACTCAAGAATAAAAACAGAATCGTATGATCAGGTATGATTTAGAGAACTTTTTATGATTAGAACAAGGAAAAGCTACACTGATGAGGCTATATTACAAATCACAGCAAGATGTAGGACTGACTCTGGTAGTTCTTCCTCAAAATTGTTGAGGGTGTTTTTAGGGTAAAAAGAATTGCAGGACTGAATTTATTCAACAAGAATACCCGAACTCTTCTCTACACCCATGTCATGTATAACTTTGGTCTTACTTTTTCAGGCAGATGTCATCATAGCAGACTATTATATGAAACATGTAGATGATCCTTATACCTTACTGTATGAAGGATGTAAGATGAAAGGACGGTACATCCATTTCACACCTAACTTCCTGTTAAATGAAAATCTGACTAATGTTTATGGAGAAAAAGGTAATACTATTTAATACTATTTAATTGCCTGTTTTACTGTTCATACAAAAAGGCCAAGATTTGCCTTAGTGAATAATGAATATGGATACTTCAATTTGCTTGTTAAAATGCAAAAACTTCTGAGACATATTTTTCAGAAGTAGTAAATACCTATGAAATGTCTGAAGTTAAATATTCAAATACTGGATCCATAGAATCATAGAATCAGCTAGGCTGGAAAAGATCTTTAAGATCATGTCGTGGTTTGAACCCAACCACAAACCTCGTCCACTCACTCCCCCCCTTTCTTTCCCTCCCCCTGCTACTGGAGGGACGGAGAGGAGAATCGAAAAGAATGCAACTCCCACGGGTTGAGATAAGAACAGTTTAGTAACTAAGGTATAACACAAATCACTACTGCTACCACCAATAATAATAATGCTAAAGGAAATAACAAGAGGAAAGAATACAACACTTCAGCACCAGCTGACTGATAACTCGCCCCACTCCCCCCAGCCAAGCACCGACCGATACCTCGTCCAACCCTGCAGTCCCAACCCTTCCGGGTAACTCCCCGTTACATCCTGGGCATGACGTGCTGTGGTATGGAATACCTCTTTGGTCAGTTTGGGTCAGGTGTCCTGTCTCTGCTTCCTCCCAGCCTCCCCTCCTCCCTGGCAGAGCATGAGGCTCAGAAAGTCCTTGGCCACACCAAACATTCGAGCAGCAACTGAAAACATCGGCGTTATCACCACTGCTCCAAGGCCAAAAGATCAAAACACAGCACTGTACTAGCTCCTAAGAAGGAGAAAAATGACTGCTGCTGCTCAAAACCAGGACAGATCATCAAGTCCAACCTTTACCCAGAAGTTGTTCATACCTTTGAAAACTTTAAATAGTTATTCCTTAATTAGTAAATATTTCACAATCCTCTTCTATTACCTCAGAGAAGAATGACTTCAATTTATTAAAAAGTCTAAGGAAAACATTTTATTTATTATTATTATTAAGGAAAAACAGTTTTATTTAGAATGTGCATGTGCTATTCTATTTCAACAGGTCGAGTATTTGTCCACGAATGGACTCACTTTCGGTGGGGGGTGTTTGATGAATACAGTAGAGACGTGCCTTTTTACATGTCTGAAAAAGCAACTATTGAAGCAACAAGGTAGCATGTTTTTCCTATTTCTGCTTTTACATTACTCAGGTTTAAACATTTCAATAACCGTTTCATTACGTTTGTCATCTGTGTTGAGTCTGTACTTTGCAGAGTGTCCACGACCTGCTCGTGTGATTAAAAGATGCTTAGCCAGCAACTTCTACTGCCTGCTCAGCAGTCCAGAAAACCACAGCTGCCTTTGGTGCTGTTTTGTAGCAGGTTCAGGAGATGAGGGTGAACAACGTTTTCTCTGTGTGCAACTGCAGACTTCAGCCACTATTTGTTTCATACCTATTTGACCTGATTTTATCAAAGAGCAGTTATCAGCAGCACTGAAATTGCCTACTGAAACCACTGTGATTTTAAAGTTTCTACAAAGAGGGACAATAACTAAGAAAATGTAGAGAATTAGTTCAGGCTTGCCCTTTTTCCTAGCTCAGGCATATCAATACAGTCTTTTGTACTACGAGGATGTCTTTCGTGCATAGCCTATGATTATTACAAGAAAGATCACAAAAGACCACAACGGTTTTATGATTTTAACTATTTATAGATTAGTTCGAGGACCCTGCCAGGCACAGAGAAAGCCTACATATGGACTTGTGCAGTGCCTAGTGCAGTGGTGTGTCAACAGCAATTTGACTTTGGGCAGTCAAAATTCAAATAAATAACCAGTTACAGACTATATGTATGGGTTCTTAAGCAGCCCTGCTTATATTCTCTTCCCTTAGCTGTCCAGCTGGTGTGACTGGTATTCCTGTTTTCCATGACTGCAGAGGAGACGTATGTAAGCCAAGAAGCTGTAGATATGATGGTCAGCTATATGAAAAAGGATGTGTATTTATTCCAGATATACGCCAAAATATCTCATGTTCTATTATGTATATGCAATACGCACGTCCTGTAAGTATTACTATACCCTTCTGAACTTAAGAGTTTAGTAACATTTAGGGTCTAACCAGTGATTTCTGCTGGGAAGAATGATCGGTCAGGTGCTTCTTTAATTAATTCCAAAGACTATGGAGGATGCTATCAGTTCTATTAAAATCTGCTCAAAATGGAAGACAAAGGAGCTACTAGAAATTGACAGCTGTTTCCTCTCAGTAAGGGAGAGATGTATAGCAGCCTCAGAATCCTTCTCGCTTTGTGTTTGGAAAACCAGGTTAACAGGCATAAAAGTGAAGCATTCTTGCCAAATGCCCTGTCCATAAGGTAACTGTAGTTTTTGATCACTCCTTATAAAAACTGGCACCTGAACTGTGTTACCTGGTTAGCTCTATTACACTCCATTGCAGAGCAATCTGGTCTGTCTATCTAGCCTTAACAGGGAAGCAGCAGCCCACTTATCTTGAAAGCAGCCAGGATAACCAGGCAGGCCTCCTCATGTCAGCTCCAGTGTTTGGGACAGGGATTAGCAGGATGGACAGTATCCTTGCAGGCTAGGTTTCTGTGGTACAGTATCACAATTCCTCCAGCTATCAACTTTATTTCTTTGGGCAAGCTCTTCTGAGAACTTCCTGGGTGTACTGGGCTTGGTTGGGATACAATAACTTTCTTCGTAATGGATGATATGATGCTGCGTTTTAGATTTTTGACCAAAAGAGTACCAATAGCACACTAATGTTCTAGCTTTAGCTGAACAGCATCAAGGCCTTCTCTTTCTCACTCTGCCTCTACTAATGAATAGTCTGGAGGGTGCACAGTAGGCTGTAAGGGGAGAAAACCAGGCAGATGACCCAAACTAACCTCAGAGATATTCTATACCATTTGGAGTCATGCTGAGGAATAAATGGAAAAGAGGGGGCTTTAGGAGGCTTACCCATATATGCTCTGGAACTGGCTAGGCATTGGTCTACCCATGGGAGGTGTTAAGAGATTGCCTTTGCATCACTTACTTTGTTTCTTTTCTTTCATTCATCCTTCACTTATTAAACAACATTTTTTTGCTTTCTTTTGTTTTATCTTGACAGTAAAGTTTTCTTGCTTTTATTCCTCCTTTCCTCTTCCCCCATCCTACTGGGGCAGGGGAGGAAGTGTGGTACTTAACCTGCCTTCCATGATTATCTCGTAATGATAGGTCATGGTCTTCCCTTAGCAGTATGCCATGGACATCCTGAGACATCAAAAAGATTAGCTCCTGCTTCTCTCAAAGTCTTGACTTTGTATCTTCTGCATATTTCCTTATTTGACTCAAGAAAACTTACATGAACCAGTCTAAGAACACCAGCTTAACCCAAGAAGTTGGTTAAATTTTCAGGTTGCTAACTCGAACTGACCTCCATGCTGTTCAGCCACAATATCTATGTTAGCAGGCTTAAATCTAGTAGGACTTCCATGAAGCAGTCACTCCAAGGATCTCAGTACTCACAGATAAAATGCTTGCTTTCTACATGTCACAACACGCTGGTGCTTATGTAGAATCTGAGGTAAGTTCTTTGGGAGTGCTTTCTTCACTTGCCTCTTCTAAGATCCTGGCTAGCCAGGCACCATGGCACAGAGTACATTCAATGGAGAAGAACACCTCCATCTGTCCTGTCCCCCACCACAAACTTCATATTTTCTGAGATACTTTCTTATGCTCATACTGTTGGGATCAGAATTATTATCAGCTTCAATCTGACTTTCTAGGTGGTTGAATTTTGTGATCAAAACACTCACAACAGTGAGGCTCCAAATATGCAGAATAAGATATGCAACCACAAAAGCACGTGGGAGGTAATTATGGAATCTGATGACTTTCGCAACTCAACTGTTCTAAATACTTCTGCACCCTCCTCTGAGACTACATTCAGGCTACTACAAGCCCAAGAAAGAGTAATTTGTTTAGTACTGGATATTTCTGGGAGCATGAGAATGGTAAGAATATGCATTTTATAAGCAATTTTAAGCAAAAATTCCTAGCAAGATATCACTTGAAAGTATTGAGAGTTGTAGGGCAGACTTGGTCTTTCTTTTGTTGTCAAATATCAATTTTATATCCTTTCCTGCCTTTGTCCCAGACCTAGAATGAAAATGCCCTTGTATTTCTTCCAAGCAGCAATATATCACAGATGGAGTTTCACACTGTATTTTTGTTATGAATGATTCTAAATTTTAAAGTAAATACATAATAAATTAGATGTTCTTTCCTCATTACAATATTGCTCTTTGGAATCAAGAATGTAAGCTGAAGTAATGTTAAATCATTTTAACACAGCTGGGGTATTTTTCCCTTTTTTCCCATAAACTTTGCATAGGTTTATTCTTTTACAACTTCTTGTGGCATGAGATACTGAGCTTGTTTATGGATGCAAGGTTTAGTAAACATCCCTGAATATAGGCTTATTTCCATAAATATCCTCATACTTTCATAAATCTGCATAAATCGTATCATCTGTAGAAAGATGACAAAATTATCTGGGTAGGTAAGGCAGCTGTCTCATGATTTATTAATAGACTTCACAACTCTATGATAAATACTTAAAAATATAACTTTTTTTTTTAGTAATCCCTTCAAATATTTGCATTTAAAATAGCCATAATTTTACTTTAGTATTATTTCAATTTTCAAAATACTTAGTCTCTAGACTAATCTACTGCTCATGCATCATAGATTTTGTCCTTTTGCATTGCCATCATGCTATTAAACCCAACAAAAAGTGACAAAAACCTTGATTAGGAATGAAGTTGTAACATCAGAAGATGAACTTTGCCTGGTTGCATCTTTCTTGGAAGCTGCAATTTGCTGTGCTTTCACAAGACCAGAACATGGTCTACATCTCCTCTCTTCTCAAACTGAGCATACACGAGTTACATTATGGCAGATAGTTTTTAATTACAACCTGACAACATCAACAAATCCTACATTTTGTTCATAGCCACAGCTTTTCAAAGAGACTGCATTCTAAGGGTGGGTTTTTTCACATACAGCACAACCGCATGGAAAACCTCCATACTGCTGCAGAGACATACTTGCTCCATGTTATTGAAACCGGCTCCTGGGTTGCAATTGTCACATTTGACTCTGATGCAACTGAAAGAGCTCATTTGCAACAAATAACCGATGATGAGACACGCCAAAAACTTGTGCAATTTTTGCCTACAATTCCTAGTGGACTGACCAATATCTGTGCAGGGATACATAAAGGACTTAAGGTAAAGTACAATGTGGGAATATCCTTGGGATGTAGGGAAGTAAGAAAGAAGTGAGAAACGTACTTGAACATGGACTTCCAATTCAATGGTAGAGTTAAGAGAGAGAATATGGTAGAGTTAAGAAAGATAAGATGATTCTTGAATCTACCAGGAGAAAATTTGGTATAGAAATTGGCATTACCATTATATGGCATTAGGAAGAGTATTACTAGAAGACAGTCCAGATGTGCTTTAAAGTCCATGCTTTAAAAGGCTATTGAAAAAGAAGATGACATTCCAAAATTAACTACAAGAATTATCTAAATTTGTGAATAATTCCCACAGCGCAGTAGTCATGAATCAAACCCCTAAACCTGTGAAACCACATACATCTCATGAGCTTGGGAGATTGGGAGACAGGGAAGTTCAAGTTAGATATAAGGAAGAAGTTCTTTACTGTGAAGGTAGTGAGGCACTGGAACAGGTTCCCCAAAGAAGTGGCAAATCCTCCATCCCTGGCAGTGTTCAAGGCCAGGTTGGATGAAGCTTTGGGTGGTATGGTTTAGTGCGAGATGTCCCTGCCCATGGCAGGGGGGTTGGAACTAGATGATCTTGAGGTCCTTTCCAACCCTAACTATTCTATGATTCTAAGATTATTATTTATTTGCTTGTTATACTTCCTTGGGCTGGCAGTTTGAAGTCCCAGATGTCACCTTATTCAGATACAAAACTGAAAATAAGGAGCAGCATGTAGGAAAAAGAAAGGAAGGGAAAGAGAGAAATTGCGCAGAGAAAGATGAGACTTTCGAGGTGGCTGAGAGTCCAGGGCAGGGAGGAGGCTCAGGACAGCGGGACATCAGAAGGACAACCGGCACCCAGACAGGGATGGAACAGCCTTGACTGCCTCCTACCCCTTTCTGCCCCACCTTCAGTTACCTCAGAGTCCATCCTTAGGCAGAAGTCTGTCCTTCTCTACTCTTGAAATTTTGACTGGAGAATAGAGTAGTTCCGGACAGGGGACAGAAGATTTTAATATGATGCCCTTAAATATCCAGTCTGCAAACCAGCAAAGCATACACAGGCAGAATGCTTTTGACATCTTAAATTTGGGACAGTTTCCTGCCCCAGGAAAGCATATATTAAATATTCACTATTTATAACCAAACACTTACTAATCTGAGCATTTAGAACTTGCAATATCAATTGCAATAATTAATATTGTAATAGTTCTAGCATTAAATAGAATCTCAAACACTTATTAAAGAATAAATTTATCTTATATTGGAAGTTAACAGCTCCAAATGCATACATTGACTGTGTCCTGGGATAAACTAGTATTTGAAAATCATTCTGCTGCTTATATCATGAATTCTTTTCTTGATGCAGGTAATTGCAAATAAAATGAATACTACATACGGTTCAGAAATTGTGTTATTGACAGATGGAGAGGACCCAGGGATAGCAGCTTGCTTTAATTTGGTGAAACAAAGTGGGGCTAAAATTCACACCATTGCACTGGGGCCACAGGCAGACAAGAAACTAGAAGAACTTTCAGAACTAACAGGTAAAATATTCTACAAGGCACTCTCATTCTCTGGCATGTTCAAGTATGAAAATGTAAAAGCATGGCAATACCATCAGTCTGGAATTTTAGATTTAAATGTAGAAATTTAAAACTAATCTAGTTTTAAGGAAACTTTGTTATCATGAGCAGCACCTTTTTAATGCAAGCAAACAGAACTCTTTAGATCCATAGTTATCCTTTAAGAGCTGTCTTGATTTAAAACATGACAATACCCTATTACTAAGGAGATTTTCTTATTATATTGTTCTCTGACATGAAAAGAAATGTCTAGAGTTTTATTTCTGGCATTACATGCAATGACTAGAACTTTCTATATGCTTTTACTCATAAGCATTTTTTAGTACACAAAGAATAATGATTTCCTCAGCTGTTACAGCTGAAGTGCACTGGCTAGGAAATTGTAAGCACAGTGACTACCCTTGTGACTAGCAAGCATAGCTGAAGCTACATAGTTAGTTTGAAAACAACCATTTAAAAACTGTCCATAGGGGTGTTGCTTCATGCTACTGCACCTGGAAGTGCCAGGGAAGAATGAGAACTTATTGAGTAGATCTAGAAAGCAAGCTGACTCCAGACAAATACAGTGAATAAAGAATCTTATTTGAGGGTGCACATGCTGTGCATTTTCAGAGTACAATCCACTTGTTTTAGCAATTTAAATAACTTGAAATACCCTTATACACTCTTCAACATCATTAGATCAACATGACAAGGACAATGGTGGAGTCCAGATTTTAATTCTGTCCTGGCTTGTATTTTAAGATAGAATTCGTTGTTTGAGCTCCCCTTGTGGAGAATTTATTAAGAATGATTTTGGGGGCAGAAAGAACCCAGACGGTCCTTCAGCATGTATTCATCAACCGGCAGGTCTTCCTGCTTAGAAACAAAAGTCAGTTTGCAAAGTTACTAAATAGATCTCTCAGGTTAAGACCTCCAGCTCATATTACTCCACGTGTTCTCTCATGAGACACAGCCATACACCTGATGTAACCTGCACACCTTATGTCAGTGTGTGCAAGAGGGACAGGGGTGAGAGGCATTAGGTGGTAGGGAGAGGGATAACCTGTGAGTTGAGAGCACAGTGATGGTTCAGTTTATGTCTGACATGTATGATCCTAGTTTGAGAGAGACTTGCGACAAGTGCATGAAGTGCAGATGGTGAGACACGAGCCTCAGTGGAACAGTATGAAGCCATATTCACAATGAATTCACTAACAGCCAGGCACTAGTATGAGAACTTCCAATGGACTAGGGCTGCTTGAACTCAGACTGCGTGCAAGAGATCTAAACTTCATGTTTGGAAATAAAGATTATCTGGATTTTAAGAGTTAAAAACCATGGTATGCCACTGTGTTTTTTCTACAGAGGTATTTCTGAGCAGAATTTCACTGAAAGGATAATATATGACTCCAAAAGCACTATAAGTCTAAAAATGCTGTACTTGATGACGTGCTGCATCTTTACCAATGAGAGATAAAATTAATTGATTGCATGAGCCAGAATTTACTATGACACATGCATTGACACATTAATAAAAAGATACATTTTGATTTTGACTTTGTAACAAATTGGCTGCCGCAGCAGAACATTCAGTACCAGAAATCACACAAAACTGAGCAATTTTAGAGTCAAAATTAGTATTTCTAATTCTTTTGCTCTTGTCTTTCAGGAGGTTTAAAGCTTTGTGCTCTAGATGGAGTTGTTCCCAGCAAATTAATTGAAGTGTTCAGTGCAATTACCTCAGGAAATGGAGATATTTCTGAACAATCTATTCAGGTTTGAATTTCAACATTTGTGTTTCCTCCTGTGCTTTTAGGTGATAAGTAATTGAATTCATTTAGACATGAATGTGCTCAGTGGCTCAATCTCGGAAAAAAAAAGCAAGTCCATTTCTGAGTGATCTCCCACATTTCACTTCAAGGAAATAAATCTATAATTTTAACAACTTCTATAATTCTTGATTTAAAAAATATCAAGAAAATTATTTATCACAATTGTTGAAGTCCAAGAGACAAAAGCAAGCAGAAATCCCACAAGATGATTAGTTCACTCCTATCTGAAACATTACCTTTTAGAGCATTTCAACAGTCTAACTTAAGTAACAAAGATACAATTAAAAATACAACTTCTCTCCTACACCATGTGTATAATTTTAATATATAAACTTTTAGACTTTTAATCTAGGATAACTGATAATTAGAATTTAGCAATGCATTCCTCATTTTGTTAATATTTAATACAGATCTGGGCTTATGTTTTATCCAAAATATAGCACTCACAGAGATAGCTAGATTATAAGCAGCAGTTAATGTAGCTTAGAAAATTGGGTCTGGGATATTTTGAGTTGTTATACTGTCTTTAATTGACTCTTCTGTCCCACCTATACAAGGAAAAAAACCTAAGCTTATGACTGCAGTGGAAATACGGCTTACTGGCACAATGCTTTAGATAGGCAGACAAATAGATACAGAAATGAAGGACTTACTATAACTTATTCTGTTTATTACGATTTTACACTTGAAATAAATGTTACGATGCAAGCAGCCATTTCATAAAGTGAACCTGGGATTTTATTGGTTTTCTTCATTCAACAGCTGGCCAGATAGCTCTTAATTTTCCTGTAGGTAGAGACAGCAGAACTAGAAAGCCTCCCATCTTTTCTGTATAACTCTGAGTTAGAAACACTTAAGAAGGGACCTTTTCTCATGGTAGTTTCCAAAAGGCATAAATGCTTTTCAGTTCTCTCCTCCAAGACTAATCCATTTTAAGTCAGCAGTGAATGGATACCATATTGTACAATGGACAAGGAATCACTCTGAAAATGTGTTAAATGCTTCTTTACTAAATAGCAACAAGACAAGTTTTATTTCTCTAACCACAGCTTGAAAGCAAAGAGCTAGTTGTTCAGCATTCTGCATGGATGAACACTACTGTGCCTGTTGACAAAACTGTGGGAAATGACACTTCCTTCAACATTGCATGGAACCTGTCTCAGCCTTTTTTTTTCCTGAGGGACCCCAAAGGAAAAGAATATGGAAGCTCAGACTTTACAATTGATAATTCAAACTCCTACACAGCTAGACTCCGCATAAATGGCACTGCAGAGGTAAAGACTAAACATATTGACATTCCCTATAGACTAGCATACAGGTTTTCTTTAATTACTCTTTTATTATTGTCCTGTTGAAACATGAAGCTTTTTCACTAGTTTTTATACTTTTGTATTTTATTTACAGGTGGGTGATTGGCAGTTTTATATTAAAAATGTTCATACAGCGACTCAAGGTATATCAGTAACAGCTACCTCTCGACCAGCATGTTATGATGTTGCTCCTGTGATTGCTGCAGCTCACATGAACAGGGCAAATACAGCATTTAATCCAGTGGTTGTTTATGCAGAGGTTAGCCAAGGGTTTTGGCCTGTTCTTGGTGCAACAGTGACAGCCACTATAGGGAAGGATGATGCTACAGCAGTAACCCTTGAACTTCTTGATAATGGTGCAGGTAAGATTCCATATATAATAGTAAAAACATTAGCAGTTACGCATTTTGGAATCCAAGTCTACAAGTTCCCCTCAGATTTATCATTAAGGACTGAGGCACAGCTATGTACTATAGAAAGAAAAAAAATGAAAAAGGATTCAGAGAATCCTACTGCTTTAGGATGGAAGTAAGCCACAAGACTTGTTCTTGTGGAGGAAAACAGACCTGGGTCTTTACCTGCAGAATTGTTCCACTTTCTTTCCTGTCCCGTTACTGGGGGTGAATGCAGAACTGTGTATGGTAGACAGTATATTGCTCATATATACTTTCTGAAAGTGTACTTCATGTAATCATCTGCTCTCAAGAGGCAAGCTAAAATGTAAACAAACTGTTTTGTTGGTCCATCTCGTACTCTATAAAGCTGGACTACAGTCTTAAAATCAGTTCACTAAATGCTAGCTTTAGAATCACAGACTGGTTTGGGTTGGAAGGGGCCTTAAAGCTCATCCAGCTCCAACCCCCTGCCACGGGCAGGAGACATCACACACTAGAGAAGGTTGCTCCAAGCCCCGTCCAACCTGGCCTTGAACACTGCCAGGGACGAGGCAGCCACAGCTTCTCTGAGCACCCTGTGCCAGTGCCTCAGCACCCTCACAGGGAAGAACTTCTGCCTTAGATCTAACCTGATCTTCCCCTGTTTCAGTTTGAAGCCATCACCCCTTGTCCTATCGCTACAGTCCCAGATGGAGGGTCCCTCTCCAGCATTCTTGTAGCCCCCTTCAGACACTGGAAGCTGCTCTGCAGTCTCCATGCAGCTTCTCTTCTCCAGGCTGAACAGACTCAATGTTCTCAGCCTGTCTCCATACAGGAAGTGCTCCAGCCCCTGATTATCCTTGTGGCCTCCTCTAGACTTGCTCCAACACTTCCATGTCCTTTTTATGTTGAGGACACCAGCACTGCACACAGTGCTGCAAGTGGGGTCTCATGAGAGTAGAGCAGAGCAGAGAGGCAGGATCACCCCCCTTGACCTGCTGCTCACGCTCCTGTTCATGCACCCCAGCACATGGGGGGTTTCTGGGCTCAAATGCACACTGAAGCAGCTCATGTTCAGTTTCTCATCAAGTAACACCTGCAAGCCCTTCTCCTCAGGCTGCTCTGAATCACTTCTCTGCCAAACCTGTATCTGTGCCCGGGATTGCCCGAACCCAGGTGTAGGACCTTGCACCTTCATCTCTGTTTTTATGTTAAATAATCACATTATTTACTTTATTGCATTTAAATTATTGCATTATTTTCAAGAACACTCTTTCTTAGAACGATAGTAAGACATCCTGGCATTCAGCATCCCTCAATCTCTTTTCCTCTCTCCTCTTCCTTTTCTCTCACCACTGCTGTAGACCTGTAGCTTTGTAAGTGCAGCAGTAGCCAGCAGTGCCTCCTAATTCTGTCCTTGCTTTCACAAAAAATATAACAAAATTTCAGGGTGCTACCCTGTGTTTCTTAAACATCTTCTATATTCTGAAACCTGTGAAGTTGTTTTTACATTGCTGCCAAGATTGCAAATTTTAATTGTGAGCTTGGATGCCACCAGTAGGTCACCTACTGCAGCCAGTCAGGTACAACTGCAGAAGTTCACTTAAAGAGAAGAATTCCTTGATAAATTCCTGGCCAAAGGGGAAATTATGACACTTTTCTAATTTAAAGGTGCTTTATGTAGTAGATGGCCAATAAGTATTAACTTGGTGGTTCCATACAGTAACGAGGTTTACCTAAAGGTATTAATGCAAAATGGTTCTTTTTAACAAAATATATATGAAACACAGGCTGTCATAGTGGGGCCACTCCTGTTGTTAAAGATGTACAGATTACAAAACACTGCCAGGTTTTTTGCATAGTAATGTTCAGGGTTTATGTTTATCTATGAAGAGAAAAAATAACCTTGTTTACCACAGGTATTTTGAGTTAGTAATTCTCAACAATTCTATACCAAGGTGCTGACATGATGAAGAATGATGGAATCTATTCAAGATACTTTACTTCTTTACAAGGCACTGGAAGATACAGTCTAAAAGTGAAGTCCCATGGCAGAAATGCAACCACCAGTCTTAGCCTCAAGCGAAATCAAGCCTCCTATAATTCAGGCTACAGAGAAAATGGTATGGAGAGTTTATGAAACAGACAGTTCTTTGTCTCTTTGTATGTAGGGGTGTGTAAAGGTTAGCAAATGAGATCATTTAGAGTCACAAAAATGGCATTTCATCTTAAAAGATGTCCCATCTATTATATTGAAATTTAACATTTTTACACTTTTACATTGTGAAATTTAGAAAAATCAGGGTAAAAATTGTCTAAAAACTCACAAAGTACATTCTATATAACCAAAACTTTGTTAAGGCCTGAAATATAGATAAACAGATGGATGAAACTACCTTATTGCAGCCTTGGTTCACCAACATCTGCAACCTGCTTTACTGGTTGCATCATTTCTAATTTTTACACATTTCAGACTTTGTCTGGTTTTAAGGTTTCCTACATTTTATGCTGAGAATCCTGAGATCATGTTCTTTTCTGTCTTTACTTCACTAACTTTCTACTATATTTGAATAAGCTAAAGAAAACATATAGGATGAGAAGAGATAATAAAAATGAGAAGAAAATGCAATTCAGAGTTCTGTCACAATGAAGGCTGAAAAATGTTTTAAACAGGTAAAATTTACATGACTGCACCAAGACCTGAATTTGCTGATGAAGAAATCCAAGTCCAGCTGGGAAGTTTCAGCAGAATTTCAACAGGTTCTTTTGTAGTGAATGCAGGAGATCCTGCTCCTATTTATCCACCCTGTAAAGTTACAGACCTTCATGCTCGTATAGAAAACAGAACAATAGTGTTGTCTTGGACAGCTCCAGGAGGTGACTTTGACAATGGAAAAGGTGAGAGAGACACTACATTGCTATGAGATGAGGTTGATATTTTTATCTGGAAGGACACACCCTCAGAACCACCACTCAGGGGTGAGGGCTACATCTTTCCTACCTGAAAATGTAACCAAACAGAAACTTACCTTCTTGCATGGTACATGGTTTAGTTCTCCTTATTTTTCATGTTAAAAAAAAAAAACCCTAAACAACCAACAAGTAAACTAAGGAATATTATAAGCAAATAAAATAAATAAAATTATAGTACAACCACTACAAACTTCAGCAGTAAGTCTTAGTCCATGTCTGTGCATAATGCCAACATGGAAGATACAAATCTTTAGTCTCTTTTCAGAGATGTAAAAGGATCACAGATATGCAGTAACGTTCTATCAATATACTCCTTTTAAGGTTGTTGTACAGGAAAAATGAAAACTAATTCCAGATGAAATGTACAAGCATTTCCTTGCATAAGCCAGAGACTGTATATTAAAATCTACAGTCTACAGTTATGCAGATTACAGTTTCAGATGAAAACCTTTTATTTATCTAAAATTTTTAATAGCCATACAAGGAAACAAAAAAACCCCAAAAAACCCCCCAAATCTCAACTTCTTTCATTGTTATTCAGCAACTCTATGTCTAAAAAACTTTTATCCTAAAACTATTGCGCTATAGTTTAAGATAGTAGGTCTACATGGTATGTGAACACTTTCAGGGACGGTGACTCCACCACTGCCCTGGGCAGCCTGATCCAATGCCTGAGCACCCTCTGGGGAAGGAATTGTTCCTGTCTCCAGTCTAAACCTCCCTTGGTGCAGCTTGAGGCCATTTCCGCCTGTCCTATCCCTTGTTCCTTGGAAGAAGAGACTGACCCCACCTCACTACATACCTTGTGCTAAGAGAGAGAATACAGATCAGATGCAAAGCTTGCCCCTGCAATCTACAAATATACAAATACATTTTAACTGCCATTTCATCTTATGTTTGTACTTGGACAACACAGTTTCTCATTCAGCTACATTTTGCACAGATCTGCACAAAGCTAGGAGTGTTGGTGAAATCATGTCTTTAAAGCACATTCAATTTCATTTATTAATCAAGGAGTTCCCACACCCAGCCACGATAGACCTTTGACAGTAAGGCTTAGAAACAAACTTGCCAATCCTCCATGCTGAGTAATGGTCAGTAGTAAAACAGAAATCATTTGCACATTTTTTTTTTTACAAAATGGCTCTAGAAGTACTATACTGTCACTGCAAGAAAGGATGTGAAAACGCTTGCTATTAACATGTTTTTTTTTCCCCCCTAGCTGATCACTACATAATAAAAACCAGTGAAAATCTTCTGGACCTAAGGAATAACTTTGACCATGCCACTTCTGTGAATTGCTCTAATCTCATACCTAAGGAAGCTGGTAGAGAAGAATCATTTGAAATTCAACCAGAAAATAAACCAGAAAATGGCACCAAAATCTACTTCGCTATATGTGCTGTTGATGATACCAACTTGATTTCAGAGGTGTCTAATATAGCCCAAACCACATGGTTCCTTCCTCCAAAAGCATCTGTGCCTTTAAATCATCAAGGCAGCACTAACGGTGCCAACACAGCAGTAATAGTGGCAGTAGCAGCTCTGTGTGTAGCAGTTGTCTGTACTATCGTAAATTCAACTTTGTATATTTTTAGCAAAAAGAAGGGAAGACTGGAGATTGAAAAAATGCAAAGGCATGTGTAAAATAAAATGAAAAAATAGAAGGAATTTACTGCAATTTTTAGCTACACAAGTTTTAAAGTACGGAAAGAGGTATTTGTACATTAAAAAAATAAGAGCACTGATTTCCAGCAGATGTATTTGTCTTTTCTGATAGGCTTATAGATGTAAACGTTCAAAAGTATCTCATATTCCAGTACACTGATTAAATGTTAAACATGAAAGCATGTACTTGGAAATATAGTAGAGTATAATATGTGTACTCTCATTTGTTTCTAGGTGATAAAAATACTTAACTCTTCTGTTGCAATATTCTTCCAATGTAATGTGGCTTTTTTTCTTAAATAAAAAAGGCAAAGGAATATGAGACTCCCCTTATTCTTATTCTCCACATAACAATCAAGTAAGGCAAGGCACTAAAGAGATCAGAAATATCTTCAGTTAGTGCAACAAATTGCTATTTTCCAACACATTCCACATGTTTTCAGTTAGGTTTTTTGAGCTGAGAACAAAAATACATACCTCAAGGCTGGTTATTTTTCAAAAAATATTTAAAAATATGTATCTCCAAGCTGATTATTTCCTTTTTAATATTGAAGTATGTCTATATATAGGTGTGTAGAAGAGTTGACTATATAAATATTTCCAGAATGAGAGTTGCAGAGTAAATGCAAATGAGCATATGGAAAATGATCCTATGTTCATCTCTCAATGAACTTCACTATTGGATATGTTTTCAGATCTAAAATTCAATTTCCTCAAACAATAACAAACATTGTAATTTTAGTTCCTATCAAGGCCAGAACAGCTGTCACATTTTAGAAGAGAGAGACGCCTTTGGAGAAGAGTCAGAAATCAAAGTATTATTTGCTGATATCAGCTTCCTCTAACAGATTTTAGGTCTCCGAATGTCCATTTATTCAGAAATATTTCCTTTCATTTGCTCCTGATGCACCTTCTTATTCCCTAAAGTATTTCTACTGCATATAAATTGGTAGGAACTACATCATACATACAATAAGAATAAATGGGTTGCAGCACTGTTCCTGGAACTATTTTCTAGGGTAACATAAACAGATAGGCTATAGCCTATCTCCATCCATTACTCATCCACTACTCTGAAGACCCCCAGTCCTACCTTGCCTAGCGAGCAGAACTGCAGTAGTCTACGGTGTGTAAGCAATGACATCTAGTGGGCTCCAACAAAACTTACAGTTTTCCGAAGTGCTCTAAAAATCAGTTTAGATCAAAACATCACTCTCCAGGATGTTCTGACTTTCATATAAATGTATATTTAAAAGTACAATCAAATATGAATAGTCGAAGATTGAATTTAGCACTTATGGCTGGTTCTTACTATAGGATCATGAAGATTTATTTTAATTAGGAGCTTCAGTTTACTGTGCCCTTGCTATGGTAAAAACTCTGAAGGACTCTGTTCAAGTAACACAGAATTCTGCACTTCCCCAAAGTGGGGAAAACACAAACAAAACTTGCTCTTTCATGAAAAGCAAAATGACAGGGTAAGACTGACCTGTCAATGATTATGTTTACACCAACAGTATGTATGCTCAAAAGCTATGTGGGCTTGGGTCTCAATCACTGGCACAACTGCCATGTGCCAGTTCAGACTGGCCTGAAAAAATGTGATAGTTAAAGTCAAAACTGTATAAGCTTTGTTCCTCAATATGTTCTTCCCAATGCTCTTAAAATAACCTAAGCTTCCAGCCTCCTATACAGACCTCATGGTGTTCCATGGAGAAGATAAGTTTCACTATTCCTACGCCACTTGTAAAGAGAATGTAGTACACCATGTGATAAAGTGACTTTCTTGCAGTCATCAGCAGGGAAGTGAAGAGCTGCAAATATACATCCAGCCACTGAACTGTTATTGCAGAGTAAAAGGAAGAGATCCCAAAACTTTGATTTTTATTTCCCTAGGGGCCAGTTATGGCCTATAGAATTTTCCATACAATCTTCCTCCAAGTATAAGATAAACAGCTTCTTCCAAGATAGACAGCTGGGGTGTGGGACCAAATTATGATCCTGCCTGGGTACCAAACTAGCCCGCTGTGGCTCCAGGGAGTATGATACTAAAAGGACAAAGACCACAAAAAGAACACATAACTTACCTAGTCCAGTTCCCCAAAATGTCAAGACTTTTGCCAGCTGACTCCTTAGCCAGTTGCTGCCTGCAGTTGTAGTACAACCCTTGTTGAAGTGTTTAGCGGAAGCACAGCAACAGCTGCCGTAAGGGCCAGTAGAAGAGTGCGCTAAGTGAAAAGGATCATTAATTCTCACTGGGATAGCTGTAGTTTCTGAGCAGAAGCTGCTGTTGAGAACAGCTGTTTTCTGGTTCTGTCAAATCCAGGCTTCAGATTTTTCATGAAAGCCTGATTGTACACAGGCCAGGCAGCTGGCACTACTGATTTTATAATCTTTGCCTGGTTATCATCAAGCTAAGCTCACAGTTGTTAATGTTGGCACAGAAGCTATACACTCACACATAAACAAATGCATTTGCCTATTTTAGTAGAACAAGTTTTGACTATTAAATAGAGTTATAATTTAATAAAGTTCATTAAAAATGACACATTCTTCTCCTTTTATTTTTATATGTCTTTTCACTACATTAATAAAGGTTAAATCAAACTTACCTTCAGATTTTCATTCACGTTTATTTTGAAACTCTGGTTCCAGGATTGCTGCTATTCTTCAAAGTATTAGTTGGAGTTCTGCAGAATGTGACTGGTAATAAACTGCAGAAGTCTTCAACTTCTGCTGCTTAACTGCATTAAAAGATTACATAAATACTTAAAAATTAATAAAACAGTTATTTTATGCCAATATATGCTGCAGCTATATAATAATGAATGGGGAATAGTGTAGACACACAGTGACACAGGATGGGACCCATACAATTCAATGTATTATAGAACTAAATACGTACGAATTCCAGCATAGATACTACATTACTGAGATCACACATGCTACAAAATTGTGTTTACTAACTTTAATGTGTTTTCACAATGATATAAACTGACTTATGGAGATATTTTGGGGGTTGTTTTTGTCTTCATTAAATCTTTTACTCTGAAGCCTTTGGTTTAAACACTACTTTCCCATACAGTCAGAAAGCAGTTCTGGGAGTCAGCTTAGAAGCATTTAAGTTACAAGCTATTATTCTCTCTATTAAAGTACTTTATTCATTAAACTATGAAGCTTTTTATTAATATAATTTTGTTTAGTTTGTAAGCATAAGTCTTTAAGGATGCGGTTCAACACTGGTTAGCATCAAGGAAAGAATACTGGAGGCCCTCCCAGTGGATACACTAGTTATTGGCATGTGGTAGTCAAAGGATTGTTTTAAAACTCAAATAATTTAAAACAATCATACATTCCTTAAAATTAAAGTGCACCTTAATGGCAAGGTCAACAAGTATGTTGATGTTATCTATCAAGCCATTCCTAACCATACTAAACTGTGCCAGGCTTACAGTGTTTCTGGAAACTGACCTTAAAAAATGCTCAAGATTCCACACATTTTCAATACTCTTGATTATCGTAAAGCTTCTCAAGAAAAGTCTAATGACAAGAAATAAAACCTTAAGATGAATTTCTTCACTGGCAAGCCTGACACAGTAGCTAAGTTAGCAGAGTTAACAGCAACTGTGCTGCAGCATCTAGTCATTCAACCTACGTATCTCAAGCTTCCTACCCTATTTTACAGTGTATTCCAATGTAATACTTCACTGCAAAGCTTTACAGCTACATGACCAAGACTTAGGCAGACAAATAGGACGATCTAGAGATATATAAAAAGGTTAAAACTACAGTGATTCTATCCACTGGTCTTACTTGTCTCCCACTTCAGGAAATTGTAATCAGAAATCCTTAAAGCCCTCACTCAAATAATTACCAAGTAACAGTATTGAAGCTCTTTACATAAATTCTACTTCTGATCATGGACAAGGATGTTCCAGAGTCTGTTTATATCCAACAGTACCATGCTGTAAAAGGTTATTTCTTCTATTTGGTTATGCTATAAGCAAGGCTGAAGATCAGGCAGTAGGCAAAGTATGGTGTTCATCATACCTGGTGGTGCACTGGTCACCAACTTTTTTCATAATCATCAGAGATGAGAGGACATGGCATGCTTCAATTTCTTTTTCAGCCTGAAACAATTCTGTTGATTCTCTCATGGCTTATACTCCAGCACTTTTACAAATGACCAGCCCTGCTGTCTACCCTACACTTCTGAAGGAAGTTACTGCTCTTCCAGCACAGGTGGAAGCAGTAAACATGCTGACTCCTCAGCTGTTTGCAGCTGATTTTATCAGAAGGAGCTATGGGATCTTTGAATATACCTGCAGAGCTCTCTAGGTCAGTATCTAGCTTGTAACTAAGCTCACATGCTAGATATGTCTCTCTCTACCTGAACCAAGTGTATCACTTTATCCCGAACTCAAAACCCTGACAATGCTTCTGGCTCTGAATAGCAGCTGTGGAAAGGAACCACCATTTCCTGCTAGAACCAGGTATTGAAGCTTCCACTAAAGACAGGGCAGACAGCCTGCATGTGGTAATCTCTTCAAATGACTGCAGGAATCTTCAGCTCTTAACACCTGAATGTCTGTTCCTTCTAGGATGCAAAAATAACAATAATAATAATAAAATCTAGTTTCCCCTGAACATGATGTTATAGGCCTACAGGATGTGGACAAAGAGAATTTCAAGAAAGGGAGAAACTTGGAAGTGTTTTAAGAGCAGCGGACTACTGTGAGACTCAAGCATGTAGTTGCAGGTTGTGATCCAACAACAGGATTTATTTTTATGTTATAGGATTAAATAAAGAAAAAAGTTCCAAACTGGGGTTTTAGATGAAATTCATAAACATACACGAGAATGTATCTTCCTCTTAGATAGTGTAGTAACTATTAGCCTGAAGAGTTTTCTCCCTCTCACTCACATTCTGACTGCTTAAACTTTCATGAAAAGAGGAAGGATGTTAAAAGTGAGAACCGAAAAAACACATCTGATGCCCCACTTATGCCAGACAGCCCATCTGCTAAAGGCGGAAGTACCATCTACTTCAGGCATTTTCCTAAGAAATAGTACTGTTTTGTTTAGGGCTCCTTAGGAAAGCAGCAATTAAAAGTAGATATTCCAAATCCTACAAGAACATTCTAACCCACAGGAGCTTAAAGGATGGGAGTCTTCTTCCTCTTCCATGCTAGAAAGGAGAGGTATCAAGCCATTTTCTGAAGGAAAAAGCAGAGTGCCAAGGCTGTCAGTCAATATACCACAGAAAGCAACACATCCCTCTCTTGCAGGTGAGGCTCACATGTCATGGGCAGCAACAGGGCTCTTCAGGGAAGAACCAGCAGCATTTTGTCTTGGGAAGAGCTAGACCGTGTTGGTTGCTGTCAATTCCACCCTTATGATACCCCTCTCCCAAGGCATAATTGGGGTACAGATCTTACCTGAAACGGTGCTGCTGCCTCACGGTCAGGCACTGCTGCTCTCAGTTGTTTGGCGTCTCTGTCTTTTTGCAGAACTCCATCAATGGGAACTGCTGAGGCTTAGCACCAATGAAAGCTATGAAGTGATCTAATTGCATCTGTGTCTCCACATTTAAAATCTTCGATGTTGCTGTCTCTTCACATGTCCTACGCTGATATCAGAAGAAATCATAATCAGCTTTTATAGACCATATAGTGCTGAGCATTACAAGAGAGACTCGTAAGATTTTTATATACCAGTAAAACTCATTTTAAGCAATGGCAATTTGCTATATAGTTTTTATATATAAGCACTTACATCTGCACACAAGTGAGACAATAAAACCTAAAAAAGGTGAAACATATTCGAGCAAAGCAAACACATACACACAATAGCTTTCAGGCCCTCTCCTTACCAGTGCTAAGGGTACAATGGGAACTTTACACAGCCTGGTTTTGTGTTGGTTTTAATTCCTGGAATCTAACCAGCATGTAAGTAATATTGCTTTGATTGTTACAGTTACTTCCTTTTGCTGGAATTCCCTTCTTGTCATAATGCCCTAGGATTTCCTCTGACTTTATCAGATTTAGCCAAACAATACTTATTATTTGGATTATGAGCTAAACAACTGAATGACCAGGATCATTTTCAAAATGGGAATATTTTAGTTCATTGCCAACGATGCCACATTATAAATGTGGTCTCTAATTGCTAGGCCAGGTGAAAGGCCGTAGAATCATAGACTCATAGAATAGTCAGGGTTGGAAAGGACCTTAAAATCATCCAGTTCCAGCCCCCTGCCATGGGCAGGGACACCTCACACTAAACCAAGTCACCCAAGACTTGACCTGGCCTTGAATACTGCCAGGGATGGAGCATTCACAGCTCTCTTGGGCAACCCATTCCAGTGCCTCAGGACCCTCACAGGGAAGAGCTTCTGCATTATCTCCAACCTGAACTTCCCCTGTTTCAGTTAGAACCCATCACCCCTTGTCCTATCGCTACAGTCCTCGATGAAGAGTCCCTCCCCAGCATCCTTGGAGCCCCTTGCAGACACTGGAAGCTGCTCTGAGGCCTCCACACAGCTTCTCTTCTCCAGGCAGGTCCATTCTTTCAGAATCATAGAATACAATCATAGAATAGTTAGGGTTGGAAAGGACCTCAAGATCATCTAGTTCCAACCCCCCTGCCATGGACAGGGACACCTCACACTAAACCATCCCACCCAAGGCTTCATCCAACCTGGCCTTGAACACTGCCAGGGATGGAGCACTTACAACCTCGCTGGGCAACCGATTCCGGTGCCTCACCACCCTAACAGGAAATAACTTCCTCCTTATATCCAATCTAAACTTCCCCTGTTTAAGTTTTAACCCGTTACCCCTTGTCCTGTCACTACAGTCCCTGACGAAGAGTCCCTCCCCAGCATCCCTACAGGCCCCCTTCAGGTACTGGAAGGCTGCTATGAGGTCTCCATGCAGCTTCTCTTCTCCAGGCTGAACAGCCCCAACTTTCTCAGCCTGTCTTCATACGGGAGGTGCTCCAGTCCCCTGATCATCCTCGTGGCCCTCCTCTGGACTTGTTCCAACAGTTCCATGTCCTTTTTATGTTGAGGACACCAGAACTGCACACAATACTCCAGGTGAGGTCTCCCAAGAGCAGAGTAGAGGGGCAGGATCACCTCCTTCGACCTGTTGGTCATGCTCCTTTGATGCAGCCCAGGATATGGTTGGCTTTCTGGGCTGCGAGCGTGCACTGCTGGCTCATGTTCATTTTCTCATCGACCAGCACCCCCAAGTCCTTCTCCACAGGGCCGCTCTGAATCTCTTCTTTGCCCAATCTGTAGCTGTGCCTGGGATTGCTCCAACCCAGGTGTAGGACCTTGCACTTGTCATGGTTGAACTTCATAAGGTTGGCACCAGCCCACCTCACAAGCGTGTCAAGGTCCCTCTGGATGGCATCCCTTCCCTCCAGCGTATCAACCAAACAACACAGCTTGGCATCATCGGCAAACTTGCTGAGGGTGCACTCAATCCCACTGTCCATGTCAGCAACGAAGATGTTAAACAAGACCGGTCCCAACACCGATCCCTGAGGGACACCACTCGTTACTGGTCTCCAGCCGGACATTGAGCCATTGACCACAACTCTTTGTGTGCAGCCATCCAGCCAGTTCTTTATCCACCGAGTGGTCCATCCATCAAATTGATATCTCTTCAATTTAGAGAGAAGGATGTCATGTGGGACAGTGTTAAACGCTTTGCACAAGTCCAGGTAGATGACATCAACTGCTCTGCCCTTGTCCATCAGTTCCGTAGCCCCATCATAGAAGGCCACCAAATTGGTCAGGCAGGATTTCCCCTTAGTGAAGCCATGCTGGCTCTCACCAAGCGCCTTGTTGTTTTTCATGTGCCTTAGCATGCCTTCCAGGAGAATGTGCTCCAAGATCTTGCCAGACACAGAGGTGAGACTGACTGGTCTGTAATTCCCCGGGTCTTCCATTTTCCCCTTCTTGAAAATGGGGGTTATATTTCCCTTTTTCCAGTCGTTGGGAACTTCACCTGACTGCCATGATTTTTCAAATATGATGGCCAGTGGCTTAGCAACTTCTTGGGCATTTGCAAATCATCATGAGAGATGTTAAAAGAATGGAAATTATTAATATTAGGGACTATTTTCTTCTTCTAATCTTTGTTGGTATTAAGTTCCTAAACTCAACATATTTTCAAATACTCCCTTTGTGATGCTTTGGTGCTCTATCACAGCTGCGTCTCAACTCACATGTATCTAAACAAGCTCTTTAATAAACACCCCTTTCCTGGACTTAACAACTCTTCCCCAGCTGACATTTTCACACCTGAACACTGTTCTTCATGAAGGGCTGACTTACAAAACTGGGCTAAAGAAATGGGGGCTGAGGGCAGGAGACTGGACCTTGACCCCTCAGAGGACACCTGTCAGACGGTTCCAGCCGCGGCGGGCCACCACCAACCGCATGAGGGGACTCTGCCTTTTCTGCCCGCCCCTCTAGCCGATCTGTGCGGTAAAGGCCGCGGCCTGCTCCACGGCGCCCCGCTTCCCCCTCTGCCGGCAGGCGGGCCCTGCGCAGCGCCGATAACGGCAGCGGCCGCCTGACGCGAAGGCGCAGGGCCCTAAGGGGCGGTGGCCCCTCACCCACGAGGCCCCGCCCACCGTCTCCTCACGGCGGGGCCGGGCCGGGCGGGGCGGGGTGGGCGTCGCCGCCGCTCCACCGGCTGATCCGGGCTCTGCGGCGGACGCCGTGGCAGCGGCCAATCGGCGGCGGCGCCGGGCCTGGCTCCGCCCCGCGGCGGCTCCCCACAGGGTCGGGCCGGAGCGGCTGCCGCCGCCGGTGCCTGGGTTGGGTGGGCGCTCGGTCCCCCGCCGAAGATGAACATCATGGACTTCAATGTGAAGAAACTGGCGGCCGATGCCGGTACCTTCCTGAGCCGCGCCGTGCAGGTACGCCCCGCCCGTCCCTGCGGGGGGGCTTAACGGGACTGAGCTTCGTTGCCGCGGCCCTCCCTGGGGGAAGCGGGCGAGGCTCCGCGGGGCCGCCGCTGGGCCCAGCGCGGCGTGGGGCGTTGGCCGGGGAGCTCGGCTCCGCGCTGGGCCGGGGGAGCGGCGGTCAGGAGGGGCTGGGGTGGCGGCTGGGCCCAGCTCTGAGGGAGCGCCCGGCCCTGCTCTGCTGGCGAGGGTTGAGCCCAGAGCCCTGGCCTGACTGGGCAGCGATGTGCTGCTGTCAGTGCCTCATCCTCCAGCCAGCTCCTTCCCCGCGGATCCCCTGCTAGTGCTGGGCATGGCGGGACTTCGTCCAGGCCGGTTGCAAAGCCTCTGGCCTCGGGGGAAGGCTGGGGCAGCCCAAGGTCAGGGCAGGCGAGGAGGGGTAGAGAGCGCCTGGGCTGAGGAAAGGCGGGGGGACGACTTGAGCAGGCATCAGGTGCGAGGAGGTGGGATAGGGTTTAGTCGTGGAGAGGCTGAAGGTGTGTCTGGCCTGAAATAAGCTGGTGCTAAAAATGTGTCCCGCTGTCTGATCGGTAAAATTGGATTTCTCGATGTGACACGTGAAAGTATGTGTCTGCTTAGGCTTTTTGGTTTTGGTTGAGCTTTAGTGTCGTTTTAAGGTTATTTGGTAGCGTATCGTTTCTGCACCAGTCTTCCCCTTCTCCATGCGAAGGGCACTGTAACTGGCTTTTGTTCCTTAGCTGTTGTCTTGAGCCGTAATCCCCTTTCTTTATATAATCAAACCTGAACAGATTTCCTGTAGGGAGGTGGGGCATCCAAGCAGTGTGTAGTAATGCACTTGGGTTTCTCTCGAGTTTTCGCTGGGTCAAACTGTGCGGTTTGAAATGTGATTAGCATTGTTATCTGGTCTGATCGGCCTGGTGTATCGCCCTAAATCTCAATATTCAAGCAGAACCAATGACCAGCAGCACAGTAGAGCTCTGAAAATGCAAACTCGTCGGAAAACATTGTTGTTCGAATTTAAATGAACTTAAAGCAGTCGTTGTGGCTTCTCTTTGTGATGGAGGTCTTTCCATGCTTCAACCCCGGCTTCCCCCCCCACCTCCCCGGCTTCTGCCAGGTCTACATGTTTCCCAGCTCATCTCTTCCTTTCCAGCCCCCGCCCCTTTCCCTTTTCTTGCTGGACAAGGAGAATAAGATGTTCACTCTTCGTTGTAAGATCCTATGATAGGACCTTGCGTTTTCATCCCTTTTGTCTTGACTTTTTACATTTGAATCGGCTTATTGCTTTAAATCTAAGGTAGGTTTTTGCAGTCTGACATGGTTTAAAGGTGGGGTGAACTGTGTTTTACTGCAGTATGCACTTATCTGCATGGTCGGTTTGCATCTGCATAGCTACATCGGTTATCTGCTTAACCTAAACCAAAACTCAGGGGAAATGTGGAAGTAATAATTTTGCTCTACCAGCTGCCACTTTCCCCTGAAATGAGAAGTTTCATGAAGCCGTGAGGGGGAGGAGCAAATCCCTGACATGCCCTTATAGTCTGAGTAACTCATGTTCTGTGTGCTACTGTTGCTTCTTCTGTTTTCCTAAGTAACTGTGTAAGGCCTACAGATAGTGTTGCTGGATAAGAATTGTGATTTTTAGTTTTGTTTTTTCTTAATATCACCAGGATGTAAATTTTCTGGCCTCCAGTAGAAATTATAGATTTGTATGTTGAGTTAAACTCTTATGTTCATGCTTCACTGGATGACATGCTATGTTCTGTCATTAGTTGCTTTGGGATATTGGAAACAGAAATCTTCCACCAAACCCTATAAAACAATCCAACCGCAGGAAGTGGTCTGTAGGAAAACCACTTAAAATCTTCTATTTTAATTTAGAAGAGGGTGAATGCCTTGTTACTGTTTCACAGGCTTATCAGACTTCTGTTTTACAAGGGGACTGGGGCTATTTTACCCACAACCACCTGATATTCATGTTCCAGGAAACTTCTTCCTTCTGTGGACAAGATTATACTGTGTCCAAACTGTCATGCTCTATGTAGCAATCTACAGAAAAATGAAGTTTACTGGCCATCTTAATCCAAAGCCTACCCTTCCTTCTAGCAGGCAGAAAATGCTTGAGGGAGTCAGTCTTGCAATAGTTGCAGTTTGTGGAACAAAGTAGCAAATGGTTATAGTTAGTGGTATTTGGAGTGAAAGAAATAATGACATAGAGTGTAGTAATAGGAATGTGGGTCCTTCCTGTTGCCAGAACCTGTAATTGACAAGCTGCCTGTGTAGCAGTCAGGAACGAGCTGGGCTTCTACTCTTTGGTGGCACGAACACTTCTATTGTTCAAGACCTCTACCTGAAGTTAGAGGCTTATTTTAAAGCAATTTCTCCTCCTAGCAATTTTGCAGTGTTGACTTGAACTGTCAGTTTGGCTGTGATAGCTCAGGTGTATGCAAAACAGCACAATTTCCTTCTGCATGAGCTGGTCACAGTCAGGCAACTTGTACATATATTTTTGAATTGAATAAAGATAGATGGGTGAATTAGATGGCTTACTGATACAGCTTGTTCCAGCAGGTGCTTACATTAAGTAACTCTGACATATTTTGAACTTCTAGTAAAAAGGAAAACTTTCAGAGCTCTAATCCAAGTAGAAAATAGTATCTGTCGATTTTGGAACAATTCTTCTAAGCAGAAGAAACATGCTTGATTCGTAGCACTACCTTCCTACAGAAAAAACAGTTCAAATTTAGGTTTCAGGGTAATCAAGGTAGGAAATCAAGAGTGGCAGCATTGTTTGCATTAAGTTGGTGCTGGAAACCATGCTTCTATTTACTATTACATACTACTGTTTCACATGCTGCTCAGTATTGCTAAATCTTTTTCTTTAAGAAATCTATCATTGTGATATGTGAAATCTATCACTGATGTTCACTAAGCAGTCTTCACACTGCTGAAAAGATTTATGGAATTGTTAACAGGAAGCCCCCTTTTTGTGTACAAATACTCTTCTCTGTAATTAGTAAAAAAACAATTTCAAGACCATTTATATTGTATTGTAATGAAGCTTTCGAGAACAACTTTTAGTAGTTGTTATCTTTTTAAAGAGTTTTTTAAACAGTATTAGTAACACATTCATAAATAAATTCCATTCTTACCAAATGCTGCAACTAAACTTTCTTGTAAAGGCAGTTTGCTTTTATGTAAAGCTGCAAATGCCACAAGATTTATCTGGACTTCAGGTGAGTGTGTTATTGAAGTTGGTTTTATTGTACTTGTGATGGAAATTGAAACAAACTCAGGCAATGTAGTTTACGTGTATTCTTGTTTCTTACTGCCCACAGAAGAACTTGTAAAGAATGAAGTTAGACAGTAAGAATGCTTCTGGTCCTATTATGTTCTTAAAGGGCAAGCTTGTTAGAGATTGAGTCATAAGTCAGGTTCTTCTGAAAATGCCTGACGTTGAACAGGCTGTCAAGTGATGAGATAATCATTGTCATGAGGAACTACTGCTCTGGAAAGCAGCAGGCCAAACCCTCAGTTCCGGTTTTGCTTGGTTCCCTAATGCGAAATTGTGGCTTCCCTTTTGCCCAGAGCACTGGGACTGAAGTACAAGCTGCTTGTGGATTGATAAGATTTGGCATGAATTTAATATCAAGTGAAATGAACTGTCAGCTTGGAAGAGAACAGGTCATCTTACTGTTTCTGTAAGGCATAATAACAGGATCAGTTATATCTAAGCAGTTCATCCAACACTGACTTGTATTCTAAAAAGCAAAACACCCCCAGCCTCAAAGATATATAATCCACAACTTCCCAGGGAAGTTTATTTTAGCTTTTAATCCTTGTCTTTAAAAGCTTTCTCTAATGTCTAATTCTAATTTAAATCTTCATGCTGAAGTTTAAACTCACTACATTTGTCCTGCTTGCTGTGCATAGGGCAACTTTTTCTTAAGCACATTAAAAGGTAGCTGCAATGAGAGTCTGTTGTGTCTTCGGGTTTCACTGTGGGAGAAAGGACAAACTTAATTACAAAATGCAGAATATAGTAATTTAATTGTCTTTGTTACCTTTGCACTTTTTCCTTTTGGCTCATGTTTCAAAGTGCACTATGAAAAATGGGCAAAATGTCAAGTGGGAGTTCTTACTACCAAGTTAAGCTGAGAATTTCTTCATAATGTTTTAAATTACTGTCCTCATTTTGGTCTGATTAATACCTTCCTGCCCCTTTTATTCCTGATAGTAAGAGTGTTGAATTTGCCAACTTTCCAATTTATCCTTAGGTTTTTATTGATGACCAGATAATGGTTATGTCTTTGAAAACATGATCAGTAACTGAGTGAATAGTTAGTGTCTTAAGCTTGTCCTGGGAAATTATAACTATTTTCAACCTGATTGACTCATAGTTCACTGAAGAAAAGCTTGGTCAAGCAGAGAAGACTGAGCTGGATGCTCACCTGGAGAACCTTCTCGGCAAAGCAGAATGCACAAAACTCTGGACAGAAAAAATAATGAAACAAACAGAAGTCTTATTGCAGCCAAATCCAAGTAAGTAGCCCTTCAGGTTTTTTGTTTGCAACTTGTGAGTGAATAGATTTGCCAATGTAAATGTTTACTGCAATAGGTATTACACAAGTTATGACTAAATACACCAGTTTTAAAATTTGAAAGCTGGGATTAGGGAAAGCACATTTTGAAGAGCTACTGAGCATGAGAGACACTGCACCATTTACTGCTACTTCTTTAACCTTTCAAATGGAAAAAGCTTTAGACAGAGCTCCTCAGACTCCAGCACTGGTTCCCTACTCCGGTCACCTTCAAGCTGAATGGTTTCTGAGTTGTTTTCTATTTAATTGAATTTCCCACTCTAATTCCAGAAATCTTAGGTAGCTGCAAGAGCTCTGAATTTCTTCATGGGGCAGATGTAGTGGCTTAAGAAATTTAATTACTGTTTCATTACTTTAAACTGTTAGCATAATACAATTCAGCTTGAAGTGAACAAGATTAACTGAAAAGCTTATCTTTAACAACTTCTTTACTAAAAAATGATTAGTTTGTATTGCTTAAGTATGTTATATCAATAAAGTTTCAAATTTGCTTTCATCAGTAGTGAACCTCTTAATGCAAAACCACAGAAAAAACATGGGTAGAGGAAGAGTAATTTTCTGGTGTGTTAAATAGTTCTTTCTGAAATTGCTGCTATGGGTGGTACTGTTGAAGATACCAGTTTCAGACTTACATCCTATGGTTATCTGTGCCATTCATGGCAGTTGTACTAGGGTTGGCAGCCATAGGAATTTGCTTAGTGTATAATCGAGATTTCAAATGCTGTCTAGTCACTACCATTAGCAAAAATAGCTAAACCTCCTTTAGGTTCGTTCAAATGTTAAAATTATAATGCTGCTAATACATCTGCACTGAAAACATAAATATTCTCCTTCTAGTGACAAACTGAGTTAGGATTTATTAGTATAGGTAAATCATACACTGATAGCACTTCTCTAATGTCAAATAGAGAAATTCTTTATAATGCTGATCTTTGAAGTGTGATTTTTTTTTTTTTTGAAGCCTGCATCCTTTAGTTCTGTAAAAGCAGTATTTAAAAAACAAATGTAAACCCTGAAACAACTAATCCTTTGTGAAGGATGCAATAGAACTTACAGAATATCACATCTCAAATTTTTACTTCTGTCTAGGCCACAGAAAATGATTGTCTTATTAATTTAATTTAGTACTTGTAATATCTGTCCTTTTCAGAAACTTCTAATTGAGAAATAGTGAATCACTAACTGAAGGCTGCTAGCACTGTGTGAGGCAGATTCAGTAGAAGGCTAATATATATATGATAGTGTCTCAGTTATGCTGACCAATCAATTTTCTGATAGCTAAAAATAGTTGGTGTTAAGCACCGGTCTTCGTCTGTGAATGTAACTTCAGCTCTTTGGCAGCCTGTTTGGGAGGACTATCACATGCTGTAGAGAGCTTCTTTTGGTTGTTGTTAATGGAAGTGATCCTGTCAGGGGGAGGAAAAATTACTTTCGGTCACATTTTTAATTGACTCTTTAGGTCAGACCCATGTAATAGTCCAATAATTTTATAGTACTTCTCAGTGCATTTGTCATTTAGTGAAAAATAAGTATTATGGATAAAGAAAACCCATTGAATCTGGATCATTTTAGTTTTACCCTCAGTGCCAGGGGAGACAGTGGTACCTGGGTTTGTCTGTGTCAGGTTAATTTTTGTGACCTTCATGACAGGCTAGTTATTTAAGCCAATGCTGATTAAAGTTGTCTAATTAATAGTATTATTTTCGCTTGCATCAAATTGGCAGGTTTTTTCTTTGTCTTTCTGGTTGTCTATACTATTGCAGGCTGAAATTAGTTCATACTGACTGCATAAATAAATTGGGTGAGTTATGAAGTCAAAACAATTGGTCAGAGAAAAGGGGTGTTGTATCTGCGGAGTTAGCTATTCTAATTAAGTGTCCCTGTTTATGTCAAGGCTTTTTCACCAAAGCAACATGCTGTGGCTTAATATTGTGATAGATGGAGATTAATTATCATATATATATAAACAAAAGAGTGGTTGGCTCTGCTAAGGAGAGTTGTTCTATCATGCTTTTACAGTGAAGACTTCTGGACATAATTTGAAAGCCTGTATAAATATGCAGTTTCTAACTTGTATTTTGAATGACAGTAATTGTTTCAAATAAACATTTTTAGATGCCAGAATAGAAGAATTTGTGTATGAGAAGCTGGACCGCAAAGCACCAAGTCGCATGAACAATCCAGAATTACTAGGCCAGTATATGATTGATGCTGGAAATGAATTTGGTCCGGGAACAGCCTATGGTAGGTAGAAGCAAACTAATACATCTTGTGTAGCAGAAATGAAGGGAGGAAAAATCTACAGATCTAGTTTCTCTTTATGATATAAAATGCTGTTTCTTGTCTTCCTCTAGATAACAGTTCAATGATTTTTGTGTCAGGTTGAGGTGACTTGATGTATGTCTTTGAGTATTAGGGGATCAATGCTGAGGCTTCTATCCAAATCTAGAAGCAGAGTCTGCTGTTGGAATGATAACCATCTTTGTGGATGGATAATTTTCTTACCGGATCAAATCATTCTGAAATTTATTTTCCTCGTTGGAGGAACACATCTGACAACATTTATGCATTTTACTTGTGGTGTAGAGTGAAAATGTTACGTGAAATTAACTTCAGTAAGAAGTCTTTGAACTTTACAGCATTCCTGCTTTTTGTAATATACAGTATTTTGCTAAAGGTGAGAGTATAGAACATAATCTAACTTTTCTTTCTTCTCCAGCAAATTTATATACCCATGACAGGAGGGTTGGGGGTGTTTATAGCTAATATTTTTTCACTGGCATTAATCTGAATTCTTAATTCTAATGTTCTCTAAAACTCTTAAAGTGGCTGAGAAGAGATCTTGCAGATAATTTAACCATCTGAAATGCATAGGTGTCTGTAGTACAGTCAGCAGTGAAGGTCTGATAGGAGGGTAAACTTTCATTCTGGGAAGAATTACTTCTTTATATCTGGAAATAATGGTGTTCCTTTTCAAAATGAGGAAAGGGCACTTAAAAAAAGTAAATAGTTTATAGAAGATGTAATGGATGCAAAATCAATAATGCAGGGTATGTTTCTCTTACTTCCTAATGGTTTATGCGGCTATCTGTGGCCTTCCTTCTGATCCCCAGCCTCAAGTCTTGCTTTTTAACATCAAATAGAGCCGTACTTTCAGACACACTGTCCCTTAACTTGTAGAATTTTTAGAATTCAGGCATATAACACAAACTATCAGCATAAAGATAGATACACTGTGAGCTTTCATGTGGTGTCACAGACATGTTAGTTCTCTGAGAAGTTAGCCTCTTTTATACCTAAGCTGTATCTGCCTGTTGAAACATAGTAACTGTATTCTTGGTACACTAACTTGAGATTGGATACCTAGCTCGCAACTAAGTGTCTTAAGTATTGTTTGGTTGACCACAAATGCATGCTTAGAAGTTGGAGTAGATGGGGATGGAGTAGATGGGTATAGAAAAAGGCACTTTTTTTTTTTTTTCCAGCAGCCAAGTGAGCTTTTCTTTGCTACCAACTACTCTTGACTTAAAACAAAAATGTAGTGTAAGGGGAGGAGGTTGTTGGCTTAAAATAGTTAGGTGTAATACCTAGTTCTTAAATAAGTGTTCACAATGGAGTATGCCATAGTTAGTGGCACTTCTACAGAGCTGCATCTGTTCTCACTGAAATCTTGTTTTGACCTGTGATTGTTACTAATAAAAATGGTTTGGTTTAGTGCATGGGCTTGTTTGGTTTGGGGGGTTGTTTATTTTGGTGTGTGTGGGATTTTTGTTTGGGTTTGGTTTGTTTCAATTTTTTCTTGTAGCTCATTCAGATTTCTTTTGAGAGCCCTTGTGATGGCATTGGGTTATCTTTTAAACTGCTTTCCTAAACCTTTCTGCCTGTAGGAACCTGTTTTGTTTTTGTTCACCACCTGCCTGACTCACTCTGAAACTTAGCTTTCCTTTTTTCTCTGCAGGAAATGCACTCATTAAATGTGGAGAAACACAAAAGCGAATTGGGACAGCAGACAGAGAACTCATTCAAACTTCTGCTATAAATTTTCTCACTCCCCTAAGAAACTTTATTGAAGGAGATTACAAAACTATTACTGTAAGTTAAATTGTCAATTCTTCAGCATTTCACACCAATTTTAACTGTATATCTTCAAAATGAAGTAGATGACAATAGGGCATTATTGCTTTCCTCAAACTAATGTAGAAAAACTCAGGTAGAATTAATGCCCTTGGTGAGTTTGCCCCCCTTTTGATCATGTAAAATCCAAATAATTTTGAAAAATTGCTTTTTGTAACTATTGTTCTATTGAATGTATGTATCTTCAGTATATAATGTGAGAATAATTAGGATGTGATTCTGCTGCTTCAGCTGAAGAAGCTTTTGTATGTGATCATTAAAAAGACTTCCAAGTAGAAAGGCTTTTGCTTCTGAGTACATGTACCTGTTTTCACAAATTAACTTCACTTATTTCAGAAAGAACGAAAGCTATTACAAAATAAAAGACTGGATTTGGATGCAGCAAAAACCAGATTGAAGAAAGCAAAAGTTGCAGAAGCTCGAGCTGCAGTAAGTAGAGTTTGTGCATTTGGTTTTTTTTTAACTTACTGATATATATTTATAAAGTTGACTGCTTGGTTATGTTTCCAGCCTTATCTTCTCACCCCTGCTATTTTTCTGGGTGCATGGTAATAAATGCCTCAATAGAACACAAGGAAATGAAAGTGAATTACTGATTAAGGTGTTAGTCTTCTATTTGTAGGTATTTCATCAAGTTGAACTTACTTGTCACAAGTAAATATTCTTGCCTTGTTCTATATTACATGAGCCTATACTGCTACTTGCTACAATCAGCCAAGATGGTTGTAGATACAAATCATACAGAGTTCAGGTTTTGGCATTTGACTCTCCAGAAGTGTTCAAGAATATGTATAATTGTTTCCAACTGATGAACCTATCTATACTTCTCTATATCAAAAGTATTTGTAATTTACTCTTTCTATATTGTTTGCTATTTCACATCACCAAACAGTGCAAGACTCAGCCTCGTATCTTGTAACTGTTCTTATTACCTCACAAAATGCTTGTTCAAGGAGATTGAAATTACTATAGACTTAAAAGCTCTTGCTTTTTAAACTCTTAAAATGCCTCTAAATGAGGGAATAGATAATTGAATGTATGCAACTTTGGCTTACAGTATTTTCAGAGCTATCTTTTGACTGTGTTCCTAAAAGTATAGCAGTTAATGACTGATAGTAAAGTGTTTTTTCTCATAAGGGTTAAAGCACACAGATGCTGAAGAAGTATGGATAATTTACATACACAGGGACAGTGTATAAGAGGCAGAAGCAGGGGTGTCAGATTTTGTTGGCTTCTTCAATTGGACCACTGTCCTGAAAGATCTTGGAAGACTCACCTCAGCTTTGTAGATAAAGCACCTCCCACCTTGGATAGTGATCCTTCTAAAGAGGAAAACATGATCTCTATGTGTATTGTAATCTTCCTTGTCAGGTACACTGTCCTTGTGTATTTAAATTGTCTGTGGTTAAGTCCATGTGTGCATTTCCCCTTAGGTTATGTAAATTTTATGCAAAAAAGTTACTTCTCTACTTGTTAAGCTTTCTTAATTTGTAAGACTAGCAATGGAGAGCAGAGCAGGGTTCTGGTCTGCTAGCAGTGGGATTTGGAAGCAATGTATAGGGAAGCAGTGGACAGTGAACTTACTCCTTTGGCTTTGTTCACAATGAAGTTTAAAAAAGAAAAAGGTATTTTCATTATTAACTTCCTTTTGTCTTCTGGTAGCAGGTATATGCCTTACTATCTAAAGCAATAGAAAGACCACAGGGAAATAGTTCCCCTTAGGCTTGGTATTAAAAGAAAGGCTCTATACTTGAGTTTTTTATTCTATAACCAGTGTAATCATCCAGAGCTTGGTGCTTGGACAGAACTGTTGACAGTTGCTGCTACTGCTTGAGCAGTCTTAAATATTCACATAGCAAGTAATTCAGAGGCTTATGCACAAATGGATTAGTGCTGGTAGAGCATGAAACTCTAGGCCTCTTACATGCCTACCTCACATGTACTTCAATTTTATTTACATTATAACAGCAGTGTGCATGTTTAAGAAATATTGGATTGTAGAATTTCCAGAGAAGTGAAAAAATTGTCTCATCACCCTCTGCAATATAGAGATGAGAACTAACTTGGATATAGATGTGATGCAAATGTTTCATCTTCTGGCTCGCTCATTTATGAAGATATCTGACAGTCTGTGCTGAACTGATAGGTTAGCAAAGTGTATTGAGTTATGCTACAAACTTTTATGTCTTAAAACTTTCTTTGACAGGATAAAGTGATAAATTTCATCTACATTTGATTATTTTTCTCCCTGTTATAAGGATATTTAATATTTGATAAAATTACATTTTTACTTGCTTACTGTACAACTGAAGTAGCTTAGATCAGTATTTAAAATAGAAACCTGAACAGTTTTATCTATATTTGGTTCACAATCTTGCTTAGCTTAAACTTGCAGCGCTTTGTGCCAGTAATCTGTTCTCCTGCTATATTCAGTGTTTTAACTTGCTTTTGTCTTTTATCTATGCACTTAAGCAACTAAACACCTCTCAGCCTGAAGAGAATAACATTATGGTAAATGTCTCTTACGTGCTCAACTTGCTGCATGTAAAATGGCTAAAGGTTTGTTGGCCTCCTGTGTTCATTCATTTTCCTATCAAATGTTTCCTCTTGCTACCCAGCTCATTTTGGTCTTGTTTCAGATGTTTTCTGTTCCAGACTGAATTGATATAATGTACTAAGTGCACTTATGTCAGTACAGCATTAGATGTTGGTTTTATCATAATATTTCTGGTATACAGTATTATTGAAGTATACAGTATTATAATTTTTATGAATTTATGAGTGTAAACTTAGGATGCAAAGGAGTTGATATTTTTTTTTATCACTGCTGAAATTAATTTCACCCATTGAAGGGACAGGAATTACTTCACTTTCCTGGTTTTGCTTTAATATAAATAAGAGTGAATTATGTGAAAGTGCCAGAAATAGGTAGAAATTATTCCCTTCAAGTAATGTTTTACAAATTGCAATCTGAAAATGTTACATAAATTAATGGCTTAACTTGGAGTACAGTATATCCTAAATGTGTTGCAGGGCCTTGTTAGCTAGCTGATTTTAGCACCTTAATTGTGGAAGTAGAAAAGGTGTTAATTAATCATCTAGAGCATAGACTGTGCTGTTCAACCTGACTTGGTTTGGGTCTTGAACGAGCACAGTATAGTGGATTTTATCTAATTAGTGTTCCAGGTTTTTCAGTTGTAAGTAGATAAAAGAGCAAATAAACTTGTTATAACATGATTTTGCAATCTTTATACACATTTCTTCCTACCAAAGTCACAACTATGTCATCTTCTTACAACTGCAGAAAATGAAGGTTAGAACTGCATTGCAAGAGGGAATTGGAGTAGCAAGTTGAAGTAATTAACTTCTAGAGTAAATTTCCTGCAGTTCTGTGATTTATTTATTTTTTTTTTTTGCTGTACTACTTGCCATTACTGTAATACTCAGTTTGAGATACCTCTGTAGCATTTATAATTGCATTTAGGTTTCAATAAAAATGCTTGTGCAATAGGAAAGCAGTAATGAAGTTAGCAAGAGAAATCATTCATCTGTTTCATTCTCTACTTAACATGGTGGTTAAACAAGAATAGCTTTCTGTAGTTTTGTAATGTTTTAACACATTATGGTAACTTAAATTCCTCCATAAGGTAACGCAGTTTGTATGATCCACCTCATTTTCTAAGTAATGTCTTGTGTTGTAATAGCTTGTTTTTAAATAAATTCCTTTAACGTATAAGTTCTACAAGTCATACATACCCTCCTTGGTATCTAACTTACTTCACAGATGTAGTGCTATCCATGCTCATCGTAGTTTCATTGTATATGAAGTGCTTTGGGCAACTGGCTTATGCCTCCTTAAATCCCTGTGAAGTTCTAAGGGCAGGAAAGTGGTTAAAAGCCAAAATATAGTTGCATCCTGTATTGAACCTACCACCAATGCCTAAGTTTGTGTTTTTATTCTCCTCCCTCCCCCCCTTAATGCTGACTAGATATGGGCTGAGGAAGTGACGAAAGTAAGTAAACAATTAAGAAGTTGCAGAATTTTGAAACCATAACTTATGCGGGTCTAATGTAATAAAGGATATTGCATGTTGTTGATTCAGTCTAATGTTGGCAGCCTTATGCATTACATCAGAATACACTGGTTTCCTCAAGGGCCTTTCAAACTCCAGTGGTGTTTTGAACTTCTAGGCTTGTTTCATGGTAAGCTGTTTCTGGCCAGCTCTCTCTTAGTACTATATGATTCTTATGCAACAAGATACAAAAGAAAAAGAGCAACAAGACTTCCTTCCAAATGTACTGGTATGCCATCCTGTTAAAAATGACCTCTTAAGAATGAGCTTATTTGAACGTTTTCAGAAAGGTTGGGGTCTAATCTAAACTGTCCTCAAAAACACTGTTCAACTTCCCACAACATGAAGTAGTAATTTAAGTGTTGTGGTGCATGCATGAAGCTTGGAAAACTTGGTTTTGGAGGTTGGTGGTTTGGGGTTTGGTTTTTTGGTTTTTTGTTTTTTTTCCCTACCTTTCTCCCCAGTGTCACTAGAAAATGCTGTGCTTAAGCAAGTGAAAATTGCCCCTGGGCTGAAGGCTGGTTCATAAATACAGCATTAGACTGGGGGATAGGGTCTGAAGCCTTCTCCCTTGTCATGCTATCTCTTGCACAGGGACACACTCAATGGAGCTAATGGAGCATTGGTGATAGCTTCTCCAGTGCTACCAGAAGGGCTTTTCTCAGATGCACTGGCTCTGACAAAGCAATGCTGGGAACAGGCTGTGGGAACCTGTGCTAACAGTTAAGAAAAGATTTCTAAGGGAATTTTTGTAGAGGATGGGAAATAAAAACAAAGGGTAGTCATACAAAGTAAGGGTAGTTGTAGGGAAGGGGCTTTGGAGTATGGTTTTTAAAGGGAGGAACTAGGTAGGCAGCTGTGGGAGGCATTAGGGACTTGCTGTCAGAAGCTGGGATGTGGCGCTTTGGCTGAAACCTTGGGGGTTGTGAGATAAAATAAATGAAGCTTTTTCTACCCCAATTTTCTGTGAGTTATGGTGCAAACATAGGGTGTATGTGTAGGGTGTGAGAGTTCAGAGATTTGAACTGTAAGAGGTGGGTTAGGTCACCTTTGATCCTAAAGTTTGAGAACTATTTTGCTATTTAAGTGAATGTGTCTGCTGGAGCACTTGGTACTGTTGTGGAAGAAGATGGCAGGGGAGCAGTACTGCTGTAACAAAAACTAATCTTGATGCTATCGGACAATGAATAAAACCATTTGCTTTTCAGAGACAACGAACTTTGAAAACCTAATTGGTTTGTAAGCTGATACATGCACTGCTATCAGTTTTAAGAAACACACAGCTGCTTCCTCACTGTTTGATTAATGTGAAAGCCTTCCCAGCTGCTGTGACCTCAGATGAAAAGCATTTCTTGGGTAACTGCATTGTTCTGTGCTCATTGATGTTGTTAAGATCCTTCTGTGTGACTCTTCATATGGATCAGCATTAGTGGAATGCAGGAGCAGAATGTTTGCTAACACATGAAAACCTTTTGAAACCAGTGTTCTGTTGGTATCACCTCATGAGTTTTCCTGAAAATAGACTTCCTTACTCTGTTTTGCTGAGAACAGTAATTGCTGCATCTTGAACTTAATGCAAATTCTTGCCTTTGGGTTGATTTTTAGAAACAAGGTACTAAGCGCATACAAGCACCGAGGCAAGGGAATCCAGATTCCAGGCTGAGGGTGTTCTGTCTTGAAACAGTACATTTTAAATCTTACAACACATTTTTATGTATTTGTGGGATTTGAGTAGTGTCCTTTTCCTTTCTCTCCCTACCCCAAATACTCTGGAGTAATTTCTGCTTGTGCTAGATGAAAGTTCTTTAAAACTGCTACAACAGTGTTAATGTAGTTAAAAATTGCTGAGAATGATATGCAACAAGGAATAAATTTGAGTTATTTAAATATGAAACTTAAAGCAAGTAATTTTTTAATAGAAATTTTACTCTAATTGAAGTTAGAACATTTGCTATAGTTTTGGATTTATTTAAAGATACCTCAATTACAAGCTCCAGAAATAGTTGTAGTAGCTTGGTGGCCTGTATAAGACAGTAATTTATGAACTATCCTGTTAAAACTTGCCCTCAAAGAAATTATGTTACAGCTGATTGCTGCTTAGTTACAAGACAAAGACAATGTGAGGTTTACCCTAAATTGCTTGATCAGAGCCCTGGTGCAGACACTGTTATGCCAATGAACACTTGGTTTGTAATTGGGAGAGGTGGGATAATACTGCAGGCAGAAAAATGCCTGCCTTTTGCATACACTGACTCCATGAGGTAGGTGTCTGATAATAAAGCTGTTTCCTTGGTATACAGGACCTCAATGTTTCTGAGCCTAAAGGCAGTTACTCTTTCTGCCTAGATCTGCGAAGTGAAAGCACATTTCAAACACCTAAACTTGTGATGAATGCATTTGTATGAGTAGCTCTTAATAAAATGGAATTGCTTTAGTCAGAAGGTATAAAAGAGTGCATTGTACAAATACCTAACGTTCATCCTTACTTTTAGTCTGAACAGGAAGTGCGGATTACTCAGAGTGAATTTGATCGTCAAGCAGAAATTACCAGGCTTCTGCTGGAAGGAATTAGCAGCACGCATGTGAGTACCCAGAAGACACTGAAGGGCAAAGTCAAAATTGGGGTACTTCCTAAAAATCACTCCATTTAAGCTATTTGGGAACTTTGGGCTATGAGGTTTCACTTCAATGTGGTAAAGCATCAAACTGTTGTTTGTTTTGGTTTTTGAGTTCTAGTTTAATAGTTACTGAATCAGTCTTCTGTTAACCTTGAAAAGACAGGAGCTTTCATTTTTGTTCCTTAAACTCAATTTCCCATTCATCGAATTAGCTGAATGTTGAAACTGCAAAAGCATCCTAAAATATTTACTCTGTTGTGGAAACAACGTGTGTAACTGGCATGATACTTGCACAGCACCTGTTTTTTGTACTCAGATAATAATTTTTATGTCATTTTATCTCAGTTACCTGGTAAATTCAGGCACTCTGCCTATGCAGGATAAATCCCTATGTGATAATGTTGGTGTTAGCACCTGACTAGGAGACCAATCATTCTGATGTGGCATAGTACTTCTACAGACTAAAAACTTGCTTTTTTTTTTGCTGTATTACAGGCACATCATCTTCGCTGTCTGAATGATTTTGTTGAAGCTCAGATGACCTATTACGCACAATGTTACCAATATATGCTGGATCTCCAGAAACAACTTGGAAGGTAGTAATACTGTAAAAACTTCAGAGAAAAAACACACTTTTGCCTAAGTGCTTATGAATAGCAGGAAACTGATGTAAGAGTGGTGAGTGCAGAGGCATGCTGGACTGAAAGGAAATATATTTCTTCTCAGGTATTTAATACGTAATTACCCCAGTGCAAACTATATCCCTAAGCCTACACACAGCACTTGTGCCTTTTGAGGGTTAATTTACTGAGATTTTGTGCATTTCCTGATTGAGGAAGGTGAGCCCATGGTAACCTCATTTAACGGCATAAAAAGGAATTCCTGGAGATACACATATAGCCATTTGTCTTCTGCTTTATGCTGTGCGGTGTGTGTAAGTTTCTGTACTCTCGGTAAATTCCTTTTACCTCTCAATTTGCTGCAGGGCACTACCTGATTTTCAGTGGAACTGTGTTCTCCATTGTTAGGAGAATTGCCAGCATAGGTATTGTATCTAGGTAGAAGTGTAGCCCACAATATCTATAATCAGTAATCCAAAGTGCTTGCAATGGAATGAGCAAGTTTGTCTAGTTCTATTGTTTCTTGGGTTTAGCATTTTAAAGTAAGAGAAAAAGCTATTTGGTGTTAGTGTTCCTGGTGATGTAAAGATAGCTGCATAAATACTTCTCATGAAATTTCACATTTCTAATTGTTTTTCACAAATCAGCCTTTCTTAGGGTTATACCAGACCATATTATGTAGGGTGAGCATATGCATTGAAGGACTGTCTGTACTTAGTGTCTGTTCTGAACAACTGTCTCTATAAAGTATCTCTGTTTATGTTTTTCATGATAAGGAAGTAAAAACAAAAGTGTTCTTGAGTCTTGTCCTTTTCCTGACCTGCAGCTTCCTGTGGTGTTTATTTCCTTCCCTCAGTTTGTTTGAATGGGTAGTTTAAAGTCTTTAAAACTGGTTTGCCTAGAAAAAGCTCTACATCTTTAAAGTTATATTCCATTAAAATCAGTATTCAACCATAAAATTTGGTAACTCATAAAAGCATTTACTGAAAGCTTGAAAAGAACTTTACTGGATTAAGAGCAAGCACCTCTTAGAAGTTAAGTGAGGTATATTTACACAGCTATTTTGAGAGTATGTTTCTAAAGTCTGTACTCTTATCCATATCTATTTACTAAGCTGAAAGCTTTAAGCATAATACCCTTAGCCTAAGGAAGAATGTATTTCTCTTTAAAATCTCTTGCTTTAGGTTGTACAGCATGTTTGGAATAGCTGGTTTTGTTTGTAAACAAAATCATTGTGTCTTTCAAATTTGTGTAAACTGCTACCAGGTGTAAAAGTGTATTTGAAGAAAGTACTGCCTTCAGGAGAACAGAAGGATGTTTCTTTATGTGGCTGTGATCTGATGAGTGTTTTTGATAAGATTGCTAGGACTGCTAGACAACCAAAAGCATGGAAGCTTTGAGGAATCTTCAGTGCTTCCAACAGCCAGATGAATTTTCTCTGCCTATTAAAACAGTCATGGTATTAAATCTTGGGTGTGTCTTTCCTTCCTTGTGCAAGGAAGTCCCACTGAACTATAACAGAGAGCACTGGGGCAAGGTCTCAAGTTGTGCTTCTTGCTTTGGAAGACTCCTCAGTTTATAGGCATTGGGTGCATAGCACTTGCATTAAATAAACAGATGAGCAGGATATGCATAATGTTTTCCTATGCTGCGTGTAGGCAGATACAGTACCAAATAGTCTTTGCCAACTCAGCTAGATTTTGGTTGTATTTGCCAGTGCTGTGTTGGTTAGTAAGGCATCTATAGTGCTGAGTTACACATGTTCTTCTTGCACATTTAAGAATGACATTGTGCCATATTCTCGTAGGAAAGCCAAGAGCTGTGAGTGACTTTTTTGTTTTGAAGCTGTTGGCAGACCAAAGGTGTTCAGCCTTTAAGTGATCCAGTTTGTTACTTGAAACAGAAACCTGGTTATCAGAGTATGTTACGTTTTACCTGGGTCAGAATCTAGGGCATAAACCCTAACCTGGTTCACACTGAGAGTATTCAAGTTCGAAAGCTGAGTACTGACTTTCCTGATGTACTCTCCAGAGTCAGCTGTAGAGAAGGTGGGGGGAAAACTTCCTCTCGGTTCTCTTTATATAAATAGACATGGGTTTATGGATGTTTCCCTTCAAGGCAATGCCAGCTGCTTGTCCCCCTTCTGCATCCCTCTCCTGTGGGGCTGCTTAAGGAATTGAAACTCCCTGGTTAAAAGCAATCTCTCTTCTTCTTTTTTCTTAGTTCCTCAGAATGAATTAAACAAATCTATTTAAAATATTCTGGTACTCCAGCTGTTGGCTTTTTCCCTGTTGATACCTGCTTTTGCTCTGAATTTTCTCAGCTTCCCTAACAGCCAAGCCTAAGCCTTGGCGTCATTGTGTCTTTCAAATTACCTGTCACTAGTCCCCTACTCTACACTGTGAAACTTCTGTTACTGAAGTGTTCTCCCAGACAACCTCTGTATAGCTGAAGCTTTCCAGTAACATGCCTACATCTGGCTTTGTAAAAGTGAGACTTAATGCTTCACTGATTGACAGTGGTTATAAAGCTCTGGCTTTCTTTTCCCCTAGCTGTACAAATCGGTGACCCTTTGAACTGAGAATGATTTGCACGTAGTCACTGCGTTAACAGAGAACAGGTTTAGCGGTGTATTAAGCAGTAACTTAACAACATTGAGGAATAGCTGATTGTCATTTCAAATCCCTCGATTTGAATGCCAGCTAACCAAGTAATAAATACATCATGAGGCACAGCTCAGTTATTCCTACAAAACTGTGTGGTCTAGCTTTTATTCCCTTCATTGTGATCATTTGATTTGCTCTGGGAACATGGTGAATTGGTTTGACAATCTAATGTGGCAAATGAAAACAAAAATATCAGTGGGGTTGCAGTCTCTTCTCCATGAGTTGAACCAGTTCTTGATGATGAAATGGGGTCAAGGTAAACCAGAGGGGAAGTGGGGACTCCCTCTTTTGGACACTATTAAACTGTTATGTTCACTCATAACAGTCTCCTGAAAGTCTACTCAATTTTTACTCAGTCTAACTGTAAAAGGGTAATTCTGTCCTTTGCACTATGTTCCTGCTGTTTTCCCTGCATCAAATACAATGGTGAATGTGTTTAACAACCTGTTCCAAGGGAAAGTTAGTAATCTTAATGATTTTTGTTAGATCAGGTTGTTGAATCAACTCAAAAGCAACAGATTGCTGGATCTGACTTAAATGACAGAGAATGAACATTTGCACAAAGGACGAGTATAGTTTATACTTCATGTGTTAAATTTACACTGCCACCCTGTTGGAGTCGGGGACAGGCAATGACATGTCTCCATCTCAGATGTTAATGAAAAGGTATCTATGTAGGAAGACTGATGAGGAAAGTTATGTGGGAATGCAGTGGCTAGTTAATGCATAGACCGGTCAGAAGAATCGAAGGAAATGCAGCTGCAGTTTCACCTCATCCTGAGTCTGTGCAGCTTCTGGTTACTGACCCTTTTACACTGCATCAGCTCTACAACTTTTCAAAACCTTCATTGACCTGCTTTTAAGGTAGAATCAGATAAGGCTTGGGACAAAGGTAGCACAAGGCTGAGGAATGACTGCATCAACTGCTAGATAAGGAAGCTTAGTCTGCCACAGAACTGCATTCAAGGATAGAGGGCAGAGTGACGTGAGATGGTATTGCAGCTCATCATTGCCCCCATGCTGTTCCATTCCCCTTGTCCCACAGAATCACAGAATGGTTGACCCTGAAAGGCACCACTGGGCGGGGGGGGCACATCTGGTCCAACCTCCTCCTTACTCAAGGCTACCCAAGGCACATTACTGGGGTTTGTGTCCAGAAAGGTCTTGAATATCCAGAACACAGGAACTGCCTGCGTTTTAGTTTATGCCTGTTGCCTCTTGTCCTACTGCCTGGCACTACTGAGACGAGTCTGGCCCCATTCTCTTGACACCATCTCTCCAGATATTTATACACATTGATCAGATCCCCAGAGCCTTTGCTTCTCTGGGTGGAACAGACCAGTTCCCTCAGCCTTTCCTCACATGAGAGGTGCTCCAGACCCTTAATCATTCTAGTAGCCCTTTGCTGGACTTATTCCAGGAGTTCCATGTATCTCATACTGGGGAGCCTAGAACTGGATACAGTATTCCAGGTGAGGCCTCACCAGGCCTGAATAGAGAGGATAACCTTCCTCTGCCTGCTGGCAAGGCTCTTCCTAATGCACCCCAGGATACCATTGCTGCTCTTGGCCACAAGGGCACATGTCTGGCTCACTGAAAATTTGTTGTCCGCCAGGATCCCCAGGTCCTGCTCTGAGGAGCTACATTCCAGCACGTCAACCCCTAACCTGTGCTGGTGCATGGGGTTATTCCTCCACTTGCTGCTTTGCTCTCCTTTCTATTCCTTCCACATCTCAGCCCTGTTATTCTGTCCTTTCCCTTGTGTTGGCTCTGGCTCTCATCAGTGTTGGGTTTTTTATTCAGCTCATTAACTCTGTAGAAGATTATACACTTTCCTTTTTATCTTCTTCTTTCTCCAGGCAGGTTAATGAGTTGAATTGACCTCACAGAAGGGTCTGGCAAGCATTACAGCTGTTGCTGAACAAGCAGCAGTGTGACCTAGAAAGGAGGGGCTTAAGTTGATATAAGTTGATCCTTAGTATAACAAATAGTTTTGTTTTACAGCATGCAGTTAGCTGAATCAACAAACTGATCTAGGTTACAGAAATAGTTGGGGGGGGGGGTTAATTCTTTCAGAGGGAGGCTGTGTTTTTAGTCTGCATTATATTTCCCTGTCCTGGTTCACCAGCACTCTTTTGTGTAGCTACATAATTGAGGAATGAGCAGGAGGAGGTGGAGGCTGCTTTTACTGGCAGAGCTGTAAAAGAAATGTTTATTAAACTACAGCCTGAATTGGGTCTGACCAACAGTGCATTCTTGGCTTTGCTTTTGTTTTGTTTGAGGCACTTACCAAGTCTTTTTTTTTTTTTTTTTTTTAAGGTATTTCTTTTTAAGTATATTGGTTTGATTTGTACTACCGGTTAGGGAGAAGTATCTTTATTTAGGTTATACCTTATTTATATAGGTTATCAGTGCTTTTCTATTACTGCTGTCTAGTGGTGTTTATTCTGTAGTTTGCAAATGCAAGAATGCTGATTCAGGCAAGGAGGCAGGTACAACTCCCCGTGTAGAACTGATTCACTCAGAAGCCTTTGTTTCATTTTCTCCCACAGCTTTCCATCTACTTTCCTCTCTAATAATAATCAGTCTTCCTCAACTCCTGCGCAGAGTGTTTCTGCTCCCTCAGTCTTGGCTTCAGCCTCTGCTTCATTGCCTTCAGTAAGCAATTCAGTAGTTACTTCAGGCATCAGTGAACTGAAGTCATCAAGTGGCAGCAGGAAAGCTAGAGTTCTCTACGATTATGATGCTGCAAACAGCAGTGAATTATCACTACTTGCAGATGAGGTAAGAGTTTTCTATGTACCTTCAGCCAGTTAAGATGTGCAACATCAAGAAATCTGTGTAACTGATTTTTAATTAAACTTCAACAGTACTCTTATAGCATTGTCCTGTACCTGTATATTCTAATATTCTATACTGGGAGTTATCATGTTACACCAGCTTAGCTTGCAAGAACATTTACTAGACAACCACAAAAAAAGGTTTTCAGACTTCTTTGGGTTTTAAATGTGCATTATTAAAATATTTCTATTTGACTTTTTTCTCATTTAGACAGTGACTTAGAATCTGTGTCCTAAGATTTTCTGTTAAGATAGAATATGTGAACAGCATCTGTCTTGCTGTCATGCACTTGAAGATCCAACAAACCTTCTTTTAGAGTGCCTGTTAAAATTGATGGTGATGGACAAGTTTTATAGATAAAAAAATAATAGAAAATAAAGAGTAATGAATAGAATTTCATCGGGGGGGGGGGGGAAGGGACTTTAGAACATGCTACTTTTCCATTGACCAGTGAAATAGCTTTTATAAACACTAGGTTATGTTTACTTTAAATGCTCTATTTGACTTGGTTAATCTCAATTCTAAGACCTTGGACATCACATGAAGGCAGACTGCAATTCTTCTTCCAGGCAAGGAAAGGTTATAATTGTGTGTTTCTGTTTTTTAGGTGATAACAGTGTACAGTATCCCTGGCATGGATTCAGACTGGCTGATGGGTGAAAGGGGAAATCAGAAAGGCAAAGTGCCTATTACTTATTTAGAACTGCTAAACTAAATGGTTGGCCTGAATAAAGACTGTCAATTATGGCAACACCATATTTATATACAATTAACGTTATGTAAGCAGGTTTTAAGTGTCTTCCATGTTATTGTCTTGAGGGACAAATACCAGCCATTAGAAACTGGCTTTTCTGCCAGCATGGTTGCATGGTAAATACTCTATTCAAACATAATGTGTTTAAAGCTTTTACTTCATGTGCCAAGAACACGTTTCCTACAGATTTGTTTCTACTGAAGTTTTCACTAATACAAGCTTATACTTTTGAGTAATCTAGAATGAAAGCAGGAGGTACTGTTTTCTACTGAAATTTTTCATTAATGGCAAAGCTTTTCTTCACATAAAATAAACTTATTGTGAACTGATGCAGGTGTAATGCACATTATTTGAATAACCAAAACTAAACGTGAAACACAAATCTTAAAAGAAGTCCATATGGTTCTGTTCCCAACACTTGTGGAGTTAGTGTGCTGAGGTATATATGGTTATCTGCTGAGTAACTTCTGCGTTTAACCACCTTTGAAGAATGAAAAGGTTGTTTTCTGTATGAATATTTAAGACAAATTGCTAGTATGTCAAGACTTGAAACCGCACCTAGGCGGATTGACACAAGCTAATGACATATGTTCTGACTTGTTTTTCATCTTGCCTTGTATTTCTTTCCTTTCAGTTGCTTTCCAGAAAAGAGGGTAATTAATTTTGATTAGTAATTATACTCTTTCAATTGCAAATCAGCCTTTAAGTTAAATTAAGCACTGCGTTTTGCTACCCAAATATGCACTGTCTCTCTATGTCTAAGTAGTTCTATAGATGAGCATACAATTGTTCAGTTTATTTATTTTAATGAAAATCTGCATGCACAATTCTTATGCAACAGTTGATTGTCATGTTCTCATTGGATTCAAGTTGCCTTCCACTCTTCTGGTTTTGCAAGAGGACCTCCTTTAAATGTGTGGGGAGGAAAATAATGTTTTAAACCTAAAAATGGCTGACAGAGCTAGTATCATTTGCAAATAACATAACTTTTCCCTAAATGTTGCACATTTCAGTGTTTCAGAAGCAGCAGATTTTCAAGGCTGTAAATAGTTTAAAAGGATGGATAAAGGGGAATCATTTTAAGTTCCACTATATTTAATTAGTTGATTTGACTTGCAGTGACAAATTCTTCCAATTGGGAAGGAAATAATTTTCCTTGCAGAAGACCCAACACTGACAGTGGTCCACTTTAGCTCTTGGAGAACACTGGTACCAGGTGCTTAGCTAACTCCTTCTGATCAGCAACCTTGCTATGATAAGTCTTTAAATAATTTTTAGCTTTGTCATTGCAAACATGCAGTGATGTGGAAGTGGTCTAGTGTGAGGTGTCCCTGCCCATGCAGGGTCATCAGAACTAGATGATCTTTCAGGTCCCTTCCAGCCCAAACCATTCTATGCTTCTGTGAAACTCGGCGATACTAGATATCCAGCCCATTTCAGTGGGATGGATAAAATTGTATTCATTTTGGTGATGTGGTGCTTTAATTAAAAAGTGATGGTTTTGGTTTTGAATTGCACTTCCAGAAATACCTTTTTTTAGAGTGCAGAGGTTACATGAAAACAAATACATTGAGTTGGTTCATCAACTGGAACCTTCTTGGGGTAACTACATAGAAAATCCTAGTTTTATTCAGTCTGTTAAATGCAAAGATTAGAGGAAACAATCCTAATAATTACTGATTAATTAGAAATAACCATGAATAATTCATGATGCATTGAATAACATTAATAGGAAGATAAAGCCCTACAGTTCAGAAAAAAAAAAAGAACTTTAACTGCAGTGGTGGTTTTCTCCAGTCCTCTCTAATATGAACTGCCATTAATTGTGTTTAAATTCAGATCAGTATTATTCGTTTGACTTAATCTATGGAGTATTCAAGAATACATATATAAACCAACTCAAAATTTAGTTGATTCTTTGCTATATTGGACCATTTACTTCCTGTAGAAGATTATTGTATGACAGTATTTGAAAAGATATTGAGGGTTTAGTGCAGTATAAGTGGTACAGTTATGTGATGGCAACATCTGGCAGCAGCTTAAGCTACATGCAAGAGAAATTGCAGTTGATCTTTAAGTCTAACAAAACTGCAAATCCATATTCTCAGTCCTCCCTGTTTCTGTTTAATTTCAAACAAAAAGTAGTTTTCATCTGAAGTAAAGAAAGTTCTTACTGCTTTCTTAAACTCATCTATCCTGAGGCTCTGTGTATCATTGAGAAAGGAAAAGTGCTCATTTAATTCTAGTGTTAAATCGAAGTTTATTGCAGGTAGTCCCAACACTCAACCTCTGTAAGTGTCATTTTGTGCGGAATTTTCAAACAGAAATTGACTGGGCTTCTTTGGCTTTGCTTTCTTAATGAAAATAAGTGAAGTTGGCTTTGGGGCTCTCATTTCTTTGGTTAATTTCCTCTTTTCTTAGCATAAGCTTTATTGGTTGAAATAAAGGAAAAAAAGGTAAACCAGGCCAGAAGAACCCCATATGAAAGTTCCAGATAGTTGAGAAATCAGATTTCAAACATGGAAAAAAGCATAGAATATGCATTACCTTATATTTAATAACTGGTTTCACAAGATAAGTGAATTCTCAGTTGATACCTGAAAGTGCTTGCATGAGGGGATAAATATTTCCATTGCTGTTAAATCTATACCCTTTTTTTCCTATATTTACTGGCGTTTTACTTAATTTTTCTGATTAATACTGAGATTTTTTGAGATTTTAAACCAGAATAGCCTTCCCATATATATTATGTAACAAATCAGTGATTAGCAGGTTTTGTGGCAGATAGGGTAATATATGGCATCATTAGTGTAAATTAATGCTTTTGGAAAACTAAATACTAGCTTGAAATATTTTCTACCATAATTGCTGTTTTTAATGCTTTCTTAGTCAGACTAAGCTTGGAAAGTATCTCCTTCTTTTGACCTTTTTGCAATCCATGAGACTTCTATAATTGTGCTACTAATTCTGTTTCTTTCTAGAGTAGTGGTGCATCTTGGAGCAGAATTCTCTACCATACGGAAATTTTGGCTATAGGTAAAACCATCAGTTTATAGTGTCTTAATGCAGGCAAATGCGTGTGGGAAGGTGGAGGACGGAAGGAAATGTATCCATGAAGTGCAAGACTGTGCAAAGATACCAAACATAGCATAGGGCTCTGCTGAAACTAATTAGCCTTCTGAAAGGCAAGCATAATTAGCCCACAAACAACACTGTTATTGCAGCTTTACTGCCTTTGGGATTGGAGCTAGCATCTCTGGATCTCATACACAGTATGTGAATTAGTATGGTGCCATATTAATTCTTAGTGTCACTCGCTGAGGTGCCTCTATACTGTGCAATTTATTGAACATTATGGAAGTTGGGAGAAAGGGTAGAGTTAAACCCATATATTCTGGTTGTCAGGATATCCTGTACCTTTAAGGAACACTGTAAGGAGAGCATCTTTCTTTTCACAATACAGATAGTATCTTTCACATCTTCAGATTACTGTAGCAGTAGACTAAAGCACTAAGTTTAATGACTTTAGGTGCTCTGCCACAACAGAACTTTAGAGAATTACTTACAAGCTGCTTACGCAATGACCAGCAATTCCGTGTCCAACAGATACTTCCAAAAGATGGTTGTGATGTTTTGGGGGAAGAGAAGCAAAAAGGAAAATGCTCAAACGTGAAACCTAAAGATATTTTGACAAAACCATGCAAGTAATTGGAGTTTATGTATATGCTTAGCATATGTCTTACAGTCAGTAACCACTGAGAAAGCATAGGTGCATTCTGGAACAAACCATTGGTAGAATACATACGAGTAATTCAGATTAAATATTTAACATATGGTAGTTGCAGCTTGAGTTTTTTGGATGTAGGACCCTAACTTGGCCACAGGATGCAGCTTCCTAATTGCAATTAGCTATATAGTTCTACTTTCAAATCTGGCCCAAGGAAGAGGCAGCATTAAAACTGTTTTGGTTCTGTTATCAGTAATACATTTAGAGATTAATCTGAGAATTAATTAAAAGGCATCAATAGGTTAAAAGAAATTAAATAGAAATCAATTAATTCCTGCATGTTTGATTGTCAGCACTGAATATTGGCCTTGTAGATCTCAACTCAGTTCGTTATGGAAGATTGTGCAAGAGTGACCTGAGGTGTGTTCTTGGAGCCTAGGTGTGATAATACCTGGAATATTAGTTAATTTGCCTCTCCAGTGGTTCAAAAAATTAGCAATACTAAAATTTTGATATAATGTATGCAGTTTAAGTGCATTTGTGTAGAATGTGGCTTTTCATATATTACATCTGGCCTTTCCAGTCTCCTCTTAAAAGGATGCTTTTTACCAAGCAGCTTCATTAAAGTTCATCTGCGAGCTTGACAAATGCTTTCTGCCCATCCTTAATAGTTACGTTGGTGCATCCATAGAGGCACTTTCAACACCAATTGTCATTTTAATATCCCATGATAATGCTTTTTATGATGGTCTCACTGTCATGCCACAAAATAAGTATCAGAAGTACAATGTATGCAGTACTCATTATGGTCATGATTGCTTGGCTCCATCAAGAAGTTTCTGCCATCAGCAGTCTGTCCATCTGGCTTTTAGGCTTGGCAACAACACAGACATTATAATGCTTCCTTTCAAGCACAGGCAGAATCCGCTAGGGATATGGGCTGCTTCATAATGGTTTTGCTCTTTCTTCAAAAGACATTATACCTTTAAATAATAAGATATCTGTGCTAGAATTGAAGGTTTAATATGACAAGAAGTCTCCTTTGTGCAGAATCTTTGCAGCATAATGCCAGTAATCCCTGGAAGGTAGACTTAAGAGATGATATATTGAACAGAACCAGATTAGTGGTGCCCAAGGTCTCAGTTTCTAGGAATCTGTCTGGCCATGCTATCTCATCTGTCTTGGAATAATTCTCCTGTTTTCGTTTATAACTGATGGTGCTGAATATAGAGGTGCCTTGAATTTCTATTTAACTTTGTCTTCCTTTCTTAGCTTACTCCCAGGTGTGACTGTTGCTATGAAACTGGCCACCAAGGCTTTCTGAAAACTCTTCCCCCCCAGAACAAACTCAAGTATTTAGAAGTAAATAAGCAGCTCGGAAGACAGGAATTGCTAATTCCTAAAGACTGCAGTATTGGAGGAAAGCCTGTGTAGAGCCTGTTGTGGGTTTTCTACAGAGCAATGAGGAACAAGGGGGCACATGCACCAGTCAGCAAGATATGTGAATGATAAATTCACAGCGTATAATACAGAGAAGTTCCTCTAGTGCAGGATGTAGTCTCCTCTATTCATAGAAATCTACAGGTTTTGAGGAAAATTATAGTTAGGACTTAAACTGCTGTGTGCTTGGTGAGGGCTGAACTGGCCCAGTAGCTTATTGATAGTAAGCCTGATCTTTACTCATGCATGTAGCATCATAGCCAGGGTTTTATATATAATGACTTAGGAAAGCAGATTGGTTATATTATTATCAGGAGTCCCATTAGTAATTTTTATGCTTCCACCTAGAACAGGCAAAAGTGTTCCCACTTGTATTCAGCACAAAATACTTGAGCATAAAGGGAAACAGATTTTCAGTTCTCCCAAAAATGGAGACTGAAATTGTCAGTGGAAGGCAGTGAAGCTCTGTGACATTGTTAATCCATCTTTCATGGATTGTGGCGTGTCTCCACCTAGCCATGCATCTGCACATTAAATTAAGTGCAAAACGATTTAACGTTTAAACATCCAATCAGTAGTTGATGATAGATAGTACATAACGTTTGTGGCTTCCCTTATTCAAAGCTAGTCTTTCAGATGGTCAGGTGTTGTGTGAAGTAAATACTTCAGGGATTGGGGATATGGTTACCAATAAACTAATCCTGGAGTCTCGTTTAACAAAACCTCCTTGTGAGAGTTAGCAGATGATGTTTGTATCTGTATGAGGCAATGGGATGTTAAGGCGCTGCCTTTCTGGCTCTATGGTTACAAGTGCTGTCTAGACAAGGACTGCAGAATTAGGCTGGCTCATTTTCAATGGACTGCCCAATGTATATATTTATTTTGTGTCAATGTCTACTGAGTTGTGTGAGACCAGAGCTGAATCCCCATGTCTCAGACCTACTTGAAAAACTGTTGTAGTTGTTTGCTCCATTTAATTCACCCTCAGAATTTATCAGTTGCTGAAAATCCTTGCTAAACTTTGCCTGCAGCCCAATCCTGATTAATTTCCTTTTTAAGTAGAGTTCCTACCCGTATATGTTCTAATATAATGAGCTGTAACCAATTAATCACACAGCTGTTAATGGAAGTACAAGGCTGTACATTGCAAGCTTGTTAGTTTCCCTTCACCATGCAAGCTTGTGTTGGGTGAAAATGCAAAGGTATCAGTCAGGCTGACAGACACAACCTCAGTTGTCTTCTGTGCTACTGCCCTTACCATTGTTCAGTGACAGGGAGCATTCAGCGTAGCATCTGGCAGTGAGAAACCTTTCCAAACAAGTCAGGTAGTTTAATGGAAGTCTGTACCTTAGCTGAGGGAATGGCAAGAAAATGCACCATGAATGCAAACACTGAGTTACTGTATGAATGTTACACCTTCTTATAAACAGCTTCCTGCCAGCAGTGAGCGATAGGAAGCACATTAGCATGGGGGGGTTTGCATGCAGTTAATGATCTGAATGCTAAGGATTTTTTTTCCTCCTGACAGCACAGAATTGTTTTATAAATTCTTCAGGAATGTGGAATAGGTGTTTGACATGAGCGATTAAGGGAAGCTATTTAGAACTGCAAAATGAATTAAAGCTTTAAAATGCCTTTACGCAGTTATAGGCAGCAGCAGAAGTGCTGGGATTGGAATAATGAGTGAGGAAATTGATTCTTCGAAAGGAAAAACATTTGAAACCAGAAATAATCTTCCAGTTTTACTTCTCTGAGTTAAATTGCTTTTAGTTCTAGATACATAACAATGATGTTGATACACAGCAGAAGTCTTACACATAGGGTTTTTGTTGGTATGTTAGAAGTATTTGAAGTGCTGAAATACCCTTTTTGAAGATTTTGGGGTGTTATGTTCTTTGGATCTTTGGAAAATGGAAAGGCCAATGCATTGAGGCTTAATTTTGTTTTCCACAGCAACCTTTACATGCCATCCAGTGGAAATAGCATAGTGTTTCTCTGTTGAGAATATGAAGCATCTAGGAGAGTTTCTAGGTTTCTAATCCTGTTCCCCTTGCAGAGAAACTATTCATAATTGTCAGTGTAATGCCTCTATATTGCTGATCAAAAACTTCTTTATAAAAGTGAGTGTCATTGTCTTTGCTTACCTGGGAGAAGCTTGCAGCACAGGAATGAGGAATGATTCATCCATGTTGTATTAGTGGTATGGTGATTGAGCCTACTACTTCCTGAGGGCTTATGCCATAGTTGTATCCTGTAAAGGCTGGCTCAGAGATGATCTCTTCAGGGCTAAGCTCAGATTTTGTGTTAAAGCAAAAGGGAAAACCACTTCAGATGGAATTCCTTGCCACTTGTCCTGAAAGGAGACCCTGACATTACTTTCTGATTTTCCCAAACTTTCATTTTGTTCTGTGGCTTTGGCTCTTGAACAGCTTGTTGTTCAAAAGCATAAATAATGCTCTAGTGCATCAGGTGAAGATCTACAAGTCACCATGAGTACCCTAAAGCGGTGCCAAGCTGCATCTGACTGGGCTCACACAGCTGGTTCCACTAGCTGTGAATCAAAAGGTGAGTCCTGCCTCCCCCAGACCTGCTCTGTTGCTGTACCACTAGAGTCTGAAGTTCCTCTGCAGCATTTGTGCCACGGGAGATGGCTTCTTGGAAGTGCGGATGATTCCTCCCTCCAGCTTCACCGACAGGCTCAAAGCCTGCCATTGGTGGGCAAGAAGGTAAGAGATGGGTAAAGCTATAGATGGAGAGAAATGAATGATTGGAAAACCCAAACCTGGGGTTTTCAGTGTGCAGTGGAAAACCCTGTGGTTCCAGTTGCATTCCCAGCTGGGGTCATTATCTAATACATGTATTTGGTGTATAAGCTGAGAAGTTTGGAGAAATCTGTGATAACAAGGGAGGAACATAGAGCTTTTTGATAATTGTGTTGAAGTGTGGTCTGCAGAATTTGTTGTAAGATTTTTAATTTAAAGCTATGCCTAAAGCTAAATAGTGTTCAGCTAAATTAGCAATGGAATGGCTGATGGAATAAATAAGGAAACTGGTTAAGATTAGAGATGGGGGGAGTCTGGGTGAATGGCAGTTCACAGATGGGTGTGATGAAGTAAACTGGTAGCTTAATGTCTCTAAAGCACTACAGAGTTTGGAGAGCTATTTACATTTTTGGTTCCAGATGAATACTGAGGTAGTTTAATTCTCCTGGAGACTTGGATCATTGTGTATGTGAGGCTTCCAGGGATGGTAGCTCTTCCTAGACTGGACATTTCCTGGTGCTTTCTGTCCCAGCAGCCTCTGTAGGCCACTGCTTCTCTGACCGTAGAGGACCAGAGCCAGTGGCATTACTTTCTGTGCTCCACTGAACTGCTCTCAGCTACTGCAAAGTCTTATGTGTTTTGAATCCCAACCTTTATCTGCTCTGGTTTCAAGAAATGGTGATGTGTGTGTTCTGTGTACTTGCAAGGTATAGCATACTTAGGAGTCTGAGTCCAGCAAACCTTGTAAATGTGCCTGTTTGAGTGGGATGGTTTGTACATTGATTATATGTATTTGTAAGGTCTTTTCTGGATGGAATTAAATGCTTTGAAGCAATAATCATTTGGGCAGAAAAAGTGGAGATGAGTGTGTTATCGTAGCCCACTCTGTGGCAATGCTGCCAAATGCCGATTCTGTCTAGGTGGTGATTACTGCAGTTGTTTGTCATCCTGTCAATTCTGCAGCAAATATCAGTGTGACAAATGTGCTAAATACACTTTGTAAAAACACAGAGTAGGACTGTGAACAGTGGTGACAGTGATGTTCATCCTTACATGTGTATCAGCAGGGATCAGGTGGTGTGCTGGGAGGAAGGGAGACTTGGACTGTGGAAATGGAAAGGGACAGTTAGATTGTCTGCATTAGGTTTTGGTTCACAATGGGACTGTGCTTTCAGCAACAGTCAGGCACTCTAGGACACTCTGTGTTCACCTGGTGCCATGGTTCCTACTTAAATCATTAAAAGCGGGAATACTCTGCTGCTGTGGTTTGTCTCCTGTCTGAGCTCACTAGGTAGGCAATTTCAGGATGTGTTTCCTCTTCTCCATCCTTTATGACAAGTGATAAGGAAAAAGAATTAACTGAAAAAGTTCCCCATCTCCCCTCTGCTCAGACTTTCTTTAGGGGTGTAGCTGGGAGGGAAGCTGCTATTCTGAGGCCCAGGCTCCAGTAACACAAGGTAGCAGGGGGCTGTCTGTTCTTTGTCTCCTTGGCTATCTTGCCCCTTGAGCTCTTCTTAGGCATGACAGATTTGTTTCAGACTAACTGCATTAGGTCTTAAAAATAACCAACTTAAGGAAACCCACACAAATCCAGAAGATGATGTTTCCTTCAGCTGCTTCAGATATATAATGTTTTTTTAGTTTGATGGACCCTTCTTTGGCACACTTCACAAATGCCTGAGTCCATTTACTTTGTGTGGCCAAAGCACCCTTTGCAAAGACAATTTTGTGCTTTTTCTAACATTCCTTGCATGCTGCAAGAACCAGGGAATTCTGTTCCTTGCAATGCACTCTTGAAATTCTTGTCAGATTTGAGCCCATTTGCCTGGGTGGGATGTAGAGAAGGTCTAATGCAGCTCTAAGAATCCAGCTTCCATGCTAGGCCATTGGTTTTGATTTAATTTCTTTTGGGGCAGTGGCAGAGGGTCACATCTCCTTGGCTGAAAGCTCAGGGTCAAAGAGAAAAGTGACACTTCTCAGTAGGAGCCTGGGTTTCTGAACCCTGCTTTTTGTGTGTGCACTCTTCATTAAGCTGGCAATATGTTCTTGTTCTATGTGATGAGACAATAAAACAAAGATAGAGTTGAATTCTTACTTTATTTCCATGATTTTAATGTCTACCTGAAGGTTTCCCTTAGCTCTATGAGACAGCTTTCTGCCTGCTGCAGTAGTTTTGCTCTGGTTCACATTGGGGGAATCTGCGACTAAGCAGGTACCCTGGAAACTTTTCCAAGTGGGCTGTATACTGTGTTTCAAATTCATCTACATATCATATCTATGTACAAAATGGAATGTACAACACTTTTTGTTCTTTTTTTTTTTTAAAGCATTGATCCTCTCTCCTACCAGCGGAGTGGCCTTTTTTCCCCTTCTAAAATGACAGGAGGATAGATGGACACTTGATGTTTCAAATCAGCCATGCATGCTTGCTGCTTTTATTCTTCCTTCCATTACCACTCACAAGATTTGGCACAACAAGAGCATTATATAAGACTAAATAATTCTTACATAAATCTGAGTGAATGCCTTTCATCAAGTACTGGGTGCTTATCGTGGCTATAAGTAAAAATGAATCACTTCCTTTTGAAATGGGAGCTTTAAACCTTGTATTTTGTGTAGTTAATTGCCACAAGCCAAAATAACCTTTTGAGCTCGATGAATTTTCACAGCTGCAGACGGGAGGGAAAAAACCATGCTGATAAATAGAGACTTGGGAATTTCTAAAGGAAATGATTCCCCAACTGCCTCTTTTAGCACAAAGCCCAGATCATGTTTGCCAGGATGTTAAATGTCCCTAGCACATGTTTGCAGAGCCAAGAACCTCAGTGTTATCTAATGGCCAGAATGAGAAAGAACAATGCAACAGCAGTGTGAATTTGACACTTTAAGAAGAGGCAGCAGGTCAAAAAGCACAGATAATTTAGCTTTTCATACAGGCTCACAGACCAAGTAGGTTCTGGGCTTAGCAGCTCAGACACAGAGCTGTGGAAGACCAGTCAACTGACATATAGGGAAATACAGGGATGTACCCTTTAAGATAAGGGAATAACAATTTGTCTTACAAGGCAGGATGAGGATGTGGAATAGGAATTGGCAAATCAGGAGCCTGGCAGGAAAGAGCTTTTCCACTCTCCTTGAGGAAAGTGAGAACCAGTACTGGGAAAGGTAGGAAGCTGTGGAAACAGTACTGGGACTGCACTCATTAACCCCAGTTGTGCTGGAGGAGAAGTTCTTTGGCTTGTCATCCTCCTTTACTATGGGATGGTTAGTTCCTGGTACAAGAGCAAGTCCATGCTTCAGAGGAAGACAAGCAAGAGCAGGAGTGAAGAACCTGGTGCTGGAAGAGCAAGTTTTGTAGGGAAGTGGGAAGACAGAAAGAAAAGAGAGGTTGAAGGTCAGAAACCACTGACCATCATGTTAATGAGGAGGAGGAAGGAAATGGGGAGAAACACTTGGTAAATATCAAATGAAGCAAACAATCTCCATTGGGTGGTAATGAGGACCAAAGGCTGGAGAGAAGGATGAGGTTAAAATATTCTGCTAAAGCAGCATGATAAATCATCAACACAGAAACTGAAATCCCCTGTGGGCAAACACAGCAATGAAAAGTATGGGATAGAGTCAGTATATTAAAAGACCAGTGGATGGCAGCATATTTTTACAACCAAAATACTGGGTTGTATTTTGTGTCACTTGTTTTGGTTGTAGCTCATGTACTGACCAATATATCGTGTCCTGAGAACAAATCCATGTTTGTCTGATAAGTTAGCACAGGCTGTGAAGATGTGCGTGTCTTCTAATACTGTTCATATTTCTCTTCAGACAGTGGTGACCACTGTGGTAGCTGTCCCACACTGAGTCATGAGGGAGAGGTGCAGCATGTGTTACAGTAGGAGTGAAAGGCACAGAGTAACGAGGAGGACAACATCCTGTGAGCTGTATGCACCTTCTAAGAGTATTTCAGGAGTAACAGCTCCAAAGGCTGTGCCTAAAGAATCACCTTAGTGTATTACTTCTGATAACTGAGTGTGGTTGCATTCCCAACTTTGCTGTTCTGCTGTGAAGCTCATGATTTCTTCTCAAAAGCTGGGAATAAAATCTGTAAATTGTAGAGAACATTTCTGAAGTATAAAATTATACACAAAGAGAAAAACTTCAGGTCACAGTGTAACACCCATCCAGCCCAAAACTGAGATGCATGGAGTAGTTAAAGGGAAGACTCATCTGATAATTCGACTTCACAAAGCAAACCCCACATTCTTGCTTATCATATTTATTCACCCTACACAGATTAAAAAAACAGACAAGTCATAATGGATTTGACTAATTGCTGTATAGAACTGTTTATATTCCATGTTCACCTAAATTTCAACTGAGAAAGAAAAATACACATTTTAAAAGGACAGTTTATAAATTCATTTCATAAACAGACTTCCAATAAACTTGTAGAAGTTAGAAGAAAAGGTATTTAAGACTTACACCTCATGTTTTCTGAAGCAAAACACTTCATGTAAAGCACACCTGACATCGGACTTCCATACACCTCAGAGGTTTTCTATGTAGTCTTCACTAAAGTGTACTTACTAAGTGTTTCACAGTATGAGAACATGAGTTCCTCCATAAGCTACAAACCCTCTGAACTAGATACTCGCTGTAAACAGTGCTTCTAGAGAGAGGACAGTTCAAAGAAGAAGAGGGGATTAGCAGTCAAGTTTCTTTGGAAGATAGTACATGGCATTTGGTTCTGACTTTCTTACAAACAGCAGCAGACAAAAAGCATGGTAATCATTTCAGTTATTTGAGACTCTTCAGTTTTAAAAGCATTTGGAAGAACAGGTCCAATTATAACAAACTGATAATTGCATAATTAACTTTGAAACAAAGCATTTTGCTCCTGATAAATGCATTAAGAGCTGAAATACATGAAGACAAGCTATTATGTTTGTCAACTTGTTAGATGGGTGCTGAAGCCTCCCCTCTTAATTACAAGATGTTTAGCACAGCTCAACAGATATTTTAAAGTGAATATAAAGCTGGAATGTGTTTTCAATGGTAGCACATTTCATCTGAGACGATTACCATGACAAGGCAGGAAAAGGGAAGGGGACTGAAAGCAGTGATTTACAGACGCTCTAATTTTTCACTTAGAAATTCTTCCACGCTATCTGTATTCCACTTGAGGATGCTCAGTTCTTCTGCAATGTTCCCACTGTCATCGAGCAGCTTCAGTACAGGGTCAGAACCACGCACATACTACAAGGGAAGAAATGAGAGTCAGTTACCTTGGGCTGGATTAACACTCCCCCCCCAGACTGATTTAAATTAAGTAAAAATAGCTCAAAGCAAGAATAGCAACAAGTCCAAAGAGTGACATCATGAACACTTAAGAACAGAGCCCTAAATCACATCAAAGTATTCTGGGTAAATGTTGGCAATACACTTTGTGCTACCAAATCAACCTCAGCTTTGGCTTTTTAAAGCTTAGACATCTTCAATAAACCCAAACAAACAAGCTTGGTTGCTCCTGACAAAAAATGCGAGTATGCCAGTGCCCCCTCTTTTGTTCTGATTTTATGCATTTCCTTCCTAGGGTTTAACAACAACGGATTCTACTTTTCTGGAGGAAAACAGATCTGTAAGAATCAAATTAGGAAGTTAAGCTTAGGAGATGAGTCTTTTACCTTGTTTTCTCCTTCTCTCCTCCAGTATTTTTTCACCTACTGTGCAGGTTCAAAGGAGAAGGTAGATGTTCAAAGCTAGAGCTGGTGTGCATGTGTATATGCAAAGGAAAAAACAGTAGAAGGGGAGGCACCAGACAGAGGCTTTAAAGATGGGAAGATGCTGAAATCTGTACACTTCACTAGCAGCAGCTGGCCAGTGTTTGCAGCTATGGCTTTCTTGCCTAGTCCCAAGGAATGAGAGTGGGAGAAAAGGAACCATAAGAGACAAAGAGGCCTCACTTCACAAGCAATTAAAACACATAAGGGCAGTAAAGTGTCTGAGACCCAGAACAGTTATTTGCCTTATGTAAAACAGGCAGAAAACATCTTCAGTTTAGACTTTTCACTTGCATTTCATGTCAGAGAGAGGAAAGTGGAGGAATAAGTCAAATGAAGGGGTGAGAGGATGTCAAGGGGGTGTGTGTGTATGTTTGAGTAACATCTACTTCTTGTCCTTGGCCCACTGCACAAGCTAATGCACATGTGGGGGGGCAATGCCATAAGCCTAGCTTTGAAAGATGGTTTTCTACTTCAGCTGGTTTAAGTTACTGAAGCTGGATTTCTGAATCAAGCACCAGAATTATTTTTCTCATATAATCAGTGGCCTTTATAGCTTTTTAGAAATTTCTGGTCACTTTCACAGCTCCAAGTTACTTCTATCAGTTTCTAATGTAATCCCATTCTTTCCTGCTGCATTGTATCTGTGCCTACTAGGCTTTGCTGGGAACATAATACTTTAATGCTTCTGAAGACTCACCAAGTCACAAACTCTGTGATGCAAATAAAAACTTCACAGTATCAGAAGACTCTAACCATTTAAGTTTATGGAAAGCTTTTCCCCAGGACTATTGTACCTTTCCCTGCTGAGCTAACCTAGAACCTAGTTGATTTTACTTGACCAAGCTGGTAGCATCTCTAATCCATTTTCCAGAAGTCTTGTGCAATACATACAGATCCATTTGCACTCATTTTTTTCTGGCAGTGCTCTACACCAACTGCACTCGAGACTGCTTTGGTGTTCAATACAGCTACAAAGCTTAAAATAAAAGTGAAACAGTCAGACATGCAGAAGGAGAGAAAGAAAGTGGAGGACAGAGACATGAATGCATGAGACAGAGGAAATCTGTCTGAGATGGAATCTGCTGCTCAGAAGACAAATCACTTATTGCAGCCATGCACAGCTATGAAGTGATTCCAGATGGTGCCATTTGGTGAATAGAGATGGGAGCTCAAGAGGTGAGAATAAAGCTGTGTATGTGTGAAGCATGCAGGAAGTTCACACAGGATTTTAAGAGGAAGGTGAAGTTTTACACCAGATCTTGAAACCAAAGGATTGTTTCAGCTTAAGGCAGTGCATCTTATGCAGCTTTGCATATATGCAGGCTATAATAAACACCATTCAGCATATGCATTTCTATAAAGCTGGATGTTTGAAGACTATAAAGAAAAAACAGCATCATAAGAACACAGCAAGGAAATTCTGAGGGGGAGGAGAGAAATCTAAGAATCGCTCATTGTATGGAAATGGCAGCTCCAGCTCCACCAGAAAATGAGGGGAAACAGAATGGGAAGAAAGGAAACTATGTCAGAATAAGCTTTAACAAATCCAAAATATCTAGAGAGTAAGGACAGAATGCAGGTGCTCCTCACATTCTTTTGCCAATGGGTACCATTTTTTTTCCCTTGGATTAAAAAGAAACAAACACCACCACAGATTGGTACCAAGCAGTTACTGAACAATAAACCAGTTAGTATCAGCAGCAGGAACTTGTAAAGATTTATACTGGCAATGCCCATATATGTCCTCTGCTAAGGGATTGCTTGATCAGCAGGTAAGGAACAATCCACAGCAGGACTGTCTCTATCAAGCTTAATTCTTCCTAACAACCCAAATGAAAAAGCTGGGTTACTACTCACCTTGATTTGCAGTCCCCTGAAGAGTTTTGGCTTATCACTCCTGACAAAAGCTATGGTTGGAAGAAAAGAAAGAAAAATGATCAAGCTCTTCTTCACTTGCATAAAGTAGAATTACATTCAAGGCAGTATTCCCTGAATAATTTCTTTTGGAATGATGTTTTAGAAGATACTTTAATGTTAAAATTCTTAAAATCCTCACAAAATAATATTCAACCTATCACACCTAAGGCATGCCCTCGTTTTGCTAGTATCCCAAACAAGTTTTGTATCTGCTAATGCAACTGTGTAAAACAGTTTACCTGCAGGTACCACTGCCAGACTGCAGTTAGACTGACCTATATGCTGCCGTGATATGCAAATGTGATGAAAAGTGTTTGTTAGAGTGACCAAAATCAGGCTGAAGAGAAGCTTTGTGAGGGAGGCTGAATATGACACACATCCCATCAGCACACTCACACAAGCTGCAGCACTGCAGGTGAAAGGAGCACAGAGGGAACTGGGGGTAGAGGTGTCATTCTTGCGAACAAGACAGTCTTATCCTGCGGAGATCTCTGAGGTTACAAGTTGAAAACAGCAAGAAAACAAGAAGCTGCTATCTCCTCTTGCCTCTCCTAAAGACAATCCTCTTTAAGATGGACTCTGTCATGTAGCTACGTGGAGAGTTCAGGTCTGAGATGGGCTGCTGCTGAATAATACTTAACAGCACAACCCAGGCCTTGTTTTAATGTTAACTTAGATGGTATGAATTATTCCAGGACAAAGTGCAAGCATAATCCCCTACTTCCAGATATTTTAGCCTGATGAATGTCTGAATTCCACAAGTATTTATAATTTGTGTAGAAAATTACAGCCTTCATTCCTCCTTTTTTACATTCAGGTTATACTAAAGGCTGCCTTTAGTATCTGTGACATTAGGCAGACTCGGGATGTTCCTGTCGCATCCCCAGGGATGGGGGATACGACATCCTTGTCAGTACAGACTGACTCTTCCAGAGGTGCCACCTGCCTGTTAAAACTGCTTATTCAAGGTTAGACAACAGTGACTCTCACAAACTGCAGTATATCCAGCTGGTGCATGGAGATGAGTGTAACTCAGGACTAATGTTTCATACTGTCTCACAACGTGTAGTGCTTTCCTCAGTAATGGTCAGCCTGTCCCCTGGCACCTTTACACCTATCTTTATTTTATATCACTGTAGAGTTACCTAACACGTTCTCATTATGTATATACTGAGTGGCATTTGTTTTCTCCTCTCTCCCACTGTGGTCCCAGGACAGATCAAAATCATATCTGCTGCTGGCTGCACCAACCACGACACAGTATAAACCAGTCAAAAAATACCAATGGCCCATGAGCTGCCAGATACACCTAACCCCTGAAGAAAACAGGGCCTGTTTCCATTCCTCCTACAGATCTATATATTAATGTCATCCTGTAAGCTGTATTTGGCTAAGTTTCAAATAGCACTAAGTAACCAGTTCTTGCTCACATAATGCAGTTCAATTCAGACTCAGAGACATAATTTTCAGTGTTTCCCATGTCCTTGTGACCTGTTAGCTGTCTCGGCTGTCACCAACAGTGGAAAAGTACACAAAAACTGAAGATATTCCTTATTTTTTTTTAAAGTCCACAGCACGTTGAACTGTTTCATGGGGAATTTTTCCACATTTTCCTTTTCAATTTCAATCTAAAGCTGCACTCAGCCTCTAGGGCTCTATATGAAAAGGAGGTTGTAAGAAGTAGTCAGTACAGTGGCTAACTTGAATTGCAGAACTTAAATGGCAAGAGAGCGTAGTGAAATGGATAAAGTTTCAGAGGCAAATCTGAACTGTGGAATTTAATTGTATTAAAGAATAGCCTTTGGGGGTTACCTCGAGTTACAGCTTGTAAGTGGTGTGAGGATTTGTTACTTGAGTGACAGATGAAGGCTCATGTGGACATGTGTGGCTGTTCTCTGGCTTCAGTGTTGGACTTTAACAAGCTCACATGAAATGGGGACAGAATGAGGTGGAAGGCAGCAGTATTGCATTTTGTCACTTTAAAAGTAGCTATTACACACTTATATCAATGTCACACATCCAAATCTTCGGAAAGCTGAAGCATTACACAACATTTTCCCTGCAGTTTTAGACAGCTGGAATAAAATCCATCTCTGTTAATGGCATATTTATTTCCAATGCTGATCATAGCCACTTCCTGCATTAGTCACCTGAATTTGCAATGCAACAAAGATAAACTCTCACTGTACAAATAACTTCATTTGTATATCCTGACCTTTGGCAGCTGAAGTGAGAAACTAACATGCTGACATGCTTTAAAAGTACAGATTAGCCCATCAAACAGTATGGGCTTTTTTTTCCTTTGCAGAAAATCATGTCCTAAATTGAATGAAACTGATTGGCTTAGGAAGTCAGATGTAGCTACAGTGTGCATTTTGGGACATGTGGCTGGTTGCTTATCATTGGATGGGGTGCACATGCTTCACCTTCGGCACTGCCCCAATGGCTTCCCTTTTGTACCTGTTATTGAGTAGTTTGATGTTTAATGCTAAAATCTGAGCTCTCTCTTCATTTTCCTCTCCCTGTAGCAGCTGTAGGAATTACACACAGCAGAGAAACAAGCATTTCTCTAACTCCTGGGTTACTCATAGCATTTATCTAGCTCATGGGTGAGTGGGGAAGGCATTTTCCACTTTGACTTCTGTAAGACGAAGTCTGAGCTTGGTGCTGTGCCACTGTATTACAGTGAATTAAACACCAGACTAGAAGTCAGAGCTGTTCTACTGCCAGCTCTGCAACTGTCCTTTCACATGATGTTAAGGAAATCACTTCCCCCTGTGCTCTTACATAGCATGTGCAATACCAAAGCATATGCATTCTGTTTGAAGGCCATCCTGAGGTGAGTGTACAGAGTACACTTGATTGCCCTGCAATCAACTGCAACTAAAAGGTCAGAGAAAAGGATGAGGTGTACGTGGGTATTTTAAAGCCTGACCAGCACCAAAACTGTTTTGCAAAGAAAGGTAGTACCAAACAGTGCTTTTGAAGACCCAAGAGCATCCTCTGCCCTTGAACACAGCAGAATAGAGAAATTCACTGATATTCTTATAATGTCCCTTTGATTTGATACATATGACATCTCTGTTTTGGGAAAGTCTGTGAAAACAAGTCTGTTGTAATTAAAGCCTGGAGTCCTTAGTGCAGATGACTAAGGTATGTAAGCATCACTTGGGCCCAAACACAGGGCAAGCCTGCGCACGTGCACACACTGCGCTGTTCTCTCTGAGACACAGTAGGATACACCAGGAAAAAAACTTCCTGACCCTAAGTGGACATGATACGACATCTCTCCATGCAGAGCTGCAGATCTATATGCTAGGCCTAACTTCTTTGTAAACAGAGCTGACTACCTACTGTTACAGATTAAGGGCATGATCCAGCCTACCAGGGATACCTACATTCAGGAATATTCACATTACTTAGATTCCTCTTTTAGAGGCAAAGATCTCCAGCTTGATCTGTAACTGAAAATATACAAAGCTATGCTGAGAAAAAATTAATCTCTTAATACTTGAGAGCCAATATACAATGGCAGTAAAATCTCACATTACTTTTCAAACAACTATGCACATAAGTGTTCTTAAGCTTGTCTGTCTCTACATGCAACGGAAGGATTATAATGGCCTCAAATCAGAAAGGCCTGGAGGAGATTAACAAAACCCTGTCTCTATTTTATCAGTTTCAGATTTTAATGGCAGAAAAGCACAAGTCTGAACTAGTCACATCTTCAGCACAAGGTCCACAATAAATCTTTACTGCACAATTTTTTCTCCTGATAAGCCACAGCATGTCTTTGAATAAGAATCTAATGTGATTAAGCATCTGCCAGTAACAGAAAAGTCCACTTAATCAAACTTCTGATCTTTCTGGTGTTTAAAAATCTGTGCTTTTAGTTTACATTTACTCCATTGCTGTAACACTTACAAGGTCTGTGTATGCCCATGGGGATTCATCCTTTTTACACTGGACATACCCTTCTCCAGTTTATGCTATTTTTTGAGTAAACAGAACCCTTTAGCTTCTTCTAACCTCTTGATGCTGTGAACAGATACACAGCTTCATATTATAGGTCAGTCTCATTTAAAATGCTGATTATGCACTGAAAAGCAACACGGTACTTGTCTGATGAAGGTGACTGTCCCTCAGCATTACACTAAAATTGCCCATTATGTGATCAGGGCAAAGAATTGTTAGTGTTTCAAGAGCAACAGCAGAAAGGAGTAAGTCAGGAATAAGGAGGAATGTTTCAAAACTGGTATAAAGGATGATCTATATTGAGAGAGCTATACTGAGAGTCTTTTTGTGATGCATTGAAATGTTTCACACATGGAATTAGCAACAGGAAGCACGTGAGTTATTACGAGCTTTCAAAAGACATCTGATCACATAGTAGCACGGTTCTTTGTGCAACTCAATGCAGCATAAACAACTGATTTTTAGAACTCACAAATAAGAAAGACTACATGTATATAAAGTAACTGCAGTGATCTAATAGCAATACAGAAAAGGAAGAGTAAAGTACATCTAATATTATCTATACATAGCTGTTCTGAGTTACTTTCAATGAGCAGAAAGCAAACAGAGTATTACTTTGCATAACTCAAGGAAATAAAAGAGTAATTTGTTTCATTTGGCCCTGAATTATTAGACACAAACAGCTGGAAAGTAAAAAAAAATACTAGAAAAATAAATTTGTGCAGAATGTCACAATTTGTGCATAAAAAGCCACAAAGGATTGACCATATGACAAACTAGACCATTTTGCACCCAAAATGAACTCAAATAAAACAATAGTGTTATTGAGGCGTTACTGATTATCATGTGGACTCCTGTGCTAGCAAAGTTAATCTCCTCACACCCTTGAACTGGGAAAGAGAAAATAGCTTTGCCCTGGCCTTGCAGTCAATTAACTGTGTGTGGGTAGAGGTGGCAGGAGACGGCCTAGTGGCAGGGGTGTTGGAACTAGATGATCTTGACCTTCTTTCCAACCCAAACCATTCTATGATCTGTGAACTTCCCTGAGTTGTAATCTGCCTTAAAGTCCTTCTTTTACTTGTCAGTCGGCCTTCAAGCAGGGAGGTATTAATACTGGCTGTAGTAGGATGGAGATAATGCTGTTTGTGCAATTTTATGTCTAAAGCTAGGTTAGTCTTTCTTCTCTATGGCCAAAGTACAGCATTAGAATCTTCATTAAAGAAGCCGAAGTACAGCTATCATCTAAGCTCTTCCTCCATTCATAAGAAAATTGCATTTTAAACTTCTCACAGATGTTTTTTTCCCCTGCAGCTTCCTCCCACCACACACTGATGGTTCTGATTTTCCTTTCACTACTGTCTTCCATTCACTTTAATTGACTGTCATTATCCACTGACAAAACAATTATACTGCAGGAGCTGTGAAAAGAAAGTAATTCCATAGTGCACAATATGATTTCATCTATCAATTACTTGAGACCAGTTCCATGAGTCTCAGGTCAATGCAACTTTCCTGATATATGAAATTTATGACTACTTGTAGTAGTACTTAAAAGCACATTTTGTCATTCAGCTGTGACAGTATTTCACATTTGAAAGAACATTAGTGGCTTTACTTACCCTGGACTTGGGGGAACCTTCCCAGTTTTCATCCACATACCTCTAGGACAGCTCCTGCATAAAGCTGTAATAAAAAACAAGAAGCTGTTAAGGACAGAAAAAAAATAATCTAAATTACTTGTGATATGTTTTATCTGTTGAATTGTTTCTCTTTGAGGAGACAATACACTATTGTGTTGATGGTAGTAAGTAGGATCCTAAATTGAATTGTCTCTGACTTATGCAACAAGCGACTGTTCATTCAAGATACGTGATAATTTTCTTTTGTTGTGTTAAATACGTAAAACCAGGAAAAAGAAGTTAATTTGAGATATGCAGTTGCTGGAAACAAACCTTCATTAAAAAAATAATGCAATCAGAGATGTTACAATGGGAATTATGGGCTAGTAATAGGAAAACTTTATTTTTTCCTCCCCAAAGATGCTAAGAAAATCTCATTAAGTGAAACTTCAGTTTCTGTTTTAAACCTACCTTGGACAGTGAAATACTGTCTATAATAAAGATAAGGCAGTGACTTTAGGCTTCTCATTTGGGCTATTAGTAGTTTATTGTGGTTAGCTGTGATTGCAGAAAGAGATCACATTACTAGGCCTTAGCTGGGCTAACCTTGATGCTTGTACATACACGTCAGTTACTTCTGTCAGCTGTGCAAGATACTGTGAAGTTAGGCATCGTAATATTACACCTAGTTGTCAATACTGCGTACCAAGTCACATCCTTCTGACCCTGAAAATGCACCGTTTGTAGTATAGCTGACAGAAGAAGCTTCAGGTAAAAATTTGTAATTCAATTCATTACCTTCTATACGCACTGAAGACCTCTGCTTTCATTCTCAGTGTTTGCATAACAAATACAAGCTGGGACATAGAAAAAATACAACCTGACTGCAATGAAGTAAATTCACGTTTCACTTAAAATATGAACCGTGAATACATGTAATGAAAAAGAAGCTTTCGCTGTGAAATTTAATGCATACTAACCCTCATGAAACAGGAGAGGTGAGTCATGAAAGCAAACCACAGACAATACCACAGCAATCTCAAAGACAAATTAACTCTATGTGGGCATTATGGGCAGCCAGGAATACCCCTTCACTTCAAAATACAAATCTTCTGAATACCAGTACAACTCATTATTTGCCTAAATACTATGAATCAGAACATAAAAACCCGCCAATAATTCGCAGTTATTTGAAAAATAACTTATTTCCTGACATGAATTCATCAGAAATCATTGCTTCCACAGGAAACAGGACAAAAAACATTGCACTGCATTGCATTGCCTGTCCAGGACAGCATCTCGCAATTTGCTTCATTGCATTTACATTTTCAACTAAATAGTAGATTTAAGTTAAAAACCAGGATTGGACTGTTCAACCCCAGGACTGCTATGATGAAACAATACGCAAAAGATCAAGAATACAGCATTTCTTTTAAAGCTTTTTTACACCACCCAAAGAAAGATTTTAATTAAAAAAGGCACTAATAAGCAGCTCAGATACTTGCTTGCCATAATTAAAGTGCCTCTGGAAGTAAAACATGAGAAAAAATGACAGAGATAGGGAAAACGTGGAATAGGGAGATTACAAATTTCAATTACCTTGTCTCTATTCATTATTCTTTAACAAACATTCATCAACGATTATATCAGCAATCCGGGATAGATTTAGATAATAGCTCACACACACTCACACATTGAGCATTTATACTGGTTCTCTGCTACTGACAGTTACCTGCATTTTTCCATCCAGTTAGTATAAATAATTAAACAACTAAAGAACTAAGTACACCCCAATCTAGGAGGGGGTAAACCGAGCATTTGTTTCAATTCTCATTACTGCAAATAATTCTTTATAGTTTATCTCTTCCTTTCAAACAAGGATTTCTATGGAACAAGATCACTCTGGTAATCTAAAACATGCTAAGACATCTTGTAATTGCAAACTACATCCAGTTTGTAACTCCCAGCCAATATCTGATAGAAGTGAAGTTTATCAAAGAAAACAGCTCATTTCTTGATGTCTATATTTTGAGCTTATGACTCTGCCGTAATTGAAGTCCAACTGTGCTGGTACAAAGAAGGTCAGATTCATGCTGGCACAAACAGCTGCTCTCTAGATGGCCAGACAAGAAAAAAAAACAACCCCCAAACTCCCCGGAAAAATCAATTGGCTTCATTTATAACTCTAAACAAAGGTGTCTTTTGCAAGAAACACAGGTTTATTTGCATCAGTTAGGCCACAACAAAAGCAGACTTGTTAATATCTCGTGCTACTACCATCTCATCGTGTCCAGAGCAGATGTCCTCTGAAGTTCCTTGTGAAGGCATTTACTGTGTTTCAAGTGTTCCTAAGGATGACACATATCACTCAGTGTGGAGGCACACAGACATGTCTGGTCAGTTCATTACAGAATGCTTAACTCTGAAGTTCATTTTAAGATAATGCTTCACTTGTTGTAGTGCTGATGGAAGCAAGCTTAGTAATACAAGCAATGAAATAAAGACTCTAAACTATTACTAGTCCACTAGTCCACTCTAACGTGCCAAACAAGTGCTGTTATGATGGGCAGGCTGATTCATGTCTACATCTATAAAAATAACTTAGCTTTGTTTATAACATTCTAATGGCATGTTTTCTAAGGCTGTGGTGACAAAATCCCTCATCTTTTACAAAGCATCAACTCAAGTTAAAAAGTTCAATCCAAAGTTTACTGTGAGCACCTGAACATCTTGTAGGAGTTCACACTGATGGAATGAAGATGGCTGTTCACAACTGAGAGGAGGAAAACCATACTATCAGTCATGGCTCCTTTAGTGATGAAGTGGTAATGGTAACAGAATAAACCACCATTTACCTAAGAGTAGTGTTAGATAAAGATGTGTATTGTAAAAATAACTGTTCCAGCAATTGAAAACAATGAACCTGAACTTAGGTGAAAGAAAGTATTTAACCTGTTATTAGGACAGGAATGGAAGTAATTTATGCAAGACAAAGTTTATTTCTAAATAGACACAGTATTGTTATCACAGTTACTCATGGTGAAAACTCCAGAAGGAAGATTATGTTCCTGCTATGTAACTGTTAGTATTTACAACCAAACAGGAATTCAGATCAAACTGAACTGAAAAAAAAAAAATGGTCCCAAGCAGAGATTGTTCCTTGATCATAATAAAATTATGTTAGGTCAACGTGACCAAAAAGGTTTTGTAGAATACAATGAATTATACCTCATTTTACGTCTACAGCACCTATACTTTGCATACCAGTTTCTTTTAAATACTAAGCCAGACCCTACACAGGTTAAAAAGTGTCATTCAAACTGGATTTGTACCCCTGTCTGTGATTAGCTGAGTGAAATTCTAGCACCATCATGTCTTCAAACATGCCATGGAAGAGGCTGTTAAGGTAAAACCATGCAATGGTAAATAGCTATCTTGTGGTATCTGGATTTTCTCCGATACTGCATATTTTCCTCTCCTAATACCAAACCGTTTAAAAACTAAAGTTAGGCTCTGAGAACATGCAGTACAAAGCAATTTATGACTGTTGATAAAACTGGAATTGACTCTTGCCTCAGGTACAGGACAATCCTCCACTAAATATTTACCAACAACTAATCTCTTCCCAATGCAAACGATAATTGGTTTTACGAAATTCATCACAATTTTGATTTCATACTCCTATATAAACAGATGTCCCAAAGAGGCCTCCTCATCCCCTATCAACTCATGCTGTTATTTTACTTCAAAGGGAAGTCAGGAAAAATACAGATGATACTCTTCTTCTCAGCCAGAGTACCTTGGTATGTGCAAACTGGTATTGTTTTCAAATAGGGTGTCTGATCCCTTGCTTGAAAGCCATGCAATCTCATTTTTAATGTGTTCCACCCAACCATGAAGCAAAGCAAGTTAATAACTGGTATTTGTTCTTCTGAGAAATGAAGTCACAAGGTAAAGAGATTTTGGTGCAAATCTCTTCTGCTGTTTCCTAAACTCCTATGACTATCAGTTTGTTTGTTACTTTCAATAGAAAGCTGGATTAGTTACAATAAAGGAATACACAGATAAATGCAAGGAGAGAGAGAGAGAGTGCAGGGTGTTTGTATGGACAATTACAAGTCTTCAGAATGACTCTGGTCTTCCCCTTCCCTGGAAATAGAAAATGAGCAAGAATCTGTGGGTTAACACAGAGCAGTCAGAAAGCCTCACTGCCGGGAACATTATGAATTACCGCTCTGTCATGTGGAAAGCCAGTAAATCATTGCTACACACACACATACCATTCACAACTGATGTCATCAGTAAGTTTAGGAACAAAGAACCTACTCCCTTTCACAGCTCATTATCCTGTGAAGGGAGATGCCTAATTCTAAATAAGAGTTTGGAAACAGTCAAACAGTCAAAAAACAGTTATGTGAAATACTGCTATTCCTGTGGTTAGTGCTATGTATTACAGGCAAATTCCTGTGAACAAAGCTGAAGCAGAATCAGAGCTCTCATTTGTTTGCAGGGAAGAAAATTCCAACTGAATATAATGGGGGGGGGGGGGGGGGGGAGGAGGGAACACAATAAGGATGTTTAAAAACTGAAATAATTTACTAAGAAAGGTTGTGGAATCTGTATCCTTGGAGATCCTCGGATCTTTGAGCTCTGCTTTGAGGAGGAGATTCAACTTCTTTATTCTGTATGTCATAGTAGTACACAACTAGGTTATGTACAGTCTTCAGTATACAGAAAATGTGTCATCCATCCAAGTGTTTTATTTTTTATCTCAAACATTATCTCCTCCTTGCAGTATTATATAAACATCTTTGCTCTTTAAATCCAACAACTTCCCCTCCTGGCAAACTGTTTTTTGTTAACTTTGCTCTCTGAAATCATTTGATGTAGGCTCATGTGAGCAAGAGACCTGGCACAAGGGCAAGAGAGAAAATGCAGAAGCTGAGCAACCAACTTCAAATCTTTGCAGTTGCAGCAGAGATTAGGTGCTGTCAATGCCCAGTTTGACTGGAAGTGGAGGACAGAACAGAATAGAGAAGGGTGGCAGAAAAAGGGCTCCTATGTAAAGGCTCTCACTTGGGACTTAGTGAACAGAATTATGTAAGCTAAAAAGTACAGGCAATGTAAGTTCCCATTTTGGAATATATTGTCCAAATTAACTGCTATCTAACCATCTACTTACCTCTACATGTAGAAACTGTGGGTATCTCTCTTATTCTCAAGAGTATGTGCTTTTATTAAAGAAGAAAACAGAAGAGTTGCAAAGAAAACGGTAACAACAGAAGTCATCAACTATTTGTTTGACCTTGGATATTTAAGTAATGTGGAGATTTTATACTTTTGGAAGTTGTTTCAACAAGCGTAGAGTCAAATGCCAGTGTTTTAACCAGATGAAGGAGGTCAGACTTAAACAGCTAAACCTATTCCACTCCCCAGCACAGATGCACATCAACACCTTTAACTCACATTTAGCAAATTCATATTTATAATTTCCCTAGCCTTTTCTTTTTCACAGATAAGGCTAGAAAGAGGTCTTCCATAAGAAAGGCTTGCCCTACTATAGGGCAGATAATGTATTTTATCTTAAGTTTATCTGACAGAGATGAACCATTGATGAATCTGATCCAAACAAAAGATGGTAAATCTCTGTCTTAAGAGGTGACTAGCAAGCTGCACCTTCCTTATCTAAGACTACTGTTTGTCAACATTCAATTTAACTGCTGATAACAGCATGTAAGAAGGAAGGGAAAGAGCGTACCTGATAAAGTTCTTGAGAAGGAAATGCACTTTAGCACATTTTTATATTAATATTTATATATTTATACTTAATAGTCCCCATAACATTATTCTACTGTGAACTTTATCAGACACTTTTTAGTTAAAAGCAAATTTGAAGTGTGATCATTTGACATATTAGCTGTAGAGAGTTCTGATTCTTAAAATATGCTGGCGCTGAATTACGCTATTTTTAAAAGTCACACTTGGTAAAAACAACGAACATGAACCACTTTATGTGGCACGTTAGAAATCGGGAGTACAGCTGGGCAAAAGCACGATTTGATTTTTACAGAGCAGACAAAGGATTTTATAGAACACATCAAAAGGCAGAAAAAGATGGTTTTGGTTTGGGGTCTTTTTGAGAAATAGCTACAATAATTCTAATTAATTCATTCAAGTCTTGGTATGACTTACACTGACATTACACCACTGAGATATCAATGAATTCTAAGCAGTCATCTATTTTTATCCATCGAATTAAAAACCAAGATATGAGACTGCTTCATTGGCTCTATTCATATGAGAAGCCTCTGGCAGAACAAGCAAGCAGCCAACAGGAATTTCTGAGTGTAGCACTTTGATTAGTAAAATGGAAAGATAAAAAAAACACCCCACAACTGAAAAATGAAACTAAATTGGGTCACACAAGAGCAGCCTAAAGCATAAAAAGCATGTCAAGTTATTCTGGTTGCAGGAACTGTTGTGAGTTTTGTAAACTATTTAGAGTTTTAAAAAGCCTGAACAAGAATGTCACCTTATTCGTCCTTGCAGTTCCTAAGAGGACACTGAAAAGTTCTGTAGGGTTTTAGGAGAGCTTGCCATATTTTATTATTAAAAGTAGCACACAGGCATAACTGCAGTGACCCGTTTATTAGTAATACTACACTAAATATTCAGTTCATTTCCAGGAGGGGTCTAACACTAATTCCACACAAATTACTGCTTTTAAGTTACAGTAAAACTACATCATAGAGAATATAAGTATTATCCATTAGGATTAAAACTCATTCTGAGGAACAGTTTCTGCATACATGCTCATCTTCTACCCTGTAATGTTTTAAGGCCTGAGTGACTGTTTTGCTGTGAGTAACAAATAAGGTACTCTACAGAAAACTGAATTTGTATAGGTATATTTTTTACCTGTCAGTGAACTTGAGTCATCTTCAGAATAGGCCAAGCTGAACATTAGCAGCTACTTTTATATGGGCTAGGTAGGTATAATTCTCTTTTCTTTGGTGTATCGTCCCTCACCTCTGTATTTTTCACCCACAAAACCCTCTGGTAAGTTGTGTGATACTATGCAGAAACAGGTATCTGCTGTGGAAGAAAGGGTCAGAGCCCAGGCTTCATTTTCAACAGACTAGAAGGTCTATGGTTTTGCAGTGTAGAAACAGGCTGCATCATTCATGTCCTGAAGTGGCTTCCCACAATTTCAAATATTGACGACTTGCAAGGAAAAGGATCTTAGGTTGATGCAGTGAAAACAGGGTCTGATCTTCCTGCAGATAAGGCAAAGTACCTGCTTAAGTATAGCACCAGTTCCAGTATAACAACTAGCGAATAAGTCTGCAACCTATGCCCAGCTGCCACATGTCTATTAATGAAGACATGCTTACCTAACAGTGGAAATCCATAGTAAAATTGTAGGACAAGCTCTTCTGCTGTGCTTTGACTTTTCCCCCCAAAGTGTTTTAGGATGCATTCTTAGGATTTTCTCGCCAGTTTGTTCTCCGTTTTCAGCATTTTTCAAAATGTTGAGAAAGCATAATATTTAAAGGTCACTAAATACCACTGTTTTCTATATCTCATCCGTTCTGTTTGTCTACAGCTAGTGGAGCTATGTCCATAGACCTGCATTAACTTTCAAACAGCAGCCAAATACTGACAATCATTGTAGGTTTTGGTAAGATGTAGAATTGGGATCTGAATGCAAAGCAGTGATAGCCAAAGTTGAAGCTGCCCACATTTATTTCAAGTGAGTATTTCACAATACTTTCATATTGAAATGAAAGGAAGCTTTTATATTTACTGCTGCAGGAAGAACATTAAGTTGGAAGCCTCTCCTCTTGCAGCACAAGAATCCATTTCAGGTTTCTGAAATATTCCAGTTATTTATATTCTCACATCTAGTACAAGTTTGCTGAAAGATAATCCTAAAGTTCTCATTATCTGAGCAGTGCAGAGCCCAGGTATTCCAATACATTATTAAACAATGCTTTGACAGCTTCCCAGATTTTGACAACCTTGAGTGTGTGCACAAGAAAGTTGCTAAAAATTTCAGGACCTTAAATGTTCTTGCTTTAATTTGTATTGTGCAGCAGTTACTGCCCATCCCTATGGAACTTTAAAAGTATGTATAGAGACTTCTGTATCATCACGTTAGTTTATGACTCTAACAAAACCATTTAGAAATAGTGTACGATAGACACATATGATGTTACCCATGACAATGTGTCATCTAAATCATCCATTTTTATGGCTCAAATTTCCTGGCCATCTTTTGCTTACACCTAATGTCCCATTATCTAGTTCACCAAAGACCCCAACATTAGAACATGACAAATACTTGACAACAGAAACATAAAATGCTGAAGTTTAACACATCTTAGTGAGCAAAATGTATTTTGAAGCTCCGTTTACAAATATTGATGACCTTTAAGGGTCGTAGCAATCCTGCACACTGCAACTGTGCCATTTAATGTTTTGCAAATTTCACTACAGAGTTAATTCTTAAAATCAATTTGCATTTTGATACACATATATTGTTGCGATAAATCTAAGATTACAATATACAATTAATGGAATATGCTTATAGCAGTGTCTGAAATGATCATGCAGCATAAGTAAAGCTGCAGATGGAGTGCAGCTATTTTCAGCTACTGCAAAATATGGACAATCTCTCCTGCTACTACAATTTCATGCACAGTTAGCTTCACCTCCATTTCATCCTTCTACATTTTACACACCAGCAGTACTCTGCATCTGACAGACTTAGGCTTAAAACTTGCAGCTGTCTGAAGCAATACTGTTTAAGCCAGCTTCCGAATTAGTCTGAAAGTGAATACAAAATCTCTAGAAGAGGAGCAAATAACCAAAATTATTCTTCCATTTTGCCCACACTACAATTCTGAAGCAATTGAAATGTTCACTGGCCTGGCGTCAGCAGAAGTTTAGAGCAAGACAAATCTTGGTAACAAGAGCACCTCACAGCTATTTTCCACAATATCAATTCACAGAACACTGGACCAATAACAAGATGAGGATTAATAGACATCTGTCAAGGGTGTGAAACAGTTGAAATCTGTAAACATCTCATTTGAGGTTGCACTGATGCTATGGCATAAAGCATTTTTAGGACTGGGCGTATTTCACAGTTCATCTGTGAAAAGTAGAAATGATACTTTAAATTCTCATTTCAAACTCAGTTTATAGCATGACTTGCTATAAGCTATAACTCTTGCTTTTTCTATTTCTAACACTTTCCACATACAATGAGAATTAATTTACAATCCTGAAGACTGTCCTGGAATTCTAATAGTTAGCAAGTCTTCCTGTAGCACAGACTACCAACATGCTGTGTCACATGATGGGAACAAATACCTACACGCATGAGGAACAAGCTAGGTCCACTGGAATCGTGGCTCAGAAAGACAGAAAAAAGATCCCTGTACTCTGAGGATGTTCCAGCACGTAGTCACAGCATTAGCAAAACCCACAGCACCACTGCTCTGGATCTCAGCAACATCTAAGGTTTATGAACTAAATACAGGTTTTAAAAGGAAGACTAAAAAAATTCCTCAAGAAGGTAGGAAAAAACCCAACCCCTAACAACCAACTTTTAAGACGTTTAACATCGATTCATTCTCAACTATCACATTTTCATTAGCAATAAGATTTCTATGGTAACCTGAAAAAAACCCCAACCCTAGGGAAAGGGAAAAATATAGCAAAAGACAGCATTCAGTTTTTCTATTCTGCATGCATAGCATGAGAATACTACTTTAGCAAGAAGCTACTATAAATTATGTTGGTAATTTTTACGCAAGAGTAAAATCTTAAGCTCAACTGCAGACAACCTACAACCAGCATGATGTTAAAACACGAGTCAATCCCAAATGTGAGGATTCTGAATACAGTCTGGTAAGATAGTATTTGTGGTCATTTCTCTGAACACCAGTTTTCTACTGGGTAGTCTTCAAGGGAAGTTACTCAGTACAAGTTCAAATAACCAAAACCTGGGTTCAGGACACAACCCCAATCAGCAAATCCCTTCTGAAGCAGCGTTCAAAAGAAAACTAGAAATGATGCTATAATTTAGCACTCAACTATACAACCATCATGTTAGAACAGTCCACTATTTCTACTCACACACACAGTATGGAAAGCTTGCATTCAAGCCAAGATGTGAAAATGCATGAAAACAGTACCACAATCAGTCCTAGAACTAAAGCTGATACTTAACGTTGCTGGCTTCTAATCTCAAGTGTAATTTGTATTAAATGTCCTCAAAAATGTCACAGAAATAAGAGCAGATAAAGTAGTGATCAAGATCTACATGGAACTGTGCTATAGCAGCAGATTGCTCATATTTACTGAAAAGCGCAAGCAGAAAATGTAACTGGGTAGGCCAACACAAAGAGACTAAAAATCGCCAAACTTATACAATCTCTAGGTTCTTATGAATATACAACAAATTCTGGTTCATTGTGAAAGGATTTATCAAACAACCTTGAGACCCCATCCTGCCCTATACTATTTGTTCTACTGCATTCAGCATGACTAAAACAGAAAAGTTCTCAGACTAAAAATATGCCACAAAATGGCATTTGATTAGTCTTAAACAAAAAGTGTGATCACCCACACAATGAAACCTTGTTCTGATTGAGGATCATCAGTGTCAGTATCTTTTGATTTAGATTCTGTTGTTTGATCCAACTTTCATGAATATAATGTTTACAGTACAAACTAAGTTATACCCTTGAGTGAATTACTGATAAATTGAAAAAGATTTTCCCTTCAGGTTACATGACAGAAATGCAACACAACTCCTCTAGTTTATTTTCCCAACAAATGACAACAGAAATTATCCTGCTCCACAAAGTCTTGTGCTACATCTTATGCACACTGAGGTAAAACTGTAAGAATATCACCTGAACAAATAAAAGCATCCACTCCTCACATGAGGACAAGAAGCCTTGCTGCTGCCACCAGAACTGTCACCAGTTGTGGTGCACAGCCACAGCACAGCTGGAGACCCTTCCCTGGTTTTTAATTCCCTTTATTACATTTCATTAGATTTTATTCTGAAACTTTTCAGCTTTTGCATGTATGTATACGTATACATATGTACATACATACATACATATATACTGGAGCATTTTCCAGAGACCAACTTTCCTTTCCAAGATTCATGTATCTAGCGAAGGAAAAGTCAAACACCAAATCCCATAAAGACTGTGCTGAAATATTACTGCAAGCATTCTTTTGTGAATATATGAAACAGCACAGTTTACAGTCTTCCTCTTACCTTAATAGTCTCTTAATATTAATGCACTGATTACTAATTCCCTGCAAGTCTCAAACACTTGCTTCTTGATATTTAATATATTTCATCTAACACTAATCAGTGATTATGTTCAAAATTATGGGCAGACTTCATTAAATATTATGTTGAATTAATTGATGGGAGAAACCTGTTAGATTTCCTCATTCATTTCATGTTGTCAATTATTTAACTACCTCTTAGCCATTACGCATTTCAGCACCTCTTCTTCCTGAAATCTCTCCTGATAATTGACTGGTCTTCAAAGTATTCTGGAATAATCTTAAATTACAACATATTTGAAAGCATGTATTCTTTTCAAGAGTTCTGTAAAACTTCTTTCTTGATCTACCTTAAGCCAGATAGATATTTATTTACTACAGATAAAGGAAAGGTTTTGCATTAGCCTGACTGACTGAAACACAGCACGGGCTCGGAGCAAGATCATTCCCAGTATTTCTAGCTGTTAGAGCCTAGCTGTTCTCACCACTGCAGAATGGAGTTGAGCACTCCTGCTTCTGTCATGCTTGTGTCACTTCAGAAGCTGACATACGGCTTTGTTCCTTGGGACTGAACTGAATTACCCTGGCCATTACACTAGGGTCAATGATCAAGCAATAGCCGTGATCAAGAACACCAGTCTATGGTCTTTTTTTTTTTTTTTCCCTCTTCAAATCCCATATATCTTTCAATCTAAAGAAGCTGGACATAGCTCCCATGAGCCGCTTCATATTAGAGAGGGGCTGTTACAGAACCAAAGACTTCCCTATTCATACAGTGATGTTATGTTAGAGCAGTATGGCAAGTCTGCAAATCTAGACTCCTCCTGAGATTATAATCCAGATTGTCATATATTTTTAAAATGAAAAGCTTCATAGACGTAACAAAATGTGTTAAATTATCCCACAAAGGATTTGTTCCAAAACCTACCTTTCTAGTTTCCAACTGAGCTTCTTCTTGGCAGCACTGCCTGCAGAATGGATCCAACTGATTCAGATTGAACTGTCCAAGAAGGTTGCAAGAACTGCAGAGCAAGTTACTGGAGAAGCCCAGCTCTCTGCAAGCTTCTGATGACAACTGTGCTCCATAGGCGCTTATCTGAAAATCAATACAATGTTATACTTTAGTATTAAATTAGTTGTTTAGAAAAGGAAGGTTTAAAATGCTTCAATAATTAGGAAGAACAAAGTTCTTCTGTGACTCTTCTACAACAACACCTAATGGCCTACTCGTAAGTACAAAACAACTTACTTTGAAGAATGGCCTTTGACTAATAGTGAATTCTAGAAACTCATTATACATGTATTTCAAGGTATCAAACCTGCCAGAATTCATTTACATACACTTCTGACAACTCTATTGTTTTCCTACTGCTAGCTCCAAATTAAGGAAAACCCAAAGATAATGAAATAGCTGAAATGCACATGGCTACAACTCTCTAAAGTCTGCTCATTCAAAGCAATTAGAGCAAATTTCATATCACCAAAAACACACTTGGAAAATAAGTAGAAAAAGCACAACTAGGGAGTCATGAAATGTAACAAACTGCTCAACAAGGAATCCAAGCAGGATTTTAATTTCATGTTTGCATTAATGTTACAGGAAAATTGTGTACTAAAAATGGAAGTGTAGATAAAACCCTGCAATTCTGATTTACCAGTAATACATTAAAATAGGTAACTCAATTACATATAAAACACTGGTTAATTTTCTGAGCAGCAAAAACAATTTTACCAACTATCCCAGCACTTAAGTGATATTTGGGTTTTGTTTTCCCATTCCCCTACAAAAGGATTTGGCTTAAACCCTTTCCTTCCATCTGTACGCTTGGGTGGAGTTGGGAGATGTGAGAGAAGAAATTAAGAAAGGGGGGAAAGGAGACAGTTTCCCCTGAGATGGTTCTCAGTCTGTTTGAAAGACCTTGGACAAAACCCACATCTAAACTGGTAACAAAACAATCAGCAGGCAAATCTGTGCTCAGAAAAGAGTAAGACAATACAAGCAAACAGGACCAGACCAATGGAAGAGCTGTGCTGGACCAAACAGAAAAAACACAGAAGAAAAACTAAGTTCGTCCTTCAGCAAATCAGACTTCTCTTCACATTCACCCATCATTTAATATTTACAGCATACTCGAGTTAAGTTAGAGACAAGCCCCATTTCCTCCCCTGAAGTGGCCAACACACTGCCAAAGGAAAAACATCTGATGTGACAGATAGGAAACGTAATGGGTTAGGAATGGGCATAAAATATATCAGATGCCTCAATTAAAGCATGAGCAGAGATGTATAATATACAGAAAATGCTATTTTTCCTCTTCCTACAGGACATTGCTAAAGTAATTTCTATAATTCTTTAAGTATAGAATTCTTTGTTTCTATAAACAAAAAATGGGACCCTATCTTACTGGAATAATCTGTTATTTAGCCTTTCTGAGGGATACTGGCCATAAGGAATTTAACACCACCACAGTAGTATAGAAAAATCTAATGAGGATGCCAAACACTGCCAAAGCTGCACCTTAATTCTTGTTCACTGGTGTCTCATATAACCTCATGCCTCTGGAGCTGAGGTGGGTCAGAACTTTAAGGGCATCGGGTGCCCTAAAATAGGGCTATCTGTCAGGGAAACATCAAGGGACAGCCTGCACAGGACAACCTTCAGGTAGAAACCAAACCCCACCTTTCACTTTCCAAACCTATTCTTATCTTTATTGCTAAAGAGAACCCAGTTCATGGAATTTATGCCAACACACAAATCCCATCAAAAACGGGTGAGGAAGCCTGTAGATTTATGCTGCGAGTCGCTGCAGCACCTACACCTCTCGCCGTTTCCCAAGCTAACAGAGCAAACCGGGACCGAGGCGAGGGTTCAGGCTTCAAAATGCGGCTTTCGCCGTCTGGAGGAGTACTAAGGAGGGAGAGCAGAAGGGAAGAAGCAGCAGCAGAGCACAACCGCTGCCAAACAGAACACAAGGAGCGGCCACGGAGGCAGGAGGCAGACGAAGCACAAGACGATGCCTCAGGGATGGGCTGGGCTGGGCAGGGCAAGGCCCGCTGCCTCCGCCTTCCGCTACGGGACACGTCTCACGCCCGCGCCACCCCCCGTTACACCCTGTCTCTGTCTGGAAGCCACGGGCGCACTCAGGCCCCAAGCACGAATAGAGCGGAACGGCCTCTCACCGCCTGCAGCCCCACCAGCAGCCAGAACCAGCACCGCCCCAGGGCCGTTTTCTCCGCGGCCGCCGCCATCTTGATGCCAGATAGCTCCTGCCAGCGTCGCCGGGAGGCCGCAGAAGGACCTCACCCATTGGGGATGCCCGTCACGCTGCCTGATGCGGGAGACCGCATCCTGAGCCTAGCACCACATGCAGAAGTAGCTAAACCAGAAAACCAGTGGAAAGCCTAGAGCAGAACTGATCTAGTCTGGTCAGAGCAGCGCTTCACAGCGAGCCTAGAGGCGATGCCGTGCCCCAGCCTTAGTCAGACATTGCAGAAGCACCCCTAAAACAGGCCTTTCCCCATTCCGGGGAGAGGCTGCCAACCGGCACATAAGCCCCTAACCCCGGAGACTGACAGGCGGCGTGACCAATAGTATTGTGCCTTTGCGAGTGCCGCGGCGCCTCTGCCCAATGAGCGTGGCCTGATGGGCGGGACTTCAAGAAGTGCCTCCCAATCACGAAGGGTCGCATGTAGGCGGGACATGGCCTCAACCCGGCAGCTCAGGGCTGAGGGGGGGAAGCTGAGGAGTCAGCGCGTTGTGGGTGGGGCGCCGCCTGGGCGCTGCCAATCCCGTTTCTGGAGAGGGCGGGGTGGTGATAGGACCGCCCAATGGCGGAGGGCGCGGGGGCGGGTCCTGGCGGCGGGAAGCGGCGGCGGCGGCAGCGGGCGTGTGGTGGGGCGTTCGGTTGCTGAGCAGCGCACCAGGCGGGGGAGGGCCGCTAGTGGCGGCCGGCGGCGGGCACGGGGACCGGGCAGGCAGTCGGTCGGTCGGTCGGTCGGTCGGTCCTTCATCCGTTTGTCTGTCTGTCTGTCCGTCCGCCTGCCCGCGGGGCGATGTGAAGGCGGCGGCTGGCCGCCTTCCTCCCCTCAGCCGCGCTCCCTTCGCCTCCACTAGCTCGCGCCGTCCCTGTGGTAGCGGCTCCCGCCGGCCTCCGCGGCCGGGCCCCACGTTATGTCGTGATCCCGGTCGTGAGGCGCTGCGGCGGCGGCGGCGGCTGCTGCTGCTGCTCATGGGGCTGCTCAGGATTATGCTGCCGCCCAAGTTGCAGCTTCTGGCGGTGCTGGTGTTCGGGGTGGCCGTGCTCTTCCTGGAGAACCAGATCCAGAAGCTGGAGGAGTCCCGCGGCAAGCTGGGTGGGTGAGCGAGTGGCGGCCTGGGGCGGGCCGGGGCAGGGCGCGGGGGAGCGCGGAGTCGGCTCATCCTCCTCATACCCCTCTTCATCCTCTCATGGCCCTCACCTCCCGCGGTGTGCCGCCTGCCACCGGTCCTGGCCACTTCTCGCGTGTGGCTCCTTGTGCTGCCTGCACGCCCGGAGTGATAAAGGAGCTGATCGATACGCCCTGGGGACTCTGCAGAAGCGGCTGCCCGCGGCAGCCTTGGCCTTTGAGTTCGTTTGTGTGTGTGTTTTGCGAGATCATGGGACGCGGGAGAGGTCGGTGCAGGGAAGGTAAATATTTCTGTAGTGTGTCTAAACGGGTTTTCCTGAAACAGCTGGGGTGCTCAGAGAGATCAGGAGCAGTGGCTGGCCTGCGAGTGCCCTCTGACAGGCGCCTGGGAAGAGGGAAGAGCAAAGAGCAGCAGTAGTGGTGCCCATAGTGAGTCTAGCTCTGCTGCAGCGAATTAGCATCTTCTTCACGTTTAATTTCTGTTCCAAACGTTTCACTAACACCCGGCATTCGAAAAGAAAGCACAGGGTAAAGTGGAAAAAAAAGTTAAAGGCGGTTCTTAATGGCAAATGGGTAATTTGTTTTACTCAGTTTGAATGTGAGATGCTATATACTGAGTGTAGTTAGTGATCTCATAGACTGTCACTGAGCTGTAGTTAAACAGAATAACGGTGGACTTGAAAACTCTTGTGTTACATTTCTGTGGCTTTTCCTGCCGTAAGAAGGCCTTTTTAGAATACTGTCTGCCTGGTAAGATGTAACTACACCTTACTACTTTGGTATACATAAGGCCACAGAACTTGTATAGATTTGATTTTATTTAATAAAGGGTCTCAGGAATGTGAAAAAATGCCATTCTGAAGGTAACCTATGGTGCCTAGGAGTTGTAAAAACAAAGCACTGAGATTTCTGGTGGATGCAAGTGCAGAGGCTGGTTTACAAACGTTCTTGATTGGTTTTCTCATATTATTTGACTTTACTAAGATATTTAGACTACGAACACTTCAAGTTTGTGGGAAGGAGAGTGCACATATTGTGTTCCTACTGGTGTTAAAACTGGAAGCGGTCTTTGAGTGACATGGGAAGTTTTAACTGTGAGCTTCTAACGGCCATGTCAGCATAATGTTGAGCTGTATGATTTTACTTCTCAGGATTTCTTTTCCAGTTTGCTGTCTCTGAACTGGATATTAGAGATTAGGACCCTGCAAATGGCAGTGGTTGACTGCATGAGTTATGGGATGCTCTCTGTGTATTCTTCAACTGAAAGTTTGTATTGCTTATAATCAAGGTATATTTTTTGGGTCTCAATAGCTATAAACAAAAATTTAAAGAAGAAAATGAGTGAAATTGGAAGATAATTCAAGCAGATGTTAGCATAGCACTCAGGGTTCAGTGGAATTTTGTATCCATCTGTTTTAAACTGGTTGGTACCTGTGGCTTCAGTGGCTCTGTTGCTGACAGCATTACCTTAGGGAAATCTGCCTCCTGGCGTGAAAAGATTAACGTAATGCCTGTGAGAATAAAGGATTTTGCTGGTAAAACTTCCTCTTCCTCCGTAATATATATGCAATGGGCATGATTAAGTTACATATTTAGAGGATTAAAATACACAGCTCATACTGCTTTGGGACAAGAATCTAATTACTGTATTCTGCTGATTTTATTTGTTAAGGACAAGGGAAAACTACTGTAAGGTTTATTAAAAGATTTGCTTAGTGGGCAACTTACAAGTGATTCTCTAAAACCCATGTAAGGAGAGGAAAAAGGGCTTTCTGTAAGATTTGAACTCGGGTTCTGTTTTTTTAATGTGAAAGTATGCATTGTTAAAAAGCTTCTAGCTGTCTGAATGTCTCCCTTTTTACATGTTTGGTCTATATTTTATGACAGAAAAATCATCACAGGAAATTTTTTTACCATCAATGGTTGGTGACATTTCTACTGAGGTGTAATTTGGAGAATGTTATTCTCTGAATCAAAGTAATTAGTAAATCAAAGTAATTGGCCTAATGCAGTTGAATTCCAATCTTTCTCCTTGCCCCCCAGAAGAATGGGGAATGGGGGACGACTGTGTATGTGAAGAGGCAGAGATACTGTGATTTGATAACAACACAGTAGTTCTTTTGGTCATTCAGTTGAGTTTCAGTGGGTGCTTTATGTTAGTAGACACATTGCATATTGTTTGGGTACTGGGTTTTGAACTATGCTATGTGTTTGCACTGATATATATCCCATGATAAACTGTCATCTTGGAAAGTAATTGTAAGAATTAGGCACTGACTAGGAATGCTGAATGTCTTCAGATTTGATAGTAAATAGTTCTGCAGTCTTATCAGCAGTTCTCATAATATTCAGCCGTACTTTATGACAGAAAAGAGTTTATTCAATCTATTATTGAACATGTGATAGAAATAGGGGTTTATTCTGACAGAAAGGGGTTTATTCAATCTCTTATTGAACATATGATAGAAATAGGGGTTTATTCTGATAGAAAGGGGTTTATTCAATCTCTTGTTGAACATATGAACAACTTCTGATACTATTGGATGGGGTTAATTTTAGTTTCAGCATCTTGAAATATGTTGCCTGTAACATGAAATCGGATCATGTTGCTGAGTGAAAGAAAGAATGGGAACCTCTTTGTTCCTCAAAGACTTTTTATAAGTAAAACTCAGTCATCCTGGCAAACCTTTTATCTTTTTTTAAGTAGAGAGGTACAGGAGACAGAAGCAAATGACCATCACAAATAGTGATGCTGCTTTTTTTCTTGGTGATGAGATTATTATGATCCTAATTTAATTTTAACAGGTATTTGTAAACCTTTGAGTGTCTCCATCATATGAAAGATAACTTCCTAATTAAAAAAAAAAAAAAAAAAGAAAAATTCATTGTAACTTCTTTGCCACTTTTGGACTTCTTAAAGCTCTTTACAGATAGTTTGAGTGATGAGTTTACAAGCAGAGCCTAATTGGAACTCAGTTCCAAGTACCTTTTTGTGATATTTGTACATACAGCTATTAATCTTTCATATTATTTTCAAGTTTGCATGTAAGGGCAGCTAAGTTGGCATTCTCTCTAGGCTAAGCTGTCCCTAGCTGCCAGTGAAAACTTTAATGTTTTTATTTAAGCCTACTGTACTTGCTCATTACCTCTAGGAATGCACAACCCTAATAGAGAATATTGCATGTGAAAGGCAAATGTTGAGGTTTGCACTGTCATTCCTTGAACACATTTATTCCTGGAATATAATGTCTGGCCATCCCCTTCGGTTTTTGGAAGCCTGGTAGGTGCAGCTCTGCTTCTGGTTTAAACTGGCCATCTCTGCCTCTGGTTTGAACGGGTCTAGCATTAAAATTGTACCATGCCATCTCCTGCATTGCCATTAGTGGTAAGCTGGCTGAAAACACTGATCCACCTGGAAGTAATCCATCCCTCTCATCTCTTCCCTCCCCAAAATTTTGTTGGTGGGGAGAAGGAAGAGGGAAGTTTGCATGTGTTCTAGCTTTGATGTTAAATTGATTTGATTCTACAATAGCAAGTGCTAGAGACACTTAACATTTGAGCGGAGAGATGGGGGAAGACTGACTCATTCAAGGAAGAGTCTGCAGGACTGATCAGAGAAGGTGAGGTTAGTAGATGGGGAAGGATTGCTCTTTGGTGGGGTGGAAGTGAAGCAATACTGCTACTTTCTAGCTTTTTAGTGATACTTAGATACTGGATTTTGAAAACAGTCCATGTCTAAATAACCTAATATACTATAACGGGGAGAGCAAGGATTGAACAACTTTATTACTGTTTCAGATGATTGCTTCAGAAACACTGGTTAGCTGTACTGTGGGAGCATTTTTTCTGCTAAGTGATAAACAAACTTACAACTCATGTCTGTTAAATCAGTACCTTGAATCCTGCATATTTTTTTTTTAGGTGGTTTCCTAGCACGTGTGGCCCTTGCTGGGGTAGTATTCTCCTAAGCACTGTGCAGGTACCTAACAAACCACTGTTCCTTTAAAGTTAAACGATTCAATTTTCCAGTGATTAAGTCTTATGCTTTCTAGAAATACAAGAGTATGTACTGTTTTGAAATGTTGAAATAATAGGCATCTTATGTTTCATTTAGAAAAGGAATAAAAATCTCCTGCCGGTTGCATGTGTTTGGCAAACCCCTCAGAAAACTTCTTAAACTGTCCCAGTAATATGACATTCATGGTTCTGTAGTATATTATTTATACTGGAACTTCATGTATAAAGATTAGTGTGTGATCATTGCAGTTCTCTCTGCACACAGCTATGCAAATAATTTACTAGCATTTCTTTTAAAATTAGCTCTGTTGCCCAGTAGTTATTATTTTCCGCTGAGTAGCCTGAGGCATTCTTTCAGAAGCTGTTTTCTTGTGTACTGGCTTTCCTGAAATGAGCTTTAATGCTGCTTCCTCAGTATATGTCCAGCCAGTTAAATGTTCTTCCACTTTGCTGTGTTGGTTCTATCATACTTTTTCATTTAGTTCCCCCTTCCCATTCCCCTTCACCATGCCCCAGTCGTGCCAAACACTTTCAGAATATATTTGAAATGACTTCCATTTTACACTTGTACTTCCCATTGAAAAGTGTGACATAGAGGAAGTGTATGAATTTTATCTTGTGTATTTATTATGTTGATTTTTGTATTTATTTATAACTTTTTTTGGAATAAGTGTTGCAGCTGCTGCTGTAGCGTTTTCCATGAAATTGCTAATGTTGGAATTTTGACTAATTCAGAACTGTGTATGTTCCCAAGCACATACCAAGCAGTTCAGATTTGCTAATGGGCTCTGAGGCTCGATCTCACTCCTTTCTGCTGACACTCCAACATTGGTTTCTATCAGTGGAATTAAAAGGCACAACTTGTTAGAATTTCTTTTCTCTTCTGGAAGGCTACATAGAAGTAATATTAGTGTTGTTGTACCTAGTTTGCAGGTCTCATGCTTTTAGTGAAATAGGGTTGAGAATTAGTGATGTGATGAGAGCTGTGCCTTTGTTTCTAATCACAGATGCTGTTCTGAACAGTTACCTGGCAAGGGTCTGGTTTTTGTTAGATATGTTTTGAGGGCACTTCGAGAGATGAAATAGAGTTGGGAAATCAGATAAAGTGTAGGTCTCCAGTGCCTGCAGCCATGGGCAGCAGTGGCTGAGGTAATTGCCAGGTAAGGCACTGCATCTGTCTAGATTCTCCACAGCAAAAGGTCGGGTTTGGGACAGTACATATTATGTGTGTTTGTTTTTAACGCAGAGATTTAGGCTGTAACAAAGGCTTAAGATACCATACTTCAGGGAAATCCTGGAAAAAAGCCACAGTTACGATCAGCTGTTTAGGATAGAAACGGCTTGTTGGACAGCCAAGGAAATGCAAGTGCCTTGTTCTTCTTTGTGAATTAATGCAACGTTTCAGATTTGGTAATGGTGGTTGTGAGGCAGGGAATTAATTCAAGGCTGAGAACCTCGGGAGAAAGTGTTTAAAGGTGTTCTAGGTCCTGTTCTTCCATGTCGTTGTTTTTCTATGTAGGAATGGAGATTACGTTATTTCAGTAATGAAATACCTGGCAGATTTCAGTAATGTGCTTGGCACTGTAAAAGTGGTAGCACTTCTGGGAATCAGAAAAAGCTACTTTTAATGCCTTTATTTACTGTGATAAAGCAACTGAACCAGTGACATGATGGCATAATGCCATGCCAATGCACCCGTTGCTTTTCTTGTCTCTTTTCTACTTCTAGGCATGGTGAAAGTAAAACCTAACAAAACTAGAGACCCCCAATACTCCACTAAATTAAAATTGACTGGTTGTGCATTTTACACATGTACATGTATGTATATAAATACATATAAAATGTATATATATTAAACCCAAACCCAAACCCCAAACAGCCCTTCCTAAACTACTTAAACTTTGGAGTTAGCATAACAGGTTAAACCATTGCTTTCCAGTTTATCATGTACATCTGAAGTGAAATATATCATAGGATTTTTTACCTTCCTCATTTCAGAAGACAGACATGTTTGCAGCTGGGTTCTGGGTTTTTTTTGCACAGCTTTTTGTCCCAGGTTATGCCCCAGGCTATTAAAGTTAGGGACATTTGAACGGCTCATGAAGAAGTAATTTCCATATCTACTGACTGCCAACCATGAGTCACTGTTAGACTTATTCTGGCCAGACTTGTCTTGTCTTCTACTAACGAATGCCTTCGCTCAAATTCTTGCTCCTCTTTAGGAAGTACATAGCTTCTGCATATGGAGTCCTCCACATATTATCACTTAATTGGGTCAAAAGACAGCCTTTTTGTGTAACTGTGTGCAATCTGTATTTTTTGTCACTTGTCTCAAGTGTATTTAAACATTGTCAAAGCAGTATTAAGATAGTGGTAAGTGCTTTGCTTGAAATGTGGTGCTATTTATCTGTTTATATATCTGAAATAGTAGCCTAGCAAGCATAGCGAAAGTGCCATGCTATAGAAAAATTGCTGAACTATTATGTGTATTAGCATTATTTTTTCAACCAGAAATGAAAGATGGCAGGGGAGCTGGGAGTAGATGATCTTAAGGTCCTTTCCAACCCTAACAATTCTATGGTTCTATGAAAGACTAAGTGAAAGAAGTCCAGTGTTGAGAGAGGCATCTGAAATTTGGCCAGCTGGCTGCAGTCTTTCATAAGTATGTACAGACTCTTAACTGAAATCTGTACTACTTGCTATATAGACAGGGGGCAGGCAGTATTTTAGTCAAACCTTAGCTTTGTGTGATGCTCAAACCCATCAGTTCTGTTGGATTTGCCCACTCTCTCTCAAAAACTTGTGGCCCCTTGAAGTTGTTGTGTTCAAAGCTCAGTAGCATCTGTAAAAAGGCAGTATTCAGAGAAGTTTTCATTTGCTTCAAAGGGAAAAGCCAACCTCTTTACTTACTGGAATTGGGACAGTGGTTCTTTATTCATCCCCCAACTGCTCTCTACTTGATCTTTTAAGTTTTGGAGAACTAAAGTCCCTTCATTTGGCATTCCTATAAGTAATTGCCTGTATTAAAATTACTGCTAGTGCTGGTTATAGTTGCTATGCCCAGGCCCTTCACTAAAGGTATAAATTCTCAGTACTTGTGGATGCATTTGTGTTGTACATATATGTAAGGTTTTGTGTCAGGAATATGCTGACTTTCTGGACATCAGTGTTACTGCAGGATGCGCCCTTGAGCGTCAGGGTCTGGATTCATATTGAGTGTCTGTATGTTCCCAAGTAATTAATTCATTGCTGTAGTTTAGCTTTTATGGCTATAAATTAAGAGCCCATTTTTACTTTAAACTTACTGTTTGCAAGTGTGTCTATAGGAAGTCCAACTACATCTGCATGTCTTTTTATTGTCTCTAGTATTCATTGTACTATAATTGCCCTTACTTTGCAGTATCTTCGTGACGTCATGTTTCCAATAGCATTACTGCTATAATAATTATAATTCAAGCTTTCTGTTAGTGATAAAATTCATCATGAGCAGCAACGAGAGTCTGAGGTAGTGAAAGACTTAATAAGAAAATTAAATTACAAAAAGTATTTGAAAAGAAGCTATGTATCAGTTTGGCCCAGTCTTTTTCTGCCTTCCTTTACGTCAGCTCTCTTTCTCTATCCAGTTAGTTTAAAATGACAGCTGACATCCTTATACTTTTTTAATCAACTTGCTGTTTAATTCTGAATACTAATTTGTGTTGAAACATATGTAAAACTTAAGTGCTGTTTTGATAAAACAGCTTTTGATGATTTTGAAGTGTTTATGCAAACCTTGTGCATAATTGCTGTAAAACTGTAAAGAGTGTGGGGATGGGATCTAGGTTCCATAAATTAAAATGCATATCTTCCCCATTTACTTCTTCTCTCCAAAGATCTTATTTTATTCTTCCGGGGGGGGGTGGGGTGGGGTTAATATATATACATGTATCTAAAAATACATAGGCAGGGAGAGTGAGCAGTATATAAATTTATAATGTATATTGTAATAAATATAAACCTTATATATGTATTTATTACACTAATTTGCTGTGTGTTCCAATGTGGTAGTATAGGACTGATCTTTCTTGGACAACAGATAGAAAGGCAGTAGCATTTCATTTCACTTCACTTGGAAAAAGGTGCAAAAAGGCTGTTGTGAACATGAAGGAACTTTGAGATATGAGAGCAACTAAAGAGAGATTATGTTTGTTCCTCTCACTTACTGCAAAGTGGAGAGGGAAATCCACCTTCATTTTTTTCTCTCCTGAATTTTTCCCCTGCATATCTTTTTTATTTTCAGTATTTCCAATACCTTCTGTTCTGGATATATTGTTGTTGAGCGTATTCAGAACAGTTGCATAAATTGCATAGCTGTATTTGGAATACTTGCTTTTCTTTACATTGAATCTTTACATTGAGGGGTTTTGACGACAGTTTTGCAGTAGTAGAAGTCTCTTTTTGCAAAACATGGCGTTTGCAATGGGTTTTAATATACAAAGCATTAATCAGCACTTGATTGTGTTATCTTGGAGTTGATTTTGATCATTCATTCTGAGCAAAGGTTTTCTGTAATTCTGAGAAGGATTTACATATTTAGAGTAAAAGGGAATGAAATCAAAAAGTAGGATGTGAAAGTGATAGAATCTTATTCTGACACATAAAAGAGACCAAAAAGTGTCTCCAGAACAAAACAAAGCAGTCTTAAGATTTTTACTTCCTTCGCATTTGAATGACAGATGTATATTGAGGAGAAAATAACTTCTTGGAGGATCTAATTTAAACTTTTTGATTCCTTCAGAAAATGGGAGATGATTTTTGCTAAAGCTGATATCCTTCTGTTGTCTGTGGGGACACTAGGATCTTACAAGGTTTTATTCCCGTGCTGAAGGACAAAAGCAGTCCACCTTGTCTCTTGTCAAAGACTCGGTCACAAGTTTATGATCACTTCCTGAAGATGTGGCTTTGTATGTGGTAGGCAACATATCCTGTAGGAGCATCCATGGCGTTTGAAACTAAGTCATAACGTCAGGTTTTTTGTATCCTGGTGCAGAATGAAGTGTTTCATTGGTAGAGCCTTATTTCAGCTGCACTCCTGCTGACAGCTTTGGAGCCAAGATTTTTCATTTGTCTCTTGTCATTAAGCCTTCAGCCGTATGTGCTATTACAAGTGAGAAAAGATGTTTTCCTGGCAAAATACCTGTACTTGTATACTATTATTGATACATTATCCTATGTGCTGAGATGACCATAGCACTTAAATGCTTTCCCTTAAGCAAGTTACTGCCTTTGGGAATATTGAATGTCTTTATGATGCCTTGTAATTTGCCCCTTTTTATTTATTGAAAAAATAAAAATAAGCCAAACAAGAAGCTTACAAAGCCCTCCTGCTTTCTGAGAATAATTTAGGGTATTTTAATAGGTTTTTAGGCAAATTAACTACTTTGTATTAACTTTGGTGATGCTGCCAATAAGGCATGCTTTAGAAGATAAGTACCTTATAAATAGCCTGCTGTCTCATGATGAAGCAATTAGACCTTGCTGTCCAATTTGATGATTTCAAAGTATGTAAAGTGGGATTGGACTGAGTATGTTTCTGGACTCCATTTTACTTACAAAGGTAGCATTTCAAGAGTAGATATATATTTGCTTTTTGGAGAATGTTTTTGTCTACAAAATGACCTTTAGGAGTATGATAATTCAGTAAGAATCGGAATGTTCTATATTTGTACTGTCTTCCTACTTTTATTAAAAGGAATTTTATGTTTTTTAAGTACTTCTGGACTTCCTTCCGTTTGCTCTCTAAGTTGTTAATCCTAACATGCTGTTTGTGCAGCTGCTGTTAGGTTTGAGTGAAGACAAAATTTGTAGTAGCTTCTGTGTTTTAGCATGACCTGTTTAAGGTTTAAAGTTATCTTCAGCTGGAGTGTACTTCGTGTTCTTGCTTGATCAAGCTGTAAAAAAAACCACCCCAAAACCAACCAACCAAAGAACCCACAAGAAAAATTCTAGCATACTCCTTGATTTATGCTTGTAGGTTAAGGTTTATAGTCTGTTGAATGTGTATGTAGTGTCTAGGCATTTTCTGCTATGAGGAGTACCAGAATGTCTTACTTTCTAATAGGCTAGTAATATTTATTCTAGTCCTTGAAGTGCCTCACAAGCATGGTTTATGAGCCAAAAGCAAAGGCTGAGTGACCAGAAATACCTGTCTAAGCTTACATTTAAGCACAGCAGTGTTCATAACCTGTCATGTCTGGTACAGACTTGAATTTTATCTTTGAAAGTATTCAATGGCCAAAGCAGTTAGGGTTATGTAAAAACTTTTCCACGGAATTCAGTTGGAGCAATGCTTCTTCCAAAGTTTCAAAATTAGAGGAGAGATTTTGGAGAGGTTAATGAAGTAAAATTGCTGTCAGTCATGAAGGTGCATAAGAGGTTTTGAGAAGACACAAGACCCGATGGATGAGCTGTCAAAGTTACCAGCGGGAGCATAAAATGCTCCTCTGCCAGCAGAGATCAGAGCATGGAGCATGAAGTTAAAGCACTCATAATTTCAGTTTAGTTTAATGCTTCGGGCTTTGAGCTGCAGAGGTGGCATGTGCTTGTTTCTGGACAGGAAAGGACAGCCACCCCTTCAACTAACCCAGAAAAAATTGGTTGAGGGTATTTGTCTGGCTTCTTAGTTATTCATGAGACATGTTAAATGCATTTGGCCTAAAGGCAAATTTATCTTGTAAGCACGTGGTCAAGCTTAGAAGAGACTATTAAAGATGAACTTTTGAAGAGGGGAAATGAGGAGTAGAAAGGATGTGTATGTGAGGATCAGTGCGACTTTCACATGTGAGCTATCTACAGACTCTGATACCAGCAGAAAGGCAGAGAGTGTTGGGGAATACTCTTATTTTCAAGGCCTGATTCACTCTTGTCGAAGAGTCTGAAAAGGTACTTGCTTCTGTTCCTCTTGCTTTATTATTTGTCCTCCGTAATGCAGTTATTCCATCCCCTCCTTTCTCATGTGAAAGACTGATGTAAAGCTGAGGTGATGGTTTAGCAGAAAGAAAGAGTAAATCAAAGAGCAGAACTTTTAAATGTATCCTCTTTTGGTTTTCCTGTCGGTGCTTTCCAAACCATACTCTGTGAAACATGGCCTTGCTAACGTGTTTGTGGGAGCAGTTTTCTAAACGTTTGTGGTCACTGAGCAACCCAAAGCATTGTTTCTGGTGATTTTTATGGGCCTACTTATGTGTGATTGTGCCTACTTACAGTGCAGATGACAAGGCAGTCTTAATATGAGAATTAGGAAAGAGAAATAGATGCTAAATTATTCACATATCAAGTTTAAAGAAAAAACAATACATGTGAAGGAGGAATGAAGATACTGAGAGAAGTATTTTCTTTATTTTTTAATTGTTCTAAGCCATAGAAAAAATTCCTTAGAAACTGCATGACCATTTTTATATTTTCCAGGAGCATTAATGGTGATGATTTGGGAGTTTTAAATGCGTACACTCCGACTGGTGAAAACTTGTGTCAAGGATGCAGTTAAAAGCATGTATTGTTTTGTGATAAGCAACGGGGTGTAATAAACTTAAATTTCTTGAACTGGTGCTATAAAATTTCCATACGAAATATTTGTTTTGTTGGAGATGAGCAGGAAAGGTTTTAAATGTTAAACTAAGATTGAAACACTGATTTTCAAGAATTCATATTGGAAAACAGGGTACTTTTTGGATTTGCTTCCTCTCATTCTTATGTCATCTTAAACCAATATGTAAATAAAAATAGCGCTTGCATAATGGGCTTTTTAAGTCTGAAAACAACCCTAAATGTCTGACAACATGACACAAGCAACAAAATCTGTCCCGTGTTCATATAGCAGCAGGAATGTGAAATGCAATGACTGTTAACTGTATCTCTTTTACTTAATATATATTAAGTATGTGCATGTAAATGTATACATGAGATGGCACTCTAGAGATAACTAGTATGCAGGATAAACCTATAAGAAAATCCTCTCAGATATCCAGGAATAGATTTGGATGAGTTTTCTACCCTTGATGGAATCGCATATCTATAAACTTTCTGCAGATTCTATTAATCCTTCAACCTTTGCTGTATCAGGTTCCACAATTAAATAGTGACATAAATTGGCAATATTTGACTTCTCTATAGAAAAATGTCTAGACCTCACAACATATGTATTAGACAGAACTAGCAGGTAGTTTAAAGTTTAACCAACTGATAAGCCTTAACCAAGCACAGTCATAAAATGGTACAGAGTGATTGTTCTTTTTCGGTTGTTCAGAACCTTTGTTATGAAGAATTTGAGGAGCTAAAACCCCTGTGATATTTAAGGATTGGAAATGAACTGATTTTGAACCTGACTAGAATTGTTGTCTTCTGTAATTTAGTGGCACCCTTCATAATTTTCCTCTGGTATTTAATATACAACATTTTATGGTGATAAGACTTTAAGCCACTGCATGCTGTGCAAGACAGAGTATGGGGACATAATGTGTATATCTGTGGGTTGTATATGTGTCTTGGTTTTGTCCCAGGAAGACCCTCTTACAGGTTTGGAGTATTTTGGCTTGGTGCCAAATTATTGGAGCAATGATCCTTGGAAGCAGTTTGTAGACAGAAAGAATATAAGGATTGAAGGATAATTATTTCCTTCAGTTTATCGCTGCTTCCTGTTTGATCTAAGTGCAAGGTCAAAATTAGCTAAAAATATCCCAAAATTCCATGGAAATTATGGCACTTTCATTATTTCCAACTGCAGAGTTTTTAGGAGATGTCTCATTCAAGAACTGTTAGCTTATGTCAAACAGCATAGGGATTAGTTGCCAAAAGTATTCTTGGATAATGGTGGCTGTTTTTCTCCAACAAGTCCTTTAGAAAACAAGGAACAGTTGGCACTTTTCCAAACTATGGCTGAGCTTACTGCAATAATTACACGTTAGTGCTATTGTTTCATTGTACTCTGCTGCCTTGACAGCAGTACTGATCTTATAAATGTAAAAATTACTTAGGCTTTGATTCCTTTATTTTAACTAAGAGATAGTGTGATCTAAAGCAAACTTCCTCAACTGCACTTTAGTACTTATTAATCACTCTGTGATTTTAACTTCCAGTAGGTATCACCAAGTAGTTGTATTTCTAAACTAGAATCAGACACAATTATGTGTAGGCTAGTAGTTAAAACCTTAACTAGGTGCTTAGCATTCTAGATTTGATTTTGAGGTTGTTTGTGTGTTTAACTGCAGGCTTATTTCAGGTGAATTTAGAATACTTTAGATTTATTTTGTTTAATACAGGGATTGTTTTGACCAGAAAATTTCAGTGCAACTTGTACTTGAGAGTTTGTTTTGATGGATGCACACACGCATTAACAGTTTTGGTGGCAGTCTTGTGACTGGGATTTTTGGGTTTAGAATAGTTGGAATAAAACTATGCAGTAACACTGTCTTTCACGACTGGTTGTTAAAGAGCTAATCTTTGTTTTGGTGTAGAAGTGACTATTGGGATTGGTGGTTTTAGGGGGGGTGGCAGTGGTGCTGTTTTGTTGGGTTTTTTTTGAAGTGAACATCTAGGAACATTTATTAATGTCAGCTTCTGAAGGTGTATTTTCTAATGAAAATTTCAGAACTTTTGCCTTGAGTGCTCTAAGAACCACTGGGTCAACAAAATGCATGTGGCTTTCATTGTTTGCAAGGTTTGTGGATATTCTCTCTTATGCTCTGTGAGCCTTGGCTACGATGTTAGAATGAAGACTATTTCTTATGGAGAGTTTGCCATTTTATGGGTTAATTTGTGAACCACTGGCTGAACAGAACAACTTTTACAGACTATAAAGTGCAGCCTTGTAACATGGAGTAACAATCAAATAAAACAGAGTCTGCTGGGCAGAATCATTTTTCCACATCTTTTAAAGAGTCTGTACTTGAAACAGTAGGAAGGTTTGGGCTGTAGAGTCTTGTGATGATTCGTATCAATACAAGAGAGGGTGGGATGAGAGAAGGTTAGTACTAATGGTGTGGGCCATTATAGGCCATCAAGCATAGAAACATTCATAACACTTCTGCCTCTGCTTCCTCTGTGGAGTCCCAAAGATATAGCTGATAGGTTTATATGAGGGGGGAAATGCCAAAGTCTTCATGTGTCAAATGGAAAGTAATTTTAAAAATATCCATAGGGAGCACCTAGTATAGGAATTATACAGCCTGTTTGTTTGATCCATGTCCTTCAACGGTACATTGCAGGTATGTGACATTACAAACTTGTATATATACAAAAGCCACTGTTTGTTTTTATATTCATGTTTAAACTGGGTATTTCTCCATACAAATTGGAGAAATAGTGCTATGGGTAGAAAACCTCTGTCAGGTGACACAAGGATACCAATAGGAATTGCTTAGTCTCTCTTACCCTGTTTAAAACTGCGTGAATTAGTTTTGAATGAGCCAGTACATTTATTCAGGCTGCATTGGTCTCTTTTGAAGATACGAACTTGTCTTCTCTAAGCATATTTCTTCTGCCCCACACCTTACTTGTGTGTTTCTGAAGTGCTGCATTTATGATGAGATTTAAGCATCAGTCTGTTCATGAACTATGTTCAGTAGGCATTGAAATAAAAGCTTTATAAGGTTAGTGACTTTTTAGATTAATTGGAATTAAGCTCATTAAACTAACGTTTCAGAGGAGAGAGTGTATGTTTAGAAGATTGATGATGGTTTCAGAGGTAGTATCATTTCTTCACAGTACCTCACAAAAAAATCATGCTCTTGAAGACTTTCCTATGTTTTATATATATATGAACAAATGTATTATGCTTATGATTCTGTTCCTTAAACAAGCAGGAGTCTGTCAGCCTAGGGAACTCACTGGCTATTTCAAGAATTTAACGTGCTTTGACACATCCGTGGTTTCTTCCTGTGAGCAGCTTGAATACCACTTACTCAGCAGTAAGTTAAATAAAATCAGCTAAGGAGAACAGCATACTGTAAATGATGCTGGTAACAAAAAAGACATGTAAAATTGCTTGTAAGATTATAACGTTTCATAATATTCTGGAAAACAACCTGTTAGGTATTGATTTCTTTTTTTTTCCCCTTATTTTTTTCCTCTTGTCTGCAAAGATGAAATGTAGTCTTTCAAGGAGTCTTATTCCTTCCTTGAAGACTTTCTATATTGATCTGAAGCCACAGAACTGAACTTGGTCATATTTTAGCAGTTCTCCTTCTCTAATGACAATATATGGCCCTACTGTTTCAGTGGAACACTTGCTGCAGTATTTCTGTTACTGGAATTTGTGGAACAGTCAGAGAGGGACTTCTCTAAAACTCCCTTATGAGGTACTGCAAATGGAATAGTTCACTGACATCTGTATGAATGGATAGCAGACCTCTGCAGATGTGATTTCTTAGTCATGCTTCATGGAAGCATACCACCAGCTTGCTCCAGAATAAAGTCATGGGAGAAAAGAGGTGTTGAGTAACCCCTGCATGAATACCAATTTCTGTTTGTTCTTTTTTTGGCCTGGTGCTCCTTTTATTGCAGGCCAGCTAATGTGCAAATTTAGGTTTCTCAGTAATAAATATGAGAAAACTTACATTCTCCCTAGGAACAAAGGACAAAACAATTCCTCCTTCTCTCTGACCCCTTTTGCCAGATGATGAATTTAAAGGCTGCTGCATATTAATTACTCCCCATGATAGCTATGTTAGCTGTTGATGCAAGGCCTTGCTGTTACTCTAATAATGTGCTAAGTTTAAAGAAGTATACGACTTACCATTAATGAGAGAGGTTTTTCTTCTGTCTGGAAGAAAAAAGAGGTGAAAATTATAAGCAAACATACATGAAGGCTTGTGGTGGTGTTTTTTGATATCTGGTTCTAGAAACAAAGGAAGTACAGAAGGTCAGAAGAGCAGTGTAGAATTTTGGTGCTTTCCAGCCTCACATGGTCTCTTACCTCCACTGTCATAAGCCTGTTGCTTCAGAACATGGGAATATGTTTGTAATCTCTCAGTGGAACGAAAGAGGAATTATGTAAGTTTGCGAGTAACAAATAATATCTTAAGCTTATGGCAGTGTATAAGCAATAACAGCATTACTGTATTTTTAGACATAACAATCTGCAGGGTGAGGATAGACAACTAAATGATGTCAATGTGCAAGCTTGGATTTGGGGAAGTAAACCCAGCAGGTCAAAGTAACTGAAACTGAGCCTGTTCAACTTACAGTCTCTGAACAGATTTTTCTATTTTGGAAACCATGCAATATAAATTTAACATTAAATCAACAGATAATTTTAACTGTAGACATGTCGGCATGAACCATGTTTTTAAGTCCTACTGTAGTGAAATTTATGCCAGGAAAATGGGCCTCAATTGAAACAAACAAACAAGGCCATTATAAAACATACAGTCTGAAGTTTTGAAAACTTTAAATATCCAAAGTGTTTGTTCTTCTCCAGTGCACAGGAAAACAGTTGGTTAATAATGTCACTACTGGTTGGGAACAAAATGAATTCAGGATGATGTACTCTTGTGTAATATAAACTCTTGCAGAAAGTGGTGTTACCAAGAGAACATAAAACACTAAGCAGATGTATTGTTGCACAGAAATTATAAAGGCATGTTAGGCACACAGAGTTACTGAAATGAAATAGGAGCTAGACAGTGAATTTGATATTCCTCCCCTTCCCTGTTGCTGTTCGGCTGTTCTCATGTTCATCACACGAGAAACTGTTATTCTATGGTTTCACAGCATTTTAACTGAAGGAGGAGAGTGTTACCTTGACACTGTCTGGAACTGCATGATCTCCTTGTGTTGCATATTAAATAGTAAAAGGTTTTGACGCTGAAGTTTCAACAGTAAAAAAACCCGATTGCCTTGCCGGTCTTTAATAAAGCCACATGGTAAGGTTGGTATCAATAGTAAAATTGGTTAATCTGTGGTGTCCTCCTGCAATTAGATTTCTTAAGCTTCTAATATAGTCACATGGATGCAGTAGCAGCCAGGGAGTTCTCTTGCATTTTATTTGTGTACGCATATGTATGTATAAACTTAAATGCTGAACAAGTCTATTTTTAAAATAAATAAATAAAAGCTTTATTGCTTGGAAACTGCTTTAATGTGTTTTGGGATAGTGCACTTTAAGTCCTGGAGTGATGGGGCCTGTGTGGGCTTTTAAAAAACTACCACATGGTGTGACCTCTGCAGGTATCTCCTCCTTTCCATCTGATTCCTGCTCTGTCTAATGCTTTAGAGGGCTGAATAGTAGCTGAAAGAGGTTTGTAATGTTTTCTAAAGCCTTCCTGTGCTCTCAATTAGCTGAAAAAAATCTCAATCTTTTGAGGATTATGATGAGAATTGTTACTTGTATTTTTTACTGAGCATTAATTCATGGTTTGAGCTTGTGGTACGTGCTTTTGTGTTTTAGGGGCTGTAGTGAATTGTGGGATGACAGTTTGATAACAGTGGGCTTTTCAGGGGAAAAATCTCTCCATACCAGCTGACTGGGGAATGGTAGGTGAAACTCAGCATTGTCATATCTAAACGTATTTGGAGAAGAACAATCCCACGCTTACAGATTCTGAATCATCTGTCCTTAATGAGGAAGGAGTTCTTGGAGTTACAGACGTTAGCTCTATGAAAAGTTCAGATCAGTTCTCAGCAATGGTCAGAAATAGATGGAGCATGCTGAAAGCTGTTAAGAGCAAGTCAAGAACCACATGAGGATTCTTTTTTCCATTGGATACAGCAGTTCTGCTGTGTTGACCTTTCTTGCCCTTCATCTCGGAAAAGATTATAGCAGAGTTGGAAAAGATATATGAACGGTGACAATAATGAAAGAAACAAAGCATCTCCCCACATAGTGAAAGATAAAATAGACCAAGGCTCATCTGATTTGGGAAAACATGTTAGGAAATGAAAGGTAGGAGCCTGTAAAATCATGAGTAGCATGGAAATAGTGAGCAAGGAATGCTTATTATGGAAGTATAGGAAATGATCAAAAGTAAACTATTGGTTGCTAGCTTCAAAAATACTGAAACAAGCTGTTAAACTGTAGAACACAATGGCACAGCATATCGTGATTATTGAAATGCTCAGACAAACTAGGGGTAGAAAAATCACTGATCTGAAAATTCGTTGTTCTGCTAACTTGCAAGTAGGTGAACAATGGTAAATACATCAGGTAGATATGACCATGTGCTTGACGTGGTTTTATGTCTTCTCCAGACATCCACTGGCCTTTATCAGAAACAGGACATTGGAGCTTTGGTCTTAAAACAATCAAGCCTGTTAGGTAATGTATGCACCAGGCCACTTTCCTTTAATGCCTCCTATTTATCCTTTTCATACAAGGGCTTGCCTGACAGTTCTTCAGTATTGTGTAGAGTTGTAGTTGTTGCCTCTCCAGAAGGCAATTGAAGACTTACTTTCCTTTGTTTGTCACTAGTCACTTAATTTTCAAGTGGTACGTAGCAAAATTTCTTCCAGGAGGGGATCTAATCTTGCTTTGAAACTATCATCAAGAAATGGAACATTTTCTCTGCTCATTTATGAATAACCTTTGGAACCTTTCACTATTTTGAAATAAGGCCTTAATTTCTTAAAATCTGGGCATTGTTGGTATCGTGTTACAGCTACTGGATTTTGTTATAATGTTCTCGATATTCGCTCCCCACCACCCTGCAGTACTTTTCCCTATGAAAGTACTTACAACCTGTAATCATATCACTTCTCAATCTCTCTTAAAAACTAACCACACTGAATTCCCTAAACCTGTCATTCTAAGGTAGCTTTCTGATCCTTGAATCATTTTTATGGCACTTCTGCACCCTCTGTAGCTTTCCACCAAGCACTTTAAAATGTGGACAAAATACTCTGCAGTGTTTCAGTAGCAGCCTCCTCCCTGCTCTGTACTCTTGTTTTTCCTCTCTTCTGTCCTCCTGGCCTATCTGAGGATGCCATTTGTGTGTGTGGTTGAATGCCATCATTCTAAAGCTGCAGATTAAGGTAGAAGTGGCTGGTTGTGTTAACCAGATGCCATGCTCTGACATCCCTCAATGTGTACTGAATTGAAATAGTAGATAGACCTCAGATAACAGTAGCATTCTATGAAATGGAAAGCAGAGAATTTATTGTATTATCTCCAAACTAAAAACACCAGTGAATAGTCAGTTTCCATTTATTTGCTAGATAATAGTGACTTAGTTTGTAAATCAAAATAGAGAGCTTTTATAGGATGGAGATGAATGTGTAGCTAAAACTTCCCCAACAGCTTTAAAGAGTTGATCCTTGCAGTATTTACTGATCTATTTTACTGATAGGAAAAACCTATCATCTACCATCTATCAAATACTGTGAATATTTTTAATGTGGGGTTTCTAGTTCCAGTCCAATACCATGATAGTTGAGCTTGTATGCATATTTGTGCCAGTGTGCTGCTTTTATTTCTGAGCTGGTTTCAGTTTTGGTCACATGATACTTAAGGATTCATTGGGTTTTCTTTATAGAAGAAAGCAAACCAGACAATCAGATCTAAATTTTAAAGGTCTGAGTAGCATTTGGAGAGTGTTTAAATGTGTGTGAGTTGAGTATTTATTTGAAACACTGCATAATTTTCAGTGTTACAGCAGTATGAAACATGATAGGACACGTTTAAGGATGAGTGATGGATAATGTTGAGTAGTGTGTTGGTGGAATAAATAACAGAGCTTAAGATAACATGTTTCTTCTTTATTATTTGTAATAGTACAGTGAAAGAGAAAGAAGCTCACCCTTTTATCTCTCAGGTGGTTTTTTGATTGTATTTCCTTAAGAAAAACAGTTTCCCCAGTTTTTCCTTGAGAAAGAAGTTAGACCTTTTGCATTTTGTAATTGACAAGTGGTACTTCTGCTGTTTGACTACCTTAAACACTGGAAATGTAATTTCTTCTGCTTGAGAGGAGGGCAATATTTAACTTTTCCTGCCTCAGTGTTCTCATTTCTGTTTGTGATGTGATTGAGCTGGAGGTAGCTTGTATTTCTGTTCCATAGCTGATACTGTAGCTTGTATTTCTGTTCCATAGCTGATATTGTCACACATCAGAGGTTGGAAACCCTTGTGGTAGTAGCTTTACATTGAGAACAAGTCATTCATTGTAGCATCTGCTTTACACTGCATTTATATTTAAATAGCAGAAAGTGATTTATTTTGAATTTTAAGAGTAGTTCCCATGGCAAAGTAACTGTTGTCTTGTCTTTTCCTTCACCGCTGGTTGATCCATTTGCTTACTTATCCCCAGGAGTGGGGAGGAAGAAATCCAGAGTGAAAAAGCCTTCATTTAGGAATATGCTGAATGCTTCCTAATAGCATTTGAGTTCAAAAGACCAAAGTCCTTTGGGTCTGGTTTATTTATATAGTTTTAATTAGAACTGAGCCTCGTTAATGAAAATGTGCAAAATAAAACAAGGGCATCCCTTTAAAGTTCAGATATACATATTGAGAGAGTGGGATTTGTGTTTCATGTAGCAAGTTGTGAGTTAGCTTCATTTGTGCTCTTTGCTCAGGCTGAGGTTGGGACTCTTGTGTTGAACACCCTGAGTGATAGAAGAGAGGGCAATCTTTGTCTTTCTGGTTGCTTATCCAGATTTTTTTGATGATGAAAGAATAGAGCAGCTATAATAGTTCTGTTCATTTTTTTTAAAGCTGAAAATATAGAAACACAGGCAATCATGATTGTAATGACAAGTGTGTGAACAGTTGCATTGCTTTATTTAACTGTTTTTAAAAGCTAAGCAGTATTTTGCTATCTTTGGGTTTTGTGTTTCTGGAATCAAGACCATACCTCAATCTTTGATGTCACTGGATATTGGGGGTATTTTTGTAAAGGAACATATGTATATATGATGTTTACTGTAGCAGCAGACTTATTACTGTGCCTCCTAAGTTGCTGTAAAGTACTGTGCTGGTCCCGCTTTGGGGATACAGACAAACCAATCAGGATATCGGGGAGCTTGTTTTCTCCCCAGCAGCCCCTCTTGTGTGATTGGTGTTGGAACCTCTCTCAGACATTATTACTGCAGGAGTACAGTGCAACAAGCAGTTTGCTGTGTTAAGAAGCAAGATTAAGCCCATCTCATGACTTTATCGGAAAAATAGAGACTAAATTTTTCAAGTGCAGTCTTGTCACAAATGGAACTGTTTGGGACAGAGGAAAAAAACACGGATCAAGTATGCTCATAGTAGCTTAAATTTGTGATTATTTTGGATTGCAAGCATGTTCTCCATGTTGAGAAGTACCTTGTGTTCATTTACTGCTGGAATCATTCAGTTTCTCTTACTTCCCTTGGTTTTAAAGAGGACAATTATGTAGAGAACTTAAATGCATGCAACATATGGCTGAGATATCACGTATACTAAAGATCTAAAAATCAAAGTTGCTGTTTCCATGACAACTGTATCTGAGCCAAAGAGTTCCTTTCATAAAGACAGCAGCCATGCACAGCTAAAGTTCAGAGTCTGGGAACCTGATTCCTAGGATGCTTTAGGGTCCACATATAGATCTCCAGGGAGGTGCTATTTATGTTTGTATCCACTTGTAACTTAGAGTGTCACTTGGTCCCAGCTACTGCCTACAAAACACACTGGTGGGAGTAGAGTGTTTTTATGATATCTTATTGATATGTCTGACATGTTGCAGATGGGAATAGCAAACTAAGAAGCAATGCCACCTTGGCCAAGAGAGGTTTGAAATAGACGATAGGAGCAATTCTATCTTTAATTTTCAGGGTGGGGAATGATGAGGGCTTTGATCTGCAGGTTTTGGTTGTCTGAATTGTTTATATGAATACCCGTAACTAGATTCTGTCTATGCAGAGACTCTCTGATCTAGATTAGAGGAAAAATCAAGCTATTTGACTTTTCTGCCACAGTCCCACTGTATTTCAGTCATGTCAGGTGGAAATTTAGTTTCTCTTCACTCTGATGCTAATTGTTCATGTCTTCAGAAAATAGGAAAATTGAATCTTGGCCACCCACAGTTAGTCAAGATAGTAAAGTGAATGAATCAATACCCTAAGTATCGCCAGTCATGTGTAACTGTAGGATTGCATTGCTGTATTTATTGTGCTTAACTTGAATTTAATTCGGACCTTAATTCGGACCTTAGATTGATAGTGGAACAGAAATTTTATGAGATTAGTTACTGTTTACCCTTTTCTGGGTATCCTGACATAGAGATAAATCAAGGGTGGATTAACCAAATGTGTTTGCAAGTCATTTTCCTTCATCCAGGCTACCCAGCAGAGAAGCTTTGTTTTACTCAACTGAAGCAAGTATTTCAAGTAATTTTTTTTGGCTAGTCTTCAATTTCATCTAAACATCTTTAGTTTAAAATGATAAAATGGGTAATGTAGATGTTTTAATTCTAATGAACAAATGCATTATTACTTAAAAAGTGATGAAATAATAAATAATAACATTTTCTTTCCCAGTTAAGAAGTAACCACTTTAGTTCATGAGAACTCTTAAAAATGCAATTGACCTTTCAATAACCCCCTTACTGTAACTGGTTGACATTACTTTGATTTGAAGAATTCAAACCTTTTCTACTGGGACAGCCTGTATAATAATAAATTGTGCCATTTTTTCTGCTCTGGCTCCTCTATATTAACGTATCTCAGTGGCAGTAATCGAGTTAATCATTGTATTTCTGGAATACTAATTCAAGAAAATGTAATCCCATGGTGATAGGAGTTAGCCTTTCCAAATGTGATATTATAAATCCCTGTGAGAAGTGAGCTGGTGATGGTTGGCAGTCAGTGTTAGCACAGTAAATGGAAGCTAAGTGTTTAGAAACTCGGTGCCCCTCCTTCATAAAAGAGCTCTGATTCATATTCCCAGATGGGTTTTGCTGTCTTGGTTTGAGTGAGTCTCTGCCTCATGGGCCTGACCTTCCCATCTGCCAGAAGTAGTGCTCCTTGGCAGAGATTGTAAAAGGGGCTTTGCGTCAGCTCATGGACCCGTTTACGTTGATAGTCCTCAAGGCTTGATGTGACCTCTGGGCTAGACCAGAAGCGGAGTCTCTTGGCTGAAGGAACAGCACAGTACGTGCTCATTGTGCTTTGGATTGGCTGCTCAGCTGCATTCAGGCGATTTTACCAGGAACTACTTATTTGAGGGGATTGGGGTGAGGGTAGAGACAAGCTTCACAGTCAGGGTATGGGCATGTGAAATGTCTGACTAGATTCACTGGTCAGAAGTTTCCAAATACAGTATGAATCCATGAATAAAGGTCCATTAATAAATGACGGGAAAATCATTTGAAGTATTGGCTAATGTCCAGCAACAGATTCTCTCCTGCTTTCTGCAGTTTGGAAAGGGTTTGTGGATCATGCTGGATACTCCCATTCTCCTTTGTGTTACAAAGGACCCCTTCTTGATTGAACATATTACAAATACAGATTGCAATCGGCGTTTTAAGTTGGCTTTTTAAGTGACATGGATTTTGGGGGACATACCTAGAAATTGAGCTGTATTTACTGACCAACGATTTTACTGTTAATTTTTGTGTTATTACTTGGAAAAACTCAGCACGCTTTAACTTCTGCCCTTGAAGTCTTGGCTCATGCATGAGGTTTGGAAATTGAGTTTGTAGATAGCATTTGTGGAAAAAAGCGCCACCCAAATGAAACGTTTTTCTTCTAGTTCCTGGAGTGTTACAGATGTATCACACAGACTGAACAGGGACGTCACTGAACCAAAACTCCTCAACGCTGTTTTCAGAACCAGTACACTGGCATATGCGACCTTTCCTTTCTGTTTTTCTTTACCTCCAAGCCCAGGTGATATTCCACTTTTTCTATGACGTATGTGAGACCACATCACAGCAAAGTTGCAGATTTCCTGAGCAACACAGCAGGCTCCTTCATCTGTCACAATTCTGCAGATACTCATACAGAAGAGCATAACTTCTTTCTGTTGTTTTCATTTAATGTCAAAACCTCATTTTGCCACATTTCAAAATTGGCTATTCGTGACTGATTTCCCAAGCTTCATTTTATAGATCGGAAGTCTTTTGGGAATAGCTTCTGATCTTTTGTTTTAGCAGGTATATATAATTGATAAACTTCCCTTGAAAGTAATCTTTAAACACAGAATTGAAGTGTCTCTGTTAAAGTGGTTAAACATTGATTAGCAAGAGACAAATCCTGTCTTACCCAGCCTAATTCACAAGTGAGAAGCATTGATGAGGGAGAAGTAATTGCCATTGACAGACTGTTACATTATATTTGAGTACTGAAAGTGTAGATGGGTGTCAGTCCCTGTACTGGGTTGAACCTTCTATCCCTGAAGTTCTGTACATGCGGCATTTTCCCCTTACTGAGATCTTTCTTAACAAACTGTTTCTTTGGCATATCAGGTTTTCTTCATGTATCACCTGCTCTTTTACCGTTAAGGCTTGTATATGTTCCTGTTATTTTGTTTTGGTTTTTAATTATGGAAATACAACTGTTTAACAAGCCCAGTGTTCAATTACATTTGCTTTCAGGCATTTCCTAAAGAGCAAGCGAGTTTTGCCTGCAGGAGAATGTAAATGAGAATGGCTCTTAAACCTCTCACATCCTCATTTAGGGTGTTACTAAACACAGGAGGAATAATTTTACAATTCAGAATCCGTATCTTTCTAATCAGCATTAGTGAAGTCTGGCCAAAATATTTAAAATCAAGCTGTATTTTTGCTCATTAGTGGTTTAAAAGTGCATGATATCTGCATTCCAGACTTGTCTTACGCATTATAAACTGAAAGTTAAGTAGAATACAAAAGCTTCCTCTTCTATAGTTTTGAACTATAATACACACAGATTTGTTGATTAGCTGAGTAATAGCAACTTAAAGCTTTATTTAGAACAGATATTTACACAGCACATTGCTGGTATTGCCATAGTTCTGCTGACCAACACATTGTACAGTGGGATCACAATGTTTGGTAGTTTACTACTAGGAATAGAAACTTTTTTTTTTATGGTGTAAGACTTTATATTTACAAGAGTTCTTCCAATGAAGTCCATCAAGCTTCAGTCCTGAGTAGAAATCTGGCGATAGTGTGATTCATCACTTGGAAAGCAAATCAAGGTTAGATGAATCATTGAAAAATAAACTACTAAACTACAGACTTAAGTGAATGCTACGTGTTGAGGCAAACTGGTGGAAAAAAATATATGGATGTAATCTTTGGTTTTTGCTAAATGGAATTCTTAGTACAGACGTGTGTAAACTGCTTCATTGTTGTCTGGTATAATTGGTAAAAATTTGCCAGTTGTATTGTGGAATCTGGAAGTCTGCGTGAGACAGATGCTTTGAAATATCTTGTAATACCTTTATGGGCTAATGCTGGTTTTTAATAGCAATTTGATCTTGGCAAGATTAGCATGCGGCTTCTTCTAGCTAAGCTTGAATAATGAAATATTTAATGCAGTGACGAGTGGTGAGGTTTCTAATAATGTTCTGCGTTGATCAAGGTGAACTTTATGCTTTGTGGGTTATTTTTTAATGGTGATCACCATGTAAATAATGCACTAACTTGGCTGTGTACCCTTGGCCCATGTGAGCTTATATCCTACTGGAGGGCATTGAATGAAACTTCCAACTTTCTGGGCAAAGCCTGAAACTCCTAGTTAAACCATTGTAACTATGTGTTAGGATTGCTTAGGAACACACTGTGCTGTGACTTGATCTCCTTTATAAAGAAGTTAATGCGTCATAGCTCTGCTATTATGTTGTGTCAGTTCAAACAAGGATTGTCCAAGGGTGAAACAGGAGAAGGGTATGAAAATGGTCACAGTTTAGGTGAACATGTGTAAGTGTTCCCCAACTGGTCCAGAAAGTGGTTTTAATTAGTACAGTAAAGAAAGATTTGTGAGCAAAGAGCAAATATTTAGTAATGGTATCTGGAAAGGGGGATAGTGCAAACCAGTTATCCTGAAAAATCACTACCAGGTTATTTTCCCCTTTCTTTTAAGAATAGAGGTTGAAAATGTGAAGTGTGCTTTTCAGATCTTTGAAAGGAATATATTTCATACAATTCCATAGTGAGTGACTTTGTGTCCATAGATCTCTCTGTTCTGTTTTAGGATGTTACAAATACATGCTTTTAGAAGGAAAGAGAGGAGGAGAATAGGCATTTAAGTCTGACTGCAGACTTGACAGACTCGTTAAGTAAAGCAATTTTGTGCATTATTAGTGAAAAAGCGGATCAAAATAAAACAAAACAAAACCAAACAGAAAACCACACACACACACAAGTTTTCAGCAGACTTGTGAATTTCATCTTTTCAAAATATATACTGTACAATTAAGTTAAAACAAGCATGACTTTACTAAGATGTAATGATAGGATCCTAGGATATTTTGGGTTGGAAAGGACCTTGAAGCTCATTTAGTTCCAGCCTCTTGCCACGGGCAGGGACACCTTCCACTAGAGCAGGTTGATCCAAGCCCCATCCAACCTGGCCTTGAACACTGGCCAGGGATGGGGCAGCCACAGCTTCTCTGGGCACCCTATGCCAGCGCCTCAGCGCCCTCACAGGGAAGAGCTTCTGCCTTAGATCTAACCTGAACTTGCCCTGTTTCAGTTTGAATCCATCATCCCTTGTCCTGTCGCTACCGTCCCTGATGAAGAGTCCCTCCCCAGCATCCTTGTAGCCCCCTTCAGACACTGGAAGCTGTTCTGAGGTCTCCATGCAGCTTCTCTTCTCCAGGCTGAGCAGCTCCAGCTTGCTCAGCCTGTCTTCACTCATGACTCCTGGTTTTTTGGTGATACTTCCACTAAAGATATTAAAAACCTGCATCACCTGTGGAGTATTGCTTAACATTTGCATAAACATACATTTACCAAATTGTACTGAGAGGGAAAACGCAACATAATCATATCATAATTGCATAATCAATTCACTGTGATTGTATTTTCTCCCTCGATGCAATTTAGTAAATAGGAGTTCAGGTGAATATGAAAGAGTTTTTTGCTTACTGTGGCTTGTTCGGTTAGTTTTGGGTGGCTTTTTTACTTTACAAATAGTAAGAAATGTCTTTTTAACTTAATTGAGTTCAGGAGGTATTTCCTTAATGACAGTTTTGGATTGTGCAGGTGTTTTCATGGAGGTCAGATATGTTTCTCATGGTTTAAGTGTCTAGATTCTATATAGTTCATATTTAAACCAGAACAATATGGAAAACAATTTCTTAGTTTAGAATTTTTTTCCATTAGTATTAGTTTCATTATTCAACATTTGTAACAAACATTCCATTGCAGTAGCTAGGGATGTAGCGAGTCTTTGTAAGCAAAAAAGGTGACAAAAGAAAGGGAGCTTGAGATCTGGAAATTACTTTTAGAGTGTGAAAGAAGAAACAATTTTCTATTTAATACAGAGTAAATACAAGAAAACAGCTTAAATATTGGGAGTATTGTCAGGTAGGTTTTGTAAGTCTAGTTTAAAGCTTGTAATTTTCTTAACTTCATGTCATGACTCAATGGTAAGCAACATGACTGTAATGTTTCATACACACATACTATATTTAGGAGTTCATGGCGTGTTTGCATAGGATAGACCATATATTCTTGTGCAGTTACTGAAATGGGTAGATGTTCTGAAGTGGGCAACAAGTCAAAAGAGCTAAAACCCTGCTGTTAAAGTAGTTTTTCTATTTCAGTGGGGTGTAATGATGTGTAGGTTGAGGAGAGGAAGCAATAGGAGGTGTATATAGGTATGTGGTCCTCCAAGGGCTTTATGCATATAGATCAACCAGACGCTACTTACTTTAAATTGTATTGCTCTTTTAAATTTCCAGTGTTTTCACACAGGGTAAGAGTCCAGGGCTTTGTATATGTCTGTAGGTATCACTGAGAAGCTCTACCATTGAAAGTAAAATAAAAAGGCTGCTGGAATATGTAGTAAATCACAAAGCAGTTGTAGCTTTATAGCTCTGATTTAGAAAAAGGGGAATGAATGTGAGCTCTTCCCTGGGAAACGTAGTGGCTAAACACTCATGATCAATAGTGGTGCTCAGGAGGAATGGATGACTAGTGAAAAGATGCAGTCTTTAAGCAAGGACATGCATTGCTTCTCTTCATGCACTTTGACAAACTTTGATACTCCCAGCCAGGACTTTTTCTGCTATAAAACCAGTCTTGGATGCTTTTGTAGCTAACAGAGAAGATGCCTCAAGCCTGGGACAAAGGTCTTTCTCTGGATCCAGCTGTGCTTACAGATGAGACTGCTGCTTCCCAGCTGGAGATTGCTGCCCTCAATGTTTTGCTGAGAAAAAAAAAAAGGATTATATGCATACTTTCTTGTCTGCTTTAGGCTGGTAGTTTAAACAGATGATAAAGGCTAACATTATTCTTAAATGTGATTTTTCCAGAGGAAAGGAAGTGGTAGGGGCCAGCAGACAAGAATTGGAAGGTACAGGGTTTTTAGGTCAACATCATTCTATGATCTGAGGAAAACAACCCTAAGAAATTTCTCGGGAAATAAGTGCTTGGATGTTAGAATTGTGCAGATATAACTTGATTTCCTTCAGTAGGTAGGAGTTAAGTTACACGATTTCTCAAGTCTAGAACAGTTTTGATTTAAGTGACTCAGTAGTTGCTGACCTACATGTTTAATAGGCAAAGGCATAGCACTTCTGAGCTTTAGGCTTGTGAAGTTTGCCCTTGCTCTTTACATAAGCAATGTTTATGACAGCAAATTGATGGTTTTGTTGGTTTTGAACAAACACATCAAACATCAGTCTCTGCTTTGGTAGTGATGGACAAAATGATACTGATTTTACAAGCAGATTGTTTAACTATCATACAGTGTATTCACAGAGATGTCTAAACATTTTTGGTGTTACTGTGAACCTTCTTTGATGCACAGGGTATGTGAATATCTCCATCATGCAAGAATGAGGAAAAAAAAAGTGCCCCCTAAATACATGAAGAAGCCTAAGATTTCTGATAACAAATAATTTTAAATGTGACTAGTCCTAGGAAAGTGAGTGGAAATACTCACTCATGTGCTTAATTGTCTTGTTGAACTGGAAAACTGAGCTATTAGCAGTATCTTCAACCAGTACAGGATTAGATATTTATCTCACTTACATGCGGAGGGCCAAGAATTAAACTCCTGGGGCATATTGTTGGTGAATGTGCTGTCTAACTGGGCTCTCCTCCCTTTCTGGAACATTGAGCAGAGCTTTTTTTCCTATTAGGATAAGTAAGTGTAGCTTGCAAAATTGCTTTAGCTATACACTACTTGTTTAGAATTTCTAATTTTAGGAACTAATGTCACAAATATCTTGCAATACACAACTTAAATTCATTTACTTTTCCATCAAAATGTTTGCCACTTATGTCATGAAATAGTTGTTAATTTTTGGTAAGGCTTGTTCCTGAAAGCTGAATCACATTACACTGAAATGTAGAGGATCTTGTTGGAAATATTATGGGATTTTGTCTTGTTGTGGTTTATTGTTTATCTTAGCTCTTTTAAGACATCTGAGCTGTCCTTATATTATGTTTTCAGGTATCCCATAACTTGTATTTACTATTACACTGAGGGCAAAGAGGCTTTGAGTAGAATGTTGCTTTTCTGAAAGGCAGGCTAGAATCCAGACATATTATTTATTCATTCCTCAATGTTCTAGATGTCTTAGGGATGTACTTTGACATGCATTATTTCTGGCAGCAATGCTGACTTAGGCATCCTGCACTCCTCCTCCTCTTGCTGCTTGTTCCAAATTCTGTATAATCATCGTGGGCTACAGTGGTAAACTAAATCAGAGACTTGGTTTTGTCAAGTAGCAAAAGTGGAGCTGGGAGGCATAAAGACAGAAAGGGCAGTGGAGAATGTGGATATTGCTTAAATATCTGAATATTGGTGGGGGTTCTTTTTCTGTGTAACTCTCTTATTTCTCTGGAAATAGACACTTTGACATAGAGAGAAGCTAGCTTCTGAAGTATTGCTGCCAGACATTGGAACAGGAAGTTACAAAGTTGGTATCAGAGTAGGGGTAGCAGGAAGATGAAAAACTATACCCTGAAGTAACTTAGTTTAAGTATTTGTGCTCTATCAGATTAGATTCCCTCTTGCCGCTGTGTACAATTAAACTATTAATGAAAGCATGGTTGAAAATGTGTTTTATCCCATTGTATAGGAGCTTTGATGAAGAGTAAAGAATGGTAGGTAATGGGGACAGAAAAGTAACAAGGATTGATACTCATTTCTAGTTTTCCTTTGTCTTAAGTTGGCATGTTGGAAGTCATTGGAATGAAGACATCATAAAAGGTGGAAGATTACAGCTCAGGACTCAGCAGGGAGTCTCAATTCTTCTACTTGTTTTCACTTCAGCATTCGATGTAGGTTATTCCATAGTCTCTGTTTCATCATCTGTGGAATGGTTTCGTACATTTTCTCTGCAATATCACAGACATCTGCATCTTCCAGGGTAACTGTTCCTTAGGAAGTCAGTAGAGATGTTCTGCTAATACTTTCTTCTCCACCTGTTTGTTGAGCAGTCTTTGTTTTTCCAATATCAAAACAAGAGAAGGAGCCAGAAAGCTAGCTGACATGCAGTTTAGTTTTCCTTAAGACAATGATTGGTTTTGGGCAAAAGGTGCAGGGGATTTAGAAATTAGCTGGATTTGTGAATGCAATTTGATTTGAAGGCATAAGGCCTTCAGTTGTGAAGGTGAACTGCAGTCTGAGTTGCAAGAGATTTACTGCTTGTTCTTTGGATAGCCTGGGTAGCCAGGAAAATATATTTGTCTCCAGCTGGCCAAGTGATTGCAGCTTTTCTTTGAGGATTTGAACAAAACTGCAGGCATCCATCTTTGTCATCTTTATACTTGATTACTATAGCACACATTTTCTTTATGCCTGACATTCTGCTCTAATCAGCATTTCCAAGTGAAACTGCTTGCAGTTGGGCTTGCTAACCTAGTATGCTCTGTATTTTGCATTATTTACAAGTTTACTCTTGGAACTGCTTAGTATTTGATTATCTGACATTTCAGATACCCAAAAAATGACTTTATGGGGCATATATTGATATATATATATACGGACATTTTGCTCAATTAAGACCATTCTGGTTTTCATGAGAGCCTTTCTGCTTCCACATCTTGCTACATTGATCTGAGCTGTCTATGTGGATTAGTAATTTTTTTAGCCTCCTTGCTTGTTCTTTCCATCTGACATTTTCCTAGCTGGAACAGATTTTCCTCAGTTCTTGTGTTTTGCATCATGCAACTGGTAGTGTCTCTTGCAGTTACTTATGATTAGAATAGGACTATTTTTAAGCTTCTGAAAATATTTTACATTCTGCACTTGCTAATAAATAAGATTTCTGGTTTACAGCAGTAAAAATAGAAGAGTATAGGGATTGTATCTGGAATTTGCAGCTGCTGAAAATGATACTTGTGGATTCTTTATGCAGTCTTTATATCACACCCCTCAAACCAAACATCAGTCTTTTTTCAGGCTTTGAAACTTCGTAAGGCCTAAGAATACTGTGGCTGCCATGAAAGAAGAAAACAGTCATTGATTCTTTCTATAATACTTCCTAACATACATAACCTGAAACACCTTTACAAATATAGCACTTTAAAAGGAAGTGCAACAGTATAAGCAGTGTCTGAGGAAATAAATAAATAGCTTGCCAAATAGTCTGCTTTATTTATGGCTTCAGAGCTTACTCGTGCAGTTGGACATACAGACTTAGACAAGCGTATTTGAGAAGGTACTTTAGAAATATTTCTCAGCACTAGCTTTATAGAAAACCCATTGACCTGTAAAAGGATGCTGCTGAGTGCTGTATGCTCATCTGGATAGTAAATGTATTTTGTTATTCATTACTGGTGCTAGTGATCCTGAAGATGTTCTAATACATACTTTACTTAACTCGGGTTTTCCCCTGTGCTTGCAATCAGACGTTACTCTTTTCATCTGACTTAGGGTAATGACAGCAAAGAATGGCCTTACCATTTGGTTACAAGAAGGAAAAAATTCTTGACATAGCCTAATGGAAATAGTGTCTACATTTGAGGGCCAATGTTTTTATTTTAATCTTAATCTTTAATGTAAAAGTAATTGAAATGTCCCTGACCTCAGGGCACTTTAGCTCCCTTGCTAGATTTTTTACTTGTTTCTCTGCATTTCTTTTAGATATCACATTACTATTGTTCTTAATATCATACATATAAACCCATTTCCTTGCTCTCTGGGGAAGGTGTTTTCTAACCAGTCCCCCATCCCATCTTGCAATGCAATGTTGGGGTTTAAGCCCAACTGGCAACTAAATTACTACACAGTCCATCACTCAGTCCCCCTGCACCCCTGGTGGGATGGGGAGGACAATAGGGAAATAGATAAAATCTGTGGGTTGGGAAAATAACAGATTTATAATGGAAATAAAGTAAAATAATAATAACGGCACGAAATATAGAGAGAGGAATAAACAAAAAATAAACAAACTTTACCTTCCCCCCCCAAAAAAACCCATCAACCAACCAACCAAAACCCCACAACAACCAAGAGATGCACTGTACTAGCCCTACCCTGAGCAGCAATCAGCAGCTGCCAGTTTCTATACTGGGCATGACGATCTATGGTATGGGATATTCCTTTGGCTAGGTTGAGTCACCTGTCCTGCCTGTGCTCCCTCCCAGCTTCTTGTGCCCCTCCTCACTGGCAGAGCATGAGACTGAAAAGTCCATGACTTAGGATAAGCAATTACTAGAAAATCAGTGTGTTACCAATATTATTCTCGTACTAAATCCAAAGTACAGCACTACTAGGAAGAAAATTAACTCTATCAAAACCAGGACATGCGGGAACATCTCTGATAGTAAAAACAAATATGATACAAGGGAAACAAAACAACTCTTCAAACAAAACACTGAAAATATCTCTTAAAAAAAGCCAGACAAACAAACAAATAACATAATGGAAAATAAGGAAGAGAGAAACAACTCTAGTTTCTGGCTGTAACTACTGTTTTATTGCAGTGGTGAACAGGAAATCCCTTGTAGGGAATTGCTTGGTCGGTGACTAAGTGCTTGGGTTTGAACATATTTATGAAACAGATACTCTGGATATTTCCTGCAGATAGATTAGTAGCCTATTACACCTGACTCCTATTGCAGCTTTCTCTCATAGTTTTCTATGATTTATATAAATTCTACATTTCCTTTCAATTTAAGAGTTAGAAAGTCAGTTTTTCCAGCTGACACATTCGCAATTGATTTGCTGAGGACAAGTGCAACATATTAAAGTTCTTCTTAAAATGCATTATAGAATATAAATGCAAATATTTACCCTTGTTTCCATTCATGTGAGGGAAGAAGAGATGAATAAGAATACTCAGATCATATTTGGTATGGAGTAACACTTCAATCCTTATGAGAGTTTTGAATTATAAAGTTAAATTAGGTGGCTATTTTTCTTGCACAAATGGAGATGAGAGACCTTTTGTTTTAGTACAGATTTTAATGACATTCCGGAATACATTGATAGGCCTTTCAGTGCATCAATAGGGCTGCAGTAAAATGCTTCCTGTTTCCCTTGGGGTATCTTCTGTTACTTCAAAATGTACAGCAAACTAGTCACAACAATATTTTCTCATGAGAATAGTGATGAATTGAGGCCTGGTCTTTATATTGACAGATCAATTTCTTTTTGCTGCCAGAAAACTTCAGTACAGTTTATGGTGGTACTTCCAACTATATTAATTGTACTGGTTTGTTGTATAGTGCATTATAAATGCCATTAAATCCATAATAAAAATATTAATGTAAATAATGTCTCTATAATATTTAGAACCAAACTGGGGCTGTTTTCCATGGAGAGAGGCTGCGTGCTGATTGATGGCATCCATTACAGTAAGGCTGTGTTTGTTTTAAACAGCAAATGGGTAATTATGTGCAGACTGCAAGGTAGAGAAGGCAGTTCTCAGGTAGGTAAATTATAGTTCTTGATCTCATTGATTAGGTCTCTGTGGGACTGTTGATCCCTACTTGTAAATGTTTCTTATCAGGATTGTAGAAAAATCTGAAAATAGGGAAAGCTGTCATAAGCTTCTACATTCCTCTGAATATTAGTGTATTAGGAGAAAAAAAATCCACTTTTTGGGCATGTAGTTTCAAAACAGTGATTTAGATTATCAAGTTGTTAGAGCAGGAATTGTTCAAAGATGCTATAAGATTTATACAGCTCTTCAGGCATTGAAGCACATGTGGAAGCTGGAATCAGGCAAAGTGGGAGTTCTATCACTAGAGTTTAGACTCTTGAATAATAAAATATATAGTTTGAGAGAGAGCGTGTATTTCCAGAACCTTAAGCTTCTATGATTTCATCTACTAAAACTCTGATTACTTCATGTTGTATAATCCGTTGGATGGATTAGATTATGGATTGATGGTTTCTTATTCTATTCAGCAAGTGAAACCTGCTGATTGATAATAAACTGTGGTCAGTATTAGGGATGTTCTAAAACTTTTATCAAAGCTCTTAATTCAGTTATTAATTCTGGGAAGGGTGAATGTAAGTTTGCTTGTTTTTAATGGCTGTAACGCTTAATGGTTAGAATCTGAATTTACCTCCAAGAAAAAGAATCAAAATGTGTATGTGCTAGAAAGGACAGATACCAGTTGTGAAAACTGCAAGATGCAAAGAATTGTTTTCATCCCCAAAAGCATGAAGAAGTGATTGAGGTAGTTTTAAGATCATTTTGAACGTTTGAATATCAAAGTGGAAAACCAAAACAGTAATGAGCTCAGTCTAACAAGTGGGGTGCTTACAAAGGCCAGCAAACCTACCTCTGCAAAACTAGCTGCCATCCACAAAACAAGCTGGGGAATATAGCCGGGATCTTATGTACCACTGCATCTATTTTTGAGGCTAGTGCTGCTGACAGTCTCCTCAATTTTGGCATGACTTTTACTTTACAAGGACTTATTTTAAGGAAATGAAGCTCCCTTTTTTTAACAAGCTAAATAAATGTTGTGTTCAAATTTAGCCATTTTCCTAAATACTCATTTCTGATGGTCATATACTCCCTAACTATTAATCTCTTAAAAAAATAATTACACAATTACTATTTCTGTTTGGGGGGGAAAGGGGAACACGTATCTTGAATGAATCTGCCACACAGTCTCAACTCTATATTTCATTTAGTCTGATGCTCTGTCCACATGGAAACTGTTGGTAGAACTAAAATACAAGGACAAATACTCAAATAATCGATGGATAAACATCTAATTGCAGTGTACTACTGTATCACTTATCTCTTGGGCCTTATTCTCGGGGAAAATTTCAAGATGTCTAGGTAAGATAAGTCTGATAACTAAAATGATAAGTTTGGTTGAATGAACCATGTACTTGATAGAGACACTGATTTCATCACTTCTTTTTTTGTGTTCCCCCCCTGCTAACCCTTCACTAGCAGGTACACAGCAATCATTCTGTCTCTTTATACAGGTACTTGCAACTTGGTCCCATGCTAATAAACTTTATAGAAAGCCAGATATCCTTTTTCTCTCAAGGGGCCTAATTAGTATAGTTAAGTTTTACTAAGTATAGTTCTCTAAAACTGTAATTAATTTAGAAGGTGTCACTGCTTGTCAGACCTGACACTTCAGGGACTGAACACTTGCTCACTTGTTGGGTTTTTTTCTCAAGTATATAATTCTGTGTAATTTGAAGGGCACCAGAGAAATGAGTAGGGAAAAGTAAGCTTTTGTTTCTGATAGTTGTGTGATGTCTGTTGTCATCCTCAAAGGACACCAGTGACTTAACTGATTTTGATAAGATAGTGCACTTCATGCAATAATGTAACTGAATTATCTGCACTGAGTGTCAGCCTCATTGCTGTCTTGACTCTGCAGTATGCAAGATTCAAACCTAGCATAATATGCCCTTTTAATCCAGCTACTTCAGTGTCAAGTGTCCAAACAGGTTATTTTATGCATTAGAGAACTGCATTAGTAGCAAAATAGGCCATTAGGTGATGCTGCAGTTAATAAATCTTACCTAGCTATTTGGCAAAACATTCAGGTGAAGAAGTAGAAAATAAAATGTGCATTCTGGTGTGCAGCAGAAGTTTTTCTTCAGAGACATGAATAAGATTTCAGGACACCCTTCTTGAGATATCAGGTGCTAATATTGGACAGTCAGGGATACAGAGAAGTGTGATAAGTCAAACTGATACCATGGTTAAGGTCTGAAACCAGGGCTGTTGCAGTCAAGCTTTCAATTCTAAGGGACGTGCGTGCACATGCACAAATGGCTTCTTTGTGCTATCCCTCCTTGTTTATAAAATGGAACGGTACATCTTCCAATCTCAAAGGAGTTGTGGGAGATTAAATCCATAAATTCTGGGGACATGCATGTTTCATGGCAAATGTGTCCATTGTGGTCCTTCCAGAAACTCCTAAGATAAAAGGAAGCATCACCCTGCACAAAAATGCTCTAGCCACAGTGATCAAGATAAGGACCATTGTATTATACTAGTTAGGTTCTTCTAAGAAATATTTCCTTTATTTTTTCCTCTCTACTTTTAAAAATCTTTCATACCAAATATCCTTCATTTTAGGAGTATGCCAGCTTGGAATCAAATGGCTATAGATAAATGCAATTAAATTTTCTTGGCATCAGCTGTGTTGTTCTTTCTCACTACTTCTATGAAACAGTCCCTGTTCAACATTAGAAACACTCTCCTTGCTAAGAATTTTACACTGTGGTGGGTTTTTTCCTTCTCAGCAGAAGTGAAAGAGAAGAAAGAAGAGCAGATTCCAGGGAGGAAAGAGCAGCTCTGCTTCAACATTCCAGCCATTTGTGGTACTCCAAAGTGGAGAGGGGAAACCAACCACTGTATATTTGGAGAGATGTTTTTAGGAACAGAGTTGGGTAATCAAGCACTGTGAGCTATCAGAAACTTAGATGGGAATTAGTTCACAGGGAGTGAAGTTCTTGCCAGGTACATTCCCTCTGACTACTTTCCCGGCTGTGGAATCTGGGTGGATAGCCGGAGGAAGGAGCAGGGAATCACTTCTGTACATTGAGTCGACATGAGGCTTGGCCAAGTATGAAAACGTAGTGCCATCCTTGTGGAGCTGCTTGTAAAAGCATATGTGTAGAATGCTTTGACGTGGTAAATGGCTTCTCTGATCACACTTGTGAAGATTTTTACAAGAGAAAATTTCAAGTCAGGAGCTGTATTAATTTTGCTGTTACTTTGCCAGCTCCACGACTGGCATGTAGTGTCTTCTTCTCATGTTCCTTTAAATCTGTGAAAAAGCACATTGTCTGTTTCATCTTTATGAGCTTAATCACTGATTCTAATTTCTACTTTTCAGTGCAGTGTAAGCATCGGGCTAAAACGAACTGTAGCAGTAGTAGTTTTAGTGTTTATTGTATAAAAATGGTAAATATGCAGCAGTTTTTCTCAAAATACATACAATTTTTCGATTACAGTAACAGCAGTCCTGGGGAAAAGCCAACGAATTCTGTCTCAGATGCTGTGTCACAAAATGGAAATCAGACCATCACCGGTCGTGAAACTTTATGTAGCAGTATATTAAAAGTCGGTCTGGAAATGTGAGTGTTCCCGTTGTTCCATCCCGCACTAAGCTTCAGATCTATGGGTATATATTTTCATAGAAATTTGTGTTAATGTAGTGCCTGCCTATCCTAATGAATAACTTTCAAAAGAAGTGGACTGACACTTTCTCAGTGTATTGTGTTTGCATCTTAATGAACATTTTCTGCTTGGTCATGATGGAAAGAGGAATACATTTACATAATGTTAATCAAGCACTTTTTCTTAGCATTTGGAAAAGGGCAAGACTTTAATTTTTAGTGTGTGTGTCTCTAACAAATTTAACAAATAGTTTAAACTACAAATTGCTGTCACAGTGAAAACTGATCTGAACTCACCCTTCTACAAGTTCTATATTAAATGTTCTTTTAAGATGTTTTATAGATCGATATTTTCTAACTCACTCCTATTGCTTGCTCTCAAGACATAAATCCTGTCTGAACTTTTCCTTCGCCCTTCTCAACCTTTTTAATTTAGATGATCACTTTCCATTTTTAGGTATTCATGGAGTGATAATTCTTTTCTGGTAGTTTGGTACCACTTTATGTTTTGAACCAGAGAAATAGCAAGTGCTTACAAACATCTTCAAAGATATTTGTCTCAGAGCCCAAAGGAAGCAGTTGTCTTCTTTTCTTTTTCTCCTTTCTCTACTGTTACTGTAGAAATCTAATCAGCTTAAAGAGAAATACAGAGAAAGTTAGAAATAGTTACTTTTAGACAAAGTATTGCCTGTTCTCATTTGTTTGCTTCTTATGTTCCTGGTAATAGTGGGTTTTATTTAACAGTGGTGAAGGATAAGAAAATAATTTGTGATACTTTAATTCAAAAGGAAAATGGCAGTTCCAGGCAATCTGGATTGACTGTGTAATTGTCCATTTGTTTTTTGATTGGTGTTGGGTTTTTTTTTTATGGTGTGGGGATTTTGGGTTTCTTTAAGGAATGTGTGTGTTAGGTTTTGTGTGTTTTTTCTTTTTTACTTCCTATTCCAAGAGCGTGATGTATGTCATTGTTTTGTTAAATTGACAACCAAAAAGTTAGCGTTTGGCATGTAATCAGAATCATAGAATCACAGAATCAACTAACTTAGAAAAGACCTTTCAGAACATCAAGTCCAACCATTAACCAAGGACTGTCAAGGCCACCACTAAACCATATGGGGGAAAAGAAGCTTCTGCTGGAGGGAGATTTTGAAGTAAGTGAAATGTGTGTTGGCTGCCATTGTGAGAAGGAATTCCTTTGGCCAGAAGATGATGTGGCAGTGCACAGGGAAGTAGAACAGAAAGGTGGAAAACACAAAGGATGAGAATATAGGGAAAAAGAAATTAAAAAATCCAAAACCAAACCAACCAAAGAAAGAAAGCCCAAACCACCAATTAGAAACTCCCACTTTGCTACTTTGCTTTCTGCGGTACTGTTGTTTGTTTGAAAAAGAGCAAAGTATACTATTCACCTCTATATAGACATATCCCCTCTATCTTTCAGAACAGCTAAAATGTGCTTTTTATCATTTTTCAGTGACAAACAGAGCAAGACCATAGGAACATGGGTACTTTCAGGCATATTGTAAGAATAGGATTATAAGGGAAATGATCAACAGTACAAAAAGAATCTGCTGGATTCCTGAATGATGTTTAGCAAGTCATTTGAAGCACAAACTTCGGTTGTCAGTGCTTCTGTGACAGCATCTTTCATCTGTTAGCACTAATTATGGCCATAATGGTTCTTCTGGGCCTGTTTTGAAGTTTCACTGGAGTTCCAGTATGACTAGAACCAGGTATCAATGAATGTAGTCGGTGTCCCAGTGTTTAGCTGTGTCCCAGTGTTTAGCTGTGTCCCAGTGTTTAGTTGTCATAAAAATTTAATGCAGAGTGTATGGAGCAATTCTGCCCCCGATCTTGGTTCTCACAGGTAGCAACCACTGTTTTCTATCAGCATCTCACTGAGATAAATCATCTGTTATCATAGAGCTTTGGGCTGCACCTTCCACTCTGCAGTAAGCTCACATAACTTGGAAAATAGTATGCCTGTGTGTACAGCTGTAGGACAACAGCAAGAAAAAGTGGAACTAATACTGGTAATAGCAAAATAATGATTATTAACTTTCTCTTGCTAATATTAATCTATATATGGGGACTTTACTCTTGCAAATTGTTTGATTAGAGTCCCTGGATTTGCTGAGAAAACTTCAGATTTTCTCTTGATCACTGTTATGCAAAGCATATAGTGATCTGGCTTTTGCCATCCCACACCTTTTGGTTTTAGTCCGAATGGCTGTGACCTTTTCTTAGTGCCAGGCAGTTTTGACAAAGCAGCTTTTCTCTCAGAATTTCTTCTTCACCCCCAGCATTGCTTCCCAGATGAGGCAAAAATCAGAAGAGGATCAAACTACGAATTGTTCTTTGGTCCTGGTAGAAGAATTGTGCTGTATGCCGATGCAGCTGTTGAAAAAGTACATCTGTCCTCAGTTTGCTTCAGCTCTTTGTTGTGTTTTCATTGAAAGTTATGTCTCTTGTTTATGGCTTACCATACTGGCTTAAGGCACCGACGGAGAGAGGTGTGTAGTAAGAGGTAAGACGAGAGGTAGGGCTGAGGAGGAGCTGATATGTGGCTCCTCCTCATACCTGGTATGGAATGGTACTTCCAGGCCTGTACTGTGTCTATCTGAGCTCTTGTGTACCACAATTCAGAGTCCAAAGGAGCTGATAGGTATTGCACTGACACCTGGAATTTTAGGAAAGCCAAATGTGACACCTCTTATTACCTTTACTACAAATATGTTGATAGAAGCAGACGCTCTGGTAAGGAAGCGCAAGTTCAGTGACCAGCCTTGTAAAGACAGTTACTGCTTTTGATTTACAGAGAGTTTGACACTTTTCTTTGTAATCATTGTTTTACAAAGTTCTACATAGCTGAAGCTGTATAATGAGAATATGATGGTGTATAATGTGAAGATTTTGTTTTTAAGAAGGAACGGCAGTGTTTTGCTAATCCAGGTTCGTTATGAAGGATATGAATTAGCAGTTTACTGTTGTGAACCTTTGAAGGGTCTGAGTGATTTTTAAATTCATTCAGTGCTGGGAAGAGCATTGCAAGCTGATGTGCAATAGCTGCTTCCAAAGTAAGTATTGACAGTGGACTCTCGTGTGAGAGAAGGAGGAGTGAGTATTTTCACTTTGAAATCAGAAGTCTGGTGTCTTCAACTGATTCTTTCAAATATACATGAGCACACTTTAGTTTTTTTACTGGCAAAAGTTTTTCCACTCAGAGGAAGTTCAGATTTTGGTGTCATTAGCTATCCCACTGGGTCTCTGCACTTTAAGGATGGAGATACTGATCCCTTAGCATAAGTTTCATTTGCATAAGTATGCTATATCTGTGCTGCACAACTGTAGACCACCAGTATGAGCAGCAGAATATTACATGTCTGGAACTTGAAAAATACTTTTCATTTGGCATTTTGTATTTTTTGGCTTTCCAGGATTGGTTTCATTTTATAGAATAGTTTAAGGGTGAAACTATGATTAACACACCTGTTTCAAGCATCTAGTCTGTGTCATAGAATCATGGAATGTTTTGGCTTGGAAAGGACCTTAAGATCATGCAGTTCCAACCCCTCTGCCATGAATAAGGATGCCTCACACTAAGCCATGTCGCCCAAGGCTCTGTCCCGCCTGGCCTTGAACACTGCCAGGGGTAGAGCATTTACCACTTCTCTGGGCACCCTCTGCCAGCAGCTCACTACCCTCACAGGGAAGAACTTCCTTAGCTCTAACCTGAATCTTCCTGTTTCAGTTTGAACCCATCACCCCTTGTCCTCTCACTCCAGCTCCTGATGGGGAGTCCGTATTAGCAGCATTGGTATGCTTGTTATATCAGTGTGTTTTATTCTGTAGAAGAATTTTGCATTCTCTATTCTCTCACTTCTAAGCAAAATATAGGCGTAAAAATGCACATGGCTAACATGGATTAGGAGATCAATCTTGAATAATATAGCATGGAGCATAAAACAAAAACAACTGAAAAAAACCCAAATACTTTAATTTGTCACGGTATAGTGATTATCCAGTTCTTCATAAGTTAAGCTCTTATGAGCTTAAGAATAAATATTTCCAAGTGATCCAAGTGATTTTTGTTTGTCTGGTGTTCACAGCTTCTTTGGAGTGATGTGAAATCTTTCCAGGAAGCATCTTTGTATTCCCAAAGGTATGAAACATTTAAAAATGAAAGTTGTGGAAGCAAATGTTTTGGTATGGTATGGGATAGAATCTGTGAAATGTGAAGTAGACCAAAACTCTTAACCCCAGAAAAGCATTGTTTTTGTTGATTTTCTGTAGGTGTGTTTGTCCTGTGGGAGCTATCTTGCAGCTGCTGTTATCTTAATCTGGGGACTGCTTCTGCATCAGTAAAGCATGGGTATTCTTCGATGAGAAGAATAGTGTTTCTGTCCATAAGTGTTCAGCTTCTTTATTGCAACTGCTTTGCTTTTAATTATGAATGGAAACTAGGCAACAGCAGCTTGGATGCGGGCTTGTTAACATTTGGGAGTACTTAAAGACAGAAGAGTAGGAGTTTCAGTGAGCTCAATAAGAAGTGGGAGAGTTTAGGGAACGCTGTGGAGATTTGCCACTGGAATTTGAAGAGCAAGAAGCTTGGTGCTTTAAAATGAGGCCAGTGATGGGGGGCAAGGTGTGTTTGAGAAGACATTAGTAACTGAACAGAGCACAAATAGGGAAATTATAGCTGAAAACTCACAACAGTGGACTTTATTACAAAGTACTTGGCATAACTGTGTACTGGTAAGCAGGTTTTGATGTTGGTGGCAGTGAATCATTTTGTATGGTGTTTTTTGGTTCCTTTTGGGGGGTTTCTATTAGGAGGCACTATAATTGAGTACTAGATCTTTTTTCTGCCAAATGAAGTAAATGCTCTTGTCTTTTCTTCGGCAGAGCTTTGAGAAGAAAGGAGTTGGATGATATATTCCTCCCCTTTAGTTTATGGGTCTGCAACCAAAAAATTTGTTTACTTTGGTCTGCCAGCACAAATACCAAGTGTATTGAAAAATCCTCTGTTTCCTGACTTTGATATATTGCTGAATGCCAGTATACTTTCTCTGAACAGATCAGTGGTTCTGTGTCCTTGGTTCTTTTTTCAGTCTCTAATAAATGGGCAAAGTCTTGATTATTTTTATAGAAATAGCTACATTCTTTAGAGCAGAAGTTTGTGCTTCGAGGGAGTTTAAGGGGAGCTAAAGTGATGTCTTCAGTGTTTTCAGCCTGCTTCACAAGCCTTTTGTATGTCATGTTCTATTACCTCTGAGTTGGAAGATACTAAAACAAAATCCATTAAGACAAGACCTAATGTTATCTCAACTGCCTTACATATAGAAAGGTAGATGAAGACTCTCATTCTTCTGTACAGAGAAAGCCGAATGCCTGTTCCTCCCCAAATTCCTGAGGCCTTATAAACAAGCATTTGTGTTCATTCTTTGATAAAGCAAGCATGGAAAAAAAGCTGAGGCAATTGATTGCGTAAGCCTGATGGTTGGAAGATGAGATCCTCTGGCCTCAGATTGTCCTCATTCAAGTCTGTTAAAAGCTATCTGAAAAACTTCAAAAGCTTCTGAAACTGCTGTTTCAGTTTGGGTTTGGTTTGGTTTTTTTTTTTTTTTTTATGGAAGTAGCACTGTTTCTTCACCTCCATTGTAAATAAATGTATTCTTTTGTTGTACTCTACAGGGGTATATTTTTGTGCTCTCTGAGATGTTTTTCCAGGTTCTTTAGTGGGTTTCTGGCTGTTTTGTCTTTAACTTAACTTGCTAGAACTACGTTTATGTTTTATTGGTGATTTTCAATAAAGCCTAAGACTCCTTCTCTCCGGTTTGGGTTAGCAGCAGAGTTGTTATTCAGCTTCATAATATAAAATAAAGGGTGAAGATTGTTAATTATAAATGACTAGGCTTAGTAACTGTGTCCAGATGTATATTGCAGGATTCTGATGCCCTTCCCAAGGGTAAGTTTGAGATAGCTGTGAGCTGCCAGGTTTATTTTCTGTATAGACTGTGTTCCCAGTTCTCACCAAAATAACCTAGACTTTTTGAACTTCTATACAACTGTATGTGTCTGGGTGTAAATTCTGGGTACAAAGTTTGCTTTTTAGTAGAGGCGTGGAATACTACAGCACATTTTAATTGATAACCAGTGTGTACATCACTTTTTCTTTCCAGTTCCTTTTCTTCCTCCCTATGTATAATATAATTTGACATCCCGAATTCACCATATTGATTGAGGAATTAAGAATATTGTCTTGGGTGTGCTTGGAGCCCTAACTGTTGGAGTAATTAATAGTAAGGCCTTCTGTTACTTAACTCCTTTTGGAGGTCATCAGTGATCTTGAAGGTTGGTTTGTATTTAAGACCTCTGAGAAAGAGAGAAGTCTTTGTGTTCCTTTGCTTGTATTGCATTTGTGCAGAAAGAGAAATAAAATGAAAGAAGCTGAATGCATGGAAAAATAAGATAAAAATCACTCATAGGTGAGTCAAGAGAACAGCAAATTCAGTCTATGTACAGCCTAAACATTTAGGCTGCTGTTGACTTAAATGCTAAAGGAAACATTCCAATAGTACTTAATGTGTCCTGAGGTCTTGATGAAATAATATTTGGGAGATTTGTTTTCAGGTAGCATTATATATCAACTTATCAGTTGTGAAATACAGCTCTGATCACTGATATGGATTGAACACTAAACTGAATACAATCTATTTAATAAGGTATGCTAAGTACTTCAAGGAGTGCATCACCCTTCGCATCTGTATCTTATCTCCCTTACCCCCACATTCCTCTTGAATGGCATGTTCATCAATTGTTATTCTGACATTGGGTTTTTACTATAACCTTTCTGTAATGATCTCTGTATTGTGCTTTAATAGCACTAAGATTTGCTTTTTTCTGAAGTCCTGCCAATGAAGCAAAAGGTTCTGATTAAGTGTAATTTAAGACAAGGCTGTATTTCAAACTAGTTGTATTGATTGCAACAGCTGATAATGCTTTGCCCTCAAACTAAGGGAACAGTTTATTTTCATACGAAGTTGATGTTATGCACCTTGATCTTTGCTACCCAAGTAACTTTCATGTCTGAATGAAATAAACAATGCATTTACTATTTTAGCCAAGACAGTTCATTACAGCTTATCATGGGTAAGTTTAATTTGTTTCTGGGTCATGATCAGCTCTTGTGAGAAATCTGTGAAGCTCTGTGGAGCTTCATTGACTTCTAGTGATGTTCAGCCAAAAGTAAGAATTCAAACCTAAGAAGTCTTAATTTTTCACTGTAACTGAAATGCATTCTCTTGTGTGTTCTTTGGTGGACAGTTGATTAGGTTTTATCTTGTATTGTGTGCTTAAGTGTGAAAACATCATCTTACTTATGCCTATCTTATATGCAAGGGACTTGAAAAAATATGCATTAAAAATAGGTTGCTGTGTCATAGGCATTTTGATGTTGGCTAATGGAAAATGTTGAGCATATTTCCCCCCCTACTTTTTTTATATAAGTTTCTGATAGGAAATCTGTAGCTAAATATCATTTTATGATTTCCATCTGTTCGTGTATACTAGTGTTCTATAATGCAGTCCAGATTGCTGCCTGATAGAAATGTCCTATAGTAGGAGATAGGCTTTCAAGCGATTGTTGTACATACTAATTATTTTTTAATGAGTGCTTCATTTAATTCTGAAGCAAAGTAACTAATTTTAAAGCCAGCTTCCTCCATGCAAAAATTCCCACTAATTAGCTAAGATAGTGCCTCACTTTTCCAGTGCCGACATACTTTAAAAGAAGGGTTTGAATAGTTGTACTGCCATGATAAAATAAGAAAACAAAATTCATCCTTAGATTCAGAGGGAAGAAAAAGGCAGCAGGAAAACTGTTGCTGAAATGGTTCTTAATAGGTAACTTCAGTGATCTCTGCAGTGTTTCCCAGATAGCGAGGTGCAGATTGAAGAGCACTGATGGTAAGAGGTATCACTTTAATTCTGACAACTCAGGTCATTTCCTCAAGTATTAAGAGGAATTGATAAAACTGTTAAAACACACTAGCTTTCTTGAAAGATGTATGTCAGCATGTGTTCTCAAATGAAAGTTTCCATACTTCACAGCTGGGAAGAAAGGCTTGGTAATAGGAACCAGGTGTATCCACATGGTGGGAAGACAAGGCAGCAAATGAAACAGCCTACCTGTGTTATTCGTGCTCTTCATCATATGTCAGTCTTGATTCTTGGGTGACTGACTGTAAATTACTACAGGGGGATTGGATTAGATGTCATTTAAGGTCCTTTCCAACCCAGCGTGTTCTATGATCCTGTGACAAATAGTAAATTACTGTTTTTCTTTATAACCTTTGCAATCAAGTTGCCTTTCAATATCTTTACTGTCTAGGAGTTCTCATCTTTCACTTTTAATTATAATCTGAACAATAAAATTAACATAAAAATCATTTAAAGATTTACCACTTTAGGACTCACTTAGGGACACTGTATTGTGTAGTGGATGGGCCAGGCTGTGGTCTGTAGCTTCCAAATTGGGCTGCAAGTGCTCATGAGTGGGAGAGCTTTGGGATAGCTGAAATAATTCTTACCAAGGGTTCTGGCTGCCCCAAAGAAAATGTGTTTTGTATCCATGTTGGATTTCCGTTCACCAGGATGGTTTGTTGCAGATATTTTAATGGCCTGAACATGAATTTTTGTGTAGGGTTTGCAGCTCAGTTGTAATGAATTCAAAAATGTTCTCAATGGATAAGCTAAATTCCTACAGTTTGTTACCTGTGGCTGCAGGCTTTGCACAGGGTGACCCTTTGCAGAGGAGGAGGGAATAATCCATCTGAAGTTCAGAAGTGGGAACTATTCATGGATATGTGGTCATGAGGGTGTATGGATCTATCATTTTGTCAAATGAAAGCCATTGGATTCAGCTGCTTTTTTGATGAATCTACTGAATGAGTTAGTATCTGGGCTGAAAGCAGGGATTATTCTCAACTGCATATATCCACAACAGATGTGCAGAGACAGCGAGTCTGACTCCCACGGCTCTGCTGGGCTAGACAGCGCCATTAAACTGCTGTCAGTTACCCCATTGCCAGGCACATCACGGCAGCTTGCGACAAGCTTTCCTCTGATGTAAGGGAGATGTCTGTTGTGTTCTGATGCAACGTCATGTTTGCCTCCTTGGACAGAAGCAGCATGAAACTCCTTTGCTTCAAAGATGTTGAGAGCCATGATTTAAAACCAAAACCAAACCCCGCAACACTTAAGCCAACTCTTTTCCTCCTCTCTGAGCAGTTATAAGACACAAAAGTAGAACAGAGCTGTGGCAGCTCAGCTTTTTTTTGGTCTGGAAACATGTTACATTTTGAAATAAATCTTACTATGTACGTTTGTATATATAGTTTCTAGAAGTTAATAGATTGCTGAAATTTTAGCTCAGCTGGAGAGCAGGTTAGAAACAGTTTATGAGGCATACAAAAGCTACTAAGTTCCAGTTATTTTGCATTTCAGTTACAATTAAAATGGCTTATGTGGCACATGTAAAGTCAAGTGAAATTTCTGCTACCTGTTGAATTTGCAGGCTTGTAACGTTGACTAGAGGGGGAGGCCTTTTCTGTAGCCTCTGGAAGAAATGGCTACTGTTTTAACAGTATCCCAATTATCATTAGGCTAATTTGTCCACATTTGGGAACATACAAGGGTGGCCACTTGGACAGAATAACCTCTTTTAAATGTAACATAATTTTGCTGAATGAAATAGGTAGACATATGTACTGAAGTACGGTTCTGTATCCTGCTTGAGAGTTCTCAACTGGCCATGGGCTAGTAGCATACAGAGATGTGAAGTTTGGATCTATAACAATTTCAATACAGGATTTTCTTTTGATGAAACGTGACCCATTTTCTCATTGGTATGGTGATGTTTGAAACATAGTGAGAATTTTTACCCTGAGTCAGTTCTGATCCTGCAAATTGATGTCAGCCCATGATATCCTCTTCTTCCCGAGAAGAAGATGGCATGGTATGAACTAGGTGTCAGAAGAGGTGTGAAATTTTTTTGTGGAGGCTGTTCAGAAACTAAGAGAAGTTACTTTTATCTGGGAGTGTAAAAGTAAGAAGACTTCAGAAGTGATTTTAGTATGAGCAAGGGAAGTATGTGTTTACAACTTACACACAGCCAAAGTGTTTCATCCTTTTGAAGGATAAATTGTGTGTTGAATCAAAAGGCCAAGTGACATTGCACTTGAAAACGTGCAGAAGCAACGTGGCTTTTATGTATGTCTTTAGAAAGGGTTTGTTGGTGCCAGGATTTGGGAGAAGTGCATTAATGCTAGCCTGCCAAGCAGGCAGTAGAAATGTGATCCTTGCTGTATCTGAGCAGGTCATTATAAACCTCAATGATTTATGGGAAACTGTGAGCAGAGGTGTATGATTATTATTAGCAGGGTGCCAAGAGTGTGTGAGGGGAGGCTATAGCTATCTGAAAGATACAGAGTGAGAAGATGTGTCAAAACCCTAAAATAGTTAAGAAGGCATGAGATAATGCAGTTGAAGGAGACTGGCATGCAGATGCTGTTCTGTAATGGGCACATTGTACTGCTAAATTATTTGTTACCAAACATGGCAAGTTTGTGTATTATTTATTTACAAATACCAATTTATTGAACTCTTTGTATGGGAGCTTTCATTCTTTTTCCCCTACACAGCTGCTTGGTTCCTTTGTATAGCCTTTTGAGAAAGAACATTGTTGCTTCCTTTAAGAAATGTCCAGTGAAAAGAGCTGAGAATAATCTCAAAACTTAACATGAATTCTTGTTGGGGTGGATCTAGGGTGGTGACTGTGGATATTAAGGGTGAGAGTATGCACATTCTCATTACTACTTATCTTGGAGCTTTCCTTGAACCACATGGTACTATAAAGGGCTATTGCCTCTTAGCTTTTCTTCCCTCTTTTCTGCCCAAACTTATGTCTGAATTATTCTTGCCATGATATGATGCCTTTGGAGCTCTATTAGTACATGGGTGGTTCCCTGTCTAATCCCTGCAACTAAGTTTGGAGAGGATCATGAGTCAAAATTCATTTGTATTTTGTATCTTTTATGTATTTTATATTTATATTATGTATTTGTATTGTATTTCCTTATGTAACATGTTTCTAGGCAGTCTGTCTCATAGCAAAGAAGTCGTCTTCATGTTTTCCTCTGCTCACTCAGTCTGAAGAATAACTTCAGTGTGTGACATGTTTCTGGAAGGTATTATATCATCTCCCTGGAAACAGAATTCACCAGTGGTCTTTTTTACTTTGAAGTATCCCAGATAAATAAACTATTTCTTACAAAAAACCTGTATCAATTAGAATGTCCTCCCACAGAATCTAATAGTGTTGTTGTGTGTGTCCCCTTCCCAAGTAATTGCTTGGGTTTAAATATCTCCAAAGAAGCAACTTCCACTTCATATAGAAAAAATGAAGACTTGAGTGTGGTTTTCCGTACATGCTTTATTTGAGTTGCCAACAGATAGAAAATATACATATATCCTTACATGGTTAAAACTTGTTAACATAAAAATGAACTTTTCAACCTTACTATTCATAGGCACAAAAATAGTAATTGAGGCTAATGGAATTTGAGGATGGTAACTTAATGCAACAGCAAGGCAAATTTAAAATAGATGTATGGAAACCATCTGTGGTCCCTGGAGACTTAAAGCAACTCAGGAAATTTGGGGTTCATATATGGAGATATGGAGAACAGAGAGTAAAAGCTTGTTTTAGATGTTCTCAGTAGCTTTAATATTGGTACTGAAAGGAAATGTTACAGCTGTACAGCTGCTTATGGGCTGTATAATACCAATACCTGCATCTCTGGAGCGCTTACTTCCCAGAGTCAGGCACCTTCTATGTTTAGGAACACAGGCCATGAAGTTTCAACAAGTTTTTGCTTCAAAACATGGTTTTAGCATTGCTACTCCTATCAGTGCTGACCATGTATTATATTCTTTACAATCAAGTTGAAATCTCTTAAGTGGCTTGGTTTTGACTGTTCCAAACACTTTCTGAATGGCATAAAAAGGATTATTCCTTTACAGAGCTCTGCAGGTTTCAGCCATATTAGAAATGGGTTAATGCTAGATTTTAGGCTATTGACTATTGTTGGAAGCAGATTATTTTGCTTGTATAAAATAATATCAGACAATTTAAAGTCTTCATATCTGCAAAAGATAATCTGAGCAAATACGGGGGAGTTCTTGGTGGTTGGTTTGGGTGGTTGGGTTTCTCTTTTCCAAGACCATTCAGTGTTTTATATCCTGTGCGGTTCTACATCAGCTGGCAGCAGAATGATATGCAAAGCTAAATTAACTTTCTAGGTCCAGGGGCTTTCATAAAATGAATATTTTAATGAATTTGAAATACTGAAAGAGAACCTTGATTCCATTTTTTCTCTGGTCTTACTGTAGGAATTCTTTTGGAGTTAATTTCACTGGCATTGCATTATCCAGAATAACTTCCTGAAGTTCTGACTTTTACAAAGTTCAGTGGTGGTGTACCTCCTGAGAATGAAGAATTGTGGTCTGGGTTAGTCAGGAAGTATTGTTAGAGACTGATGAATACAAACTTATTGTATCCCTTACTGCCGTGGGACCAGAGGCCTGACCAAGTGGTTAGAATGGGTTTTACCTTTTTGCAACAGCTACCTAAGATGCAGTAAGGGAATTGCTTGTTTTGTTAAATTTCATCATGGAGTCCTCCTTTTTCAACAAAGAACTGACTTGAGGAAAGAACAAAACATTTCTCATGCATGTAGGAAAATAATTATTTTTAATTAAAAAGCTGAATCCAATCTGAATCATGATTAACAGCCAGAGGCTTTCAGCGAGCAGCTGGAAGTGGGAAGTTCTTTGTACAAAGCCACTTCCCTGCACGCCTCACCAATCCTGGACTGTTTCTGTTTTTGCCAAGGACAAGGAGATCCATCTCGAACTGACATGAAACTAGATAAAGCTTCTGCTTGTATAATTTTGATTTTGCTAATCAGTATCTGCTGCAAAGAGGTTTTATAATAGTGCTGTTGGTATGCAACTGTATTTGAACTGAGTATGACAGCCACTGGTTCTTAGCATGGAGATGGACGTTGAAGGTTTGCATAAACTGGCTAGTTTTATCACAAGTGTTTTCTAATGCATGATTTCATACTCATCCTGGGGATTTCATCTGGGCTTCTCTCATGAGAGCCCAGGTAAGCTTACAGAGTAGGGCTGGGGAGGGTACATGTTGTGAGGACCAGAAAGCTTTCCTTGGTAATATTGCCTCTATTGACTCCAGGAGTCCACTGGGCCACTGCTGCTTTTCATCCTCTGGAAGTCTAAGGGGAAGGGCTACCTTTACAGCAGGTGATGATTTTATTCAAAGCCAGGTAGAAACTGAGAGTATTTGTTTTCCTAGTTCAGTGTGAGTATATGTTAAACCCCAGATGTGAAGAGGTGTAGGATGTAGCAAGAAGAGTTTTCCAGAGTAGTTTAAAACCTAATTAATTTAGTGTTTGTGGTATTTCTAGCATTTAATAATAATAAAAAAGAAAAAAGAAAAAAAAAAAAGAGTGTTTCTGGTACTTTCATATACTTAAAATGGCTTTGAGGTTCCTGAAATGTGATTTTTGAGCGGTGTGTGTGTTGTTGGAGCTTGTATTTATTCATGCTTATCTTTTTCATCTCCATCTCAGATGAAGTCTTTAGGCTGCAAACCTAAGATTAGAATATAACAATAAAGCAGTGTTTTGTAATGTATGTTGAGATGTAGTGAGCTACCAGGTTTCTTGATTAACACTTCGCTAAGAAAAAAAAGCTTTTTTTGGGAATAAAAAGACATACTTTTGATTTGTTCATGAAGCAACCAAAGTACAGAATGCAACTGAAGTTCTTAAAATGAAGCTAAGAGCAAGATAAATGGTTTTCACAGAGAAAACAGAAAAATAGAATCGAGACCTTATCTAGTCAGTATTTAAGAAATGTAATTAAAATGAATTCTGTTATGCCAGCAGTAGGGCTCATTCAGCATGCAGACATCTCTGTTTCTTTCCAATGACTTTACACAAACTCCTAGAATTACATTAAGGCTGGAAATCATGTTTATCACTGTAAATGCTTAGTCTGTACACAGCCAATGTTAATTAAGTAAATATCATGCTGTTGGTACTACTTAAAGTTATCATAAGGTTATTCTTGGTTCTCAAATGTCCTGAGATTCCTAACAAAATATTTAGATCTTCTACATTAACCACATCAGCTGCCATTCTGACCAGAAGGCAATGCTGTTTGCTCTCCCCTTCTTTTTACTTGGCTGCTAGACCAGTTGGAAACAGTTTGTTTCAAGATGAGGTCAGTTTAACCAAGAAGTGTGAAGACAAGCAGGGGTATAAGTGTAAGGTGTAGGAAATAACAGTAGAACTTGCCACTTAGTTTTACTAAATGTAATGGTGACTTATTGCAACACAGCACTGTCTGTACACAGAAGTCTTTCAATGACGTTAACAGACAGTTTGGAATCCTTTTTGCTTTTATACTAACCTTTTAAGAAAAGTAAATAATTGTATGTCTGGAGAAAACTTGTATAAAATAACAAAACAGTCTCCAGGCTACCTTACTAAATGGAGTCAGATGATCTATATTGATCTTGCTTTCCTTCATTATTTGAATTGGATTTTGCTTGAAGGAGTGACATGCACATTTGTATAGTGGAATGCTTGTGACAACTGTATCTCTGTAGAAAACAGTTCCATTAACTTTTCCTGCTAACACTGAATACCTACATTACGATATTAAGGCACTATAAATAAGAGCAAGCCCTGCTGTTAAATACTCAGCCATAGTTTATTGTTTGGAGAATAAGTCCCTGATTTCCAAGTATTTTTCATTGCTGTTACTGTAGTCACAGTGCTTCATAACAGTGTACTGACAGTTTTGGGGGTTTTGAAAAGCCATAAACCTTTTCCTTGTGTGATCCTTCTCTTTACAGCTGTCTGTTATTCAAGTTTCCTTGTGCTAAAGAAACCTGAAATTGCAAGTGACTGGGAGGAAAAAGCCACTGAATGGTGTCTATTGCGTTTGCTGTTGTGCTAATGAATTAACTTGAATTCAGCACTTGCATCAAGATGACAATTCAGTCTCAAGTTGGAGAGTTTATGGAGCTGTTTGTCTTGTGGGCCACAATTTACAGTCTTTCATTAAAATATTCTGCCCAACAGAATGCTGAAAGAAAAAACGTGGAAGGCTGTATGTGAACTGTAATAAACAAACATTGGTCAGAACTTAATCTTTAAATAAAATTCCTTAAAAAATGCAGGTGATCAACTAAATATATTTGCAGGAAAATGGGAAATGGAAGCTCTGATGTTAAAAGCAGCTTGGATGAATATGTGGGATAGTGGTTTCACTGTTGGGTGAACTTTAGTTTAATAGCACACCCTTAACAATACTGCACACTAATCAATATGCCTCTGCTTATTATGTGTTCAAAATGAAGCCCTGGCAAAAATGCTACTTTGAGATTAAATGTTAGGTATCGTGTTCGTGAGACTATATAGAGCAGGGTTTTTAGCATCACTACTTCTAATGTTCAGGCAGCTACTGCATTAGATTTTAGTTAAGGATCTCAGTACCTAGCTGGAGGTGCCTTCTTGCTGGTCTTTGAATTGTCTGGAGGGGTTATTTTTGCTTTTAACTAGACCCAGTGTGCATTTGTTGGAGTTTAAAGTTTGGCATTTGAATACAATTCTCTTCTGTTTGGACTGTTCTTTTTGCTTCTGTTCTATTAACCAGTCAAACACTAGTAAAGAAAATGTTTTGGCAATGTTGGTGACTTTAATTTTTCACTGAACTGCTGGGCCTTATTACAGAGGATTTTTTTATACCTGTATCTTTTCATGCCTTACTGGGGAAAAAACCCAAGCTGGAATGAGATTTCTACAGTTAGTTACTAGAATCTCTTGACACTAAAGCAATTGAATTCTTAAGAAGGAAAAGGAGGATAATAGGGGTTTTGAACTGACTTAAAAACCCTCTTCTGGCATGATTTGTGTTCTGTTTCCCTCGTATGTGCTGTGCACATGATTTTCACTTGCTGTAGTTCAGAGCACGTGTATGCTCAGGCTGTCCTGGAATTTGAGGACTTTCTAAAGACAATCCTTAAAGGTTTTAATGGATCTTTAATAAGCTGCTTTAAGATAGCTAGATTTGCAAGGGAGACCAACAGTCTCTTTTGTCTGAAATGCAAATAGCCAAAATATCTTAAGGGTTAAGATATTTGTAAGTAGGTAATTTGTTCTGAGCTGCACTGAAAAATATCTAAGAAAAGAAGAAAGCAAAATGTCAGAGTTACTCTTTTCAAGCAGAACAGCTTATGGCTGTTGCATATGGCATTAGCAGTGATTTCCACAAGTGTGGTTCCGGGGATGGTATCTGTTAACCAGAGTATCTGAAGATGTGAAGTGATTGGCAGTTACGTGTGTGTGCTTGGAGCAGGAACACAGTGGGACCATCTCGCCTCTGTCTAGAGGCAGGCCTGCTGCTTGAGTACCAGTGTTCTCACCAGCATCAGGTTTCATTGGTGACTGAAAGAACTGAATTGAAATTGCAGGTTTGTTTCTTAGCAATCCTTTTGTTATTTATCTTAATAACGATTTGGTACTATGGGGGTAAATGCGCCTGTGTTGTATCGTTTCACACTCAAATTGTGTTTGCTTTACCAGCAGAAAATCACTCAGCTCTGATAAACAGAGATGGTGCAAGATTGGCAGTTTGTATTTCTATCAAATAGCCAGGGTTTTGCTTTCCTTGTTTCTTGATGTTGATTGTAATATGTGCATTTACATATGCTAATGGGAAAATGAATAGTTAATGGCAATTTTAAGGATGGTCACTTAGAGAAAGCTGTAAGGAGTCACACTTGAGGGAATCTGGAGTCCCCTGGACTGGTTTGAAGAGCACGTCTGTTACTGGAGCAGGAAGGTAGGGTTTGCTGTGCTTTACTGCCCTCCCTGCCCAAGTGGCTCACCCAGAAATGCCTTTGAGAGTAATAAATGTTTGTTCATCAGCAATAAAGAGACAGCAGGCTTCATGGAATATTTTTACGGAGGAAAAAAAAAAAGGAGAAACCGAAAGCTTGCCCAAAATACATGTTGATCTTTTAAAGTCATGAAGTTGCTAAAGAACCAATGTACTGGTTCTGCTGTTAGCATCTAGAGTAGGATAGAGTTGTTACTCTTAAAGGTCTCTGAAAGAGTTGGTATGTTAATACTGATGCCTTGAACAAATTTATCTTCAGGCATTTTTTATTAATTCGAGCTATATTTTTCCTGCAGTTTTAATTGGGTATAGTGACATAAATCCTCCATGGCCATAAATTGTCACAGCACCATTGATTCTTTCTCTCCTCCTCTGCATCCCTAAAGTGTTGATATCCACATACATCAGCACTGCTCTGGTTTATAAGTAGTATGCTGCTAAACAGCTCCCAGAGGAGGCAGCATTTTAGTGAAGGATGAAGGCTATGTTTATGTAATGTGGGTGTATGTAATTCCAAAATGAATCGGGACATTAACTTTGCTACGTGATTATGGCTCAATTTTAAGCTGCTGTTTGGCTTTCATTCTTCATCAGAGGAGAGAGGAGTCAATAGTGAGTAGGTTTTTGGTCCTGCTCGGGTTCAGTATTTAGGCCAGTCATGTGTTTAATGCAGCTTTTGGGCAGGGAAACAGCTTGAGAGCTGCTCAGTGCCTCAGGCTACCAGCTGCTTGCCTAATTGGCCTGGGAGCACTGTGGAAAGAAAGATGAGACACCAAGTCAGCTGGCTTTCAATATTATTCCCTACTAGAAGAAACCTGCTTATTGGGTTGAAGTGACATCCACTCTTATAGGTACATAGCAACTATTTGCTCAAGGATGGTGCCATCCATTGTAGCTGTCCAGTTCCTTTGCATCAGGTCAGCCTGAGTGAAGTTTGAATCCACATCTTTTTCTTGTGTTGGGCAACACTTGAAGGTTATGAGGTAAAAATTATTTTAGAACTGAGCCTTTCCTTATCTGAGTGGGAGGTTTCAGAAGGAAGCATGGCAGGCGCATAAGACACATTGTGGAGAGAGCCTAAATAATATCCATAGATGCATACAGAAGAAAATAGAGGACAAAGAGTGTAGCTTGGGGAAGTAGAGCTGTATGCTTTGAATGATTCTTCCGCATACTTGGTTAACTTGACTTTGACAGTCAGTGAGGCTCAAAATGTATTTTTCATCAAGAGTGGTAAGTGCTGAGCTATAGGGGAAAGAAGAGTTTCTAGTTTTGATAGATTTTCTTGTTAAAAAAAACCCGGGAGGTTCTTGCAGTCTGTGGAAAATGTAAGGAATTTGAATGGTTTGGGTTTTTTAACCTTTAAGTTGTTAAAATCCATGCCACTCTCTTTCCTTCGGGAAGATAATATTTTGTATATAGTAAACACTTGGAATTGAAGTAAATGCTAATATACTTGTTTTACCAAAGACATTCATCTCTTTGAATGTGCAAGGAATGTAGACTGCTTATGAACACAGTGATTTGTTTCTGTAATTATGTAAATACTGTTTAGTTGGGTTTTGATTCAGAGAAAACTCCAGGAACAAACTCGCCAACTAAGTTTTAAGTTGACAAGCAGGTATTCTTTATTCCGGCGCCGCGAGACACGGGGGATAGGTCCACCTAGCTCCACCTAGACGCAGAGGTGGGGGGTTATAGAATCATAGAATCATAGAATAGTTAGGGTTGGAAAGGACCTCAAGATCATCCAGTTCCACCCCCCCCTGCCATGGGCAGGGACATCTCGCACTAAACCATCCCACCCAAGGCTTCATCCAACCTGGCCTTGAACACTGCCAGAGATGGAGCACTCACAACCTCCCTGGGCAACCCATTCCAGTGCCTCACCACCCTCGCAGGAAGGAATTTCCTCCTTATATCCAATCTAAACTTCCCCTGTTTAAGTTTTAACCCATTACCCCTTGTCCTGTCAGTACAGTCCCTGACGAAGAGTCCCTCCCCAGCATCCCTAAGTATCTCCTTATAGGAGAACTCCCCTTAGTCAGGATCAATGTGCAAACTGCAGAGGGTTTGGACACTGGAAATGGGAATGTCCACAAGGGAAACAACAAACTCAATTGACCACTGAATTGGAATTAGATTGACAGGGACCTGGGGAATCTACCCTAGCGGATCCAGTGGTTAAAATCAAGCTAGGGGCCACAGAAAAGGAAGTAGAATTTCTTGTAGATACTGGGGCAACTTACTTGGTTCTAAACCAAGATCTGACACTAAAAGGAAAAAGAAAAGAGTCTCAATCAGTTTTTAAGTATTTTTATAGGTATGTATGGGTCTAGTGCATTTTCATAGGTGACTTTTATTAGCCGAGATCCTAACAAAGTAGGGCTAAGCAATCATAGAATCTCCGACTAGTTTGAGTTGGAAAGGACCTTAAGATCATCCAGTTCCAACTCCTGCCATGGGCAGGGACACACCACACTAGAGCAGGTTGCTCCAAGCCCTGTCCAGCCTGGCCTTGAACACTGCCAGGGATGGGGCAACCATAGCTTGCTGGGCACCCTGTGACAGTGCCTCACCACCCTCACAGCGAAGAACTTCCTTATATCCAACCTTAATCTTCCATGTTTAAGTTTGAACCCATTACCCCTTGTCGTATCACTACAGTCCCTGATGAAGAGTCGGTCAAACTTGGTCTGTCTGTTTCTCTCCAATTAATAACTTTAAAACCTGTTGACCTGTTTTGACTTGAAAGGGCAGCAGTCTTGATAAATGATTGTGCAGTTTTCTGTCCTCAGCGTTGTCATACAGATTGTATGTTGTTATCAGTGCTTGTGCTGAAGGAGAAAACAGAAGTTGCACATTAGATGTTTTTTCTCTGGTAGCATCTGACTGGCAAATCAACTTGTTGCTAGCAATGGTATTTGCTGGTTTATTGCTACAAGAGGATTCCTCAAGAAATATAAGATGCTGTCAGTTACAGAAATGTGATAAAGGAGGATTTCAAAGAACATGTAGACAAATAGCTGAGGAAACAAGCTGCTTCTGCAGCTTATAAACAGCTACTTCTGCCAACTGAAGGCTTTCTGCAAGTAATTCATCTGCTGGTAAATAACCAATGTAGCAACCTTTATTACGCTGATCATACCTGGTACTGCCTGTGTGTAAACCGTCCTCACAGTTGATGGAAGTTGGCATGCAGGACAACTGCAGATGACAGAACAGCATTTCCCTCAACTGTATAGTAATTGTATTATTTGTTACAGTGAACCTAAACAGGCAGGAATAAAAAAGTGAGAGAAAGAATATTTTATGCTTTAAAATTACCCTGTATTATATTACTATGAAGATCTGCCTGGTAGTCAAAGTACTGCTTGCTTAAATGTTGCTTATCTTTTTAAACCAATGGAGTTAATTAGTATCAAACTTGGTGCGGACAGTCTTAACCCTGTTTAGACATTTGGCTCCTGTTCATTTTGCCTGGATGATTTCCTTACAAAATCAAGTTTAAATCGAGTGCAATGAAAGCAATAAGACTGTAGGACTTAATTTTATCCGCAGGATCTCTGATAGGAAAGAAATTACCTGAAGTGATTATTTATTTATTTCAGTGAAGCTATTCCAACCTTATATAGACAAGTTCTTCTAATCAGTCCTCCTCCTAATCAAATCCTCCTAATAAGGAGATTTTTGGTGAACATAATGTATTTAATAAATGGCTATCATTGTCTTCCTCTGTATCTTCCACATGCAGAGTCATTAAAGCATACATTGTATTTTCTACTGTACTTCTAAAAACATATAAGCAATGTTATAAGCCAGGTTAGACACTTTGACTTTGCTTCTCCCTAGTTTTAGCTTCCCTTGCTCTTCAGCAGTTTACATCGGGCACATCATCTCAGCGTTTGGTTTCTAACTGTTGCAGTTATTTCAAAAAGGTGATTTCAGTTCTTTATCATAAGGATTGGTTTTCATTTTAATTTTAAATTGAAAGCCTCCTTGTCTTCGGTAATAGAACTGTCTGTGTACTTCACACTTGAGAGGGTTCTCCTCCTTGCATGGGTTTTGGCTTTCCCCTCTCACAAAGTTGCAGGTGATTGTATGCCATAGCCTTTCTGCTAATTGCATCTAATTATGCATCTTTTATATCTTATGTATAGCCTTTAAAGTGCACTTATCACACTAATTCTTGAATCATCATGGTTTCAAATACCTCATTAGAGGAACACTTCTCATCACTTCTTTTGCAAGTCATGCCTGTTTGTCACAAATGTTTACTTCTCACATAGAAAAGGGGAAGCTTCTCTCCACACCAGCCAGCCTCATCAACCCCGGAGTTCTGTGCAGTTATTCAAATCTAGCTGAGATCTACTACTACTCTGGTGTAGAAAATACAAATTTAATTTATTTCATTGTAGCCTCTCTAGGTGGTACTCCATATCCACGTAGCCTTGGGCAGCCATGTGGCTGACTATGTCCCCTACCAAATGCTTGCTCTAATCGCTTACTGGCAGGAAGGGGAGAGTTGCCTGTCCTTTCTTGTTGTAACTGTCTTCACATAGATGAAACCTGAATCTGTTGCCTCATCTCTTTCCAAAATAGGACGTTTGCCAGCAGTGATGGGAGAGGTAGCAAACGGGAAAGGAAGGAGCAAAAACTGTGACTACATAGTGGGGAGCAACAGATGTCATGTGGAAAATTGAGATATACTCAATAAGCATTTTCTACAAACATTTTCATACTGATGTAACTTAGTTATGGGGTGTGAGATATGAGCATATGAAAGAGTGAGTGAGTTTAAGCTTTGAAGCATTTCAGACAGATGGAAGTTTGTGGCTGAAGACAATTTTTGTGGAGTTACAGGCTAGTGGTGTTCACAGCTTAATGATTCTGCTGTAAGAGTGATTTTACGTTATAATTAAAGAGATGTGGTGAAAGAGAATAGAAGGAGCTGGGTTACAGGAAGCAAGGGAAGTAAAGGCCAAGAGTTGCTGCTGTTAAAAGCTTGTCATCCAGAAAGAGCTATACCCTGTGTAAGAACACGATACAGAGAATTACAGGTTACTCTTGTGGTACTGACTTCAGCTTGCACTGTTAGCCAACACAGATTTCTTTGAATACATTATTGAAGACAGTATCACAACAAATGAATCAGAAAAGATGCTTTGACATCTGTATTACAAATTGTGGTAAAGTATATACTTACTCAGAACAGAATAAAGCTATGTCTGAATCAGCACAAAGAAACTGATACTCAGCAGCAGCAAAAAAAAAAAACCCAAATGCCATAATACTGTGGGTTTTATTTTCCAAATAGGCTTTTAGCACTTGAAGCAGAGCTCAATTACTTAAGGTATTGCCCTTTGTATAAAAGGAAGAATGGTTTATTTGCAATGTACTCACCTTGCCAAAATTACTTCTTCATAGCTTGCCTTTCCATGATTCTTTCTTTTTGATGTATTTGATGTATTTCAGTACTCGGAGATCACTGTTCACCTTGATGTTAACTGATTTGTAAGCGCCTCTTGCAACTGTTCTTGCCAAACTTGAAATTAATAAATCTAATTGAATTTTTGCAAACCCATTTATTGTAATGCTTTACACTTGGGGCTTGTATCAATTGAAATAACAAAACAGTGGTTTCAGCTGAATTCTGATGCCTTTACACAGTTAGCTGACTAAATCTGTAGTGCTGTTATTTCTCCTGTTTTCAGCAAATTAATCTCCTCCAAATTGCTTGAGTTATTCGTTCTATTATAATTTTTAAATAGGTGTTTTATAGAAATTATTTTGGACATTTTGGGTACGTCACCATTTTGATAGTGCATTATAGGCGTTTTTCGTTAGAGATGATGGCTCTCAGTAACGTTAGTGTGAGTCATAGAATATGGTATGTGTTCCCTAAGCATATTGTTTTCTCGTCTGTGTGTTCTGCGTCAGACTAACTCACCTTATATCATTCATACAGTTTACAGATTAAGTTTTGCTTCAGATGTGTAAGTGATATAATGACAGCGTTTCCTTTATTGCTGAGGAGTTACTGCTTTTCACCAGATTATTTGCATTCCATGCTTTGAACTTCAAAACTGGTGATATTTACATTGAAATGTTGTATTTGCCATCCTTTAACAGAAAGAGCTATTGCAAGACATGAAGTCAGAGAAATAGAACAACGTCATACAGTAGATGGCCCCCGACAAGATGTGGCATTGAATGAAGAAGACGATGTGGTGATTATTTACAACCGAGTACCTAAGACTGCCAGCACTTCCTTCACAAATATTGCCTATGATCTTTGTGCAAAGAACAAATATCATGTTCTACATATCAATACAACCAAAAATAATCCTGTTATGTCTCTGCAAGATCAGGTAAGCTGCTGCATCTGGGAGGGATGTCTTTGTTAAACAAGGGGGAAGTACAGAAAATGTTTTCCTATTGCAAACTTATATGGAATTGGCTTTTATGTCACATTTTCCAATGTAAGCGAACTCTAATGCATTTATGTTTTCTTTGTAAAGAATGAATGTTATTTATTAAATAATAGGTTTAGGTTTTTTCTGGGCTACTGGAGGAGGTAAGTATCTGTTTATCAGCCGAAAACAAAGCCGAAAGGTTCACAGCTAGGGCAGAAATGACCTTTGTTGTTACAGCTGTAAAAGTTTATTGTATTGTCAAATGTCTGCCTTCTGGCTGTGTAATAGTATTGCCTGTCATCTCCATCTGCAGTAAGTGCAGTCCTATGTGATTTCCACTATGAGTAGTGCAGGCACTGTGCCCTGCTGTCAGGGTTATGTTTCCATTTTTGATACTAGGTCTGGTCAGCTCTCACAGGTGATAGTAAGAGGAGGAAGGAAGCGATTGTAAATCACTTAAACTCTAAAGGATGGGGCACTTTGCATTCACTTAAATCTTTCACTAAAATCAGTGTAGTCCCAGGCTAGAAATGATCATGGCTACCACTGCATCAGATGATGAGTATTAAAAAAGATGATGAAGGATCAGTGCTCTGTTTTTCTCGGGATGGGGTATGCTGAGGGAGAAGGGCCTTTTTGTTTAAGTAGTCTGGTTTTGCTTGTGGTGAGTGCACATTCAGGGAGCGCAGGTCAGAGGTCTGACACATCACTATGTCATCAGCCCTGTCTGTAAAACAAAGGTTTCCACACTTGGGAATGTGCTACTGGTTGTATGCCGACGATCTTAAGTTGATATGCAGCAGAAGCAGGAGCTGTTCTGCATTGCAGCACATCAGCACTGAGGCTTCCAGCTCCTTTAAGTGCATGCCTACAGGCAGAAGCAGCTCAGCACAGCTGCCAGAGCAGTGCAAGGAGAAGCAGATGGTAACAAACCTTCCACTTTTAGTTCTCTGTGTTGGAAAAAGGTTGAGGTAGGGATCTGTGTGCAGGGGACATTGAATGTACTTGAAGAATGTACTTGTGTTATTGTTGGGTTTTCGATGGTGTGAAATCTTTTCATAAACACGAAGGTGATACAGTCATACATGGTTACTGAGATTACTAAGAGTCAACCTAGCCCCATACTCTTGCCTACAAGAAAGACTTGTGCACTAACCGCAGAGTGAGTTTTCAAAAGAAGATTTATCAAGCCTGTATCTGTTAATTAAAAATCATACTCAAGTCAGTCATACTTATTGCTGCACTTCCAAGCACAAGTTCTGTTGCTGTCAAGGTGTCTCTTTGAAATGTAGGGGTCTGTCCTGAAAGATAGGAAAGCGAGTCATTGGTGGTATAAATTTGTTCTTTACTGGCTTAGTTTTGTCTAACAGAAACTCTTTTCCTCATTTTCCCTCTAATATTAGAGGGAATATTTTAATTATAATACTACCTATTAAAAGATGAAAATCCATCAGTGCTGGCCATGTATACAATACTGGCAGTCCTACCTTCATTTGATACCATGCCATTGTCCAAGGTGGTAAGTTATGTTGTTTGATTAGGCAGTTGTTACTCCTCTTCTTTGGTAGCCATTAACTGGGAGATGCTGCCAATGAAAACCTTTACATATTGCATAGTTTTGCAGAGAAGAATATTTGTTTATCTGTAGTATACTGAGATAGCAACTTGCTGTTATAAGTGATAAAGAATAATTCTGGAGATGACAAGTAGCTGGTGAGGTTTATTCTTTGTGGGCTTGGATTTGCATGAAATACATGCCACCTTCATCAGTATAGCTCACTTGAGTGCGTTAGGTGTATATGCACCAGTAGTAAAATACATAGACATATAGAGACAAAACTGTTTGATCAGTGATACTGTTTGTTAAAGCAAATCTCCCTAAGCAAGGTGAAAATTGCCTTGGGCCTGACATAGACTTGTAAAACAGTGAGCCCTCCATTGTGCAGTACTTGTGCTGTTCTTTTTCCAAACTGCTCTGAATCTGTAACAGATTTTAAGTTCTCTGTCCATAGGTGAAGCCTTTACTTGTTGAATGCAATCTGCAAAAACCCCTGTTTAAAATCCACTCCACATACAATCCATATCTGATTTGAGATAAGCCAGTAAGAGTCGCTAACACATCCATTTTAGTTGCAGATGGAACTTGTCCCAGCAAGCCCTCCTTTCTTTTGCAGCTTCTCTGACAGCAGGATCCTGGGAACTGCCCCTTTTTCCACAGGTTGGGCCTTTTCTTTGCAGTAAACTGAATGCCATGTTGCCCATGTTGCATTTCTGACCTGTGTGGTCTGTAACAAAAACACTTGGCTTTCATTAAATCAGAGTAGGTTTTGTTGGATTTTACTTGTTGCTTGCATGTTTCAGTACTGGTACTTTTTGTGGCTATAAGAATGCCTGTGTTATGGCTTGCTGGATGGCATACCAGCCACACAAACTTCAGCTTGTTGTTAGATGGTGAGATTGTCATCTAAAACATGTAAAATGAAATTGCTGTTCTGTCTTGCAGCGTAAATCCTTGATATAGAGTTAGAAAAGGGGATGTAAGAACACATTCTCTGTACTGCTGTTGTGAACATAGAAAAGCCATGGTACAGTTATCAGCTTGCTATTTTCTGTTCCTCATTCTTTTTTCTCCTGCAGTTTCTCTCTTCATTTTTGTCAAAGGAGCACCTGAAAATGTATAATCTTGCTTCCAAATATGTTCTAAAGCAGTGACCTCTCAGAGGATAGCACACTCGTACTGACTTCAGTTCCACTTCCCACAATGGCTATCTGAGATGGAAAAGGAGAAGGTTGGAGCGACTGTTAGAAGTACTCTCATGTGCTTCTGAGCAGATAAGAGTTCTTCTCTTGGAGTCAGATGGCCTAGTGAGCGCTAGTGTCCACTGTTGTACTTGTGCCAGTTACAGAATCACACAATGGTTTGGGTTGGAAGGGACCTTTAAAGATCATCTAGTCCAACCTCCAAGGTTGCAAGGGGTTTCCGCCATCTATGTGCTACATACCCTTGGAATTTCACACATATTGTGAAAATAGGGAGTTTAAAGCCTGATCTGTTCAGCCTTTCTTGCACCCCCTGAGCCTCCTTGTGACCCTTCCATGTTTCAGTACTTTCAGTTGAGAAAACTGTTCATGCAAGGCTGGAACATGTTCATGCCTGGCTGCACCACAGCTGAACTGGTGAACTGTCTTTTCGCCATCTCACAATATTGCTTCTCAGATACGTTTGCCTTGAGCTTGGTTGTGGTTTCTTATGGCATGCAGACAAAGGTGTGCTGCTAGCCTATTTCCAATGTTCCTAAACTTCTGATTTAGAGCTACCTTATTTGACAGTTTGGATAGTTAAGCTATGAGTGCCTTCCTGCAGAAGGATTCACATTCAGTCATCCCATTATGCTTGGTCTTGAAATCTGAACTGAAATTTCTTTTAATGAGGACACTTTGTCTGTTGGTCTTATGTCATACGTGAGTGGAAAATCCTCATGTGTCCTCACCAGGTTGTGCTGGTGATATCCATCCCCCAGTTATTAGTAATTTTGAGTCAGTTATTCAGCAGTCAACAAACAAAACTAGAATGTAATGACAGGAAAAGCTGGGGCTACCCAAAATCCATGTGATACTAGGCCACAGGGTAATGACCATACCACCTTTTGGTGGCAGAGGGTGTGTATGTTCTATTCAGACCATAGAGAAGAGGGACTGATGAAAGCAGTGGACAGACGGAGGCTTCCCACTTCACGTTGGTCTGCACATACCCATTTCCCAGGGATTTTTTTTCTCAGACCGAGTATGCTGGTTGATTTTACATTTTCCCTTTTGGCTCACTGGGACTCGTTATAAATTCTTATCGTCCTAGAAACTGAATGTATTTAACTTACCTTTCAGGACATCTTGTGCCCCCAGAGTACGTTTGATCTGGCTTTTTAATTCAATGAAGCTCAGCTGATTTCTCACTTACTAAAGGCTGCGAAGCAACTTTTGAGCTGATTATATAAAAGCACCATGAAACAACTTCCCAGGAATTCCATTCACGTCTATCTGCACTTTTAAAATAACCTCACATTTTATTCAGTTGGGTTCAGATGGAGAAGTTTGCTCAGTCCCTTGAAAGCTCCACTATCTGTTAAGCCCTGAAAAGAAAGGTAAAATAGATCATATTTAACAGTATGAAGCAGCAAGCAATATTCATCTCTGCCCTAAAATGTGTGAATCCAGACTTACTGGGCTATCTGTGACCTGGAACAATTCTGATTGTTGAAATGCTGCGAATGGGGCTGGGGGGAATCTCTTGCCTGCAGGCTGGTTATAGGTGTTAAAGACTGGTATTCTCAGGACACAGTGTGGGGTTGGTCCATCTTAAGGCAGACAAAAATGTCACAGCTGTCTTATAAAGCCTTCCTAGCTGCCTCTTAGCTTGCCTGGTGTTGAAGTTAATAAAAGGCTATAACACCCATCCTGTGTTCATAAAAATGCTTTCACTTAGCAGACAACAACATTATATGACAAAGACAATAAAGGATTTTTTTTTTAACCATTACTGGAAGATCTAAGGTTTGATGCCAGATGGTGGCACAAGGATCTGAGACAGAACTGACCCGTGGGACTTTGCACGTAACGTTTCCCTGTGCCTAGTCCTAGTCTATTAGACACTGTGACTCTTTGGGGCTTGGAGGTGATGGAAGGGAGGATAATGTATACTTTGCATTTAGGAAACTTCTTTCTCAGGTATAGAAGTATTTATAGTTGAGGGTCTCCACTGAAAATATCCTGTCATTAATCTTTAAAAGGTACAGTCAATGAAAGTGTGGTTTGTTTCAGTAGTAGTAAAGGTAGATCAATTGAATTCAAAGTCTCACAGGTATGTATCAGTTTGTGCTATGGACAAAACAAGGCAGAAAAGCCAGTGCAGTTTATGAAACACAATTGTATAACATTGTGCAGTGCTAGATCTGCCACAATTTTCATGTGCAATATATGGTTTAAATCGTGAAATGTCACAGACTGTGAAACTTGTACACTGGAAAAATGAATGCTGCCTCTTACTGTAAAGTAATATACATTTCATTTACCTGAGAGCCCAGGAGCCAGTGTTTGAGGAAATAAGTAATTTTTATCAACCTCTTAAGTCTTAGACTGTGAGTTTTGTACATTTGAAGAAACAGAAGCAGGCCAGTCTTGCCTTTTAAAATGCTCAATTGGTTGGTGATAGTAAATAATAAGTATCATGTTCCCAGGACTCTCAATCCATTAGACCTTACAGAATGTTAGTGCATTGACTTGAGCTCTCTAGCTTTCCCTTTTTGACTCTCTTGTCTCACCTCAGTATCTTCGTGGTTATCTCTGTCGCTGTATAACAGGAAAGATACTGTAGACGTGCAGGGAATGCTGTCTTCTCATTTGCAGCTTCACAAGTGGCCTGTCATTGTCAGACAGGCCAGGCAGCACAAGTTTATCATCTTTTCTTTATTATCCAGTTGACTAGTTTTGACATAACTTTCTGAGTTAAGTGCTTTGATGTTAAAATACTCTGTTCATCTAATAAAGCCAAGCTATTTCAGGGCTCCCATATCCCACTTAATGTGATAATCCTTTCTAGTTTGGGGTGCGTACCTTATTTTGTTCTTTGAAGTGGAAAGCTATTCCTGTTTTCGTGAAGTTTGCCCATAACTGCGTTATCAGCCCTTGCTGAAAGGCTGCTTCGTGCTTTAACATGGAAGCTTCACTGAAATGTTAGACTTAAGGTAACAATTCAAAATGGTAAGCTATAAATCTAATTTACACTGCATACCTTTATGCAATTTTTGGATTACTCATGCACTGCATTTTGAGATGGGGGAGCAAATGAACCATGAGATTTGTTTCTTGTTCCAGTAAAATCGGTCTAGGAACTTGCTTGTAAATCTGGTATGCTTTTATTTAAGGGGTTAACTACAGCTCAGACAATTCCATCAAAGGTGTACGTGCATTTCTGCTTCTTGCTGAAGGAATTCCCCGTTCCTTTCCAATGACAGATAAAATGGACTGACAAAAATAAAACATTTGTCTTGCTAATGCTTTTGTGGAAGCTTTTCTTGAGTTGCCTTCCTGATTGCTGTCTTCTGCTTTGGTTTACTTTCTGATCCTTGAATTGTGATGAGATAAGCAGAGTCCTCTGTATGCTTGAAGAAAAGTCTGTTTTAGGTGGCACAAATTCTTTGCTAATATTCAAAATAGGATTTTGTTTTGTAATGCATGAAAAGATTTATAAACCAGAGGGTACCATGTGTGGGGAAACTCAATGTGTTCCAGCTGTACAGAAACATTTTCTGCTGTCTACTTTACAGGTCCGATTTGTGAAGAATGTGACTTCCTGGAAGGAAATGAAACCAGGATTTTACCATGGCCATATATCTTATTTGGACTTTGCGAAGTATGTTACCCTTGGATTTATCTGTCGAGTAGCACAGTAGTAGAGATTGCTTGGATGCAGCTGGGTTATTAGTGCCCTCTAGTGATGACAGTGTGACAGCTGAGGTTTGAAACATTCACACGCTGAAATTCCTGTGCTGAGCAATATTTGGGTTTGATTTTCACAGTTTTCTCTTGTCTTTTTGCATGCTAAAATGTAGCCGAGTCTCATTTCAAAACTATTTATATGCTGCGTTTAGTGTTCCTTGTGTGAATTACAAGCTTATTTTACTGAAAATCCTGGCTTTTCTCTAAAACACTGGCAGTTCTGCTTTAGGATTGCTTCCCATTCTGGGAAGTTTAAGATACTTGTTCTCAAGTGTGTTTTATATAACACATAATACCACCTGCCTCTTAAGTTACGTAGTTCTCTATCAGAGTATCCCCACATACTGTATCAAAATACTAAAGGTTATATTTTAAAGCAGTTTTTTGGCCTATAGTATTTTGACTTGCCATAAAAAGCATTGAAATAATTCTTCTGAGTTAAATCCTGCTGCTTCTAAAATTAATCTAAAAGAAAATGGGGTAAAAATGCTCCCAGTGACTTCAGAGGTTCAGGATCATATCTGTATTCACTCTTTCATGTGTTTCTTCCCTTGTCTCATTTTTGCTAATGGATCTTTGCTAAAGTGATCCTCAGTAGCTCAGTCTTGTGAAACCTCTCCTTGAACTGACAAGTCAGTTTTGCTTAAGATGCTTAGTAGACAGTGCTTCATTTTGCACTTGCAGCGTGCAGAAAAGTGTTGAAATTTGAAGGTGGAATTTTCAGATTTCAGCATATTTGACTGCACAACCAATAGTAACCAGTACTTTCACCTCCTGCTCGTGGTCAGGCCTCAGTCATGTTATGTTTCTGTGTATTAAAACATTTATGTAGGAGGGCAGGCTGCTGGGGCTGGTTCAGCCTGGAGAAGAGAAGCTGTGGGGAGGCCTCATTGCAGCCTTCCAATATCTGAAGGGAGACTACAAGGATGCTGGGGAGGGACTCTTCATCAGCGACTGTAGCGATAGGACAAGGGGTGATGGGTTCAAACTGAAACAGGGGAAGTTCAGGTGAGATCTAAGGCAGAAGCTCTTCCCTGTGAGGGTGCTGAGGCGCTGGTACAGGGTGCCCAGAGAAGCTGTGACTGCCCCATCCCTGGCAGTGTTGAAGGCCAGGTTGGACAGAGTCTTGGGTGACATGGTTTAGTGTGGGGTGTCCCTGCTTATGGCAGGGGGGTTGGAACTGCATGATCTCAAGGTCCTTTCCAACCCTAACTATTCTATGATTCCATGATTTATTTAATAAAATGAGATTTTTAGTGTGTGAGAGCTTCTTTTGTTTGGTCATTGCTTTTAATTATTCTCTTATGTACACTGATTTTTAATTCTAGCTTTTGATTACAAAGAATGAGAAGGGGAAGTGAGAGCTTCAGAGATTCCCAGTACAGCATATTATATAATAGAAAATGCTAAAAGCTGCAGTAGTAGCTGGATAATACCAATGGCACCAAGTAAAACCTTGAAGTTTACAGAAAGTAACAGGCAAGAAGTCTTAATTGCAACTCATTCAATAAAATAACATAAAATGTACCAACTTTCATTAGCTGCTTTTCTGCCTTCTAACGTTAAAATGCTGCAACGTTAATACACCCTTGAACTGAGTAACAGCTTTCTGGAACGAAGGAATGTTATTTAATTTCAGGGCCAGGTTGGACAGAGCCTTGGGTGACATGGTTTAGTGTAGGGCATCCCTGCCCATGGAAGGAGGGTTGGAACTGCATGATCTCAAGGTCCTTTCCAACCCAAACCATTCTATGATTCTATACATTGCTCACTTCATAAAGCTGAAAACATCCTCAGATACTTCAACATTTAAAATAAAATAATTACATCTAGAGAGCATCTAAGCAATTTCACAGATTTCTTTCATCTGCATCTTCCATCTAGGACTGTGTTACCCTTGTGCTTGCTGTTTGTTATTCTTTCCCCTAAATGATTTATTTCGCAGTCCCTTTCCCCCAACGCAGCATGCTTTCTCATACATCAGGTTTTCATTATTAAAATAATATCTTGAATATTTGGCTGTGCTTGGCAGGGCCCACACTTTTCAGGCTGTGAGGTGTGTTCTTGTAATGAACATTCTTGTGGTTGAGAAATGTAAAGTATTTGCAACAAGTCAGTGCTTGCTTATACACAGATATCAGGCTTGGGTCCACAGTCAGGTATCAGAAGAACAGCTTAAAATACGCTGAAGCTTAAAGTACTGCATTCAGTCAATGACTTATGGTATTGAAGACAGGTTTATCATAACCCATCATGTAAAAATTACAGTAATACAAGTTTAAATCTATTTTCTTCTCTTTCTTAATTTGTGATCCTCTCCCCCCTTATTCCCTTTTTTCTCTGGTAAACTCTGGTAAAGTTCTTTGACAATGCAGTTACAAAATCATTATAATTACTAATAAAGCTATAGTAGTAAGTACCTTATGTTATTGTAAGTGATGCGAGTTTTGCAAGATCGTGTGTAAATCTGCTTGAACGTACAATCCAGCACAAACATTTCCAAGGGCTCTGACACCATTTAGCACACAGGAACATATTATTGGTTGAGGCTGCTGCTTGATCAGAATGGTTTGTTCCAGCCTTCTCCAGCACTTGCAGTAGAGTCTGTAGAAGGGGACACCCATGCATGTCTTGTGCACTTCAGTGGACCTGAAAGAGGTGCAGTTCCAAGTCTGGACTTTGAATCATTTTGATGCACACACTCCTGTTTTGCAGACCTTGGGGAGTAAGAGCTGGCATACAGACAAATGTCAGCAATTGTCACCTTTACCTGCTACGGTCTAATGCATTGGTACTCTGCTGGTAACATCTGAAGAATCAATTGCTGTTCTGTAGCCTGTAACAATTTCCATATCTGTATGGCTGGCCTTTTGCCACAGTAATGCCTTTTAATTGTGGGGGTTTTTAACTTCTTCTCTGCTGCTTATTCTGTGTTTCTGTTCTTCAGCTTTTTTGCAACTTAAGATTCCTCACATGAGCAGTATCTGGTGTTATAATTTACAGAGGTCCACTTGAACAATAATGGTACCGCACCTGACAGACATTCCCATTGTGATATAACCTCTTTAATGTTTGGATACCATATTTATTTGCCACAGTGATGTCTCAAATGGAAAAGAAAATAAAACTGAGAAATGTGTCTTAAAAGCTGCCTTGGATGTAGATCACTGAAAGGTAGCATTTGCACAAAACCATTTTGGTGGTTTAAATCTTTCTTGTGTGCCCTGTGAGCTTACCACCTCATTTCATCAGGCTTCCTGTTTGTACCACAGTAAATCAAAAGTTGCTTAAGGTAAATGTCTGAGGAAAAATGTTATATTTTTCAGATAGAGAAGTTAATATGGTTACAGATACTATCTTAGGCTTCTATTTAATAAGCATAGCCATATGGATGCAACCCAGGTAGTGGATGGGCTCTGCGCTCTGCCTGCCTTCTGTTAGAAATCATGTCTCTGACAACTGGAGACCTGCCAAGAAAACCACTTGCAGCGTTGCATAGCACAGTTCAGGAGGGCAGGAAATCAATATCAAGCTTCCTTATGCTTATTATAAACACGTAGGTGGCTGCTAGACTCATTAAGGCATTTCTAGAGCTAGGATGGTTGTATAAGCATTTTGGTACCTATTGCGTGCGGATGTTTAAGGTTTGTTTGCTTCTCTTAAAAAAATAAATAAATCACAGTCCCAGGAAAGCTGAAATGGAACTGACTTTCACATCCACGTAACACACTGGATAATGAAGGTGAGAGGAAGCAATCATTAAACTTCCTCTCACCATCATCTTCTCTGTATGTAGATTTCAGTTGTGTCAATAGAGGCAAGCTTTAAAGTATCAAATGAGAAGCTCTGATTTGGCCTTTAAAAGACATTTTTTCTCCTCTTTTACTTCAGATTTGGTGTCAAAAAGAAACCAATTTACATAAATGTCATAAGAGATCCTATAGAACGACTAGTTTCTTATTATTACTTCCTGCGCTTTGGAGATGATTACAGACCAGGGCTACGGAGGAGAAAACAGGGGGATAAAAAGGTAAAATACACTTCATTATATATGGTTTCTTACCAAAATTAGTGTAAAAAGCGTTTTAAAATGTCCTGATAGAAGCTGAGTATTTCTTGTATCAGTCTTGGCGATGGTGGCTTTGCAAGTTGTATTCTCCCCTTCCTGTCTGTACTAGACCAGAGTGGAACATGAAGTATGTTAAGTGTAACATTTTGTGTAACCTTATAAATTCATTTTATGATACAATTTGTTATACAAATTAAATACAATTGTAAATGTTTTCAGGTACCCGGAGTTGTAAGTGTGGGGTTAAGCTTATCCTCTTGTATGAGAATTCTGCATCTCTTCTTTTTGAGGATTGAAACATTTTTCACTACTGTTTTTTGATAATTAAGAGCCTTAAACAGTAAATGTTGCAATGGAATTGTGTGAAGAGTCTTCTTGCAAACTATGGAGTTTTAATCATAGGTTTCTAGACTTCCTCCAGCGGTCTTAGGTGGCTATAGGAGTAGTTCAGGTTCATATATTCAAACCTTGTTTACTAACACGGTTTCAGAATGACAACATGATTCGGACTTCCTAATACATTTTTTGCAGAAGGAACTTAGACATCCACTGTCATGGTTTACAGGAAGACATTTGTTGGAGCACATTGCTTTGTACTGCTTGTAAATCAAGAAGAAAAGCAAGGTATTCAGCATATGAATATAGTTTCTAAAACTATAGCTAGAACAGGGTGAAAGTTTTTGGTAAATGGAAATGGCTTTTGTACTTTACAGAGCCAAACACTTTAAAATGTCAGTGGCAATATTTGAGTAAACTGATTATTTTTTTTCTGTAATGTTACCATGTAGTGTAGAATGTGCGAATACCGAGAGACATTGGAAAAATAACTCATCAAAAATCATACTGAATACAGCTTAATATATATACACAGCACAACTAAGAAATGTGACTACTAATTTTGTGTGTCCCCCCCCACATCCAAACAGTGTATTTAGACTGTCTGGAACAGAGCATTCCTCTCGTCTTTCCAGGGGATGACTAGCTGCTCCTCTGTTAGTTAGGGTTTGGCGCCATCTTCAGCTACTGCTGTTCAGTTTGTCCCGACATCCTACAGCATAGGTAGAGGAAAGCTTCAAGCAAACCAAATTGAAATGAAGCTTAAAATAAATCTATCTTCATAGCACTGGCTACAGAAATGATTTGGTAATACAGTGTCATAAAGGCATTTCTAAAATAAGAGAGAATCTCATCTTTTGTAACCTACTCTCTTCCTGTTCATGAGCATCATTTGGTAATGGAATTCCTTGCTGGTGGAGATCAAGGAGTTGGAAAGCTGACTGTGCTACCAAGTCCAAGCTTAGGTAGCTTAAGTCCAAGCTTAGGACTTAAACTTCACACTTTTTACTAAGTACTAATAGCATTGTTTTAGTTTTGAATTAGAGTCCAAACAATCTTGTTTAGTGGTCACTGGGAAACATTAAGGCAAAATCCCTAATGCTACTGCTTGGTAGACTGCACTGTAAGCTCTGGTTTGCTGGAACAAGTTGAAATGCATTCCTGTTTATAATGCTTGCAATTCACTGCAGTAATAATTTTATGGTTTTCTATTAAAGATGCTTTTTCTTTTCATTTTGTCACTATCATGCCACTTTATTTAGGTGAATGATATGGCAACTTAGTTGTTGCCATACAGATTTAACTTGTCCAGTAAGCAGCTCTAGTTTGTATGAAGTGAAATTGATTTGCTATGCCAAGTTTTAGGGATCCTGTTTTTCCACAGTGTTTCCAGGAAAATTGTACGTATATAGATGGTGTCAATTCTACATACATTATCTACATCACATTCTTTAAGCTCAAAACTGGATTGGCCCAATCGCAGTGCCTGTAACACTAATACCTATCCTAATCTGTGTTATAGGAGATTCACTAAGAGTTCTTCATATGAAAAGTAGAGAAGATCAAAACTTTCTTCCTAATGGAAGTTAATTGTTCATTTATTAAATGGGAGGGAATCTTAATGGACTTTACACTCTCACCCCCTGCCAGTCCTTACCACATTTATATGGAAGAGTTCTTCATTCATTTTCTTCCTATACCCCGTGCTTCCAAAGTTACAGATAGCTTGGCTTCACGAACAGGGTCTGTAGAGACAAGTATTTCTTATAATAGAATCTCTGGGTGGAGTAGTTGAGGTAAGTATAGAAGAGGAAATGGGGAAGGAGGTGTGTCCTGTTTAATCTTACTTAGAAAATCACTTACTTGCGTTTGTGTAGTAACTATAAAATAACCTGCAGGTATAAGCAAAGGAGTCTTTCTTTTGACAGATGCTAGTTCATACTTAGTATATACACTCATAAGTTAGGAGGTGCATTTAAACATTCTTAAGTAATGTTGATGTTATAAACTACCCGTGATAGATCAGTGCAGAATTTCTCTTAGAGAGCTATGCTAAAGAAAGCATACCAATGTCTTGTTTTCCTAGTGAAACTGAGTTTTCATCTGTGATGTGTGACATGTATGAGCTATTCTAAACACCAAGTGCAACGTGGACCTAGGCACCACACGTTAATCCCTGCTTTGGCCTGGTATCAGTAAACTTTTCAGATTATCTCAGGATCTTCACCTCAGAACAGAAGCAAAAGGCATTGTACTTGTTCTAACACTGAATAATTAGGCAAATATATTTGTTAATAGTTGTTTTGAACAGAAAGCAGACAGTCTAAAAAGTTGTCTATGTGATCACTTATTTGTTACTAAATAATTTCTTTAAAAACTTTCCTAGATACATGGCTTACACCTTCCTTAGAAACAGGAATACTGTGAATACTTTATGGTGACTGGGCAAAGTATTTACCAATTCTTTCCAATGCTAATGGAGTTCTTACTGTAACTGTATTGCTGCAGTTGAATAACTGCAATAACTGTAACTGTGTTGCTACAGCTGTCTATCCACGTAGAGCAGCGCTGTATTTGCCAAAAATAAATTGCCTCCTGAAATGGCAGTTATTTGTCATATTTAAAATGGAATAGAACATTGTTTAATCTACAGCACAAAATGCACACTCTATCATATAAAGATCCAGCTGTTTCCAGTATCACATAAATCCTGATGGCAATTGGTGCTGTATCTTTAGTCACTTATTTTGTAAGGGAAAGAAAATGATGTTAACACTTACTGACTGGTTTTGCTTGTTTTGACATTCAGCCTTCATCAAGGTTATATTAAAGATGTATCAAATGAACCAGGTAAGATCAAATTGTTAATTAGCTCTAACTCTAGAGTGTCCAAATACTATTTTAATTGAGATGAGTAAGTCCTAATAACACTCTGAAAGCAAAGCTTGGAAATGTACTGCTTTTCCTTTGTTCACATCGTCTCCTGTGTTTTTCTGTCCCCACTACATTTAGCCACTAACCAGGTTGAGATGTGGGATACGCATAAAAGATTTTAAAGCTCAGCTCAATTTTGTCTTTGTTCCAGACCTTTGATGAATGTGTGGCAGCTGGAGGTTCAGACTGTGCTCCAGAGAAACTTTGGCTTCAAATTCCGTTCTTCTGTGGCCACAGCTCCGAATGCTGGTAGGGAGAGAAATGTAGCTTAAATTGTTAGTCAAGTATATCAGTGCTAAAAGCTAAACTTAACAAACCTGAATATGTAACACAGTTGGAGAAAGTGTGTGGGACTGGACAGAGTGAAGCAGCAGGTACTTTTGTCATGTATTTTCTTTTGAAGATGCATTTTAATGTAAGTCTTGCAGCTCTTGAAACAAGCAGTATGTTAGTGTACTGTATCAGCAGTGCTAGGAGGGAAAACAGATGTTTCCCATTTTAACAATAGTTTTTGTAGATTTGGAGTCTTGACATTCTTCTTTTCTGTCAGGCTACAATATCCATCTTTCTGAATGGAGATATTTTGTTCCAGCTCTTAGAGTTTCTGGGGAGAGCAAAATAATTGGGATTAGGATAAATTTGTCTTCTTAAACCTTTACCAGAATCTAGTAGTCAATGTTATGTAGAAGAAACCAAACCAAAGGCAAATAGTGTCCGTCTGTCAATGTAGCATGTTTTATAACAATGGCACAGGCTTTAAAACATTGAACTAAAGGCAAACTACAGGTAAAAAAAAAAAAAAAAAAAAAAGCAATTTGAAGGATTCTGAGTGAAATCAAGGGCAATTATTTGTCAATGCTGCTCTTCATCCAAACATGAGCAGAGCACGTGGTCGTTTAGAGCTCCTGTTTCAGTGCCTGTCGGTCAGACCTATCTGTGCCTGGGCCAGGTGGAGAAGCAGAAAAGGAAAGAACTCTGAACCTATCTTTTCACCCAGTCTAGAGCTATAAAAGGAGGAAGACAATGTCAGTTTTATTTCTGTCTGTTGTTCAGTAGGGAAGTCCCCCCATTAAGTGCAGTGACTTTCTAGTTCAGAATTATGCTTCTAGGATGCAAGATGGAAAGATGTGTTCTTACCAGAACCGTTTCTGGTAGCTATTGGGAAAATGGAGACTGAATATTGACGTGAGAAAATGTAGATCCTCCAGATATTGCATTAATAGAGACATGAACCCTATACACATGTGGTTTGCTTGGTAAAGGAGTTATTAATCAAAGTAAGTAGAGGAGTCAAATTTCTAGGTAAGAGTTCAGATGAGAGAAGCTGCAAAGGGAAGTGAAGTTAGGAGTGGTTACAACTTGAAGTGAGCCTTCCCTTTCCTATGCAAATGTCCTGTTACAAAATAATCTCCATCTAGGGACCAAGGATTGTTGGCTGACATCAGAACTTGCTGTAATTGTTCTCTGTCATTTTAGGAATGTGGGAAGCAGATGGGCTTTGGAACAAGCCAAATACAATCTGATTAATGAATACTTCCTAGTAGGAGTTACTGAAGAGCTTGAAGACTTTATCATGTTATTGGAGGCAGCTTTGCCCCGGTTCTTCAGGGGTGCCACAGAACTGTACCGGACAGGTATTTACATTATTTAAATGGTTGATTTTCAAGGATTCCATGGATTTTTTTCATCCTCTTATCCCTTTTTTTTTATGTGAATTCTTTAGACTTAGACGAATAGTTTTGAATCTCTGCCAGGTTTGCCTCTCAGTTGGCTGGTGTTCCTACATGTTTAAAATACCCTCAAAAGTTTGAGGGCAGCCCAAGTATCTTGCCTTACACAAGCCTGTGCTTGATGCAACCTGGTTGGCTGTGCAGAAAGGCCCAAGGGATACAAAGGCCCAAGTACATGTTACCTTCCTGGGGTCATAGTAAGCCATTTGTCATATAGCTAGTAGCTTGGTTTCTTGGAGCTGCCCATGCAACTTAGTATGAGAAAAAGGTCCATCTTAGGCAGGGCTTCTACCTGCAAATAGAAGGAGAAAAGGATCTGATGTGTAGGGTCTAGATGTGTAGTATTAACAAGCTTATTACAAAGCGGCAGATAGCAGTTCTTAGGGAAAACGCTGCCATCATTTTGGTCGTCTTTATCTCATGTAAGAAGTCTCTTGCTCTGCAGCCTTTAAAATTCTTAACAGTTGATATCAGATTAACATCTAAATAATTAATTTTGAAAGACCAATCTTGCTCCAAGTACATTATGTGGAGTAATCTTGTTCCTTAAATGAAGTGTTCATTCCCTGGGTTTATTAAAGTAAGGAGGAAGAATTGAAAGAACTGATGCAAAATTCATTAACATTTAGTGCAAGAGACTGCAATTTTCCAACCCTGCATGTTACATTAATAAATTCTGGATGAAATTTTGTCGCTTCTAATGCAGTTTATCAACATGCTGAGAGGATAAAACTCTGTGAGTAAAAGGACTGTAGACATCTTTTAATCCATGAACTTTAAAATGAAGTTCCTGCTTTCGTTTTTGCATTTAGGAAAGAAGTCTCATCTTAGGAAAACAACTGAGAAAAAACTTCCCACAAAAGAAACTATTGCCAAGCTACAACAGTCTGAAATCTGGAAAATGGAGAATGAGTTCTATGAGTTTGCGCTGGAGCAGTTTCAGTTTGTCAGAGCACATGCAGTTCGGGAAAAAGATGGAGAATTGTATATTCTGGCTCAGAACTTTTTCTATGAAAAGATATACCCGAAATCAAACTAAGAACAGCACTGTACGGTGACATTGATGGACCTGAATCTTTGGTCACATTATCATCTTAGTCCTCAGCCGTGGAAACTAGATCGCTTGTAGACCTTCAAGATGTTTCCTTATAGATCTGAGAAAAGTGGGCTGTGGATCACCTCCAGGGCATTGGATACTGGCTAACTATGTTGGTAATCCAGAAGCAAAGGCTTCATTTCTTTTATCTAATACTTTCAGTGGGAGTTAATATCCTTTACCTGAAGAAATCTACACTTTTAATTCAGAGCAATTAATACACAGCAGTTCTAGTTGAAAATATATCCAAACAAAAGAATGCTTCTGTTGATGCTCTTTTTAAGTTTCAGAGCAATTTCTTTTCATTTATACTTCTGTGAAGAGCAAATAATTTTTCCCAGCTTTCAACATGGAAATTTGGTTGCATCCAATAGTGTTAATAACTGGTTGACATCTGTGCTTTGTTTTTGTGGATCATGTCACATGATATTAATTGGGATGGTGAATCATGTTCTGCTGAGAAATGCTGCTACAATTGCCCATATTTATCTATGTGGTTTTCTTTACAAATGACAATTGATCAGGAGTGTTCAAACATCATTTCCACATTAATATTGTAAAAAGCTAAAGAATCAGAGCAGTTTTGGTTTAGGTTTCTTTATCCGCACCACCACTGGCTGAGGTTGGGAAAACTGTGAGGAAAGCTGGTATTGTCTGCAGTTCTAGTTGATCCTTACACAGTGGTATAAAAATCATAAACTCAGTATTAAGTTTCTCCATGGATTCTTTGTAATAATTGTAAACTGAGGTATTGGTGAATCCATATTATGACTCCATTAGTGAGCTGTGGTATGGTTAGGGTTTTCCTACTACTTCGATACTTTTATCTGTAGAATATTTTTACTAAGGTGCTTTATAACGTGTTTTAAAGCATTGCATATACAAAAGGAGTAAAATGCTGTAAATACTGCTTATTTTATGTATTTGGACCAAAAGGTTTAAAGTTACTAGTTTAAAGTGGGGTTTTTGCACCCATTCTGTTATGTGTGAAGTGAAAAACATCACATCTACTTCATGGTTGAGTTACAACTGTTGGACATTGCTGAAATGCACCTCAGTGACCTCTCTGACTTCAATACCAGAATGTTGTCCAGGGATTTTCTTTGCAGAAATGTAGTCTTCATCCTTTTATTATGATAAGAAGACAAGAAGAAAAATGTCATGTGTAGTCTGGTTGGGAAAGATGCAGTGAACTTGATTGACATAACTGTATTTATGTAGCTGCCTTATGTGACTATTGTAAATCTGTGAGTTGCCATTATTAACAGTGTGAAACACCTGGTAGATGAAGTAAGTTGCAATTGGCAAACAGATGTTTGGGGCCACTGCATTAGAGCAAATGGCAGTGGAGAACTGTAAGAATTTGTTTCCTATAGAATTTTCTTAAAGATCTGAGTTTTTACACATCTTACACCTGCCTTTTCTTGAAGTGCTTTCCACAGAGTTTGATGGGGGAAGGCACCGAGGAGACATAGTAAGGAATGGTGGTAAAGGTTTAAATTCCCAAGGGAAGATGCTGAAGGCTTAGTTTAAAATTACCAAGTAGAGTTTCTTTAACCAGCTTGTTCTTGTAATGAAAACAAAGGAAATGGAAAATGTTCTGTGAACTGAATGTCTGCAGCCAAAAGCAACAGCCCAATGACAGAGAGGATAGGGAGAGACTATCGGGTACGTCTTGCATTTTCTTTGTTTTCTTGATTTTTTTCCCTTTGATTTTTAAAAATAGATCTCTCTTTGTTCTTCCCAAATAATCAGGGAAGTTCCTTCTGATAGCTTACCATTTATATAGCATGAACCATGCATAAGATTTCCTGTTCCAGTTCTTGTCTATTGATGTAATTAATAATGCCAGCGTGCTTGGGAATAGGATGTGTTAGTTCACAAATGAAGGCATTTTTCCTAGCTAAAGAAAGGAACTGAGGAGTCATACACAAGAAGTAGGTAATGGAGATTAAAAATTTCCGTAGTAAAGCAGTAACTTTTTGGAAATAATATTTACAATCCCAGGAAAGATTATTCACTCACTGTTAGTTTTACGATAGATTTTCTTTTGACTATCTCTTTTCTCCTTCAGAGTAATTCGGATCAGTTTACCTTCTTGAGTCTCCTTCAGAATATTCAGAAGAGCACCTCTAAGAGCAGAAGAGTTTAGTAAGTGAAAACATAAAATATTCATCTAAGTAATGAAGTAGTTATGTAGACAAATGCTTCTCTATTGACAAGAAAACTGATAAGCAAACCTTCTACTGATTTCAGTAGGCTCTACAGAAACCCCTTCTATTCTGTAAGACATTTAAAAAGTTGTCTTTAATTTCTGTTTCCTTCCAGGATTTAGATTTCTTAATTCTGAGTCTTCAGTAAGAACAATAATAGAAAACAATAGAACAATGCAACTTTTGTTACTTTTAAATGAGCAATATATTTTTCATAGGTCATGTCAGAAAGCACATTTTCTTTAATCAGATATCGCTTCCTGTCCTTTGCTGTGAACTGGCAGGGTTGAGACAAGCAAGAATTCTAGCTACAACTGGGAGGTTTCATTCCAGATGTGCTCTGACAATGTTGCTGTCTGTAGAACACAGAAGGTATCAAGACTGTCTACAGATACTCTTATCTAGAGCAACTGTTAAGTCAACTGTGAACTTTTTAGAATCCTTTCAATTGAAAACTATCAAACTTAGATCTCCTAAAAGACAGTTTAGGAGAAGGAGCTTTACACATTTTTAATAACCTGGTTTATTCCTCTTCTATTTGGAAATGGAAACAATCTGAGTTGTTGGAATTAAAAATGTTTTACAGTATATAAACAATTTATCTTGTGAGTTTTCCCTTAATGACTTGGATTGAAAAGCAGCAATACATGGATTTTTGTTGTTGCAGGTTGTATGATCAGTAAACTTACTATGCAGCCTCCTAAACACAGATCTTTTAACTGAAGTCACTGTAGTCTCTGCACAGGAGATTGGCTTTCTGCAGGGCTAAGTTCGTTTAAAAGGTGCTGAAACGCTCATCTCACTATAGTTTAGAGTAGGTTTTGTTACACTGTTCTGTACTTTTGTACAAGATTAACACCCAGATTTTGTGCTAAACTGTAGCCCTGTTGGAACTCTTGATGTCAGCATAATGGCATGAGGTCCAGCTGCACCGGCAACTGCATAGCCATACCCACAGCATGCCTGGAGCACTGGGCAGTGCTGACAGGAGAGCAACAGTGGTTTTAGCTCCTTCCCATAATAATTCTGCAGCCATGCAGCAAGAACTTCACTCTTATTAGTGCATCTATAGACAGCCACAAGGCTAGGGTGAAGAGTATACTATGTGCACATTCCTGCTTTTTCTGAGTTGATTTTCAAGCAGTCTCTCTATTAGTGGTATGCTGATCATGGCCTCATACTCAAACAGGCATGAAAATTTATAGCTATACAATATGGGAGAGGAAGAAGCAGCCCACCCTGGTCATTTGAAATGCCTTTTCTGGGTACTTAGTTTTTCTGAAGATACGTAGCTATTTTTACTTTCCAGGAATAAACATTTGCTTATTTATGGCCTCAGAACTGTTCAGTTTTATATTGGGGAAAATTCAGTTCTTTTATGATTCTGTTTAAATCTTTTATTGAGCTTCCCTGGTGTTGCTGAACACGTATATGACAAAAAGGGGTATGGATGACGCTGTCTGAACTGTGCTGCTTAAGCAGTCATTGGAAAAGCCTGGTTCAAGTGCACTGCCAATTTAGCTGTTCAGAATTAGAGCATATTTTATGACTACTAGAGATTAAACTTTAGGAAACTGTAAGGCTGCTTAGTTGGATGGATGCTTCCTTTACTGTAAGCCCATGCAACTACGTAACCTTTGCAGCAGTATTTATAGAAAGAGTCCTCTTCCTGAGACTTTTCTGGAGCATAATTATAAATGTTCATACACTTCTACTGTCTGATATTTACATCAGCAGCTTTCTGTAGCTTCAGTAAAGAGAGACAGGTTTGTGAGCATTTCTAAAGCAGTACTGAATGTAACTTTGAGAAACATGGATTGTGCATCATGACTTGTTTCTTTTTGAAAACACACACAGCTGAATAGTGCCTTTTTTCCTCACAATCCATGTTGAAGATGCTCGCTCCCGCTCACCCTCTGTAAACTGATTTGATTGTGCAATACTATTCCAACTTGAAACCATTTTGTCACAGCTGTTTGGGAAATAACCTCCACTTTTTCCTCACTATGCTGCCAGCTTTCTGTTGTTGGAGTGTTTCAGTTGATTACCTAATGCAGATGCTATAAAATAAAACACCCAATGGGAAGGGGAAAGAAAAGAAGTCTGGTGTCCTGTCTTCATATTTGCATGTCACATTCACATTAACTGCTTTCCTTCCCCCCCCCCCCCCCCCCCAGAAGATGTTGTTATGCAGTACTATGAACTTTGTCTGCAGCTATTGTGATTTTGACTTGAGCTGGAAGGTAGCTTTTCTGTAATGATTTCTCATAGCTATAACCAAATATATTTATAGGCTTGTAGAATGTGCTTGGTGCTTTCTGGCTAGAAATGTAATAGATTTGCAGAGGGTCACTGTGCTGAAAGCGTCTGTGAAAAGTTCTTCATGTTAAGATGTGTAAGAATAGAAAAGTGGCATTAAACCAGTGCATTGGTACGTACATGCTTCCCTGCCTGAGGGAGTGAATGACCTGACCGCTTATGGTGGTACTGGAAGATGCTCAGTTACAGCGATGAATGTGGTGTAAGAACCTGAATAGAAGGTAAACTTCACTTGCATTTGTAAAGCAAGCACTTAAACCAAGAAAATACAGTGAGCATGGGATACACTGCACTGTTGAAATGCATACAGAAACCATTGCCCAGTAAACATTTCTAGCTGCATGCACGGTGGAGCTGGACAGTCATCTGACCCAGCAAAGCTTCTTAATGCAATAGTCCTTAAATACTCAGTTGTCAGCCTTGATGATTAAGAGCCATCTTGCAGCTACTTAGGAACTTCCAGTTGAGGATTTTGATGGCTTTCAAATCCCCTTTTTGTTGAAAGTCAACTTTTCCTTCCTTCCATCAGTGGAAGGGGTAGGTGTAATTGTGCACAGGAAACAAAGCTTCTCTGCTTTAATCAGCCAGGAGGAAGTGGAGATAAAAATTGCCTATATAAAGGTACAGGACTTCCTAAGGTTGCTGCACCTCTTTAAGAAATGATATAGCAAACAAAATGAGGGGGGAGGAGGAAAGGCCAAAAGAAGTTCTAATACAGAAAGTATTTAAAATGACAGTAGCTTCTCCTGGGAAAGGCAAAATGATGGCAGTGTTACACATCTGCACTGAATACTGGTTGAACAGCTTTTTAACTGGTGCTGCCATTTGCACCATCAACCAGAGTTCATGGGAGGGGAGTGAAAGAAGGGAAAGGGTTTTTTTTGTTCAAAGCTAGACTTTTTTTTTCAGGTCCTGTATTTTCATTTTATTTCTTGTTTGAATCTTGCATTTGATTTCAGTATAATTTCCTTACTTCTTAATAAAATACAAGAAGTTGCTAGTGAATGTCAAAGCAATGTCCAGATGTTTTCTACAAGCACAAGTCCCCTGCTATGACCTCCCCCTGGCTTCATTACCACATAACGCAGATGTGGTAACTTTCAATAAGAGCTAATTTAAAGGACTAATAATACTCTTTATTAAAAAAAACCCTCTACAAAGAACACCTGTGGCCTAAAAATGAAGGCTTTGAGACCTTTCACCTTGTCATAATAACCAACTGCATCCTCATAAAAGTGGAAAACACTGTGATAAACATTCTCTGCCCAATTTCTGCACGTTTACAAGGCTGGTCCCGAATCCACTCAAAGATTTGCTGTGTACTGACATTAACTTCTCGTAATAAACATGACTGTCAAAATAATTGCATAAAGAACAACTACCCATCATCTTCCTGGGAAAAGAAATAAATCTCAGAACCAAATAGATTAAAATGGTGATTCACGGGAATTGTGCTTATAGTTGGAGTTACGCAGGTATCGCATTCCTCTGATGCTTTAACAAATGGTTCCCTACCTTGCTGTACACATGCATCTGTTGTTTCACCCTCCTATTGAGATGAACTCCTCCGTGCTTTCCAACTAAGAAAGCATTGTATTTCAAACAGAAATGCAATATTAATAAGGAAAAGCAGTGTTCTATTTTGAGAAACATGCCTAATTTGGTACGATAATTTAAATGCTCCAACTCACCCAGAGCTCTGGGTTTGATGCAGCGGTTACTGGAAAATATGATAAACTGTGTCTTTACCAAAGAAAGAAAAAAACTTGGTCTAGAGAATAGTGGTATTCTGGCCCTAAAGACATTATTGTCTTGACAAATATTGATTGCCATTTTTAGCACAGAATAGCATTTGGCATCCTTAATCTCCTTTATTTAGAATGTAATAACTTTTAAAACGTTGCGTGACTTGGGAGAATTGGCAAGGGGAAGAGGAACGCTTAACTGCTAGAGACTTGTGCAGTTACAGGCTGGCTCTGTCAGGACTGCCTCACTGCAATCTGTAATGAGTGAATATGTAACAGTAGATACAGTAAGAAATTATATGTGTGTGTCTGTGTAAAGAATACAGAGGGAAGTGTAGGAAGGAATATCTCACTGTATGAGACTGCAGTAATTCCTTAAATCAACAGCTATGACTGCTACCTTCAGCCTTATCATCTGCTTTGGATCTTCAGTACCTTCCCTTGACTTTATTAAGAACCTCAAAATTGCAGCCATCAAGGCCACTGCTACTATAAGCAGGGCCTGTACACCAACAGATGAAATGTCTCCTCTTCTAACCCCAGCCCAAATCCATGCTTCCAGTGCTTTGCTCCACTACTATTTATAGATGAGCTATAGATCTGGAAAAGCAGATTACATTGACTGGAAGGCTTGTCTGCTCTGCATTTGAGGTTCTTCCTTCTTGAAGATAAAATAGTCAGTAATTATGTGATAGAAGGCTGGGAGAAAACACCTTATGCTCAGATTATGTGAAGCAAAAACTATGTGCCTTTGTTTGGTGTCCATTCAGACTGAGTTCACTGGCTCAGGCAGATTCCAACCAGCCATCTGTTAATACTAAAGGCTACTTTGGAGAGCTGGGTGGAAACCTGAGATTTACTTCTAGTAATAACTGCTATAAATATTGTTTTTCCACAAAACTTTGTTTTTCTTAAGACAAACAGCGATTTTTTTCCCATAAATACGGAGCAAAACAGGAAAGCATCAGTGTCCCCACATCCCAGCAAATGTTCTTTGTCAGTGCTTTTGGTTTCCCCCTCCCCAAGTGTATGGAAAAATGTGTGAGAGTGTGACATCTGTGTTCAGCCTCTCCTTTCTCTCAGCTGGCTCTGTGAGATAGTGCAATAGGCTTCATTCCTTCACAAACCTTCCAAAGGACAAGTCTTATCTTGCAGGTATTGTTGTAGGACATGAGATCATGCTCCAATATGGAGTTTATCAAAGTTGGTGTTTACTCAGGATCACCTTTGAGCCTCTGGTGGCAATAGAGGTCCCTATCCTGCACGTCAGAGGTAGTGCTCACGTGTTGTACCGAGTTAGCTTGTGCACGCTAGTGGCTGTGCATGCAGTGGTTTGGATACCTGATGTATCTGACAGTCACTTCATCTAGCAAGGCTATATAACTTGTGGGCCTGGGTTTTTTATGTCTTTGTGCAGGACAAGATGAGAATCAGGCTGCAATCAACAGGTTTTATTAATTACAGCTTCGCAGCAGGCCCATGTGTAACTTTAGTTCCATACTCCCTCCTCCCCAGCTCACCCATCCAGGAATGTCCTCTTACCTATGTATGTGTACGTGTGTCTACACATATATAGTCATAGCTCTCATCACTTGATCATTCTGAGATAAATGAAGAGCGAATTACAAAGCCAAAAAGATTGGCAGACAGCTTTGTAGGCCAAGTTCAAAAACCTTGTCAGTAGTCAGAGGGAGCAAAGCATGCCCAGGCAGACACTCGAACGTGCTTTCGGAACCCATCTTCCTTGTGTATCTGAAATGGCCTCTCAGCATCTGTTGAGCAGTCCAGTTTTGGTTTTACTCTGTTTGAGTACATAGGAAAACAATTGAAAAGAGAAAGCAATTTTCTGCAATGAAAGATCCTGATATTAAAGCTTATTCCTCCTTTCAGAGCAGTGACAATCCAAGGCACGTGCCCTGTGACTGAGAGAAGGGAGAAGCCCTGATGTCCTGCTTTATCACAGATGCTGAGATGGTTGTTCAAACTTCTTTCTTTTTTTTATCTCTGCTTATTTGTGCTGATTTCAACCCATTTCTTGTGTTCTCTCAAGCGAGTGAAATGTGTTCAAAATCCCAAAGCATGTGCTTTTCTCTACGGCTGCATTGATAAACTCTCCCCCATGCCAACCTTCTTTTGTTTGTCCAAATTCAAATAACGATTGATAACTGGATGTCTTACTGTCTAGTCCCAAAGATAGTGCAGAAGACCAGGAAATGGGGACCTGTGTATCACAGCCGTATGGGATATTCCAAAATCTCTTGGTGTCTGTGATATTCCATAACTAAAAGCAATGCAAACTAAGTGTTGTGATAGGTTTGTCAGGTTTTCAAATGTGGAGCCTGAATGTAGGTATTTATGTTAATTTGTGGCTATCTAATGACTTGTTCATGTGTTGTTTTGTTCAGATTGAGCAAGTATCAATAACTTTCTAGGAAAGCAGAATATCGAGTTCTGGTGCCAAGGCGTTAACATCCATCAGCAGTTTGGCATCTGAGTTTGTAATTGTTTTCTGTTGTTCCTTGTTATGAAAATACATTTCTAACAATATTCTTTTAAAAGTCATTTCCTCTTCGTATTCTCTTCTGTAATCACATCTGCAAGAAAAATGTGAGTTAGGGACGTTAATCATTTGGGAGCCCTGTGTCTAAGGCTTTGAAGACAAAGTGCTGCTTCTGCTGACTGTAGACTTTTTGCCCAGGGTGGTTTCCTCTTCCCATATAAATCATAAAACCCCCATACTGCTGTTCTTCCCAAATCAGGTGGGGGCAGGGGGAACCCCAAAGGAATAAATAGCTGCTTTTCATGGGATGTTGCTGCCATAAAACACAGGCCAGCAACAGAGTCTTACAAGATTTTTGAGAAACAGTGTTTAAGCAATATGAATGAAAAACAAAGCCGAATTCCTCACCTGCCCAAAGCTGGGGCAAAACCCCAGCCTCATTACTTCAGTAACTGATAGGATTCTGTTCTCTGAACACCCCATTCAGATTAGGAGTGTTCCTTGAGGTTCTGCAGATCGGTTTCTAGGCTTCAACTGCCTATACATCAGCTCTCTGTTAAGGCATCAAATAGTAAGATTTATTAACATTTGTTCATGTCTCAAATTTCTGTGAAGAAGATGCAGGTGATGGGCAAAGCTGTCTGCTGGGTGAAGACTTGCCTATCGAAAGTCAGAAGCAAGGTTAGTTGTGGAATACCGGTGTCCGGTTTTGGGAATGATGGTTTTCCAGTCTGTCAGATGACACAGAGCGTAACTGAGAAGTTTAAGTAATTTCCCCACAGTTACTCATCAGAGACAGATGTTTTACCCTGCACGTGTGAAGCGAGTAGACTAACATAGGAGGAGGAGGCGAATTCCTGCATCTTGCACTTCTTGTCTTTCTACTCATCTCTGGGCATCTGCCATCATCATCATCTATCCAGTAGAGAATAGTCTCTCCATCAGGTAAGAGCTTTCTTTTCCTACCTGGGAGCAGTATAGATGCTTGCTCTTTGTAGATAACTTGGTGTAAGAGCTGTGTTACTGTTATTACACATAAATATTTTTATTGGCAAATAAACTAGTAGTGCTGCAGATCAAAAGGAAGTCTGTGTTGGTAAGCAGTTTTGGCATGTGGCTGCCATAATATCTGATTGTTACCAGATAGTATTGCATAGAGGCCTCTTTGCAATGTGTTTGTTAGGAAGTCTGGTACTGATGTGCTGTATCAGATGTAAGGCACTGAAACACAGGTGGGATTTATCTGTCTTAAGACAGTGCATCTCCTGATCCTTCCTGCTGCCTGTGTGGCTGCTCGCCCCTTGACCTGCTACACTGTGGGCCCACAGGCACTTCAGCAGGGGTGCCCCATGCAGGGCAGTGAATGGGCCAGCTGGATTCCTGTTTCTGCCAGCAGCAAGAATGCTGCTGCCATCCTTTGGGTACAGCAAACAAGAACAGGTTTGAGGAACAGGGCCTTGACCTGGTGGGTATTGATACTGGTTCACATTAGGGTAACAGCAAGATTGGGTTTATTGTTGCTCTCCTAAGCCAGGAGTGCAGTGTCTGCAAATACAGCAAGGATGCTGGTATAGGTGAATTGCCCACAGCTTTGCAAGAACATTGTGCAGGAGCCAGCAATCCAGCTGAGACCTCTTGAGCCCTGCAAGGGCTGCTCCTATGTTTCCTTGCTAATCTTCTTCGCATATAACTTCCTACCTTGGCATGACTAATACGCCGAATTAATGTGTCCTAACCTCAAGCATTTTAATGTAATAAAATAGTAATTTATGTCTTAATATGGAATTTAATTTCTGTGCTTGCCTGTCGTGTTTCAGGCACCAGGAAGGGTCAAAGAACACGTGTGGGTGTCTGGGGAGTCATGAATCCCTCCAACTTGCTGTTGTTGGCTGAAGAGACATATCAAGGTACAAGATGCTGTTCGTTGGGACTCCAAAATGAATGCTGGCCCCTGAAATGGGAAATACAGCAACATCGGAGAGTTGGAACTAACTCCTTTGACTCGTTTAGAAAAGGGTCAGAACAGGAACAGCTGTATGTGCTGGCAGCATTAGGGGATTAGAGTGCAGCAGTTGTGCCTGCTTCTGAGGTTCTGTGTTACTGGAGGACAGAAATGCCATGATCACCTTCTTTGTTCATCTGATGTACCAACCACTTAAAAAAAAACAGGGAAAAAAAGGTCAGAGAAGGTGATCTGAACCTTTTAGGCATCTGTAGCCATTGAGAGCAGAGGTGTTTGGATCCTGTCTAGTGAACAGTTCAGATAGCCTTGTGGTTAAGTGGGCAGCTGGCAGGAAGAACTGGGGAGACATAGAGAGCATAGCATTACATAGAACCTGCCCACCTGTGTTCCCAGACTAACATCCCTCTTGCCCAAACTCTACTAACATTTGACAGGGTAAAGATGGGTTACTTCTGCTTTATTTTGAAAAAGAAAGCGTCCTCCCATGCCCCAGCATGGACTAGGCATACAACATGAAAGCATGAGGATATTGGACTGAGATCATGCCAAAACCCCCTTTCATTTTATGCTATACATTCAGGCGTATGTTTAACTAAAAACATGCTCAAGAGCACCTGTGCCCTTGCCATGCAGTAATGCTGTCAAAAGAAGTATTACCTTCTCCTGCACTCAAAAGAAATACTGCTGGCCTGTAAATATATGCCTGAGCAAGCTGAGGGCATCATATCTGCTCTAGGGAGCAATGCCCACAGGACCTTTCTGGGATTCTGGGCAAGAAACACATTTAAACTGTGCCCAACCATGGTTGCAGAGGCCATTGTTCTGTCCTCCCCCTCCCTGATCATCCACTGTGTGGTCTGGATTTTGAAGGGAAGTCTTGCTCTCTTGGCTTCTGAAAGCTCTCCCCATCTACAGCAGGGCTGGGGGTAGGTACCCTTCACAGGACAGAAACTTGTTTTAGGGTTAACATGCATCTCTTCATACTTGCTGCAATTATTGATGAGCCTGCATGTCAAATGACCCACGTTAAGCATATTACTAGGGGTGTGCTAACAGCACCACTGCACTAAACCACAACTGACAGCCTGACCCAGCATTGTGCTTTAAAAGGGCAGGGCTGCAGCCGTGGAGTTGGAATTCTGCTTTAATTAGGCCATTACCTGACCTTCAAAGCTGTATTTTCTTCCTCCTCTGCATGCTATGCTGGAGGAAGGGCTGCTGGAGAAGACAGGAAGAGCCCTATCTGATTGTTATCGGAAGGAACAAAAGCCATGTGTTGCTTTTCCTTTTTGACTGGTGCAATTAGGCTTATGTGGAAGAAACTTGTCAAGGTAAATGGCCATCTCTGTCTTTCCCCTTGCTCATCCCTGGCAAGGTCTGTCATTTGCTCCTTATGTGAAAGGCTCCTCAATCACCTTTTGACAGCGTGTCTCTCTCACAAGACTTGCAGCATATCCTGATTATGCACCACCACGAGGTACCTTTGCCCAGGCAGTGCATCTACATATCTTTGTGTCGTCATCCCTCCCCTTCAGAAGAAGCTTTTCCACTTCCATGGGTATACAAGGATCTTCCTGTGCAGGGCATGTGACATCTGTGGTGCTTTAGCAGGAGCACGCTGCCACTGTCCCCACTTCTGAGCAATCCCACCCCCCACTTTGGCCTCCTTGTCGGAGCTGTCACATGTCTCCTGTGTTTACTCTTACTTCTTGGTCTTCTCAGGCAGGGCTCATCTGTGCTAGTTCATTTATCTTTGGAAAATCAGTGAAATCAGTTCCTGCCTGGAACTGCTGCCGGTTGCACCCGGGACAGACATGGTTGCGTGCTGCAGGTGACTGTCATGGAAAGCAAAAGACCTGTTTTGTGGTGGTTTTTAGCAATAGATAGAAGAATTTGTTTTCTTTTTAAAGTTAAGTTCACTAGATTTCAGTGATGCTCTGCTTATGAGAAAGTCAAAAGCAAAGAACTCCAATGCAAATGCTGGGAGAGAATTCACTTTTAATTCGCCTTTAGGCCAATTGCAACTGCATTGCTGCTAGGTTATGGCAGAGAAAGGCACTAAGCACACTCTATATTCATATCTCAGAAGCCCTTCCTCCCAGAGTGAGCCATGGTCACAAGCCTCTGGTCATACCCTCCATCTCACTGCAGATTTCCTGTGTGGCCATGGGAAAGACGCTTTGAACTGGTGCTATCTCCTTCTCTTTGACCAGCAGTGCTGCTAATCCTTTTCCTCCTGTTGAAGTTGAACATGTATGAATACCGCAGGGGCTCTGTCTGTCCCAGGACTGTGTGGATGTTTTGTGTTTGTCCCTGTTTGGGTGCTGGACCTCAGCAGATGGTGATGCCCGTGTCACTGACGGGAGGGGAAGGTTTGCAAACCCCTTATTTCTTTGTTTAATCACAGACATTCTGTTTATTCTCTGAGCAGTCTTTGAAGGGTGATGGAGTAGCAGTTGAGCCTATCAGCAGACAGAAATCAGGTAATGTGTTAGAAAAGGAGGAATAGTCAGCAATCACGATAATGGAAACCAGTGGATTTTCACGGTGCTGTTATGCAGTTACAGTAAGTACTTAGGTCTGGTTTCTAATGGGGAAAATTGAGGCATGGCAAGATCCAGTGGCTTCCTCAAGGGTATACAGGAAGGCTTTTTTGTTGGTGCTAATGTATGGGGTGATTCGACCAACAAATAACTGGTCCTGTGCTGCCAGGGAGACTTGGACGCATGGTGCTGGGGGTCTGCTCCTCACCAAGCCCCCGTTCTGCAAACAAGGACCTATGTGTGGCTGCCCAGCTCCAGGGGCAGTGCCATGCTCGGTGGTGTGCGGGGAGGGAGGCTGCAGATACCCTGTGTGTGTGTGTGCACATCCCTTTTTAGGAGGTGGCAGTTGTACAGTTACAGTTAATCAGAGAGATCATTTGTGCTTTATATCGATCTAACTGTTGCCAGAGGGCCTGGTCTTTTAATCTGATGGCATTCAGCGCTGAGCCTGGGGACAGATAAACCATTAACTGCTAAGTTCAGTCTCTGTCAGGCTTTAGACAGCTGCGGGAAGGCAGCGGCAGGGCTGCAAGCTCGGCGGCCACAGACTCGCTGACTTCGCCCCGTGATGCTGCCCTCTGCCCTTGGCTCCCGAGTGCGGGCACGGCCTCATCCGGATCGTGTCCTTCCCTTTAGAGGCTCCTGTACAGCCAAAGAGGCACAAACCGCGGCGGGGACAAGAATCACGTCCCTGGGTCGGGAATCACCTCGCTGGGTTAGGCGCCACCTCCCTGCGGAGCCCCCGCGCCGACACTAGATGGCGCACAAGGAGCAGCACTGCGGGGCCGCTGTCTGGCCCCGCCTCTCCCCTCCAAGCCCCGCCCCTCCCCGCCGGGCCCTGCCGTTACGGGTACTTCCACCGGGCGGGTGCTCGGTGCTGAGCGCTCGCAACGAGGGACGGGCGGGATCTCCCGCTGGGATAAACACGGCCGCTGTTTTCCCTTGGCCCCTTATTCCAAGTAAAGTGTCTTTTTTGGTGGCTAATTCTAGTGCTAAATCGAGCCTAATTATGATAATACCATGATGGGCTGCTTTAAGTTACATAACGATCCTTGCATTGTATTTATATGAATGAGGAATTAAGCTTAAAAGGTTGCCCTTCTCAGAAAATGGATTGCCCTCTCAGTTCTCTCAATCGATTAGTTTAGGTATTTAAAGTGCTGCATTTTATCTCACCAGCCACCCAGTAAATTTGTCATCATGATACTTAAAGGAACAAATTCACATTGTTTATTTTCCCCAGCCTTTTTGGCATATTTCTTGGCTTCTTATTGCACCTTGAAGCCATATTATATTGTGTGACGGAAGAACAGTGATAACCCTTCTGCTTAAATAAGCACGACAGTATAAAATCTCTGTTCAGCTGAAACACGAGTGAAAGGGATGCTGCCGTGCAAAATGTGTGTTACATTGCGGTGAATGAAGTGAGGCTAGCAATCCTGAAGAGGTTTTCACGAGGACTACAGGCTTCCTGGAGGAGGGTTTGTCAGAATTCCTGTTCGCTCCAGAAACTGGAGTTAATTTCTCCTTGGAGCTGCCAGATAACAGGAGCCATCCTCATAATTGCCAAGAACTTCAAGACTGGGTAGCACTAGGGATTTTGAATGTGACATGTGCAACTAAGCAAAAAGATACAGGACGCACGCATGCGTTTCTGTATCATAGATTTCTGAGGAAATAATAGGATGAGGTAAAGTTGCTAAGTTAAATAAGAGCATCTGGTTTTCCTGCTGAAGTTTTAACCCTTTTTCAATTGTCTCCAAAAGGCATTAGGGAATGGGGGGGTGGGGGGGAGGAGGGGGGATTCTGTGTCGTGATGCTCAGGACAGTTGAAAACCATACAGGAAGCACTGCTTAGCCATGGTTGTGCCCCCTGAGGTGGGGTGTTTGCCCTGGTGGTACCCAGGGAGCAGCCTTAGCACACACTGGGCCAGGGTCCAGACACCCCTGTGATGCTGCACTGTGCAAGGGGCAGCGAGCCTCCACCAAGGCAGCCACTTCCACCACTGCCAGTCTCTAGTGTGCTCCTTCAGTTCCCCTCTCTGGTTTCTCAGGTTTACAGATCTGCTTTTGGCCTCCGAGTGAGCAATTGCCACCCGTTTCCTCACCCTGTGTCCCGGCTGGCGGTAGGAGTATGCACACCACTTGAATTCCCCAAACAAAATGGAAGTGGAAAGTCTTGGGCTTAGTTGAAAAGAACAGCGAATTCTGCTCGCAATCTGTAATGCAATTAGCGTTATTTGACTTGGCAGCCTTCTGAGGGCCTGCGTGGGCTGCAGGCTGCGAGGGCCTGGAGTCAGCCTCTGTCTAGGAAGCAGGGCTTGGGAGGAACTCTTCACATCTGAGCTCTCTCGGTGGTTTTCCTCCCCCATTTTCATTTCCCTCCACCCTTGGCGTTCGGATGCCACAGCCATTCGGATGCCACAACTGGTCCTTCTTCCCAGCTGGAAAGGGGTGGAGTGGGTTGCTTCTGCAGCCCCTGCCCTGCTCCATGGCCCCTCTCTAGCCCTGTGGGTGTCTGCATCCCCCCGCCTGGCCAAAGGGAAATAGTTCTGGGTCACAACTCACTGAGCCATCTGTGTTTCTGAGGCTAAATTATCCTTTGCAAGGGAAATAGCATTAGGCCGGCGTATCTGGCTGCTAATTGCTTTAACTGGCTGAAAAGATTTCAGTCTGTTCTTGAGCTGTTTGTGCAAACTGAACAGAAAAGTGTAACCTTCAGATCCTGCCCTGTCCGCAGCCAGAACATATAAACAAGTCTTTGGGTAAGAAAAGCAGCACAAAGTTTCAGGCTATGCTGTGAGAGACAGGAAGTTATGGGCAAATTGATTTCACCACTGGGAAAGCAGGGATCTTTTTTTTCCCCTCCCCAAGTAATGATTGTAAAGCATGCTAATGCAATTCAACATTAGTGCATTAAAGTGTGGCCTTATTAATTCAAGACATAAAGGCAACAAAATAAGCTGTTAAATTTAAAATATAATACATATATAATGAGAAAAAATGTGTGAAAGCTTTATTCAAATGAAAATGCGGAATTGTTTGAGCTAGTGAAGTATCTTTTGTGCTGAGTTATGAGCATATGTAATAGATTTAATTATTAATTTCTCCATTGTTCTATGCACACAGACAGGGTTCAGGGCACAGTCATTCTCTGGCTTTCATGGATCTAATTTGTATAATTATTGCCTGAATAAAGAATTGCTCCGATTCCGAGCTCACTTTTTTCCTCTCCTAAGGACTACCTCACTGCTGTGTTCCGAAAGGAGAGCACCTGCCAGTTCTTCAGGAATCAGGTGATCACTTCCTGTGATGAGGCACACTCCTGGTGACGTTCCTTTTCAAGCCTTTTTGTCTAAATGAATTATTGTGCATCCTTTTTAATTTTATTGAGCAAATTACATTTGTCAGGGTCTGGCTTTGTAAACAAATAGCTAGAGACACATGGATACATATTGCTGCTGTTCAAGGTCTCCTATTTATGGAAGCCAGATGAATGTGAAACAAAAGAAAAAGTTTTCTCTAAAAGCAATTATCTTCCTGCGTTCCCATCAGTATAATTATATTGCAGGGAATTTTAAGGACTCATACAGGTAGAACTGAATGCTTAAACTTGTGGCTGAATCCGTATGCAAAAGCTGAGCAGAGCATCTTACCTCATGCTAACAAAACACACTGTGGTTCTGTTACACCTTTACACCTGAAATGCATGTATTCATCATAAAATAAGAACCTGAGATCCATGCTATACATATGAAAAGTATTTGTGGGAACAACTACTGAATTCCTCTCTGTTTTGAAGTGCTAATATTAATGGGTTGAAGTATTTTGTCACTCAGGCATTTAAAAAGCCATGGCCCTGCTCTGTGAGTATCTTTAATCTTGACTCTTTTCTTCGACTTTGGAGACACGTTGTGTTGTTAGAACAGAACCTCTTTTTTGTTTATGGAAAGGTCTTCCCAGACAGTAAAAGGAATAAGGCCCAAGAGCACATCGCAAAGTTCAGACTGAGGAGTCTGGTAAAAATCATTACGTTGACTGTGCTTAGAGAAAAATCATTATGACTTTTAGGAAGCTGCAGCACCAGCATGGTTTGTAAGAAGTCACATCATTCTGGGGGGAGTAGAGAAAGTCTGCCAGGAGAGTAATTTTATCCTTTCCATTGTCCCATCAAGTGTTGAGAGCTCTTATTGAACATATGGTTGTCTTTTCCCTTTAGTTTGTTGAGAAGATGCTGTCAGCCCACCAAAATAACAATTATAGGGATGGTCTAAGGGTGTTTTTACACTCCTATCAGAGCAGAAAGCTCAGCAAAAGCAGCTTCAGGGGTACTTCTTGAGGAGAAGCAAGACCAGGCCTGGCTGAAAGCCTTCTTGCAAAGCAAAGGAAATGGAGGTCCTGCAGCAGGGATCTGCTACACCACAATTACTCCCTCAGCTACCACCTTCCTTTGCAGGGAGGTGCTATGGAAAGGTGAGATTATGGTAGTGCAATTAAAAAACCTTTAACAGCCCTTGTATGAGGAAGGGAAATAAAAGTGTCATGGGATAAATATATGCAGTTTCCAGATTCAAATTTGTAGACTCTATGTTTAAGTGTATAATTGCACTTAATACTAGAAGTAGACAGATGTATTCTTTCCAGATAGATTTTCCCCTCTCACTTCCTCCACTCCTGTTGTATCCAGGGTTGCTGTCTTTTCCCTTTACTGCCCTTTTTTCCCTTTTCCATCCTTTCTCATGTCAAACAGAACCATGTAAATTGAACATTTAAAACCCAGCTATGAAGAAACGAGGCATTTAGCCTGACCTTGGCAAACATCTTTTTCAAGTCAGGAAATGTTCATACCTCTCCGTGCCATGGCAGAGGGCTGCACAGAGCTGTGTTCTGAGAGGTGCCCATCCCACACGGGACTGACTCTCTGCTGCACACCTACAGCAGCTCCAGCCCAGTGTTTTCTTTTCTGTGCAGGCCATTCTGACTGCCATGTGTTTGCATTTATTTCCTTTCCGGCTCCGTCCATGACTCATCTGCAGCAGGATGGAGTAGCCAGGGCAGAGCTGGGCCGCCCGGGAGCTCCTTTCCTCACTTCCCAGCCCTGTTTTGGGCAGCTCTCTGGAAGGCAGCCCCACGGTGAGGAGCTACTCAGCAGGCTGCGGGAATGAACTCGTGATCATGGCAGCTGAGTTCAGCATTGCTTTGCAGGGCAGGAATATCCCCTTCCCATGCCTTGGTTCAAGAGACTAAGGTGCTTCTCCCTCTGTAAAGTAATAGAGGCAGGCCGCTTTTCTTCACTGTGGCTTTGAATGTTGCCTTTCCCTGTAGGTTACCCACAAAGCATACTGCCACAGGTCTGACGCTCCTAGGTTTTAGTTGAATCCAAACCTAATCTTTTCTTCTTTTCCCAGAAGTCCCATTGGCGCCAGAGTTTTCTTGTGTTCAGCCATGGGCAGGGTTACAGCAAATGCTTTCCTCTCGCTTCCTTCTGGGATCCTGTGCCAGGGCAGGAGGTATGTTACCATCTGAGGATCTCTTGTAGGAAAGGCTCTTGTTTCACGGGGGGTTATGCCTGAGCCATAATGGTGTTTTAACTGACTTTTGTTTTTCAGCAAAATCTCCTCCCCCCTCCAATAATCTGCAAATCTGTTACCAATCAGAATATGATACGTATCCTCAGCCAGTTTCAGTGGGGCTTATTTCTATTACATCTGGCAGTGTGTCCAGCGGGGGAGAAAAAAACCTCAACCAGAATTAGCTGCACTGAAATCAGCTAAATCTTGGATGTGTTCAACCCTTTTGGCCAGACTCATTCCGGTTCATGAGAAGTAATTATCTCTTGAGCATCACATTAAAGATCCATAGGCATTAGCATTTAGGCAATATACCTTCTTCCCAGCTCCAAAAAAAGATGTGGGATAATTGATCTGAACATGCTCCAAATGTGCATATGTCTTTATTTATGAATTCCAATGTGGATTGTTTGGGAGGATAAGGCAGAATAAGGAAAAGCAGGCAAAAATGTTGAGACGTCTCATCTCCCTGGCCATTTCTATTAGGAATAGTTATAATCCTCTGAAAATGGGTCTTGAAAGCCAACAGCACGTTAATAGCACGTTACAAACACTAAATCCCTTCAACTGGTATTTCTGATTTACACCTTTCCCTCTTTCTTAGATCAGGGAAGCTGTGGCTGCCCATGCCCAGGCCAGTCGCTGGAGAGCCAGGTTTAGGCACTGAGAGCTCCACTTTCTACGGTCAGTGTGAAATGGCACCCCAGCTTCTGCCTGCTGGAGGAAGAACTGCCCTTGGAGCACCAAAAAAGCTGTCTCCTGCAGGGCATTCATAAACTGGGATGCTGAGGTGACTTGTCCTGGTTGCGGAGGTGAGGATGGTTGCACTGTGTCCCAGAACAGGGTGGTTGTGCACATAGGAAACCACAGCCTCAAGTGTTTTGGTACTGCTTGCAAGCAGTGTGGCAGGACCCTGCAAAGGTGGCAGCGCTGCTGGCTGAGGGCTGGGCCCAAGCCATCGAGCACCCCTGCACTGACACACTCACGTACCTTCCATCACGACAGTGACAGTTGCATCTGTGCTCTGGTATCTTATGGGTAGGTAGATGGTATTCTGTCACTCATCCTTCCACCAGCAGAAAATTCCATTACTCCACACTAGCAATGTCATTGCATTAAATAAAGGGCAGCTTTTTCCTTACTGAATGTTTTATTGTGTTCAGCTTCACCCGGTAGGGTAAAACAAGTCTATAAAAGTGCCGCTAGCTTGTTTCAACTCTTGCACGTGCACTCACCTCATTTTCACGCCCTGCCGAGGGGTGTCAGGCACAGCCCGGCTGCCCAAGCAGTCCTGAACTGGCCCAATTTCCTGCAGAGTGCAGCAAGGGCCGTAGATATCAACTTCAAAGGTAAACAATTACCTTTTATTATCACACATGGCTTTAGCTCTACCAGTTTCAAATAGCACGTAATCACAAGTCTGTGATAACATTTACTCCTGATGAGAGAAAATTCACCAAGTACTAAATTGCTGCTGAGATGACGGGAACATGAGCCAGGCAGGAATTAACTCCGATGATGAGTCAGCAGACGTTAATGTCTTGCACCATGCTGGAGACATCTGCTGAGCCGTCCACTGTTGAATCATCTTCAATATTTCTGTGTTATTACCCCTCTAGGAACAAGCATCGGAGAACTTTTGTGTCCCTGTGTTATAAATGCATAAGCTATTTTAAAATAAATATATGCAGGCACATAACAAGTGTATGCATTTAGGTATGTAGGTAATTTTCAGCGACGGGAAGGATGAGCAACCAGCAACTATTTAAAGTAAAACATGCATGGAAATGCTAATAGCAATTGCCTACATTTGGTGTTTGGAAAGCAATAGCTTTGCTCAGTCGTGGCTCTGATAAGCCTGGATGGTGCCCTCATGCCCACGCCATGTGCCCTGAACCTTCACACAGACCAGCCTGGCCAAGGTCTCAAAGTAGGAGCTACAAGTTCACTAAGGGCTCCCTGTGTTTTGGAAATGAATACCTCTGGAGCAGCTGCAGGGTGCTGTGTTCAAGTGTATCATCACTTTGGCTTTTCCCACTTTTTTCCCCCATGCACCAAGAATGTCAATATATATGTGGTTAGATAAATGTAGTAACTAGGTGCAATAAAGAGCATGACAAGAATTCACCGAACAGGGACAAATGGCTTCTTATGTGAGATCCTTTTTCACTGGAGGCCCTGCAACTGTGCCATCATACACTGTCCTCCTTCTGCAGTAGTTCTTCAGCTAAGGACAGTGTTGTGTGAGTGGGGGTGCTGGAGGACTGTACTCTGGGCAATGTAATCATTGCACAAAGGAAGAGGCAGAGCTTTTATTTGGGACACTGTTTTTTGTTGTATTCAGCTTAACTCACTGCATCAAAACAACTCAGGTTGTTTTCAAGTACATTGTTCTGGCCTTAATGAATTTAAACTTTTGCTTAACATCATTACCCAATTGTGTGCACATGAGAACTGCAGCAATTCAGTGCCAAGCTGCACTTTTTGAAGCCCTGACTCTCCGAGGTCTGGAGGTCAAAAGTTAATTCTAGTGAGATGTGAGATCTCCCCATGTTTGCCAGAAAGGAGATTGTTATTTCAGGCACTCTGCAGTCTGTGTGTCACTGCTCCAACTCACAGTCTTAAGGTTTACCCACCCTCAGCTCTCAGATAAGACTTAATAAAGCCACCGCTACCCACTGAATGTTTTGGAAAGCAGGGTGAGGGTAGGCATGGCTGTTGCCAGAGGGGACGTGGGAATCACAAGCTGGCAGTGGAACTGGTGCCCACTGTGGGGCAGTGGGACTGGACAGCCTCATGGTGTCCATCCTCCCTCTCCTGTTCTCCTCCTCACTTCCACTGATCCCTGGTTTAGCCTCTGCTCAGGGCAAAGCCCATGGCTGCCTGGCATTTGATGAAGATGCTCTGAGCTTGTGTCCCCCTCCCAGGGCCTGGGGTGGGTGCAGTGACCTGTGTCCCCACTCATGGGCCTGAGGACCTCAGGGCTTCTGAACGGGTTTGATGCTGGATGCTCAAAATAGCTGGAAGGAAATTATGTGAGCATCCCCTACATGCTGGGGTTTTCACTCAAGCACTGCTTTTCTCAAAGATCAGCTCCAGCAAACTCATCTCGAGGTGTCCTAGAATAACAACTTAATGTTTAATGAACATTATGGGGGAATTAAATGAATCTAAACAGTAGCTTGGTTTCAGACTTCACAGTAGTGGCTGCACAAAAGTGAGGCAGTGTTTTTAGACCAAATAGGAAATCCATCCTTTGAGGATTGGTTTGAAGTCCTCCAGAATTTTGCACAAGGTTAATAACCAAGTGAAGCATCCTGGCAGGAACATGATCATTCCTACTCCTGCCCAGTCATTAGAGTGGTGCGTCAGAGGGTTTTGAGTGAGTCTCCTACCATGGAAGATGCACCTCCATATTTGTTTGCAAAGCTTTCTCCCATTTTCCTTTGCACGCTGAGCTCTTCGGGCACAGTGCGTTTTCTTCAAGTACAAATTGGAGAATAAAGTGCCAGAACATTTTTGTCAATGGTTTCCAAAACTATGGAATTTCCTGCCCAGCTCCATCAGATCAGCCAACAACTTGGTAATTGCTAAAAACAGCCTGTTGATTTTCCTCCCAAGTGTTTCAGCTGGCCTGGCTGAGCTTTCTCTTTTCCACTGTCTTGAGATGTTTCTCTCATTGTGCACTATGCTGTATTTTTATGGTCAGCGTATCCTATAGCAAACAATTTCAGGCTGATGGCGGAAGGGAGATTGGATTCAGGTTAGAGATTTGAGCCTGGGACAGGGAGCCAGGAACGCCTCAGTTCCTGGACCAGATCTGCCACTAAATCAGGAATCCACATAAAGCAAAACCACGTGATGAGCTATTGTACAGTGATTTGATTTTCTGTGCAGAGGAGGAAGTGAGCGTTTGAATGCGGTTCTCTGTTGGCATGCCTGCTGCAAGCGGAGCTGCGGCTACAGGTGGGCAGGTTCCCTCCAAGGGAAGGCTGAGATTCAGGGGGCTGCTGTCTAAGTGGGGACCTGGGGTTTTCACCAGAGCAGTACTTTGGACTGACATCTCGGTGGTGAATGCAAACAAATTAGTTGAAGTGTGCTTGTATGAAGTTTTCCCGCTGAAAAATTCATTCTATAAAAGCATTTATATTGTATTCTTTGTTGTCAGCTAATCCAGCCCAAACTCATTAAATGGCAGTGTGTGGGTTACTCGCTGTCAGTGAAATTATCAAAGGCATTTTTCAGCTGGTGCACCAGGAAAGCATGTGCTCCAATGCCAACTAAAACAATAACGAGGAAATGTTATGATCAGACTTGACCAAATGACCTTTCCCATTTTAGATTAGCTCTTAATTTCGGCGCAAGGGTCATCCTGTGAGAACACTTACAATAAGTCACTGCTCACCTCTCACATGAAAAAGAAGTGACTTATTAGAAATCTCACTGTACTCATTGCAGTTAATGAGATGTGGAAAGCTTTATAATTTGATTTGCTGGACCATATGCTGTAAAGGGATACTGCTGATTTCATTCCTCCACATTTAATTTAAGCAGTATGCAATGGCTTCTTCGTATGGCTACTTATATAATAAAAATTAACTCGACGTATAAAAAAAATACACTATTGTGGGGTTTATTACTCGGTGTGGTTGAGTTTCAAGTGTTTTTCATTGAAACATCTGTAAGTAATGTGTAGGTCTAATTTTAAATCCTGGCAAATATTTCCCATGTAACATTTGGTTTCAGTGACAGGCTTGGAGCGGTGGTTTTCTGAGCTTGTCAGTAACAGAGATGTGTTTTCAAAGATAAACATTTCTCTAATTGAAGAGAACTGTGATTCAATGCCAGCTTTTCCTGCCCCTCTTCTGTTTTCAGGCAGTAACGGAGACACTCGTCCCCTCTCCCTGTACACCCCAGCCATGGCAGCAGCACTGTGGTGGTGCAGGCTGGCCCTCATGCCTGTCCCCCAGAGGGAATAAGGAGATGGCGAACTCCCGGAGGATATCTCCTTCAGAGATCATAGAACCACAGAATAGGGTTGGAAAGGACCTTAAGATCATCCAGTTCCAACCCCCTCCTCAAGCAGGCCGTCCTGCATAGCCCATAAAGTGCAAACCAAGCTGACTTGTCCATGTGCATCGCGCTGCCAGGTAAGGCCATCTTCATGTGAGAGCCGGAGCTGCAGCCGGGTTAGGGCAGTGCTGGAATACCTGGCATGAGGCAAAGAAAGGTCAGTTTGGAAGCCAAATATTGAGATTCTTTTCAAAAAGAAGCCCTAGAAAGCTAGAAATGTGGGAGAGGCACAGGCAGAAATGCCCCAGCGTTATCTGCAGTTAATGCCATGGTGTGCACAAGCTCTAAAGGCAAGGACTGTGTGTGTTTTAAGGTAACCCACTGGTGAAATTTGAGGTCGGTCTGGTGAAGTTGCTACCCATGGGGGAGTGTTGAGGGAGGCTGTAGCCCCGCGGGCCAGCAGAGCTGCCTCAGGTACTCAGGCACCATTTTGTGAGGGGCATGGCCAATGGCGGCGCTGGTCTGTGGCCTCCTTGCTCCATCTCTCCTTCCCTCCATTCCTTACTGCTTTAGAAACAAGTTTAATTCTGCTTTCAGTGAGAAATGATGATGGGACATTATTATCTTCAGACCCAGGCTGTCTTCTTGTTGAACCCTGAACTGCAGCAGCAGAAAAGTGGGTTTTGGTGTGTGGGGGATTGGCTGTGGTGAGGATCTGTGGAGCTGGGGTGCCTGAGGGAGGGCAGCCGGAGCACAGAAGCCTCTGAGCTCCCAGGTAAGTGTGTTGGCGTTGCCTGGATTTAATGGCTTTTCATTTAGAGAGACAAAAATGTTTCTTTCTCATTTGGAAACCACCTTTAACACTTGTGTGGTGTGGGTTCAGTGGCTTCTGTGTGTCTTGGGTCTGATTCTCCTTGGCAGGGATCCCACCAGGGATCAAATCACAGGCCCTTCACAAACAGGCCTCTGGATTGAAAACATGGTAGCAAAATCAGGTTTTGATTTTAATACAGCCCTGTTTTCTTTCATCAGGAGTTTTGAAATGCTTCTGAGGAGGTTGGTGATAGTCATAATCTCAGCCACAGTGATTTCTCATAAACATTGAAAGTGGAGCTTTACTGAATACAGCGTCTGTTTTAAATGGCTGGTGGCTCACTTGTTTTTAATATGAGCACAAGCACAGAGGCAAGTAAAATCTAATGAAAGTGCTTAGAAGATTTTGTTTTGATACCCCACAGTAGCCCTGATTTGTACTGAAGGGGGGAAAAGCTTTCTTTATAGGCAGGCCTGCAGAAACTAGAAATTTAATCTTTCTCCACAACTTATTTTATTGCATTTTTAATTTTCTCTTGCATTGCCCTGACCCTTTTCTATAGCTTTTGACGCCTGGTGCTTAATTACTTATCATTAGCAATGTACATGGGGGCCTTCCTGCATATTTATAAATGTGATCATTAGTACATGGGAAGACAAAGACTTCTTTAAGACCATCATTAGTTATTCTGTTTTCATAGACATTAGAGAAACTACCCACCTGGTTAAATAATTATAATTAAGAATTGGTAATCTCCTTTGCATTTTTAACTTGATCTTCAGGACGTGTGTGTGTGTAGCTAAAGGAGCCTTGTTTGGCCATCTCACTATCTTTTGGTTTTGATTTGAATTGTCAAGCAGATTTAACTGCTGTGTTTTGGATGTGTATACTGTAAGAATGATTTATGGAAATATAGGTTATTAAGAAAAAGAAAAAAAAAAAAAGTAAATCAACCCAGCAATTATCTCTGAATTCATTAACTGCACACTGGCAGCGAGAGGTTAGATAAGCCATTTACTGTAATGCACGGTATGGAGTTAAAACAAAATGTCACTAGAGCCTGGTTTCTCTGCCCTGGCTGTGGTAGTCACTGCAGACACCCAGGTTGCAGGAGAACACTTGCAGAAAGGTATCATTTCCATATCATGCTATGGTCTTACTTGGGAATGTTGACAATAAATGTGATGGTGTCAGTACTCCTGCTCCCAGCCATGGCGGGGAGCTGGTGGGAAACCCATCCTAAATGCATGCGTGTGCCCATGTGCTGTGATGCCGCAGGGAAGGGAGAGCATCACCCCTCCATGCCCACGGTGGTGGACACAGGGAGCGCTCACCTCTGATAAACCACAGCGATGGGAAGAGCTTGTCAGTGGCATAAATATCATCTGTAAACAATTAAGCAGCTACTGCTCATTCAGGGCAGTTTTGAGAAGCAAAGGAAGTCTGCAATCAGTTATATCTCCAATTACCATAAAAATATATTAGCCATTCATTCATTTATTAATGATTCATCAGTTAACCACACATAATGAGCAAATAATTAGCAATGCTGTACGGTTGCCAAAATTGAAGAAGTGTTGGCATTTTAAAGATGAAAGGTTTCATTTATGTAAAAAGTCGGGTGGTGATAAAGTTAATACAGGAGATAATTATAAAAGTGGCTGTCCTATTTTAGAGGCTGAGGTCCCACAAAACTTGCCTAATTGAACTGAAATTAATATTCTTCAAAAGCACGCGTGTTACTGCATACTAGCTGCTGCATTTACTCAGGGATCTCCCTTCAGTAAGGTACGTCGCACAATACAAGTTAATAAAATGCCAGACAGCAAGACTGTGTTCTTTGTTTGCTCAGTTCAGGGCCTTGTGGAAAACAATAAATTGCATTCATGTCAGCCGAGGCCCATCCCTTTGCTAATTACCGTTTGGTGCTGAAATGACTTCTGTGAAATTGGGAGCATGAAGAAACACACAGCCGTACAAGGGAGGCTTTTCAGACTACAGCAGTAAATGTGAGATAGGCCTTAGGCGCACAGATGTTAAAACAGTGAATTCCCCTACAGATTACACTAATGGAAACCCTGTCAGGGTAAGTCAAATCCGGGGTCTGTGGTCAAAATCTAATTAATGTTTCTGTACTTAAAAGAATATGGATGCCTGGAGGTGATGAGGAACGTATGAGAAACTCGCTTGTTTGTGAAATTGCTCATGCGGATGGCAAGCACCACTGAGCCCTTGCTTACGAGGTAGCACCTGCTGGAGGAGCTGCTGACGCCCCTTCATGCAGCGCTGCTGGCACTGGGCTTTGCCCCTCTTGGAAGTCCTGCCTGAAAAGGCCTGTTGAGGCCTGAGCTGCCTCCCCAGTGGACAGCCATTGCCATCGTTAAATGTCCCCTCTTCCTTCAGTGCGACCGGGTGGTGTCAGTATCACTGTTAGGAAGTACTTGTAGGTGAAGACCTAAGCAAAGGCCATCTCCGCTTTGTGTGAATACAAAGGCTTGCCCATCTAGGTTGAGCTTAAGGACACTGCTGGGGCTCTTACAGCGCTTTCACAGCTGCAGTGCATGGCCTGTGCAATAGCAGAGGAAATAAATTTATAATGCAACAATCTCTTCGTTTTCACAGGCACAAAAATTCCCCTAAATACTTAAAATAACACTCAGAGTGGGACAGACCTTAAATTTTGAATAAATGAAGCCCTAATCCAGTGTGTTGCTGAAACAAGCTTGTTATTAAAGAAATAAATTTGAAACAGCAAGTGGTTGGAGAATTTTGGATTTAATTATTTAAATCTACTTAAGATAACTCTCTAGCACTGTGTTTGGCTTTCCTGTTGAGAGCATGTTTTCCAGGAAGGGTATCCCACCCAGTGCCTTGGAAAAATTAACTTTCTCATGCAACAGTGGTTTAAGCAGTAGAGACAAATAATTATTATTGTAATAAGGCCAGATATTGTATGGCAACTTGTTATTTCCTGGATGCATTCTGTCATGAAAGCTGCACAGTTATTCAGGGGGGTGGAGGAACCACTGCTTTCCTTGGCTAAATGATGAATGTGATGCAGATCAAAACGCTCTTCAGGTAACAGAGTTCCCTTAGTAATGTTACAGAACCAGCTACGACTAACAGTACCCAAATCAGCAGGTTTGTGAATGTAAGCTAATTTGAGGTATTATATGTTATTTAATAGACAAATATTGGGAACTGGACTTTGTTCATTGCTGATTGCTATATTTCAGTTAAAATCTACTATTTGATCTTTAGGATATGAGATTGTCTTCTGATGTGTCATAGATCAACAAAGCAATAAATCTGTCTTTCCTTTTGTAGGGCCATAACAGGAGCTTCCTGGACCCATGGTCTGTATTTAAGGTAAGAATCAGACAAATGTCTTCAAGATGCCCCTGAGCTGCACAAAACCCTGCAGAGGGACAAGAACTGGGGAGGCATTCCTTTTCCCCAGCCATGACCCAGGCACAGGGGAAGTCGCCTTCTGCTGCAGCCAGGAGTGAGCCGGGGAGAAAACTCTGGCTCTGAGTCATGTTTCCTTCTTCTGGGCCTGTGCTGGGACAGAGGGATGTGGCTGCACTCTGTGCTGGCTTGGCTCCAGCAGGGCAAGCATGCTTTATGTGTGCTGTGGAAAACAGGGATAGGGTTTTTGTGTTTGGGTTTCCTCACAAGTGATCATTTATGTCTTCAAGGCATGAAGCTCATCTTCAGCATTTCTTTCATTATGTTCTCTGCAATACAGCCAGACTCTGTTGCTGAGTATTGCCAGGGCTCAAGCTGTTGTGTTGACCACTGTGGCTCAAGTGCCAACCTCTGTCACAGGGATGAAGCCTTTCACCTTTCCTGATGCTACTGAGGTTGCATTGCTGTAACTGAATTTGTCCCTTTAGTCATGTAAAAGGGTGGGATCTTAGGGAGTGATCAGCTTTCTAGTCAAAATCCATGGGGACAAAAAAAAGTCAAATCCAAACTTCCGACTAATCTAGTTAAATGGTTCGATTACTGCTCACAGGTCTAATGGTCAACACAGCTGTGTCATCATCTGAATCCAACAACGTCAACCAACTCGAGAGCTGGTTGAGCACTGAGTTCTCTAAAATTAACAATACATGTAAGGGTGGTCTTCAAGCAGAACCCAAAAGATTTACCTGGTTGTCCTCATTCAAACATGCTCTGTGACTTACCTTGTGAGTATTAGCAATATATTCTTTTAGAAATGTTTTATTTTCAGGAATAGGTAGTCCTATAAATACTCTTTTCTGAAGAAATAATGTCTGTCTTTATGTGTTACATGAGGCAGGTGTTGGTTTAAACCTTAGCTCCTGCTTAAGAGATATCTCAGTCAACTGAAAAGGGTCGGCTAGTTTACTAGATGAACCACTTTTTCCCTCCTTTGCTTTGACCCATTGATTCATTAAGGTCTAATAAAGAATGGGCTGAAAGACTGATAAAAATCCTTTGGTTTTCATTTTTCCCCCAACAGATCTTCTGACCTATGCGGGTTTGTCAGTGCATTTTTGACTCACACATGCCCTTTTTTATATATAAGCACACCGATACAGATGTCTTCCTTAAAGCCACTTGTGTTTTTTTCCCTCAGTAGTAGATCAGGTTTGATTTTGGTTTTAACCAAAGCAAATGCGTTTCTGGAGATCTTCTATATTAGTGAAAATAAATAATGAAAAAATAACCACAGCAAGTCACAGTATCAAAAAGAAAAACCTTAGAAAGCTCAGTGGTGACCCTTTGTTTCCCTTTGCCTTCTCCTCTTGCTGACAGAGGAAGAGAAATGAAAACTTTGGCTTTGCTTTCCAGTTAAGTACCAAGAATGACTGGAAGTTTATGAAACATGGAGGGGTTTTCATTGAAAATACTACTTTTCAACTTTGTGTCTTCCCTAGGTCAGTGTTAATGCTTCTCATATCACCAATCTCCCCTTTTTCTTTCCCTTCTCCTCCCACCAGCTCTGCAGTTTGCTACTCTAGGGTGAGAATAGCTGTTCTCAGTATGCTAATTTTGCTGCTGATCAGGCTCACCTATATCTCGAAAAAGGTGATTACCATGAATGTGCACCCTTTCCACACTCTGCTTCTGTGGTAGGAGAGGACTTCTGGGTGCTGGGGCTTCTGATGTGCCCGCACAGCAATGAGGGCCTTCAGAAGAACCAAAATGAAAAAAAAAGCCCCACTTGCAACTTCAAAGAATGGCTCTAATTTGCTGTTTGTGGCCTGAAAGAATAGCATTGGTATTGTCCTGGGTTTAGCAGTAGCAGTCAGTTTTTCTCCTTAGTAGCTGGTGCAGTGCTGTGTTTTGACTTTCAGCCTGGGAACAGAGCTGATAGTACCGATGTTTTTAGTTACTGCTCAAATGTTTGGTCTGGCCAAGGGCTTTCTGAGCCTCACACTCTACCAGGGAGGAGGGAAAGGGGGGAGGAAGCAGAGACAGGACACCTGACTCAAGCTAGCCAAAGAGGTATTCCATACCACAGCACGTCATGCCCGGGGAGGTAACTGGGAGTTACCCTGAAGGCACGGGCTCTCTTCGGGGGTCAGGCTCATTTCGGCGGGTGGTATTGTATTCTCTTCCCTTGTTATTTCCCTTATCATTATTATTACTGGTGGTAGCAGTAGTGATTTGTGTTACACCTTAGTTACTGGACTGTTCTTATCTGAACCTGTGGGAGTTACATTCTTCCTATTCTCCTCCCCATCCATCCGGGGAGGGCGGGGACAGGGACGGGGACAGGGACGGGGACGGGGAGGGGGAAGGAAAGAAAGAGGGAGGAAGGGGGGGAGTGAGGAATCTGGTTAGTGGTAGTGTGATCCCAGTGCTGTCTGAGCACCAGCAGCTAAACGTGGATGAGAAAAAGCCATCTGGACTTTGGGACTCCTGGAATGTGTCATACCACTTGCTGAGGGACATCCCTGCCCAGGGAAGCACTAAAACAGGTGTATAGATCCTACTGTGTTCAGGGGGATTTAGGCACCTGCTTAAAGTTAAGAGCTTGCTTAGAGAGTTTCCTGAATGAAAGCCTGACAATTGTGCCCAAGAGTAACTTTGAAATAAGTTTTAATTTGCTCATCATAACCAGCTGTCATGAGTCTGTGTAAAAAGGGTTTGATTTTGGAAAGATGAAAGTCTTCCCAGGCCCTTGGCTTTTGTGTAAGTGCTCTTCCTAGATGCCCAGCACCCTGCAGAGCCGAAGCAGCCCTTCTCAGCCCTGCTTTTATTCCAGGTTACTCTATGGTCCCACTTGGGCTGCAGTGCCAGCCCGGCACCCTGCAAAGCAAACTGCCCTGCCAGCAACTGGAATTACCCAAGTGCACATCACCAGCCATATCCTAGCTAAGGCAATCTCTGCAGGCTACAATAGAGAAGGAGAGAGTCTGTGCTGTCTTTAGTAGGTGAGTGCAAAGGAAAGTTAGGGGAGCAAGAGAGAGGAGATTTGAGTCCCAGCTGAAGAGTCTGCTGGACCTTCCACTTAGAAACATAGCAGCCATCAAGTCCTTTTGTGTCACAGGAGTTAGAAAGCTTCAAGAGCTTTTTCCTTTAGGATTCTTTTTTTCCCCCTTATAGCCCCTTCTTTCTTACAAGAGAGTTTGAGGATAAACTTAAAAATAAATCTCATGTTAGACTTACAACAACCAGTCTCAAAGGAATAACAAAATCCAACAAACTCAAATTACTACTTTATTCTATCCGTGCACATGTTTACATGCATCACCTACTTAAGGCAAACAGGACTGTGTCCATGTAGCTGAGAGTTAGTATATTTTTCTTTTGCTCAAATACATTGTTAATTAGTCAATGGATGATACAGTGTTGTATAGTTCTTGGAAAGACTAAATTTGCCCTTAAAACATTTAAAAGGCTTTCTTTTCTGGAGTCCTTAGGTAATTAAGCTGAAGTGCATGTACATTTCCATATATAAATGTACTGGAGCAATGGTAGCTAATGTAGTAGTTAAGGTCAGGTAGAAACCAGCCTTGCATTTAGAGTCTTTTTTCCAGTACCTCACTCAAACCATCTCTAAATCTAAATTAATCTTCCAGAAATGTACGGGAAATTTGGTTTATGAGGGAAAAAAAAAGGTCTTGCATTATCACCATAGTCTATCAGTCTTCCCTCAGCATGACTCCATTCATTTTGCAATGCGTGGCTGTTCAGCATTGCCACGACTGAACTTCAGAAGACTTTTGCTAGAATAAAGTATATCACAGAAATGGTCACATTGGGGTGCCCCCACCAAGGCAGAATCTGGGATGCAGCCCCGCCTGGCTGCAGCTCAGGGTCTGGGAGCAGATAAAGGGGAAAGCCTTTCCCTAGTTCACAAAAAGGGACTTGGACAGCATGGTGCTGAAGGCAGCTGTGACAAACTGGCTTTGCTGTTGTGCCCTGCTGTAGCACTGCTGTGGCCCACTCCCCTCCTTGAATACCCCTGCTGGGGCTGCAGCTTCCCCCTCTGCCTCCTGAAGCTGTCCTCTCCCTTGCAGACTTGGTTCTTCTCCTCATTGCCAAGTACACTGACTCCAGCCTGATCTGAAGGTTAATTTTAACAAATAACATCTCGGGCCAAGCCAAGTTAGGATCTGGAGATAGGACATGCTGTGGGAAGGAAGCGGGGTGGGAGGGTGTAAGAGAGCATGAACGCTCAGCCTTGTAATATGTGTGAGAGCTGATGCTCTCTGAGCAATCGAGTGCTTATTATTATTTCTCTTGGATAGGTCACCTGGGAGTGGAGGAATTTTTCATTTTAAATTAAAAAGAAATCTTTCATAATGCTCTTTTCTGAAAGGAAAAAAAACCCTCACCTCATCATGGAAGCAATTAGATGGAGGACACACTGAACGGAGTGATTAGTTGTTAATTTTTGAGCTGTTGGCCCTGACACAGGGGTTTTTGTCAAGGATTTTTATTTTTTTCTAAAGGTGTCTTTCATATGCCTATAGTCCAAGGTTACTTTTCATTCAATAGCGATTACCATATGTCCATTACATGCTACAGACTGCTTGAGGTGGATGCAGTGGTCCCCATCAGAGTGAATGCCAAGTTGAAACACCAGCAGCTGTGTGAGCCGCAGCAGAATTGTTCCTATCTGCTGCTTCTCTTTTCCAAGTCCTAGTAAATGTTCTAGGGAGTAACTTCCCCCTTCCTTGATGTGACCTGAAAGTACAGCCCTCCGGTTTGCATTGCAGGTTCCAAGTCAGCCGTGTCAAGATTTGAACAAGAATCAAGGAGGATAATGGGTCAGATGTAATTAAGAGGTAAAACTACTGCACATTTCAGTTTTCTTTCTTTCTGCCCATCAGATTGCAAACCACAGTCCCACCGCCACTTCAGAAACCTAATCTGTAACTGCAAACCCTCTGTAACTGCTCTGTTGTATCAGATGGAAACCAGCTAACCAGATACCACAATACAAAAAATAAGCGCATTGTACCTCAGAAAAATATGGGGCTGAAAACACAGAAAAAAATGCAGTCGTGTTAAAATATGGACATGGTCCAGTAATGGAATGAGTAGGGAAACTTGAATGGATCAGAGTCAAGAAACACTCTGCTTGATTCTTGGGGTTTTTTATTCGGCATTCAGCTTACATCAGTGTTAACATCTACAGAGAAATGCAGCCATTTACAATTTGCAGTTCAATGTGTTACTTTAATTAGTATGAAAATTAAAGGGCAACTATAGGCCAACGTGAATGATTATGGAAATACATGTGCATCACATGCAATACTCTCATTTAATTAATCGTCTTGTAAACTATATCGAGCACTTTAAGTCAGTTGCTGAGTATAACTCTATTTTAAATAACCACTTAATACTTAACAGGATGTGGAGCAAACACTAAAGCACACGACTGCTTCTCAAGTTTCAGTGTCTGAGATTTTTTAAAGCTGACCCAAGTCAACCCAAAGAATGTTTAACACCCTGTGTCTGAACACAAGAAACTCTGTGATGTACAGACATTCAATTACATTGCGAAAAAAGTGAGAAACATTTTGTAAAACAGTGACTTCAGAAAACTAATTGGCAGCAGCAAACTCGAGATTGAAGGCCAAAGCTAGAGGGGACCTTTTACTAAAGTAACTCTAGTCAAGGAAAAGGAAAATAAAGGCATCTTTGTTTCTCAGACAAATTAGCTGATTAAGAAATAAAACATTTTAACATGCTTTAAATGCAGCATTAATTATTTATACGAAAAAAAATTAAAGCCAGGTTCCATGAATTACACTTTGTGTGTGTGAATTGGACATTACGGGAATAATAATCCTTTTACATTCATGCCTTACTTCATTAGGAAAAAACAAATATTAAGGGCTCTATTCATTCAAAAAATTCTTATGCATTCAGATCACAACTTTGCTGTGGCCATTTTTTTTAAGAGTACAATTTCCAGCACTGATTTTTAACTATGATTCAGAAAAAGCCATCTAATTCTACAGGATGGGCTCTAGGAAATGGAAGTGCTTAGAAAAGGACAAAGATATAGTGATGGGTCTTGCTTGTCATCAGTGAAAAGGCCCAGGATAGGTCATATTGAGTGGTCTCAAAGCTGGCATAATAACATAGAAAATCAGATACATTACTGGTGGGGAAGCTCTGAACTCTGTGAAGCCTTTTTCCTATCGATTGATTAGTAAATAATTTCCCCCCCTCATTGATTGTTTCCAACGACTGGGCAGTGCTTTATTCAGGTGAACGAAAACCAGATTCGGGCAGGTGTGTTTAGGGATGTGCTTTCCTGTTTTCCATAGCAATGGTGTGTCCCATGCTTGGGTCCCTGGGAGGAGAGTCCACCCACTGGAGCTGCGCTGATTTGTGGGATGTGGTTAAACATCTGCTGGGACTGAGGCTGGGACCATCAGTCACTTGTCTGCTTTTCTTTGAATGCAGACCCATGAGGTAAGGAGCTGGTAAAATCATTGTTTTGCTAAGATATGTGAAAACAAAGAATTGAATTTAGGTTTGTTTCAGCTTCTTTCCTTGAGTGTTTTGTTGCTGGTTTTTATTGACTGAAGAGAGGAGCAGCTAGAACTGTGTCATAATGATGATCTTTAACTTTCAAAATAATTAGAAGATTCACTTAACATTTAAATATTAACCTTAAGAGAGAGAGAGAAAAACCCAAACCCAATCCAGAAATCACAAAAAAGGGTTACCCAGAAGCTTGCAAGTTGTCAGCTGGCTGAATTTAAATAAACTTTTGAGAAACAAATATTGGGAAATGGGAAAAGGCGTCAGATGGTTGGGTAAGATTGATGTATTTAATAGTTTAGTTAATATGGATCAACATCTGCCTTTAGTTACATCTGCACAACCCCCTGAGTTCAGCAGAGTTGTACTTTTGCGACCAAGTTTGGACCAATATTTTTAAATAGGCCCCGGTGCAGAATCTCTGCAGTGAAGGCTGTGCTGCTCAGTGCCGGTGTAACCAGGCAGCTCTGGAGAGAACGGGTAATACAGTATGTGATTGTTTCTCATGTAATTTTTAAAATACATGGAGGAGTAATACATTTTTTTATAACAGGGTGCTCCCTGTCTCTTTAAGTAACTGTCAGATGTAGGATGTCCTCATGCCAAAATGCTACGGTCTGCTCCCTCTGTGCAATTGTTAATTAAATCCATCTCTTATTTTAGAGCCTGCCTATTCTCTTTACTCATTCTGCTTATCTGTGATACCAGATGATGCTCAGTAATTCATGGCCAACCTGCTCCTGCCTTCAGTAGGGCCTTCTGTGCACTGACCTTAACCAGCTTCACCTTTTCCTTATTCCCAAGGAGAATGGAGCCCTGGAGGAAACAGTTTTATCAGCTTTTCCTTTTGACCAGATGATGGTTCAGTGATAAATAAATGAGGTGTGCTTGAGCTAGAGGCCTCCCACATGCTGTCACTCCCTGCCCCTCTCTGGCTCCCGCTGCCTGTGTGGACACAGAGCTATGCGGGGAAAGGAACTGTCCTCAATGGACAGCCTCAATAGGCACTGCAGGCTGCACCTCTGCTGGCAGGCAAGTACCACCTTTGGTTATCCAGGTTATGTTACTCTGCCAGTCGTCACATCAGCTGAAAGCTTACTCTGCTTGATACTGAGCTAAGCCACCTGCAAGCCTCTCTACCCCACCAGTAAGGCTGATATACAGGAGCTGGTAGGAATATTTTCATAGTTGACAAGCTGTTTCCCATGAACAGTGTCAAAGATTTAAAAGCCACTTCTGCAAATGGGACTTTCTGGCAAATATAGGCTAAACAAATCTTTTATTATTACCATATGGCTAGAAATACTCCTAGAGTTCTCCTGGAAATGGGTACTCTACCAGCAGAAAACAATATTCTGTTGGCCTGTGCATTGCCTGAAGGGTATTTACTATGGTAATAAGATCAGTAATTCATCTCCTAAAATCACTGGGAGTACAAATGCTTATTTAAGTAGATGGTATCTTGATTGCAGCTGAGTCAGGAGAGCTCTTAAAGCTGCCTGTTTAGGCTACAGATCTTCTGTTAAAGGCAAAGGGCTGGTGGTTCTTTGTAAACACAAGAACATCATGTTTCACAGCCACCTTACATTTTCAGCAGTTCACGGCAGATGCATAACACATCCCTTGACAAAATGGGTGTGTACAAATACCTCAGAAAATTATGCCATTTGGTCGGGGGCTTTTTTCCCACTTTTTTCTTTCCGTAGCAATGTAATGGAAAGAAATATAAATCTCTCTTCATCTCCAAATGGGTGGTTAGAACAAAAGAGAGGATTAAAGCCATCCAGATCTCATTGTGCTGGGGGATGCAGTGCCAGCAGAAATTAAGAGACAGCTTTGACCCAGAAAGATCTTGGGATAAATTATTTGCTTCGTCACAGAGTAGGCCAGTGTCAGAGAAGTGTCCTGTGTTTTTGAGACTCTTGCAGCCTCTCATGTGCTAGCTCACAAACTCAGCAGGCCTCTTCTCTGGAAGTCCTGGAGGCAGAAGCCTCCAGTCTTGCTCAACTGCTCCTTTTTTTATTGACTAAGCTGATCAAGAGAAATCATGGTTTCAAAGGCATATAAATAAGTGTTTAAGGACCTAGTTTCTAATCCCCAAGCTCTGCCACAGGAAGTCTTCAAAGGAAGGATGATACAATCTAGAAATACAGAGATTGATCATACAGTTCTATTTGAGGAAAACCATAGTTTGACCTCTGAGAATTCAAAATCAGTGCTCGTAGTCCTGTGTCAGGAAAGTCTCAGGTGGTTCATAGTGGTTCATGTTGGTGATGTGGCATCAAAGGTGAATCACAGCAAAACTGAGCTAGAAATGCTTAAAACAGATGTTCTCTAGTTTGCCAAGAAGCCTGAGCCCTTAATGAGGACATGTGGCTGAAGCGGAAAGCATTAGCAGTTTTCTTGCAGAATGTTGTTCTGTACTTTAACTTCGTCAATACTGTTCCTTCTTTGCACAGTTATTAAGCTAAATATCATTGAGGCATGAGCAAATTTGATGAGAGGAATATTTGTTTGTGCTTCCTGTATATTTCAGAAATTAAAGGTTTTTCAGCAGTCACAATCCTGCCTTGTGAGCCAGAATTTTCAGTCTAATTCTTTTCTCCAGTCATGGAGCATAACAAACATTTGAAATAACTCTCACCAGCTTGATCACTGTTGTCAGACAGAGTATATATGCAAATGAAACTAATAAATTTTGCTGGAGTTCTCTGGATTCCACCAGAATGTATGGAATTGTCTTCTGTTAGTTAACAGTTCTTAACACTTATGTAGCAATTTCCATCCTTGGTGACAAGCTTATTAATCAATGCAACACCTCTGAAAGGAGCACTGCTATGTATTCCTATTAGAGTGTGAAATTTGAAATGTATGGATATGCTCTGAAGTGTTGGCTAAATAGCCAAAGTAACCTGGGTTTTGAATTCGGGAGTTTGTGGTTTCTGTCCCATGATTAGGCCAGACTCCCTTGACACACAGACCCCTTTATGTGTTTAATAGATCAAGCCCTGCTGAGCTTAGAGCCACACATCAGCATGGGCATACTCTGCCTTTGAAATGTGGCGATAACACAACCAGTTTTTATAATTGCTGCCTAGAGGACCTGAGATGGGGATACAGCACACTGCTGTGATTTGCTCTTTGCAGCTTTGTTAAGACTTGCAGGAGCTGGAAGGTGTGTTTGCAGTGAACAGTAAATAGGGTTGTGCTAAATGACCCCTGCCTTTTTTCATGCTAATAGGTGTGATGACAGTGTTGGGTTATCAAAGAAGACAATCCTGACGTAGTGATGATAATTTTGTCTAGAACGAAATATCCATTGAGTTCCCTCATCTCTTTTCTGTGCCCACTATTGTAGGACACTAATGGTACTGCTGATCTGCTTTTCTTGCAGCCAAGAAAGTGTCAGATGAGAGTGTTTTCACTGGTTACATCCCAGGAAAAAGAAAAAAGTATATTCTGTCCAATAAGCTTGGTTTGGGAAATGAGTTCTTTCCACTGCTACCAGGGCTGCAGAAGCCACCTGGCAAGTGCAGCGAAAAGGGCCTCCTGTAAATTGTGTAATGCAAGGCAAACCATTTCAGTTGGTGACTAAAGCCATACCAATAAAGCTCACCTCCTGCATAAATCAAGTGATTGATAGCATGTTCGAGAGCTTTTTGCAGTACCCTGACAGTACCATCCAAGTGCAATAAAACACATGGATTTCTCTGCTACCTTTGCAGATAACCCCCCTTCATGTTGCATGTAAGAAGAGCTTCAAGAACAACAAAAAAAAGGTACTATAGCAGGAGGAGAAGCGTTGAGCATCTCGTTGCTTTGCTCTGTTAGTAGGCAGCCTCTGAGTCTTTGTCAGCAGCCTGACATAAATCAGCCTGCTCAGGGGTAACAGCCCATGTGCCCTGTGAGCCAGAACAGGAGCTTTTGGGATACCTGGAAGGAAGATTCCATATGAGAACAGCTACCTAAAAATTCACACCTCTCTGGCAAGCTCAACAAGTATAATACCTTGACTGGACAGACCAGGGCTATGGGCTCCCACATACCTGCCTGTTAGGCATAGGCTGCAGTCTCATTCCCACTGCCTGTCTGCTCAAAAAACTAAGTTTCTGGTACTGCCCATGGTTTGGGATGGGGGCTTATAGCTGCTTCTCTCCTTTGTGGATGCCGAGTCTGGCCCTTCAGTGCATCTGGTGCTTGGTCTCATGCTATTAATAGGAACTGATTGCTCATGTTGTAAAGGACTCTGTGTTTTGAGGATTTGTGCATCCAGATGTTGTGAAACATTTATACCTAAAGCTGTGGAAGCATTATATAAGTTTTTATGACCAACTCTGTATCTGTTTCCTTGTCTCATGCTCATAGAAATCTTGTGTCTACCATTGGGAACCTACAAACCTTGGAGAAGTTAAGGGGCTTCTGGGAAACTCTTACTGAGATGAATTTTATGGTTAGATTCTGCTCCTTCTCACCAGAGAAGGAAATACAGGTTCATGGGACTCCAAAACCTGGGAAAGCACCTTGAAAATACCATGGATGATCTGCTTGATCTGATTCATCCACACACAGCTTGTTTAGAAACTGGTTGCAGCTACAAGGCTTGGGTTTGGTCCAAATATCCCTTAATTTAAAGGTGAGATCTTTATCTTGCTGATGCCAATGTGATTTCTATCACTGGCTTAACTGGATGAGGGTCTACACTGCATTTTAAACCTGAGAGTTTCAGTTTGACCTATACATAACGTGAAGACAGCTATTAGCTGGGAAGTCTGAATTTCTAGAACTCTCTTTCTCAATAGTCCTTATTAAATTCACTACTCCAGCATAATGTAGCTTTCTGTTCTAATCATAGCATTGCTGTATTTGCGCATGGCACATGAAAGGGGTTACCTTGCTCTTGTAGCAGAATCCTCCTTAGGTTCACTTACTCTGGGGACCCACACCACATTTCCCCAGTTCCGTGCACAGGCCAGATTTTCAGCTCCCTTTTAATCTTTGGCAATTTGAATTTATATGGAAAACTTACAGGTGACAGTCTGGCTATGTTGAGACAAGTAGCATAGAAACCATGTCAGAACAGCCCCTGAAAGTCCTACGATGTGCTTAAAGCATTTCAAGAGAACCCTTGATCCAAAGTATCAAAGGGTTACAGTAAGATCAAGAAGAATTAAAACTGATAGTGTGCAGAAATCACGTGCAGCACAAGGTCATTACTCATCCTCGTTAAAACGGTCTCAGTACTGTGGCCTGATCTGAAGCTTAATTGAAAAGTTTCAAATGATGCATTATAACGAAGACAAGACAGCCACTGCCCATTGCATGACCTCTGCTAAAAAAGGAAGATTCGTAATAGGGCAGAAATCTAAGCAATTGCTGGAGGATAATCAAGGCCTAATGAGGTATCCACTTCAGTCTTTCAAAGGTGGGGAAACCTCTCCCTGATGCTGTAGAGAAAGCAAAAGCTGATGTGAGCAGGTTCCTGCATCCAGGGAACAGCCACCTGGCCAGGGTAGTCATGGTCCTCAGCAGCAAAGAGCGACACCAGATCTGTAGTGCAGATTTTCGGTTAGACAAAAGGTTGGTGCCTAGGACAGCCTTCTTTTAGGACAGTTGCCTTGTTTTGCAATCATTTGCTGTTACCCCAGACCTTGACCCAGAGTGATCATAAGGAGCGCATCAGGTCTGAATTAGTAGTTGTGTTAGGAACCAAGACAGTGGCAGCAGGAGATAGCTGACTGGTAATGTTATCAATTTTCCCTAAAAAGTCACAAAAAAAACCCCAAACCCCATTGATGTTCCACATGAGCATGATAACAAACTGCAAGTCACAATTACCCAAAGAAATCAAGTATCTCCTTGGCATCTTCCTCTTTTTCTCTTCCATTATCTGTCTTAGCAGAGAGGTCAGTGCCCATATCCACATGATTATCTCCAAATCCAGCTGCCAAACTAAAAGCTGCTCTTCCTGGGCTACTGCTTGGGCAGCCGTATTAAAGAGTTTTAAAGAGTTTGTGCATGCCCCTGCTTGATGAGCAGTTACAGTGTGCAATCACCTTTCAGTGTGCAGAAGCCAAACGGGTTTTCATCTTTTCTAAGTAGTCACGTCACCTATTTTAACCCTTATCTGTAGTCTGCTGTGGGAGAGGGTGTCTCTTCAGTTTCATATCTGTTTGCTGAGCGGGTTTGCTTGCTGTTCCTTATCTCTTCTGTTTTGAGATGCATAACCCATAGGAAGCTAGACCAGACTGTATAGGGTTTCATGACAGAGTACAGCCTTCAGTGATGGACTTGCTTTAAGGCATCGTGCACAGCGATGCACAGTTACAAAAGTTATTTAGCACTGTGGGCCATTTTCTTTGGTCTTCAAGTTCCTCCCTAATTTTAGGTGCAGTTAAAATCAAAGTGCTGCTTTCTTTGCTATGAATCCTACTTCAATTATCTTTTACTTTTTTCATGTGATTTCCTTCGAATTCAAACAAAGAGACTGGAAAAGAAAGCTGATATAAAAGAAAAGTTATAGTAAAATAACAAAAAGCCTATTTATGCAGCTCTCCAGGTAGCTATCTTGAAGACTATGAAAGGTGCAACTGGCTTCACTGTGTCACCCTTGGGCTTAGCATTAAGCCATGTGTTTTGCTGAAGTAAGACCTTTAATATATGACATGTGGCATCAGCTCTACTAAATATTACTGGCTGGCTTACAGCCCTGTTTCTGTCCATTGCTTGCAAATTAATACTCTTAAGTCTGTGTGGGTAAATAGCTTGTCATCACCAGTGCCCATGGTCACTGCAGGCTGCACCCATGAGCCTAAGGACTCTGCATACATACTTTTCTTGAGAGGGATATGTGTGTTAAGCTGGAAGCAGTGTCTGAGCAGTCCTGCCTGGGGAGGAATCACTGCCACTGTTTGTGCAGGTCTCTGAGGAGCTCTGGGACATCAGGGGAGGACGAGGCACAGTCTGGTGCTGCAGGAGAGCTGGCATGGTGGCCGGCTGGGCACAGCGTGAGCTGGAGTCTGCCACAGCATCAGCGGGGCAAGCAGTGGGAAACAGGCAGCTTGGACCAGCCTGAAGGTACAGTGCCAAGAGGCATTTCTTAATATATTATTTCTCATTAAGAATCATTGATGGATTTAGCCAGTTACGGGATTCTTTCATGTGTTTTACTTGTGTATGAACAAGGACAAAATGCAGATGGAGGGATGCCTGGCACATCTTGGGCTAGGTATCAATCTCTCTTCTCAGGTGTCTGCAGATCTCAGCTAGGGCTGATGTTTTGGAATTCAGGGTTGCGTTTTCCTCATCCGTTGCAGGCAGTACAATTGCTCACGCTTTCCCTGGGCCATTGGAATGTTCAGACAAGTAGCTAGGTCTCCCTGTTCACATTACACTATCTTCAGCGAGGGAAAGTTAAGGCTAGCATTAATTTGTCTGTTCTACAGGTGTGTGCATGTGAAGTGTGTGTGTGTGGTGGGCCATGGATTAGCCAATGCAGGTTTGGCTATGCAGGCAAGAAAACCTTCCAAAGAACTTAAATGTGCTGGGGTGGCGGAGAGTGAGAGCAGCCAGTGAGAAGAAGCTTGACCTATATGCAACCCACTAGCTTTGCTGAGCTGTAAGTAATGAGAGGGGAAAAAAAAGTCTGACATTTTCTTTAAAATTGCAGATACTGGAACCCATGCGGCAAAAAATAGGGCAGTTGAGTTATAAGTAGCTGATGAGACTATGAGAAGAGTAATTATTGTGTAGTCCTATTAATGAAATTGTACTGCAGCTCAAAAGGAAAAAAAAGAAAGAAAAGTCACCAAAGAGAGCCTGGTGGGTTACTTTAGGATAAAAAATAGCTTCTATTATATGAAATATCAGCGTGTTAGGTTAGCAGAGAGTTCTGGACACATGGAAATTCAAAACATTTCCATATAACCCAGTCCAGGATAGAATTATAGTGTTGTAAAGCTTCCCTGGAAGCCAACATTTATCTAATATGTAAGCATATTTAGATTTCATTTTGAAATGGTTGTTAAAGGCTATCCTTTGGCTGCACTCTGTCCTTCATTCTAAGCTTTTTTCTTCTGAATTGTTGAACTCTGAGATTTTTATGCTAAGAAAAATGTACTTTCAGAACCAGAAATGCCTGAATGACCAGCTACAGAATGTACTCACCCTGAGAGATATCCATTGAATCTATTCCCCTCCTCCAATTTACTTGCTGTTTTCCCAGTCATGCCTTGCATTAATGTTCTACACTTAGCTCAACTGTGTGTGTTAGATTTGAGACCTATTTTTGTTTTGTCTAAAAAATTTCCAAATTGGCATTAAGTATTCAAGATGTAATCTCTGTAGCAGGAAACTAGTTATCAGATTCATATGAAGTAACTGGGCAATAGAAATAACTCTAAGCAGAATGCATTGGGTTTTTTCTTTCAAATTAATTTAGAGGGAATTTAATGCCTGTGAAAGGTGCTGGATTGCAACATCAGAGAACTGAAGCTACTATTTAACCACAGAACGGTTACAGGATGGGAGATGGCTTTACAAGGTTCCCCATGAGGGCTGACAAAGCATTTGGTTCAGGTTTGGTGCCTTTCATCTAGCTGGAACAACCTAGTTGCCATGTGTCAGTAACAGTCGTTCTCAGGCTGGGTGATGGAGAGAGCCCTTCTGTAAGCAGGAGTGGATTTTACTTTAGTGATTACTGGCTAACATTTATAATGTTGTTAAACCTAAAAAAACCCTTACTATAAGGGACGGTCCTGGGCCGGAAATTCAAAGCACAAGGTGTGTCCATGCTGCCCCTGCCCTGTGCCACAGAGGCAGGTAGGAAGGAAGGAAGGGGTGAATGCTGTGACCTGCACCCCACTGCATGCTCTACCACCACAAACCCTTGCAATGCCCCCAGGCTCAGATACCTTCAGAGGGGCTCTCAGGCCCGTGGTTTGCATCTTTTGCTTTCTGTTGCCACCTGTTTATCAGAGAAAAGACAAGAGTGGTGTCTACAAGATACCATGATTGGAGCTATGCCAGATTCAAGACCCAGTTCTCATATTTTCCCTTTTTTTTCCCAATGTTTCCAGAATAGTTGTCTCTTAAGGCAGCGTATGGTCTGCATTGTTTGAGTCTCAAGTCTCAGTAGTCAGGTTTCTAGTAGACATGTACAGACAATATCATGTGTATCAGTCTTGCCAGCTGCAGGAGACACTGAAAAGCATTTTCCATGAGGGTAGGGGAGAGGAGGAGTGGAATGGAGGTGAGGCAGGCCCTTCCTTCCCAAAGGGAATTGGGAAAGGGGCCCTCAGCACCATAGAGCGATCAGGGGTTTTTAAGCTGAAAGGGAGTTTTTGAGGGCTATGGGCATCACAGCATTTGCTGGTAGTCACCAAAAGCTGGGAGTTTCGCTTCGTTTCCAATTGTATCTATCATATTTGGCACTTCTCTGCAGTGAAATTAGATGGGGCTTGGCAGGAGTTCTTAGAATCCTGCCTCAGAAATCAGGACTTCAGAAGCCTGCTTCCAAAACCTGATTGCTCAGGAAAGAGAAAGGTGTTCCCCTTCCTTAAGTGGAATCACAACAGGGCTTTTTGTGTTGAAGTGCAAATAGGACCACTTCAAAGATTCAGGCTGGATGTGAGGAAAACATTCTTTACAATGAGGGCAGTAAAATCCAGGCAGAGGTTGCCCAGGGAGGTGGTGGATGCACCATCCCTGGAGACATCCAAGGCCAGGCTGGGTGTCGTTCTGGGCAACCTGATCTAGTTGAAGATGTCTGTGCTCATTGCAGGGGGTTGGACTAGATGAGCTTTGAAGGTCCATCCAACCCAAACTATTTTATGATTCTATGATTCTATGTTATATTTCAGTTTATATCTGTTGCTTAGTTAAATTAATAAGTTTGGTGTTGATGGTTTTTACTGACTTCACAAGGAGGGGGAGAGGCAAGTAGCCTGAGCGTAGCTTTTTCTCTCAAATGGAGAGACTTTCACAGTATCTCCTGCTTTTTACAGTATAGCCTGCCTCCCACGAGCTCACCAGGAAAAGGAAATCACCCTTTCCATGTTTTGCATATGCCTGTTCTCAGAGGTGAAGGGTGGGCTACCCATGTGGGGTGCCTCCTAGGCTGTCCAATGTGGCTCTGCTGCAGGAAAAGCGAACAGAAATACATCCATGACTGCATAAATCAATAGGCTTGTTACTGGAATGCAATGTCGACTTTAGGACAAGCCCACTAGGAACCAGTTAAAAGTGTTTTTCCTCTGGAGCCACATTCTTCTACTGGTTGTGGTATGTTGGACAGAGGCTGCATTCCCTCACACTGGAATTTCCTGTGTTAGCACTGCACAGGAGTAGATTTATTTTGTAGTCCTTGAGATTTCTGAGCTTCATGGATTTCACAGCCTTTATGTACCACGAAACGAAGACCTGGTTTCTACTGAAGCATTGCAGATAGGATGAGCATCTGCTGACTGGTAGTTCTTCCAAAGATTGGTGCCCTCCAGGACCAGAGGTGAATCAGTCTGGGATTATCTCACTAAAGACTGAGGTATTAGTAACTCAGCTCTCACATAGCTCACATTGGTTTTCTGCACTGATTTTTTGAGCTAAAAGAAACGTTTCCTTCTTTGTTGACAGTTTGCACCCTAATGTACTTCTGAGGGAGCTTGCTTTTGTTCTGTTGTAGCAGGAATATGGTGGTTACAATCTATAAAACACTAAACTGAGCCAGAGCATGGGCATCCTGCTTCAACACCTCCCACCCTAAGCAAGTTTGTTGTTCTCTGGGCTTGTGGGCTCAACACTGTAAAGGCACTGTCATAGGTTCAGTTTGTATTGAGGGCTTTTTAGAGGGGCCTGTGGACTCTTCCTCTTTTCTCAGACTCACCTGACTCCAGCCCAGCTGTGGTATTCCCACTTCTTAACTTATCCAGAATTGCATTTCAGATATCCAACCCCCAGATTTACAGCTCTGTTGAATTGGAGTCAGGCTATGCAAGACTTTCTGCATAGAAATGTGTAATATATTATACTATATTGAGTTTTGTGCAAGAGTGGAAAATATGTTTGGTTTTGGAAATACATTATAGAGTTATTCAGATGCCAAGTTTTTCATTGTTCTACTAATGTCTTCCTGATCTGCAAGTTCTTGAAAGTAAATCGTTAGACTGCTGCAAATGTTAAGATTATGTCTATAAGAAATCATGCTCTGTGGTGCTGAGTCAGATCTCACACCCTTGCAGGAAACAAAGTGGCAGCTGTGATGCTGTGGAATGGGGTTCCCAAAGTCACCCTGGCCCATCTTTTCATCCCGTCTCCTTCCACTTCTCCACTTTAAACTGCTTTTATTGTTCCGCTTTGCCAGGGGCACTGAGTGACTGGTGAACTGAAATTCTCAATGTTCCCAATATTTGTATTTTATGACTAAGCTACATTATTGGTTTAGGATTTTTAAATCTAAGTAAGGATACTTTTCACCTTACTTGCATGCTCATTAACATTGTGCTTTGTGGAGGATTAATATTTGATAGCCGGTAGCCCTACCCAAGCCACCTCTCTCCTATCCCTGTATCCCAGAAAACCATTTTCTTTTTTCCCTAATGTGACTACTTGTGCTTCCCATCAGGACAACAGGAATTTTCAAAGTTGTCGCTGATCTCCACAAATAACCAGTCAAACCTCCCCCAGCCAAACCTTCCTGACAGAGCTTTTCATTATATCATTACATTCTTTTCTATTAAATTTGCCTCAGTAATCAATATGCCCCAACCTGTGGAGTGTCTTAGATGTGTAATTTCATCAGGCCCCCCTTAGAGGGACACTGCTGTCATGTCCCTGCTGCAGCTCCCGTTGTTTGTGCAAGAGGGTGTCAGAGCACTGGCTGATCTCATCTCTCCCAAGCACTAATTTAACTTGCAAAACGCTGTGGTTTTTTTCTAAAGTGTGTGAACTCTCCTTCCTCTGTGTTCTTAAAACCTGAATTAATGCTCTGTTTCCATCTGTATGGCCTTAGTAAGTATTCTGCCTTTACACACAAGCCTTCAAAGCTGTGTGGCAGAGATGATATGAAAACACATCACCGTTAAAGCAATGAACTGAAATTTCCTGTGAGTCCCCCTGCTAAGAAGTTTGCAGTGCTGCTTGCTGGTGACACCCTTACTGGTGCTCAGCTAATGTCCAAGCCACCACGCTTGGGTGTACGTGTGTTGAAGCACTAACTTGATCACTGAAAACTAACCGCAGGTCAAGAAGAGTGGTAGGAAACAGCTGAACCATGGTGCGCCCTTCTCTGCAGATGGAGGCAGACCACGTACTGTGTGCTCAGGTGGTGTGCTGGTGAGGTTCTGCTATGCAAATAGAAACAGAACCATGGGAAAGTTTATACTTTTCAATGAATTCTTATTTTTTCCTCTCCAAACTTCATTCTTATAGCTTATATTTTATACCATTTGGCCTTTAAATAAAGAGTTAGTGTTGCCCCATGCAGGATCCAGGCAGAGCTCCAGTTTGACCTACCTGTTTAAAATTCCCCTTGGTTTATAATTTCAGCAGAATAGTTTGGATTACTTGTTGTGAGCTGTGGTGCTGTACAGTGGGATGCACACTGCTGGGAAGCTTCAGTCTAGAGGTAGTCGCACTTCAATGCCAAGGGAAATAATAACTGGATGGATGGAAAGCGTCTGGGATTGATGTGGTTTAAAGGTGCTGTTCATGCAAGCTATTATCAAGGAAGGAGTTAGGGAAGAGATTCACTTTTAAAATGCAGGTGTTCTCGTGCTTTCTCTGACAGATGTGTTCCAACAGTGTTTTGAATTCTGTTTAAAATTTGAAAGAGCTAAACCTTCAGGCTCTTCTCTTCCTTTCTTCAATTCATTTCCCTGTTTAGATGAAAAAGAAACATTTTGCGACTTACTTTAAACTTTCTCCAAAATTACTGCTGGAAAAGGAACATTCATATAAAGCACATAAGCTATAAATGAAAGTTAAGCACAGCAGAAGGACCGCTTTTAAATGTGCTAATGGACAGACATTAGACTGTAGGAATTTACCTAAGAGAAACCCTCAGATGTAGAGAGACTGCCAGGCACGGGGATAAAACCCCAATGAACAAGCCAAATGATAGAAAAGTGTTACAGGAGTAAAGAGCTGTACATGTGAAGTAAATACTGAAATGGGGAAATAGCGCCAGCAATGATAATGAAAGGTAGAGAACATTTTGGTTCTGTTCATCATCTGACTGATGCAGGAGCATGTACACACAGCCCGTGCTAAGAAGCAAGCTCTTAGGGTGGATCTTGTGCCTTCTTTTCCTCTCCCCCACCCTCATTTTGGCATTTTGTCCCCTGCTAATGATGGTAGCTTAACAGAGTTAACAGCATTAATGGGCAGAGCTCCTTCCATCTAAATGCGCAACAGACCTTTCCGCAGGGCTTTGTCAGATGTTTTCAGGTGTGGATTTGCCTCGGGATTTCTGAAAACACCTTTTTACTCAGATAATTTTTGATTCGTTTTGGTAGCTCTCGTGGCTCATGGTTGCTTTCCCTGCCCGTGTGTAAGTAGCAAAGCAAGTAGGTTTGCATGATTTGCGAATATGAAGGGCATAAAAAAAAAAGAGCAGTCTGAAACAGAAAATACCCCACAGGAAAGAAATAATGGGCAATATGTTTCCTTTTGAACTTTTTCAAATCAACCTCTGGAAAAGGTGTCATAAAGCCCCCAGAAATGAGTAACAGCACAGGGACAAAGAAAACTCTGTTACAGATGTCCCTGCAAGTCTATGAGCAAAGTGTTTCTTTCTAAATAACTCCAGAACATTACATGGCCTTAACAAGTTTCCCAGGACAGGAACTCTCGGTTTATTACTTGCTCACATTGTCATCAGAAATTAATTTTGTCCCTGAAAGACAAATTGACTGGTAGCTTATGAAGTTAAATGGAAAAGAACAAGTGAGCATCTGTTTCTTCTGCATTTTGTCTCCTTGGTGTCTTACATATAAATGAATCAGAGTGTTCAAACTTAAATTAAGATCTTTGGCTAGATAAACAGTTAAAACTGGTTCCCATAGCTACCTCTCACACATAGCTGTGATTGCATTATAATCCCCTAGTAATCAGGTCTAAATGAAAGAAAGATGATAAGGGTGCTATTTTCAGTTTTCAGTACTGATTTTTATTAGCTCTCAATCAGATCAGGACTGCTTTGCCTTTCATCACATTGTGGCAGTGTTTGTAGAATCATTAGAGTAATAAAGTGTAAATCTTACCGAGGTGCATTTTTCTTGAGGTGTTTTATATAACGAAAACTCTGAAGATTACATTGGCGGGTACAGGAAAGATTTGTTTCTGCAACTAAAGTGAGCATGTAATGTATGCTATATTCATTTATTCTTTACCCAAGCGAATACCTAATGAATTACCTTGCTGAGGTAAAACAAGAAATAAAAATACCCAGAGAATCAGCCTGCCTGAACATGGTCCTAATATACTGGAGATTGCAAGTACCGACTTTAGTCGTTTTTTTAATTTGCCTTATTATCTTGTATCATATCTCTCCCTGTGCATTACCATGCACAAATGAATTACAGGCAAAACCACAAGCACTGCTATTACCAGCCTGCTGTTTTTAGTAAACTAGTGCAGCCCAATAAAACATCATGTTGCAGCAATATATAAGTATTTATTGTAGAGTAAATTTCAGCTAAACAAAAGCACACAGGGAGGCCTGATCCTGCTTGGAGGAGTGGCAGTGACAAAGCTGGAGTTTGGCTCACACACCATTTGCATCTCACCTGCACCCTTGATTTGCAGTGTCCTTTGAGGTAAATTTGACTTAATAGCTTTCATTCTAAAAGGTTCCTGAGTGCCAGATTTAGAGGAGACTTCACCCAACCTTCAGAGGTGTTCCTGGATGTGTCTGCAGGCAGAGCTATCCTTCAGCACAGAAATTGCCTGGTGTAGTGTTGCAGGATTGTTCACAGAGTTTGCAGGTGTGCCCCACATTTGCAATTAACTCCCAGCTTAATTCTGGAGTGATTTTACTTTCCCATAGACTTCTTTGTATAATATCTGGTGAATGTTACAGTGTATCATGCTGTAGCAGAGCTATTAAAATGCCTTCCCATTTTAAATATTAGAATTTTATGTATTCTATATTTAAATGAGTAAACTGTCCCAGTAATTCAGTGTTACGTGTTTACAGTCATACACACAACTGCAGGAGTATTAGGTAGCAACAGAAATTAGTTGGAAAGCTGAAACAGAAAAAGCAAACAACTATCTGGTTTTCTGTTTGATTTCAATGTACCTGATGTGGGAACTATGCCTGGTATTTACATTAACAAGTTATACTTACTTTCTGTTCTATAAAAGATGAATCTGTTCAGCCATCAGATAGTGGTGTTTGCATAGTTACCAAAGTTGAAGACACCAACTGATGTGAGGACATGAAATACTTCAGGACAGGAACCGTTGAATGTATAAAAATGTATACCTGAGATAATTAGATATTGGAATTCACATCAGGTAGAAAAAGAATAAATCAGTTCGTATGATGTTATAGATAAAGTAACAAAATTTATGTTTTGAGTTCTAATCTATTAAGACTTCTAAGATGCAGAGGGGTTCTCAGTCTAAAATGATTAATTTGTTACTAATATTTTAAACTACAAAAAGCTCCAATTCAAATGCTGTTTCAAGGCAAATAGGCAAAGAGAGTATTTTCATCAGGGATGTTTTTTGTGTGTTTGTATGTTGACACGCAAATGTAGTATGTCTGGAAGATGTTGCTATGTCTAATGACACAAAAGAGAGTAAATTGTAGAGCCTGATTATCAACAGATAACAAGACATACTGTATATAAATAAATGCTCAGCATCAAAACCCATTATTGGATTAGCTATATAATCATGTTTCAGGCTGTAAGTCTGTGCTGACAAATGAACACTTTTCATTTGGCTCAAGGTCCTCATCAGCAACGGAACTAATTTTACATTCTCACCCATTAAGTGAATAAGATGTGGAAAAAGCTGTCTGCTTTTTGAAGTGTAAATTTGCTGCTACAGGCTGTGCAGACCAAAGCTCTTTTGAAGCAGTGAAATGAGATCATCTCTAGGGACATGTGAACCTGACAAAGTTTAGGTCATTTCTGTGGAAGGTATGGCAGGGGGGAGCCATTTGGGTACGGTTTCAGTAGTGACTTATATGGGGCAATTTGGAAGATGCTGAAGTTTACAAGCTTTTTGTTCAAATTTTTGAGAGAACCTGAACTGAAAGCACAGATGCAAGCTTTCAGCCCTCAGAAAGAAACCTCCATAAACATCTGAACTGGGTACTTGGCCAGAACAGTTTGGAAGTGCTAAGCAGGCTGTGTGCTAAGCTTCTCCTGCTGAGCCGACCTTTCCCCTCTGTAAGCACACACACACAAACACACACACACAAATGGAGATCCAGGAATTAACTTGGACCTCTTTCTGGGAAAGGCACTGGAGGTGGAGGAACTACACCATCACATCGCACTTTCCACCCCTCATCTGGCTGCAGCTCTGGAACTCGCAGCATGGCACCAGCTCTAGCTCACCTTCTGGAAGCCCCTGGCTGTAGGGAGCATGTCATCCCTGTGCCTATGGGAGAGATGTGGGGGGCATGGAGGGCAGAATGGACACAAGGAGAAGGAGAGAGGACTCCTTGGAGCGCTCAGTAAGGATCCCCTTGGTCAGCTAGTGTAAAGGGCAGGATTACAATAAGCTCTAGGCCTTCTGTGCACCACAGTTCAGGCAAGGGTGATGAAGATGTTGCTGACACCAGCTTAGAAGAAAAAAGTCTTATGAAAATCATTGAACTTTTTAGATTTCCAGACACACAAAGCAGTGTTTAACCACTGTTTAGGATCATGAAAAAACTATCCCCAGGCTGTGCTGCACATCTAACCACAATGCTTTTCATTTGCAAACCAGCTAAAAATTAAGATAGGCTTTGACTGTTCATTTGTTAATTTGATTTCACCCCCTTCTCTTTGTTAGCTCACTGGAACATGCTTGTATGGCTTAGGTTTTCAGTCTTCCTTGGGAAACATGCAGTTGTTTCATCCACTACTTCTGATGTCTTGTAGCCCACCAGTGGTCCATGGACCACAAGCTAAGGAACAGTGTGAGAAGCCTGTATAGTCCTGTATGGGTATAACAAAACTGAAGAAAATTGCAGGAAGCCCAAGCTAGCATATTTGCATGAGAATATACATCCTTGATATGCCTCTGTGTAAATGGGGCTAGTTAAATCTCAGTTCAAGCACCGTGAGCATATGGGTTTGAAATAATTTTTCTAAGAGTAATGGCTATCAAAGAGTAAAGATGTTTGTCAGGCACTTGTATAAAGTTGCAACAAGTTTTTTAAGATATCCTCTAGGCAAACAATTGCACTGCTTTCTCCCACAGCGTTTTAACCCGATGTATTAATATTGTGTAGGAACATCTGACCAGCAGAACTGAAAAGAAACCTTAGGTGGGTACCCTCTGTGGAGTCGTCACCTAAAAAATACACTGAAATAAAGGCAGCTGAAAGAAAGGTTTTGCATGCCTTTCCCTGAGCTCAGCTATATGGCTTTGCTGCTGATACTGTGTCCACTAGCAGCTGAGTTGTCTACTTACCTGGACACACAGATGAGGTTTTTGGCCCTAAGAGCAGCCCCTCTACAGTCAGCATTGATTATTCAGGACCTCCCCTTCACTTTCCTCGTCAAAATAAAGCTGTTAATACTCCTCTAATTCACTGGCTTGTTATGAAAGTTAATGAGTTGATGTCTGCAAAAGACTTTGAAAGTATAAAATGGTGTGGAAGTTCTAAGCGCTGTGTTGTGAAGTCTCCCTTTCCCCAGCTTAAGGCAGAATGAGTTAAAGTTGGCCAAAGGGGATAAGAGAAACAAGAGAGACTTTATGAGTGTATCAGGGGAAAAGGAAATACTGGAGAGAAAATAGACCCATTAGCAAATGACGAAGGAATGAAGTTAATTATGATTTTAAAATGGATGAGCACTAGAACCACTTTTTTCTTGAAGAAAAAACCCGGGTGTTTAACAAAAATAATAAAGACTGACAATTAGGAAGAAGCAAAGGCCTTGTGAAAGCAGGTGTTTGATTAAAAAGTGAGGGAGAGAAAACTTGTAAAACATGAATATATGGAAATGAGCGCGTCTGGATAAAACTCGTTTTAAGAGCAATGTGAAACTAATGCATTTTCCCCAATATTTGCAAGTAGCTTGGAAATGACATGACAGACAGGGGAAGAGTTGTAGCAGAAAAGAAAAAGGAACAGCAGCCACAGGAAAGGTAATCAAGTTTGGAAAAATGATGCTAGTGGTTACTGGCCAGTAAGTATTCATCTGTACTACAAGTGAGAAGCACAACTGGAGTGAGCAGGCAAGCGTCACATCTGCTGGGTTATGAAGCCATGTTACACAAATGAGGTTTTGTTGTAGAGTTCTGAAATACAGCAATGAGAAACCCAGTACTTGTTGGTTCAGATCCAGAGTTGCTGCTCTGCCTCTACACCAGCAGGTCTATTTGTAACATCTGAACTTGAGTAAATCATTTGACAAAAATACCTTGCAAACTGGTGTTTGAGAAAAGAAATCCAAATTGGCTTTGACAGGAAGGGTGTAATTTGGGATGGAAATGGCAGTATGAGGCCACGTAGAAAGTGATCTGAAGACAAAAATTAAAATAGACCCTGGTTGTAAGTATGTGATGATTATTTCAGCATAAAGAATGATTAAGACATAATTATAAAGAGAAAAACAAGTTACTGTGTGAACTGCAGAACTAGGGCACCCTGATTCCTGGTGTGTTTAGATACTGTGATTGGATTCTCTGGTGTCTAATAGGTTTCCTCTGTGACAGCCCCTTCGAGGTAGGAGTGGGCTAGGGCCTCAGTAGGGGCATGGGAATGCATGTGCTTTGTGATACCTGTGATAGCCCCGTGTGTTTGAGACCTATACAAGCTCCAAATGCAACTGGGGTCAAAACAGACAACCTTCCCAAAAATTACAAGGAAGGGGACTCAGAGAGGGTGATCACACTTCCCACACCCATTTACTGGGAACTCAGATTTAAAAGTCTTGCAAAAGGGTAAATTCGGAGTGAAAATCGGAATGTCGCAAATGAACAAATTGCTCTGAATTTTGAGACTGTCCCTCTCTTTACTCTTCTTTCTAAAATGCTGTATCTACATGGATGGGCTGCATACGAATAATAGCTGTAATGATCTTATTTTCATACCTACTTCTTAGCTTCTATTTTAGAAGCTTCCTTCCCCCCTCTATGGACAAAGTATTTTTCCCAGGAGCTGCTTGTTCCATTTTGGTGTAAAAGATTAAGGAAATGGGGTGTTTCTATACTGAATATTTTGAGATAGATTCCTTTTGCAACCACTGTTGTGAGTCTCTGCCTGTTGAACATGTACACCCAGCCATGATCAAGAAAATTGCTTCTTTCAGAGAATGATGCATACAGAACTTTAGACAGGTTACATCTGCCTATTGTAGGAAGGGAATCAAAGCTAACTTATAGTTTATGATATTCAAACTTCAGTATAAAGCTACATCTGAAAAACCTGCTCAGTATCAGGGCTATGTCTCCATTGCTCTTCTGGGAACTGAAGTGAGGACAAGGACAATATTTCTTGCCAGTCAAGAAATATCACTGGGTTACATGGGGCACCCAGCAGCTTCTTATATGAGGACAGAAGGATGAAACTCTTTTTAAGGACAGGGGAATAATGTTATGGTTCTTCCTGTTTAACCACTATTAGATTCCACATTCAAAAAAAAAAGGTGTCCTACATGGTTTCACACCAGTAGAGAGGTCGCAGCACACAGGGACTGAGAAGCAGAAATCCTATTAAAGAGCAGGGACTGTGTAAGTAACACCTTGAATATGGTTCTGAGAAAAGTGACTTAGCAGTTTTCATGGCTGTGAAGCTGGCTCACAGATGCATGTAAATCTATATAGAAATACATCACTCTGTTTGCCATCAGGATTACAAAGCCCAGAATGGAAAATGTAGATGGAATGGTACAAAAATACAGTCAGCATATGCTTTGTACAAGCAGCAAAGCTCAGAGAGCCCAGCTCCCACCTCTAACCACTATTCTTCCAATGGTTCAAACTCAGAGTTATATTCGGAGTGGCTGTTTTATGGGTGGGAGGATTAGTGCGTACCTACAGAGTCCTCCTCCTGTTCTTGTCCCTTTGAGTCATGTAGCTGGGGACCACCCATGCGTGTTCACCTGCTGTCGGGGCAGCACTGAGCGTGAGGATGTGGATTTGCACACCCTGATTCCTTCTGTGTTCCTTAAGGTCCTGGTTCCCCCTTCCCCTAGTTTCCCTTGCAGATTTGCTTATTTCTTAATAGTGCACCGTAGCATCTTGTGCATTCGCTGGGAGCCTAAAAAAGCAAGACAGATTTTATCATTTGGACTGTAGATATCTAATGCCCATTATGGGCTGACTAAATTTAGTAGAGTGGCAATTCACCAGACTACTAAATTTAGTTAGGCCATCCGGTCATATCAATTTACTTAGCTTAATACTGGATATCATAAGATAGGGCCTATCAAACAGTATGGCTCCAGCTTCCCCAGCTGCAGATTATGTTATCATTATAGCTTTACAAAACATTCATGCTGACTTTTTTAAAACCTTGACATTTTTTAGGTTGCATATTTTGTTACAAGTTTGTAAAGATGGTCAAAATTCACTTGTTTTTCACTGTAAAGATCACTGTTCAAAAAAAAAAAAGGATGCTGCTGTTTTCATTTTAAGCAAAACATTTGACTTTCCCTGTTGAACTTCAGCTTCAGATAGAATAGGATTAATTTTCTCAGCAAAGCTAGGTAGGCAAGGTGCAGTCCAATTTGGAGAGAAGTTTTGCACTGTATTTTTCAGTGTCTTTGTGCATTTCTAGTTGCCATCTGTCCTGGTATCAGCTGGGATAGAGTTAATTTTCTTCTTAGTAGCTGGTACAATGCCGTGTTTTGGATTTAATATGGGACACCACTGAATCTCAGTTCAGTTCCAGGCAGAAAAAAAGCTGTATGAGAATCCAAACAACCTGGACTGGGATAGTGAGAAGGAGTTCTGAGCACTGTAAATTCAAACTTGCCATGTGTAGAGTAAACGGGAAAGAGATCTTGGTAAGGATCCCATGCACAACAGCTGGAATTACGGTGATGGGATCAAATGTGACTAACAGAATGACATGTGCAAACTCATCAGCCCTGCTATAATTCTTCCTTAGTACATGGAAAGAAAAGTGCAGTAGCAATACTCTGGGACTCTGTAGACTTAATCTTTTTTGGTAGGCCTTGAAAGGGAGCCAGTGTCTCTCCAGTCCAAGTCAATCATCCCTTATCCAAGTAAACTGAACTGAGATCATCTAGATGCTGGTCTTCATTTCTAATGAGCTTTCACAGTAAAACAGGAAATAATAATCTTGAAAGGGGAAAAAAAATGGTCAAAAATCAGCCAGAGAACATTTAAAGGTTTGTTCTGAACAAGCAGGGCTAAGAAAAAGGCCTGAGAAAAGTGTGTCCTGGGATCACTCACAGCTAAAGCACTGATTAATTAAGCAGAGGGTCATTCTTCAGAAAGACTCAAGGGCAGTTCTGGCCCTGGGGCTGTAATTTGGACACTTCTGGAGTTCTAGATACACTGAGCTATTCTGTGCTGGGCCTGTGAATATGTGCATTCTTCTGCCTGAACAATGGCATCTTTATTCAAATGGGAGCGACTAAGTAAGTGGCTGTCTCCTAATATGGGTGGTATTGCTTCCTGCTCTGCTTCAATCTCTGCTGCTTTCCCGTAGCCTTATCAGTGCTTCATAGCACAACTTACAAAATGAAATCTATTCATAATGCTAAATACCTCCTCCTTTTATAGACACAGGAAAGAAAGCCCAAACGCTTACATATCCTCCAATTCTATGGCAGAGTGTTTACTTTTTTAAATGCAATTCAGCTTATCTGACACTGGTTTGGAAATTAATAAAATGGTGCCTGGCTTTTATTGTTTTGACTATGGGAAGGAAATTAATCCACAACTATTACAAGTGTTCGATCCAAACAAGCAGAGATAAAACTACAGTTTCAAGAAATGTCATTCCGTGTTCGTCCTAGTGCACCTGACATGTCTGATTTATTCCTCCCATGTTTAGCAGCTGCACTGTCCAGGTAGATGATGCCCATTCATCTTGCTTTGTGTAGGTATTTCTTCAGGGTGGCTTTATTTATTATTTCTTAACTAACGGTTCTTCTTACTCACTAGGTTTAGCTCTGCCTGAGGTGAGAAAAGAGGTTGTTTGCTTGAAGAGATAAGGGTGTGGTGAAAATACTCCATGCCAGCCAAGTGAAGCAAAACACTATCTGAATTACAAAGCAGGCTGGAATAGAAAATTGAACTGACAGAGGGTCTGGACCCCACTTCTACTGAGAGACAGAGACAAAGGGAGTCTCAGGAAGTGGCCGTGTACAGTTCCCTGGAGGTAGGTCTGGAGAAAGCGGCTATGCCCTCCCAAATCCTCAGGGAAAAATAATGTCAATGTTGATGCAGTATTACTCAGTTATATTGGGCAGTATTACTTGAGTAATATTGTTAATAGTTAGTTGGGTGAGAGCAGGCTTGCTGTGAAACTGTACTGCAGAAATCTGTGACTTTGCCTACCAGGGGAACTGGGCTGTGGCACCACACGCATGTCAGACCCATTCCAAAGCACACTAGCAGCTCACTGATGGCTGCCAGAGTTGCAAGGATTGGTGCAGTGGGGCAGACACACTACTTGTTTCCACCAAAGCCACCTTCCAGCTGTGTGTGCCTCTGTGAATAGTACTTCCTGAAATACTTCTGAACGTCCTAGATCTGTATAATCACCAAAAGACACTGTACAGGGCACTGATTTGGTATTATGTACAACTGCAGTGTAATATCACATAGACCATCTTTAGATTACAGACTGGCTTACTCTCCCTTTGTGAGACCCCAGCCATGAGAGTAGGCAGCTACTATCTGTCTTCTCAGAGCCTTTTTCTGCTCTTTTGCTGGTGCTTGCAGAGTGGTGGAGGCATGAGTTTTAACAAACCATGTGGTTACCACCTAAACCTCTGCTGAAACACCTGGCAGTCTTTGGGATGGGGACCAAATGTGAGGAAAACTGACTGCTGTTATCCATAGCTGCTGGCTGTCGGGTCCTCTGACCTGCTAAGCAATATGTACTGTGGGAAAGGGCACTAAGTGGATCTGCCTCCCCGTGCCTGCGTGGGGAATGAAACTACGAGCAGAGCCCTGAAGGAGTCTGGAGAACAGAAGTTTTATATTAGTGATGAGTGGAGTCAGTTACTTGTATTTAAACAATACCGGGCTCTGGGGAAATTCAGGTGAAGACCTGAAGTACATGGCTTGGCAAAAGATTGTTGTTACTGTCACGTGTCTGACCCCTTGAAGATAACATTAATTCAAGAGTTAAATGTGTTCAGCTGACAGTGATGGAGTATTTGCGTTAAGGAGGAGATTTTTCAAAGGTGCAAAATCAGCTTAGTAGTGTGTTAAAATTGCCTCATTGACATCCTACAGAAGGCCTGAGTGCAGCAGGTTTTGAGGGGCTTCCAGCTGCAGTGAGGCAGTCATTGCACTGAGAGGGGTGGCTGTGAGCCCCCACTAAAAGGGCTGCTTTTCAGAAGGGGTTTCTAAAGACTCACAATCTTTCTGGACACTTTAAATATGATTACTTAAGAAATTATTCCTTCTGGCTTAGTTTCCAAGTAGGCAGTTAGCCCTGGCAACCACAGACATAGCTCTTGTAACTGACTTTGATGCATGAAAGCAGCATTGCCATAATTCTGAAGATATCCCTTACTTTTCTGAACTACATTGGCAGCTCATGATACCAGCATGTCAAAATGACATTCACTTTATATTGCAGAGAATGTTTAAAAGCTTGTGTTTACATTTTGTCTCCTTTGCCCTTTTCAATTTTGCTTTAATTTTTTTATAGCTTTGTAACTTAAGCAGTACATATTTGGGAATGTTTTTTTCCATGCCTTGTCTAGCTTTATGGCTTGTTCTGGCTGAGGCATCCTTACATGATTTGATTTTACAAGAAATATAGGCTAGCACATATGTATGTAATCGTTTCACAGTGAACCAGTCTGTCTGGAGTACTGGGGGAAGGTATACATTAATACTTGCTTTCATGCTATTTACAAACTGAATTGCTAGATCTACAAGTGATGCAAAATATTAGGAATTGCAGCAATAAGGCTCATGCTAGTTAGCAGGAAGCACAGAAGTATGGTGGAGCCAGAGAAACACTCATTGGAGTAATTTCATCACAAACAGAATGTATTGTAATCAGGGCAGATAAGCATGAGTAGGCAAAACTGACTCTGCTTAGAGCCAGCATGCAGCAGCAGAACAAATCACACACTGCTGAGTGAAATCTGAAGAACTGAAGCCTTATTCTTCTACCAGGAAGAGCCCCTCCCTGCTCTGAGTAGGTGTGGAGCAGGGGGCAGGTGGTGGGGACTGCCAAAGTGTGCTAACATCCATCTGCACCAAGAGCACAGAGCAGCCCGTGACACTAGCTAGGAGAGGCTGAGCTGTGCCCAGCCACTGGAGGCCTGCCACTTGGTCATTATGTGAGTGGCAAATGGTGATACCAGAGTGTCTAAGGAAGGGGCACAAAGCCAAGTGGGACCCATTGTGTAGGAGCTGGTTAGCCTTTGCCACACAAAGTAATGTGGGAGGACATTGGTGTTTCCAAGTTAGGAGAGCAGCAGAGAAAACAGCCAGGAATTGGTGCAAAGGTAGAGCAGCAAGCCTTGTTTAACAGAGGGTGCATTGCAGTGGTATCAGCAATGTGGAGGCAGCGCTGCAAATGCCACATACTAAGACTTATTTAAAGAGGCTATTGTAAAAGTCTTCGAGCCAGTTAATTACCAGTTTTTGTTATGTCAGAAACTCCTTGAGTTAAAGCAGAAAGAAACTATTCATGAATATGTTCCACTTCTGTAGTTTAATGGGACAAATTTGAAAAAAGAGAGAAACTGATAAAATGATTTAGTTATGGAAGGATTGAAAACCCTCACAAGAAAAAAAAAGCTGAAATTACATATTGTGCCCCATCTGCTCTTGCATAAGCCATTGAAATTGCTGGAGACTTACTTGGACTAATCGTCCATTGCAGTTATGCATGAGCCTTAGGGAGTGCAAAGGGTTCACACGGGCCGAAGCACCAGCCTATGAAAGAGAGAGACATTATCCAATAATGTTCTTTAAAAAGTAGATGCCCAGGTATAACAAACCAAGAGGCTTGGCTTGCATTTAAAAAGTGTTAAGAGCAACTGAGGAATTTCGTCTAATTTATTCACCAAGAGGACTTGAAGAGGTATGAAAAAATTACAGAAGTGACTTTAGGCAAGAGAGAACTTTCAATGGGAAACAAGACTCTTTGGAGGACGTTAATGTAAGCTCATTCCTGCTTACATCATCTTTTTTCTCCATTTGCTGTGAGGTTACTGATGGACCATGTTTATTGCAAGCAGATTCAGGCCTAGAAATACCATCTGATCAGAATAAAAATCATAGTGCATGCTGCATACTGAGTCGAACCGCAGCCTTTGGAGTAAACAGCAGTTTAGAGCCTGTCTCATACTATCAGTATTCTTCAGACATTTACTTTGCTGCCTTCCACTGTTCAGAACAGCCTGAAAATCACCAAAACATTTACTGAATTGAGGTTTAAAAGCAACTCAGAAACAGAAACAAATGATAGTTCTTAGCTCTGCTGAAGGTTAGAAGAATACTGTCACTGAGAGGGCACTTCCTGCCTGCATCTGAGTCTCTCCAAAATGACCTGTCATGTATACATGTGTCCTAGTTTCTTTTTTACAAAGAGAGTTGGTAAGGAATTAGACCTACCTCTTGAGAGAAAGAACGAGTCCACCATAACAGAATACAGAGCTTCCTAATTTGTACCATGGCACAGACTGAAATCCCAGACCTGCTCATATCTTATGAAGCATCTTGGAGAAAGCTTTTATGATTTTGTGCCTATAAACACAATAATCTCTCAGGATATAGAGACAGTGCAGAGGATATTGAACATAGTCTGTTAGATCTTTTCCCTTTGTATTACTTACATTTTCTCATCCCTGGTAAACTTCTCTGAACTTGGCTTTTCCGATGTCCCACAGCAAACACCTCAAGTGATGATGCTACTGTAATGTAGGGCTGACCACACTAGAGGTTGTCAGCCTTTCAGTGGTTCCCTCTTCCCAGGGCTGGTTTCCCATTTGGCATGCTGCTTCCTACTCCTCCCTGCTCCCACTCCCCTCCCATGCCCACCCTTTGCTCGGGGTGTGACAGCCCTACTGCTACATGCTGAGCTCCTGGAACTCAAGATGTGAGGCTTTTGCTGTGTTGCTCTTTAAAGTGCTAGTTTGGCCTTCTTAATATCTTTTCAATGGTTGGGATTAGCAGAGCTTGTAAGAACATATCAGACCTGTCAGGTTTACAAGTCCACATGCCACCTCCACCCTCTTACATATATATTTTTAAATAGCTAATTAGGAGATAATGCCAATGGACCCAACTACTGTCACAAGATAATGATCTCGCACCACCACAGCACTGGTAAGTGGAACTGTTTATTTTCAAAGGGAAGAAACACTGATCATGTGCCTAATCCTATAATTCTTAAGCAAGTAAAATTCTGGTAGATTTCAGTAGAGCCTGAGGTGACAACATCCTATTACTGTCGTAGTACTTCTGGATACCAAATGGCCATAAGTGATGCAGTCATTTTCTCCAAATGATACTGGTGCAGTATTGGAACAGATGTTTCCCTTACCTTTATTAGCCTGTTGTATCTTCTGACTTGGAGGACAAATTTTGCATGTGCTTCATTGCACCAGCTTTGATGATTTTCTTTTTAATTTTTTTGATGTGCTTTAGCAAGCAGTGAGCTGTGGTTTGGATGAAATTATGCTTATTTTTAACATACTGACAGTTCATAATGGTGATACACAAGCCTGTGATGCTACTGCAGCTCCCTTTGGTACACTAAAGATCATCTGTGTTTAAATCAAAAATGGTCTTTCCTCTGTCCTTCAGGAATTTTGGAAACAAGGGCTGTCTTAAACTCACCTTTCAGGAATAAACCACATTATGTTTCCAGTGGGGTGAAGGAGGCAACAGGTACAAGTTCATTAGCTGCTCTGGCGTAACTGCGCCTGTGCTGCTTTTCCCCAGTAATAGATGTGAGACAATTTGGGGCAGCTTTAGCTCTCTTTCAGGCTCATCCTTGTGTCTGTATTCCCACCAGTGGTGTCTGGGCCGTGCAAATCCTCCCCAGGATCACCTGCCGGGGAGCCTCTTACTATGCTCTGAGGCAGCATTAATGGTATGGGTACATTTGCCTTTACTGCCTCCCCCCAGGGAAGCCTTCTTTCTACTGCAGCTCTGGACCCGCTTTAGATGCAGGGTTGTCTTACAGACAGGTGAATACTGCAGTGGAAATTGGAGGCAGATGCAGAGCTTCTTTCAGAGAAAAGCCTGTCAGTGAAAGCATGAAGGTTTATCCTAGTCAGAATTCACTTGCACAAGTTGTTAGTGCTTCCCCATGGAAGGTGGCCAGTGTCAGTTTTTATAGAGATTCCTGCTGCTTTCACAATTAATGAAGATTCATCATTCCATTGGATCATGTCTAACCTGCTGTAATTGTTCTGATTTTTCTTACCTTGTTCGCCAGTTCATGTCTAAATACAAGAAGATGTTTATATTGCATACATTCAGCTTTAATTGGCCCTTAAAAGAAGGTGTTGATTAGAATCTTCTCAACATCAACAGCTCGCTCGCACAACATTCTCTAATTACTGTTTATTAATTTAGTTCAAGTGGCATAGTTGAAAGCCCTGCTCAGATGGGAGAAGTAAATTGTCACTGGTATTGAATATGCAAATTATGTGCCATGTAAGTTTCCATGAAGAATGTTTAAAGTTAAATGCTACGCACATAAAGCCTTCCAGTTTCATCTAACCCAGCCATGTGACAGCTTTGCAAAGAGTGTCATGAAAATTTACCAGCCCTGGCAAAAAAAAAGACTTGCCTATCCTTTGCTTTTTTTCTAGTAACGTAATCATGATGATAATAATATATTTACTAGTCAAAAAACCCCAAGTGATCATTCGTGATGGCTGGCTGGAGATTTGCAAGGCTGCCAATTGAATCTGAGCTACACGTTGCTATAGTATAGACATTCAGCAGCCTGGAGTTGTTGCCCTAGTGCAGTAGCCCTTCCTTCTCTTTAATTAGCTATAAACTCAGAATTTCTTGAACAAAGTCCTCATTAAACATTGCCTTGTTACATTGCTTTAAAATGCAATTAAAAGTTTTAAGAGTGCCGTGGAGTTTGTGTGCCATTGTCAGCATCCATGTCACTCACTATCAATTTCCACCCACTCACACAGATCAGAGGCCTCCCATTAAATATAGATGGTACTTCATAGCTTTTGTATATAGACTAGGCATAAAATAATACACTGATGAGGATGACCTGGCTGCGTCTAGTACTTCAAGGAATAAGAGAGGAGTGGAAGGTAGGATATTCTAGAGGAAGGAAGACCTGGAAGTCTTCATTGTCCTTCCACCTCTGCATCTCTCTCTCTGCAAACCTTTGTGTGGAAGTAGCTGCACGTTGCTGGTGAGTGTGCTGCTTCAGTCTTCCCACACAAAGCTGCATGGGAATACCACGCAGTTACTGTATTATGCATCTTAAACAGTGAGACTAGACACTGGGTTAAAGGGGGAATTAAAAATACCCAACACCTGAATGCTGCCTGGGCCTTCACCCAGTCCTCACACTCTTGCTGGCTGCTATTGTGAATGGCACTAATCAGTTCCAGGAAACCTCTGCACCAAGTGTTATGTCACATATGGTTACATCATTCCCTCTAACCTCCAGGGCTTTCTGTTGACATCTTAGGAGCTCTTCTACTACAAACTGGTATTAGAAGAAATGCCAAATGGTATTTTTAGCCATTTCTGTCTGCCACCAGGAATCCAAATGTTTCCATTTTGCAGCTTTCAGCTGCTGGATCTCATCTTTGCTCTTTGAGGGTCTCTTTGGGGTCTCCCTAGGTGTTTGCATGAAGGATGGTGGGGGCATGTGAGGGGTTTGTTGAGACAGCAGAGGCTCATACCTCTGCAGAATGTATTTATTCTTAATGTCTGCCAGATTGCTAATCTAGTCTGGCAGTTGTGTAACTTCTGTTATAACTTCCTCCCCCCCTCCTTCCCCCCACCTCCCCAAAGGCTGTTTCTCTCTTTCTGAATTCTTTCTTAGGAGATGTTGCTCCCCAACATGGGCTATGTTGATTTCCAAGCATCATCCTGCAAGGTATTCCCCTCTCCCCTTGCAGGGCTAACCCTACAGGCACATAGGAGCCACTTCTCTCTTGGACCAGGCAGTGACACCCCATCAGCTTCTCCCTGCAACCCCCAGTTTTTCACCTGCTCAGCCAAAAGAAGCAGGGCTCCAAGTCTTTCCAGAACTAACTGGCAAGATTATTCTGTCTTGAAACCACTATGTTCCTTGGCTTGGGTCTTTTTTTATTATTAGTTGTCTGGTTTTTACCTTCCTTTCATTCTAATGGTTTGATTTTTGTGGCTGTTTCTGTGTTCACTGCTGCAGTAGGTATCAACAACATGATTAAATTCCAGCTCTGACTGTTGCAACATAAGCACTCTGCCTTCATTATCCGCGGTGCCTAAAACTATTCGATCTCTAATAAGTTCACCTGCAAGTGTGCCTCATTTGCATGATGAGGCTAACTGGTGCAGCCTGGTTGCATATTGGTTTGTGATTTTGATCAGATGCATCAAACAGAAGGAACTATTAGAATTGCCAGCAACTGTGGTTTTTTCTGTTAATCATGCCAGAATACTCGGAGTCCCAGGCAGCCTTACTAGGCTGGAGGAATCCACTGATAAAAGGCATGGCAGAGCTTCTCGTGTCAGGTCCCATACAAACCAGCTCTGTGCTGGGGATAACTGGTCTGATTTGATGCGCAAGGTGTTACGATCACATCCAGCTTCTGAGCCTATTCAGTAGCCTCCTTTGGTGAGCTGTGTTTCCCATTGCCACTGGCCCCAAGCTCATGAGGGAGCTGTGCCACCCAGCAAGTACCTCTCCCCTGGTCTATGAGGCTCAGAGCTGGAGGTGTCCTTCTGAGGGTCTCTGTCTGACTGCCCCCCGCTTACATCCATCCTCTCTGGTCCTGCACTTAGACCCAGTTGACATTTTATCAGCAGTAGTGCCTCCTTGGGCTTTACTGCCCAAAACGTGTAGGGAGAGAAAATGTGTTTTCTTACACCAAGCTTTTAGGAACCTGAACCTTTCTTTGAGTCTGAAATGGAAGCAACAGACTTCAAAGCTAAATGTAAGTAGAGAACAACAGCTCAATAATTGTGAGTTTCATAGTAATAGTGCTGAAAACCTGTCAAGTTGCCTATTTCCTTTCTGGAACAAGCTCAGAATAGGCCTGAATATTTTCCTATGTTCAGTAGGACTTTAAGAAATGTGACTTGCCCCATTGCAGCATCCCTTACTTCTCTGATCTCAGAATTCCTCTTTTTACATTGTAATGTGTACCAATTACCTGCATTTTCATTCGAGACAATGTTTAACTGAGCTCAATGACCTCTAAGAACATAGAAATATCTCACATTGATCCGAATGGGTCCCAGATTGAGTTCTCATTTCAGACACAAAACTGTTTTCTTTCATTCTGGGCTCACACAGAAACTAAAACACTAAAGCAAGCAGAACCAAACAAAAGAACTCTGAGGATCTCATCAGCAGTATTTGCTTTGCACATGAACAGTAATTTTTCCCTAGCACATACTTCCAAGAATTTCTTTAAATGTCATTCATACATCATCTGCCCTAGCAGACAATAGTTGTTCCAGAGAAGCTGTTGCTCTCTATTAGGTCAATGATCAGTGAACTAAACATTTTCTACTTAGGCCTTCATATGATAAAAGCCTAAGAGCTTTGAAGGAGCCATTACAGACTATTGCCTAGAAGAAATATCCATTTGAAAATTCAGCAATTATGTACTTCTATAATAGCGTGTAAAAGGAGCTCTGGACCCATTATGGGTTATTGAGTAAATAATGTATTTTTAAAAGTGTCTAAGTAATTTATATGATAGCCTGTATTGGCAGCAAGGAGTGAGTGTAGACTAAACATTCTGTCTTTCTTTCTTTTTTAAAAATCTCATTTAAATCCCTAAATAGCAATGAAAAAAAAAAAAAAAAAAGAAATCCCTGCTGCAGTTTCAGTATTTCTATAACAGTCAATAGCTAATGACTCTGACTTTCCTTTACCGAGGCTGCCATGTTGTGCTGAGCCAGTTTCCTCTGCTCTGACTTACTTTTTTTGTCTTGATTGGAGAAGACAGGAGGCTTCATTATCAAATATAATACAGAAGTGTCCAGAGGCCTCCTGGAGGTCAGGCTCACAGTCATCAGACCTACCCGTAATCAGGAGCAGCCACTAGCCAAAAAAGCCACAAGTCCAGAGAGGGAAGACAGGAAGCTGTCAGTCCCTATTTCAAGGAAAAAATGAGGCTTGGAGAGAGGAAATATGTTGTGTGAGATCATACAGGGGACAAAGAACCTCTGCCTCCCACGACAAGTTTAGTTTCCCTACTTTATGTTCAAATCTTCGATGGGAAGGCACAGTCTGAGGTCTCACTGCAGCCTATCCTCAGTGCTAATGCAAACAGCTCCTTTATAAGATGCTCACGAAAGTCTTGCTTCAGACCACTGCACTCAGCCCTTTCAAGCACAGACCCTGGCCAAAGCAGATAGGAAAACAGTGCAGCTGAAAACATTTATATTGCAGCAACAATGTGCTGTGAAACAGATGTGCTGGAAAACAAACTTGTTTGCTACTCTTAAATGTAGAGTAAGCTTTCCTTAGTTGTCCACTTTCTTTATCATACTGCTTCCTGCCATGGCAGAGGTAGTTGCTGCTTTGATAATTTTCTGTCAAAAATGGAAAGAATAAGTTGAACCAGTTGTTTTTGAAGAAACACTGGTCTCTGAGCTGCATTGAGTCTTGCAGGTTACCTTGGCATCCCAAATTACCTGTTAGGCCAAGCATCCTATAGTGCCACAGGGACACTATGGTACTCAGGTATTACATCCACATTAAGATAATTCAGTGGGCCTGACTTGAGGAGACAAAAGTAACACAATTGTCTGCTTATAGTGATACTTCACCTTAACTCTTTTTGATGGGACTTTCCCTGGCATAAATTAGAGACAAAGTCACTTAATATGGTGTTCTTGAACCTGTAGGTCCAGACCTGTGTTGTAATTAATTCTGTACATGAAACACCAAAGCAGTAAGCAGGAAGCAGACATGATGGTCAGGAGTTCTGATTTCCCTTTTTAGAGGCTATGTAATGCCTGCCCCTGCATGTGCATGTTCAGAGCAGATCATGTGCTTCCCGTAGCTAGCTATGCTCTTCAGTTGCACGTCAAGAACAACACCTTTAGACCTGAATTTGAATACGGCTGTATAATTTCTCATTGTTTAAGAAAAGTGGTTTTGATGCAAGGAATGAAAACGTGGCATTTTGGCTCCCCTCTGGGGAGATGATAATAGGTCTCTAGTGAGGCCATTGCCACATGAGAGTCCTTTTTTCATGTGTTTGGAAAGATGCAAAAATGAGAAGAAATACAATGGTGCCAAACAGCATACAGAAAGATGAAATAAAAAATATAGTGAGCAAGGGGTAGCAGAGAGAGAAATTAATGGAGGAGAAACAAGGTGAAAGGCATAAATACAAAACATATAATGCCTAAGAAAGCAATCAGTCTTTCTCACTATTAGACTGTATTTGCCACTTAGGAAAGGGCAGTTGTCTGTTGGGATAACTGACTGAAGCAGTGACAAGGTCTTCATCACTAGAGGATTTCTATGACAGAGTAATCAAAAATCTGAGGAATACTATCAGGTACTGGACAATCCCTTCCAGCTGTTTTCTATGACCTCAGCATCCCAAAGAGTATGAGTGGGAGCAGTACCTCAGCTGTGTGATTATAGAAAACCTTTCTAGCTTGCTGAAATTCTGTAAGATCTCACAGAGTAAACAAGGCACATACTTGGAGATTAAATCTAAGAGGAAGATGAACATAGGTGGGGAAAAAAAGAGTAGTACTTGGTTGATCTGCAGATAACATTTTCATCTGAGCTATGGACCCAGTGCCACAACCCTTAGATTTTCCTACTGAAGAGCCCCATTCTGCAACAAAGACATAGTTTGGCTTAGATACAAAACCAAAGCCCTCACAGCTTGAGAGAAAAGATCCTGGGATCTTTCTTCCAAGAACAGAGTTATTAATTACTCTGCTGTGCTCTAAGTAATTCTGTTCTCCCTTTCAAAGAAAATTTCTCTCTAATTTTAGCCAGAATCATTCTTTGCTTCCTTTCCTGGCTTCTCTTAAATGGTGGGTGATGAGAGGACACAGGTATGAAGTGGTCTGGGATTATTCCAGACTGATGATTATTTCTATGCAAACCACCAGTTACCACTGCAGTACAAAACAAAGTGTAAACCAGGCTTCTCGAAGTCTGTAGAGGCATCACATTGAGATGAAAGAAAGCTTCATTCTCCCATCTTGTTCAGTTTGTCAGGGCTTGCCAGGGGGATCTAGGAAAGCCCAGTGTGATAGTCAGTGATCCTCCCCCCTGGAGGCAGAAGGCTTGGGATTGCTTTAATAATGCTGTAGGAAGGCACAGGCCTTTAAAGTGACCACTCCTTCCCTGTGCAAATCTGCCATGTATTCTCCTGTTTGACACTCTGGGCCACCAAGTACAATGCTGGTAACTGAAGGAAACAGCTCTTTTTGTCTTTTCCCTTCCCCCTTCATTCCTCCCCTGACATTACTGTAGTGACATTAGATTCATTATTTGAGGGTGTGTATGAGATTCTGGAAGTACAATTTACATCTGCTATGCAATGAGATCTTTGGTATGATATTGACTCATTCGTTGGCACCTGAGAGAGGTTTGGGGAATTCAACAAGCTTTCAACAATCCAGTTTGAGAGATTAAACAGAATTATAGCTCACTCAGGTTTTCCCTAATTTTATTAGATTTTCACCCTTTCTAATTGCATAAACATATGCAGCCAAGTATGGGGACTGGGAAGATGTACAAGGACACTCAGGCTCCATAGTCAGCTAATTGGCGGACTAAGTAATAGGGCACTTGGAAAGATTGATACTTCATTTCAGGGTAAAATCCTGTCCCCATTAAAACTGAAGCAATCGAGAGGAAAGATTTTAGCCGTAGAGTTTGTTGGAACTGGAGACAGAGATGAGAGGAACTATGTGGGGCAGCAAATATCTAGGACGCAAGATGTTGTTTTGGGCAAGATTCACTACTTATTTGTCTTAGCTGTAGGAAAAAGATAGAATGTCTCAAAAACATAGAACAACTGACGTGATCCATATGGTGACATCAGAAGGCTTTTGATCAAGGCTAAACAATAGTTAACAATTTCAAATCCTGCCAGGGTAAATGAGAAGTCATTCTGTGGGAACACTACTATTGGTAGCAAATGCCAAGCTGTAATGTTTTCAGAACTATTTTATCTTTTCTTTTGGAAAGTAAATCTGGTTTTGCTATGGCTAGGAGAGCTCTTGGGACACAAGTCAAAGTATGTTATGGCTATTTCTGGTCAAATGATGCCAGCTGAGGTATTGGCATGGCTGTTTATACGAGTACTTTCACATGAAATAATATCGCTACACATATTTGTTAAGGGAATGCTGCTGTTGACTTCTTTCCTACAATCAAGACAGAAGAGGGCAGGAGGGAAAAGCCTACACTCAGATATTGGCTATTGGATGTACTTCATCCCTGATATGGCATCTGCATTAAGAAATTGACCCTGATGAGTGGCCATTCAGGTGTCCTCACCTGCAGGAGAAAGGACACAACTGTCAGGCTGAATGAGCCCCAGTTGGGTAGGGATTTTAAAATCTCCCTGGGTAACAGACATGGAAGACTCACACTGGCCTGGGCTGAGCAGTTGGTGAGTAAAAATTAATGTATTTATTTATTTCCTTAGGAAAAGTAGAAGAAAGCAAACAATTTGGTCACATATTTGGGCCTAGACTTCTCAGCAAAGTTTTGCAAAGTCCCCTAAAAAGTCAGAGGATTTAGTAAATATATCATGAAATATTGCCTAACAAAAAAAAAAAAAAAAAAAAAAAAGAAATACAGGAGAGATTTAATAGTGTTGGGATGTAGTTTCCTGTTAATGACATTATTTTCTTCTTCCTCCTGTTCAGGCAGTAACATGCAAGCTCTGACCACATCACCGGTGTGAAATTGCTGATTAACCTTTTGACTCTGACAATTGGGACTTCTCTCAACACCAACTGGTAATGCAAAAGACCATTAGTAGTTAATATTGGGACATCCCAGCTCCAGATGTCAAAAGGTTAATGAAAAAGCAAGTATCTTGCTTTTACTGGGCAGCTTGGAAGCCTTCCCCCCCAAACATTGCATTTTTGGTGATAAATAAGCCAGGCTGCTTGAGCTGAGAAAGATGGTGTTTTGCTAATGCGTACAGCTGTTAATTGAAAAAGATTTTGTTATGCTTGTTCTTCTGGATGTAGATAAAAGAGAGATTTGTTGGCGACCTTTAGTTGGTCTTGAGCACCCCTTTGTCCAAATACACTACTTAGTAATAACGCTTTGTTCTTTCTCTAACAGCCGTGGAGGGATCTTGAGCTGAATACTCATTTTCCTTAAGTCCTATCTGCCAGTAATCATTCCTGGCTTAAGACCAGCTGCCATTTATGTGTTTTATGAAAATATAACACCAGTTTTACACTCAAAACTATTCTCTTTTAGGTAAAAGCTTCAGCACGAGCTGGTTCCCAATATCTGCCATAAATGCTGTTTATCACAGATTTTGGTCTTTAAAACAGAAAGATAATGTTAAAACATTTTGATTACCCTTTCCTTACCGCTATCATTCACAAACCATCTTTTCTAATTATGGTATTAGGACATTTACATAACTGGGAAAAGGGTCCTTTAACTACATTTCTATTATGTTTGGCACTTGTGTGAAAGGATATTATATTCATGTGCATTAGAGATTGCTTATAAAAGATCAAGACAATAATAGCAGATCAGACGATAAAGGTTCCCTTTTCTCCTCCCAGACAGGCTGTCTCTGACAGAAGAATACAGTTCATCAAAAGTGTCTGCAGGTTGTCAAACTCGGTGAGATTTGGGGACACTCAGATGCTGTCATGGCCAACAAGAAGATTTTCTGTAGGGTTCTGCCATCATTCACCCTCAGGAAATAATCACTCACTACATTCTGCATGCTCTCATGATAGAGCTCTATTTGAGAGAAAAGAGCCATTTTATCAAAGGACAATATATCCCTTCTCTTGGTCCATGCAGCTTCCATTATCAGACCATAATAAATCATATTTATGTTCTCAGTTAATAAGACTGATTACAATGCAGGTTACAGGCATGGGAAAAGCAAGGCAGGTGAAAAGATGTTTTAATGAAAATATGATAAGCAAACAGCTTCTTGTGAACATTTCAGGCTGTTATTTGTAATGATCACAGGCAATTTTTGATACATCTTCTTTAGCAATGGTTTAAGCTGCATAAATTGGCTTGCCACTTTATACGTTGAAATAGGAAGAATCCCAGTGTCCTTCTTATGTTGTCTAGAATCATTATATACATTATAAGCATAAAATGAGTTTAATGTATGTGCTTTGAAAAGAAGGAGAAAACAGAAAATCAGGTAGACTGATTTTAATGCTGCTGAAAATGATTTTGAAATTTTCTACTCATCTTTGTTACCAGCAGTGCATTTTCCATGAAATTTAGGAATGACATGTACTGCTTTCATCTCCTTCAAATTAATATACTGCTCTCTCTGTTTCTCTCAATTTCTTCAAAGTTCTTTTTAGAGCACTGTGCAAAGAGACAGAAATTCACCACTCGACGTGTAAGCATATCTGCCATTAATACTGAGGGGAGTTAAGTGGCTGCTCCTGCAGAAGAATATATCCCAGTGGCCAAGACCAAAAGGTACCCTATTACAAAGGTGCAAGCACATTTAGCTCCAGCACGTGATGGATGCATTCAAGGGCCAACTGTCTTTGCACTTTTTAAGTGAGTAAGGTAAAAGTTCTGATATGATTTCAGCATATAACTGAATAGAGGGAAGTGGCTGATGGAGTGAGTGCCTTGCTCTCACCTTGTGAAAAGTCTTCCTTTGTTACTGTTATGTTCAGCATCATACTTTCAAGATGAATTTAGAAATTTAAGCCATAATTTCCTCCTGCTGATAGATAATTTTGCCCCCAAGTCTCTGAAATTCTACAGTACTTGCAGAACACTTGTGGCAAAGATTCTTTGGTATTGTGTGTCTGTCGGACCTATTCTGGTCACTGATATTTCCCCAGAGTCACTCTTAAATAAATGTTAAAGCTTTGTAATTGGCCTGGCCCTGGAGAATGACCACGAAATTCCATTAAACCCTTCTAGGGCACTTTAACAATAGAAGTGGCCACACAAGAAACAGCAAACTGTTCTTCAAAGGCAATATCCTGATATGACAACAGATGTAGATAATGTACTTCATGATGGAACTGCTTGATACAGAGAAAAACATGTAACTGCCTCCACTGTGAAAGGGGTTTAAAAACGCTGCCTGCCAACTCCACAAAAACCAGAGCTGCTATTTCAGTTAAAGGCCAGTGGATTGTATTTTTCACGTCAGTTTTCACTAACCTCAAACATCACTGTTATGACAGACTGTCATCCAACCAAACCAGCACTATGGTGCCATTCAAGCAGGCAGAAAGAAAGCAAACACTAAGGAAACTCAAAAGTCCAATTAGTAAGGGGGGAGTGTAAGTGACTGAACTACTTTTGTGTAATGATACTGATTACTGAAAATGAACCACTTAAAAGAAAATAAACAAAAAGCTGTGCTTTCTGAGCCAGGGGTGTTTTTTTGGCTGGCAATTTCTCTTTGTTCTGTTTCATGACACCAGCCTCAATGGTTGAAGGGGTGTTCTGGGCCAGATGTCAATCACTATGTCTGACATAAACAAAAATAGCTAAAAAGGCACGCCAGCATCTTCCTTTTGTTTTCCCATTAGCTCCATTTTTCTTTTCATAGGCTGACAAAAAATTACTGCCTCCAAGTGAATTTGGTAATGTCACTATACATCTAATATCTAGGAGACCTTTTGTTTTAGCTTTACTGGGCTTAACCACAAAAGACACTTGACATTGACAAAGAATCTGTCAAACATACAATGATCAGAGCAATGAAACCTCTCATGACAGAAGGGCACTATTCTGCCTCCCCTCTGCCTCCGGCAGCAGCCTGTCTGAGCAAAATATGCTGGAGCACATGTAGCAGCTGAACCATTACAGAGCAGGCCAGAAGCTGAGATGTGTCTTGTTTAAATTGTCATAGCATATTAGTATAATTAAAACCACCAAAAGAGTAGAAAAGATAGATGGAAATGTTACATTACTTGTTCCTAGAGATTAACCTCAAGCCAAAACTGACACATTTTGGATTTCTTAGAGCTCTGATACGGAAGAAAACAAGGCTGAGAGTATGTCTCTTGAAGTGTGAGACATGAAGTCATAGTACTTTTATTCACACAATAAGCAGAAGTAGTGCTTCAGATACAGACACTGTTTTCTCTGTGATTACAGCTTCTGTTGTGACTGTACTCTGCAAAGCAGTTGTACCAGCTTTCAGCTACGTCCTTTTCACTATTCTTTGCCTTTGTGCCTGCAAGGTCTTGTGCAACCCTCAGGCCTGCTGATGAGCTGGTGTCCGTGCTCTCCACTCCCTCTCCATCTGTGAGCTTGGCTGGTGCTCCAGGTCCTCAGCCCCAAAGCAGTGCATGATGTCCTAGCTGTTCACTGCAGAGGCCACAGCTCAGGCTCTGGGGCTCAGCAACGCCCAGGAGCTATGGTTAGGAAGTCCTCCTGCACAGGCTTCAGCCTCTGGGCATGCCTGTGCCTGGGGGAGAGAAACAAGCACCTAACGGATGCAGACACAGGTAGACCAGCCCTGAGACTGCTCCTGAATTGAACAGAGGAGCCAAACAGGGAGCTGGATGACAGACTAAGATTGTCTTCACTTAGGCTGTTTCTGCTTTTTATTGCAAAGGAAGTTGTTTGAACAACGGCTTCAATTTCAAATCTGACCTTTCAAATGCCAAGCTCCATGCTTGCTTCTGTGTTGAATGTACAGATAATAACATATGGCTTTCTAAAACTGACCCTGAGCATTATCTCTTCATCTGATTAGATATTTTCCCTCCCATGCATCATTACCTCTCAGCTATTCAGGACTAACTAGTTATGATCACAATTTCTTATTTGCTCCAAGTTATAACTGGTGGTGAGAAACCCATGGAAACCTTCTGTGAATCTGCTCAGTTGTAGAGGTTGGAACCTGATTTATCCAGAAGCTGGGGAGGACCTTAACTGTCTCCAACAGTTCTGAAAGACAGCAAAAGCAGCACAGCTTTCCTTTAACAAAAGTGGTACATTCAAGGAGAAGATGCATGAATCAGGTAGGTCTTGTGTTCACTTCTTCTAGTATAAGTGAAATTCACAAGCTTGCCCCATATCCTGATTTGCTTTAAGTAGAGAGATGTTAAACGTGGGCCTTAAATTTTAGGTTTCCGCATATTTCCTGTATTTCCCAAATTTAAATCTCAGTTAATGACTTCTCCATATAGTGCTTCTCTTAAGTTTCTCTCAGGGCCTGTAAATGTGCATAACTAGTAAAAAAAAATGTTATCTGCATTTAGTGTTGGCTTTTGGAATCCCCCCTCCACACCCCCTCCCCCCCCCCCCCCCGCCAAATCACCTTTCTGCTGTGTCTCACCTCCCTTGCATTTCTGTGTAGTGCCAGGAGAAGAATGGAAAATAGCTATGAAGGAAAAGCAGATTCTACTCCCATTAAAGGCAATGAAAACTAGTCTTCTACTTACTCGTAATAGCAGGGAAAAATGAAGTGGAAACAAGCACAACAAAACACCTCTGCCAGCTATCTACAAGCTAACCAAGGCTTCCACTAATGAAGTGCTCTGATATTTTGAGAAAGACAGGTTCTTCCAGAAACGGAAAAAATATGCTGAGTTCTCCCTTCAGCTCTGAAAGCCTGGAGAGAGAGGAACAAAGTGTATTTCAAACCAAGAACAGCACTCAAACTTCTAATGCTGTGCTATTAAATACCTATGGATGCCTGTACAGCTTCTTGTCAATTAAATGCTTTTACACGAATGTGTGGCAGATTATTAGATACTGATTCTTATATATTTCACCTAATTATCTGCTGTATGTACAGATTCAAAGTTATTAATCTCAAATCACAATAACAGAGTAACTTCCAGGTCAGGTTTTCTAGAACCTGACTCAATACTGCAGATAATTGCATGGGCTGTTCAACACAACAGTATGGTTTAGGGGAAAGATAATAGTCCAGATCACAAGATAGCACTAGATTTTACATTTTGATCTCCAGATGTCTTTGGGGACTTAATGCATCCAGCATTGGTTCAAATCTAATCTGCATGGCAGAAATGCGAGTTGTTCCAGTTTTCTCCTCACTGGGGCTGTGCGGAGAAACTGTCTCCCCAAGGGCTGCAGAGGACAGGCTGGGGCAGTTTGGCCATGCTTTGGTAAGAGCATTCACTGTATTGCCAGTGAATATTGCCACTGTATTGGCAGCTGCTCCTGTAGTGCCCAGTGGTATCACGTGCAGGAAAGAAAAGGTTTCAATCTTTGCTTAGTGGGACAGTGATGTGCCCAGGTCTTCCTGACACTTGCCCATCCAAGCTTGCTCTACACATTGGCCAAGCAGGCAATTACTTAAGACAGCAAAATGAGTATGGCCTCACTGACTGCTTCATCTGCGCTTCCAGAGAGCTGGAGAAGCAGGTGGGTGTTGTGCTGCTGCTTTGGAGAGAGGAGTTTGCCTGAAGGACAAAGGAAAGTCCCACCTAGCAATGTCCACATTCCCTTCTGGCTGCAGAAAGCTGGTGAGTCTACCCCTGACCATCAGAGCTTCCCATCTCAGCTGCCTTTTCCTTGCATTCTTGCCTCCACATGGACAGAACAGGCCTCCCTGTTCTGTCCCCAGCCCTAACCATTGGAAACACCTATGTTCCCTTTTGCTCACAATGCCAAAAAGCCCTGAGTGACAGCAGCCTGTCACAACTGTCAGGCTTCTGTGACAACCTTGTTGTATTATTCTAAGCAGAGTACATTGATTCACTGGAGAGAGGGTGGACTTTGCCAAATTGAGGCATCACTGACTTGCTCAGAAGCTCCTTGAATAAGTGTCTCTGTGTTCCACAGTGCAGCGATGTTGAGAGGGGGATGAAATCCTCCCTCTTGGCACCCTATGGGATTTATAGTATTTTGCAGGGCAGCCCAGTATCCTGCTGTGCCCAGAGGGGCCACAAATGTCCAGAAGTTTCTGGTGGGTCACATATATCTATAAACATGATGCATTCCTGATGGAGAACACTTTGCACTGGTACAGGTAGCTGGAGGTGGATAACAATGCAATGATCTGCCAGTGCATCTTCTTTTCAATTTCAGCACCATTGGGCTGGGAAGTAAAAAAGAGCTCCCCAAATAGATCAAGTGTCTGACATGACACTGCAATGCAAAACAAAAGCTCATGGCTACTTTTCCTCCATGGAAATCTGTAAAAAAAAATGTCAATTTGGGATTTTTTGAGATTTTCTCTGGAGTGAAAAATTCAGTGTAAGTAAGTGCACAAAAGAGTGTGAGGAGAAAGCATTTTGGCTCCTTCAGCCCTGTACACAAAACCTCCCAGGGCTCCAGATAGGATTTTAGCGTTTCTTGCAGTCTTCAAATGTTGTGCTATGCAGGGATGTGCTTACACATAATTCTGTAATTGAAATGACATGTTTACTGTTCTATTTCATGCTTGATTGTGTTTTTTAAACACCTTTACTCATGCTGTTAGAAGTGGGATTATAATTAAAATGTCCTGTTGAACACCTTGTTCAGTTCAATGAAGGCATAATAGAAGTATAAATACTTGTTCTTGTTGACTCTGTGATGTCAGCATAACAAACGCAGTAAATGTCATAAAACAAATCTCTTTTGCCAAAGCATCCATCAGAAGGGAAGAGAGAACAGAATCTGTGGCTGGGCAAAGAGGGGACCTCTTTTTTGGTGAAAGGAAGTAATTTGAGATATTATATATCTGTGATATAGATGCATCAACTAAGGCATGAAATGATTGACTGATTTAGCCAGTTATGAGTGAAAATCAGAGTGGGACTTATTTCTCTACTCACAGTCCATTGGCCTAAAGACTAGGCAGTGCTTTCTGCTTCTACAGCTGCCATTAGGAAATGCCGAGTCTGGTTGTAAAGTGTGCAAGAGTAATATACTTCTTATTGTTCCTGTTACCTTAAATGCCTACAGATATGCAGACTTTATGTCTTTATGGTGGAGTAGAACCGCAACACGATGTGCAAAGGTTTCTAAGTCAACATCCAGTGGTTACCCATGATGAGATGCCTACCCATCTCGGCAGGCAATTGTTCAGTCTGAAGGAGCTTTAAATTACTTCACAGCTTGAAATCCCAGGTAAGTAAGGATGTTCTTAAATTTAGTCTAATGTTTGATGCTTACTTGGGCAATTTGCTTGGATGCCTGTGTTCAGTTTCTTCCTCTGAAAAACAGGGAGAACAATGTCTGTACTCCTTGTGCTCTGACTGATGTAATAGTGGTTTTAATATACTAAGTACTGGGCTCTACACTGCACATAAACCATGAGGTTTCAGGTTTGTGTCCTTTCACTAGCTGAAAGAAGGCTCTCAATACCAGTCCCAGGGTGTAAAATATTTCTGTGCCAGAGCAGGACTTGCCAGTCAGTAGCTGCCTTGTAGGGAAAGCCCATATGATCTCTATGAAGCAGGGAAATAAGCAGGCCCAAAGGGTGTGCATATTGCCTTCTGTGCCCAGTTTCAGTTCCAGCAACATTAAGCTCAGCAGAAGTTGTACAGGCAGATGGTTCACATGATTTGGTATTTATAATGAAAGCAGTGAGGAAGTGACAGGAGGGGTTTTTCCTGGGATGAGAGCAGAAGATGGGTACATAGGGCACTCCAGCCCAGTGCAGAGAAAGATTCAGCAGCAGGGATAAGGCTCCTGAACATGCAGGACAGAATGTACAAGGATGTTGCCAAGTGGGATTGCAACAAAACTTGGTGTGTTTCTTTGAATGTCTCATTACATGCACAGGTGCAGCTCTACACACCCACACTTGCTGCATTTATTTCAGTGTGTGAGCATATAAATACCTGCAGGTGCGACACTGAAGAGATACCCATGCTGAGGCATGAATATGGAGTTCCACATCTGTATTTACTGCCTGGTTCACACAGTGAACCAGTGCAGTCAGTGGATTCTCTTCACCTGCCACATGTACTTTAGAACTAACACCAAAGGAAATTCCATCCTGGTAACTACATTTAACAGGAGGTCAAGGCATAGAACCAAAATATGTGATGGGGAAGGAGTGTGGAACAGTCATCATTACTTCACTGTGCTGCACATGTAGATTTAAAATGAGGAAGAAACTAATTTTAGGTAAAGATAACCACATCAGTTTAGTGTATGGTAATAAACCCGAGAGGCTGGAATTTAATGTGCCTTTTGGGAGGTGCCTAAAACTTCAGTTGGCCTTTAATACAGTGGCTGGTCTTTCTCTTCTGGCACACAGAGAGATGGCTCCTTGTCTATAATACTGTCCATAATAGATGGGGTGCAATTCATGGCTGCTGCAGAAACTGTGGTTTTGAATTCACTGACTTGCATGCATGCAGAAGCCTCAGTCACAGCATTGCACTCATGCAGCTGGTTGCATTAAACAATAATCTGATGCTAACTACCTGGCTACAAATACCCTCCTCCCAGTGTCAGGAATGTAAATCAGCTGAAGGATATAAACTGGGGACAACAGCTTGCATGTAATTGCTGCCTCCAGAGACTCAAGGTTGTGAAAGTTTCTTGCTTTTCATAAGGCCTTTAGTGATAACTTCTGTCTTGCGATGAGAAAAGCAAACCTACCAAGGTTCCTTTGAACATTTCAGCAGCCTTTCATAGCGTTAGCTGTGAAAGTAATGGTGTCATGTTCCTAATAAGAATGTATGGGAACTGTGTTTTAGGAATCCCTGCTGCTTTCTTTGTGGAAACTATCTCAGATGCTTTTGGATTATTTGGCAGGAACTTCTTTTTGCACCATGATTTCACAGGGATCTTCTCTGTTATCTTCCATTCAGCATATTCTTTTGAAGATCTAGGGAGAAAATGTGGAGCTCAAGAGCATTCACTGAAACCCTGTTTGCATCTCCATCTAGCTAAAGACAGGGAATGAGTTCTCCTGTGACAGAAAATGTGATGGAATAGTGCCCAAAATTCATAGAAAATTTTAGGCAGTGCTGTCCAGGCAAAGGAATAATGAGAATATGATCACTGGAGATTTCATAGGAAGCAAAAGACGAGAGCGCAGGTTTTTGTTTCTGATCTGAATGTCACTGCTTTGTCCAGAGGGACCACAGCTGCCATCTTTGCCTCATGATAGCAAATGTGTTGTGTGCAGTGCCATGGAGAAGGGGACCAGAAGCGGCTGGAGCCGTGGAAGAAATAACACTGCGCTAATTAAGAGCTTCATCCAGGCAAATTTACCTCCCTCCGAAATAGCCCAGGTGTCTCTCCATGACACATTTGTTTCAGAATCACAGCATGTTGCAATTATTAGGTTCTGGCAGGCTCCTAGGTAGGAACTGTGTCCAAGAGCCTTTATTTCATCTGCTCCAATTGGGAAGAGTGCGGTAGTTTCTTTTGGTTGAGACTTCACTATAACGATCTGAGCTTTAGTCACTGTGAGGCTAGCCCACTGCAAAGCATTCAGCTGGTGTTACAACCAGAGACAACTGAGCTCCAAAAGTGAGTGCAGACTGTGTCTACTTATTAAGTAAAGGGGCATGTGGAGAGCCCATTACTCGGTAATTGGTGCTAGCTGCCAGTTAGCATTCAGCGGGATTTACAGCATTTGTATAGACCTCACAGTCCAGAGTGGCCTGGGATTATTCTTGCCTTATTTGCTGCCACTGTAATCAGCTGGTGGTTCTCTGCTTTGCAGAGTTACCAAAAGCAGCTTTATCGGACTGAAAGGCACCTGGAAGTACAAGATGTCCCCAAGGAATTCAGCCAGAGGGACAAGCAGGTCCAAGAGACTTTATGGCTAAGGTTCTGTTCCAGTGACTACTGGTTTTATGGGCTTGCAAGTTTCTTCCCCTGCCATGGCAGAGGCGAGTGATGACCAGAATTTGTGGTGGATGATACAAATGGCTGTATAAAAAATAGGGCTGTAAAGATGAGGCCCTTAAGTGTTGCGTGACTCTGTAGGCCACATGAACAGCACTTAGGTGCGGGGAGTCTGGATAGACAGCGTGGGAAGTCTTTACAGAATAGCCTGCACAGAGATTTAGACAAAGACATAGCTATGTGAGGTACATGCCACTTGCTGCTTTGACTGAGGAAACCTTTCCTCTGGCAACAACTGCTTCTGTTGCTGACAAGGATGTACAATCACAAGCAGGCAGCTCGATGGGGTTTTGGGAAGGAGCACGCCTACCCCAGGGCTGGCAGGGCACAGCAGCAAAGGCAGCTGGGGAGTGTGCTGGGTTCCGTGTATGCAGGAGAGCAAAAAGGGGCTCTTCTCACCTGATTACTTCCTTTCTCAGCACCTGCGAAGTTAAAAACCTCTCTTTGCGCTGTACGTGGGAAAGCAAATCACAGCGTAGGGGGACAGGAGTCACACCTGCCTCAGACTTTAGTGGGGCTGCCCCCAGCGGTGGCCAGCCGCACCGCCCCCGGGCGGGAGCAGAGTGCGCGGGCACGGCAGGGCCCCCGCGGCCCGCAGCCGGTGACCTGAGCCGGGCGGCGGCAACAGGCGCGCTGCACCGCAACGCCCGGCAGGTGGCGCCCTTGATCGCCGAGTGGCGGGCGGCGCGGGAGGGCCCGAGAAACGCATCGCGTCTCTCCGCCGCCCCCCCACCCCAAGCCCTTTAATTTAGGAAGCATTATAACTAAAGTGTTTTCAACTTATTATTATGCATGAGTAAAAATTCCATGAATGTGTAACATTTTCGCCTGTATTTCCCTCTTTTATAACATCATTTAAATTCCTCATTAATAATTTAGATATGTTCTGGATTTTAATCACTTTTCTCATCACGGCAGTATCTATCCAAGGGAGAGCTCTCCTCCCCTACCTGAAGGTGACATGGAGGAAGGGCCTGCCAGGTGCCACCCTGCCCCACCATCCTGCTCAGATGCCAGGTATTTCGTTCATTAATTACATAATACCCCTCAGGTTTACCAAACCTGAGGTTTGAGTAGGTCACCCCTTAATAAAAACCCTAAAATGTCTTCCTTTTTCTCCTTTTTTTTTTTCATCTGAGTTTAATTATGGTGGTATTTGTTTGATAGCTTGTTACTGTAAATAAAAGAGATAAAAGCAGCCCTTCACTCGAGTAGTTCTAGAGCTGTGAAATATGTACCTAATTAAAACTATTGGTGTAAGAGGCTAATAAAGTACATGTGCCTACTAGATGTCTCATTCTAATGAATCTCAGCTAACTTGCTTTGAGTGATGAATTTCGGTGTCGGTAGTAAGGGCTGAATAATTATGAAATTTATCACGAGGTGGGGGGACTCGTGAAGGACCACAGGGGTTTGGGGAGTGAGCATGCACTCCTCAGGCTCCCAAACCGAGCACAGATGGGTTGTCTAAAGCATTTCAGATGGAGTTTTGGTCTTGCGCCAGCATCTAATCAAAGTCTTAATTCTGGAGAATGAAAAGGCCGGGCTTTCCAAGCTATCTCCGGCTGGTTTCTGCTGGGGATGTCGGTGACCAGACTCCTGGAAGCCTCATTGCCCCGCACGCTTCCAGCACCACGGGGATGGAGTCACACGTGAGCCATGCAGCCAGTGTGTGCACAAGGATTACCTGACACAGTTGAAGGGGTCAGTTTTGTCCAGGCCTGCAGATGGACGCCCTCAAATCCATCTCAGCGTGACCTGTAGTGGAAGGAAGTCAGGCAAATGAAAATGTGCGTGTCGACAACCCCTGCCTGAGAACTGAGCCTTGCCCTTTGGAGCAGTACAGGCTTGTTGGGAGAAAGGGTATATTCTGAGGGAAGCTGGATAATAATAAAGAGGCTGGTTAAGCAGAGAAATAGCCCTCAGAGTAGCACATATTTTTATTGCTTTTTTGAAATAGAGTAGAGAAAACATCCCAAGGCAAAATGTCTACCGTAGGCTTTCCTGTAGTCCCCAACAACGAGTATTTAAACACTTGCACGTGTGTAGGTCCTGTCAGGGTTCTCCATTTCCCATCACTGCGGGAGGGCCAGCAGGGCTCCACACTGGTATGCCCCATCTTAACCCGTGGCTTGCACATACCTGCGGGGTCCCAACCTTGCATTGCCTCTCCCCACATGAGGCATGAGAGTTTGGTGCACAACCGAGCCATCTGGGCTTTGCTGCCTACCCCCGAGTCAGATCTGATGCATTCAGATGACTCCCTGACAGTGTGTGGTAGCTGCAGCTGCTGAAGGCACGCTGGCAATTTCTGATCTCCACATGAATTTGGAGGTTTTTTACAAGTGCTGCATCGGCAGTTTTGCTGCAGAATGAGATTTTCACTATTGCTAATATCAGCTGGGGAGACACGTGGAACTTGTTACTTTCCTTGCAAAACCTACCTCTTCACAGAGAAAAGATCGTTCTTCCTGGCTCTACAATCTGCTAATAGGGTAGATAGAGAAAAAGACTGGGGGGAGCTAGGCTGTTTCTGGTTTTGCCCCTCACTTCCTCTTTGACATAAGGAAAGTCCCTTACTCGTTCCAGAAACCTGTTTTCTCTATCCATAAAGAAAACAAAAGCAATAATAGCTATATCAAGAGACAGACATCAGTATCCAGAAGTGGCTTTACAATTTCAGGTGGAAGTTTTAAGTACTGTCACAAGAATGGCGTCTGTGGCGCTTTCTCAGAGACCTGTTTTCTGCTGTTGAGAGAATCTTCTCCATGTTGCTCAATCAATGATCATTTTAATATATTTTTCTGCCTCTCAGTTACATCTCAACTGTTTGTGTCTGTGCAATTTTCACGGTCTCATATCTTGTCTCTTTCTGCATAAAATGCATGTTGTCAGCTTGAGGGGATGCTTTTCCTTTCAGCTTCTTTGTAATTACCAAAAATAGTTTTAACCTGGTAAAACATTTCTAAGGTGTCGACACGGCATGGTGTATGGTTTTAGAGCCTCGTTACTCCACAGCAAACCTGCCTGTGCATTGCGTTTACCTTCTGATATCATTTCTAATCAGAAGCCAAACACCAGCGGAAGGAAGGGGATGCTTGTACTGCTGGGTCCAGTGTGAGTTTGCATAATGAAAATATGCAAAACTAAATGACACTCCCATATAGTTAAGAGAGAGAAAGAAATAGAATCAAATTGTTTCTGCAAGGAAGGAAACCTCCACATGTTTGCTGGACAAGCATTGGTAATACCATGATCTGGGACCTGACAGCAGGGATTCTTGGACCTGGTCTTCTGATTTCAGCATGACTCCACCAAGAGACCCCAGCATAAAGAGCTACCTGCCTTTAGAGACCCCAGCATAAAGAGCTACCTGCCTTTAGAGGAGAGTACACTCAGGCCCTCAGCAAGGCCTAGGTTTGAGGTGTTCTGAGCTAGAGTTACAGGGCGAACAAGAGTTTAACAGCTAACCTCAGTTATTCTGAGCCTGAGACTGCAAGGAAGCTTTCCACCCAAAGTGCGTTTCCTAGATGTTGATAGCAGATGACCCTCCTTCCCATCCCACAGGCTGGAGCTGTGCTGACTTTCCTCAGCGTAACTTGCTCTCACATCACAGGACTTCTGATTCTTTATTTTTTAACAAGCTGGGTCTGATAAACTAAGCTAAATGCACTTTGAAAGTGAATTTCAAGTGTAAAGATTGTTACTAATTCTGTTGTTCAGTCACAGAGATGGTTAATATAATGTCCTTTTTTCCTTTGGCACCTAAGCAAAGTCTGCCCTAGATTTAATTCTTCTGGTAGCAGACAGGGAGGAGTCTAATTAGAGGTGACCAGTAGCTATGTGAATGTATATTGTAATCTCTGCTTTTGTAGTAAATGATAAATTAATGTTCCAGCAGCATTTTGTTTTTCTATACTTTACCCCTATTCATTAGCTTTATTCTGCTTTTCCCCAGCTTTACCTCATCGTCCTCTGTGAAGCCAAAGACATGTGGCATTGGAAATCATGTTTTTGAGATTATCTGCTCAGAACATCTTCACCAAGAAGTCTGTTTTCACTGTTTCACACAACTTGGGATTTGATGTTCCCTGCACAAATGTATGAAGAGAACTGGTTTAGACTAGTTCAGTGAAAAGGAGCTGTTTATCAATGGACTCAGATGCATGGAGGTCTGAGAATGATAAGTGCAAAGCTTTACCCCTCCTGGACAATGGTCTTTGAGACAAGGCAAAGAGGACACACAAGATGATGAGACACTGCTCTTTCGGAGTTTGTATTTCAGGTCACGGTCTTCTAAGGTCAACAAAAATCATGCAACATAAACAGTTGTGCATGAATATTTATCTTCTTTCTATTATCAACTTCATTTTGCATTTGACAGATTTGTCATTACACAGTTTCTTTGACAAAACCCCCAAATGTGCTTTGTTTTGTACTACATCAGGCAACGACCCAAAATGTAGGTCTGGGGAAGCTTTGGTGGTGTGCTCTTCCTGAAGCTTCCTTCCAGATCATCTGTGTTGTACTGGATTCCCTCCTCACTGAGGGAAGGGGTGGAAAAGCCCTCTCCAGCTGAGCCATGGTGATCCCACACATTGTCCTCTTGGGGCTGCTGTCTGGGCTGAGGTGCTGCTTGCAGCAGCACATGCTTTTCTTCGACTGATCATCAGTTGGAGGGTACGGATGGCACTTGCCCCCTGACGTGTGGCTCACACCCGTGTTCTAGAACCTGGTGCTGACTGATGGGCCAGACTGCCTTTCCCTCCTCCTTTTAGCTTGTAGATAGTTCTCTGGCACGCATCCAAACCTAATGTAGTAGAGAGGGAAAGGTCTTCAGAGTGTATATACACATGTGGTCAAATCCCTAGCTCATTAAATTAGTATGTGCAGTGGAAAGCAGCTACTGATTTATGTTTTCATCTATGCAAGGTAAATTGGATTGAAACTTCACACTGTTTAAAAAGGAGAGCTGAGATTCTTGCTTACATTTGAGTTCTAAATTAGCAGGCACATGACTAAGCTTCATGGACCTGAAAAAGCTGTGTCCGAGTTAATATGATGCCTGTAACATTGATTTCACTGGAGCTTTTTGTATCAGAAACCACATGTACACAGACTCACATTGTGAAGCAAGATTAATTTAGCTGTTGGCAAATTATGTGCTGTATAAGAATATTCTGTGAATGGCTTGGATTGCAAATTCGACCAGTATCATGAACAGGATGCTACTGTTTTTAGGTGAATTTTGCAGAAATGTGAATGTCATGCACCCAAAATAAGGAGATAAATGGTGGAGAACTAAACAACAGAAGGCCTACCGCGTCAGATACTAGAAGCCTCAGTCTAAATGATAACACAGAAGATAGTTATAAAAGTAATTGCAAAGGGTGTAGAGCTGCGGTCCCTCTAAACTAAGTAGAGGGGGTTGCCTCTCTCTAACAAAAGGGTGATTCATGATTATTCTTAGCTATAATCACAGGGAGTGCCACAAAGGGGCTACCAAAATTATTTCTATGGTTCAGTTTAAGATGTTATTTTAATATTTCTAAAATATATCCACTTTTAGAAGCAAAATTCTTGTTTCCTCTCTTTGAATTGTTATAGCAATAGCTGAAGCAAAACAAACTTCCCATGATCTACTCACCTTGGAGAACAGAACCACTCTGGATAATAGAAGCAAATTAATGGTATGTGAGTTCAGTTTTTGATGTGCTTTCTAACAGTACCAATTCACTTGATGTGAGTCCCTAAAGAAACACAGGTGTCCTGGCTTCAGCTGGGGTAGTTCATTCTCTTCCCAGTAGCTGGTGCAGTGCTGAGTTTTGGCTTTAGTCTGAGAACAGTGCTGATAACACACGGATGTTTTAGTTGTTGCTCAGTTGTTGCTTACCCTGATCAAGTACTTCTCAGTCTCTTATGCTCTGCCAGTGAGGAGACGCATGGGAAGCTGGGATGAAGCAGAGACAGGACACCTAACCCAAACTACCCAAGGGGTATTCCATACCGCAGCACGTCATGCCCAGCATAGAAACTGGGAGGAGTCACACGGAAGGCCAGATCGCTGCTCAGGTCGGGCTGGTATCAGTCAGTGGGTGTGAGCAACTGTGTTGTGCATCACTTGTGTTTACTGTTTGTTTCCCTTACCCAATTTGGTTTTTATATTCTCTCCCCTTGTTATTTCCCTCATCATTATTATTACTAGTAGTAGTAGGCCAGGATGGGGAGGAAAATATTAAGCTATTACCCTGAAGTGAAAGCCACTGTATATTGTTCCAGTGATCCCTGATGTGCAGTGCTCTTCAACTTTGCTCGCTTTTATGTTGGTAAAGTTTCTGATTACCTGGCATTTGCAAATGCTGACTATGTGAAGCTTAAGTAGCATAGATTACAGTTTTCTGTTGGACCAGAGACAGTAAAATCGTAAATCTCATCTCTTATGGTTCCTGCTAGTTACTAACCAACCAGTAACTGCTGTTTCTCCCAAGCACATATATACACCTCTTATCTTTAAAAGTGTTCCTTACTCGTATCAGTAAGATGTAGAGACATGGACTTTTCTTGCGTTGTGTACTGCCGATTATAACTTTTTCCTTCAGTCTTACTCAGTCTTAAGAAATTTGCACCTTTCCACATGGCTGGATTGGTTCCAGTCTTACATATTCATCTGTTCTCCTAGACCAAATTTCCTGCACTGTGTTAGGCTATTTGCTAGTTGAAAAATACACCCCATTTTGCAGCTTGCCCTTGGTTCCTCCCCATAGCTTTGCCATTAGAAGAGGCCAAGAAAACATACCCTAATGCACTACAAGTAAAGCCAGCCTGGTTAACTCATATCCATGTTCATCAGCAGGTGAAATGAATCTGGCTGACATAGCTTAAACAGATTAGGAGGTAATATGTGATCGCTTTGCTAATGGAACAGTACGTAGAGTACTTGGAAGGCAGCAATGAGCACTAAAGACAGTGCTGTCATCTCCCAGAAGAGCTTCTCTGCAGTCTCAGGTCTTCTCAGTTCTCCCATCCTTGAACCCCCTCTTGCACCCCTCAACTTTCATGCTTTGTCTACATACCTTGCCTTTATTTTTACCTTAGTGGGCACAAATAAGAATATATTTTGACATTTTAAATGAGTATTCTCTGTTCAGCTTGCTCTGCCTGCCTTTATTCATTAAACTTATGTTTTCATATTAGGTTCCTTCAGCTCATCTCTTCCGGTTTGAGCTCTTATTTCAATTTGCCTTCATTATATCTTGCCATCCCTGAACTGCACTGAACTCTTTCTCATTTCACATCTTCCTATACAATATTCAGATCTGCTATTTCTCTGCCTAATTTTACCATGGCCAATGTGAAAATCTTCTTTGCTGCAGAACCAGCAATGAGGAGACAGCCCTTTCTTCTCTTTGCCACTTTCCTCCTCACTCCTACATAAAATCTCAGCTGAAAAAGAAGGGCATTCTCTTCTGTGATCATAACTTCACATTCCTCTTTTTCCTGCTGCTCATCCCTTTGAGATATATTTTAATATATCATCATCCATGGAAACTGCACTGTTTATGTTTGCAATTTTTCAGTGTGCTTGGAGTTGGGGTTTTCCAGATGAACGGTGTATTAAGATTTAATCTGCACCTAGTCAGATAATATTGACCTGCAATGAAAAAACTGTATGAATGAGATAGCAGCAGACAGCTTCAAGTGCTGAGTGCCAAGTGCTGACTGAAAAATGATACCCCAGAAGTTTGGTGGTGGAGAGCAGATGGGACAGTTATGAATGGAAAAGCTTTTTGATTATTTAAATATTGTGATGTATTTTTTAACATTTTCTCTATTTTTTTCAATGGTTGCCAAAATTTCCCTCCTTCTGGAGGGTGGTATAGCAGGGAGCTTCCAGGATCTGCTCATCCCTCTGTAAGCTACTGCATCTTCATACAAACTTTAAGGCCTCTTCGTTTTGCCACAGTAGACTTCCCCCAAATTAAAACAAGTTAAGAACTGAATCCAAGACTTTGGATTCCTGATGCTCCTCCCTATACCCATTTCAGGTATAATTCACACTATTCCATGTTAGTAGTCATCAGGAAACATGTACTTTGTTTCCAAAATCAGTCTCCTGAAACAAGTCCCTAGGTATTACAGTATTGCCACAGCTTGCAAGCCACATTGTGTTAGGGCCACAGACAATGGGTTGGCCCTTGCCCAAAGCAGCTTTTAATCCAGGTCATGTATATGGAAGATAGGCAAGGGAAGCTGCTTCTGAATGTATGTGAGTTGCCTGGGTTAAATGTGGTGAATTATTTCAGCCAATCTATTCCAAATGTTCCCCTTCAGTTTTTCACCCAAGTTCCAAATTCGCATGCTGGTCTAAATGAAAAGGAACAATTGAAATGCCTTTCTAAATGCATTTGTAATGAAATAAGTTACTGTCATTTCCCTGGGCAAGCCAGCTCTTTGGAGGGGGCAAAAGTTGCAAATGGAAAAACAAACAAACAAATGAGTGAGTAACTGTAGGAGGTGCTGCCAGAGCATCAGAAACAAGCCTGAGTAGAAGGGGCAGGGAAAGGCTCTGGTCTGCTCTGGGACAATTTGTAGAAAACAAAATGTGGGGGAGAATTGAAATGAACGGGGCAGGGGGGTGTGTGTGAAAATCCACTGTCTTTTGTCTTTTTAATCCTGATGTCAGGCTACCAGGACTCATGATGCTCCTACTAGAGAGGACTGATTTCAAGGAGTTTCAGAAAGAAAATAGACGTTTCCACCTTTGTTATTCAGGTTCTCCTTTTACAGGGGTTCCTACCACTGCACAACTAGGAGGTGAGTTCCGTGGACTCAGCTGTAAAGGGGAAGAATGAATGAGGTTGCCAGACATGCTGAGTTAATAGTGAGCTGAGAAAAGCATGACCACCAGCTACCTTTCTTCTTTCCAAAACCTGAACCAGTGAGAAATCAAAACCTAGTTTGGGTCAGCCTACAGGTACAGAATGTGATTCAACTCCCATGAACTGGGGATGGGAAGCGGAGGAAAGAGTGCTGCAGAGTTGCTGACTCTCTGCTCTCCGAAGACTTCCTGTTAAGGGGAATCCTCAGTTGTCCATTTAGGGTAGTATTATAGCTGCACTGAGCTGCTGAGGCATGCAAAGAAGCTGCAGATGGGGCTGAAAGTACAGCTTGATACTTTACTGTTGAGCCACACAGTGACACCATTACCAAGTGCATGCTAGAGCTGGGTACTGAGTGCTAAAGGCAAAGCAGGGGGTCTGGTTTTAATAAAAAGGTAGTTTACAAACAGCATTTTTCTTATTATAATGATAAAACTGATATGAAACAGTTACACTCCAGACCCTTATTTTTCAGGGCTTTTATACATATATGTATTCATATATATATAGAACACTGAAAACAAAACAAGCAAAAGGAGGGGAGGGGAAGAGGGGGGAGAGAAAGCTCCCTTCAGACAACAATCACCTTTTGAGTTAAATTCTCATGCTTGGTCTTAGCCCAGAGGGATTTGTCTTGAGTGAAGTTTGAAGAAAATCCTTTCAGCAGTTTCTGAGTTACTTTAATGTAACCATGGAGGTTTGGATTCAGATGCTTTTTTGCACTTGTATAACTCAAAAATAGCTTTGCTTTAAAACTTCTAAATTAACCCTCCTTAACTTTTCAACTTGTCACCTATCCTACTGTATGGCTTATAAAATTTTAAAGCTAATAGTATAACAAACTCAAATAATGATACTGCAGATGTTCAAATGAATCTTGGGAGGAATAAATTATAGGAGTCACAGTAGGTTGTTACTGAAGAAAGAGTAGCTGCATGCCTTAAACCATGTGTTCTCCCTGCTCTGAAATAGGCCCAATTTTTTCTACTATTAAAAAGCCTAAGTGTGCTTGGTGTGGATTTTAATACTCAGTTACACATACGAAATCAAGCATATAAGTCCTGTTCCTTTTTTCTTTCCTGATAGCAGTGCTTCAGACTTGTCAGAGCATTCTCTTGAATTTTCTTGCTTGCTTTTTAACACAGTCCTGATCAACAGGGCCCATAAATGTCTCCTAAATGTTTATGAACTTCAATGTTACTGAAATGCTCTGTGATTCTCTTACTAGTATTCTTTTATTGCCAGAAGATTGAGGCAATGCAAGGTGAAGTGTCTTGGTCATAGTCTTTCCTTTTTCTTTGTCCAGTCCTCCTGTTGTCCTTTTTGTCTTCTTTCCACCTCTCTGCCTCACTTACTAGTCCTGTTCTCACTGTCTCCTATCTGTCTTTCAGCAATCTTTCTCCATTTATTCTTCTCTAGCAATTGTACTGAAGAGGGCCCATGATAGAGAGAAATGATTTTTACTTTGGAAGCAGCTTTTTACGTTATCTTTTCCTTAAATGTCTCAGATGGGTCCAGGCAGCTCTCCCCACTTTCATCATCTCGCTTCACATCCCTCATGACCCCGAACTCTAGTCAGCAATCTGAGGTCTGCCATGAGAGCACCTCCCCATGATCCAGGCCCACGATCAGACTGAGGTGTTGTGTCCTGGGTTCAGCAGTAGCAGTCATTTTTCTCCTTCTTAGTAGCTGGTGCAGTGCTGTGGTTTTGACTTTCGTCCTGCGAACAGAGCAAATAACACCAATGTTTTTAGTTACTGCTCAAATGTTCAGGCTGACCAAGGACTTTCTGAGCCTCATGCTCTGCCAGGGAGGAGGGGAAGCCGGGATGAAGCAGAGACAGGACACCTGACCCAAACTGACCAAAGAAGTATTCCATACCACAGCACGTCATGCCCAGGATTTAACTTGAGAGTTACCCAGAAGGGCTGGGACTGCAGGGTTGGACTAGGTATCGGTCAGTGCTCAGTCGGGTGGGGTGGGGCAAGTTATCGGTCGGCTGGTGGTGAGGTGTTGTATTCTCTTCCCTTGTTATTTCCTTTATTATTATTGGTGGTAGCAGCAGTGATTTGTGTTACACCTTAGTTACTGGGCTGTTCTCATCTCAACCCATGGGAGTTGCATTCTTTTCAATTCTCCTCTCTATCCCTCCGGGAGTAAGGGGAGGGCAAGAAGGGGGCGAGTGAGAGAACGACTGCATGATTTATGGCTGACTTTGTTTAAACCACGACATGTTGTAACACCATGAGTTACTTTACCTACTTACCTCCCTTGCTGTCTAGGAACTGGACACCCATGCCAGGTTTTTCTCACACAATAGTGACTGATAGTGCTGCTGCCTTCTGCACGTCTCTCCTTGCTCCCATGCCCTTCCACCTCTCCCAAGCCTTTGTGGTTCAGCCTCCTGGCTGGTGCACTTTAGCCAAGATAGGAGAGGCTTGTATTCAGCCTCTGCCTCAGGCAGATGGAACTTGAATCTCTTGCCCCCTGAATTATCACTCTACCCAAAAGATTATCAGCTGTTCTGTGAGGACTGTGACCCCAGTCCTCTCTTGAAGTGGGAAAGCTTGGGCTTGGCTTGTCAGCCTTGTAATGGGGACGCTCACCTGGGTGGGGAAACCACGTCTGCCAGGGCTTGTCCCAGTAAATACTTAACATAAAGTATTCCCTGGAAGAGGTAACAGAACCCAGGTTTCTTGCTCTCAGTAATGCTTTGAGAACAAGCACACATGGCAATCCAGTTAATACTTACTCATTCCATACAAACTGGGACAACTCCAATCGGATGGATTGCTGAGAGCCCCTCTTCCACAAGAGCCTTTTAGACTATGCTGTTTGGACCTGGCTGCTGAGGGTGAGTTTCCCCCATACAGCGAAGCAGCAATGGCCTCAGCACCACTGACACATTATAGGACTAGGTAGTGAGGATGTATGTGGAGGCTGGAGGGAATGGAAGGAAAGGGTATTCCTGAACACGCTCAGTTATCCATGGTGACAGATCTGTATCCGTTGCTGAAACAAGCACCTGCAACTGCTGCCTCAGTTACCATTCTGGATAGGAGTGGCAATGAATATGCAGTGGAGAGAAGAAGTCTGTTAAAAGACAGGGCAGCAGGCTGGGGCACTATAAGGGAAATTGCTTTTAAAGGTGGAAATATGGCAAAAATAGCCTAACGAATCTTAAAAGACAAAATCAATGCCAAAGCAGGGAAAGCCAGAATGACTTCCAGAGCTCAGCTATAGGCAGTTGTCCCCCAACACAAGCCAGACACCGTCAGTATGTGGGAGACATCCAGGAATTTTTTCTCTCCTACAAAAATATTAGGGACATTATATGTTTTTACTGTAATGGAAAAAATAGAGCTCTAGTGCTCCTTTCCAAAGGAGAACACTAACCATTGGAAGCGATGTGGTACAGGGAGCTCTCTCTGTGTGCGTGTGTATGTGTGTGTGTGTGTGTGTGTGTGTCTGCTGCCTTTTCTCGTAGGGATTCTATAGCTTCCTTCATTCTTCGCTTCTCTCATATTACAGAAGGAAGGTAATTTTTCCTGGCCATTTACTAAAGCTCATTAAAGACCGAAGAGAACAAACAATGCTACTCCTTAGAGACTACCATTCAAAGTCATTCTACAGTTCTCTGTTCTAATACTTGAGACAAATTAATTATTCCTTAGTGAAAAGTGTATAATTCCTATTCTTCATTTTTGGGGTGGGGAGTGGGGAATAATAATAGGAAGTTTATATCTGAGTCGAAAGCTGTCTGTGCTAAAGGGAAATAAGAAAAAATGTTTGTTCCAAGAAGAGTAAAAGCAATTATTCTAATAGTAATTCTAGGGATATTAATGTCTTTTTAAAGTAGGTTGCTTTCAAATAAACACCAAAGTTGAAGGGATAGGAAAGGCTGGTTTATTTATTAATCATTCCAAATGTGCATTTTTCTAACTGAACAAGTGCATGAGCAACTTTGCTGGCACATACTAAATTTACTTGAACAGCAACTTGTAAATGTCTAAAAACTTCTGTAACCAGAGACTAATTTGTTTAACGTGTTGAAAATGTTATGTGGATGTGAGGAACTATATATTACACTTCAAAGCAAAATGCTCCAGAGATTACACCATCTTAAAGATTGCATATTGGGAAGGCAATACATTAAACATACAGGACTTTTAATTCTCTTCTATTTTGAATACTTGTCAATCTGCGTGACTCATGCTTAGGACTGTAAACTGTCATTTAAGGTGTGATGTCCACGTTCAGGCCTTGACCATGATTTGCAAGGGGCTGGCTTTTCTCTTTCATCTCTATTAATTAATGCTGTCTCAGTTTGCCCAGCGTACACTTCTGTTGACATCACCTTTTCCATATACTTTAAAGAGTCCCCAGAGAGATCTACTGCAGAACAAAAACTGGACAGAGAATACATTTGGAAACCATTTTATTTCTCAATTACCAACCAAAACGTATGGAAAAGATTTACACTCTATCTGATTTACACAATAATTATACTTTGAAAGCTTAGAAATAAATGGCTTGATCCTTGAAATCATTAGTTACTATACCAAATGTAATTGGTGTAAACTAATGAGTTTACTGGATGGCTGACCCTTAATTACTGATTATAGTTAAACTCTAGCCAATCAAAAATGAGTTTACTTCTAAAAGTACAGTATAGTATTAACAAGCATTACATTTCCATGTAAGCAGCTCTATGATTAGTTGCGGCACTCAACTCAAGCCTGTTCAGGGCTATCAAAAGGAGCTTTTTAATAATAGTGCACTAAGCAACCATCACTCCCTTACCTCAGCCTCTATCAGACAAACAGAAAGAAACCACATAATTAATCATCTCATGCAATAGAAATAAAGCATCTGGGCCGGATCCAGGCGGCATATACATAGCTGCCTTAGTCAAAAGAGCTGCAAGAGGCTGCGGATTCACTTTGAGACAGGATAACTGACATGGGGAATTCTGGCCCTCCCTGGGAGCAATATGCAGTATGGAAGTTAAGTATTGATTGATTGTGTGAGGTCCTGTGTGATATGGAGAAGCCTACTGACAAAATAGGTTTCTTAATTCCTTGAATCCAGGAGGATTCCTTGAGTAGATCCAGTATGTGCTGACAGAACAACTGCTTTCCATACTGGTAGTCCCAAAAATTCCAAAGTTGTGAGTTCTCACTCTTAGATCAAATGAGGAATTATTTTTTAAAAATAAAATGCTGGATGTGAAGAAACTAGTTTTATTTTTTCCTGGTTGATCTTCAAGAATTAATGTTTTTACCTCACCAGGAAGACTCAAAATTCCTATAAGAAAAAGCTGAAAGCAGATTAGCATGAAACTGTGATTCCCGAGTTAGAACTTTAAATAGATACTCCAAATATTTTGATAAAATCATAGGACTTTACAGTACTTACAGTCACATCCTTGCAGGTACTTAGGTAAGTGACTCCAGTGTTTTAAAAATGTGGAAATTCTCCATCTTCTAGGACTTCCCTCTGAATCCTAAGCTCTGGATAGGAGCCTGATGCTGGAAGGCACAAGTGTTAGAGGATCAAGTCTGATATACTGCTGTTACGGCGATCTAGTTTGAAGATGATGTATTTGCTGGAGCTCTGTAGCCTGCTTGTTCTTCAGATGACTTGATGGACCTCACAGCTGCCAGGACTCATTCTGCTGGGATCACAGGTCTCTCCCATTTCTGCTTTTCTCTATGATGTTCTCTCTGGTGCTCGCATTTCATAAAGAGCAAGGCTCAGCAGAGGACCAGCCTTATCTGACAGCTCTTTGGCACAAGTGCTGTAACACTTGCCCATTTATTAGTATAAAAATTTTCTTAAAACTCAGAAAGTGAAGAATGAATTAGTTCTTAGAATGTCTGCACATGGGTTAAAGTGAACTTTATGCATTTACCAAACTCCTGTTTGTGAGATGTGCCTGGGGCTGAGAAAAGGTTAAAGTTGTTTACTGCCTTCAAGCTCTGGTCTTAGAAGTTAATTCAGGGCTGCGTTGTGAGCAGCTACAAGACTAAGTCCTTGGAACAATGAATTGCTGGTTTGATGTCAAGGTCCTTGGGCCTTAGTAATAAAATTAGTTTCTAAAGGAAATCGTAGCAGAGACTTTATGGTCATATAAAGTCATTATGCTGGTTTACAATATAACTTTAAAGATGCTTTGGAATGATCGGGGTTTGTGAAGAGGGATCCTATTTTTTATTATTTCTGGGATGTCCTTAAGCTGTCATAGCTACACCACCACCACTTGGAATAGCTGCTCCATAGTGCAAAAGAAAAGACCTCTATTGAGGCCTAAGTCAGGCAACTTGGACATACCTGTCCAGAGAAAGCTTGTTGAAGTGAATGGATCCCATGCGCTTCCTGACAATTGGCTCCAGTATTGTAGGAGCTGCATACATGGGGTATGCAAGATGTTTTACTGCAATTCCACAGGAGCAGATAGAGGGCCTGGGAAGTTTTACAAGCTCTGCTATTCACAGTCCTCTGTTGGAGGGTTCAGGGCTGAGCAAGTTTCAAAGTCATGTAAAAGCAAGAAGGCATATTTTCCAAAACTTCAGGATCCTGTGAACTCCAAGGAAACACTAAACTAGCAAAAATTTTTCCTCTCTCCCCCCCTGCACAGCAGTGCTGGTAAGAACAATGCTGCCATTTCTGCGCTGCTAACACTGAGGCAACACCCTCAACGCAGAAGAAGGAAGACAAGGAGCCATTGATTCAGGAGGAGGGGAACATGCTATGGACAGGCTGACCCTCCTCAGCATGCCATCCCTGTGGCACAGAGGAAAGGGGGGCTTCTGGATGGACGGGCAGAACAAGCACGGTAGGGCCTCGCTTTCCTCCTCTTCTCTGAACTATGCCTAACTTCTTCTGTGAAAGAAAGCATCAAGCCCCATCTTGTTCATAGAAATACAACATATTTTAAAGCTGTACTTAATGGATAAACTGTTTTCTGATTGGATGAGCTGCACAATAAATCTCTTCCTGAGCCAAGTGCAATGCAGCTTATTCAGTTACAGTGAAATGAGCCACTGTCACTTTGCTGCACTTGCATACATCAGGCAAAATGCTTCCATCTTCATCAGTCTTTTAGTGAAATAGAAATAAAGCAATTGTAACAGAATGGTGTCACTGGATCTGTGGCACCTGCTTTAAAAATAAATCTCTTAGCTTTGTCTTCACTATTACTTTCAATAAATGTCCTAGCATTGCCACAGCATTTATCTAGCAGCAGGAAACCATTATCCTATGACAACAATCTATTCCATTAACATTAGCTCTTAATTGTAAGATTGTTTATAAGACAGCAAAAGCTACTGAATCATAGTAGAATGATAAAAAGAGTTATGATCATGGAGTATAGTAGTTGCCCCAGTTCTGAAAAACAGCTTAAAAAAAATAGAGGGCTATATTTTTATATGAAAAATAATGTAATATTCTTACCCAAGAAAATCTTTTTAAATAATGGATTACATCAGCAAAGTAACTATTAAGGAGTTAAAAACTGTGACTAAGAAACTCTTGCTTTGATAAATGGTATGACTAAAAAACTGAATAGAAAGCTTAGAAACTCTTCCTGAAAGCAAGACTGTGCCGAGTCAAACAGAGAAATCATAATAACAGAAGCACATTTGTCTGGCAGGGGGAACAGAAGGAATGTTGTAGAATTGAGATAGGAAGAACCTCACTGCAGAACAGGAGAACTGTCACTCTGATTGTCGTTATTGTTTCATGTCCAGTTAAGCGAACTTAGAGTGACAGTTGTGTCACAACTGCTGGCATCTATGTAAATTTCAAATCAAATAGTATTGAGGCATTTCTGCCAGACACAAGTCACCAGCCTGCTCTTCCTCTTTAGTTTTGTAACCCTCCATTTTCCCATATGTGCTGGTAGCCCTTAAATGTAAAAGATGACTTCAACAGGAGATCCCTGTGATGTGTGTGTTTCAGTTCTCAGCCCATACCTTACTTTCTCTCAGCTCTTTGAAAAAATGGCTAATGTCAAATCACCATAAGAAACAGTCACCACAAACATCTAGCTGTATTAGCTAAAACTGTGCCTTCCCATTGATTGTCCCTTCCCATGGCAGGGGGTGGGAACTAGATGAACTTAAGGTCCTTTCCAACCCAAACCATTCTATGATTCTATGATTCTGTGATGCATCACACAACGAAATCCTCTGAAACTCTAGGCTGTGGACTTCCCCTGAAAGACCTACAGAGAAAATGGCTTGAACAAATGTTCCTCTATTGGTTTACTATAGCCCAAGTCAGGTATCACAAGGGTCTTCTCTGTGGATAGGTGCAAAATGAGTGGAAAAGATCAGTCACGGACCTTTCTATAAGTTACAGCATCATTCAAAGTTTATGGAAACTTCACAGTGATATCAGATGTATTCCTCCACGGCAGTGAGTTACAGTAAATAACTCATTTCCTGGATACACTCATAGCAGGCAGATACTCTAATGACATAGGATTTGCTACTGGACATACATCTTTCAAAATAGTTTCAATGCAATTTTAAAGGTATTATGCATGGACAACACCATCAAAAATGTTAAATATGGTGTTTATTCACTCGGGCATAATACTCATTTCTTCTGCATATTTAAACTTACTCAGCTAAATAATTAAATAATACAGGTTAGAATTAAGGTCTCACTTTTTATTGTGACACATGATTCCAGCAGGTTGCTTTTACTAAATTCTGCATAGGTCTGTTTGCAGAAATCATACCCAAGCGCAAAACTTCCTTTGACAAAGGAAATATTTAAAAAATGGCTACAAAAAATAAAGAGCCAGCTCTGAGTAGAAAACATTTAATGTTTCCATGATTTCTTTTCCCAGAGGGAAGAGAAGACACATTTACTTTCTCTGCTGAAATTCTCTGAAGTGAATTCTGACTGAAAAGAAGTGGCGGTGCTGTAACATTCAGAAGCATAAATGATGGTGTTACAAACGTGTACCTCTGCATTAGGTAAGAGCACTTTGGTCAGTTGAATTAGTAGGATATTAGATCCAGCTGATCTTTTTTGTTCTGTAAATTTAAAGTACCTCAGTGGCTACCTTCTAGCTATAATTTGTGCCTTCAAACAGCACCAAATTGTGCTCTAATCTGACTGTTTATTATAGTGACTAGTGAACAGAAGCAACACATTAATGCAGCTTCTATGAAAGTAGCTGTAAAGAGAACATTTTTTACTTTAAAGGGTAAGTTCTACATGAGTTTATATTTTTAAGTATTTGTCAAAGGGTTTTTTTTTTCCTTGTTAGAGATGGTGACATCTGAATCATAATACTACATGTTGATATTTGTGACAAAAGATCACTCTACAGATATGTCATCACAAAAATCAATTGTCAGTATATATTTAAGAATGTCAAAATCATCTTAACTGAAAAGTGCCGTGGTTTATTAGACTGTGGAGTGTAAGGCCCTCTTTCAAAATTCATTCAGCATTTCCAATTGGAAGATTTTTTATGTAGTGAACTTATTATATATGCAGATTCTAGTGGCCTCTATAGACTTTTAATTTAAAGCATAAATTACATATCACTTCAAACTCTGATGTCTTTGACTTCAGTCACAAAACTCACATCCAGGACTTTCTGCTACTGATGGCATGTGGTAATACATCAGTTCTCCCAACAGGAATGAGCACAGGACAAATTAGTGCACGTAATTTTAGCCATATGAGGTCATTACAAATATAGCCTTAGCTCTTCCTAAAGTGGACTTCATTGTTAATATAAATATATATCTATAATTACTGACATTTATATTATTTGGCTCCTGTCCTAAGTTATGGATACAGTGATGATAAAAGGGCCTTGCAAGCCCTTACTAAGCGAACCATGCTTATTAATTACTTTCCATGGTTCTGGGTTCCTGTAAATAAAGTTACTCATGTATTTATAAGCGAAGTCAAAATCTATACGCATATTTCTAAAAGTGAATTATCTTGCTCTTTGGGGCAACCAATACAGCCTACTGCTTGGAAAAGAACACTTGAGAGTAAAGCCATCCAGGGTTCCTCCCTGCGTCTGCCAGGATGCGTACTCTCCCATATCACTGGATATCTGACTTAAATACTTAATCCAGTCGGGTTTTTAATTTGTGTGAGGCCCTAAAGCAGAAACTCCTATGCGAGTAAAAGGAAGTGTTACTTAAAAGTAGCAAATGGCTGTTGATTTTTCGTCACTGTTTCTGAAGAGACTGGGGTCAGAGGGTTAGTTTTAAGAGTCTAATTGTTTTTTCAAAAGGTGCAGCCTGCAAGACATGAGGACTAACAAAGTGCAGCATGGAAGATCTAAAGACAAATCAGCAGCCCCAACATTTCTCTCTAATGAGAAAAGGAAAAGACAGTCCCATAGGCATGCAGTATTTAGGGAAAGAACCATGACTCCTTTCATGAATGGAGAGACTGATGAATTCTGGACTACCTGCTATCTCAGGGGCACGTCTAGGTTTAAGAGTGATTTGGCTCACAGGCTGTAACATTTTCCAGGCATTCAGATTGCAACTACTAAGCCAGCAATTTTATGCTTTCCTTTCCCTGACTCCAACAGTACCACGATATAAGCAGCCAGATTTTCTTCTGCATTGTGTTTTTTATCCATTCAGCCAAAATTAACAGTCTTCGAGGATAACGTATGCCAAGTGAATTTAAATCTTGCGGACTCAAATCGACCTAAAGTTGATGGATACATTCATGCCTACTGCTGAAATCTACCAATTACACAGAACTATGTTAACTTACCATAGAAACATCTCATCTAATAGCACAGATGATGTTGAACTAACTAATTACATTATGGCACATAGACAATGAAAAACATAACGAAGATGACAGCACAGCAACAGCAGATGCTGCACAAAAGAAAAATCAGAAAAATATTGCTCTGCAAAATGCTCTCAGTTACAGTTTCCTCTGTTAAAATTAATGACAAAAATTAGTGCATAGTGATTTCAGAAAAAGATATGAACATCATAATTGCATTTTGAAGATGTCATTAAGCTATTTAAAACTCTGCTCCCTGACAAGGTAGTTCCCGTTTTTTGTATCACTATCAGCTTTAAGACTAGTACACATTTTAGTGCCTATGGCAGAGTTTCTTGGTAGAATATCTTTTCCAGTGAGGTGAGGCCCTGATGGCTCTTCCAGAGCCTGAATTTGGTAGCTTCCAGCCATTACAGGCTTAGATAATTAGACAACTTAGATTTTATTTTAGCTTGGCATTTGCTCTATTCTTGTGCTCTTAGCTGTCAGAGAGCTAGAATAACAGTGACTGCTGATTATCTGTAGCATGCCTTGTTACTTTATACATTTTAAATTATACCAGATCCTAAATAACAAATCTAAAACTGCTGAGCATGTTTAAATGTAATATGTACATGAAGATTACATCCAGATGATATATTTCATAGACCTATGCTAAAAAAAATCATTCTTTTTAACCACAACACCAGTCCTCTCCCCCCTTTCCTGGTGGAAGCCTTCCATGAGCTTTATGCACAGACTCTGAACATATCCCAGAAAGAGAGAAATAGATTTTTTTTACCCCCTGCATTTAAATCTTATCTGTGGTGATATTTGGATTTCAGCATTTTATTTGCTATATAATTAGAAAAAAAAACCTACCTGCTCTATCCCGCGTTTTTCCAGGTACGTTTTTCTTAGCTAGGCATGTTTTCCCTAAGCTTTAAGTGCTTCCTGGGCACACCGCGGTCCAACCAAGGCAGGGATGCAGCCATGGAGGAGGCCCACAGGTGGCGATGTGGCTCAGGTACACCTGGGCTGTGCTTCCCCAGGCGGATTTACCACTCGGCCTGGCACAGGGGCAGTCACTGCACTTTTGTACCCGCGCACGCAGCTGTACACGCGGACTGCCGGCTGCAGCTCCTTTCCCTCTGGGAGTACATCGCTCCTGCGTTAGCCACCCGCAGGAACGGCTTTAGAACACTTCAACAGCAGAGAGACGGACACACGCAAGCTCGTGATTCAGTTCCACTGCCATCACATTGACCACAGCAATTAACCGTACCCCCCAGCCCACACCCCAGGGCCTGGCCTGTCCTCTCCCACTGTTCTCGCTGCACTGGCTGTACCCTACGGCAGCAGCCTGCAATCGGGAACCCCGTATCCTGGAGTTTTTCTGTTCTTTCACAGATCCTGAAGGTGTGGAATGGATCGGACGTCCTAGCAGTGGTCTGCACGGTGAAGCACAGCTGCCCCGCGTCAGACAGCACCAGGCAGGAACCCATCGCGGCAGCTGGGCAGGGCCCCATGCTGGCAGGTGCAACTGCTTAGGGGATAACAGCCATTAATTGTGGCACATTTGGAAACACTTGTGTTGTTTCAAGGGTCTTTTTTAACTCTTTGGTACTGTAGTTTTGCCTCAAACAAGCGCAGTTAATACGTGGGGTTGCTTTTTCCCAATTTTAAGTGCTCCTACTGGGTGTGACTTCTGGTTTGCTATCATCCCTGGGCTTCTTCCCCAGAAATGCAGTTGTTTCCTTAAGCACCAAGCCGTGCTGCTAACTGCCGGCCAACTGCGGCCGTTTAACCCTTCTAAACCGCTGCAGGGGCTGTGGACAGCAGGCAGTGCCTGGACAGGCATGCCTGGCCACCGCTCCCAGGCGCTTTCCGCCTCCATAGCGGGGGGGGGGGGGGCGGCCTCCCCCCGGAAAGCGCCGGCCGCGGGTGCCAGCCCGCCCCGGGGGCGGCGGTGGGGCTCCGGCGGCAGGCCGAGGCCGCAGGCCCCGAGGGGGCGCCAGGACGGTTTCGAGAAGCGGGCCGCACCTCTCCTCAGCGCCCGTCGGCGCTTTGACGGGCAGCGGCGGCCGCGTCCGGTCGGGCCCGGGGTAGCCCCTCTCCGCCAAGTTCCTCAACTGGTGGCCGAGAGCGGAGCGGGGCGGGCGGCGCCCCTCAGCGCCCGGGCGGGCACCGCTGCCCACCTGGCTCCGCCTCCCCTCCATTGCCCTCCTCCTCGCTCCCTCCCGTGCTCGGCTCGGTTTTCCCTCCCCTTTCGCTCATTCCTTTGTGTTCCCGGGGATTGGCAGGTTTTATTATTCCGCCTGAACAAGCCGCGGGCGGATTGGCTGCGGCGGGCTGACGGCGGGGCCGAGCTGGGGTGTAGTTGGGGTTCGGCTCTGTCAGTAACACATGTGTGAGGCGGCGGGGAGCGCACCGCGCGGCGCGCACACACACGCCCGCACTCACAGAGGGGCCTCCTCCCGCGTCCCGCCAGCGCCGCCGCAGGATCCGCGCCCGGCCCCGCCGGCTCTCGCCCTTTCCTCAGGCGCGGCGGCGGGCCCGGGAGCCGCCGCAGCCCGGCCGAGGGGGCGGCGGTTGAGGGGGGAGCGGTACAAAGTGAAGCCACATTGCCAAACTTGCTCGGCGATTGCAGCAGCGAGCGGCGGCGGCGCCCTGCGTGTGCGGCTGGGCGGCTGAGCGCTGCGGCTCCGCTCCCGGGCACCGCGAGCTGCAGGACGGACCCGGGCGGACGCCTCTCATAGAAATAGCCGCATTTTTCCAGCCCGGGCTGCCCCTTACCGGGCGGGGGGCTGCGTCCAGCGCTCCCGCGAGCCAGAGGGAGGCCGAGCGCTGTGTTTGTTTCTTTGCAAGGAGACCTTCTCAGGCACCCCGAGCGGCGTTGCTCCACGGCCTTTTGCAATATAGAGGGGAAGCAGGTAAGAAGTGGCTGTCGTTACCCCTTGTTTTCCAGCGTACGTGAGCGCGGTCCCATGCCCGCGCTGCCCGCAGTCGCGGAGGGGCGCGGAGCGGAGCGGGGGGAGCCGCGGGCCACGGGCATTGTCGCGGTCCCCGCGTACAAAGCCTGGCGGCGGCTGCCGCTCGGAAAGGCTTTTCCTTCCCCCCCCCGGTTCGAGCCGCCGCCTGGAAGGGCTCTGCTGTCGCGGCCGTGAATGGAAGGGACGGGGAGGCGGAAGGTTGGAGCACCCGCTACCCCCGTAGTAAACACTGTGCCGAAACAGTGGCAGAAAAGATCAAAGTGAGCTCTCTGTTTCTCTCCTCTCCAATTCCCTTCCTGCCCCCCACACGGTCTTTTGTTTCAATCCAAGAGAAATCCGGTGAATCACCTAATTAAAACCAAGACATGAATTAAGCATCCATTTTTGTACTACAAATTGCCAGCTCTCCGCTTGTCCCTCCCTTGGTCTCCATTAAAAAAACGCCAGAGACGCTGTTAAAAGGGGGGGGTGGTGGTGGTGGTGGAGGTTATTTTGCCTCTAGCTTCCAGCTCTGCTTTCTATTTCACTGACTCCTATCCCAGGACCTAAATTGCTTGGCTGTGTAATTACTAGAGTAAGCCTATTTAAGTTAAAAGCTTTTTCCCCCCCACCTCTAAATGAAACTTGATGAGGGCCCGTCCTTAGTTATCAAGGGAGTCACTTTCTGGTCAGTCCTCTTGATTCATCTTTTTAGATTTAATCAGCATTAAGGTATTGCTTGTCCTTAAGAGCTTTAGCTTAATGGGGTTACTGGACGGTTTTCTCAGTGTAACGGTTCCCATTTTATATTTATATACGTTTGCCTTCGACAAAGACGGGCTAAGGTGGTGGCACGGAGCCTTTCTCTTTCTTTTAAGAAATCCGAAGTGATTTAAAGCGTAGGGAAACGGTTTAAAGACTCGGAGCAGGAAATGCAGATTCATTTAGGCGGTAGCTGGAAACTAACAAAAGGCAATTCCTTGAACAAATGCATCAGAAATCAATTTACATAAAGGTATATGATGCGTTCGGATAAATGCAATGCTAATGGCTTTTAGAGTGGTTTTCTTTCCAAAGTCTCGGGGTTTTTGTTACAGCTTAATTGGTGCAGTTCTTCTGGTTTATTGTGCGGTCACTGGACATACCTCCAGGTACTCTTTCTGAGGAAATGTGTGTTTGAAATCGGCCCCAGCTTCTCCTCCTCCTGTCGCCGAGTTGGGCCGGTGGCAGGAAAAGTTCCTGCTCGCTGCTCTGGAGGTATCGCTGTGAAGGTCCTTAGCAGAGAGCCAGATGCCTCGGCATGAGCACGTACAGCTTACAGAGGACAAAGACAAAACACGCTGCTTAATTGGCAGTAAATAACTTGATCTTTTTATAGCATAAGTGACTGGAGGAACACCGGGAGTTTATTGGGCTCTGGATTGAAGGCAACAAATTAATCGGTTTAGAGTAAGCTTTATGAATTGATTCCCATATTATCTCCGGGTTGTCCTGCTCGCATGGAGCGTTCATCAGAAAGTGAAAAACGCCCGTGGTCGCAGTTTGGGCTGCCGGGGTGGCTCCAGCGGAGCGCTTCGGTTCTGCTGCTCTCCCGAGGCCAGGCAGCTTTTCCCTCCCCCCCCCCCTTTTTTTTTATTTATATATTATTTTGGGGGGGGGGGGAGTAACAGAGCTTCAGCATTTAAACTGCTGATCGAGGGCAGATTAGCGAGACAAAAGTTGAGTGTGTTTGCGTAGGAAGTTAACAGGCGTCCTGAAGTTCAATGATCCATTATTCGGGCCGGTGTCCTTAGTCTGGAGTGTTTTCTCGGCGTGCTTTTATGTCTCCAGAATAAACCCGAAACGTAACGACCTCCCCCCTTCCCCAGCACGCCGCGGAGAGGCCGGCGGGTCCCGAGCCCCTCGTTGGTGCCCGGGGCCTGCCGCGTCTCTCACAGACTGAAAAACCAGTTTCACAACTCCCTCTTTCACTCTTCACACACCGCGTTTCCCATAAGCAAAACAAACGCCGGGGCTGTTCCCGACTTGTGCCGCAGCTGCACCAGCCCCGAGCGGGGGGCTCTGCCCCCTGCGCCCGCCGCTCCCCGCGGGCTGCGGGCCCTCTCCGCGCACTCCTGGCCCTGACCCGCCCGTGTCTCTCCGCAGGCCATGGTGAACCCCGGCGGCAGCTCGCAGCCGCCCCCGGTGACGGCGGGCTCCCTCTCGTGGAAGAGGTGCGCCGGCTGCGGGGGGAAGATCGCCGACCGCTTCCTGCTCTACGCCATGGACAGCTACTGGCACAGCCGCTGCCTCAAGTGCTCCTGCTGCCAGGCCCAGCTGGGGGACATCGGCACCTCTTGCTACACCAAGAGCGGCATGATCCTCTGCAGAAACGACTACATCAGGTGAGGCGGCGGCCGGGCAGCGTTTTCCCCCTTCATCCCTGCCCTTTTTTACCCCTCCCTTTCTTCTCCCCTCTTCTTCCCCTTAGTGCCTGGCGGTGGGCACCCGCGGGACAGAGGGGTGGGCTGCTGCAGGATCCCTGCTTCATTAGGAGCAGGGAGACGTGCGGGTGCGGATGTCAGCGCCTAGCCCAGGGCACAGTTGCGACTGCCAAGTGGAGGGAAGAGTTGGGGGGCGGAACGACGACTGTAACTTTAAAGTGGTTTGTCAGCACAAAACAAGTCCTAACTAAAAATAAACAGCAATCAGAGAGGCTAAATTAATCTGCTTTGTTGTAGTGCTGAAGGAGAAGCGTGCATATCTGAACGGTAAATGTTAAAATCGTAGGGCTTAAATAAGGCTGTGGCAGAGGTGCTAAATAATGAAATGCCTGCCTTTAGTATCTGATTAATTATGATATTTACATAAGCACCTTTAAACTCCTTTGAGTGGAAACAGAATGACTCATTCTCTGTTCTCCTTCTGAAAGAGCTGATTAACCGTCAGTCGGAGGGCCACCGATTCTACTTATAGCCAAAAGCAGTGGCACAGTGTTTGTCTTCACGTTGATACAGGGGAGTGTGGAACCGACATTTTTCCTTAACTTCCAGTATAGAGAATGCAGGGGATGGGAGCAGAGGGATGTGCTACTGCTCTTTATTTCTTGTCTCTCTCGTTTTTCAGGCCGTTTGCTTTAAATGCCACTGATTTGGGTAGGGGGAACTAAGCCTGATTAATCTCACATCTGTTGGGGTACAGTAGGATTACGCAGAGTATCCCTTCCAACAAGTTCCCAATATAATTAATAGGAAGAATTCATGAGGTCAGGTGCCCATGCGATCTTTTCAGGTGAACTCAAGCTACTTAAACTCATTAATTTAAAAGGAGGCATTTTGAAGGATTACACATTTAATTTGAGTAAATGGTTTGATAGACTGATGCACATGAATGCTTCAAGGAGGTGTTCTATTTCAACATTCAGTAATTAAAAAAGTACCCAAACCAACAAAAAAGCCCCATACCTTCCCGGCACAACACAAATGCTCGGTTAAAACAAACTGTGTTTTGTTTAAATGCTTCTGGCTCCTCATTTACAGTAAATGTCAAGAGTTAACCCAAGTTTTTCCTTCTCCCCGATGGCCAAAAAGTTGCACTTTTTGCCTTCCTTTCTAAAAGAGAAAATCAGCCACCAAATGTTACAAGTTTGCTCATGTTGTGAAACTTGACTTCTGTTGGGAGAGATGGGGACTGTGCTGAAGGTGTGCAAAAGTATGGCAACCTCCTTCCTCTAAAGGGATGGAGTTTAGGCTGAGTTACTCTGGCAGTGCAGCGCCTGTCCTGATACGTGGCTGTGTCAGTCAAGCAGAGGAGACAGCCCGCAGTGTCTTTGAGGAATGGGGGCTGCGGCTTTGATAGTTTTGGGCATGTTTTCAAAGAGAAATGCTAAAAACTCAGACATGGGGGGGGGGGGGTGTGTTAATGGTGCTTTTTGGTCATCGTCCTAAGCAACAAGCCTAGGCCTGGCAGAGCTGTAATTAAGTAGAGCAGAACGGTGTTAGGGAAAGAGTCGCGTTTGAAGTGGAAAAATTGACACTACTGTTCAGATGCACTGAATAGTACGGATTCATCACTCGACCAACACCATCAAACAAACCCCCATGTCTGATTACTACTAATTAAAAAGAGAAGATGCATCCACTGTGTCCCAGAGGCAAGTTCAGGCAGGCTTATCGCAGTCCTCTGGTTTTGTGTTGCCAAGAATTAATACTCGTTTATTTTAATGTAGGCGATTATGAATAGGATGTTTTATCAGATGAGGGGCTTGAATTGATCTCCTTGTTCTATCGCCTGACTTCTCTTTAGATCTGTGTAATTTGACTTGCAAAAATAACTCTGACAGATGCTTGCTGAAACTTGAACTGGACACCATACACTCAAGGTGGGGTAGCGTGGCCTGGCCTGCCGGGGCTGAGCTAACTTGGAGCCTTTTCCTGCTGAAAATGGACTTCGCGGGCTTCCACGTGGGTTGCGCTGCAGGAGCGAGGCCCTCGCTCTCCCTTTCCTTGCTGGAAAGGGCCTCATTTGGTTGTGGAGGCGATGGCACCCGTTTGGCAGCGGGTCCCTCTGGTTCCCCTCTGCCATCCTCCCCGCTCTTGCTCCTCTGTGGGGCTTGTTCGATGGCATATTCTCCCCCCCCACCCCAATGCAGGAGCCACGGGCACAGTTCTTAATGGGAGGTGTGGGCACACCGCAAAATGGGGACGGGGATTGATCGGCCCGACGGGTGCCAGTTGAAAGGGACCCGACTCCTTCGGGCCAGGACTATGGGGCCGTTTATTAACGAGCTTTTTACCCCGTCTGAGGCTGGCTGTGGGGTTTTGTTGTTCGAACAACACAGCTCCCCCCCCCCCCCCCCCAAAAAAGAGACAGAAATAAAGGACAGGCTCCAGCCGTGGAGCTGCTGCAGCGGCTTTCACTGGAAGCCAAGGTTCCTGGGAACAGAGAAGGAGGCGAAAATCCCGGTCCCTTCCCCTCCCGCCCTCCCGAGGGCGAGCAGCGCGCTCGCAGGGAGGGGAGCAGAGCGGAGCCCTCCCAACCTTAGGATGCCAGATAAAGCAGCAGCGTGGCAGCGAATCCGCACAATTAAAAGCTTTAATTAGTGTCTCCTCCATTTTCTCTTAGTTCTGATAGGTTTTATCTAATGAGATCTGGTCCCTGGCTTAGATCTGCTCGCAATGACGTGTCCGAAATGAATGAGAGCCGCGTCGCAAACAAAACATTTAATTAACAAAATTGGCCTCTAAGAGCGAGCAGGGAGTGGTGGGGAAGGGGGGCCGGGGGGGGCTGCCCGGGCGCGTCTTAAAGGGGCAGCACCCGGTCCCTCGGCGGGTGCGCGGGGCCCGGCCGCGGGGCACCCCCAGTCCCGCAGCGCGCGGAGGGGCCGGCAGGCAGCGGGTTCATTTCCCTGGTAATCAGCGGCAAGCTGCTATATTCAGGGAATGCTGTCCCTTTAATTGAACAGGCTAGGTAATTAAATGGCACTTTTCCAATAGGACGTGCTAGGTAAATCTAATAGTTGGTTATTTAATATCACTTTGAAGTCTGCCCACTCAAGCACAATGACAGCACAGGAGCATGTGAACTATTAGCTAGGAGAGAAAAAAAACCACCAGGATCTCAAAAATTAATTAAATCGCATGCAATTTAGGGGGAACGTTTATCTTGATTTGTCATAACAGAATTAATTCAAGGCCTCCAATTCACTTGGGGGCAGATCTGTTACTCTGAATTAACCAAGCGTAATTTGGATGTTTTTTTTTCCCTTTCCTTCCCCTTCTCTAATGCAGCACTTGCCATTATGCACAGCCCCCCTTTTAAGTATCAATAGCTTCTGGTGCTTTTAAGGTGCTTGGGCTCTAGTTATTCTGAAGTACCTTTAATGGACTTGGCTCCAGGCGTAATTTCTGTGTTGCCTTTCTTTGTTACATTTAATACAGCCGGTGCAGAATGTAGATTAAATATAGGGAATGTACAGACACACCAATTGCTTCTGGATCAGTAGGTCTGGATGTGCATTTCTCTTTGCGAGGGCTCGGATAGACGTTTGTGGGCACAAATGCGCACCGTGTTGTGCAGGAGTCGCAGCGCTTCAGTCTGTCTCCGCAGTTTTGGAAGGAACTGGAACCTTGTTAAGTTTAAGTTGCTGGAGATGTGTTTCTGCTGGTACTGAATTCTGAGCAGCAAGACGGGAAACGGGGCTGGAAGGGTTTCCTGCTGTTTCGTTCCCACTCCTCTCAAAGTTCTCAAACCCAAACCCAATCCACCCCAAAACCCAGGAGTGTTTTTGTGCTGAGGGTGTGGGGAATGCCGTGCTGGAACCACACAGCAGTTGATTTAAGGTGGCTCAGTAAAATGCTGCTAAGTGCAGAAGAGCTGCCTTGTCTGCATAGGGAACCTCTTGATGTTTGTGATTGATTGCATTGCCCAAATGTTGAAATATTAATGACCTTCTTGGACTGAGGACCCAAAGAGGAAACTGAAACCAATTCTGTCATCACAATTAAAGAGTCCCCTGGCTTTAATTAGCCTGACCTGGGGTATCTCTACCCATTGCTGCAGTTAAAGAGAAAAGAGCCCATTAAAGTCCAGTCCGAGACCGATAGCTACTTAATTGAGCACCTAAAGCCTCAAGCCTTTTAAATCAAATACTGTCCTGGACAGTCCCCCTGGTTAGATAATTAGCTCTCCAGCCTCGCAGAAACCATGTGAAACAACTTTTTCAGTAAGGAATAGTTACTGTGGAAGACTTCCTTTACCGGGAAGGAGGAATAACCTTGTATTTAAAAGAGAAAACCTTTTTCCTGTTAATGGTATCACAGACCAAAACCATTCATAACAGGAGAGAAGGAAAATAAGCTCCATTTTCCTGGTAAATAATACAAAGCAGTGGAAAAGTGTCCTGACTTTGCAACTGATTTTTAGGAATTTTAGTAGGAGATTCAGCTGACGTGACTTCCCAGAACTGTTCAGAAACGTGCTTGGGGAAAAACCTAAGATGTGTGGAAAGCCCCTGGATTAGTTTGACTGCATTTATTAGAACTCACAGACATTCAAGGTGTACGACCACTTCCAGCCAGAGAGAGCTGAGCTGTGTAACAAATGCATGCTTAATGAAGACAAGTAGTGCGGTGAGATCAGTATTCCGAAGGCTGTGTTGGGTGGTGTACGAGGGCTTAAGAGAGGCTGCTTGCCAGGTTTGGGTTCTCTCGGACCAGTTGTTTGTTTCCTTGCAGTGGGTGGGTTACTCTTGTGTTTGGGTAACACCTTACCCTGCGTGTTTGGGGTCTTGGCTCTAGAAAAGCCACCGTGCCTCGCTGCCTCCGCTCACAGTGCTCCCCGTGCGCCCTGTGCCAACTTCAGTTCCAGGAACAATGGAGGCAGGAGAACGCGTTATGGTAAAGCTCTGGAAGTCACCTCAGTACTCCTGTCATGTAACTACTCCCAACTGGCCCTGGTCTGGAAGATGCCCTCATACTGGGCCCTTGGTTTCCAGCCACTTTAGTCCCTTTGGCTGGAGGTCCTGGCAGTGCTTTAGTTCGGCTTTTCCTTTGTAGCCACCGTGATTCTGCAAGAACGTGTCAATGTGTCGTGGATCTCAGACTAATTAGTTTTGAAATGGAGTTTTGATTGAACTCTTCAAATCGATGCTGCTGCAAAATTTGTTTCTCAGCTTCCTATTAAAAGCCATCTTAAGGGGCAGTTTTACTACTCTCTCTGTCGTTCAGTCGATACATTTAATAACAACTTACAGGCTATTTTCAATAAAGTGGCGACAGCAAATTAGTAGTTTGAACATGACAAGCCTCCTCTGCAAGCTCGGATCCTGAAAATTCAAAGCAATTATTTTTATAGAGAGGCCCTCCGCAGTCATTCAGATTGCGGGCATTCTGTTGTAATGTGTGTCCTGGGTTGACACAACCAGAATTTTATGACTTTATTTGGACAGGAAGGAGATGCAAATATTAATATTTATTATGACACCAATACGCTAATTTGTAAATCCTATTACCGTGTTTTACATGGTGCAGAAAGGCGGGCCCGTGACCCTGCCAGCTTGTTCCCTTCCCTTCCTTACTGGGGGATGACTGTGGTAGTCTTAATAAATATTTGTGTGTATTACAGATGCGCGCAAGAGCAAATAAAGGGCTTCTAATTCCAGCGGCCGCAGCCTGTAGAGGTGGAACTCGATAATGGTTATTGTATTCTAGTTGGAATCGATGCGTTGTGCCTTTAAATGGACTGAAGAATTATGTATATATTTTTCTTCACCACTCTTGTGCCTCTTTCCCCCTTCCCCCACTGCGTGTGCCCCCCCCCCCCCCCCCCCCCAATGGCAGATGTTGTGGTCTCATTTGATTGCATAGGAAAACTGCAGTGATACAGCAAACACCCAGAGAGATATGATGACAAATGGGTCCAGATCCCGGTAAATTACTTTCTGCTCAAATCGAAATTTCATTCAGTTTGTTGCTAGCAGAGATGAAGTAATCTAAATTGTGGACTCAGGAGCAGATAGAGGGAAGTTGGAGCAAGCATTTCATTATCAAGAGAGAGAGAAGGTTAGGATGAAAGAGATGAGCAGAGGCAAATCTAAAGTGTTGACACCATGATTGAAAAGGTTAACCCATACACATTATATATCAACCTGGATAGCAGAGAGTTTCTAATGGAAACTCTGCACTGATGGAGGTTTACTGGAGTTTCAATACACTGAGCATGATGTCTTCTTAGATATACAATCAAATCCTCTTAACCCTTTTGATGACTCATATCTCAAGATATGATTAAAGTACAAAAGAGTTCTTCATATAATTTCAAGGACACAATGCATTTAAACTCGAGTCATGAATTGTATCGTTTATTTTTTATGATGAACCCAGTAATCTGATCAAATGTGTGTAGTACAGAATTGTCTGTGTTTCCAGAGGTGTAAGTCAATATTTCTGATTAAATCCCCTGCAACCACATCCGAGGTGGGGTGAAGCTCCCAGTTGTTACACAAGAACACACTTTTTCATATTACGACATGTAAGCAAGTTGGAAGGCGGGGGTCAGAAGTCTGAAATAGTTGTGTAATAAACCATTGCAGTGATGCGCAAAAACGCTCGGAGCCTCCTGTGTATTAAATTATTCATGATCATCACCTCTCTTTCAGGTTATTTGGAAATAGTGGTGCTTGCAGTGCCTGTGGACAGTCCATTCCTGCTAGTGAGCTGGTCATGAGGGCACAGGGCAACGTGTATCATCTGAAGGTGAGGGGCTTTTTCGGTGTGTTTTTACTCAGCGGCTGATTAGTGCTGCCCTGCTTCCTGAGTATGGAATCTGCATCTGCTTGGGAATGAAATGCAAAGCAGTAACTGGAAATATGAGTATATATTATAAAGCTTCCCTTAACGTGTAGCTTTGTTCCCTTGTAATCGGTAAAACTGTACTTGAGTTATGTACTGCACAGTCCCAACAGGTAAGACGAATGCCATATTTGGAGCTACTCGAAAGCAAGCAGCTCCGTATCTCAACTCACTCGCGGTCTCTGAAGTGTAATTTTCAAACCTGCAGCGTACTTAATTTGTGCTGTGGTCTCACTCGCTGTCTCTTCCCCTCCTCAGTGTTTTACATGCTCTACCTGCCGGAATCGCCTGGTCCCCGGAGATCGGTTTCACTACATCAATGGCAGTTTATTTTGTGAACATGATAGACCTACAGCTCTCATCAATGGCCATTTGAATTCACTTCAGAGTAATCCACTACTGCCAGACCAGAAGGTGAATACCCAACAATTACTAATAAGCTTTATTAGAGCTAAATGAAGATCAATTTCTTTTAATTCTAATAGTGGATGTTCCCCACCCCTGCAAGGAGACCTTTAAGTAACCAAACTTACTTATCTTAAGGAATGTAGGTGTGGGGCTTGGGCAGAAAGCACTAACCTTTTAATTAAATATGACACATGGGGGGAAGGGAGTCAGTTTATTTTGGTTTGGGCATGTGCATCTGTACAGCTGTTGAACTCCTGATGTCCAGAGCAAAGTGGAGAGCATCCATTAATACAAACTCTTAACAAAGAGAAGTATTTTATTCCATAACCTTGAAATTAAGGGCTACAAGAGAGCAGGCTTCTGTGGGAGGAAAATTAGAGCCTTTAATGTGGAAGTAAATGTCTTGTGAAGAGAAGGTTCCTGAACTGAACCAGTGTATTTCACTTCACTGTTCAAGGGTTTAGCTGAGGGAGCATCCTGGGGTACTTTTTCAGGAGTATTTTCTTGTCTGTTTTGTATGTTCTAACTCTGATTTAAAAACCAAAGTGCGCTTTTCTTGTCGCTCCATAACACTAATAGCTCAACTAGAGATTGTGTATCTCAGTGGTTGATAGCTCCTGCTTTCTAGCTAAATGAGTAAATAATGACTGTACAAATCATGGAGAGGAGAAGAAAAAAAATCCCTGATCAACAGTTGTCCTGTAACTCTGAAACTAGATAGTTTTAGATCTATTTTAATCTCCTTAATAAGTCCTAAAGCTATGCAAGTTGAGTGCATTTTGATAACTGCTGCGCCTAATTTGTAACAATTACTGTCAACCTTGAGTTAAGAGACTGTTCATTCCACCCTGGTCCAGAAAAGAGTGAATGTATGACTCTTGCACATAATTTTATTCACATCGTATTTCATACTGATTATGTATTGATGACATTGATTCATTTACTCTTTACAGCGCCACTTGCATGGATATTAAATCTTATTGACCACAGATGAATTTTAATTTCAGATTGGTGATAGATTTTTCCATCAGCTCTGATAGTGTATTTGACTTTTTCATCATTAACCCAGGCAATCACACAGCACTGAGTTATTGCAATGAAACAAAAACTGCACACTTCAGTTGGTAATTCTTTATAGATTTACAATAGGAACTTCATTAATGTCTGTACGGAGCACGAAAAATAACATTTATCTGCAAATAGGAATTTGGGAGATTAAAAAAATCTGGGACAAATGCTGGGCTGCTCAGTCTGCGGCGTACAGAGTATTTCTTAGTGCTTTTAGTTTGTGGAGAAACAGGTCCAAGGAAACGCAAACTCGTTGGTAACGTCCGCGGTTTTGTTGTTGTTGTGTTGCTCCATTTCAGTGCCGGTGTTTGCTTTCGTTTTTTTTCTCTGTGCATAAATTTACTGATTAATTTTAAGTATTCTTTCAAGTCTTACCCAGGGAATGTAATTACAGCAAAATAAAACGTGGGCCTTTTCTATTTACTTAATTTGTCAATGGAGGTGATGAGAGAGTTGAGTACAAAAGTCCTGTATCATTAGGCAGAACAAAGATAATTAAGATTGGAGGAGAATGTGCAGCATCTTCTCAAGGAAGTACAAATACAGTTAAAGATTCATAGATTTATACTGTTGTGAATTTTAATGAAACAAATCTGTGATGCAGCCTCGCAAGCAGTGAATCTGGTAAATGAATATTTATAGTTATCCCGTTCCAAAATAGAGGTAAAACCATTCATCTTTATACGCAGCAGTAAAAGGTTTACCATGCCGAGAGTGGTTTATCCACTTGTCCTCTACGAATGTAAAGTTTAATGTAACTTCAAATAGGTGTCTAAATTGTCATTTAGTTTTATCAGTTTCTTACTATGCCTTCGCAAAACATAAAAATGATTTAGTTGCAATAAAAGCAGTAGACATGATGAGGAACATAGAACATGGGAGAGAGAAGTAAAATTGGACTGGGTTTGCAGAGCTCACAGCTGCAGACACCTGACCGATAGAAGCTAAATGAAGAGAAAATAGTGAGAACAAGTTTTTATTGGGTAATGGCATTGCTACAGCCAGTGCAGCGGCACATGGCCAGGTACTGGGGAGAAGGTTGGGGGGAGAGGTTATAGTTTGGGGTTCTTTGTATTATGATCTCTCTAGAAAATGGTGTAAATTCTGCCAGTTCTCAAAGGGGAGTTGCAGAGCACCTGAACCCCAGAAAACTGAAATACAGGTGAGGAGACAGGTTGGTAATTCATAGATATTCCTGGGTTTTGGAGTTTTGGAAGCTGCAGGGACAGGTGCCAAGAGTTGTGTGTTGGGGGGGGGGTGTGTGTGTGTGCGCGCACGTGCGCGCTTTTTAACAGTGTGAAGTTGCGTACATCCGAGGTGTTTTCCAGAAAGCTGTGTTTCAGGGGTACTGAAATGATTCCGCTATGACAGTGTTGGCTGTAACAGATACCTCTTATTAAACATTAAAGCTAAATCAGTCTCCAGGTTATTCTACCACTGGAGATTACAGACACAGCAGAACATGCACAGGGGAGTTTATCAAATTCAAGAGAGACTCCTATCATTAACCCCCATTTCTGTTGCATAGGCAGAGGTGACAGTTGCATCTATACAGTTTGCAGATGAATCCTGTGGGTGACTGGTGCAGGCAGAAGGGGTTTTGTGCCCCAATTTTGGTGTCTGTTGCTGCCTTTTGCCTCCCTGGGGCCATTTGCAGACATCAGGTGTAACTCCCCATCGCTTGCTGTGCCTTGTGAGAGCAGTCTGTGTTCTCTGACCTCAGTCCTGCCTACCTGCAGAGCGCAGACTCGCCGTGCGTGATGCCCTGCGCGCTGTTCCACGTGAAGGGACTTTCTGCTGTACTGGTAGTGTTCCTGTAGTAGTTCTTGTTTGCAGCAGTGTTACCACCTCCTCCGAGTGTAAATTTTCCCCCGGTTGGCAGTGTTCGTAGCGAACGCTTGTCTGCAGCTTCTGTCCTGTTAAATAAAGGATGAGTTAGGTTACGTCTCTCAGAGAAGATCTTAAAAATCTTCTGGTTTACATATCACTCAACAATTCCCTTGTAGTTACATAATTGGTGTTGTCTGTGTCCATAGTAGAGGATATTTGATGCTCATTTATTAAATATGCTTGCTGGCTGCTCCCTAATCTTTGTTCTGGACAGACAAATTACCTTTCTCACACTGAGCTTCAGCTCTGGGGAATTAAACCTCCAAGCCTCTACTACTTTAATTAGCTTGAAAGTGGGGGGTTGCAGTTACTAATAGACCTCAGGCTTTTAGTAACTTAGAGAAAGGGTGAAAAAAGAACTTCCTGGGAAGCGCAAAATGTCATTTAAACCCCATAAAAATCTAATATATATTATTTCATTTTGGTAATTGCAAACAGATTGTATTTGAAGACTGTGGATGATCATTTCTATTTTATCCATGAAAGTTTAGATTTTTATTGAGTTAGACACTTTTAATTATCACAATTCATTAACACCAGTGCGAAAGCACATGTTTGACTTCATGTATTAAAATGTTTATGTAACATTAACTAACGCACCAGATGAGGAGTTTTAAAGGGGTGGGGGGGAGGAATCCTGAAGTCTCTATATTTAGCTGTTGTGCAATGCAGCACATGAACCAAAGTTGCCTTGGGAGGATATTGGCTGCACTTCTTATTTGCTTTACACACTATTTCTTCCAATTATAAGATCATGTTACGATCTTCTTCAAAGGCATGGTGTAATGTTTCTTCCCGTTTAAGAGGGGCCCAGAAAACCCACCTTATTCACTGCACGATTCGTTACCAGACAGTGCACTTCTTGTTTACTGGTGTCATCTCTCTCTCTTTCCTCTTTGTTCTTTTCTTCTCTCTCCCCTCCCGTGTGCTCTCCTCGGTAGTGAAACTGCGGAAAGAAAACGTTGGCTCTTTGCTATTTGGAGACGGTGGCAGTATCAGTGGATAGTGTAGAAAGCCTTAATCGAGTCACAGTTGGAAAGTAATCTAATAAAAAAGAGATTAGTGCATAAGGAAAAGCAGTCGTGTTGTAGTTTCCTATCTCCAATTTAGTGTTCTAGCTAAGATACCCGTTTTTATTTCTTACAGGTCTGCTAAAAGGTCAGAGTAATGCAGAATGCGTGCCTTCATCTCAGAATTTGTTCATCACAGATGGATCCCATGTCTCCAAGTAGACAAGTCACCTTTGTAGCTAGCATCAATGCCAGCTCCATACCATTGCACCTTCTTTATTCTTGATTGCCCTTCCCACATTTATTGGTGTATTAAAATGACTGAATATGAACATTAAGGACTCCATGAACCTGGGCTAATGGGAGACTGTAGAGAAAATGAAAAAAGATCCACCGGCGGACATCTTGGGGGGGTGGTTGGGGACGATGACTAATGAAGCTAATTACAAGAAGCATTGAAATCTGCTTTCTACCCTCATTAACAATTAGCAGGGCACTGGCCAGTTTGTACCCTGTGTTTTACCTTAACAACATTCTATTTGCTCTTTGTATATTTAAGTGTTGTAAGGAAATGTGTTGCAATCAAACTGAACATGAGATAAAAGATGTGGCTTTTGTGATATTCTATCACAAACACTTTTATTGTATCTCTGTAAAATACAATGTATGTATGCATGTAAGTGTTTTTGTCCTAATGTTGCTACTTCCCATGGCAAAAAAAAAAACCAAGAAAAGTTAAAAAAAAGTCAGGCTCATAGCAGCTACTGTGTAGAGATTTTCACCTACTTCTAATTTGCTGAATGAAGAAAAATCTTTTATTTGTGATATTTTCAGAGACATTTGCTCTAGTATGGTGTATTTAAATAATAAAAAAGTAAAACAACACTGAATCGAGTGATGGGTTTCAGACACTTCGGCTTGTAGCTACGTTCAGAACGGTACTCTGAAACTCGATCTTATGCAGTCATTACCTGAATTGTTGATTACCTTTCAAAGTAGTTTCTTGGTTTGGAGGGGGTTCTTATGCCAGTAAAAAGTCTGTTAAACCATGTTCCTTTTCGCAAGGCTACAGAGCACTGTTTCAAAATGATATGTATTTTGCATTTTAGTCCTTAATTCTGTACAATGCAATCCATACCACAGTGAAGGATGGGACACATGCAGGTAGCAGCATCACCTGTGTTAAGGGCGTGCATGTGTCTGTGAGCACACAAGCACGAGAGTTTGTGTACATACCTTAAGGGGTCAAAGAGGAACAGAATAAAAACCAACCCAGGGCCAGTACCTCATGCTGAGCACCAGAATTGAGTATTCATGGAATACAACAGCTGTTCTGATCTGAGCAATATGAAGTTGTGTGTGCTGGGTAGGAGTCTAACTTCTTAACACCAATAATCTTAAGGGAAGAAAACCACATTTCCTGGGCTGTTTCTGAGCACTTACTGATCTCAAATATGATCTGTTCTCTGTAAGCAAACAAAACCTGCTCCCCCAGAGCAACCCAGCCTCCCCTAAGCTTTGAAAAGTGAGTTTTTCCCATCGGCTGCTCAGTGCAGAGTAATTCTGAGGAAAAATTATTCCAAGTTCTGAAGTTTGTGGCAAGAACAGCAGCAGGGATCTACGGCAAGAACAGTAACGGATATATGGCAAAAACAGTAACAGGGGCCTATGGCGAGAACAGTAGCAGGGATCTATTACAGTAGCAGGGATCTATGATAGGAAACCGCACGCACCCGGAACATGCCTCTGCTGCAATTAATAACAATATTAACAACTACTCTGCTTTTACAGGAGAATAATACATGTGAAATACACCATGATTAAGGTTTCCTTGTTAATTCTGTTCCTGAGGTGGTGCTCACTGCTAAGCGCGCTCGGTTACGGAGCGAGCCTGACTTTTCCATGGTGTGACGCCACAGCATGAAAAGCTGATGTATAGATTTGTCTGTCTAAACAACCAAGAGCAGATTTCTCCCTTTATTTCCAGGTTCTATTTCTTGACCTCCAGCACATTGGGGGCTGCTGAATTGCTTCTTTTAACACTTCAGTACTTGAGGAAAAGTAGGACTGGTGCAGAGAAGAGAAAATGTCATAATCCAGAGGATCAGGTGGTACAGACAAAACCACCTGCATAACAGCAATAAACTGACTGAACTCAGCATGGTCTTTTCATTAACTGCACTTACCTATTTTTTAACTTAAGTTTCTGAGCTTTTCGATCTGGTGTTGAAGTCTTTAAGGAGAGGCCTGCAAATTGTGCTGCTCTGAAAAGACACCTGAAGGCATGTGAATATCAGATTCAAGTGTTGGTGAGACTGTAGACATCTTTCTGCACACTTTCAGTGTAAGCACTCAAGGTACGGTGTTTAACGTGCAGATTTTTGGTTGTCCAATATAACCTCAAAGTGCTAAGGAGATAGCTAATAGCTGTCAGTAAGTAATGTAGTATCGCATTTAGTGCTGGTGAGGTTGAAGTTCATTAACGGCTTTAAATAAACTATTATATGACTCGTTTGTAAAGCACAGCTACCTATTTAATAGCTTACTTTAAAAGCATTTCTTCAGTTGCAGACCTATAAGATTACAAATGTCACTCATGTTAGCATAATCCACATGCGAGTGATGAAGCCTTTGCTTTGATGTGCTAAATTGGAGGAGGACTAATGGAGCTATGAATATACAATAGAACATATTTAAGTAGTATTCTTGCTTTAGGTAAAACACTTCCTTGAAACCAGAGGTATTTCAGACAATAAACCAGGCTCAAATGGGGATGGGAGGTGTGGGTGGAAGGCTGCTGGCACCACTTAGGTTTGTCCTTCTGTGAAAAATCACTTTTTGGGGAGATCTGTGAGGAAAAATAGGTACTTGTGCACCTTTTCTCCCATGCATTTGCGATGCCGAGGCTGAAATGCACCCTGTGCATTTAGCGCTGTGGAAAAGTCACACAAATAATCATTCCCTAAGAGCTTCCCTCACTTTCAGGAATGAACGCCGTTAAGGAACACCAAAGGAAACATTTCTAATCTGAACTCATCCCGGTGAACCTGGATAAAAGGCTCTGTCAATGCTGCATCTGAACGCCTCAATCATAGAAATTGTCACTCTTATTAATGAAACAATTCCGTAAAAAGATTGCCCTCTAAATGGGTTTAATGTTTGTACCTATCCAGCTGTCTGTGACGAGATTTACGCATCCTGGCAGGCAGGGGGACATTAAGCCTTTCCAAACCAAATTCTGTTTGCAACAAGATACTGTCTGTTCAGTCCTACATGATTTATCTTTAAATATTTTAACAGCTTACGCGGTACCTTATGAAATATAAAATGAGAATGTCTCACCAAAATGAAGCCAGGAAATTAAGTCACAGCTTTAGAATATTAACCACACCGAGGGTGTCTCCCTTCTTCCCTGTTAGTCAACACTGATCACATTTGCATCATCTAATTTTAGGGTAAATACTGAGAAAGAAAAGGCACCCAACGCCGCACCACGTCCTGCACACTGTGAGTGGCTGTCAAGCACCATCAGACCTTTCAAAAGAGCATTTTAATTTCAAGTTTTCTATCAGGTTCTTTGGCTGGCAGTTGTTTGTCAAGCGTGAGGCTTTTTGCAAGGATCTCCAGGCTGAGCAGCTCTATTAAATAACAAATAAAACTGAGATAGGAACATTTCTGTACATCCATTTTTTAAGCATTACATTTTTTCAGTGTGAAATTACATGTGCCAGGTCGCACTTCACTGCCTGAGCCTCCCATACATGAAGTACCAGATAACCACTGTTGTTGCATGTTACTGTTAGTGCCAGGTGTATCCCTATTGTCAGTCCAGCTAAGCCACACAAGAGCTTACTGCAATTAAATAGCAATTTGTTTCTATGAAACTGCAATTAAAGAATTACTGATCAGCCATTTTAGATTGGCGGTGCTTTGACTGCATGTTAAACAGTGAGGAGCTCTCGATTTATTTCTGCAGTCTGAGCTGCGAGTAACAGTGAAGTGTAACACGCTCACCTATGTCCCTTGTCAAGTTGAAAGTACGAGTCCTCTGTGAAGCACTCTGATCTCATCACAAACATGCTGAGAGCAATGACAAGTCAGGGCTGATCTCTGTAAGTTGCACTTGCAACTTACAGGACCTGAAGTTATTACTGTTTTCTGTTCCTGTATAAGCAGGGATGTGTATGCTTCCTACAGGGGATGTTTTCAACTCCAGATTGATTCTGTTGAGAATGGACTGCAAGTTGTGGGCCGCAAGCCAATAATGTACTGCAGGTCCTGACTTGTTAGAGCTGTGTAAACAGGGCTACTCTAGCTCCTTAATCACAACTAATAAAAGACTAGGAGAAACCAATCAATTACCTTATAAGTCGTTTGGGGTTTGGGTTTGGATTTCCTTTTTAATAAAAAGCAGAAGTTTATCTGCCGCAGCTTTCACTGTCGCACTTGTACAACAGATGAGGCACTCCAAAGCAATGGCATCGCTCACCTGTGTGCACCCAGGGTTGCTGGCGGCTGTTTGCCTGTGCCATTCCGGGGAAGTCGCGGGTGCTCTTGCCCTGGAGCCTGGCAGGACCCGCCAGCCCCCGCCTCGAGTCCCCGCCGAGCTCACAGCGCTCATGGTTCGCCTGAAACCTGGAATGTAAATTTTTGGTGCAAATTAAAAACTTGTTTGTAAGAACTCAAAGAGGAATTATCTCTGCAGCTGTAATTACGTTTCTTAATTATCACCAGGCTCTAACCAAGTCTCAGACATGTTCGCTTCAGTTCCTGCCTCTCTGCACAGTGGAGGCTGCAGACATCCTCCTTCCTTCGCCGGCGGGGATGACATCACACCTGTGGCATGCATGAGATAAGCGCTGCTTCGTTTAGAAACAGGTTCCTGTCTCTCAGAGCTGTTCCTGGGGTGTGGGATGGCTCCGGCCCTGCTCCTGAAGGGTGACCCATGGGGCAGAGGAGTGCTGCTGCTGAGCAAACTGCTGCGTCAGGGGTGAATGGGGAACATGCACCCAGTGTGTGCAGGGTCCTGGCTCCGGGGAAGTGGCAGGTGAAAGGCCTGTGCTTAAACCTCAGCTGAAGTGGCCCAGCTGAGAGTCAGGAATTCACTCACCTGCAGCAGAGTCTCCTGTCTGAGCCCAAGGCCTGATAAAAGCCCTGTTTATTGGAGGCAGACACAGCTGTGTGCAAGGTTATTTTCCTCCCTCCTCTGTGGGTATTTTTAACAAGTCGGGTTCTGTTGTGCTTCTTTTAACAACAATTCTAGCACAAAGCTCACAGAAATGTTCCTGGCGTGCAGGAGGCTGCACAGGTCAAGGAGGGGGCAACAGGATCTGAGGTGGTGGCTGGGGATGTAAGACTTGGTCCTTCCTGGTGGCTCATGGTGCTTTTTTGCCCCTACTCACCTCTGGCTTGGCCACTGAAGGGCAAGCAGGGGTCTGGCATCACAAAGGCTGGAGTTTTTTGGGTTTCTGATGAGGCCTCTCAGCGCTACTGTATTAAAAGCAATAAACTGCAGAATTTTAGTGACTGGAAAGGCCACAGCACACTGTTCAGCCAGCTCAGAAAAGATGTGCAGTGGCCGAAACAAGAGCTGTCCCCTTAATAGGGTGATGCTTGAGGAATGCTATGTGAGGGCTCAAGCCTCTGAAGGACCAGGCATGAAAAGGGCCTGCGCTTTCAAACAGCAAAGCACCCAGGAGGGCTGGAAATTCTCACAGGTGCTAAGGACCTTCTGAACTCTCATATTCACTGCTCTAATATAGGCCTCACAGACCGTTGTGCCATTTTGATCCCATATGTAATATTGCTCTTATATTTTTGTAATCACTTTGTAATCTGTTTCAATCAGTTCCCTGCTACACAAGATGTTCACCCCGGCTCACAAATGCTGGGCCTGGAAACCCATTTCTTTTTGAATGATGAAAAATGTTTGAAAAATATTATTTTGCTTTTTAGGCCTTCTTTTATTTTATCCCCTGATATGTACAGAACTTAAAAAAAACTCAGCACACCAAACCAAAACACCTCAGCCATTTTGTTGAAGCAGCCCCATAAACCATAACACTGAGCCCAAAGCTTAGCTTGAGGTGTTCTTGCCTCAACAGAACTTTGGTCTTTGAGAGGGAGATGATGCAGTGGAGACAAAAACTTACATTAGGAGAAGCATTGCTCTGCCTGGTTGGGTCCTGGAGCCGGTGAAGTGCCCATGAAGGAAGGCGGAAGGGAGCCAAGCAGCTGAACACAGGGATGAGCCAGCAGCTGAACACAGCAGCATAGGAAGGAGCCCCCGCTGTCAGAACCTGTACTGGTGCCTTTCTCTGCAGCAGCATGCGGTCCCCTCTGATGCTCCTCGTGTCCTTTGCTCTTCCAGGAGTGGTGGCCACTGGGCAAGCTGAAGCTCTCCGTGTGCAGCAGGCTCCAGCTGATGTTACTGTCTCACAGTGTTGGAACATGCTGTTAATTACATTTTAGAATATCCATATACTTTTCCTCCTAGGGGATCTTACAAGCAAGCTTTTCACTAACAACTTCTGTGGTTCGCCGTAACCTCTCAGAATAATCATTGGTTCCATTGAACTTATGCCAGTTGGTTTGTTAAACTAAATTGAGAGAACAGGGCCTATATTAATTCTCAGAAGGCGAGAGATTGCCCTGTGATTTGGGGAAATCTTGATTGCTTACAATATGAATAAATGAACAAGGCAGATATTAACTTTACACCTGACTTCAATTTCTTTGAGCAGTAGAGAAATATCCAATAGGAAGAAAAAAAACCCAGCTAAAATTCATAAGCCAGCCATTAATAGGCTAATTTTGTGCTGTAAAATCATCAGCTACCCATAGAACACAAAGGGGCGATGAATGCGGTATTTGTCTTTTATTCTTAGGAAAAAACCTGCAGATCAAACAGCCCCAAACAGGCTGAGCCGACACACATCCCACTTCTGTATTTTTGGATATCCTCTGATACTCATTCCACTGATGTATTTGGCTGATGTATTCAACAGGTAATTACTTCAGCCATACCAAGACGCTGATACCGAGCAGTGGAAGATGTTTTGCCATAAAGCTGATACCCCTTGTTACTGAACTCCCCTCAGACGTGGGATCTGCAGCAGCCACTCAAAAGCTGCAGTTGGTATTTTTGTGCTTATGCCACACTTAAAAATTATTCCTGCTTCATCAGTTCAGTCTTTTTAGCTGGCTTGGAAAAAAAAAAAAAACCCATATTGCAAATGAGCTCCTATTCTTATTTGTTGTTTTAAGAAGGGTAAGCACTGAAGTATTCAAATGGAACAGATTATACCTTTAATTACATCCAAACAGGATGCTGAGCTGATTTTTCTATTTTCCGTTTAATTGCTATAGTTCAAAAAGATATTGCAGAACTGTAGATGCGTTATTTAAGCAGAGCCACCCGGCCCCTGTGCTTGTGAGAGAGACCAGAAGGGGGAAAATAAGACAAAATAATTTAAAGGGGAAAATTCCAACAAAGTAGTTTGGAAAAAACCATCCTGGGGGAGATGTTTTACCTGGATCTATGTTTCATGCTTTCTGGGAGCATCTTGGGACTCAGCGGGAGTCCCACCAGCTACACTGGGTCCTGCATTCCTGAGGGACCCCCCTCTCGTGCCATAGGTAGCGAAGTGCAGTTTCTTCTCTAACCTGCTCATCAGTGAGTGTGGTGCTTCCCAGATGTGATCCCAACCAGTCACCCTTCTCATGGATGTGCTTGATCTCCATTCTCCTACAACACAAAATGAGAATAATGAAAGCAAATACAATTCATCACTTCTTAAACTAAATATATTTCCATTTTGTTTGCATGTGTGTGCGTGTACATCATTCACCATATAGGTTTAGAGTATGTACTACGACATTACAACCAGTGATAAATCCTACTTGCTTACTATATGTGTTATTTGCTGCAACATTAAGCTCCGTAAGAATCTTATATGTAACTTGTACCAAAACTAAATATATTGTGGAATTGATGCACAGTTGTAAACAAGAGCATAACTTCCCACTTGAGCACAGTTGAAGGTGGCAGCTTGTGTGGCAATTCCTTTGTAAACAACTGCACATTTTCCAAAGAATAAGCCAGTTAATTACATTTTTAATGATGGGTTTAGAAAATAGGATTCTTGGGGGAAAAAATACCTACAACACAACAAAAAAAGTAAACCTGAAGCTTGTACTGTAGAAAGAAATGCCATGTGTGAAATACTGGGTTGTGCTGGGCCCAGGTCTTTTGCTTCCCCCACCTTCTCTTTTTCCTTCTACTTGAACTGGCCTGTGTACAGTCTGGTTTACAGCTCTACTGTGAATTCAAACAAAGCTGACACTGGCATAATCACTTATTTTTCTGTGTGAATTACCTTATTTCACTATTTTCAATAGTGCTAAGTATGTGCTACCCGCTTAGAGAGCTGATGGGGTGCGTAGCAGAGCTCAAGATGTCCTCTTAACAGACAAAGCTTACAGAAGGCCATGTCACAAGTAGGGTCTAACCGCTAGCAGCACTGGCAGCTCTGAAGGGCTGATATGATACAGCCTTGCTGACACACCACAGGTTACATGGAGAGATTCAGGGAGCAACTGAACGAGCTGGAGTAAGAGTACACAACTTTTATTGATGAAGTTCAGGGGAAAGAGGCACTGGGGGCAGCTGTATTAATCCCGTAATAACTTGAAATATAATCAGCACACTGCTGCAGGGATGCCGCGGGAGGGAGGGAGGTGGAGGTGTCAGGGTTTAAGTTCACAGGCTTTCCCAGTTCATTAAAAAGTGAATCAATCAGAGGAACAGGCTGGCTTTTCAAAAGGCTGGCAGAAGGGAAGGGGCTTCGGACGTTGGAAGGCATGCAGATGGTGCGCCCGTCCTCAGCAGCATCCGCTTGAGGAGATGGCTGTGTTCTACCCTGCTCGAGCTAGTAAAATGTGTTAGAATGTGCTAGGGGAGATTCTGGCTGGACGTCGAGAACTTAAAAGCTCAGCAGTGCTGGTGCTGTGGGCCATATAAAGGTGATGCTGAGAGATGTTTATAAAGGGAAAACAAGTTTTGTTTTGTAATTTCTAGAGTGGTGGCTTAACCAGCAGGCAAATGGGCAGAAGGAGCCTGCCTACAGGACCCCTCTTTGTAGGCAGCTGGTATAGTAATTAGCTCATTACTATTAATTTTTTTGCCATGCCTGAACTCATTAGTGATGTATTTAAAAAAACCCCAAACAACAAACCCCCAAAACTAAGTGGAATTCATATATCTGGATCTGGCATTTCCTACATCCTTTGGATGAAGCTAGTGCATGTACACAGACCAGAGAACATCCTCAGAGAATGAGCTTACTCACCCCCACAGGCGCTCGAAGGTTTAGGACACAATGCCCTATATTTAAATAGGACTCATGACTTTTTAATTACTGCACAGTACAACAGGGCTCAGTGAGAACACATGGTTGTCCAAAGTGGTGTGCTGTGATTGCACACCAGCGGCACAGGAGCGCGTTTAATCAGTGGTCTCTAGTCCACATGAGAACAAGTACCCACCACGGGCACAGGTAGGAACACTGACAGACAGTATTTCCATACTAACCTCAGTTAGTATGCCTCAGCTGCATTGAGAACATGGTACGGAAAGTGCTGTGTCATAGTGATGAGTGATACAGGCTGTAAACCATCTGTGGTAGATGGCAGCAGTGTCACTGTGACCCGACAGCTCCTCCGGGGAAAATGTGTCCCTTTGTGGACATCTTTTCTGGAATGCAAGACCAAATCTTCATCATCCCCTGCCCCTTGCATGGATCCTGCTGTGCTTCCAGTGGGCCAGGGACTGCCCTCAGGTTAATTAATAGTTCCACTGGTTGCTGGAGGAGCTGTGGAGGAGTGGAAAGACATACTTGGTCAGTACTAGAACTGAGAGGCAGGCTCCTTTCTTACAACATTTGCTTTTAAACAATTTTTGCTTTCTAAGATGTTTGTAATGGTACGAAAAAAAACAATGTAGCTGTTCACGCAATCACAGGATCATTAGGGTTGGAAGGGCCTTCTGGAGATCATCCAGTTCAACCCCCGCTACCAAGGCAGGGCCACCTACAGCAGGTTACACAGGAATGTGTCCAGGCAGGTTTGGGATGGCTCCAGAAAGGGAGACTCCACAACCCCCTGGGCAGCCTGTGCCAGGGCTCTGACACCCTCACGTAAAGACACTTGTTCTGTGTTAGTTTTCGGCCATTTGCTCCTCGTCCTGCCACTGGGCACCACTGGAAAGGGTCTGGCCCCATCCTCCTGGCACCTGCCTTTGAGCTATTGATCTGCATTGATGAGATCCCCTCTCAGGCTGCTCTTCCTCAGGCTAAAAAGGCCCAGCTACTGCAATCTCATCCTCCTAAGAGAGATGCTCCAGACATATGAGCATCCTTGTGGCCTTCACTAGACTCTCTCTAGTAGCTCCTTGTACCGAGAAGCCCAGAACTGGACACTACTCCAGATGCGGCCTCACCAGGGTCAGTAGAACCTGAACCCCTCCACGTCTCTACAAAGTGGTTTAAAGCACAAACCAGGCTGGCTCTATGTCTCCTTTCTTGCATTCATAGGTCTTTCCAAGACTATCCCTGAGCTACAGCCCAAGGCCAGTGAGTAGAAAGCATACTTTCTGGTTTAATTTTTTAATTTCTTGCTTAGTGCCTTGACCATCTCCCCATTATGATTTTTCTAAGCACTGATTTCCTCTTTCCATTTTCCATCCCAACACCTGGCCGGACCAGCCTTGCTTGTGTGCCACTCTGCTGCGAGGATTTGTGTTCAAATGGATTCAGCTGAAATGCTAATGTGGCTGGGAGCTGGCACTTGTGCAGGGCTTGGGGCAGCTCGTAGTGGTCTGACCTGTTTTTACTGAATCAGTTCCAGTTCAGCAGAAGTGGGTCAGGCACCTTCAGCCACGTTGATCCAGAGCGTCACAAGAACTTGCCACTTTGGCAAAGTGGGAATTAAATCAGCTGGAGAATAACCTCAGAGAAACAGAGATGTCACTGGCATCTCCCTCA